>NC_083872.1:30360242-32760242 GCF_032452875.1 Bos javanicus | reverse complement strand
CATTATGTTTCCTAGCGTTTGGATGACAACAGTTAGGATCTAGGTTGGCTGATGAAGCTCTTGGGATGTGAGGTGTAGAACTGAAAGTGTTTTCATTGTTTTGAAGTCAGTAACACAAATTCAGGATTCACAGACTTTTATATGACCTGAAAAGGAAAGTTGGCACTGACGATACATCGACTCAATACTTGGGCAAAATTTCTGCCTAAGAAAGAGAACAGAAACTTCTCAGTTTATCATGAAAGCTAGGAAGACTAGGATAGCACTTAATCTTCTCTATGAGTATCAGTTTAAACAAAAAGTCCAGTTTGCTTTAACTGTGAATAGACCAAGATTTGGAGAGAAATTTCCCTTCAAGGCTTTTTGATCCAATTTGATGAGAAGCTCTGGAGACAGAGAAGCTGGTTCTTCTTAGGTCTCAATAGCACCAATGCCGTACAGTTGAAGGGGGGAGGGGTTAGGGGCTCCAGCTCTCTGGCCATTGAAAATTAGCATATAATTTACAGCTGACTCTCCTTATCTGTGGCTCTTCCATGTATACAGCTCAGCATCTGTGGATTCAACAATTGCAGATTGTGTAATTCTGTAATATTTACTATTGAAAAAATAGTGGGTTGGGAGAATTTCAGTTGTCCCAGAAGTAGTCTATGCAAGGTGAATCCAGCAATAGGAAGTGGTGGCTGGAAGTGAGAAGACGAGAAAGAACAGATTTCACAATGACAGCCTAGAGGGGTGGGATGAGGAGGTGAGGTGGGAGGGAGGTTTAAGAGGGAGGGGATATATGTTTACTTATGGTTGATTCACGCTGTTGTATGGCAGAAACCAACACAAAATTGTAAAGCAATTATCCTCCAATTAAAAATAAATGAATAAAAAAGCAATTTCATTATCATCCTTCTGTTCAGTTCAGTTCAGTCACTCAGTCGTGTCTGACTCTTTGCAACCCCATGAATTGCAGCATGCCAGGCCTCCCTGTCCATCACCAACTCCCGGAGTTCACTCAGACTCATGTCCATCGAGTCAGTGATGCCATCCAGCCATCTAATCATCTGTCGTCCCCTTCTCCTCCTGCCCTCAATCCCTCACAGCACCAGAACTCTTCGCATGAGGTGGCCAAAGTACTGGAGTTTCAGCCTTAGCATCATTCCTTCCAAAGAAATCCCAGGGCTGATCTCCTTCAGAATGGACTGGTTGGATCTCCTTCCTTACTAGAAAATTTAAAGAAGACCTACCTATATTATCTGTTTTACTGGAGATACAAATTTATGTAATATTCTATTTCTTTTCTTGAATGGCTTGCAAATCTCTTGGGCATAGAGTAGTGGGAAAAACACTAGACTTGAAGTCAGGAAACAAATTTTACACCTCCCCATGCATCTAACTGCTAATGCTGAAGCTCCAATACTTTGGCCACCTGATATGAAGATCTGACTCATTGGAAAAGATGATGCTGGGAAAGATTGAGGGCAGGAGGAAAAAGGGGTGACAGAGGATGGGATAGTTGGATGGCATCATTGTCTCAATGAACATGAGTTTGAGCAAACTCTGGGAGATAGTGAAGGATAAGGAAGCCTGTTGTGCTGAAGTCTGCTGCTGCTGCTGCTGCTAAGTCACTTCAGTTGTGTCCGACTCTGTGTGACCCCATAGACAGAAGCCCACCAAGCTCCTCCGTCCCTGGGATTCTCCAGGCAAGAACACTGGAGTGGATTGCCATTTCCTTCCCCAATGCAGGAAAGTGAAAAGTGAAAGTGAAGTCGCTCAGTCCTGCCCGACTTGTAGTCTACAGGGTCGCAAAGAGTCAGGCAAGACTTCAACTAAATAACAGCAACAACAAATGCACTAACTTGCCTTGTGATCTTGATCTAATTGCTTTACTCGGTGAGCTCAGATGTTTCACCTGTAAAATGAGGTAGCTGCATGTGGCTTGTTTGTTTTGATGGGGACCGTTTTTAAAGTCTTTACTGAATCTGTTACAATATTGCTTTTGTTTTATGTTTTGGTTTCTTGGGCTGCGAGGAATGTGGGCTCTTAGTTCCCTGACTAGGGATCAGTCCAGCACCCCTTGCCTCGGAAGGCGAAGTCCCAACCACTGGACCATCATGGAAGTTCCTGCTTGTGGTTTTGTGATGAGAGGCACCTGGTTTCTTTTCCTCTCGCACTTCACTGTAATCCTACTTTCACTGTCAGTGACCCCTAAATTGGATCTGACAATCAACCACTGTGAAGCTAAGAGATCAACAGGCAAAGCTATCAACAGGTAGCTTTCCCACCCAGTGTGACTAAGTCAGATGGAACCTGCTCTACCAATGGGCTCAGCACCTCTCTCGCAGCTCCTCTGGGGTCCATACTGGTTGCCTGAGGAGAAGCAGAGTGATTACCCAGGAATAGGAAGTAGGCTGTCTCCAGCACTCTACTCTCCCCAAGACCCTTTAAAAAAATCCCTTGAGAAGACAGAATCTGTCTAAATTTGTAATGTCTGAGTCGGGCTTGGAAGGTGAAGTGCCCCATTCGCTGCCCCTGTGTGTCCTAGTCCATCCTCCAGGCTGGAATGACTGATAAGAGCAGACGCTCTGAGAGGTGATCACCTGGAACCTTGTACCTTCTTGCCTGAATCATGGGCTGGCCAGAGGTAGGGGAGACATTCCCAGTGCAATCTAGTCATACAGCTCTGCCATGCCCATTGAGCTGTCCGGGATAAAACTCCAGGACAATGTTAATTGATGCCCAAGTAGACATCAGTCAATCAGCCAGTATTGATGTGGCACTTGTCTGTGGACAAAGCATGAGTGTGCTAACCTGAGTGGGCATTAACCAAGCATTTTCCATAGGCCTAGTGCACAGGAACACTGTGAGGAGTGCAAAAGAACTATTCTGTAGTCCCCACACCAAGAAAGCTTTGACCCACATTTCAAGAGATGGCTGCTCCAATACATCTTCAAAGACATGCTCTAGGACAGAATTGCCTAACAGAACTTTTTGAGATGATGGAAACATTCTGTATCTGTGCTGTCCAACATGGTAGTCAGTAGCCACATGGGATGGGCTTCCCTGGTGGCTCTGCAATAAAGAATCCACCTGCAGCATAGGAGACTCAGGAGACATGGGTTCGATCCCTGGGTCAGGAAGATCCCCTGGAGAAGGAAACAGCAACCCACTCCATTATTGTTGTCTGGGAAATCTGATGACAGAGGAGCCTGGCCGGCTCCATAGGGTCATAAAAAGTCAGACACGACTGAAGTAACTGAGCATGCACGCAGTCACACGTGATGATTAAGCACTTAAAAAGTAGCTAATGTGGGACTTCCCTGGTGGTCTAGTGGCTAGGACTCCAAGCTCCCAATGCAAGGGGCCTGGGTATGATCCCTAGTCAGGGAACTAGATCCCACATGCCACAACAAGGAGTTCACCCGCCACAACTTAAGATCCTGTGTGCTGCAACTAAGATCTGGCTCTGCTGCTGCTGCTGCTAAGTCGATTCAGTCGTGTCCGACTCTGTGCGACCCCATAGACGGCAGCCCACCAGGCTCCCCCATCCCTGGGATTCTCTAGGCAAGAACACTGGAGTGGGTTGCCATTTCCTTCTCCAATGCATGAAAGTGAAAAGTGAACGTGAGGTCGCTCAGTCGTGCCCGACTCTTAGCGACCCCACGGATTGCACCAAGATTTTCCAGGGAAGAGTACTGGAGTGGGGTGCCATTGCCTTCTCTGAAGATCTGGCTCAGCCCCAAATAAATAAATAAAAATTTTTTAGATAAATAAAACACGACTAATGCAATTGAGAAACTGACTTTTTAAGTTTACTATTGAATTTAATTGGTTTTAATTTTAATCATAGCTGTGTGGTTAGTAGCTACCATCTTGGACCACATATGACATCCTTGTTACTCCAAGTATGGTCTGCAAATCAGCAGCATCACACCACCTGGGAACCTGTTAGAAATGCAGGGTGTCAGGCCCCGCCCCAGACACTGAATCAGAATCTGTTTCTTAATGAGGTAATGTGTTTGCACATGAAGTCCAAGAAGCACTGGTTCAGGGCAGTGCTTCCCAAACTTGACTGTGTATTAGAATTCCTAATATGGGGATCTTTTAATACTCTCAATGCTGTGCCTACACCCCAGAGAGGTTAAGCCAAAATTTCAGGCACCGGTGCATTTTAAGCCCCCTCCTCATGTGATTCCCATGTGCACCCAAGGCGAGCATGGCTTCTCCTGGGCCATGCGGCCAGCCTGGGTCCCACCCTGATGGACGAGTCTGTGTGAGGGCCAGCGACTGACTTCTCAGCCTCTGAATTCACTTGTTGGGCCCGGCTGACTGGGAAACCAAAGGGAGTTATTCATGCTCAGCAAGTGTAAGAACTGGCTGGGGCTGATGTTTGTTTCCAGCGCCTAAGTGAGATGTTCTTTAGTTTTTGACAAAACACGTCCAAATGCCACACCACCGGAGAGTACTGAACAGGCCTCTGCCTGGAGGGCTGGGAACGGCTGATTCACTTCCTCACTCATCGACCTGGATAACCCTGGCATCACGGAGCAGCCCCATGAAGGGAGCTATTCTTCCCCTCCAGGGTGGAGGCAGCTGGTTTTTCCAATGCCACTGTCTTCCCTGAAGCTCAGCAAGCATCTGAGGGTCACTAGGGCCAAATAGAAAAGGTGGGTTTTCCTGAAGAACCAGACTTTCTCATCCTGTTGATTCGAGCAGGACCTTAAAGGCCCCTGTCACTTTCTAGTGACGAGTGAGGTTTTAGGAGATGACTCTTCCTCTTCTAGCTGGCAGGCTTCCCTGGTGGCTCAGATGGCAAAGAATCTGCCTACAATGTAGGAGATTCAGGTTCAATCCCTGAGTCGAAAAGATTCCCTGGAGAAGGAAATGGCAACCCACTCCAGTATTCTTGCCTGGAGAATTCCATGGACAGAGAGGTCTGGTGGGCTACAGAGTGGGACACAACTGAGAAACTTTGACTCACTCACTCACTCCTAGCTGGCAAAGGCTCAAGAAAAGTACATCTGAACCCAGGCTCTGAGAAAACTAGGTCTCCTGTGCAGCAAGGCTGTCCCTAGTTCTCCAGTGACACTTCATTCTTGAGCCATGAATCATCAGGGCCCAGCAGGATCCCAGGAGGTCAAATGGTCCAACCTTGTTGATTTAGAGATGGAGCAGTGTGGCCTAGGGAACAGAGCTGTGAGCCCCAGTGGAGCCTAAAGCTAGAAGAGAAACCAGCAATGCTCCTCTCATCTTCATTTGAAAGGTTGGCTTTCTGTTCATAATGAAATTTTTTGCATTGATTTTTATTTTTAAAATATTATCTTTAAATGCTGTTTATCTTGATTCCCAAGGCTTTTTCACTAAGTGTTAGTCACTCAGTTGTGTCTGACTATTTTCGACCCCATGGACGGTAGCCCACCAGGCTCCTCTGTCCATGGAATTCTCCAGGCAAGAATTCTCTGTCCATTGCCTTCTCCAAAGGATCTTCTGGACCCAGGGATCAAACCTAGGTCCCCTTCATTGCAAGCAAATTCTTTACTGTCTGAGCCTTGTGTTCCTAAAAGTTTGCACCCAAAGCAAGAGCCTTGCTCCCCTCTCACCCTAGGCCTGAATGGCCCTGATGGGAAAGGTAGGGACTTGGCCAAGGCAGCATCGGTTTTGACCAGTAGCAAAAAGAGAGCTTGAGTTTTCCAGCTGCGTCTACCTCCTTCTTCTCTGTTGACTTCAAGTGCAAGATCCCGTTTCTCCATAAAAGTGGAGTGCTCTGGCTGGCAGGGAGCTGAACTGGTGGAGTAATACCACTGTTACTTGCTTATTACCCAGCCAGAGAAGTGATATTTGCAAATTTAAAAAACTGCAAAATTATTCCCCAAATAAGTTACTATTGATGGCAGTATCTAAAGGGTGATACTGCAGTGAGGTTAGGAGAGATACGGAAACGAACACAGGCTAAAATGTGGGCCAACTCCCTTGCCCAGACCTCTCTCACCTGCACTATCTTAGAAGCGACAAAGCCCCTTCCATCCTTTCCAAATGCAGGCTGCCACTGCTGCTACTCAGTCGCTTCAGTCGTGTCCGACTCTTCACGACCCCATGGACTGCAGCCCACCAGGCTCCCCCGTCCCTGGGATTCTCCAGGCAAGAACACTGGAGTGGGTTGCCATTGCCTTCTCCAATGCATGAAAGTGAAAAGTGAAAGTGAAGTTGCTCAGTCGTGTCCGACTCTTCACGACCCCATGGACTGCAGCCCACCAGGCTCCTCCGTCCATGGGATTTTCCAGGCAAGAGTACTGGAGTGGGTTGCCATTGCCTTCTCCGCAAATGCAGGCTGGTGTTCTTCAAAAGAGTTTGTTTCTTTGATCAGGCTTCACCACACCTGCGGTTCTTCTGCTTAACCTATGCTTATGGCATAGACCACAGCCTTAGGCACACGAGGGTGAACGATATACAACAACCTGGGCAGTGAGGAGCACGCTTCTTCCGCTGCATGGCCACGAGACGAGGCTTTCCTCTGTATGGATGCACCGCGGCACACCAGTCACGCGTTGATGGACACTTTGTTGCTTCTTTTTGTTTCCTCTCTGCTTCCTCTCCCCTCCCCTCTCTCTTTCTCTCTCCGCACCCCCCTACCTTTTAGGCTAGGGATAAGCTGCTCTTCTGTTTCTCCAGGGTTCTCCATCGCACAGTCATGTGGACCACACTGTTTTCTCAGAGTGAGTATGTGGTCTGCGCCCAGAATCAGTGCTGCTTGGGATTCGCATTCTCTAGCTGAAGGACCAACTGTCCCCCACTCAGAGGAAATTGTGGTTCAGTGGTAGGCTTTTACAGACAACTGTTCCCTAAAACTCTGGTAAGCGCTGCTGCCGAGAGGGCCCATGAGGAAGGAGAGAGGAATGCAGTGAGTGCCTCCGGCTCCCGGCTACGTCAGCTTTGCATGTTACTTGGTTTTCCTCTTCTTCCTCGGTCATATCATTTCCTCCCTTCTTTTCTCTTCCTTTTTTTAAAAGAAAAAAATCATAGCATTAATACTATTTGTAATAGGTCATTCATTCACATGATCCAAAATTTCAAAGTGAAGTCTCCCTCCCAGCCACCTATAACCCCTCCCAGAAGGACCCAACATGACTGGTTTTCAGGTGTCCTTCCTGAGGAATTCCAAGCGTAGCTAAGCAACTGTGCTCCCCTCCTCCCATTATAAATGGTAAATACCATCCCTCTTCTCTCTCTCAGCACAAATGGTAACATACTCCAGGCCCCCGTCTACATGAGCCTTTTTTTGTGTGTCTTAAAGATGATTTCATTTCAACACAATAAAAATCACCTATTTTAATGATTGCTTAGTATTTCACTGTGAAATGTGAAATTTCATTGTGTGGATATACCATCATTTATTTAACCAATGCTCGTTTGATGGACATTTGGACCATTTCTAGTCTTTTGCTGAAATAATACTGCAATAATAGTTGTCAGTATTTTCTCATGGTTTGACATTTCATCTTTGAGTTTGCCTATGGTGATATTTTTGGTTTTGCCATGAAAAAAATTTTTTTTTGCTTTTCATGGTCAAATTGATCATTATTTTACTTTTATTTATGGCTTCACTCATAGGTTTAAATTTTTCTCATTGTTTCATTGAGGTTTTCTTTTAGATGTAGTTTTAATTTTTACATGTAGGGCCTGGTAGTCCAGTGACTGAGACTCCATGCTCCTAATGCACAGGGCCTGGGTTCAATCTTTGGTCAGGGAACTAGATCCCATATGCCGCAACTAAGACCTGGTTCAGCCAAATAAATAAATTGAATGAGTAAATATTTTTAAAACTCCTTAAAATTTTTAACATTTAAACTTTTGATCCACATGCCATCTGTTTCATTTTAAATGTGTAAGATATAAATCTTACTTTAATTTTCTTTCCCTAAGTGTGTACTCAGTTGTTCCAGAACATTTGTTGAGAAGTCTGTCTTTCCTCACAGGTTGAAATGCCATCTTCACTCTGTTGTCTCTTCAGAGTGTGTTTGCGCCTGTCTCTGTGCTGCTTCTGCAGCCCAACTGGCTCACGTCCCCCGGCGCCAGCTACAGGCTCTGTCTTTTCTTTAGATGCCACCTGGACTTGGCTCAGGTCTCTGGGTTTGCAGACACTAGTGTGGGATGGGATCAGGATTGGGGAACAGCAAAAAGGCTGGATATGAAGGTCAGAAAGCTTCTAAGATCTTTCCAAAGAACCCCACATAGACAATGGCCCTACTCCCATACCTCCTCTCAAAAGAAAATCAGAAAGAGAACGAAGTTCATGTCCTCGTTAAAAAATCTGGCAATTTGTCCAGCCCAGAGGGAAGCCCTTCTCCCCTGTGCACTCCGCGGATCCTCTCTCTCCAAGTGTCTTCCCTCCCAGTTTCAGAAGCCTGGGAAGGACTTTGATCACCTCCTTGCTTCCCCCATAAGCTCCCTACACCCCAAGCCCATTTCTTGAAGGTGGAGTGTAAACTGAGTTGGTCCTTATCTTAGAGACATTACAAGAGACCCTAAACAAACACATTAACAGCCACTAAGAGACCTAACTAATGCCGGCCAATAAACAACCCCCTAGAAGAGATTGTGCAGAAGAGGCTCTTCCTCCTCTCAGGCTGAGGTTCTTGCTCCCTCAGCCCACTGGGCTCCTTCTCATGTCTCCTCCCACCCCCACCACTGGACTGAAAGGACCAGGAAGGCAGCCGCTCTGCTCTGCCTTCTTTTGCCTTCCCCTACAATCACCCAGCATGGTCCTCTACACTCAAAAAACAGCCATTGCAAACAAAACAAGGAAGTTCATCTTAGAAGGAACAGCTGTGAGTTCCAAGATACCAAAAAGAAAGTTTCCTTTTGTCTCTAAGACAGAGATTATCCTGTGTAACAGAGGTTTTTAATTTCAGGTCTTTAGAGGCACTTCAGACTTTCCCTGAGCCCCTGCCATGATTGGCAAAATGTATACTTAGGCCTGGGCTTCCCCGGTGTTTCAGCGGTAAAGAATCCACCTGTAACGCAGGAGATACAGGTTCTATCCCTGGATCAGGAAGATCCCCTGGAGCAGGGCAGGACAACCCACTCCAGTATTCTTGCCTGGAAAATCACACGGACAGAGGAGCCAGGTGGGCTACAGTCCATAGGGTCTTGAAGACTAGGACACAACTGAGTGACTGACACTCTTCCAAGATGATGTTGGGAATTTGCTTCAAAACCTTCCAGTCGGAAGGCATAGAGTGGGTGGAGTAGGTGTAGTGATTGACAAAACAAGATTGGCTGTGAGTAGATCATTGTTGGTGCTCTTGATGGGTGCTTGGGAGTTTATTATATTATCCCTCTCATGAAATAAATGGAGGAAGGGAGAGATGGAAGGAGGGACGGAGGGAAGGAAATCCTTGCTACAGACCACATTGAAATAACCAGACAGCCCACAGTGGGTAGCTGCTGTTGCACTGCTCTAGCTTTAAAGGAACTTCTGCCCAGTGGTCTCCCTGATTAGTGTTTGGAAGCCTGGAAATATCTGTGGGTGCAGAAGCATGTTCCCTTCACTCTCACCTCCACCCTCTAATCTCAGCATCACCCAGAGAAAGGGGCCAGAGTCCCTGAGGCCGTCTTGATCCATCTGCATCCTCTCTGCTAAGCCTCCGACACCCCAGCACAGTCTTCATGGGGATCAGGGAGCTGGTCATCTGAGGCCCTTGGCTCTCTAGCTCCACCCCAAGCAGATGGAGCCCCAGTTGCCCGAGCAAGCTTTGCAGAAGGGGGCTCTGGTTGCTCCGTTTGGATGTGCTTGGAGTAGAAAATTCACAAATTCCAAGGTCTGCTCCCAAAGCAAACCTCCTCAGCCCAGGTGCTACACCCCTCACCCCTCCGATGAGCTAAGTGGGGCCGCCAAGCGGGAGCCTTTGAAAACCAGCTTGTGTCTGGGTTGTGAAAGCACCAATGTTTGCTATGTTTGCCCAGCAAAAAGGGAGCATATTTTCTCCCTTCCAAATGCAAGCTCAAAAGATGCTCCACAGATTTTTCTTCAGACTTTCCACAGGAAACATAAACAAGGAAGAAAAATGACTTTAGGTGCTGAGACCTGAAGTGGAATTTCAACCCCGAGGAGCTGCTTGTAACAAGCACTCTCTGTCCTTCAGGGAAGTCGCCGTCTAGAGCCTGGTCCATGATTCTTCTCTCTGAGCAGCCTTCACGGACCAGGCAAAGGGAGGAACTGGGCCGGTTCTCAGGTCTGATTCCCAGCCAGGGCTGCACCCCCATGCAGTAGACAGCCAGTGCCTGGGCTCATTACTTGCTGAGATTCCTTAGCTAATGTTGTATCTTTCCAGCCTTGCTCTTTCTGTGTTAGAGTAGAACAAATGTGGGTGCTCCAACCCTAGAGGCCCACTGCCCTTTAAGCCAAGTGTTGATCAGAGCGTGAAGCAAGCCCGCAGCATCCCCTGGACCCCTCTTTGTCCTGATCTCCATCTTGGAGGGAGAAGGACTGCTCTGGTCCACGTTCTCCACCCTGAGGAAGCTTACAGTCTGCAAACATAGAGTGAGGGAGCCATAGGCAGCATTTGAGTGCACACGTATATGCATCAGTCGATCCAGGGTTTTGAATCATCTAAATTGACTTTTTTCTGCACAGAGGATCAGAGTACCTTCTATTCATGGGTTATTACTATCAGCTAACTACTTCCTCACTGGGGGTTTTGAAAATTATATATCTATGGATCAAATGGGCCCTACAAGAGCTCCAGACCCTAGAAATACAGGATTGAAGTCAGTTTGGCTAGTTTTAGTGGACTACATGCTTCATGAGGACCTGTGTTGTTAAGGTTCTACTAGGGCTGTAAATGGACTGCTTCACGGCTGCCATTTCTGCCTCTTGACACCTGAGAACCTTTCTTCTCGAGATGTTTTCCTCTCCTATAACATTCTATCTTTAGAATGGGTAGTATAGGTCTCTCCTTGTTAGGATAGACCCAACAAGGCCATTGCACATCTATAACTTTTAAAAAATAATGATCAATTCACATACAGCAATTAAACAAAGCACGGGACACCTTTGGAAGATGCTTGTAAGAAGTTCATGCTTCCAACTAGAACTTGGTTGTCTCTGATGTACCAAATTCAGAGAAAGACCCCAGAAACCACCTCCTTTTAGGCTGCAGTTTATCTGTTTATTTGAAGCCAAAGCCAATAATCCAAGTGGCTTTCAATGACTAAGAAGGTTTCTCAGCATTAGATTAGTCAGTCCCGTCACAGAAAAGTCAGCTGCCCTATGGACTGGCCTGCTGTATTCATGAGTGGTACCAGTTCTGACATCCAGGTGGTGGGCGGCGGGCAGGTAGTTCCCTAGCAATGTCTGAGAAGAGAGGCATGAGCTGAGTCTAGCTCTGAAAGGAGAAGCTGAGGAGGAAAGGACAAGCAGTGTGCTGATATGAGCAAGAAAGAGTAAGATATAGAAGTTGTCAGGTGGCTCAGAGCATGGGCTTGGGGGTCACTCAGATCTGGGCCCAAAGGGCTAGCCAGGCTCTGCCATTTAGCAGCTCGGCCACGTGATGAGCTCATGTGTTTCCTGACATGTTAAAGTGGCACAGTTGTAGCACTGGCCTTATAAAGTAATTACAAGGGTTAAAAAAGACAGAATGTAGACTTCAACGGGAGGTGCTGGGCTCCGTCAGCCTTCAGCATATGGAAGCTGTCCTAATTATGACAAAAAAGAACAAGGGGACAAGTCGAGGATGGGGAGAGGACATGATGGGACATGCACGAGACACCAGCCCCTCACCCAGTCCTGTCTCCAGGCACCCGGGACAACGCATGTCTCAGTCCAGACAGATGGCTCAAATGTTTATTAAGAAATCATCCATAAAAGTTATTGGAAGCTTCACACTTGCAGCATGGTCTCTGTGCACTGCCTAGCTGCCATGGCTCTAACAAGGCCTCATTCACTTCCCTGGGGCAGCTCCCTCCAATGCCCTCAGCCCCCCAGTCTCACATCCACCAGCACCCCTCCCTGCTGGGCCTGCTTTACAGAGCCCCACCCCTACCCCAGGCCTGGCCTCCTCCCCTCCCTTGGCTCTGAGTGATTTCTGACTTGCTTTTTCCAAATGCGAAATCTTTGAATGAGGTCACTCCAAGTGGGGGAGCAAGGGGAGGGTCACCAATATTTCCTAAGTGCAGAGCTCCCTGGGGTGATTTTAGGTGGAACACAGGTAAATATTTTTGGTTTTATACTTATACATTTTAGTAATGTATTTATTTTGATGTGCATTGGAGGAAAAGGCAGAATATCAGTGCTATGATATAAAGCTTTCAGTTCATGTCAACTTGAGTAAAGCAAAAGAGAATGAGAGAGTCGACTTAAGGAAACAATCACATCAATAGTAGTCTAGGTGGTTGGGAAGGGAGTTTGGGGGAGAATGGATACATGAATATGTACCATCCACCCTTCAGGTGGGCCAGGTGTGGTCCACGTGAAGCTATCACAACATTGTTAATCGGCTATACTCCAATATAAAATACAAAGTTAAAAAAAAATAGTAGTCCCCAAATCTGGAAAATCCACCTGAGAACACACCATCCTTGATCTCAACCCTCCCCTAAAGCTTCCTAGACACGGTGGTTTGATGACAAGGTTTTGATCTAAACAGGAGGGTGCTACCCTGGGCTGGGCAGAGAGGGGCTGCCCTGTGTCCAAAGAGCTCCAGTGACAGGTCACAGCTTCCCGGATGGTGGTTCTGTCTGTCCCCTGTGGTCTGACCCGCTACTTTCATCACATCTCAGACTGCTCAGAAGCCCGCTCTATGTCCCCATTGCCTTCAGGATGGAGGCCAACTCCTCAGCCTGGCACTCGAGTCCCTGCTTAATCCATCTTTCCGGTCTCTGCCCCCGGCCCAGTGTACTCACTGCCCAGACATCTGGTCTCCTTCCTTTGGTCTCTCTGCTCATACTGCTTGACTTGGGTGAACTGCCCACCCACCTCCAACCTGTCCTGCTCCTTCAGCCTCCTCCTAGGCCCCCAAACCACCTCCTCCCTGCAGAAGGACAGCTAGCACAGCATAGCACTCATGAGTTCCGATCCTGGCACTACTGCTTACTAGCTGTGTGTCCTTGAATTAGTCACTCACCCTCTCTGTTACGCAATTCTCTCATCTGTAACGAGTGGGTAATGACAGCAACATTTACTCCCTCCCAGGTTTGTCGGGGAGCTGAGTGAGATGCTCCTGGCTAAGCACCAGGTACACAATAACAGCAAGTAAATTATGGCAGCTGCACCTCCCTTGAACTTGAGTTTAGTTCTTGCCAAGAGCAGCCTTTTGACACTGGTTTTCCAGGGAGTAGGTGCTTGATAGATCAATCTGTTGATTGATCATGACTATCCTGTGATGGTTTCTTACTTTCTCTTGATAGTAGGCTCCATGGAGTCTGAGACCCTTTCCTGGTTCTAAGGACACTTTGGAGCCTTGAAGAACATCTATTCCTGGGCCATCTTGTAGCTGACTCTTCTCTGGACCAAGTTCTCTTTAGCCTCCAGGGCTCTTTGTGAAACTACTTTCCTCTTATCCTTCAAATTTGGCAGGACAGAGTCTTGGAGTCTTTCCAGGAGCAGGTGAGGCCAGTGGAGATGACACAGGAAGGGTCCCCAGAGCAGATGGGTGGAGATAGGACAGTGGCGGACACACACAAGGCCATCTGCATCCACCCAAGGGCTCCTTCTCCCAGGCCCTGTGCGGAGTATACCCTCCAGCTCCAGGCCCTGCTGCCTGGTCTGGCCCCTCGACCCTTGCTCAGGTTGGCTACTGAAGCAGTTCCAGAGCCCGAGGCTTAGGAAGAATTCTCCAGCAACTGGCCCGGCCTGTGGCCACCCTGGAGCCGGCCTGGAGGTAGCAGCATGCCTTCCTTCCCCCGCCCAGCCCGCAGCCTTTTCTGAAAGAAGTGCTGTGTTCCCTCGGCCTTCCCCCCGCCCCCCACATCCCCTTCCTCCCACAGAGCCCGGGTCCCCAGGCAGAGGTCCAGCAGTCCCTCTGTGAGCAGACTCCAGTGATGCAGGGCTTTGTTAGAAAACCTCATTAGCAGAGACAGAAAGGCGCGAGCAGCTCAGAGCGGCATTCCAGGTGTCAGATGAGAGTGGCCGCGGGAGGAAAAGGCCATTAAACCATACTGAGGTCAGCCCCAGTCGAATGAAAATAATCAACTGCGACCCAGGAGAGGGGGTGGGACGTGAACTGGGGGGTTTAAAGGGGATGCCCTGGGCTCAGGCCGGAAAGGGAAGGCCAGGGTCCTGGAAAGGCCACCAGCTCTCTTGCCTGATCCTGAGGGTCCCAGAGGCGAGGTCCAAACAGCCTCCATTATGTGAACATCTGGAGATGGAGGCGGGGCCTCAGGGGACCCTGAACCTCCATTGCCAGCACCGGCTTGTAATCGGGAGCAGCGCTGGCAGCAGCTCTGCCCTCCTGTGTGCGTGCAGCGCTAAGTCCTGCCTGTCTAGATACTCTTAGTAACCCCACCACCTAAGTGTCATTAGTTCCATTTTAAAGATAAGGGAGTTGAGATACCAGAATGAGTTACTGGGGGCTGCTTCGGCTCTTCAGGAACTCACTAGAACTCGACCTCCTGACACTTGAAACTTTTGAACCGAGGACACATTCCTTCACTCCACAATCAGCCACAGAAAGGCGGAATGTGCACTGGGGCTGAGGGAGCGCTGATGCTCAAAGTTAGTGTGAATGCTGGGATCTGGAATTCCTTGTTCTGGGCGGGAGGGGGGTGGCGTGGCGCCCCCTAGTCAGGGACTGGCTGTGCTGAGGCAGGGAGGACAGCGCTGGGCTGGGGGAGACTCCTGGCCACAGCCGTGAGCTGTTTGCCTTCGCTGGGCAGGGATGCTCAGGGGCTGTATATTTCTGTCCTGCCCAATGGGGAGTGTGTGTGATTTATGAAGCCTTTTAACCTGAGCCTTCCTCATAAAGGAGCTTTGAGGAGACTGCAGGGCACCTAGCTATGAAAGGCCCTCCTTTCTGGGGATGTGGGAGATGAGGCACTGCCGCCTGCCTGCCTGCCCTGAAGGTTTGGGAACTCTGTGTGCCCCACCTTAGGTCTGGAACGCTGGGGATTGGAGACCCTGGGAAAGCTGGAGGCAGGCTCGTGCCTTGTCCTTCAGCCCTGCTCAGGCTTCTTGCCTTCATCATCCTCTTCGCAGAAGCCCACCCTAGACATCCCCGATGCCCTGATTTCCAAGGCCCAGGTTCCCTTGGACAGTACCTTGCAAGGGAAGATCACTTCAGCTCATTTGAGCCTCAGTTTTCTCATCTGCAAGATGAGCGTGATGGCCACCACCTCAGATTCTTGTGGTCCTGTTATCTCGCCCTTCCCCGCTACCCTCCCAGTCCAGAAAGGGCCCTGAGGACACACCTCTGTGTTGTGTATTCTTGTGTCTCAGGCACCTGAAGCGGCACAAAGCAGTGGATGCAAAACGGCCACTTGCTGAACTGAATTCTATGGGATATGATGATGATGAAGAAATGTGCATGAAAGCTCCAAGCACGGTGCCTGGCTTTCGGGAGGCATTTAGCAAATGGGAGTTAAAGCTGAATTTGAATGACTCTCCCCTGTGGAAGTAGAACTGGAGCCCCTGGCCCGGATTGTGAGATGGAGCCCCAGGGTTTCAGCCCTCTCCTCCGGGACCCCCATCGGACCCATCGCAGAGGACCTTTGTCTGTGCCCCTCGCAGGGGCCCCTCCCCCAGCGCGGACCTCCCGGCCTCTCTCCACGCAGGCAGCAGCTTCCGCAGCCCCTCTGGGGCGGTGGGCGTCCCTGTGTCGGCACAGCCGGCTGGGCCCCTCTCCAGGGAAGGGGCTGAGGGGTGTGAAGGACTGGTGTGTGTGACTTTGTTTATTTTCTCTGAAGGATCCTGCCTGAGCCCTGCTATAAAAATAACCTGCCTGGAAACCTCATCTCCGAGGGGGAGAAAGAAGCTTTTGTATCCAAAGAAGTGGCTCTGAGAGCCTCCCTGTACCTTCGTCCCAGCCCCACACATCAAGGAGGAGCTGGCTGAGGCAATGGGGGGCCAGGGCCCAAGTGAGAGGGGTGGGGGGCGGCTGCCGATGGAGGGCATGGCAGGGTGCGAAGGAGGAGAGGAGGGGGCAGGGGAGGAGAATGGGGAGGGGAGGCGCTCAGCAGCCTCTGCTAGCAGGGCTGAAGCATCTCCATGCCTGCTTAACCCAGGAAGTTCTAAAGAACGATAGAGAATGAGAGAGGAGAAAGAAGAAATCAACAAGAGATACTCTGGATACCATGAGAGGAACAAAGAGGAGAATCAAGTTCAGTAGAGAGGAGAGACACAGGGAGGAGACCAAAGTTATAGCAGAAAGAAAACAGTGAGAAACAGACCTGGAGCTCGAGAGACCAGAAGAGACCATGGCCATGTTTTTAGATGAAGCTAAGGATCTGGTCCAATTCCTGGGATCCGTGCTGTCTGTGCACCAGCCCACCCACCCTCACACCCCCACGCAATAAGGAGGAAGGCCGGGCTGGGGCAGACCTGGGCTCCGGGGGCCCATTTCTGCTCAGCTGCACCAGCTTCTGCTCTGGCTCAGGCTGGGCAAGGCATGAAGATGAGACTGACTCGGGTTTCTCAGGATATTCCTTCCCCAGAGCCAGGTCCAAAGGCAAGAAACGAATCCTATAGGAGTAAAGGGAACAGGCCTGGGATTCAGGAGGCCTAGGTTCAAGTCCCAGCTTTCCCAGTTTGAGCTGGGTGGTCTTGTACAAACCATTTAAAGTCTTATCTGTAGGGTAGAAAAATAACAAGTCCCCGTGCCCCAACCTCCCAGGGCCATGGAGCAGACCCACCGAAGGGTATCCAATGGACTCTCTAAGCTGTACGGTGCCAGCAAGACCACAAAAGGGGATGGCCCAATTGGACACACTTCTCTAGGCACTGGCAATGGGCTGATGTTGACCAGAAATCATCAGAGTCTTAGTAAGCAGACCACTCATGCCACCGGAAAGGCTCTCCCTGCTGCAGGAAGAAGGTCAAAGAGGAGCCTCCAGCACCAGTCATTGGGAAAAGAATAGGTTCTAATACTAACCATGTAAGTGAAGTCCCTTGCTGTAAGAAATCACCCATAGTTCTTCAACACCAAAGCTTGGGATGGAGCTACTTAGAATCAGAGTTTGGTAGGACATGTGCCATCCAAGTCTCATGACACCCTTGAAACTTCTGTTTAGGAGCAAAGTTTATGGGGCCAGCCGAGGGGGACATACAATCTCCCTGGGACTTGGAGCTGATGTTCTTTGCGCGACATGGGTCAAAGAGGAGAGGGGAGTCTAGGATATCTTACATCAACTTCTGGAGGGAGAAATTAAAACGTGGAAAGTCTATAGAGGAAGCTCTACTTTGGGAACAAAGAGCCATGCAGCACAGCTGTCCAGCAAAGCTAGGAGAGGGCTCAACCACGACCACAAGCAGGCTGTTGGCACTGCAGGGCCTAAAGTGTTCCCTGTGGCCTGAGGCTGAACAGAGTCTTAAGGAAAAAAGAAACAGGGAGTGGGGCTGCCGCAACAGGGCTGCTGTGAAATAGAAAGGAGACGGCTTAGTGGTGCTTCTGGGGCTCTACCCCAAACTGGTCATCAGCAATGCATCTAACACCCGTGGTGGATTCATGTCACTGTATGGCAAAACCAATACAATATTGTGAAGTAATTAGCCTCCAATTAAAATAAATAAATTTATATTAAAATAAAAAAATTAAAAAAATTTAAAAATAAAAACTGATTCATGGCATGTGCTCAGGATGCTAATAGAAATGATAATTCAAAAAAAAATGGTTAGCACTTTTATTTGCAGAGCAGGATTAGAGACTCAGACAATAGAGAACAGACTTAGGGACACAGTGGAGGAAGGATAAGGCGGGATGAATTGAGAGTGCAGCATTGAAATACGTATATTACCACGTATAAATTAGATAGCTAATGAAAGACAGTTAAAGTCTTAGTCACTGAGTCTTGTTCGACTCTTTGTGACCCCATGGACTGTAGTCTCCTCTGTCCATGGAGTTCTCAAGGCAAGAATACTGGAATGGGTTGCCATTTCTTTCTTCAGGGGATCTTCCCAATCCAGGGATTGAACCCAGGTCTCCTTTGTGGCTCAGCTGGTAAAGAATCTGCCCACAATGTGGGAGACCTGGGTTCAATCTGTGGGTTGAGAAGATCCCCTGGAGAAGGGAAAGACTACCCATTCCAGTATTCTGGCCTGGAGAATTCCATGGACTGTATAGTCCATGGGGTCACAAAGAGTCAAACACTAATGAGTGAGATTCACTTTCACTCCTTTTTTTGCAGGCGAATTCTTTACTATCTGAGCCACCCAGGGAAGCCTCAGATAGCTAGCTAATGGGAAGTTGTTATATAGTGCAGGGAACTCAATCTGTGCTCTGTGACAACCTGGATGGGTGGGATGGGATGGGAGGTGGGTGTGAGTTTCAAGAGGGAGAGGACATGTGTATACCTATGATTGATTCATGTTGCTGCATGGCAGAATCCAACACAACATTGTAAAGCCATTATCCTCCAATCAAAACTAAATAAATAAATGAAGTGGCTAGCACTTACTGTGTGTCAGGTGCTGTTCTGAACACTGCTTGTCTTATCTCATCCAGCCCTGACAGATATCCTCTGCAGAGGACTCCCCCAGCATCCATCACACCCCGCCCCCCACTGTGGAGCAGACTTGCAGTTTGGTAGGGTTGATGCCAGGACCAGTTTCAAGGGTAGGACCTGATAGATCTGAGCCAATGAGGGTAATCTTATCACTCATGCCTGAGAAACTCCTTCAGGATGGCCCAAATGAAGCATAGCCAGAAGTTGATTTAATGATGGATGAGGAAAGAAAAGACTCTTCTCTTTCATTTTTAAGTTAGACTGTGATAGACACAGGTGTGTGGGCCTGGAACTGCTGGTAGCCATCTTACAGTTATCATAGGTAAGGTCCAATCAACATCTCAGCAAAGCCAAGCCAAGCCAGGAGAATCAGAGAACAAGCTGAAGCCCTGATCAGACTACTCCTGAAACCCTCATGACCTTAGGATTATCTGTTATGTGAATTAATGAAGTCCATTGTTACTTTAGATAGTTGAGTTGGATTTTATTTTATTTATTTATTTTTGGTAACTTGCAAGTATCCAGACTGATGCAGAATATGAGGCCCAGGGAAGTTAGCAACTTGTTTAAAGTCAAGTATGATACAAAAGTGATGGAGCTGGGATTTAAATAGCAGCTGTGAACCCAGGGGCTTCCCAGGTGATGCTAGTGGTAAAGAACCTGCCTACTAATACAGGAGTCTTAACAGGCGCTGGTTCAATCCATGGGTCGGGAAGACATCCCCTGGACGAGGGCATGGCAACGCACTCCAGTGTTCTTGCCTGGAGAATCCTGTAGACAGAGGAGCCTGGCGGGCGATAGTCCATGGGGTGGCAAAGAGTTGGACACAACTGAAGCAACTTAGCACGCAGGCACAGACACTCGCAATGTGAATCCAGAGCTTAGGCTCTTCCAACAGCATCATCAAAACTGTACTGGTTGTCTTCTGATGATACACCAGCTCTGTACTTAATCACTTTTCATGTAATCTCATTGCATCTTCATGACAGCCTTTAGAGGTGGAAACTACTGTTACCCCTGTTTTTGCAGATGAGTGACCTGAGATTCTAACGTGCTCACCATCACATAGCTCTCAAGCAGGAGAGTGCCATTTGAATCCAAGTGTCTGTGATGAGGCTGCCAGGTCTGGTCTCCGAGTTGGTGGCAGAGGCTGCCTGGGAGAGACCCAGGACGGCCTGCTCCAATCCCTTTGAGGATGAACTGATTTCTAATTTGTTCCCTGTGGGTCGGTTGTATCTCTCCATGGAGACTGCACAAAAAGATGAACCACAAAGGGAGGCTGGGGGTCAGTTTTAGCCCAGTACTAGGAAGAACATTCCTCTTGTTCCAGCAGTGGAGTGGGCTGCCTGGGAGAGTCCGAGCTCTCCACGGCTGAGAGGCCAGCGGACCAGCGGGAGTGGTGCCTGCCAAGGTTAAAGGAAAGGCTGCCGTTTTCTGAGAGCCTCCCCCTCCTTGGGCCTCAGTTTCCCCATCTGCACAGAGGTTGGGGAAGGACTAGGTGACGGCTGAGGTGTCTTCCAGCTCTAACATTCTCAAAGCCTGGAATTCCCGGAGGCAGGACTCCAGGCTCCAGGGTCTGGCTGAGAGAACAGAGCCGTGGCTGTTTGGCCGACTCCATAGAACAGTGCGGCTCATTGAGCTAGTGGGTCCCTGAAAGAGAAACAGCCGCACAGTGCACTCAGGGAAGATAAATCCATCTGTGGGTCTGGTGAGAGTTGCTGAAAAAAATGCAGTGCTTAAGGGCCATCCAAGGAGAGCCAGTCTTCAGTTAGCAGGCTGTGGCAGTGCTCTTACACGATGGCAGCAGCACACGGGGGGCTGTGCTCTGCCCCGGCCAGAAGGAAGAGGGTGAGTGTGAAGATGACGGTCCCCACCGACAGACACCACAAGGACCAAGAAGCCCTACCTGCACAGGGCTCCTGACAGTGGGCTCCACTCCCTCTCGAGGCCCCCTGGGGTTGTGTTTGTAATTAGCAAAGGGAATCCTTTTGGAAATTTACCCTGAATTAAACAGCTGTTGTTCATGTAACCCAAAAGTGTTTATTTCAGCAAAATAGAGAGACCACCCTCACAAGGTGGTGAGGCCAGAATTAGACTAAGGCCTGGGGTCTCCTTCCCTGCATATCTTTGGGTTGGACTAGAGACTCAGACGTGGGCAAGACACTATTGTGAAGCTTCTGAGGGGCTTTCTGGGATATTTACTCCACCCTTTGCTCTAATGATGACTCCTCTTGATGAGGTGACTATTTTCAAGGTCCTTGGACATCTGCAGTCCTACTGACCTTCATTGCAATTCACTGAAGTAGAGTCAGATAATACCATGCTGCCTATAGAGAGAACGCGGGGTGAGCCAAAGGCCCTCGGGTAGCACACAGTGGCTCAGGAGCCTGAGCCTAAGCCCCTTGGCCCCAAAGCCTATGCCCCTTATTTCTGGCTTGCTGCCATCCCTCCACCCTCATTTTGGGGGCCACAGAGGATTGACTCTTCCAGAATGATTTTCTTCCTGCTTAGGGACAATGCAGAGCCCTTGGAGCTGGATTAACATTTTGACAGTGCCAGCTTTGAAAAAGATAGGTATTCAAAATAAAAGCAACTCAAATGGTAAACTAAGTATAAAGAAGTCCAACAAAGTTTTGCCTTTTACCCTGATGACTACCTGTGTGTTTTTTAAAAAAATCAAATATCAGAAATTACATAATTGATCTTTTGTTTAGTGACTCTGCCCTACCGGTGTCCCAACTAGTTCCTAGCCCACTTTGGACTGCTCAGCCCCGAGGATATCCCACCATTACAGGTCCCTGGGCCCCTCGGTCACACACTGCTCTGCACTGAGAAGAAATCTCTAGAACTGTGAACTTGCGCCAGGCTGTCAGGGCAGGAAGATGCCTGTGCAGAGCAGGAGGTGATGCTGAAGGGAGACCAGGGGTACTTGAAGGGGATGCTGCATGGGGGGGCCGGCAGGGGGTGGCAGTCAGGTAAGCAGGAGGAGTGAAGCCTGTCTAGGAACAGCCTTGTGCCCTCGCTGGCAGAGGGGGCAGGGAAATGAGGCCTCAGAAACGGAGGTTCCTGCTGAGCTCTCAGTCATGTTCTTCCTGGGCTCAGGAAATGCCACCATGACCACCATCCCTACCCTCAGGGAGAAGATGGAGCCCAAATCCGGAAGGGCCGAGGTAACACTGTGAGAAGAATGGAGTCTTAAGAGTGTCCAGCAAGGGGACCAGGAAAAGGGGTGGCGATTCCCTGACCCCCAACTCCCTAGTGGAGTGGACCCCATCCTCCAGAGCGCCCTAGAGGCAGACCTCCTTCCTAGCCCTAGGAATGAGTGAACCTCCTTCATTCAGTCTCAGGTTCCTTCTAGACTCCAGTCTGGGGATAAGGAAGCTGAAATTAAGTTCTGGGATATCTATCAAGAATCCAGGGACTCCCCTGATGGTCCAGTGGCTAAGATTCCGAGCTCCCAGGGCACAGGTTCAATCCTAGTTTGGGGAACTAGATTCTCCCATGCTGCAACTAAGAATTCGCCTGCCACAACTGAAAATCCTGCATATTGCAACTAAGACTCAGTGCAGTCAAATAAATAAATAAAAATAAATATTTAAAAAGAACCCAACTGGCACATTTTCCCATCTTTTTTCATTGCTGCGGAGGCTGAAGGAGGGCAGTGGGAAGGATTACAGGCAGAAGAAGATGGGGAGCAGTATTAACAAGTGGGTGGAGGAGTTCTGAGCCCTTTAATAGGAAATTAATAGGAATTTGCAAAACTCTTTTCTAAGTCATACAGAAATAAACAGCTGATAAGTCTTTGAGTCTCTGCCTCAAAAGAAGTAAAAGGTGTTTGTTTGGGGGAACAGCAGACACACAGTCCCTGCACACTGGTTCTGCCTGACACAGTCCTTCCTGCCTGCCCCATATCCTGATGTCCTGAGCCACCCATCCTCATAGGGACCCCGAGGCATGATGGGTGCTGGCTGAGGCTGGGAGGGACTGGAGACCACCCTATGCTGGTGAAGCAGCCCAAGGTTCCTGAGGACGGAGACGGAGGACCATGTAGAAGTCAGAGTAGTGAACAAAGAGGCCTTTGCACAGGCCTTGGGGAAAGCTCTGAAGAGCCAGTGCCTTTGGCCCAGCTTTCTTGCTGCCCTCAGACCCCCAAGGACCGGCTCAGGCAGACTTCAGACTCCAGCTCTTCTCTCCAAAGAGTGTTTCTTGTGTAGCTTTGAACCCCAAACACTGCAGTGTTGTGCCCAGTTCCTCTGAAATGTCACTGGAGATGGGCTTATCCCCTCAATGTCCTTCTGTTTGAAAAATAAAGCCTTTGGGGACTTACCTGGTGGTCCAGTGGTTAAGGTTCCATCCCTGATTGGGAAACTAGGGTCCCACATGCCGTGAAGGGTGGACAAGGTTTTTTTTTTTTTTTTAAAGATTGCTTAAAAAATGGAGTAAAGACCTTGGACTCAGGGAGTCCTGCTTTCAGTGTTGGTTTCCACCACTCAACTAGTTAAGTGATTCTGAGCAATGGACAATCTCCCCAAGCCTGTTTCCTTATCTGTAAATGAGAATAATGATACTATTTGCTTTGATAATTGGTTGGTTTCCCAAGGCCTGGCACACAGAAAGCACTAAATAGACATCAGTATCATGGTTATTATTCCTAATACCCACCCCATCCTCCATTCTTTCTTGTTGCATGACCCCTACCAGGTTTGACCCTCCAATCTGATGACCCCACCCCAGTACATGAGTTCATCAGATAAGAGCATCTCAGTCTGAGCCTGATCTTGAGTCTTCATAGAAGTAATGGGCATGGGGTTCCCAACCTGGATTTATGCAAATAGCGGTCATATGGGAGAACTTCAGACACTGACCTTAGATGATAAGTGGACTTTCAGACGAGATCAGGCGCGTTCGGGTGGTATGGCCATAGACGATAAGTGGACTTTCAATGGCCACATTTGTGACACTTACAAAGCACATAACTTATGCATGTAGAGTCCTGAAATTTCAGGAAATTCACTGATCTTGGGGTTTGAGGGAGTTAAAGGGACTTATGAAAAGCTGGCTAAACTGATAAAACCTCTTTCCAGCAAAACATAAAATTCTACATGTTTTGCATGTAACTTCAGTAAGTGTACCTGTGGACCTTAATTTTACTTCTATTCATCTCACAGTCCAAAGACTGAAGCCCAAAGGGGTTAAATGACTTGTCTGAGGACACAGAGCTGGCAGACAGCATAGCTGTAACTTGAACCCAGACCTTCAGAGTCCTCTCTCTTCCTCCACTTGAAGGAATGCCTCCATCCAGTTCTTTGCCTGAGTTCTCTCCCTGATACACCAAGGCTTTGCAGGCCCACGGTGGGCTCCCTGGGCACCTGGAGGAGGTTGTTCCAGGGTTAAATCAGGTAGGGCCAGGCTTGGGTAAAAGGGATTGAGACAGGCAAAGCCAGAGCCCAGGCTAGGAGCCAAGAGGTGCCCACACGTGGTGGTGAAGGGTTAACAGAGCCCAAGTGTGGCTTTTTGTGTGCGCTCGAGGGCAAGGTGGCGTGTGCGAAGGCGCACGTCTCCCCTCGTGTGTGTGGGAGCTACGGCCCGGGACGGCAGGCCAGCCTGGGAGAGAGGTGCCACCGTGTCCTGAGATGAATGGGCCTCTGTCTTCAAGGCTGTGTGAGCCTCTGTGTGTGCAGGTCCCATTAACTCGCCCTCGGCCACACGTGGAAGGAGGAGGAGAGGCCTGGAGAAGCCCAAACCACTCAGAGTCCTGATTTTAGAATGAAGCAGAAGATGCCGAAGAAAGAAAATTATACTGATCCTAACTCACATATTACTAGAGCTGCCGGGCACACACACACACTCACATGCTCTGGTGCCCTGTCATAACCTCCTCTTCTCAACCCTATTGTCATCCTCCTGTTGCCCAGCTGAGTCCTTTGTCTGCTCATAACACTTTAAAACAGATTCTAGAGAGCTGACCCTATTTGCTTTTGTGGTGGTTTCAGTTTTGTATGGTGTGTGTCTGTCTTCTCCTTGTGAGTCTGGGCTTCTCTTTCCCCTGTCTCACCTGCAGCTCCCACGATGCACGCCCAGACCTCCAACCCAGCCCGCAGGCCTCACTTGCACCATTGTGCTTGTGATGGACAGGTTTGGTCCAAGTCCTGTCCTGAGCCCCATGTTCCCGCCCTCCCCCGCTTCCAGTCCTCCCTGGGCCCTTGTTGCCCTTGGCTGTGGTTTGTGCAATAGAGTGACTCCTGTCTGGGAGCAACCCAGAGCTCAGGACACAGGGAGACACTTGTCCAAACTTGCTATTTTTTCACCAAAAGAGCCAGACCACAGTGATGGGCTCAGTGGCCTGGCTGGGAGCCTTCCTCATCCCTCCAACCACTAACCTGGCCTCCATTCCCCTTGCTGGCCCTGATTACCTTTGGTTCAGGACTTCTAGTTAGCCACTGGGACAACTCCTCAGTAGGTGTCTGGCTTCTTATGTGAGGGGAGGAGGGAGATCTGGGTTCCGTGTGGAAACAGCTGAGGCTGAGAGAGATGCCCTGGGGACCAAGGAATAGGACCACAGAGACCAATGACCAGCCATATTCATCCCTCTCTCCCCAGTGCCTGGCCCAGAGTAGGTCCTAAAAGAATAAGTGAGTGAATGTTGGATGGATGAAGGGATAGATAAGCAGATGTGTAGATGGGTGAATGGGTAGAAAGATAAATAAACAAGTGAAGACTTTTAGATCCAAGTCGACATTCTGATAAAACTAACCAGGGTTTTTGGTCCAAATGTGGGAAAGAAGAAATCTGGGTCTAGAAGTTGCAGCCAACTTCTTCCTGAGTCTCAAGGAAATCTCTCTTCCCAGACCCTTTATAGCATGTCCTTGAGATACTCCTGGAGGGCTGGGTTGGGTGAAACTGGCCTTTTCTCCAACTTCATGTTTTTCTTCAGGCCCCTTCTTGCAGAGGCTTCTCTGCCCACCAGGAAAGGTGCTCTGCAGCTGGGTAAAGTGGCTTAGAGTCTGGGAGGAGGTGGATGGAGAGACGAGGCTCAGGCTGATCCGGCTGCCATGAAACAGGGCCCCAGGGACAAAATGTTTCTAGGCTGGGGCTAGAGAAGTTTTATGTGCTGGGACCAGGAGTTGGACAAAATTTTCCAGAACCCAACACAGAGGTCTGATGTAGGTCACTTGTAATTTTTGAATGAATGAATAAAACATTTCTATGTCCTCTTTACTCTGGATAATACCCCCAAGTCCTTTCCCAAAATGTATATAGAATTCTCAAGAGTGCTAGACCACTAAGGACATCTCTGCCCCCATTTGAACTCTTCTCACCACCCCCTCCAATACCCATGGTCCCACTCCCTCATCTTCCTCCTCCAGTCCCACCACTAGCTACTGTGGTATTGATCCAGAAGCTGGGGGTGACAGGAGGGAGCTACACAAAGCCTCCATGTGTACCTGTGTGCATGCATGAGTGACTGTGATGAGCTCAAGCTTCAGCAAAGGGCTTCCTCAGTCCACTCAGGACGGGGCTGAGGGTTGTGGGGGACGGGCGCACTTGGTCCTCTGGTGGAGAGGGAGCTTGACTGATGAGATGGCCAGCTCCACACCACCAAAAGCTGGCGCTATGGGGCTCAGAGACACCTTTCAAGGGTTCTGCCCCTGGCCAGATCCAGTAGATCTCTGGTGCTGAGATCTCCATGAAAGGAAGTACTCCGAGCTCCTCAGGGGCTCTTGTGGCTGGAACAGACTCCTGAAGTTTAATCACTATTCCCTGCTGCAATTTGCCTTGAGAGAGTCGAGTGGAGCCTTCCCTTAAAAGTTTATCCATGGTCAAATCTGTCCTCTGAATTAGACCTAGAAAGTCTGAGTTTTGAGGCCCGAGAGGGCTTGCCTCTGGCCTGTGCTAAGCCCATTTTCTGAGCAGACACAGAACTGTTGGTTTAGGGCTGGCGAGAAAAGGCCTAGTGCGCCAAGGGAAAACAATTAGGAGTAATTACCATCAAGAGCGGCCCCCAGTGAGGGGTGAGGGTGGGAAAGGCGTCTGTTTTAAGAGGAAGCTGAAAGTGGCAGACAGATTTTGGGGAAAAAATCAGGGAGAGAGAGGGTGGGAGGAAGGTTTAAGTGTGTGTTGTCTTTCTTCTCCAGGAAGACAGGAGGGCCCCTCCCCCTCGGCCTCGACAGGGGCTCTGTGTCCGGAGGCGGGAGGGGAGAGCAGGAGGGCACCAGGCTCCACATTCCTGAGATTCTCAAACCAGTCGGGAGAGGAAACTCCATACTGAGGGGACAGAGCCTGAGACACACTCAGGAGCGAAAAGATAAAATGGAGTGCCCTGTGCTGCGCTCAGTCATGTCCAACTCTTTGTGACATGTATTCTTGCCTCGACAATCCCTAAGGACAGAGGAGCCTGGCGAGGTACAGTCCATGGGGGTTCTCGAGGCAAGAATACTGGAGTGGGTTACCATGCCCTCCTCCAGGGGATCTTCCCAACCCAGGGATCAAACCCAGGTCTCCTGCATTGCAGGCAGATTCTTTACCATCTGAGCCACCAGGGAAGCCCAAGAATACTGGAGTGGGTAGATTATCTTCAGTGGGTCTTCCTGATGCAGGAATTGAACCAGGGTCTCCAGCGTTGCAGGTGGATTCTTTACCAGCTGAGCTACCAGGGAAGCACAGAGCACTCAGAATGCCTCCAAATGTCCCCCCACACATACCCCCTTGATCCCCAAGCCCTGGTAGGTATACATGGGGTCTGCTTGGTATCTCCCTACTTATTACCCTTCAATAATATGGGTGATCTAGGGTTGGGGATGAGAGTCGGGGTCAGAAAGAAGGGCAGGTGGGGAAAGAGCTATCAAAGGAGGGGTGAGGAAATTCCTTAGTACTTTTTCTAAAGAAGGGGAAATGAACCCCAGAAGAGAGGTGCCATTCCCCTTGATCCTCCTAAGGTGAGGAGACAAGTAAGGGCCTCAACCCTGCTCCTGAAGGAAACGAGGACGGATTGGCCTGAGCGGACCTCATCAATGGAGGCTCTCCTTGGCTTCACGCTGGTGGAGCCCGTGAACCCTCCTGAGATGGAGCAGTGGCAGGCCACAGGCTTCTGGAACTCAGGCTCTTGGCTTGGAGTCCCTGTTTCTGTCAGTGACAATCTGTGCGACTTTGGGCAAGCTATTCACTCTCTACACTCCTCATCTTCTCATCTGAGAAATGAGGATAACAGAACCTACATCATACACTTGTAAGGATTAAATGAGGTAATATATATAAAGATTTGGTGTATAAGGCTGGGGCTAGGCCTCAGTAAATGCTCACTCTTATTATTATTATTGGAAGAAGACAGCTCTAAGTACTAAGTGGATGATGAATTGGAAGCCAGAGGCCCTGGGGAGGGTGCACTGTTGACCACAAAGGAGGAAGTGAGTGAGGACTTGAATAGGGTGGAGGCTCTCAATACAAAAGAGAAGCCCTGCCCTTAGATGCTCAATAACTGTAACTCATTCACTCCTTCAACAGTTCTCTCCTGCAGCTGTTCTAGGCACCTGGGATGCAGCATAAACAGAAGAGACATTTTAGTGAGAGGCTGACAAAGCAAATGAGTAAACGATAGAGCCAGATATGCAATGCTACAGAGAAAAGATGAAGGGAGCTAGAGAGTGTGAGAACTGGGGTGCGGGGATGATGGAGGAAGTAGGGGAGTGATTCAAGGAGAAGGTTGTCTGGGGACAAGCCCTCTAGCTATAGGAAGCTACAAGAAGAACCACCATGAGAGAGTAGCAAGGTGGGTTTGTTAGACAAACACCAAGGAGGCCGTGCAGCCTGTGTGGTAGGGGAAGCTGTAGGAGAGGTGGCGAGCTGAACACGCAGGCTTCATGAGCCGTGGCAGGCAGAGATAAATTGGCTGGTGACAGGCTGATGGGAAATGGGGCACAGGTGTACAAGGAAGCGAAACTTTTTTCTGGGGTCCAGAGAGCATCTGATACAAACACTATTTATAAAATGAACAAGGTCCTACTACCTAGCACAGGGCATTTAATATCTTATCATAAATTACAATGGAAAAGAGTTTGAAAAATAAAAAAGAGCATCTGGAACACAAGTTCATTAAGGAATGTGACTCCCATTCCCACTTCCTTTTTTAACTTTTTGCAGTGCCCAAGACCAATCCCAGCACCTGCTGGCAGAGGCTGACTGACCACTGTCAGGCCCAGGTCCCCGCTGTGATGGAGTCTTCTCCCTATGTAGACCCAGGTAATCATCAGCTATCTTTAACCACACTGGGGAATCAGAAAACAAGAGTGGCTTGAAGGTTTTTCTTTTCTCACTCCAGTCATTTTCATATGGCTGAAAAATTTTAACCATGTCGGAAAACTGTTAGAACTCAAGAATGCCCTGAAGATGACAAGGGACTCTTTTAACTCAACGCAGATAAAACTATTTCTTGGTGGGAGGTGGCAGAGAGGGAGGGAACTTATGTATACCTATGGCTGATTCATGTTGATGTATGGCAGAAACCCACACTACATTGTAAAGCAATTATCCTTCAGTTAAAAATAAATTAAAACAAAACTAAAAAGAAAAAACTGTTTCCCCAGGATAGTGGAAGACTTTGTAGATGTTGGTGGATTCTTGTTTTATTCTTTGGAGCGTGAGTTTAACAGGTAGAGTAGTGGAAGCACTTCCTGCAGGTTGGGTTGTGAGGAGAAAGAGGTGTGGGAGGGGGCAGTGAGACAAGGGACACTGTCGGCAGGGTGGGTTGGAAGTCCCAACTGGTGTGCTTGGCTCAGGAGGGCTCTCTTGCCAACTGCACAGACAGGTCTGGTTTTAAAAAGTGCCAGGGAGCCACAGATTTGCATGTTATTTGTGTTTCAGGCTTCAATTCCAGGTACGTGGAATGAAATGAATGAATGAACAGTATTCAGACTCCTGGTTAAGGGGTGGACTCGGGAATCCAGACCACACTGAGGATCCAATCACTGGTCCAACTTGGATCAGGAGACACACAGACACAGACAGAGACAGAACAAACAGTCAAAGAGACAGAGAGACAGTCAGAGAGACAAACACCATCGAGTTCTTTTTACCAGGGAGTTTCCAGTCAAAGCAAGAAAACGAAATCTACAGAACTTATTTTCAATAAATCAGCCCATAAAAACTTGGGACAGAGTCACACATGGATAGTCAGATTAAGGCAACATCATCTTTGACCTCTCTCCACATCTGCCCTCCATCATCTACACCCAGCTTCAAACTGGACCATATGCCTGTGTCTGCCTTCTTGATAATGTCCATTGCTTGGTACCTGCCTGGTTTTCTAAATTAGGTTCTAAGGTTCTTGAGGATGGGTGGCTTTTATTTCCTTGGTCAAACCATCTCTTTACTCCACGCTTCAGGGCCCCCCAAGCCTAGTGCTTTAAACACAGGCCTATTTAAACACCTAGCATAAGGGGCTCCCCAGAAGTGGATGAGGCAGATGCCCTCCAGGAACTTAGCTCCGGCCAACAGACAAGACACAGGCAGCATGTGAAACAGTCCATTTAAGGGACAAGGCTAACAGGAGGGGATCCACAGTCCACGATGGATGTACTGGAAATAAAAAGACGGAGAAAACTGTATATAATAGAAAGATGTGTGGTTAGGGAAAAAATACTTGATTAGCTTCCTGGCAGAGACTGAGACCCTGAAGGACATGCTGAACTGCTGAGGAAGTGGGTTTTGTTAAGTGTGGAGTGAGGCATTAGGTTTGGGGCACAGAAGAGGTACAGCCTCACTGCAGGCTTCTGTGAATGGACCTTCTTCCCTGACTCTGCAATGTTGTCTAAGTAAATGTTTAGTCAGTTGCCCCTACTCCTCCCTAGCAGGCCAGAGAAGCAACTGGAACTCCTGGCTTGAAGGAAAAGCATCAAATTATTCACCTGCCTTCAACAGTTACACATTCTCAGGCCATTTGATGTAAAGGACAGATTACAATACACATGCCACATGGAGTTTTACTGTTTGCTGATTCTAAGGGCTGTGGCTGTCCAGGTAAGAGATTTTAAGATAAAGTGATCAGGGAAGGTTTCAAGGAGGCAGGCTTTGGGTGTGTGCGCTTTGAGTGTGTGGAAGCAGTGAGTATAAACTCGTAAGGGGTGCTCTGGACTCCCTGTGCACCTCTCACCACACGCTTTCCTTTCCCAGCACCAAAGTTCTGAGGATGGAACCAGACTCTCCAGAAGTCAAGCGGTTGATGGTTACCCCTCAGTTTAGAATGGAGAAAAGTCAGCAGCTACAAACTGTTCCATTAGGGAGGACTGACCTGGGCCTTACCTCTAAGATTAAGCCAGTGCTAATACTGGCCTTAAATTTGACTTTGGCATTATGGGCCTCAATATCATTTAAGAATCTTAGACCTTGACAAGACCCTGGACATCCGGTCCAACCGCTCCCAGTTGGAATTACCCCACCTCTGACAGGCCAGAGCAGCAGCCTGCACAAACATTTCAAGGCTTATCCTCCAGCTCAAAGTCCCTTAGTTTCACATTTCTCTCTCACATGGATGTCTAAGCACTCCCTTCTCTTAGTGTTGACCAGCATGACCCAACTCACCTCATGTTACATCTCTCCCTGCCTCCACAGCTGGGTATAGGAATTATGGGCTCTTAAAAGACTACTGTTAGAATTCAGCAAGGCAAAATTGGCCTGGGCTGTTAGGAAAGATACTGGGCTGAGCCCTATTCATCCCTTCCCAAATGTTAGGATCAATTTGAAGCTATGGAGATTTTTCCTGGGCAGAGAAATATGGCCACTTGGCCAGCTCAGCAGTAGTCTGTCAACAGGGCCCAGTAGTCTTACACATCCTTTTTTGATGCTCTTGGGTATGTGAGCCCCCAGAATGAAAGCATCAATATTCCACCCTCTCCTCCCCCACTACCTTAGCCCATCCAGGTGGAACAAGGGAGAAGACAAAGCCCAAGTATCAGCTGTCTCTTACTCCGGGTCAAAACACTCAAGAGCTGGAGGGATGGCATGGGAGAAGGACCAGAGGCTGAAACATTACAAACACTGGGGCTCTGAAGTGAACACTCTTGACTACCCACTGGAGCCTTTCATGGGCCACATAAAACCAGGTGCTGATGGACAGACTATGTAATATAGTTGCTGGCAGTGCTTTTCCAGGTTTCCTGTTTCTATCCCAGAACTTTGGGGCTAATATTATTAGAGGTAGTGGGTAGAAGATGCTAGGGCAATTACAGGGGCTAAACAAGAAAGAAGTTTTCTATGAAGCACCTCATATATACAGAGGAGTTAATTTTCACAGCTGCCAGGTCAGATGACAAAGTACTCTTGCATTCAACCCTAAACAGGGCTCCAGGAAGCAACAGTGGGTCTCAGGGGGCCCGGTGACAAATGGGATGGAACTAGTCTTGAACCATGTGTTCATTCTCAAATGCGCAGGAATGGTCTTTCTCCATAAAGGGTCCAGGAGTGATCGGTGAGACTGTTTCTACTGAAGGTTATGTATCTGGCAACTAGAGCTTGTCATCCATCACTGTTCCTTTTTTTAGAGGAGGTAGGTAATTATGGGGCTTCCCTGGTGGCTCAGTGGTAAAGAACCTGCCCGCCAATGCAGAAGACACAGGTTCAATCCCTGGGTGGGAAGATCCCCTGGAGGAGGAAATTGGCAACCCACTCCAGTATTCTTGCCTGGGAAATCCGCTGGAGAGAGGAGCCTGTGCAGTCCATGGGGTTGCAGAGTTGAACATGACTCAGCAAGGGAATAATGACAAACAACAAGGTAATTATGAGCACTGGGCACAGGAGAGAGGGGAAGACTGGAGAAAAGGAAAGTCATAGGCTTTAGTTTAAAGCAGGTTAAACAAGATGCTGATAACATGCCCTTGGCCATGGAAGGCAGGAACATCACATTCCTCCACCCTCCCACCCCAGTCATCAAGGCCCACCCTTAAAACGAAGAAGAAAGTTTCCAGATGCTAGTTCTGCTCTTCTTGGGCAGCTCTCTGGAAAGAATGGCCCCCACTACTGGTTCCCACTCTGGACCCCAGTCTGTGTCTCAGCCTGGCCCACTCACGGGGTGGTCTCAGGATCACTAACTTCACCTTGTATAAAACTATATTGGTCAGAAAGCGGGGCCAAATTCAGACAGGCTTAACAATTCCTTATATATTTTTCAAAGTGCTTTTGTTGCATGTTTCATTTTCTGCTATACATGGCAATAAATATTTGTTGCTTTGGTCTGTACAAAAAGTCTGTGAGAAGGTAAGACAGATGTTATCTAAATGGACAAACAATAAATACAGACAACTATCTTGTTCTGAGTTCCCCAGACAATAGCAAATGTGCCTGAAAAACTCAGGTCTTTTGATTCATGGTCCAAAATCTATACCATATTGCCACCTTTCAAGTTGTCACTTCAATACATTAAGTACCAAGAATCAATGTACAGGAGTCCCACAATGAGCCTGCATGCCATAGCTTTCTGAGAGAATGTGAAAAGTCCCAGCAACTCATATGTAGAAAGCTATTTATTACCTACAGAAAACACCAAAAAAAAAAAAAAAAAAAGGAAAAAAAGGGAGGAAAAAAAATGAAGAAAGAAAAAAAAGAAAACAAACAAAAGGTGGTCTTCCCCTCAAAGGCAGGCAGTATGAAAAAGGTAGGACATCTAGTTGCTGGAGTGGAAAGAGTAACATTCAGTTAACAATGGAATATTTAAAAAAAATAGTTTTCTTTTCAAATTGTAACCTGTGGTAACACATAGAAAAATGTACTAAACAAGCTTGATATAAAACAGAGTAAAATTTTCAAATAAGCCCAGGGAGAAAGCACAATGTTGGAAAGGATGAGGTACAAGGGAAGAGAAGAAAAGATCTCATACAAAACTACCTATTACAATACAGAAAAAAGTATAAAATGTTCCTATTTTGGAACTTAGGTACAAAATGACACTGGCATTGGATCATTTCACTATCTAGCCTGAGGAGCGCTCAAAAGGTGGGGGAGATGCTACAAGGAACAAAAAGAATAGCAGTTTTTCAATCTCAAGTTGATCAGTCCAAATTCCACCCGTTTTCCATTTGAAAATCTTGCCTTCCTCTGTAACCTCTACCCCAAGCCAAAATTCATCCAGGCCTCAAAATACTCTTAGGAAGTCCACAAACACCCTACACATAGGGGCTGGGATCTGTGTATGCTGGAGCTAAATTTGGAAAATGGTAATAAATCTACAGGCTAAAATGGTGAACACATTCAGCCTTAAAAAAAAAAAAAAAAAGCATATCCCTGTGAAATATATATATATATTAAATTCTCTGTGGTTAGAAACATATTTAAACTAGCTAGCCACAGACCAAACTAGACCTGCATTCATCCAAAGCTGGAATTTTATGCTAAAGACTGAGGTCCTTCTTCTTCTTGGTCAGAAGTAGGTAGCAGTAAAAGTGGCGCCTTTGTTACTCCACTAAACCACTCCCTGGGTGGGTCTTCCCCATATCATGTGTTGTGAGCACATGCAAACCACTGCTTTTAAGGAAAGGACTGCCTGGGACTTTGGGGTCCACCCAGGGCTCACATGTGGTGCCTCAGGAGGGGAAGAAGCTACAGATAAAACAGCCTTGTACAGAAGCAGATGGACTTCACAAGGGGCATGTAAAAAGGACAAGTCCTGGAGGACAGCCTTATGCAGGTGCCCCAAAGTCCAGTTTACAGTCACTATCCTGGTGACACATTTTGAAAATCCTGTGTGTATGTACGTGTGCGTGTATATGCTGGTGGTTTTCATCCCTACGTTTTTACCCACATCCATTCCTACCTCTTAGTAAGGCCTAACAACAAGAGTTTATTCGAAACCAAGAGTCCTTCCAAGCTTCTCTCAGGCCCCTAATTAAGAGACTGAGTGAGGCTGGAGCCCTTTGAAAACAAGATGGCAGAACTGAAGAAGTAAAAAGCAGTCTCTCTCTTCAGATTAGGGATGTCCCTCACCCCTTTCACAGCACCAAAGTTTCTTTGCAAAAATAGTATCTGAGATACAAAAGGAAAGGCAGATGTGCTTGTGAGTGCATCTCTCCAGGGCCTGGTCCAGGATCAAGGACTTTACAAGAAGAGAGGGTTGGGAGCAGCTGTCTCCAAGGTCTCTGGCTGTAGACAACAAAGAGCTGGTCCCCAACAAGTCCATGTCTGCTAACTGAGATGGTCTTCACAAGAGCTTTCGGTGGAGGATTTCCCAGACCATCCGCTTCCGGAAGTAGGGCATGTGTTGCTGTAGGGACACAGAGATACCTTTATTTTCATTTCTTGCATGCAGACCTAACACTCCTTTCCTTCTTGAGGTTTTCACCTAAAATAGTCTCAGCTGCATTTTTGGTCTTTCAAATTGCTCATTCTTCATTACGTGTGATTTTTTTTTTTCCTAATGCTTTTTCCGATTACTATTGCTATTGCTACTTTTCATTGTTGTAAACCTAGGAGTTTAATTAGGCATCACCAGGAATCCCCAGGCTATCCTCAAATGTCTCCAAGAATTTTAAGAATGGTGTCTAAAAAAGTCCTCTGTGTTGAACTTTTAAGAGGATATGAGATCTGAGGCTTGAAGATCAAAACTCATTTTGCCCCCAAATTAAATGAACTTCAAGAGTCAGCTCAACCCAAGGGCTGCGGTGGAAAATCTAGTATAAAATCATTACTTTAAACAGAAGCAAAGGGTTAAGTGGAGGACACCAAATAAACTATAATCTCTAGCCTCAATTCACTTTGGTTTCCAAAGGACCACGTGGACAGAAATTAACGATCACAAACTCTAAGGAAGACTGATCAGCTGCATAAAGCGAGGGGAAGAGGGCAGCATAACAAACTACACTAGATCAAGGTGTGGCCTGTTCCAAAACTTCATTGCTACCAAAAAAAGGGAAACTGAGGAAACCTGCTCTGGTCCCAGTTTTCTGCTTCTTACAGGATTTGGGGTAGGCGGCGTATATGAGCAGAGAAGAAGGCTCTCCTATTGGCCGGGATTCCTTAACTACAATATATGATGTATCGTGACCCAGGATGTGGCCTATCATTATCCTTCCTTTTCCTACGGCACAGCACAGGTAGCAACCACCCCGGGTTATGAGCCACAGAATGAAGCAGAGCCCCCTAAGTGGAGCAAATGGAGAGAACAACATCTATCAGGCAGCCCGGACACAGGGTGGTCACAGAGCCCCCTCCCGAAGGCTTGGCGTACCTGTGTGAAGTTGATTGGTCTGTCTTTGGTAATACAGTCAGCATATTTGCAGGCAAACATGCCACAGTCACTTCCATTCATCTGCTGTGGAATTTCCTAAAAGGCAAAAAATAACAAAAAGGTGACATCTTTCCAAGCTTCCTTCCTTCTTATTCAATTATAAATAAGAACCAAAGGATATAAATTTTCCAGGTTTCCCTGAATTCTAAAGAGATGGTCCTGGTCCCCCACTCAGAACAACACAGGCTCAGAGAGCAAAAAAATTCAGCATCTCAGTCCAGCCTGTGTACTTCATGTTTATCACACAGGAGACTATCTGAGATTTCTATGATACCCAAGGGTGTAAAAGCTGGTCCCTCCCACAAGGGCCAACCAGTCTGCAAACATTTTCTCCCATAGATGAAAGTTTAGCAAAATAGCTGGGCATTTAGAAAACCTAGTTCTTCATAAGAAATGTATTATTGATTTTCCCACAGATAGCTTACTCTACTCTATCTTCCCTGGCTGAGGTCAGGCCAGACACTTAGAAGGATGCCAGGGCCCAAGCAGTATACTCCTTTTCTAACCAATACTCTAATCTCAGGATTTCCATCTCACCAAGATGAAATGTACCTGGCTTTTCTTGCTGAAGAGCTGCCAGCCATTGGCGTCAAACTCTTTTCTTTTCTTGTCAATGCTTTCTTGCTTCAGATATTGCCTAAGGTATTGGGAGAGAATGAGATGAGCTTGGGGAGCTGCCACTGCAAAAATGGGGCTGACAATCCTCAGGAAGAATTTTCTTCTGCCATGTCTAAGGAAAACAGTATATATTGCTGGACAGGGAATCTTTAGAACTCCCACAATTCATGCCCACTCTGTCAGCTCCAGAGAAGCAAGACCTCTGCCTTCAATACCCAGGGCCCTTCTTCCTACTGTCCCCACTGAGGAACGAGTTTTGATCTTTTCCTTGGTTTATATGGTCCTTTAGAATTCAATCTAATGGAAGGAAAATGTTTCTCTAGCAATCCTGAGGTATATATTTATTTATAGTCTTGATTCTTTTGTATAAAAATTCAATCCAAATCAATTAATCCACCTCATGGAACCCACCCCCTCCTGGCCACAGACGTTTTAGAAAGAGAAACAGGTGGAATGTAAACCAGATTTGCATTCTGGTTCCTAGTTGAGCCATTAACTAGTAGGACCTGAGCAAATCAAAGTCATCTCTGTGGGTCTTGGTTCCTTTATCTGAAAAATTAGGAGGTTGGGATAAATGACTTCTAAGTAGTTTCTGTATCTATATGTCTATATCCACTCTTTATTTTCATGCACTGGGACAGTAATTATGCCCATCAGGATGTATTTTTGGTATTATTATATTATTATTAAACTTTACTTAGATGGAAAATATCCATCTTAATCAATATGAACATTTCCTTTATTAACCACTCCATTGAAGGTATCAGAGAATTGAGTTCAACAGCTAGAAAAACATATATCCAACACCAAACTCTTCATCTTCAACTCCCTACTTACATGAGGATTCTGCAGGCTTCATTGTTTATCCCACCCATAGAGTCGTAATAGGTAATATTCTTCTTTCTAAAGTCCACAACCTGGGAATAAAAAAAATTCTCTGTGTTTATGAACTGAAGAAAATCTCAGCTTTTCCCTTCCCTGGAACTTGGAACCTTCTGCCAGATTTCCTATGAAATCATGACAAGTTTGATGGATACTTAGCATTATACCATGCTTCATCTGCAGAGGAAAGAAGAACAGGGTGATTATTTACTCAGAACTATGCTGGGGGCTGACTAAGTGGCCCAGTAATTGCCCTGAAACCTTTTTCTAGTTTTCAGGGTCTCCATTTGCAACGGAGGCAACAGTGAAGACACGACGTGCTCTTCAGAGAATGTAAACTAAGTGAGATCATTTCCACACATTTTCAGAAAGATGGTAAAAGATTCTAGGTTTTGTTTCTTGGAGAATTTCCTTTTGACTTAATACTTTTCAAATATAATTCAAGACAGGCTTTAACTTGTATACTTTTATTAATATATTAAGCTAATGTATCCATGTTCTCAGAGTCATGTTTGCGTTAGTTGCTCAGTCATGTCTGACTCTTTGCAGCCCCACAGACTGTAGCCTGCCAGGCTCTGCTGTCCATGGAATTCTCCAGGCAAGAATACTGGAGTGTGTAGCCATTCCCTTCTCTAGGGGATCTTCCTTACCCAGGGATCAAACCTGGGTCTCCCGCATTACAGGCAGATTCCTTACTGTCTGAGCTACCAGGGAAGCCATAATAAATTATCAAGTATGCAAGGCAAATCATGATTAGGCAGAAAATAATGGTCACAGAATCTGAGTTGGCAGCATCATTAAGAAATCACTTTTTCTCCCCATGTGTTCCTTGCCTTTAGGTTGCTTTGATTATAACTCCATTTTTAAGTATTTCCAGAAAAGAAAATTTCAGAGCTTTTTTCAAAGTCTAAGTATCTCCCACTCTTGACAGGGAGTTTGCTAATCTATCCAATTTTTAGATAATTAAATGCTACTCTTTCAATCATCTATGTAGAACTAGTATTCATTGCTCTCTGTGTATTCTATTATATAGACTTCTTTCGAATTTTATCAGTAATAAAAGAGGCACTCACAGCAAGACACCAGTGCACTCCTAGGTGAATAGGCACCAAAAGAATGTCAACAGAAAAGACATCCACTTTCTTTGTCCAACGTTTCACTGCTTGATAACCAGCCGTTTTTAACTTAGTGAAAAAAAAGGTATTAAATGCATGTACACTTGGCAATCCCTTCTCTTTACTTCGCTCCATCAGCATATTCATGTAGAAATTGATGATCTGTGGAAAGAAAGTATATGTATTAAATTAGATACTCCAGCCTTTTAAAACAGTTGTGTTGTAAGAAGGAAACACAGTTGCTATACTGCACAGCATAGGCTAGTTCCCTAATCAATTCAGTTATGACCTCAACACCCAACGGCCTAATATCCCTATATCAAATTCTGATTAGAAAAGAGGGGGCCAAGGTGGTTATAAACAGTGAAAACATAAAAGGCTGATACACATATATATGGTTCAGGATACATATGGGAAGATGTTGGCCAGACGTGTAGAAGGCTAAAGATTAGGTTAAAAAAACTAGAAAATGAGGAGGAAGTACTACAAGATCAGAGTCAGAAAAAAGGAAAGGAAGGAGTATGTGCAGGTATACATTACAAGCAGGAGTTCAGCAAGGCAAACATTAGCAGTTCCTTTAGTCTGCTGGGACTGTGCAAGCAACTTAAACTCTGAGCTCAGAGTCTAGTGTTAATAAAAACTAAGATTAGTAGTTCAATCCTTCTATGTAGGTCTCCTGATTTTGCACAAAGACAGAAAACTCTGCCCCATGACTTAAGACTGTATTTTCAGCCTAACAAGTTACTTAGCAGAAGCAAACTGTTTTGGTCTCAAGTAGAACTGAGTGACAGAATAAACCATCAACTATATTGGAACAACATCTCTAAACTTGTAGTAGCTTGGCAACAACACCTTTATCCAGGCAGACATGGATATACTATAACCTACATTACGTAAGAGCTGAAAGTAAAACCACAAACATGAAGAGTCAAGTTTTCTCCTAGAATCTATAAGGCTAGCTGCCTTATATTTGTTGATTCCACTTATTTCTTCAATATCAAGTATGAGTGAAAGAAATTAAAACGCTTGACATGGGAGATATGCTAATGAAACGATGTGTTCTCTAATAGTGACTACATTGTCCACAGTTCCTTTAGGTCTAGGACTCCTTGGTATTAAAGCCTCAAAGTTACTGTGCCGGAAGTTACTGCATACTTATGTGGCCAGCTGAGGTCAGGCCAGTGTCCGTCAACTGCAAGGAATGAATGGGCTAACTGATCCAAAGCTTGGAAATATGACTAAGAAAACAGGCACATTTTTCAGAATGCTTTTTGGGGAATGGGAAAACACCCCCGTCCTTTGACAAATATTTACACACTAAGATGCCAGAGCGGTGAGCTACTGCCCAACAGTAGGCAACTACATACTGGGTATGTAGCCAGGAACACACTGGAGCGTGGTCTAGACTGGAGAAAGGGCCTACAGATGAGGATGCCTAGGTAGCTGCAGGGAAACCACATTCACCAAGAAGTAGCACTCTGAGGGTGGTGGGAAGGAAAGTCAGGACCGAAGAAAGACACTGTTCTTACTGCATTTCTGAAGATAGAGCAATAGGCTCAGGTGGCAGCTGATTCTCTCCCTAGTGTGATGCCCAATAGGTAACTAGAGCTCAGTTACCTATTTATCATATTAAAACAATGATAATGAGTTAGGACACAATTAGGATTGTAGGTTTCTCCAATTCAGGTTTTTAATCTCACTCTATCCTTGAGGTTAATGGTGCTAAAGGATGCTTGTAGGCTTGTGAAGGCAGCCAGGAATGCAGGAGGATCTACCTGCTCAGCAAGCACAGATGTCTTGGCTATAATCTACATCCTCTGGTGAGAGAAAATTAGCAAAAAGGGATTGATTCCTCTGGTATTCTATCCCATGACATTACCCATGCCATGAGGCGAAACCTTTCAATTCAAGGGGTGAAGCAAACAGGCAGACAACCTGTCAATCACTATAAGCCAAACCCTCCATGGGGGCAGACAAGTTAAATATTGCAACAGGCAATAAGGACTTAAGATGGAGGTGGAAGGAACAAGAGAGATAAGGACAGCCAAGCACATGAAATGGAGAAGGCAATGGCACCCCACTCCAGTACTCTTGCTTGGAAATTCCCATGGACAGAGGAGCCTGGTAGGCTGCAGTCCAGGGGGTCGCTAAGAGTCGGACACGACTGAGTGACTTCACTTTCACTTTTCATTTTCATGCATTGGAGAAGGAAATGGCAACACTCCAGTGTTCTTGCCTGGAGAATCCCAGGGACGGGGGAGCCTGGTGGGCTGCCATCTATGGGGTCAGACCTATGGGGTCAGACAGAGTCAGACATGACTGAAGCGACTTAGCAGCAGCAAGCACGTGAAAGCCACAGAGATATATCTCCCCCAGGTGCCCATCAGAGGGGTATATCTGGGATCATTACCCTGAAGTGAAAAGGGTGACATAAATGAGCGTCATGCTACATACGACTATCCTATTTTTCAGGGGGAAAGAGTACCAGAAACCAATTAAGCTCAGCTGCGCTTACACAGCCTGAGTTGTTTGGTTTCTTATGTTACTTTGTTATTTTGACAGAGTGGACCTATAAAGTTAAAGACCAAGCCAGTTGAACAGGAACAGAGACCTAGTGATCAGGGCACCACACTGAGAACCCCTCTTCTCTGCTTTACTTCTCCCTCCCACCAAGGTTTCTCCACTGTGAGGGAAATGGCCTCCTCCAAAGTCAGCTCATTACTTAGCTCTAGGGAGTGATCTGGGCTCTTTTTCATTTGCCCTGCATCCTAGGAGGAGGGGACTTGGTGGCCTCACTGTTCCCTCCTATTAGCTGAGGATGTGTAATCTGACATCTGAAGCAGAATTTAGATCCAAGTTTCTCTCCTCAGTTTTTCAGCTATTACTCAGTCCAAATAAGGAAAATTGCCATAGTTCAGCCAAGACACAATCACACCAAAAAAAAAAAAAAGCTAGAAGTTAGAAGAACAAAAAGAATCTTACACATCATCTCACAGAGGAGGGCTAAAGATGAAGGAAAAAGAAATGAGAAAAGGGATCACAGTGTCAAAGATAAAAGAGAAGCAATGATGGTCAGAGCAGCTGCTTATATTTTGTGACGGCAAGGGTCCCTCCCCTCCTGTGGTAGAGTCTTTCTGTACATGGGACTCTTCTTAGCTCCAAAAGATCTTGAATTCCCTTTGGAATTGGGGATGAAGAGTAACAAGCCTGTCTGTCTGTGCCTACTGTTTGTCTTGCACTTGCCACTCTTTCAGGGGCCCACACTGCCTCTGCCTGCTGCAGTCCCTGGTGCCTAAAGTACTGCCTTTCCTGCCTCCTTCACAGCCTTCGCCGTGAGAGTCTACTTGTCTATGCAATCTTGTTTGGGGGTGGAATGATTGTTTATGGTGTCTTGTTCCTTTGTGATTTTATGTGAAGAGCTGCCAGGCTAAGTTGAAAAGAGTGTTTCTTTAAAAGAAAAGTCTACAATGTTTTCAAACTCAGTACTCAATCCCTTGCCTGTATGTTACCACAATGACACAAATGACCACTGCTATTTGTATCTTCCTTCTCAAGCAGTAAACCAGCCAAACTATTTTCTCATGCATTTAGAAGTAAAATGCATCACTAACAGTAAAGTCTAACTTTTAACCCTTCCCAATTTCACACACTGAAGCCTTAGAAAAGACTTTGGAAAAAAGTGTTCTAAAAGTCCTGAGCATGACAGTGTTCTGAAGCAGAGATCAAGATAACTTTTGGAAAAGAAAAAGCTGTTTTCCTACTCTATCCCTCCAGACTTTCCCCTCTACCTCCTCATTCTTATTTTTAAATTAGACTTATCCTTGTCAACCACAAAACCCAAAAGACTAAGCAACAACCTCTGAATGTTATAAATCAGAAGGTCACTCACTCCTAAGACCTAAACCTAATAATACTATAGAAACCACGATAGCAGACTTAAGGGAAGCTCTGAGTTACGGCATCCCTCACTGTGCCCAGGACTTTTCTCAGATGCAAATTAAAGTAACAAACGATTAGAATTACTGCAAAAGTTCTAGAGAAAGACAGGCAGCATCTACTTTTATGGAGTCATGACAACTGTAATTACTATTCTCCCTGTGACCTGACATAAATCCCTAGTTTATCAAAAGGACTAGTTCTATTAGAAACACTTTAAAGAGGTAATCTATAATGATGTGGAATTGTCCAATGAGTCATGTTAGAAAGACTACATTGTAACTTCCATTCTGATCATTAGCATATGGGAGACACCATCATATTCACTTAACTACTTTATTTCATGTTGTCTCATTTTCTTACCTTTTGATTCAATCAGTTTTTCTTTCCTAAGAAAAATCTATTTCCTGTGCTAGGTTTGTCTAGTCGAGTTTAATGTTTTATAGGCTGCTTCTTCTCTTACTGAGCATCACTTAGATTTAACATCTGCTGAAGGCCCTGCTTCCCTGGTGGCTCAGACGTTAAAAGCATCTGCCTGCAATGCGGGAGACCCGGGTTCGATTCCTGGGTCAGGAAGATTCCCTGGAGAAGGAAATGGCAATCCGCTCTAGCACTCTTGCCTGGAAAATCCCAAGGACAGAGGAGCCTGGTAGGCTACAGTCCATGGGGTTGCAAAGAGTCGCACAAGACTGAGTGACTTCACTTTCACTTCACTTGGAAGCAATTAATAATTGAGACAGAGGTGCTGAAATCTTCAACATTCATACTTACGTATGAATTTGTCTATTTCCCCTTCCAGTTTTTTCAGTTTTTAGTTTGTGTATTTTGAAGTTCTGTTATTAGGTGCATACATACTTACGTTGTTACTCCTTTTGATGAATTTCCCCCTTTACCATTATGAAATGTCTATCACTGGTAATATTCCTTGCTCTGAAATCTACCAGTGTGATATTAATATAGTTACTTCACCTTTCCTTTGTTTACTGTTTATATGGTATGTTTTCTCCACCCTTTTACTTTTAACCTGTATGTGTCTTCACATTTAAAATGTTTTTTAAATGTGACATATTTTTAAATCTAATCTGTAATTTCTGCCTTTTAACTGGATGCTTATACTGTCCAGTACGGTAGCCATTAGCCAGATATAACTCTTGAGCACCTGAAATTTGACTAATTCAAATTGTGTTGTAAGTGTAAATGTGTTCTAAGTGTAAAATACGTATATTTTAGAGAAGGCAAAATATACCATTAATAATATTTTAATATGTATTACATGCCAAAATAAACATATTTTAGATTTATTGGGTTAAATAAAATATATTATAAAAATTAGTTTTACTTGTTTCTTTTCCTTTTTTAAAATGTAACTATTAGAAAACTTTAAATTACATATATGGCTCACATTATATTTCTACTGGGTATGCTGAGTTTGGTCATTTACATTTAATGTATTGAGACTGTTGTTGTTTAGTCACTAAGTCACGTCCAACTCTTTGTGACCCCATGGACTGCAGCCCACCAGGCTCCTCTATCCATGGGGTTTCCTAGGCAAGAATACCAGTGTGGGTTGCTATGCCCTCCTCCAGGGGATGTTCCAGACCCAGGGATTGAACTTGAGTCTCCTGCACTGACAGGCAGATTCTTTACCACTGAGCAACCAGAATACTGACATGGCTGGTTTTAAATCTACCATCGTGTTCTTTTCTTTTTTCTGTGTCTCATCTGTTCTTTGTATCCTTTCTTTGCCTTCCTTTGGATTGAATATCTTTTAATTGCATCTTATCTCCATTACCAGCTTCTTAAAATACCTCTTTGTTTTTTTACTGGTTGCTCTAGGATTTACGTCTGTAACTTATTGTAGTCCATCTTCATAAAACATCATACAACTTCATACATTGTGCAGGAATCTTACACAAGTACATACTTTCGTTTCCCCCTTTTGTGTTATGATTATCATATATTTTACTTTAACATGTTATAAACCCTACATTGTTGTTTTCTTTATTCGACTAGTCCCTTGTCTTCCAGAGATAATAAAGGATGAGAGTGTTTCCACTGCTCTTCATTCCTTGTGTAGACTAAAACTGTCAACTGAAATTTTTCCTCTGCCTAAAATATCCTTTAATATTTCTTAAAGAAGTCTGTTGGTGATGAATTCTTCAGCATTTGCTTGCCTAAAAAAGTATAGCCTTATTTCTTCAAAGATATATTTGCTGGTATAGAATTCAGGTTGACAATTTTCTTTTTCCTTCAGTATTTTAAAGATGTAGCTACACTGTTCTCTGGCCTACATGGTTTCTGACAGATCTCTGTTCCTCTGTATATAATATGTCTTTCTTCTGGTTGTTTTTTTCATTATTTTTCTCTTTATCAGTGGTCTTTAGCAATTTGATTACTATACATTTCAGTATGGTATTTCTCTTTCTTGGGGTATGCTGAATTTCTTGAATCTGTCAGTATGCTTCCAAATCTGGAAAATCTTCTACCATTATTTCCTTAAACATTTTTTTGATACCACTTACACCCCATCTTCCCTTCTGGGACTTCAATTACATGCTTAGACTTGATATTGTCCCTGAGCTCACTAAGCTCCAGTCATCTTTTTTCAGCCTTTTTTTCTATTTCACTTGGATGATTCATACTGCTCTATTTTCAAGGTTACTAATTTTTCCTTCCACAGTATCTAAACTGTTAATCTCATTTCATGTATTTTTAATATCAGATACTAAATTTTTCATCTCTAGAAATTCAATTTGGATCTTTTTTTATATTCTCAATTTTTCTCCTCATAATGTCCACTTTCCTCTACTTACCTGAACATGTGGAATATTATTTATGGTATCTGTTTTAATATCTTTGTTGGCTAATTTTAACATATTTTTCTTTTCTGGGTATTTCTGTAGTGATTGTTTTTTTCCCTTTGTTATAGTTTTCTTCTATTTCATGCCTGGGAATTTTTAATTAGATGCTAGACTTTGTAAATTTCAATGTTGTTGGGTTCTGTTGTTACCAGAATTTGTTGTATTCCTTTAAATATTGTTGGGTTTTGTTCTGTGATACACTTCAGTTACTTAGATCAGTTTCAAGCTTTAAAGACTTGTATTTAAGCTTGTTACCATGGGTCCAGAGCAGCCTTTACTCTAGGGCCTGCCTTTCTGGCCCCACTCTTGAGGCAATGCCCTTTTGAGGACTCGCTATTCAATGTCCCACAACTCTTCTACTCCCGTTAGTGGGGACATAAACTGTTCTTGGCACCTGTGTTAGCTCTCAGGCTTGTGATGATTCCTTCTTCCTGGTGGTTCTTTCCACAGCCACTGGTAGTTTCTTGCCATATATGTACAGATCAGCACTCAGCCAAAGATTCCAGGGGGGCCCTCTGCACATCTCTGGAGCTTTCTCTTTGTTCAGCAACTTCCCCACCAGTATTTATCTCACAAACCTTAGCCACTTTGGCCTCCATGAACAGTGTCTCCTCTACTCAGCAAGACTGCCAGGCACTGCCAGGTTTTTACCAACTCTCTCCCTTTAGCACACCACCCCAGGAAGCTGTGGGAATCACAGGTTCATGCTTTTCACTTCCGTCCTCTCAGGAATCACTGTTATCCAGTGTCTGAAAATTGCTGCTTCAGGTGTTTTATCTACTGTTCTATTTGAGAGAATAAATCTGATCTACTTTATTCTATCATGACCAGAAGATGTCAAACTTATTTGTATGCCTAAATAATTTTCACGTATTTCTAAATTTATCTGATGCTTTATAAAACAACTATTAGGCCCTCTAAGAGCAGAATTAGCAGGCCATAAAGAGAAACACAAAGCCTAAAGTAGTCCTCACTTCAGGATCATTAACCTGAAATCTTAGAGTTGGATTCCATAAGTTATTCAACTCTATCTTCAGGAAATAATACACAATTTCTATTTGCTATTTCAATTGACATTTACTTAAAAATACTTCCTTTTGTTTTTTTTAAATTTTATTTTTAAACTTTACAATATTGTATTAGTTTTGCCCAACAGTGAAATGAATCCGCCACAGGTATACCCGTGCTCCCCATCCTGAACCCTCCTCCCTCCCCATACCCTCCCTCTGGGCCGTCCCAGTGCACCAGCCCCAAGCATCCAGCATCGTGCATTGAACCTGGACTGGCGACTCGTCTCATACATGATATTACACATTTGTGACTTTCAATCTACTTTTGTAACTAATTCCTCCTCTCTTTAACCCTGTCTTCCTTCCCTTAATTAGATATTTCTATCACTAATCACCAGACCTGGTACAGAAATCTCCATCTATATGTTCTCACCTTTCCAGTCTCATTTTGTAACTCTTTGCAAGGCAGCCAGTTCCCACATTCCAATTTTGAGAAGTTTCATTTTCTTACAGTGAGGTACAATGTTAATCCTTTCATTAGTCCTCTGAATTTGCATAGAATTTAGCTATTCACTTATATACAAATCCATTCTTACAAATACCTTGGAAAGCTTATTGCAAGAACAGGCACTGTGGCCTACTCTTCTTTTGGAAAAACGACTTGAGAAAGAGTAGCCTAATGGCTATTTGTACATATCTCAAATATAGGACTTCTTGATTTTATTTTCCTTATAAGCTAAATCTGATCCCTTTCATTTCTAGGATCTTATATTCTTTGTCTGTAAAATGTCAATCACCTTTCTTGGGAGAAAATTTTAATGAAGTCTATAAAACTGACATGAGAAACAAAAATAAAAGAAAGGCTATTAATGAAAATATCTATTTGAGGGAAGGAGAACAGGATTGAAGAGGGAGAAAATTACTTGCAAAATATTGAAGGTTCACAATTGAGAAACAATTAAATACTTCAAAATGAGTATGAATACGTAAGGATATCTACTAACTCCCCTTCAGAATGTTATCAGCTTTTTAAGGGCAGTAACTCTGAAAGTGTGAGAAGTGTGGTACTTTGAAAATGATGCTTTTTAAAACAATTATTAAAGTACTTATTAAAACAGTTCTCATCATCATCATGGACATGTGAACTGGCACCTGCTTTCACAGTTAACATTATTCTCCACTCAGAAGACAAGGACTCCTTACAAACGGGTAAGTGTGGTAGAGATAAAGTAGACAAGGGATCTTTCCTTCCCCTTTTCTCTTCTAAATAATGTAATTTCCATTAACTTTGCTTGCTAAAAATCCTCTGATGGACCCAGGGAATGGAAAATATGTTCTGATGAACGCTGCCTCTGTAAGGGAGCTCACTGAGGTAACTACCACAGTATGTATAACAAGAACTCAGCTCATGTCCTGCTCACTGCTGCCCCCTAGAAGTTTTTGGGTAATTTACAACAAACAAGCTGCAATCCCAATAGAATAACTGGGTCCCATTTAAAAGCAGCAGGTAAAAATTGCCAAGAGACCTCACATTAACATCTTCAAAGAAAAATACTTAATTGGTGGATACTTTTGACTGTTCTCGATTTTTATTTTGCTCTTTGATTTGGTGAGCTCTTTTTTTTCCTGTTATTTTGACCCAATGTTCTAATACCACTATTCTGGGCCACAAGAAGCAAGAGCTGTTTCTTGTAAAGCAAGACGGTATCTCAAACCATGCCTTCTTTACTATTGTCAGAGATATTATTCAAGGAGTGATGAACTTCTGAAATTTTATCTTATAAACTCACCAAAGGCAAAGAGAATGGGCTAGTTCAACAAATCCCACAGAAAATCAACCTACTGGACATGATATATGGCTCTAAAATTCCCTATATCTAATCCTGCAACAGGATCCAACTTAAGATTCTAAGGCAGTATGATATAACAGATAAGACCCAATGCTTGAGTCTGAATCCTGGTTTGCTATTACAAAGTCATGTATCTTTGCAAGTTTCTTAATCTTTTTATGTCTTATTTCTTCATCTATTAAATGGAGATGATAAAACTATAGCATCCATCTCCACGAATTGTGGTGACTATGACATGAGCAGAACACATAAAACACTTAGATTAGTGCCTAACATGAGGTAAATGTCCAACTGATGTTGGCCAAATATTAATATTTGGAAGGTCATACACATACAAGGCCAGGATACTGGTATCTAGAATATTTGGTTTTTGTTCAGTTGCTAAGTCAGGTCCGACTCTTCTGTGACCCCATGGACTGTGGCCTGCCAGTACACGGGATTTCTCAGGCAAGAATACTGCAGTGGGTTGCCATTTCCTTCTCCAGGGGATCTTGCTGACCCAGGGATCGAACCCATATCTCCTACATTAGCAGAAGGATTCTTTACTGCTGAGCCACTTGGGAAGCCCCCTAGAATATCTAGTGCTTACTATATTGAGTATCTAAAAAGTTTCCATAGCGATGAAACTTGAGTACACCCAAGATTTTAGGCAGGAATGCTCCTAGTAAGGAGGCAGGTACTTAGGGGAAAACCCCAACCCATTTCTCTTCTTTTGCTGTGAAAATATCCTTGTGAAATAAAACAGGCTCCTACAGGTTTAGGAATAGGACAGATCAGTTTGAAGATTCTAACACAAATAATCTACATAAAATAATTAGAACATTCGGGAGCCAAGAGCCGTAACATTTTTAAACTCAATACCTCAAATATTTAATAAAACTTCTTCAATGTCAGTTTAAAACATATCATGTACAAATATAGGCTATTTTAGAAAGCTTACCACTCATAACCTAAGTGACCTAAATACAGAGAGAAAGGGTAACAGAAATGGATCTCTATATGGAAATCCCAAAGTATTCCTTCATGTGCTGCAACATGGTCAGCTATTAAATATTTGCTTAACAAAAGATGTGAACTGCATGGCAGGTGGCTTAAAGAGTAAAAATACCAATGAGTAAACGTCCTCTCTATCAGTATCCAAATCTTCGATACACAAAAAGGTAAATCAGCAGGACAGAATCAGCTGTCATAGCTTTCTCCATTTTCCTGACTAAGTGTGAGGCAGTATGGTAGAGATACATATTTTAAACAAACATCTCAGGTGATTTTTTTTTTTTTTTTATGTACCTTAATATCTGGGAACTGCCTTTAGTCTGCACTTGATGTTCACGTTCTATTTGAATATAAAAACAAGTGTGAGATTACCTCATCATTGAGCCAGTTAAGGTGATTTAGAGTTTGAATATCTTTGCGTGTAATGGTCAAGCGGAATGCTTCACTCAAAACTTCATCCTGGTTCCCATTACGAAATACATTCTTTATTTCTTTCTCCATTTCCTAAGGAATCAAGAAGTGTCAGAGATTAGGCATACATGGTCTCGGACGTACCAATTTCTCATCAAGCCCCATGCAATCCCCAGACTTAAATCAACCATTTACTCCTAACATTTTGGTTTCTATTCCTTCCAGTAATCTCCTGATTACTTCCTTCCATCCTAGCTCTTCCTCCCTTCTCTTTTTCAGCACATTTCAGACCCTTATTTCATATTATTTCTTGAGTCTGAAATAACCTTCTGCTATCAAATTTCCTAAGCCCATTAAAAGACCTAATTATATATCTTCAGAGCAAACAATTTCCTGAGGAACAGACTCTTTCTCAAAGGTAATAAGGAAGTAAAAGTAGTGATGTCTTTTAGACACATTTTCCCAGAAAAATTTGTGTTTTTTTAAATGTAAAAATGTAGAATTCAGCACAACTTTAGTGTTAATAAATGTGTTATACTCACCAGCTATATGACAGGTTTTCAAACAGAAGAATGAACTAAGAAACAGATTATTTTTAAATGTATGCAGACTTTTATGTATTTTCCAAATTTTTATACTGAGTTTTTATTACTTAAAAAAAATGGTAAGGCTCAACTTATTATTTGATGTAAAAGTACTATACATATGCATTAAGTATAAATGCACAGGAAATGAAACAAATTTACTGAATGCTTTTTCACTGAAATCACTACAAGTCACCCATAATTCTTTCCTGCATTTTCAGTAATCTTTCAAAAACAAAGCCAATATTGTTACACAATACAAATGAAAGCAGGAGTATGGAATACAAATTAAATACCAGGTGTTCTACTACTGTTTTTTTCCTGTCTGTTTTTTGGCTGCACCACTCAGCATTTGTGATCTTAATTCCCTGACCATGGATCAAAAACACCCTGCAGGTGGAAGCACTGAGTCTTAACCACTGGACCGCCAGGGGAGTCCCTGATCTATTACTTTTATGTTTGAAATTTGTCCAAAGAATTCTCTCTAAACACAACACCTGCCAGTGTAGGAATTTATATTATATAATTTACCTCTGTAATTTCAGGAAATTCATCTTCGCTGTCAGTCAATTTATGACCTTTTTTCCCTGTTTCTTGGGCGATTGTGACCGGGATCTCCTTTTCAAGAGGCACACGAAGATGCAGTTCTACTGAATCATGTACTGAATGTTCCTGTTCCTGCAGTCTCTGAAAGACAGACCTTCAAAATAAGTGGAGTACAGAAATCTACTGCTTGTCTATGTACAATGAGTAGGACTAGCTGGACAGACCAAGAACACAGAGCATAGCAAGGCTATGCTACCATACTATCTTGCAATTCAACAGCTTTGATTCCAAATTCAGGTAACCTTCCAAAATTAGTTTCAACTTGGATGTGCTATTCATTTATATCTCAAAAAAACTTTTTTACCTGGTTTTGAAGCTGTAATGCCAGTGCTTTCTGCTCTTCAATCTGGCGCAATCTTTCCCGTGCTCGAGAATCATAAACACTAGTTCTAGGAAACAAAAAATGCAGACCACTCACTTAGCATCAAGAACACTGCTGATGCACAATTAGCATTAAATATAAAACTCTCAAGAGAAAAAGCCTAAAGCCCTTATACTAACTTATAAGGTATACTAACTTATACTAAGTACACTTGCTTTAAGACAAAGTGAAACTACATGGTGTTACTGAAATTACCTTACTAGTTTTTTGATGAAAATTATTAGTTTGTTGTTAAACATGAACAAGTGACTTTGTGGATATCTGTAAATGTGTAGTCTTTTTTTTTTTTTTTTTTAAACCATGCTTCTAAAATTAAGGAGAAAGTAAAGCTTCATTCTGGAAATCCAAAAATGAGATTGAATCCCAAAGACGAAAATAATACAAAAGATGTGGGTTCCATTGCTGGTTGGGGAACTACGATCCCACATGTCACAGCTACTATGCCCACCTGCTCTGGAGTCTCATGTCAAGGGTAGAGAGCCTTCATGCCACAATGAAAGATCCCATACGACATGACAAAGATCTTGCATGCTATAACTTAGACCCGACGCAGACAAATAAATAAATATTAAAAAAAATCTACCAGACCAAGGGATTTAGAATAACCAAAGTGAGTCCTTGAAACTAGAAACTAAATGTTCAGTGATTCTGCAAACTCCAGAAATAATATTATCCAATAAATTAGTTTTATTGATATGAAAATAAAGGCATTTATTTTCCTTTCTGTTTAATAGCTAACTGAAACATTTTTCCAATTCAATTAGGTTTCAACAATTGTTACAGATTTAATAAACCTGAGCATAGAAATGTTCCAACTCCAAAAAACTTTTAAAACTCAGTAACTTAGAAGTTATTTTATAAATAAATAGGAAATTTTTACTGACTAAAAATAGGTAGCAAGATTGGCTAATTGATTTCTTCTAACTGAAAAGAAAGTGATGACGAGGCAAAATGATACTAAAAATAATTACTTACAATTCTTTGATCCACAGCTCTGCCTGGAAAAAAGTAGGACTATGGGCAGGAAAAGAAAAATGTGACAAATGAACAGGAGACTTAAAAGAATATCAAATATTTTCATCAAAAAAACCAATCATTTAATAGTTTATACAAATGCTTTATAAGTATGGGATAAATAAAAGGACCTAAATTACATAAAACAATTCTAACTGGGAAGCAAAGGAAAACAAATATGAGTCATTTGCACACATATAGTTAAAAAGATGACCCAACATTCAGCAAAGAAATTAAGTTTAGCATGCTCCTTACTTGCAAGAACGACCAACATGACATGAAAAATACATCATTTATCAAGGTAATATATTAAAACTAGAATGTTCCTCTTTCCAAATGGCTCAGATTGACAGATTTATTAATGGTTTAATAAAATATTATGGGTTGTTGGACTTCTTGTAGGTCTGCTTGAGTCAAAATACATTCAACCACATCACAGTAGATACTGAAAATCCCCACTCACAGAGTAGTCCATATCAAATGGCTAATGAACCAATGAACCAACATGGATAATCAGCAATATGACTCCCTTCCAAAGATAAGAGACCAGTTTTATTCCATGCAGCTCTTGCTGACAACCCAAGGGAATAATGCTAGCAGAGTCACAGGTATGCTATTTGTTCTAGAGCCTTTTTGCTCTTCTCAAACTTTCTTATCTCATTGCTCATCTCCCCTCTAACTGAAGGAGTTCTCACAAAACCAAAAGAAAGGCAAGTGAGCACTTTTCCGAAGAAAACTTTCAGATATGCAGAACAAGTTAACAGAGTGTCAAACTGAAAGTTAAGAGACTGGAATCTCTTAGAGCTGCCCCTGATTAGCTTTGTGACTTTGAGCAAGTCACTTCCCTTTACATGGACCTCAATTTCTGGGTTTGTAAATATGGAGATGAGAGTCCCTTTCAGTTTTTAAACTTCTACAATCTGTCCTGTAAAGGCAAAAATAAGGGCTCAGAGGTAATCCTTTGCTCCTAAGCCTAACTTCTGAGAATCAGTATTCCCAGTAACCCTTAGTTTTGGGCTTTAGTGATAAAAATGCTGTTCTATTACCTATTCACTGTCACTGAGGTCAATAAGAGGAGAACACAGAGAAGGGAGCCTATCTCCTTAATGCACTGAACAACTGATGTAACAGCCAAGAAAGAAAGTCACAGAGATCAGTGGAAGCACTGAGAGAGACTACTTAGTGTATGATACTAAAGATAAATGAACGTGAGAACACATCTATTGCACAATATGACGATGTGACAAGCAATCACGCAGAATTTCATGGTACTGGATCATGCTACTCAAATCTGCTCCCCGTGAAAGAGAAAAAAAAAAACAAAGTCGCTCAGTCGTGTCTGACTCTTTGTGACTCCATGGACTACACAGTCCATGGAATTCTCCAGGTCAGAATATTGGAGCGGTAGCCTTTCCCTTTTCCAGGGGATCTTCTCAACCCAGGGATTGAACCCAGGTCTCCTGCATTGCAGTCAGATTCTTTACCAGCTGAGCCACCAGAGAAGCTCAAGAATACTGGAGTGGGTAGACTGTCCCTTCTCCAGCAGATTTTGCTGACCCAGGAATCGAATCAAGGTCTCCTGCATTGCAGGCAGATTCTTTACCAACTGAGCTATCAGGGAAGCCCAATGCTCCCCATATTAGAATATAAACTTGATGAGGATAGGAATTTTTGTCTTTTGTATTTACTACTGTATCCTCTGTACCAAGAATAGTGCCTGACATCTAGCAGACACTCAATATTTGTTGAATAAATAAATAATGTAAAGGATAAGCACTTCTCTTTAATGCATCAAGGTATCTATTGGTATAGGAAAGTAACACACAGAAGGAAAGGAAAAGCAAAATCCCTTTGCTTTTCAGAGATTACATATTACTTCTCATATAACTGATGCAATAAGCACCTACTTAGTACTTTATGTACAAAACTCTCCTTGGGAGGTTTTACATATTGGCAAAGCCTTATGATAATCCTCAAATTATTAAGCCTCAATATAATGTGTAATAGAGAAACATTACTTATACTGTACAGAAAAGGAAACTGAGTTCAAAAGAATAATTTGCCCTGGAAGAGTCATGATTAGAAACTACCTCAGTCCAATTCCAGACTGTGTTCTATTATTGTAAAGTGTCTTCTAATAAACCAAAGCATTAAGCCACAATGGAGATGATGAGTATTTGGACTACTCGAGAGAGTATTTCAGGCTTTCTAGGAAATTTGTTATTTAACCAAGATTTATTTAAGTACTTTTAATGCGCCACGTGCTATTATTGAAAGCAGGAGGTGGTGCAAAGATATTAGTAACACAAGGGACAGAGACAGAAGTACTGGAAGAAAAGACTAATGATATCTGGAGAAGACAGAGAAATGTCCTGAGGAAAAAACCAACACCTGAGTCAGAGTTTAAAAAGCAAGATAAGAGTATAACAAGTGGACAAGGAGAGAAAGCAAACTCCAGGCAGAAGGGGGAGGGGTTGGAATGTATAACAACACAAAGGCATAAAATGCATGGCATATTCTGGGAAATAAGGGCAGATCTTCATTGCTGGAACTTAACTGAGAGGCAGTGGTGGGAGATTAAGGAGCCAATCAACCAAGCCTTGAGAGAGCAGCAACTCTGATAGACAGCATTATCCAGTGAGCCTCACCCAAGACTACTTCTCATCCATCTCACGTTCAGTCATCAGTAAAAGAAATTCTCCATAAAGGAAAGACAGACTCAGTAAAGAAGAACTCAGAGCACTCATTATATGAAATCAACTTTTTCCCAAGAAAGAACACCTATTTTTGTGCATACATATAAAACACTTTTATAAGTGTTTTATCTATAAGTTTACCTTCACAACAACTCAATAGTAAGGTATTAATACTGGCATTTTATTGATAAGGAAACTGAGGTTTAGAAGAGTAACTTGTTCAAAGTTACATGAAGCCTGGAAAAGGCAAGATCAGAACCCAGATCCAACTCAGAAAAACCCCAAAACTATAAAGAATCTAAACTGTAAAGTCTCCTTGAGAAACTATACTAACTAGAGAATACTTTTTTTTTTTTTTTGAGAATACTTTTAAAATATCTAAAAAGCTTACCACATACTGGGAAATTGCAAAGATGTAGGGGAATTGAGATAAGAAAGAATATCTTATTATCCCTAATCGTCTCAATGGAAAATTGATAATAGTATTATTCTAGCAATTGATTGCCAAGGCCCGATATGGCAGACATAGCAATCTAAGTATTAACAGTAACCTACTGGATTACCATACTGGTTCAGCAATACGTGAACTGTGAACTTCCTGATGTTCAAGCTGGTTTTAGAAAAGGCAGAGGAATCAGAGATCAAATTGCCAACATCTGCTGGATCATGGAAAAAGGAAGAGAGTTCCAGAAAAACATCTATTTCTGCTTTATTGACTATGCCAAAGCCTTTGACTGTGTGGATCACAATAAACTGTGGAAAATTCTGAGAGATGGGAATACCAGACCACCTGACCTGCTTCTTGAGAAACCTGTATGAGGTCAGGAAGCAACAGTTAGAACTGGACATAGAACAACAGACTGGTTCCAAATAGGAAAAGGAGTACGTCAAGGCTGTATACTGTCACCCTGCTTATTTAACTTCTATGCAGAGTACATCATGAGAAACGCTGGACTGGAAGAAGCACAAGCTGGAATCAAGATTGCCAGGAGAAATATCAATAACCTCAGATATGCAGATGACACCACCCTTATGGCAGAAAGGGAAGAAGAACTAAAAAGCCTCTTGATGAAAGAGGAGAGTGAAAAAGTTGGCTTAAAGCTCAACGTTCAGAAAACTAAGATCATGGCATCTGGTCCCATCACTTCATGGCAAATAGATGGGGAAACAGTGGAAACAGTGTCAGACTTTATTTTTTGGGGCTCCAAAATCACTGCAGATGGTGATTGCAGCCATGAAAATTAAAAGACACTTACTCCTTGGAAGGAAAGTTATGACCAATCTAGATAGCATATTCAAAAGCAGAGACATTACTTTGCCAACAAAGGTTCGTCTAGTCAAGGCTATGGTTTTTCCAGTGGTCATGTATAGATGTGAAAGTTGGACTGTGAAGAAAGCTGAGTGCCAAAGAATTGATGCTTTTGAACTGTGGTGTTGGAGAAGACTCTTGAGAGTCCCTTGGACTGCAAGGAGATCCAACCAGTCCATTCTAAAGGAGATCAGTCCTGAGTGTTCCTTGGAAGGACTGATGCTAAAGCTGAAACTCCAGTACTTTGGCCACCTCATGTGAGGAGCTGACTCATTGGAAAAGACTCTGATGCTGGGAGGGATTGAGGGCAGGAGGAGAAGGGGACTACAGAGGATGAGATGGCTGGATGGTATCACCAACTCAATGCACATGAGTTTGGGTGAACTCTGGGAGTTGGTGATGGACAGGGAGGCCTGGGGTGCAGCAATTCATGGGGTTGCAAAGAGTTGGACACGAATGAGCGACTGAACTGAACTGAACTGGATTACAGAGGAAGAAATACTTGGTACCTCTCAGTGGGGTGAAGTTTCATACAGAAGATCATATCTAAACTGAGACTTAAAAGATAAGAAAAAGACTACTGCCTGATACACAAGTTGAAGGGGGAAAGGGGGAATATACCAGGCAGAAGAAACACTTCACATATTCATGTGAAAGTATGAAAATACCTATCATCTTGTAAGTCAGCATATAATAAACACATGAAAGAATCCAGTATTTTGCACATGGCTGCTTCTCTCACCTCCATTATGTCTCTCAAATGTCATCTTAGCAGAAACGTGCCATGACCATCTAGATAAATAGCACTCCCAATCCCCAGTCTATATATTACCCTGCTTTATCTTTCTTCATGGTACTTATCACCAACAGGTATATGTATATTTAATTATTTGTTATTATTTGTCCCCCATCCCTCTCCTTTGTTGTTGTTTAGTCACTAAGTCACGGCCAACTCTTTGCAAGTCCATGGACTGCAGCGCGCCAGGCTTCCGTGTCCTTCACTATCTCCCAGAGTTAGGTCAAATTCATATCTATTGATTAGGTGATGCTATCCAACCATTTCACCCTCTGTCACCCCCTTCTCTTCTTGCGCTCAACCTTTTCCAGCATCAAGGTCTTTTTGGTACAATTAGGATGTACACTTCTTGAGAGTAGGAACTTCATTTTGTTAACTGCTATTACCTCCAGTGTCTGTACCAGTACCAGCACCCCTAGGCTATCAATAAATATTTGTTAAAGAAAAAATGTATGACAGGAAGCAAGGCATGTGGAGGAAGAGTGCTGAATACTGTACTAGGAGTTCAGGCTTGATTCCACATCTTATCAGCCACTCTTGAGGGAGTTTAATGAATGATTAGATAAGCACTTTAGAAAGTTCACTCAGCAGAACTGAAGATGGACTAATGAACAAGGCAAAGAATGGGTTAGAGAACACGGTGGAAAATGGCATGAAGAACACAATGGAGGTTTGAGGAAAAGAGATCAATTAAGAAGTTACTGAAATAATTCAAACAACACATAAGAGTGGTCTGAGTTGAGGCTGTTTTATATTACTTAACTCTTAGTGAAGAAATTGTGATTAAAGAGAGGGAAAACAATGTTAAGAATGTCCTTTAATCAAAGTTTACCTGGGAGTTGGAATCTGGGAGTCTTTCACTTTGAGTAAAATCACAGAGTCTGATCCTAAAGAAAAAACACAAGGGCCTATCATTAACAAAATTCCACATGGCTGTACCTTCTAGATGTCTGTAGCTTAAGTTCCCATACTTTGCTATATTCTATTTCCATAAAAATAACACAGCATAAGGATAAAGGCAAGATGGAAGAGAAAGACAGGCAGGTCCATTTTCATTGAGCCACAAACAGGGCTTAGTGAAGAGCCTGTCTCACAAATAAAGCCAAAGAAAAGTATATATGCCCTTCAGCATCTTCTCCTGGGCTGTGCTTGTTCCCTGTGCTTCTTTCTTCTATTCCTGAGAAATAAGAACATGCCAAGATCTCTCAAAAGTCTTTAGTTCATGAACCAGTATGAGACTGATCAAGGTGCAAGAGGGAAGGGAAGGAGGAAGGGAAGAGGGGGAAGGCAGAAAGAAAGAAAGCAACAGCTATGTGAGAAGCAGCAGAGTCCAAACAGTACAAATTCTAGCACTTATTTTCTATTGATAAAGGTAGGAATCATATCCTTCTAAAGCACTATGATTAGAACCTCATTTAGAATATTTAAAAAATGGTATAAGGAAGTAACTAAACCATTCCATATTGTATATTTGTTCCAGTTTAGTTGTATCTAAGCATCTGACATAAAACAAATGCTTCTGAGATTAAAGGCTTTTAATAATAATTCTCAGTAAATCACCTCACAAAATTTTAAGTTTCTGTGAATTTGTGTAGCCATATAATGATGGCACCAACATTTTTATCCCCAAGTCAGGAACAGATTAAAAACCTTGCTTTAAGTTACATGCCTAAATACATACCATAAATACACACATAATACATACCTAAAGGAGAGGAAAACTAAGCAAACACACAAACAACTACCATAGTAAAACCTTTAATTAACTGGAATTCCAAGAGACTAAATATTTTGGTTAGCTGAAAGTTAGACAGAAAATTCTGTTTTCAAAACTTGCTGACAACCATTCCAAAATGCATAAACCTACTACACAGGTTTTATAAGTACTACTTATTTAAGAACTTTTACTTCAATTCTTAATTGATATTTCAAAACTCCTAGAACTTCAGAGTACTTAATTTTCATTGTAAAGTACTAGAAACGGAGAAAGTACTAAAGTAAGTGGGCTTAATATACTCTGACAGAAGACTGTTCAGGAAGTTAACCTTTTAAATATTATATGAAATCATTTGCCTCTCAATCATTTGTAAGAAAAAAGTAAGCTACTTATATGTTTCATTTACTCATGGCATGGCTAACTGAATTAAATGTATTTAAGGTATCTTATATCTTAATTAAGTTACATATGTATTACTACCTTGCCTATAATTCATACAATTCTCATAGATCCAATAAACCGTTCACTGGTTACTGAAACTATAGCTGTACAATTCCATTTTTACCTTCAGATTCTGTATTTGAAGCTGGTAAGTTATCTGCCTGATATGAAAGAGAGTGGTCATGTTCGGGTTGATGGACAGGATCAGAATCTTTGGATCCAAATGTACCAGCATCTGGGCTGTAAGACGGTAAGGAAAACACACTGTGGGACAACTGTTCCTGGGCAGTTAAAATGCTGGCAGATCCAGATGAAGAAGTATCAGAGCCAATGATCTGAGTTGCACAAGAGTTTCCATTTTTAAACAGTGGGTCTTTCAAAGTATTCTTACTGGAACTAAGACATCGAGACCTAGCAAGAAAAGAAAACAATTTCAACATTCAATAACAAAATGCAAAATAAAATTCATTTGAAATATGTTTCTGTGACTCACAGGTGTAAAGGAAAATGTGTGGTGGGTTTGGCTATAGAGAACTGCTTCCCTGTGACTATCTGTAGCAGCTGTCTGTAAATCTCTCGTTCTTCCTCTTGAACTGTCTGTAAAAGAAGAAAAAAAATCTTAAATACATTCAATGAGGCAATGTTTCTCTAAGTAATATCTAGACTCCCAGAGCTCTGTTAAAGCTCTGGCAGTGTCTTGATGATAATTAAGACTTATGGTTCATTAATAATATTCTACAAAATTATAAAGCACACATAAGAGAAGTGAGTGAAGCAAATACTCAACAGTATATTTTGGAAAATTACAGCAGCACACAGAAACTGTAGGATATGAAACTAGAAGGCCATTTTTGCATCACTGATTGTCCCAGAAATAAAACATTAAAAAAAAAAATGAGGACTCTAAACAGGACTCCAACAAAGTCCTTGACTCCCAATACCTGTTAGAAAAATCACAAGGAAGTAATTGGAACAGTCAAGATCAGAGCTATTTCCTATTGTACCCAATTTTTAAGAGTTTAAGTATTTTCCAGAGATGGTTTTCATTGTTAACTTTTATTTAGGCTTTTTTTTTCCCGTAAAGTTCCAATACTGAATTTAGGGAAAAGCATATATTCCACAGCATAGTTCACTTACTGACCTAAACACCTACTATGCTCCAGGCACTAGAGATGCTGTGCTGAATAAAATAGTCTGTGCCTTGGGGAGCTTACATTAAAGCTGAAGGACTGACAAACAAAAGATTAGTCAAGTAGCATGAAGAAAACTGAAGAGAACACAAAGTGATGGAGGAAGAACAGCAAGAACAGATAAGACTTCTCTAAAAAGGTGGTATTTCTACAGAAACCTAAATCAAAGAAATATATCAGTCATAGAAATTTATAGAGTATTCCAGGTATTGGCAGAACAAATGCAAAGGGCCTCAGACAGGAATATGCTTGATGTGTTCAAGGAATAGTAAGGTCAGTGTGAATCAGGAGAAAAACAGTGAGAAATGAGGCCATTTAGCAGAGAACCAGTTTACGTGAGAACTTGTAACTGTAATCATGTACCTACCCTGCATAGATCCCCTGAAGTAATGGGCTGCATTCATTAAATAACATGCCCCAGGATTTAAAAAAATCTTATATACTGTTTAATACACACATCAACTTTCATAAAATAATCACACTTCGTGCCAGTGCTAGCAACATCCTACAATGCAACATTTCAGTATGCACATAAGCATTTCATTCGATTACAAAAGTTTGTTAAAAGCACAATGAATAAAGCAATGATAGAGGCAAAGGTAAGAGACACTAAATTTTTTCTTCTTCAGTCTTTTTTTTCAGTTCAGTTCAGTCACGTCCGATTCTTTGTGACCCCATGAACCACAGCACGCCAGGCCTCCCTGTCCATCACCAACTCCCGGAGTCCACCCAAACCCGTGTCCATCGAGTCGGTGATGCCATCCAACCACCTCATCTTCTGTTGTCCCCTTCTCCTCCTGCCCTCAATGTTTCCCAGCATCAGGGTCTTTTCCAATGAGTCAGCTCTTCGCATCAGGTGGCCAAAGTATTGGAGTTTCAGCTTCAGCATCAGTCCTTCGAATGAACACCAGGACTGAGCTCCTTTAGGATAGACTGGTTGGATCTCCTTGCAGTCCAAGGGGTACACAGTAAATTTCAGTTACATTGTCAGTATAATGTTACCAATCTAACAAGATACACCTTGCACTGTGCAACTTGACAACCCCTTATGAGAAAGAGCTATCCTTAAATCTGAATAGTTGAGTGATCACAAAAGAAAGAAGTAGTTGAGCATTTATTTGGTGGCAAAATAGAACCAAGAGAAGAAAAAAATTTGCAATGTTCTCTATGAAGAAAATAAATACCATTATCTTATCCCTTAGACCTTAAAATATTCAAGACAATGGTGGTCCTCTTTTTTTAGTGTTTGTGAAGAGACTGTCTATATATTTTTATAATTAAAAATCATAATTAAAATAAATGTCTCTTTATCCAACTCCTTGCAACCCCATGGACTGTAGCCTGCCAGGCTCCTCTGTCCATGGAATTCTCTAAGCCAGAATACTGGAGTGGGTAGCTGTTCCCTTCTCCAGGATCTTCCCAACCCAGGGATCAAACCCAGGTCTCCTGCATTGCAGGATTCTTAACCATCTGAGCCACCAGGTAAGCCCTTATTAAAACACAAATTTGCTATTATGAAAATTCTTCAAGTACATAATCAAAAGAAAGCAGCATCATTACAGATTATTAGGGTGTAAGAGAGATCTTTGCCAACTAACTCCACTGTGATCTATATACTGGAAAGCTGTACTATCTGGCACTTTAATGACTGAAATTCTGAATACCTCAATATAAATCTTGATTCCACTTTCCCACTATACCAAATAACCTAATCCACAATACTGTGGGGTTAACAGTATGTTGTTTTCAAGGGTGGTAAAATGGAGGGAGGGAAGGGAAATCAGAAGTGAAGTACTACACCTGGGTCATAGATATTAACTCTAAATTGTAGTTCATTTCCACTATCTCAACAAATTACATCTTAAAAAGCTTTGACTGTATTATCTTATCACAGGAAGAAAAGTAAAGCAGATATACTGGTGTAAGAGGCTACTCTGCATATGAAGGGAAGGCAAAGAAATACCCCCATCACTTAAAGACCTCAAGAGAACACCAAGAATAGATGAGATAGAAAGGATCTTTGTGGTACCCTAAATACTACAAACAAAAGGGGAAAAGTAGGGGAGGGATAAATCAGCTTGAGATTAACACATACGCACTACGATTACAAGACACACAACAACCAAGGACCTACTGTATAGCACAGGGAACGCTACTCAATATTCTGTGATAACCTATATGAGAAAAAAATCTGAAAAAAGAATAAATATATGTATAACTGAATCACTTTGCTGTACACCTGAAACTAACACAATATTATAAATCACAATTCAATACAATTTTTTAAGAATTAAACCATAAAAAGTTAGAAACATTTCCCTCCTCCCTCCTATCACATAAGAAATGTTTTCTTGGAATAAATTTTTATACTTATAAATAAAACATGAAGAACCAATATGCCATTAAGTGACTCATCTAATGCAAATTACAATGAATCTAGATTAATTCAACACAAAGTTAACTTTTAAAAATAATTTAACACACACACAAGTCCCCAACAAATCATTTTCTTCAATAAATATATCTTCAAAGAAAAGCTTCTGTCTGAGCCTGAACAACCTCACAGTCATTAAGACAACAAAAAATGAACAGAAAAAAATGTCCAATACTCCAAATTATTTGAGGTCTCTTCAAGCCCCATTGGAGAAGGCAATGGCACCCCACTCCAGTACTCTTGCCTGGAAAATCCCATGGGCGGAGGAGCCTGGTAAGCTACAGTCCATGGGGTCGCAAAGAGTCGGACATGACTGAGCGACTTCACTTTCACTTTCAAGCCCCATACTTTCAGTTTAAACTGATTATGGTTTAACAGACACTTGCCCCTTAGAAGAAAAGCTATGACAAACCTAAACAACATATTAAAAAAAAAGTCCTCTACTTCAAATAATTATCTGAGATCTCTTCAAGCCCCATACTTTCAGTTTAAACTTATTTATGATTTAACAGACGCTTGCTCCTTGGAAGAAAAGCTATGACAAACCTAAATAGTGCATTAAAAAGCAGAGACATCACTTTGCCAACAATGGTTCATACAGTCAAAACTATATTTTTTCCAGTATTCATGTCTGGGTGTGAGAGCTGGACCATAAAGAAGGCTGAATGTCAAAGAACTAAAGCTTTGGAATGGTGGTGCTGGAGAAGACTCTTGAGAGTCCCTTGGACAGCAAGGAGATCAAACCAGTCAATCCTACAGGAAATCAAGCCTGAATATTCACTGGAATGCCTAATGCTGAAGCACCAATACTTTGGCCACCTGATGCGAGGAACTGACTCATTAGAAAAGACCCTGATGCTGGGAAAAACTGAGGGCAAGAGGAGAAGGAGGCAATAAAGGATTAGATGGTTGGATGGCATCACTGACTCAATGGACATGAGTCTGAGCAAACTCAAGGAGGTAGTGATGGACAGAGAAGCCTGGTGTGCTGCAGTTCACAGGGCTGCAAAGAGTTGGACACAACTTAGCGACTGAACAACAATAGTACTTGTTAAACCATTTTCTATTGAGTGAGCAAATTAAGAAATTAAGAGGAAAGGAAGCTATAATTGGGTAAAATATTAGAGCAAAGGAGGTTTGCTAATATTATGTTATAAATCTAATAAATGACCATAGAAAGTTTAATAAGTTTAAGGATAATTAGTAAAGTATGTTTTTCTTAAAAAAACAAAAAAGAATAAACCCACCAGTGTCATCTGTAAGGCAGCCCACCATCTTAAAATGCTGCTTAATATGTAGCACAGAAGCATGTCTGGAAGCAATATATAACTGAAAAGAAACTACCTGTGTTATTGCCATTTAACATTTCTATTTTTTTCTTAGTATTTTTTCTTTCCCAAACAGAAACTCACATCCTCTGTAACAGTACTAAGAGAACATTCTGTGATCATGGAAATGTTCCTAATCTGTACTATCCAATATTGTAGCCACTAGCCATGTATAGCTACTGAGTGCCTGAAATGTGGCTAATGTGACTGAGAAACTACATTTTTATTTTATTTAAATTAACTTGAACAGCGCATGTGGCTAGAGGTTACTATTAATTAGATACTATTGTTCTTTAATGTTGCCCTTGAATCAGCCATCAGCCAAGTGGTAGTACAGCCACCACATGCGTATTTCCAAATTCCTCTTCCTCATATGTATCTTCAAATCTCTGTTGTAAAACTGAACAGTTCAGTGGTGACACGTTAATTCTATAGATGGCTTCATATTCCTGAAGATGTTAGACAGCTCCAGACGTAAGATTATACACTTCTCCTTCTTTAAACATAAGCAACAGCACCTCCCTTGGAGATCCCAATATTTCCATGGAATATAACTTTTCCTCCAGTTTATAAGTTTTCAGCAAGGAGATCCAACCAGTCCATCCTAAAGGAAATCAGTCCTGAATATTCACTGGTAGGACTGATGCTGAAGCTGAAACTCTAATACTTTGGCCACCTGATGTGAAGAATTGACTCATCTGAAAAGACTCTGGTCTGGGAAAGATTGAAGGCAGGAGGAAAAGGGGACGACAGAGGATGAGATGGTTGGATGGCATCACCGACTCAATGGACATGAGTTTGAGTAGGTTCTGGGAGTTGGTGATGGACAGGGAAGCCTGGCGTGCTGCGGTCCACGGGGTCAGAGAGTCGGACATGACTGAGTGACTGAACTGAACTGAACTGATAAGCTCCCATCAATAATCTTACTTCAGTGGGAAAAAAGTAATATTTTAATATGTATTATCTGTAACACCTAAGACTAAACATCTAAATAATCTGCTGAGAGTTTCATTTAATAAAGTTTGGTCCAATATTTTTACAGACTACTTCATAGTTCTATACTACAAGTACCCTGCTTTTCACAGCAGATTAAAGGCCTAAAAACAACTGAGGTAAAATTTTCTGCAACTTTTATTCCATAGGACAGGTTCAATCCTTGGCATCTTCTTGACACTGCAGAAGGAAAGAGAAACCAGCCTCCCATTCTCCACTGACCCAGCCTGTGGCCTGGAGGGTAGACTGGAAGAACGAAAGTATTTGGTCAGCCCAAGTCCTCAGGTTGGAAGTGAAGGTGAAAGAAGGAGGGGGGGCTGAGTTGTCCCAAATACTGGTTGGCTAATGAGTGAATGGTGTGGGCTTACAATGTACATGGTTTGAAGGATACTCGTGATCCCAGCAGCTGCCACAAGAGGCAAGGAGGGGTCTGGGAGGCCTGCGTCCTGCTGCCATGCCGTCACTCTTTCCCCACAAGTCTCTCTGTAATCTGCAGACTGCCTAGGCTCTATAAGAAGCACAACTACTACAACTCCAGTAATTAAAAAAAAAATTACATATGCAGTAACTGATGGTACTAAATTCAGTGTTACAAATGGTACAGTGAAAAAGAAATAGCGTTGCTCAGCTATCACTAAAGGCAACTGTTGCCAGTTTTGTCTATCCTTCTCCCTGATGATTCACTAGTTTTGTCACCCTCTGTGAATACTGTAGATTCAATACAAATTTAAAACCAAAAAACATACAGCATTTTAAACTAACCATGTCACAAATAATCAAGTTTTGCCACCTAAGAGATCTTCACCACCAAATTACGTTAACTGTTTAGTACGTAACACTGTATTTTTGACTTCAGGCTCTGGAAGCTCTTAATGGGCAGGAACCACATCACCATGTTGTGTAGCAGAAATCATACCACACTGGACTCATGCAAAAGAACTGGGTTGCAGGCTGACCGTTTATAGTTGTGTGACTTCTGACCTTTACTTTCCAACCTTGTAAATGTGGTTATTACCTCATCTCTATCTATTTCATAGATTAAAAGAATTCAAAACAGTAATATATGTGGAAAGCACATTGGAAAATCTAATGCTATCTAAGTAAGAGATCATTATTCATTTGTATCTCCACAGCAACCAGTCCAAAGCTGACTAGATGGATAATAAATATTTAATTGAACAGGTTTAAGTACATTTCCTTACTGTATAAATTATACATTATATTTACAGAAATGATTTTTTTCCTTTAGGTTTACTGAATGAATATTACAACCCAGTGTCAACACATCTTTCTTGTGGAGAAAGTTTATGATCTCAAAGATTTTACTCATAATGAAAAGATGTAAATTGTTTAAGTGCCTTCTTGATTTTTCTTTTATATTGAGGAAAAATTATCCTGGTAAGAAGGGCGGGCAGGTATGTTATCAAATCCAGCAAGGTTAACAGTTTTGCCACATGAAGCTAGAGTTTTAGGAAGGGTCCAAAAAAGAAAAGAGATAGTTTGATGTATGAGAAGCCACTCAGACAATACTGAAGATTAAGTCTGCTATCCAACAGGAATACAAGATGGTAAGAAAAATACTGCTAAATTATCTCCTTCATTTTTTTAGAACAGATGACAGCACTCAAAGAGTAATCAAGAAAAAAAAAAAACCACATAAAGGGTTAAGTAAATGCAATGGTTAATAAACATCTAAGTCAGAGGGAACAAATAGCTGAATGTAGGGCAAGTTTAACCTTTAGCAGCTTTTCCTTACCTCTTCTGCTGTGCTAATATGTCGTCTCTGAGTTTTCTTGGGGCTCAAAAGATTTCGACGACATGCACCACTCCAAGATGGACTTGAAACAGGCTTAATAGGAAAAGATTTTTCATATGCAGACATGTGGCAGTGATGGTTTGACTTTCCTGTAAAATTGTTTGATAATCCACTAAAAAAAAAAAAAAAAAATAGAGTTTGTAAGAAAAGACATGAAAATCTCAGCAAGTGATTATTTCCACTTTCAAGAAATAATAGAAACAAAAAATTAACAGGTAGAATGACAGATGTACCTTGTGAGGGAAATGATACATAAGTTGCTGTTTCAAGTTCTGCCATTTATGAAGTCTTACACTGCCAAACTATGTAATTATCAAACATCTAAAATTTTATTTCTTAGTTTCACCATCTATGACAGAAAGCACAATGGATCAAATTTCTTCAGAAAATCTGGGTTCAAGGTACATTAATAGGCACACATTTTCTATTTATTCCCTGCAGGCCCTCTTCCAGCCTTTTGGAGGAAAATACTTTAAGACTAAATATGCAAAGATGAATAAAGCTGAAGCTCAAATGAGTCTTTCAATTGAATTTTAAAGTTTCCTAAAAGGCCAACAGAGGGCTCCCATCTATCACTAAAAACAACTAGAAGGCTTATTATGAGGCTGCATCACTGTGACTTCTTCTGGCCTCTCTGCTTACCTCTTTTGAAGAATTGTTTCTTTATACCATATCTGCTTCAAATAATGCAGAAAATTGACAATAAAAATATTTTTGTGGACTCAAAATCCAGTTTTATCTCTAAGGTTAGGTTAATAATTTATAGTTATTTCCTATATGTTCTTTATTATCACTCAGCTACTTACACTCATAATTTTCTTTCTGCTGAGGATGAAGAATAATGTACATAGCTAACTAAGCTGAATTTACTGAAATGAACTTTTTAAATCAATACATGTGGTCTGAATCCAAATGAAATCAGATTAGATCTAAAGAAAATAAAAATGTACATATACTCTAACTCTTTCAAACTCTGATGATTTTTATGTGTGATGGAGTGGGGAAAGGAGCGAGAACTTAGAATCTCAGAAACAGGCTTCTTTTCTTAGATGGGTAGATGCAGCCAGAAAAAGATGGGAAGGCCAATACAATTTGCTTGGTAAGGATATAATGGATTCCCCACAGTGTCTTTTGTATTTATTTTTCCTAGTGTGTGTGTATGTGTTCTTTTACCTAAAGAAACAGCATGAGGGCATCCTGCAATGCCAGAAAGCAAGGGAGCTACCAACAGCCAACGAGGTTGAATCAGACACTGATGGAAGACTGAAGGAACTCCCACTGGCCAACGCTGTGAGAATGGAAGCATTAAAAGAGTAACGATTGTCATAGATTGAATTCATCTGAATTGATCTGAACCACATGAAGTGGCTAAAACTTACTTTGAAAATTGGTAATGAAAAAGAAAGATTTATTATCACATAATCTGCCTTTCCAGAGGGTAACCAAACAGCTCTGCTGCTGCTGCTGCTAAGTCGCTTCAGTCGTGTCCGACTCTGTGCGACCCCATAGACGGCAGCCCACCAGGCTCCCCTGTCCCTGGGATTCTCCAGGCAAGAACACTGGAGTGGGTTGCCATTTCCTTCTCCAATGCATGAAAGTGAAAAGTCAAAGTGAAGTTGCTCAGTCGTGTCCGACTCTTTGCGACCCCATGGACTGCAGCCTACCAGCCTCCTCCATCCATGGGATTTTCCAGGCATGAGTACTGGAGTGGGTTGCCATTGCCTTCTCCGACCAAACAGCTCTAACTAATGACAAAAAAAGCTCTCCCTTATAGCAGAGTGCCAATTAATTAGTACAAAAGAAATGATAAAATCAGAAAAATACTATTTCATTAACTCTAATAAAACTATTATCAGGTCAAAGGGGGCCAAAAGGTACAAGCTTTCAGTAACAAAATAAGTCACGGGGATGTAATATAGAGCATGGTGACTACAGTTAGTAATACCGTATTTGAAAGCTACTGAGAGAGTAGATCTTTCTGTATGATGATGGGTGTTAACTTATTGTGGTGATCATTTTTCATAATATATACAGATATTACATCATTATGCTGCACAACTGACACTAATACAATGTTATATATTACACCTCAATTAAAAAATTATCAGATAAGGATTATCATTTAATATTAATAACTTAGGTTGATTTGAAACTGGTCATTCATATAATGCCAAAGTAACATCATTTAGGTGACATTTTAGTCAAAAGGGGGAAGAAAACCTAACAACTCAGGACCAGAGTGTTATCACTCTAATCCAGAGGTCAACCCAGCATCACTAACAATATGGTTGTAGGTTTTCTAATGTGATGTAACACAGTATCAGCTTTTATTCAAGCAAAAAATCTAGTTTATAAAATACATGCAGGAGAGAGGACAAAATGATGATACTATGAGGAAGCAAGGTGCCAAATCCAAAAGGTAAAAATTATGTAGAAAAACATCATGTCATAAAAAAGGGGGTGCTATTCTGTAGAAAAGCTTTTGTATACATATATATATATATATATATATATACACACACACACAGTATGTGTAATATGTATATTTTAGAAGATTTATGAGTTTTTGGCTAACCAAAAGAATTTATGACATTTTGATTCCATAATTGTTCGACTTAGAATGAACAGAATGCTAGATTTCTAACTTACAGTCGCTGAAAACTTTGATATAGTTCCATGTATTTTAGGATCTGATATTACTGCTGAAAGTCTAGAAAATTTATTATCTTACTGATTTTTTTTTAAAAAGTTATATTAAAAAAATTTGAATGAGGCTTGAAACTTCTAATCCAATTCTGATAATATAAAGAAATACTATTTTGTAAAAAAAAAAAAAAAAAACCAAGAAATTAACAAGTGATAGAGTATTAACTACAGATTTTGTTCAAATTTCACAAAATGTTATGCTATTTTTCACTATCTTATTCAAGACTCCACGTTGTATTCAACTGCATCGAGCAGCTTCAGCTGCATGCAACAATTTCCAGTAAATTCTCTGTTCATTTTTAGCTATTACAAATATCTTCTAATTTTCCTTGTTATGGCTTCTTAGATACACTCATTATTTAAAAGTGGACATTTAATGTCCAAATACATGGGATTTTGTTTAAAGTATCTTTAATATTAATCCCTCATTTTGATACTAATTTCTCATTTAAATGCTTTCTTCTCTGCAATCACCCTTTAACTTTATTGAGGCTTTCAATGGCTAAGTTGAAGAACTCTCTTGATAAATGTCACATTGCACCTGAGAATATGTGGGTTATTTTCAAATATCTTTTGATATTGACTTCTAACATAATTCCACAGTGATAAGAGAGCAGACTCTATGATTTCAGTACTTTTAGACCATGAGACTTTTGCTCCTAGCCTCATGTCCCTGGATGCACACACAGAGCCTCCTGGTTCACAGTCCACGGGGCTCGAGTAGAGTTTGTATCCTACCACCGTGTGAAAACTGTATAAATCTTAATCATGTTGAACTGGTTCATGGCGCTTTTCAGGTCTGCTATATCCTTCTACTTTTCAGTATATTCATTCTATTAATTTGAGTTTGATACTGAAACTCCAACAAAAATCTTAATTTATCTACTTAAAAAATAATTACAACACATGATGGAACTATACAGAAAAGCAAGTGCTATTCAAGACTGTAAGAAACTGAAGGGGGATAACTACCGATACAATTCTAGATCGTACAAACTAGCTGTAAAAGGATAAGGTTTGGATAAACTAGCTGTAAAGGATACTTTTGGGTCAACTAGGAAAATTTAAATATAATTTATTCAGTGTACAAGATAAAATGTACTGAATGAAAAAAGAGAAGATGATTGACTGAAAAAGATTACAGAGGAGTATGCACACTATGAACTCATTTTTGGAAAAAAATGAGTGTAAGCAGGAAAATATCTGGAAGGATATATATATTAATTTAAGACATTACAAAGGTGATCTCTGGTGGGAATATGAAGTTTTTATTGCTTATTTTGTGCTTATCTGTATTTTCTAACTTTGTACAAAGCATGTGCCCTGTTTCTATAATAACATTATATTAAAAAATAGCAGTATGGCATTATTGGGTAAAAAGAAGCAACTTGCCAAATGATGCATACAGAATATCTTTAATGAAGTCAACATATTATACATTCTATAGTATTACATAGCATACATATCATTCGATATATATAAGTAAGAGAGAGTGAAAGAGAAATGAACACAGGAAAAGATTTGGAAGCAAACACAAGAAGAGGAAGGGAGTAAGACTGTGAGTAGGAGTCAAGGGATTTTTGGCTTTATTGGCAATGTTTTAATTTTTACAATGCAACTGTATTAATGAATTTTTTTATATTAATGAATTCTTTTATAATTTTTTTAAATATTAAGAAGTAGGGAAGACAATTCCTAGGGGTACATGTTTCCAGAGGTCATGTGCTAATAATCATAAAATAAAAATTATCTGGTTGGTTTCAACCAACACCAGAAAGCTTAGCTTTGACTAAGCAAAAAACTAAATGACCATACATGTCTAAAATCTATCACCAGAGTAATATTTAAAAATCATAAATACCATATAAAAAATTTACTAACATAAAGTATTTGAGGGGAAAGTTTCTAAGCCAAACTTCATCTGCCTTTAATAATCAGAATAAATTTGGTGAGGGAATAAGCAGGGCTTATAAGTTAGGCTAACTACGATGAAGTTCTTTATGCATCTATTATCTAATAGAAATAGTGGACCCAAGTAAAAGGCTGCTTTGGATGAAGTCAGGTCTCTGCTCATGTCAAAAGTCTGCAAAATGTGGTTTCTTTGCCATTAAAGTTGCAGAAATTGATCCATTTTCACTTTGGCTGTCATCAAAATTCAGCACCAAATAAATTAAAAGTTGAAAGTACAAAATGAATTTGTCCACATCTTTGTACGAGTAGTAAAGAACCCGCTTGCCAATGCAGAAGATGTAGGAGATTCAGGTTCAATCCCTGGGTTGGAAAGATCCTCTGAAGGATGGCATGGCAACCCAGTCCAGAATTCTTGCCTGGCGAATCCCATAGACAGAGAAGCCTGGCAGGCTATAGTTCATAGGGTCGTAAAGAGTCAGACATGATTGAAGTGATTTAGCATGCACACGTATGCACTATGGTTTAAAGTTCAAAAATTGTGTTACTTCTTAAAAGTGCCAAAGTAACAACTGTCCTATGGCCATTTTCCCTTATAATGGAGAAAGGGCTTGTGAACTAAGCAGCCAGAATACTTACCTTGAGGTCTTTCGGGTTTCGAGGTAAAGACTTCGGCTGTTTCTTGATTTTTGTAAAGTTGAACCTGATACCGGAGTGGAATTTCTCCACTGGCCATTTGCACTCTGGCCAAAGGTTCTTAGGTCTCCTGAGCCAATAAAACTGTCTGAGGAAGTGTTGTCTAGAAGAATAAAAGTTTGAATAAATTAAACAAATACCTACAGTGGTTCTCCATATGACTGCAACCATGTCCAATATTGTATTCCAAAGTAATGTGGCATATCACCATGTCTCTCATGGAAGAAAGATACCAGTCTCAACTGCCAGCAAAGTCTGCAGTAAGGGAACTTCTACAAACTATAAGTGATTCAGCCATACTAACCTGAAAATTGATGAAGGAGCTGAATCCTGCCACAGCCATGTGCCTTATCTGCATCAATGTGACTCCGTGGTGTCCACCAAAAGTCAACATTTTACCCCAACTATATCTTGCAAGCACTCCCAGGCCTGGGCCTGAAAGAAGGTAGGCCAGACCAGTAAGAAAGCAGGTGGAGGGCCAAGGAGAATTGTAATTCAAATGAACAACAGTTATTGCTTAATAAGCAGCTGGTGTCACTCTGTTTTTAATTACCGTGTTCACAACTCAGGGGCTCTGTCTAAGAGCAGAGATAACCTAATTGCTGCTTATTCTGGCCGGCTTATGGCAGGAATGACCCATCATGTGCATCTGGTTCTGGTATGATAACGTCAGTCATTGAATGTTATGATCAAACATATCAATACTCCGATACTTGTTACTGCAGTCAGACTAAGTGAGGATTACTTATTATTTCAGTTTTATGACTTGTGGCTTACAAACTGGGGTGATAAAAATCTTTCAGTTTCAGCTAGGAGTAGGATAATTTTTATATTCTCCTCTGTCCATCAGCAGGATGGGACAATTTAAAACAACACCTTCAAAATAAGTTCAGATGTTAGCCTATGTGACTGAGGAGCACCAGTGGAAAGATGAAAATGTTAATTCTCTACTTTCAGAATTTTTGTCTAATGCCCACATCACTTTGAAGATCCTCTTTCAAAGCATATTACTATAGAATTTTGCACAATATTATGTATTTGCTGTTTAAATTACTTAATGTAGCTTTTGATACTCTTATCTAAAAAGTAAGGCAACTGACAAAAATACTAGTTTTGTATTGTGGATTTTTTTGATCAGGATTATCAGAATTTAGGGTAAATAAGAGAAATAAAAGAAATAGTCAAGGGTGGTATTAAGTACCACCATTACAGTACCAGTGTATGACATAATGTAATAATTAAATTTATTTTCATAATGAATTACAACTTTTTTCCTCTGCAGCCAACAACTATGCTTGCCTTGACATCTATTACTATTACTGTAAAAATAGAGACATGAGGCTAATGAAAATGAGTTTCATTAAAGGACCAGAAAATCATTATCTTTAAGCAAAGTAATAATGATAGAAATCTGTTTCTCATACTTTTTGCTAAAATTTGATTAGGGAATGATCTAACTTGAGCTGTCTACTTGAGGAATAAGTCTACTAAAAAATGCAAATTTGAGACTAAGGATAAACCAGAGTAGCCTCTTTGATGGTATCTGACAGATGTCACAGGTTTTTTTGGCTTTAAAATTAAAAGGAAAAAGCACAGGATCAAGCAATCTATTTCACCAAAATCACTCAGTGATATTACTGAACAATGCTCTACTGCTGATGTGATCAAGCAAAGCTACAGAGGGACCACCAACAGGAGGCTGCACTCTCTTTTAGTATTGTCATCATTAAGAAGTCAGATTGCAAATGCCATAAATAAGATTACCTATGTATGTGTGTACACACACATTATTATAGGGGAATACACCAAAATTTTAATTTGGTGATGGAATTACAGGTATTTTTCTACTTTTCTATACACATTTTCAATAGAGACAGGCAATATTTTTATGGACACAGTGAAATTTCACATTAAAAAAAAGTGTGTCAGGCAATCACTTACTATGAAAGTAACCATCAGTTGCTCCTGTTAAGTTTCAGGTTTATTTAGTTCTTATGAATACAGGATGCTTCAATTCATCTTACCTACTAAATGTCAGTTTGGCAACCTAATTTAACATATTTTACAAAGATAAGACATTGATAATGATTCTAAGCATGAGCAAAATCATTTCTTTTCATCTTAAGCTACTTTTATTTAAGGTTTAGAATGTTTTAAATTTTTTTCCAATTGTGCTCTTAATAAAATCAAGAGGTCTTGAAGTCTGGTCAATAATAAGTTATTAAAGTGAAAATGATACATTTCTGCTTTCTAAATTTTTCTTTTAAAATCAGCTTTTAAAAAAAAATCAGCATTTTACATGGTCTGATCTTGGAAATATTTTAAAAGCTTGATACAGAGAGGCAGATCCAGTAAAGTGTAAATGGGAAGCTGTAGACTCTAGATTCTAGTTTGAGGCTTTCCTGTGTTTGTTTTCACCTTAGTGGAGGAGCAGATGATAAGAGAGGAGACAAAATCCAATATGGTCATGATGAGGAGACTAAGGCAAGTAAACTGAGGACCCATGTCTCGCCCAATCAAATCAAGGTGAATGATCACAGAAATTAACGTGAAAATTATCAGAAAAGAAAAGGAGATAGCAGAAGCAATATTCTACAGGACTTGCAATAAACAAGAATGGGTGTAGCAAGGCAACAAAGTAAAAAAAAAAAAAAAGTACACAGTAAAAAGATTTGAATTACAGTTTTCAGTATTCAAAAAAAAGGATACAGATCTTTGGCATTCACAGATTTAAATTTCTAATTGTCAGAGAGCAACCTTAGCGGTCTGTGAAACACCATAAATTTGTTTGGTCACAGACTAGATTATATTTGGCAGAGGCATAAATCTGAATCCTCTGCTTCAGGTTTTAATTTAGAAAATGGATGTAATGGCTCAGCATCTCCACTTAATATGGTTTTATTACTCATTGTTGATATTCTCTAGTCATCATCACATTTAAAGTAACTGTTACAAATTTTTTTCTTTTCCTCAAAGAAAAAAAAAATGGCCTTTCAAGTGAGAGACAAAAACTCTGACATAAAATTTTGATACAGGGATCAACTTGTGGTATGAGGACAAACAGAAAAATAACCCTCAAGAATCATGTAACTGTGTACAAAGCCAGCAATTTGTTAAATACCACCACAGTCAAGAATATAGGGACCTGAGATGATCTCAGAAATATCCTTTGTGAATATCAAGGGTCTACCGAAATTTAAAAGAAAAAAGCTAAAAACAAATGTTTTTAAGTTATGTATTTATAATAGCTAAAAACAATGAAGGTGAAGGGGACCTAAACCATAAAGAAAATAAAGGAAATGAAGATATATGCCCATTATCCTAAATCACAGCCCCTTGGATTCAGTTGTATTTCTACATTAAAAAATTTTTTTGAAATTTTACAAAGATAATCTGGCATATATTATGTAGTGCTTCTAAGTGTAACCTGAAGCAGCACCTTGTTATTAAACACATTGATATATCTATAGTGAAATTTATAAATATTCGTATTTACAGAGATTTTTTAAAAAGCAAAACATAAATAGTTAAATATCAATTCATGTAGTTCTTTGCCAAGAAAAGAATACAGCTCAGTCTTGATGTCAAACAAATTACGATAAAAATTTTTGGTTTTCAGAGGCTTTTGAATTTTGGGATTGGACATAAAGGACTGTGAATGTGTATATAAATCCCATGGGTTATTAGAAATCAACAGAAAAAGGTAAATATGAAGAGTAATAGGTAAGCAGAATACTTTTTTTTAAAAACTAGGTTAACAAAAGATGGTATGTTTTGAATCATACGATGTGTACATGGATATATACTGACAAAAAAACAGAAATGACCACAGAATTAAGTAAGAGTTGAGTTAGCCAGGAGATAGTGAATATAATTTGAGTATAATTTTCTATATATGATTGTTTATTATTAAATGTAATTAATATTAAAGGAAATTACTTTAAACTGAAACCAAATATTCTGTCCAATGGTAAACCAGCAAACAAAATTACAAGCATATATAGCTTGAGTTCAAATGAAAATATTAATGATCTGATTTCATTATCCACTCAACTGTCCTATTTGTAGTATTAATACTAATGACCTATGAAGCCAGATTTCAGGCTCTCTGCTTATCAGAAAGAACTTTTCAACAACAATGATGGCAGAGTTACTTTCTGAAAAAATTAACTGATTTTTCTATACAATTAAGCACATACTATGTGGAGACCATTTCCCACCCTGGGAGAGGAAATCCAGTGCCCAAGGTAAAGAACCACCCACTAAACGATATTTAAATATAATATAAATCTCAAAGAACATCATACTAACGTCTTTTTAGGGGAGGAGATCTCATCTTGCTGAATCCTGAGGAAGCCAAATAACAATAATTATTATTTGCATTTCATATTTATTATCTCAATTTATCCTTATAAAAATCCCACTGAAACAAGTTCAATGGTATGGCTAATATTCCCATACTTGTGGTCAGGTGAGGAGATGAAAGCATGAGGAGTGAAAAACTTTGGAAGACCACTACAATCTTCCTGGGTCATGCTGCCAGGAGGCTAACCAATAAAAAAACTCTTAAGTTTCCCCAAGACAGAGCCAGATCATTGCAAATCCAAACCTTAAGAAGGGGGCAGATGAAAAGTAAGGCAGGCCAGGGGCCAGGAGTAGCCTAGAGAATGCTGATTTCTGTTATGGATCAAAGTTGAAAAGGCAAGCCCTTGAATATGCAAGCATGGCTGTGGCAGGTGCTAGACAGAAACACGTAGTGAACATTTCCTGCCCTAAAGGAGGGACAAGCTTGGGTAGAAATAAGTTTTCAGAATTTATGGTTTTAAGCCAAATACAAATAGGCTAGCTCTGTGCTTTAAATCAGTACAAAACAAGTATCCTTCACATTACATACACATATCTTAAAAAAAAAAACCAAAACCAGAGTTGTACTGCTTTTTACAATGGCATAATAAGCAAGTAGGAGAACTGATTCCAAAAAAAATACTTTCTCTTTAAAAAATGTTCGGTTGAGACTAGATTAGTGAAGTATTATAGCAACCACAAATAGCTTACTAAAATGATGTTTTAGTGGAAAAAATACCATTTTGCTTTTGACAATGTTTTCACTTTTAGAGACAGTAAACACAAACGATCTGCTAAGAAGAAGACTGAAAGGTAGGAATGCCTTGACTTCAAGTAATGTGTCATACCTGAAAAATAGTTTGGACTATAAGCTGCACTTCTTGTAGAACAAGTGTAAGACCGGTCCAAATTTCCTCGCCTGGAAGGTAAAATCTAAACAAAACAAAAGATTTTTAAGCCATATTTTTTAACAATAAAATGCAATAAAGATTGACACTAGGAAAAACACACAATTAGACAAGATTATGACACATTTCAGAACAATCAAATATATGTATATATATAATAAACTGCATGCTAGTAAGAAAGGAAGACACATAGACAATCTGATGAAATGACTAAGGCTTCAAGGGGAAAAAACGGGAAAATATTTGTTAAACAACTTAGTTCATAGAATGCTCATTACAAGGTAATATGTATCTAGTATATCCTATTCTCAAAGCCAGCTGTATCACACAACAAAGCAGCTGACAAAATCAACCTGGTTTTGATTCTTTTGATAACAGGACAGTTCTTAATCAGGGGTGCTCCTGTACCCTAGTACAAATCTATAAATGTGGAGATATGTATTCAGTTATCAAAATGATTAATGGGGTCAGATGCTACAGGTATTAAGTGCCCAGGGGTTTGGGATGCTAAACATTCTGAACACAGCAAAGCTGTGTTCCTAATGGCTTCCTACTGAGAAAGATTGCTTTATTAACAGTGATCCTCAAATCTTAATGTGTATATAGATCAGCTGGAGACTTTTTAAACTATAGATTGTGATTCAGTAGGTATGGAATAAAGCTTGAGATTCTGTATTTCTCATAAGCTCTCAGATGATGCTGATGCTCCTGATCCCTGAGAAACTAAGCTTTATAGAACAGAGAAATCTGAGAGCTGTTGTATATTTTCAACTTCCTCCCATTTAACGCTCAGCGATTTTAAGACATCAGTTTAAAAGATCACTGATCTGTGTATTGATAAATAAAATATTGAGGAATAAAGAGTTTTCTAAAAGGTACCATTCTCCAAGAATTCATACATAGCCTGGTTCTTATCTTAACTTTAACATATCAAACAAAATTCCAAATACTAGTATGCAAAAGTTTCTCAGTCGTGTCCAACTTTTTGTGACCCCATGGACCATACAGTCCATGGAATTCTCCAGACCAGAATACTGGAGTTGGTAGCCTTTCCCTTCTTCAGGGGATGTTCCCAACCCAGGGATCAAACCCAGGTCTCCCGCATTGCAGGCGGATTCTTTACCAGCTGAGCCACCAGGGAAGCCCAAGAATACTGGAGTGGGTAGCCTATCCCTTCTCCAGCAGATCTTCCCAACCCAGGAATCAAACCAGGGTCTCCTGCATTGCAGGCAGATTTTTTACCAGCTGAGCAACCAGAGAAACACTAGTTACCGATTCTAAAAAGTTTACATATTTGCCTGTGTTTTCAAGTGTGGCATTTAAACCCTATCAGATGAAAACTTAAGCCTAAATAATACATTAATTAAGGAAAGAAAATTATTACTAACCTGATGGTCAGAAAGTGAAAGCTGGTCCTCTGAAAAACCTGTTTGTGACAGGAGATGGGTTTTGAATATGGAGTTGTGGTTCACTAAGGTTACTTCTCCAGCATCCATCCTCATCCTATCAGCAATATCATCTGGGGAGAGTCCAGATTAGTTCAAGTCACATAATGCTTCAATATTTATTTTTCCATGAACCAATCTTTTCACCTAATAAAAATGAATTCTCCCAAACACCTCTACAATCAAATAAAACCTCTCTCCTTCACAACTATTGGCAATCTCAAAATGTCCCTGTCAAAAAAAAAAGAGGCCCACGTGCAGAAATTGGTTAATTTGGAATTGAGATCATCTACTAAACAGTTCAAGACTTGTACAAGAATAAAAATAGCTTAATTCAAAGTTTTAAAAACAATGAAATCTTCCCAAAAGAAAATTTTGATTTTTTTAACTGTAGAAAAAATTTTAAATATTAAAAAAATAGGGAAAAATTTTACCATTCAAAACAAATACTCTTAACCCAGTTTATTTCCTATTTCAACTCAAAAAGGTACTGTAAAATTTAATCCATGTGAAAATTTTTTCTGCAAAAAGCATAATTTATTCATATAGCTCTTAATAGACATCAGCTCAATTACTGTAATACTGTGGCAGAACCTTACTTTTATAACCATTTTTGAGGGGTTTATTACTATAAAAGAGCTAGAACAGAAAAAAATGAGAGGAAGGGAATTCAGTGATTCACACTGTTAACAGCAATGAGAGAAAAGGGAAACAAATGACCAGGAGAAAGAAGAGAGACTGAGCAAAAGGAGAAAACAGTAGAGAGAAGACTAATGTGGACTTTAAAGAAACACATGTGACGTTATAAGACCTAACTGTACAGGTTTTCCACCCTATTCTTAAACTGACTACTAGTCTTGACCTTATTTATATTGGTCTCATTACAGACATAAACTACTATGAACAAAGGGAAATGTTTCAATCACAATTACTTCTCAATGCTACTAGCTAAATGAAATTAAAATTTTACCTTTATCAAATTATTTATCATATAATAAGCAGTATGAAGTGAAGTGAAAGTCACTTAGTTGTGTCCAACTCTTTGGGACCCCAAGGACTATATAGTCCATGGAATTCTCTAGGTCAGAATACTGGAGTGGGTAGCCTTTCCCTTTTACAGGGGATCTTCCCAACCCAAGGATCAAACCCAGGTCTCCTGCAATGCAGGCAGATTCTTTATCAGTTGAACCACAAAGGAAGCCCAAGAATACTGGAGTGGGTAGCCTATCCCTTCTCCAGCAGATCTTCCCAACCCAGGAATAGAACCGGAGTCTCTTGGACTACAGGCGGATTCTTTACCAACTGAGTTATCAGGGAAGCCCGTAACACACAGTATAACACAATATTAAAGAACCAGTCTGCCTGAGCTTAAATCCTGGCTTCACTAATTATAGTTGTGTGATCCTAGGCATGTTTCTTAAATCTCTGTGTCTTAGATAATAACAGCAGCTACTAGATGCTACTGCTCTTTAGTGGCTAAGTCGTTTCTGACTCTGTGACCCCATGGACTGTAGCCCACCAGGCTCCTCTATTCATGGGATTTCCCAGGCAAGAATACTAGAGTGGATTGCCATTTCCTTCTCCAGGGGATCTTCCTGATCCAGGGATCTAACCCTTGTCTCCTGCATTGGCAGATGGATTTCTTTACCACTGAGTCACCAGTGAAGCCCACCTACTAGATACTATTAAGTATTTTAAGTACTTAAAAGGCCTTGCACATAGTAATACTTGGTAATATGTATTTGGCTTTTTAATACAATGAATGAGAAAATGCTTTAAAATGTTACTATAAAGAACAGCCCGACCAAAAGAAAATTGTTTGATATACTGTATTATATAATTAGGACGAGATCTCCTTTAAAATTATTATTAACACAAAAATCCAAATATTGAAAATATTATTAAGCATAGATGCAAATATTCTTTCATTCCAGCCTAACTAATTAGAGTAAAAGGACTGAACACTACTTCATAATCAGTCTTACCCATGTCAGGTGTTTTCACATCACTGACTTCAGCAAAGATACAAAGCCCTATAAAAGAAGACAGAAAACAGAAAGATTACATTCTGAAACAGCTCTTTCATATAATTATAGAACATGAAGCCACTCAGAAGTGGTGCTTTTATTCTTAGTGAAGGAAAAAATAAGATGGTAAGGCAAGTTGATGGGAAGAGAATGGAAACTAAAACTAGCCTAAGGTAGTTCCAAACATTTCAAACATAGTTTGAAACATAGTTCCAAACATAGCAACCTGTGCTATACTAAAGAGCGATTATGGGCTACCCACAGAATACTACAGCACAAAGCGGGTCAGGAGAGCCAACACTGGAGGTTAATTTGCATAGGATCATAAAGTTAGTGACAGCACTGAAATTACAACCTAAACGTTCTTCCCAATCCATTGCTCTATCACCTCATGCTAAACCATTTTATAAACAAGTAACAGATCTTACAGCAGTCCTATTAACACTTCTCTTCCCCATGTCTTACAGGCCAAACAAAAAGCAATAAGACATTCTGAGGACAATCAAAGAACTCATCACAATTGTATTAAATACCCCCCCATCATTAATCAAATGGTTACAAATCAAAGCCCTTTTGCCTATATGAAATTTTCTCCTCGATATGTCTAATTTGCCCAGAAAAAGAAGTTAAAAGCCTAGCTGGTGGAACTAGCACATCCTTGGACCAAGGCTTCTTGGAAGATTTACAAGGAGATGACTAGGGGTGGTACACTTATTTATTCATAATCTTATCACATATTTTTTAAAAGACTGAGCACTTCACCAGCCACATAGCACTATCAGAGCTTCAACCAAAGAGACTGAATGACAATACCAGGAACCCTTTATGGTCCCAACACTGAAGTGCACACGTTAAGGAAGGCTGCTTGAGCTTTTCTTGGCATAGGTATAGACTAACTAATTATCTGATTACCTAGTCTTGCCAGGGGAGTTTCCCAAAGAATTTAAGTCTTAGATTAAGGCTTCAAATATATTTCCAAATGCTCAACTTACTATAAGGTTTCTATCTGGTAATTCTCCAGATTATTCTTTTCCCTTCTTTCTTTTTTAATAAAGCCAAATTCCCTGGGTCCCCTATTAAGGGGAAAAAAATCCTATCAACCAATAAACTAGCAGTGACTTTCTCACATTTCACTCTTTCAAGCCATTCCGTAATTGTGACCACTAGTCTTTTTTGGGAAAAAAAAAACAAAAACACAAAACCCATAAAGCTGTATTTTCAATATTTATCGTATTTAAAGTTTCAAAACACACCTGTTTGGCTTGGGTGGGAAGGGGTGAGGGGACATTTATTTCAGGGTTAGTTTTAAAATATTTCCTCATTTTCTACTGTCTAATCATTTCAGCACTTCCAAATATCTCTAGGACACTCTGCCTCTCTTTTCTTCCTGTCCACCAGTTGCCCCCAGTTCTGAGGGCCCACAGGTCAGGAGTTACCGCTAATCTTTTTGTTATATTAAAAGGAATGCCAATTTAAAAGCCTGGTGCCCATTAGAACAATCCCATGTTAACTTCCTTTGCACTGGTGAGATGGAGGTGAAAGGGAAGCAAGCAAGAAATCAAAGAACATTGGAAATTATGTCCAGAGAGGTTTAGTAACTTGCCTGAAATCACAAAGATGGGACAAAGGAAAGACAAAAATCCAGGCATCCTCACTTATAAGCAGATGCTCTTTCAACAAACATCACAATATTTCACATCCTTCAACATATCCTTATTGAAGGATTCATACACTTTGGCAAGATAAAGGTAATCCCTAGCTAAATCTGGGGAATCCACACTTTTTTAATGCTGCTGCTACTATTTGGTCACCAAGTCCTGACTCTTTCGACCCTGCAGATTGTAGCCCACCAGGCTCCTCTGTCCATGGCATTTCCCAGGCACGTCCAGCTTCTTTGGTGTACTTATGCTACTTTCTTTTTGCCACTGTGCAAATATAATGGGAGAAAGGATATTTTACCCCAAGATCCAACATGAAATGTGGTCCCTGGAAGTTCTGATGCCACCAAATTCTTTCAAGCATGAGAAATTTTTCCTTCTAAGAGTATTCTAGTACTTAATTTTCTACTTCACATCAGTCATTTAATTAACGAAAAAAAATATAATTACAGGTATTCAGTTGAGTCAGATAAGTGGCTGAGCACAAGATAACAAAAAATCTGAAAGAAAAAAATATGATGGCAAAGTCCTGACAATAACAAAACGTAATGAGTATAGTAAGACATACATGCAAAGAGGTGATTATAAAAGTGAACGTTTAGAGCTACCATGAAGCTATTTGAAAGTATATACTGAGGAGAGGCCCTATACAATTAGCTTTTTGCAGGACCGAGATGTAGTAAGAATAATTTCTGATATGACAAGGGTGTGGAAGTGATCATGTGAATCATCCTATTACAAACTCTGGAAAATTATGTATATGAAACAGTCTGCACTATATCATTATGCAATTTTTGGTTGTCTTTCATATTTCAAAAGGCATCACTCAAATTAGACTCTAACACCTTAAAATCCTTAAAAAAAGGATTCACTTTCTTTCACACAAACAAACATTTACTGTGCACCAATAACACAGAGTGGACTGGGGATACAAGGATGAGTATGAACTGGTCCCTGCTGCTGAGAATCTCACTGTCAGAGGGAGGAAACCAGATTCATCAACAGATACTTAAAACAAGATAATAAAGCTGGTGCAACTGGTAGAAGGTGTAGGAGTCAGGTATAGAAAAGGAAAAGACTTCCAAAGCAGTAGTCAAGAATTACATCACCTTAGCTTGAGGTAGAAGAACCTGTTTTTTAATTCATTTGCTGCCTCTAGATCTGTCATCAGATGGGTGATAGGAAGACCATCTTTGCAGCTGGGATAATTAATTGGAATTAAGTAAGAGTGAGTGAGGCTTCTCCACAACAAATGAGACTTCCAACATGAGACTGAAGGAGAAAAGGGAATCTCTAAACTAGCAGGTTAAGGGATCATTCTTAAAGATATGCTTGAAGTTTCACTGTAACTGTAATTTCAAGTTCAGTGTAATCTATCTCTCAACAGGAGCCCTTAACACAAATTATCTTTATAAAGATTTAGGAGATGATACGATCTAAAATCATCCAAAATCATGCACTTGGAAGAAGAACTGTAAGTCAATTAGTTGGGGGCCTCGAAAAGGCATAAATTTCACAAGAATCACCACCACCCCAAACATAAAAAGCAAACAAACGTGAGGTGAAACGACTTTAACAAGGCTGACGAGAAAGTGATAAAGCAGAGAGTTATTGCCAACAAGATAGTGGAAATACTGCAAAGGCACCGATAAACAGAAATCACCAAGCTCGAGAGAAATTGGGTATATATCCAGAGAGATCACGTTATAGGGGACACCAAGAAAGAGACGGTTCAAGGGAATTACCAGGAGGCGATAAGCCAGGTAAGCAAACGGCGGCAGTTTAAGGGGATTTTCATAACCTGGGCAGGAGAGTCCAGACGTTTCTTTCTGGTGGTGGCACTAGCGGTATCACATCTCTGGGAGATACCACAGAGTAAAAGAGTTGGAGAAATGTTTACATGAGACGCAGAAGTAGTCGAGAAATATCTTTCAAGCCTCAAGGAAGGCGGGAGGTGAAGCACGTATAACAGAAAAGCTGAGCTTCCCGATGAAAACAGCTTTCCCCTGAGAGAAGACCTGCTCTGGCGGGAAAGCCCCGAAATCCCAACCGGCCTTTTCCTCACGAGTAGGACTAGGCGCTGAGATGGGGCCGGCCGTGACCGTAGGGAGACGGCCTCTCCTCGACCCCAGAGAAAGAGGCCTCAAGGAACGGCCTCGGGAAAGCTAACTAACGGCCACCCGCCAGATCGCGGCCTCGGACAGCAGGGGGGAGAGGTGGTCCCAGGGGGCGGGGCAGAGGAAAACGCGCACTCCCCACAGCTGTCCCCGCTTCCGTCCAGCCCAGCCTAGGCTGCCGGGCCCGGGCCCGCTCTGCCTCCCGGTCAAGGCTCCCTCCATCCTCACCCCTCCCCCAGCTTCCCGCCGCCACTCACCGAACCGGAACCGGCTGCTATGCGAAGGGGTTTCCGGCCGGGCGCGGAACGCAAAACCCGGGAACCGCCGCGAACCGGAACCGCCTCCACAACACCGGAAGAGCTGTTCCGAGGCTGCGGAGGAGGGGGGGTGGGGCGAGAGGTCAAAGAGCAGAGTTGAGGACCCGCGGAACGCCTGCGCAGTGTGGCGAGGCCTGAGACGCCAAGGGAATCATCTAAGGCTGTAGTCATAATTTCCTCTTTCAGTCTGGGCTTTTTCTCCCTCTCCTTGTCAGAATACTGTTAGTGTGCCCATCGTCCTTCGACTTTCTGTGTTCCCTCGGCCCCCTTACCCGCCGCCTTCTGGTTCCGCTCCGCGATTTCTGCTCACGCTTTGGTTTCCATGGCAGCTTTTCTCTCTGGCCCTTGAACTGCAGGAACCGGTAGCCACCTTGACAGATGTAGACCTGAGCTAAATCTAGCTCTGGCAAGATTCATGTTTTAGCGAGAATCACAAAACGTTAGTGCTTGTAGAGGTTATTGGCCATCATTTAGTCTACGAGTTTCAGAGAAGTGGAATCATTTCCCAAAGTTACGAAGTACATGGCAGATCTGGGACTAGGAAACAAGTTTCTTAACTTGCAGTCCTGTACTCTTTGCAGCCTATCATGCATGATTGGCTATTGGGGAAAAGGTGGGGCGGGGGACAGCTTGGGATTGGCTTAGGCTAGACTCTGGAAAAGTGGAGAAACTTCCAGAACGATGGACGAGTTTGAAACGCTCCTCAGGAGGTGTGAGGAAAGTTATCCGGAGATCCATCCCAGGATTCTGCTCTCTGAAGAACTAGATGACCATGTTGTTGTTCGTGGGACTGAATTGATTAACCTTTATTCTCTATTTTTAAAAGAAAATAATGAGAAGGCATACGTTTGTTCACTTAGACTTGTCACCGAGTCCCCCAGCTTGGTGGGCCTCAGGACCCAGGCCCATCTAGAAGTCTTGGAGAAATGCTTCTGAGTAAGCACTCTAGACCCAGATGACAGCCACAGTCTGAGGTCAGACTTGGCTGAACTGGAGGCCTCCAGCCTTTAGCTCCTCTCAGCTGGTGGAGAAAATACTTGCTGAGTTCAGGATATCTTGCCCTGTCGAATATATAAAAGTACATAGTATGTATCACTTCATATGCTGACATTTTATAGTATCAGGACCTAAGGCCTATTAGTATTGAACATACCTGGTCCATGTCATTTTTGTCCATCTTAATTATTCCATAGATCTGTTGATTTGCATTATATTCTGTCTCTATTTCTAGGAGGCAACCATGCGTAAAGTGGAATTGCATCTGAAATTTTTCATGTGTGTAACTCAGTCTCGCCAGTTAGTCAGGACTCCTCAGAGAACAGGTACCATTGTCTCCTGATCATATTCCAGTAACAGAATGGATTCTCTTGCCAGGAATCTCAGTACAGGATAGGAGACTTACTAGTGGGAGAAGGCAATGGCACCCCACTCCAGTACTCTTGCCTGGAAAATCCCATGGATGGAGGAGCCTGATGGGCTACAGTCCATGGGGTTGCTAAGAGTCAGACGTGACTGAACGACTTCACTTTCACTTTTCACTTTCATGCATTGGAGAAGGAAATGGCAACCTACTCCAGTGTTCTTGCCTTGAGCATCCCAGGGATGGGAGAGCCTGGTGGGCTGCTGTCTATGGGGTCGCACAGAGTCGAATACGACTGAAGCGACTTAGCAGCAGCAGCAGCAGCAGTGCAGAGGCAGTCTTTAGCAGTCAATTGATCTTGTTTATTCCATTCTCACTATGATAAAATGTTTATGACTGAGTCCTGTCTTTTCCCTTCACAAGTGTTAGGTGAGATTTTGGTCTGTTATGCGAGGATAGTCCCCAGGCGGATAAGAAGGACTTGGGAGTTGAGAGAGAACAAGATTTATAGCACATGTGCTGGTAGTAGGTGTATTAAATGTATGAACACTCCACAACCTATAAGATAAATGTAATCCTGAAGGAAAATGGCTTTCTCTTCCACCCCAGTCTTAAAGTTCCTACGTATGTGTTCTGCTTTCACCTCTTTTATGTCACCTCTTTTACCACCTTTTGGAGGTAAGATAATTATTGATAAGAGCCATCACTTCTCTAATTTTTTTCACTGGATTTATGCATAAAATGCCCTGGACAGCTAGCTGAGAGCCATAGAGAAAGTGAAAGAGAATAAAGAGCACTCTCCCCCGAATCCCACCTTGAGGATAACCTAGAAATGTTTTTTTCTCAGCTGAAGAAGCTTCAACTTCCAGCATGCTCATGCAAAAGCCACCATCTAGGACAGATGTCCTGAAGAGTCTAGATACCGTGGATGATCCAGACACTGTGGAAGGCATACCCATTTTTGCAAATGGTGAGGCATGTGGTTAAGCATGGGGGAGGAATGTGGAAAGGGAACATTGGAAAGTGAAAAAATTGTGAATATCATAAATATGGGTAGACACACTAAATTTGAAAAATTAGTTAAGACACAAGAGAGACAATTGTGTAGGGTGGGTGGGGAGTGGAATCTGTGAAACTGTAGAAAGAGGGACAGTTCCCTCTATGAAGAATAGCTTAATTTAATCAATAGTAAGTCATTTGGCTCCCCCGTAACTGTAAGCTGCTAATCTGGTTTATCTTATTATTAGGAACTTTGACATATAAAAATGTGAAAGACATTTAAGAAAAAGATTAAATTAAGGAGTTATTATATCACAAAGTTATTCCAAATATTGTAAAAAATATTCACCTTCAGACTCCATTTAATAACACATTTCTTTTGAATATTTTAAGTAGTGTACAACTCTTAAGCAATTTATATGAAACACATTTCTGAATGTGTTTCTGTGTTTCTTCTTAGCTTAAATATATCTGTAGTGGAGTCAGTTCATTGCAAACATTTATTGAGTTCCCACTATGTGCCCAATAATATACTAGAAGTGATAGAGAGGTTGTAAATGTATATTTTTACGTAAATGACAAGGACTTGACCTTGTCACTCTCTCAGTAGTTTACAGTTTGGAAATGTTTTAGAGATTAATTAGTCTAATTCCTTATATTTTTCAAAAAGAATTCAGGTCTAAAAAGGTTTTCCTCAAGAAGTTAAAAAATTCTTTGGTGTAATCACTACCAGCATCTATGAAATATATAGCAATATTTATTCAATAATTTTTTAGCACTTACTGTTTGAAGTAATTGTATTAATACTAGTCTCAATAGGAGATGAGAAAATGAACTAGATGCTTTCCCTCTCGCCCAGAAACTGATGATCAAGAAGGGAGATAATATGAGACAGTGTGTAACTCAAAGAGCTTGATAACTTTGGTTCAAAATGTTGAATTTCAAAAGAGGATGCCTTGGAGATGTAGACAAGGGAGGGGCCAGCTGACTGCTTTGGCAGAGCTTCACTGAGCTCCAGTATGTTGGCAGGGCACCATGGGGCAGGATCCAGTCCTAGGCTTTGAAATGGCTTACACTGTAACCCAATTCAGTCTCCTCAGTGTTCTGAGAGCTAACCAGACTCACAGGCAAATGGTTTGTATACAATAGTCCCAATTTATTAGGCTACTGGAACAATATGTATCCATATATGGCAACTGTGTGTGGTCTGTGTCCCTTTAATCAGACTTGCATTACCCATACATAAAAAGCTGCTAGGTCAAGACATAAGCCTGGCTGGTGGACTTGTCCTACAGTTTCCTGAATTTGTATAGATTATTTCTTATTTGCCTTCTTCTTCCCTGCTTTTCCTATTCTCATTTTGCTCTATACCTAATACTCACCTCAGACCCCCTTTGCTCTGATGACCCATTTGGACCTGCCTCTGTGGTTTGAACTCAGCATTATCCCCTGGACAATATTTTGCTGTTCAACTTCTGCCTTTGAGCATTGAGGCCTCAGGTAAGAGCTACATTTAACCCTTCCAGCTCTCCCATTAGAGACTGAGAATCAAATATCTTCCCAGTTTGCCCCATTGGGACCTCCATTCCTCCTTTTCTGCCTTTCTCCCTGCCTGCCTCCCTCCTTCATCCCCTGCTTCTTTCCTTCCTTATTCCTTCCCTGCTTTCTTCTTTCCTCTCTACCTCCCTCATTCTGTCCCTCCTTCTTTTTGTTCCTTCCAAAAAAACTTGTTTAGGATATACTATGTCAGGCACTGTACTTGGCACTGGGCATAAAGTAAACAAAGTTAGTACATTGCCTGCCCTCATGAAGTTTTGGGTCTTGTGAGTGTAAGGCAGTAATTACATAATCACACACATGCTTAGATAATTAGAATGATGCTAGTACAGTGAAGGAAAATAATACTCTATAATCAGAGTGCAAAACATGGGATCTAACCTGGCCCAAGAAATCAGAAAGACCCTTTCTTACGAAGACTCGAGAGATGAGTATACATTAGTCAGGGAAAGGGGGAAGAAGAGTTTTTAGAAAAAGGGACTGTAGGCTCTAAAATGAGAAGGAGTTTGGCTCATTGCAGGAGTAGAGAGGCCAGCACAACTTGAGGGAGGGGAGGAGTAGCTGTAGCACCAACTCTGAAAATAGTGGAAGAGCCAAATCGTGCTCTCCTTCTAGGTCTTACCCCTCCAAAGCTATTGGAAGTCACTAAAGAGTGACAGGGTCATATTCATGTTTTAAAACAATAATTATTTTGTGGATGCATTGGAGGGGGCAAGAGTGGCTACCTGCTTTGGTGGGATGGGTAATGTCCCTGTCTTGCTCAGTTCCTCACATCTAGGCGATGCAGCCTTGTAGGGCATGAGTGAGGAAGTCAGCCATCAAATAGCATTGGGGTGAGCCCAGAGCTATTGATGCCCCCAAATCCCCAGACCCTGGCTTGATGTCCCTCTGTGGCTGCTGCTGCCAGCCTGAAAAATTCACAGGGACTCCATTCAGGATGTTTTGCTCCTTCCTTAAGTGAAGCTATATATGGAGGTGCTGTGCTCTGCTCCTCAAGAAAAATGGAATACATTTTGCTTCCAGTTTCACACCAGGCAGGCAGGCAACTCCCTGCCCATCAGTGTAGACAAATCAGCCTATACTATAATGAGGCAGGCTGAATGTGTATGTGTGTGCTTCTGGCCTATAGAGGACTAGTTCTCAACATAAGGAAGTCATTTGATCCTGCATTGGGGCACAGCAAGGGAGTGAGTTTCCTAGGCCCCTGACCTTTGTAAAGAAAGGTGGTTAGTATTCACAGATAGCTGAGGTTGTGGGATGACTACTTCCATGACAAGTATGGAGAGGCAGTAGGCAGCTTGGTGGGCCAGACTACAGTTCAGCAGATCCAACTGCTCACTAGGCCTCAAGCTTAACTCTGAAATAGTGGAGCTGTTTCAAATCATAAAAGATTATGCTGTTAAAGTGCTGCACTTAATATGCCAGCAAATTTGGAAGACTCAGCAGTGGCCACAGGACTGGAAAAGGTCAGTTTTCATTCCAATCCCAAAGAAGGGCAATGCCAAAGGGTGTTCAACATACCGCTCAATTGCACTCATCTCACATGCTAGGAAAGTAATGCTCAAAATTCTCCAAGCTAGGCTTCAACAGTACATAAAGGGTGAACTTCCAGATGTTCAAGCTGAATTTAGAAAAGGCAGAGGAACCAGAGATTAAATTGCCAACATCTGTTGAATCATAGAAAAAGCAAGAGAATTCCTGAAAAACATATGCTTCTGCTTTATTGATTATACCAAAGCCTTTGACTGTGTAGATCACAACACACGGTGGGAAATTCTTAAAGAGATGGGAATACCAGACCACCTTACACCTGAGAAATCTGTATGCGGGTCAAGAAGCAACAGTTAGAACTGGACATGGAACAACGGACTGGTTCCAAATCGGGAAAGGAGTACGTCAAGGCTGTATATTGTCACCCTGCTTGTTTAACTTCTATGCAGAGTACATCATGAGAAATGCTGGACTGGATGAAGCACAAGCTGAAATCAAGATTGCCAGGAGAAATATCAATAATCTTAGATATGCGGATGATACCACCCTTATGGCATAAAGCGAAGAAGGACTGAAGAGCCTCTTGATGAAAGTGAAAGAGGAGAGTGAAAAAGTTGGCTTAAAACTCAACATTCAAAAAACTAAGATCATGACATCCAGTCCCATCACTTCATGGCAAATAGATGGGGAAACAATGGAAACAGTGACAGACTTTATTTTAGGGGGCTCCAAAATCACTGCAGATGGTGACTGCAGGCGTGAAATTAAAAAAGATGCTTGCTCCTTGGAAGAAAAACTGTGACCAACCTAGACAGCATATTAAAAAGCAGAGATATTAGTATGCTGACAAAGGTCCATCTAGTCAAAGCTATGATTTTTCCAGTAGTCACATTAAGATGTGAGAGTTGGACTATGAAGAAGGCTGAGTGCCGAAGAATTGATGCTTTTGAACTGTGGTGTTGGAGAAGACTCTTGAGAGTCCCTTGGACTGCAAGGAGATCCAACCAGTCCATTCTGAAGGAGATCAGCCCTGGGATTTGTTTGGAAGGAATGATGCTAAAGCTGAAACTCCAGTACTTTGGCCACCTCATGCGAAGAGTTGACTCATTGGAAAAGACTGATGCTGGGAGGGATTGGGGGCAAGAGAAGAAGGGGACAACAGAGGACGAGATGGCTGGATGGCATCGCTGACTCGATGGACATGAGTTTGAGTGAACTCCGGGAGTTGGTGATGGACAGGGAGGCCTGGCGTGCTGCGATTCATGGGGTCGCAAAGAATTGGACACGACTGAGCAACTGATCTGATCTGATCAGAGCGCCAAAGAATTGATGCTCTTGAACTGTGGTGTTGGAGAAGACTCTTGAGAGTCCCTTGGACTGCAAGGAGATCCTACCAGTCAATCCTAAAGGAAATCAGTCCTGAATATTCATTGGAGGGATTGATGCTGAAGCGGAAACTCCAATACTTGGGCCATCTGATGCGAAGAACAGACTCATTGGAAAAGACCGTGATGTTGGGAAAGATTGAAGTCAGGAGGAGAAGGGGATGAGAGTATGAGATGGTTGGATGGCGTCACCGATTGGATGGATGTGAGTTTGAGCAAGCTCCGGGAGTTGGTGATGGACAGGGAGGCCTTGCCTGCTACAGTCCATGGGGTCACAAAGAGTCGGACACGACTGAATGACTGAATTGAAGTGAACTGTGCATAAGCCTCTTTTCTGTTCACTGATGGGCAAAAAGCCTTGGTAACCTGTGACTACTGAGCCCACTTCTTACTGGGCTGCAAATGGGGGAGAATGCCAGGAGAGCAGTGTTTCCACCATCTGCCTCTTCTGCCTCTTCCACCATTTGCCTCTTCCACCAGCTCCCCCCACCCCCAACCTAGAAGCATAAGACTTACCTATCATATTCTTTGCTTTGTCTAAGCTATCTGTCACCAACATTGCCTATGCCCCCACCTTCAGTTCCTTTGATAATACACTTGAACCTTGGCAGTTTATGCAGGCCAGGACATGAAGTTACCCCAACACTGTGAGCACAACTGATTTATACAAGTGTTTGCTGCCCACAACCTAAGTTCCTTCCAAACAGGCATACTTGCTTCCTACATCAGAGACAGGATTCTCCACATATAGATGCGATGCTTTCATGATCCCAGAACCTGTATTCTTGCTAAAGGAAAATCATTGGGAGCTCTGCCTCTATCAAGATTACCTTCATCTCAACCTAGTCACCATTCAACATTGACCTCCCAAGGAACAACTCCAGAGAACTTGTGTTTTTTTTGCAAAGCTAAAATTCTCAGAGCTTTTATAGTGTCAACTAAATTGGAAAGATCACTGAGTAGGAAAATAGCCTTACAGATGCTTTTCTTTGAGTCAAATATTCAAGGATACCAGTAGACTCGAGGAACACTTTTGTTCATCTTCCACTGATTAATAGAAATAATTTTATTTATTCTCTTGGAGCACCCTATTCTGAATGGTTCCTTATTAAACTACCTCTCAGTTAACCGTCTCATTTCCCTCTGAGGGAAATGTATTTAAGAGTCTAAAGATATATCCCTTGGACTTGTTAAACTGCTTGGCCTTTCATGTTATGCTCCATGAGGTGTCAGCAGATTTGAAGTAGAAGATTCACACCCAGTATTGTCTTATATAATGATTATTTGTCATCTCTTCCTTGATAACCCTCAAAATTTGCTTCTTTAAGAAAAGAAAAAGTATGTCTGGTTCAAGCTTGAGTCTTCATACCTCAGCTAAAGACTTCATTTACCTCTGTGCTTATCAAGACTTGAAAGTGGTGCTTCAACTGTGGTGGGGGTCATCTTGTTACTGTGACCACTGCTTGAGCTGACTTTCTTGAGAAGTTGATCCTCATTGGCAGAAATGACTGCGTAGGAACCACCCAGGCCTTTGAGACATGCAGCTTTATTCTTCAAGTGTTGGTGTTCCTAGACCTCCACAACTTAGAACAATAGTTCTCAAACTTTATTGCACATCTGAATCACTTGGAGGGATTGTTAAAGTGCAACGGTGTGCCTCAGCCCCAGAGTTTCTCATTCAGTAGATTCCAAGTCGGGCGTAAGAATTTTCATCTCTGACAAGGATCCAGGTGATGCTGAATCTGCTAGACTGGAACCAAGAACCTTTAATTAGTGCACTGGGTCAGAAACTTTAATACTCATTGCTAGTAGAGGCTGCAGTGTGTCCAGCGGTCATCCTATTCCAACTCAAGCTCCAGTGTAGACAGTGGTTTCTTGCTTACACCCAGGATCTGTCCTCAGGGAGCTTCCATTCTAGTGGAGGAAAACAGAGAAATAGCATGTTAGTCAGGTAATAACCAGATGAGACCCAGGGCTTGTGTAGAAGTGAGAGGAACAGGTAGATACTTGTTTTAACCCAGAGAGAGATGTTTCACAGTATGAATCCACCAAATCATAGTAACTCATTTTCAATTCTGGTTCTAGTCCAAAGGACGTCTTGGTGATCCTCTGGTATGATACTCCTAACTTCTTCCAGCCTCTGACCCTTTGCATTTGCTATTCTCCCCCATCCAAACAACAGCATGATTTTCTCTCTCGTTTATTCGGACTTCTTCCTGGAATGTCATTTCAGCAAGATCTTCCCAGAATACCCTACTTAAGATGGCACCCTTGTTGCTCCCCTTCTTTGCCCTGCTTTATTTTTCTTCAAAGCACTTGTCATCACTACTTGACTAATTTGTTCATTATCTGCTTTCCTCCCTATTATGTAGGCTCCATAAGGACAAATGGGATGTGTTTTTCCAATCCTGGATCCCTTTGAGTCTAGAATGGTGTCTAACATGTAATAGGTACTCAATATTTGTTGACTGAGCACATGAAACCTATAGTATGCTATTTCCTGTTCTCCAGGGCTAGAATCACACCCGGATAACTGGCATACCTACTTCTCATTCCTAGATGTCTTGGGATACTGTCACTAGCTATCTTCTCATCACAGTGGTCTAAATATAGATATGTATCCTTTCCATAGTCATGACACCATCCTAGTGGAAGTGAATGGACTCAGGAGTATGCCATACAACATCCTCTTTATTGTCTTTAATCTATACTGGCCTTTAGTAATCAGTGTTCAAGCGATCTGTCCTCAAGAACTGCTCAACTTCCTCGCAGTACTGTCTAATGTTATCCCAGTTTGAAGGGTCCTCTCCAAAGCTGTCTATCTCTTCATTTCCTACCATTACTTAACAGGGTTAATGCATAGAGTATATGAACCAAGGTACTTTAGAATACCTCAGCTGGTTTACTCAAGTGCTCTTCCTGTCTAAGTACTATAGAATTCTCCTTAAACATCTTATACTTCTCTCCCCTAGAATGCCTTCTTTTGTAATAATTATGACTTTTTGCCCCTACTGTTTGCCTGGACTTCATGCCAACACCCCAATAGCTGTCTGATACCCAGAGAGCTCTGAGAAATCTAAGAGGACCTTTTGGATGCCTCCCTGTACTTTGAGGATCTGTGTAAAGAATATGTCTTTGATTGCTTAATAACAAGATATGACATATAAGGGGAGCTCTCATATAAGATAGTTCTCTTTTGTGCACATTAGCTTTACCTGATGTGCTGAAAACAAGAAGACCACCACTAGATAGGACACAGTATAAGAAATAGTAGATTTTAACCACGTGGCATTCTATGTCCAAATGACTTTCTTCTTATGGGTTTACCTCTTATTTTCCCCTTACTCTGTGCCAAGTTCTCTAAAGCCTGAATTCTAGCTACCAATCCGAACAACTGAAAAAAGCTGATTATATTTTGGAAAAAATTCTAGACTTCCAGCAGAACCCTAACTAATTCCTCTCCTTAAGTCATTAGAATGGACATAACCCCCCACCCTTCACCCCTTGAGAAGTTTGTTTGAGAACCCCAGGTTCTTTTTGAGTGCAAACTCAGGAAATTTCAGTGTTCTCTGGAGGAGGGATCCACAGTGTCCTTTCCAGCCGCCTTAAACTATACCAGAAATGAAAATAATCTTATGATGAAAGCAAATTCAGCTACTGGCTTAGTTTAGTCGCTTTGAGATGTGTTTTGGCACCAGCTCTTGTTTGACTGCCTAACATGCTGCTTTGTTTTATGACTCCTGGTCCTTACGCTGCTAAGCTGTGCACTTTATTCCTTACTCTTTCCTTAGGCACCCTAAGGTATGACAATGTTTAGACCCCTTTCTCAAAGTCTTCTTCCTCAGTTACCATATTGTGTTTACCCATAAGCTCCACACACCGGCACCCTGCCCGGAAGGATGCTTCTCAGCCTCGCCATTAGAGGCCTGAGGATTAGGTATAAGATATATAAGTATTTTCAAGAATTTCCCAGATCTCAAAATTCTCTTATGTCATCAGTCTACCATCAAATTATACGTCCAAATTTTGAATCATTAGTCAACCAAAGCTCACTAACATGCCCCTTCCAAGTCGTTAAGGTTCCTGAGAAACTATATTTGAAATTTAAAAGTTGTTTGATAAACAGAAAATTATGAAAAAATAAAATGTGTGGTCTTGGAGTTTAAGATTAAGGAAAATCTATTTATAAGGAGCTATCATGGTTTTATCATATCATCCATCTCTCTAATGCTGGAATATATGTCCTCTGGTGTTCTCTCAAACAGCTTTATTTGGAAATAAATAAATACTACTAGAGTCTTAGTATCCAGGCCCCATTTTTTTTTTTTACTCCATGTGCCCTCAATTAATATATTTTTGTCATAAAAATTTGATATATTACAATTTGTGATGGAATTATTGATTTCTCAATTATCTCCCAGGTCCAGTGAAATATAAACTTCTTTGAACCTTTGATAGTCCCTCTAGATGATAAGCCTCATGAGAGCTTATTATACCTCAGTACCTGGCACAATGACTGGCACATAATGAGTCCTCAATAAATATTTGTTGAGTATATGAATAAATTAATAATAAATTGGGTTTCTCAAAATTCTTATCAGGAAGACATTTATAGCCATTTCTTAACACGATGCATTTCTTCCATTAGCTACTCTCTATATTGTGTTGGCTTTTTACTAATTTAGTGCTCAGAAAGGAACATCTTCAGTTTTGGAGATTGCACTAGGATGACAATAGGCAAGGCCTAGTACTTCTGAGAAAATTCTTTTCTGTGACTCCCACCTCCAGCTGACCTGAAGTTTCCCCAGGTGCCTTTTGAGATGATATTTCTTTGAGTGGTCCTCATGGGGGTGATTGCTCCCTGGACAGAAAAAGGGATCTAAAGGATCAAGTATCTGGGGATAAGGCTAGGAGTAAATGACATTTCCTTGTCTTCACCTAAGTAAGGTAGACTCAGAAATGCAGTGATTCATTAAGAACTCCTATATTAAGATGTAGAAGTTAGTAGTGGGTAGAAAGAGGAAGGGGTGGACTGACTTAAATTTCAGCCTTTATATTCCCTTTTGGAATTAAAAAGCCCAGAATGTATGGGCAACTCTTCCAGCTTCTCCTTTTTCAAATTTTAAATGCAGATTTATCAAGATATAAATTATATATCATAAAATTTATCCATTTAAAATGTGTAATTTGGATTTCTATCTACCAGTTCCCCATTCCAGTCCCCCAGCTCCAGTACAAGGAGCTTGAAAGTCACACTCCATGCTAACAACAAGTAATAGTAAAAAAAAGACTGAAAAGCCAGTAACTCTTCTTGAATCCATAAGAGCGGGGAGGACACGGGGCAAACTGCTAACTCCAAAACTGGAGAGACAAGCAAGTGAATACAGTTCATCACAGCTTCCTGGAACAGAGACCCATGAGTGGAAACCTTGGGAAACACCGAAGGGTAGGAAAGCCTGAACTGTAATTGACAAATTGCTGGAGTCTCAGTGCAGACAACTCTAGGAGTTAAAAACTATAGGAAGATCCAGTCAAAGGGGTGCCCTCACAATATTGTGAGATTTACTCCCAGGAGTTTGACCAGATTCACACAGTAAGTATCAGAGAAAAATCTGGTTGGGCTTCCAGCAGGGGGAAGAGAAGAGGAACCATTCTGAACTAAACCAGAGTATTACGAGTTTTAGCTTGTATTTCTCACCTCAAGACAAGCCAATAAATTGAGAGGCGAGTTGATGTGGCAAGGAGTAACAGCTTTATTTGGAAAGCCAGAAGACTGAGAAGATGGTGAATTAGTGTCCCCAAGAAAACATCTTCCCTTAGTTAGAATTCTGGCTTCTTTCTATAGTAAAAGGAGGGTAAATTCTAGTTTCCTACATACATTAGTTTCTACCTTGCTGTAACCATTCACAAGTGGGCCTGGTCAGGAGGTTTCATGTGAGCTAAACAAAGGTATATTGGCGTAACATTTATTACACAGGAGGCAGAGTTTTCAGAGATGGGCCATTATGTATGCTAAGTCTCTTCAGTTGTGTCCGACTCTGTGCGACCCCATAGACGGCAGCCCACTAGGCTCCCCCGTCCCTGGGATTCTCCAGGCAAGAACACTGGAGTGGGTTGCCATTTCCTTCTCCAATGCATGAAAGTGAAAAGTGAAAGTGAAGTCTGTGTCTGACTCTTTGAGACCCCATGGACTGCAGCCCACCAGGCTCCTCTGTCCATGGGATTTTCCAGGCAAGAGTACTGGAGTGGGGTGCCATTGCCTTCTGTATAATTTAAGCCTATAGACAACATCCCTATAGTGAGTAACTTGTAGCAAAAGCAATAGAATACAAAAGTTAAAAGAAACATCCAATATGGAGTCAGATTTGTTCTTCCCTGTTACAAGAACACTTTGTTCTTAATAAGGCCTGCCTTCAGGAGAAACTAGTTAACCAAAGCCTAGCTTACCAGAGTAAGTTATCAGAGTCTAACTGATCCGAGGAAGGGTAATACCGAAATCCAGCCCACTCTAGCTGTCCTATTCCATCTAAGGCGGGCAGGGAGGAAAAAAAAAAATCCGAGAAACACTTGTGAAATTCGTAGTCCAGAGGCATAGGCACCGTAAAAGGCTGAAATCTAATCACAGGACTATAGAATGCTTTCCCTCCCCAACACCTCACCACTGCATTATTAAGGCCTATTTACAGCACTTTCTTTTACCCAGTATGTCATGTCTGGCTACCAAGAAAAAATTATAAGGCATATAAAAAGGAAAAAAACAGTGTGAAGAGACAGCAAACATCAGCACTAAACATGGCAGGGATGTTAGAATCATCAGACCAGGAATTTTAAACACCTATGATTAATGTGCTAAGGGTCCTGGTGGATAAAATATCAATAGACGGCAAGTAGGAACAGACAAGCAATACAAGCAGAGAGATGGAAATCTTAAGAAAGGGACAAAAAGAAATGCTATAAATGAAAACCCCTGTAATGGAAGTGGAAAATGCCTTTGATGGACTTCTTAGTAGACTGGGCATGGCTAAAGGAAGGTCTCTGGGCCAGAGGATATATCAATATAATCCTCAAAAATTGAAAAACAAAGCAAGTAAGACTGGAAAAAAACCAACAGAATATTGAAGGACTGTGGTACAACTACACCAGATGTAACATATACATAATAGGAATACCAAAAGAAAAGGAAGGAAGAGAAGAATTATTTGAAACATTAAAGACTGAGGATTTTCCCAAACTAATGTCAGACATTAAATTACATACCTGGGAAGCTCATAGAACACCAAACAAGCTAAAGGCCAAACAAAAACACCCCTATACCTAGGCATATCATTTTCAATTACAGAAAATTGAAAATAAAATTCCTGAAAGGGGGAAAAAGCACCATACTTATAGAAGAACAAAGATAAGAATTATATCTGACTTCTCCACAGAGACCATACAAATAAGAGAGTGACATGCATGCTCAGTCACTTCAGTCATGTCCAACTCCTTGCGACCCCATGGACTGTAGCCTGCCAGGCTCCTCTGTCCATTGGATTCTCCAGGCAAGAATACTGTAGTGGGTTGCCATGCCCTCCTAACCCAGGGATTGAATCTGTGTCTTTTAAGTCTCCTGCATTGGCAGGCGGGTTCTTTACCACTACTGCCACCTAGTGGAGTAAATATTTTAAATGTTAAGAGAGACACCCTCCCCTCCCCCCGCCCCCACCACCAATCTACAATTCTGTACCCTGTGAAATTATCCTTCAAAAGTGAAGGAGATATATGTGAGACAGCAAAAGAGACACATATGTGAAGAACAGACTTTTGGACTCTGTGGGAGAAGGCAAGGGTGGGATGATTTGAGAGAATAGCATTGAAACATGTATATTACCACATGTGAAATAGATCGCCAGTCCAGGTTTGATGCATGAGACAGGGTGCTCAGGGCTGGTGCACTGGGATGACCCTGAGGGATGGGATGGGGAGGGAGGTGGGTGGGGGTTTCAGGATGGGGAACACATGTACACCCATGGCTGATCCGTGTCAGTGTATGGCAGAAACCACTACAATATTGTAATTAGCCTCCAATTAAAATAAATTAATTTTTAAAAAGTAAAGGAGAAATAAAGATTTTAAGGGGATGAGATGATTGGATAGCATCACCAACTCAATGGACATGAGTTTGATCAAGCTCTGGGAGATGGTGAAGGACAGAGAAGCCTGGTGTGCTGCAGTCCATGAGGTTGCAGAGTCAGACATGACTGACAGGACAGTCATGACAGACATGACTGAGTGACTGAACAACAGCAACAGTAAAACCAAATTGAGGGAATTTTTTTGCCCATAGACCTGCCTTGCCAGAAATGTTAAAAGCAGTTCTTCAGAGAGAAGAAAAATAATATAGGTCAGAAACTCAGATCTGTTTAAAGAAGAGCATCAAAGAAGGAATAAGTGAAGATAGAACAAAACCTTTCATTTTTCTTAATGGATCTAACAGCAATTTGTTCAAAATAATAGCCACAGTATATTCACTTATGTACGCGTATGTGCTTATCATGGGCTTCCCAGGTGGCGCTAGTGGTAAAGAACCCGCCTGCGCCTGCCAATGCAGGAGACATAAGGGACAAGGGTTCAGTCTCTGGATTGGGAAGATCCCCTGGAGAAGGGCATGGCAATCCACTCCAGTACTCTTGCCTGGGGAATCCCATGGACAGAGGAGCCTGGCAGGCTACAGTCCATGGGGTTGCGAAGAGTTGGACACAACTGAAGTGACTTAGCATGCATGCACCCATGTGTTTATCATACATATGCTTATTTATGTTTATATATAAGTAAAATAAATGACAGAAATGATACAAGGGATGGGAGGAAGGAATTAGGCTTATTTTGTTGTTATAGGTATTCATATGACTTGTGAAATGACATAGTGTTATTTGAAAGTGGACTAGAATTAGTTGCAAATGTATGTTGCAAATTCTAGGGCAACCACTAAAAAAAAGTAGAAAGGTATTACTGCTATGCTAAGAAAGGAGGGAAAAATAGAGTCACATAAAATACTCCATTAAAACCACAAAAGGCAGAAAAAGAGTGGAAGACAAAATAGAAACAAAAAACAAGGACAACAAATAGAAAATTGTAATGAATATGGTATATATTAATCCAATACTCATTTTGAATGTCAGTGGTCTAAATGTACCAACTGAAAGATATATTGTCAAAAGTTGATCTGAAAACGTGACCCAACTGTGTTGTCCACAAAAAACCCACTTTAAATATAAAGCTATTTATAGATAAAAAGTAAATGGATGAGAAGAATATTCCATGCTAGCACTAATCAAAAGAAAGCAGGGATGGTTGTATTAATTTTAGACATGGCAGAGTTCAAAGAAAAGTTAACAGGGATGAAGATGGGCATTACCTAATGATAAAGGGGTCAATTCTCCAAGAAGATCCAGTTCTTAATGTGTATGTGCCTAACAACACAACATCTAACTACGTGGGGCAAAGACTGATAGAACTAAAAGGAGAAATAGATGAATTAACTATCACAATTAGAGACTTCAACATCTTTCTCTCAGAAGTGGACAGATACAGCATACAGAAAATATGGACATCAGTGATCTCAACGCCATCAGTGAACTGAATAGTATTGATTTCAGCAATTTGTCCAACAATAGCTGAATATAAATTTTTCTCAAGGTGACTTGATTCACCCATGCATTCATTCATACATACATGATAACATATTCATCATGACAGACCACATTCTGGGCTATAAAAAACATCTTAACTAATTTAAAAGAACAAATTATATAATTGCTGCTTTCAGATCACAGTGGAATTAAACTAGAAATCAGTAACAGAAAGATAACTGGAAAATGCCCCAATACTTAGAGGTTAAACAACACAAATCTAAGTAACATTTTAGTCAAAGAAGAAATCCCAAGATAAATTTAAATATATTTTAAACTAAATAAAATTAAAAGCACAATTTATTAAAATTTGTCAGATGCAGAGAAAGCAGTGCTTAGAAGGAAATTTATAACATTGTGTGGATATATCAGAAAAGCAAGTGATCTAAATCTCATAGTATCCTAAGTTTCCATCTTACGAAATTAGGAGAAGAACAAATTAAATCCAAAGTACTCAGACAAAAAAAAATTAGAACAAATCAATAAAATTGAAGACAAAAAAATCAATAGAGAAAATGTAACTAAAGCTAGTTTTTAAAAAAGGTCAATAAAGTTAATAAATCTCTGGATAGGTTAACTAAGAAAAAAAAAAAAAGAACACAAATTGCTAATGCCCAAAATGAAGGAGGGGACATTGCTACAGATCCCATGAAAATTAAAAGGATGATAAAGGAATACTACGAACAATTCTGTGCCCACAAATTTGGTAACCTATGTCAAATGGACCAATCCCTTGAAAGATACAATCTGCCAACATTCACACAAGGAGAAATAGATGATTTGAATAGGTCTGTATTAAAGAAATGGAATTAATAATAACCTTTTCATGTACTTATCGTTTGTATATTTTCTTTAGATATATGTCTTTTCAAATGCTTGCCCATTTTTCTTTGTTACTATCACAACTTTATTTGATATTTCATTGAACAGAATATATTTTTTGAAATTAATAGACTTTGTTAGAGCAGTTTTAGACTTAACAGAAAACTGAGCAGATTGCACAGTTCCCATATATCCTGGCTGTTTTCTGCTCAGTTTCTCCTATTATTAACATCCTGCATTGGTGTGGTACATTTGTTACAATAGATGAACCAGTATTGATGCATTATTATTGACTAAAGTCCATACTTGACATTAGGGTTTACACTTTGTGTTTTATGATTCTGTAACTTTTGACAAATGCGTAATGTCATGTATCCTCCATTATAGCATCATACAGAATAGTTTCACTGCCAAAAACATCCCTTGAGTTCCGCCTATCTATTGCTCCATCTCTACTCTGAACCCTCGGCAACCACTGATCTTTTCACTGTCTTTATAGTTTCACCTTGTCCAGAATGTCATATAGTTGGAATCACATAGTATGCAGTATTTTCAGACTAGTTTCTTTCACTAAGCAGTATGTTTTAAGATTCCTCCATGTCTTTTTCTTGGCTTTGTAGGTCATTTTGTTTTATTGCCTTATTTGATGGATGAACCACAGTTTGTTGGAGAAGGCAATGGCACCCCACTCCAGTACTCTTGCCTGGAAAATCCCATGGATGGAGGAGCCTGGTGGGCTGCAGTCCATGGGGTCTCAAAGAGTCAGACACAGACTTCACTTTCACTTTTCACTTTCATGCATTGGAGAAGGAAATGGCAACCCACTCCAGTGTTCTTGCCTGGAGAATCCCAGAGACAGGGGAGCCTGGTGGGCTGCCGTTTATGGGGTCGCACAGAGTCGGACACGACTGAAGCGACTTAGCAGCAGCAGCAGCAGCAGCCACAGTTTGTTTATCCATTTACCTTTGGAGGGACATTTTGGTTGCTTCCAGTTCCTGGCAATTTTGAACAAAGTTGCTATTAAACATTTATGTGCGGGGTTTTATATAGGTATAGTTTTCAACTCACTTAAATACCTCAGAATATGATTGCTGGATCATATGGTAATGCTATATTTAGCTTTGTAAGAAACTGCCAAAGTATCTTTAAAAGTGACTATACCATTTTACATTTGTATCAACAAAGAGTTCTTGTTGCTTCACATTCTTGTCAGTATTTGGTACTATCAAGTTTTCGTTCTAATAGATGGTAGTGGTCTCTCTGTTTTAATTTGCAGTGCCTAATGACATGATTTTGAGCATCATTTCATATGCTTATTTGCCATCCATCATCTTTGGTGAGCTATCTGTTAAGATCTTTTGCCCATTTTTAAATTGGTTTATTATCTTTTTATGGTTGGGTTGCAAGAGTTATATATTCTCAATACCTGGTCCTTTATCAGATATATGATTTGCAAATATTTTCTCCCATTCTATGGGTTGTCTTTTCACTTTTTTGATGGCAACATTTGCAGAAAGTTAATTTTGTGTAGTCATGTGTTTTTATCCTATGACTTGCATTGGCACTTGCACTGTTATTGTTTGCAGTATGTGCAGATGCAGAAACAAAAGTAAGCAAGAGGCGGGGCAGTAAAAACAGCAAGGAGATGAGAGATGGCTGTGGAGAGGGGTTGAAACAAGGCATGGGTGGAGCAGTGGAAAGAGTAAAGAGGAACTGGGTAAAAGGATGCACCTCTTCCTCAAGTAGTACTTGATCCATGTTCCCAGGATGGATTCTTCTTGCTTTGTAGCCCAACAGATACGATTGCCTCACTCTCAGAATCCTGCATCCCCTTCTATTGCAGGCTTGAGAATGAGGCTGTCAAGGCAGGGTTCTTGCCTCTTAGTTTAGCGACTAAACAACGAAAACAACTCTCATTCCTCGCTAGGTTCCCTGTATTTTCTCTGAGAAAGGTATGTAAATACAAAAGGGGTTTTTGACGTCCCTCATGAGTTTGAGGAAGCTCCGGGAGATAGTGAAGGACAGGGAAGCCTAACGGGCTGCGGTCCATGGCGTCGCAGAGTCAGACCCGACTGAGCGACTGAACAACTACATAGAATATGTCAATACCAGTGATCAATGTTCCTCAAGGGCAGGGATTCGGCTCAGACGGTAATGAATCTGACTGCAGTGCAGGAGACTCGGGTTCAATCCCTGGGTCGGGAAGATCCCCTGGAGGAAATGGCAACCCACTCCAGTATTCTTGCCTGGAGAAGTTCATGGACAGAGGCTACAGTCCATGGGGTCGCAAAAAGTCGGACACGACTGGACGACTAACACTTAACAAAGTGACAGAGGTGGGAGACAGTCGACAGGGCCAGAGAGGGAGGCTTATTTTTAGTTGCGGAGGATGTTTGAATGCAGAAAAGCCCCAGCTAGGAAAACTGTCTCTGAGGACAACAAGGGGAGGAACTAAATAAATTCTGGCTCCCACTGTGTACCGGAGCTGATGGCTCCCGAGCTGGATGTGGGAACCCTTTGGGGAGCGGAGAAACTAAGCCCCTGTCACGTTTGTGCTGTGTTCTTAAGGGGGAGGGGGAAGGGGGAAGGGGAGGAGAAAGGCGAGCAGAAGCGGGAGGAGCCTCGCGGCCCGCATCAGCTTAGTGGAGGATGAAAAGCCTCTCCTCTTTCCCCTCCCCGGCTGCCTCCACCTGGCTCCTCCCAGTGTTCGCCAAGCTCCCCTCCCCCTTTCCCCAAGGACAATCTGCAAAGAAGCCCTGGCGGAGGAGAGCTAAGACTCTAAGGCAAGAGGGGCCCTTGGGTAAAGAGCGAGGGGGATAGCCGAGAGCGAGCGAGGTGGGAATGAACGTGCTGGGAGTTGGCGGTGGGAGAGCAGAAGGGAGCAGACAGGGAAAGAAGAGGTGGTGCGGCATCAGAAGGAGGAGCTGAGGGGGGATGGGTGACGAATCCTAGCCCCTCGACTCGTCTCCCTGGCGTGCACACCCTGTCTCTGCCTGGGAATCAGGGATGGGTGGGTGGTGCTCCGACCTAGTAGCTCTCGGCAGCCTGACTCCTGCCCTGGCACTCATCCAATTCAAGTCAGCGCTCCTAGGATGCTGCCTCTCCTGTATTTCTACCTCCCTCGTGCTTTTCTGCGCACCTGAGATTTTATATATAGGTTTCAACATATCTGTTTCTACATGTGTGTCACTGTTGATCCATTTATTTATGACTCTGCTTGTATATCTGTGTCTTGTGCCTCTATAACAATTTTAGAGATGCAACAGAAGAATTTGAGCTGTTTTTTTTTGCAGGTCAGCACTCCCCACCTTCCCCCCGTTTATGATGCATTCTCTCCGTCACTGAAGCCTCTGTGGGTGGAAGATCCCTGTATGGATTTCTATCAGGGATGAGCTCCCAGAGTGAATAAGCAGAGGAAAACTCAGGGAAAAAGGGATTGGCACAGTACTCAAACGTTTTGTTCTTTTCTTTCCAAAATTTTGCCTTCCTATTTGCAGCAACCACTTAGGCTTTCTATTCTTGAGAACTGCAGAAATTTGCACATGAACACTCATTAAATAGGAGAGTGTCTCTATTCTTGTGTGTTTGTGTTCCTCTCACTATTTGTTGCTATGTGCTTTCTTAAGTCCTGTTTGTATCTGTATGTGTTAGAAGTAGAAGGAATATGTATCCAAGCATATTTAAATTTTTTTCTATATTTGTGTGCCTCTCCAGTTGTCAGTTCACTGATGTGCACAGGCTTCGGTAGGCTGTGGGAAGCTTTAACAAATGAAAATGATCCCCCCAACCCCCAGGAGCTTTCAGTCTAGTTAGGGAAAATGACTTTAGCAATCTTTAGCCCAGGTATCTGCAAACTTTTTCTTTTGAAGGCCAGATAGTAAATGTTTTAGGGTCTCTGTTGCAATAATCTACTCTGCTCTTGTAGCACAAAAGCAGCCATAGATAATTACCAAAAGAATGTGAGTGGTATGAGCACTGAAAACTGAATTTCATATAAGTTTTATATGTGATGAAATTGCTTTTTCAACCACTCAAAATGTAAAAACTTTTCTTAGTTTGCTGCCTTACAAAGACATTGGAAGGGTTCAATTTGGCTCCTGGGCTGTAGTTTGCTGACTCCTTATTTAGCCCAACTTTTTCAACACATAAGAAGCAACTAAAATATCACATAAAGCAATAATTCAGTGCTAAGCGGGTGATCTGGTTTCAGAAACACTATGTGATTTGAGGAGGTTCAGAAAGAAGTACTCCTTGACCTGTGGTAATCAGTGAAGGCTTAATAGGTTTAACAGGAATGTGACTAGGACAGGCCTTAAATAATGGAGTAGGATATTGATCTGTGGAAAGAGCCAGGATAGCCTTCCACACAAGTGATGCAATGTGCACAGGCACAGAAGTGGGGAGGAACAAAGTGATGTTTAGATGTTAATGGAGCAGAAAATTTGCAGGAGCCAAGGTTGGAGCTCCAGGCAAGAGTTAGGTCATGGAAGCTTTGAATGCAACCCAAGAAGTTTGGGTTTATCTGTCAGTACTGATTATATGCAGCATATTTGTGAACCTGTGTTTGTTAACAACACTACGTATGTTTGTGTATGTTTTCTTCATGAGTGTCTCATTGCATGTATTTTCTTGGCTTGTGTATGGATTTATATGTGGATGTGACCTGTGTATTTATCAGCAGCTACCCTGATTGTCCCAGGGTTCACATCTGAAACATGAGCTGTACTTAAAGGTCATCAGCTTCTGATCGTGTGAATGAATCCTCTCTCCACTGAGGCCTCAGAGGCCTATGACCTTCCCTTGGAGGTTTATTTGGTGTCTGAAATAGAGTGGAGAAGGGAAGCACAAGCAGAGGGAGACCAGCTATTGAAGAAAACAATTCAGATGGAAAGAGGCCATGAGGACAGAAAAGGAGGATAAAGGAAGATAATAAGAAGGAGAATAATAGGGTTTGGTAACTGTTTTGATTCTTGAGATTAAAGAGGAGATAAATTTTAAAAATAACAGCGGTTGGTTAGCCTGGATAACTGGGAAAGTGATGATTCAGTTGGCAGTTTTATGGATGCGAAAGTATGTCTTGTATTTTCCTTTGAGAGAGATAAGTCCTAAAGACAAAAATATGAAGGTGTTCACATGTTATGTGTACATATTCATGTCTCTGTGGCAGTGATTTTGTGTTACTCTTCGCATTTGGTAGTGTTTAGTGTGAGGGGCAAGGCCTGAAGATAAAGGATCAAGAGATGCATAGGAGGCAGAGACCCTGAGAGGGATGGGAAAAGCCAGAGAAAGTCCCTCACCATTCCGAAGCCTGAACCATTATTTTGCCCAAGCTCCAGTGTGCCTGTATAACCTGGAACTCCCGTTCCAACTTAGCCCATTTCCATAACACCCAACTCAAATCTTAACCAAAACCCAACCTACTGTTGTTTTTCTGTTTCTGTTTTGTTGGTTCGAAGTGCCCTAAGCCTCATTTGATTCCTGTCCTCTGCAATAGCCCTTCCCTTCATTAAAAGAGAGGATTCTGTGAAGCTAACTTAACTTTTCTCCTTTCTCATTTCTGTTCAGTCACCCACCCTTCTCCTTGACCTTAGCTTCTTCTCCAAATAGGCTCCAGTTGGGGTGGGAGGGATTAGCTAGGACTTTTGCGGTCTTAGGCTTGATTTCTGTGACATTTCAGCCTGTCATTCTGCGAGGGTGTGGTTCTTTTCTGGAAGAAGTCCAAAGATCCTAGGCTGCAAACCTCAGACTCAGTATAGTGGGACAGCCTGACTGTGAGGTGGCTCTAGCCAGTCTAACAGAGCCATCTTCCAAGCTCATAGCAGCCTCAATCCTGTTGTATCCTAACTGGCCATTCTTTTGAATTCTAGAGTGGATCATGACCCATGAGCACCATGCAGCCAAAACCCTGGGAATCGGCAAAGCCATCGCCGTGTTAACCTCTGGTGGCGATGCCCAAGGTAAGGAAGAGGGCCCAGCTTGGGGAGAGGGCCTGGCTGGGAGGCCCTGCAAAACCCACAAAAACCATAGTTGGGAGGCCCCCTTGAATTTCTTAACCCCCTCAGCCTTAGCCTGTAGAACAGAACTATCCTCCTTAAGATCCTCCTGCTGTGCATTTACACAGGGACCTGGGGCTTCCCCAAAATCTCTGTTAGGTCTAAGTCCACACGTGCTTTTGGATTTCACTTGCTCTACTTTTTTTTTTTTTTGAACTGTTTATTTTATATTGGGTTATAGCCAATTCACAATGTTGTGATAGTTTTGGGCGGGGAACAGAGGCACTCAGCCATACATATACATGTATCCATTCCCCCCTGAACTTACTTAGGTCTTCATAAAGCTTCTTTCCAAGTTTCTCTGAAGATCTGGGACAATTTGGGTCCTTCGGTACTCAGAAAACTGGTGTTTTCTCAAGCAGGATTGGAAAGGAGACTAAAAAGAGATAAAATTGTTGAGAAGGCAGTAGGTGGATTCACTTCAAGTACATTGGAAATGTTGGGAAAAGGAGGGGATTTGGAGCTGGTATTTGATGGGCTCTAGCAAATCTTCAGGAGCCAACTCTGGTGTCAGGGCTCCTGTGTGGACCAGGGTCAGGCGCCTCACTCTCACAACACGTTTCCTTCTCCTAGGCGCACGCACGTCCACGTCATTCTGCCGTTCTGTTTTCTCTGACCTCTCCTGCTCTTCCATTCTTTTAACCCTTAAACAAACAGGAAAAGCAGCAGTTAATCAGTACATACCAAAGGTTGTGGAGGGTGGGTGGGGGGCGGCAGGCGGAAGAAAGCTAAGTCCTTTGGCTTGAGTCCAGGAGACCTGAGAGTCAGAACTGTCAGGTATATGGAAAGATGAAGAGAGAAAGAAGGGGATCTCAGCTGGCCTCCCCTTCCCTCTGCACCTCTCTTCCCTTGGGTTTTTAAACACCCACTTTGTATAGAGCCCTGTCTTGTGTGTTGTGGAGACGCTGATTTCCTTTGGGAACTGTAATTTAATGAGGAAAGATGTCATATGTTATTAAAATTCTTAATAAATAACATAATAACATAAATAACAATAATCAAGTGTGTCTTAGCCCACTTATCCTACTTAGCCCACTCTATCCTTATTCTTAGGATAGAATCCACTTATGTATTGAAATGGTAGGTCTTGGTTGGACTAACCAGGGAAGGCTTCGTGGAAAAGATAGATTTCGAGAAACTGAATTCTTCATTCAAGTAAAGTGCGTAAATCGGTGCATGATGCAGTAAATACAACACCAATTCAATAAAAAGTGAATTGTTGAGCATCTGCTGTGTGCCAGACAGGATGGGAGACGCTACGCCTTCATCAGTGAAAGATTCACCCATCGTCTTTGTTCTTATGACTCTTCTAACTAGTATGTTAGTAAAGCTAGACTTTAAGTATATTTTAAACTAATGTTTAATTATAATTGTGATATCTGTTATGAACAGGAAAACAGAGGAAGGAGGCAAGAGGCCTGAGTTTAGGAATAGTAGCCAGATTAGGAACACAGACCTGGTTTCTGTTGCTTCTCTCTCCTCTCCTGGAAAGAATCTCATATTAGTACTGAGTTCCTCAACATAAACTCTGAATATTGGTCCTAAAACCTTGGTAGGGTGGCCTGTGGAACTGGATTGTCAGATTAGGGGAACAAGAGCCTGCTAAAAATCCAGATGAGGTCCACAGAGTTATGAATTTATGAAGAAGCAGAGCTTTCTGGAGAGGGAAGGAGGTTTAAAAAAAAGAAGTCTAGGGTTTAACATGGATCCAAGAGCAGCAGAGCCCTTACAGCTTCTGATCCTGAGCAGAGAGACCCTCATTCTAGAGACAGGCACAGTGTACCCAGGGACATATCCCACTGCAAAGCCGTATAACATCTCAGGTGCGTGTTAGTAGGGACAGAGAGTGGTAGGATAGAATCTTGGGAGGAAGGAAGCGAAACAGCAAACTCAAAGTAGATTTGAGAGGTCCCAACTGAAAGGTCCCAAGTGAAACATTTTGAACAAATGTTTAATTATAATTGCTCAAACGTTTAATTATAACAGCTCAAATGCAGAAGTGGCCTGCCTGGAGATAGGTTTGTGGGGCCCTCATTCTCCCAGGGAGAGGCACAGGAAGGTTTTTCCCTAGAGGCTGTAGGCCACATGGCAGAGAGAGGTCAGCTCTATAAGATCCAGAGGCGCCTCAGCTCTGTTGTTCCCTGACCTTAGCAAGGTTGCTGCTGCTGAGTTGCTTCAGTTGCGTCTGACTCTTTGTGACTCTATGGACTGTAGCTCACCAGACTCCTCTGTCCATGGGATTCTCCAGGCAAGAATACTGGAGTGGGTTGCCTTGCCCTTCTCCAGGGGATCTTCCCAACACAGGGATCAAACCCACGTCTCTTAGGTCTCCTGCATTGGCAGCCAGGTTCTTTACCACTAGCGCCACTATTAGCAAGGCTAATAGCATCTTAAAATAGAAGAGGGGCCAAGAATCAGACATCCTGAACTCAGAAACTGGGCTGATTAGATGCCAGATCCTAACCCCCTTTCCAGCCCAGAAGTGGTCCCAATCTGCCTGAAACCACACTACATTTGGGCTAATGAAATGGGCATATTCTGCTGGAAAGGACCTTAGTCACCTGCTCTATCCCTCTGTCCTCAGACAGGCAGTCTATTCCAAAAGCATATTTATCCTATTTTTAAAGGTTCGTTGGAATAGGATTCTATTTCCTCTCCATAGCTGTTCTAGGATTTACAACTTTTAATTATGTAGCCGTCAGAAAGTATAATTATATCTAACAAACGTTTGCTCCTCATGTCCTTTTTTTTCTTATTCAAAGTTCAGTTAAGGTGGAAAGAAAAATTTTAGCAAAAAGGTAGTGACCAAGTCATTTATTTGTTTTCTCCTATCTCATGTCATAGACCCATCCCCTGTAGTCCTCCCTACAGCCTCTTCCCAACAGGCTGTAATTGGAGACTCCAAAGTACGTGCTTCTGATGCTCTCCAGAGTCCCTCGTGGCTGTGCCCAGAGTACCCCTGAGTGGTGCCTGTAATCTTATCCGTCGTCTTGCTTCTAATAAGGTAGACAGCTGCTCATGGAGGGTTATTTAGGGCAACATGGAACAGCCAAGGACTGGCCTGGGACCAGAACAGGCCGGTGACATTAAGTAGGAGAGCCCAAAGCATTACTGGGACTTTCTAGTATAATCTATACAGCCCAGTCTGTGACTTCTAGGGAACTAAGGGTACAGAGGCACAAAAGTGGTCTTAAAACTTGATTTCTAGGAAACACTCAGATATCCAGTTCTGAGGCAGGGAGGATGACCTCTGAAAGTTGGTATGGTAAAAAGGCAGAGGGAGGAGAAAGGAGAATCTTCTTCTCTTGTGGGATTTTTCTTCTGCCCAAGAGACTTAGATGTTTCTTGCCCACCATCTATTGTTTGTTTTACACTTAAAACCTTTGAAGTGATTTGTTTTCCTTTAATTTTTTTCTCCCCTACCCTTCCTCAGCTCAGGAGCAGGAAAGAGCATTCCAACCTATACATTTCAGAAAAATATTTTTTCCTTCTTTTGTAAGATTACAGATTTATACTCCTCCAGGTATCCAAAAGAGAATCCCACAGGCCTTGGGAAAGTCTAGAGAATAAACAGTAGTTTCGTATTTGTCCTGATTTTTAAAAATTGGATTTATTCATTTTTCCTAAAGCACTGATGGCTTTCCCTTGACTCTGACTTTATGTTTTTTTAATACACACAGGCTTTTCCTAAAGCTTCTGGGAAGGCCTCTCCCTTCATGGATTTTTTCACTTTTGATTCCTTCAAGTCCATCAGATAGATGTCTAGACTTTGCCTTGGTGATGTAATAAGTATGTTTTGACATCAGTGCTATCCAGTGACCTCTTGTTGGCAAGCCCAACCTTCCAGTTCTCATCTCGGATCAATTATCAGACACCTACGTCAGAGTTCCCACTTTTGAAACTGTCCCCTTTGGCTTCTAAGATGTTGCTGAGTCCTGGTTCTCCTCCTGTCTTTCTTGCTGCTCCTTATTCCTTCAACACTGGTGTCCCTCAGGGTTCCATTCTTTGCCTCTTTCCCTTCTAATTTTACCTGTTTTCTCGAGACGGTCTTCCAGGTCTGCATGGATGACCCACAAGAACTTCAAACTCAGTACATCCAGATATGACTATATCATCCCCACCCTGATCTTCCCAAACCCAAACCCACCTCTGCTCAGCTAACTGCACAGTTTTCCCTGGGGCCTAAGGCAGTCATGGAGCATATCCTCCTTCCTTTCCAACACCTTGAAATCTAATCATGTACTGATTAGATGGAAGTCCCATTGCTTCTGTTTCCTAGGTTCTCCTGCCCAGTCTCTGTTCCGTCCCAAATGCCCAGGCGAGGCCCGATTGTTCTTGTCACTGCAGCTAGGCAGCCATCTAATTCTAGTGTTCCCTCTTTCCAGTCTGTCTTCCGCATCGCTGCTAGAGTGATCTTTCTGATCCACAGAGCTCATTATGTCCCTCCGCTCTTCAAAGATTCCCCATTGACTATAACTTTTATGTTTTTTAAGTTACAGACCTCTTTAAGAATCAATGAATGCTGTGGACCTTCTCTCAGAAGAAATGCCCTTGCCCACAAAGCTTTTCATACAGTTTCTTGGGATTCATGGATTCCCTGAAACCATCACCCATGGATCCCCGGTCAAACCCCAGCTTCCAGAATAAAAATTAGCCTTCCCTCAATGGGCACACAGGCCCCTGCCCCGCTGCACAGCTTCATCTCTCTATAGTTTTCCAGTTTATTCTTTATAGTACAGAGTTATGTAAGGCTACTCCTTGACCCTCAATGTTATTTGTGCTATTCCTCCTGCCTATAACACTGTCCCCAGATTCGTCCATCTGACCAAAAGATTTGAAAGGAAATTATCCTTTAGGTCTCAGGACAAATGCAGTCTTTTCTGTATCACCTTCCCTGACTTCCTCCTGGTGTCATAGATGCTTCTTCTCCTCATCCCCATTGCACTTTGTACAAATCCCCTCCATAAGGATCCAAATTAGAACCATACTATAATTTCTCCCGTGTTTTTTTTTTTTAATTTTTAATTTTTTGGCCTTGCTAAGCAGCTGTGAAATCTTAGTTTCACAACTAGGATTCATGCCCCCTGCAGTGCAAGCACAGAATCTTAACCCCTGGACCACCAGCAAAGTCCCTCTCCCCTTGTCTTGAGGACCATTCCCAAGTCCTTTATCTTTGTATCCCTAGACACTCTGTCATACCCTGATGCATCTTTCCCAGTGCCTGCATAGAGTTAGGAACATGAGAGGTATTTAATAAATATTTGTTAAGTAAGTAAATAGTAAGGCATTAAGTTTGATTTGAAGCTTAAAGCCATGTAAAACCAACTTTTGTCGACCTGCAAACAAACAAACCTGAAAAATAGATATTCTGGCCTTTTTGATTCTATTCAGTTCCAGATAGCTTTGGATTATGCAATAGTTCATGATGGGTTTTAGCCTGCTGCTGCAGATTTTTCCAATTACTGGCTTCTCGAGTGCTTACTGGTATTTCTCCAGGCAGGTTAAGGACCACATGAATAGATTTTAGGTTGAAACAAAAATGTGTAATGTGTACAGGGCTACCTGAGGGAGGGTGATTAAGTGGTTCACAAGAAGTTGATCTGTCATGGCATCACTCTAAGCCCTTCCTTACATTATAAGGTACGACAGGGTAACCAAGATGAAGATCCAGGAATGTCTCACCAGTGAGACTGCTGGGCACTAGCAATGGCATTGTTTCTACTGTGGTTGTCTGCACCACCCTGCGTTGTATGTTGTGACAGGTCAGCTCCCCCTGTACTCTTGGAAGACAGGGTTCTTGTCATTGAGCAGCTGCTAGGAGAAGGATGGTACTCACAGACGAGGATGCGGGAAAGGCTCTCCCCTCTGTTTCAGGCCTAGTTGCTTCTCCCAGTGGAAACAGTAATTTACAGCGTGCTGTTTGGGTTCGTCATACACATGCCACACACACGTCACAGGAGAAGATCAGCACGGGAGAAGGAGAGCATAGAGTCTCCACTAATTGTGCCTGCACACTTGGTCACAGCCTCTTCTGGTAGTTTGGGAGCCAGAGGATCTCATTGCGTGGTGCACACTGGAACACACACCAACGCAACAACACTAAAAAGCTGTGTATGTGTAGGGACTGGGAGGATCCACCAGCCAGTAATGGACATGCTCATGAATAGCTTGCAAAGGGTCAGGTCACTGAGCCCAGAGTCATGTCTTTGTCCTGAGAAGCCTATACAAGCCAGATGCCAGATTCACTGCAGAAGACGAGGAAAAGCCTGGTGTAGCCATTGGGATTAGCATGGAGGTCAGCAGTGTTGGTTTAGACATTTCAGATTTGGATTAAAAGCTGACCTCATCCTCGCTCTGTAACCTCGACCTATTTGAGCTTCAGTTTCCAAGTCTAAAATGGAGGCAACTCCCAGGTTGTGGGAAGGATTAAATGAGTTGATGATTGACAAGCATCTAGCAGCATCTAACCCCACAAAAAGCATGCAAGATGCTCATTCCCCAGGTTGCCCTGGCATGGAAACGTTTTAGGAAAGATGGAATTTTGGGAGGTTGGGGAGGTGAATGGAGGTAAGTTGTGTAATGTTAACATTGAGTGAAGTAATTCAGGGTTAATGGGGACCACAGAAGACTTGGATGAGGGGATTATAGATTCAGAGAAAAGCCTTGGAAAAAGACTGACTCAGGTCTTAGAGCCCAGGGCTACTTTTCTTAGGAGTAACTTCTCTCTGACTCTTTCCTCCTCGCAGGTATGAATGCTGCTGTCAGGGCTGTGGTTCGTGTTGGCATCTATACTGGTGCCCGTGTCTTCTTTGTCCATGAGGTTGGTTCTCTGCTCTGATCCCCATCACTCTTTGTTTTTCACTCCCTCTCCCCACCCTCTCTCCTTATCGCCTGGTTACGTGTCTAATTGCTCTTGATTCTGTGTCCCCAAGAATCACTCCTTCCCACTCTGGGCTCCAGTAATGATGGTGGGGCCCAGAGATCTGCAGACCAGATCCTCGTTTTGCCTGCTCAATTTAAAGTAAGAAGTAATTCCGCCTTCCCTTCAGCTCCCCCCAAACAGAGAGGGAAGCTGAAACAACTTAGTATTTCACATCCAGAGTCAGAGCCTCAGGAGGATGAGTCTGTTTCTGCGGTTGTCTTACTTTCCAGGGTTCTAACTCCTCCTTGCTTCCCTCTTCTCCTTTTGCACTCATCCTTTGCCCACTCTTCTTTTCTTAACGTCTGTCTCCCTTTCTTCTCTGTCGCCCTTTCTCTGAAGTGTTATCGTCTCTTTTCAAGTCACGTTTCTCTCCTTTCTCCTTCTAACATCCCCTTCTTTTTTTCCTCTTTTGCTGGTTATCAAAACCATCTGTCATCTAGTTCCCCTGGGAGGAAATGGGATGAGCCATAAATAAGAGAAATTGAGATTAAATGTTAGGAAGGGCATCCTGATGTTTCAAGAATGAGAGAAACTAGAAGAGTGTATTGGAACAACTGATGTCTCCTGCCTTGGACTGTGTTTTTCTCAGGAGCACCCAGGCATCAGTAATGGGAGGTGACTTGATTCTCAGGGAACCTCTTCCCAGGGATCCTGTCTTAATCCTGGGGGTTTGGGGGAAGCCTAGCAGAGGCTGAATGGATGTAATGTATCCTACAGGGTTATCAAGGCCTGGTAGATGGTGGAGATAACATCCGGGAAGCCACATGGGAGAGTGTCTCGATGATGCTTCAGCTGGTATGTTCCAGAGGGCTCTGTCCCCTGTTTGTGCTGTCCTTGTCTCACCCCATTTGGGTGGGGCTCATGGTTTCCTGAATTCCCTGCGATGTGGCTTAGTAGGAAGGGTTTCTATGACCAAAGAGGGGCTACATTTACCCTTTACTCTTTGCATTTAAAAACATCACCCTGGTTTCCTAGGGCAGGATGTAGGGTTCGGATGTGATCACAGGACGCTTTGTTCTTTATAGAAAGGTCATAGGTAAGATTTGAGGAGCTGGCATGTAATGGGTCCTGCTCTGGGGTCATGGGGAAGGTCAGGCCCTGAAAATAACCTCATCAGGGGACTGGAGCCGGAGCCAGAAGTAGAGCTGAAGTTTGCCAGTGCTCATGTTATGATGATGAGGTGACCTGAAACCAAACCTTTTAAGGAAGGAAGGAACTGGGATAGCCTTTTAGAGTTAAAAAAAAAAACCCTAAGATGATCTTGATTGTATCCAGAGCCCCTTTTGCTACTTTCTCTAAGTCATTCTATACCCATTTTCTGATTTACTGAAAAATCTACACATTACATTTGTGTTCTCATTCTTTACCTCAATCCCCTAAAAAAAATCCATGAGGAGAAACAATGAACAGCACTTAGTGAAGATTTAAACAGGCAATGGCACCTCCCTAAAGTAGTCTGAGAATGAGCCAAAATTCTGCATCAATACCCACGAAGGCATGGATGCCCAGAGTTCATATGATTTGTGAAAACCCTGGGTGTGCTCTCCTCTCTTGGGGTGTGTACAAGCTCCTGGGAGTTTAGGGCTTTCCCTACTCAGAGCTGTTTTTTCTGTGAACTCCTGGGTCTTGGGGGTCCTCCCACTGGCACACAGATCTCCAGGCGCAAAGGGGAAAGGACTGGCAGTGCTTGGCCCCTGCTGAAGTCACTGCTGCTGCTGCTTACATGTCTAAGATGAGAAAGATGGAGATCATTTTAGAAGCCTACATATATGTGGGTATTCCCTAGGTCTCTTTAGGACGGTCACCATGACAAAGCCTTCAGTGGCATAGGCCCACCTTAACCATCTTCTAAGAGGTGTAGCAGAACGTGGGAATGTGGGAATGACCCCGCAATGCCTCAGCCAGCACCATCTCACCTTTCTTTAGAAGGGACTAGTGGGGGAAAAAAATCTCAGTGAACTACAGGGAGGTGAAAAACAGGGAAAGTTCCATGTAGGCTCATGCAAATCAAGCTGAAAATCAAGATAAAGTGAATAACTTTGAATGCAGTCAAGCTAGCTAGGCAAATGAAATAGAAATGTGTCAAAGGCAATTGAGACTCACATGTCTTCCACTAATGGCTAAGCTTGTACAATTATATGCCCTTAGACAACAGACTTAAACATCAGTATTCATGATTCTGGAGTTTGAAACTCATGTGAGTTTCATTAACCCTTTTCATGAAGAATAAAACTTTAAAACCACACACACACACACACACACACACACACACACATGAAGGGGCCAGTGACTCTTCAGGATGTCAGGGGACTTCCTAGGGAGCCATGTGGTGATGTTGGGATGGGGGAATCCTAGCCTGTTGAGCCCAAATTTGGCCTTGTCACCTGGGGAGCTGACTCCCACCTCTTCCCCAAAGGGAGGCACGGTGATTGGAAGCGCCCGGTGCAAGGACTTTCGGGAACGGGAAGGCCGGCTCCGAGCTGCCCACAACCTGGTGAAACGTGGGATCACCAACCTGTGTGTCATTGGGGGAGATGGCAGCCTGACTGGGGCCGACACCTTCCGCTCTGAGTGGAGTGACTTGTTGAGTGACCTCCAGAAATCAGGTGAGCGCTGCTCTGTCAGTGTGGTTTCTGCGCATGTGCACACCACGCCCCTCCTCTCGCGGGAGAAAGTTGTTGCCCAGACCCAGAGGCAGTCTTTGCCCTCCTCTTTCTGCCATTGTTGACAATTGCCATGGACTGCAGCCCCTGCCCTCTCCAGGCACCTGCTCCCTGGCACTGGGGACCTCACCCAGGGCCCCCTGCTTTGCTTCCCCTCATCAGGCAAGATTACAGCAGAGGAGGCTACCAAGTCCAGCTACCTGAACATCGTGGGGCTGGTTGGCTCAATTGACAATGACTTCTGTGGCACTGATATGACCATTGGCACCGACTCTGCCCTGCACCGGATCATAGAGATTGTAGATGCCATCACTACTACCGCTCAGAGGTGGGGGCCCAGGAGGAAGCAGCGTGGGAGGATGGAGCTGGAATAGATCAGCTGGCTGAGTACTAGAAAAGATGAAAGTGCTTGAGCTGTGATACTATTGTGATCAGTTTTCTGGGGACTAGAACACTGTTTTTAACTAAGAATTATCCCTGGAGCACTGAATTTTACTGCTCCATACCATAAGACTCGCCTCTGGCCACTGTCTACCCACACGTGTTGCTCTGCAGGCTTTAATACCTGTGGGATCTCCTAAATGACTAAGACAATTTCAGGGCCCCCCCAAACCTTTCCAGCCATATCACAGAGATCGTAGAGGCCATCATGCCACAGGTCAGATGGGAGGGACTCAGGGGAGGCAGTGCAGGAGAATGGGGATACAGAGGGGTGGCAGTCTCCCAAGGGCAATCCTGGAGGATTCCAGGTCAGTCGAGTCCTCTCTCCACTTCTTTTCCCTTTGCCCTCTCCCTTTCTGGTCCCTCCTTCCCAGACACAGTGCCTCAGTACTGACACCAGTACTGACACCATCAGGCCTGGGAAGGACACCCTGTGGCTAAAGCGATTCCCCTGGGTCTTCCAGGTCTCTCAAAAGAAGGCCCACAGCATAAACATACATTGAGGATAGGTTCCTGGGCCGCGATGTGGGTGGTGGCCCGCAGGTCTGGCCATAGGAACATCTGGACTGTGTGAGCCCTGTGTCTCTCTTGCAGCCACCAGAGGACCTTTGTGTTGGAGGTGATGGGCCGGCACTGTGGGTAAGACTGCCCCACCATCTTAACTCGTTTATTCCGTGTACAAGCAGTAGCCCTTTCCTCTTCTCCGGGGACCCGGGGGGCTCCCTGTGGGGGCGGATCAGGAGGTGTACACACTTCCCTCGGTGTGGCCACCTTTCCTCATCCGCACCCACTTCCCTTACACACTGTACACATACAGTGTGAAAGAGCAGACAGTGTTCTGAGATTGGGAGCCACCGGGGCAGGTGAGTGTGAATAGAAGGGCCTCTTGAGGGGCAGAAGCTCACTGAGCAGCTGTCTCACCCCAAGAGTGAAACAGGAGCTCCGCAGACCTTCCACCTCCAATGGCACTAGGTGGCCTTGTCGGGAATGGGGTCGTCTGGCTGCGATCTGTAGCTCCTGCCGTGACACTACTGGCTCTCATCTCAGATACCTGGCCCTTGTCACTTCCCTCTCCTGTGGGGCCGACTGGGTCTTTATTCCCGAGTGTCCACCAGATGACGACTGGGAGGAACACCTTTGTCGCCGGCTCAGCGAGGTACTGGCACTTTGTCTTGCCCTTTGAAAATCCCCTTGCCCTGTTCTGCTGCAGATGGCTTTCCTGTCCATCAGTTTTATGACACTGACCGTTTTGCACTTTTTTCTCAACCAGACAAGGAACCGTGGTTCTCGTCTCAACATCATCATCGTAGCTGAGGGTGCGATTGACAAGAATGGGAAACCAATCACCTCTGAAGACATCAAAAACGTTAGTATGGATGGAGCCAGAGGGGCCGTGACACCTTACCGGCCCCAGGCCCGTTCCCCAGTAGTTTCCGAGTCTCCCCTTAGTTCTTGTGCACATCTCTCCCCAGGTGTCCGGCCCCCTGGTTTCCTCCCACCCAGGAATCATTACAAGATAAGAGGCTGAGTCATCCTTGATTTATTTGGGTCCCTGCTTGATTCCTCTCCTTGACTCTGCATCTCTCTCTGTCCCTTCAGCTGGTGGTTAAGCGTCTGGGATATGACACCCGGGTCACCGTCTTGGGGCACGTGCAGCGGGGTGGGACACCGTCGGCCTTTGACAGAATCCTGGTAAGTCATGGGGCTCTGTGGAACCCTCAACTTGCTGTCCTTCCCAGCACAGGGGCTTCAACCATTGCTCACACCACTCCGTCACCAGCTACTGGACCGCAGTGGGCCTTGACTCATTGCCATATGCTCAAGAGGTCTCTTTTGCTGCAAAAAATGATGGGGGACGCTAGGCTTCACTAGGGTCGAATATCTTACAGCCTGAGTGAAAGATTAAGATCTAACCTTAGACACTGCTTGTACCCCCATCCTACTTTCATCAAGAAGGGACTCTTACTCAGCCCCAGTAATTCTCTTGATAACTATAGTGGATATGGTTCCCTGGAACCAGGAAGAATCCTTGGGGGCTCTTCTGGCAAAAGGAGGAAGCATCATCAAGCTTTAGATGAAATGTGGGTCAGAAGGTAAAGCCCAATGAGTTCTTGGCTATAGTCCTTAAATGTGGAACTCAGCTCGTGATTTGGAAAGGGCCTTGGATGACCAGGTCCTCCAGGCTGAGACCAGAGGGGAGGCTTGGACCAGAACGGCTTTGCTTCCTGCAGGGCAGCAGGATGGGTGTGGAAGCAGTAATGGCACTTTTGGAGGGGACCCCGGACACCCCAGCCTGTGTGGTGAGCCTCTCTGGTAACCAGGCTGTGCGCCTGCCCCTCATGGAGTGTGTCCAGGTGGTGAGTAGTGACCCCAACCCACCTTCCTACTAGCCCCAGCCCCTATCCGTGTGAGATCTGAGTGGGAGAGAGAGCAGCTCCTGGGGCTGCCAAGGCGGGTGCAGGTGGGGAGGCTGTGTGCCACAGGAAGGAACATGAGGGAAAGGCACTCAGGGGGCTCTGTGCAGGAGCTGTCCCCTCTCCAAGCCTCAGTTTCCCCATCTGACAGATGTTCCTAAAGAAGATGCAGCCTGCTACATCCTACTTAATGAGACCCAATATCTCCTAAAACCCACTCGCAGGAGACATGCTTCTCTCTCCAAACCTATTAAAAGCAGGGAAATATTATCAAGGTCTGGCTGGATAGCTCATCCCTCACTCTGATTTCTCTCTTGAACCATCATGAGGTTACTGATAAGTATTCACCTTGAGCATGAGTGTAAGGATTGGAGAGAAGATGTGTAAGTGGTCTGGAGGATGCTGAGTGCTCAGGAAATATGGCTCTAATTATAGAGGAATCGCTCCTTTGATACCACAGAGCAGATGCAGTGGCTGGGAGCTGAGGTGTCAGGTTGCCTCTCAGGCCTGGCTCCCCAGCTCCTGGATGCTTCTCTCTGAGACTCCGAAGTCCTAATGACTTACAGGCCAGACAAGCTCCAGCCTCGCCTGGAACTGTATCTCTGAAAGCCCCCCCAGCTAAAGCACTGGCTCACAGAGCAGAAAGCGGTGGAAGCATGGGGCAGGGATCAGACTTTCTTCCTAAGTGGTCATCTGCAGATGACCAGTCTTAATTTTCTTATTAACTTAGAGGCCACCGTGAGGCTGGAGCCCTGGGTGTAGAATGGAGGGAGATGCTGTGTTATTTGTGTGTGCTCTGCCATCCTGCACATCTTCTAGTAAATAGAGCCTAGATTTAGCCCTTTTCTTCTGCTGCTCGTTACTCAGAAAATTAAGGAAAAACACTGACGTTTCTCCTTCTGTGAAAGTGTGTCGGGGCGGGGGTGGGTGGGTCCTGGATGGGCAGGGTCCAGTCACCAGCCCAGAGCCGGGCAGAATCTCAGTGTGGGATGGGAAGGAACCCAGCTGTGTGCGGAACCCTGGCCTGAGTGTTGCCCTTCTCCCTCAGACCAAGGACGTGACCAGGGCCATGGATGAAAGGAGATTCGATGAGGCCTTGAAGCTGAGGGGCCGGTGAGGAGATGACCAGGAATTCACTAGCCACAGAAATCAGACATCAGAATGAAGCCAGAAATCGATGTAGCACAGACCCAAAATAGGAGCTTCTGTTTTCTTCTCTTCTTATTGTCTGTGCAACAGTTTCTTCCCAAAGAGAACTAATTGTGAGATGGCCAGGAGGCTTGGTTCACTCCCAGGATTCTTTCCCTGGCCTTAGCTTTTCACAGTTTGTTATTGCTGTATGTGGACCCAGCTAGATCATGAGGGTCTCTAGGCAAGGTGAGGGTGGTGCTCAGGGGTGTTTGGTAAGTTTATGGCCTCTTTATACCCACCTGCTCCCACGCCCCACCAATCCTTGCTCAGGCTCCGCTTCTGTCCTTGGAGGCTTGCCCTGTGGAACTTCAAGCTGGTTTATACCCACCCGCCCCCCGCCCCCAATCCCTGCTCAGGCTCCACTCATGTCCTTGGAAGCTTGCCCTGTGGAAGTTCATGCTGGGAACAGAACTTCAGACCAGATCCCCTTGGCTGCGGGCCTTGGGGAATGGCCTGAAAACGCCCCCTGTCTCTCTCTTTCCTTTTTTAGGAGCTTCATGAACAACTGGGAGGTATACAAGCTTCTGGCTCACGTCAGACCCCCAAAGTCTAAGGTACGGGCAAGCTGCTGTCTCCCCTTGGCCCTCTTTCTCCCTCATCCTCCCATTATGAAGCGCGCCCCTCAGTCCACTCAGCCTTCAGCCTTGCTAACTTCTTTGCCTGCCTGTGTCTTCAGTGCTGAGACTCGGACACCACTAAGTTAATTTTCTCTCACCCCAGATACAAGTCTGTGTTCTTAGTGTGCCCTGGATGTCTTGAACCCAAGACCCACATCCACTTCAGGGCTGACAAGATAGCATGCAAGGAAGGGAAAAGAAGCTCATGTGTTATTTCTCTGGGCAAATCTGGAGTAATCGCATCTAAGTGCATTTGAACCATCTCTTCCATTGGTGTAGTGGTTCTTAATATTTTATCTACACTAGCATGATCTGGATTACTTATTAAACATGCATATTCCCTCCCTCCGAGGGAGATCAGATCAGGGGTGGGGCCAGGAATATGCAGGTTTAATAAGCTCCCTGGGTGGATCTGATACAACAGGTGGTCCAAGGATCCTACTTTGAGCAACACTGCTCTGGAGGGTCTCGTGTTCATTGTGCAGTGATGTCTGGGATCAGGAATCGCAGCTTTATTGATCTGTGGTGAAGACTTCTGCTTCCCTGCTGTGGGGGAGGGGCAGACTGTGCTGGCATTCCCTGGGGGAGGGATGTGCCCTCAGGACTGTGAGGAACTCGGAGGCCAGCTCCCCTCACTGACCTGTCCCCCTCCCTCTCCACTTCCTTCCACAGAGTGGCTCCCACACGGTGGCCGTGATGAACGTCGGAGCGCCGGCCGCAGGCATGAACGCAGCCGTTCGCTCCACTGTGAGAATCGGCCTCATCCAGGGCAACCGAATGCTGGTGGTGCACGATGGCTTCGAGGGCCTGGCCAAGGGTCAGGTAGGGGGGCGCTGGCTGCAGGGCCGGGAGCAGCCGTGCAGAGGAGACGGGCAGCAGCTGGCCTGTCTGTTCCCCTGTGTTCCCCTGTCCCTCACAACCTTTTTCTTGGGGTTCAAGCAGAAGTAGATACAGGGGTCCCCCGTTTTCTGCGGGGGACACATCCCCAGTGGATACCTGAAATTGTGAGAGCACCAAACCCTATGTATAGTTGATCTTGAACAACTTGGGTTTCAACTGCGTGAACCCACTTAAATGCAGAATTTTTCTTTTTTTAATTTGGCTGTGCCACACATCTTCCCATGATCTTAGTTCCCCATCCAGGGATTGAATCTGGGCCCATGACAGTGAAGGCGCTAAGTCCTAACTGGACCCCTAGGCAACTCCCCAGAACTTTTCAATAGCAAGCACTGTGGTACTATATGATCCAGGGTTGGTTGAACCCATGGATTCAGAGCAGTGCATATGAGAGCCGGCTGTAAATTTACATGTGCATTTTTGACTTTGGAGTGTGGGCACCCACACCCCCGTGTGCTCAGGGGTCAGCTGTGTACTACATGTTTTCCCTGTACTAACAGGCAGGTCGTGTACACAGTGTGGGCCCACTGGACAAAGGGATGAGTCACGTCTTGGGTGGGATGAAGCAGAATGGTGCAAAATTTCATCACGCCACTCAGAACACACCATTTAAAACTTAGGAATTGTTTATTTCTGGAATTTTCCACTTAGGATTTTTGGGCCAAGGTTGATGATGGGTAACTGAGAGCTTGGAAAGTGGGATCACAGATAAAGGGGGAGCTACTGTATTTAATTTTAGGGCAGTGGGAAGAGGCAGGAGGCACTGAAATGAGCCCTTTGCAAACAACGTGTCTGATATAATTCTCTATCCCAGAGTTCAGCACAGGGCCCGGTATAAGATTTGTGAGTGAGCTGTAAGGGTGGAGGACGTTCAGTGAGGTGGGAGAGGCCGGTGCCTGGCACAGCTCTGCCAAGGGGATGGGCTCAGGGCTCGGGCAGTGGTGGCAGACCATGATGCAGACCTGTGTGACCTCCCGCCGCAGATCGAGGAAGCTGGATGGAGCTACGTCGGGGGCTGGACTGGCCAAGGTGGTTCTAAACTTGGGACTAAAAGGTGAGTGGCATACCAGGATTACCTCCACCTAGTCACCCTAAAGGCAGCCGTTGCACGTGGGCATCCGTTCATTTGGTTGGGGTCCGCTGAGACCAGTGCTGTCGTCTGGGTCCTCAGAGGGCAGACGTGTCCATGCAGACATCCATTAGCAGCTCTGGTGACTCAGAGCCCCAGCATGTGTCCTTGGACAGAGAGTGGGGTATGAAGGGGGCGCAAGTTAAGAAATTATAAACACAGTGCCTTCTAACGCTCGCTTTTCTCTCCCTTGATTTTGCTGTCTCTTCCCCAAATTCTATTCCCCTCCCCTCACCCCAATCAACTAGGACTCTACCCAAGAAGAGCTTTGAACAGATCAGTGCCAACATCACGAAGTTTAATATTCAGGGCCTTGTCATTATCGGGGGCTTTGAGGTGAGCATCCCTGCCATTTCTTCCTCTCCTCCTGCCCCCGTTCCCGCCTTCTCCCCCTCATTCCTGCCCCCGTGGCTTTGTCTTCTCAGGCTTACACGGGGGGCCTGGAGCTGATGGAAGGCAGGAAGCAGTATGATGAGCTCTGCATCCCCTTCGTGGTCATCCCTGCCACGGTCTCCAACAATGTGCCCGGCTCGGACTTCAGCGTGGGGGCTGACACTGCCCTCAACACCATCTGCATGGTGAGGGTCCCCGCGGCTTCCCAGCCCCTGGCTTGGGGCTCCAGTCCCTGGACCGAGTCTGGGCTAGGAAGTGAGCACTTGATTTGTACCAGCCAAGTGACGGTGTGAGAAGAATACTTCTCAAGCTCTGAGTTTGCCCACACGCACTTAACACGTTGTGTCCATCCTCCTCGCTGTGAGTCCTCTAGCCTGGAGATGCATCTGTACTCCGCACTCCAAGTGATTTTTCATTTCTGAGGCCCTAGATCATAGTTCCCCTAGTCCAAGCACAGGAAGGGTAGGAATAGCTTCCTTCTGGGGGAGGAGGTCCACACTGCACTTGCCAGATGTGCCTGCCATCCTTGTTGGCGAGAACTGGAGGGGGCTCTGGGGCCCTGCTGGCCTAGGGGGACATAGCTCCAGAGTCGGGTGATGGTGGGGCCCAGAGAAGTGACAAGAGTCACATCCCTGACCCTGTCTTTCTCTGACGTGTTGTCTCTGCAGACGTGTGACCGCATCAAGCAGTCAGCGGCAGGCACCAAGCGCCGTGTGTTTATCATTGAAACGATGGGCGGCTACTGTGGCTACCTGGCCACCATGGCAGGCCTGGCAGCTGGGGCTGATGCTGCGTATATTTTTGAGGACCCCTTCACCATTCGAGACCTGCAGGTAGACGGCTACCCAGAGCTTGTTAGGAGGCTCTCCCTTGCCCCATTGGTCCCCATGTCCCCGTGGCGACCTAAGCTGTGAGAGCTTAAGGCAAGGACAGAGCTGATGGTCTGTGGAGTCCTCGGAAGAGCGCCAGGCAGGCGTGCTGTGGTGTGACATTCTGTATGTGGTGCCCCTCCTGTTGGAGCATTCATTTGAAGGGTGGCTGCAGCTAAGCCCTTTATGTGCCTTTTTGCATTTTATTTTCACAACAGCCATGCATGGGAGGGGTTATCTCCATATTACAGATGAGCAAGGTTCAGTGAGGTTATAAAACTTTTCTAAACTTTGAGTAGGCGGTTTAACTGATTGAAAAAGTCACATCCCCCCTACTTCAGATTTTCCTTGCTACCAAACGGACCACTAACTCCATTTTTGAGGGGATTCCCTTATGATCCTCATTTCTAAGATCTTCGTTCACTCGAACCACACAGAGGAGGTTGGCAGGTTGCGGGAACTCACTACTCCAAGGGCCCAGCCATCAGTGGAGGGTGACCCTCTCCCTCCTTCACCCCTGACTCAAAGCCTAGACGGGGGTGTTTTCTCCGCAGTGAGTCACTGCTGTCCACGAACGCCACCCATTTAGAGACCGACACCGAGGGAGGGCTGGCTCTCTCAGGGTGGAAGAACTGAAACCCCTAGAAAGGGAGATCGGGAAGGGATGGAAAGGGGCTTCAGATTGACAGTTCCCACACTCTCTCCAGCTTTCCCTCTGCCTGCTCTGCCCAGCTCAGCTGGGTCTTCGCTTGTCTGTCTGTCGTGACCTTCTTAAAGGGATTAGGTGCAGGCCAGCCCTGAGCTGTCAGCAGCCCGCCCTCCTCGTGTGCCTCTCCCTCCTGTAGAGGCCTGCTCAGCCGGGTTTAGGATTTTCCATTTCATTTTCAGGTGAATGTGGAGCATCTGGTGCAGAAGATGAAAACGACTGTGAAGAGGGGCCTGGTGTTAAGGTACCTCGTCCCTGGCCTGCTCCTGAGTGAGGAGTAGCCTCGTCCCTGGCCTGCTCCTGAGTGCGGAGGAGCAGCAGTCAGGCTTCGGCCCTGGCCAGACCGCAGCCCTGGCTGGCGCACCCCGTGGAGTCTGTGAATACAGTGTGGGAGAGCCCGGACCCCGGGAGGAGATGGAACTGGGAGGGACAAAGCCCACAGAGCTTGGAGAAGGCAGGGGGAGGGAGAGGGCCAGCGCCGGGCACAGGCTGCCATCTCTTCTGCAGGAACGAGAAGTGCAATGAGAACTACACCACTGACTTCATCTTCAACTTGTACTCTGAGGAGGGGAAGGGCATCTTCGACAGCAGGAAGAACGTGCTGGGCCACATGCAGCAGGTGGGGCAGACACACCATGCTGTCACCAGAGGCCACAGAAAACCCCCACCCAGCAGCCAGAGCCTCCCAGTGGCCTCCCACCTGCTGGTGGCTGTTGGGGCCGCCACAGCACAGGCCTGCAGGCTCCGCAGTCACAGAATCACAAGTCTTTACCTTGGAAATGGCCTGAGAGATTCTGTGGTTCAGCCTCTTTATTTAGGGCAGTTTCTCCACCTTGGCACTCTTGCCATTTTGAGCTGGAAACTTTTTTGTGGTGGTTGTGTGGGTTGTAGGATGGCTTAGCAACACCCCAGACTCTACTCACTAGATGAGCCCTCACTGGTAGCACACCCTCCCCACTTGTGTGACTGAAAAAAGTCTCCAGATATTACCAAATGTCCCCTGGGGGGCCAGGTCATCTCCAGTTGAGAACCACTGCTTCAATGAAGGAAATGAGGCTCAGAGAGAAGTAATTTTCCCAGAGCTGCTAATCAGGCTTGAGTGAGGCCAAAATGAGCTGGCCCAGTGCTTTCCCCACACACCATGCTGCCTTCGTGGGCACCCTGTGAGATGAGTGTGGGCACCTTGCCAGGGTTGGGCTCTGTCTCCACTCACTAGGGTTTCCAGGGGAAAGGAATCTGCATCCAAGACTCACTCACAGATGCTGCTAGTGGTCTGAGACCTGCCCCATTCCAAACCTTCCCCGCTGATGCTGCATAAGTATTGACCTTTGACCTTTCTGTACCCACAGATGAATTCACATTATCTGTTTGAATGGGCTTATCAGCTCCTGAAGGAATGGGGTACTATTGGATAAAGTATGAAGACCTCTTTTCTGTTTTTCCTTCCTTCCCATTTTCCCACTTACTTTTGCTTTGTTCAGAGAAACTGCATCATGTTTTATATTATTCTGAGGTGCTACCAAGGCACCCAGATTAGGTCACAAGGAACACTTGTTCATCGATGGTGAGTGACAAAAGCTGCTAGGCTAGTGAAGGGCAGGGAGCTGACCGAGAGGCCAGAAAGATTAGGAGTAAATGAACAGGGTCATGCAGCCAGGGAGCTAGAAGAGGCAACTGGGAGACCAAGCATCCCCTCGTACTAATTACTCCTAGAGCTGATAAACCGCCAGACCTGCCAGCCCAGCTCGCCCTGGTGCCCTGCCCGGTTTCAGGATTTCCTTTCATAGTTAAGACTTCTGGATTCCTGTTTCTGGTTATAAACCTGAGACCCATCCTTTCATTTTTCTCTGTGTATTAGCATGTCTTTGCCACTTCATTAGAGTCCTGCCCCTTGAACTTTTATCACTCTTTTTCCAGGGTGGGAGCCCAACTCCATTCGACAGGAATTTTGCCACTAAGATGGGTGCAAAGGCTATGAACTGGATGTCAGGGAAAATCAAAGAGAGTTACCGTAACGGTAGGTGGGGTAAGAGGGTGAGCCGCTTTCCTAGAGGCCAGTTCCCAGCATAGAAGCTGACTGACTATCCCTGTTGCAGGGCGGATCTTTGCCAATTCCCCAGACTCGGGCTGTGTTCTGGGGATGCGTAAGAGGGCCCTGGTCTTCCAACCAGTGACTGAGTTGAAGGAACAGACGGATTTTGAGTGAGTACATCTGCCTCCTGGGGTGGTTCCCTCCCCAGCAGTTGCTGAGATCTGCTCTTCCCAGGCTGTTCATGTCTTCAGTCCTTTTTCCTTAGGATTAACATCTGTAGTCATACCTATTTCAGATCTGATGCTTAGGTCCCAAATTCAGCCTCTGCTGTTCCACTTCTTCCCATAGCCTCAGATAGAAGTTGATTGGGGTGCTGAAGATTAAATCATCATCTACCTCATTCCTCTGTAGGCACCGCATCCCCAAGGAGCAGTGGTGGCTGAAGCTGAGGCCCATCCTCAAGATCCTCGCCAAGTACGAGATTGACTTGGATACCTCAGAGCACGCCCACCTGGAGCACATCTCTCGGAAGCGGTCCGGAGAAGCTAATGTCTAGGCCTCTTTGCAAAGAGAAGAATGGATTGTCTGCTATGGTCAGCTCACCCCAACAGATCCAAGTCCGTGTATTCTCACGTGTTTCAGTGCATTTTCCATTAGGTTTCCTTTTATTCTGTAACTGCAGCCATGGTCAGCTCTAGCCAGGGAGCTGGGGCAGGGGCTGTAAGTGGAAGCTCCCTGTATGTAGAATTTCTCCTGACTTCTACCCCAGCTTCCTGTGTCACACAAGGCTGGACTCCTCTAGTACCACTGCTCGATTTCAGTTACTCAGTTAGAATTTTCCTAAAAATAAGCTTTATTTATTTGTGATAATAGAGTCATGGTTCCTCTACTACTATTACGACAGTGACACACCATAACTACACTAATAAATGCCAACTGGTCACTGCGCTTTGGCTTCTCCTCTTACCATCTTCACAAGTGCATTCTTGTCAGCCCCAAGCAATGGACTCTGCCCAGACGGACACCCGGGAAAAGGCAGCCCATGTGCTAACTCCGTGTACTTCGATTCTTGGGTTCTCTTGACTCTGTACGCAGGGTCCCAGAACACAGGACACCATCCTCACCCTCATCCCACAAGCAGTCCCTCCCTCATCCTCTGTAGCCAAGGACACTCCCATCTTCCCTAAGCATAAAGTTATGTTCTACCTCTTGGTCATACACCCATTACCCAGCTTTGCTTTTTTTCCAGCCATTCCCTAATCTCTACTCCGACAACCCAGGGTTCTTCCTTCTCAACTTTTCCCCCTGTGCTCCTTTCTGGATGAAAGCCAGACTCCATCTCGGTGGGGTGACATGCCTGGAAAACAGAGACATTCAATTCTGGACCTAGTTTGGTGGGTTGGTTGAAATGCTGCTTTGGAAAACCATGAGTTCTTGGTCAGCTCAGTTTGTTTTCTGTTCCACACTTCCTCATTAGCAAGCACCCATGTAATACAGCTGGTCCTCAGGATTGCATCTGCATACTGTGCCCTGAACTGATGGGATGCTGCCCTGTCAATGAGAGGCTTGAGATTAGAGTCCAAGAATCAGATCCTGGCTCTTGGCACAAGCATACATATCTCTCCAACTAACACAGCTTCCTCACTTGCTTGCTGAAGCAGGAAGGAGGTTTGGGGTTTTCCAAGGAACAGAGGAAAGGACCGTCTGCTACTGCTGCTGCTAAGTCGCTTTAGTCGTGTCCGACTCTATGCGACCCCATAGACGGCAGCCCACCAGGCTCCCCTGTCCCTGGGATTCTCCAGGCAAGAACACTGGAGTGGGTAAAGGACTGTCTAGTACTTCAGTTTTGCTGGCTATCCAAAGTATATAACTGCTACCCCCTAGAAACAGTTCTAAAAAATGACCGAGAAGTCTTGTCAGAGTCCAACATTAATTAAAGCAGCCAAATGTTCTCTGTACAGTTCTTTAAGGGGAAGAGAAATTAATAAATATCAAGCACCATTATCACTGATTCTTCAAAACAGCCTATGCAGGTGGTGTGACAGCCTCAAAGATGACACTGGGACTCGGGACGATGATGTAACGAAAAGTAGGAACAGTTGAAATTTCCAAACTTGCTTTTAGACCTTTTTATTTCCTTTTTTTTCCGTACGTGAGCAAAAAACACCAATAACAAAAGGACAAAAGCAGACATACTTTTTCAAATTAGCTGTGTCAGCAGATTCTGTTCATTTTTATTTATAGTTCCCAATCAGTTAAAAAAAAAAAAGTCTTTCACATTTGCATAAGGTCATCTAGAATCAACAACTTGATCTAGCTTAGGAACATGAAGAGTACCTAGACTAAGTATTGTTCACGAAAACAGATCTCTTTTGGGAAGGTGGGTCATCTCAGAGGAAGCTCTTAAGAGTGCTCTTCCCCCACTCCCTAACTCCACCCACACCACCAATGTCTTTTTGTGTAGATCAGTAAAAAGCAAAGTTTCCAAAACAACTGAAAACAAACTCCAAACTCTTAGCAGAGTGAATGAAAGACGCATGAGAAAAGGCAGCCCAGCCCACGTCCTCCCCTGCTAGAGCAGACACCTCCCTCTATGGTGGGCGCAGCAAGAGCCAGCCAAGCCCACTGGCTGTCAGGAAAAGAAAGAACTGCATTCGAAGAAAAGTTCTTAGGACTGCTTAGAACCTCCTATCTCCTACTATATGGACAGCAGCAAGATAATCTTTCTAAAATAACATTGCTGAACTACTGTAAGCCTTGGGCACACTCATGGAAAAGGAGCAAAAACTGCCCTTCCCTTCAGTGGTAAGAAGGGGCCAGTCCCTTTTGAATGCCCAGGGATAATTCTAGGGACATCTGTCCCAGTTCTGAACCTGTGCACCATCTGAGGCGGTAGTATCTTCATCTTTGGGCTGCAGCTGTTAGCTGGAATTTTCTTAAACTTCTTCACAGATCAATTAAAATGTTTCTAGAGGGATTCTTCCGAAAGTTAATCATGTTCCCAAAGGCAAACCAAACGCACATGCTAAAAGTACTCTTCATCTGCCCAGAGAAATTCAGTCTCACTGTTGATTTCTTTCCCTAATGAGGGTTGGGGAGACCTCTTCCTTTGCAGGGTGCAATATAAAAGGCCCAGTAAGCAAGAAACAGAAACAAAAATGAGGGACATTTTTTTGTTTGTTTGCTTGGTTTGGGGAGGGGAGGTGATGTGAAGATTACTGTTGTGACATGTTGCCTTGAAATATAAACCACACAACAGGAACAACTGCTTTTCCTGTTTTCCAAGACAGACGGTGCTACAGGGCAAAACCTTACGCAGAGTTGCCGGCCTGACGTCTCCTCCAGGCTATTCTATGAGTAACAGGTATTCCTTCAGAGAAGCTGGCAGAGGCAGGCCCTTGACGGCATCTGGCAGATACTGGAGTCCCAGGCTCCGGCGCACAGCATAGCGAGAAAGTGTTTTTAGAGTCCCTGGGGCTGAGCACAGAACAGTCAGCTTTTCACACAGCTGCTGGTCTTTGGCCACTTCTCGTGGCATGGTGCCATTTTTCCTTAATTCAAAGTGTCCAACAGCTCTGTGGAGGAGCTCAAAGCAAGAGTCCTCTTTCTCTGTCCCAAGTCCCCTGACTAGCAGAGCCACCAGGCGGGAGATGGGCGTCTGGCCTTTTAAGTTGATGACTCTGACCTCTGCACCATAATCAAGAAGGATGCTGACGCTCTCAAGATTTCCCTTCATGGCAGCCCAGCTAAGCGGGGTGTCATTGTTGTAATCCAGGGCGTTGACAGAGGCCCCGCTCTCTAGGAGGGCCCGCACACACTCAGCATTGTTCTTAAAGGCTGCCCAGTGAAGTGGGGTGTCTCGGTTACCATCCAGTGCATTGGGGTTTGCACCATACTCCAACAGGACCTCCACACAAGCCTCATCTTTCTCAGCTGCATAGTGGAGGGCTGTTCGGTTGTAACCATCCAGGGCATTCACCTGTGAAGAGGGAGTGACTATATTACAGTGTATGGACGATGGGCGGGCAAAGAGGCTTGCATGTGCCTAGCCACTGTCTTTGCTATGTAATTTTCTGAACATACAGGTCAACAAGCAATTCCCAGGGAGTTGTGCTCAGGATGGAGCTGAGGGGCAAGTAGGAAAACAATAGTCCCCAGACAACCAACACTCTTTATTATGTCCACTGGTTAACTGGCCTGTATCATCTAGGATTTTGCTGCCACATTCTTATTTATTGTTCCCTAGGACCTCTACCACACAGTAAGGGAGAAGAAACAGAAGAAGTCTAAGTACTTGTAACTACTCTGAAAGACATTTATTGGAAGGCAGCTTGAACATACTGGCCAGAGTAAAGGTTCTGGATTATTCTACTTATCCTGACTCACTCTGTATCCTGTGGCTAATGGCAACCAGACTGAAAAATAATGAAGTCAAGTTTCTGTCCATGTAGCTCTGCTGTGTTTTTTAACCACACAGAGCAGCTCAGAACTATTTATCCAAGTCAGCCCCCTGCAAACGTATTTTGTGGGGCCATGAGAGAATCTGGAGGAAAGCATGCCAAGGAAAGAGCACAAATCCTCTGATGCTGAAAAGCTGCTGGCTTGCTACTCAGCATCTCCTATAATATTTGGAGGCTACAAAGATTTCATTTAAATCCTAGGTTTAAATAGTGAATTTTCTCCCCCGTAAAATGCACTTAAAAAACCCCACCCCTGAAATATTTAATCTTCAATCTTCTATTTAGCTAAAAACTGCCCCCTCACCCTGGGGATAGTCTCACTTTCATCATTGCTATTAATCACTGCCTTTCACTTCAGGGTCACTCACAAAAGTTACAGGATAGTTCATGACAGGCAGAGAATAGCATGGTTGTGTGGAGGTGGGGACCTAGAGCAGGCTTACCCACCAGCATGTCTGGGGCCTGCACACCTGCTTCATGGCATCTTTATTCAAATGACTGCCTCAACCTGTGCACCCTGAAGATGCCACAAAAGTTGTCAAAACTGCTACTTTATTTATTTAACAGGCACTCGTTTAGTATAATAATTACTACATGCCAGTGTTCTAAACAGTTTCAACCTTATGAAGAATACACCATTTATCATCCTTATTTTATAGATGGGGAAGCTGATGCAAAGAAAGGTTAAGTAACCTGTTCAACATCACAAAGCTGGAAATGACAGCTGGAATTCAAATCCATGAAGTCTGGGTTCAGACTCTCTCTTCTTTTATTCATTATACTACGCTGCTTCTTGCTAATGTCAATAAAAGTTAATCTTTTTTTTTTTTTTTATGTTAAGATACATTAGAAAGACGGTAACAAGATATGGTAAAACAGAAAAAAATGAATGGGCAGAAAGAGCACAAGTAGCTCAATCCTGAGGAAGGGACTGACCCACTGACTTATTTTCCAGTGACAGGCATGTGAGAAGTGCACGCTGGTGGCAAGTCTCAAGTGGTTTAGATTGAATCAGGGTTGAGGGGACTGAACAATCAAAAGAGGATTAAATAGAAATATAAACAATCCCAGAAGGAAGGCTGGGAGATTAACGGGAGATAAAAATTACCTCTTCCCAGAGCCATGGTCAGTGTATGAAAGAAAGGCAACGGAATGAAGTACTTTGGATGATTTACCATTACATTTTGTTTGAATATTGGCCACACCAAAGTTACCTAGAAGGTGGGAGCAAGAAGGTGGGAAGAGATAGGAAAAGAGACAAAACATTTTAAGGAAGTGTGAAGCCCAAGTTTTAGTGAAACACTGATGTGACAGTGTTAAAAAACATTACCTCAGCTCCCTTTTCCAGCAGTAACTCCACACAGTCCGCATCGGACACCATGCAGGCACAGTGCAAGGGCTTCAGCGTGCCGTGGGTACAGTTCACATCTGCTCCCTAGGGACAGAAGGAAACTTCAACTGGTGTGCTCAGCTCTGGCTCACCATGCAGGACAAGACTCAGATCAATGTCTGGGGTGGGGGTGGGGAAGGGCTCTAGCTCTGACTGTATTGTAAATATATGGCCAGCCCCAGTGCCTATTCCTATTAATTAAATGAAATTACAATGCCAATATCCAAACCAATACACTGAATGCAACCAATACACTGAATGCACTGAAGATGAATGAAAGGAACTGTCGATGCCTTAGATCAAATCATTGAGTTTCTCCACAAGTTAGCCTGAAAGATGGCCACGGGGATGGACATCACTAAGGACATAACCTTGCATGTAAAAGCAGTAGAACCTTATCACCAGGCAGGAAAGCTGGAAAAGCAATAGACTTTCTCTGGCTACTGTGCTCTGAAAAAGTCAGGAATGCATCTTTCAGAGAGAAGCCAGGAGAACTGGCATGCTCTTCTTGCCATCTGACAGATGACCGTCACTAACAGTAAGGTCATCTTAATGTTATGTCTTTGTTTATAAACGTATATAGCATATACTTATAAACTAAGTGGCCCCTTGGTATCAGCATTCTCTGCCACCTAGCCCCCACTGGTACTTCTGTTTCATATCTGATGAAGGAGCTGGAGATACGACGGTCTGACCAAAGTCACAGAATGACTCAGCAGCAGAGCTGGAATTAGAATGTGACAAAGTTTCTACTGCTGACTCTTCTGATACCACTTTTGCTAAGAACAAGCTAATGCTGTCTGACTTTTCTTCTCACAGCTGTGCCACACAACTCTGAAGCAGCTACAGAGCTCTAGGCTGTAACCAGGATTCTAGAGCTGTTCAAAAGAATGTATAGAAGTAGCCATCTGGATACATTCTCTAGAGATAAAAAAAAATTACCCTGTAACTTCTCTTCAACAGGAATAATATACAGAAAAGCATCAACGCCCTTCCAGGATACTAGCTATTTAAGAGAAGTACAGAATAGTACTGGTTAGATAGCAGACAGTTAAAGTGTTTCCGTAAGTCAAAAATTACCATGCATTTTAGGGATTAATAATCTCTATAGAACTGTAAGTGGTAGCTGTTGTTAGGATAGAAGGCCAGTGATATCCCTCCATGTAATTATTATTATAAACTACAAGGGTTTGAAAACCACTAATGCTTTGCTTTCCTCCTTCTTCCCTTAGCGTAACATGTGTAGAGTTTGAGCTTGCTGAATCCCATATGCCCATACCCAGAAAGAGATTTCACAAAGAGCATGAAACTAGGGTTATCTAGAACATAATTCCCAAAGAAAAATATCATTTGCACAAAGTGAAAGGCAGAAGAGGGAGAAGCAAAACATATGTTAATGGTTAATACACTTTAGAATATTGTAAAAACTGTAAAAACTCCGTGATCTTGTGCTGAGTCAGAGCTGCAAATCTGTAATCCATTAGGATTCCCCAGGAACTTTCCCACCTCACCTCCCCAAGGACTCCTGCGTCAGCCCAGTACACTCACCCCTCTGATGAGGTCCTCTACATTGTCGTGTGGGAAGGAGCGAATGGCAGCGATTGTTCGGATTAAGCGCTCTGAGAGAGAGTATTTGCTCTGAATGCTCTGCATAATATACCACATACTGGAACTCATCAAGGCTCAGAGTACGTTCACATGCTCCAAACTGCCTGAAACAAAGATGTTTTAGGCATACACAATACCACTGAGCACACCTGTCCTTAGGGTTACAGGTTCTCCAAGGCCTTCCCACTAGTAAAACCAGATTTCAAAGAGTCAGTGACTCATTAATACCATTTTTCCTAATCACAAGAAGGAGAATATGATAGTTGCTAAGGGAGCTGGGTAAACTGGACTAAAGGATTCTGACCCTGGGAACCCCGGCTCTACTCTCTGACCTCATCTAGCACAGGACTTCCCCAAATGCTCCAAGCTCCCCATGGAGCTCCTTATGGTTTAAAAAAGACCAAGCCAGGAAAGGGATTCCTGTAAAGGCCAAGGATTTCACAAAACATCTGTTTTCCTCCTCTGAACTATGTGGTCTTTATTATCAGCACCCCCTTTAGGTTACTTGTTACATTTGACCTTGCAGTATAGTTATGTTCATACTGTTTTTCCATCTAAACTGTAATCAATTGGGAGGCAAGGTTCTCCTCTTCTACTTCTTTAGACCATCTCAGGCCAGCCAGAGTCTCACAAAAAGTAGCTATTTAATAAATACTGGTTGATTGACTAAAGGGTATAGGAGTGATTATTACCTGTGAGAAGAAACAGAACAAATGCATTTATGTTAATGATGACAAGCCATCTGTGAAATAGTTTAAAATGGCAAAGAAAAAATGAGAAGTTTTTGAGGTGAAATTCTAAAATAAGGAAGGAATGCCAAAGTATAATTACTCTGGGGTCATCTATATAAAATTAGGAAAAAAGTTTAAAAGTTCTGACTAATGATATATGTTTGCAGTTGCAGGAAAACAAGCAGATTTAAGAGTGAAAAAATGAATTTAAAAATTTAATAATTGGCCATTTGTGACAACTGAGAAGTAGACCTGAGTTCTGTGTTGGAAGAAGAAAATAAAGCAATATTGGCTCAGACAATAAAGAATTTGCAGGTCTGGAAGATCCCCTGGAAGATCCCCTGGAGAAGATCCCCTGGAGAAGGGAGCGGCAACCCACTCCAATATTCTTGCCTAGAGAATTCCATGGACCTGGTGGGCTACAGTCCATGGGGTCATAAAGAGTCAGACACAATTGAGTGACTAAACACAACACAATCAAAACAATACTTAAATTCAACTATGATAAAAAGTTTTGGCTCTCTAAGAGCCATACACCAGTTGGGGAACATTTAAGATTACAGCAAAGAAGGCAGAGCATTTCTATGAAAAAGCGTATATCAAAAACTGTAAAGAAAGCATGGTATGCTCTCTAGGTGTAACCATTTAGGAATCCAGGATCCTATCAAACCACAAGCTCCCTGCCAGTAAATACAGTGTTATTTTTAATAGTGCCTGGCACACAGCAGGTTCTCAATATTTGTTGAATCAATGTAAAGCTTATTACTTAGGACCCTAGAAAAATTTAAGACTTACAGTAATTAGACATCTTATGCACATGATGATTACTAAGGGAAAAACACTAAAATTATTTTGGTCATTTCAAATGATGTAACTTCTGTGATGGACTCTCCCCTTATACATTATGTAGTAATACTATAAACTCTTCCATTTTGCTACTGGGTAGCCATTTATCTGTTTAAAATACATATAGTATTAATTAATGGAAGTTAAAAATCAACCTTTGGCCACCTCATGTGAAGAGTTGACTCACTGGAAAAGACTGATGCTGGGAGGGATTGGGGGCAGGAGGAGAAGGGGACGACAGAGGATGAGCTGGCTGGATGGCATCACTGACTCGATGGACGTGAGTCTGAGTGAACTCTGGGAGTTGGTGATGGACAGGGAGGCCTGGCCTGCTACAGTCAATGGGGTCACAAAGAGTCGGACACGACTGAGCAACTGAACTGAACTGAAAAATCAATTCATAGGTATCAATGATTCAAATTAGGGTATTCTCCCTACTTTATTAAGAACAAAGCTTATTTATTCTTAATAAGCTTACACACTTGTTTATATGCTTCTGAAATTTTCCAAATAGTTTAGACTTGGAATACGTTTTAATCTTTGCAACAGCCACGAAACTCCTCAGAGACAAGAGTCTGTATCTTACACTTCACTGTTGCAAGGAAAAAGGGGAAAAGGTACAGACGCATTTGAGTCAGCGATTCCAAGAACAAAAAGAGCATCCAAAGTGGAAGGCTTAGCCCAAAGTGGTTCTGTTAACCATTTCTGGGTCAAGATAATCTGAAAAAAAAAAAAAAGACTAGACCCTTGCAATCATTTTCGGAGCTTTCTTGGACTCCAGGCTAAGAAATCCTAACTGAGAATACAACCACTAGTCCTCTGCGGCTGCCTCAAAGCTCCTGCTGAAGAGTGAAACTTCGGGGCACATTGACAACATTCACTGTCAGGAAGGATCACGAAATCTAGACTCGACATATCGCCAGACAGCAGCCTGTCCACGGTTTGACCCTCTGTGGCCCCTTTCCTCTGCTGGAGCAGAAAGCTCCCTCTCTCCCATTTTCTTCCACTTCGGATCCAAAGAAAACACCAAGGGGTTTTTCTTAATGCGAAGCTAGAAGCAAAGGAGGGGAGAGGCGACATTCAGCAGCTCTGGTGCTAGGGAGGCCGGGCTTTCGCCCACAGGCTGGGACGCCCGCGACCCGGCCAGGCGCGCCCCCGCCCCACCGCACCAGCTGAGGGGCTCGCGGCAGCTAGGTCTAGCCGAGTCTAGGGGACGGAGGGCGAAGACGTGTGGTGTCACTTTCCGCACGGGCTCCGCAAAGACCACAGCAATCCCAGGAGGTCTCGCGGGGCCGGTACTGAAATGGGGGGTCACGAAATCTCCCGGGGAGCCCCAAAGGCGTACCAATCCTCGCCCCGATCTCCTTAAAGCCCGGGACGAGATCCCAGCCTCGAAGGCTGGCAGATCGTGAGCGGGGAGTGGAAGTGCTACTGGGCGTGGTGCCCGAGGTTAGGTACCAGACTGCAGATATTCCTGCCGCGGGGCGACACTCACCGAACCGTGGAGCTGACCTGGGTGGTGAAAGCGGCTGTCAAGGCGTGACCCGGAAGCAGAAGTTGTCTCCCGCGGGCTGCTCTGTTTACAGGTTGGACGACTGGGATGCGCGCCTGCGCACCGACCACCGTCCGAAGGCGGAACGCGCCTGCGCAGACGTGCGAAGCCGCTTCCGTCTAACCGGGGTTTAATCAGTTTACTTTCTAGCCGCGGCAAAGGCTTTTGCGCAGGCGCAATGTGGCGCTTTCGGCAGCAGCTGCGGGGCTCGGTCTGTGGCGGTGGTGGGCAAGGAGCTCATCGGCTGCTGGCTGTTGGCCCGACTCTGGCGGGTGTTGTGCCTACGTGGACCAGGCTTGCAACAAGTTCATCCGAACCCTCCTCTGCGTCCTACTGTCCCCATCTGATAATCGGACCTGAACACCCCTTTTCCAGATTATTCCCAAACTTGGGACACTGATTCTATTGGTTTGGAGACTAAGCTGTTAGTGAGAAGTATCTTTGGCAAATAAGAGACTTCCAGCATTTTTCATAAAATATTGGAACGCATTTATGCTTCTGCGAGCATTGTCCACTCTCTATATTAAAGATAAACAAGCACTCGAGGAGTACTAGTCCAAATGTTGAGGGCTGAAAAAAGATGTACATGCTTAACATTAACCTTTCCCAACCAGAGATGCTGACACCTCCGAGTGAAGAATTTTCCGTGCAGAACAAACATTTCAAAGCCAGCGGCACGTAGTGGTCCATGCACAGAGTGAAGCAGACCACACAGGCAGACTAAGTGCTATATCTACCCTTCAGCCACTCCCCAAAGCTTGCTCAGAGAAACAGTACTTTACCAGTTTGAGAGTGAAGTAGGGCCCAGAAAGTTCTGTGTATCGGTGAGGAAATGGCGAACTGGAAAGGTTCAGCGAGGCTCCTGAGTTCCAAACTCAAAAATAATTTTTCTGGGCAGGAATGTGTCCCCCACCTCCTACTACTCTGCTATGGTGAGACAGTTAAGTTTTTCAAAAGGAGATGAAACCTAGATTTACAAAATATGAATTGCAAATGTTGGCAATATTTGTTTTAAAGAAAAGTTTTAGAGGGAACATTCAACTTGCAAGCCACCAATTCCAGACTCTGGGACTAAAGGCTGCTTTGGTCATGGGGTCCCAAAGAGTCAGACATGACTGAGCGACTCAACTGAACTGAAGCAACTTAACATGGACTGTAGCCCACCAGGCTCCTCTGTCCATGGAGATTCTCCAGGAGAGAATACTGGAGAAGGAGAGTGTTGCCATGCCCTGCTCCAGGGGATCTTCCCAACCCAGAGATCAAACCCGAGTCTCTTATGTCTCCTGCATTGGCAGGTGTGTATTAATCTGACCCGTGAAACCTTAATTATAAGATGGCAAAATCTATATAGTTTCTGTTCCATTTTTGTCTTTTTTTAAAAAATAGTTTTACCTACTTTCCAAAACAGGATAAAGTCTGCTGTTTCCAAGCCTTCATTTTTAAATGTTATTTGTATTATGAAAATGATCAAGCATACAAAAAAGCTAAGTCAAATAGAATGATGAACTCTTTATAGCATTACCTATGTTTAAGAACCTCTAAAAGCATCTTACAAGAAAGACAGTACCCATCTGCCAGGACACATTAACATTTTTGCTAGGTATTTTAAATCTATTTTTTATGTTTCTTTGTTGTTTTGTCCAGCTTTAGGGTTTTGAAATAAACCACTCAAACAATATCCATAGTACCCACAGCTTTAGGAGAAATCTTTTCTGAGGTTTGACTTGACACCCCATAAGTTTTCTAAAAACCTGAACAATCTCATTTATGTATCCATTTCTTCCTTAAAAAAAAAGATGAAAATTTCCCCTGGTCATTATCTCATTCATTAAAATTTCTTGGTTGCTAAATGCTAAAGTATACAGATTCTGGGAAACACCAAGCATCATATAAATTAGGGATGCTTAGTATTCAAGGGAGTGAAAAATAGCCTATCCATATGTTACGTTATAGAGTCTCTGAGAATCCACTGCAAAATCAAAGGTGGGTTTCAGACCCTTTCATTCATATATTCAGCAAACATTTATCGGGCACCTACTTTGTTCCAGGCTCGAGCTCAGCAATGCAGGGAGGACAGAGATACAAAGACACATTTCCTTATTATCAAGGATTGAGAATAGTCAGTGGCAATTAAAGATCACCATATTTCAACTAAAATTTTATGTACAAAGTTGATGTTGAAGGACAGTTCTACTTCGTGGTAAGATCAAGACAGCATAGAGAAAGAGGGTCTGTGGAGAGGTTTCTTGTGTTTGTTTTGTTCAAATCCTGCTCCTGTTGCACCCAGAATGAGGTAGTGCTGGTGCTACATCTTCTCAAGCCTAAAGAGGCACTCTGTGGAACCCAAGAGTTTGGGAATTGTTTTTCCTAGTTGTAAAACACAGAGAATTGCACTGACTCTTGTATATAAATTAAAGAAGGCAGTGGCCATAAACTAGAGGTGACTGCCCTGGGATTCACCAGCACTCCCAGATTAGGTAGGGATGACAAATGTGCACATGTTGTCCTGGACCTGATGTGGGCCACGCAGAGGACAGTCAGCATTAGGCCTGCTGGCCCATTCAAAAGACTTGACTAGAGGTGTAGAGGTACCCAGTGAGCAGAAGCTAGAGATGAACACAGGAATCCTAGAATCTACAGAGGTTGTTGTAGGCAAACACTTATGTCTGTCTAGACCAAAGGCACTCAAGGAAGAGGTCTCTAATGATGGAAATCTCCAAAGAACTTCTAAAAGCACAAAAACACCCATCTGTCAGACCCAGTTGTATAGACCAATCCTGTCAAAACAGAACTTCCCTATCCCCTTAGCTGTCCTGCCTCCTTCCACTTTCACACAGCAGATCAAATAGCAGTTAGCTAGTGGAGAACGTCTATGGGGTCGCACAGAGTCGGACACAACTGAAGCGACTTAGCAGCAGCAGCAGCAGCAGTGGAGAAGGAGGCAAGTTGAGAAGAAAGCTGAAGGCAGGACTTACATGGGAGAGGGGGGAAGAGGGCTTACACTAGCATCTTAGAATGAAGACTGAAAGATTTGATTGCCATCTTGGACTAGAAACATTCTAATTACTAAATCGACTCTCTCTTTCTCTCTCTTTTTTTAACTTAAAGTGGCCATTACTTAAAACACTGTACATTATTAAAGAATAAGCCAAAAAGTCAGAGAATCTGCTCAATTTTTCATTTAGGGGCATGAGAAAATTATCCCCTCCAAATAAATCTTTTTAAAAGATAGCAAAAGTAAAAAAATTAGACTGGTATATGTATATGTATAGCTGATTCACTTTGGTGTACAGCAGAAACGAATGCAACATTGTAAATCAACTAACTTTAATAAAAATTAATTTTAAAAATTAAAAAATTAAACTGGCGTTTGGATAATATCCCATGAATCTTGCATTCAATATCCCAACTCTATCTCTATAAATTTCAGTTTGTTATTTCTGATCTTCATGCTTTGATGACAAGTGATTCCCTGAGTTTTTTAAAAAAAATATTTTGTATCTCTCATAAGACTTTTATTTTTTCTTCTCACCTTTGCTAGTTCTAGTTCTGTTTTGAAGAACTCTTCATTAGATGATGTTGACTGACAGTACAACCAGTGATCCTATTTTCAGACCTTGGCATAAACTTGAACTTGAAATTTGATAATGATGTTTTGCTTGTAGTGATTGCTGCTATCACCATTCAGCATGTATCAGCATCCAGTCTCCATGGATAGATGCCATTAAGCTTGCAGATCTTGATGTCTTGCTCCTTGAGCACTGCATCAACTTAACAGCCATGAGCTTTTTGTGCAGTTTATTTTTGGAGTGAAAAACTCCTTTTTTTTCACCAGCTGGCTCCAAACCCTTTCCTTCTGAGTGCAGTCCTCTAGAGTGGCAATTCTTGGAGGAGAGGAATTCTGCCCTGCCACTTCTCTAAGTGGTAACATGAAGCCTTTCACAACAGTTTTCTGGCTTCTGGCCAGAACGCATCAATAACTCTTTTGTCTAAAAAGGCCTCATCCTTTTTCAGGGGCTGTTTCGCAAATATTGAGACAAAAGTTTTCCTGACACGCTTCCTAGAGAAAGGTGAGTTAAGTAAGAAGAGATTCCTTCCAAAGAAGCTTTTTCATATCACCAAAGGAAAAGAACCAAAAGGAAGTTTGAGAGACCCTAAGAGTAAAGGAAAGAGAGGGCATCTGTCAAAATTTACAATGTAGAGTGAAAAAGTAAGATCCAAAGGTCAGACTAGTTGGGAAAAATAGCTGTCTTTCATTAGTATAATAGTGCATTTTTCTCTATTTTGAATTTCTTTAATTTTAGGGGTTATCACTTGTAGTGTATTCCTTAATTTAGAAATAATGAAATATCCATGCAAATACCATAGGGACCAGGGTTCCAGTTCTAATAGTAGCTCTATTTACCTTATTTGTCTAAGCAAGTTACACACCTAAGCCTCAATTTATTGATGATTGAACAATAGGATGAGGGTAACAACACCTACCCCAACAGTTAATTTTATAAAACTTAGGTCATATTTGTGAAAAGTGGTTTTGTAAACTATATAAATATTGGTCCTTTTCTATGTCACCTTTGTACTTGTTCAAGGAGGTTACCAAATGTCTGGTTCCCACAGTTACACTGTAAGCACCTCTACTGCAGGCAGTTAGACTTCCTGCACTCACCTCTCCCCACAGCACAGCCCCAAACGTGCAGTGGTTTGGGGTAGTGGATAAATGCAAACGGAATTGAACTAAGTGAACCAATTTATCAAAGCCTGGGGTAGCAGAATGCCTCTATGTACTGGTCCCTGACCTTGAGAAAGAAGTCAGTGGTGCATTTACAAGGAAAGTTGAAAGAAGATTTTCGAAATAGAAAAAAAAAGTTTGGGGAGGTATAATGTAAACCTCATGAAACTTTTTACAAACCTTGTCCTAGAGAAAGTAGTTCAGGGAGGAAAAGAACAGCATTAATGTGCAGCAGGGGTAGTTCCCCAAGACATGTCATCAGGATTAAACAAGGCTTCTTTCAGGATTGCTCAAAGGCAGACGTGCTCTCAGTATTCAAACTTTGTTTCTCCTTTTTCCTTTTAAATTTCTCCAAGGCTTAGGGAAATTTATGAATCACTGTTTTTTAAATCAGCTTTTCGTCAATATTTTATTATTTTTTTGAACCTACAGATTACCAATATTTTCCAGTATCAGAATGATTTTGCTAATTTTGAGACTTTATAAAGAAAGACTGCCTGAGGGATTTTGAAAAAATGCTAAAGTAAAAATACAAGTCACAATTTTAATGATAATATTCAAATTACAAAGGTGCTGTGTTTAGTCACTCATTTGTGTCCGACTCTTAGTGACTCCATGAACTGTAACCCGCCAGGTTCCTCTGTCCATAGGATTTCCCAGGCAAGAATACTGGAGTGGGTTATCATTTCCTCCTCCAGGGAGAAGATTTTTCAAGATTGTGCGCAGGTAGATTTCCTAGCAAACCAAGACAGGAGTAGACAAACTCCAGCAGGAGAATTTTTAAAATCCTTCAGGGGAAGGAAGTTAACAGAGGAAGTGCCCACTTGCTTGGTTTCAGTGGGTGGTTCATACTGATCTGGAGAATCCAACTAGCAAGGAAATGACTGGACTCTCTGAATCAGTTTTAGGGGGTTGCGAAACAACTTACGGTTAATCTCATACTTTTGAGCCGTCTTCAGGCCTGTGCTACTTCTAGTAGGAGTATGTCTCCCCCTGGAGGGCAAATAGAGCATTTGTTCCTTCAGGCTTCTTAACTCAGAGTTCAGTAATTAATAGGTTTTCCCCCCTTCCTTCCTTCCTTCATCTGTTCATTCAACAAATACTTATTTAATCCTATTACTTTGCTGTTTGTTATAATAGATGCTGAAGATACAGCTGAAAATAAGGTCAACATGTTCATTGTCTCTATGGGAATTATAGCCTAGTGTGAGAAATGAATGTTAAAAAATCACCTGAATGCCTAAATAATGACAATAGTAATAAGTTACATAGAGGAAAAGTGTGGAGGATAATATGACTTTCAATAGAAGACCTCAGTCATACAGGGAGAGTAAGGAAAACTTCTCTGTGACCTGGAAGATAGATGGATATAGCCAGATGAAAAGTGGGGAGGAGGTGTAGGGAGTGGGCCTTCCAGCAAATGGAAAAGAGTATTCAAAGATTTAGAAAAGGGAAAGAGCTTAGGAAGTTGGAAGAAACCAAAGAGGTCATAATAAGTAGGCTGGGGCACAAGTTGAGGCTAGAAAGGTGCAAATGCTGCAGACCAGGCAGGGTTTGTGGGACATGTGAAGGAGTCTAAACTTTATCCCCAAAGAATAGGAGCCTATGGATAGATTTTGCGCAAGTGACATGATCACAGCTGTGCTTCTAAAGAATTACTTTGATTTTATAATGAAGAATGGATTACAGAAGGAACAGAGTAGGGAGTAAGATAGAGAAAAGAACAATTAAGAGATGCAGGCAAGAAATGATGGGAAGTTGAACCAGAGTAGTGGCCACAGGAAGGGAGAGAAGTGGGTTCATTTGAAATATTTTAAGGTCAGAATTGATAGAACTTGGTGATTGACTACAAGCTGGATTGGAGTGGTTACAGCTTGCCAAGAATGAGTCCTAGAGTTTCGCTATGAGCTCATGAATGAATTGAGGAGCTGTTTACAAAGATAGGAACTGAAGAATAAGCAGGTTATGTGTGGTGAGTGTGTATGGGAGTGTTGGGAGAATCTGATTAAAGATCAGTTTATCAAATATTTACTGAGACTCCTACTGTATATCAGCCACTGTGTTTAACACTAGACCCTGGAAGTGAAAAAGTTGAAGCCCATACAGGACCCTCATCTGCAAGAAACGTTCGGCTCACAGAAAATAATGATACCACTAATAGATTACTTCAATATAATGTAGCTTTGCAAGAAGGAACAATGTCCAGAAGAAACCCAGAAAAGAGGCAGCTTAGCATAACCCCGGGGTTGGGGGTATTCAGAGACTTCTTAAAGATGATAACTGAACACTCGTGAAAGATTAGAAGCAGTAGAATATGGTAAAGGCAGGTGGGAGTTTTTCCTCAGGAAAAAGAAGTAATCGCTTATTTAGACCAGTCATCCCTCTGAAAACAATTAAAATCCCAGATAGAATATTTTTTAAAAGACTTCCTAAAAGTATCCAAGATGGGTTAAAATGGGATTCTTTAAGCACCTGTATTTTATTTTTAATTGAATAATAGTTAATTTACAATATTATATGAGATTCAAGTGCACAACATTGTGACTCAATATTTTCACAGATTATATTCCATTTAAAGTGATTATATTGGCTATATTCCGTATGCTGTACAGTGTATCCTTGTAGCTTATTTATTTTATACATAGTAGCTCTTGATCTCCTACCACTATCTTGTCTCTACCAGCTTCCCTATCCTCACTGGTTTGTTCTCTATGTTTTTGAGTAAAAGACTTATAACCTCAATTCTATTCCAAACCACAGAAGGACAAACTTCAAAAATTCTTTAAAGAAATAAATGTAACATTGGAACCAGAATTTGATGAAGATTGTACAAAAGGGAAAACGACACACTGATTTCATTTATGAATATCAATGCAAATAGCCTAAGTAAAACATTACCAAATGGAATCAAACAGCATGGAATGTCATGACCAAGGGTCAACTGCTTTAGGAATATAAATAGGGTTCAATGTTAGGAAATATATTAATATGTTTTAAAATGTTATTATATATATGAAGAAAAGGTCTTGCAATTATCACCAAAGTGCTGGAAAAATATTTGAGAAAATTCAAGATGTATTCCTAGTAAAAGTAACTTTCAAACGAGAAGTAAAAGACTATTTTCTTAGCATCACAAGGTCTTGTGCTTACCAACTGCTGCTTATCTTGCTCATCTCTTGCTTATCTTACTATTTTCATGGGAAAACACCAGCAGCATTCATACTAATGTCTAAAACAAAACGAGGCTATCCACAACTACTATAACATCAAACATGGTATTAAAGGTATTTGCCGCAGCCTTGTTACAAAGAAAGCAATTAAATGTATGAGAGTTGTAGATAATCTGATGATGTGTCTAGAAAATGAAATGGAAAAGCTGCTGCAAACCAAAAGATGATTCAGTAAGATAGCAGGACATAAAGGCAGTTTGCACAAGTCAGTAAGCTTCATGGAAACAGGGAAGAACCAGTTAGCCAGTTAGAAGGTACCATAGCAGAGAATATTCACATCCCATTTAATAGCAACCATAGTTACAAAACTCTTAGGAATGAAGTTAAGAAGAAATATGTAAAAATATATGAGAAAAATTTTATAATACTCCCCAAAGACACAAAAGTGGACTCAAGCCAATGAAAGACACACCTTAAGTGAATTCGTAAATTTAATATAATGTCAATAAAAATTTCAACAAGATTTTTGTTTTTTAGTTAGCAAAATGGATGCTTACGCTCCTGTGAAAAAATAAACAAGAACTGCCAGGGAAACCTTGAAAAGAAGAGCAATGAGGAGGGGCCAGTCTTACTAGACATGTAAAACACTGTAAAGCCTTCATACTTAAAAGGATGTAGAACTGGTGCATAAATAGACAGACACCAGGGGAACATGATATAAAGTCTAGGCACCAATCCAAGAATAAATGTATTATATGCTTCAAAATAATGAAAAATGGATTCAAATAAGTGTTGCTGAGACAATTCTGTATCATTTGGGAAAAGATAAACTTGTATCTGTAGCTTATACTGCACACCAAGATAAACTCCACATGGATCACTTAATTAAACACAACAAAATTGGAAACTGTACAAGTTATAGAAGAAAACGTGTAGATTTCCGTATATATACCCATGGGGGTAGTGGGGAAAGCATTCATATGACTCAAAATCTAGAATCAATAAAATACTTGATATATTCCCTTACACACAGTTTTTTAAAATTTCATGGCCCAAATACTGTAAGATCAAAAACAAAGAATTCACCGGACAAAATATTCACAACTCTATTATAGAAAAAGTTAATCTCCCTAATATATAAAGGTGTTCTAGAAATAAAAAGACATAGCGTAGTGTTAGTCGCTCAGTTGTGTCTGACTCTCTGCAATCCTACAGACTGTAGCCCGCCAGGCTCCTCTGTCCAGGAGATGCTCCAGGCAAGAGTATTGGAGTGGATTGCCATTCCCTTCTCCAGAGGATCTTCCCGACCCAGGGATCAAACCTGGGTCTCCTGCATTGCAGGCAGATTCTTTACCATTTGAGCTACAGGGAAGACCTAAAAAAAGAGACATAAGTCCAGTAGAAAAATGAGCACAAGACATAAACTGATAGTTTAAAAAGATTCATGCAAGTGGCTCTTGAAATAGTAAAACACAGTCAACTCATTCAAAAAAGAAAAGCAAATTACATTGGGATAGAATTTCTTGCTGTGCTAGCAAAAATCCAAAAATTTGAGAGAACAATTTGTTGCCAAAGCTTTAGGGAAAAAGACACTGACATGCTACTGGTGAAAAGTGTAGAGTGTACAGCCCTTAAGGAGGGGAATTTCCTATTTTTCATAACTTTTTTATTGGAGTATAGCTGATTTACAATGTTATGTTAGTTTCTGCTGTATGGCAATCAGATATATATATATATATACACACACACACATATATATATATATATATATATATATATATATATATACACACACTCTTTTTTAAAAAAAATTCTTTTCCTATATAGGTCATTTACTGAGTGTTGAGAAGAGTTCCCTGTGCTGTAGAGCAGGTCATTATTAGTTATCTATTTTATAGGGAGTTTTGTATTATCTACCAAAATTGCAAATAGATGCATTCACCCTTTAACCTAGCAATCACGTTTTTAAGAAATCCATCCTGAAAGTGGCACAGTGGTAAGAATCTGCCTGCCAATGCAGGAGACGTGAGAGACAGGAGTTTGATCCCTGGGTTAGGAAGATCCCCTGGAGTAGGAAATGGCAACCCACTCCAGTATTCTTGCCTGGAAAATTCCATGGACAGAGGAGCCTGGCAGGCTACAGTCCATGGGGTCACAAAGAGCTGGACACAACTGAGTATACTCGCACACATAGTGCTCATACTAAAAGTACCTCTGCACAAACTTGAAATAATACGTGCACAAGATTAGTCATTGTGGCATTATTTTTAATGGTAAAAATCCTAGAAATGTCACAAATACTATCAATAGTGGGGATCTGAATAAGCTATGGTACACAATGGAATACTATGAAGCTGTAAACATTATACACATATATTTATGTATGCATTATATATAATGTATATATATAATACATTATATAATAATTATACATATATAGTACACATATATGTATAATGTACATTATATATGTTATATATACAACAAATATTTTTATATGTTGCTATAGAATAATCATCTCATGTTTTATGTGAGATGAAGGGCAGAACAATGTGTATAGTAACTATCCTTTGAATAAAATGAAACTTTGGAAAGATTAACCAGAAACTAATGAAAATATTTATTCATAGAAGGTGATGGGGGAACTAGGATAAGGGGATAGGGGTGGAAGGGGGACTCCTCTGAGTGTATTTTTAATGTAGTTTTGACTTTAGAATCATGTAATTATTTAACATATTCAAAAAGTAAATTAAGCAAAACAGAAAAAAAGGGCAAGCCCTAAAACTGAAAACAAACAAAAGAGACCTAAATGTGTATAATATTGGTAACATAACCAAAAACAAAGATTTCAATTGACCTTCGAACATAGGAATTTGTCCTTCTTCAGTGGGTCATATTCTAAGAACTAAACTCTTAAACTTCATTTTGCAGTTTTTTTGTTAGTACTAATATTGGCATTGTGAGACACTTTTGTGTATGCTATAGGATAAAGCAAATAAGTTCAATATAAGAAGTAATACAAATGTTAAATTAAACATTAAAATTTAGTGTTTTAATTAAGGTTAAATTAAATCCACAAGATACAGGTATTCTGAAGAAGCCAATAAGCTCACTCAAGATATGAACACGCTGAGTAACACGGAGTTTGGGGTGAATCTCTCCGTGAGGAAACACAGAAAACTGTTCTTCAGTGGGTCAAGTATGATGATTCCTCAGACAGCCTCTGTGAAGCTGATGACATATCAGCTGACTATGATAGGTTGGCACTGAATATGTAGATTGTTCTTAGTCCTAAACATTACACAGTGAGAAGGGACCAGGTGCTTGAAAGGTAGGGAATATCATTGTTTATGAAGAAAATAAAGTCACAGACAATGAAAGATACTTAAATATTTTGGCTTCTAGGCAAGGGAAACGTGAAGAGAACATTTTTCACAGATGGCTAGAAGGTCTTTGTGTAAAATAGTGGTGTACTTCAGACATATCTGGACTACATGCAAGCAATAATGTGTATTTGAGTGTGAGAGAGCTTTTACAAGATAGCTGTTTGGAAAATGGGGACACACTGCAGAATTTCACCAGTGGGTGTGATGGAATTTTGACTGAAGGACAAGAAAGCCTAAGAACATGTATTTTCCTTACTTAAAAGAATTAAGGCCATTATCTAAAATGCTACTATCCACTGGGCACCCAGATTTCCAACTGTTCACTGAAAATGAAGTTTAAGTTTCTGACAACAAGATTCAAAAATTAGTCTTGGAAATATTTAATAAAGTAAAAAAAAATTTTTTTTTTAATTTTATGGAATTCATTTTTTTTTAAGAGGCAAGCTAATTATAGGCACATTTTAGGACACAGTTTAGAGATGTTTCCAAAATTATGGATTGTGTTGGCTGGTTTAAATGTTGACTGTGGAGAATATTCAGACTCAGGGTTTGGGCACTGCCTTAAAGGTCTTGTTTTGAGAGACATTGATAGCAAATACACCAGAAAGTGGGCCCATGTATGAAATTCATCCAAATTAACAGGAAATAGTATCATTGTCTAATGCATTTGGAAGAATTTCTACAAATATGAAAGAATTGGAAAACTTCAGAAAGTTGTTGCAAAATATCCATTAAAGAAATGAGTTGAAATGTACCTGTTTCTGGACAATGGAGGCCAAAGAGTGAAACAGTAACAAAAGTTTGAGGTTGACCTTTTATTTAAAGTTATTTTTATTAGAGGAGAATCCTATTGTTTAAGTAAACAGTTTTATTTTGTAATTGTGCTGAGTTTAAATATGTATAATATTATTGAGTCAAAGTAATATTTTGATAATTTAGCACACATTTTAAAGTTTAATATTGAGTAAAATGAAGATTATAAAATTCTAAAAATGAATAAAATTTTAAAATTTCACGAGGGAAATACAACAATTATGGGCTATAGAAGAAAAGATTAGAGAACTTAAAGACATAGAAATAGAAACTATTCAAAATGAAGCAGAGGGAAAAAAATATTGAAAAAGAAAGGATCAGAGCAAAAGTGATCTGTGAGATATAGCAAGTAGTTTAACATACATGTAACTGAAGTTTCAGAAGAGCTGTGCCTGCATGTTGTCACTTCAGTCATGTTTGACTCTTTGCAACACTGTGGACCGTGGCCTGCCAGGCTCCTCTGTCCCTGGGATTCTCCAGGCAAGAATACATGGAGTTGCCATGCTCTCCTCCAGGGGATCTTCCCAACCCAGGGACTGAACTCACTCACCTCACTCACTCTTATGTCTCCTGCATTGGCAGCTGGGTTCTTTATCACTAGCACCACCTGGGAAGCCCCAGAAGAGCTAGGAACTATACAAGTATATAAAGAAATGATGACTAAAAAATTCAAAATTTGAAAGGTCAGTGAAAGCCAGGCATAAAAAGCTTTAAAGAAAACAAGGCCAAGGTACATCATAATCAAACTGCTAAAAACCAAGGATAAAGATATGCCAGAGACCAAATTACATACTCAGCAGGATAGGCAAACCATGGCCATGGGTCAAATTTGATTCACCTCTTGTTTCTGTAAACAAAGTTTAGTTGGAATACAGCCCCAGTGCACTCATTTATAATATTCACTATGGTTGCTTCTGTTCTACAAAGACAGAGTTGAATAGTTTCAAGAGAGGCTATAGGGCTTGCAAAAACCTAAAAGACTACCTGAAACTTTACATGAAAGTTTGCCATCCCCCAACTACAGAAGAACAAAGGAAATAGCAACCACAGAGTTCTTAAAAAAGCTACACAAGGTGAAGACAAGGGTCAACCCAGAATTTTTTACCCAGAGAAAATCTCTTTCACACATAAAGATGAAATAAAGACCATTTTAAACAAACAGATGAAATGCTAAATGAAGTTCTTCAGGCAGAAAAAAAATAACATGAAAATTTGGATCAATATAAAAGAATAGACCATGCAAAAATTGATAAATACTAGGTAAAGTATTTTAAAATATTTTTCTCAAATTTTATTATTTTAAGAAGGTAAATGATTAAAGTAAAAATAAAGTGCATTCAGGTTTTTAACTTATTTAGAAGTAATATGTGTGACAACAAAACCAAAAAGGAGAAAATGAAAGTATGTTATTGTAAGGTTCTTACATTGTGACAAGTTAAGGATGTATATTGTAAACTCTTGAATGACACAGTCTAATACAACAGCTGCTTGCCACACGTGGCTATTAAAATTAATAAAAATTTAAAAATCAGTTCCATAGTCATACTAACTATACTTCAAGTCTTGAATAGTTATATGTGGCTAGTGGTTACCATACCAAACAATGCAGATATAGAATTCCATCTTCACAGAAAATTCTATTGGAAAAGAACTGCTCTAAAGCATTAACAACAAAACAAAACAAAGAGAAAAGCAAGAACTAAAAAGCCAAAACCCAAGGTAAAAAAAATAATTTTAAGGTTTGCTTAAACATTGGAATGGAAATAAGGAAAAAGAAACAAAGAAAAGATAAGACAAATAGAAAACAAAACAGCAAATGATAGACTGAAACCCATTCTATTAACAGTTATAATAAGTATAAATGATCTAAACATTCCAATTAAAGGGTAGAGATGGTAGGGTTGGATAAAAAGTAAAACTCAAGTACTTTCTGTCTATAAGAAAGCTACATAAAATGTAAAGGCACAGACATGACAAAAGAAAAGAAATGGAAAGTATATAGCATGCAAACACTAAAAAGAAAAGCTGAAGTGGCTCCCTGAATATTGAACTAAGTAAAGAGCAATGAATTTTACTAGAAATAAAGAAAGGCCATTTTGTAATGATTTTAGTGGTCAATTCAGCAAAAGGACATAACAATCCTAAACTGTTAAACATCTAATAAAATAACTTCAAAATATAGGAAGCAAAACCCAACAGAAATGAGAAATAGATAAATCCACAAATTTGGTTTAAATCCAAATTATTAATACTAAATATAACTGCACTAAATGAGCTAGATAAAAGAAAAGGCTGACAAAATGGACAAAAAGCAAAATGAAACAAAATATGCTAGCTATTAGAAATACGCTTAAAACTTTGAAAGTTGAAAGTAATGAAAAAGGAGAAATCATGCACCCAATTCAAAAGAAAGCTGATATGGCTATATTCATATCAGTTATTTTAAGGCAAAAGCATTAGTGGTGAATAAGAAAACTGCCCAATAATGAAAACTGTTCAAGTCACCAGGAAAATACGATAAATTTTTAAATTACAGCACAGCACTAGAATATATAAAGCAAAAATTATCAGAACTACAAAACATTTATCAGAAGGATAAATTCACAAATGTAGTAGAAGATTATAAAAGCCTCTTTTTAGTCATTTATAGTATGTATAGAAAAATCACTTAGGGTATAAAAATTTTAATAAACATTTTATAAATTTGTTCTAAATTTTGTAATAATGGATGTCTCTAAACTTTGCATCCAACAAACACAAAACATATATTCTTCCTTGATGCATATATATAACAATTACAAACAACTTGTCTATTAGACAAATTCCAACAAATTTCCAAAGATTGATATTGAACAGGAAAGGTTCTTTAACTACAATGGAGTTAAGCTATTAATATAAAGATAACCACAAAATTCCTATGTTTGGAAATTAAGAAATATTAGTTTATTCAACAAATATTTAATGCATGCATACTATGAGCCAGGCACTGTCTAGACACTTGGGATTACTATATTAGAGAGAAATTTATAATTAAAAGTCTGACAATACCTAATGTTGGAGAGATTGTGGAGTAATGAGATCTTTCATCCTGCTAGTGGAGTGGAAACTATTAAAACTGCTTTTGAAAACAATTTGATATTTTCTAATAGAGTGAAGCTCATATCTTGTGATTCAGCAAGTCCATCTGTATGCATACACTTTACAAAAAAAATTTTATATGCACCATAAGATATGTACTAAAATATTCAGCCAATAATAGCCTAAATTTTAAAACAATGGAAATGTCCACCAATAGTAGAACATGCTGCTGCTGCTGCTGCTGCTAAGTCGCTTCAGTCGTGTCCGACTCTGTGAGACCCCATAGACGGCAGTCCACCAGGCTCCCCTGTCCCTGGGATTCTCCAGGCAAGAACACTGGAGTGGGTTGCCATTTCCTTCTCCAGTAGTAGAACACAGCAGTAGAATATAGATAAATACATCGCAGCATATTCATGCGGTGGAATACAGTAGAACAACAAATATGAACAAAGCACAGGTATCCCCAAAATGCTGATGACTTTGACAAATGTTGTGAAAAAGAAGCAAGACACAAAACAATAAAATGTATGGTTCCATTCATATAAAGTTCAAGTGAATGAATAAATTCATCGTGATTCCATCCATATAATGTTCAAAATCAGGCAGAATTACACTATATTGTTTAGCAATGTATAAATATGTGAGAAACTATAGAGAAAAGCAAGACAATTATTATCATGGCAATCAAGATAGTGGTTTCTCACAGGAGGGAGAGTTTTGACTTCAGCATAGCAATGAGGTACACTGGGATGGGGAGGAAAGATGACTGCAATACTCTTATTTCCTGACCTGGAGAGAATGATTGTGCATTTATTGCCTTTATTCACTAAATTTTATGTGTTAGGTTTATTTACTTTTATATATTTGCATTATATTTTCACAATTAATAAAGGCCCAAAGGAAAAGGAAAGAGAAAAAAGGATGAGGGAAACTTAGAGAGCAGCATGAATGCGGTAGGGAGGAATGAAAGCGTGCTAGGCGTATGTGCTTCGAGAAGGCAAGCTGTGAGGCAGAAAGGAGTGGGAAAGAGACTGGAAGCTATGGGAAATCTAGGGAATATTTAAGCTGTGAAAAAAAGGCTCAAACCTGAATTTAAGGTAGATTTCTCTAAATGCTGTGATGTGCAGGAAGAAATGAAGGGAGGGCCAGAGGAAAGGCTGAAAGTGGAACTCTCACATTCCTCCAGGAGTGAGATGACCAGGGCCTGAACGATGGCCCTGCCTATTGAAAAGGGGAGGAGGAAATGGACTAGAGAAGAGTCTATGGGATCAGAGACTACCGAACATCTTATTTTGAAATATACACAGTCACTTCAGGACTCTTTAAGCTTTGGGTTTGTGGTTCAAATGTGGGCAGTGGGGTGCCAAAATATCATAGAACTGGTCTTAAGGGTAAATAAACCAATTTCTTTCCAAGCTAAACTCAGACAAGTAAGACTCTCCCAGTTTTCAAGTCCTCCTAGAAAGGAAATTCAAGCTCCATTCTCTCACTTATCTGGCACTCTCAAAAAAGTGCTCTAAAAAATTTGCTTAAATACTTCATTTTGCTTCTTGTCCTCATAGTAAAATCAGGGGGTGATGCTGCCCTCTATCCACTGTGCTGGTTTCAGAGTTTAAAATTTGTTGAGGCTCTCCTAGCTTTTCCTCGTCTCTCATCTCTGTTGATTATTTCCTTTATTCCCTTAGACCTTAGACTCAAATTATAGCCCTGGTATCATTCCATGCTCCATCTCCATCTCCTTAGAATCTGTCTCCTTAATTACTCTTTTTATGAAAAGAATGCTCCCGAAACACTAATAAAAATCCACAAGCATGAAGCAGAGAGACCTTATGTCCCAGAGATCTCATTACAATGGAAACTCCAGTGATTTCAATGATCTAATAATGTAAAATTGTGGGCAGTTTATTGTCTTTCACACTGGCAAGTGTCTCAGATGGTACTCATTGTTCTGTTGAAAAGCAAAAGCCACTAATGTCCCTGGTAAGCTGGAATTGATTTTTAATAAAATATGAGGCACCTGGAAGTGTGTGTGATATGGTGATAGATGAGATGTGATGAACGGGAGATTAGATATGTGACTCAGGATCGCCCTCTGAGGGGAACTGAGTTCCAGATTAATGCATTTGATCTGGGCAATTATCAGTGAAACTGCCCTCTGCTTCTTAGAGACCTAGATAACACTGTTGAGAACAGCAAGTTGTTATTGAAATTGTCCTACTAATAGTGACTGAAGACTAACCTCAATTCCTAGAATATTGCTTTTCTGATCTATGTTTGATGTTTGGTTTTTAATTTGATTTTACTATCCTGGAAAAACTGATCTTTATATTTCTTATATATTTGGTCAATGTGGAGAGTTTTTGCTTGTTTTGTTTTTATAACATAAGTAAGGATGGGATAAGGAGAGGACAAAAAGGCCTCAATTTTTTTTTTATAGTATAAAGCACCCTGAGCTAACATTACACTAAATTACTAGTCTATCAGCTCAGGAACTCAAAGGGAAGAGAAACCCTAACTTTACAGCATAGTAATCTTTACAGCATAGTAATAATATCCTTTCTCAGTTAGCTACCAATCTTATAACCATTGGCAGGGTACTTTTTTGAAGGCTGTCTCTAATAGAATAAAAGTATAAATCAGGACTTCTCTGTGACATACAGGATGCAGGCTTGGCATCATTCCATTCTCAAACATTTGACGGGGGGGGGGGGAGCATGCAATCCTCTGACCTTGACATTGGACTAAAACTTGGCCCCAACCTTTGAGACTCTGAAGGGGATGGTGGCAGAATATGCCACTGGGGATTCCAGTGGGTGGCTGGCTATATGGTAATTCTTATTTCAAAGTTACAAGTACTTTTCTGTTTTGCAAGAGGTGGGGACTTCCATGTGTCTTATAGTAAGTATTCCTTTATTCAAGGAAAGCCACTAAAAGGGCCATTGAATTGTGTGAACATAAGCCATAGATTATAGAAGTAGATGGCTGAAATCATAGATAACCTGCTCTCTAAGATAAGGCAGAGTTGGAGCTCTGCAGGCTAGGTGTCCTTAAGGGAGATGTTTATTTTTCTAGGTATGGATTCATTCATTCATCTATTCAACAAATATTTATTGAGCACCTCCCAGGTACCAGGCCGTGAGCAAAACCAAACCTCTGCCCTAATGGCTCTTTAGGGATCTTTCACTTCACTCCTAGTGGGAGGTGAAAGACAATAAATAAATATATAAATAAACAAACAAATAAAAATACAGTATCACGGATGTTAATGGCTGTGGAGACGTATAAAGCAGAAGGACTAGAGAGTTCTAGAATGAAGGGGATCCTTGTGCCTTGAAACAAACAAAACAGGCACTGCATCTATAAACTGAGTGTGTGGTTGACCACAGAAGATAGAGCTGGTTTCCTGTAAGACTTCTTAAACCAGAGGCTTCAGGGCCTCAGTGAAAAAGTTGGAGAAAGGGCCCTTCTCCTCACTTCTGCCTAAGGTGCAGCACCATTGTGGTCCTTTGAAGATGTGGATTACATTTAGGGGACCCTGTTCATGACACAATCACAAACACTAGTGTAGTTGTGTGTGTTGAATAGAACCATAGTGCACCCTCTCAGTGGGTGCTCTACTAGTGCAGCTGGCAGTGCCTTGTTGGCCCTCAGAATACCACCTCAAAGCAAGAGGGAAGTGGTAGGAACCACTTTCAATTGTACTTTTAGGGCTTCTGAGAAATCTGGAGAGAGCATAAGTAGAGGCATTAGTAAGAGTGAGACCTGAACATTTTTGGATAAATTGTCTACAGACTTTCTCAAGATATGAGAGGTAAGAAGGGACCTGGAAGTTTGCATAAGTCAATTTATAAGAATTCTTTAAATGGAAGAGAAGTCAGAGGTAGAAAGATATGACAGGTGAGAAGGGAACTGGAAGTTTGCATAAGTCAATTTCTAAGAATTCTTTAAATGGAAGAGAAGTCAGAGGTAGAAAGATATGACAGGTGAGAAGGGAACTGGAAGTTTGCATAAGTCAATTTCTAAGAATTCTTTAAATGGAAAAGAAGTCAGAAGTAGACATACCATAGTCCATACCCTGTCCAAACACTTGGACATAAGTTCCTCTAAATTTGACTGATATTCTGGGAGAGGCAATTTGCCAAGAAAAATTGCACCATGGTACCAGAAACTGTGGGTGTTCTCAGGTGATGCAACGCTATTCATGCCTGATAAGGATACTGACTCGGGGACAAACCAGGCCCTAAGCTATGGGCAACTTTCTGGGGGTAGAAGATACATGGAGAGGATGCATGAAGAGGGTACATGAGACCCTGCACCAGAGGTCATCTTGGAATGTCTGTATCTATGGCCAATTGCCTGGTGAAACCTGGACTAGAACTAGTCAGGTCTAGCCTGGTACAGGATAAATAACTAAACATGCACCGAAAGTGAAAAAGCCTTTGCAAGTGTTGATACAAGAGAAGCTGTTGCAGTGGACAATGAAGAAAACCAGCCAAGCAGGGTTTAACTGAAATGACAGGTTATTTTCAGTGGTACTGCAAACTGTGTGAGAATTAGAAAGTTCCCCTGGAATTTTTGCTCTGAGTAAAGTTAATACGGGTGAGAAAGAAATGGGGAGGGGTGACTTTTGGGATTCCTAAAATTAGGTTGAAGGCACAAAGCAAGCAACTGAAAGTCTAGCTCAGGCCTTTAGTGTGACTGTGTGTATCTGTGTATGTCACCTCATGACCATGTCTGTGACAGTAGGGACATCACAGTTGGACCCCTCTCCCTTCAGTCAGAGGCTCATATGGTTTAGGATTCTTGCAAATGATCATGCCCATTTCCTCTGTACAAGTGTGGAGGAGATGAGGAAAGCACGTTGGCTGTAACACCAGGCAAACGACTCTCTCATGCTGAGAAAATTTAGTCTATGTGACAGACAAAATCCACAACAATGTGAGTATTCTCAGTCTCTTGATCTTTCTTATCCTCTTGGAAGGAGACCCCTGTCATTGACAGCTGGGGCTCCTGGTACCTGTGCAGATCAGGGGATTGAGAGACAGAATCAAAAGAGCTGAAAAGGACAAGGAACTTCTTGCAGAAGAGAAAAGGAATACGCTCAAGAAGTAAAGGGGGCAGGGGAGTGAAAAAGCAAGGGCCGGGCTTGAGTGGAAGTTTGGAGGTGTTTGGGGAGAAAGGAGAGAGAAGGGTAGCAGCAGCTATGGTCATGTGAGCAAGATGAATAGAGCAGGAGGGAAGAGAAGTTTAAGATGTTTTTCTCTGTGCTAAGAATGTAAACCCCTTTAGAGTTTTTCCAGAGACCATAATAAAAATCTCAATTGCTTTTTAATTCTTTTTGGTTATTAGATGTGTTTCTTTTGAATGTGGTATCATGCTGAGATGGGCTGCAGGGCAACTCAGCTTCATAAAATTTACATTTGGGGAGCACTGTCTGGGATTGCAGAACTGTGGTGCAGGAGTCAGCTGTTCCTTGACTTTGACCATCATTCTAGATCTGAGTCAAGCTAGCAGCTTCATTATGACTGCTGGATTTATAGTACAAAAAGTACACAAGTTATATAAAATAAAGACTGGAGATATACAAGATAGCAGACAGAGGAAAATGGCAGAGACTACTAAGAATCACAGGTTTAGTGAGAATTCAAAGCTTGGAACTAGATGTACCTGATGGGGACTTTTTACTGATACAGCATGGAGTCTCTTCCCCCCCATAGTCTGATGAGATTGGGATGAAGAAATAGAACAGCTAATTCTCAGCTGATTCCCAGCTGATTCTGGGAACAGCTGATTCCCAGAGGACAAGAAAAAGGCGGGAAGCAGAGAAGAGTGCACAAGGGTTTTTGTTTTCTTGCTGTGTGTGAATACTCCAGTGATGTGGCCAGAGTACCCATTCAGCTTGGGGATGGACCCACTCAACAAACCCCAGGCCACTGACTTCCAGAGAGCTCAGTTCCGTAACCCAGCCAGCTGACTGAGGCTCTGCTCCACTCTCTGCATCTGCCCCCTTGCTTTTCTGAGACTAGACCCTTCTCCTATTTCCCTTTAGGTCAACTTCCCACAGAATTCCTAAAATTATCTGGTTCTGAATCTGAGGCACCAATTGTCTCCTTGTATGTTCAAGTCCTGTGACTAGTCCACACCCCCAGATCCCACCTACCCTTGGCTGTCAAATACCTGACCTGGAACTTGACTGGATCAGCCACACCCCTTGATCTCTGCACTGTTTCCCATGTTCTTTTGTGCTTCTCCAGTAATTTCCCCTCCCTCTAGGCTCAGACCCCCCGAACTCTCAGCAGACCTCATGCCAGCGTCTCTGAGCAGCATGATGTAATCTTATGCTGAAAGCCTTGACATACATGGTATCCTCAACAATAGTGGCAAAGGGCCTTGTATGATGGCATAACCCAGGTCCTATGTATGGGGACTGCATTTAATGTAAGGTTAAGGCTAATGTGCAAGGCCCTGTATTGGGGACAGGGTTAGTCTTTGTAGGTAGAAGGCAAGGACCTCTCTGAAGAGTGAGGGAGCTAGCAAGGTGAAATCATCCATATGAAGTGCCGGTCAAGAGATGTGAAGCAACAGATCTAGGCAAAAATTTGAAAATCATGCCAGTTTTTTTTTTTTTTTCCTGACTATAGCAAAGGCCTCCAGGGAGAGATGAACAGTAGGGTTGAACCCTGGAGAAGGAAATGGCAACCCATTCCAGTATTCTTGCTTGGAGAATTCCATAGACAGAGGAACCTTGCAGGCTACAGTCCATGGGGTCGCAAAGAGTTGGACATGACTGAGCAACTAACACACACACACAGGGTTGAACCCATAAGCCCTAAGAATATGGTTGCTATAGTATGATCAGAAACTCATGCTGTGTAAGCTCAGTTATTGTTGTTTTTGTATGTCTTGTATATTTCTAGCTTTCTTACAGTTCCTTTTCGGTAAAGTCTGTTTTTGTGGATAACAGTGCACTTTGGCTGTGCTTTGGGAAACCAAAGAAAAGCATTTCTGTCTTCTCCTCAGCTTTAAGAATACCCTGTGGGGCACATGGTAGAGGTGGGGATGATAACCAAGGTGAGAGTCATAAGTTTGTGGAATGAAAGAAAGACAGAATGAGCAAGCAAATAAGATTGAATCATAGAAAATACAATATATAGAACATAAATAGGTTTTTAAAATTTGTTCATACATTTGTTTTGGAATATCAATTTTATAAGGGTTTTATAATACTTTATTATACTAACAATGCCTTAGATTAAACATTCTACTGTTTAGGATACTTGCCTGCTTCTTCCTTTTTTTTTACTTATTTCTATTTTAATAGCAGTAAGACAAGGAATAAGTCAAAAAGTTCTTTAGTGCCAGCAAAGTTTCTCTGGGCCAGCCCCACCCCTCATCACTAGAGTATGCAACAAAGGAAACCTCAAAGTAACCCATCTGCTATCACTGAACCACTAGTATACAAAACACTCACCCAAACCCAGCTCTTCCCCATCTTGAAGTGTTACATCATTTTTCTTCCCCAGATTTATTTCTTCTTGTGAACTTCATTTCTGGTTTCTGATCACATGGCTTCTCCAATTTATTAAGGTCATTATTAGTATGCTGCTGCCCAGTTATTGTTTGCTTTTCAATCTGAAGTCATCTGTAAATATATTAAATTCAACTTTTCTTCCTCCTCCTCCTTTCCCACTCCACTCCTCAAAAAGAGAAAGGAGTTGTCACAAAGGTTGAGACACTCAGTGCATGTCTGTACCTGGACGCTGGGCCTGGGGACAGGGAATTACCCTTACATAATCCCCCCACACCGCCGGGCTTTCCCGCCATCCGTTCCCCACATTGTCTACAGTTTACCCTTTCAACTGTGAGCGGACGCAGTGTTACTCAGAGTTAGAAATAATATTACCAAATATTATCCAGTCCGATCCACTAACAGATGAGAAAAACGATTTATTCAAGGTCTCTGAACTAATAAATGGCCGAAACAAAATTGAATTCAGGCCTCCTAAAATCCACTACCTGTGAGCTGGAGAGTTCTGGACAAGGGAATGGGACACAGTGGTCCTTGTTAAAGCGATCATTTAACAAATGTACTGAGCATTTACTTACTATAAGCCAGGTTCTATTTTAAGTGCTGGGGATTCCGTGCTGGAGGACACGGAGGAGACAAAAATCTCTATTCTTACGGAGCTTTCTTTCTCAAAACTGAAGCACTTTGCCTCACCGTCCTGAAAGAGCCCCCAGTGCCCTGGGTAGGAGCGATTGGGTCTCATATGAGAGGGAATTCCATCTTTTCTCGGCTTCGATACCATCTCATCTACAGTGAGGGCTGATTTACTGCAAAAGCAGAAGGGAGTGACGGAAACCTCCGTAATGCCCTCCTGCGCATTTGCACCGCTAAGGCCGGGCGGGGCCGGCTCCAGGGCGCCGGCGCACCCCAGCTCAAGTCTGGGTAATAGCATCGGGCTCTCTACCCTCTCTGCTTTCCTGCAGGAGGACAGAGAAGCAGGACTCGGCTGTAACGCCATTCTCAGGGAATGGATTGCGGGCAGGTGAAAATCTTCCAAGGTAGTCTCGCTCGGTGTCTACTACCCAGACTAGGGGAGGGACGTTGTCTCCCCGACCTGAGGATTTATGCAGCAAACTGCTCTCTCATGCTTCCCTATTAAACATTGCTGCCACACGCTCTTTCAGCCTCAGCTGAGGCCACTGCAGCGTCCCCTCCCCTCCCGCTCCACCCGCAAGCTCAGAATCCAGAGTCCCACTGCAGCTTCCCAGCAGTCCTCCCTTTTCTGCTCCACTTCCTGGTTGCCATGGAGACACACGTCTTTTACGTGCAGTGCGTCGCCTTGGAAACAGAGGAGCATCCGCGGCGCCGCTGGGAGACCCGCCTCTGTCACTTCCAACCACACTCGCGGGTGCTGCCCGTTAACGGCCAAGGGGAGTCCCGAGGTCGACCCGCTGCTGGCCTCGGCCTCAACCTGGCCCCCTGTGCGAGCGCTCCTGTGACCCAGAGAACCGGCGGGCCCTTGACGCTCTTGGCTCCCAGAGGGCGGCGCTGACACGGGTGCAATTCAGGAGTCTAGGCAGGGCAGGGCGCTTTCGCCCCGGGGCGAGCCGGAGAGACGCCGGCCCTGGGACTGTAGCCCGGTCCTTGTTCCGCCGTCTCTTCCCGGCCTCCCCAGATTCTGCCGGCACCCCCCGCCCGGGACTCACCTCTCCACCCCTGTCTGGAGCCTCCTCTTCCCTCGGCTCCTCCCACCCCCTCCGGGCACCTCTCCCCATCCCCGTACCTTCCCCCACCCCGAGGCCGGGCTGGACCGGACCCCGAGCCGCCACCGCCCGCTTCTGCCATTCAATGGAGGAAGGTCTGCTGGAGATCATGACCAAGGACGGCGGCGATATGCCGGCCCCTCTGGAGGTGTCCACCGTGCCGGCCGTGGGGGACGTGATCTCCGGGGAGTACAACGGCGGCATGAAGGAACTGATGGAGCACCTGAAGGCCCAGCTGCAGGCCCTGTTTGAGGACGTGAGGGCCATGCGGGGGGCCCTGGACGAGCAGGCCTCGCACATCCAGGTGCTCTCGGACGACGTGTGCGCCAACCAGCGAGCCATCGTCTCCATGTGCCAGATTATGACCACCGCGCCCCGCCAGGGTGGCCTGGGCGTGGTCGGCAACAAGGGGAACTTCCCGGGCGCCCGCCGAGATCCGGAGACCCCTTCGCCTGGGATCGGGGACAGCGGTTTGCTGGGTCGCGATCCAGAGGACGAGGAGGACGACGATGAAGAAGAAAAGGAGATGCCCAGCTCCGCCACACCCACTAGTCACTGTGAGCTCCCGGAGAGCCCCTGTGCTGGCCTCCTAGCGGGGGACGGGCCACTTGTGGAGCCCCTCGATCTGCCCGACATTACCCTGCTGCAGCTGGAAGGCGAGGCCTCTCTGTGAGGGGACTCCGAGGGGGCACTACTTTCCCGGGCTGACTTTGGGTTTCCGAGTAAATAAGGGGACTGAACGGCGCGATGCAGCGTGCTTCACTCCGACCGCTGCTCTTGTGGGTCAGGCAGAAGAGACTTCCTTGAGGAAGCATTTATAGGGTGAAGGACTTTGGGAGCATCAAGAATTCTTTCTGCCTCACCAAGCAAGAAGTAGCAAACTGCGGAAAGGTGAGGTTCCGGGAGAGGAAGCGCCCACCTCTGGACTCCCATCCAATCCCCTACCCTGCCCTTTCCCCCGCCCCAGCCAACAGGAGAACCCCTGACTTGTGTAAATAAAATTCTGCTTTTTCTATTCTGAAAAAGGACTTATCTAGGACTATGGCAAATAATCTCTAACGATTTACCTAGAAATTAAGGAATTGGGGGTATTCTGTTCTGGCAACAGAAAATTTACCCTTCTGATGAAATCCAAGCTATTCAGCGTTCTGCAGAAGCCTCTCCCCCTCACAGACCTCTGCGGCTGCTGATTGGTAAAAGAAGCTTGAGGAGGGAACTGCAGCCCTAGGAATCTGGGTGAATGGGGTTCCGAGGGCCCCTGGGCTGGGAGGAGCTGGCTCTGAATGTGCATGAAGACATTATAGCTCAACCTCTAGGATTTTGCATGCAGAGCGGATCCTGCCTTGTCACTGACTTCATCTGGGATTGCTTTATCCACTCACTGGGGCTTAGAGAACAAAGAGCCCAGTTCACAGGCAGAGACTTGAGGTGGGGGGGGATTGCTCAGCAACAGCCCAGATTTAGGGGGCATTTGAGGGACTCTTGGGGGCCGCAGCCGAAAACTCTCTCCTGGCTATACCTGCTTAACTTCAGTTCCTTTTCCTGTCAATACTTCCCTGCCCGCTGACTCTCGGTGTTGCCTCCATAATGTCTTGTGTGCATTATGTGTGTTGACCTGTGTAGTAGTGTGTGAGCCCTGAGGGGCAGGGCTTGTGGCTCTGGTGTTAGGTTCAGGGGGCTTCAGACCTTCTATGAGCCCCAGGCTCTCATGACGCTTTCCCCTCTCCTCTCCTCTTTTCCCCCACAACCAGGGCATGAAGCATGTGGCTGTCCTGGGGTTCCTAACTGATATGCCTCCCTCCCACCTCCTCAAGTGGTGACTTTGTGTGCCCTTCCTCTTCCTCTGTGTATTCCTTCTCAATGCTTTCCTTGGTGTTAACCTTAATAAAGAGGTGTCATCTCCCCTCCTTGCTGACTGGTACTAGGGCAATGGCAGGGTGGGGCTTCTGGACCCACTGCATGGACACAGGCTTAGTGGGAACTACAGGGACCATGCCTTCCCTCCTCTCTTCTTGCCTCTGGTTCCAAGGAGTTGACTGTCCCTACCCTGACTGGGATATGCATTGCCATCTTAACCTGCTGTCACTTCCGTCCTGGACCTTGACCTCAAGCTGGACTGAGGAAGGAGAGGGTACACGTTGAGATTCCCAAACAAGGGTTTTTTAGTAGCCAGAACTCCAGATGTGCAGGAGATTTCAGTGGGGCACCTGGTTCCCAGGAGATGATTTCCAAAGTGGAGTCCTAGAATGGTAGGCATGACACCTGTTTCATGGGAGGGGTAGGGAGGGGGCATTGTTCAGGAGGGATTGCCTGGGATCTCTGGCAGAGTGACACATCACAAAGGGAAGTGAAAGTGAAGTCTCTCAGTCGTGTCGGACTCTTTGCGACCCCGTGGACTGTAGCCCACCGGGCTTCCCTGTCCATGGGATTCTCCAGGCAAGAATACTGGAGTAGGTTGCCATTTCCTTCTCCAGGGGATCTTCCCAACCCAGGGATCAAACCCGGGTCTCCCGCATTGCGGGCAGACGCTTTATCCTCTGAGCCACCAGGGAAGGGTTGACACATCACAAAGGAAACCACAAAAACTGCCTCAGGCCTCTAGTGGAGAATGCTGGTAAGGTGTTCCCCCCGGAGCTTAGCCTGACATCAGCTCTAGTCGCTCCCTTGGGCACTGGAGCCTTCCTAAGGCTGCTTCAAACAAAATTTGGGAGAATAGTGAGCTGGGGTGCTGTGTGTGTGTGTGTGTGTGTGTGTGTATGCTTGCACCTACAAATGTGTATATGTATGCATGTAGGTATGTGTATATATGTATGTGTGTTTCTGCAGCTGTGATGCTGAGATGTGGAAATAGCACTGGCAATGAGCCTCAGATCCAATAGTAAATGACTGCTTGAGACTTGGTTCCTTGCTTGAGACTCAGTTTCTGTCTGTGTAAAATGGGGACAAAAATTTTTGAGAAAAATAATGAGACACCTGAGAAATCTTACGCAAATGTTAGTTTTCTTACAGCTCTCGGGATAGGGGGTGATGGTGTTGACTGGCTCCTCTGGGAAAACACACTTAGGGAAGGTTCTAGTTTAATATAATCCTTCCCTACCTAAAAAACTCTTTTATCATTCAGGGCAGTCAAGGGGATGATGAGATTCCCAAGCTTACATGGACTTTCTTCATAAATGTCCTGTAATTATGGGTCAAAAAGGTCTTAAAGGCAACTTTTGTACACATAGGATGACCAGAGGATGGCTTGAGTTGTTCAGTGGTTAGGGAATATGTGCTGGGGCCTTAGAGAGGGCAGCTAAAGTATATTAGCGAGGAAGTGTCCCTGAGGGCTGGAAGATAGTTTTCTGTTACAGTTCCAGCATTCAACACCAAAAACAATGATAGCCATCATATATTGAACACTTACTCTGTGCCAGACATTGTGCCAAATTTTATATCCCAATGACCATATGAAGTAGGCACTATTATTATTTTCACTTAACAGTTCCAGAAATAGACTCCAAGACTTAGTCAAGGTCATACAGCTAGTACGTTGCATAACCAGGACTTAAACCCAGATCTTCTGACTTAACCCTAGATGGGAACCCACTCCACTAACTGCTCTATTTCATCTTCAGAGAAAGGAATCCTTTATGTCCTCAATCAAGAGTGTTAAGAGTCCTGAAAAGGAAGTAATGTTAGTTTTACTCAGTTTTCATCTTCTCAGTTGGAACAAGTAATTCCCGAGTTGGTTTTGGTTAGTGACCTTTCAGAGTCTAGTGGGCGATAATACAATGGCACAGAGAAGATGGCCTTCTGCACATGCTTCTTTAGAGGAAGAAGCTGATGTTCCCAGATATACCCTGACACAGCCCCACTCTTATGCCTCTTCCCTGTTGCCTGTAGCTCAGATTCTGCAGAGTATGACGTGAATCTCAAGGCACCTTAGCCCTTCAGCACCTGTAGAATGGTCTGGTTGAGCCCTTTAACCCTTGACGCCAATTCAATTCTTCCTATGCCTACTATCCAAAATGTGTCATCAGTCCCCTAGCCCAGGGCCCCCAGAATGTCTCTAGAGATTCCTCTCAAGTCCAAATAGGTAAAAATCTCCCCAGAAAAAGCAGTTCTTCAACTGTCTTCAGTGACCTGTACCAACATCCCAGAGGGACACAGCACAGGTTTCTCTCCCACCTCCTTCCCCACTTCTTCAGACTCCCCACTCTCCTCTGGCATTTCTTCCTTATAATGCATCTGATGAATCAGTTTCACATGAGATTTCTAACCCTGGGACTCATGCATGGGGTCACTGTTGAATTTCAGGGGGCCCCAACCCCTTTAAATTGAATGCAAAACTGTGTATGTATAGTCTCTAGAGAGATCTATTATTTCAATTTAATTCTAAAACGTAAGAATTAAGTAAAAAGGTAAGAATCACCTAACTATTAATAAATGGTAATGAGGCTTTTTAATTTGAAAAAATACCAAAGAAGAAATGACCCTGCCTGAACTGATAACACCTTTGCCTCCTGGGGCCTCTAGAGTATTTCCTATACTGAATTGAAGTCTGCATAAATCTGATTACTCACCACTTTATTCAACGAATTCAAATTATATTGGCATCCATTACAAGGTGCTAAGAATCTTATCTACCATTACATGCAAGTCTTCTAGTACTTGGGAATTTGTCAGGGCAGTGCTGATGTGCGGCAGTGAGGCGATGGTCCCGGTGCCCTTATAGCTTTGTGCTGCATTTCAGGTCTGAGCTCAACGCAAAGCTGCATGTACATAGTCAGAAGTCTTTGTTTCTGGCCCTCCTATCGAGTTAGGAAATTTCTCAGGGGTTAGGTCTGAATCTCAAAATGAAAACATACAACTTCATAGAAATAAACTATAACTTTAGCATGGTGCAACTAAAATCTGTCTTAGAGAAATCATTATTTTTCTAAGATGCAAACTGGCTTGCAACATAAATATACAGTTTTAGGTGGCCTCAATTTCACCAGCGTATGGTCTCAGCTTGATATGTATAACAAAATGGCTCACCTAGAAGTATTCCCAGAACTAAGGGACAGTTCTTTCCCAGATATATTTGAGTCTAATACTTCTTACAAGACAGAAAACTGCTTGCATCTTTGAAAAGGCAGGTTTTTCTAAGCATCTTTCGCCATCTATATGCCTAGGAATAGAAATTCAGCCAAGATACTCTGTTACAATAAGAAATAATATGTAAAAGTACAAAAGGAATATTTTTAAAAGTTGAGGTTTAGTTGATTTACAGTGTAGAAAGAGAATTCTTGAATTTTTCATTCTAGCTACCATCCACTCCGCTGCCAACCCCCTGCCCCTCACCTCTAGATTGTCCCAAGGTGAATTCCCTCAAAGAAACATATTCTGCTTGGAAGCACTGTGCTTTAGAAGGAAGCCTGATCTATAAGTAATGCTGTAATGGTGCCATCTGGTGAGTAATAGGGACATTACAAGGGGACCCTCAAAGTTAATTTACGATTTTCAATTCAGCAAGCACCACCAAATGCTTACTGAAGTCCTGGCTCTGCAAATAGTGGGTGGCGAGGACAGAAGGGGAACTGAATAAATAGGATGTATTTAAAGGATATAAAAGCCAACTGCAATGAACTCCTAAATGGCCTTGGCCTCCCACACACCCATAACCCTTAAGATTGATTTTCCTAAACCAAAGCTCTGAATATTCATTTTCCTAAACCACAGCTGTGAATGTTCATTCTCCTCAGAAATCTGCATCATGTCCCATTCTTTCCTGAATTAAGCGTAAAATACAGTGGGGGTAGTTAAACTCCCCAGTCAGGTTCTGGCTTACTTTTAAAGCCAAACATTTCATTTCCTAGGTACCTTTTCTAGACACCATAACATCAGCCACAAACCTGTATCATCCAGTCAGCTAGAAATGATTCCCAAAGGTATCATAGCTCTTTTAATCTCTGGATGAGTTAAACTAGACGTGTCCCTGTGTCCCCCTGGATCTTGATTCCATTTCTTTTACCATTCTTCCCAAATGCAGTCAGGTCCAAATTTCTCCTTCAGAAAAGAGTCTTCTGCAGCCTTGATCACCTGCACCAGCTCTCATGGGATATACTCCAAGGCTGCTTTCCTCTCCTCTCCCTTATGCTACCTGTAATGGGAAATCTCCAGAAAGAGTATACAAAAACTTTTTGATTATGAAATTTGTGCTTTTATTTATAGGAATTGGGTTCATAGCTTTCATAATATTCTTAAAGCCAGAAAGGGTTAATAAACCCTTGAATCAAAATGTGCTTATTCGCCATTCTCTAGAAGTGCCCATATTCCTGACGCTAATTTTTTGCTATTATTCCTACTCCATCTCATCTCTGCCAGTTGGAATCCTATCTGTTTTTTGAGGCCCTTCTCAAAGGCTACTTCCTCCATACAGCCTTTCCTAATGTGATCTCTTTCTTTCTTAAACATACAAATCTTATTTTTTACACCTCTTTGAGGGACAGTTATTGTATTTTTCCTCACTTCTCCTATTCTTTATGCTTGTTATTCCCCCTTCCAAGTTATGAATATCTTGAGAGCTGGAACTGCCTTCTAATTTTTATAGTCTTATTATATTGACTTTAAGGCAGTACTGATTGTGTGGCATGTCATTATTCTAGGCACCATAAAGAAAGAGAAAATACTGCCAATTCAACTATCACCATGCTTTGTTATCACATATTTTAAAGTTTCATTGTTTAAAGAGCTTATTTAGAAAATGAGCTTTTTAATATCACTAAAGTGTCTAAATGTGTCTTAAATAGACAAATGAAAAATTACAGGATTTTAGAGCTGAGAAAAAGGTCACTATTTCTTAGAGTCTTCAAAAATGTTATTGCTGAAAGAAACCTTAGTGATGACCATATCGCCACTTTATGTATAACTCCTATGTTTGAAGAGACTACTCATGTTTCTTAGTAATCTGATTAAGTCTGGCCCAAATTTCAATTCCAGAATTTGGGAATTCCACAGCATGCAATACAGTTTCTGCATGTTTTATGGTCTATTGTGCTTCTCCTTCCCTCTGCATCCACACCCCCAAGGTCATGCAAGCTGCCTCCTTATCAATTACAGGAGACATAAAACAGCACTTTCACTAGTTTCAACAAGAAATATGATCTTATTAGGCATATAAAAATTTTACTGTAAACTTGAATACACACACACACACACACACACACACACACACACACTCACTCACATTCATTCAAGAATAGGGGAGTGATCACAAGGAAAGTTCCCACTGAGGAGTTTATGCCTTTCACAGGCTTCTCCACCCTATCCTTCTCTTGCTCTCTTCCCACTCCTGCCTGTTATAGAATAACAAGCAAATTCTTTTTCTTATAAAATAGTTTCTCTCACACTTAGACCCTTTGGTCAGCGGAATTTACCTTATTTCTATCTCAACTACTTCATAAAAATGTATCGTATCCTTTTAAGAGGGTTTATAGTGAATAAACATTATATCATTGGTTATAACTAAAGTATTAGATGGAATGATATGTGCAAACTTGCACAATCAATGACAGCATTACAACCAGAACCATGTTTGTCTGAAATCAGGGTTTTTTTCCCTTATTAAATGGTTCTGCATCTTACTCTGCTATAAGTAGTTACAATATGCTAAGGGAAGATTATGGTGGCTTGAAGTCTACTTTGAGAATAAAAAGGGAAATTCAAAATTCATTTTTGAGTAGGTAAATAATTCTTATAAGGATGATGGAAAAACACATCCAAGAAGGGGACCATGACTGAATCCATCTACCAGCAAGTATTTACCAATTGCCAGCTTGTCTCATGGAAAGTGATAGGCACAGGGGCAGACTCCAAGCAGTCAAGGTCCATGTTCTTACCTTGCTCTCAGCCTAAAGATGAGGGTATGATATGTTCTTGAATTGGAATAGAGTGCTTTTCAGAAAATTTTTTCTATGAGCAATTAAGAGCACTTCAGTTTCAAAATGGGAATGGTGTGTGTGTGTGTGTGTGTGTATGTGTGTATGTTGGGAGTCAATGGGTGGGAGGGGATGACAAGATAAAATGGAGAAAACAGTGAAAAAAATGTTCAAAAAATTTTATACTACAGAGGACATCAAATATAACACTGGAAGAAAAGCAGTAGCTGAGGTGGCATCCTATAATTCTCTTGAAAAAGTAAGTAGAAAGGGTTGGACAAAAAAGTACATATGGCCTCTACACCAGTGCTCAAAATACAAGTAATATAAAATACAATGAGTTTTTACACAGGAAAATAAAATGTCATGTAGATAAATAAACTTGGTAGGATGGGGCCTACCAAGCTTTCTATGCCTGGACCGTGTCAGTGAAAAAAGGTGCAGTACATTGTTCTGAAGAAACAGAACTGGGTTCTGATGTGCAACTGGAAAGGAATGGCCAGTCAAGTGACACATATCACATATTTGTGGGGAACTTGCTTCTGAGACAGAAGTAGCTTCTTTGCTATGATCTACAGAAAGCCAGCCCTGGCCCTCAGTATTTGTAAAATTCAGAATGGAAAGGAGGGGGAAAATGGGCAGGAAGAGAAGGAAGGAAAGAAAAAAAAAGAGATCTAAAGGAGTAAGTAGGAGGAATAAAAACAAAAGAAATGATAGAAAGAAAGTCAAAGTAGTACTTTACATCAAGAAAATAGAGTCTTTTATGGGATTTTATGTCTTTGAGAGTGGAAAGAAGAAAGGAATTATTTAGGTGAAGATAAAGGAGAAGAAAATAAGTGATATCATTGGAAGAATGTGCTAGAGCCTCTCCAAACAGATAAACTGGATTAAAGGTTCCAGGAACAAATCATGAAACCGGCATAAAACCAAAATCCAGGACTGAGAGGTATGTTGATTTAGTGTAATATCATCTTTCATAAGGAAGATGATGGCAGAGAAGAGTTTGCAACTCAAGGTCTAATTTTGACCCCAAAAGACGAATTTCATCAAGTGGAATGAGAGTGAAGGAAATCTTGAAAGACAGTACTAGGCCATTTTAGTTCTCCCTGGTAGCCAAGGAGGTAAGGTGAGATGTGTGTCCAGGATTACGGGAAGCTTAACTTCAAATAGTTAAATGATACAATATTCATAACCTGAGATTTTATGGGAGACAAGGCTAAAGGAACATGTGATTCTCTTAAGAATAAAAGTCAGTCAATGCAAATATTTTGGAGTCTAATGAAGAGGAGTTGATGCAAGGATTACAGAGATGCCTCCAGGGAACTCAGATTTAGAGATGCCCGGCACAGAGGAGGCATAACTAAGAAAGTAGTCCACATATGCAAATGCTTTCAAAAGCACAAACCATAAGGCAAAAACTGAGGAATTTGATTACAAAACAAAGATTTATGTTCTATAAAGGGCACTATGGACAAAGACAATTCGCAGATGGTAAAATGAAGAAAAAATGTGTTCTGTCTAAAACCAACAAAGATGTAATATCATCCTAGAACATATATGGAACTCCTGCAAAGGATCAGGGAAAAGACAGTAACCCGATAGGAAAAAAAGTTTCAAATAATATCAACAGGCAATTTAAGAACAGAAAACACTAACATGGGTATGGAAATTTGATCAAAATCATTAGTAATCAAATACAAAGTAAACCAACAATGAGGTATCAGTTCACATCTATCAAAAGAGCAAAAATCAGAAATCCATATAATTACTAATATCAGGAATGTAGAAATATAGAAACTTGCACTGCTGCAAGACTGATCGCATCACTTCTGGAAAGCAATCTGGTATAACTCGGATACATTAAATACATTGATATGGCCCAGAAATTCCTCTCCTAAGAAATATAAAACAGATTCCTTACAGGTCCAGTAGGGGACTAATAGGAAAATGTTCTTAGCAGGTTATTTGTAGTGGAGTGGAGCTGTGGGCAACGTGGGTGTTCATCAGTGGAGGCATGGACAGATACAATATTGTGAGTGAATACTGCACATCATGGAATAGCAGGCATCAAACTGCAGCAACAGAGTAAATGCTAGCATCTGGTAGCGTGGAGGGAGATGAAAAACGGTGCTCAGTGAAAAAGTAAGGGACAGAATGAGGCATAAAACAGTAGCTTTGGAGTACATTTAAGAATAGTGAAGTGAAGTCACTCAGTCATGCCTGACTTTTTGTGACCCCATGGATTATGGCCTATCAGGCTCTTCCGTCCATAGGATTTTCCAGGCAAGAATGCTGGAGTGGATTGCCATTTCCTTCTCCAGGGGATCTTCCCACCCCAAGGAATCGAACTCAGGTCTCCCACATTGCAGGCAGATGCTTTACCGTCTGAGCCACCAGGGAAGCCCAGGGGTAGTTGACTACATTTAAGAATACATGCCTACAAAATATTTTCCGAGGGTATATTTAAACACAATTCTAAACACTAGATACGTCTTCCTCAGTGCTTCAGCTGGTAAAGAACCTGTCTGCCAATGCAGGAGACACATGAGACTCCAGTTTTATCCGTGAGTGGGGAAGATCCCCTGAAGAAGGGAATGGCTATCATTGGCTTAATCCAATAGAAAGTCAGAGGTAAGGGAATCTGTTGATGTGGTCCATACAGCTTAGCCTCAAAGCCCAGAGCTGGGTGAAGAGGGCAAGAAATTAAACTGAAGAGAGAAATAGCTATCTAGGTCGACTGGAAAATAAAAATAAACACGTGTAATCAGATTTGAAATCCCCAAATGAGATTTTTAAGGGTGTTCTGGGAGGCTCTAGGTACGTTTAGTTTCCGTGTCCTGGGTAAACCATATATATTAAACTGATTAAGTCACTAATTATGGTGCCTTAGGATTTTCCTTGAAGGTCCAGGGCTTTGGACACTGACACTCCACTTCTACCAGAACAGCTTTGCTTTTATTTGGTTAATATAGCAGGAGTCTGCTTAAGATTTCACTGAGGAAACAGAATTATAGCACCACCTATAGTCCGGCAATGTGCTATGAACTAAAAAATGAATCTCAGAATAGTGGGGAAGACAGAAAAGTGAATTACAGTACAGTGTTAGGAAAAAAACCATGAAGGGACAGTAAAGTCCAGTGAACTCCGAAGGGTCAAGGGAACAAGGAAGGTTTCCTGGAATCTGTAACTGAAAAGGGAGGTAAGGAAGCTCAGAGAATACTGCCGTTGCCCAAAGGAGGGAAGAGGAACGCAAGTTACGCAACTCTGAAACGGGCGAAGTCTCCTGGAACGAACGAGGTTACAGATCCGCGGACCCTATAGGATGGGCGCTAAAGTGATTTCACGTGATAGGCAAAGACCTACTTAAGCCAGCCTCTAGCTTTGCTCCGCCCCCATCCCATCTCATCTTTCGTCAAAGGGGCGTGGCATTTAAACAAATGCACTCAGCTGGGAGGGTATCCCAACCCTGAGGCCCACGTCACCAGCGCGGGCGGGCGGCTGCGGAGTCTCCCAGAAAAGCTGGTATCTCCCAGAGTGGTCTGGTTCGGGCTCCCCAGCCCCGGAGGGGCGGCTAAGAAGAAGGCGCTCACTGGTTGCTATAGCGGCGATCTAAGAGGCTGGGGAAAGTTGATTGGCCGCAGGTTCGTAGCGCGGGCCACGCCCACCCCTTCCGGCGGCTGCAATCAGGTCAGGGCTCCAAGGCCTGCTGGGTAGTTTAGTGGTGCAGCGCCAAAGCGGGCTGGGAAACATGGCGCCGGCTTTAGATGAAAGGAACCTAGGGCCGGGCTACAGCTGAGGGCGGGCTGAGCCAGGACTCTAGGTAGAATTCCTGGCGTTCCCTCCCACAGTTTCGGTCCCTGGGCCGGGGTGTGGTAACCCTAGAGCGTGGTCGTGCGGTCCGGCGACTAGTGGCTTCGCATTGGGAGATGAGTAGGGATGCGCATTTCGGGATGGCTTTTAGTTAATGCATTTACAGGAGTTTTCGCGGACCCTGTGGGCTCTTCTTATGCCACTGGGGACCAGGGCAGAGACTGTGGCGGGGGAAACGCGGCCAGGGCGGCGGCTTCTCTTCCGCAAAAGGTCAGCCCCCCACCATGCCTAGGTTCCCGTTTGAGGCCGGGGCTCTTCGGAGCTCGGGACCGTGAACCAGAAAGTGCGTTGGCTAGAGAAGACAGTTCTGGGTCACGCAGCCTGATTTTTCAGCATTCCTGGCCATACTGGCCTGTTGTCATCCACGTTGAACACACCATTTCAATGACGAATCAGGCAGTTCCTTTTGCCTGGAATTCTAAATCCGTGCCAATGCCACACCCATTTTCAGTCTTTTAATTCACTTTGTTGTTCAGTCGCCAAATCGTGAGGACTCTGCTACGCCATGGACTGTAGAACGCCAAGCTCCTCTCTCCTCCAGTATCTCCTGGAGTTTGCTCAAATTCATGTCCGTTGAGTTCGTGATGGTATAACCATCTCATTCTCTGCTGCCCTCTTCTTTTGCTTTTAGTGTTTCCCAGCGTCAGGGTCTTTTCTTGTGAGTCTGCTCTCCGCAACAGGTGGCCCACAGTTTCAGCAACAGTCCTTCCAATGAATATTCAGGGTTGATCTTAATTCACTACTTATTTTTTGAGGCATAATTCTAGTATCACTTCCTCAATATAAAGACTGCCCCATTCTTGGGGATAGTTATTTGATTACCTTTTAAGGAGTGCATGCTCTGGAAGTGCTGCCCAGTTAGAAAAAGCTAAGCCTTTTGAAATGCGCAGTAAATTTGAGCAAATTAACTTTTATGGTCCTCAGTTTTGCTTCTCAAAATGGAGGTAATACTATTAAAGGGTTTTGTGAAGTTTAAATCTGTTAAAACCTAAGTGCTTAATAGTGAGTGCTGTCTGTCATTCCGAAGTACTCTGGCTAAGGGCAATTGCCACTCACAGGCCCAAGATCCCCCTACTGCAGCTCATACAAACTCACCAGCCACTTGTTTGACCAGCATTGAATTAGTCTCCCTACTGCAGTAGGTTTAAAGAAAGTCTGTCTTGCCTGCTTCACTTTGCCTAGGTGTAGTTTTTCTTTGGTAATGTAAATGTTTAGGTTCTGTGTTTATTGTTTCTTCTTGGTGACAGTGGTGTCTCCTTGCTGACTGAGTAGTGTGTCTCACATGTTCTCTGTTATCTAGATAATCACCAATTGGACTCAAAGGAATAGAGCTTTGTAGGGTGAAGGGTAGTTAGTATGTGATGTCAGGATGTGAAAAGGGTTGTATTACTATATCTATTCGAGAGCATCCCAAGTGAGGTGCTTTCATCTCAAGGAAGTAGCATCAGAAAACACAGCACAGGCCTATGCCCCTTTCTTTGCTATCTGTTATGAAAGGAGCATGAGAAGGATGCAGTTTGCAAAGAAAGAGAACAGCTGAGAATATTATGCCCTCTCAAGGGACACTGGGTTTCATGAAGAAGAGAAGCTAAGCCAAGAGAGGAAGGGTTGCAAGTTAAGAAAGTCATCGGCAGTGGTGGAGGTAGTGTGGAGATTTCATGTATAGGGAATGAAGTGGACCCATTTACCATAAGGAAGAAGGTGGAATAGTACTGAATTGGAATGAAATGAAAGATGGTTGAGAAAAATAGGCAGTAGGGAAAGGGGAGTTGTTTAGGATATGGGTAAAAGGGAAGGAAACCGGCAGTCTGAGAAGCTTGGTAGAGGTACTCACTATTGAGTTGGCCAAAATGTTCATTCAGGTCTTTCCATAATGTAAAAACTTGAACAAACTTTTTGGCCAAACCGATACTTGAATCTGAAGAGAAATATTAAATAGTCATGTACTTAAGAAAATTAAAGGACTGAGGAAGAAGAGATTTGACACCTGGCCTCTCCTACTTGCCCTTCCCTAACACACAGAAGCGTAAACATAACAAGAAACGCAGCTGCATATTCCCTCTCCTGGGCTAGTGGAGGCAAACAAGGTAAAGTTCAGGCTGATGATGCCTCGTTTTTCTTTTTCTTTTCTCTAACTTCTTTGGTGTCAACTGCTCCCTAATAACCTTTTTCTTTTTTCTTCCTCTACTGTTTCTCATATAGAAGCAGACTGGATGAGGGCAGATTCAGGAAGTGAGAATGAAGTGTGAGAAAGAAAAACAGATTAAGTTGAAAGAAAATGTTTACTCCTAAATGCCTAGGCAGAACTGAGGCTGGGAAGAGCATATAAAAGTGCTATGCAAAGAAAATGAAATGGAATTAAGTGTGGTTATGTGTTATAGATCCTGTTGTGAGAACTTAGAAGAAAATTACTCAGAAAGGTCTCCAAGTCTCCTGAAAAAGGTCCAAGAGAACACAGTGCTTAAAGGTACATCAGATAGATGAGCATTAGACATTAATAGGAACTTCCAGGCCTGATGCTGGTGCCAAGGAACCTATGAATGCTCTTTCCTGGAACCTCTCAGCACAGGAAAGTTATCCAACTCTCAGGACTGGAGGAGGAAGCTGCCCCTCCAGGCATCTTCCCACTAGACAGACTCTGCCTGGGAAAGGCTGCTTCTCCCAAGGGCCCTCGCCATGGCCCCCTTCATTTCTTTGTTTCGGAAACTGTAGATGACGGGGTTGCACATGGGGGTGATGATGGTGTAGAGGAGGGAGAAAGGCTTGTCTTTGTCAGGACCGTGTGTGCTGCGGGGGTTCATGTAAGAGAACATGGCTGAGGTGTAGAAAAAGATGACCACGGTCAGATGGGAGGCACAAGTAGAGAAGGTCTTGCCTCGACCAGAGGAGGAGTTCCTGCCCAGGATGGAGGCCAGGATTCGGGCATAGGAGATGACGATGAGCACCACGGGGCTGAGCAGCACCACAATGGCATCGGCAAAGATGACTCTCAGACTAAACTGGGGGTCTCCACAGGAGAGAGCAATCACTATGGGGGCCTCACAGAAGAAGTTTTCTATATGGTTGTCTCTGCAGAAGGGATTCCGGAATGACATATACTCAAGCAAGATGCCATTGATTAGCCCAAAGGACCAGGCAATACTCACCAGGCTCACGCAGACCTGCTGGCTTATGATCTGGGCATAGCTAAGTGGGTGGCAGATGGCAACATAATGGTCATAGGCCATGAAAGCCAAGAGGATGCACTCAGCCACACCCACACAGAAGACCAAGTACATCTGGGTCATGCAAGAGACAAAGGAGACAACATGGTTCTTCACTGTCAGGTGGACCAGCATCTGTGGGATGGTGGTGGTGATGAAGCAGACATCCAGGAAGGACAGGTGGCCAAGGAAGAAGTACATGGGGCTGTTGAGCCTGGGGTCTGTCCAGGTGATGAAGATGATGAGGCCATTCATGGTCATGGCAAGGCTGTAGAGGGCTAGGAAGAGGGCAAAGAGCAATGCCCGAGTGGATGGGGAGCTCTGCTCAAAGCCCACGAGGATAAACTCTGTCACGGTGCTGCCATTCCTTAGGTCCGCTGGCGTGGATCCACTTGAGGACAAAGGACAGGAAAAGTACAAGAGAGACAGCTGTAGAGTAATGCAGGGTACTCACTTGATTACAGAAACCCACCTAATATTAGTGGATGTAATATAAAAGATAAATGAGTGGTGGTAAATGTTTTGTAACTTAAGTAAACATTATGTAATTGGCAATGGTATAGGGCAGTGAAAATGCCAGGGTCACCATAGGTGCGTCCATGGAATCATAATATCAAAAATTAAGGCAGGGTGGTTATACTTTATTTTAATTTACTCAGGCTCAAGTCAAGTATCTGTTTCCGGTCTGGGACTGGGAAGGGTTAGTCTTTAATCAAATTGAGGAGAAAAAACAAGATAGTTTTCTAGAACCCATGCCAAACAGAGGAGTGGAGTACTTCAGAGGAGGGGGTGGTAGCTGTTAGTTCATAGATCATATTGAAGGTGCACTTGAGAGACATTTGAAGATGTATTTTTCTAGGAAAGGAAAAAGCTCAAGTATACTATCTATTTAAAACAATGAATGGGTTGAATTTTTAGAGAAAAATATGCCAACTCTCAGGATTATCCCTTAGATGAGAATGATTAGCATAACTTGAAACATCACACTCAGCTCTTCCCAATCATCCTTCTTTCCAGTCTCAGGTTCCCGGTGGTTGCTGCTGCTGCATTAACCACCCATCGGACATGACTGAGCGACTTCACTTTCACTTTTCAGTTTCATGCATTGGAGAAGGCAATGGCAACCCACTCCAGTGTTCTTGCCTGGAGAATCCCAGGGACTCGGGAGCCTGGTGGGCTGCCGTCTCTGGGGTCGCACAGAGTCGGACACAACTGAAGCGACTTAGCAGCAGCAGCAGCCAGGCATGCTGGAGATGGGCCTGGTGGTGAGCTCTGGCATGCTTCCTAATAGGAGACAGTTTTCCTGCTGGGGTGGGAATTTAGGGCAATACATAACTGGGTAAAAGGATCCAACTATCCCTCTGACAACAGGGAAGTTCTGAGCAGGGCACAAATTCAATCATTTTGGATAGATGTTCAGATAACTTCAGGCTGTCCTTTTACTAATAGAGAGTAAATCTTGTTCTTTTCTCTATCATCAGAGAACAAGCATCCAGAATTCTCATGCTCTATTCTCACTGTGATTTTTAGGAAGTCATTATGTTCGTATTAAATATCTCCTACTTTTCATCCTGTTTTGGAATTAGGATATATAGGACAGATCTTTCACTTGCAGATTTTGATAGACAGTGTGTTTGTTCTCAACATTCGGTTCTGCCTGTCACTCTTCTTCATTTTCTCTTCTTCCATTCCCTTTTATACACACTCTCAATTTCTCCCCTCTTTTTGTCTTTCCCATGGTTTTCCACTTACTTCCATTTCTCACTCTCCTTTCTCTCCCTTTCTCATCTCTGGTGGTGGGTGTCTGTCATTGAGCTACCTCCAGTTGAACTTCTCTCTGCTCTCCATGTCTTTAAATCTTTCAGGTACCTAACTTAATTTTAAAACATACCTATGCCATTACTGCCACTTCTTTCTTGGAATCCCTGTAGGTGTTTCCTGACAGGTCCAGGCAGTGTTTGGGCAGTAGGCCATTCCCATCATAGCTGCTTTGAATGATCCCCTAGAAATTCCTCTCTTGGGGGCCCAGAATGAGTAGGGAGGGGCATAAAGAACTGTTGAATCCAAGAAGTGGCTTTGAATCATGGGCGCAGTGGACTTGTTGAAACTGAGGTCAGAGTCTGGGCAAGTGAAGTAAGTGGGCTACATTTCAGACAAGAAGAAACTGAAATTCAACCTATGGAGTCATTATGATTTGCAGGAGTACAAATATTTATTTGTGGTTTGTTCGTTAGAAAGAATATTCTGTGATACCTGGTGTCTTGTTAACTACAAGAGTTAGTCAGGACTTAACCAGTCAAACATTTGTATAAGTAAATGCAACAATAATATCTTGAAAATCACATCCTACCTCATTCTGTTGCTTGGCTGGTAATGATGTCTGTCATTTAATTACTGTGACAAATAACAGAGAAACTCATGGTGTTTGAAGAACTTGTCCAGAGAGGATGGTCTGACCTGGTGGGCCACTCTGGAAGAGAAGTTTTGTATGATGGCCTTGTTAGTTCTCTGTCATCTATACCATGGGTGATAAATGTTTATTTAAATAATATCCCTAAATTATGCAGGCTTCCCAGGTGTGCTAGTGGTAAAGAACCCACCTGCCAACGCAGGAGACAAAAGAGATGCAGGTTCGATCCCTGGATTGGGAAGATCCCCTGGAGGAGGGTATGGCAACTCACTCCAGTATTCTTCCCTGGTGAATCCCATGGACAGAGGAGCCTGGAAGGCTACAGTCCATAGGGTTGCAAAGAGTTAGACATGACTGAAGTGACTTAGCATGCAGGCACTAAGTTATGTGTGTACTGCACTTTATAGAATAGGTGAGAAACTTTACATTTCATGTATTCCACTTATTAGTAAGCTTATATTGTTCTCACTTTTTAATAGTGTTTATTTTTACTTTCTTAAGATTTTTAATTTTGTCTGTGATAAATAACTGAATTCTAACACCTTGATTTGAAATCACATTTTCTTATAACTATTAATAATTGAAGAAATACCAGCAGGAAAATAAAGCTAAATTCTCCTTTAGCTTCAAATAAGCTCATATTATTCTATAACATAAAAGATGTCCTTGCAAATATTATTTTGGGCAAAGAATTTTCTAAGACTGGATATCAGAAATTGTTGCTATGTGCTATAAAGCTAATCTTGAACCTCTAAAATGTAATTTTGATTGGTAGGTCTTAATTATGGCCATGGTAATATGTAGATCGGTATCTTTTTGTTTTCTAAAACATACACATACTTGTGAGATTTCCTTGTTAAACCAGAAGAGGATCATGGGATTTTCTTTTGCCAAGTGTGTAGAGATTAAATAACCACTCATAATTCCTTGGGTTTCTTATGTAAAGACTGGAGGTCTGTTCAGTTCAGTTCAGTCGCTCAGTTGTGTCCGACTCTTTGTGACCTCATGAATTGCAGCATGCCAGGCCTCCCTGTCCACCACCAACTCCTGGAGTTCATTCAAACTCACTTTCATCGAGTCGGTGATGCCATCCAGCCATCTCATCCTCTGTTGTCCCCTTCTCCTCCTGCCCCCAATCCTTCCCAGCATCAGAGTCTTTCCAATGAGTCAACTCTTCGCATGAGGTGGCCAAAGTACTGGAGTTTCAGCCCTAGCATCATTCCTTCCAAAGAACAACCAGGACTGATGTCCTTTAGAATGGACTGGTTGGATCTCCTTGCAGCCCAAGGGAGGTCTGTAATCTCATTTAAATTAACACTAGTTTATAAAATAGTTTACACCCACCATCACATTTAAACCTCAAGTTTATTATTGTAGTTTAATGATGTGATTTAATCTCATTGAAGAACCTGCATCAGAGGAGCAGCCACATGAGGGTAGAAATGGGATTGTCTTAATACACCACTATCCCTGATTAAACAAAGACTTAATGGGGCAGGAGAACACACTGTTAGGCATGATTAGGGGTGTGTGAGGAATAACAGCTTCCATATTCCTGATGTTTCCTTCCACATGAATGAAACTATTGTAGTCACATACCCCTGACCCTTCCCTCTTCCTTCATTCACACCATCTTATAGAGGGGAGATGGAGTGGTTATCTGATTTTAGAAGGAAAGCTGAGCACATGTGTCTGTCTCTTTCCTCTAGACCTCGCCTTTGGAGTAAGTAACCTTCTTAAGGGCAGGTTCCACCTCTGTTTGGGGAGGCAGTGTTGTAGCTGCCAGCAACAAGGAAATAAGTCTGTCTAACTCTGTGTTTCTGCATCAGTAAGTCCAATTGCTCAAATTTCTGTATTGGTATTAATAAAGTTGATATTTTACCCCCCATATTCAGGTGCTACCTTCTTTCTCAATTGATTAAGAAGTAAAGGAAGGAGTAGTGTTACTTATTGGACCCCATCAAAGTCCCAGTTATTAGTAATATTATCACATACATGGAAATATAAACAAAGAAGTGTGATAGAGCTGTGGTTATAACACGAAGTGAGCCACAGTGGTGTTTGACAAATCCTGAGAGAGTGAGGAATTCTGCTGATAAACATATATGTTTAATTCTCAAAGAACAGTGCTGGTGAATTGAGAGATGTCTACATTCCATGATCACAGGAGCACAGTGAACAAAGTGTGCTACTGTAGACTAGACTGGTGGGAAAATGTCTCATTATAAAGTAAGACTCTGATTCCTGTCATTTTTACAGAGGGGCCAGGACACTTTTGAATAATTCAACAATTAAGCCAGTATGTTTCTGTTGCCTTCCTATCATTTTATAACTACAGGAAAGAAAATATAATAGAGCATTGTATTGCTTATTTATTCTGTAGCGTATGTTTGTTTTAGGGATGAGGTTGGTTCACTCATGTTGTAAAGGAATTCACCAGCCTTGTTTAAAATCATGTTAAGTTCTTCTCTTAGAAAGCTTCAGCCTCTGTTTTTTGCAGGGTTGCTTTAAATAAAATGTCTCTCTAGTAATTTCAGCCCTTACACAGCTTGAAGCCTGGTCCCTCTTCTGTATACTATAGTTCTTTGCTTTTTGGATTACTCATTTTGTGACCTTAAAGCAGAAAAATGTCTTCTGGGTGAAAACTGTTAAGGTAAATATATTCATACTTGGGTTCATGGACCCAGGGGAATCAATAGATGTTTCAGAATGTCCATTCATCTCTGAAATGTTATAGGAAATACTGTGTGTGTCAGAGCTATTTCCTTGGAAAGTCCACGGTTTAATCAAAAGCAGCTGGAACTCACAAAGGGTGAAAACTTGTGATTTAGAGATTTCATGTCACTAAAGTCCTGTAGACTTGTCTTCTTTAAACTGAATATGAACATACTCTTTTATCTTGCAGAATTGTTTGTTTCCTCAAAAATGTCTCCTATGGAGAGTGGGTGAGTGATGGTTGAGCACCCAATTCCACTGCGAGTGACCTTTTGAGATTATTGCTACCCCCAAGATATCTCAAAGAAGTCCAGGCAGTTCATATTATCTGGGGTTTTGACTCCCAACTCTCTGTTGAGGAATGCTAGGTCTCATGTTGGAGGTGGACTACTTGGTAAGTTTTTTTTTTCTTGGGCTACTCAGTAACTTAAAGCCTAGAAAATCCTCAATGCCTAAAGTAGCCAAGAAGCCTCCTTGTTGATTTTCTCCAGATCTGTACTCCAATATTTCCATCACAATTAGAAGGAGAATAAACTGACCCAAGAACACAGAGAACTGAGTTGGGATGGGAAGGAGAGTGCAATAAGTAGCTAAATAGCAATATTAATGACATAGGTTTGAAAGATGACATTCTGAATCACCAGGGAGGCAGTGCCTCTGGCCATATGAGTAACCAGAACTTACCCTGAAGGAATACTAACATTTTTTATTGTGAGTGGAATTGGCAGGAGGTGGTGAAGAAATTAAAAAAAAAAAAAACCTGACACTAAAATAAAGCTTCAAGGCACTTAAGGAGGTCCATCCTGGGGAATACTGCTATGGTGAAGTGAACTGAAGTGAAAGTGACTCAATCGTGTCTGGCTCTTTGCGACCCCATGGACTATACAGTCCGTGGAATTCTCTAGGCCAGAATACTGGAGTGGGTAGCCTTTCCCTTCTCCAGGGGATCTTCCCAACCCAGGGATTGAACCTAAGTCTCCCACGTTGCAGGTGGATTCTTTACCAACTGAGCCACAAAGGAAGCCCAAGAATACTGGAGTGGGTAGCCTATCTCTTCTCCAGGGGATCTTCCCAATCCAGGAATTGAACTGGGGTGTCCTGCATTGCAGGTGGATTCTTCACCAACTGAGCTATCAGGGAAGTCCGTTGCTATGGTGGGCAGTGGCTTTCAATTTAAGGTCAGGCGAACCAGAAATGGTAGCTAGAGGAACTTCCTGTCTCACATGGGCATTTAAGCAGTTGTTCTGCAGAGTTTTGAGAATTTTTCAGTGGAAGTCTGCTTTAGATTTGGTCTAGTGAAAGATAAAGAACAGCGAGAAGTCTGCACAGTTATCAGCGCCCCAGGAGCATCCATGGCTCTTTGTCTTAATCTCCTCCATAGTTAACACTATTAACTGAACCCCATAGTTCAGAAACCATGAAGTCACTTTCCATCCCCTCTTTCTAACCTCCATATGATATTGCCATTTTCATGCCGTGTGCTCAGTCATGTCTGAGTCGTTGTGAGTCCTCTATCCATGGTATTTTCCAGGCAAGAATACTGGAGTGGTTTGCCATTTCCTCCTCCAAGGGATCTTCCCTGGCCCAGGGATTTAACCTGCATCTCCTGTGTCTCCTTCACTTGTAGGTGGGTTCTTTACCTGCTGAGCAATTAAATACTGTTATCTTCCCCTGCTCCCCTACAGAACACTCTACACCCCCACTTACAACTTTTGTTTCCCAAATATACTGTCATTTCCTAAGCCTCTAAGACTCTACTAGTGCTCTTTTTGGAATTCAGTCTTCATATATATTTCTCCATTTGACAAACTGCTCCAACAAGATCAGTCTCAACTCTTGCAGCCATAGTGAAGTCTCCAGTAACTCTTCCCACATCAGCCTATTTGAAATTGCATTTGTTCCTGAACTCCGTAACACCAGAGATTTTACATCCTTGTTTCCTGGGACACTGCCTAACACATAGCAGTTGTTTAATATATGTATGTTGAAGGAATAATAGAATAAATGACCATCTGAGTTCCAACTTTCTACATTATTTAATGCTGTTCATGAAAAAAACTTAAAAAATCAACTCCTACAAACCTGTTTTCTCATCTGTAAAATGAAGAAAACTGTATTTGTGTAGTTGTGAAGATTAGGAGAAAATTTTTCAATCAAAAATACATAATTTATATAAAAATATATACATAAACCACATAGAATATCTGCAATATGAAAGTGCTCAATGAATTTTAATTTACTGTTTCCTTTTGCAGGTCACTGCATAAATGAAAAATATTAATTAGGACATTTATATTTTTAAGTGTCTGTAATCCTCATGTTGGATCATCAAAAAAGTGAGACAGTTCCAGAAAAATATCTACTTCTGCTTTATTGACTATGCCAAAGACTGACTGTGTGGATCACAACAAACTGTGTAAAATTCTTAAAGAAATGGAAATACCAGACCACCTGACCTGCCCCCTGAGACCTCTGTATGCAGGTCAAGAAGCAACAGTTAGAACTGGACATGGAACAACAGACTTTCCAAATTGGTAAAGGAGTACATCAAGGCTGTATATTGTCACCCTGCTTATTTAACTTATATACAGAGCACATCATGAGAAATGCTGGACTGGATGAAGCACAAGCTGGAATCAAGATTGCCGGGAGAAATATCAATAACCTCAGATAGGCAGATGATACCACAGTTATGCCAGAAAGTGAAGAACTAAAGAGCCTCTTGATGAAAGTGAAAGAGGAGAGTGAGAAAGTTGGCTTAAAACTCAACATTCAGAAAACTTAAGATCCTGGCATCTGGTCCCATCACGTCATGGCAAATAGATGGGGAAACAATGGAAACAGTGACAGACTATTTTTTTGGGCTCCAAAATCACTGCAGATGGTGACTGCAGCCATGAAATTAAAAGACGCTTGCTCCTTGGAAGAAAAGTTATGACCAACCTAAACAGCATATTAAAAAGCAGAGACATTACTCTGTCAACAAAGGTCCATCTAGTCAAAGCTATGGTTTTTCCAGTAGTCATGTATGGATGTGGGAGTTGAACTATAAAGAAAGCTGAGTGGCAAAGAATTGATGCTTTTGAACTGTGGTGTTGGAGAAGACTCTTGAGAGTCCCTTGGACTGCAAGGAGATCCAACCAGTCCATCCTAAAGGAAATCAGTCCTGAATATTCATTGTAAGGACTGATGCTGAGCTGAAACTCCAATACTTTGGTCACCTGATGTGAAGAACTGACTCATTTGAAAAGACCCTGATGCTGGGAAAGATTGAAGGTGGGAGGAGAAGGGGATGACAGAGGATGAGATGGTTGGATTGCATCACTGACTCAATGGACATGAGTTTGAGTAAACTTCGGGAGTTGGTGATGGACAGGGAAGCCTGGCATGCTGCCGTCCATGGGGTCGCAAGGAGTCGGACACGACTGAGTGACTGAACAACAGTCCTCAAAGTTCCTGAAATCTTTTAAAAACTGAATCTGCATATTAAATATATATATTTTAAGCACTGTTAAGTTCTGATAGAGTATACAGTACTGTTAAGGACAGGCATATTTTATAAATTAAATATAATATCATATGGTTAAGAGCTCTAATCAAGCTTCAATAAAATACTGGGGGATCTGAAGAGTAATGAAATCATAAAATACTCAGGAAAGTGTGAATAAAAAGGAAAATATCAGATGCAAGAAAAATATTTGCTAACAACTGACAGATTAAAGAAGGTTGTTCTTGGAGAAAGGCATCCTTGGTAAGAAAAAATAGTCACTATAAGTGAGAACCTGAGTTAACCCTCAAATGTTTCACATCAGGTATAATGCTGAAATTACATCTAAACTTGAGGAGACCTTAAGAGGTGGAAAATAGCCATAAAAAGATGTTCTTTTAGTAAACTGAATTGTTAGTGGATATGTCATTTTGTGGTAAAAGGCAGTTTCTCTTCAGTCTTTATTAGGGAAGATAGAAATTCCTGCTCCCAATTTGACAATGTGTGAATAAGTTGGAGGTAACCATTCCATGATGGCCAATACACAGTAATTTAGAAATCAATTATATACAATAAAAAGTGTAAACTAATTGGGGCTTATTTGAAGATTGAGTGAAGATTTCCCTTGCTTCTCAAGGCTGGGAACTAAAAGCCAGCTCTTAGGATTTATAAGGCTTGTATTCCCTCTTCCATCTCTGAAAATTCTCCTAATCAAATAAGATTAGATCAAAGGCAGCCTGCAGGAAGAAGGCAACGGCATCCACCCTCCTAATTCCAGCTCAGAGAATATGTAGTTCACCCTAAAGTGGCCAATCAATTTCTCTTTGTTAACTAAGAATGACAGAACATATACCATTTTACTGAATAGTAAAACTAATGAATTTAGAAATCAGATTAAAAGATGCAATATAGGACCATTCATCATTCAAAAATATAGACAGGATGACAAGCCCCAGAAATCAATGAGGGATGAGGCCTGAATTGTTGTGTTGTTAATGTTTAGTTGCTCAGTCATGTTTGACTCTTTTGAGACACCATGGACTGTTGCCTACCAGGCTCCTCTGCCCATGGGCAGAATTAGCCCTGTTAAAATAGAAGGGCAACCAGGATTTACAGAGATCCTTGTTAGTGAGACTGCCATCATCCACAACTGGAGATCAGAGGGAATGCACAATTATGGGTTGTTTGGAAGATTTTGTTGCCTATCTGTACAGGGAGAGAACAAAATAGTTGTACCCAGTTGGGTGGTGTCTCACAGCAGGAATGTCAGAAGGAGGGGAAACTACAGTGGGTCTGTTCACTAGGTACAAAAGAAAGAGAAACTAGAAAGGCCTTGTAAGAGCAGATCCCCTGTTCTGCAGGTCTCCTTGACCCTGTGTTCTATTGCACTAACCTGTCATTAGAAAGACAGGCCAGGCCCTTACTAAGTCCTTAAATGGTCAGAAAAGAAGAACTGTTTTCCCTGCTGGTTTCACATATTAGTAATGCCCTGGAATTATGGCACTTTTAAAGATTTTAAAATATGAGGTGTAATTCTGGAACTCCATGGTTTTCACTAACACATCTACATGAACTTTGAGGAATTTAGGAATCAGATTGGGAGACAATAGGAAATAAATTTTTGCCATTACCTAATAAAGTTGTGTAGGGAAAAGCATATGGATCCAGACAAAAGCATATGGATCAAGGTATTATGAGGACAGATGTAAATGACTTTTAAGGAAGGACAACTAGTCTTTAGTGTGAGTGCCTGGAGGTCTCTGCTGATAACTCTGTTACAGTTTAGCGACCCATCCCAATGTCTTACAGATTTACTTAGAAGTGTTTCTATAGGCTTACCTGTTTCCCCCCTCTTTTCTATTTTAAGTTTCTTCCTATTTCCCTTTTCTTAAGCAAGATGGACACTGAATAGTCTTTTTGCTCCTCGGAGGGCCTTGACAATAACTGGCTTGCCACAGAGATCCAATTGAGTTAAATTGTAGAAATATTCTAAATTCTCTTGACTGTCTCAGTCTTCTGCTTTATTTTTGCTTCATCCTTCTCCTTGATACTGGATCCACTTCAGTATTTCTATATCTTTCTGAAATAGGATCTCTGAAGTACCTGGATCCCTTAGTGATGGTCTGGCGTGGACCAATGTTGTAAATGTGCCGTGGGTGAGCATTTCAGATGCCTGTGATGACCCAGATCCCTGTGATGTCAAAAGATCAGTGCAGATGCCTGTGATGACCCAGATCCCTGTGATGTCAAAAGATCAGTGCAGATGCCTGTGGTAACCCAGATCCCTGTGATGTCAAAAGACCAGTGTAGGTCACAAACTCTACCAGAAGACCATTCGTGTTGATCTGCACTAATGAGAGTCACCATAAATGATGGAAATACTGACAATAGCCTTCATTTCACTTCATAGCTGAGATTGTAACTCCAGATAGTGCCCGCATCTTATGAGACTTGATCTCCCTCCATCATCCCTAATCATTCTCCAGCTGAGTCCTAAAGTGAATTAACTATTTCATTATAAGCTGTAATGAAACCACCCTAGACTTGTTGCTTCCTTCCTTTAGTACAGAGACTTAAAGAATAAAACAACTAGAGAATCAAGGAAAAGAAACAGGAAATTATACATAAAGTATCCATAATGATATTTCTCTCAACATTCAGGGACTGTGTATAAGTCTAAAGACAAATGAATATGAAACTGGAAGGAGAACTTAGAAATCAAGGAGAATTATTGAACATCAGTGGATTAGACAACTTTAGCTATTCTATGTCATTAAGCTGTTTTGCTACTTAAAGTGTGTGAAGAAAAAATTTGCAGAGACTCTAATTAGCTTTGAGAAGAGAATAAAGAGGAAGAAAAAGTGAGGGATAATGAGACAGAGAGAGTAAGCAAGGGGGAGAGCAAGATATGTACCATCAGAGTAGGAGAGAATAAAGTTGAAACCCAGAGAGATTCTTAGACTAAGAAATAAAATGATTTTAAGAGGTGAACAGTTACATATTTAGAGATTAAAAAACTTTGCCTGGAGTCTTCCTTGGTGGCTCAGTGGTAAAGAATCCGCCTGCCAATGCAGGAGACACAGGCTCAATCCCTGATTCGGGAAGATCTCACATGCCACAGAGCAGCTAAGCCCATGCGCCTTCACTAATGAGCTTGTGCCCTAGGGCTGCAACTACTGAGCCCCATGCCCCAGCTACTGAACCCTGCATGCCCTAGAGCCTATATCTGCAACTAGAGGAGCCACCATAATGAGAAGCTCACTATCGCCACTAGAGAAAAGCCCATGCAGCAACAGACCCAGCACAGCCAAAAATAAACAAATAAATTCATAAACAGAAAACAAAACAAAAAAACCTTGCCTGGAAGCTAATCTCATCACTTTATAGGGAGGCAGTGAGGCACAGGGTAAAGCAAAGGGTCTTTAGAGGCAGGCATATCAGAAATTCAGACTTGACATTATTGTTGCTTACTATAATGTGCAGTTGGCTAGCTGGTTCTCAAATTTTTTTTTTCTATAAAATGAGGATTAACTAAAACAATATATAATTAGTGCTGGCACAGATTGGGCAATAAATACATATAATTGTGATCTCTGTTTTCTCTCCCTCTCCCTGTGGTTTCATTTCACATGTAAAAGGAATACTGTAAACACTTGGCCAGCATCCCACTAAGAAGCCAAACTGGCCCTGCAGAAACCTGGAGAAAAAGATCTCATCCACACTTTGTAATCCATCCTATTGGTTCCTGCTTCTCCCTGTCCTGTCCATTTAACTCAGCTTTTACCCCTGATGTATTTAAGTTCCATTTTCTCTAAAGTTTTCTCCTCAAGACATTTGGAAAAAATGTGAACCTCAGCTTTTATATAATTTCTAAAAGAGAATCATTTAGAATCAAAAGCCTTTCCTTTTCCAGAGAATAAGAAAGAAAAATGTAAGATAAGTAGAAGACACTAGTATGCACAAATGTGAAGAGGGAAGTTGAAAAAAAACAAAGAAATGAGGAAAAGTAACCCTAGATATAATATGGTCTCCTCCTCTGCAGCAACTGGTGACAGGCCTTTGCTAACCAGAAGGGCCCCATCAGACACACCCAAGCCATTTGCCCCTTATCCAGACCTGGGAGTCCTGGTTGGCTGTCTTTGAGAGCCCAATGTAAACTTAGAGGAGAGCCAGAGAACAGACTAGCTGGAGAGAGTTGGAAAAGTAGACAGAGTTAAGTGTCTAGAGAGAGAAAGGAGCAAGGTGGAAGTTAATGGAGTCAAGATCTGTGACATCTCCTCCCTGGCCACTGTGTGCAGAATTCTGATGTGATCTAAACACAAGTGGTCACTGAGGGAGCCAGGGATGTTTGTCTCTGATGAATAAATAGAGTCAGGGTCAGCTTTCACTGAAGAAGTGAGCACGTTTACTGACCTTCTCCCTTGACTTTGGCACACCCTGGTGATAACATTTCCTGTGTTGATCTCAGGCTCAGAGGAGGGTTCCCCAGGCATCAAGTGAGGGTCCAGTGAATTCTGCTGCAAACCTTCTGGTCATTTATAGGGTAGGGAATATGGGCTCTGTGGACACACACACACATACACACTCACAGGCACACACACACTCAGGAAGGCATGAACTTCTACCTGGTCACTGTTGGGAGCCAAATGTAACAAGGCCAACTATCTCATCTTGAAGTCTTACCATTTTAACTGGATCCCTGGGGATAGTCTCATATCCTTGTGAGGCTATTTCCATGGCAAGTGGCCTGGAAGGTCTAGAATAGTCTCAGGGTTTCTGTTCTGTTTATGAGATGAGTTGATATTTATGGGGGCCTGCCAAGTGTCATTATCCTCATGCCCTCAGCTTCAAATCTTGGAGCCTTTAACTCTTGAGCACCTATTGTACAATTTTATTTTGAATTAATTTTCTAGTTAGGGTTTCTTATGACTTAGATATCACTCCTTGTGCCCCCAATTCACTACTTTTTTCATATCATTATACTGTGTTCACTGTGTTCAACACAACAATAAAGATCGGCTAAAGTGAAGGAAGCTGAGCGCCGAAGAATTGATGCTTTTGAATTGTGGTGTTGGAGAAGACTCTTGAGAGTCCCTTGGACTGCAAGGAGATCCAACCAATCCATCCTGAAGGAGATCAGCCCTGGGATTTCTTTGGAAGGAATGATGCTAAAGCTGAAACTCCAGTACTTTGGCCACCTCATGCGAAGAGTTGACTCATTGGAAAAGACCCTGATGCTGGGAGCGACTGGGGGCAGGAGGAGAAGGGGACGACAGAGGATGAGATGGCTGGATGGCATCACTGACTCGATGGATGTGAGTTTAAGTGAACTCCGGGCGTTGGTGATGGACAGGGAGGCCTGGCGTGCTGCAATTCATCGGGTTGCAAAGAGTCAGACACAACTGAGCGACTGAGCTGAACTGAACTGAAATACACATATGAAACAGTTACCTTATTAAATGCTGCTGATAGGGTGGTAAACAGCCAAAAGCACTCCCTAAAAAAAAAAAAAAGAAAGAAAAAGAAAAGCACTCCCTGATGGAACATACATCATTGATAACATGCTCCTTCCGTAACCACCATCCTCTACCTCTTTATTGTCACAATTCTGTTCTTCAAATCTAAAATAACCTTCTTTCCCCTAATTCACCCACTGTTCTCCCAAATCTTGCTTGACATTGAATTAGATTCTGCATAAGTCAAAGAACTTCAGTAATTCTCTTACTCCTTCAGTTCTCTGTAGCTCTTCTTTCTACTTGGAGTGCATGAGTTCCTATAAAGTTGAAGTTTATGCTGCTTGTGTCCTGACTCTAGAGTGAGTCTAAGCATCTATGAGACTTAGCATCTAAGTCTAATTGTGCAGGGTGGTTTCACCCCCGGTCTCATCGTATAACAGAAACCTCCACCACCATCTTCAAGTGTGCATCTTACAAAATCTAATATAATTTAGGCATTTTTGTAACATAAATAAGTTTGGAGGAAAGTGTGATTTTGAAACATAATGCACAGAAGTTAAGCTTCAGGAAAGTGACTTTTGCAACAAAGATTTTTTATGATCTTTCAGATATCCACTCAAAAACTTCTGAAAAAAAGTGAACTTGTCAAGCTCTTTTAAAGCACCTATTCCTACATCATTCATTGATATGATAAGAAAGAAGCTCACTCGTCTCCTCACTTCCTTATCACCTCTGGTCCATAGCATTTTATTAGCACAATTCTAACCCAAACATGATGTTCAGTTCAAATGTGGGTGAAAATAATTATACCAAAAAAAGCTGTCCAAAAGTGGTATAACTTCGAGTCATTAGGAAAAAGTGTGTATCTATCGATGTTATGTTATATGTTTATATTTCTATTTATTTACATTTTCCCTAATGACATTCCATGGAGAAGGCAATGGAACCCCACTCCAGTCCTCTTGCCTGGAAAATCCCATGGATGGAGGAGCCTGGTAGGCTGCAGTCCATGGGTTCGCTAAGAGTCGGACACGACTGAGCAACCTCACTTTCATGAATTGGAGAAGGAAATGGCAACCCACCCCAGTGTTCTTGCCTGGAGAATCCCAGGGACAGGGGAGCCTGGTAAGAGGCCGTCTATGGGGGTCGCACAGAGTCGGACACGACTGAAGTGACTTAGCAGCAATGACATTCCATAATTTGTGTGCATCTTTCCATGAAGAACTGCCCTATTTCATTATGGTCATTCCCATATATTTTATATTTTGGATATTATTTAAAATGGTCTTAAAATTTATTTTTCTATTTTATTTGCTGGAATATAAAAATGCAAGTTGATTTTTGCATCTAGTAGACTTGTTTAATTCTATTAATTTAAATAAATTATCTGTACTTTTTTTAGTTTTTCTATGAAGACAATCATGCCATCCCTAAGTAAAGTTTTGCATTTTTGTTTCTAGTTCTTATACAACTAATGTACTTCCCTTGCTTTACTGTACTATATATGATCTTCAATCTAGGAAATCAACCCTGAATATTTATTGGAAGGACTGATGCTGAAACTGAAGCTCCAATACTTTGGCCACCTGATGCTAAGAGCTGACTCATTGGAGAAGACACTCATGATGGGAAAGATTGAAGGCAGGAGGAGAAGGGGACGACAGAGGATGAGATGGTTGGATGGTATCACTAAGTCAATGGACATGAGTTTGAGCAAACTCTGGGAGACAGTGAAGGACAGGGAAGTCTGGCATGCTGCAGTCCATGGGGTCACAAAGAGTCAGACAGGACTGAGCAACTGCACAACAACAGGATTTTCAGTACAACTTTGAATAAAAGTAGGGATAATGGTTACCCTAGGTTTGTTTATAATCTAAAGGTAATTTTAATGTTTCCCTATTAAGTGTGATGCTTGCAGAGATTTGGTATATGATCACTCTATTGGTTAAGGAAGTATGTATCTATTCCTGGTTGGCCAAGAGTTGTTTTTTTTTTTTTTTAAATTATAAACAGGTGTGAATTTTCAGTAAAATAGATGCCTTTCCTGCATCTACTGATATTATCATGTGATTTTTCTCCATTTGTCTATTAATATAATGATTTACATTAATTCATTTTCTGATGTTAAATAAATTTTGAATGTCCTGGGATAGACTCAAGTTTGTTCATGATACAAGGTATTATATTTTTAACATGTAGGGAGACAATTCTGTTTAGAAATTTTACAATTCTATTCATAAGTGATATTAGTTTATTTTGTCTTTGTCAAGTATTGGTATCAAAGTTATTTTAAAAGTTGAGGATTTTCCCTCATTTTTCATATATTCACTAGTTTATTTTTTAGATCCCATGTGTAAGTCATATCATAGAGTATCTATTTTCTCTGTCCAACTCATTTCACTTAGCATAATACCCTCCATCGATGTTGTTGCAAATAGCAAAATTTCATTCTTTTTTTTTAAATGCCTGAATAGTAGTCTGCTGTATATAAATGCACCACATCTTCTTTATCCATTCATCTTTTGATGGACACTTAGGTTGTTTTCATATCTTGGTTATCATAAATAATGCTGCTATTAACAGTGGGAAGCATATATCTTTTTGAATTAGTGTTTTCCTTTCTTTGGACATATATCTGAGTGTAATTGCTGAGTCATATGATAGTTCTATTTTCATTTTTTTGAGGTCTTTCCCTCTTTTCTATTATACAGGCAAACCTCCATACTATTGTGGGTTCCATTCCAGACCACCAAAATAAAGTAAGTATTGCAAGAAAGCATGTTACATAAACTTTTTGGTTTTCCCGGTGCATATAAAAGTTATTTTTACACTGTACGATAGTCTATTAAGTGTGCAATAACATTATGTCTAAAATACAATGTACCTATTCAATTAAGTGAACTTTATTGCTAAAAAATGCTAACCATCGTCTGAGTCTTCAGTAAGTCATCATGGTAACATCAGTGATCACTGGTCACAGATCACCATAACAAATATAATACTAACTAAAAGTTTGAAATATTGCAAGGATTACCATAATGTGATATAAGCAAATGATATTGGAAAAAAGGTGCAGATAGATTTGCTCAGTGCAGGGTACCACAAACTTATAATTTATAAAAATTGCAGTGTCAATTGGGAGATTGGAATTGACATCAATACCCTCCTATATATAAAATACAATAGATAACTAATGAGAACCTACTATATATAGCACAGGGAACTCTACTCAGTTCTCTGTGGTGACCTAGATGGGAAGGGAATCTACAAAAGAGTGGATTTATGTATATGTATAGCTGATTTCCCCTTCATGAGCACATCATGAGAAATGCCAGGCTGGATGAGTTACAAGCTGGAATCAAGACAGGCAGGAGAAATGTCAACAGCCTCAGATATGCAGATGATACCACTGGAATGGCAGAAAGACAAGAGGAACTAAAGAGCCTCTTGATGAGGGTGAAGGAGGAAAGTGAAAGAGCTGGCTTAAGACTAAATATTAGAAAAACTAAGATCCTGGCTTATGGCCCCATTATTGCATGGCAAATTGAAGGGGAAAAGGTGGAAGTAGTGACAGATTTCCTTTTCTTGGGCTCCAAAATTACTGCGAACGGTGACTGCAGCCATTAAATCAGAAGACGATTGCTTCTTGGCAGAAAAGCAATGACAAACCTAGACAGTGTGTTGAAAAACTGAGGCATTAATCTGCCAACAATGGTCTGGATAGTCAAGGCTATAGTCTTCCCAGTGGTCATGTATGGTTGTGAGAGCTGGACTGTAAAGAAGGCAGAACGCCAAAGAATTGATGCCTTTGAACTGTGGTGCTAGAGAAGACTCGTGAAAGTCCCTTGGCCAGCAAGATCAAATCAGTCAATCTTAAGGGAGATCAACCTAGAATATTCACTGGAAGCACTGATGCTAAAGCTGAAGAGCCAGTATTTTGGTCATCTGATGTGAACAGATGACTCATTGGAAAAGTCCCTGATGCTGGGAAAGATTGAGGGCAGAAAGAGAAGAGGGCATCAGAGGATGAGATGGCTGGACAGCATTACTGATAAATCCATTATATACATTTTCTCCTGCTTGCCTTGCATAATCTATTAACATGTGATTAAATTAGTAGTTTAATTTATTAGATTTTAACTTTTCTTTTTTCTTCTAATATAAGAAAGTGCTGCTCTAGCTACATCCCACAAAATTGTATGTAGATTCATCACGATTTTGGGGCTTGTGAAATTTTCTAATTTTTACCATAATTGGCTCTTTTGTTAAAAAACCAAACATGAGGTATCAGGAAAAAGGAAGTGAGATAAATAGGCCTTTAGTGGAGGTTTATATCGCTCTTGCTAGGTGTTGGGCAGTGTTTATGTTTGCTGTAGCTGTGGTGCCAGAGGCTAAAATTTCCTCTAGTGTCCTTATTTTCGTCTCCTCTGTTATCTTTTTGTTTCTTAGAGACTCCTTCCTAAATAGGGACTGAAGACTGTAGGCCTTTCGGGTATAATTCTTGAAATCCTCAAGTCCTACTGATGTGGTGGTAAGCGGTGGGGGAATGGAAGCATCCTGTGGTCCTTCGAGTAGGTCTTGGTTTCCTAGTGAGCCTGTGTCCTTATGCTGTGACCTTTACCTTCTCACATTTTCTTTTTTTTCTGGATCCTTCCCCAGGTTGGTTAGGTTCTCATAAGGTAGTATTCCTTGAGGACAGTCTGTTAAGGAGAACAGAGCTCTCTGAGCTTATTTCAGAATGGTTATTTTCCCTTCCCACTGCTGAAGCATAAAGGGATTTTTTTTTTCTTTTTGATCTTCATCATGAGAATCTGGTGGGGAGGCTGCAAGTAAAACTCATAAAACTAAGACGGCTTCCCTAAGGATGAGCCTCCAGGAGTATTTTTCTATGAAGCCAACCCATGCTCAGTCTCAATAACTAGTCAATTTTCCTTTAAGTGTTCTGACCAGGCTCTAGCTGCAGCTTCTGCTCCTAAGGAAGCTGGGATTCTCTGTGTTCACCTGTGTCCCAGTTTTTGGAGTGGTGGTTTGCCCTGTGACTTCAGTTCTCCAATGGACCTAAGAAGTGTTGATGTTCAGTTTGTTCATTCGTTTTTCTTTTTCACTGATGAAGGTGGGAGTGACAACTTCTAAGCCCCATACTCTTTCCATGTAAGATTAGACTTATAATTCATTCTTAATTAGAATTATGTTTCTCAATTTCCAAACATATGGGTTTCTTTCCAGGTATCTTTTTGATACTGATTGCTAACTTTTTTTTTTCTTTTCTATTTTATTTTTTAACTTTACAATATTGTATTGGTTTTGCCATATATCAACATGAATCGATTGCTAACTTTTAACTGCATTATGATTAGAGAACTTGGCTTGTGTGATTCCTTACCTATGAAATGTTTTAAGGTTTGTTTTATGGACCAACATGCAGGCTATTTTGAGGAATTTTCCATTTGTTTTTGTACTAGATACCTGTTACTCAGCCAGTGGGTGTGGTGCTCCGTCGCTCAGTCGTGTCCGAATTTGCAGCCCCATGGACTGTAGCCCGTCAGGCTCCTCCATTCATGGAATTTCCCAGGCAAGAATACTGGAGTGGGGTGCCATTTCCTATTCTAGGGGATCTTCCTGATCCAGGTACAAACCCGTGTCTCTTCATCTCCTGCACTGGCAGGCAAATTCTTTACTACTTGTTCCACCTGGGAAGCCCTAGTGGGTGCAGCGGAAGGAAATAATTGGTGTACTTATGTAGGACCAATAAGGGGAATTATAAAGATGCAGGAGTCACAGAGGGATGGAAAAGCACCCTAGGCTCTCAAGAGTGGGACCAGGTACTACCTTACAGGAACAGGGAAGGGAGCTGTAAAAGAAGGCCACTTGATAGGGGCTCTGGAACATCAGGGAAGGAGACAGGAAAATAAACACACCCACTCTCTTCCTGCTTTCCTCTACTCTTACTAACTCTTATTAGTTGAACCCAACCAGAGCTTAGAAGGTAATGAAGGCAGTCAACAAAAGTCTATCTATCAGGACACAGATCAGGGGAGAAAGTATGCATTTAGTTTTAGAAGGGCAAAAAAAAAAAAAAAAAAAAATGTCTAGCATACATAAAAGGTAGAGCGGACCCTTCAGGATGGGTGGAGCATATGGGTGGGGAAATATAAGCATTGGTAAAAGGAGGAGATTGGTAAAGTGGATGAGAAAAAGTATTGAAATTATAGGTAGTATTTCCATAATAGCGTACATGGTTTGCACACATTTCACTAAACGGCATTGTAAGAGTCCCACTGTAAACAGGCGGAGGTGATGAATGGTGAGACTGAGCTAGGCAAAAATGTGAGATTTGTGGGAACAAGGGAAGGATGGATATTGGGTGGATGAATTTTGGTTGGAAGTAACAGAGGGAAAGGGTAGAATTTAAGTAGGAATCCAGACTAGTGATAGACAGAAGGGCATGACTGGCTAGGAAATTCCTATAACTTGAAAAAAAAAGTTGGTGGGGGTAAGGGTAAGTTTAAATAGAGACAAACAGAGAGGTTTTAGGGAAGGTTTTTATTACAACTATTTACATGGATTGTTGCTATGGCAGTGTCAGCAGAAATCCTGCCCACAGTCCAGCAGAAAATGACTTTGCAGATAAGATAGAATTCTGTATTCTAAATTCTCCTTGGTTTCCTCCTATCTCTTCCCTCCCCATATCAATAACTCTCATCATTTTTATGATTCTTCCATTTTAACACCTCATCTCTCCTTGACATTACTGACATCTTTGGCCATACAATTCTTTATTTTAGGGGATTTCCTTTGTATTATAGAATGTTCAGCAGCATCTCTGGTCTCTACCTACTAGATGCTAGTACCTTACTCTTTCCTCCAGTAGTGACAACCAAAAAAATACCTTCAGATATTGCTGAATACCCCTGGGGGAGAAAATCATCCCTACTTAGAACCTCTGCTCTAGATTTTCAGAAATAGAACAGTGGTGGGGAAGACAGAAGATAGAACTGTAAGTATAGTTTCAGGAAATGTAGTATATTATAGGTAAAGCAAGAGATAGGAAGGAATCTTCATGAAAAAAAGGATACACTTAAACTGTATCCAGGTTAGTGTCAAAATTTACAAGTTGTAGCAAATAAATGTGTAAATAGGTCAAAGTGCTATTATATATTCTTGTACAATGCAGATGTCACTCAAAGCTTTCTTGATCCTAGGAGATTTCTATCTACAGCTCCCACCCCCAGTTTACAATGTGGGGAAGTAGGTGCTCTCCAGAGACTTTTGCTCTTGCTTCTGTTCTTCCTCTTCTCCATCAAAAATCCATATGCATTTGACATACAGCTCCTCCTCTTGCTGCCTCTGAGAAGTAATCCTATTAATCAATTCTTATATAGGGAGACAAATTTCATGGAGAATTTTGAGGCAGGCATAGAGGGATGGTGTCACATACCTTACAGCATATTTCTCCTGCTGCTGCTGCTAAGTCACTTCAGTCGTGTCCGACTCTGTGAGACCCCATAGATGGCAGCCAACCAGGCTCCCCTATCCCTGGGATTCTCCAGGCAAGAACACTGGAGTGGGTTGCCATTTCCTTCTCCAGTGCATGAAAGTGAAAAGTGAAAGTGAAGTCGTTCAGTCGTGTCCGACTCTTAGCGACCCCATGGACTGCAGCCTTCCAGGCTCCTCTGTCCATGGGATTTTCCAGGCAAGAGTACTGGAGTGGGGTGCCATTGCCTTCTCCACTATTTCTCCTACTCATTGTTTTTTTCCCCTATGTTCCACATCCTTTTGTTTCCCTCATGGCTCTCAATCTGCTCCTTTCTCAATCTTAATGTTCCTACCAGTTGACTTTGCCCTGGAAAGAAATGCTCTGGAAAGAATGAACTTGTCATCCTCTTTGATGAATTTCTCTAGAGGATCATACTACTTTCCCCCAAATTTTGGAATACACTCCTCCATTTTATTACACTTGCCCCTCCAATCATGAAAATGTATAACTAAGAGAAATTTGGTGGAAGTGAAATTAGATAGATGAGCATTATTAAACATCAACAGGATCTGCCATAAAGATTGTGGTGCTGGAGACAACTCTTGAGAGTCCCTTGGACATCAAGGAGATCAAACCAGTTAATCCTAAAGGAAATCAACCCTGAATATTCATTGGAAGGACTAATGCTGAAACTGAAGTTCCAATACTTGGTTTGAAGAGCTGACTCATTGGAAAAGACCCTGATGCTGGGAAAGATTGAGAGCAAGAGGAGAATGGAGTGGCAGAGGATGAGATGGTTAGATAGCATCACTGACTCAATGGAGATGAGTTTGAGCAAACTCTGGGAGATAGTGAAGGATAGGGAAGCCTTGTGTGCAGCAGTCCACGGGGTCACAAAGAGTCAGACACAACTTAGCAACTGAACAACAACAGCAGGATCTTTCAAGTCTTATACTAGCAGAAAGGAAGCCGTGAGTACTCCTTCCTGGAGCTTGTCAGCTAGTGAATCTCCCACTTCTTCCGGCTGCAGGAGGGGAAGTCAGGGGAAGTAGCTGCCCGTCCAGGTGTTTCTAACTACACAGACTCTGCTTGGGAAAGGCTGCTTCTCCCAAGGGCCCTCGCCATGGCCCCCTTCATTTCTTTGTTTCGGAAACTGTAGATGACGGGGTTGCACATGGGGGTGATGATGGTGTAGAGGAGGGAGAAAGGCTTGTCTTTGTCAGGACCGTGTGTGCTGCGGGGGTTCATGTAAGAGAACATGGCCGAGGTGTAGAAAAAGATGACCACGGTCAGATGAGAGGCACAAGTAGAGAAGGTCTTGCCTCGACGAGAGGAGGAGTTCCTGCCCAGGATGGAGGCCAGGATGTGGGCATAGGAGATGACGATGAGCACCATGGGGCTGAGCAGCACCACAATGGCATCGGCAAAGATGACTCTCAGACTAAACTGGGGGTCTCCACAGGAGAGAGCAATCACTATGGGGGCCTCACAGAAGAAGTTTTCTATGTGGTTGTCTCTGCAGAAGGGACCACGAAATGTCATGTAGTCAAGAAGGATGCCATTGATCAGCCCAAAGAACCAGGCTGTACTCACCAGTCTCACACAGACCTGCCGGCTCATGATCTGGGCATAGCTAAGTGGGTGGCAGATGGCAACATAACGGTCATAGGCCATGAAAGCCAAGAGGATGCACTCAGCCACACCCACACCAAAAACCAGATACATCTGGGTTAAGCAGGAGGCAAAGGTGAGAGTGTGATTCTTTATCACTAGGTGGACCAGCATCTGTGGGATGGTGGTGGTGATGAAGCAGACATCCAGGAAGGACAGGTGGCCAAGGAAGAAGTACATGGGGCTGTTGAGCCTGGGGTCTGTCCAGGTGATGAAGATGATGAGGCCATTCATGGCCATGGCAAGGCTGTAGAGGGTTAGGAAGAGGGCAAAGAGCAATGCCCGAGTGGATGGGGAGCTCTGCTCAAAGCTCACGAGGATAAACTCAGTCACGGTGCTGCCATTCCTTGTGTCTACCACCTGGGGCCTGCCTGAGAAGGGAAGATAGATAAAACACAGATAAGAGAGTAGGGTATAGGTAGGGGAAAATGAGTGAAAGATACGGGAATCTCAGTAAACTGCACGTGAGTCGGCACTGTCACGGGCACTGAAAATACTAGTTTTATTGCAGGCTGCGATAATGGAACCATAGTATAACCAAGGCAGATCTATTATCCTTTGTACAAATCAGGCTGTACTTGAAATACCATATGCAGTTCTGGACCTCTATTTTAAATGATTATCCACCAAAGGGATTATGTTCAGACAAAAAAGATGGTGAATGATCTAGAAACCACATGACAGACTTTTAAAGGAAACTTTAAGGGGAAGTCTTAGGGACACTCTGAGAGGTCCTTTTTAAATGTTCATAGGTTTTTCATCTAGAAGAGAGAATTTACTTTTTCTATGTAACCTCAATAAGTAGAACTCAAACCGGAGAGTAGAAATACTAGAGGAAAAAAATGACTGCTATTTCTTATGATAAATTTTTTTTTGTTCTTTTAAATATACAACCAATGTCTGCTCCTTGTGGAACATCTGGAAAATACCAAAAAAGCAAAAGCTAAATAAATAAATAAAAAGAATCAACCAGAGGGAAACTACAATCTATATTTTAGTTCATGTATTTTCAGTAGGTTTTTTTTTTAATGTTTATATTTTAAAAGCTTTGAAGACCAAAACAAGGCTGAGTGGAAACTTCCATAGGAACTTAAGTGAGGGGAGTATATTTTCAAGAAGAAATGCAGTGATTACAACTGATTCCAGGTTGGGGAATGCAATGCAATATAGTGAGAAAGTAAAAAGAATAAAAATTCATTCTTCATTTGAATGCGGAACTGGGAACAACTGCACTCCACTCCACTTTACAGTCAAAAATGGTTTATTCATTTAATAAACGAATGCCTAGTGTGTTCCGTATACTGAGCTGGGTGCCAAGGATATAAAATCATGCAGAGAACTTACTCCCTGACTCCATGGATATTATACTATACCCCAAGTAATTAAATCAGGAGGATAAGTGAGCTCATAGAAAACCCATATAACATATGGACAATATTAATAAAAAGCAAACATGTATGGGCAGATATATTTCAAACTCTATCGCCTCCATACAGGGAATGTACCCTTTGGAAGGGTCATGAAACACTTGCAACATATTATTGGTATATTAGAGTATAAAAAAATCTTAAATGAATTCTTAAGGTCCAAAAAAGTTCAGATCATATCGACCACACTAAAACTAGGCATTAAAATTCTTCTTAAATTTCCACATAGAGGAGATTTCTTAAAATTTATTTATTTTCTCCCCTCGATGAGAGAAAAAGAGTACAGGTGTCAGCTAGTGTATGGGATTTTCCTTAAGAATACTGTTTATCATCACATTGCACACTTCAAATATCATATAATTTTTTAAAATTATACCTCAATAAAGGTGAAAAAAAGCCTGTCAAATCCAAGTGGGAAAAAAAAAAGGAATATTGCTTGCTCATTTTTTTTTTTAACTTCAAGAAAAGAAATAAACTCTTACTGAATATATAAATTTAGAGGGTATTGTTTTGATAAATTGTGGATAACATTCTTCTGATCAGCAGGGCTTCCAGGAGTGTTGCACCATTTGTGCACTGCCCAAAGGCTCCTGAAGGTCACAGTGGCTGCTGAAGTCCAGCCTTTGCTCAGCTTAACCAAGCCGTGTACCCTGGTGAGGGGCTGTGTGGATTCAAAGTGGTACCTTTCTTCTAATCCTGTTCTGAGAGGGAGTGACTTTTTAAAATTAACCCAAATATACCATGTATGTTAGGAAGATGTGGCCATGAGGATAATTAAATTTCACCACTTGTTTTTTTTTTCCATCTGATAAGACTGGTGAAGTCTTTGAATGAATAATAATAACTAAGCCTATGTTCTACTGAGTGGGTTTTATGAATAAAAAGGCAGTAGGTATTTCTTCTAATGTGGTAGTACTCAAAGTGTGGTCCACAGACTAGTAGCAGCAGAAGGGTCACCTGGGAACTTCATAGAAATTATATTGGGCCTCACTCCAGATCTACAGAATCATAAACCCTGGGGATGGAGTCTAGCAATCAGTGTTATAACAAGCCTTCCACGTAATTCTGATGTACATTAAACGTTGAAAAACTACTAACGCAGTTGAAAAGTATAGCCCTCAAGACAAATATAGTCCATTGTTTATTTTTATAAATAAAGTTTAATTGGAACACAGCCATACTAATCTGCTTATGTATTGTCTGTGGTTGTTTTTCCACTACAAAGGCAGAGCTGAATATTTGCCAAAGACCATTTAGCCTGCAAATATGACTGTCAGATTTAGCAAATAAAAATATTAGATGCCCAGTTAAATATGATTTTTCAGATAATCAATGAATAATTTTTTATTACAAATATGTTCCATGCAATACTAGTAAATCAATGCATGGAGGCTAAAATATTTACTAGCTGGTCCTTTACAGAAAAGGTTTGCTGACTCTTGCATAATCTTATGATTGTAGAGTGGACTTGCCTCCAATAGGAGCATGTAAGGGAGGCAATGAGAAAAAGGCCTTATTCCTGATCCTGGGATTCTGGTGGGTTGAGTCTCAAGTACTTCCCTCCCAATTAGAAGACTCAAACTAAGAGATCAACCTGCCTGGGATGGAAGGGCAGCTGGTGCCACTTGCTTTTCTGTTTATTAAACTTATTATATGAGTTATTTTCTTTAAGTGCCTACTGTTACACATGTTCAATTAAGATAGAGTGGATGTTTTAGTAGAATTTTGCTACTAAACCAGAAGGGATTTTGTAACAACAATAAAACTAGGCATGATTATGAAAAACACTCCATCTAGTAAACATTGAAAAACAAAAAGCCCTCTGAAAACAACTTTTAGATAGATCAAACAGGGAATCAAAAGATTAATTACAGACTAAAAAAATAATGATAATAAAAGGAAGCATATATCAATAAATATATACACAGGTGTTTGTTAAAGGAAAAGTTAATAGCCTGAAATACTTGCATTAAGAATAAGAAATAAAGATAAATTAAATGAAGTGAAATAGCTCAAGAAGTTAGAAGCAGATAAAATTAACATAAGCAAAACCAAAAGGGAATATATGGAAAGATCAAAGAAGAAATAATTGAATACAAAAACAGAAAAAAGTAGTTAATAAATAAACTCAGAGTTAATAAATAAACTTAAAGATAATAAATAATTTCAAAGAAATTGGTCCTCTGAAAACATCAATAAAATAGACGAACTATTATTTACATAAGAACAACAAAAATGAGATGAGAGGAAGAAAGCACAATATACAAGTTATAAACAAGTTTTAATAATCACAGCCACAAAGGAAAAAAAATAGTTATGCCACAGTATTTTGCCTATGACCATCGGGTTTGAAGGTCGGAGGAAAAGATAATTTTCCAGGTAAATGTTAATATAAATCACTAAAATTCATTAAAGAAAATATAGAAACCAAACTAAACCAAACCAAACTAAACTTAATGAAATGAAGCTGTTCTGAACTTTGGCTTCACATTATAGTCTCTTGAGTTTTAAAATGTTGCCATGATGTTGCTGTGCCTATGTTGCAAACCAGACATATTTAAAACAATGTAAGGGGAGAGATTCAGGCATCAGTGTTTTTAAAAACTTCCCAGGTGGTTCCAATGTTGCAGTCAAGTTTGAGAAGTACTAAAACGGAGAAAATTGACAAAGAGCTAAGCCCCAAATGGCTCCAGACCATGATAGTTTCCTGAGTTCTTTCTAATTTTGCAGCAATCAAATATTTTTGACAGTTTATGATAGAAAAAATAATGGGTTCCTAACTACTTTTACAAAGTCATCAAACTGTTGAATCCAAACTCTGAGAAGTATACAAAAGAAAATTATAACTAAGACAGTTTATTAATAATGATGAGTCAGGCAAAGTAAAATCTTAACAAATAGAATTCATCAATGCAAAGAAAAATACATCATGATCTAGTGAAATCCATTCCAGTGATTTAAGGTTCTGCTTATGTTAGGAATTCTAGTACTGTAACTACCATAATAATATGTCAAAGGTGAGAATATTCTAAATTATAAATGAGATGTTTGATAAAATTCAATAGTGATACCTGATTATTAAAATTTCTTAGTAAAGCAGTACTTGAAAGAGGTTTCCATGTCATAATTTAAAAATTTATCTAAATTAAAATAATTATGAAACACATTATGCATTATGTACTATTTGTTCTGATGTGTAATATTAAGTTTTTAAAGCTTCAAAACCATACATGGAATAGATAGTCTTTCTTTCATCCTTATTTTACAAACACACAGAAAAGGGGAGCAATTTGCCCAATATCATGCAGACACTTGAATTAAAATCTGAGAGTCTGATTCCAAAAGGTACAGTCAACTGCCCCCACAGCTTCAGAGTTTTGGATGCCCTATAATTACTAGCCAAAGTATCTGAAAAATGAATTCAAGAGGTAGTATGTTGGTACATGTTTAACAGATGGCTCTTCCAGGGACACCTGATTTGTAACATTTGCTAATTTCCATAGTGTAAATATTCCCATATGACCTGCTGCTGCTGCTGCTGCTAAGTTGCTTCAGTCGTGTCCAACTCTGTGCGACCCCGGAAATAGCAGCATACTAGGCTCCCCCGTCCCTGGGATTCTCCAGGCAAGAACACTGGAGTGGGTTGCCATTTCCTTTTCCAATGCATGAAAGTGAAAAGTGAAAGTGAAGTCACTCAGTCATGCCTGACTCTTAGCGACCCCATGGACTGCAGCCCACCAGGCTCCTCCGTCCATGGGATTTTCCAGGCAAGAGTACTGGAGTGGGGTGCCATTGCCTTCTCCGCCCATATGACCTACTTTGCTAGAAATGTGACACCACTAAGCATGGAGTTAGGAAGGGATGCCGGTCACATTACTGTTGTATGCTTTTCCAACCATATGGATACAACAGATGTAAATACAGGACCTTGAGAGGATAGATAATAGTAAAATGTAGTGAAAAACTTAGAAAGTAATGAATTTTTAGTATCTATTACCTGTGTCTTATAATATATTTAATGGCTTGTTATAATATGTTAAAATGGCCATGTTTAACAATCAGTTCTTAAAATGCCTCAAAATTTAACAATTGGTTCTTCAGAGCTGGTACCAACTGGGTTCAGCACACCACTGGAGTGAAAAGGAAGGGCAGAATTATCATTTGCAGGCGTATTGTTAGCATTGGTGAAGACTTTTAGGATTAGGTGCATTTCTTCCTTTCTCTTTATGTTTCTGCCTCAGCCTACAGGGAGGCCAGATTTTCTACCTAGGAGGGGATAGGATAAGAGTACAGAAAACACTTTTGACCTCACTGTTCATCTTTCCTGTAGAAATAACTTAAATATCCCTCAGTTGAGCACTGGTTACGCATATTATGGTACATACAAAAAATGGGAAAATCTTGTAGAAATTATGTCTTACCTCATTCTGTTGCTATAGCTAGAAACGGTCTGCTTGTCACCAAACCATTTCAACAGGTAAGAAGGACAGTCTCATGGAGGCTGTGGATGAGCTAGCCTAGGCAGGACAATGGAACTTGGGGTCCTCTCTGGAAGAAACAGTACCCCATTAGCTTACATGAAATTTCTTACATGAAATCCCTTACGTGAAATTTCTCAAATCATTCCAGATGAATGTCAACTCAGGTAAAGTTTCTTTACTCACTTACAGTAGTTTCTAGTTTACAAAGCATACTTATGTATATTATTCTGTTTAACTCTTATAAAAACCTATTAATAAGGTACTATCTCCATTTTACAGAGGAGGAAAACTGAGGCTCAGAGAGCTAAAGTAACTTGCCCAGGATCATACATCTAGCAAATAAAAGTAATGAGATTCAGACCAGGCCTTTTAAGTCCTTATAATAACTTTTCCCAAGCTGCTTAAGGCAGAGATGTCACTACCTCCTGTAGGTTATACAATTACTTAATGTCACATTTTGGTCAGGAATATATACACACACCCACCCATGTACACACACATATGTGATAATTCATATTTCATTATAGTTATAGGCTTCCTTCTTTGAAATTAATCCCTAATAAAAACAATATATTATGAAGGAAGAATTCTCTTTAAGATTTGGAGCTATTGATTAGCCATTTTAGCCTTTTTCCTTAGGTTAAATATTTACAGGCCCTTTTATGATGCCTTGCTATCCTTATTTCCTCATTATCTTTAAAGTTTCCAGAAAGAAGAAAAGAAGCAACTAAAGAAGACATTGACTGGAGGCTTGGAGACAAGTATAAGAACTAAAGCAGCACATACACTTTGTATTTAAAAAATTCAGTGTATATAATGCCCCTGGCTAACAGACTGATGAGATCATCCTTGAAACAAAGAATATATTGTGGAGGGCGCTGAATCAGAACACTGAAAAGAAAGACTAATGAGGTTAAGAAGGAATATTCTGGGAGATACCCCTATTCAACTATAGTAAAGAGCTCTCCTCTAATGATCATAAGACAGAACAATAGAAAATAGAAGTAAGTGCAACAAGAATATTAAGTTAGACTAAAGGAATGTTTTAGTATTTTAACAAGGAGTTTGAAAGCATCAAGTGACTGACCAAGGAGTAATGAAAGATCTTTTCTGTACTCATTGCAAATAGGACAGATTTCAGTGCATCAGGTCTCATTTCAGGTCAAAATGGTCCAAAAGCGCAGTGGACTGGAGCCTATGCTTCCTTCTGTGTTTGCTTGTGTGTTAATAGCATTAAGATACAGCCACACTCACTCCTCTCCATATCCAATTAGCCTTTCGTTCCCTTTTTTCAACCTCCCCTACCAGCTTTATGCACCCTCCACTCCATTTACGATTTACCATACACAATCCATCTATTTGTTCATTCAGTTTTTGTTTGGTGCCTACCATGCACACACTCCAGTCCTGGCCTCCACACTTTTACACATACTGGTCGTTTTTTATGTTATTGTCCTTTACCCCTATTGGCTTCTGGTGAATTCTTTCTTATCTTTTGTGATGCAAATTATATACTGCTTCCTCAGCAAAGCCTTCCCCAATAAACTATCACCTCTCCCGTTCTTTTCTTTTAATGAAAAATCACTTAATTTCTTTTCAGAAGTAAGCTGTTTTGATTCCATTATTTGCTCTTTAAGCCACAAATGTTGTGGACAGTTAATACAAGGCCCTCCAAATGATCAGAAGAATTAGCTTTATAACAATTCTGGCAGTAGACCAATACTGATATATTTAACAATCTTTATCATGGATTAGCTAAGAAATAAATACTAAATATAACATTGAAATAATCAATACAAAATAAAACTGAAAATAGGTAAAACTATATGCAGCAAGATTTAGATCTATAAATTTTGACTTGGGAAAATGGGACTGGATAAAAATAAGGCCCACAAAACAAATCTCATAGAAGCAGAAGCTATCATGGTAAAATTGATTTGAACAGAAGACTGATAGAAGTATATTGATAAGTTAAACATAAATAAGTTAGTCTGGATCAAAATAACTTCAGTATTTTTATTCACATGACAAAACTGGAAATATTTTAAGTAGTATACTAGAAAACTGATCAAGGAATTAATTTGGGTTAATGAATTTATTAAGATTAAGTCATATCAATAATTCAATGGTGCTGGTATAATTCTGATTTAAATGCTGTTATTGACTAACATAGAATCAGTCAGAAGGCTACAACATTGAGAGGAAAATAACTGTAGAATCGTTAATAGTGGGACAAAAATATGTATTGGTTCTCCAGCACAAAGCAAACTTCTGATTAATGGTTTCTGAACAAGTAAATGAATATTTAAACAATGTGATTTTTGTTGATCACTTTCTATCTATGTAACCCACTAGCTGAAATTTACCTGAAATGCATATTTATCAAATTTGAAATATTTAATACATAATTCAGTCTGAAAAATTTGCGTTTTTAGCTTTCTTTTGAACATTTCAAGGAGTTTTAAATTCCAATTGATCTATGTATCCTCCTACCTTAATTTTAAATAAACAAAAATATGTATTACTCAGGAAATGAGAGCATGCAATACGGAGAAAAAGGGACAAATTAGAGAAACCACCATGATAACGCTGAATATTTCTTCACTATTTCATTGATCCTTCTGCTTTCCAAGAAAGAAAGAGAGAACCTTAGGGCAAGGGAAGCGAACTGAGGAATGTAAATTGATTTTTTATTTAGTTTGTTTTAAGAAAGCTTCACACCATAACTTAACCGTAGTTGTATAAAATTTTGAATATATTTCAAAAGCCCACAGGAAGAATGGAAGAAAATAGAATTTTCAATGAAGGGGAACTTCTGTGCCAAAGGTGATAAATCATCAATCAGCCTTCTGGCTCACACAGATGTGTTTTATTAAGCCACAGTCTTTCCTCTGAAGGACATCTCATGTGAAACTCAAGATATAAACTTCTAAGGGAAAAACAGAAGATCTTCCTGCACTGTGCCTATTCTTATCAATAACTAATAGAGTTAATTAGTTTATTAGAAGCCTCTAGCTCGTCCCAGTCCCAAGACTCTTAGTTGTCACTCCACTACAGAATGTTCTGATAGGAATTCAGGCTTTGCCTAAGTCACACTAGAAATCATGAAGAGAAAAAAAAAAGAAAAAGAAATCATGAAGAGAAAGATAGATTGGACTGTATCAAATGGAAAGCTGGTAGAACTAAAAAAGAAAATATAAGAGGCAACAATATATGAAATTTATTTTAAAGAGCTTGTCAAAACACCAAGATCTTAAGAGATAAAAGGACAAGAACTAATTATTCATAAAATGGAAAAACCATTCCAAGTGTTCAAACTCTTTAATAACAAACAATAGTTTTAAAACAGATACTATTTATGATCCACTAAATTATATAAATTATAAAATTATAACATGCTGGTTAAGTGGTACTCCATTCTTGGCTGGAAAGCAGTTTGAAAACATGTAACAAAAGCTTTAAAAATGTTCATTTCTTTTAATTTAGGATCTTTTAAATAATACTGACCCCAGAGTTCAATTATCTGGATTAAAATTCTGGCTTCATTGTGTTGAACTCAACAATGTTGTGCTCTATCTACCCAAACAAAGCAAAGATTTCTGACAAAATAAATAAATAAAATTCTGGCTTCAACACATATCAACTGTGTAAACTAAGGTGACTTAAATTAACATGCCTCAGCTTCCTCATCTCTAAGATGGAATAATAATGATAGTAACTACATTATATTAGTTGCTCAGGCATGTCCAACTTTTTGTGACCCCAAGGACTGTAGCCTACCAGGCTCCTCTTTCCATGGAATTTTCCAGGCAAGAGTTTCAGAGTGGGTTACCATTCTCTTCTCCAGGGGATCTTCCTGACCCAGGGATCAAACCCAGGGACTCCTGCTTTGCAGGCAGATTCTTCATCTGAGCCACCAGGGAAGCCCAGTAACTACATTATTAGATCATTATGAGGATTAAATGAATTGATATTTGTGAAGTTTTTTGACTAGTGCCTGGCACACAGTGCTAAATAAGTTTTCTAATGTGAATAGAATCAACCATTTAAAAATTTACTCCAAGAAATTAATTACCAAAGCTTTATACACAAAATTGCAAATCATGGCATTATTTATAACAGCAAAAAATAAAAAGCTATAATAGAGAAACGGTTATCTACATTATAGATTAAAGTGTTGAAATATATAGTCATTAAAATTATGTTTATGAACTCTCTATAATGATGCTGAAATACTTAGTAATTTTAAGTGAAACAAAGAGCAAAATATAAACCAGCATATTTGGTATACCCATGAGTACATTAATTAAACAGCATTTTCCTTTGCATTGATAAATGATCAAAGGAAGCTCACCAAAATGTTAAAAGTGGTTCCTTGTACTTTCATATATTGATATATATACATTTTTATGGTATAAAGTAATAGTATGTATAATAATATTATTTTGGTATGATTTATAAAATGCACCAAAGATAAACACACTCTCACTTACTCATGACATCTTCTTACTCTTTGTGTTTAAAATACCCTTGTTAAACTGAGTAAATATTGTATATAATTAGTTTGTTTAATAAAGCTATATGTATATATAATTAAAACATATTAGGTATATTAAAAAGAAATAGATCAACTTAATAAATACATAATTTATTCATTCACTCAACAAATATTCATAAAGAACTTATTATGAGCCAGGCCCTGTTTTAGACACTTGGGAAAGAGCAATTGATCAAGACCCTGATGCTGGGGAAAACTGAGGGCAGGAGGAGAAGCGGGTGACAGAGGATGAGATGGTTGGGTGGTGTCACTGACTCAATGCACATGAGTTTGAGCAAACTCTGGGAGATAGGGAAGGACAGAGAAGCCCTGTTTACTGCAGTCCATGTGGTCGCAGAGTCAGAAACAACTGAGCGGCTGAACAATAAAGACTGTCCTCACGATGCTTCCATTCTATTGGAATTAAGAAAATAAAATAGAAATGGCTTTGGCTAAAAGAATGTTGAAGTGGCTAAAAATATACATCTCGAAGGACTGAAAAAGATTTAGAAGGGTTAAACTCATGGTATTATTAAGCAAAGTCCATCAAATTTAATAATTCTTAGACATATGCATTTCAGACAGTCATATTCTGAGATGATTTCCTTGGACGTTAAAATTAAGAGAAATACAGACAGACCCCAAAGCAGATGCAAAAATAGAAAACTCTTAAAGAGTTGAAATCATCCAACTATCGATACACATAAGCTGTTATGAATTTGTTAAATGTGAATTTTAGGTGAATCTGTCATTGTGAAAATTAATCATTAGGCTCACAGGAGGATTAGTTTTAGGATACTTAGTTCACTCCCTTTAGGCTACGGTGGAATTAATATCTAAATAGCTTTTGTGATTTTTATGGGAATTAAAAGAAATATTGTTATCAAATACCTAGCTAAGTCTAACCTTCATCTATTATAGAGCAATTTATATTGTCATAGCCTTAGCAAAAAATAAGACTTATGTTCAATCCTTTCTTTACCATGTAGTAGACATTTTTCAAGGTAAATGTGACCTTTCCCCCTTACTCTGACTCTTCTAGATTCTATTCTTTTATAGTTAGATCTATTGCAAAATCTCCATATTTCTGAAACATGAAGAATTATACTTCATGTCGCATGTCGGTCTGACATTGTGAGGGCCCTCACTTGGCATGACAGATCTTTACTGCTACGGACAAGACAAAAGCACAGGCTGTATTCACAAGGAAACTTCTCTGGCACCCACAAGTGAGCTGTGATTTTAAATCTTTCTTTCAATCTACTTTCTTACTTTTAGATGGATTTCATATCCACTTTGTTTCCACTTGATAGTTGTTCATTGTCTCCTCCCCAGAGACACAATCTAAGCTATAGAGCAAAAACCAAATAAAAACCTTCTGAAAATAACCACCCCTAGAAGGGGTTTTAAATAATTTGGGGAAAAGTTCACCCCTGAAAACACATTTCACTTCCAGTACTCTAAAAAGCAGAGGGAAAACAAAGTGCAAAGGTGACCAGTTAATCTACTTTTAGAATGATCTGTGAGTGTGCTTAGTCACTCACTTGGGTCCAACTCTTAGTGACTCCGTGGACTGTAGCCTGCCGGGCTCCTCTGTCCATAGAATTCTCCAGGCAAGAATACTGGAGCGGGTTGCCATTCCCTTCTCCAGGGGATCCTCCCACCCAAGGTATAGAACTCAGGTCTCCTACATTGCAGGTGGATTCTTTACTGCCTGAGCCATCAGGGAAACCCTTTAGAATGATTAGTCCTTGACTATTAAAGGCCTGGATATTTGTACAAGATGAGATTGTTGGAAATTATACACAGGTACTTTTTGATTGATGAGGTCAAAATTGAGCAGAAGATAGGCTTGTTTTAGAAGTCTTAAGGCTACAGTTAATGTGAACTACAATGCCATTTATGTTGTCTAGAAAAACTGTACAGATTGTAAAAAGAATCAGAAATACAAAGATAGGGAGAGAAGACAGACCATCTGAAAGTCTTGGAAAGAACTAAAGCATTATCAGGTCAATGACATACACTGTATTAATATTTAGAGGTGATGGAGATACTATTTTGAAAATTAACATCTACATGTGAAATATACATATATATGGCAGATGTATAGAAAAAGCTTAGGGTTTGGAAGTAGATAAACTTACTAACAACATTTTGTTGACTGGTGTAAATATTAATTGATAAGGAAAAACCTATATTCAATGTGACTGACCAACAGTAGTTGTTTAGTACACATTCATTACCTTCTCCTTTACTTCTTTTCTCCCTTCTTTTCTTCTTTGCACTCTGTATGTTGGAAGAGATCTTTTAAAATCTTGATCCAATGTTCCACTTACATGGAAAATTCCTGGGTAGAAACTGGTGGTTTTTAAAAAATCACTCTTCTGGATCAGGAAATTCTTTTGTATATGAGGTTAAACTCTTGTCTCATCTCAACTCCTTGCCCTACCTCCTTTTAAATTTATTTATTTTGTATTCCTTAGAGAAAATGAGAAAAACTGAATTTTCATGTTATTTGCTTGTTTTGTAATATATTCATAAACCTGTTTGAGACTTCCTCAGCCATCTTTTCTCAAAGGAGCAGGAAAGAAAAATGCACAGATAAACAGGAAAACTATTCACAGGAAAATGAAGTGAGAGAAAAGCACAACTGGGAAAGGAGGAAGAGAAACACATCATGAGGAAGATAAAAGGAAAAAAGGTGGATGGGAAGAAAATGGAAGATAAAGTCAAATCGGGGAATAAAGTGAAAATTAGAAATAAAGTAAGACTACATTGTGAAAACATAACTGGGACCATCCCTTCCATCCAAGACTCTCCATGGTTTAGATTCTCTCACATATGCCTCACAACAATCTGTGAGGAACTTCATGCGAAAAGGTGCCACTAACAAGACTTTAAAACGGAAACAGAACCTCGGGAAAGAGGAAGTGACCTGACTTGTCAAGTATCTAGAAAGGTAGAGAGGTAAGACTCTAATTGTGGCCATTTAGTATCCTCAAAACCCCTGTGGATCAAGGCCATTTATCATTAGTGTATGAAAACCAAAAGAAACTTCCTGGTCCTGGGACAGTGCCCTTTCTGCTATTCATGCTGAAAGAGAATGGAAAAATTATTAAAGGTGGGGATAGAGAGAGAGGGAGATGAAAGCCATGGTGAGGGTAGACAGAGAGCCAGAGAAAGAGAAAAAAACTCCTAGAAAGAGGAAAAGCCAAATAGGAGACAGACTGAGAGGCCCACATAAGCAAAATGGCACATGTCCTTGGGTGGTACAGAATCAACCTGCTAATCTAGGAGTCTGGAACCCTCTCAATTCAACCAGGTGACTCAGAAGAGTTGGTCTGGTTTTGGGCTCTTTCTGCCTTAGGTCACTTCAAAACCAGACCAGCTGTCTCATCCAAGCCATCTGCCCCTCAGCCAGAGTAAGAAGGGCAGGTGGAGAGAGCCTGATAGAAACACAGAGGGGAGATACAGAAGAAGCAACTAACTGGAGATAGTTGGGAAATCAGACGCATAGCTAGTCATCTAGAGAGGAAGAAACAGAGCAAGGGGTTAACTGAGTCAAGATCTGTGACATTTGGCTTTTTAAAATAAAAAAAATAACCCTGTGACATCTTGTATATGGCCACTGTGCTGAATCCTGTGTGATCTGAACACAAGTGGTTTCTGAGAGAGACGGTGAGTGTTCATCTCTGATGGATGCCAACAGAGGCAGAGTCAGCTTTCAGCACAGGGGAAGTATACGTTCACTGACCTTTTCCATGGGCTTTGGCATATACAAGCGAGGACATTGGCTGTGCTGCTGTCAGGCCCAGAGTGAAGGTGCTGTGAGTTCTGCTGTAAGCCAGCTGCTCATGTATACTTTGAGTTTCCAAGTCTCTATTCCCTCTGACTCTACTGTACTCTCCACGCTATCTTTCTCACTCTATCACACACACACACACGCACACACCAATGTAGCAAGAGATCCAGCAGGCTCACAACATCATGGAAGTAGAGACTGCTTCTCTCTGGCTACTATAGGAAACTTACTATAACAGATGAAGAATCCATTTTTAAGTCTGTCTTTATCTGATCAGGTCTCAGGAGTCTAAGCAGATCAGAGCAGTCTTAGGATCCTCAGGGAAACATGTCCATTGGCAAAGCGCCCTGGAAATTCTGGGTTAGTTTCAGATTTGCCAGGCAGAACATTTTTTTCCCCACCTAAGACTGCTGTTTATTAGAACTAGAGGTCATGATATTCCTGTTTCTTGACCCCTTATGTCAGACAAAGAATCCCCATTCCCCAGAGGTAGAACCTACCTATAACCTATCACTGTCAACCCGAGGGATTAAGGAAGATTCAATCCAATGTGAGATGCCAGGAAATGAAGTTTTCTTTGGAAAAATGTTTAATTCAGAACAGTTCCTAAATGAAATCGATTATCTAGTCATGTTCAAAATGTCCTACTTGTCTTGTATACTCTTTTTTTTAAACAATTGTTTTGTTAGTATAAGAATCCAAGCAAGACCTTATAAGCAGCACAGCACAGGAAAGGGTGGGCCATGTCAATAAGACTAATTTTGCATACCTCTGCTGGCAGTAGGAAGGCTCTAATTTCCTCGCCTGCCCTGCTCAGATGGGTTTAGCAATTGCACAGGGTTGAAGCTACAGAGGCAGCATTTCATCAAACTTGGCCAGGGACTACAGGGCTGATAATGTGATAGTGTGCCACGTTTAAGCCTCTATTTTCACTTTCTCCTCAAGCAATCTTTGATATCATGTGCCAAGGGACAGTCCACTGGGGTGCTGAAGGAAGCCCCTTATTAGGAACCGCTTGTGTTCATGACATTAGTGCAACATGAGGAGAAACCAGAGCAGAGGGTAAGGCAAACAAAGGCCACCCTGCCAGGAGATCAGGAAACTGTCATCTGTAGAACAAGGTGAGAAACGGGGTCAACCTCTTCTAGGAGTATCTTTAGGGAAGGAATGTTATTTTGAAATTGATACATGAAATGAAGAAGATGAACAGCTTCCAATCTAGGTAGTATAGAAATAGCTTTAAATCTATCTCCCTCTGACTTTGAATCAAGATGAAGAGGCATATCCTGACCTTTCCTCAGGCCCTTGGGTTCATTCTTGAGGGACATTTTTTTCTGGGGTGATAAATAGACCTCTGTACAGGAATAACACTGGACCCTTTGTTCTTTAACCACAAATGAAGTCCTAAAGTCTTTAACTCAGTTGTCACTAAGTCTGAAAGAGTAATATCGAATATATTGCACCATCTGTAGGTATAGTGTTAAAGAAAAAACTCATCCTTATCCAATTTTTAACTGATCAAAATACAAAATACCATATTGTGCAATCTAACAAATTTTGAAGCTGGGTATAATTTTTAAAAAGGGAAATAGCTGTCCTGAATTAAGATGATTAACTCCATAAAGGGTGACATTAATTTTTTTGAGAACAAGCATTGTTGTTACTAATATTTAATAAATGGTAGAGAAGTATAACAACTGACAGGCTACTATGCACAGCTCACAAAATTCCGTGTCTTTCTTTGGGACATGGTAAACAGAATTTCTTAATTTTAATATAGTCATATGTAAGATTCCCCCTTTTTTTGTTAGTACTTTTGTCTTAAGGAACATTTCCCAACCCTGGCATCATGTAAATATTTTTATATTTTATCTTCTAAAGCTTTATTGTTTTACCAATTAGATCTAATAAATGATATGGAAGTGGTTTTTGTATTCTGCATACATCAAGTAGGAGGCAAATGTTGGTGTCATTTGTTTTCTGTATGAAAAGTAGTTGTCTGTGTATGGGTGTGCTCAATTGTTCAGTCATGTCTCATTCTTTGTGACCCCATGGACTGTAGCTCACCAGGCTTCTCTTTCCATAGAATTCTGCAAGCAAGAATACTGGAGTAGGTTGCTATATCCTACTCCAGAGGATCTTCCTGACCCAGGGATTGAACCCACATCTCCTGCATTGGCAGGCAGATTCTTTACCACTGAGCCATTGGGGAAGCCAAGTTGTTTGGGTATCCTTAATTCAAAAACCTTTTTCCATACTGCTTAGCAGTTCCACCTTTGTTATGAATGGGTTTTCATAACATGGATGGATTTTATGTGTGTACCATCATGCCGTTTGTTAGTAAAGACAGTTTTAATTCTTCCTTTTTACTCTTTAGGCCTTAATACTGATTAAAATACTAAGAATGGAAATAGTTGTTTTATTCCTTATATGAAGGAAAAAGTATTCAAGATTTCATCTTAAGTATGATATGAACTACAGGTTTTTTTGTTTGTTTCTGTGGATTCCCTTTGTTAGATTGAGGGTCTCTACCTTTTTCTAGCATTTCAAATTTATGTTCTCATGCCTACAAAATAAAAACTAGCTTTTGAGAACACATTTAAACCAAAATATATACATTTTAAGCATATTAGAAAATTGTCTACTGTTGCAGCAGTGAGGCGAGGGGAGTGGAGATAAAGGGTATAAAGACAGAATAAAACTTATTAAAGACATAAATCAAGAGGGCCTTTCCTTGCAGGCACCAATGATAGCTTGTCAGGAACAGAGAACTGTAATTAACTCAATCCTCCCAGGAACAAAATTTTTAAAACAAATGAAAACACAAACATAAATATATTAGCACCTAGAACATGAACAAAATAGCATTTGAAAGAGGAAAAGCTGGAATGATGAACAGCTTGCAAAAATACTGACAGTGATATGGGCTTTTCATTCTGAATAAGAAGTCTAAAAAACATGGAAGTCTGATTCTCAGACACACGGGTGTCATTTACAGTTGGAAGGGGGGAAGTAATGTTTTGGAGGTTCTGATTTAGATATCTGAAATACTTTATCTCATTTATCACTCAGTCTTTATAACCACATTGAGCTGAAGACTGTCTTAGTCAAGACTTTTTGTTGTGAGAAATAGAAACTCATCTGTAATAGTTTTGAGGGGGAAAATGGAGTTTATATAGGATGCATGGTTATCTCACAAACTCAAAGAGCAAGAAGGTAGGCAGATCTCCAAAGCTAACCAAATCCTGGGCAGTCATTATCTTAGGTTCGTTGTCTGGAGACACGTTATTTTACCTCTACTTCCCTCTGTCTGATGACTTTCACCTATTCTCCCTGCCAATTTTTTTTGTTTCTTCAGGTACATGGCAGAAGACAACTACTCCATAGCTTGAGTGTCTGCTTGTTCCAGGCTAGCAATGGACTGTACTTACTACATACCAAAATCCCAGGAAAGAGGACATAGTTGATCCAGCTTGATCATACTGATCGTGGTGATGATGGGGGAGGGGTGGTGTCCCATGATACTTAACTAAAGTGATTGCCAGCACCCACCACTGTGGGAGAAGAAGAGGGTTCTTGGGGAATGGTCTGTGTTTCTAAAATCTCTACCACAACTAACAGGACTGAGCAACATCTGCCAAATGAATGAATGACATGAGACTCAGTGCTCTTCAACTTCAAAGCCCATGATTTTTCTAATACATCATACAGCCTTCAAACGTTTGCATCTGAGATAACTGTTTCCACTACCTCAGTAAAAGAGCAAGGTCTTGTATAAGAGCATTTCCAGGAAACAGATGGCACATTCAAATCACAATAATTTGAAGAAGTTTAATAAAGATTTATTTGCAAAGGTGTGGGCATGGTATAGGGAAATCACAAGGGAGGTGGGCAGTTCTTGAAATCTAACATTAGAGGGGCTCAGCCTTAAGAGGTAATGGGAGATGGTGGTTCAAACCAATATTGTAAACCAATCATCAATCAATGAAAAAAAAAAAACAAAACAGAGAACTAAGTAGAGGGGGCCACAAGGTGGGAGTGAGATTTTAGCAAGGGGACTCAAGTGAGCCCACAACCCTCATAGGGAAACCGAGGTCCGAAGGATTAAATGCCTCAACCTCACACTCCTACTTCCCTCTGATATTCTGCCTATGCTACTCACTGGCTGAACCCAGTAGAAAGTCAGAGGTAAGGGAATCTGTCGATGTGGTCCATACAGCTTAGCCTGTGAAGCTGAGAGCTAAGTGAAGAGAGTGAGGGATTATACTAAAGAGAGAAACAACTCTCTAGGTCTTTAGACTGGAAATTCAAAAATGAGATTTTTTTTAAGGGTGTTCCTAGAGGTTCTAGATATGTTTAGTTTTCATGTCTTGGGTAAGCCATATATATTAAACTGATTACTTCAGCTGAAGTCACTAATAATTGTGCCTCAGGGGCTTCCTTTAACGTCCAGGGCTCTGGACACTATCATCAGAACAGCTTTGCTTTAGTATGGTTATTGCATCAGGATTCTGCATAAGATTTCACTGAGGAAACAGAGCTATAGCACCACCTATCGTCAGACTCGATGGACCTGAGTCTGAGTGAACTCCGGGAGTTGGTGATGGACAGGGAGGCCTGGCGTGCTGCGATTCATGGGGTCGCGAAGAGTCGGACACGACTGAGCGACTGAACTGAACTGATAGTCAGGCAATGTGCTAAGGACTCAAAAATGAATCTCAGATTAGTGAGGAAGGCAGAAAAGCTAAGTTACAGTGTACAGTGTTAGGAAAACGCACAGGTTATGAAGGGAACTCGCTGTTCTGTGCTTCGTCGCTCAGTCTAAAGGAAGGTTTCCTGGAGTCAGTAACTGGAAAGGGAGGTAAAGAAATTCAGAGAACACTGCTGTTGTCCAAAAGAGGGAAGAGGAATCCAACAATTATGCAACTCTTTGAAACGGGGGATATCGCTTGGAAAGAACGAGATTACAGATCCATGACAAGGATAGGAGCTAGGGTGATTCCACGTGATACGCAAAGATCTACGCTCACGCCTGCCTTCAGCCTTGCTCCGCCCCCATCCCATCCTCCGTCAAACTGGAGAGGCATTTCAACAATTGCCCGGGGCTGGGAGGGTATCCTAAGCCAGAGGCCAGCAGGCCCTAGCGGGAGCGGAGGCCTGCAGTCTCACAGAATAGCTGGTGTCTCCCAGAGTGATCAGATTCCAGCTCTCCCGCGGGGAATGGGCAGCCAAGGAGAAGGCGCTTATTGGTTGTTTTAGCGAAGCTCCTAGAGGCTGGGGAAGGCTGATTGGCGCAGGTTCTTAGCTCGGACCACGCCCACCTCTTCTGGCGGTGGCAATCTGATCAGGACCCCGAGGCCTTCTGGGTAGTTTAGTGGTGCGGCGGCTAACAGGGCTGGGAAGCACTGGGCCAGCTTTAGGTGAAAAGAGCCCAGGGCCGGGCTACATCTGAGGGCGGGCTGAGCCGGGACTCTGGGTAGAATTCCTGGGTTTCCTTCCCCACATTTTTCTGCCCCTGGGCCAGTCTCTGCTAACCCCGTACACCAATGCGTCGGTTCCTGTCCGGCGCTCGGGTCTCCTGGGAGCCCAAGACCTTAAATGGCTTTTGAGAAGACAGTTCTAGGTCACTCAGCCAAATCCCAGTGTTCCTGGCCATACTCGCCCGTCACCACCCACGTTTAACACACTATGTCTATGATCAGGCAGTTCCTCTAGTCTGGAATTACTAGTCCCTGTCAACGGCTGTCAACCCCGCCCCATTTTCTACCTTTCATTTACTGATTATTCTTTAAGGCTTAGTTCTAATATCACCTTCTCAGTATAAAGCCTGCCCCATTCTTCAGGAAAGTATTCAATTACCTCTTAAGGAGTTCAGGCTCTGGAACTGTTGCCCAAGGTAGAATTACATCTATGACATTTGAAATGTGATGAAATTTTGAACTGATTTGTTCAGTTCAACTGAGGCCTCTTTGAGCCTCAGTTTTGCAACTCAAAATGAAGGCAGTACTAGAGCCTAAAGGGTTTTGTGAAGACTGAAAGAAGCTATTAGAACCTAAATAATAAATGTGAGTGCTGTTATCTGTCTTCTCATATATAGTCTTCTACTTTGTATAGGCCTGTTATATAAGTTTGCCCTTTGTATTACCATTACTGGTTCTTCAGTTTAGTTCAGTCGTTCAGTCATGTCTCTTTGCAACCCCATGAACCGCAGCATGCCAGGCCTCCCTGTCCATCACCAGCTCCCGGAGTTCACCCAAACTCATGTCCACTGAGTCGGTTCTTACCAGCCCTAATAGACTTAGAGCTTAAAAGCTGGAACTGTGTCTTGTTTATGTCAGCATGCAACAGTGCTGGGAAAATATTAAATTATCTCTCAGAAGACTTTTTTAAAAAGCACACTTTCCTCTCCTTTCCCTTTCTTCTTTTTTCTCTTTTCTCCCACCCCTACCTTTTAACAAAATTTTAAGGCTTTTTGAAACAGAAGTTTTCAAACTGGAGAAGGAACTGAGATGCTGAGGGAAGAATAATGGTGACCAGGAAGACCTTAACATTCCCCTTTCCCTGGACTACACTTAGGACAACTTTCTTCTTGACTGTTGTCCCTGATCTCTTTTCTTAGAGCATTCACTTTAGAAACTTGGAATTGCAAATTCTTTCTCTGCCCCTTTGAAATGTACAGAAACCTACCTAAAAACCACTTTCCAGTTTTTAGACCAAGGGAATGTCTTACTCAAGGACCCGGGAACCATCCCTTCGAAGTATAATCCTCAAGGAAGATAGCACCCCTATTTCCTAGTCTCTGTGGGAGGGTAGGGATCTAACTTTAATGGGTGTCTTGCCCCAAATTATAAACTACAGCATGCAAGCTTACTTTTCCTCTGGATAAGAGCAATTACCACCCACAGGTCGCCTAAATATCTCCCTACTGCAGCTCTTAAAAACTCTCCAGCCCCTTGTTTCAGCAGAGTTGAATTTGATCTCCTTGTTGCAGTAGTCTTAAATAAAATCTTTCTTGCCTGCTTCACTTTGCCCTGGTATAGTTTTTCTTTGATGATGTAAATGTTTAAGTACTTTGCTTATTGTTTCTTCTTGATTACAGTAGTGTCTCATTTCCTCCTTGTTATCTGAGAAATGCTTCTTACATATTCTCATATCTACAGACTCACCAGTTTGGACTTAAAACAGTAGAGCTTTGTGGAGTGAAGCTATTACTTTAGGTCACTGTAGAGGGTAGTAGGTGATATGCAGGATGTGGAAAGGGTTATATATCTATCTGAGAGCATCCCAAGTGAGGTGCATTCATCTTAACGGAAGTAGCACCAGAAAACAAAGCACAGGCCTGTATCATTTTCTTTCCTACCTATTATGAAAGGAGCATGAGAAAGATGCAGTCTTCAAAGAACGAGAACAGCTGAGAATATAATGCCCTTTCAAGGTATGTTGGATTAAGTTAAGGAGAGAAGCTAGAAAGATTGAGATCACAAATAGAAAGTCTTCAGAAATGGTGGAAGTAGTGTTGGAGTGATGTTCCTTAAAATACAGGGAGTGAAATGTTTCCATTTAAGATGAGGAGGTAAGATGGAATAGGACTGAATTGGAATTAAATGATAGATGGCTACCAAAAAGGAAGTAGGGAGAGAAGAGTTAATTAGGGGCATGGGTAACAGTATGAAAAGGCAAAATGATAGGATACTGAAAGAGAAACTCCCCAGGTCAGTAGGTGCCCAATATGCTACTGGAGGTCAGTGGAGAAATAACTCCAGACAAAATGAAGGGATGGAGCCAAAACAAAAACAATACCCAGCTGTGGATGTGACTGGTGATAGAAGCAAGGTCTGATGCTGTAAAGAGCAGTATTGCACAGGAACCTGGAATGTCAGGTCCATGAATCAAGGCAAATTGGAAGTGGTCAAACAAGAGATGGCAAGAGTGAATGTCGACATTCTGGGAATCAGTGAACTGAAATGGACTGGAATGGGTGAATTGAACTCAGATGACCATTATATCTACTACTGCGGGCAGGAATCCCTCAGAAGAAATGGAGTAGCCATCATGGTCAACAAAAGAGTCTGAAAGGCAGTACTTGGATGCAGTCTCAAAAATGACAGAATGATCTCTGTTCGTTTCCAAGGCAAACCATTCAATATCACAGTAATCCAAGTCTATGCCCCAACCAGTAACGCTGAAGCAGCTGAAGTTGAATGGTTCTATGAAGACCTACAAGACCTTTTAGAACTAACACCCAAAAAGGATGTCCTTTTCATTATAGGGGACTGGAATGCCAAAGTAGGAAGTCAAGAAACACCTGGCTTAACAGGCAAATTTGGCCTTGGAATATGGAATGAAGCAGGGCAAAGACTAATAGAGTTTTGCCAAGAAAATGCACTGGTCATAACAAACACCCTCTTCCAGCAACACAAGAGAAGACTCTAAACATGGACATCACCTGATGGTCAACACCAAAATCAGATTGATTATATTCTTTGCAGCCAAAGATGGAGAAACTCTATACAGTCAGCAAAAACAAGACCAGGAGCTGACTGTGGCTCAGACCATGAACTCCTTATTGCCAAATTCAGACTTAAATTGAAGAAAGTAGGGAAAACCACTAGACCATTCAGGTATGACCTAAATCAAATCCCTTATGATTATACAGTAGAAGTGAGAAATAGATTTAAGGGCCTAGACCTGATAGATAGAGTGCCTGATGAGCTACGGAATGAGGTTCTTGACATTGTACAGGAGACAGGGATCAAGACCATCCCCCTGGAAAAGAAATGCAAAAAAGCAAAATGGCTGTCTGGGGAGGCCTTACAAATAGCTATGAAAAGAAGAGAAGCGAAAAGCAAAGGAGAAAAGGAAAGATATAAACATCTGAATGCAGAGTTCCAAAAAATAGCAAGAAGAGATAAGAAAGCTTTCTTCAGCGATCAGTGCAAAGAAATAGAGGAAAACAACAGAATGGGAAAGACTAGAGATCTCTTCAAGAAAATCAGAGATACCAAAGGAACATTTCATCCAAAGATGGGCTCGATAAAGGACAGAAATGGTATGGACCTAACAGAAGCAGAAGATACTAAGAAGAGATGGCAAGAAAACACAGAAGAACTGTACAAAAAGATCTTCATGACAGATAATCACGATGGTGTGATCACTGACCTAGAGCCAGACATCCTGGAATGTGAAGTCAAGTGGGCCTTATCACTATGAACAAAGCTAGTGGAGGTGATGGAATTCCAGTTGAGCTATTCCAAATCCTGAAAGATGATGCTGTGAAAGTGCTACACTCAATATGCCAGTAAATTTGGAAAACTCCGCAATGGCCACAGGACTGGAAAAGGTCAGTTTTCATTCCAATCCCAAAGAAAGGCAATGCCAAAGAATGCTCAAACTACCGCACAATTGCACTCATCTCACACGCTAGTAAAGTAATGCTTAAAATTCTCCAAGCCAGGCTTCAGCAATATGTGAACCGTGAACTTCCTGATGTTCAAGCTGGTTTTAGAAAAGGCAGAGGAACCAGAAATCAAATTGCCAACATCCACTGGATCGTGGAAAAATCAAGAGAGTCCCAGAAAAACATCTATTTCTGCTTTATTGACTATGCCAAAGCCTTTGACTGTATGAATCACAATAAACTGTGGAAAATTCTCAAAGAGATGGGAATACCAGACCACCTGATCTGCCCCTTGAGAAATATGTATGCAGGTCAGGAAGCAACAGTTAGAACTGGACATGGAACAACAGACTGGTTCCAAATAGGAAAAGGAGTTCGTCAAGGCTGTATATTGTCACCCTGTTTATTTAACCTATATGCAGAGTACATCATGAGAAATGCTGGACTGAAAGAAACACAAGCTGGAATCAAGATTGCCGGGAGAAATATCAATGACCTCAGATATGCAGATGACACCACCCTTATGGCAGAAAGTGAAGAGGAACTCAAATGCCTCTTGATGCAAGTGAAAGTGGAGAGTGAAAAAGTTGGCTTAAAGCTCAACATTCAGAAAACGAAGATCATGGCATCCGGTCCCATCACTTCATGGGAAATAGATGGGGAAACAGTGGAAACAGTGTCAGACTTTATTTTTCTGGGCTCCAAAATCACTGCAGATGGTGACTGCAGCCATGAAATTAAAAGATGCTTACTCCTTGGAAGGAAAGTTATGACCAACCTAGATAGCATATTGAAAAGCAGAGACATTACTTTGCCAACAAAGGTTCATCTAGTCAAGGCTATGGTTTTTCCTGTGGTCATGTATGGATGTGAGAGTTGGACTGTGAAGAAGGCTGAGCGCCGAAGAATTGATGCTTTTGAACTGTGGTGTTGGAGAAGACTCTTGAGAGTCCCTTGGACTGCAAGGAGAACCAACCAGTCTGTCTAAAGGAGATCAGCCCTGGGATTTCTTTGGAAGGAATGATGCTAAAGCTGAAACTCCAGTACTTTGGCCACCTCATGCAAAGAGTTGACTCATTGTTAAAGACTCTGATGCTGGGAGGGATTGGCGGCAAGAGGAGAAGGGGACAACAGAGGATGAGATGGCTGGATGGCATCACTGACTCGATGGACATGAGTCTGAGTGAACTCCGGGAATTGGTGATGGACAGGGAGGCCTGGCATGCTGTGATTCATGGGGTCACAGAGTCGGACACGACTGAGTGACTGATCTGATCTGATGGGTAACAGGAAAGAAACTGGTAGTCTGAGAAGCTTGATAGAGGTACGTATTACTTGGATATAATGGAAAATATCAAATAGTCATGCATTTAAGGAAACTGGAGGACTTAGAAGGCATGTGACACCTAACATCTCCTACTTGCCCTTTCCCAACACGGAGAAACACAAACATACACCAAATGCAGTGTTGCTAATTTAATGCCACCACAAATTCCCCCTCATGGGCTAGTGGAGGCAAACAAGATGAATTTTAGGCTGCTGATCCCTAATTTTTCTTTTTCTCCTTTTCTCTAGCTGACTTTTCTTAATGTCTAACACTGCTCCCTGATTCCTTTTTTCTTACTTCTTCCTCTACTGTTTCTCATATAGGAGCAGAGTGGATGAGGGCAGATTCAGGAAGAGAGAGTGGAGTGTGAGAAAAAAAAAACAGATTAAGTTGAAAGAAAAAGTTTACTCCTAAATATCTAGGCAGAACTGAGGCTGGGAAGAGCATATAAAAGTGCTATGCAAAGAAAATGAAATAGAATTAAGTGTACTTATGTGTTTATAGATCCTGTTGTGAGAACTTAGAAGAAAATTACTCAGCAGGAAGATTTCCAAGTCTCATGAAGAAGGTCCAAGAGAACACAGTGCTTAAAGGTACATCAGATAGATGAGCATTAGACATCAATAGGAACTTCCAGGCCTGATGCTGGTGCCAAGGAACCTATGAATGCTCTTTCCTGGAGCCTCTCAGCACAGGAAAGTTATCCAACTCTCAGGACTGGAGGAGGAAGCTGCCCCTCCAGGCATCTTCCCACTAGACAGACTCTGCCTGGGAAAGGCTGCTTCTCCCAAGGGCCCTCGCCATGGCCCCCTTCATTTCTTTGTTTCAGAAACTGTAGATGACAGGGTTGCACATGGGGGTGATGATGGTGTAGAGGAGGGAGAAAGGCTTGTCTTTGTCAGGACCGTGTGTGCTGCGGGGGTTCATGTAAGAGAACATGGCCGAGGTGTAGAAAAAGATGACCACGGTCAGATGGGAGGCACAAGTAGAGAAGGTCTTGCCTCGACCAGAGGAGGAGTTCCTGCCCAGGATGGAGGCCAGGATGCGGGCATAGGAGATGACGATGAGCACCACGGGGCTGAGCAGCACCACAATGGCATCGGCAAAGATGACTCTCAGACTAAACTGGGGGTCTCCACAGGAGAGAGCAATCACTATAGCGGCCTCACAGAAGAAGTTTTCTATGTGGTTGTCTCTGCAGAAGGGATTCTGGAATGACATATACTCAAGCAAGATGCCATTGATCAGCCCAAAGGACCAGGCAATACTCACCAGGCTCACACAGACCTGCTGGCTCATGATCTAGGCATAGGCCAGTGGGTGGCAGATGGCAACATAACGGTCATAGGCCATGAAAGCCAAGAGGATGCACTCAGCCACACCCACACAGAAGACCAAGTACATCTGGGTCATGCAAGAGACAAAGGAGACAACATGGTTCTTCACTGTCAGGTGGACCAGCATCTGTGGGATGGTGGTGGTGATGAAGCAGACATCCAGGAAGGACAGGTGGCCAAGGAAGAAGTACATGGGGCTGTTGAGCCTGGGGTCTGTCCAGGTGATGAAGATGATGAGGCCATTCATGGCCATGGCAAGGCTGTAGAGGGCTAGGAAGAGGGCAAAGAGCAATGCCCGAGTGGAAGGGGTGCTCTGCTCAAAGCCCACGAGGATAAACTCTGTCACGGTGCTGCCATTCCATAGGTCCACTGGCTTGGATCTGCTTGAGGACAAAGGACAGGAAAAGCACAAGAGAGACAGCTGTAGAGTAATGCAAGGTACTCACTTGATCCCCGAAACACAGCTATAATAGCACAAGATGGGTGATTGGTGATAAATGTTTTGTAACTTAAGTAAACATAATGTAATTGGCACTGTATGGGGCAGTTAGAGTACCATGGTCACCATAGGCTGCATCCATGGAATCATAACATTAAAAATAAGGAAGTGGTGGCTATATTTTATTCTAGTTTAATCAGGCTGAAGTCAAGTAAAGTATCTGCTCCAGGATCCTCAGTGTTGAAAGATTAGCCTTTAGTCAAAATGCATTCAGAGGTGAAAAAACAAGATAGATTTCCAGAACCCATGCCAAAGAGAGGAGTGGAGTATTTCAGAGGAAGGGATGTTAGTTCATAAAAGATTATATCAAGGATGCACTTGACAGACACTTGAAGATGTATTTTTCTAAAAAAGAAAAAAAGCTCAAATATGGTGGTTGGGTTTAGTCACTAAGTTGTGTCCGACTCTTGCAATCCCATGGACTATATAGCCTGTCAGGCTCCTCTGTCCATGGGATTCTCCAGGCAAGAATACTGGAGTGGGTTGCCATTTCCTTTTCCAGGGGATCTTCCTGACCCAGGAATCGAAGCCAGGTCTCCTGCATTGCAGGCAGATAATTTACCAACTGAGCTACCTATTTAAAACAATGAATGGGTTGAATTTTTAGAGAGAATTGTTGTTGTTCAGTCGCTAAGTGGTGTCTGACTCTTTGCAACCCCATGGACTGCAGCACACCAGGCTTCCCTGTCCTTCACTATCTCCCAGAGTTTGCTCAAACTCATGTCCACTGAGCTGGTGATATCATCCAACCATCTCATCCTCTGTTGCCCCCTTCACCTCCTGTCCTCAATCTTTCCCATCATCAGGGTCTTGGGTCTCCTGCATTGCAGGCAGATTCTTTACCATCTGAGCCACCAGGGAAGCCCCTTTAGAGAAAATAAAAACATGCTAACCCTCAGGATTATCTCTCAGGTGAAAATGATTAGCATAACTTGAAACATCAGGCTCAGCCCGTCCCAGTCATCCTACTTCTTTCCAGTCTCAAGCTCCTGGTGTTTGCTGCTGCTGCTGCATTAATGACCCACGTCGTGCGTGCTGGAGATGGGCCTGGTTGTGAGCTCTTGCACGCTACCTATCAGTTTTCCTTCTTAGGTAGGAATTTAGAGCTATACATAATTGGATGGAAGGGATCCAATCGTCCTGTGAGAACAGGGGAGTTCTGAGTAGGGCACAGATTCAATATTTCTGAATAGACCTTCAGACAACTTCAATCTGTCCCTTTACTAATAGCAGTAAGTCTTTTTCTTTTTCTATCATCAGAGAACAAGCATTCAAAATTTGCATGCTCTATTCTCACTGTAATGTTTAGGAAGTCATTATGTTCATATTAAATCTCTCCTACTTTTTAATCGTGTTTTGGAGTTAGGATATATCAGATAGATCCCTTCTACTTTCAGATGCTTATAGACACTGTATTCCTTCTTAACGTTTAGTTCTTCATTTTCTCTTCTTCCACTTCCTTTTCTACATACTCTCAATTTCCCTCCTCTGCTTTCCTTTCACCCAGTTTTTCCACTTATTTCTACTTTTCTTTTCCTTCTTCCTTTCTCATCTCTGGTGGTGGGTATCTGTCATTAGGCTGCCTCTGGTTGAATTCCTCTCTGCTCTCCATGTCTTTAAATCTCTCATGTTGCCTATCTTAATTTTAGAAGATATATATGCTCTTACTTGGAGAAGGCAATGGCACCCCACTCCAGTACTCTTGCCTGGAAAATCCCATGGACCGAGGAGCCTAGTAGGTTCCAGTCCACGGGGTTGCTAAGAGTCGGACACGACTGAGTGACTTCACTTTCACTTTTCACTTTCATGCATTGGAGAAGGAATTGGCAACCCACTCCAGTGTTCTTGCCTGGAGAATCCCAGGGACAGAGGAACCTAGTGGGCTGCGGTCTATGGGGTCACACAGAGTCGGACACGACTGAAGCGACTTAGCAGCAGCATACTGTTACTGCCAATTTTTAGCTTTGCATTCCCTGTAGGTGTTTCCTAATAGGTATAGGCAGTGTTTGGGGAGTAGGCCATTCCCATTATATCTGTTTTGGAATGATCCCCTAGAACTTGAACCTAGAAATTTTCATATTGAGGGCCAAGAAATGTCACAGAGGGGCAGAGTGAACTATTTAATCCAAGGGTGGCTTTGAATCCCAGGCACCCGTGGACTTGTTGACGCTGAGGTCAGAGTCTGGGCAAGAGAAGTAAGTGAGCTACATTTCAGATAGGTTGACTTGACTAAGAAGAAACTGAAGTTCGATTTATGGAATTATTCTGATCTACAGGAGCACAAATGTTTATTTGTGGCTTGTTTGTTAGAGAGAATATTCTGTGATACATAGTGCCTTGTTAACTGCCATCAGGGGTTAACCAGTTAAACATTTGTGTAAGTAAATGGGACAATATCTTGAAAATCACATCCTACCTCATTCTGTTGCTTGACTGATAATCATGTTTGTTTCTGAATCACTGTGGCAAATAACAGAGAAACTCATGGTGTTTGAAGAACTTGTCCAGGGAGGATGGTCTGACCTGGTGAGCCACTCTGGAAGAGAAGTTTTGTGTGATGACCCTGTTAGTTCTCTGTCATCTATACCATGGCTGATGAATGTTTACTTAAATATTAAATAATAATATTAAGTCATGTGTACTGTGCTTTATAGGATAGGTATTCAGTCTTACATGTCACATATTCCATTTGTTAATAACCTTATTTTGCCTCCACCTTTGTTATAGAGGATATTTCTACCTTCTTCAGGATTTTAAATTTTGTCTTGGTGCTAACTAATTGAATTTTAGCACCATGACTTGAAAATCATAATGCTGTCTTATCTGTTAGCTGAAGAAATATCAGCAAGAAAATAAGAAAGCATTCATTCTCCTAGAGCTTCAGATAAGCTAACATTATTCTGTAATATAAAACATGTCTTTGCAAATATTATTTCTGACAAAGATTCTTCTAAGACTGGGCATTAGAGATTGTTGCTATGTGCTATAAAGCTAATTTCAAACCCCTAAAATATAATTTTTATTGGTGGTCTTAATTATGGCCATGGTGTTATTGAAGTTGATATCTCTCTGTTTTCTGAAAGGTCTATATACTTATGACATTTGTTAGTCATGGGATTTTATTCTGCCAAGTGCTTAGAGATGAAATAAATAACTACCCATGACTCCTTGGGTTTCTTATTTAAAGAACTGAGAGTCTGTAATTTCATTTAAACTAACAATATTTTATAAAGTTGTTCACATATATCATAACATTTGACTCTCCGATTTATTATTATATTTTAAGAATACAATTTAATCTCATTGAAGAACCTCTGTCATTTTGGACACTGCAGCTAAAACACAGTTTGTTAAGGAGAAAAGAGTAGAAAATGAATTTTCAGTTGTGGTCTAGTTTGACCTCAGATTTGATTTTGTTAACTCACAGTTCTGATCCATTTTAGGCTGTCTGCAAGCAAAGCTCCAAGAGCCTTTCAACAGAGCAATGATTTGCATTGGAGGAGCAGCCACATCAAAGTAGAAGAGGGACTGTCTTAATATACCACACCTCTGGTTAACCAAAGACTTAATGACTTAAAGACTTAGTGCTAGATACTGTTAGGGGAGTGTAGGGTGGGGAATAGCTGCCTCCATGTTCCTGATGTTTCCTTCCACGGGAACAGAACTGAAGTAGCACCACACTCCTGACCCTTACCTCCGCCTTCATTCACACTATCTCCTGGGAGGTTGAGTAGCTTACTTGATTTGTGATTTTAGAAGGAAAGCTGAGCACATGTGTCTGTCTCTTTCCTCTAGCCTCCCCTTGGGAATGAGTGGCTTTTCTCAGAGAAGGCTTACCCTTGTTTGGGGGGGCTCTGACGGTGTACTGTGCTGCCATATATAGGGGAAAAAGTCTAACTCTGTGCTTCTGCATTAGGAAGTCCAATTGCTAAAATTTCTACTTTGTTATAAAGAAAATTGGGATTTTATCCTCCATTTGCAGACTCATTTCTCAGTTGATTCAGAAATGATAAGAAGGAGTAGTGTTATTTCCTGGACCTCCTCAAGTCCCAATATATTATTACTGTAACATTATCACATATATAGAAATAAAAGTACAAAGAAGTATGATAAAGCTTTGCCCAAAACAAAAGATACTGAGCCATAATGGTGTTTGGCAGATCCTGAGAGAGAAGAATTCTGCTGGTACACATGTACTGAATTCTCAAAACACAGTGCTGGTGAGTTAAGTCTATATTTCTTGACCACAGGAGCACAATGAACAAAGTGTGCTACTGTAGACTAGACTGATGGGAAAATGTCTCATTGTAAACTAAAACTCTGGTTCCTGTCATATCTCCTGAAGAGGACCAGGACCCTTTTGAATAATTCAGCATTTAGCACAATGTAACTGTTGTCTTCCTAGCATGCTATGACCTAGGAAGAGAAAATATAATATAGCAATATATTGCTTATTTATTCTGTGGAGTATGTTTCTTTTAGGGATGAGGTTGGCTCACTTAGGTTGTAAAGAGGGACTCACCAGCCTTATTTAAAATCATGTAAACTCTTCTCTTAGAAAGAACTTCAGACTCTATAAGGCTCCTTTAAAGAAAATGTGCCTCTAGCAATTTTAAATCCTACACAGCTTGAAATATGGTTACTCTTTTGTATACTATAATTTAATACTTTTTGGATTAAATACAACATTTCGTGACCTCAAAGCAAAAAGGCATCATTTTTACAGGTGAAAAATCTTTATGGTAGATACATTTATCCTAAGATTCATGGACTGCTAGATAGATATGTTTCATAGTGTCTGTGCATGTCTGAAATGTTGTAGGAAAAGTTGTGTGTGTAAGAGCCTTTTTTATTGGGGAGTTCACAGTTCAGTCAACTTTTAAAAGGTAGTTGAAAAAAAAATAAAAGGTAGTTGAAACTCACAACAGTTGAAAAACTTGTGATTTAGAGATCTGAAGTCATTAAATTCCCATAGGCTTCTCCACTTTAAATTGAACATGAAAGTACTCTTTTATCTCACACAATTGTCTGTTTCCTCAAAAGTGTCTCCTATGATCAACTTATGGTTGCTGGGGGAAAGGTTGAGGGGGAAGGACAGTTAGGTAGTTTGGGATTGACATGCACACACTGCTCTATTTAAAATGGATAACCAACAAGGATATACTGTATAGCACATGGGACTCTGCTCAATGTTATGTGACAGCCTGGAAGGGAAGGGAATTGGGGAGAGAATGGATACGTGTATATGTGTCGCTGAATCCCTTCACTGCTCACCTGAAACTATCATAACATTGTTAATCGGCTATACCCCAATATAAAATTTTAAGAAGTAACTCCTATGGAGAGTGATTGAGCAATGGTTGAGCACCCAGTTCCAGCACCAATGAACTTTTGAGATAGACTATAGATATCCCCAAGGTATCTCAAAGAATTCAAGGCAAGTAGTTTATTATTAGCTGGGGCTTTGGCTCCCAACCCTTGTGTGGGAGATATCCTAGCTCTCATGTTTGAGGTAGACCACATGTTAAGCTTTTATTTGTTTTCCCGAGTCACTCAGTAGCCTAAGGCCTAAAATAGTAATACTACCTGAGAAGCCTCCTTGTTGATTTTCTCCAGACCTATACTCCAATATTTCCATCACAAATAAAAGAGAATAAACTGACCTAAGAACACAGACAACTGAGTTGGGATGGGGAAGAGAGTGCAATAAGTAACTAAATAGCTTATTAATGACATAGGTTCAGAAGATGACATTCTGAATCACCAGGGAGGCAGTGCCTCTGGCCATATGAGTAACCAGACCTTACCCAGAGAAAATACTAATTTTTTTTTATTGGGAGTGGAATCGGGAGGAGGTGGTGAAATAAAAACAACAACAAAAACACTAAAATGGAGCTTCAAGGCACTTAAGAAGGTCCATCCTGGGGAGTATTGCTATGGCGGGCAGTGGTTTTCAATTTCTTTCAAGGTTAGGAAAACCAGAAATGGTAGCTAAAGGAACTTCCTGTCCCACAAGGGCACTTAAGCACTGATATGACTTTGGGCTTCCTTGGTGGCTCAAATGGTAAAGAATCTGCCCACAATGCAGGAGACCCAGTTTTGATTCCTGGGTCAGGAAGATCATCTGGAGAAGGGAATGGCTGGGTACTCTATGGCTACTCCCTCCAGTATTCTTGCCTGGAGAATTCCATGGACAGAGGAGAGTGGCAGGCTACATACAGTCCATGGGGTCACAAAGAGTAGGACATGACTGAGGGACTAACACTTTCACTTTTCACTTTCATTAAATTCTGGTTGAGTACACAGTATAGTTGATGGCAGTAGTATTTTACAAGTTAAATATTATATAATACGAGGCGATTAAGAGCTCTAATGGGGCTTCAATAAAGTACTGGGGGCTCTGAAGAGTAATGAAATAATAAAATACTTGGGAAAAATGTGCACAAGAAAAAAAAAACATCAGATGTAAGAAAAATGTTTGCTAATGACTGACATATTAAAAAATGTTCTTGGGAAAAGGCATCTTTGTAAAAGAAAAAATGGTCACTAAGTGAGAACCTAAGTTAAGTCCAAAATATTTCAGATTACATACAAAATTGAAATTATACCTAAACTTTGAGAAGACTTAAAGGCAAAAGTAGCCATAAAAAGATGTTCTTATAGTAAACTGAATTATTAGGGGATGTGTCATTATTGTTATATAAAGGACAGGTAGATAAAAAGCACTTTCTGTTCAATCTTTACTAGGGAAGATAAAAATTTCTACTCCAAATTTGACAATGTATGAATAGGGTGGAGGTACCAAATTCCATAATGGCCAATACATAATAATTTTGAAATCAATTATATACAATAAAAATGTGAACTCATTGGGGTTTATTTGAGGATTGAGTGAAAATTTCCCTTGCATTTCAAGGCTGAGAACTAAAAGCCAGCCCTTAAGATTTATAAGACTTGTATTCCCTCTTCCATCTCTGAAAATTCTCCTAATCAAATAAGATTAGATGAAAGGCAGCCTTCAGGAAGAAGACAAAGGTATCTGCCGTCCTGATTCCACCTCAGAGAATGTGTAGTTCACCCTAGAGTGGCCAATAAATTTCTCTTTGTTAACTAAGAATGAGAGAACATATACCTTTTTACTAAATAGTAAAACTAACATAAATTAGAAATCAGACTTAAAAAAGAAAAATAGGGCCATTTATCATTCAAAAATAGACACGATGACAAATCAGAAATCCATGAGCCCCGAATTAGCCTTCTTAAGAAAGAAGGGCAACTGAGATCTATATCAAATATTAGTGAGACCCCCCTTCATCCACAACTAGAGATCAGAAAGAATGCACAATTGTCGGGTTGTTTGGAAGATTTTACTGCCCATCTGTATAGGGAGACAACCAAATAGTTGTACCCAGTTGGGTAGTATTTCATAGTAGGGCTGTCAGAAGGAGGGGAAATTATAGTGGGTCTATTCACTGCGAGCAAAAGGGAAAGAAACTAGAAAAATCTTGAAAGAGTAGAGCCCCTGTACTGCAGGCCTCTCTGACCCTTCATCCTATTGCACTGACCCTGTGATTTGGTTAAGGGCCAGGCCTCTACCAAATCCTTAAATGATCAGAAAAGAATAATTGTTTTTCTTGCTGGTTTCACATACTATTCAGAATGCCTTGGAATTATGTCATTTTAAAAGATTTTAACATGTGAGATGTAATTCTGGAACTCCATGACTTTCACTAACATATCTACGTGAACTTTGAGGAAATTAGGAATAAAATTGGCAGACCATAGGAAATAAAATTTTGCCATGTATTACCTAACAAAGTCATGTAGACAAAAGCATACGGATCCATGGCTGGAAAGGTATTTTGAGGACACATGTAGATAGATGGCTTTTACAAAAGGACAATTAATCATTAGTGTGAGTCCTGGAGGCCTCTGCTGCCATCTCAGTTACAACTTAGCAGTCATGCCAATGTATCAGAAAATACTTCAGAAGTGTTTCTATAGGCCTACCTGTTTCCCCCCCTCTTTTCTATTTTAAGTTTCTTCCCATTTCCCTTTTCTTAGCAAGATGGACACTTTGCTCTTCATAGGGCATTGCCAGTAATTGGCTTGCAACAGAGATTCATTCATTTGTGTAAATCGTAGAAATGTTCTAAATTCTCTTGTCGCTCTCAGCCTTCTGCTTTCTGTTTCATCCTCCTCTGTGCTACTGAATCTGCTTCAATTTATCTGTATCTTTCTGAAACAGGAACTCTAGGTACCTGAATTCTTTGACGATGGCCTGGCCTGGACTGGTGTTATAAATATGCCATGGCTGGGCATTTCAGATGCCTGTGATGACTTAGATCCCTGCGACATCCAAAAGGTAAATGTAAGTCACCAGCTCTCCCAGAAGACCCTTTCTGTTGATCAGAGAATGGGAGACACCATAAATAATGGAAATGCTGAAAATAACGTCAATTTCATTTTATAGCTGAGGTTGTAACTCCATATTGTACCTCCTTCCATCTCTTGAGACTTGATCTCCTTCTATCATCCCTATTCATCCTCCAGCTGAGTCCTAAAGTGAATTTACTATTCTGTTAGGAGCCATAATGGAGACTAGACTTCTTTCTCCTCTCCCTTCTCACAGTTACTTTCAATATAGATACTTAAACAAAGAGTAAAACAACTAGGTAACCAAGGAAACAAGACAGAAAATGATATGCAAAAGTATCCATAATGATCTTGCTCTGAATATTCAAGTTCTTTGTATATGTCCAAAGGCGAATGAATATGAAACTGAGAGGAGAACTTAGTAATCAAGGAGAATTATTGACCATCAATGGATTGGATAACTTCAGCTATTCCATGGCATTGGTTAACCTGAGCTATTTTGCAATTTAAAATGCATGAAAAAATTTCAGTGACTCTAAAAATCTTAGAAAAAAGAATAAAGAGAAAGAAAAAGTGAGGGGAGTGAGAGACAGAGAGACAGAAACAGTGACAGAGAACAGAAATGTGTACCAATAGGATAAAAGAAAAAGGCTGAAACCCAGGCAGATTCCTGGACTAAGAAATAAATGATTTTAAGAGGTGAACAGTTATATATTTCAGGAATAAAAAACCATGCCTGGAATCTGGTCTCATCACTTTGGAGGGAAACAGAAAGTCAGGTGGCAAAGTACAGACTCTTTGAAGGCAGGCACACCTGAAATTTAGCCTTCGCACTGTCACTTACTATTGTGTGGAGTTGGCTAGTTGATTCTCAAGTTTTTTTCTCCTACAAAATGAAAATTAACTAATAATGTATTATTAGTGGCCAGCATAGATTGAACAAATAAATAAACATCAGTGGTGAGCTCTGTTTTCTCTCCCTGTCCCTGTGATTTCACTTCACATGTAAAAGGAATACTGTAAACACTTGGCCAGTGTCCCAAGAGGTAGTCAAACTGGCCCTGCAGAAACCTGGAGAGAGGAGAGGATCTCATTCACGCTTTATGATCCATCCCAATGGTTCTTCCCTGTTAGGAGGGCCTTTTCATCTAACTCAGTTTTTTCCCCCTGATATATTTAAGTCCTACTTCTCTTCATCTGGCTTCCAGAGGTACTGCAAAAATATGGACTGCGACTCTGTATTACAGTCTCTAAAAGAGGATCATCCTTGAGTCACTCACTTCTAAGCCTCTCTCTCTCCAGGGAATAAGACAGAAAAATGCCAGCTAAATATAAAATACTAACACGCATAAAGAATAAGGCTGAGAGACATAAATGCATGAGTAAAAGTAATCTTAAAGACAGAGGAGATCCCACCCTTACCAAACAAATAGTAAAAAAAAGTGTTAAAGCCAAACAGAGAATTAGACAGACTGAACTGGAGATAGGAAAAGAGTGTGAACATGTGATAAGATGATTTATATGCTCAAATGTGATCAATGCCCAGGCTTTTAGGGAACGAATACAGAGAAGCACATCAACATACACAGACACTAAGAACCAACCCCACCCTACACAGGGAGTGTGTTGCACACACACACAGAAGAAAATAAAAAAAAGCCAAATGTGGCAAAGAGAGTGAGAGGCTAACTAGGCAGGTTGGGTATGTTTACATGATGATGTGGAATCAGAACTAAATAGCCAGGTACTTAGAGTCTGCCCTCTCTAGGGCATGAGAGTTTGACCTTCTGGATTATATCCCTCTCTGCAACAATGGAGTCAGGCCTTTGCAAATCAGACTGACCCCATCTAACATATCCAAGCCATTTGCCCCTCAGCAGAGCAAGGATGGCAGGGGGGCAGTTTCTGAGAGCCTGATAGAAACTTCAAGTAGAGATCCAGATAACAGTCTAGCTGTAAAGTGATGGAAAACTAGAAACAGAGTTAAGACATCTAAAGAGGAGAGACATGGATCAGGGTGGAGGTTAACGGAGTCGAGATCTGTGACATCTCCCCAGTGGTCACTGTGTGCAGAATCTTGGTGTGATCTAAACACAGGCGGTCACTGAGGGAGTCAGAGCTGTTTGTCTCTGATGAATAAACAGAGTCAGGGTCAGCTTTCACTGAAGAAGTGATCAGATTTACTGACCTTCTCCCTTGACTTCGGCACACCCTGGTGATGACATTGGCTCTGCTGATCAGGCCCAGAGGAGGGATCCACAGGCAGAGTGAGGATCTAGTGAGTTCTGCTGCAAACCAGCTTCTTTTTTATAGGGTAGGGAGTTTGAGCTCCTTGGACACACACACACACACACACACACACACACACACACACTTACAAACATATACACAAACACACAGAGGTAGGCATGAGCTTCGACCTGGTTACTGTTGGGAGCCAAGTGTAATAAGGCCAACTATCTTATCTTGAAGTCTTACCGTTTTAACTGGATCCCTGGGGGTACCCCTATACCAGTCCATTCCAAGACTCCCTTGTGAGGCTATGTCCATGGGAAGTGGCCTGGAAGGTCTAGAATAATCTCAGATTTTCCCTGGAAATTTCTGTGCCATTTGCTAGATGCATTGATATTTAAGGGCCTGGGAAGTATCATTACCCATGTGTCCTCAGCTTCAAATCTGGGAACCTTTTAACTTTTGACCACTTATTTTCCATTTTTATTTTGAATTAATTTTCTAGTTAGAATTTCTGATGACTTAGGTTCATGTGCTCCCAATTCAATTTTTTCATATCATTATACTATGTTTAACACAATAACTGTTGGTTGACTACCTATATGAATACTTTATTAAATGCTGCTGACAGGCTGGTAAACAGGTAGTTAAAAGCTCTCCCTGATGGAGAGAGCTTGTGGCTCAGCTGGTAAAGAATCTGCCTGCAATGCAGGAGACCTGGGTTCAATCCCTGGGTTGGGAAGATTACCTGGAGTAGGGAAAGGCCCACTCCAGTGTTCTGGCCTGGAGAATTCCATGGACTTTATAGTCCATGGCGGTGCAAAGAGTCGGACACGACTAAGTGACTTTCACTTTCTTTCAACATTCTAACCTTCATCCTCTACCTCTTCATTGTTGTTGTTGTTTAGTTGCTAAGTCATGTCCAACTCTTTTGTGACTCCATGTAGCCCACCAGGCTCCTCTGTCCATGGGATTTCCCAGGCAGGAATACTGAGTGGGTTGACGTTTCCTTCTCCACCTCTTCATTATCATAATTCCATTATTCAAATCTGTAATAACCTTCTTTCCCCTGATTCATCCACTGTTATTCCAAAATGCTTCCTGTTACTTAGTTAGATTCTGCAAAATTCAAGAAACTTCAGTAATTCTCTCACTTCACAGTTCTTCTGTCTATTCTTTCACTGCTTGGATTCTTGGCAAGTTGAAGTTTATGCTGCTTGTGTCCTGACTCATTATACATGTGTGGGATATCCTCCACCAACGCCCACACTGGCCCCACCCTATAACATATATCTCCACCACCATCTCCAAGTCTGGGTCTTACAAAATCTAATATAATTGGGGCATTTTTGTAACATCAGTGAGTTGGGGGAGAGCACAGTTTTTAAGGCATCAAGTTAAACTTCAGGAAAGTGACCTCTGCAGTAAAGATTTTTGAAGATCCTTCAAATATCCAGTCAAAAACTCTTGAAAAAGAAGTGAACTTGTCAAGCTCTTTAAAAACATCTGCTGCTGCTAAGTCGCTTCAGTTGTGTCCGACTCTGTGCGACCCCACAGACAGCAGCCCATTAGGCTCCTCTGTCCCTGGGATTCTCCAGGCAAGAACACTGGAGTGGGTTGCCATTTCCTTCTCCAATGCATGAAAGGGAAAAGCGAAAGTGAAGTCGCTCAGTCGTGTCCGACCCTCAGCGACCCCATGGACTGCAGCCTTCCAGGCTCCTCGGTCCATGGGATTTTCCAGGCAAGAGTACTGGAGTGGGTGCCATTGCCTTCTCCAAAATTTCCCTTAGCGCCCCTGGTTTTGTCTCCTCTGTTGCCTTTTTGTTTTCTTAGAGCTGACTTCCTAAATAGGGACTGAGGGCTGCTGGCTTTTCAGCTGTAATCCTTGAAATCCTCCAGCTCTATTGATGTGGTGGTAAGGGGTGGGGGAGTGGAAGCATGCTATGGCCCTGTGATTAAGTCTCAGTCTTCTAGTGAGCTTTTGTCCTTGGGCACCTTTATAAGTACTTCTCAGATTTTCTTTTCCTTGGATCCTTCCCTGGGTTGGTTAGGTTCTTAAAGATAGTTTTTCTTGAGAGCTGGCTGTTAAGGAGAACAGAGCTCTCTGCGCTTATCAAAGGATGATTATTTTCCCTTCTCACTGCTGAAGCAAAGTGTGTTTTCTTTTTTTTTTCCCCTGATCTTCACCATGAGAATCTGGTGGGGATGCTGGAAGTAAACCTCATGAAACTATGAGGAATCCCCTAGGGGTGAGCCTCCAGGAATCTTTATCTCTTGAGTTAGCACACGTTTAGTCTCCCGTAACTGATCAATTTTTCTTCAAGTGTTCTGACGAGGCTCTAGCTGCAGCTTCTGCTCCTAAGGAAGCTGGGATTCTCTGTGTTCACCTGTGTCCTGGATTGGGAGTGGTGGTTTGCCCTGTGACTTCAACTTTCTGATAGTTTAAGAAGTGTTATTGATTTCAGTTTGTTCATCCTGTCTTTTTTTTTTTCTTCATTAATGAGGCTGCGAGTGATAACTTCCAAGCACTATACTTTTTTCATGTGGATTAGACTTATAATTTAGTTCTTGTTTTTGGAGGAGCAACTTTCTTGAAGAATTTTGAGGCCACCATAGAGTGATGGTATCACACACTTCACAGCATATTTCTCCCAACCATTGCCTTTTTTTTTTTTTTAAAGTAAAAAAAGCAGTGAAGCTGGAAGAAAATGCAAGGAACTGTAGGAACTACAAACATGTTTTTTCTCTCCTGACTGGTGCAGCAGCAGCAGCAGGGCTTCTCAGGTGAGGCTTACATAGGTTTATAGAACAAAAGTGGCCCGTGGCCAAGTGAGTATATCCTGATGTGCATGTACAGTGCTGTAAGTAATTTCAGCTGTTATATAACCATGCAAAGTCATTGTTTATAGGATGTGGGGCATGAGCAAGAGGAAGTGGGGTGAGAGAGCCTGACTGACACCATCTTGGCTAACTGCTATTTCCCCACAAGTACCTTCTACAATTCCTTTGGTTCCCTTGTTGCTCTCAGTCTGCTCTTTTCAGAGCAGCAAAAAGAAAAATGACGAACAAAAAGGAGAACAGTTTAATGGGGGCTTCTGGGACAACACAAAGCCTACTTACATTCACATTATAGAGGTCTCAGGAAAAGAAGAGAGAATAGAGGTCTCAGGAAAAAAAGAGAGAAGAGGGTTGAAAATGTATTTGGTGAAATGATGGCAGAAACAGATATCAAGTGCAGGATGCACAGAGAGTATCAAAGAAACGAACTCAAACAGACTCACACCAAGACATATCATAATTAAAATCATAACAGTTAAAGACAGAATTCTAAAGGCAGCAAGATAAAGACAATGGGTCATATTCAAGAGAATCCCCATGACTATTAGCTGATTTTTCTGCAGAATCTTTGCAGGCTTGAAAGTAGTGCATTATATATTTAAAATGCTGAGAGAGAAAAACCTGCACCTTAAGATACTCTACCCAGGTTATCATTAATAATTGAAGGAAAGATAAAGAACTTCTCAGGGAACAAAATACCAGGAGTTCATCAATACTGAACCAACCTTACAAGATATGTTGCAGGGTCTTCTGTAAGTGGAAAAGTAAAGGCTGCAACCCAAAGCAAATCTCGACCTCATGAGAGGCTGTGTGTTTGCAGATGCTCCCACCGGACCTATGCAAAGCTGGTGGCCAGAAGCAGAATGGTACTCAGCAGAGTATTGTTGTGGATATGCAGGAGTTTTGACATGAACTCCCATCTTTGATCCACTGTCAGGGCAGTGACATCAAGCCAGTGACCTGGGGGTCGGAGACTACATCCTGACACGGGAAATGTGCAAGGAGTGCAAGAGCATCAGTGATCTGATTGGCTTTTTGAACAACTGCTGCCTCTACAGCCAGTGCATCTCCTGGTACTACAAGCAGCTGGTACTTTTGATCGAGTTGGACCCCACTAAGCCTTTCTCTCTCATGTCCCGAGGTGCCTTCCATCAGGACATCTCTGGCAATGTATATCAGCTTCAAGCTCACCTCCTCATGCTGCACTTCCCTGGCTCTCTATCCTCTGCACACCTCCTCTCCTGCCACCCCCCCCACCCTCCAGTTGTTTGAGGAGTTGAATCAGAACAAGTCACAACTGGATGCTGTGATGGCCATGATTGTGGCTGCTGATTTCGAGACCCTCTCTGAGACAGAGAGGTATAACTCTGGTCCCCAGGACTTCTTGTTAAAAATTCCAGGGGTAAATGCCAAAAACTGTCACTCCTTGATGAACCACATTAAGAACATTGCCAAATTAGCAAGCCTGTCCCTTGACAAGCTGGAAAGCATGCTGGGGAATGCAGTGAGTGCCAGGCAGCTCTATAACTTCATTCATACCTCCTACGCAGAGGTCCTGTTCAGAGGAAAAAAGAAGAAATGAACAGTGTTGCCTTTTTTCTTATCCCATGACTATTCTTCTCAGCTGCTCTTCACCTGCCTTCACAGGTCTTTATTAATTATTAGCCCAGTAGCTCATTCTCTGGACTTCTCAGGTAGCTCAGTGGTAAAGAATTTGCCTGCCAATGCAGGAGATGCAGGTTCAATCCTTGGGTCAGGAAGGATCCAGAAAATCTCCAGGAAGATCCCCTGAAGAAAGAAATGGCAACCCACTCCAGTATTCTTGACTGGGAAATCCCATGGGCAGAGCAGCCAGGCGGGCTACAGCCCATGGGGTTGCAAAAGATTTGGACATGACTTTGTCACTAAACAACAATAATAGGAAAAGAAAACCCCTATTAGTAAAGGCCAATATACAGTAAAAGTTGTGGTACTAAGATTAAAAGACAAAAATTATAAAACCAACTATAACTACAAGAAACAGTTAAGGGGTAAACATGAAGATGTAAAATATGACAAAAAAGCACAAAATGTGGGTGAGGGGAGTAAAAAATGTGTCTTCTCAAATGGGCTTGAACTTAAATAACTACCAGTTCAAAACAAGTAGATATAGTTATAGGTCAACATATATGAATCCCATTGTAACTACAAATCTACAATAAATATACAAAAACTAGAAAGGAAAGAACATAAACATACCACTGAAGAAAATCATCAAACCACAAGGGAAGAAACTAACAGAACAGAATAGAACAGAGAAGAACTACGAAAATATCTGGAAAAGAAGTACAAAATGGCAATAACTACCAAAAATTACTTTAAATATCAACTGGACTAAATCTGCTGATCATAGGGTGGGTGATTGGAAAAGAAAACAAGGCCTTTTCTTTTTAATTAATTTATTTATTTTAATTGTATGCTAATTACTTTATAGTATTGTAGTGGGTTTTGCCGTACATTGACATGAATCATCCATGGGTATATATGTATTCCCCATCTTGAAGCCCCCTCCTACCTCCTTCCCCATCCCATCCCTCAGGGTCATCCCAGGGTACCGGCCCTGAGTGCCCTGTCTCATCCATTGAACCTGGGCTGCCAATCTGTTTCACATATGGTAATACACAAAAACAAGGCCTTTCTATCTGATGCTTAAAAGAAATTCAATTCAGAGCTAGGTGCACACCGGCTGCAAGTGAGGGGATGGAAAAGATAATTCATGGGAATGGCAATGACAAGAAAGCTGGGGTAGGAGTACTCACTGGTATCAGACAAAATAGACTTTAAAACAAAGTGTAGTTTGGAATTGACACGTACACACTACTACATTTAAAATAGGTAACCAACAAGGACCTACTGTATAGCACAGGAAACTCTGCTCAATAATCTGTAATAACCTAAATGAAAAAAGAATTTAAAAAGAATAGATACACATATATGTATATCTGAGTCACTTTGCTATACACCAGAAGCTAATAGAAAATTGTTAATATGCTCCAGTGTAAAACAAACATTAAAAATCTATAATAAAAGATAAATAAAGGCATTATATAATGAGAAAGGAATTAATACAAGAAGAGGATATAACATTTGCTAACATATATGTACCTACTAAAGAGGCACCTAAATGTATAAAGCAAACATTAATAGTTGCAAAGGGAGAAACTGACAATAATACAATAATAGGAGGGAACTTTTAACACCCCTTACATCAACAGACAGATCAACCCAACAGAATATCAATAAGGAATCACTGGCTTTAAATGACATATTAGACAAGTTGCACTTAATAGGTACCTTCAGAACATTCCATCCAAAAATAACGGAAGACACATTCTCCAGGATAGATCCACATGCTTGGCCACAAAACAAGTCTCAACAAATTTAAAAGACAGAAATTATACCAAGCATATATTTCTAACCACAATGATATAAAACTAGGAATCAATTACAGGAAGAAAAATGGGGAAAGAAAAAACATATGAGCAGTGGGTAAATGAAGACATAGAATAGGAAATGAGAAAATACCTCAAGACAAATGAAATTTTTAAAATCTAAGGAGTACGTCAAGGCTGTATATGGTCACCCTGCTTATTTAACTTCTATGCAGAGTACATCATGAGAAATGCTGGGCTGGATGAAGCACAAGCTGGAATCAAGATTGCTGGGAGAAACATCAACAACCTCAGATATGCAGATGACACCACACTTATGCCAGAAAGTGAAGAAGAACTAAAGAGCCTCTTGATGAAAGTGAAAGAGGAGAGTGAAAAAGTTGACTTAAAGCTCAATATTCAGAAAACTAAGATCATGACATCCGGTCCCATCACTTCATGGCAAATAGATGGGGAAACAGTGGAAACAGTGGCTGACTTTATTTTTCTGGGCTCCAAAATCACCACAGATAGTAACTGCAGCCATGAAATTAAAAGATACTTATTCCTTGGAAGGAAAGTTATGACCAACCTGGACAGCATATTAAAAAGCAGAGACATTACTTTGCCAAAAAAGGTCCGTCTAGTCAAGGCTATGGTTTTTTCAGTAGTCTTGTATGGATGTGAGAGTTGGACTATAGAGAAAGCTGAGTGCTGAAGAATTGATGCTTTTGAATTGTGGTGTCGGAGAAGACTCTTGAGAGTCCCTTGGACTGCAAGGAGATCCAACCAGTCCATCCTAAAGGAGATCAATCCTGAGTGTTCATTGGAAGGACTGATGTTGAAGCTGAAACTCCAATACTTTGGTCACCTGATGCAAAGCGCTGACTCATTTGAAAACACTCTGATGCTGGGAAAGATTGAAGGCAGGAGGAGAAGGGGCCGACAGAGAATGAGATAGTTGGATGGCATCACTGACTCAATGGACATGAGTTTGGGTAAACTCTGGGAGTTGGTGATGGGCAGGGAGGCCTGGTGTGCTGTGGTCCATGGGGTAGGAAAGAGTCAGATACGACTGAGTGACTGAACTGAACTGAACTGAACTAAACTGATAGGACACAGCAAAAGCAGTTTTAAGAAGTTTGTAGTGACTATACGGACCTACCACAGGAAAGCAAAAATTCTCAAATAAAAATCTAAATGTATATTTAAAGAAACTAGAAAAAGAATAAGCAAAGACCAAAATTGGTAGGAAGAAATTATAAATGTCAAAGTGGGAATAAATAAAAAAGAAACTTAAAAAAATCAATGACACTAACAGCTGATTCTTTGAAAATATAAACAAACAAACAAGCAAAGCCTTTAGCCAGATTCACCAAGATAAAAAGACACTCTAAATAAATAAAACCAGAATTTAAAAGGCAGAAATTACAACTGGTACTACAGAAATACTACAGATTATCAGAGAATACTATGAACAATTAAATGCCAATAGGAGGAAATGCCTGGAGGAAATGAATAAATTCCTAGAATCATATAATCTCTCCAGCCTGAGTCATAAAAAAATAGAAAAGTTGAATAGACCAATTACTAGCAATGAAATTAAATCAGTAATAATAATTTAAAAAAACTTGCACCTCATAATCCCAGGTCCAGAGTACTTTACAGGTGAATTCTACAAAAACATATAAAGAAGATTTAATACCTATTATTCTCAAATTATTCCAAAAAATTGAAGAAGGAATATATTTAAACTCATTTTATGGGAAGGATTACATAACCAGACAAGGACAATGCAAAATAACATTACCAGCCAAAAACCTTGATGAACATAGATGTGAAAATTCTCAACAAAATATTAGAAAACTGAAGTTAACATTAAGAATCATAATCATGAGCAAATGGTGTTCATTTCAGGGATGCAAGGATGATTTTACATTCATAAATTGATCAATGTGATGCATTAACAAAACGAAGGATAAAAATCATACGATCATCTTCTTTTTAAATTTAAATTAATTTACTTATTTTAACTGGAGACTAATTACTTTTTAATATTGTGGTGGTTTTTGCCATACATTGACATGAATCAGCCATGGGTGTACATGTGTTCCCTCATCCTGACCACCCCTCCCACTTGCCTCCCCATCCCATCCCTCTGGGCTGTCCCAGAGCACCAGCTTTGAGTGCCCTGCTTCATGCACTGAACTTGGACTGGTCATCTATTTTACATATGGTAATATACATGTTTCAATGCTATTCCTTCAAATCATCCCACCCTTACCTTCTCCCACAGAATCCAAAAGTCTGTTCTTTACATCTGTGTCTCTTATGCTGTCTTGCACATAGGGTAATCATTACCATCTTTCTAAGTTCCATATATATGCATTAATATACTGTATTGGTGTTTCTCTTTCTGACTTACTTCAGTCTGTATAAGAGGCTCCAGTTTTATCCACCTCATTAGAACTGACTCAAATGTGTTCTTTTTTATAGCTGAGTAATATTCCATTGAGGACTTGTTCTGGTTAACTAGTGACATATACAGTTAATTATCAGCTATCAGGGATCTACTGACCTTCAACCAGATTGTTCTTCCTTTCTATATCTAATCCATTTTCTTTTCCTAGGAAATTTCCTTATTAGAAATAAATATTTTAATTGACCTAAAAAGAACATTTTTTTCTTGCATGCGTGTAAGAGTATAAAAAAATGTTGACACATTTATTTTTTAAAAAGTTTTTAACAAAGTTTCTTGGTATAAAATATCCCAATATTAATTGCCTTCGTGAATATCATCAATAAACTACTAAAAGCTCAACATTCAGAAAACGAAGATCATGGCATCTGGTCCCATCACTTCATGGCAAACAGATGGGGAAACAGTGTCAGACTTTAATTTTTTGGGCTCCAAAATCACTGCAAATGGTGACTGCAGCCATGAAATTAAAAGAAGTTTACTTTTTGGAAGAAAAGTTATGACCAACCTAGATAGCATATTGAAAAGCAGAGACATTACTTTGCCAACAAAGGTCAGTCTAGTCAAGGCTATGGTTTTTCCAGTGGTCATGTATGGATGTGAGAGTTGGACTGTGAAGAAGGCTGAGCGCCGAAGAATTAATGCTTTTCAACTGTGGTGTTGGAGAAGACTCTTGAGAGTCCCTTGGACTGCAAGGAGATCCAACCAGTCCATTTTAAAGGAGATCAGCTCTGGGATTTCTTTGGAAGGAATGATGCTAAAGCTGAAACTCCAGTACTTTGGCCACCTCATGCAAAGAGTTGGCTCACTGGATGACCCAGAAGGATGGTATGGGGAGGGAGGTGGGAGGGGGGTTCAGGATTGGGAACACGTGTACACCCGTGGCAGATTCATGTTGATGTATGGCAAAACCAATACAATATTGTAAAGTAATTAGAATAATTACATTATTATTTTAAATAAATTAAATTAATTTATTAAAATTAATAAATTCAAATAAATTTGTTGGTTTATTTAATTAAAATAAATTAATTAAAATATTATCTAATTAAATTAAAATATCTAATTAAATTAAAATATTGTCTAATTAAAATAAATAAATTTAAATTAAAAATAATTAAAAAATAAAATACATCATTAAATTATAAAAAAAAAAAGACTCTGATGCTGGGAGGGATTGCGGGCAGGAGGAGAAGGGGCCGACAGAGGATGAGATGGCTGGATGGCATCACTGACTCGATGGATGGGAGTCTGATGGACAGGGAGGCCTGGCGTGCTGCGATTCATGGGGTCGCAAAGAGTCGGACATGACTGAGCGACTGAACTGAACTGAACTGAACTGAATATTCCATTGTGTATATGTACCACAACTTCCTTATCCATTTGTCTGCTGATGGATATCTAGGTTACTTCCATGTCCTAGCTATTGTAAACAGTGCTGCAATGAACAGTGGGGTCATGTGTCTCTTCAATTCTGGTTCCTCCACATATATGCCCAGCAGTGGGATTATTGGGTCGTATGACAGTTCTATTTCCAGTTTTTTAAGGAATCTCCATACTGTTCTCCATAGTGGCTGTACTAGTGGCAAAAAAAGCATTTGACAAAATTCACATTCATTTATGATAAAAACTCTTAACAAAGTGGGTATAGAGGGAACATATCTCAATACACTACCCACAGTTAATATCATACTCAGTTCTCTAAGATCAGGAACAAGACAAGGATGCCTACTTTTTCCACTTTTATTCAACATTGTATTGGAAGTTCTATCCAGAGCAATTAGGCAAGAAAACTCATAAAATTCATCTGAATTGGAAAGGAAGAAGTAAAAACTGTTACTATTTGCTGATTGTGTGTGTGTGTATGTGTTAGGCATTCAGTTGTGTCTGACTCTTTGTGATCCCATGGACTGTAGCCTGCCAGGCTCCTCGTCCATGGAATTCTTCAGGCAAGAATACTGGAGTGGGTTACCATTTTCTTCAGGGGATCTTCCTGACCCAGGGATTGAACCTGGGTCTCCTGCATTGCAGGCAAATTCTTTTACCACTGAGCCATCAGGAAAGCCCCATGTAAATTTGCAGATTACATGATACTAAATATATAAAATCCCAAAGACTCTACAAAAAAAAAAAAATGATTAGAACCAATCATTGCAGGATACAAAGTTAATATACAGAAATCTGTTGCATTTTTGTACACTAATAATAAACTATTAGAAAATGCAATAAAGAAAGCAATTTCATTTAAAACTGCATCAAAAGAATAAATTCCTTAGGAATATGAATGACCTGCACTCTGAAAACTATAAGACACTGAGGAAAGAAACGGAAAACATATAGGTGAAAAGATATACTGTGCTCATGAATTAGAAGAATCAATATCAATATCATTAAACTGTCCATACTACTCAAAGTAATCTACAGATTCAATACAATTGTGGGACTACAAATGCCAAAGCAATATTGAGAATAAGAACAAAGTTGGAGGCATCACACTCCCAGACTTGAAACTGTACTACAAAAATATAATAATCAAAACAGAATGGCACTGGTACAAAAAGAAACACATAGATCAGTGGAACAGAGCAGAGAGCCCAGAAATAAATTTACACTTATATGATCAATTAATTTTTGGCAAAAGAGGCCAAAATATACAATGAGGAAAAGACAGTCTCTAATAAATGGTGTTGGAAAAATTGGACAGCTACATGCAAAAGAATGAGACTGGACCACTTTCTTACACTATATGCAAAAATAAACTCAAAATAGATAAAAGAGTTAAATGTAAGACCTGAAAGCATAAAACTCCTAGAGGAAAACATAGGCATGGCACTCTCTGACATAGTTCTTAATATTTTTTTGATACATATCTTTAGGCAAGGGAAACAAAAGCTGAAATCAACAAATGGACTACATCAAACAAAATGCTTTTGTACACTGAAGGGAACCATGAACAAAAAGTAGAAGATACCAAGTGGAAGAAAATATTTATAAACTATGTATCTGATAAGTGGTTGATATCCACGATACATAAATAATTCATACAACGTAAAAACAATTAGGCAGGGACTTCCCTGGTGGTCCACTCTGTGATCTGAATGCAGGGGGCCCAGTTTCAGTCCCTGGTCAGGGAACTAGATTCCACATGCTGCAACTGAGAGCCTGCATCACATGCCACAACGAAGATCCTGCGTGCTGCAACTGAGACCAGGTGCAGCCAAACAAATTTAGAAAAAACTGGGCAGAGGACCCGAATAGACATTTTCCCAAAGAAGACATACAAGTGGCAAACAAAAAGATGCTCAACATTACTAATCACTAGGGAAATACAAATCAAATCCACAGGGATGGACCTTTAGGCTATTTGTTCTTGCAAGTTCTGTCCAACTCTTTTGCAACCCCATGGACTGCAGCCCACCAGGCTCCTCTGCCCATAGTATTTCCCAGGCAAGAATACTGGAGTGGGTTGCCATTTCTTTCTCCAGGGGATCTTTCTGATCCAGGGACTGAACCTGCATCTCCTGCATTGCAGATGAATTCTTTACCACTGAGCCACTGGAGAACCCCTTAGGGTATTAAGCTAGGTGAAATAAGTCAGACAAAGATAAATACTGTATAATTTCATTCATATGTAGAAACTTAAAAATCAAAAGTAATGAGCAAACAAAACAAAACAGAAACAGACTCATAGATGAAGAGAAAAAACTGATGGTTACCTGAAAAAAAGTGGGTGTGGGGATGGATAAAGTAGGTAAAGGTACAATCTTCCAGCTATAAAGTAAATAAGTTATGGGATTGTAATGTACACATAGGAAACAGAGTCATTAATATTATAACAATGTTGTATGGTAACTGGACTTATTGTGGTGATTATTTCATAATGTATACATTAAAAAAAATTGAATCTGCATACTTTGTTGTGCATCTGAAACAAGTATTGTATGTCAAATACAACTTAGTTAAATAACTCCAAAATACATGAGGCAAAAGGAAATAAAGCTAGGAGAAAAATACAGATACACAATTATAGTTGGAACTGTTTCAGTAATCAGTTCTACAGGTACATCAAATCCCCATATATAATAGGCCTCAACAACTCTATCACTCATGTTAACCAAAGTGACATTTATAGAACACTAAGCCTAGCATTAACAATATACACATCCCTTCCAGAGGCACAAGCAGATTTCACCAAGATAGACCTTATTCTGGGCAACACATGAGGAATTTTAAAGAACTTAAATCATTCAAATTATGTTATTTGATCATAAAAAATTATATTAGGGGTCAATAACAGAAAGATAGACACAAATGGCTTCCATATCTTGGCTACTGCAAACAATGCTGCTATAAAAACTGGGCTGCATGTATCTTTTCAAATTAGTGTTTTCATTTTTTCTGAATATATTCCCAGGAGGAATGGCCAGATTATATGATAGTTCTATTTTTAGTTTTTTAAGAAACCTCCACACTATTTTCCATAGTGGTTGCATTACGTTGCATTCCCACCAACAGTGTACAAGTTTCTCCCTTCACCATACCCTTGTTGGCAGTTGTTATTTGTAGACTTTTTGATGATAGCCATTCTGAAAGATGTGATATCTCACTGCAGTTTTGATTTGCATTTCTCTAATAATTAGTGATATTGAGCATCTTTTCTGGAGAAGGCAATGGCAACCCACTCCAGTGTTCTTGCCTGGAGAATCCCAGGTACGAGGAGCCTGGTAGGCTGCTGTCTATGGGGTCACACAGAGTCAGACATGACCGAAGTGACTTAGCAGCAGCAGCAGCAGCAGCAGAGCATCTTTTCATGGGCATGTTAGCTACCCATATGTCTTCTATGGAAAAATGTCCATTCAGGTCTTCTGTTAATTTTTTGATTGGATTATTTTTATGATATTGAGTTGTATGAGCTGTATGCAAAGTTTGGATATTGACACCTTATTGGTCTTATCATTTGCAAATATTTTCTACCATTCAGTAGGCTATCTTTTCATTTTATTAATGCTTTGCTTTGCTGTGTGAAAGCTTTAAAATTTAGTCCATTTGTTTATTTTTGCTTTTAGTTATTTTGCCTTAGGAGATGTATCCAAAAAATATTGCTATGATTTATGTTGGAAGGTGTTCTGTATATGTTCTCTTCTAGGAATCCTATGGTTTCATGCTTACGTTTAGTTCTTTAAACAATTTAGAGTTTATTTTTGTATATGGTGTGAGGAAATGTTCTAATCTCTATTCTTTTACATGTTGCTGTCCAGTTTTTCTAGAGCCACTTGTTGAAGAGACTATCTTTTCTCCACTGTATATTCTGGTATCCTTTGTTATAGATTAATTAACCATAGGTGCGTGGGTTTATCTCTGGGCTTTCTGTTCTGTTACATTGATCTACGTGTCCTTTTTGGTGCCAGTACAGCGCTGTTTTGGTTACTGTAGTTTTGTAGTACAGTCGGAAATCTGAGAGGGCTCTACATCAGCTTTGTTCTTTTTTCCCTCAAGCCTGCTTTGGCAATTTGGGGTCCTTTGTGTTTCCTTGTGGATTTTAAGATTCTTTGTTCTATTTATATGAAAAAATGGCATAGGTATTTTGATAGAGATGGTATTAAATCTGTAGATTTCTTTTAATGATATTATTTCTATTTTCTTCTTAAAACAACTGGCAAAGAAAGCTCTTTGCAACTATGAGATGACCTTGAGGATACTGAGCATACTACCACTTCTTTTTTTTCCTTGGGAAGTGAAAGGACTTTATTATTCAGCCTGTGTACGTTTTTCAAATTTAAGAGTCTTGTGGAGTAGTTGTTTCATAGTATACTATCACTTCTGCCTACACTCTATAGGTTGAAGAAAGTCACAAAGTCACGTTCAGATTCAATGGTTAAGAATGTATAGTCACGTGACAATGGATAGGGATTATCATATTGTGGAGATAGAAACCAGTTTATTAAACCAATCTATGCAATTGCTATTCAAAAAACCTAATTCCTTTCATTCCTCCATTTTCCTCACTCCTCATATCTATTCCATCAGGACATCCTGTTGAATCTTTTGTCAAATTACACACAGAATCCACACATTTTCCTTCTGCCACCCATATCCAAGATACCATCATCTCTTGCCTGGGATCCTAGAGTCTTCTAATTGGTCTTCTTACTTTTTCTCTTACCCTTTACTTATCAATTTTCCTTACTGGATTGCAAGACTGATCTTAAAATGTAAATCAGTTTGTATTGACATTCACTTAAAAATGACTTTTTAATACACTAATAGCCTTGAAAGCCATGTATTATTCTCCTATTTCTCCAATCTTATCTCATTCTGGTTTCTTCTTTATTCACTATGTTCCAGCCCCATGAGTCTTATTTCAGAAAAAACAAAACAAAACTTTACAAGCTCTTTCCTATTTCATTGCCTTTGATTATGCTATTAAATCTCCCTAGAATGCTCTTTTCTTGATTTTTGCCATGACTAGCTCATAATTAACCCTTAAGTCTTAGTATATGTATCATTTTCTGAGATAGGCCTTCTGTGATCCTCCTCTCTAAAGTTTGAAAGTGAAAGTCGCTCAGTCATGTCCGACTCTTTGCATGTATAGTCCTGTACTGTACTGTATAGTCTTTGTACTGTATAGTCCATGGGATTCTCCAGGCCAGAATACTGGAGTGGGTAGCCTTTCCCTTCTTCAGAAGATCTTCCCAATCCAGGAACTGAACCAGGGTCACCTGCACTGCAGGCAGATTGTTTACCAACTGAGCTATCAGTGAAGCCCTCTCTAAAGTTTATCTGCTGCTATTCTCTACCTACCTCTTTGTTTGATTCTATCATAAATCTTATTTGTTGGTTTACTTATCTCCTCAGCTAGAGTGTAAGCACAATGAAGACAAGGACCATTTCTGTGTTGCTCACTGTTGTATCCCCACACCTGGCCTTGACCCTGGTACTTGGTAGGTTAAAAATGTCGAGGGCCTTCCCTGGTGGTCCAATGGCTAAGACTCTGTGTTCCCAATGCAGGGGGTCGGGGTTCCATCCCTGGTCAGGGAACTAGATCCCATACGCCGTGACTCAAGATTCTGCATGTCACAACTGAAAAAGATCCTGTGCGCTGCAACTAAGACCTGATGCAGCCAAATAAATAAATAAATATTTTTAAAATGCTGAATAAGTGAGTGTATTGATGAATAAATGAGATAATGAAGGTGTTATCTGGTGCCGTGGCCGTGGGGAAAGAAAGGAAAGAAAATGTGAAACTTTTTAGACCAGGTTAAATGCCCGATCTTTTTTGAGGCCTTTCCTTATCTCTCTAGTAAGAGATTGAGTATAGTGCCCCATGGCTGAACATCCTCTGATTTTTTTTGTGCCTCATTTGTGGTACGTAACATGCTCTCTTAAAGTGATTGAATGACTACTCTTTCCTGTCAGATTTTCATCTATCTTAAGGCAAAGACTATATTTTATTCATCTATCTCCCACAATATTCAGCACCTTACTTGGTGAATAGTAGACTGAATATATGTTTAGAATGGAAGGATAGGGAATCATCTGAACATTTGCATCTTCAATGATGAGGAGAAGGTTTCTCCATAAATTAGGTAACTGAATAATTTCCCTGTGACTCATCATCTTTGGGAAGGAGGTTTTCCAATCTCATTACAAAAGTTCTTTGTCTAGGGCATGAGCTTGCCATACTTCACTTTCTGAAGTAGACCAAAGAAAGATACAAATAATGGATTAACATTTTTCTAGTATTAGTAATCTCAAGTAAAAGTTTGCTATTTCCCCAATGAATTATAATACAGAGCATTTCCCAGCATATCCCAGTAAGGTCAACGGAAATTACTTGGAACTTGCAAACTTTTCTCCTGGGGGGCGGGGTAGTCGGGGGACAGAAACCCGGTAATAATGTTGAACATACTAAGGAGGCACTTGGTTCCCAGCCAGTCTGTTCCCTGGCCAAGCCCCTCATCCCCTCTTCTTTAGTGTGTGTGGGAATAGGCTTAAGGGGAAGAGAAAGTAGAATCAATGAGACCCTCAGGGCCTCATTAGCATTTTTTACTTAGAGCCCCAGAGGTTCCAAGTGTGGACATCCCAACAGGCAGCTTTACTTCAGATCAATTAAGGCCAGATTCATTTAGAATGAATCTAAATGAATCTCAGGAGGTTAGTTAGTAAGATACCTCTAGGGACTCCCTGAGTGACATGCCTAAAGAGGATCAGGAGCAGCTGGGATTTATTAAGGGAGTGATCAAGGGGCACATGTCCAGGAGAGGTCCCTGCAGATCTTGTTCCAAACATCCTGAGTAGCCTGGCAACTCCAGGGCTAACTCTCCCTGCTACTGTAACTTAAAAACTGTCCCTGAAAGCCTCTCTCTAATCCCACCCTAAATCTTTCCTTTGCAGTCTGTTTTGAATTAGTCAGGATAAGCTTATCTCTGATTTTGGGGTATCCCTGTACATTTCTCTAATCTACCCCAATCACCAATAGCCAGATTAAATCCCTTCTGGAAACAAGACTTTCATCTCATTGTACCCTGCATTATGGATTGTCCGCAATAACAAAAAGTAAAAGCTATTCAACAATAGATTAATTGTAAATAAAATATGGACCACCTATATAATGACATTTTATGCAGTTATCAAAATATTTATGATGAGTTGTTTACTCCACGAATACCTATGTAAGTAATTTTAAGAAAAAAACCAGAATAACGAATTCTAAAGCTATGTGAAATCACATTTTGGCAAAGAATAAATGGAAATATACCAAAATGAAAACCTTGGAAGTATTATGTATATTTCCTACTTGTTATTTTTCTGTAGGGCTTCCCTGGTGGCTCAGATGGTAAAGAATCCGCCTGCAATGCAGGAGACCCAGGTTCAATCTCTGGGTCAGGAAGATGCCCTGGAGAAGGAAATGGCAACCCACTTCAGTAATCTTGCCTGGAGAATTCTATGGACAGAGGAGTCTGGTGGGCTGCAGTCCATTGGGTTACAAAGAGTCAGACAAGACTGAGAGACTAACACACACACACACAATTTTTCCTTAAACTTTTCTATAGTTTCAATAGTATGTATCACTATCATAATCAGGAAAAACACATTAAAATGGTAATGGAGCCATTGAGCACAGAGTTATGATTGTCTGACATAACACCAAAGAAAATGATCAATGTATTGGTTTCTCAGAGCTGTCATAACAAATTACCACAGACTAGGTAGTTTAAAGCAACAGAAATGTATTACCTCACAGTTCTGGAGGCTAGAAGTCCGAAAGCAAGGTGTTGGTAGGTTTGGTTCTTTATGGAGGCTCTGAGGAAGAATCTGTTCCATACAGCTCTCCTTCTGGTGGTTGCTGGCAATCCCTGGCATTCTTTGGCTTGTTAAACACATTACTCCATCATCACATGGGCTTTTCTCTGGATATCTGTGTCCGAATCTCCCCCTTCTTATAAGGACACTAGTCATTAGATAAGGGACCACCCTTATCCAGTATGACCTCATCTTAACTTGATTATATCCGCTAAGACCCTATTTCCAAATAAGGTCACATTCACAGAGAGGTTGCTGGGAGAATAAACACCCAGACTTTACCCTCTGTTCTGTTTCTCATCTCTAGTCAAATGGTAGAACCCAAATGGAAGCCAGAGGGCAAGAAAGCTTATGATGGGGGACCATACACATCATCCTCTGGCCACCAAGCAAGGTGCGGAATAGATTTGTAAGAGTAAAGGGAGCTGTCTAGAACACTGCATATTTATTTAGTGTCATGAATGTTTGGACTGAGGCCTTAGTTTTTCCCTAGAAGTTGTCAAGAGGCTGTTCCTTATCACTTGGGCCTTTTACTTTGCTTCATCAAAGTAATCTTCCTTGATAGCTCAGTTGGTAAAGAATTAGCCTGCAATGCAGGAGACCCTGGTTCTACTACTGGGACGGGAAGATCCCCTGGAGAAGGGATAGGCTACCCACTGCAGTATTCTGGGGCTTCCCTTGTGGCTCAGCTGGTAAAGAATCTGCCTGCAATGCAGGAGACCTGGGTTCAATCCCTGGGTTGGGAAGATCTCCTGGAGAAGGGAAAGGCTACCCACTCCAGTATTCTGGCCTAGAGAATTCCATGGACTGTATAGTCCATGGGGTTGCAAAGAATCGGACACGGCTGAGCGACTTTCACTTTCACTTTCTTTCAACATTCTAACTTCCATCCTCTACCTCTTCATTGTTGTTGTTTAGTTGCTAAGTCACCAGCCTCCTGGTACAAAGACAGTCTCTCCTGGTTTTTGTAAGATTTGCAGGGGTTTGAATTGGGGTGGCCAGGTTGGAAGCTGCATCCGGGCATAGATGATGTTAAACCCAGGTAATAGCTTCATCTTGGTGGTTCCCTCCTTCTTCATGGGTCACCTTGATGAGTTCTCTGGGCGTGCTGGTAGGGAACAGGCACCAGTGCTTGTGGCCCTGAACTAAGGCATCCCAGGCACTGGTTCCCAGAGGGTCGATGTGGATTCCTGTTCCAGAGCTTGGTGGCCCCATCACAAACCACCTGTAAGGGGGCCTGCGCTTCTCTCCCATGAACTGCAGAAGGTCACTGGTGAAAAACTTGGGCACCTTGTAGTCTTCTGAAAGTTTCCTTCTTTGGGGGTGTTCCTCGTAGCTGCTGTCAAAGATGTAAAGGGAGCTGTGATTGTGAGTGCTCTCCATGTACTCGATGTAGTATCCCATCTTCATCTTCACCGAGTACCCGTCCTTGTCCTCACCACACTTGAACTTCTGGTTCTGGTATTTCCTCTTGAGGCGCTCCGTAATCCACTTCTGTGCGGACTGGCCCTCTTGGGTATTCAGCAGAACCAAGGGCTTGTACGGTCTTTCATATCGCTCCACAAATTCTTCCACCGACAGCTGTAAAGCGTCTGTCCTTTCCACATTGTCCACCACGACCTCTGGGTTCAGCGGGAAGCTCTCACAGTAGTTGTGCCGGGTCCAGTCCAGAGAGTCCTTCCGCTCAGGCTGCGCACTCCGCTTACCTCGGGATGCACTTCTTCTCTTGTGATTCATCCTGCAGGTCATCAGCTGGTTCCGCGACGACCTCAGCGCAGCTCGCTTCCTGCCACCAATGCGCCCCCTCCCAGGCTCCAGCAGTGGCACCAAAATCTTAATTTATTTTTAATTGAAGGATAATTGCTTTATAATATTGTGTTGGTTTCTGCCATATATCAACATGAATCAGCCACAGAAATGAAAACTTTTTAACATGAGCTAGAGCAAGGCATCTGAACCGGAGAGATCCTTGTGTGATTTAGAAGATTCTAAATTGGACTTGGATACACAAATTAGGAGCAGATCATGCTCCCAGCTCCTACTTCCAGCCTCACAAATTTAGACTCTGCTTTCTGCTATTACCTTGAAGTTAGACCAACAGTATTAAAAAAAAAAAAAAAAATTGGAGGGAGACATGGCAGAACATCCCAAGCCTGAGGTTGCTTTCTCTAGTCCCTCCTCCAGCTATTCTCAGCCTAAGCAGCTTCTTTCTCACAGAGGACACAGCAGCTTCCATCACTATTCCAAGACAAGTGAGGAGGGAGGTCGGTTGGTTCTGGGGGCTGTATTTAGAAAGGGGAAGTGGGCGTGTATATACCTGACTGGATGCTCACAGAATAGTAGAACTGATGATGCTGCCATCAAATTTTTTGGGGGGAGGATGTTGTTATATTTACATGTTCCTAAAGATGTGTGCTTACATTTTGCCCTGAAATGTCTGATTAAGAGAGGCTTGCTATGGTAACCTGAGCTAACAGGGTAATAGGGGGCAATGGAAGTGTGATGGTTAATTTTATGTATCAATTTGACTAGGCCAAAAATACACAGATACTTGGTTAAGTGTTATTTCTAGTTGTGTCAGTGAGGGTGTTTCCAGAAGAGATTATCATTGGAATAAGTATACTGAGTAAAGCAGACTGTTTTTCAATGTGGGTGGGCATCATTCAGTCTGTTGAAGGCCTGAAAAGAATAAAAAGGCAGAGAAAAGGAGAATGTGTGCTCTCTGACTGCTTGAGGTTTGGCATTGGTCTTCTCCTGCCTTTATCCCAGGACTTACATCATTGGTGTCCCAGTTCTCAGGCTTTGGATTTGCACTAGAACTATACCACCAACTTTCCTGGGCCTCCAGCTTGCAGATGGCAGATTGTGGGATTTCACAACTTTCATAATTGTATTAGCCAATTCTTCGTAATAAACCTCTTGAGATATATCTCTTTAACTAGAGTTACTGTGCACTGGAGAAAATGAAATAATCACTTTCATTATTTCACTACTGGACACTGACTCTGAACTGACACAAATTCCAGGAGACCCAAAACGTCACTGTGGTCCACCAGTCAGAATAGGGGCTTATACAGATTAGGTGGTCAATTAAGCTTCAACTCAGATCCATCTCAGAAAGGGCATAGTGGGTCACCAAACCTATTCTGTGGTTATTTCTCCATTTCAAGAACACATGCTCAGCAGTTGGCAGAATCCCCACATTAGTTCCCTGATTTATGGAGTGAAGGCTATTATGGTGGGAAAGGCAAAGCGGAAGCCACTAGAACTGCCTCTTTCTAGAAAAATAGTAAACCCAAAGCAATACCATGCTGCTGGAGGGATTGAAAAGATTAGTGCCACCATCACGGACTTGAAGAATGGAGGAGTGGTGAGTCCCACTACATCCCCATTAAACTCATCTGTGTGATCTGTGCAGAAATGTAGATGGGTCTGGGAGAACAAGAGTGATTATCATAAGCCTAGCCAGGAGGTGACTACAACTGCAGCTGCTGTACCAAATGTGGTTTCAATGCTTGACCAAAATAACACATCCCCTGGTACCTGGTATACAGATGTTGCTCTGGCAAATGCTTTTTTCTTGATAACTGTTAGTCAAGACCACCAGAAGTAGTTTGCTTTCGGCTGACAAGGCAAGCAATGCAGTTTCACAGTCCTAATACAGAGATATATCAATTCACCAGCCCTACTTCGTAATTTAGTTTGCAGGGATCTTGATTACCTTTTCTTTCTATTATATATTACACTGCTCCATTACATGGATGTTATTATTGAAAGTTTGTTTTATAATGATAGTAAGGATTTTCTCAGCAGTGTGTTTATCATATGATAGTCAAATGGACTGAGTATTCATCATCTGTGAAAAAAAGCCTGTTTTCATGTTTATGCATGAAGCTTTAGAAACCATGGAAATAATATAAGCTCTAAAGACCTAGATGGGACTTGTGGTAAGGAATCTGCCTGCTAAGACAGAAGGAGACATAAGAAACACAGGTTTGATCCCTGGGTCAGGAAGATCCCCTGAAGGAGGAAATGGCAACCCACTCCAATATTCTTGCCTGAAAAATTCCATTGACAAGAAGAGCCTGGTGGGCTACAGTCCATGGGCTGCAAAGAGTTAGACATTACTTAGCAACTAAACACACACGCGCGCGCACACACACACACCCCCCCCCCCCCCCGCCATGCACCCTCTTGCTTTTTTGCTTCTGCTGACCTTAGTCCCTAGGGGGCAGCTACCCTTATTAATATTCTCTTCCACATAGAGGTAAATGCGTAAGTGGACTTAGGGCTCTTCCTGGGGAGCCACACTATCTTTTTTTCTCTTTGCAAGCATACCTTGGAGTATAGGTTCCAAAATTTAGAGTTGGGGACCAGGAGAAAGAGAGAGCCTTCATTCAAGGCTTGAGCCTGAGCAACATTTGCTAACTCAGAATTTACAACAAAGTCCTATACTAGGAGTTTTTAGACACTGACTCAACTAATGAACGATTCCCATTCTGTCACTTTTCCTTACTTATGAATCTAGGATAAGGACAGTCATGAACAGACCCAATGAAATTTCAGAAGGAAGAGCTATATTAAAGTGCCAGGCTAGTTCTATCCTACAAGATTTACCACTCATTCCCCCAAATGAGACCTCCCCACAATTGCATCCCATTTAAAAATTTATCATATTTTCTTTCCATAGCTGGATTTTTTTTTCAAATATTAATAGTAGAAAGGCAAAAATCTAGAGAAAATTTAAATGTATAAAGATAAGTAAACTTGAGATTTAATACTTGAGGAATGTGGTAATAGTTTCTGACTCCTGTGCTGTTTGACAGAGAAACCAAATCTCTCTTTATAACCCAAGTATCAGTAGTTATTGTGTAAGTGATGGAAAGGGGTCTCGTTAAAAGGAAAAGAGTAGGCAGCAAGCAAAAGAGGTGAAAGCTGAATGGAAGGTGAAAAGTTTTTCTTACAGGAAAGACAGGAGTGAGCAGAAGGGGCAGAGACTTTGTATTGGTATGGACTTCCATTAATGATAAATCACTGCTCATTTATTTCTAGTAAATTCTTGTAATTTTTTTTCAACTTCAGGTCATTCACTCTGATTTACACCAAATTGAAGTCAGCTCTTGCTTGATGAAAAAAAGCCAGCACAGTGATATAATTATTATATCAATGGATATCATTACCCAGTGATATAATATCTCAACAGGTCTCTTGCTTGAGGCCCTCTTGATTCTGATTGAAAATTTTGCTTCTCCATTCTTTCTGAAAGAAAGTTATACTTAAAGTCTGTACACGTTGTCATATTTAATGGGGCAATTTATCCATCAATCATGGGGCTTCTAGACCACTGTATTCTCCAGAACTTTAAACATTTGGCATTCAGCCTTATGTTTATCGGGTATCTACTATGCCCCGGACACTATTCTAGGTGCAGGAGGTGCAGCAATGGAGATAACAGACATGTCCCTTGCTCTCATGGATTGTAGATTCTAGAGGAAGGGGAAGTTAACTACCGAATCAGTAAGTAAACAAATAGGATATTATTCAGATAACAATAAAAATACTACTTTATATTGGATGGTCAGGGAATGACTTGAGACAAAAATGATGTTAAGGGGCAAATATGAAGATTTTGGAACAGAGGATTACAAGCAGAAAGAACAAAAAATGCCAAGCGCTAAGGTAGGAATAAACTTGGTAAGTTCAAGGAAGAGAAAGACTAGTGTGATTGGAGCAGGGCAAGCAAAGCAGAGACAAGTGGTACAGGTGTCCAGAGGACACCAGAGGACAGTTCATGCAGGGAGTGTAGGTCAAGGAAGGAGCTTGAATTTCATTTTACATATACAGGGAACAGAATTTTCTAGAGTAGGATTCATAAGGACTTCATCACAGAAAAAGTCAAATGAAGAAGAAATACAAGAGCTGGCAAAGTTATTTCCTTTCTGGTTGAACTTTTCTTTTTGCTTAGATAGCAAGATATCTAAGCAAAGATAGCTTATTGTATGTAGTATCAATTATGAAATGATCTGATGAGAAAGAATTCTTAAACAAGAACTTAAAAATACATAAAAAATAAGGATTTCTGACCAAAGAATTTTATTGACATTAATTATATAATAACAAAAACATTAACATTCAATGAATGAGAATTTTTCAACATATACTTTTACCCTAACAAAGGGAATTTCCTTATGTAATTATTAAAATATATTCATGAAAAATATATTCTTAAATAAAATCACAAGAATTCCTCATATTCCAGAATACATTCTTTTTGTTCTTTTATTTTTATAATCTTTAATCTTTTCCTTTATTTGCCCCTTGTAGTAGCCAGAGAAGGGGTAAAGAAAACAAAACATTATTTAAAATGCTGTCAGGCAACAAATAGTTTTCAAAACACTTTAAATAATATTATAGTTAAAGAGGTAAATTTATTCAAATGATGATTTGGTGAATTGATAATTTGGCCAGCTGGCCATTTGCTCTTGTTGAACTGGCTTTCTACATATTGTTAGTGAATTAACTGAGGCCAATGATAGAGGTCAAAATTCATGGGAGCCAGAAGACTGTAGTTTGAACACAAGCATCTAATTTTGCTCTCTCCTCTAAACTCTGCAAAAACTACAACAGAGTTTTTTTTTTTTTTTCCTTAAAGACATAGACCTACAGAATAAACAAAAAATAAAACACCAGGAGCAATATATTTTGGAAACTGACAGTATACAGATGTGTGGTATCTGATTTTACAGAGTTAAGAAATATAAATTCCAGATTAGTAGCTAGGCAGGGGCATGGGACTGAGAATAAACCGATGAGTAACACAAACTCGTCTGGAACTGGGAACAAAAGTTAGAACTGGTTGAAAGCTACTTTAAAACCTTTACAATCTTTTCATCCCTTCCCCCAATGCATACTGTGTGAGATCATCTCTCACACACCATGGCAGTAAATTGGAAGTTTATTCTTTGGAGAGAAGTAGTACTTTGGTCTCAGACATACTATGTCTACTTGAAAGCATTACTATCATACCCAAAATAGGGGAATTAAGGAAACAAGAGTGTCCTAAATAAGATGCCCAGATCTCTTTCCTCACTTAACTCCTAGATGCTGGCAGTTAGGTCTTAAGTCTCCAGGTGGAAGACTGGAAGAGTCTTCTCTGAGAATCAGATTAACCTAAGAGGAAAGGTCTAAACATATTGACAGCAGGGCTTTCTAATCAAGCGTTAGTCACTCAGCAGTGTCCAACACTTGGTGACCCCATGGATTGTAGCCCACTGATCCTCTGTCTATGGAATTCTCCAGGCAAGAATACTGGAGTGGGTTGCCATTCCCTTCTCTAAGGGATCTTCCCGACCCAGGGATTGAATCTGGGTCCCCTGCATTACAGGCAGACTCTACCATCTGTGCTACCAGGGAAGCCCTTCATAACCAAAGACCCAACCAAATTAAACAATAAAAAAGCTCAAAGTTGACAAGTTCAACCAAAGTACTTGGAATTTCATCCACATTTTAGTCTTCTTCTACTCTAAATATGGACAGGCAACAAAGTATTACCAGGCAAATGAGGAAAACTTTCAAAAAGATGAAGACCAAATCAAACTAATAGAATAAAAGGGCAACGTGGAGAAACATGCAATATGCAGAGAGAAGAAAACCAGAAGTCAACACCTAAAGAGATGAAATGAATCTGGGAAAGAAGTATAAAAAGGAATATTTAGAAAACAAAGAAAGGACTGTTAGAATTAAATATAACATAAATAAAAATTTCGATAGAAGAATTAGAAAATAAAGACATTTCCCAGGAAATAAGGCAAAGAATAAAAAAGGCTATCATGTGGAAAAAACCATTACCATGATAATTAAAAAGGTTTTTTCTTAGAACTGAATAATTTCTTACACTGCATGAATTTTCAGATTGAAGGGCTCAAAATGTTTATATGATAAAGAAAATTAAAAAAAAAAAACACTGAATTACACTACTGGAGAATTACAGTACACTAGGACAAAGAAAATTCCGTTAAGCTTCTAGATAGACAAATAGAAATATTGAAGAATACAAAGATAGATAAAAGTAATAAGATAAAAATAATCATAAGTCAAAAAAGGTTTTGTACTTCTCAAGAGTAACTCCAGAATCTAGAAAACAATGGGTAAATGCCAAGGGAAAAAAGGATTTCCAACCTAGAATACTATACCCACTGAAACTATCTATTAAATGTGAGAGTAGAATAAAAACATTTTTAACATGCAAGTTATTACATTTATCTTCCTTGTACTTTTTCTCAGAAGACACTAGAGGACAGTTTACTCCAAAAAAAAAAAAAGAGAGAGAGAGAGAGAATAAACTAGGAGGACAATATGGGATGCAGAAGACATTTGGAGACAGAGAGATGAAAGAAATCCCTTATGATGAAGAAATACTCTAAGATTAGAATTATGTACCAGATTGGAGCAGTGCAATTCAAAAAGTACATATTAAGGACTGTCATGCTCATTTACTGTCATTATTACATTTTTAATCTTCACAAAGCTACTGTAGGTGTATTTCACCAAAAAAGATGAAGGAATGAGATCCAGGGATTAGGGAATCCAAATCAGAAGAAAGCCAAAGGGAATTCCTAGGATGGCAGTGAAGGAAGTCCTGGGATCATCATTGCAGAGCAGGACCAAAAGCAATCAGGGCAGAATGAATCTCTTAGAAGAGCCTATCTGTTTATCTGTCTCTCTTTCTCAGTCCTCCATAACAACACACGTGTGCATGCACACACAAACACATACACACTCACATTGGAATTAATATATTAGCTGATGAAATTGCTCTTATGGGAAATTATAGTGAGAGATTATTGGAGGATATGAGAAGAAATAGCAATTAGTAAAAGAAAAAGTATGTAAAAACTGTGAAAAGAAGCAAAGCAATTATTAACTTTAGGGAAAGATGTAAGAATATAATCCAAGCACTTTACAATAATCTGATAGAACTATCAGGACAGATAATATCATGTAAATACTGAATATCAACTTAATAAGTAAACTATATCATAACTCTACTGGGAGGATAGGGGAAAAAAAGCCAAAGAAGATGGAAGCACATGAGAGCTAAATCCTTTCTACCATTTCTGTCCATCATATTAGGACCTCAAAGGACAATGTCAAAAATAAATGAATTCACAAGATCAGAAATTTGGAGATAAGTAAGTGGAGATGTATAAAAGCTGGAAGACACAGCTAGAAAAGGAGTCAGAAGTTGTTGCCTTTGAGGAGGAAGAGTTGGGGAAGCAAAGAGGAGTAGCGTAAAGCATCATTATTTTTATACTAAGTCTTTCAGAACTATTTGATAACTCTTTATACTTCAGTTTAGTTCAGTTCAGTCGCTCAGTCATGTCCAACTATTTGTGATCTCATGGCCTGCAGCACGCCAGGACTCTCTGTTCATCACCAACTCCTGGAGTTTACTCAAACTCATGTCCATTGAGTCAGTGATGCCATCCAACCATCTCAGCCTCTGTCGTCCCCTTCTCCTGCCTTCAATCTTTCCCAGCATCAGGGTCTTTTCAAATGAGTCAGTGCTTCACATCAGGTGGACAAAGCACTGGAGTTTCAGCTTTAGCATCAGTCCTTCCAAGGAATATTCAGGACTGATTTCCTTTAGGATGGACTGGGTGGATCTCCTTGTCATCTTTATACTTAGTGCATGTATTATGTTAATCAAAATCAAAAGTAATTTTTAAAATCCCTGGGTTCCAAGAGAGGCCATAACATCTGATTTTGGCCTGTATGTAAATTGGATATTCACTCTGAATATCCAGGTTGATCTCCCTTTGCAAATGCCCACAGCTTACACTCCCCTCCTTGTATCCCAAAAATGCACGGTGAAGTCTTATGGACATAAAATATGAGGGACAAACTCCAGCCCTTAGGAAAACGGGCCTGCCACCTGTTTTAGTATGACTTGTGAGGTAAGAATGGCTTTTAAAATTTTAAATGGTTGAAAAAAAATCAAGAAGAATATTTTATGACATAAAATTGTATGAAATTCATATTTTAGTGTTCATGCTTATTTCTTTACATTTTGTCTATGCCTTTTTTTTTTTTTTTTGCTACTACTAGAGCTAAGTAGTTGTGACAGTGACTGTGGCCAGCAAAGCAAAGGATATTTGCTATCTGGCCCTCTACATAAAAGGTTTGCCTACTCATGACCTAGAATCTTAGTATCACAGGATGGGTACACATAAGACCATCCCTCCTCTTTAACACTCATCTGAAATCATATTCCAAAAATGCATGCACATATAAGCAAACACATACTCTAAACTATCAAAAATCCTCTCCTTTTAGTTTCACCACTGAAGTTTTTTGTCAAATTTCATCATAGAAATTTCAAAGGCAGTCCCCATTTCCCAACACTATGATTTTGGAATCATTAACTTATAATTGGTCATCTCAATTCAGAACAAAAAACACTGAGGACCTGATGGAAAGAAAAGTAGTGATGCCATCTTTCAGTCTAGTATTACTGTCAGTAGGAAGAGGGGGAAACTAGGAAGGTAGATGTTCCAGAAAAGTAGAAAGTAATTAGAAATAATCTGATATATTTTTTTCATTACAGTAAGGTCTATCTCCCCAAAGATGGTGTTACTAGCAAGTCTAGGAAAAGGAAAACAGAAACCTATTTTTTATCATTAATTTGAAGTCTAGATCCATTCTCTATAAAATTGATTCTAGAAAGTTATGGTGGTCCCAATCTGAATATGCTTCTCAGAAAGTGAGATTTAAAAGTTTTGGGTGGGGACAAAGGATAGAGGTCATAAACAGTTCTCTGTCCTATGAATCTACATTGGGCTTAAATTTCTGAAACTTCTACTCTTACCTGGGCCTTCCCTGTTCCTCTAATCTGGGATACAGATGTTGTGACTTCTCTTCTTAGGGCAATTTTTCAGGTTATGATTCAGTTTTTGCTACTGGGGAACTCAGTAACACCAACTCCACCAAAAGAACTCCCTAGTCCTATTTCTGAATTGTGGCCTGAACATCATTCTTTGTTGCTGTAGTGTTCAAGGTTCAGGTTTCTTGAAAAAACTGGCTGAAATTTTGCATGGAATAAGAGAAGGAGAAAGAGAAAATAAAGTTCTGTTTTCAGAGGTTGTTAAGGAGAGTAAAGAAATTTCCAAAATATTCTGGCCTAAAGCTTGAGCTAGGATCTACTGAGATATAGAAAAATGAGAGTTAGAAGGACCTCCCTATCTCTACTCTATTTTGTTGCCTGAATGATTCCTCTAGGTTCATTCGTTTCTATCATGACCTCTGATGTGCTTCAATAATTAATAACTCCAAGCAAAGAGATTGGAGAAGGCAATGGCACCCCACTCCAGTACTCTTACCTGGAAAATCCCATGGATGGAGGAGCCTGGTAGGCTGCAGTCCATGGGGTCGCTAAGAGTCGGACATGACTGAGTGACTTCACTTTCACTTTTCACTTTAATGCACTGGAGAAGGAAATGGCAACCCACTCCAGTGTTCTTGCCTGGAGAATCCCAGGGACCGGGGAGCCTGGTGGGCTGCCGTCTATGGGGTCGCACAGAGTCGGATATAACTGAAGCGACTTAGCAGCAGCAGCAGCAGCAAGCAAAGAGATAAATCAATACCGGGGGCTAATGGGCCTCAGGAAAGAATCACTAACCTTTTCTCTTAAAAGATCAGAAGCCCAAAAGAAATAGAAATCTTCATAATACAAACGAGGGCACTGGCTCAAACATAAACCCCTTCCTCACTGCTCACAGTTTTATTTTCTTGCAGAAAATTCTCTAAAACATTTACAACTATCTACATGATATACTTGTGTGTGTCCTTACAGAAAACAGAGACAATGAGCACCATTCCTTCTCTCCCACTCTGCCTTTCTGGCCTCCTTCCCTCCCTCCCTGATCATGTGAGTGCCCCATCTCACATACCGTGTCAGCTTCCAGGACTCTTTCTGCAAGTTTTCTCTTATGTCACAGTCAAAATTCTTCACTACATTTTGGATGCTGCTACTGAATCTAGGACTAGATATTCTTGGGCAAAATCTATTCCTTAGTGTGGTTCTGACCTCAACGCCTCAAGGCATAGCTGCCAGAATTGAGCCAGAACTAATTCAAAGAAGCTATGGCAGGAAACATTAGGGCCAAAAGAGTTCCCACTTAGGCTGAACCTCTGATTCCATAGGGCAATGTTCCTGCAGGGTACCCTCTGGCTCCAATGACTGGCCCTAAAAGCATCATCACAACAGACTGATTTCAAATAGGAAAAGGAGTACGTCAAGGCTGTATATTGTCACCCTGCTTATTTAACTTCTATGCAGAGTACATCATGAGAAATGCTGGACTGGAAGAAAATCAAGCTGGAATCAAGATTGCCGGGAGAAATATCAATAACCTCCGATATGCAGATGACACCACCCTTATGGCAGAAAGTGAAGAGGAACTAAAAAGCCTCTTGATGAAAATGAAAGAGGAGAGTGAAAAAGTTGGCTTAAAGCTCAACATTCAGAAAACGAAGATCATGGCATCTGGTCCCATCACTTCATGGCAAATAGATGGGGAAACAGTGGAAACAGTGTCAGACTTTATTTTTCTGGGCTCCAAAATCACTGCAGATGGTGACTGCAGCCATGAAATTAAAAGATGCTTAGTCCTTGAAAGGAAAGTTATGACCAACCTAGATAGCATATTCAAAAGCAGAGACATTACTTTGCCAACAAAGGTCCGTCTAGTCAAGGCTATGGTTTTTCCTGTGGTCATGTATGGATGTGAGAGTTGGACTGTGAAGAAGGCTGAGCGCTGAAGAATTGATGCTTTTGAAGTGTGGTGTTGGAGAAGACTCTTGAGAGTCCCTTGGACTGCAAGGAGATCCAACCAGTCCATTCTGAAGGAGATCAGTCCTGGGATTTCTTTGGAGGGAATGATGCTAAAGCTGAAACTCCAGTACTTTGGCCACCTCATGCAAAGAGTTGACTCATTGGAAAAGACTCTGATGCTGGGAGGGATTGGGGGCAGGAGGAGAAGGGGACGACAGAGGATGAGATGGCTGGATGGCATCACCAACTCGATGGACATGAGTCTGAGTAAACTCCAGGAGTTGGTGATGGACAGGGAGGCCTGGTGTGCTTCGATTCATGGGGTCGCAAAGACTCAGACACAACTGAGCGACTGATCTGATCTGGTCTGATCTGGGGGTGGGGTGTGGTGGGGTGGGGTGTGGTGGATTGAGGGGAGGTGCATGTTCCGAACCTTTAGCAACAGATTCTCCTCCCTGCCCAGTCTCTCTACACCCTGTCTGGGAGTATTGACAAGTTTGACCCACCCAGCCTTCAGAGTATGGGAAAGGGTGAGCAACAAGATCAGAGCTTTGGCTTTTACCCACTGCAAGTGCCCAGTCTTTCTCCACCTCCTCTGGTGGTAGCCCCTGGACCCTACATGGTCCCTCTTTTCAATGCCAGCTTTCCTTTGAGGACAGGAGTCATGCATGCACATGTCCCCTCAGCCTTAGGACAAGAAGGAGGAGTCAAAGCCCCACAAAAGGGGCTTTGGCAAATCTTCATGGAAATTATACCTGCAGCTTGCATAATTTTAGTTTTAAGTGTAGTAGGTGGGAAGGAAATTGTTAAGGAACTTGAGATAGGCAGTCAATTTCTTATTCAATTGTAATGCACAAGTACAGTTGCAGGCCCAAAAGGCCAGCCCCATTACCAAGGCAATAAAAATATCCCAGGGACAAAAATTTCTGCTTTCTTTCATTCTCAGATAAAGGAACACTGGTAAAGGCCCATCATATAAGATCTGGCCCTTGTTCTCTAGGAGAGGATGTAAAGAGGACGGTCAGCCAGTCAATAAATATTTATTAAACTCCTATGTTGGCAGCATATTAGACAGGTAAAACAATAAATAAAATGCTGCCTTTGCTCTCCAGAAAACTATTCTAAAACAGTTATTGTGATGATTATTGTAATATGTAGTATGGGAACAAAATGCAAAGACTCCTAACTCAGACCACTGAAATGGAGGGCGAGAGAATCAAGGAAAGCCACCCAAAGATAAATACTCATGAATTAAATGAAGTAAATACAAAAACAAAGTCAAAAAAAAAAAAAAAAAGAAAGCTGCCCAGAGAAAGTGATAGGTTTGAATTAAGTCCTGAAGTGGTCTAGGTTTGGAAAGAACTTCAATCCTCATTATCTGTACAGAACATTGAAGTCTGGATGGATTAAAGACCTAAACATTAATAAAAAAAAGAGTATTAAAAGAAAATATAGAATACTGTTTTTATGATCTAAGACAGGGAAACAAATCAGAAACATCACTTTGCCTACAAAGGTCCATATAGTCAAAGTGTGGGTTTTCTACTAGTCATGTATGGTTGTGAGAGTTGGATCATAAAGAAGGCTGAACATGGAAGAATTGATGCTTTTGAACTGTGGTGTTGGAGAAGACTCTTGAGAGTCCCGTGGACTGCAAGGAGATCAAACCAGTCAATCCTAAAGGAAATCAACCCTAAATATTCATTGGAAGGACTGATGCTGAGGCTCCAATAATTTGGCCCCCTGATGCAAAGAGCTGACTCATTGGAAAAGACCCTGATGCTGAGAAAGATTGAAGGCAAAGGGAGAAATGGGCAGCAGAGGATGAGATTGATTAGATAGCATCACTGATCCAATGTACATGAGTTTGAGCAATCTCCGGGAGTTGGTGAAGGACAGGGAAGCCTGGTGTGCTGCAGTCCATGGAGTTGCAAAGAGTCTGATATGATTTAGAGACTGAACAACAATAATAACAGAAGATACCATAAACAAGGTTAAGAGAGAAAAGAAAAATGAGGAAAAAAATCTGTGTCACGCTTGAGAGCCATCAACGTCCAGATGTCTGTGCCCACCAGCCAAAAGTACCTGGAAACACAACAATAGGCAAACAGAGTTGGATCTAATACTTGCTACCAAGAAGGAAGACTGCACACCATGGGGAACCTCTAGGATATTTCAGTAAGAGGGAATTGTTTTGTGATTTGGGCTAGTGTTTGAGTTGGGGAGAATTTGTCAGAAATCAGGGCAATTCTACAATTGGATATCTTAATTTTTATCTAGGAGGTGAGAGAAACTGAAAGGAGCTAAAACTACAGTTGGTAAAGCAGCAGCAGGCCCTCCTGTTCCCTGGGAGAAGAGGATATTTAGTCATTTTTTGTGATATGAACAGTGTTCCTGTTTTTATCTGTGCTCAGATGATTTCAGAGCAGTTGTATTTTTGTCCTGCTCCATCGGAATCACAGAGTAACCTTGTCTGATGTTGCTGTTCTCTGTAGCTATTATGTTAAGTAGGGAATGCCTGGGCCTAGGTACTAGCTGTAGATGAGCTCTTTCTATTTCACACCTGTCATTTTTGTTTTTTATAGAATTATAAATCAATAACAAAACAATATGCAACCCACCAAAACATTAGGGGAAGATAGGAACAGTAATTCATAAAAGAAGAAATAAAAGTGCAATTTTTTTAGGGTCAATTGCACCAACAGGAAAATACATATTATAACAGTGAAACCCTGTTGGTATTAATTTAAATTGGTTCAGCTTTTATGGAGGACTGGGCTTCCCTGGTGGCTCAGAGGGAAAAGCGTCTGCCTGCAATGCGGGAGACCTGGGTTTGATCCCTGGGTCGGGAAGATCCCCTGGAGAAGGAAATGGCAACCCACTCCGGTACTCTTGCCTGGAAAATCTCATGGATGGAGAAGCCTGGTAGGCTACAGTCCATGGGGTTGCAAAGAGTCGGATTCGACTGAGCAACTTCATTTTTGCTTTATGGAGGACAATTTGACAATATCTTATATGCATATACCTTTCAACCAGGAATTTCTGTTTCTTGAAATTTCTTCTAGAGAATTACATGGACAGGTACATAAAGAGGAATATAAAAGGATATTCACTGTAGCTTTTTTATAATAGTAAAAACTGGAAAGCCTAAATAACTGTCAAAAAGAATAATTAAACTCTGGAATATTACACAGTAGCTTAAGCTTGATCTTACTTAACCTTTTGTTATTTAATTACAAAACTTGAAAGTCAGTATTTATGTCTCTAAGTAGGAACATAGGAACATAATTATGCCATTATTCAATGGCATAATTCAATTTATTGAACTTCAATAAAGAAAGCAGCATTCATAATTATACATAATTATTCATAATTATATATATCAGTATGATTCTGTTTTTTAAAAAATTTCCAAAGGAAAAAAAAAAAGATTTAGGAAATGCTCCTAAATCTGAGTATTTAGATGGGAAATTTTTTTCCTTCTTTCTAATTTTCAGTATTTCCAAACTGTGACAATTAGCATGCATTTCTTTTAGAAATGATTAAAAAAATTTGTTTTTAAATGTAGCAGTCTACAATATGTCAGCAGGTATTAATCCAGAGTAGCTGGCCTGGATAAATCATTGTCAAAAAATAGTCCCTATGTTGAGATAAATTCACATGGGAAAACAAGATTTTCCAAAAGTGCCTTAACTCTGTGACCATTTTAAAATTATATGAGGGCTTTCAAGAGTCTGGTTACTCTTATGCACACGTGCTTCCATGTTCCAAACTGATTCAGTGACCTTGGTGACATGTTAATATTGCTTTAAAAAGATTTTGTAATATTTAATTACCAAGCATCAGGCCCTCTTACTCTATCACTGAACCTGACCCAAACTCTTGGTTTTATTCTAGTTCTGAGCTTTGACAAAAAGACTCAAGGATTGGGTGGGATTTCAGGAATGCTGCTGCTGCGTCGCTTCAGTCGTGTCCGACTCTGTGTGACCCCAGAGACGGCAGCCCACCAGGCTCCACCGTCCCTGGGATTCTCTAGGCAAGAACACTGGAGTGGGTTGCCATTTCCTTCTTCAATGCGTGAAAGTGAAAAGTGAAAGGGAAGTCGCTCAGTCGCGACCCCATGGACTGCAGCCCACCAGGCTCCTCCATCCATGGGATTTTCCAGGCAAGAGTACTGGAGTGGGTTGCCATTGCCTTCTCCATTCAGGAATGAGGTCAGGGGAAATTGTGTAATGTATCTATAGGATATAAGCCTATTCATGATAAAATATTTAAAGCTGTCTCTATAGGCTTAACTTTCACTGAAGCTTAATGTTCATATTTTCACTTTCTTTTGAAATGCCTCCTTTTATTTATTAACTCAAATGCAGAATGCTAAAAATCAAATGTATCATTTCCTCTCAGTATGAACCATTATTTAATAATTAACACAGAACTTTGAGAAGAATATAATCAGACTCCAGGACTCTGCACATTTTGATGAAAGTGTATCTCATGGTTGTAGATTTCATATGAGCACTCCCAAGTAATTCCACCATAAGAAAGAAGAGACTGGAAAATGTAACAGGAAGCAAGTCCAAGGAAGTCCAACTGGTAAAGAGAAGTTAGAGCAGGGCTCACACATATTTCAGAGTCACGGTGTGGTAAGGGTCAGGCTCCAAGTGAAACTGCCACATAGACTTTGAAGTGGTTTTAAAGAGAGGGGTAAGAATGAGGGCTTCAGGGGGCTGGCTGAAGGAGTTCACTATATAATGCTGTGATGACAGGTAAATTTGATGGTAGAAAGCATATGAGCATATTGAAGAGTTTAGACCCAATTAGAAGATACAAGCAAAGTAATATGATTGGATCCAAAAAGTGTTATAACTACATTGCTGGTAGTTACAAGGGTGAAATAAATGGGTAATTTCATTTGGGTAAAAGAATATTCCCATATCCTTGGAAGAATAAAAACAGTGATAATAATAAATATAAACGACCAAACTTTTTGAATGCTTAACATGTTAGAAGGCTATGATAAGTGCTTTATGTTTAATCATTTAACCAATATTTATTGAGCATCTAGTATGTGCTAATAGGCACTGTGCTAGCTAGGTAACAAGTTAGACAAGATTCCTCCTCTCAATGGGCTTATTTTCTAGTATATCTCATGAGTTATCCTATGTAATATTTCCAACAATGGCTCACAAGTATTATTAAATCTATTTTATAGATAGGAATCCTGATAAACAGAGAAATTAAATAATTTTCTAAAAATAACATGGCCAGTAAGTGTCAAAGTAGAGAAATAAGCCTAGATGGCCTGATTCCAAGGTCACTGTAAAACCTTTATGTTATAATCGTGGTTATTTAACCAAAAGCCATAAAACATTTCTCTCTACATGTATATCAAGGAGTTCTTCTATCACTCAAAATGTAGAATTTTTGAGGGCAGAAGAAAGTTCCTAACCACTAACTACTCAAAATGAAAAATTTTTCTTAGGGCTAAGACCAGTTAGAGAGCCCTCTAACATTTATTTGTGAAAGACTGAATCTTAGAGTTCAACAACAACAGCAAAGCAAAATTACCTTTTATAATTTTTGAATATTGTCCAGGTTTGATTCAGGATATAGGATCCCTGGGGCTGGTGCACTGGGATGACCCAGAGGTATGGTATGGGAAGGGAGGGGGGAGGGGGGTTCAGGATGGGGAACATGTGTACACCTGTGGTGGATTCATGTTGATATATGGCAAAACCAATACAATATTGTAAAGTAATTAGCCTTCAATTAAAATAAATAAATTTAAATTTAAAAATAAAAAAAAATGAAATGAGGTTTTTGTAAGTGAAATGTAGTTAGAAAGAAAAAAAAAAACTACCTTAATATGCAGGAACTGATGTGATACAGCTAAGTTATGTTATCCCTGGATGTAAACAATCTCACAAGTACATCCACTTTAGATAAGATAATTGTAAAACTCCACAAAATACCAAGTATTTCCCTGTCACCTAAATGAGTGCCTGCTTCTTCTTTACCATTTATCTTTGCTCTAGTTTTCTCTCCCAATAGGTAAAATTTATTGAGATATCCAATCATAGTGTTGCCCCTGCTTTTTGACACCACCAAATCTAGAATATCTGCTTCCTTAGACTCTCCACAAAATTTATCAATCAAAGTCCAACTCCCAGGGTAAGTTCTTTCTAACATCCTCTTACTGAGACATCACACAGCTTCCCAAGTTGTGTGTTCTCCCTTGCTACAATGAGTAATAGATTCAACTCATTTAACTGCAGGCGTTCCTATAGTTTTTAGTTGAAGAGTTCAGTTCAATTCAGTTCAGTCTCTCAGTCATGTCCGACTCTCTGCGACCCCATGAGCCACAGCACGCCAGGCCTCCCTGTCCATCACCAACTCCCAGAGTTCACCCAAACTCATGTCCATCGAGTCAGTGATGCCATCCAGCCTTCTCATCCTCTGTTGTCCCCTTCTCCTTCTGCCCCCAGTCCCTTCTAGCATCAGGGTCTTTTCCAATGAGTCAACTCTTCACATGAGGTGGCCAAAGTATTGGAATTTCAGCTTCAACATCAGTCCTTCCAATGAACACTCAGGACTGATCTCCTTTAGGATGGACTGGTTGGATCTCCTTGCAGTCCAAGGAACTCTCCAGAGTCTTCTCCAACACCACAGTTCAAAAGCATCAATTCTTCGGCGCTCAGCCTTCTTCATTGTCCAACTCTCACATCCATACATGACCACAGGAAAAACCATAGCCTTGACTAGACGAACCTTTGTTGGCAAAGTAATGTCTCTGCTTTTGAATATGCTATCTAGGTTGGTCATAACTTTCCTTCCAAGGAGTAAGTATCTTTTAATTTCATGGCTGAAGTCACCGTCTGCAGTGATTTTGGAGCTCCCCCAAATAAAGTCTGACACTGTTTCCACTGTTTCCCCATCTATTTGCCATGAAGTGATGGGACCAGATGCCATGATCTTAGTTTTCTGAATGTTGAGCTTTAGGCCAACTTTTTCATTCTCCTCTTTCACTTTCATCAAGAGGCTTTTTAGTTCCTCTTCACTTTCTGTCATAGGGTGGTGTCATCTGTATATCTGAGGTTATTGATATTTCTCCTGGCAATCTTGATTCCAGCTTGTGCTTCTTCCAGCCAGTACCAACAGCATAAATATAAAAGTAATTGGTGGTAAATTCTGCTAAACATTTACTGAGCCTATACTATATACAAGGTAATGTATTAGGTTTTAGAGTATATTTGTGCCAAGGAGCTTATAATTACTGAGGGACAAAATAAGCACAGTAATGCAGCACAAAATACTTGAATTTTACACAGAAGCAAACTTAGTGATTAAAAAACAACAAAAGGCTATTTAATATTGAAGGAAATCAGGACAGCTTCATAAGAGGTGTATTTTGAGACTGATCTCAAAGTAGGAGGATTTATTTCTACATGTGGAAATGAGAAAGAGTATAAGAGCTAAGGTAAAAGACTACTGTATTTGATTTCTTAAGTGATAACAGCACTGCCTATAAAGCATGAAATGTTCTAGAAATATTAGCCCTATTTATTCCTCAAAATATCTATATTTTGTAGGTGAAATTGAGAGAGGTTAAGTCATTTGTCTAAGGTCACACAGCAAATAAGTGACAGCTTGATTGAAACCCAAGTCTGCCTAAGTGCAATGACTGTGCTTTTAACCATCACAAAAGTGCAAGCCAGGCTTTTGGGTAATGGCAGCTCTGTCTTGATGTCCTCCAGTGTTGAAGTGACAGCTATAATTTAACCACTTATATACTGGACTCAGTTAATGTTGTTAAAAAGAAACAAGCAAGCAGGGGAAACAACAGCAACAACAACAACAAAACAGGCAGAAAAAGACAGTGGCCAGTGTGGATAAGAATATTATATTGTTTAATACTTGGAAGAGTTCTAGATATTTGCAGATATCAGTAACTAAGGTACTTTCAAAGGCGAATATTTCTACTGAATTTACATTGACCTGAGAAAGGTCCATCACAGTTCACCCAGTAGTAATCAATGTCTACTCTGATTTGGAGAGGACTTTCATGGGAGGACCCTGAGGGAGGGTACCCAGGGGAGCAATTTACTTCTGAAGTGGTAGATATCAACAGAATGACCACGAAATGTTGGTCCATGAGACACAAAAGAATTATGTGTGTTTTATTCTACATCTTTACTAAGACTACTACCATAATGATTATTGAAAACACTAAACATTTGAGTATATGCAGTCAGCTTAATTTTGCCTGTTTTAAACTTCGTGTTTGGAATCATACAGTATGTATTCATATCTCTTTTTTCACTCTACGTAATGTCTGTGAGATTCACACTAATTGGAGGCTTTTTCTATTGGTATGTAATGTTCTATTGTATAATTCATTCAGAAGGTATAATTAATTTTTAAAATGTATTATACAACGTTTAGAAAAATGTATCTGGCTCAAGTGCAGTGACCATTTATTACACATGATAGAGATTCAAGAATCTGGCCTCAGAGATTACCTAGTTTGTGTTCTGACTCTTGAATTGGGCTCCAGATCCCAAGCAAATAAACTGAATTTACTTTTCCTGAACTCCATTTTCACTTCTCATTTCTATTTCAACTCTGGGCTAAAGTGAAGAAACAGAGATATCGATGGAATTATCCTACAGACTCAAGCCAATTATAATTGATTTAGTACAAGTTTCCATAACCTTATGTCAGCACTAAGCCTGTAGGAATTCATACCTTTAAAGAATCATAGTATTAGAATAACCTTGAAAACCAATCATTTATGGGATGTCAAGCCTGTGGTCTCCAAACCTGTAGGAATTCATAAACGATTTTCAATATTTCAAGGTTTTTTTTTTAAAAAGAAGTCACATAGCTACCTAAGTCTGTGAATGCTAAATAAAATAATTTCTTTGTTTTTGGCTGATGTACCAACTCAGGGTGGCAATCATGTATATCTTAAGTTAATCAGAAACAAAAATGTCTTTAATTAGTAAGAAATAGAAAACAAACAGTTTCTTAATAAATATGATATGTACTTTACAAGGCAAAAATCTTTCAAAGCATGAGATCCGAGGAAAAACAGCAAGAAATTATGGTTCTTGATGGTCTCACTGCTGTAGTCCAACCTGCCCATTTTGAGGATACCTAGGCCTGGAGAGGTGAAATTATTTGCCCAAAGCTATGCTAAAGCTGAAACTCCAGTACTTTGGCTACCTCATGTGAAGAGTTGACTCACTGGAAGAGACTCTGATGCTGGGAGGGATTGGGGGCAGGAGGAGAAGGGGACGACAGAGGATGAGATGGCTGGATGGCATCACCGACTCGATGGACATGAGTGTGAGTGAACTCCAGGAGTTGGTGATGGACAGGGAGGCCTGGCGTGCTGCGATTCATGGGGTCACAAAGAGTTGGACACGACTGAGCGACTGAACTGAACTGAACTCTCCTAGGGAACACAGTTTAGCAAAGGTATGTAAACAAATGTGTTTTAGTGTGTTAAAATACACATAACATAAAGTTTACCATCTTAACCATTTTTAAGTATACAGTTGAGTGGTATTACATACATTCATTCAGCCATCAGCACCATCCAGTCCCATAACTTTTCATCATACAAAACAGACTCTATACCTATTAAACAATAACTGCCTATTCTCTTCTCTTGCTCTCCCCTGGCAATAAACATTCTAATTTCTGTCTCTATGATTTTGACTACTTTAAGTACCTCATATAAGTGAAATCATATAGTACTTGTCTTTTTGTTGGACATTTGGATAGCTTCCATGCTTAAGCTATTGTGAATAATGCTACTATGATCATGGGTGTATAAATATCTCTTTGAGACCCTGCTTTCAATTCTTTTGGATATATGTACAGAAGTGGAATTGCTGGATCATATGGTAATTCCATTTTTAATCATTTGAAGAACTACTATACTGTTTTCCACAGCAGCTGTATGATCTTATTTTTCTACTAACAGAGTACAAGGGCTCCAATTTCTCCACATTCTTGCCACCATTTGTTTTCTGTCTTGTTTTCAGCAGTAGCCATACTAATAGGTGTGAGGTGGTTTCTTGTAGTTTTGATATGCATTTCCCCACTGATTAGTGATGTTCACAATCTTTTCACGTGCTTATTGGCCATTTGTACATCTTCTATGAAGAAATGTGTGTTCAAATCCTTTGCCAATTTTTGAATCAGGCTGTTTACTTTTTTATTGTTGAATTTTAGGAGTTCTCTGTGTGTTCTGGATATTGATCCTTTATCAAATATATGATTTGAAAATATTTTCTCCTATTCTCCCATTTTGTGGGTTGCCTTCTTACTCTGTGGACAGTTTTCTGGTGTACAAACATTTTCATGAAGTCCAGTTTGTCTATTTTTTTTCTTTTGTTACCTGTGCCTTTGATGTCACATCCAAAAAAATCATTACTAAGTCCAAAGTCATGAAGCTTTTGTCCTATGTTTTCTTCTAAGAGTTTTATTATTTTGGTCTTACATTTAGGGCCTTGATCCATTTTGAATTAATTTTTGTGCATAATGTTAAGTAAAGGTCCACCTTTGTTTGCATGTAGATATACAGTGTTCCCAGCACTACCTATTTTAAAAGACTACCCTTCTCTATTCAATGATCTTGGCACGATTTGACTGTATATGGGAGGGTTTATTTCTGGGCTCTCTATTCTGTTCCAGTGGCCTATAAGCCTGTCTTTATCAGCACAAGTATTTTAAACCATAGGTCAATAGTGTCCTGTGCCTGCTTGTTTAGGTCAAAGAAGAATGTGAAGCTGGTGGCTGGTCTGAAGGTGGATAGGTATGTTTTTTGTAAACTTCAGTAGCCTTCTCTGAGAATGAACAATATCATTCATCCTCCTAAGTCAGGGTTTCTCTCCTGTTAGAGAAATATTAACCCCATCTGTTATAGTTTTGATAAAGAATTGCATGTAGAATAAATCCCTCATTTAGTAGAATGCCTGAAATTCAGTAAACTCTACCTATTAAATATGCTAGAGCAGTAGTTCTCAAAATGTGGTCCCCAGAACAACAGCAACAGTATCAGCTGGGAATTTATTAAAAGTGCATATTATTAAGATGTAAAGGTGGCTAACAGGTACAGAAAAGAAGCCCAGTATCTCTAATCATCAGGGAACTACAACTCAGAACTACAATGAGCTATTACCTTACATCTGTCAGAATGGCTATTGACAGAAACACAAAAAATAACAAGTATTGGCAAGAATGTGGAGAAATGGGAGCCCGTATCTACAGATGGTGGAAATGAAATTGGTTTGGCCACTGTGGGAGATTGTATGAAGGCTCATCAGAAAAATTAAAAATAGAACTACCATACATTCCAGCAACCCCACTCCTATGTATTTATCTGAAGAAAACGAAAACACTAATTAGAGAAGACATACGCACCCCTAATTTCATCACAGCTTTATTTACAATAGGAAAGATATGCAAGAAAAGATGTGAGATACACATTCTTTATCAATAGATAAAGAAGATGTGAGATACACATACACTGGAATATTACTCAGCCATAAAAAAGAATGAAATCTTGCCATTTGCAACAACAAGGGTAGATGTGGAGGACTTTATGCTAGGTGAAATAAGTCAGACAGAAATATAAACGCCATATGATCTCACTTATCTGTAGTCTGAAAAAAAAGTACAAGCTCATAGATACAGAGAACAGATCTGTGCTTGCCAGAAGTGGGGAATGGGGCTGCATGAAATAAGTGAAGGAGATCAAAGGTGCAAATTTCCAATTATAAAATGTCTAAGTCCTGGGTATGTAATGTACAAGAGACTGAGTAGAGTTAACAACACTATACCGCCTATTTGAAAGTTGCTAAGAGTAGATCTTAAAAGTTCTCATAAGAAAAATGTTTTGTAACTATATATAGATGGTAACCAGAGTCTGTGTGATCATTTCACAATATATATTCAAGTGTCAAATCATTATGTTGTACACCTGAAACTAATATAGTGCTACATATTAATTATATAAAAACAAACAAAACACAAATTTTGGGGCCTTACCTTAAACGTGCTAAATCAGAAAGTTTGGAGTAGGACCCAGAAATCTGTTTTTCTAACAAGCTCTTCAAGTGATTTTATTATGCACAGCCAATGTTTGAACATTAATTCCCACCATGGTTCCATTCCTGGGTTGGGAAGATCCCCTGGAGGAGGGCATGGCAACCTACTCCAGTATTCTTGCCTGGAGAATCCCATCGACAGAAGAGCCTGGCAGGCTACAGTCTATGGGGTTGCAAAGAGTCAGACACAACTGAAGCGACTTAGCACGCATGCCTGACGGAAACACAAATTCTCCTGAAGATACTTATATGTTCAAGTACCTTGTCATTTATACATTTTCAAAGGTATAAATTAGTGGTAATACTGGGAGTTAATTTTAATGACATAGATAGTCTAAACTTATCAATGAACAGGAAAATGAAGTAAGGAGAATGCCTTTGTGCTCAAGGCAACTATCAGTTCAGTCACTCAGTCGTGTCCGACTCTTTGCGACCCTTTGAACTGCAGCACACCAGGGCTCCCTATCACCAACTCCCAGAGTCTGCCCAAACCCATGTCCATTGAGTCAGTGATGCCATCCAACCATTTCATCCTCTGTCATCCCCTTTTCCTTCTGCCCTCAATCTTTCCCAGCATCAAGGTCTTTTCAAATGAGTCAGCTCTTCGCATCAGGTGGCCAAAGTACTGGAGTTTCAGCTTCAACATCAGTCCTTCCAATGAACACCCAGGACTGATCTCCTTTAGGCTGTATTGGTTAGATCTCCTTGCAGTCCAAGGGACTCTCCAGAGTCTTCTCCAACACCACAGTTCAAAAGCATCAATTTTTCTGTGCTCAGCTTTCTTTATAGTCCAACTCTCACATCCATACATGACCACTGGAAAAACCATAGCCTTGACTGGACGGATCTTTGTTGGCAAAGTAATGTCTCTGCTTTTTAATATGCTGTCTAGGTTGGTCATAACTTTCCTTCCAAGGAGTAAGCATCTTTTAATTTCATGGTTGCAGTCACCATCTGCAGTGATTTTGGAGCCCCCAAACATAAAGTCAGCCACTGTTACCACTGTTTCCCCATCTATTTCCCATGAAGTGATGGGACTGGATGCCATGATCTTCGTTTTCTGAATGTTGAGCTTTAAGCCAACTTTTTCACTCTCCTCTTTCATTTTCATCAAGAGACTCTTTAGTTCTTCTTCACTCTCTGCCATAAGGGTGGTATCATCTACATATCTGAGGTTATTGATATTTCTCCCGGCAATTTTGATTCTAGCTTGTGCTTCCTCCAGCCCAGCGTTTCTCATGATATACTCTGCATATAAGTTAATTAACCAGGGTGACAATATACAGCCTTGACATACTCCCTTTCCTATTTGGAACCAGTTTGTTGTTCCACATCCAGTTCTAACTGTTGCTTCCTGACCTGCATACAGGTTTCTCAAGAGGCAGGTCAGGTGGTCTGGTATTCCCATCTCTTTCAGAATTTTCCACAGTTTATTGTGATTCACACAGTCAAAGGCTTTGGCATAGTCAATAAAGCAGAAATAGATGTTTTTTCTGGAACTCTCTTGCTTTTACGATGATCCAGCGGATGTTGGCAATTTGATCTCTGGTTCCTCTGCCTTTTTTTAAAACCAGCTTGAACATCTGGAAGTTCACAGTTCACGTATTGCTGAAGCCTGGCTTGGAGAATTTCGAGCATTACAAGCTAAATGAAGAGTCTGTAGAGCAGTGGTCCCCAGCCTTCAGGATCTAATGCCCGATGATCTGAGGCAGGCCTGAAATAATAATAGAAATAAGGTGCACAATAAATATAATGCACTTGAATCATCCCAAACTGCCGGGAGCCGGTGAGGCATTCCACTCGTGACAAAGGTCATGAGGAAGGAGGCTCGGCATACGCAAAGGCGGGATCGAGCCTCAGGAGTCCGCCCGGATATTCTCGAGCATCTACCCCCCAAAAACCAGAGTCTGCCTACTTTATTGCTTTGTGCTCTCACCTCTGACTTTACTGGGGGCTGTCCCCTACCACCATCTCGCTCTCTCTGTCAAAGAGTTAACTTACAGCTCCAATTAATAAAGTTCCTGGGCAATTAGGAGTGTTTAAATCCAAACCCCTCAGATGGCTCTCTAACTCGCCTGACAAGTTTACCCGGACTCCTGCAGCTATGCATACGATTGTTTACAGTCTCCCAGCCTTGAGAGGCACGGGAAGCTTAAGATATTCAAATAGCTTAGAGCCTCTCAGAGAGTTAGAAACTGTCAGAATAAACTAGTAAAGGATTTCATTGATGAGTCAATGTTTATTGCCAAGTTTTCACATCCCCTGAATTGTATCCTTGAATATGTATTAATTAATAGTTGGTATATAGAAAAAATAAGTAGTGGCCTTGGTGTTAGTAACTTTAGACCCTTAAGGTAATAAATTCTTTCCTTTGTTGTAAACCCATTACACATCGGCCCTATAGGAATGCAATTTTATCTTTGGAAGATGGTGCCAAACCTTAAAATAATTACTCTTAGAGAAAATAAGTCTTTGTTGATAAGTCCTTGTCAAGAGTCATAAAATGTTAGTAGGCCTTCTGGCCAGAAGATGATGTAAATCACCTAAACCATTTGTATACGATAAATTTGCAGGAAAGAAACCCTGGTTTTTGATAAGACTCAAAGACTGCTGACTTTGCATCCCCTATTATCCTCTATGTGTAACTTAGAGGTATATAAGCCCCTGTTGAAAATAAAGCTATGGGCCTTGCTCACCAACGCTTGGTCTCCCCATGTCATTCTTCCCTTTAACTTCCAGCTGAGTCTCCATCTGGAGCGCGGAACCCACCACGCTTACTAATTATGCCTGGGCTTCTAAGACCCACTTGAGAAGGTGTCTAGGGTGAGGCATCTTCCGCTATTTGAGAGGGCGCCTGCGGCCTATGTAAGTGGTGCAAACTTCTTGTCTTGAAGTTTTATTGGTCTCCCGCGTAAACCAAGCTACTCAGCCTCTTTTCTCCACTGAATTTTCCTACTGAGCTATCCTCATTCTATTATTCTTTATATCTCTAATTAGCATATAAATAGTCGCCTAGGCCGTCTCTCCTTCGAATACCCTGGATCAGCTGGGGCTGGTCCCCAGCACCAAACCACCCCCTCCCCCAACCCCAGTCTTGGAAAACCTGTCTTCCACAAAAAGAACCCCTGGTGCCAAAAAGGTCAGGGACTACTGCTATAGACGGAAAGAATATCAAAAGTCAGGAAAGAAAAGGCTATTTTCGTTAGTTATTCAGAAACTTCTAAGAGTTGAAAGGTTTTCTCCTGGCTCAGCCCAGCCATTCATTCTGGCTTAATGCCTTGGTTCCTTTGCTCTGCTCTGCCTAGTCCGTTGATAAGCAATTCTTTTCTCACCTCAGCGCTCCACGTGGCCAGCTAGTTCCTCTACCTAGCCTCACAGAAAGTAACCTTTGTTCTTTGTTTCTTTTGCTCTTTGGCCTTTCACATTTAACTATTTGTCTGTTTTTTGCTCCTGCTGTCCCTCGCTGCATGTGCTCTTCGCCAGCAGTTACCAAATTTCTTTATAACTCTAGCACTGAGCTCTGAAGAGCCTCCTCCTTCTGGAACACAGCAGGGGCGGGGCCGGAGAAAGCTGCTCTCATTGGCTGACGTTTGCTGAACTCCCCAATGCGCAAGGCCTCCTGGGAGGAGAAGCGCCATCCTAAAACTGAGCTTCACTGCCATTAGGGCGTGGTTTCCCCTTTCCTTAAGGCATGTGGGTTACCTTCCTCTGTGGGCGGAGTGACTCTGGGAGGCCCTGTCCTCTCTCCGAAGGCCATTCCTTGGGAACCATCGTTTTCAGGTAGACACCTCTGAACTCCTGAGGGTCGCTCAACTTCCGTGGTGGGTTTTCTGCCTGCTTCACTCACAGGTCTTCCTGTTGTGACCTCTCACTTTTGGAGGTGGGAAAAATTAAGAATTTTTAAAAATAGTTTTTAGAAGAAGCAGTAATGGAGGTTTTCTGAAGACACACTTTCTCCAGGAATGGAAGAAGCATGTGGAGATAGATTGTGTATTCAGTGCAGGTAACGTGAACAGAAGGAAGGTAGAATAAGCAGAAGTATTACCTACTCCATTTTCTCTGAAAAATTTCCCTTTCATTTTATGTATTGAAAGTCCCTACTTTTTATGATCCCTGGAAGAGCAGTCCTCCTTGGTGTCTTAATTTATGTAGGCATTCTTTCCCTACCCTTAATTTTCTCTTTCTAAAAAATACCTGCCCTAATTTCTTCAGAGTAGATGCTTTAATTTTTAAGGCTTCTATGTAATACTTTCTTTCTTGATTGCACTTTTTGTATTTTCCACGTTCTTAACAATGCATCAATATCAATGGATCAGAAAAATACGATACAAATATTTGTTTGAAAAGAAAAATAACTGTTGGAAGTTCAGAGGCTGCAGATAGGGCAGAATTAATTTATCTAACATATTGTTTTAACTTTTCAGGACTCAGGGTGCCTTCATCAACTTTACTGACTACAGGCGCAAAGAGACTTGGTACCTGTATCTTAAGGATCTTAAAGCAACTGAATCCTGGCAAAAAGACCCAGGTGAGGAGCATATGAAGAATAAAAGCCACTAGTAGATTAGGAAAAAGGAGCAGCTGTATCTGAAAGTTTGTGAAGCACTGAAAGAATCTCAGGAGACTAGGCGTATTATTACCCATAGTCTGGTCCTTTTCTTCTGTAAAGTCGTATTTTAGGATTCCTGATATATGAGATGACCAAGATTTAACCCTTTTCTGGGTAATTAAGGCTTTTGGATACTAATCCTGAAACCTACTTTTTTTTTTTTTTTGCTAATGTTTAGACATACTTTATTCTCTCCTAAAGTTTGATAGATGCCCTAGAAAGTTTTTCCCTATTGATTTTAAAAATAGTTAAAAATTAGTTTAAATGTAACTTTAATTTATTCTTTTGGTGGTTGAAGGAGGAAGCATATAAGAAAGGGGGACAGGAACTATGAAGGGGAATGTTTCCCAAGTATCCAATAAGGGAAACTCGAAATGAGTGGCAAAGAAAGAATGTGTCTGTTTTCCTGAAATCTTTGAAAGGTGGAATCTGATAGACCAACAGGAATCCAATGTAGGAGGAAGAACTTGCCAAATATTTTAGCATGTGAAAACTCTGGGTTGATTTTAAGTTGGAGTTATCCCTTGAGGTGTTGGTACATCACATTTGTTGTTTTAGAAAAGCAGTTGTTGAGGAACAAAACTACTTCTGGTGGCGATGAGGATCGGGGTTGAAATATGTGGGCTTTGTTTCCGGCACTTGCTGTCGTTTTTTGTCTGTTAATGCTAGATAAATGCTTCTCTAGTACATAATGTGAGTCGTAGAATGCTATGTTTTTAATAGTACAGTTTCTGAATCAATTTAGGTGCTTTGGGAAGTTAGTGCTTTAACCTGTTAAGTCTGCAGCCGTCTTGTAGTTGTAGTATTGGTACATAATCAAGGGTGCTAGCCTAGGTCCACAAATGCATGTATGTATTTCTTTTAGTATTGTTTTAGTACTTGTAGAGAAAGTTGCACCCACTTTTGGCATAATTTTGTATATGAGTATCAAAGGGGACTTTTGGTATAATATTTAGCTGTAAAAATAATCTCAGAACTCTCATATATATTAATATATAGAGTTTGTCCCCAAGAGGCAGGGGGTGGCAGGAGGAAGGACTCTGCATGAGCTTCCAAGCTTCCAGCACATGCCTCATTGTCCCAGACAATTTCACTTACAAGAAATATAAGCTCAAAAATAAAGTTAAGAATTTTAAGATAGCAACCTGGTATTGAACTTCAAGCCTGGAGCCCTGTGTGACTGTACTAGTCACATACCCAAAAAGTTGCTAATTACATTAAAGAAATTTTCTCCAGTGTAAAAGATGAGGCATACACTTTACTTATGTATTTCTGTTGTGTCATTTATCTTGTGCAAAACAGAAGGCTCGATGACACTGATGACATTCAAGGTGTTTCTCCCTGGTGTGATTGCTCATCCATTACGTAAGGGCAGAGAAATTGCCTCCGACTCATTAGTAACATTCATGAGATTTCTGTCCAGTATGAATTCTCTTAGATTGTCTAAGGGATGAAAGATCAATAAGTGCTTTCCAACACTAGTTGCATACATAAGAATTCTCCCCACTGAGTATGCTGTTATGCACAGTAAGTAAACAAAGAACATCAGTGGAAGGATTTTCTGTACTGAGTACATTCATAGGGCTTTTCTCTGATGTGGTTTGTCATGTTTACTAAGGGATGAAGCAACACTAAAAGATTTCCCACAGTCTCAAGAGTTCCATTTTGTATTCTGTTGTACACACTAAGGGAAAAGCTACTACAAAGAATTTTTCATATTGATTGCAAGTATAGGGTTTTCTTCAGTGTGAGTTCTCATGTGTACATTAAATGCAAGTGCTTCCTAAAGATTTTTCCACAGTCTTGGCCTTCAAAGAGTTTCTCATCGGTCTTATGTGTGCAGTGCAGGTAGAATTTACACTGATGCCTTTCCATATCAATTACATTTATAGAGATTGTCTCCAGTATGAATTCTCTTGTGCCATCCAGAGACAGATCTGCTGCTAAAGACTTGAAAACACTACTTATGTTCATAGTGTTCTATGCTAGTGTGAATTCTCACATGTATCTGAAGGGATGAGTGAGAATCAAAGGCCTTCCCATAGTTCTTACACTCTTAGGGTTTCTCCTCATTATGTATTTCTATATGCATAGGAGTAGTCCTGAAATATTTTCCACATTAATTACATTCACAGCATTTCTCACCAGTAGCAATTTTCTTGTGTTGAGTAAAGTTAGATCTTGTACTGATTATGCATGTGTGTGCTAAGTTACTTCAGTTTTGTCTGACTCTGTGTGATCCTATGGACTGTACTGATTACATTCAGAGTTCTTCTCTAAGATGACTTCCCTCCATCTTCACACAAGTAGGTGACTTTTATCTGAAAAAATCTTGCCTAAGATTTGACCCTTTAATTTTAAGTAAAATCTACAAATCTGGACATGCTGCCTAGGTGGCTCAGTGGTAAGGAATCCACCTGCCAATGAAGCAGATGAGGTTTGACCTCTAGGTTGGGAAGATCCCCTGGAGAAGGAAATGGCAATCCAATCTAGTATTCTTGCCTGTAAAATCCCATAGACAGAGGAACCTGGCAGGCTATAGTCCATAGGGTTGCAAAAGAGTCAGACATGACTTAGCATCTAAACAGCAACAAGTCTGGACAGGTGTTTGGAGATTTTCACCCTTCTCTATAATCATCTCATCCTTTTTCTCCAACCAGGAGATAAAACTGGGTTCCTTGATAATGATGCCCACGTGATGCTATTTCTGTAGTTCTCCTGCATCTTATTCTGTGTTTTTTGCTGAGAAGGGTCTAGCAAAGCCTACTTCATCTGGATGAATTCCACAGTTGTATCTTTTTTTTCTAACTTTTCATTTTATATTGGAGTATAGCTGATTAACAATGTTGTGATAGTTTCAGGTGCACAGCAGTAGTGACTCAGCCGTGCATAAACATGTATCTGTTCTCTCCCAAACTCCCCTACCATCGGGGCTACCACATAAAATTGAGCAGAGTTCCCTGTACTATTCAGTAGGACCTTGTGGGTTATCTGTTTTAAGTATAGCAGTGTGTACATGTCAGTCTCAAACTCCCTAACTATCTCTGTCCCCCATGTTGTAAACAGTGCCACAATCATATCTTTGAAACTCATCCAAGTCCTTGACCAGTTTGTTAGCAGCCCAGCAACCAACCATCCTTTCCTGTATTTCCCCTCTGGTGCCAGAGGGGTCCTGAGCAGGCCAAGAATGAGTCAAGGACAGATAACTGCCATCCTGTGAATCTAACTGCAAATTTTCTTGAAATACAGAGCAGCAGGGACTTTAGAACACTCCTCTCAGTTCTCACAGTCCATTTGGGGCAGGGATCTTTGATACTTTAGACATCTTCCCACTGGACTGTGACTTTTCAGATGAAGGTTATTGGGCCCTTTATCTCCTCCAGCTGCTTGTCCTGAAACATTCCAGAGCCTGCCCTTTCCCTTTCTTTGGGATTTTCTCCTTGCTCAGGGACTGCCTTGAGACCTTGGGCCTGCGTGTAGTATGCATGCTCAGTCATGTCTGACTCTTTGTGTCCATGAACTGTAGCCCTCCAGGCTCCTCTGTTCATGGAATTTTCCAGGCAAGAATACTGGAGTGGGTTGCCATTTCCTACTCCACTGGGATATGAGTAAGTAAAAAAAAAAAAAAAACAAAATCCTCAAAGGCGGGATGCTTTGTTCATCCAGAGCCTATATTATCTGTATTGAAATCCCCATTTCTCTCATTCTGATCATCAGGTACCTTCCCAAGAGCAGTAATTCTCAAACTTTTTGAACCCATAATCTCTTTACATTTTAAAAAATAATGAAGGTGTTCTAAAAAAGTTTTTGGTATGTGGTGCATGGACCCATATATAATTGTGTAGACATGTATGTGTGTATATATGTGTGTGTGTATATATATATGTCTGTATACATGTATATTAATGTAACTTTAATGGAAAATAATTTCTTAAAACAAATTGGGTGAGAACAGTGACATTGTTTCTTGTTTATATGTCTTATTTAAAAAGAAACAGCTAGATTTTTAAAAAATTTTATTTATTTTTTTACTTTACAATATTGTATTGGTTTTGCCATACATCAACATGCATCCGCCATGGGTGTACACGTGTTCCCCATCCTGAACCCCCCTCCTACCTCCCTCCCCATACCATCCCTCTGGGTCACCCCAATGCACCAGCACCAAGCTTCCTGTATCCTGCATCGAACCTGGACTGGCGATTCGTTTCTTATATGATATTATACATGTTTCAATGCCATTCTCCCAAATCATCCTCCCCCTCCCTCTCCCACAGAGTCCAAAAGACTGTTCTATACATCTGTGTCTCTTTTGCTGTCTCGCATACAGGGTTGTCGTTACCATCTTTCTAAATTCCATATATATGCGTTAGTATACTGTATTGGTGTTTTTCTTTCTGGCTTACTTCACTCTGTATAATAGGCTCCAGTTTCATCCACCTCATTAGAACTGATTCAAATGTATTCTTTTAAATGGCTGAGTAATACTCCATTGTGTATATGTACCACAGCTTTCTTATCCATTCATCTGCTGATGGACATCTAGGTTGCTTCCATGTCCTGGTTATTATAAACAGTGCTGTGATGAACATTGGGGTACATGTGTCTCTTTCAATTCTGGTTTCCTTGGTGTGTATGCCCAGCAGTGGGATTGCTGGGTCGTATGGCAGTTCTATTTCCAGTTTTCTAAGGAATCTCCACACTGTTCTCCATAGTGGCTGTACTAGTTTGCATTCCCACCAACAGTGTAAGAGGGTTCCCTTTTCTCCACATCCTCTCCGGCATTTATTGCTTGTAGACTTTTGTATCGCAGCCATTCTGACTGGCGTGAAATGGTACCTCATTGTGGTTTTGATTTGCATTTCTCTGATAATGAGTGATGTTGAGCATCTTTTCATGTGTTTGCTAGCCATCTGTATGTCTTCTTTGGAGAAATGTCTATTTAGTTCTTTGGCCCATTTTTTGACTGGGTCGTTTATTTTTCTGGAATTGAGCTGTAGGAGTTGCTTGTATACTTTTGAGATTAGTTGTTTGTCAGTTGCTTCATTTGCTATTATTTTCTCCCATTCTGAAGGCTGTCTTTTCACCTTGCTTATAGTTTCTTTTGTTGTGCAGAAACTTTTAATTTTAATTAGATCCCAATTGTTTATTTTTGCTTTTATTTCCAATATCCTGGGAGGTGGGTCATAGAGGATCCTGCTGTGATGTATGTCGGAGAGTGTTTTGCCTATGTTCTCCTCTAAGATTTTTATAGTTTCTGGCCGTATGTTTAGATCTTTAATCCATTTTGAGTTTATTTTTGTGTATGGTGTTAGAAAGTGGTCTAGTTTCATTCTTTTACAAGTGGTTGACCAGTTTTCCCAGCACCACTTGTTAAAGAGATTGTCTTTAATCCATTGTATATTCTTGCCTCCTTTGTCAAAGATAAGGTGTCCATAGGTGTGTGGGTTTATCTCTGGGCTTTCTATTTTGTTCCATTGATCTATATTTCTGTCTTTGTGCCAGTACCATACTGTTTTGATGACTGTGGCTTTGTAGTAGAGCCTGAAATCAGGCAGCTTGATTCCTCCAGTTCCATTCTTCTTTCTCAAGATAGCTTTGGCTATTTGAGGTTTTTTGTATTTCCATACAAATTGTGAAATTATTTGTTCTAGCTCTGTGAAAAATACCGTTGGTAGCTTGATAGGGATTGCATTGAATCTATAGATTGCTTTGGGTGGTATACTTATTTTCACTATATTGATTCTTCCAATCCATGAACATGGTATATTTCTCCATCTATTAGTGTCCTCTTTGATTTCTTTCACCAGTGTTTTATAGTTTTCTATATATAGGTCTTTAGTTTCTTTAGGTAGATATATTCCTAAGTATTTTATTCTTTTCGTTGCAATGGTGAATGGAATTGTTTTCTTAATTTCTCTTTCTATTTTCTCATTATTAGTGTATAGGAATGCAGGGGATTTCTGTGTGTTGATTTTATATTCTGCAACTTTACTATATTCATTGATTAGCTCTAGTAATTTTCTGGTGGAGTCTTTAGGGTTTTCTATGTAGAGAATCATGTCATCTGCAAACAGTGAGAGTTTTACTTCTTCCTTTTCAATTTGGATTCCTTTTATTTCTTCTTCTGCTCTGATTGCTGTGGCCAAAACTTCCAAAACTATGTTGAATAGTAGTGGTGAGAGTGGGCACCCTTTTCTTGTTCCTGACTTCAGGGGAAATGCTTTCAATTTTTCACCATTGAGGATAATGTTTGCTGTGGGTTTGTCATATATAGCTTTTATTATGTTGAGGTATGTTCCTTCTATTCCTGCTTTCTGGAGCGTTTTTATCATAAATGGATGTTGAATTTTATCGAAGGCTTTCTCTGCATCTATTGAGATAATCATATGGCTTTTATTTTTCAATTTGTTAATGTGGTGTATTACATTGATTGATTTGCGGATATTGAAGAATCCTTGCATTCCTGGGATAAAGCCCACTTGGTCATGGTGTATGATCTTTTTAATGTGTTGTTGGATTCTGATTGCTAGAATTTTATTAAGGATTTTTGCATCTATGTTCATCAGTGATATTGGCCTGTAGTTTTCCTTTTTTGTGGCATCTTTGTCAGGTTTTGGTATTAGGGTGATGGTGGCCTCATAGAATGAATTTGGAAGTTTACCTTCCTCTGCAATTTTTTGGAAGAGTTTGAGCAGGATAGGTGTTAGCTCTTCTCTAAATTTTTGGTAGAATTCAGCTGTGAAGCCGTCTGACCTGGGCTTTTATTTGCTGGAAGATTTCTGATTACAGTTTCAATTTCCGTGCTTGTGATGGGTCTGTTAAGATTTTCTATTTCTTCCTGGTTCAGTTTTGGAAAGTTGTACTTTTCTAAGAATTTGTCCATTTCTTCCACGTTGTCCATTTTATTGGCATATAATTGCTGATAGTAGTCTCTTATGATCCTTTGCATTTGTATGTTGTCTCTTGTGATCTCTCCATTTTCATTTCTAATTTTATTGATTTGATTTTTCTCCCTTTCTTTCTTGATGAGTCTGGCTAATGGTTTGTCAATTTTATTTATCCTTTCAAAGAACCAGCTTTTGGCTTTGTTGATTTTTGCTATGGTCTCCTTTGCTTCTTTTGCATTTATTTCGAGGCAGCTAGATTTTTATATCTACTTTTTAATTCAATATGTGCCATGTTTAAAAGTACATGAAGAAAATTCAGCCTCACACAGATAATGTAGTTGGAAAAGGGAGTAGTATTTTAGTAGCCTTTTCAGACAATGGTGGATATTCTTTGATAAAACACTTAAATTCTACAGGTAGTAATTTCATAAAGGTTAGTTGCAATGTGAAATCAGAAACTTAATCAGTGAACTCTGCAGGCTCTGTTAGATTGAAAACCTTTGACCTCTATTATACTTTGAATGAATCTTTCACCCACATGTAATATTGTAACCTTATGTTGTAACTTTGAAATGCATTGGACATTTGGAAAATATTAATATTATTAGCTCCCTGGGTTAAGCAGATCTTCCAAACACACATTTCACTATACAGTATTCCCAAATCACAATTATTAATATCACCACTGATCTCAACAGAAAGTGTTAGGAGGATGTCAAATTTGTTTTAGCTGATACAGGTCTTACAACACTTTACTTTTTTGCTTGAAAGCCTGGATTTTATCATTGGCAGTAAATACTGTCAGTGGTTTTATTTGAAATGATAGAGATATTTTGTTCATATTTGAGAATATGTTTGCCAAATATCCATTTGCAATAATCATTGTTTACATTTCAGTTGTTCTTTCAAGTGAAATAGTTTCCATGAAAAAGTAGTTAGTTGAGCTTGCAACTCAAACAGTTGCAGAAAAGTTTTTCCTTGAGACAACCACTAAACTTCAGCACACAGCAGAAGTACTTTTTGTGTACCTCCCATTTTGCCACACAGAGTATCACTCAAGGGTTGAGATTTTTAAAACCCAGTAATTTTTATTACTTCATCAAAGATGTTTAAAATAAAACTTGCTTTCTTTTCCTTCTTTTCTCTGAGTATAGTGGGAAAGAATATAGTGTTTTCTAGTACAGTTTGGTGCCACTGCCTTGGTTCATGTTAAGAGGGCAGCAGTTTTACCCACTGTTGGTTTTTCACTGTCAAATAAATGTCAACCTAGGTAAATAATGTCTTAGAATTTATTGTGAAAAGTTTTGACCTTGTGAAATTCCCTTGAAAGTCTTGGCTTCCCCAGGGGCATTGGACTACATTTTGAGAATCATTACTCTATAGAGAATAAATAGCAAGGCCTTTCCTTTTTCTCTCTAATCTTCAGGCAGAGAAGGTAGTAAGCTTTAGTGGATTATTCAGTATCTCCTTTTTTGTGTGTGTACAGTTGCTAATCCAGTTATATCCAAACATCATATTTGATTTGCAATTCACAGAAAAGATTTTAGAAGCCATTTGAACCAATAATTAGTTATTTTAAAGTGTTCCACTATTTTCTGACCTGAATGCCATCATATGAATTTTTGTTCACCTGTATGATTCATTTGGTAATTTTTTGTCTGCTTTTAAGTTTTTCCTTTATTTTTTGGCTTTAAGCAGGTTGATTGTGATGTGTCTACCTATGATTTTCTTTAAGTTTATCCATCTGAATTTTGCTGTATTTCTTGGATCTACAAATTTATACTTTTCACCAAATTTGGGAGGTTTTCTACCATTATTTCTTCAAATACACTTTTTTTCCCCCTCCTATTTCAGTCTCTGTCTCCTCTTCCTCTGGGACTTCTGTATCATGAATATTGGTTCCTTTGATATTGTTCTACAGATCTCTAAGACTGTTTCAATTCTTTTCATTCTTTTTTCCTTCTCTAGCTTGTATATAATACAGGCATACCTCAGAGATATTGCAAGTTCAGTTCCAGGCCATCACAATAAAGCAAATATTGTAATACACTGAACCAAAAGAAATTTTCTATTTCCTAGTGCATATACCGCTTTGGCCACTTGATGCAAAGAACTGACTCATTTGAAAAGACCCTGATGCTGGGAAAGATTGAGGGCAGGAGGAAAAGGGGATGACAGAGGATGAGATGGTTGGATGGCATCACCAAAGCTATGGACATGAGTTTGAGTAAACTCTGAGAGTTGGTGATGGACAGGGAAGCCTGGCGTGCTGCAGTCCATGGGATCGCAAAGAATTGGACACGACTGAGCAACTGAACTGAACTGAACTGAGTGTATATAAAATTTATGTTCACACCATACTGTGGTCTATTAAGTGTACAATAACATTATTTCTAAAAAACATTGTGCATGCCTTAATTAAAAAATACTTTTGTAGTAACATCAAAGATCACTGATCACAGATCACCATAGCTTATATAATAATTATGAAAAACTTTGAAACATTGTAAGAATTACCAAAATGACTTGCTTGACATAGGGTTTCCACAAACCTTCAATTTATAAAAGATACAGTATCTGTGAAGTGTAATAAAACAAAACAAAGTATACCTATAATGTTTATTTTCAATTTCACTCACTCTACTGTCACCTCCATAATGCTGTGAATCTCTATCGTGAATTTTAAAATTTCACTTACTGAATTTTTCTATTCTAAAACTGTTCCTTAAAAAAAGAAACTCCTGTTTCTTTTCTGAAAACTTCTGTCTTTCCATTCATTTCAACAACCTGACTTCTTGGATCATGGTTGTAACAGCTGCTTTTCAGTCATTGATAATTCTGGCACTTAGGTCATCTTGCAGTTGGCATCTGTTGTTTGCCTTTTCTTTAGGGAGTTGTTTAGGTTTTCCACTTATGTTGAGTAATTTCAGATTCTCTCTTGGACATATTGAATATTATGTTATGAGACTCTGAGTTCTGTTTAAATCTTCTGGAAAATGTCGATTTATTTATTTTTACAGCAGGCAGTTAACATGGTTATGTTTTGATCATATGTCTTGGCTTGTTTTCTGTGGGCTCTGGTTCCAATTTTAATTTAGTTTTCAAAGTCTTACAGTGCTATTCGGGTCTTCTCTTGTGTATCCACCTCAACAACCAGCCTGAAACCTGGGGAGAGTATGTAATGTAATGTAATGTAATGTAATGTAATGTAATGATATAGAATCATGATATAGAAGTTCCAGAGGAAGAGGAGGGAGAGACTGAAGCAGGAGGGAAAAAAAAGTGTATTTGAAGAAATAATGGTAGAAAACCTCCCAAATTTGGTGAAAAGTATACATTTGTAGATACAAGAAGCACAGCAAAATTCAGTGTAATGCAGTGTTTATTTAAAGTCTTGACTCTGCTAATTTCAGTCAGTTTCACAAATGTACAGCTAGGAGGTAAGATCAACATTCCATACTCAAACTTAAGGTTCCCTTTCTCCAGCTCCTTCATTTCCTTCATCATCTGCTTACTCTCTGGCTCTCAGGTTTCCCCATTCCTGGCTAGAAAACAAGGACAGTACCTTCCCTGACTGTTGCCGGGAAAACCCCAGTTTGCTTTTTTTTTTTTTTTATAATTTTTTAGTGTACCAAATTTTAAGATTTTTATATAATAATTTGTAAGGAATTTCCTCTGTGATTCTCTCATTACTTTTTCTTTCCAACGTGAATTCTTTTGGTATTTAAAAAAAATGTCTATTTTTATTTATTTGGCTGTGACGGGTCTTAGTTGTGGCATGTGGGATATAGTTCCCTGACCAGGGATTGAACTTGGGCCCCTTGCATTGGAAGTACAGAGTCTTACTGGACCACCAGGGAAGTCCCTCTTACTACTTTTATGCTTAGAAATTCTTTCATATAAACATTTCCCTGCTTTCATTTTCAATGTTTAATTCTTTGATCCATTTTAAATTTACTAGTGTGTGGTGAAACATGAGTATTAAAAAAAATCAATTTGTTAAATGTTACATTCTATACATTTCTCATTAAAAGTTACTCCTAACTTGTTAAAAATTAGGTCTAATGAAAAGCAGATTAAAAGCTCCAGGGTCTTTGTTAAAAATATAAAATGATTTTCATCTTCATTTTAAAGATGAAATTTGTTTTTCAGGTTGAATTTAATGAATAGCCCCCTGTTGCAAAACTCCTCTGATGCTACTGTTTTAGTCTGGTCCAGTCAGGAGACAGAAACCACACAGTAACTGAAACAGGGAAAAGTTAACATAAAGAATTTTTAAGCAATTATAGGAGAATAACAAGGAAGGACAAACTTGGAATGAGGGTTCAGATCATGTCCTGCTCTGTTTGCCATCAACTGAGGCATTCTTGGGACACACAGCAGTCAGCCCAAGTGAGAGGGACGTGGCAGGAACGTAGTGGTGTGGGGTGCAATTTCTCGTTCTGCCTCAGTTACATCCAGATCCCAGGATGCCTTTCTCACCTCTCAGAGATCTGCGTCATGTCAATTTGGGCAGCTGGCTGGAGTATTGAGGAATGTGTAAGTAGTGACAAGTACAGGTCCTGGGGAGTGGTGAGGCATGGCCCCAGGCCAGGGAGGCATAGGCTATGCTGGCAGTGGAGGATGAAATAGAGGTGGGAACATTCTGTCTTGTTCTTTGAAGCTCAAAGTGCTGGTCCACTTGAGTGGTTTCCGCAAGCCATTTAAAAACAGGCAGCAGGCTGGATTTGGCCCTTCGACTGCAGTTTTCCAATAACTGCTCTAGAAATCTGATGAAGGAGAGGCCAGAGAGAACCAGAACTAGAGAGGAAAGCTGTTTCCTCCTGTGCTGTCTCTCCAGTGCCCTCTACTGACAACACTTAACATCATGTCACCTGGAAAACAAAAAATATTTAAAAGACCCTGATCCATTTTCACATATTGGTCAACAAAGGGTAAATTTGGTGCTGAAAGGCAATAAACTGGTAACTGGCATAGTTAGAATGGTAGAAATTATGGTAGGAAAAGGAGAATATAAATTGCTTGCTCAAAGCTTTGGTTGGTGAAATGATAGAAGAAAAGAGTGTTGCAATTTCTCTTCTCTAGATGGAAAAGGAAAATTTGAGATCCTTGTTGGATTTATTTGTGAACTGTGGAGTATTCTCATTCTGAACTTTTCCTTTTGTATACCATTTACCCTCTCATCTATAAATGTGAATAATATTACCTACTTTTCATTGTTGTTGAAAGAATTAGCGACAATATATAACCAATTATAATGCTTGGCTCATAGGCCTTCGGTAAATAGTAGCTCTTCTTCCCTAGATGGATCAAAGGTTGAAAAAAATCCATGGGAGAATAGTTGGGTTAAATTTTTAAAATGGGTATTATTTTCCCAGGAAATGGAGTGTTTTTTGAATTGAAAAATTTAAAACTTGAGCTTTGAAGAAAAGATTGGGGGAAGTTATATAGTAAAATACTAGAACACGCATTGTTAAATGGAATGCAAATAAAGCTTGCTTTTGGCTGTATTGTTTAGCATGGATATTTATTTACATGGTTACTTAATTTGGTGGAAAGCAGTTTTTAATAAGTGAATTCAATTTTGTGGAATTTTAGGTGTTTAGAGATTAGGGTAGAAATAAGGTTCTTCATGGTGGGATTGATATATCAAATTGGGCTTTTAGGTCTGGGGTATTTTAATTCTCAGGCTCTAGGAGTTAACATGTTGGGTTGGCCAAAAAGTTCATTTGGGCTTTTCCATAGCATTGTGTGGAAAAACTTCAATGAACTTTTTAGCCAACCCAATATATTATGATAAATGATGGTTATTTGCCAATTTTCTGTTTCTGCTTTGGCTTCATTTGTACATATTCTGGGAATACTCTGATAATTGGAAAAGAGATAGATGGCTGGGAATTACAATAAAGAATTGAAAAATTTGATGTTGATTGAATTGAATTGAAAAAAATTGATGCCTAGAATATAGTGTTACTGGGGGGCTGCAACATTACTGTGTCTTGGGACTTCCCAAGCCTTGTGTTAAAAGTATAAATCCTCAGAGAAACGGGATTTTAGCTTGAGACATAACTGACTGTAGTAGAATGACTTTTAGTCATCCCATATTTTAGATTTATGGAAAGACTTAACTATTAATATATTAACCCAATATATTATGACTTCCCTGGTGGCTCAGGAGGTAAAGTGTCTGCCTACAATATGGGAGACCCAGGTTCAATCCCTGGGTTGGGAAGGTCCTCTGGGGAAGGAAATGGCAAACCACTCCAGTACTCTTGCCTGGAAAATCCTATGGACAGAGGAGCATGGTAGGCTACAGTTCATGGGATTGCAAAAAGTTGGACACGACTGAGTGACTTCACTTTCACTTTAGCTATTAATAAGCTCTGGATGAAAGATTTAATTTGTATAGCATGTCTTTGTTTGGGTTAGGATTTTAGTAATACCAAAGCCCATTTTTCTCTCCTGCTGTCATATATATAGGTTTATGCATGTGGGGATGGGTATGTTTTACAGAGTGCTTAGAGCTTCTTTGAAGGGCTTAGGGAGACCAGATCTTCATATTTGCAGGCTAATTGCTGAGGGGTTTGTCTGGTCCTCCAGTAAGATCACATGGGTCTAGATTCTCTGTACTGTCTCCATGCTTTTAAGGAATCTCGATATCTTTGCATTATTTTTTATGAAACCACTTTAGTGCTCCTGAAAGCCATGAGTGGACCAGTGGGCTTATTTGCTCAAATAACTGTTGTGGGGTTATTCACACTAAAGTGAAAGGCTCAATAGTAGTTCAGGAGAGGAGAAGAATTTTAGAATATAAAACAAAATGAGATGGGAAGTTATTTTTGCAAAACAAACAAACCAGCAGTTTAAGGTCAGTTGTAATAGATTGCTGAACAGGTTTCTGTCATTCAGTTTGGGGAGAGAGAAATTGAATCAATGCAAGATAATTGAGTCAGAAAGACCTAGCCCCTGGGAACTGAGGGGCAGTGAGATTATTTATAGATTATTATAGATTGAGGTTAGATCAGCGTGTGCTACTAAATTTTGCTGTACCTGACATGGAGTTATCCTCGGTGAAGTTAGAGTTATATAACACTGTATGAAGGAATGAGATTAATAAAACCTCTGATGGTCTTAGAATTTAGTGTAGTAATAAAAGGTTGCTTATTGTTTAAATATTTCAATGAAGTTACTCTAGACCCCTCATAGAGGCATGACTAACTTAGAGGAAGGGTCTTGTTTCCAAGGACAAAATGATCTTGCTCTGGAACTTGAAGCAGAAGGATTTAGATTACAAATTTCCAAGTGTCCTTTTCCTCCCTGCCCCCACTTTCTGCACCCCCCCCCCTCAACACACAGTCCCCAGGACTTCCAGAAATTAACAGCTATTGCTCTTTCTCACAACTGGGTAGTTCTGTCCTATTTTGGTGATAACTTCTGGTTTATAATCATAGACTATTAAAATTGGAAGGGATAGTTCAGTCTTTCTGGAGCTGGGGTTGGTATTTCTTGTTTAGGGGTATGATGTTGGTTTGTACTGACTCTTCCTGAAGAAATAATTTTCTCTTGGAGTATCTTTTCTTTTTGGGGTATCAGAAGATGGGAGCTGGCAAATAGATTTATTCTAAAGAGGAAGAGATTGGTGCTTTGGTCTGGGGAGTGTGTAATTTCCTCAGTTCTGTCTTTCCACAGCAAAAATTTGAAGTGGCAGATGGACCAGTGTTATAGCTCAGTTTTATTGGCAAGCAAAGGAAAATACATCCTCAAGGCATGAGGGTGGGTCGACCAAAAAGACACGAGCCCCTGGCTCAATTTTGGCTTCTCTTTTTATATGTTTTTTTCTGTCCCCCTACCCACCCTGAGCCTGCCCTCTGTAAATTAGGCTAGCCAAGGAGGGTTTTACCTGAGGTACTCACTCCAGTCCCTGGACCTTCCTTTGTTCTCTTTCCCTTCTTTGTCCTTTAGCCACTGCCATTTTGGACTCCTTTTTCCTATTCTAACTACCTAACATTCCCTGCTCAAGAGATGGGAGGCCCAATTCTTTGGGAATAGGGACGTCAAAGTCTCTCTGGCTACTTCCTGCTGAACTGGGATGGCAAGGGGCATTGGGCCTCCCCTCTTGCTAGTCTCAAGACTCAGAGACTTATAGCAGTGTCAAGCCTTATAGCAATGTCCATCTAAGGGTGAGTGATATTTTCTGTCATCAGATGTAATTTTATATATCCTTGTTAAACTGGCACTGCATGTTGTAGCCTGTTGACCAGGGCAGAGAAAAAATGGGTTAGACAATTGATAATACATGGAGCAATCATAAGCAGCATCAATATGGTGATAGCAAGGATTAGTAGGGGCATTAGCCAACTCCAAATTCCCTATTGCCAGGAGAAGGATCCCCAGAGAGATTGTAGCCACCCCAAGAACTCTCCAGCTCATTCTTTGAGGTCCTGTAGGATCTAGAATTTTTTTCTTGAAGACTGTAAGACTTTCTTTAACTTAGATGCAGGTATTTACCCAGAAACAACATGTCTCATTCAAGATGGCTCAAGTCCCTCCTTATTCAGGGATCAGGAGATCTGTCCCCTGTCTATTTTGGAGTACAACCCCTGCCAAGTTGTGTTGCTCTTTAGAGCTGTCCTGAGAAATCTTATTCCCAGAAACTTAATTTTGGGGATCTGCATTAGAATGGCAATTATTTGCATTTCCAAATAGGTATCTGAGATCTCCCAAGGGCTTGCAGGTGTACTGAGTTTCCTCTTATGTTTTCTTCCATGGCTTGACTTGGGAGTCAAGTCAAGGACATGACTTGTACCTGGTACCTTGACTGCTGTGGGGGTAGAAAGTGAAAGGTTGTTGTTGAATCATGCAAAGATGCCGGGATTCTTGGCCCCCGGAGGAGAAGAATTCAATCCGGGGCCAGAGACGAGTCTTGATCGCTCATAGCTTTTGTGTAATAAAGTTTTATTAAGGTATAAAGGAGATAGAGAAAGCTTCTGACATAGGCATCAGAAGGGGGCAGAAAGAGTACCCCCTGCTAGTCTTCAGCTGGATGTTATATAGTCGCTAGCAGTCTGTTAATGAAAGAAAGGAATGTCTTAAAACTCAGAATGGCACCAGGCCCCTCACCCATAAGATGCATTTTGGGATAATCTTGACACCAAATGGTTCATCCTGGGCCATAAAATGATTAACTTGAATCTTGAAGAAGGGCAGATCACCATATAAATAGTTTCATTTATGTAGATTAGGGAAACAATATCTGAGTATAACATACTGGTTTGTCAAGTAGGTTCTGAGCCAAGAGGCAGAACCGACTTGAAGACAGTTCAGTTCAGTTCAGTTAAGTCGCTCAGTCGTGTCCGACTCTGCGACCCCATGAATCGCAGCACGCCAGGCCTCCCTGTCCATCACCAACTCCTGGAGTTCACCCAGACTCATGTCCATTGAGACAGTGATGCGATCCAGCCATCTCATCCTCTGTCGTCCCCTTCTCCTCTTGCCCCCAATCCCTCCCAGCATCAGAGTCTTTTCCAATGAGTCAACTCTTCATATGAGGTGGCCAAAGTACTGGAGTTTCAGCTTTAGCATCAGTCCTTCCAAAGAAATCTCAGGGCTGATCTCCTTCAGAATGGACTGGTTGGATCTCCTTGCAGTCCAAGGGACTCTCAAGAGTCTTCTCCAACACCACAGTTCAAAAGCATCAATTCGCTCAGCCTTCTTCACAGTCCAACTCTCACATCCATACATGACCACAGGAAAAACCATAGCCTTGACTAGACGGACCTTTGTTGGCAAAGTAACGTCTCTGCTTTTGAATATGCTATCTAGGTTGGTCATAACTTTCCTTCCAAGGAGTGAGAGTCTTTTAATTTCATGGCTGCAGTCCCCATCTGCAGTGATTTTGGAGCCCCTCCCCCCCCCCCCCGCCAAAGTCTGACACTGTTTCCACTCTTTCCCCATCTATTTCCCATGAAGTGATGGGACCGGATGCCATGATCTTCGTTTTCTGAATGTTGAGCTTTAAGCCAACTTTTTCACTCTCCTCTTTCACTTTCATCAAGAGGCTTTTGAGTTCCTCTTCACTTTCTGCCATAAGGGTGGTGTCATCTCCATATCTGAGGTCATTGATATTTCTCCCGGCAATCTTGATTCCAGCTTGTGCTTCTTCCAGTCCAGCGTTTCTCATGATGTACTCTGCACAGAAGTTAAATAAGCAGGGTGACAATATACAGCCTTGATGTTCCTATTTGGAACCAGTCTGTTGTTCCATGTCCAGTTATAACTGTTGTTTCCTGACCTGCATACAAATTTCTCAAGAGGAGATCAGGTGGTCTGGTATTCCCATCTTTTTCAGAATTTTCCACAGTTTATTGTGATCCACACAGTCAAAGGCTTTGGCATAGTCAATAAAGCACAAATAGATGTTTTTCTGGAACTCTCTTGCTTTTTCCATGACCCAGCGGATGTTGGCAATTTGATCTCTGGTTCCTCTGCCTTTGGGGTAAATGCATAGTACATTAGCATAGCTTGAGACAAACATTTCCATAAGAGAAATGCATTGGTTATCTCTAGGTTTGAGAATAGTTAACTTCAGATGAAACCAGGTGTCATTATGGTAACACAGTATTTTAAGAGAAATCTCCTTTTAAATTTGTATAGAGAAGGAAAAAAATATTGCTAGTTTGTTTGCTCCTGCCGCTTAAGAGAGATAAAAATGTCTGACACTTGCAGGCTATTTCCTCTGTTTGGAGACCCCTGGCCTTCCTGCCTGTTACCCTCTCAAAAGTATTACAGGGTAGGGACCCTGGAGTTGAGCTGGAAAGGCTGGACCCATCTTTCCAGACTTTAATTAGGATTTGAATCCCTGGAGCATATAGTGGTGACTTTTTAGAATCTTTTGGGTCCTGGTTAACACCCCATGAGCGTATATCCTGTTGGAATTGCCCAGGGGCCATGGTATAAGACTGGAGGGACTGAGGCTCTGGATCTAGGAAGAGGTCATTGACATAAACAAAAGGTCTCCCGTATAGCATCTCATAAGGACTAAGACCAATCTGTTGCTTATGGGCAATATAGGTGTGGAAGAGAGCTACTGGTAAAGCCTCCTTCCATCCCAGAGAGATCTCTTGGGTTACCGTTTTTATCACTGATTTTAATAATTGTTGGCTCTTTCTACTTTTCCTGAAGGCTGAGACCTCCAGGCATAATGGAGATAGTAGGTAATGCCCAATGCTGTAGATACTCCTTGGGTGACCTTAGAAGTAAACGATGTCCCTTTGTCACTTTGTAATGACTTGGGAAGACCAAATCTCAGAATGATTTCATGGAGCAGTTTTTTTTTTACCACCTCCTCAGCCTTCTCAGTGTGGGTGGGAAAGCCTTCAATCCATTCTGTGAAAGTATCTATCATGACTAATAGGTATGTATACCCTTGAAAAATGCAGGTCAGGAAGCAACAGTTAGAACTGGACATGGAACAACAGACTGGTTCCAAATAGGAAAAGGAGTACATCAAGGCTGTATATTGTCACCCTGCTTATTTAACTTCTATGCAGAGTATATCATGAGAAACGCTGGACTGGAAGAAGCACAAGCTGGAATCAAGATTGCCGGGAGAAATATCAGTGACCTCAGATATGCAGATGACACCACCCTTATGGCAGAAAGTGAAGAAGAACTAAAGAGCCTCTGATGAAGGTGAAAGAGGAGAGTGAAAAAGTTGGCTTAAAGCTCAACATTCAGAAAACTAAGACCATGGCATCCGGTCCCATCACTTCATGGCAAATAGATGGGGAAATAGTGGAAACAGTGGCTGACTTTATTTTTCTGGGCTCCAAAATCACTGCAGATGGTGATTGAAGCTATGAAATTAAAAGACACTTACTCCTTGGAAGGAAAGTTATGACCAACGTAGACAGCATATTCAAAAGCAGAGACATTACTTCGCCAACAAAGGTCTGTCTAGTCAGGGCTATGGTTTTTCTAGTGGTCATGTATGGATGTGAGCGTTGGACTATAAAGAAAGCTGAGCTCAGAAGAGTTGATGCTTTTGAACTGTGGTGTTGGAGAAGACTCTTGAGAGTCCCTTGGACTGCAAGCAGATCCAACCAGTCCATCCTAAAGGAGATCAGTCCTGGGTGTTCATTGGAAGGACTGATGTTGAAGCTGAAACTCCAATATTTTGGCCACCTAATGTGAAGAGCTGACTCATTTGAAAAGACCCTGATGCTGGGAAAGATTGAGGGCAGAAGGAGAAGGGGATGACAGAGGATGAGATGCCTGGATGGCATCACTGACTGAATGGACATGGGTTTGGGTGGACTCCGGGAGTTGGTGATAGACAGGGAGGCCTGGCGTGCTGCAGTTCATGGGGCTGCAGAGAACTGGACACGACTGAGTGACTGAACTGAAATGACCCTTGAAAAACTGGCATCTGGGTGAAGTCCATCTGCCAGTCCTCTCCTGGGTAGGTCTCATGTCATTGCACAGGCTGTGCCAGCTGGGGTCTTCAAGCTCCTTGGGGGTTGTTTAATTGGCAAGTGGGACAAGAGGAGACCACTTACCTTATGGTAGTTCGGAAGCCTGTTCCTCTGAAGGACCTTTCTAGTAATTTTTGGAGGGCCTTTTCCCCTAAATGAGTGGTGGCGTGTAAGGAATTAACCAACTTCCATTGGAGGTTCCCAGGCAAAAAAAGGAGTCCCTCCTTTTGGAATCACTCCGTATGATCTTCTTGGAAGCCCCACTCTTAGCTTTAAGAATCTCACCTTCAGTATATGAAGGAGTTTCTGGCAAGTTAGTCTGTGGAACTAAGGTGACAGCCCCTGTTAGGTCATTATTCTGTAATGATTCTCTCTTAGCTGCCTGATCGGCTGCGTGGTTCCCTTATGCCACTTCCGTGCTCCCTTTTTGGTGTCCTTTACAATGGGAAACTAAAACCTCACTGGGCAGATGAACTGCCTCTAAGAGCCTAAGGATTTGATCACCATATTTGATTGGGGACCCTCGGGTTGGTCAAGTGGCCTCTCTCTTTCCAAATGGCAGCATGTGCATGTAGCATCAGAAAGGCATACTTGGGGTCAGTGTAAATGGCTACTCTTTTTCCTTTTCCCAGCTCTAAAGCTCGAGTCAGGGCTATGAGCTCAGCTAATTGGGATGAAGTACCTGGTGGCAAAGATTTAGCCTCTGTGGTCTCAAAATTGGAGACTACTGCATATCCAGCTCTTCCTTTTCCATCCAAGACAAAACTGCTTCCATCAGTGTACCAGATTTCCTCAGGATTGGTCAGAGGATCTTCTGACAATCCCTCTCAGAGTTTTGTCCAGTGGTCCAAAGTTTCTAGGCAAGAGTGAAAGGGGAGAGAGCCCTTGGGGATAAACAGGAAGGTAGCTGGGTTAAGAACCTCACAAGGGGATATAGTCAGGCCTGGATTTTCCATCAGCACTACATGATATCTGAGGATTCTTTGATCAGACATCCATAAATGGCCTCTCCCATTCAGGAGTTGTTTCACTTGGCGGATGGTAAAAATAGTTAGTTCGTCCCCAGAAGAGAGTTTTAAAGCATCTTCTAGCAGGTCTGCAATAGCTGCAAGATTTTGAAGACAGGGAAAGATCTCTTCCCAATAAGGGAGTTGGACCCTCAGGGACCACCCAAAACTGATGGGAAGATGTTTGTCCATCCCAGAAACTAGAGAAGTGCTTGGGAGAATGAATCTTTTTGTAATTGTTTTTCCTGTAGCACCCAAAATGGTACAGGTTTGGGAGGAGAAGTTTCCAGAGCAGAAGGTCAGGACAACCAAGAAATTCTCGGACCTACCTGCCACATCCAATTGCACCCTTGGCTCCAGCCCCGTGATGGTTATCTGTGACAGGTGGGCTGGCTGGAGTGAGCCGCTTCAGTCCTGTTGAACCATTGTGAGGGAAGGCTTGGCACTTGACCTAGAAGTTCTTGGGTCCTGAGGATAGAGTGCCACCCAATGTCCCAACTGATGACATTTGTAGCGAGCTGTTTTAGGAGACTTGTCACAGTTTGGACACTTTGGCCCAGTGTCTCGCCTGTCTACAGATTAGGCATTTGCCTTGTGCCTTACCCTTTAAGGACTTGGGGTTTGCCATAGGGCTTCTCTGGAGGGTGGCCAGCATCTGGGCATGCCTTGTCTCTTTTATTCTCTCCCTTTCCTGGGCCTTGGCCTCCCTCTCCTGTTCTCTGTTATCAAAGGAATTGGTGGCTGTCTGGACCATCTCATCTAAAGAGGCATCAGGGTCCTGCTGCTATAGCTGTTGTAACTTTATCCTGATGTCTGATGCACATTGGCACAGGAATTTGTCTTTCAAAATCACCTGTCCCTCATAAGAGTCTAAGACCAGATTGATAAACATTTAGTGGGCCTTTTAGCCTTTCCAGAAAGGCAATGGGGTTCTTGTTGGACTCCTGAGTTATTGCTGAGACTGAGCATAGTCCCACAGCTAATAGGCTTCCTTCTATTTTCATGGGTGGACTTCCTTAGGGGTGAGTCTTTGTGAAGTTTATCCTACCCAGTACTGTTGCAACCTGAGAGCCAGGCGTCCCCGGGTCAGGGCGCAGATCCCCAGGCAGGCTGAGGTGTGACAGCCTTCTGGAGATCGAATCTAGGCATGTCGACCTCCTGGGACACCTGGACTGGTGGATCCCCAAACAAGTTGAGGTGTGACAACCTTCTGAGGACCACATCCTTAGGCAGGTCTACCTCCTGGGACCATGGGCTGGTGGATCCCTGAGCAGGCCGAGGCATGACAACCTCCTGGGAACCAAGTCCTTAGGCAGATCGAGGCATGTCGACCTCCTGGGACCCTAGGCTGGAGCTGGACGTCCCCAAGGTCTCCAGCATGACTAGTGCTGGGTAGGATTAAGGGGTTGTAATCTTAATTCATTGCTGGTTTGTCCACTGCAGATGGGAATAGATATCATGATGTAAAGTAATCCAAGCCTGTGCTCTGAGACTGGGAACCTGGTGAAACAGCCATAAACCTTATCCTCTTATTGTTCTGAGGGAATGTAAATCATTGATTTCCTCCCCTAGTCTTTCATAAGAGCAGCTTAGAGTGTCTCCAACGGTAAACATCTCATTGTCATAGACCCACTTTAGGTAATAACAGAAATAATGGCAAAGGAGTGGGTTATCTGGTCCTGTTAGGGTCATTAGGAGTATTTTAATAATAATAAGCGGGGTGGAGTGATGTTGCCTACAAGGGGGCAGGGTCCTGGTTGTAGGAGTTAGTAAGCGGCTTAAGAACAAATTGATGAGGCAACAGATCAGATGTTCCATAAAAGTGGAGTGGAGATCTGATCCAGGGGTATGTTTGTAACTTTAGGAGAAGGGTGATAAGGGATTGGGCCCAAATAGCCTGTAGGGCTAATTCCCAGAGTTGCAAACATTATCCTTGGAAGCCCAATTGCCTTTGAAGGGATGCCACCAACAGATGGACTTCTAGCAGGCATTGTGGGCCTGCCACCTGCCCTAGAGGGTTCACTGAGAGATGCTACTGTTGCACATGTTGTAGGAAACATGGAAGATGAGGGCCTGAATATCTAGAGAGATTGGATATTATACAGTATGTCTCTCCCAAGGGCCAACTATTTTCTAGTTGTCCCTCCAGAAGATTGTAGAGGCAACATTTTGGGCCTGGACGGGGCTCAGGAAAAGAGCATGAAACAGGAAGGGCGGGGGGAGGGCACAACTTTAGAAAAAATGACATAGCCCAAGGGCATAACATAAACGAATTAAAATCAAATGGGTCCAAGATGACAAGTCAAATTCAACTAAACCTTGATCCTCAATATGCAAGCTAAATGACACAGCCGGTGGTTATCTGGCCAGGACAGTTCCAAGGCACTGTCAAAAGACCAAGGAGTGGGTGGTTCCCCAATTGTCCGAATGATCCTCCCACTCATTAGCATATGAAATCACCCAGCTCACAGAAAACTAACCGCACCACTCTCGCCCTCTGCAATGGCCCACACCCTGTGGAGTGTTCAGTTCAGTTCAGTCACTCAGTCGTGTCCGACTCTTTGCGACCCCATGAATCCCAGCACGCCAGGCCTCCCTGTCCATCACCAACTCCCGGAGTTCACTCAGACTCATGTCCATCGAGTCAGTGATGCGATCCAGCCATGTCACCCTCTGTTGTCCCCTTCTCCTCCTGCCCCCAATCCCTACCAGCATCAGTCTTTTCCAATGAGTCAACTCTTCGCATGAGGTGGCCTAAGTACTGGAGTTTCAGCTTTAGCATCATTCCTTCCAAAGAAATCCCAGGGCTGATCTCCTTCAGAATGGACTGGTTGGATCTCCTTGCAGTCCAAGGGACTCTCAAGAGTCTTCTCCAACACCACAGTTCAAAAGCATCAATTCTTTGGCACTCAACCTTCTTCACAGTCCAACTCTCACATCCATACATGACCACTGGAAAAACCATAGCTTGACTAGACGGACCTTTGTTGGCAAAGTAACGTCTCTGCTTTTGAATATGCTATCTAGGTTGGCCCTAACTTTCCTTCCAAGGAGTGAGCATCTTTTAATTTCATGGCTGCAGTCCCCATCTACAGTGATTTTGGAGCCCTCCCCAAAAAAGTCTGATACTGTTTCCACTGTTTCCCCATCTATTTCCCATGAAGTGATGGGACCAGATTCCATGATCTTCATTTTCTGAATGTTGAGCTTTAAGCCAACTTTTTCACTCTCCTCTTTTACTTTCATCAAGAGGCTTTTGAGTTCCTCTTCACTTTCTGCCATAAGGGTGGTGTCGTCTGCATATCTGAGGTCATTGATATTTCTCCCAGCAATCTTGATTCCACCTTGTGCTTCTTCCAGTCCAGAGTTTCTCATGATGTACTCTGCATAGAAGTTAAATAAGCAGGGTGACAATATACAGCCTTGACGTACTCCTTTTCCTATTTGGAACCAGTCTGTTGTTCCATGTCCAGTTCTAACTGTTCTTTCTTGACCTGCATACAGATTTCTTAAGAGGCAAGTCAGGTGGTCTGGTATTCCCATCTCTCTCAGAATTTTCCACAGTTTATTGTGGAGTGTACTTCTCTCTAAATCCGAACAAATCCACCTCTTACTTATCACTGTGTCTCTCTTTGAATTTTTTGCAAGGAGGCATCAAGAGCCTGAGCTTCATTCATTAGGTCCTAAAACCAGACACCATGGGTTTTGGCCGGTTTCAAGTCCCAGTCAGATATGACTGAGTGACTAAGCATAGTACAGAGTCCCTGCCATGTGGGTTTGAGTCCCAATCTTAGGTAAATGGTTTCAAGCACAACTTTCACGAATGGAAAGACGATGACCTGCCCAATACTTTGTAAGCAGTGGCATAGATGGAGAGAGGAACTGAAGGATGGGAGGAAAAAGGAGTGGGAAAAACGTGCCAAGAAATCCCCTTCATAACCTGCCAGAAAATCTGCTGAATACCTGACCTGTGCTCACAGTTTTCATTGGCCTGATCCTTGGCACAAAGAAGATTAAGGACAGAGGAATCCCCACCCACTTGGGCAACAGCTACTAGGGCACCGCAGATAGTGGAGCCTTCGGGACACCCTGGGCACCCACTGTTGCTCGCCTGTTTGCAGGGGGTTCAAGGAAACAAGAGATTGTAAAGGAATTAAAATTTTGTTAGCCATATGTCCTTCCAGCCACAGGAGTGAGGACTTCCTACCCGAACCGGTGGTCTCTGGAGTCTGAGACTGAGCCGTGTGAGCTTTCTGCTGTTTGTTTTTGCTGTCCCGGTTTCCAGCACAGTGGGATTTTTGTCCCTTCTCCTGCACTGGGTTTTCTTCGTGTTCAGCTTCCACCGTGGAAGCTTTCACTGAGTTGGGCTTCTGCTGTGCTTGGCGTCTTGACTCGTTGGGGCTGAGCCGAGATTGTTTCAGCCAGGTTAAACCTGAGTCATGGCATACAAACCATGTATGTCGGAGGAGTGTGTAATTTCCTCACTTCTGTCTTACCGCAGCAAAAATTTGAAGTGGCGGATGGACCAGTGCTATAGCTCAGTTTTATTGGCAGGCAAAGGAAAATACACCCTCAAGGCATGAGGGTGGGCTGACCCAAAAGACACGAAGAGAAGCCCCTGGTTCAATTTTGGCTCCTCTTTTTATGTTTTTTCTCCTCTCCCTGAGCCTGCTCTATGTAAATTGCGCTAGCCAGGAGGGCTGTTTGTTTTACCTGAGGTCCTCACTCTGGTCCTTAGACCTTCCGTTGTTCTATTTTCGCAGGCTTTTCCCTTGTCTTTTAGCCACTGCCATTTTGGACTCCTTTTTCCTATTCTAACTACCTAACTCTATGAAAGATGTCAACTGGCTTTCTTATCCTCTGAGTCATCTGAGTGGTGGTAGGGGCATTTGTTTTCTACCTCCCATTTTTAGTTATTCCTGTCTTATTTACAGCATACTTACACAGAAACCTATGTGAAATGAATGGTTATATATAAATAAAGATGTTTTCTCTTTTTTGTCATAGGTGTTGGTATTTTTTTTTCCATAGGTTTCCTTTCCTTTGATTTCAGCCTCAAAGGTTTCCAGTTTGCCTCCTTTGTAATCACAGGGGTATCAGTAAACATGGTTTTTTATTTGGTTCTTTCCTTATGATGATACCATTGTATGCAGTATCATACATAAAAAAACAACCTGTTTTTGCCTGGAATCAGCTGATACGAAGGTGATACTTCATTTATTTCCCTCCTATTCTCAAAGCAAACACTTCTGTGTTTTTCTTTTTCTCTGGTGGTTGCCCCTTCCTGTGACCACTGGCCTATGCAACCAGGAAGAATAGCCAGGCCAAGAGACTCTACAAATGGGAGAGATCTAGCACCATGTAGTTCTGCCTCTGCATCTGGCAGCTCTTCCTTGGTGCATTGTCCCTGTGCTGCTGTGTTAGCCCTTGCCCCTGGAGATCCTCAGGGTCACAGAACTCTGCCCTGATTGAAAGCCTTGGAAAAAGTACAGTGATTGCATATAAATACTCTTGACTCTGAGCTGTGATTATAAACTTCCCTCTATGTATTCAGCTGCTCAGTCATGTCCAACTCTTTGCAGCCCCATGGACTATAGCCCATCAGGCTCCTCCATCCATGGAGTTTTCCAGGCAGGAATATTGGAGCAGACTGCCATTTCCTACTCCAGGGGATCTTCCCAGTCCAGGGATTGAATCTGCATCTCTTGCTTCTTCTGCATTAGCAGGCAGATTCTTTACAACCAGGACCACCTGGGAAGCCCCTCTACTCCATAATGGAGATATATGGTGGTGGGGAGAAAAGGAAACCTAACATAGTAATTTTAAGAACTCAGGCCTTATAATTATGTAGAAAGTGAAAGTGAAGTCTCAGTTTTGTCCAACTCTTTGCAATCCCGTGGACTGTAGCCTACCAGGCTCATCCATCCATGGGATTCTCCAGGCAAGAATACTGGAGTGGCTTGCCATTTCCTTCTCCAGGGGATCTTCCCTACCCAGGGATCAAACCCAGGTCTCCTGCATTGCAGGCAGATACTTTACCCTCTGAGCCACCAGGGAATCCCAGAATTAAGTCGACTCAGGTTTAAATCCAAACTCTACCACTTAACTGCTGTGTGACCTATAACATCTGTGTCATTATAATGGTATCTGTCCTTCACAACCTGACCCTCATCTACATTTCCAGTCTTATGTCCTGCCACTTTCCTTCTCATTGTCTACTCTCCTCTACCCCTAGCACTTGTGTTTATCCAGGAACTACGTGGGACCTTGTTGGTAAAATCTCTGGATCCATCTCAGATCTAATGTATTGGAAGCTGTACTTTATGAAGTAAGTGCATGTTATAACTTAACAAGCTCTGGTCTAAGCAACTTCCTGGAACTTTGATTCCTGGAAGAAACAATGCCACACTCCAGCCTATGACTGCTGATGATATGTGAATATTCTCTGGAAAAGTATGATATGCTTTGTAACTTGAGGTATTCTTTGAATTATTCCCAACTAAACCGTGTCTTAAATTAGAGGTCCTTGAACAACTAGCTTCCTTGGTTGCCTTCATTTCCAGCCCTTTGAAATTCATCCTGCTATTTTCTCATGTTTTTCTGGGACTTTCCTTCTGAATCCAGAAAAAGCCTCCTCACCAGCAAGGAGCTTAAGCAGACTCAAATCAAATGCTTGCTATATATAATAATGCTGTATAGGTACAGCACGGGGTATAGAAATTCAAAGACTGTCTGACTCTGAGTGACCTTTTTATTTCATTGGAAAGATATACAGATCCAGAGTGAAATAACTTTTATGCTCCTTTGTCTATTATCACATCTTTGAATTTTTGCAGTATGGTATGTTTCTGTGATGTTGGTAGGAAGGGATTATTAAACGTTTTTCTTAGATAAGGAAGTCAGGTTTAAAAATATTAAGGATTATTAATGTCATATGGCTATTAAAGAGCTAGGATATGTATTCATATTTTCCAGCTCCAGTTTTTCTTTTTAAAATATTGTGCCACACTGTACCTTCTAATATCAAATTAATTTACAGTAAAGAAAAAACCATATAGGGTTACAGAAGTAATTGTGGTAATTGAGAGGAAAGACATTCTTTTACCGAAGGGGTCTAAAGAGGCTTCAGTGAAGGAGCATTTAGCAGGATTTTGAAAGACAAGCAGGATTTATCTGGACAGAGATGGGATAAGCAATCTAAGAAGAGGACAAGCAGAAAATCACAGTGTCTGTTTAAAGAATAATGATTAGACCAGTGTTCTTAGGCTGTTCTTATTTGTAATCTGGATTGTTCCAATCCAATTGAACGAGGCATCTGAACTGTGCAGGTGTGGGAACGATGTTTAGGGTAGAGGGACCTAAGGGATTTCTTACTTTGTTTCATACTCTTGCACAAAATCCACTGTGCTGAGAGCCAGGGAGATATAACTGCATACATTTTCCTGGTGGGACCTAAAAATGGGAGTTTCTCGGCCGGGTTGTGTTTTATAGACTACCACAGCCACTTGTTAAAGGCAGTGTATTACTTGCGGGTGGTTGGGAACAACTTCTCTTCCTTTGTAGGAGAATGTGGGTAGATGATGTGCAGGACCACAGGAAAAATAGTGACCTTCAGAAAGCGGCTGAGATCAAGATCAGTGAGAAGTATAAACTTAAGACCAGGAAACAGAACCCTGGATATTATAAAGGGGATTTTTCAGGTGTGCAGAGGCTCTGAAAATCCGAATTGGTGTAAGACCTAGAAGGAAACGGCGTCTGATTGGTTTTCCTTTTTTTTTTTGTCAAAGTGAGAAAGGCCCCCCCTACCCATTGGGTCGGCCGCCCTCGTAATAGGACCTGCCTTTGTGACGTGGCCCGGCAGCCGCAGTCTTATTAGCTCATACCTGGGTGAGTGAGGTTCAGAGCCAGTGGCCCCGCGGGAGCGGGAGCGGGGCCATGGCTGAAGGGGTTGAGCCCATGGACGAATCCCAAGGTACTGAAGTTAAAACCCAGCAGCCCACGGAAAGAGGCCTCGCGGGACCCCTGAGGCGGAGCTCGTGCTCCGTGCTCAAGGTGTCCCAGCTGTTGCTCCGCGCCATCGCCTCACACAAAAGGCTGACCCTGGCGGCTCTCAAGAAGGAGCTTGGAAATGCGGGCTACGAGGTGCGCAGGAAGTGCGGCCGCCTCTCGGGCGAAAGGTCTGGGTCTGAAGGGAAGGGCCTTCACCTCCGGGTGACTGGCAGTGAAGCCGCCGGCTACTTTAGGATCTGGAAGATTCCGAAGCCGAAGAGAAAGCCAGGACGCCCAAGGCTGGAGGAGGGTGGGCGCTCGCCGAGGACCCCTCTCGGGGCGCGGAACTCACGCAGGCGCTCTGCGCGCCGCACGGTGGCCAGGAAGGTGAGGAGGGGGCGCTCGAGGGCAGACTCGAGGAAGGTGAGGTCAAGGGCCAAGGACCTGGTGAGTTCCAGAACCAAGGAGGAAGGGAGGGCCAAGAAGGAAGACATCAGGCCCAGATCCCGAAATGCGAAGAGGCCAAGCTCCAAGGCCAGGGAAGAAAAGAAGCAGGACCCGGGGAGGCCGGTGAAACGGACCGTCCAGAGGCCAACGGCGAAGACGTGCGACTCGAGGGCTACTCGCACCAAGACTTCTGCTAAAGCTGAAGGTGCTCGGAGTGCGACCGGGAGTCCATAGTGTGGGAGCCACGCCCCTTCCTCCAGGCACAGATGCCTTTCCCCCCATAGGCCCCAGTGAGAGCAGCCCCCAACACTCGTTGGAATGAACAAAATATATACAAGACCTTTCCACCGCATTGTGTGTGTTTCCTCTTTGCCGCACCCGAAGGGGAAAGGGTGGGTGTTGAGCTGAGACGTGTAGCAGAAGCCTGTCGAGTGAAGACAGAACAAGGTGTATGACATTCTGTTTCTGCTGCAGGAGCCAGGAAAATGCCTTTTAAAAGGAAAGAAAACAGGTAGAAGAAAGCCAGCAACTTCACGGGGTTAGAGGATGTGTTGGATTAATGTGAGACAGCCTAGCAAATCTAAATTGAGTTTTGGAGAGAAGGGCAAGTAAGGAGAGAAGTCCAGGGGCATCACTGGGGCAAGAGAATAGACAGCCTTTAGGTTAAGTGGTCCCACTAATCCAAAGTGTTCTTACTGGAAATTCCTTTTAGAAGACGGCCTGTCTCCCGCAATTGATTGTAATGCGTTTGTAATTTTTGCCCTGATTTGATAATTGTTTTAACTTAGAAAAAAATGTCTTATATGTTAATCCTCAATTGAGTGACCGTGTGTGTGAAAGCATCTAGCACAAGGCTTGAGTCATGGTAGGTGCTTATCACAAGAATTATATATGAGTAGAAATGATTTGTGATAGAGCGATAATGTGCTACCACAGAAAACTATACTGCATCAGTACTTATTGAGACCAGGATCCTAGTCAAAGTGCTGCCACTCTGACCTTAACTAGGTTATTTAATCACTCATGGTCTTGGTTTCCTTCTCAGTTTAAAAAAATGCTGGAATTAGAGTTCGATTATTTTAGGTGATCTTAAGTGTCTGTAAAATGATAAGAGGGACTTAGACATCATGGTGTGTGCTTTGATTGACAAAATTCATTAAGGGAATTATCAGCTGAGAAAGTACTATCTCCTAGTGAGGAAACTACTAAGATATACAGAATGCATATCAGAAATAAAAGAAGATGGGGAAGGCTAAGTAATGAATAGCTAGATCTTTGCTCTTCTCAAAACACATGTGCTAAGCACTATATACCAAATTGGAGCAAATACATGATTTCTTTGGGTTCTCAAAGCAGGCATAAAGCGCACTATGAGAACAGTTCTCATGCCATCGGCTATGACAGGATACAGAAATGGTTCCTTGGGAAGTGTACATATGAGTTTTTTAGAGTATACTTGACCAAACTTTCCCCAGAAAATTCTGATATCTTTTATAAGGGGGCACGGGATTTATATTTAAAACAAAGTTCAGTGATGCTAATATTCACTGACACCTTTAAATGAGGATCAGTCCTTTAAACCTATACAATGTAACAGCAAAATGCTTGCCCTGTATTTCATCTATAGATGATCTGAACTTTGAAATCTCCCCCTGCTATAGTTTTACTATGCACTTGAATTGTCTGTAAGAGGCAGAATGAAGCAAACAATCAGAAAATAGCCACCTGAAAAAAAGGCAAAGAGAAACATTGTCTACTGAACACAATTAGAACAGATTAATCAAATGCCTATTTGATCACCAGATGTTATTGCCCCTTTATAGTTGCAGGATGTTTTTACTTAAAGAACAAGATCATCTCAAATTAGAAATCCCTTTCCCCTAAATTAGGATGGGAAGGACACTGGCAACAACTTGTTTTCTATATTTCCTAGGAATCTTCATGCTTCTCTTTGCATTATGATGTTTTTCTTCATTTAAGCAAACGTCATTAATCACTCAGTAAACTTACCAAATTAAGTAAATTATGTATATAATCTACATAGCTAACAATGGTCATTTCAGATTATTTTCATTGATAAGGTGATTTAGTATGACTGTACTCTGATTAAATATAAGGCATGATCTTAACTCATAGGTAGGTCATCCAGATTGTTTAGGTCATGATTCTAACATGTTTAGTCCATGATTCTCCATGGAGAAACTGCCAAGAATACCTCACTTCATCAGTGTCTGCAAGACTGTGAATGTTTTGCTGAGAATAAAGATGGATAAAACATAATTCCCACTTTTTAGTGCTCACATTCTAGTGGCATATTTAGGTATTTAACTTTGGTCAGAGCAAATAGAACATCCCTGCCCTCAATTCTTTGTTTTCCTTTTATCTCAACTGCCTAGTGCAATTATGGTCAGAAAATTTTTGGTTTAGAGTTGTTGTGCCATCTAACATCGAATATTCAGAGGTTGTTGAAAAAACAAATAAAATGGTCTTGAAATATATGGAAAAAAGTATAATTTTACTCATAAAGGAAATGAACATCAAAACAATAATATAACATTTTTAATCAAAATATTTGAGAACCTACTCTGTTGGTGAGGCTGTGGGGAAACAGGCACTCATATACAATGCTCAGTTCAGTTCAGTCACTCAGTCGTGTCTGACTCTCTGTGACGCCATGAATTGCAGCACACCAAAGAGGAACTAAAAAGCCTCTTGATGAAGGTGAAAGAGGAGAGTGAAATAGTTGGCTTAAAGCTCAACATTCAGAGAACGAAGATCATGGCATCCGGTCCCATCACTTCATGGGAAATAGATGGGGACACAGTGGAAACAGTGTCAGACTTTATTTTTCTGGGCTCCAAAATCACTGCAGATGGTGACTGCAGCCATGAAATTAAAAGATGCTCACTCTTTGGAAGGAAAGTTATGACCAACCTAGATAGCATATTGAAAAGCAGAGACATTACTTTGCCAACAAAGGTTCGTCTAGTCAAGGCTATAGTTTTTCCTGTGGTCATGTATGGATATGAGAGTTGGACTGTGAAGAAGGCTGAGCGCCGAAGAATTGATGCTTTTGAACTGTGGTGTTGGAGAAGACTCTTGAGAGTCACTTGGACTGCAAGGTGATCCAACCAGTCCATTCTAAAGGAGATCAGCCCTGGGATTTCTTTGGAAGGACTGATGCTAAAGCTGAAACTCCAGTACTTTGGCCACCTCATGCGAAGAGTTGACTCATTGGAAAAGACTCTGATGCTGGGAGGGATTGGGGGCAGGAGGAGAAGGGGACGACTGAGGATGAGATGGCTGGATAGCATCACTGACTCGATGGACATGAGTCTGGGTGAACTCCGGGAGTTGGTGATGGACAGGGAGGCCAGGTGTGCTGCGATTCATGGGGTCGCAAAGAGTCGGACACGACTGAGTGACTGATCTGATCTGAGGCCTCCTTTAAGTTTTATTAAAGTATAAAGGAGCTAGAGAAAGCTTTTGACATAGGCATCAGAAGGGGGCAGAAAGAGTACCCCTCTGCTAGTCTTCAGCTGGATGTTATATAGTCACTAACAGTTTGTTAATGAAAGAAAGGAATGATTTAAAACTCAGAATGGCATCAGGCCCCTCACCCATAAAATGCATTTTGGAATAATCTTGGCACCAAATGGTTTATCCTGGGCCATAGAATGATTAACTTGAATCTTGTAGAAGGACAGATTACCATACAAATAGTTTCATTTACATAGATTAGGGGAACAATATCTGAATATAACATGCTGGTTTGTCAAGTAGATTCTGAGCCATAAGGCAGAACAGACTTGAAGACAGAGTTTGGGGTAAATGCATAGTACATTAGCATAGCTTAAGACAAATATTTCCATAAGAAAAATGCACTGGTTATCTCAAGGTTTGAGAATAGTTAACCTCAGGTGACACTAGGTGTCATTATGGCAACACAGTATTTTAAGAGAAACCTTTTAAATTTGTATAGAGAAGGAAAAAAATACCACTAGTTTGTTTCCTCCTGCCGCTTAAAAGAGATAAAAATGTCTGACACTTGCAGGCTGTTTCCTCCTTTTGGAGACCCCTGGCCTTCCTGCCTGTTCCTCTCACAATCACCATCTGCAGTGGTTTTGGAGTCCAAAAAATAAAGTCTGACACTGCTTCCACTGTTTCCCCATCTACTTCCCATGAAGTGATGGGATCAGATGCCAGGATCTTAGTTTTCTGAATGTTGAGCTTTAAGCCAACCTTTTCACTTTCCTCTTCACTTTCATCAAGAGGCTTTGTAGCTCCTCTTCACTTTCTGCCATAAGGGTGGTGTTATCTGCATATCTGAGGTTATTGATATTTCTCCTGGCAATCTTGATTCCAGCTTGTGCTTCTTTCAATCCAGGGTTTCTCATGATGTACTCTGCATATAAGTTAAATAACCAGAGTGACAATACACAATGCTAGTGAGAGTGTAAATCTCCATGACCCCAGTGGAAGAAATTTGGCTTTAATAATTTTAAATGCAAATGTCCTTTGATTCAGTGGAACCACTTTTAGGAATTTACTTTTTAGATATTAATGCATTTGTGTAAAGACTTATGTGCAAGGTATTTAATTGCAGCATTGCAATAACAACAACAAAAAAAGAAAGTAAGGTAATGGCATTAGGGGATTGATTAAACTGTGAAACTTCCATACAGTGAAATAGTACACAGCTATAACGATTCTCTATGTATTATGACAAACTCCCCAATATAGATGAAGTAAAAAAAATTCAGGACACTGAGTATACCAAACTACCTTTTGTGTAAAGTGAAGGAAAATGTGTCTCTTTGCAACTGTATAAAGAAACTGGAAGGATACACAAAATCCTGTTTCTGTTGTGAGGGGAATGTAATGGGAACTGTAGAAAACACATAGAAATAAAACTCTCTACCATATCTTTTCTTGTATTTGTTTTCAGAATCATATAAATTGTAACTTGTTCAAAGATAAGGTAGAAATTTCCACATAATTGTCAATTATAGCCTTTTCACTTATACAGTGGTTTATAGTTTTGGATGCATTGTTTCATTTTACTTCATGACAGTCTCTTAGATTTTAAGTGAAAAATCTAATGTTAGAAAATGTACAATTAGAAATTGACTTTTAACTGCAAATTCAGTGCTCTCTTCACTATAGTTGTAGTTGAGTAAGGCCTCTACAAGAGTTAATGTAGGGAAAGGTCAGAAGTTTAGAATTCATTTATACACTTGAGTATTTTAATAATTTAGCGATTTCTTGTAGGGAAAGATGTTCAACACATGGTGTGTGTGTGTGTGGGGGGGGTTGTTTTCTGATCATGAAACTATTTCCATTTGTTAGTGGTCTCAAAACAATAGATTTCTCCTGTTCTTCCTTTTCCTCTGGAGATAGACAGCAAGGCTGTCTGGTTGGACTGCAGATTCAGCCAAAACCTAAGTGCCCAGTAAGGATAGGAAGATAGGCCATTTGGGGAATTGATAGAGGGACACCATGCTGAAAGGGGCTCAAAGAAAGCCAGAGGATTTGGAAGAGAGGGACTGAAGACTGGCTGAGGGGGTGTTAGCATGAGTCCTGTCAATGCTAGGAAAGACATCGATATGGTAAGAAGGAAGTCAGGATGTCAGTAGTCCACTGGAGTTGGTGGAGAGGACAGGCCCATCGATGAACAATCACAGTTGTGTTTCTCCTCCTCCTCTTGTCAGTTCTTTCCCTCTTCCACGTTTTGGTTAGGGGAGAGGCTAGACATGTCAAAAGCTTTATTCCAAGTGACGGGGGGGTGGGGGGGGGTGGGTGGGAATTAGGAGTGAATGCAAAAAAATAAGGAAACACATGGAGCACAAGGCAGGTTGGCAAACAGCCTGGCTGGTGTTCAGAAAGCTACAGAGACACATCACCCCTAAGCAGTAGGACTGAAGCTCTTGAAGGCAACTTCCATGGAGAAGAGCAAAGCCTTTGGGGTGTACCCAGTGCCTGCAGAATGGTTTCCTGCCCCCATCCCAGTGAAGCTCCATGGGTAAAAGGCCACGTCAGTGGGTCACGGGCTGGGTGGTTTCCCCTAGGCCAGCTTTCCATTTTCCCCCATGTTGTTTCTCATCCTGTCCTCTTGATACCCTCTAGCAGATGCCCATCCTCTTCACCATCAACGGTGAATGTATCTGGTGGACTCAACTGTGCTGGTTTCTTCTGGGTCCCCCCAAACTTCCAGTACTTGTGAATTTGTCTGGGAGGTCAATTCAATCACCACCTCAGGTTCCAGACTTAGGCTCAGCACTCTAAGGGTCTCCTGAAAGTGGGTCAGCACTTAATCAACCCTGAGATGGAATGCCTCCTTATGTTTGTGTGCAAGGCCCTTGTTCCCTGACCCTTGGCCTGGCCTCCTCAGCACTCTGCTCCCTCAGTCTCCAGAATGTGTTGCATCCCCAGATGATGGAAGTGACATCTGGGAGCCAAGGCACTAGGAGGAAGGTGGGAAGACCTAACATGGGTACCTTAAGGTGTTTGTTTCAGGAAGGGAAGCAAGGGGGCTCCTGCATGGCTGTGTGACTCCCCCTAGAGCTGTCTGGTGTTCCCCACTTTGTTGTATCAGGAAAGAAGAGCTGAGAATGGAGGGGAGAGGAGAGGATGGAGAGAGGAAGTCAGAGACACAGCTATTACATCCTCTATTCAACTGACAAGGACCATGAAGAGTAGATTATAGATCTCTATAGATAGAGATGAAGGTCCCTGGTTGGATGATCCATGGGAAGTTCACTGTCCATCAGAGGGAACTAAGTCAGACAATAGCTAGAAATCTGGAAGGCATTAGGTAGTTAGGCTGGATGGCCAGTGGGTATACAGCCCTGAGGCTGCCTGATGCATGGTGTTCTGAGGTATGGCAGCAAAGTGCTGGCAAGGGAGGGGTCAGCTGAGAAAGATGCTGAGTGTAGGGACCATGGCCGTACTCAGTCCTCCAGGCTTGGGACAGCCCACACCTGGCACATAGTAAGCACACAAAAAATGGCTTGTAGAATTGAAGCTTATTCTCAGGAGCCAAAAAGGACAGGAGGGGACTGAGTTTTGGAGACTGCATCAAGGGAAGAAGAGTCTGTAGGGAGGGTGTAAGGGGCCTGGGTTTGGCAGTACAGGCAACCTTGGCCTCGTCCAGATGTGGGAAGGTATGTACAAGAGAGAGGCGTAGAATAGGGTGATGGTGGCTGAGCTGCTACAGCCAAGCCAAGAATCTCAGGGAAGAAAGGACCCTTCTTAATAGGCTTGAAGATGACAGAAAAGAAATTGGACAATAGGCAGAGGTACAGGTAGCAAGTAGGCTCACAATAGAATGGAACTGGCTAGAAACTGGAAGAGAGAAACTACAATGGAAGGGTAGGAATTGGGAAAAACAAACGCCCTTGGGAAGGTGTGGCATTCCCCAGGAAAAACAAAAGAGAGAACCAAACCAAATTGAAAAAGAGAAGTGGGAGTGAAGAGTGGAAGAAAAGCTGTTTATTGGACAGACGGAGGCAGTGACAGGAGAGAGGCAGAGCTTGAGGCCTAGAGTTTCTGTGCCTTAGGAGAGAGGAGCTGATCATTTCCAAAGAGACTGGGGTTCATGCTAACCTTTTGACCTTCCAGAGCCCCAAAGAGGTAGCAGGTTTGCAAGGATCCTCATGGGTATGTCTAGGACAGAGGGTGAAGGAGGTATCAGGGCCAAGACAGAATCTTCGAAGCAGAAAAATGCATTTTTTATATAGGCACTGTGGCTTAATTAGTTACAACCTCTACCTAGTAAACACTCTAGGTTCAGATTTCATGTCATATCTTACTAAATGAGCCTGGTCTCCTCCTATGTCCTGGGGGTCTCTCTGATCCTTCTGCTGCCCTTGCCCACAGGGTTGGCCAAATCATCGTGAGAAATCCTTTGCATGGCACCTTATTGGTCTTCAGTGCAACTGTGAGGTAAGAATACTTGGGTCCTTAAGGGCTTGAGACAAATGGCCTTACTCTGCCTCTGTGCTGAGTAAATGCCCACCCCTTTGCCTCCAGGGAAACTCATATTAGGCCTGAAAAAGACCAGATAAGGAGGACCACTTCTTTGGGTGTCCATTTTTATGTTGGATTTACCATCTTTGAGATGTCTGCTCCTTTTTGTCTTTTTAGATTTCTAGAACAATGAAACCTCAGTACCCGTTTTAGAAGCTCCAGCCTCAACCAATTACAGAAGCTTAGTAGCTACCCCACCACAATTTCTGAAATTGGTGACTAACCCAGTTCTTTTTCTGACTTAAGGTTAGTGGGATACCTTGGGACTCAAGAGGAATTGAACTGAGGAACAACTATCCTAGGAGTTTGCAGAAAATAAATCTAAGAACACGGGTGTTAAGATTCCATCTCTCCCTATTTGAAAATGGAGAAGGCAATGGCAACCCACTCCAGTACTCTTGCCTGGAAAATCCCATGGATGGAGGAGCCTGGTAGGCTGCAGTCCATGAGGTCGCTAAGAGTCAGACACGACTGAATGATTTCACTCTCACTTTTCACTTTCCTGCATTAGAGAAGGAAATGGCAACCCACTCCAGTGTTCTTGCCTGGAGAATCCCAGGGACAGGGGAGCCTGGTGGGTTGCTGTCTATGGGGTCGCACAGAGTCGGACACGACTGAAGTGACTTAGCAGCAGCAGCAGCAGCTATTTGAAGAGGGTGAGGAACCACTGGTTAAAATGGAATCTGGATCTCCTAGCCATTGGTTCCATTTGTTCCGTCCTGACTTGGGTCCACATCAAATACCCTGAGAGGCAGGTTAAAGACCAATTGCTGGATTCCATCCCCAGTGTCTGAATCAGTTTGTCCAGGGTGAAAATTTACATTTCTAAGATAACTTCTTCTAGGTGATGTTGATGTTGCTGGTCCAAAGATTCATTTGAGACCCATAAATTTTGCCATCTCAGAATCTCTAAGGGATCCAAGGGAATAGATTTCACTCTCTGTTGTTGCCCAGCCCTGCTCACCCTCATCCAGAGCACTCAACTGAACAGACCTGGAAAGAACTTGTTCTCTGGAACCTCTGGTTCTGAGTCAGGGCTCACTTTGCCCTTGATGGAAACAAGAAATAGTGATTTGATTGTGGGAGTGCTGGAAAGGTGAGGATTTTATCCCAAATTATCACCTCTTTGCTCCCTGAATGCATAACATCATTTTAACAAGAAAACTTTTCCTTCTTCCACTATCAGCTGCTGCTGCTGCTGCTAAGTCGCTATCAGAGCTACAGCTTAAAATGTAGATAGCTCTGGGAAAGTCAACCCTTTGGCTATAGTCTTCATTGCAAGGGATTCTTTGCAGAGATACCCTAATGGGGTGGAAAGGCAGGGATACTTGGGCTCTGAATAGGGTAGAGGCACCACACAGAGGGAAAAAGGTGACAGGTTACTAAAGATAGACTTCCCTATTTTACATTTTGTCCAGAGAGAACATGGAGACATTTTTTTATTTAAAGGGGATAGGGTAGGGTAGACATGTGGCAGAGGGAGTTGGGAGGAAGATGGGAGTTTTCCCTGAGGGAAAAATCACTCAGATCTCTTTACCCAGCTGGTGGCTGTTGCTTATTTTATTTTTTGTCCAAGGGAAGTGGTGTTGGACAGAGGTAGAGAAGACAGTGGTACAGTAGAAATGACCCAAGGGATGCCCCTTCTGCCAAATGCCCTTAGACTCCACGATGCCTTTCAGTTGGGTGCTGAGTGCACCTACACTTTGGGGGCTTCATTTTCCCTCCTTAAAATTACAAGAGATCAAAGGCTGGAGGTTAACACCTGGTTTTTAAGAGGTGTGATCCAATGGTATGGAGGGTCACCTCATACAAGTCTTTAGAACAAGGTTTGTGAGAAACTCGATTTGTCACCAAGTCATATAAATTTTTAAGAAAGCACAGAGTGTAAGCAATACCCTTCAAATCATTAAAGACTGAACACTCTCCTGATATCCTACTGCCTCTGGTATCTTAGTCCTTAAAATGTTTAGAGATCCTTGCCATGTAATTCTTGACACAAATATAGAATGACCATATTGGATCAGGGTAACTCCTTCTCTTTGACCCCCATTTAGTGATTCCATGGATGGGCTGTGACCCTGCTGAATGTGTGTGAACTACTACTGTCTTTTCTTCTCAAAAGTGAGTTTCTGTTTTTTATCAGATTCTCAAAAGGGTCTGTGATCCAAAACAGGTTCTGGACAATGCTCACATAGGGCTGATTGTGTTAATGTATGAGGTATAGTGGAAGGTAAAAGAAATGGCATCATTCAGTTTTGCCAATGGAATCCAGTATTTTCCTACGCCCTGGGGTGTCTCCTAATACTGATCCTAAAATGCTCCTGTCTCAGAGGACCTGGGACAAGGATGCCTTACAAATAGCTGGCCATTTTGCTCTATTCATAGGAACATAAGCAAGAGAAGTGCATTCTAGGCAAAATGGGAAGGCTTCCCTGAGCAGAAGGGAGGTAGGGGCTGGATTGCTCAAGTTATATCCACTGTTAAGAAGCTATGATTCAGTCAGTTTTTCCTAAGCAAGTGTAAAAGCCATTAAACTAGATTGTTGCAGCTCACTTCCTCGTCTCTCTGGTTAATTCCACCAACTGTGGTTGAGAAACAAGTGTGTTAAGGAAAAACCAGAATCTAAGCATTAAAGAGAAAATATCCCACTTCCATCTTCTTCGCTCTTCTCCCTCCCTACCTACAAGGTGCTCTTACATACAAGGTAATTTTTAAATTATAAGACTGGTATTAACACATTATCAATAAAGAGAAACAATGACCAATGCATTGAACAATGTTAGAATACTTATACAAGTTAAGAGTCAGTGCATTTTCCCAGAACTGGGAGGAGAACCAACCAGAAAGCTTATTACCTGCATCAGCCAAATAGCTAAGCCACAGCCATTTCCCTAAAGTTCTATTTAGGGGAATGAGATCACAAGAATAACTCTGCCCTTGATGAGGCAATCAACGTCAAACAAGAGTGACGACAACAATCTGCAAGCACCGTGACTCCTGCTGTAACTTCTCAGCACTTAAAACAAGACCCCAAAACCCACTCAGCACACAGCTGCTATATGCACCTGACTTGAAATTAATAAGACATAGCTCACCTCACAGAGGATGTCTCTCTCTCCACTTAGGCAAAAAGAATCTGTGGCCCAGAGATTCAGACCTAGACTTACATATCCAAGTTGTCTTGATCTCAGTGATCCTGGGGAAGGCTGTATACCTCAACCCCCAAAACTTAAACCTTTCTACTAGGGCTCCCTTAATCTCTCAGCTTGCTTATTATCTTGAAACAAAACAAACCAAAAACCCCATACAATCCCCACTACCCTCATCCCCAGAACACAGCCCCTAGAAAATCTAGCTTATACAGTTTGCACTTGGCATGCTCTCTTCAAAGACCCTGCACACAGATACACAGACACATAAAGACACTGTAAAGAGGAGAGGGGTCTGTTCAAGGGAATGAAGTATTTTTCTTCTGTGTGGGCCTGGGTTACCTGGGGGTATAAGGTCCATCTCTTAACACTGTAGCGTGATCTCTCAGCTAGATATATGTATATGCAGGGTGAAGGGAGCAGGAACAGGGGGTGAGAAGGTTACTGTTTGTTTTCAGCAGGTGGGGTGAGAGGTGTGGATGTATATTCAGATGATTGGAGTAGGGGTGATGGGCCCACACAGGAATGAGGTCTGCCCCTCAGCTTTCATTTGGATAAAAAAGGGGGCTCTGGGTGCCTGATCACTCTCTGTCTCCTGTTTCCTTATTACTCTGTAACCCAGTGTTCACCAGTGTGGTTCAAGGAGTCACCAGTTCTGTGAGATGCAAGACAAAAAGGATACTGAGGTCAAATAAATTTAGGAAATACTGCAGTAAGAAAGGCTTAACCATTTGCTCTAATGCATAAATTTTCGAGCCTTTAATAAGCTAGTATGTGTGTTCTCTCTCTCTCTATATATATAAACAGAATATTTATGTTACAGAAGCATGATACTCAAAATATTTAACAACTGGTATGGCACAGGCTTCCACCAATCAGAATGGGCCTTAGCCACAAACTGCTGGTACCACTGTACCCTGGAGAACGGGATCAGGCTGAATATCAGCCCACCCAGTAAGCAGCATTTCCCAAAAGTTTTGCCCAAAGAACTCTACTTTGTGTGGCATCTCACAGAACTGGGGAGAAAGGCTCTGGCTAATGCTGGAACTGCATCTCTCTAGGGATGGGGCCAGGACTCATGATTCTGACCACAGGGGTACAGGAGAGGGGGCAGCTCTGGCAGAGATTCCTGGTAGCACCGGCTGACAGATGTGACTACAGCTGCAGCAGAAATAGATTTCAAAAGACAGATGTCCCTCTGTCCCAGCTGCTCCGGGGACTCTGTCCCTGGTGGGTCAGCAGGTGCCTGTCCAGGTGATGTTTGCGGCCGAAGCTCTTCTCACAGCGTGGGCACTGGAAGGGCTTCTCCCCGGTGTGTGTCAGCCAGTGTCTCACCAGGTGGTGCCGTCGGCCAAAGCTCTTCCCACACTCAGTGCACACGTGGCACTTTGGCACAGGTGGCGCACGCTGCCGCTTCCTAGCCCCAGGGCTCTCTCCAACCTCTTGGCCCTTGCAGGATTTGCCATCTGCGTGCACTCTCTGGTGGCTGGCTAGATGGGAGTTGCATCGGAAATTCTTGCCACACTCAGGGCACCTGCTGGGCTTGTCATGTAGGTGGGTTTTCTGGTGTCGGATCAGGTGATGTCTTCTCCCAAAGCTCTTCTCACACTTGAGGCAGCTGTAGGGCCTCTCCCCAGTGTGTGTCTGCTGGTGCCTGGCCAGGTGGGAGCCCCACACAAACTGTTTACCACACTGGGGGCACGTGTGTGGTCTTAACAGGGAATCCATTTCTGTGCTACACAGAAGGTTTGAGAAGCTGTCTTCCTGAAGAAAAGGTGGGCCTAGGAGCATGCCTCTGGAGCTTCTGGGCATGGAATCCCAGTTTGCATCCTGCTCTGGGTTCCAGAGAACAGTATCTTGAGACACACTAGATAACATTCTGGGAGGCTCTGCTTCTAGTTCAGGGGTATCCCCCTCGTGCTCACTTCCGTCTCCTGTGGAAAAAGGAAAATACAGACCCCAAGAGGTGAGTCACGAGGAGCCCAGGACTTAGTCACAAATGAGGCTGTGTGATGCCTATTAGGGTCTAAACCTCACCCCATAAGGGCTGAGAGAACAGATTTTAATGTTGTACAAGACAGTGTAACAGGTACAGTGGTTAAAGCTTAGACTTAGGAGACAGATACCCAGAAAATCTGTTTTCCCACTACACTTCTGTAGGCCTTCATGTCTTCTTCTGCAAAATGGGAATAATTATAAGGTAGATGTTATAAGACAGATAGACTAGTACCTGCATATGTTAGACACTATTAAATAGTCCATGCTATTGTTGTTATCTATTTATTTACTATTATTTATTTAGCACTTAAAAAAAACTATTAATCACCATCACCATGAAGAGAGGTGAGGAATGGTCTGAAATCACTGGCCAGGTGACACCTTGTCAGCAACACTGGAGACATTGTGGAAGGCATTTCTACAATGGGTGGGAGGTTGAACAACAACAACTAACATTTATTGAGTGCTTACTATGTGCTTGGTACTGTTCGACTATGGTAACATATTTAAATCTCGTAATAATTTATAGATGAGGAACCCAAAGAGAAGTTAATTATTTTTCCAAGGTTCCACAGGAATGGTCCTAGATTCAGATCCACAAAGTTTGGCGCTAGAGCCTGCCCTCTAAATTATTATGTTACAGTCTTGCTTTTGAAGAAAAGGATCTCTAAACCATTCAATGCTATAACTGTCTGAGGCAGAGGAGGGGTTGGAGGGACATGTAATGATAAACCTCCAAAAGGGGCGAAGGTCGCGGCTGAGTCTATCATACATCATCACCTGTGTATGTGACCTTCAGAATGTCCCTCTCTTCTAAGTCTGGGGGGTCAGGGACCCATTGTTCTTCTCCTCCTTCTAGTTGAGAAAGCATATCCAGTTTGGGAATTGGAAATCCTGACCGTGGGAGAAAAAAACAGAGATGTCAGTTTATTCAACTGTAATTTTCATTTCTGAAAAAAGCTTTTTCCTAGATTATTCCTTTGAATTCTATAGATAAAGAAGGCCAGATACAACAAGCCTTTCCCTCTCCCCACTCCCATTTCTGTTAAGTCCCCTCTTCTTTCAGAAAATCATATTCTCTTTCCAAGTGTTCTCTTTTGTGCAAATTTCAAATACTTTCAGCTCAACTGTTCTTTCTGGTCCTACCTTCACTTAATTAGCTCTACTACAGCTGTCTCACCCCCACCCCCACTCTCATCTTTCCTATATGGTTTCTGAATTTCCAACGACTCAGTTCCACTTCTTAGGTGTCCTTCTCTCTTAAAGAACCTCCCAATTCCCAACCAAGAATTGCCTAAAGTTCTCTAATAATTCACAGCATTTTGTTGTTGTTTTTAAAAAAGTGACACTTCTATTCTCTTTGGATTAACCCTAGTGCTCTTTCCCTAGTGGAAACCTAGACAGATTTCCTGCCAAGAAAAGAACCCCAAATGGACACTATGCAACAGTCCGAGAGCAGATGGCTCCACTCTCCTAGAGTACAGTCATTGAGTGGCTGGGGAAGGTTGTGCTTACTCAGGGAGACCACTATCCCACAGTTTTCCTGCATGACATATTCTCCATAGAAGTCTGTTTGAGAAGGGTCCAGGCTCCTCCACTCCTCCTGAGAGAAGCACAGTGACACATCCTTGATGGTTACCAGGCCCTGAAACAAAATGCAGCATCATCTGTCAGCAGCTGTTCTTTAAGGAAAATGGGGTCTCAGTATAGAAGGCTAAGGTGGTAGTAGAGGAGAGGTGGCAAGAGAAGGTCTAGAAAAAGAACTGCCCAGAGGTTCCTGGGCAGGAAACATGGTTTTGGTGACGAGGAAAGGGGTAAAAGTAATGGTCAGGGTGTGAGCAATAATGTCTGTAGAGGAGATTCCCAAGTTGGGACCATGAGAAGTTGGAGGCACCACAAACTCATTGGTCCCTCTGTGTAGTTACAAATGTCTACCCAGTCTCTTCTCATCTGCCTTTCTTGGACTATTCTTGCTGCCTTTCTTCACTGCAGAAATTGTGTACAAGTTCCTCCTTTCTCTACTTGACCTTTCCTTTCCTATCTGTACAAAACAATATGGATAAAATATTCTTTCTGGCCTCCTCCCCCTATTATGCCATGTCCTTATCTTTTAAGGCAGCAGAGTCTGACAGTTAGGAGCCCAGATTCTGGAGCCAAATGACTCCTAGCTCTGTCACTTACATTAGCAGTATGACCTTACACAAGTGCCTTAACCTCTTCCTGTCCAATTTTCTTGTCTGGGGATAACTGTGTTTCTCTCAGGGTTAAATGAGTTAATGTACATAAAGCACTCAAAGAGCAGCAAACATGGTAAGCACTCTGGGAGTGTGGATACTACAACTACTATTATTACTAACTTCCCATGGCTCTCCCCTTGCCTTCTGAATCTAAACTTGTTTTCTGTCTCTGGTGCTGCCCCTCTTCATATCTTTCTATCTTTTATTCATGTCCATAAATGCTCCATCATCCACCTAATCCAGTCTACTTTATGTTCTTCCAAGCTTCCTCCAGGTCCTCTTTTCCTAATCTTTCCAGATTTCTGTTTTTAAATTTAAAATAATTTATTTATTTTTGGCTGTGCTGCATCTTTGTTGGTGTGCAGGGGCTTTCTCTAGTTGTGGTGAGCAGGGGCTACTCCCCAGTTGCAGTGAATGGGCTTCTCATTGCGGTGGCTTCTCTTGTTATTGAGCTCGGGCTCTAGGGTGCACGGGCTTCAGTAGTTGTGGCACTTGGGCTTTGTTGCCCCATGGCATGTGGAATCTTCCCAGACCAGGGATCAAACCTGTGTCCCCTTCATTGGCAGGTAGATTGCTAAGCATTGGACAAACAGGAAAGCCCAAGATTTATTTCTTAATAAACATTAATGATTTTTTCTTAAATTCTCCCTGTGGCTAGCACAGCTATCTATTAAAACAAAACAAACTCAATCTGTAGGAATTTTCTTCTTCTCATCATGCCTCCATTCATTTTTCAAAAGGTTATAAGTTCCTTAGAAAGGGATAGAATCTGTGAAGATATCAGACTAAATACCAATAGTGATCAAGTGAAATGACAAATTAATTAAATGAAATGAAGTAAAAGTCACTCAGTCGTGTCTGACTCTTTACAACCCCGTGGACTGTGTAGCCTGCCAGGCTCCTCTGTCCATGGAATTTTCCAGGCCAGAATACTGGAGTGGGTAGCCGTTCCCTTCTCCAAGGGATCTTCCCAACCCAGGGATCAAACTCAGGTCTCCTGCACTGCAGGATGATTCTTCACCATCTGAGCCACCAGGGAAGCCCGATGGAATGACACAAAGGCTACAGAAAGGCAGCAGTGATGAGACCTTGAGAGAGGCCAAGAGAAGAACATAGCCCACCTGTGATCCCGCCGCAAGAAGTGCAGCTGCCATCTCCCAGTCTCCAGTGCTCCCTTCTTGGGGAATGGCAGGAACCCAGGGAGTGGACTGAGCTGGTGAGGGGAGAGAGGAACCATTAGAGATGGAGCATCCATCTTTTTCCAGTTACAGCCTGGGACCTATTTTAGTGAGGCTTAAGCGTCGTATTTTTCCCCTATATCTATGTCCACTGGTAAGACTCAAATGCATAAATGTACTGTAGTAGAAGAGACCTTCCCTCAAATGTTCTGAAAGGGTACTGAGTGGTTTTTAGTAGAGCATTTATGTCATTCATTTCTATTAAACTAGCTGTGGTTTGAATTTATATTATTCAAATGTAATTTTACTGGGTGTGTTTTCCAGTGGCAGTCAGTGTTTCTGTCACTTCCTTTGTCTCCCATATTTGTTACCACTAACCGTGTAACAGGTGGAGGGAGTGATTATGTAAGAAATGGGAGAAACCCAGTTACATGGTTTGCAGAATCCAGATGCTTCTTATATTTTTCTGACTAGGGCCTGTAAGTTTTTTCTATTTCTGTGGCCTAGTCCTGGTACTAACTGTGCTGTTCACTCAGTCCATGGCCATTGGGAGATTTTTAATTCTACTTTTTCAATAGAGATTAGAAGATTATTCTCTGCATTGTGCTTCCCACACACACCCTATGGGCTCTCACCCTTCTCCTGAAGGGACTGTGGCTCCTCTTCAAGGTCACAGCATAGGTGCTCCAATGGCCCTGGAGCTGTTCTCCATGGCCCCTCTTCCTGGCTTCCCCTTTCCACCTGGGGCTCTGCTCTATCCACCTGGACATTCATTGACTCCCATCCTGTCCCCAGGGCTGCTGTCTGTTCTGAAAGCATTTTTGCTGCAAACCCAAATTGTGACCTGGAACAAATTCATATCAGTTATGCCCATGACAATGAAAAGGGGTGATAATCCTAAGGGAGAACAGTCCAGGGATAAAAGATGAAACTGGATAGGAAGAGCTTGATGGAAGATAAGTTTTATGTGTTCCAATCAACTGAACCTGAGCCAGAAATGAGCAAGTGCTATATAGTAAAGTCACTAATGGTTATTTTGGGGACCTCATGGTTGGCAGAACTTCATTTAAAAAAATCCTGGAAATTCAAAAGCTATCAATTAATTTCAACCATGGAAAATACTTAATCTGGGAATCTCAACCACTGAAAATAAGCAATCTGGAAATATGCAGGAGGGAATGCAAACAGATTTGCATTCAACAAAAACGGAGGTAATCCCACATAAGATTTTCTGCCACAAACTCCATTCTCATCAGTTTAGAATGAAATGATTACTATAGGTATTAATCCTAGTCAAATGGTGTATTTCTCATAAGGCTGAACCAAATGGTGTCTTAGAACAAGCCTCAACTAAGAGACTTACAACCTATCATTCTGTTGTTGAAAATCAGAACTGGTAGTAAATATGGTGGACAGATCAATAACTTGGAAAGCAGATGTAAGATTCTAAAGCAACCCTAACAGATAAGAGAAACTGTTGTCAGTGAGGAGCTATGTCTAAAGAAAAAAAAAAAAAAAAAAGAACAGAAAGAATTTCATATAGGTAGAAAAAGGGGAAACAGGTGTTGCTAACATGACCCTGGGGTGAATAACAGCCCTGTGATTTAAGACACAGCAAAGAACCTGAGACACATGATAGAACCAGTCAGATCTAATTATAAAAACATTCAATTTTAAAGAAGGATATGGTGAAGCCACAGTGTATTCCATCACAAGAAACAAAAGTTAACAAAGGGATGGGAAATATGTCCATTAGGGAAAAGTTCAAAACAATGGACCTAGTCTTCTCTTGCCTTGGGAAGAAGGCTCATGAATGATGCTGCCAATGAATAAAAAGAGAGATGTTTTCTTTCTCTATGTAGATCTCTTCTCTTGATTGCAAGAGAATAGATTTAGGTAAGATTTAAAAATTCTTAATAATCCTGCAGTGCACAGAGTTGAAGGCTCTTTGCTCTGGACCTCTTCGGAGCACGACAGTTTGTGTTGTGATAGCAGTCTCCCTGCCTTACAGCAGAGAAAGCCTATAAGACTGTGCAGAGTCACTTTTTGCTTGGCAACATCATATTTTTGTGATTCTTATTCAATGCCCAAGCAATCAGAGCCAGTCAAAGTGTTCCAAAAACAGGTCAGAACCTCTGTAACTGTTCTGGCTCACTCACATTCATCTAATGACATTTGCAAGAACCCAGAAGCCTGGAACAGATAATGACAAATGTCAAGTTGTTTATTTTCTTGCCTATCTGTCTTTGACAAAAGAGGTAAATGAGAACCCTAAGCTCAATGAACAGCAAGGGAACAAATTCCCCTTTCATCTCAGATGTCCAAAGATGTCTCAGGGCCTCTTGGGAATATTCTGGACTGATTCCCAGCTTAGGAGGTTTCCTTTTCAGAGACTTCTCATGAGAAAGGAAAATTCCCAATAAAGCAATAAAGGGGGAGTTCCATTTTAGATTTCTCCTCTGAATTCCAGCCCCTGTGTTCTCGTCACTTCTAATATGTAAAGCATGGATTCACCCTCTTTACCAAAGGTCTTCCTCATCCACTAGCTTCCTTGGAAAGTCCTCCCTCAGGGCTTTACCTCTAGGTAAATATCTGGACACCTGTCTGAGATCCATTTCTCCATCTCCCTAGCAGCAGAGTCCCTTGATAGGAAGCCTCTTTCTCAGGCCAGATGTGAGACTCTCCAGACCAATGACAGAAAACCTGTGGAAGAAATCTCAGCAAAGGAGGGGGCGAGTACTTGTCCTCAGATTGCCTTTGCTAAGATGTGCATGCTGTCGGAGCCAGCACCTGGGCAGTTAAGGTATCAGCCCTAACCTGGATTTTCCTGGTTCCAGGATGTACCTCAGGCCTACTGGAGTCAGGGTTCTAGAAGTTTCGTTTCCCCTTTTGCTTCACATATCTTAGGGGGGCATGGCACCTGCAGAAGTTGGTTTCTGCAGCGAGTGCTGTTGGACAGAGAAAGGGCCACGCTACTGAAATTAGTAGTAGCCCAAGGGCATAGGGACAGTCGCTGTCAGAGAAGCCTGGCCCCGTTCCCGGGCAGGGTGTGGGCGGGACGGGTGCCCACTCCAGAGTTGGGTTGCTTCATCCCTCTTCGTCTCCGTGCCCCGGGAGAGGGTCAGGTTTCAGAGAACTCGAGAGAGAGGCAGAGCTGGAGCAGGGGAAGTGAGGTCAGAAAACAGGTTGCCCGTGAACTGGGACAGGAGCAAGTGAAGAAAAAGGAGCCACGGGGAAACCTGCGCGCGGTGACAGCGGCGGGAACCCGCGGGGCCTGACAGCGACGACGCTGGGGACGAAGAGACAGGAGAGGGGCGGGCACAGAATGTCAGCGAAGCCGAACCTGGGAATGGCAAGCGACCCAGAGGCCGCGTCGACCCTCCTCCCCGCCCCCACGGGTGACCGGCCCCACTCGCCGCCAGGGGAAGCCAGGTGTCCCTCCCTCCAGCGGTGACTCCCGTCGGCCCGGTCCCAACTCACCCGGGTCGGCTTGGCCTGCAGCCCGGTGTCTCCCTCCCGGGCGCCGGCTGCCCCTCCCCTCCGCCCTCGCTTCGTCGGAGCCGGCGTCCGCGGAGCCAGCGACAGGCGGAGACGGCGGCCCGACTGGTGCGGGTGGGGCGGGCACAGGAAATCCCCGCCCGCTTCCGGGGCTCGGCGGCCGCGGCGGCGCTAAGAGGGGAGGGGCCGGTGCAGGGGACGGGCTGCGGCTCTGGCGACCCCCGGCCGGCCCAGCCCCGCACTTCAGCGCCCGCCACCCCGGGGCGTCGCTGGCCCGAGCGCGCGGATCCCGGCTGAAGGTGGTTGCTCAGCCCCGCCCTCTCCCTGACTGGTCATCTTCCCTCCCGGCCACTCGGCCCCCCGCCGGGTCCTTTGCGCTTGGGTTCGTTAATTACTTTGACATTATAACAACCGCTGATTATACACCGGCAATCGCTATGAGGCTGATTTCTAGAGACAACGGTCTGAATTCTTCAAGGAGCTCACCTTCTAGGTTTCAAGAAAATGACGATGATGATAAGGGGCTGAGAGAGCGCTGAGGAAGAGTCACTAATTCTGAACGAGGTTGACTTCACCCAAGACGTGTGTCTCAAGTAGGCCTTGCGGCTGTATTGTCCAGTTTGCGAAAGCCACCAGCCACAGTCCAGACAGAGGTGTGTTGTAACATACGCACCAGATAATTCGGAAGACAAAATTAGCGAAATGTACAATAGCTAATAAACAATATTTTGAATATGTTGAGCTAAAATGTTTAAATTCACTTCACCTACTTCTTTTAGCTTTTTAAATATGGCTACTAAGGTGTTTGTATATGCGGCTTACGTATTTCTATTGGACAAAGCTACTTCGAAACAGCAAGATAGATTTGACTGGAAAAGATGAGAAAGGGCCTACAAAACAGAATAAACAGACTAGTCTTAGAATCTGTTTATAAGCTACAAATCGCATTCTTCGTCATCAGAACAATTCTGTACAATTGTATTTTATAGGCTTAACAAGTGACTCACTTAAGATCATAGGGGACAGACATTCCTTTAATATATAGTTATTTTTGCTATGTGCCAGGCAGTGTAACTAAATCCTGGAAGTCAAAGATCCCAAAGAAATTGTCTGCCCCTAGATTCAAAAACTCGGTCTGTGGAAACACATGTTAACAAATATTTGCAAAAAAATATAACACATGCTAAAGTGGAAGAGTATACTTTGCACTAGGAGCAAAGAAGTAAATGTGCATGGGTGGGAGGTCAGAGAAGGCCTGACAGAAGTCTTGAGGGAGAGAAGGGTGGGGAAGGCTCCATTAATGAAAGAATGTGCTAGACATGCAGTTGCAAAAGGATATAGACCATATTCAAGAGCAGATCATAGGGTATTTTGCGGAAGTAGTAGAGCCAGGATTTATATCTCAGTTCCTGGAACTAAATCCAGAGGTTCTTTTCATTTATATTTCCAAAAATGAGAAATACAAGGTATGTTAATCTGGGTATTTAGTAATACCAATATCTCAGTGACTGAACATAATAAGAGCTTATGTTTCATATAAGTCAGTGTGTAGCAGGCTTGTTGGGGCCAGTGAATGGGTTACGTGCTCCTTGCAATTATGGAAAGACCAGGTTTCTTCCCTCTTGTGACTCCACCATCCCCTGTTGCCTTGGAATCATCCAATCTGTGGGCTGACTTGGTGGAGGTATCAGGGCCCAGCCCTGGAAGTGCTATACATCATTTATACCCCATTTCCTTAGCCAGGGTTCAGGTACATGGTTACAGGGCTGTACCTAACTGCAGGGGGTGACTGTGAAGTGTGTGTACCCCAGTAGAGAAGGAAATGGGGTTTGATGAATGGTTAGCATTGCTTCTGTCACACTTATAATTAATCAAACACCTAAACCTGACTTTACCTGAAGGAGATATTTGGGGAGTGGTGAAGATTATATATATATTAAAAAAAAACAAAGAAAAAGGCAAAATAGTCATCTTTGGCCTGATGACACAGTAATGGGACATTAATATTTAATAAACATCTACTTTATGCCAGAAATTTGTTTTTTTAACATCACGGGGCAAAATATAAAATGTCTTTATTATTAGCTTTAATGTGCTATCTCTTTAGATATCAGTCAGCAAGCTGTGAGGTGTAGATATCTCAGCAAGGGTTTAAGAGCATTCGGTGAGCCAAAAGGCAAAATTAGGAATTGAACTCTGGTCTTCGATTTATAATCTGGTGCACCTGTCACCAGAGTGTTACTTTACCTTTCACAGTAATACATGGATGAATCAAATTCCTATGTAAGGTGGAATAATTAAACATGCAGGGAGTAGCAGGCAGATGATTCCATCTTTTTAAGACTTTCCAGTCTTAGATCAAGACTGGATCAGCTTTGAAGGCAAGATGTAGGAACAGCATCTTGTGTAGAATCAGAAGGCAGAAACGTACATGCTGTGGGGTGAAGAACATATGCAGATGTGCCTATTTAGAGAAGAAATGAGGAAAATGATAGAAAGATTAGAATAGTGGGTCAAGGACTTCTAACTTGCCATGTCAAGTTATAGAGAGTCACTATATTTAGTGTTATAAGCAAGAGATAAACCTGACAGGTCTAATTATATCATTCTAAGGAGACTCTTTTATCCAGGACTGCCCTATTGATAGAGTTCAGAACAATAGAATGGGATGAGTTGGACCTAAAGCCAGATTCTAGTGTGTATAGTACAGAGTTCCTCAGGACATAGCAGTATTCTTCCTGGGGCTCAGGGAAGTCACAGTCATTGAAAGTTCCAAGTTCTCTGTGAGGACTTCAAAAGACCTTAAGAGAATCAGTCTCTTGTCTGTCAGCCTTGGCTCCTTCATTTCTGAACTCTTGTTCTGCCATGGTTTGAATAAAAAAGTATAATTCAGGTGTTCACCAGTTTATGATTGTATTATGAGTTTATCAGTTGATTGTAATAAATTATCAGCTTGGCTTATAAAAACGTGTTCCACTGTAATAAACATACCTCCAATTGCTAATTAGAGCCCAATCACCATTTATAACACTGCTTTTCTTCCACTCAAAGTTTCTGAAGCTTGATGTTGGAGATGAGTTTTCACTAACGGGGCAGTGCAGTTATTTGCTTCCTCTATGTCTGTGTCTATAAAAGAAAGAGGAAGGTCAAGGAAACTGTAGTAGGACTCCTGTGGAAAGAAAGGTAAGGGCCCCTTCAGTTCAGTTCAGTTCAGTTGCTCAGTCGTGTCCGACTCTTTGCAACCCCATGAATTGCAGCACACCAGGCCTCCCTGTCCATCACCAACTCCCAAAGTTCACGCAGACTCACGTCCATTGAGTCAGTGATGCCATCCAGCCATCTCATCCTCAGTCGTCCCCTTCTCCTCCTGCCCCCAATCCCTCCCAGCATCAGAGTGTTTTCCAATGAGTCAGCTCTTCGCATGAGGTGGCCAAAGTACTGGAGTTTCAGCTTTAGCATCATTCCTTCCAAAGAAATCCCAGGGCTGATCTCCTTCAGAATGGACTGGTTGGATCTCCTTGCAGTCCAAGGGACTCTCAAGAGTCTTCTCCAACACCACAGTTTAAAAGCATCAATTCTTTGGCACTCAGCTTTCTTCACAGTCCAACTCTCACATCCATACATGACCACATGACCATACATGACCACATGACCTTTGTTGGCAAAATAATTTCTCTGCTTTTGAATATGCTATCTAGGTTGGTCATAACTTTCCTTCCAAGGAGTAAGTGTCTTTTAATTTCATGGCTGCAGTCACCATCTGCAGTGATTTTGGAGCCCTCCAAAATAAAATCTGACACTGTTTCCCCATCTATTTCCCATGAAGTGATGGGACCAGATGCCATGATCTTAGTTTTCTATGCTTAGTCAGTAGTTAATAATTAAAACTGGTACTTGTAGGGCACTTTAAAATTTACAAAGTACTTCTGTATACATGTGATCTTCATAGCTCAGGGAGATAGACTAATCATCTTTATCCCTAGTCTTCATAAAGAGATACAACTGAGCAACAACAATAATAATCCCTGGTTTACATTTAAGGAAATAGCAGTTCAGATATTTAAAATTGCAGAACCTCACTTTTTATTTCTACAATTCTGGGCAGATTTATATAGATACATCTGTTTTCTAATCAATAAAATGAATGTCATTATACCTACTCCATAGGGTTGTTCTGAAGAATAAATTGCCACCTAAAAATTGTCACTCACCATTTGCCTCTACAAGGATTAGGTCACTAGCTGCTGTTGTCACTGACCTTCAACACATCTTAAAAAGACTTCAGGGTGGACATCAAGGATGAGGCACTCTGTGCTCTGGGAAAAACTGGCAGAACAGGCTTTCAGATAGTTAGATATTTTCAGAAGAAGGTTTTATGAGCCTAGTTTCTCGCATCTTCTCATATCTAGGTAAGCACTAATATCATTAATGAGGACATTCTCTCCTTGTGACTATCAGCAACCTTCTGTGAGTAGCAGTAACCTGCCAAAGTATATGCTGGATACATGTATTGCCCTTCAGCAAAATCAGGTGTATACTGACTTCCCCCCCTACCTCTTTAAAGCAGTTCCTCAGAGCTATCTGAGAGGGCTTCTCCCAGGCTATAGTCCTCATTTTGCTCCAAATAAAACTTAACACACAACTCTCACATTGTGGATTTTTTTTTCTGTCAACAAAATAGATAATTTAACACATAGGAATAATTCAGTAAATGATAAGACCTAGGTATGGAGCTGTATAATTTGTGAAAAGAAGACTTTAGTAGGGTGGGACAGAGCAAAGATGGGATAAAAGATAATTTATTCCTGAGTCTCAGTGAGGTAGACAAATTGATTGGAGCTGAAGATGTAGGTGGCAGAGTGGGAGCTTTAACTGCAGCTTGGGATAGGGGCTACAGTTATTGGTAATAACTAGGTATGGGGTATGACTGTAAAAGTGAATGACTGAGGTTGTGGACAAGATTATTTAAGGTAAGAGAAAGTCAAGGAATGGAGAGGCTGGGTATTAGTGGGGATAGTAATCAAAATATTAAACTACCAGTACTAGTGTGGGCATAGGCCCATTAAAATGAAGTAGCTTATAGTTCTGTGCAGGGTCCTGGAGGCACTAGTGGCAATGACAGTGTTTCAGTATGTTAATGATCATGCTTGCACAGTTGAACCCAGGGCATAAGATGGGTCATCCACTTGGATACTACCATGAATGATGATGAAGTTACATAGAGTGAGATAGCAAGCTAGTTGAGGGAGTCTTTAATGAAAGAAGGAGAATGACCAGGACTATGGTAGGTGATAATAACAAGGAAGGGTAATGTGCAGAATGGCCTGACGTCTCAAAGGAGCAGGACATTACATAGGGAGAAAGGAGGATAGTGGTACTTGAGGCAGTAATGAGCAAAGAGCCTATTTATTCTACTTCTAACCCTATAAAGTGTAAAGCCGTGGCTTTCAAATTTCATATATTGTATTTGAAAAAAAAAACATATTTGAAAGTCATCATTTATATACTTGAAAAAATAGCTTACTTTCATGGAACAATACCTTAACTACATGCAGTATATGCTGATATTTTTCTATTTATTTTTAAAGTTTTTTTTATTTCCTACCCATTAAATTAATTTCATAAACCATGAATAGGTTGCAATTTACCATTTGAGAAGCATTGGTATGTATATTGTCAGAGAAAAGTCCCCTTGAGAGGACTGCAAAAGAAGCATGCTTTTTCCTGAAGAGGTAGCCAGGTTTCAGCTAGATAAAAGAGGTGAAAGAAACGTCTGTCAAAGAGGTTGAAGGATATAGGAGCATCTTAGTCTGTTCAGGCTGTGGTAACAAAATACCATAGACTTGGTGGCTTATTAACAGTGAACATTTATTTTTCACAGTTCTGGAGGGTGAGAAGCCTAAGACTGAGACACTGACAGATTCTGGTGGAAAACTGCTTCTGGTGTCTTCTTGCTCTGTCTTCACATGATAGAAGGGGTAAGGGAGTTCTCTGAGGCCTCTTTTATAAAGGCATTAATCTCATTTATGAGGGGTCTGCCCAAAAGACCTAATCGTTTCCTTGAAGGCCCCACATCCAGGTACCATCAAACTGGGGATTAGGTTCCTATATATGAATTTTGGGAGGACACAAGCATTCAATCTACAGCAATGGGACTTTATTGATGATGGGTCCTGAATTCCAGAGATCACAGTGGAAGAAGTTAGAAGTTGTTTTGAGGGTTAGAGTCTGATTCAAATTAGGCAATGTAGAAGACAGTAATAGGGTAAGAATCTCTATGGTGAGGGGTGATCTGGAGGCCAAGTATTTTTGTGGCCAGTGTTGTAAGCAGACATATAGGACATGATGGATTAGTACTCTCAGGGGGAGGTGTATAGTTAGTTCTCATGATAGTCATCTTGTCAGTGGTGAGGTGAGGTTTAAGGGTTAGCTTGGGATCAGTAGACGAAGTGTTTGTGATAGAATGAAAGTCTCACTAGAAGTGTGCTGCACTTGTATACTCTCTTTCAATCGTGTTGTGAACAGAGTTAAGGCCAGAGGAGCTGTCTTTCCAAAAGTGCCAGAGCTCCAAGGTCTCTTAAATCATGCTTGGCAATAGTGGTGGTGGTGTGAAGGATTAAGGAGTTCTGTGGCTTAACCTTAAATCTTACTTTCCCTGATATTGAGGGGAGGGAAGGAGTAGCCTTATAAGGAGGTAACAGTTTCTTGTGTACTCTTTTTTGTTGTTGTTGATTTTATTTTTTTTAAGTTTTTGATGTGGACCATTTTTAAAGTCTGATGTGCTGCAGTCCATGGGGTCGCAGAGTCAGACATGACTTAGCGACAGAACAACATCATTTCTTAAAGTCTTTATTGAATTTGTTGCAATAGTGCTTTTGTTTTATGTTTTTTTTTTTTTTTTTTGGCCACGAGGCTTGTGGGATCTTAGCTTCCCAACCAGGATGGAATCCACACCCTCTGCATTGGAAGATGTAGTCTTAACCACTGGACAGCCAGTTAAGTCCCTCTTGTGTACTCTTTAAATGGGAAAATTTTAATACTAAAGACAGTGCTAAATTGAATAGTGGGCACAGAGTTGTGCTGGAAATAGCACTAAACTAAGAAGCAAAAGATTTGTTTTTAGTTCTGGCTTTGCCTCTAGGTGTCAGATCAATCAACTTGGTATAATGTCATTCATTCTTCTTTTCCTTAAAAGCTGTTGTGAAGACTAAATTAAATAATAATACAGGCACATGGTGTAAAATTTTTAAAACACTTGTAAGCAAGATGTTGGCAATTGATGTTACCTGGCAGAAATAATTTGTAGTCAGTGCAAATAGTGAACCAAGTGCCAGCAGCTGTCAGTTAGTGACAGCTGGTGTTGCAATCAGGGTAAGACTAGATGTTTTTATAAGATTTAAAAAATTTTTTGGTGGTAGGACACAACTCAGAGACAGACAGGTGAAAGGCAGAACTCTTTGTTACTTGCAGCTATAGACCAGAGAAGGCTGTCACACAGGGTCACACAGGAATTTTACCCAGGGACAGGTAACAGTAAGCTGGAACTGTAGGAAATGCTTGTGGAGTCCTAACTGCTGGACTGCCAGGGAATCCCAGCACTGTGACATATCATGTTGTACTCAGACAACTGCAAAGTGGTGTAATCTCAAATTGTCATTATTTTATAGTACAAAAACTTAATTCTAAACAGATTACTCGTTGACATAGTATGGTATCTTAATTTAGTTCTCTGTTGCTTTTTTCATTGAAGACTAGTTGATTTATGATATTATATTAGTTTCAGGTATACAACAATGACTGCATATTTTTATAGATTAAACCCCATTTAAAGTAATTATAATATGTTGGTTATATTCCCTGTGCTGTACTGTGTCCATATTGCTTATTTATTTTATACCTACTAGTTCATACCTCTTAATCCCATTCCCCATCATGTCTCTCCTCTCACTGCTCTCACCACTGGTAAAAATAGTTTGTTCTCTGTGTCTGAGTATGTTTCTGTTTTGTTATATGCATTTATTTGTCTTGTTTTTAAGATTCCACATATAAGTGAAAAATACAGTATTTGTCTTTCTCTGACTTATGTCACCTTTCATAATACTCTTCAAGTTCACCTATGTTGTTAGAAATGGTAAATTCTTTTTTATGGCTGAATAATATGCCGTGCGCACGTGTGTGTGTCTAACAGTTTATTTGTCTGTTCATGATGAACAGTTTATTTGAACAGTTTGGACACATGAATGGACAGTTTATTTGTCCATTCATCTTTTGATGAACACTTAGATTGCTTCTGTGAATGTCAGATTCTTCTTAGATGGCTATTGTGAATAATGCTGCTGTGAACATTGGGGGTGCAAATGTCTTTTCAGGTTAGTGTTTTTTTTTTTTTTTTTCATTTTCTCTGGATATGTAACCAGGATTGGAATTGCTGGATCATTCTATTTTTAATTTTTGAGAAAACTTAATACTGTTTCCACAGTGACTGTACCAATGTGTATTTTGACCAGCAGTGTACTGCTGCTGCTGCTGCTGCTAAGTTGCTTCAGTCGTGTCCGACTCTGCGACCCCAGAGACGGCAGCCCACCAGGCTCCCCCGTCCCTGGGATTCTCCAGGCAAGAACACTGGAGTGGGTTGCCATTTCCTTCTCCAATGTATGAAAGTGAAAAGTGAAAGTGAAGTTGCTCAGTCATGTCCGACTCCTAGCGACCCCATGGACTGCAGCCCACCAGGCCCCTCCGTCCATGGGATTTTCCAGGCAAGAGTACTGGAGTGGGTTGCCATTGCCTTCTCCGGCAGTGTACTAGGGCTCCCTTTCTCCACATTTTCACCAACATTTATTATTTGTTATCTTTTTCAGGGTAGTCATTCTGACAGATGTGAGGTAGTAACTCCTCATACTTATAATTTGCACTTTGCTGATTATTAGTGATGTTGAGCATCTTTTCATGTGCCCATTGGCCATCTGTATATCTTCTTCAGAAAAATATTTATTTAGGCAATCTGCCTATTTTTAATTAGGTTGTTTTTTGATATTAAGTGGTATGAACTCTTTATTTGTTTTTGATATTACCCCTTATCAGTCATACCAGTGTAAATATTTTCTCCCATTCAGTGCTCAGTTGCTTCAGTTGTATCTGACTCTTTCTGACTGCATGGACAGTAGCCTGCCAGGCTCCTCTGTCCATGGGACTTTCCTGGCAAGAGTACTGGAGAGGATTGCCAAGCCGCCCTTCAGGAGATATTCCCAGGGGTCAAACCCGTGTCTACTGTGTCTCCTGTATTGCAGGCAGATTCTTTACTGCTGAGTCACGGGGAAGCCCTCCCATTTAGTAGGTTGTTCTTTTGTCAATGGTTTCCTTTGCTGTGCAAAATCTTCTAAGTTTAATCAGACTTCATTTGTTTATTTTTGCTTTTGCTTTTCTTGCCTAAGGCAACAGATCCAAAAAAAATTCCTAAGATTTATGTCAGAGAGTGTATTGTCTATGTTTTCCTCTAAGACGTTTATGGTTTCTGGTCTTACATTTAGGTCTTTTATCCATTTTGCATTTATTTTTGTATGTAGTATGATAAAATGTCCTAATTTTAGTCTCTTACATGTAGCTGTATAGTTTCCCCAGCACCAGTTATTGAAGAGAGTGTCTTTTCCCCATTTTTTCCACCTTTGTTATAGATTGATTGATCATAAATGCATAGGTTTATTTTTGGGCTTTCTGTTCTATTCCATTGATCTATGTGTCTGTGCATGTGCTTGTACACATGCAGTTTGATTACTGTAGCTTTATAGTATAGTCTAAAGTCAGGGAATGTGATACCTCAGTTTTGTTATTCTTGCTTAAGATTGCTTTGACTGTTTGAAGTCTTCTGCAGTTTCCTATAAATTTTAGGATTGCTCTAGTTCTGTGGAATATGGCATGAGTATTTTGGTAGGGATTGTATTAAATCTGTAGATTGTTTTGGGTAATATAGCTATTTTAACAATATCACTTTTTTCTAATTGTAATTCATGAACATGGGATATCTTTCCATTTATTTGTATTATCGTCACTTTCCTTCATTAATGTCTTATATTTTTCAGAGTACAGGTCTTTTATCTCCTTGGTTAAGTTTATCCCTAGATATTTTTTTCTTTTTGATGCGATTTTGAATGGGATTGTTTTGTTGCTTTCTCTTTTTAATAGTTCTTTATTAGTATATAGAGAAGCAATGGATTCCTGTATATCAATTTTATATCCTACAAATTTACTAAATTCACTTATTCTAAATTTGGTAGAGACTTTAAGGTTTTCTCTATTTAGCATCATGTCATCTGTATATAGTTATAATTTTATTTCTTCCCTTCTAATTTGGGTGCCATTTATTTCTTTTTCTTGTCTGATTACTCTGGCTAGGGTTTCCAATTCTATATTAAATAGAAATTGTGAGAATGGCATCCTTGTCTTTTTCCTGATTTTAGAGGGAAAACTTTCAGCTTTTCACTGTTGAGTATGATGTTAGCTTTGGTTTTGTCACAGATGGACTTATCATGTTGAGGTATGTTTCCTCTATACCAACTTTCTTGAGGGTATAGACTTTTTTTTTATCATGAGTGATGTTGAGTTTTGTCAAATGCTTTTACTGTGTCAGTTGTGATGATCATGTGATTTTTATCCTTTGTTTGTTAATGGGGTGTGTAACACTGTTTGTGAATATTACACATCCTTGCATCTTTGGAATAAAAGATTTTTAAGTTTGAGTGTTTCTATGTATCATTTCAGTTCAGTCACTCAGACGTGTCCAACTCTTTGCAACCCCATGGACTGTAGCACGCCAGGCTTCCCTGTCTATCACCAACTCCTGAAGCTTGCTGAAACTCATGTCTGTTGAATTGGTGATGCCATCCAACCATCTCATCCTCTGTCGTCCCCTTCTCCTCCTGCCTTCAATCTTTCCCAGCATCAGGGTCTTTTCCAATGAATAAGTTATAAGGATCATGAATAAGAGAGTGTATCACTACAGATCCTTCATAGACTTAAAAGCCAATATGAGGAAGTTATGAATGATTTTATGCCAATGCATTTGACAATTTAAATGGAGAAATTCTTTGAAAGACACAGATTAACAAATTACAAGAATATATAGAAAACCACAGTAGCACTATCAACTATTGAATTTGTAACCATAATCAGAAGGAAACTCAAGGTCTAGATGGTTTTACTGGTGAATCTGATCAAACTTAAACAAAAGGATAGTAATTCTACAAACTTTTTTTAAAAGAAATTTTTATTCAGATCTTGTTTTATGACTAAATATAGTTTTAGTCATATAAATTCTGTATTTTTTGGTTAAATTTATTACTGGTTATTTTATTATTTTGTTGATAATGTGAATGGATTTTTTTCCATTTTCAGTTCAAATTGGTTTTTGATAGGATAGTAATAAAATTTTTTTGTATTTATTTTTTGTGTTGTCAACTTAATCTCTCTTATTAATTCTCATTCTTCCCTTCACCTCAGCCTATTGAGTCTAAGAATTAATCATATCATCTGCATACAAAATAAGTAATTTTGTATTTTATAATTATTTTAAGTATTTCTTCTTCATGTCTTATTATCATAGTTATAAGTTTCAAAACAATGTAAGGAAACCATAGAGAAAACAGGCATGTCAGCTCAGTTTCTGGTTTTAATAGAAATCACTTCAGTATTTCACTATTTATAGTTTATCCAAGAAATTAAAATTACCATGTTTACTAAAAATTCCATGTTACATTTGTGTATAACTTAACAATTACTTAATAAAGCAAAGATCTATGTGATCACTGTATAAGAAAAAATTTAAAGGTTAAGAAATAGTACATTACCAGCACTGGGAATGTACATCATTCTGCTACAGGAACCCTGTCCCTTCTCCTCTTAGTACTAACACAGGTTGCCCTAACATTCTTACTGATTTCCTTACTTTCTTTATAGTTATACCATTTATACATGCATCCCTGAATATTATAGTCTTGTTTGCCTTTATTTGAACTTTATATGAATGAAATAGTTTTATGTAACATTTTGTACAATATTATATCTAAGGTTGATCCATGCTACTTGGTGTGGAAATGTTTATTCATTTTCTTTGGTTGTATTCACTTCACATATACATACATATGCACGTCTGCTCAGTAGTGTCTGACTTTTGCAGCTTTATGGACTGAAACCCGCCAGGCTTCTCTGCCCATGGAATTTTCCAGGAAAGAATACTGGAGTGCGTTGCCATTTCCCATTTCCATTGGGAAGATTAGGGGATCTTCCCAATGCAGGGATCAAACCTGCATCTCTGGCATCTCCTGCATTGGCAGGCAGATTCTTTACCACTGCACCACCTGGGAAACCAATTCAAAAATTGTCTTTTAATTTCTATTGTAGATGGCCATTCAGGCTTCCCTGGTGGCTCAGCCAGTAAAGAATCCACCTGCAATGCAGGAGACCCATGGGTCGCATAGAGTCGGACACAACTGAGCGAGTTTGATTATGGTATTATGGTATGGGTTATTTCCTGTTTTTGGTTATTACAAGCACTGCTACCATGAACATTTTTGTACATTTATATTGGTGCAATGAATAAGAGTTTCTCTAGATAAATCCATAATAGTGGAATTTGGGGCTGAATTAACTTTACCACATAATGGTTAACAAAAAACTTTTTCCCAAATGAGAATTTTCATTGTTCTACATTATTGCCAATACCTCGTTTTATTGGGCTTCTTAATTTTTGCATTTTGTCATCTGCCTAATGGTACTTTTCACTGTGGTTTTCATTTGCATGATTCCTATTAAGGATGAGGATCTAAGAGATTTGGATTTCCTCTTTTGTCAAGGTCCTGTTCCAGACCATTGTTGATTTTCCTATCTGAATGATTTCTTTTTTTATAATGGATACTAGGATTTTGCTGCTCATGTGTGTGGCATATATTTTTTACTAATCTTTTCATTCTTTTTTAAATTTTTTATTTTATTTTTTAACTTTACAATACTGTATTGGTTTTGCCATATATCAACATGAATCTGCCACAGGTATACACGTGTTCCCCATCCTGAACCCTCCTCCCTCCTCCCTCCCCATACCGTCCCTCTGGGTCATCCCAGTGCACCAGCCCCAAGCATCCAGTATCCTGCATTGAACCTGGACTGGCGACTCGTTTCATATATGATATTATACATGTTTCAATGCCATTCTCCCAAATCATCCCACCCTCTCCCTCTCCCACAGTCCCAAAAGACTGTTCTATACATCTGTGTCTCTTTTGCTCTCTTGCATACAGGGTTGTCGTTACCATCTTTCTAAATTCCATATATATGCATTAGTATACTGTATTGGTGTTTTTCTTTCTGGCTTACTTCACTCTGTATAGTAGGCTCCAGTTTCATCCACCTCGTTAGAACTGATTCAAATGTATTCTTTTTAATGGTGATCTTTTCATTCTTAATGAGGTTCTTTTTGATAAGTCAAAGTTCCTAATCTTAATATAATTCCATTTATCAACATGTTTTGGTAGTTCAGTTCAGTTCAGTTGCTCAGTCGTGTCCAACTCTTTGCGACCCCATGGACAGCAGCATGCCAGGCCTCCTTGTCCATCGCCAACTGCCGGAGTTTACTCAAACTCATGTCCATTGAGTTGGTGATGCCATCCACCCATCTCATCCTCTGTTGTCTCCTTCTCCTCCTGCCTTCAGTCTTTCCCAGCATCAGGGTCTTTTCAAATGAGTCAATTCTTCACATCAGATGACCGAAATATTGGAGTTTCAGCTTTAGTATCAGTCCTTCCAATGACGATTCAGGACTGATTTCCTTTAGGATGGACTGGTTGGATCTCCTTGCTGTCCAAGGGACTGTCAAGAATCTTCTCCAATACCACAGTTCAAAAGCATCACTTCTTCAGTGCTCAGCTTTCTTTATAGTCCAACTCTCACATCCATACATGACTACTGGAAAAACCATAGCTTTGACTAGACGGACCTTTGTTTGCAAAGTAATGTCTCTGCTTTTTAATATGCTGTCTAGATTGGTCATAACTTTTCTTCCAAGGAGCAAGCGTCTTTTAATTTCATGGCTGTCGTCACCATCTACAGTGATTTTGGAGCCCCGAAATATAGTCTGTCACTGTTTCCACTGTTTCTCCATCTATTTGCCATGAAGTGATGGGACCAGATGCCATGATCTTAGTTTTCTGAATGTTGAGTTTTAAGCCAACTTTCTCACTCTCCTCTTTCACTTTCATCAAGAGGCTCTTTAGTTCTCCTTTGCTTTCTGCCATAAGGGTGGTGTCATCTGCATATCTGAGGTTACAGTACTTTTCATATCTGGTTTTTAAAAATCCTCCTCTGCCATGAATATATTGTCCTATATTATGTTATAAAAGATTTTTAGCTTTGCCTTTCACATTTAATACTTTGACTGGAACTGTTTTTTGCTTATATTGGGTGAGGATAAAATTTTATTAATTTTCTACATGAAGAGCTAATCATCCCAGCAGTATTGATTGAAAAGTACACCTTCAGTGAATTGATTTACCTTGCCATCTCAGTGTTTACTTCTGAGTTTGGGGTCCATTTCTGAGTTCTCTTTTCCATTAGTGTATTTGTCTATTTGTTAGTAATATAAAGTCTTAATTACATAGTTTTATAATAAATCTTGATGTCTTATTCTTCTTAACTTGGCCTTTATTGAGTTGTTTACCTTTGCATAAATTTTGGAATCAACTTTTCAAATTAATAAAAAATTGTTCTGGAATTTAAATTGAAATTATACTAAAAATATGGGCTTCTCTGGTGGCTCAGTGGTAAAAATCCGCCTGCCAATGCAGGAGATGTGGGTTTGATTCCTGGGTCAGGAAGATCCCCTGGAGAAGGAAATGGCAACCCCACTCTAGTATTCTTGACTGAAAAATCCTATGGACAGAGGAGCATGGCAGGCTACAGTCCATGGGGTTACAAAAGAGTTGAACATGACGTAGCAACTAAAACAACAGCAACATACTAAATATATAAATGATTTGGGAACAACTGACATTTTAAAAATCATCTAACATTTGTAAACATGATATATTACTTTCTATTTAGGTGTTCATTAGTGTTTCTCAATAGGCTGCTATTATGTATTTGTTTATTAATTACATAGATGCAAAGGGGTACCTTATTGACCTTTTAATTTTAGTTCTATAATTATTCATGCCTACCACCTACTCCATATACTGTTATACAATATGTACCTGGATCAAATGCACATGCTATATTTTATAAATGTAAGATCTCGGCAAGAGAGCTTAGGAAAAATAAGACAGGCATGATACACGGATTTCTAATATAGAATAATTGAATTTTTTCACCTTTTCCTGCCATATTGGTCATGATTCTAAAAAACAGAACTGATAGACTATGTATATAAATACATAGATATGTAGAAGAGATTTATTGTGAGACATTGGCTCACACAATTATGGAAGCTGAGATAATGCCACCTGCAAGACAGAGGCTTAGGAAAGGCAGTGTTGTAATTCTAGTCAAAACTGAAGGTTTAGAAACCAGGGGAGCTAGTGAGAGAAGTCCCACCTTTAGTCTGAAGGTCCAAGAACCGGAAGCATCACTATCTAAGGGCAGAGAAAGCAAACTCACCCTGTTTTGTTCCATTTTAGCCCTTAGCAGTTGGATGATACCCAGGCACATTGTGATACCCAGGCAGTCTTCTTTGCTAGGTCTATGGATTCAATGCTCATCTCTTCTGGAAACACTGTCATAGACACACCCAGAAATAATGTTTTGCCAGCTATCTGGGCATCCCTTAATCCAGTCAAGTTGACATGTAAAATTAACCAACACATCAGCCTATGCAGGTTCACTGGCCTTTTGATGCCAGAGAATACCACCAGGTCTTATGAATGGATGGCTCTGACTGTTTTCATTCTGGAGTATTATTTATACCTGATTTCTTCTTTGTTGTAGGCGCCTTTCTTTATTGTGTGCCTTTGTTAAAATGCCAAGAAAAAGTTGACATTTTGGCCAGAGACCCTGTTCTGCTTCAATATACTTTATGTATGTCAGCAAGCCCTGCTATTTCCTCACACAGAGCCAAGATCTCTCTCTGTGAACATGTGTGTGAAGTGAAAGTTGCTCAGTTGTGTCCGACTCTGTGACCCCATGGACTATACAGTTCATGGAATTCTCCAGGCCAGAATACTCGAGTGGGTAGCCTTTCCCTTCTCTAGGGGATCTTCCCAGCCCAGGGATCAAACACAGGTCTCCTTCATTGCAGGCAGATTCTTTTACCAGCTGAGCCACAGGGGAAGTCCAAGAATACTAGAGTTGGTAGCCTATCCCTTCTCCAGCAGATCTTCCCGACCCAGGAGTTGAACCAGGGTCTCCTGCATTGCAGATGGATTCTTTACCAATTGAGCTATGAGGGAAGCCCCTTGTATGAGGGAAGCTATGAGAGAGCTGTGAAGGTCTCTCTATGGTTATTTTGCAAAGGGCTCCTGGATAGGAACCTGTACATCAAGCTCTTTTTCCCCCAACCTCCTCCTCTTGTTTTTTGGGGGCAGCTTATTTACTTCAAAATCCAAACAAATAGTTAAATATAATTGAAATTCAATTTCCCCAAGTGCTCTGTGCCTGTAAACATCTTTCTCCTTTAGAGATACATTTTCTCTTTCCTGAGCAGAAGCACACAGCTTTCTCTTACCTGCTGGCACACTTCTGTTGCCTCAGCAGTCGCTGTAGAGCTGTTTTTACCTCCTGGTTCTTGAAGCTGTAGATAAGGGGGTTCAGCAAGGAAGTGATCACACTATACTGAATGGAGACCACTCGCTCCAACACTGAGCCTGAGTCAGGGCTGATGTACCTGAACAGAGCTGTCCCGTAGAACAGGAGCACCACAGTGAGGTGGGAGGAACAGGTGGAAAAGGCCTTGCCTTGGCCCTCAGCGGAGCGGATACTCAGTATGGCAGAAATGATTCTTGAGTAAGAAAAGAGGATTGGGGGAAGTGTCAGCAGCCCTAAAGATGTGCATGACACAGCTAGAAGAATCTCATTGACAGTGGGGTCAGTACAAGACAGAGGGAAGAGTGGAGGTAGCTCACAACTGAAATGGGGGATGATGTTGGAACCACAAAAATGTAACTTGTGAACAAAGAGGCTATTCATCAAGGAAATAGAAAATCCCACTGCCCAAGCTGTGCTCACAATCCCAGTGCAGAGAGGTCTGTTTATGACCACAGTGTAGAGCAGAGGGTGGCAGATAGCAGCATAGCGGTCGTAGGCCATGGCAGAGAGAAGACAGGCTTCTGTCCCCCCTGAGAGAGTGAAAAAGAAACTCTGAGTGATGCAGCCCCACACTGAGATACTTTTCTTCTGAGACAAGAAGTTCTGTAGCATTTTGGGCACAGTGACTGAGGAGAAACTGAGATCCAGAAAAGACAGGTGTCCGAGGAAGAAATACATGGGTGTGTGGAGCCGAGCATCAACCTTGATGATCAGGATCATCACTGTGTTCCCCACTAATGTCAGCAGGTAAATCCCCAGGAACAGCACAAAGAGCACGGTCTGGATCTGGGGGTCACTGGACAATCCCAGAAGGACAAACTCCGTAATAATACTGACATTTTTCATGGTTGCTTAGAGATTCTGTCCCTCAGAAGAAATGAATGGTTCTACATTTGTGAGACATTGATCTGAGTCATTTTCCATGAACAAGAGACTTCTGCTCAAAGAGAGTATATCTCTTTCTGTGCTGTGTGCTAAGCCGCTTTAGTTGTATACCTTCTTACCTATAGACTAAAATAGGAAACTCAGGATAAGGGAGTGTCTTCTCAGATGCTATATTCTTACTTGACCTTGTTTTCTAATTGCTAGCATTATCTTGTCATGATCTTTAATCCTTCACCCTACTTTGTCACTCTTAGTAATAATAATAATGATAACTCATGTGCATTTAATAATAACAGTGTATCATGCATAGGAAAATCAGGTTCTGGATTCAAAACAAGGGGCATAGCCCAGAAAACCCTCCATGGTTAAGGGCTGAGAGGACTATGGGAAAATGATTTCCTCTTAGAATAGTGAAATCATAGACTCACAGTATGCTAGGATGTTGTCATAATGGCTTTTAACCCCTTCATTTTATAAATGAGGTGAATGCAATGCCTAAGGCCTCATAGCAAAGTGAAGTCAAGGTTGGGATTAGCCCAGATGTTTCAATTAGTCTTGCATGCATCCTCATGTACCACACTTACTGGTTTTAAACTGATAGTTAAGATGAGTTTTGTGTGGTTTTGGGGTCATGAACAACTTCATTAGTAGGGAGTTCACCTAAATTATGTCTAGGTATTCCTTGGCTCTGATATAGTGCTCCCTACAGTTCTGTGACAGCAGCTAAGTGGAAAGAGTGCTAGTTTTAGAGTACTAACCTTAGTTTGAGTCTTGGCTCAAACATTCTAATGGTATCATCTGAGAAAAGTTACTTAGTTTCTTGAAACCTTCCCTTTTTCATTTATGAAATTGGGCAAATGAAACATGCTTTTGCAAACTGTCTAGCCCATGACACACTACACAAAAACATCAAATGTGTGTATGAACAAAGATTGACACAGAATATTGAAAAATAGAAGTGATTTCTCTATTGGTTAGTAGGCTTATGGGCATTCATTTCTTTTGAACAGTTTCTCTAATGTTGTAAAATTATTTTTCCACTGAACATTTCTTTATATATATATATATATATATATAAAGAAAAGATTTGAAGACTTTCAGGAAACTCTCAGCTTAGCTCTGTTTTCTTCAGAGAGAAATACTGAATTGCAGTGAGAGAAAGCTCCTGGGCAAAGGAAGCTGAACCTCTAAAGTGTGAATTGTTTTGTCGTTTCTTCCCCATTACCATTGGGCATCTCAGTAGTTTGATACTACTCAGTACATGTCCCAAGTCCTACTTGGGTATATGGGACTGAACCCAGTGCCATTTTAAAATATTCCAGGCCCAGGATCTCAGAATACTTCAGGGAACTGTTTTCAAATTGTGAAAACAGTTTGCCATAGTGCTTTAGGGAGACACCCTAAGTATCAAGAGGCTGAGGAGTTAACAGGGTGTTTGGGGTTCTCACATCCATCTCAATTACCCCATCTCTCCATTCATCTATTTAATCATACTTGATGGTAGGATTTTGGTGGTAGGATTTCATCAATGCAAAGCATCCCATTAGTACAAACTTTCGAAAACCCTGCAACCTAGGGATTCCTTGGCCAGAATAAGAGAAGGGTGGAGAATATAGTGAGAAAGACAACGTTATAAGTTGAGAGAGAACAAGTTGGAGAGAACAAGATGGCAGAGGAGTAGGTGGACATGGAGTACATCTCTCTCCACGGATACATCAGGAATACACCTTCAGACACAGAAGTGCATGCAGAACACCAACTGAGAGCAGACAGGAGTACCTGACCAGGGGAAAAGAATATACAGAACCAGGCAAAACTTGGTAGCATGAAGGAACTAGGGGGAAAAACAGTAGTGTTAGTAGGACTGGACCTGCCCTCCACCAGTGGGGGAACCGAAGCAGGGGTCCGATCCCCACACTGGGGCAATTGTCTGAGTCAGAGGAGGAACATTTAAGGCTTAGAGTGAAACAGCTGATCTGTGGCAGCCTAAATGGGATGAGAATCAGATAGTCCTTGCCACGGCCATACATACCCTGGACAGAGATGCAGGTCTGCTGGAAGGCACAGTGGCTGGGAGCTGGAGTTTAGGGATTGTGGAGCAATCCCAGGGAGAGGGCTGCTGTTGACTGCAGAGAGACAGATCAAAGGGATGTGAGGGAGGAGATTGTGGTGGGAAATGCCCATGGAGGAAAGCCAGGCAGGCGTGGAAGCAAGGCGATACTGCTGAGTCACACATAGCGGGTGGAGCCATCACCATAGCCTCTCTCTCCCCTCATGCCAGCATTGACAGCTGAACAATAGAGAGGCTGGCCATCAAATGCCAACCTGAACTACAGAGCAGGACGTCACCCAGGGTGCTCCTTTAAGTGTCTGATGCCCTGAACTACAGAGTAGGACCCCAGCCAGGGGGGGCCCCTCTATGTGCCTGACATGATGAACAACAGAGAAGGGCCCCAGACAAGGGAGCCCTCTAAGTGCCTGAATGGGCAGAGCTATGGAGAAACTGGTCAAAGAGGCCTTCTGATTGCCAGCTACAAGAGGCTCAAAAAAAGACTCTGATGGGGCCATAACTCCTGTGGCAGAGGCCATCCATGTCCCCACAAACGAAGCAGCTGCACCACCTTCACACTCAACTTTCACTGGGGCAGAGCTGCCACAGGCAAAAAAGTCTTGTGTCTATGCGTGCAGGGTCGCTTCGGTAGTGTCGACTCTTTGTGACCCTGTAGACTGTGGCCTGCCAGGCTTCTCTGTCAGGGAGGGGGGTTCTCCAGGCAAAAATACTGGAGTGTATTGGCAATTACTTGTTGCCATACCCTTCTAGAGCACTGTATTTCCTGCTGCCCTAGCTGCCAACTCCCCTGAGTACCTGGTGCTGCCAGAACCCCTGTGACCCAAGCAGGTGCACCACCTCCACACCTGGCCCTCACAGGGGCAGACCCAAGTCCTCCAGGGCAGCTTCAGAAGCAAAGCCCAGTGGATGACCCACAGGCAGAGGTGGAAATAAAACCACAGTTGAAACCCAGGGGCAGTGTGGCTAAGGAGGAAGACCCAAAACCTTCCCACCTGCTGTACAAGCTGCAGATTAAATCCACACAATCAACTAGGGAGGCTCTGTGTCTATGGAATATATATATATATAATTTGGACATTTAGACCTTCCACAAAAGAAAATGTACTAGTTCTGATAGCTGTGGACATTAGAGGCAAGAACACACAGGAGAAGGATCAGATTAAAATCTGAGCTGCCCCCACAGCAGGTCCAGAGATCAGCACAGTGTTGGAAGGCATCCTAGGGAGGTGAGGTAGACTGTGACTCCCAGAGAGGGAAAGGAATGTGACAGCAGAGACTCAAGAAAAACATTTATTATTCTTATGTTTTGGCTTGTTCTGTAGATTCTTTTGAATTTTTTTCTTTTTTTATCCCTTTTTCTCCCCCTCTGTTGTAGTTGTCGATTTTATCGGCACTATGAAATCCAATTAAGCTTTTGAGCTTTCTTTTTTTCTTGGTCACATTTTTATTGTTGTTATAAACCTCTGCCTCTATGTTGGGCTTTTGCAGTTCTGTGGATTTTCCCCTTTTATTTTTTTTCTCTTTTTTTAATTTTAATTTTTAAACCTATTATTATTTTTTCTACATTTATTCCTTTGCTTTTCCTACTGTTCTTTCCCCCTTGTAGTTAATCTTTAATGTATATAATTCTTTATTTACCTCTATTTATCTTTGCATATCTATATTTTCTTTTTTTTCTTTCTTTCCTTTCCTCTTAACGTATTTGTTAGTTTTATTTCCATTGCTTTCTTCCCTAGTTGGCACTTTGCTTTAGTTTTGTTTTCCAGTTTGTGCTTTAGTTAGTTTTGTTCTGGTAGATATAATTTTTGGTTTCCTTTGTTTGATGGGTCAATCGATTGTACTTTATTTTTGTTGGACTATTTTGATTTAGCTTATGGGTGTATATGTGTATGTGTATATTGTCACACTTTTTATTGTTGTTATAAACCTCTGCCTCTACATTGGGCTTTTGCAGTTCTGTGGAGTTTTCCTTTTTTATTTCTTCTTTTTTTATAATTTTTTAAAACCTATTATATTTTTTCAATATTTATTCCTTTGTTTGCCTTTCCTACTGTTCTTTTCCCCTTGCAGTTAATCTTTAATGCATGTAAATCTTTGTCTACTTCTGTTTAACTTTACATATCTATTCTTTCTTTATATTCTTTCCTCTCAACATAACTGTTAGTTTTGTTTTCATTGATTTATTCCCCACTTGACATCTTGCTTTAGTTTTGTTTTCCAGTTTATGCTTCCATTAGTTTTGTTCTTAACTGGTAAATATAATTTTTGATTTCCTTTGTTCACCAGGTCAATCTACTGTACTTAATTTTTTGGACTCTTTTGACTTTGCTCATACATACACATATGTATATGTGTATATTCCATTATTTTAATTATTATTTGCTGATTTTGTAGCTGCCATTTGTCTGTGATTCATCTTTGGTTTCTCATTTTTGGATATTTGTTTTAATCTCACTTAATGCTTTAACAAACCACTTGTGGAATCTTTGTTCCTGACCAGAGATCAAGCCTTGAGCCTTTTGAGTGGGAGCACTGACACGAAGGCCCTGGACTACCAGAGACCTAACCCTAGGGAGTATCCAATAGTGAGAACTCACACAAAGGAAACCATTTGAATATAAGACCTGGCATCACCCAACCACCAGTAGCACCCTGCGCAGGATGCCTCATCTAAACAACAAACAAACAAAAAATACAAACCCAATCATCAGCAGACAGGATTACCACCTCACTCAGCCTTGTCCATCAGAGGAAAAACAAAAAAAAAATTCAGCATAAATCTCACCCTATAGGAAGCTTACACAAACCCCTAGAACCAACTTAGGAGGACAGAAACCAAAAGGAAGAAAGAATTCAACCCTGAAGCCTGGGAAAAGGAGACCTAAAACACAAAAAGTTAAAGAAAAGGCAGAGATATACTACACAAATGAAGGAACAAGCTAGAAACACTGAAGTCCAAATAAATGAAGAGGAAATAGGCAAACTACCTAAAAAGAATTCAGAATAATGATAGTAAAGGTCAAAAACCTTGAAAACAAAATGGAGAAAATGCAAGAATCAATTAACAAAGACTTAGAAGAATTAAAGAATAAACATACAGAGACAAACACCACAATTACTGATCTGGGGAGTTCATCTTTCAGTGTCCTATCTTTTTGCCTTTTCATACTGTTCATGGGGTTCTCAAGGCAAGAATACTGAAGTGGTTTGCCATTCCCTTCTCCAGTAGACCACATTCTGTCAGGTGGGCCTTAGGAAGCATCACTACGAACAAAGCTAGTGGAGGTGATGGAATTCCAGTTGAGCTATTTCAAATCCTAAAAGAGGATGGTGTGAAAGTGCTGCACTCCATATGTCAGCAAATTTTGGAAAACTCAGCAGTGGCCACAGGACTGAAAAAGGTCAGTTTTCATTCCAATCCCAAAGAAAGGCAAAGCCAAAGAATGCTCAAACTACCGCACAATTGCACTCATCTCACACGCTAGTAAAGTAATGCTCAAAATTCTCCAAGTCAGGCTTCAGCAATACGTGAACTGTGAACTTCCTGATGTTCAAGCTGATTTTAGAAAAGGCAGAGGAACCAGAGATCAAATTGCCAACATCCGCTGCATCATGGAAAAAGCAAGAGAGTTCCAGAAAAACATCTATTTCTGCTTTATTGACTATGCCAAAGCCTTTGACTATGTGGATCACAATAAAGTGTGGAAAATTCTCAAAGAGATGGGAATACCAGACCACCTGATCTGCCTCTTGAGAAACCTGTGTGTAGGTCAGGAAGCAACAGTTAGAACTGGACATGGAACAACAGACTGGTTCCAAATAGGAAAAGGAGTACATCAAGGCTGTATATTGTCACCCTGCTTATTTAACTTCTATGCAGAGTACATCATGAGAAATGCTGGGCTGGAGGAAGCATAAGCTGGAATCAAGATTGCCAAGAGAAATATCAATAACCTCAGATATACAGAGAAGAACTAAAGAGCCTCTTGATGAAAGTGAAAGAGGAGAGTGAAAAAGTTGGCTTCAAGCTCAACATTCAGAAAACAAAGATCATGGCATCTGGTCCCATCACTTCATGGCAAATAGATGGGGAAACAGTAGGAATAGTGGCTGAATTTATTTTTCTGGGCTCCAAAATCACTGCAGGTGGTGATTGCAGCCATGAAATTAAAAGACGCTTACTCCTTGGAAGGAAAGTTATGACCAACCTAGACAGCATATTCAAAAGCAGAGATGTTACTTTGCCAACAAACGTCTGTCTAGTCAAGGCTATGATTTTTTCAGAAGTCATTATGGATGTGATAGTTGGACTATAAAGAAAGCTGAACACTGAAGAATTGATGCTTTTGAACTGTGGTGTTGGAGAAGACTCTTGAGAGTCCCTTGGACTGCAAGGAGATCCAACCAGTCCATTCTAAAGGAGACCAGTCCTGCGTGTTCATTGGAAGGACTGATGTTGAAGCTGAAACTCCAATACTTTGGCCACCTGATGCGAAGAGCTGACTCATTGGAAAAGACCCTGATGCTGGGAAAGATTGAGGGCAGGAGGAGAAGAGGATGACAGAGGATGAAATAGTCGGATGGCATCACTGACTCAATGGACATGAATTTGGGTAAACTCCGGGAGTTGGTGATGGACAGGGAGGCTTGGAGTGCTGCGGTTCATGGGGTGGCAAAGAGTTGGACACAACTGAGTGACTGAACTGAACTGAACTGAAGTTGAATGTATCAGTCAGCTTAGGCCAAGTTATCCTGTGAAAAGTGACTCAAAGTTTCACCAGCTTAACAACAGTAAATATTCACTTCTCATTCTATGTGTCTGTTAGGATAGCTGTGACTTTGTTGCTACACAAAATTTTCTTCAGGACCTAGACTTTTGGAGCAGCCTTTAAACTGGGGTATGGCTATTGTTTGGGCTGTTAGAAAAGAGTACAATGATGAACTGTGAGCTGGTTCTTGAAGCTTCTGCTCAGAAACCATATGGGACTTTGAACCACACTTCACTAGCCAAAGCAAGTCATATGGCCACACTTGACTTCAGTAGGGCAGAGGTGTATCATCCTCCCACCAGGAGGCACAGGTAAAACCTGAAGTGCATGGGCTGCAGAGAAATTATGACTCTTCCTCAGGAGGGGTTAGCAAGTAATTTGAACGGTGATACAAACCCATGTTGGGAAAGGAATTAATGGTCAGCAAGGAGGTCAAAACCTGCTTTCACCACTTTCTCTTCTCAGTCTATATAAATGCAAATAGTTGTGTTTTTTTTTTTTTTTTGCATTTTTAAATTTAGGTATAGTTGATTTATAGTATTTTATCAGTTTCAGATATACAACACAATGATTCAAATTTTTGTAGATTATACTCCATCTAGTTATTGTAAAATATTGGCTATATTCCTTTGCTGTAACAGTCTATCCTTGTACCTTATTAATTTTATCTTAGTATTGTAGTCCTTAATCTCCTATCCCTATTTTGCCCACCTCCCTTTCCTTCTCCCCCCAGGTAACCACTAGTTTCTTTTCTGTATCTGTGAGCCTGTTTTGTTATACTTAATCATTTTTTTTTTAGATTCCACATATAAGTGCTAACATACTGTATTCGTCTTTATTTCACTAAACGTAATACTCTCCAGGTCCATCCAAATTGTTCCAAATGGCAAAACTTCATTTTATGGCTGAAGAGTACTCCATTGTATATATATATATATATATATATATATATGTGTGTGTGTGTGTATACACACACACACACATACATGCCACATCTTTATCCATTCATCTGTTGGTTGCTTCTGTATCTTGCTATTGTAAATAATGCTGCTGTGAACACTGGGGTGCATGTATCTTTTGAAATTAGTGTTTTATTTTCTTTCAATATACAACCAGGAGTGGGATTGCTGGATCATATGGTAATTCTATTTTTAGTTTTTTGAGGAAACTCCATTCTGTTTTCCACCGTGGTTACACAAATTTACACTCCCACCAACAGTATAAAGGGTTCCCTTACTCCACTTCCTCTCCAAAATTTGTTATTTATTTGTTTTTAACGATTTATTTACTTTTATTTTTGGCTTTGCTGGGTCTTTGTTGCTGCACACAGGCTTTCTCTAGTTGCTGTGAGTGGAAGCTCCTCTCTAGTTGTGGTGCGTGGGCTTTTCATTGTGGTGGCTTCTCTTGTTGCCAAGCACAGGCTCTAGGCATATGGGCTCAGTAGTTGTGGCTCACAGGCTTAGTTGCTCTGCAGTGTGTGGGATCCTCCTGGACCAGTGGTCAAACTGGTGTCCCCTGCATTGCAAGGTGGATTCTTAAGCAGTGGACCACTGGGGAAGCCCTATTTGTGGCCTTTTTGATGATAGTTTTCCTGATAGATATAAGGGGATATCTTATTGCAGTTTTGATTTGCATTTCTTTGATGATTAGCAATGTTGAGCATTTTTTTCAAGTGCTTGTTGGCCATCTGTACATCATCTTTGGAAAATATCTATTCAGGTCTTCTGCTGATATTTTAGACTTTTGTTTTTGATATAGAGTTGTGTGAGCTATTTATGTATTTTGGATATTAACCCTTTATTGGCCATATCATTTACAAATATATTCTCCCATTCAGTAGGTTGTCTTTTTTGTTTTGTTGATGGTTTCCTTTGCTTTGTGAAAGCTTTTAATTAGGTCCCATTTGTTAACTTTTGTTTTTGTTTCTTTTGCCTTAGGAGACAGATCCAAAAAATAACTGCTGTGTTTTATGTCAAAGAGTATTCTGCCCAAAGTTTGGTTCTTATGGTTTCCAATCTTACATTTAGGCCTTTGATACATTCTCAGTTTCCTTTTGTTTCTGGCATGAGAATATATTCTAATTTCATTCTTTTACGTGTGTCTGACTGGTTTTCTCAAACCACCTACTGAAGAGACTGTCTCTTCCCCATTGTTTATTCTTGCCTCCATTGTTCTTGACTGAGGAATAGAACAAGAGTGACAGTAGACAGATTGTCCGTCACAGGCCACGGCACCCTGAGAAGGACGACACACTCTGGGTGATACAGTCCTCAACAAGAGATATAGCATCCTGCTTGATTTATTCTCTTCTTATTAGCATACTTTACCAAAAACTGTTTTCAGAGAAGGTGGTCATTGGGTAAATTTTCCAAGGCTTTCTATTGAAAAATATTATTGGGCCTTAACTTTTAAGAGAAAGCATCACTAGACAGATATTCTTAATCTTAAAATTTCTTTCCTTCAATGCTTTAAAGTCTTTCTTCACTCTCTCTCTGTATCTTTTGTTACTTTTAAGTGTCAATCTGATCTTTTGCTTAATAGGGAATTCTTTCTTTATCTCTAGAAATATTTTATAAACTTTTAAGAATGTCTTATTCATCTTTGAAGTTCTCAACTTTCACTGTATATTAAGTGATTATATTGTGTTTAAAAAAAATTATCTATCCAGCTTGGCACTCTGAATTCTCATGAAGTATATCAGACATGAAAAAGGCTATATATTTTGTCTATGTGTGGTAAAATTTACAATAAATGGACCTCTGTGTACATTCAGCTGAAGGGTAAAAACATGATAACACTTTGAAAGATCCCTGTACACTCCTCCCTCTGATAACCATTATCCTAAAATTTGAGTTTATTGTTTTTTCCTTTTGTTTTTATGATTTTATCTCAAATGTATGTATTCCTAAGCTGTATGTTTAGTTTTGTATATTTTTCAACCCTACATAAAGGAAATAATAATATGTATTATGCAGTGACATGTTTTATTCTCTCAAAATTATGTTTATGAGATGAAAACAGTATTTGACAGGATGGAGATGTCAAATCAGTAGGAAAGGAAGGAGCTCTTCAGTAAATGGAACAATTGGTATCCATTTGGAAAAAAATTAAATTGGATCTTTCTTATATCACACATTCATTAAGTAATTTATATGTGGGTTACCGGCTTAAATGTAAAAAATACTTTAAAGTTTCTTGGAAAATTTAGGGAAATTTATGTTTGGTTTACAGTGCAAGCTGTACCATCAATTTCCCAAGGGTATACGCCTTTATTTCTGACTTCTCTATTCTGTTCAGTTGGCTTATTTGTCTATCTTGCCACTAGTGCCACGTTAGCTTTATTATAAATTTTGATATCCAGTAAAGAGAATTTACTCATATTGTTATTCTTCAGAGGTATATAGATGCTTCCTGAAATCTGACAAGCTTATTGTTTGACAAGCTTGTCAAATTTCAAGATGTTATGAGATCAGTGATTTGCTTTTAAAAACCTAAGCGTATTATATTGTGTTAGTTATTTTACTCTATAGTTTGGAGTTGGTCAACTATTCCAATCTGGAATACATGTTACTGGCATGGTTTGTTAGCACTTAGGTCAGATTTGGGGGCTTCCCCAGTGTTGCTAGTGGTAAAGAATCCACCTGCCAATGTGAAGATGTAAGAAACACCAGTTTGATTCCTGAGTCAAGATAATCCCCTGGAGGAGGGCATGGTAACCCACTCCAGTATTCATGCCCAGAGAATCCCATGGACAGAGGAGCCTGATGGGCTATAGTCCATGGGGTCACAAAAAGTTGGACACAACTGAAGCAACTTAGTACAGCACACACTACAGGCACTTTTAACTGTATTTCCTATTGTACCTTGAAGCTTTATTAGCATGGGTTAGCTTATCTATATTTTTAAAAATTGAAGTACAGTTGACAATATTTTTTAGTTTCAGTCATACAACATGGTCATCCAATATCTTTATAGATTCATTCAATATCTATACAAATTTACTGTAAAATATCAACTATTATTCCCTGTTCTGTACATTACATCCCTGTAACTTATTTATTCATAACTGGTAGTTTGTATTTCTTACTTCCTTTTGCTTACTTTTCTCCTCCTTGCCTCTAGTAACCATTCAGTTCAGTTTAGTTCATTTCAGTCACTCAGTTGTGTCTGACTCTTTGTGATCCCATGAATCACAGCACACCAGGCCTCCCTGTCCATCACCAACTCCCGGAGTTCACTCAAACTCATTTCCATTGAGTTGGTGATGCCATCCAGTCATCTCATCCTCTGTTGTCCTCTTCTCCTCCTTCCCCCAATCCCTCCCGGCATCAGGGTCTTTTCCAATGAGTCAACTCTTCGCATGAGGTAGCCAAAGTATTGGAGTTTCAGCTTCAGCATCAGTCCCTCCAATGAACACCCAGGACTGATTTTCTTTAGGATGGACTGGTTGGATCTCCTTGCAGTCCAAGGGCTTCTCAAGGGTCTTCTCCAACACCGCAGCTCAAAAGCATCAATTCTTCGGTGCTCAGCTTTCTTCATAGTCCAGCTCTCACATCCATACATGACCACTGGAAAAACCATAGCCTTGACTAGACAGACCTTTGTTGGCAAAGTAATATCTCTGCTTTTCAATATGCTATCTAGGTTGGTCATAACTTTCCTTCCAAGGAATAAGCGTCTTTTAATTTCATGGCTGCAATCACCACCTGCAGTGATTTTGGAGCCCCCAAAAAATGCCCCCCAGGATAAAGTATGACACTGTTTCCACTGTTTCCCCATCTATCTGCCATGAAATGATGGGACCAGATGCCATGATCTTAGTTTTCTGAATGTTGAGCTTTAAGCCAACTTTTTCACTCTCATCAACAGGCTTTTTAGTAACCATTAGTTTATTCTATGGAGAAGGCAATGGCACCCCACTCCAGTACTCTTGCCTGGAAAATCCCATGGATGGAGGAGCCTGGTAGGCTGTAGTCCATGGGGTTGCTAAGAGTCGGACACGACTGAACGACTTCCCTTTCACTTTTCACTTTCATGCATGGGAGAAGGAAATGGCAACCCACTCCAGTATTCTTGCCTGGAGAATCCCAGGGACAGGGGAGCCTTGTGGGCTTCCATCTATGGGGTCGCACAGAGTCGGACAGGACTGAAGCGACTTAGCAGCAGCAGCAGCAGTTTATTCTAAAAGAGTTGGATATAACTTAGCAACTAAACACCACCACCAACATCTAGTTTTGATGACAAGAACAAGATAGTAAGACTTTATCCTGTCCATCATTTCCAAATAGATGTGTGGTAGAGGATTCCATAGTATAACTCCAGAACTGAAAACTATTAGAGTCAGAGCTTTAATTGGTACTAATTGTAATAGAAAAAAGGCAGATAACATTATAGATATGCTAGTAATAGGCTAGCAATATCTTCCTTATGAGGATTCCAAGCACTTATTGCACAAATAAATGGTTTAAACAAAATATTGATAGCAGCAATACAAGAGGAGTACTCTTGGGTTTATGCGAACTCTTCTGTGTAGCAGTGCCAGATATTAGAGGTTGACTTTTAGAAAAAAAGAAAAACCACTAACATTTCAGATCACACCATTTAATAATCCTTGAGTCTGTTTACACATACATACTGCCAGATCTTATCTAAATGGATACAGAACACAAATCAGCAGAGAAATTTCCACCATAGTTAAAAAATATCTCCTATACCTATAGTTATAACCCCTCTTTATCCCCAATATTTTTTTTTCTTCAATCCACCAGAAGTTGTTATTCAAAGGACTGTCTTCTGGCTTTTAAAAAATTTATTTAAAATATCTATCTATCTTTTCCCAATTTTATTGAGCTATAATTGATATGTAGTACTATAAGTTTACTCAATATGCCAGCAAATTTGGAAAACTCAGCAGTGGCCACAGGACTGGAAAAAGTCAGTTTTCATTCCAATTCCAAAGAAAGGCAATGCCAAAGAATGCTCAAACTACTACACAACTGCACTCATCTCACAGGCTAGTAAAGTAATGCTCAAAATTCTCCAAGCCAGGCTTCAGCAATATGTGAACCATGAACTTCCTGATGTTCAAGCTGGTTTTAGAAAAGGCAGAGGAACCAGAGATCAAATTGCCAACATCCGCTGGATCATGGAAAAAGCAAGAGAGTTCCAGAAAAACATCTATTTCTGCTTTATTGAGGTCATGTATGGATGTGAGAGTTGGACTGTGAAGAAGGCTGAGCACCGAAGAATTGATGCTTTTGAACTGTGGTGTTGGAGAAGACTCTTGAGAGTCCCTTGGACTGCAAGGAGATCCAACCAGTCCATTCTGAAGGAGATCAGCCCTGGGATTTCTTTGGAAGGAATGATGCTAAAGCTGAAACTCCAGTACTTTGGCCACCTCATGCGAAGAGTTGACTCATTGGAAAAGACTCTGATGCTGGGAGGGATTGGGGGAAGGAGGAGAAGGGGATGACAGAGGATGAGATGGCTGGATGGCATCACTGACTCGATGGACATGAGTCTGGGTGAACTCCGGGAGTTGGTGATGGACAGGGAGGCCTGGCGTGCTGCGATTCATGGGGTCGCAAAGAGTCGGATATGACTGAGTGACTGAACTGAACTATAAGTTTAAGATATACAATATAACTTACATGTACCCATGAAATAATCATCTCATATAGACACAGCATTAAAAAAATAGAAAACTATTTCCCTTGTGATGAGAACTTTTAGAATTTACTTTCTTAATAACTTTCATTTATAATGTACTGCATTATTAATTATTTTTATCATGTTGCACATTACCTCCCTGGTACTCACTTATCTTATAACTGGAAGTTTCTACCTTTTGACACAGTTTGTCTAATTCCCCCTCCCTCACCCTCCACCTCAGGTAGCATAAATCTCATCTCTCTTTTTTAAAATTCGTTTTTAATTGAAGGATAATTGATTTACAATATTGTGTTGGTTTTTGCCATACATCAACATGAATCAGCCATAGGTATACATATGTCCCCTCCCTCTCAAACCTCCCTCCCACCCCTTCCCACCTATTCACTCCCCTCTAAGTTGTTACAGAGCCCCAGTTTGAGTTCCCTGAGTCATACAGCAAATACCCATTAGCTATATATTTTACATATGGTAGCATATATATTTCCATGCTACTGTCTCCATTCATTCCACCCTGTCCTTCCTCCCAGCCCCCTGCCTGTGTCCGTAAGTCTATTCTCTATGTCTGCATCTCCATTGGTGGTGGTTTAGTTGCTAAGCCGTGTCCAACTCTCGTGATCCCATGGACTGTAGCTTGCCAGGCTTCTCTGTCCATGGGATTCTCCAGGCAAGAGTACTGGAGTGGGTTGCCATTTTCTCCTTCAGAGAATCTTCCTGACCCAGGAGTCGAATCCAGGTCTTCTGCATTGCAGGCAGCTTATTTACCGACTGAGCTACAAGGGAAGCATCTGCATTGCTGCTGCTGCTGCTAAGTCGCTTCAGTCGTGTCTGACTCTGTGAGACCCCATAAATGGCAGCCCACCAGGCTCCGCCATCCCTGGGATTCTCCAGGCAAGAACACTGGAGTGGGTTGCCATTTCCTTTTCCAGTACATGAAAGTGAAAAGTGGAAGTGAAGTTGCTCAGTCGTGTCCGACTCTTTGCGACCCCATGGACTGACTAGCCTACCAGGCTCCTCCATCCATGGGATTTTCCAGGCAAGAGTACTGGAGTAGGGTGCCATTGCCTTCTCCAATTGCTGCCCTGCAAATTGATTCATCAGTACTCTCTTTCTAAATTCCATATACATGTGCATTAATATATGATATTTAGTTTTTCTCTTTCTAACTTACTTCACTCTTTAAAATAGGTTTTAGGTTCATCCACCTCTTTAGAACTGACTCAAATGCATTCCTTTTTATGGCTGAGTAATATTGCAAAGTATATAATTGCCACAGCTTCTTTATCCATTCATCTGTTGATTGGACATCTAGGTTGTGTCCATGTCCTAGCTATTATAAATATTACTACAATGAACATTGGGGTACATGTATCATTTTCAATTTTGGTTTCCCTAGGGTATATGCCCAGTAGTGGGATTGCTGGGTCATATGGTAGTTTTATTCCTAGTTTTTAAAGGAATTGCCATCCTGTCTTCCACAGTGGCCACATCAATATGTATTCCTACCAACAGTGCAAGAGGATTTCCTGTTCTCCACACCCTCTCCAGCATTTCTTGTTTGTGGATTTTTTGGTGATGGCCATTCTGACCAGTGTGAAGTGATACTTCATTGTAGTTTTGATTTGGATTTCTCTAATAATGAGTGATGTTGAGAATCTGTTTATTAGCCAACTGTGTGTCTTCTTTGGATAAATGTCTATTTAGGCCTTATGTTCACTTTTGATTGAGTTGTTTGTTTTTCTGGTATTGAGTAGTATGAGCTGTGTCTATATTTTGGAGATTAATCCTTTGTCAGTTTTGTTTGCTATTATTTTCTCTCATTCTGAGGGTTGTATTTTCACCTTGTTTATAGTTTCCTTTGCTGTGCAAGTTTAATTAATTAAAATTTTAAGTTTAATTAAGTACCACTTGTTTATTTTTGTTTTTATTTCCATTACTCTAGGAGATCAGTCATAGAGGATATAGCTGTGATTTATGTCACTGAGTGTTCTGCTTATGTTTTCCTCTAAAAGTTTTATAGTTTCTGGTCTTACGTTTAGGTCTTTAATCCATCATCTCTTTTTTAATAAGTTTGTTTTTGAAGTATAATTGACCTACAATACTATGTCAGTTCCTGTTACACAACATAGTGATTCAGTATTTCAATACATTTTAAATGATGAGCACAAGTCTAGTTGTTATCTGTCACCATACAAAGATATTACATAATTATTGATTATATTCCCCACACTGTACATTTTATTACCCATGACTCATTTGTTTTGTAACTGAAAGTCTGTACCTCTTAATCTCCCTCCCTATTTCTATCCCCCCTTATCCCGCTATCATCTGGAAACCACCTAGTTTTTCTCTAGGAATTCTGTTTCTGTTTGGTTACATTTGTTCATTTATTTTGTGTTTTTAGACATTACATATAAATGAAATCATGTAATATTTATCATTCTCTGACTTTTTAATTTAACACGTACCTTGTAAGTCCATCTCTGTTGCTACTTATGACAAGATTTCATTCTGTTTTATGGATGAGTAATATTCCATTATGTGTGACATATATCTTCTTTATTCATCTATTGATGGGCACTTAGTTTGCTTCCATATTTTGACTATTGTAAACAATGTTGTAATCAACCTGTAGGTGCACATATTTTTGAATTAGTATTTTCATTTTCTCACAACAAATACCTAGAAGTGGAATTGCTAGATTGTATGGCGTTTCTATTTTTCATTTTGTGAGGAATCTCCATACAGTTGTCCATAGTAGCTATACCAATTTACATTCCCACCAACAATACACAAGAGTTTCCTTTTCTCCACAGCCTTGCCAACACTTATTTCTTGTCTTTTTGAAAATAGACATTCTGACAGGTGTGATATCTCATTTTGGTTTTGATTTGCCTTTCCCTGATGATTAGTGATATTGAGAATTTTTATGTGCCTTTTAGTCATCTGTGTTTTTTTTTTTTTGAAAATGTATATTCAGGCCCTCTCTCCTTTTAAAAAAAATCAGAGTTTTTTTTTAATGTTCAGTGCATGAGTTATTTTCATATTTTGGATATTAACCCCTCATCAGATATCATTTGCAAATATCTTCTCCTGTTTAAAAGCAGCCTTTTCATTTGTTGGTAGTTTCCTTGGTGTGAAAAAGCTTTTTAATTTGATGTAGTGTCCCATTTATTTTTTTAGCTTTTGTTTCCCTTGCCTGAGGAGACTGATTTAAAAATTGCATTGCTAAGAACTATATCTTAGAACATACAGCCTATGTTTTATTCTAGGGGTTTTATGGTGTCAAGTCTTACTCTGAAGTCTTTAATCCATTTTGAATTTATTTTTGTATCTGTTATAATAAAATAGTCCAATCTGATTCTTTTACATGTGGCTACCCAGGTTTCCTAATAGAATTTATTGACGAGGCTGCCTTTTCTCCACTGTATATTCTTGTCTTCTTTGTCATAAATTAGTTACCTGTATAAGTAAAGGTTCATTTCTGGGCTGTCTATTCTGTTCATTGATCTATGTGTCTGTTTTTGTGGCAGTGCCATACTGTTTTGATTACTGTAGCTTTGTGGTATAGTTTGAAATCAGGGAGCATGATACCTATCATTTTATTTTGTTAATAAAATTATTTTGGCTATTCTTTTCTGTTTTGATACAAATTTTAGGATTATTTGTGCCAGTTCTGTGAAAAATGCTAGTGGTATTTTGTTAAGGATTGCACTTAATTTGTAGATTGCCTTGGATAGTACAGCTATCTTAACGGTATTAATTCTTCCCATCCATGAGCATGGTATAACTTTCCATTTGTTTGTATCATCTTCAGTTACTTTTATCAGTGTCATAGTTTTCTCTTTACAGGTCTTTTACCTGCTTAGATAGATTTATTCCCAGGTATTTTATTTTTTCAGTATGATTATGAATGGAAATGGTTTCTTAATTTCTCTTTCTGATAGTTGATTGTTAGTGTATAGAAACGCAACAGGTTTCTGTATGATAATTTTGTATCTTGCAACTTTACTGAATTCATTTATGAGTTCTAGTATTTTTTGGTGTTATCTTTAGGATTTTCTTTCTATTGTATCATGCCATCCACAAACAATGGCAGTTTTACTTCTTCCTTTCCAATTTGGATTCCTTTTATCTCTTTCTCTGTCTGATTGCTGTGGCTAGGATTTCCAATACTATGTTGAATAAAAGTAGTAAGAGTGGATATCCTTGTCTTGTTCCTGATCTTAGAGGAAAGCTTTTAGCTTTTCACCATTTATTGTAATATCAGTTGTGGGCTTGTCATATATGGCCTTTATTATGTTGATATACTTCATGTCTAACTTTCTTAGTTGTTGTAAGTTTTTATCATAAATGAATGTTGAATTTTGTCAAAGCTTCTTCTGTGTCAATTGAGATGATCATATGATGTTTATTCTTCAATTTGTTGATGTGCTATTTAACCTTGACTGCAAATACTGAAGCATCTTTTTCTCTGAAATGAATCTCAGTTGATTATGATGTATGATCCTTTTAATGATGTTGAATTCAATTTGCTTATACTTGATGACTATTATATCTATGTTCATTAGTGATATTGGCCTATATTTTTCTGTTTTGTGATTTTTTTGTCTGGTTTTGGTATCACAGTGATGTTAGATGATTGGAGCATTTCACGTCACTTAATAGCCCCGACGTACATCTACATTGTCCCAGCTGGCAAAATTTCATTTTTTTAAATATCTGAGTAATATTCCATTATCTTTCTATCTAATCTCACATCTTCCCTATCTATCAGTGGATATTTAGGTTGCTTCCATATCTTGGCTATTATAAATAATGCTGCAATGAGCAAAAAGATGCATATTTCTTTTTGAATTAGTGGTTTTTTCCTTTACATAAATACTCAGAAGTAGAATTATTGGGTCTTATGGTAGTTCTATATTTAATTCACTTTGGAATCTTCATAGTGTTTTCTTTAGTGGCTGTACCAGTTTACATTTCCATCAATAGTGCATGAGGGTTCCCTTTTCTCCACATGCTTGCCAGGACTTGGCATTTCTTTGAAAATAGCCATTCTGACAGGTGTGAAGTGATAGCTCTTTGGTTTTGATTTTAATTTCCCTTATGATTAATGATGTTAAGATCTTTTCATATGCCTGTTGGCCATCTTTATGTCTTCTTTGGAAAGATATCTATTCAGATCCTCTGTCCATATTTTTAAAAGTTGTTTTTTGAGCTGTATAAGTTCTTTATTTATATTTGAATTTTAACCCCTATTGGCAATACAGTTTGCAAATATCTCCCTCATTCAGTAGATCACCTTTTTATTTTGTTGGTTGTTTCTTCACTGTGCATAAATGTTTTGGTTTTATGTTGTTTCACTGGTTTATTTTTGCTTTTGTTGCCATTGCCTTTGGAGTCAGGTCCAAGAAAACATTGCCAAGAGTGATGTCAATGAGCTTATTGCCTGCTTCCTTCTAGGAGTTGTGTGATTTCTGGTCATATATTCTAGGCATTTTGAGTTAATTTTTGTGTATGATGTAAGACAACTGCTATCTTTGGAAAAGCCTACTTGTAACATTGGCTCTGGCTGATGACTTCAAGATGGTTCCTACCATTCTTCAACTGATAAGAGTGTTTCATTATGCCTTAATTGTTTCTACAAATAATATTGTTTATGTTCAACAGATGCTTTCTATTTTTGAGTATAGAATTATATGTATGTTATACTAGGGGTGCCCACATAACCAGCCTCCAATATAAAACTGTGGGCACTGAGCCTCTAATGAGCTATTCTGGCCGGCAACATTTCACATATGCAGTCACAACACCTTGGTTGGGAAATAAGTGTGTCCTGTAAGTGACTTAGCATGTACACACATGAGCCTCTACTGGGAGAGGAATTTTGGAATCTGGTACTTCATTTTCTCTGGACGTTGCCCCAGGCACCTTTTCCTTTTGCTGATGATTTTATTTTGTATCTTAATACAACTATGTGTTGGATTCTGTGAGTCCTCTTAGTAAATCACTAAACCTTGGGAGTGATCTTGAGAACCCCCAACACACCTAGTTATAAGGAGGACTATGGAATTTAGTTTCTAGCTGGGTAACCATGTGTACAGCTAAAACTATAGAACCATGGGATAAGGGAAGAATGGATTGGGGTAAAAAAATAGAACCCTGCCTCACCCACATGGTTATTAACTTCTTTGCTTATTATTCCTAATTGTACTTTAGATCTTCCTTTTAGATTTATTTTCCTTCTTTTTAGGAGATATTCCTTATCACTCAGCATAAAAACCAAATGCTTAGTGTGGCCTCAAGATCTTTGTGATGCGGCCTAGATATCTCTAGGACCTCATCTTTTCCCACACTCCCCATTCTAATTTCTCTCCAGTAGCTCTAGTCTTATTGCTGTTCTTTGAATATACAAAACACATTCCATTTTATGACTGTGCTTGCTGTTTGCTCTGTGCATAGTGCTCTTTTCCCAGATAGCCATATGGCTGACTAACTCCTTTTTTGCCCCCTTACTTCTGCTCAAATGTCACCTTATTGGAGAGGACTTCTATGATCACCTATGAAAAACATTAAAGTTTTAGCATACTGTCATATTTGTCCTCCTTTAGATTTCTCCACAGCATTCAATATTGTGTCACATGTTACACGATGTTATTTGCTTGTTTATTGTCTGTCTCCTCTCATTAAAGTATTAATCTATGAAGATAGATTTTATCTATTTTATTCATGACTGTATCTGTAGCACTTACAGCAGTGCCTGGAATATAATAACTTAATAACTATTTTGTAAATGAATGAAAAACTGATGAAATCCCTTAGAAGCTACTTCAGTGTATTAGTTTTCAAGAATTTCTGTAACAAATCACTGGAAATCAGGCGGCTTAAAACACAGTTTATTCCCATGGTTCTGGAGGCTGGATGTCAGGAGAGCTGTGTTCTCCGACAGTTCTAGACAAGAATTCTTTCTTGCTTCTTCTAGCTTCTAGGTGTTTTTTTTTTTTCTTTTGGAGAGGCAATCCTTGGCGTTCCTTGTAGGTGCATTAATCCAGTCACGTGGTCATTTACTCCCTGTGTGTCTTGTGATTTTTATTTTCTGTATGTCCGTTTCTGTGTCCAAATTGCACCCTTTTATAAAATATCAGTAATATAGGACTAGAACCCATCCTAGTGAACTCATTTTAACTTGATTATCTCTGTAAAGATCTTATTTCCAAAGAAGGTGTGAGGTGCTGGGTGTTAGAACTTCAGCAAACCTATTTTGGAGGCAAAATTCAACCTTTAAAAGTGAGAGTGAACTTTTATAGCATTTATTTGTCTGAAAAAGCTAATCTTATACTTATTGTTGAATTAAGACTGTACTGATTATGCAATTATAAGTCATAGTTATTTTTTTCTCAGCATTTTGAGGGTAGTACTCCACCTTTTTTGGCTTCACTGATGTGATGAGAGTCAAATTGTTGCTTCTTTGTAAAATATAAATCTTTTCTTTCAGGCTAATTTTAAAGTCTTTTTGTTTTTGATGATCTGAATTTCACTAAAATACAAAAGGGGGTAGATTTGTATTTTTCTAAAACTCATTATAATTTCTGTATCAGAATCATTTCTTATCCCTAATCAAAAATTGTTAAAGTTAAATATCTTTCCATAATGAAAGCTCCAGGTCCAATTACTTTACCAGTATATATTCTAAACATTAAAGAAACAGTGACACCAATGTTATACAAACTCTTTTGGAGACTGAAAAAACACTTCCCAACTTGTTTTACAAGCCTAATATAATCTTGACACTGAAACTGACAAAATCATTGCAATAAACGAATGTTACAGGCCAATCTCTTTCATGATCTTAGATGTAAAATTCCTGAACAAAGTATTAACAAATATAACTCAGTAAATGTAGAGAAATTATAATTCAATTGAAACAACTTGAATTTATTTATAGTATGTATCATTGCTTTAACATCTTAAAAATTGATCAGTATAAATTCACTACTTAACAGGATAAAGGAAAACAAATCATATGAATTTCAATAGATATAGAAAAATTGTTTAATCAGATTTATCACCCTTTCATGTTTAAAACTTGTCAGAAAACTAAACATAAAAGGGAGAAGGGAACTTTTTCACTCTGATACAGTGTTCACAAAACCTGCAACAAGCATACTTAATGGTAAAATATTAAAAACTTTTCCCCATAGGCTTGAAATGAGACATGAATACCCACTATACAGCTTAAACTTTACACTAGAGACACCAGACAATGCAATAGGCAAGGAAAAGAATAAAAGTTCTAAGGAATGGAAATAATAAGATAAATGGCTATTATTTGAAAATTATGTGATATTATATGCAAAGATCAAAAGAATCTACAGATAAACTATTATAATTAACAAGTGAATTTAGGAAATTTACCACATACAGGGTCAATATATGAAAATTAAATTGTATTGTATTTTTATAAATAAGAAACCTTGGAAGAAAAACTATGGCAAACTTAGACAATATATTAAATAACAAAGACATTACTTTGCCAACAAAGGCCTGTATAGCTAAAGCTATGGTTTTTCCAGTAGTCATGTATGGATGTGAGAGTTGGACCATAAAGAACGCTGAGCACCGAAGAGTTGATGCTTTTAAACTGTGGTGTTGGAGAAGACTCTTGAGAGTCCCTTGGACTGCAAAGAGATCAAACCAGTCAATCCTAAAGGAAATCAGTCCTGAATATTCATTGGAAAGACTGATGCTGAAGCTGAAACTCCAATATTTTGGTCACCTGATGTGAAGAACTGACTCCTTGGGAAAGACCCTGATGCTGGGAAAGATTGAAGGCAGGAGGAGAAGGGGACAACAGAGGATGAGATGGTTGGATGGTGTCACCAACTCGATAGAAATGAGTTTGAGCAAACTCCAGGAGTTGGTGATGGACAGGAAAGCCTGGCACGCTGCAGTCCATGGGGTCACAAAGAGTTGGACATGACTGAGTGACTGAACTGATTGAACTGAAGTTGCATTTTTATGAAAAAGAAACTATTGGAAAATGAAATAAAAATTCAGTTTTATAATAGCACCAACAAACACCTAAATATAGATCTAATAAAAAGATGTTCACTATCTCTATACAGAACACTATAACACATTGTTAGAGAAATTAAGGAACTAGATGAATGGTGTGTTATTCATGTTCATGGGTTGGAAAGTACAACAATGTAAGTATGTCAACCTCCCAAATTGACTGTACCAGCTATCAATTTATTGCTCCTTAGCTCCAAATCTACCTTGCCTTGCCTGATCTGTGATAACAGAGCTGGAATCGGTGAATATATTTCCCTTGTCAGCTGACATGATTTTAACTTTGTCAGTAGAGGGCAGTAGAGGGATAGTGGTAAAGAAAGAGGTTCTCTTCTGGTTCTGGTGAACTCCCCTAGGCAGGCTCCTGCAGTACGTGTCTTCTGCATCACGGGGCTCCTGCAGCTCTCATGACTTCTGAAATGCCAGGCTCATTCAGTGCATATAACTTATACAGGGCCTGCTTCACTAACTCGAATGGCTTATGTAGCGCCTGGTTTCAGCAGTGCTCAGCTCAGCACCTCTCATGAGTGGCTTCCTTGGCATCTCTTGCATGTCTGTAATCGAGTGCTACTGGTCTGACACCACCCATTGAATGGCTTCTTCTGGAAATCGCTCAGGTGACTTTGCAGAGATATCACAATGAGATATCACCCCCACACTGGTCAAAATGGCCATCATTAAAATGTCTGCAAATAAATTCTGGGGAAGGTGTGGAGAAAAGGGAACCCTCAGAACAGTATGGAGTCTCCTTAAAAAATTAAAAATAGAGTTACCATATGATCCTGCTATTCCACTCCTGGGCATACATCCAGAAAATATGAAAACTCTACTTCAAAAAGATATATACCTCAGTGTTCACAGCAGCAGCAATATTTATAATAGCCAAGACATGGAAGCAACATACATATCCATCAACAGATGAATGGGTAAATATGTGATATATATGTATCTGTATCTATCTATATATATATGTATATCTGTGTGTGTGTGTGTGTATATATATATATGCCTAAAACTGTATGTATAAGCTTCCCAGGTGGTGCTAGTGGTAAAGAACCCACCTGCAGGAGGTGTGAGAGATGCAGGTTTGATTGCTAGGCTGGGAAGATTCCCTGGAGTAGGAAATGGTAACCCACTCCAGTATTCCTCCCTGAAAAATTCCATGGGCAGAGGAGCCTGTGTGGGCTACAGTCCATGGGACTGCAAAGAATTGGACATGACTGAACACAGTCCTTTACTTACCTACTTATGAAAGAAAATAGCATACATACATACATACATACAGCAGAATATTAGTCATAAAAAAGAATGAAACAATGCCATTACAGCACATGGATGGGATTATTACACTAAGTGAAGTAAGTCAGACAGAGACATAGAAATATCATATGATATTGCTTATATGTGGAATCTAAAAAGTGATACAAATGATACACACTGAGGAAACCAGAATTGAAAGAGACACGTGTACCCCAATGTTCATTGCAGCACTGTTTACAACAGCTAGGACATGGAAGCAACCTAGATGTCCATCAGCAGATGAAAGGATAAGAAAGCTGTGGTACATATACACACAATGGAATATTACTCAGCTATTGAAAAGAACACTTTCACTTTTCACTTTCATGCACTGGAGAAGGAAATGGCAACCCACTCCAGTGTTCTTGCCTGGAGAATCCCAGGGATGGGGCAGCCTGGTGGGCTGCCGTCTATGGGGTCACACAGAGTCAGACACGACTGAGGTGACTTAGCAGCAGCAGCATTGAAAAGAACGCATTTGAATCAGTTCTAATGAGGTGGATGAAACTGGTGCCTATTATACAGAGTGAAGTAAGTCAGAAAGAAAAATACCAATACAGTATTTTAATGCATATATATGGAATTTAGAAAGATGGTAACGATGACCCTATATGTGAGACAGCAAAAGAGACACAGATGTAAAGAGTAGACTTTTGGACTCTGTGGGAGAAGGCAAGGGTGGGATGATTTGAGAGAATAGCACTGAAACATGTGTATTACCATATGTGAAACAGATCACTAGTCCAAGTTTGATGCATGAAACAGGGCACTCAAAGCTGATGCACTGGGACAACCTAAGGGATGGGATGGGTAGGGAGGTGGGAGGGGGGTTCAGAATGGGGGACACATGTACATCAATGGCTGATTCATGTCAGTGTATGGCAAAAACCACTACAATACAAACAATATTGTAAAGTAATTAGCCTCCAATTAAAATAAATAGATTAATTAATTAAAAAAATACAGAAATAGACTCACAAATATAGAAAACAAACTTATGGTTGCCAGAGAGGAAAGTGAGGGGGAAAGTTAAATTGAGAATTTGGGATATAACAGATACACTACCATATACAGTACTGCTATAGTACATAGTGTACTATGTATGCGTGCTCAGTCACTTCAGTCATGTCTGACTCTTTGCAACCTTGCAACCCCATGGACTGTAGCCCTCCAGACTCCTCTGTCTATGGGGATTCTCCAGGCAAGAGTACTACAGTGGATTGCCATTTTCTTCTCCAGAGAATCTTCCCAACCCAGGGATCAGACCCATTATCTCTTGTGTCTTCTGCATTGGCAGGTGGATTCTTTACCACTGCACCACCAGGAAAGCCCATATATGTGTATGTATGTGTCAGTCACTCAGTCATGTTCAACTCTTTGTGACCCCATGGACTATAGCCTGCCAGGCTCTTGTGTCCATAGAATTCTCCAGGCAAGAATACGGGAATGGGTAGCCATTTCCTTCTCCAGGGATCTTCCTGACCTAGGGATTGAACCCAGGTCTCTTGCACTGTAGGCAGATTCTTTATCATCTGAGTCACCAGGGAAGCCCAACTTAAAGGCTGGGCTATGTCTGCCCAAAACAAGGGGTGCAGCCCCATGTATGTGTATGTATGTATATAAATGCATCACTTTGCTGTTCCTCTGAAACATTTTAAATTAAATATACTTAATTAAAAAATAATTAAAGCTGGTGAGGATGTGGAGAAAGAATACTTATGTACCATTCTTGGGAATGTAAATTGGTATAGCCACTATGGAAAACAGTATTAATGTGCTTCTAAAAACTAAAAATACAAGTACCATAAATTGGAAACTAATAATCCCACCTCTGGATAATACCCAAAGGAAATTAAATTACTATGCCAAAGAGATATATTGAGGAGATAGTTCAAAGAAATGTTCTTTGCAGCATTACTTACAAAACCAAGACACAGTTGCAACCTAAGTGTCCATTGATAGATGAAAAGATAATGAAACAGTGGTATATGTGAATATGTTGTGTATAGAATAGTCTGTTATATATGATATATAATAGACTATTACTCAGCCATAGAGAAGAAGGAAATCCTGCCTTTTGCAACAACATGGATGAACCATGACGGCATTATTCTAAGTGAAATAAGTCAGACAAGAAAAGACAAATACTGTATTAATTCACTTATATTTGAGATATAAAAAAACTGAATTTATAGAAACAGAGTTGAATGGTGATTTCCAGGTGCCAGGTGGTAAGAGAAATGAGATGTTGATCAAAGGGTACAAACTTCCAGTTGTGAGTAAGTAAGTTCTGGAAATATAATGTACAACATATTGAAAGCAGTCAGCAATACTGTATTAAAGTTAGTGAGAAAGTAGATCTTAAATGGTCTCCCTAAAAAAAATAAGCAAACTCATGCCCATGAATTTAATTATGCTTACCATGTGCCCCACCAGCCAGAAGTGGCTTGGATATCTGAAAGGTGGGACAGCCTTACTGAAGACTCAGCTGTGGCACAATTGAGAGGTAACTTCCTGAAAGGATGGAATTTAGTATTATAGGATACAATATTTTTCTTGAATCAGATATCATTAATATGCTGCTGCTGCTAAGTCACTTCAGTCCTGTCCGACTCTGTGCGACCCCATAGACGGCAGCCCACCAGGTTCCCCCGTCCCTGGGATTCTCCAGGCAAGAACACTGGAGTGGGTTGCCATTTCCTTCTCCAGTGCATGAAAGTGAAAAGTGAAAGTGAAGTCTCTCAGTCATGACCGACTTTTAGCGACCCCATGGACTGAAGCCCACCAGGCCCCTCCATCCATGGGATTCCCCAGGCAAGAGTACTGGAGTGGGGTGCCATTGTTATCTCCCCCATAAAGAAGCCTGGGAATAAAAGGGTGGAAGTGTTCCTTTCATTATTACATAAAATAACCCATCCTGGGTTATTGTATGTATGTACTCTCCTGGTTTTCATATCTTAATCCTTGAGGAGAAATGCTTAAAGCAGGTTAAAAACAATGGTTCCTATGAAGGGGAAGGTAAGATAGCTACCTGGCCATTTTGGGCTTCTTTTGCCTCTGAGCCAACAGACAAAAAAGAGCTTACTCAACTGGCTGGAGTGATTGATCCTGATTATGAAGGGGAAATTGGATGGCTGCTACCAAATTGTATCAAGGAAGACTAGATCTGGAACACAGAGAAGGCTCTGGGTTTTCTCTTAGTCTTTCAATGCCAAATAGTAGATTAAGTTAATAGAAAACAATGGCACACTACTACCACCAAAAAAAAAAAGGGGGGGGGCACTGAATATTTAGAACTCGGGCTTTTCATAAATAGTAACTTTACTAGGTTAAGAGCACTAATTAGGTTCTGACTGAGGACAGAGGAATAATAAAACAGTAGAGAAGGAAGCCATAGATATTAATTTTGTCAATGTGATCAAGTAGAGGAATGAGGACTGTAATAGGTTTGGATATTTTCTCTTTTATTTTTTTCAGGTGTACATATTTATTTATTATTTATACATGCCAATGGGCTTTCCTGGTGGCTCAGATGGTAAAGAATCTGCCCACAATGCAGAAGACTCAAGTTCAATCTCTGGGTTGTAAGGATCCCCTGGGGAAGGAAATGGCAACCCACTCCAGTATTCTTGCCTGGAGAATTCCGTGGACACAGGAGCCTCTCAGACTATGGTCTGTGGGGTTGCAAAGAGTCAGACATGACTGAGCAAGTAATACTTTAACTTTCAACTGTTTTATCTCTCTTTCCTTTTTTTTTTTTTTGGTTGCATTGCAAGGCATGCGGGATCTTAGTTTCCCACCCAGGGATAGAATCCATGCTGCCAGCAGTGGAAGTGTGGAGTCTTGACCACTGGACTGCCAGGGAAATCTATTTCTTCTTCCACTTTTTATTTTGTATATATCAATTGATAGAGTCCAAATTTACTATAATCTTTGTGAGATCATTAAATTTCAAATTTAATAGATTTAAATTAAATTTAAATTAATTAAACTCTGCTTTTTAAATTATTATTTTTTATTATGTTAAGAATACAAATAATATGTACTTTAACAAAATTTTAATTGTACAATACAACGTTGTTGAGTATCAGCACGATTTTGTATGGAAGATCTCCAGAACTTAATTATCTTACAAAACTGAAACTTTATATCTGTTGAACATCCACCCTCCATATCCTTCTCCCAGCCTCTGGAAACCATCATTCTACTCCCTGTTTCTATGAGGTTGACTATTTTAGATAGCTCACATAAGTGGAATCATGCAATATTTATTCTGCTGTGGAGCTTATCTTTGTATAATGTCCTCCAGGTTTATCCATGTTGTTGCATATGACGGGAACACCTTCTTTTTAAAGACTCAATAACATTCCATTATATGTACTTACCACATTTTGCTTACCCTTTCATCTATCAGTCAGAACTTTATCTGCTTTCACATTTTAGTTACTGTGAATAATGGTGCAGTGAACATGGATGTACAAACATCACTTTGACACCCTGCATTCAGTTCTTTTGGCTGCATACCCACAAGTGGGATTGTCGAATAATATGGTAGTTCTATTTCTAGTTTTTAGAGGAATCTGTTTCCCATAGCTGCTGTACCAGTTTACATTTCCACCAACAGTAGAAGCTTCTAATTTCTCCAGATCCTTGATAACACTCTATCTTTTGTTTGTTTGTATAATAGCCATTTTAATAGGTTTGAGGTGGTATGTAATTGTTTTTAGTTTGCATTTCCCTGATGATTACCTATTTTTAGCACTTTTCATATGCCTGTTGACCATTTGTATATTCTCTATGGGGAATGTCTATTCACTTCTATTACACATTTTAAAAATTTGGTTATTTTCTCTTTCTGCTAATCTCTTTATTTATATTGGTCTGTTAAGGTTTTCTATTTCTTCTTTTGTTTTTCTGGGAAGAATTTAATCTTACCTTTATTTCTTTTTTTTTTTAAACTTTTTATTTTATATTGGAGTATAGCCAATTAACAATGCTGTAATAGTTTCAGGTAAATAGCAAAGGGACTGAGCAATACATATACAGGTATCTATTCTCTCCCAGACCCCCCTGCCATCCAGGCTGTCATGTAACATTGAATTTTGCATTCAAATGGGTATATCTTTCCCTTTCTCCTTTGCCTTTCGCTTCTCTTCTTTTCTCAGCTATTTGTAAGGCCTCCTCAGACAACCATTTTGCCTTTTTGCACTTCTTTTTCTTGGGGATGATTTTGATCACCGCCTCCTGTACAGTGTTACAAACTCTGCTCATAGTTTTTCATGTACTCTGCCAGCAAATTTGGAAAACTCAGCAGTGGCCACAGGACTGGAAAAGGTCAGTTTTCATTCCAATCCCAAAGAAAGGCAATGCCAAAGAATGCTCAAACTACCGCACAATTGCACTCATCTCACACGCTAGTAAAGTAATGCTCAAAATTCTCCAAGCCAGGCTTCAGCAATATGTGAACCATGAACTTCCAGATGTTCAAGCTGGTTTTAGAAAAGGCAGAGGAACCAGAGATCAAATTGCCAACATCCGCCGAATCATGGAAAAAGCAAGAGAGTTCCATAAAAACATCTATTTCTGCTTTATTGGCTGTGCCAAAGCCTTTGATTATGTGGATCACAATAAACTGGAAAATTCTGAAAGAGATGGGAATACCAGACCACCTGATCTGCCTCTTGAGAAATTTGTATGCAGGTCAGGAAGCAACAGTTAGAACTGGACATGGAACAACAGAATGGTTCCAAATAGGAAAAAGAGTACGTCAAGGCTGTATATTGTCACCCTGTTTATTTAACTTATATGCAAAGAACATCATGAGAAATGCTGGGCTGGAAGAAGCACAAGCTGGAATCAAGATTGCTGGGAGAAATATCAATAACCTCAGATATGCAGATGCCACCACCCTTATGGCAGAAAGTGAAGAGGGACTCAAAAGCCTCTTGATGAAGGTGAAAGAGGAGAGTGAAAAAGTTGGCTTAAAGCTCAACATTCAGAAAACGAAGATCATGGCATCTGGTCCCATCACTTCATGGGAAATAGATGGGGACACAGTGTCAGACTTTATTTTTCTGGGCTCCAAAATCACTGCAGATGGTGACTGCAGCCATGAAATTAAAAGACACTTACTCCTTGGAAGGAAAGTTATGACCAACCTAGATAGCATGTTCAAAAGCAGAGACATTACTTTGCCAACAAAGGTTCGTCTAGTCAAGGCTATGGTTTTTCCTGTGGTCATGTATGGATGTGAGAGTTGGACTGTGAAGAAGGCTGAGTGCTGAAGAATCGATGCTTTTGAACTGTGGTGTTGGAGAAGACTCTTGAGGGTCCCTTGGACTGCAAGGAGATCCAACCAGTCCATTCTAAAGGAGATCAGCCCTGGGATTTCTTTGGAAGGAATGATGCTAAAGCTGAAACTCCAGTACTTTGGCCATCTCATGTGAAGAGTTGACTCATTGGAAAAGACTCTGATGCTGGGAGGGATTGGGGGCAGGAGGCAAAGGGGACAACAGAGGATGAGATGGCTGGATGGCATCACTGACTCGATGGACGTGAGTCTGAGTGAACTTCAGGAGTTGGTGATGGACAGGGAGGCCTGGCGTGCTGCAATTCATGGGGTCGCAAAGAGTCAGACATGACTGAGCGACTGATCTGATCTGATCTGATCAGATCTAATTCCTTGAATCTATTTGTCACTTCCACTGTATAATCGTAAGGGATTCAGTTTAGGCCATACCCAAATGGCCTAGTGGTTTTCCCTACTTTCTTCAAGTTAAGCCTGAATTTGGCAATAAGGAACTCATGATCTGAGCCACAGTCCGCTCCCACTCTTGTTTTTGCTGACTGTATAGAGCTTCTCCATCTCCAGCTGCAAAGAATATAATCAATCTGATTTTGGTATTGACCATCTGGTGATGCCCATGTGTAGAGATGTCTCTTGTGTTGTTGGAAGAGGGTGTTTGCTATGACCAGTACATTGTCTTTGGTGCTCGGCCTATCTTTATCCAAAAAAATAGAGATAGTAGCATTTGAGAAATGGCACCCCACTCCAGTACTCTTGCCTGGAAAATCCCATGGATGGAGGAGCCTGGTAGGCTGCAGTCCATAGGGTCGCTAAGAGTTGGACATGACTGAGCAACTTCACTTTCACTTTTCACTTTCATGCATTGGAGAAGGAAATGGTAACCCACTCCAGTGTTCTTGCCTGGAGAATCCCAGGGACGGGGAAGCCTGGTGGGCTGCCGTCTCTGGGGTTGCACAGAGTCGGACACGACTGAAGCGACTTAGCAGCATAGTATATTTCAAATTTGCTAAGAGAGTGGACCTTGAAAGACCAAGGAAGAAGTACATGGGTGTGTGCAGGTGAGGATCAGCCCTGATCACCAGGATCATCAGGTTCCCCATCAGGGTCAGGAGGTAAATCCCCAAGAAGAGAACAAAGAGCATGATCTGGATATCTGGGTCAGTAGACCACCCCAGTAGCACATATTCATCAATAATGCTAAAGTTTTTCATGGTTTCTTACATATTCCATCCCTAAAGGGAAAGAAATATTTACCTATTTGGTGGGATAATGATCTGAGTCATTCTCTGCAAATAGAATTTTTTTAATCTAAAAGATCTGCTTTTTAGCTTTAAGCCAGAATGTGAACCTGAGTATAAATATCTGACAATCCTATTACCCAATTAAATACTGCAACTTTCCTTCTCCTGCCTCTAAATACTCCCTATTAAGCTGAACATAGCTCCCTCACAATACTTAACACTTTCTAACATATGGATAATGGATCTAGTACATTAAAGATAATTTTTCCCTGTTATAACTTATATTACACACAGGCAAGGATGTTTGTCTGTTCATCCCCCCTCCGCATGAAAGCAATCCAAATTGCAAATAATAACGACTCATTCCATAAGTTTTGAGTAGAGAAGCGGGTCACAAAAGTGTCACAATGGAGTTGACTCAACTAGATGTCTTTAAATAAACATTTGTTGAATAAAAGAATGGTGCCTCCTAGTACAATCCCTTAACTGTCATCCCCTGACCTGTTAGATCATGTGTGTGTTAGTGGCTCAGTTATGTCCTATCTTTGTGACCCATGGACTGTAGCCCACCAGGCTCCTCTGTCCATGGAATTCTATAGTCAAGAATACTGGAGTGGGTTGCCATTGCCATCTCCAGGGGATCTTCTCAACCCAGGGATTGAACCTGGGTCTCCTGCATGCAGGCAGATTCTTTACCATCTGAGCTACTAGGAAAGCCTCACAATCTCTATCCTGTCATGCTCTTCAGCAGCCTTTCCTTAGTACCCGATATCATCCAAGACTCTATGAAACTCTTGAAGTTGCAACAAGTAGAAAGGCACCCAGAAGCAAAGCGAGAAACTTCCTTTTCTGTGTTACTGCTTCTGAGCAATTAAGAGTTTAAATTCCTAGTACATCTCATCTGACATGTCAATGAAACCTGGTATCTGACTTCATATTTTCAGGTTGAGGACAACATGTGATATAAAGGTGACCTTACTTGTACCATAACTAGATGTCTCACAGCCAGAACTAGCCAGGGTTTCTGATTTCACAGCCCGTTCTCTTTCCAGTACCTCACACAGAGACAGTAAGTATTTTTGGATGTAAGGAGTTTGGGGTTTAGAGCAGTGTGGTTTTTGGAGTACAGGAGTGATCACCAGTTTCCTTGATCCTATGAATTTGCATTATAGGGGAGTAGAATGCAAAAGTAGGAAGTCAAGAGATACCTGGAGTAACAGGCAAGTTTGGCCTTGGGGTACAAAATGGAGCAGAGCAAACACTAACAGAATTTTTCCAAGACAATGTACTGGTCATAGCAAACACTCTCTTCCATCAGCACAAGAGACATCTCTACACATGGGCATCACCAGATGGTCAACACCAAAATCAGATTGATTATATTCTTTGCAGCTGGAGATGGAGAAGCTCTATACAGTCAGCAAAAACAAGAGTGGGAGCGGACTGTGGCTCAGATCATGAGTTCCTTATTGCCAAATTCAGGCTTAACTTGAAGAAAGTAGGGAAAACCACTAGGCCATTTGGGTATGGCCTAAACTGAATCCCTTACGATTATACAGTGGAAGTGACAAATAGATTCAAGGAATTAGATCTGATAGAGTACATGAAAAACTATGAGCAGAGGTTTGTAACACTACAGAAGGTGGTGATCAAAATCATCCCCAAGAAAAAGAAGTGCAAAAAGGCAAAATGGTTGTCTGAGGAGGCCTTACAAATAGCTGAGAAAAGAAGAGAAGTGAAAGGCAAAGGAGAAAAGGAAAGATATACCCATTTGAACGCAGAATTCCAAAGAATAGCAAAGAGAGATAAGAAAGCCCCCTTAAGTGAACAATGTAAAGAAATTGAGGAAAACAATAGAATGGGAAAGACTAGAGATCTCAAGAAAATTAGAGATACCAAGGAAACCTATCAAGCAAAATGGGCACAATAAAAGACAGAAATGGTATATGCCTAACAAGCAGAAGATATTAAGAGGTGGCAAGAATACACAGAAGAACTATACAAAAAAGATCTTAATAACCCAGATCACCATGATGGTGTGATCTCTCACCTAGAGCCAGACATCTTGGAGTGTGAAGTCAAGTGGGCCATCACTATGAATAAAGCTAGTGGAGGTGATGGAATTCCAGCTGAGCTACTTCATATTCTAAAAGATGATGCTGTTAAAGTGCTAGACTCAATATGCCAGCAAATTTGGAAAACTCAGCAGTGGTCACAGGAGTGGAAAGACCAGTTTTCATTTCAATCCCAGAAAGGGTAGTGTCAAAGAATGTTCAAATTACCACACGATTACACTCATTCCACATGCTAGCAAAGTAATGCTGAAAATTCTCCAAGCTAGGCTTCAGCTGTATGTGAACCAAGAACTCCCAGTTCGAGCTGGACTTCGAAAAGTCAGGGGAACCAGAGATCAAATTGCCAACATCCATTGGGTTATAGAAAAAGCAAGAGAGTTCCAGAAAAACATCTACTGCTGCTTCATTGACTACACTAAAGCCTTTGACTGTGTGGATCACAACAAATTGTGGAAAATTCTTAAAGAGATGAGAATACCAGATCACCTTACCTGACTCCTATGAAACCTGTATGCAGGTCAAGAAACAACAGTTAGAACTGGACATGAAACAACAGACTGGTTCCAAATTGGGAAAGGAGTACATCAAGGCTGTATATTGTCACCCTGCTTATTTAACTTATATGCAGAGTGCATCAATGTGAAATGCTGGGCTGGAGGAAGCTCAAACTGGAATCAAGATTGCTGGGAGAAATATAAATAACCTCAGATATGCAGATGTTTACTTTCTGTCCTTATGGCAGAAAGTAAAGAGGAACTAAAGAGCCTCTTGATGGAAGGTGAAAGAGGAGAGTGAAAAAGCTGGCTTAAAACTCAACATTCAAAAAATGAGGATCATGGCATCCGGTCCCAAAACTTCATGGCAAATAGATGGGGAAACAATGGAAACAGTAACAGATTTTATATTCTTGGGTTCCAGAATCACTGAAGATGGTGACTGTAGCCATGAGATTAAAAGATGCTTGCTTCTTGGAAGAGAAGTTAAGACAAACCTAGACAGTGTATTAAAAAAGCAGAGACATCACTTTGCCAACAAAGGTCCATATAGTCTAACCTATGGTTTTCCCAGTAGTCATGTATGGATGTGAGAGTTGGACCATAAAGAACGCTGAGCACCGAAGAGTTGATGCTTTTGAACTGTGGTATTGGAAAAGACTCTTGAGAGTCCTTTTGGACCGCAAGGAGATCAAACCAGTCAATCCTAAAGGAAATTAGCCCTGAATATTCAATGGAAGGACTGATGTTGAAACTGAAGCTCCAATACTTTGGCCACCTGATGCAAAGAGCCAATTCATTAGAAAAGACCCTGAGGCTGGGAAAGATTGAAGGCAGGAGAAGGGGACAACAAAGGATGAGATGGTTGGATGGCATCACCAACTCAACGGACTTGAGTTTGAGCAAGCTCCAGGAGATGATGAAGGACAGGGGAGCCTGGTGTGCTGAAGTCCATGGGGTCGCAAAGAGACGGACACTACTAAGCAACTGAACAACAACAAAAATTAATTTGCAATATGTCCTAAAGTTTTATAGCAGCTGCTGTGATAGTAAAATGAGTAGTGGACTCATAATGATACTGTCCTTGCTGATTAGTGGCTGTGAAATCTATTCAAGACATAACTTTTCTCACATGCAAAATGGGGTAAAAATGAGGTCAAATGTAGTTAAATATAATCCAGTAAATACTTTATGAAAGTTAAAAATCCCTCTATATATGCATAAGAATAAAATTTATGGTAAATGAATATTTGTGATGTATTGAGTGTCAACAGTTTTGTACATTTTTCCTAATTATTTTACCATTGCTCTAAAATCTGTTTTCACTTCTTGATTGGGTCTTTTATTTTTCTGGAATTGAGCTGCAGGAGTTGCTTGTATATTTTTAAGGCCAAGGAACTAAACAGACATTTTTCCAAAGAAGACATACAGATGGCTAACAAACACATGAAAAGATGCTCAACATCACTCATTATCAGAGAAATGCAAATCAAAACCACAATGAGGTACCATTTCATGCCAGTCAGAATGGCTGCGATCCAAAAGTCTACAAGCAATAAATGCTGGAGAGGGTGTGGAGAAAAGGGAACCCTCTTACACTGTTGGTGGGAATGCAAACTAGTACAGCCACTATGGAGAACAGTGTGGAGATTCCTTTAAAAGCTGGAAATTGAGCTGCCATATGACCCAGCAGTGCTACTGCTGGGCATACACACCAAGGAAACCAGAAGGGAAAGAGACACGTGTACCCCAATGTTCATCGCAGCACTGTTTATAATAGCCAGGACATGGAAGCAACCCAGATGTCCATCAGCAGATGAATGGATAGGAAAGCTGTTGTACATATACACAATGGAATATTCAGTTCAGTTCAGTCGCTCAGTCATGTGTGACTCTTTGCGACCCCGTGAACCGCAGCACTCCAGGCTGTCCTGTCCATCACCAACTCCCAGAGTTCACTCGGACTCACGTCCATTGAGTCGGTGATGCCATCCAGCCATCTCATCCTCTGTCGTCCCCTTCTCCTCCTGCCCCCAATCCCTCCTAGCATCAGAGTCCTTTCCAATGAGTCAACTCTTCGCATGAGGTGGCCAAAGTACTGGAGTTTCAGCTTTAGCATCATTCCTTCCAAAGAAATCCCAGGGCTGATCTCCTTCAGAATGGACTGGTTGGATCTCCTTGCAGTCCAAGGGACTCGCAAGAGTCTTCTCCAACACCACAGTTCAAAAGCATCAATTCTTCGGCGCTCAGCTTTCTTCACAGTCCAACTCTCACATCCATACGTAACCACTGGAAAAACCATAGCCTTGACTAGACGGACCTTTGTTGGCAAAGTAATGTCTCTGCTTTTGAACATGCTATCTAAGTTGGTCATAACTTTCCTTCCAAGGAGTAAGTGTCTTTTAATTTCATAGCTGCAGTCACCATCTGCAGTGATTTTAGAGCCCCCCAAAATAAAGTCTGACACTGTTTCCACTGTTTCCCCATCTATTTCCCATGAAGTGTGGGACCAGATGCCATGATCTTCGTTTTCTGAATGTTGAGCTTTAAGCCAGCTTTTTCACTCTCCACTTTCACCTTCATCAAGAGGCTTTTGAGTTCCTCTTCACTTTCTGCCATAAGGGTGGTGTCATCTGCATATCTGAGGTTATTGATATTTCTCCCGGCATTTTTGATTCCAGCTTGTGCTTCTTCCAGCCCAGCATTTCTCATGATGTTCTCTGCATAGAAGTTAAATAAGCAGGGTGACAATATACAGCCTTGATGTGCTCCTTTTCCTATTTGGAACCAGTCTGTTGTTCCATATCCAGTTCTAACTGTTGCTTCCTGACCTGCATACAGATTTCTCAAGAGGCAGATCAGGTGGTCTGGTATTCCCATCTCTTTCAGAATTTTCCACAGTTTATTGTAATCCACACAGTCAAAGGCTTTGACGTAGTTAATAAAGCAGAAATAGATGTTTTTCTGGAGCTCTCTTGCTTTTTTGATGATCCAGCGGATGTTGGCAATTTGATCTCTGGTTCCTCTGCCTTTTCTAAAACCAGCTTGAACATCTGGAAGTTCACGGTTCACGTATTGCTGAAGCCTGGCTTGGAGAATTTTGAGCATTACTTTACTGGCGTGTGAGATGAGTGTAATTGTGTGGTAGTTTGAGCATTCTTTGGCATTGCCCTTCTTTGGGATTGGAATGAAAACTGACTTTTTCAGTCCTGTGGCCACTGCTGTGAGTTTTCCAAATTTGCTGGCATATTTAGTGCAGCACTTTCATAGCATCATCATTCAGGATTTGAAATAGCTCAACTGGAATTCCATTACCTCCACTAGCTTTGTTCGTAGTGATGCTTTCTAAGGCCCACTTGACTTCACATTCCAGGATGTCTGGCTCTAGGTCAGTGATCACACCATCGTGATTATCTTGCTCATGCAAATCTTTTTTGTACAGTTCTTCTGTGTGTTCCTGCCACCTCTTCTTAATATCTACTGCTTCTGTTAGGTCCATACCGTTTCTGTCCTTCATCAAGCCCATCTTTGCATGAAATGTTCCCTTGGTATCTCTAATTTTCTTGAAGAGATCTCTAGTCTTTCCCATTCTGTTGTTTTCCTCTATTTCTTTGCATTGGTCACTTACATCTTTACTCATATGATAATAACTATTATTTATTTAATGCATAATTTATGCCAAGGACTATAACAAAGTGTTGATTTCATTTAATCCTACCCAACCTTGTAACATAGGTGATACCTCATTTTTGAAGATCAGAAAGGTTGTGACATATACTGACATAGACTTTATAGTCTATGGATACTTTGCTTTCTCCTGAGGGAACTTGGGAGCCCAGGGAGGAATGTGAGGTGACTTTGGGAGTTTGGCCCATTGACCATTTCTGAAGCTTCTCCTTATCCAGGATGACCTGCTACTCCTGGACATATGGTGTGAGAGATTTTAACTCTTGCAACAAAGATGGGGGCTTCTAGGCCAGGGAAAATGCTAGGAAGAGAAGACCAAGGAAAAGCCAGATTGATAACTAAGAGCAATCCAGGCTGAAAGGTGAGAAGTTGACAGAGGTGGGAGATCATGGTAGCAGTAATGGCCCTTTTAGTTTTCCCTCTCATTTCCCTATCTGAAGCATCTGAAGAAGCCCTGGCACTGACGCATTAAGGATTAAGATTTACTCATGCAAAGTACAATTTATTCTTTTCCTTTTTCAGAACAGCAGCAAATTTAACTTAAAGAAAAATCTTCCCACACTTATTACACTTTCCCAAAAGCTATTATGCTTACATTTTGATTCCATCTGGAGGCCTCAATGAACTTTAGGAATCCACAGTATCCTGAACTCTAGTGAAATTTTTCCAGTCTTTTTTGGGCTCCTTGGAGCCCAAACATGGTGTTCTGGTGCTTTAGGCACCAACAGAATTGAGTTTCTGTGTCTCCCCACCCCACCCCAAACTACCATCCTCATCATAGCATTCCATTTATCTGTTTTATACATATGTAATTTCTTTGGTGGGCTTTTTGTTCCATGGACAAAATATATAGCCAATGAAATCACTTTCAAAACATATGACATAGGGAATCTGCAAAGAGGTATGGAGAAAGAGTTCCCTCTTTGGTCTCCTAATAAACTTCATCCATCCTCCATCTCAGAAAATGTTTCTGTGTGTGGTTCAAACCCCTGGTACAAAAAGAAACAGTAGAGGAAAATCCTAAATGGGCAAATAAGTGAGAATTCAAACTTGTAGGACAGTTACTACTTGTAGGACAGTTTTGCAACTTTGAGCAATAATCTTCCCCATCATGGGTTCAGTTGCCAGTTTTAATAAGAAATTTACAACTTTTGCCAGTAAGATCCTTCTATTTAGGTGTTTTTCTGGCTCACTTACCTCCTCATTGGGCAGGGCTGTACTTGGTCCAAAATGTACTCTGCAATTTGAGCCAGGCTGTCAACTACCTGAAAAAGAAGGGTGTGTATGTTAAAACATATTCCAGCAGTGGGGGTGTTCTGCAGAGGACTCTAACTGGATCTGCACACAGCAGGCTTTCTTCACAGTCAATGCAAGGTCTGAAGTCATATTCAGACTCAAAGCAAGGTCACCTCAAGGTCACTTCTGGGTAAAGGCTAAAAGGTATCCTTGCATCCAGTTGATGCTGTTTTGAGTCTTTTGGTCATCTTAGAGTATTTGCCACTCTTCCTTATCATTATACTCTCATTTTTCACTTTTAAACCTGAGAAAAGTGCCTGTCCAGTTTGTATGACTTATGTCTCCCTCTTCATCAGCTTGTTGGCAATCTTATGCCAGCTTAGCCCTGGAAAAGGATATCAAATAAGAACTCTTGGGAACCAGGATCAGTTCATTGCCCATGAGAGAGGCAGCAGTGGTCAGAGCCAAAGTGATTCTCAGTCTAGAGATGGGCAAGCTACTAGTCCTTCTGTGGCCAGGGGAATACACAGTACTGAGGATGCTCCTAGGTATAAATGGCTTTGCTAATAGAGAACCAGGTAAATTCCAGTGTGTGAGGCTCTCTTGCTGCTGCTGCTGCTGCTAAGTCGCTTCAGTCGTGTCTGACTCTGTGTGACCCCAAGACGGCAGCCCACCAGGCTCCCCCATCCCTGGGATTCTCCAGGCAAGAACACTGGGGTGGGTTGCCATTTCCTTCTCCAGTGAGACTCTCTTAGGGCTGTTTTATTCCCTTATAGTCCTGGGATACTAAATACACATCCCCTTCTCTCTTCACTTCATATATACTCTTTCCATTCCCACCATGACAAGTTCAGTCACTTCATTACTTTCCTGAATTTACCTACTCCTAACTCTCAGCTGATAAAGGGCAGAGGAAACGTGTCTGTTCCTGCTGTGGGTGATCTCTAACTCCTTAACCCCACACATGGAGTTATTCTTCTTTTCTTCCCTCCAGCTTGGGGAGGGAGCTTCCCAGGTAGTGCTAATGGTAAAGAACCCGCCTGCCAATGCAAGAGACATAGAGATGCAGGTTCTATCCCTGGGTTGGGAATATCCCTTGGAGGGGAGGGCATGGCAACTCAGTCTAGTTTTCATGCCTGGAGAATCCCATGCACACCGGAGCCTGGCAGGTTACAGTCCATGGGGTCACAAAGAGTCAGACATGACTGAAGGACTAAGCATGCATGCAGCTTGGAAAGGAGACCCTTTTCCATCTCTGGCCAGTGCCTCTGTTTTCTGGATCCCATCTTAACCCTTCTTTTTGAGCATCTCTCTGAATCAACCATATTCTTTCTCTTCCCTTGCCTCTTCTTTTCTATCAGGCTTATGCATTCTGTTTATATGTAGAAACCACTGATGTTTATCCATTTAAAATAGACCAGAAACCATTAGTAAACCTTCTTTCTTCCATAGGAAGCCTACTACTACAATATTGTATAGTAATTAGCCTCCAATTAAAATAAATAAAGTAATTAAAAAATAGATAGTAGAGTTTGGAGCCCTTTGCTGAGTAATAAAGTCCGTTGCCATTAAAGGATTTTATACATAGAAACACTCAGAGGTTAGGAGCCTTTATGAGACAGAAACAGAACAAATTAGTGAAAATTTTATTCTCACTTATCAAGATTTTAATTTCTGATATGGTCTCAACCTTTCAGAAAAGATACATATGGAATATACTGCATATTATATAACATCTCTGCTGTACCCTTAGTCAAACACATTACTATTTCTATAATGAAACTTTTAAGTACCTCTTCTACATGGGGTTGTAAAAGGCTACAAATAGTGTCATGTCCGTTACTTTCCAATTTTACCTCCAAATTAGTTTTGAGGAAAAATGTTCGATTTTCAGAGACTTTAGAGATTTTGGAATTGGAGACGAGGGCTTATAAACTTGTTTTAAATTTCTGTGTTTACTGATTTTTATTTCGAGGTTTCCTCTTCTATACCTTGATCTGTTTTTAACTGCAGGGCTATACTATTTTAATGAATGTATACAGATGTAATATATGCTTTAATACCTGGTAGTGACAGACTGTTACTTTTATACTTTCTAGTTTATGTTTTGTTTTCTCATTCTTATAATATTACTTCATAATCAGATTCATAGTTTGAAAAATTCCCTTGAGATTCCAACTGGTGTTTTTCTTTCTTTTTTTTTTTTTTAATAAATATATTAATTTGGGAGTTAGCTTTACAATTTGTTCTTTCTTTGAATTTTCTCTTTTGGCTTGCAGTTTAATTTTTTTTTCACATACGCTCCAGGAATTTTGTCACTGTGTTATGTACACTTTTTTTGTTGTTGTTGCTATTTTAATTATAAACTTTGCAATTGAGGTTCCCAACTACATAGTCATGCACCTCTGCTTGGGAACCCCCATTTTCAGGACAACTATTGTAAAAGTAGCTTCTACAGCCTGTGCTCCATACTCTTATGAAAGAGATTTGATTTATGTGGGTGTAGGGAAATGGCAACCCACTCCAGTACTCTTGCCTGGAAAATCCCATGGGTGGAGGAGCCTGGTAGGCTGCAGTCCATGGGGTCACTAAGAGTCGGACATGACTAGGCGACTTCACTTTCACTTTTCACTTTCATGCATTGGAGGAGGAAATGGCAACCCACTCCAGTGTTCTTGCCTGGAGAATCCCAGGGACGGTGGGGCCTGGTGGGCTGCCATCTATGGGGTCGCACAGAGTCTGACACGAATGAAGCGACTTAGCAGCAGCAGCAGCATGCTGCCAGATAGGGTGCATTAGCAATTCTTCTGGCCTCCACTATTACCTATTCTTCCCTGACATCGTCCACCACAGGGAGGCAATGAGCTTTCTCTTCATTTCAAGCTCTGCTCCTATAAGGAAACATGTCACCCTGTTGCCACTTTATGTCTAATGCCACATGTGTTTGCTCACACATTACTCCAACCAAAGTTCCTCTTGGTGCCCTTTGATTTTCCCCTGCCCATGACTTCTACTCATTCACTTGGGAAACTTCCTAGTTGTCCCTCCTACCTTTTTGTTTTGGTTTGTTCCTGCTGGACCCTGAATATTTTCTAGTTACTGTTTCCACCTTAATATCATCAAATTGGCTTTCTGTTTCTCAGTAACTTCTTAATCTGCCCCTCTAAGTTATCACGCTTTTGGTTTGACAATAGATGAATTCACTTAAAAATTCCTCTTTGATATTTTCCAACATTTGGTTCATGAAAGAAAGACTGCATCATATGCTCAGTAGACTATTTTATAACGAGAAGCTCACGATCTATATTTTTCAATTCATTGCAGATGATAAAACATTGAATGGGAGAGAGAGAGAGAGAAACACAGTGGTCATGAATTTGTATTTTGTAGTATAGACATTCTAGATTTCAGTCCTGACTCTTATCACTCACTGGCTAAGTGACCTAGGGGAAGTTAATGTTCTCAGTAACCCTCAGTTTTTTCACGTATGAAAAGAATGTCTACCTTCAAGTTTGCCTAATAATGTTTTTATAATATACAGAAAAGTGCTGCCTAATAACTCAATAAACAGTGGTTTTATGCCTATTTTCATGGCAAAAATAAGAGTAGAGAAAGGAAGTTTACAACAAAACTATCAATTGAGACATCAGAAATAAGTAAACCCATAATTTATGACTGTAAAATAATAAATGTAAAAATCAAAGTGGTGGTAAATACAATATTTTAAATATCCTAATTAAAAGGTACAGAATTAAGAAACAAAAATCTAATGATATGTTGCTTAAAGATAATTGACATATAACAAAATAATATGGAAACATTAAAACTAAAGTGATAGATTTATAAAGATATATATGGTGAAATTATCTGAAAATAAAGAACAAGTGAAAATGTTCTTGTAATTTAATTAAAATTTAATTTAATTGGAGTATGATTGATTTACAATGTTATGTAGTTTCAGGTGTATAGCAAGGTGATTCAGTTATACACAAACATATATCTATTCTTTATCAGATTCTTTTCTCATACAGGTTTTTACTGACTATTGAGTAGAGTTCCCTGTGCTATACAGTAGGTCTTTGTTGATTATTTTATATATAGGATTGTATATATGTTACCCAAATCTTAATTTATGTGTCCCTCCCATCTTTCCTCTTTGGTAACCATAAGTTTGTTTTCTAAGTCTGTGAGTCTGTTTCTGTTTTCTAAATAACTTCATTTGTATCATCTTTTTAGATTCCACAAGTAAGTCATATCACATAATACTCGTCATTCTCTGTCCGACTTACCTCACTTAATATGATAATCTCTAGGTCCATCCATGTTGCTGCAATGGCATCATTTCATTCATTTTTATGGCTGAATAATATTCCATTGTATATATGTATCACATCTTTAGCCATTCGTCTGGGCATTTGAGTTGCTTCCACATCTTGGCTATTGTAAATAGCACTGCAGTGAACATTGGAATGCACGTATCTTTTTGAATTATGGTTTTCTCTGCATATATGTCCAGGATCAGGATTGCTGGATCATATGTTAATTCTATTTTTAGTTTGTTAAGGAACTTCCATACTATTCTCCATAGTGGTTATACCAATTTACATTCCTTCCAACAATGTAGGAGGGTTCCTTTTCCTCCACACTTTTCAACATTGTAGCCTATTTGATGAAGGCCATTTTGATGGGTGGAGGTGATACCTTATGGTGGTTTTGATTTACTTTTTTCTAATAATTATTACTGCTGAGCATCTTTTCATGAGCTTTTTGCCCATCTATTTGTCTTCTTAGGAGAAATGTCTATTTATATCTTCTTCTCATTTTTTGATTGGGTTGTTTATTTCTTTGATATTGTGCTGCATGAGCTGTTCGTGTATGTTACAGATTAATCCCTTGTTGGTTGCTTCATTTACAAATATTTTCTCCCATCTGTGGGTTGTCTTTTTATTTTATTTGTGGCTTCCTTTGCCATGCAAAAGCTTTTAAGTTCAATTCAATCCCAATTATTTATTTTTGTTTTTATTTTCATTAGGGGGGTGAATCCAAAAAGATTGCTGCAATGTATGTCAAAGAGTATTCTGCCTATTTTTCCTTAAAGTGTTTTATGTATGAGGTCTTACATGTAGGTATATAGTGTCTCTACATCTGAGCTGGTCTTTTGTAGAAAAAAATATATGGATCTTGCTTTTGTATCAATTTAGCCAGTCGATTTCTTTTGGTAGGAGCAATTATTCCATTTACTTTTAAAATAATTACAAATATGCATTTCTTATTGCCATCTTGTAATTGTTTTTAATTTTTTTCAGTCTTTTTTCTTACCTTTTTTTTTTTGTTCTCTTCTCATGTGATTTGATAACTATCTATAGTGTTGTGTTTAGATTCCCCACCCCCTTTTTTTTTGGTGTGTATGTGTATCTATTATGATTTTTTGTTTGTGGTTTTCACTGTTTTGATATACCAGACTACATATATACAAGATTGTTTTAAGTTGCTGGTCTCTTAATTTAAAATGCATTTTCAATATTTTGCATTTGTACTCTCTTCTCATGGTTCCTGACTTTGGTACATATTTGTGTGTAGATGATTTCCTATCTTTACTGTATGCTTGCCTTGACAGGTGAACTTTCCTATTTGTGATTTTTTTGTTTCTAGTTGTGGCCTTTTCTTTTTGGCCTAGAGTAGTTCTTTTGGCATTTGGAGTAAAGCTGGTTTAGTGCTGCTAAATTCGATAAGCATTTCCTTGTATGTAAATCTGTTAATTTCTCCATCATATCTGAATAAGAGCCTTGGTGGGTGGAGTTTTCTTGGTTTTAGATTTTTCTCTTTTATTACCTTAAATATATTCTACCACTCTCTTCTGGCCTGAAGAGTTTAACCTTATGGGGATTTCCTTGTATGTTATTTGTTGCTTATCCCTTGTTGCTTTTAATATTTTCTTTCTTTTATTTTTGTCAGTTTGATTAATATTTGTATTGGTGTTTGGGCTTATCCTGTATGGGACTCTGTGCTTCCTGGGCTTTGGTGACCTTTTCCTGTCCCATGTTATGGAATTTTTCAGCTATTATCTTCAATATTTTGAGGCCCTTTTTCTTTCTCTTCTCCTACTGGGACCCCTATAATGTGGATGTGTTTACTGTTGTTCTAGAGGTCTCTCAAACTATCCTTGTTTTTTTTTTCATTATTTTTTCTTTAATCTGTTTGTGGCAGTTATTTTCACCAATATATCTTCCAGCTCGCTTATCCATTTTCCTGTCCCTTTATTTTGCTTTCTAGTGTATTTTTCATTTCAGTTATTTTATTGTTCAACTCCAGTCCCATCACTTCATGGGAAATAGATGGGGAAACAGTGGAAACAGTGTCAGACTTTATTTTTGGGGGCTCCAAAATCACTGCAGGTGGTGACTGCAGCCATGAAATTTAAAGACGCTTACTCCTTGGAAGGAAAGTTATGACCAACCTAGATAGCATATTGAAAAACAGAGACATTACTTTGCCAACAAAGGTTCGTCTAGTCAAGGCTATGGTTTTTCCTGTGGTCATGTATGGATGTGAGAGTTGGACTGTGAAGAAGGCTGAGCACTGAAGAATTGATGCTTTTGAAGTGTAGTGTTGGAGAAGACTCTTGAGAGTCCCTTGGACTGCAAGGAGATCCAACCAGTCCATTCTGAAGGAGATCAGCCCTGGGATTTCTTTGTAAGGAATGATGCTAAAGCTGAAACTCCAGTACTTTGGCCACCTCATGTGAAGAGTTGACTCATTGGGAAAGGCTATGGTGCTGGGAGGGATTTGGAGCAGGAGGAGAAGGGGACGACAGAGGATGAGATGGCTGGATGGCATCACTGACTCAATGGACGTGAGTCTGGGTGAACTCTGGGAGCTGGTGATGGACAGGGAGGCCTGGCATGCTGTGATTCATGGGGTTGCAAAGAGTTGGACATGACTGAGCGACTGAACTGAACTGAACTGATTGTTCAACTCTGTTTGTTCATTATATATTTTAGCTCTTGTTAAATATTTCTTCTATCTTTTGGTCTGTGTCTCTATTCTTTTTCTGAGATTTTGGATCAGTTTTACCATCATTAGTCTGAATTATTTTTCAAGCTTTAAGCACTGGATCACCAGGGAAGTCTCCCATGCCTTCTACATTGTCTTTGGATGTAGAATATCATTTTTGGTAGGTTCCAGAATTTTTTGTTGATTTTTTTGCCCAGGTAGTTTTGATTTTCGTGTTTTGGGAAGAAGAGGTGAGCTTGAGTCCTTTTATTCTCCCATCTTGTCTTCAACTCCTCATTCTATCACTTTATTTTTTTTTTTTTTGAGATTTTAATTTTATTTTATTTAACTTTACAATATTGTATTGGTTTTGCCATATATCAAAATGAATCTGCCACAGGTATACACGTGTTCCCCATCCTGAACCCTCCTCCCTCCTCCCTCCCCATACCATCCCTCTGGGTCGTCCCAGTGCACCAGCCCCAAGCATCCAGTATCGTGCATCGAACCTGGACTGGCAACTCGTTTCATATATGATATTATACATATTTCAATGCCATTCTCCCAAATCATCCCACCCTCTCCCTCTCCCACAGAGTCCAAAAGACTGTTCTATACATCAGGGTCTCTTTTGCTGTTTCGTATACAGAGTTATTGTTACCATCTTTCTAAATTCCATATATATGCATTAGTATACTGTATTGGTATTTTTCTTTCTGGCTTACTTCACTCTGTATAATAGGCTCCAGTTTCATCCACCTCATTAGAACTGATTCAGATGTATTCTTTTTAATGGCTGAGTAATACTCCATTGTGTATATGTACCACAGCTTTCTTATCCATTCATCTGCTGATGGACATCTAGGTTGCTTCCATGTCCTGGCTATTATAAACAGTGCTGCTATGAACATTGGGGTACATGTGTCTCTTTCAATTCTGGTTTCCTCGGTGTGTATGCCCAGCAGTGGGATTGCTGGATCATAAGGCAGTTCTATTTTCAGTTTTTTAAGGAATCTCCACACTGTTCTCCATAGTGGCTTAGAAATAAGGATTGGCTTCTTGGGAGCAAGTGGCCAAAGGTCCCAGCTGATGCCTAATGGGAGATGACATCCACCTCCCCCCAGTGTTGACAGATAGATGGAATTTTGTGGCCAGTGGGAAGAGGTTTATGGTAAAAGATTCTTTGGTATGCTGCAGGAAGTAGTGTGAGTTCCTGGCCCTCTCTGAATTGCCATATATTAACCAACCTGGAAGTTCCAAATAATATATATTAACATTATAGAATATGGAATTCTAAAGAAAAATTAAAGTAAAAAAAAGCTACATTTATAATGATAAGAGGTATAACCCAGAATGAAGACAAAGCCATCATGATCTTGTAAGGCTACAAAGTTCAGTTTCAAGATGAAGGCAGCAAAAACATGGAAACAGCATGAAATATGGCCAAAGGGACAATGATGGTGGCAAACGTATACACATTTTTTAAAGTATTGGGCAAAGGAAATAAGTGAAAGTCAACATTACAAAAGATTTCATCATGCAATGAGTAGAATAACAATATCTTCATACTAACACCTAAATAAGAGTTATTTTAATAATAAATATGCAGGTGAGTACTTCTCCAATACAAATAATTTAATGGAGTATGAAAAGAATATTCATGAATGTGCTTTCCCATTAATGTAATAATTGTTTAGTATTAAAAATTTTTATAAATCATTCAATAAGAAGATATATGGTAACATCAATAAATGGTGAAAATCTACTTTATGATAATCAATATCTATTTTGATAGTATACCTTTATAACTAAAATGGATAGCTATAACTTGATAAAATATCGGCAATATGCTGATATCTAACATTATACTAACAATGAATTGTCAGTATTTTTTTAAACTTAATTTTATTTTAATGAATGCTTTTATTGAAATATAAAGTATAAATTACAGGTGTATAATATAGTGACTCACATTCATTAAAGGTTATACCCCATTTATAGTTATAAAATATTTGTGATATTCCCTTTGTTATACAGTATATCCTTGTAGCTAATTATTTACCAAATAGTATCTACCTCCTAATCCCCTACTTCTATATTGCCCCTCTCCCTTTTCTTTTCCCATTGACAACCACTGTTTTGTTCTCTATATTTGTGAGCCTGCTTCTTTGTTTATTCACTAGTCATATTTTTTACATTTCACATACAATGGTACCATATAGTATTTGTCTTTCTCAGTCTGATTTATTTCACATAGCATAATGCCCTCCAAGTTCATCCACATTTCTGCAAATGGCATCATGTCATTCTTCTTTTATGGCTGAGTCATATTCCATTGTTTATATGTACTACATCTTTAATCATTCATCTGTTGATGGACACTTACGTTGCTTCCATGTCTTGTCTATTGTAAATAGTGCTGCTATGAACATTGGGGTGCGTGTAATTTTTTGAACTAGCATTTTCATCTTTTCCAGATATATGCCCAAGATTGGGATTACTGGATCACATGGTAACTTTATTTTTAGTTTTGTAAGCAATTTCCATACTGCTTGCTTTCGTGTCATACCAATTTACATTCCTGTCCACAGTATAGGAAGGTTCCTTTTGTTCACACCTCCAGAACTGATTTAATGATGATCATTCTGACTGGTGTGAGGTGATACTTAGTGAAGTTTTTATTTGTGTTTCTCTTCTAATTAGCAGTGTTGAGCATCTTTTCGTGTCCTGTTGGACATCTGTATGTCTTCTTTGGAGAAATGTCTATGTAGGGCTTCTTCCCATTTTTTAATTGTTTTTTTTTTTTTAAATATTAAGTTATATGAGATGTTTGTATGTTTTAGAAGTTGAGCACTTGCTGGTCAGTCATTTGCAAATAGTTTCCCATGCTCTACAGGTTGTCTTTCTGTTTTGTTTATGATTTCTTTGCTGTTCAAAAGCTTGTAAGTTTGATTAGGTCCCATTTGTATATTTTTGCTTTTATTTCTTTTGCCTGGAGAGATTAACCTAAGAAAATATGGTATCATTTATGTCAGAGAATGTTTTGCCTAAGTTCTCAAATGAAGTTTTATGGTGTCATAGCTTGTACTTGAGTCTTTAAGCCATTTTTTTGTTTATTTATGTGTATGGTATAAAGAACTGTTCTAACCTAATCGGTTCATATTCAATAATATAATGCTCTTGACATGTTAATTTACATTATGCTACTTCTAATGATTTTTTATCTGACTTACATATGTATATATATCAAGTATGATAGTGTTAAAATGAAGTTATGTCTCCAGGCAAGAGGTTGCCCATATTTAGTATAATAATATGTTCATTCTTACTTATTTATTGTAGATTTTACTCTCTTAACTTTTTAGATGTTTAGTAGTTAACTATATGCACATTGCAGTGCAGCAGATCTGCTTTTTATCTTGCATGACTGGTAGTCTATGCTCATTGACAGTAATTTCCCAGTTTCCCTTCGCCCAGGCCCTGGAAACCACCATTCTACTTTCTGCTTCTATGAGTTTGACCTCCTAAGATACCTCATATAGATAGAATTAAGCAGTTTTTCTCCTCTGTGACTGCCTCTTTTCATTTAATAAAATGTCTTCAAGGTTCATGTATGTTGTCACACATTGCAGACTTTCCTTCTTTTTTAAACTAAATAGTACTCCATTGTATGCATGTACCATATTTTATTTATCCATTCATCTGCTATTCATCTGCATTGATATTTAATATGTTTAATCTTTGCTTTCACTGTTCTTTGGCTATTTGCAGGCGCACATGCCATTTAATGCCGGTGGTGCCACCAGGTCAGGTGAATGAAACGTAATGAATTATCTCATTCTGAAACCTTAAATGTATCTAGGTTACTTCTTCTTTACCCTTCTACTAATGGGCTCCCTTGTGTAGCTCCACAGCTAAACTCCTGGGATCAGGGAGCTCTGTTCTTGCCAAGGTCATTCTTCTTGTTCTACCTGCTCAACTGTAGTGAAGTCACTCTTCTGATTAGTTTCCAAGGCTGTGGTAGGAGCTGATGTCTCTGAACTTGTATGCTCAGACCCAGAATGGGTCATTAATTTTTCTGACTATTTGGAAGACATTTCACTTTGAATAAGAAATAAGTATAGTAAATTAAAATAAAATTCAAGTTCCATAGGAGCTCTGTTTATATATTTATCTTCCCTTGTAGATTGCTTCTCTTGTAGAAAAAAGGACCTATTATCATTTCTTACCCTGAGACACATATTTGCTGCCTCAGTATCCTCTGCAGAGCTGCCTTCACCTCTTGGTTCTTGAAGCTGTAAATGAGGGGGTTTATCAAGGATGTGATCACACCATATTGTATGGAGACAACTCACTCCAGGACTGATCCTGAAGAGGGGCTGATGTACCTGAATAGAGCCGTCCCATAGAACGAGAGCACCACGGTGAGGTGGGAGGAGCAGGTGGAGAAGGCTTTGCCTTGGCCTTTAGAGGAGGAGATACTTAAAATGGCAAGAATAATTTTTGAGTAAGAGAAGAGGATCGGAGGAAGTGTCACAAGTCCTAGAAATGCAGTGGACCCAGCCAGCAGGATGGTGTTAGGCATGGTGTCACTGCAGGACAGAGGGAAGAGTGAAGGCAGTTCACAACTGAAGTGGGAGATGATATTGGGACCACAGAACTGTAAGTTCTGGGTACAAAGATTATTCACTAGTGAGCTCAGAAACCCCATCACCCATGCTGCACTGACCATTGCAGTGCACAGAGGTCCATTCATGATCATAGTGTAGAGCAGAGGGTGACAGATGGCAGCATAGCGGTCATAGGCCATAGCAGAGAGCAGGCAGCTCTCAGTGGCTCCAGAGAAAATGAAAAAGAAACTCTGGGTAATGCATCCCCACACTGAAATGGTTTTCCTCAGAGACAGGAAATTCTGTAGCATATTGGGCACAGTGACTGAAGAGTAGCATATGTCCAGGAAAGACAAATGACCAAGGAAGAAGTACATGGGCGTGTGCAGTTGAGGATCAGCCCTGATTACCAGGATCATCATCAGGTTCCCCATCAGGGTCAGGAGGTAAATCCCCAAGAAGAGAACAAAGAGCATGGTCTGGATATCCGGGTCAGTAGACAACCCCAGCAGCACAAATTCATCAATAGTGCTAAGATTTTTCATGGTTTCTTAGATATTCCATCCCTAAAAAATAAAAACATATTTACTTATTTAGTGGGGTGATGATCTGAGTCATTCTCTGGGAAAAGGATTTTTAATTTATAAAAGATCCACTTTTTAGCTTAAGCCAGAAAGTGAATTTGAGGGTAAATAAATACCTGACTATCCTATTACTCTACTAAATACTGCAACTTTCCTTTTCCTGACTCTAAGTACTTCCTATGAAGATGAATGTCCCATAGTTCTTAACATCTCTAACATATAGATAATGGATTTAGTATGTTAAAGATTATCTGTTCCTGTTAGAATTTATATTTTACACAGGAAAGGATCTTTGTTGGTTTCTGCCATTCCATCCCATGATGCATTCCTAATTGTCAATAATTCAAATTAAGTCCATAATTTTTGAGTAAGAGAAGATGATCAGAAAAGTGTCACAGTCCTAGAAATGCAGTAGACCTAGTAAACCCAGCTGCTGCTGCTAAGTCGCTTCAGTCGTGTCTGACTCTGTGTGACCCGATAGACAGCAGCCCACCAGACTCTGCCGTCCCTGGGATTCTCCAGGCAAGAACACTGGAGTGGGTTGCCATTTCCTTCTCCAATGCATGAAAGTGAAGTCGCTCAGTCATGTCCGACTCTTCGCAACCCCATGGACTGCAGCCTACCAGGCTCCTACATCCATGGGATTTTCCAGGCAAGAGTACTGGAGTCGGGTAGTAAACCCAGCTAGATGACTCTAAATAAACATTTGTTGAATAATAGAATGAATGCTTTCTCAGCTAAAATCTCCATTCTACCATCTCTCTGGACTGCTTAGGTCACAGGCCCTCACAATCTGTATCCTCTCATGCTCTCCCCCAGCCTTTCCTCATCATCTGATATCATCCAAGACCTGCTGAACCCTAGAAGTTGCAACAAGTAGACAGACACCCAGAGAAATCCTTTATTGGGAGGCTGCTTTTCAAAATAATGGAGCTTAAATTCCTAATACGTCTCATTTGATATGTCAACCCTGACATGCAATCTGACCTCATATTTTCAGACTGAGGACAATGTGGGACAGAGCAGTGACAAGACTTCCACAATAACTAGATATCTTAGGGCCAGAAGTAAGCCAGGGCTTCTGACTTCACAACCAACTCTCCTTCTAGTGCTTCATAGATAGACAATAAATACTGGGGGATTTAAAGAGTTTCAGGTTGAGCTAGTATGGTTTGGGGTTGATACGAGTGGCCCTATTTTCCTTAGTCCTCTGACTCTCCAAATGGCCTAAAGTTCAACAGCATTTGCTGTGATAGTGAAATAAGCATTGAACTCAGAGTCAAAGGGTCCTTGGCTGATCACTGACTGGGAAACCTATTAAATACATGACCTTATCCAATGAAAAATGGGAATAAAAATGAGGTCAAAATCTTTACAATCTATTAAATGCTTAATAAGCATTTAAAAACCCTCTGCAAATGCAGAAGAATGAAATGGTTCATGGTAAACAAAAATTTGTGATCTGTTGTATGTCAAGATTATGCATATTTTTCCTAATTAATATTCCCTTTTGCTGTGAAATTGTGTTTTCACAAAATGCATTGTTTAAATATGCAAAGTGTTTACTGGCTCCCTCTCTTCAATCAGATTTCTAGACTTTGTCATTAGTTATTCTCTCCAGACATTCTCTCTCTCCTACTTGGGTACACTGACTGATGACCTGCATTTTATATTGAAACCTGTCAGTGAAAATCTTACTTCCCTTCTTCTTTCCCTTCTCCCACAAACCTCATTTCACACATCTTCTTTCCACCACCATGTACCACATATTTACTCACATGATAATGACTATTATTCATTTATTTCATAATGTATGCCAACCACTATAACAAAATCTTGATCTTATTTAATCCTTATAAAACTTTGTAACATAGGTATTACTGACTTCATTTCTGTGGGACAGAAATGTTGTGACATATGCCATAGACTTTACAAAGTCATGGAGTTGGGACTCACATCCAGGGTCCTCCAATTTCAAATCCCATGTTTTTCCTACTTTGCAATGCTGCAAAACTTTATTTGTGAGAAAAATCTTCCCTAATTTGGAGATTGTGCTTTCTCCAGAGGGAAATTGGGAACCCAGGCAGGAATGTGAAGTGTCCTTGGAAGTTTGACCCAATGACCATGTATGAACCTTCTCCTTAACCAGGATGTCCGGCTGCTCCCAAACATATGGCATCAGGGATCTGACCTCTTTTAACAAAGATGGGAGCTTCTGGGCCAGGGAAAATTCCAAGAGAAATCTAAGGAAAAAGAGTGAATGTGAAAATCAAGTCAGGCTGTAAAAAAGCAGCACTCTACGGAGGTGGGGCGAGTGGAATAGTAGAGATGGCCCCTCTGGTTTTCCCTCCCCTGTTTCTCTTCCTGAAGCATCTGAAGAAGTCCTGGCACTGATGCATCAAGCAAATGATGATAGACATGAAGGGTTAAGATTTATTCATGCAAAAAATTTTTTCTTTTCTTCCTTCTTATAAACAGCAGCAAATTTACTTTAAAAAAAAAAAATCCTCTCATTCTTTTATACACTTCCAGCAGCTACTATGCTTACACTTTAATCTCATCTGGAGGCCTCAATGAACTTTCGAAATCCCCAGGATCCCAGACTCTAGTGAAATTTTTCCAGAGTCATTTTTGGGCTCATTGGAGCCTAAGCATGCTGTCCCAGTGCTGAAGCACCACAGGCACTGAAAGCCTAGTTGAGTTTGTGCATCTCAGCCCACTTCCAACCCTAACTACTCCCAACTTCCACCCCCAACTAGTATTATCACCACAGCTCTTCATTTATCTGTTTTATACAGATGTAGCTTTTTCAGTGGGCTTTTTTTCCTATGAAAAAAATATTTAGCAAGTGAAATAACTTTCAAAACAAATGACAAAGAAGAACTTTGCAAAGAGGTATAGAGAAAAATTTCCTATTTGGTCTTCATATTTATTTTACTCCACCCATCCTCCTTCTCAAAGTTTTTTTTTTTGTTTTTTTTGGTATTTAGTTCCAGACATCTGGTACAAAAAGAAACAGAAGAGGGAAATATCAAATGGGCAAGTGGGTTTAGAGAGATCAAACATGTAGGACAGTTACTACTTAGTTTTGCAACTTTGAGCAATAATCTTCCCCGTCCTAGGTTCAGTTGCCTGCTCTAATAAGAAATTTAGAACTGCTGTTGGTTAAGGTCCTACCATTTAGGTGTTTCTCTGGCTTACTTACCTCTTCACTGAGCAGGGCTTTCCTGGGTCCAAAATGTACTCGGCAGTTTGAGCCAGGCTGTCAACCACCTGCAAGACAAGGCTGCAGTATGTCAAAAAATATTCCGGCAGTGGGGGCATTCTTCAGAGGGCTCCAACTGGATCTGCACAAAGCAGGCTTATTTCACAGTCAATGCTAGGTTTGGAATCATGTTCAAACTCAAAGCAGCTCATCTCAAGGTCTCTTCTGGATAAATGCTAATGTGTCCTCTGGCATTCAGTTGATTCTGAGTCTTTTGGTCTCAGCTAAGAGAATCTGCCACTCTTTCTTACCATTTTACTCTCCTTTTTTCTCCCTAAGTCCTGAGAAAATTGCCTGCCAATTTTGTTTATATCTCTTCCTCATCAACTTGTTGGCAATCTTGTGGCAGCTGAGCCCTGGAGAGGTATGTGTCAAGTAAGAACCCTCGGGAGCCAGGATCAGTTCACTGCCTTGGGAGTGGCAGCTGTAGCAAGAGCCAAAGTGGTTCTCAGTCCAGAGATAGGCAAGCTACTAGTCCTGTCATGCCTGGAGGAGGACACAGGATTGCAGAATGCAAATAGCTCTAAATGGTTTTGATAATGGGGGACTAGGGACCAGGTGAACTCCAATGTGTGAAACTCTCTTAGGACTTTTTTAGTCTCCGATAGTACTGGAGTTCTAAAAACACACTCCCACTCCACTCAGTATACACTGTTTTCCCATTGTGATGAGTTAAGTCTTTTCATTACTCTCCTTAAGTTACCCAGTCCTTTAAGCTCACACTCCTCTCAGCTGATAATTGGCAGAGGACATGTTCCTGTTCTTTCTGTGGGTGATCTCTAATTCCCTAAGCTCCACACATGGAGTGTCTTCTCTTGCCCTCTCCAGCCTGGGGAGGCCCTTCTCCTTCATCTTTGGCCAATGCCTTTCTCTGCTCTGGATGCCATCTTAACCCTTCTCTTTGAGGATCTCTCTGAAGCAACCATGCTCTCTTTCCTTGAAGCTTATCCTTGAAGCTCCACCTTTACATAAAGCTTATCCACTCAGTGTATATGTAGAAACTACTTATGTTTATCCAGTTAAAATAGACCAGAAACCACTAATAACCGCCTTTCTTCCATAAGAAGCCTTGAAAACAACAGAATTTGGAGCCCTTCCTTGAATAATAACATAAATTGCCTTTAAAGGTTTCTATGTGTAAAAAGACTAAGATTCAGATAAATTTTTGTTTGAGACATAAAGGAAAGTCCATGTTAGTAAAAATTTTACTCTCATGCATCTAGATTTTAACCCATTTCTGATGTTATCCCAATCCTTCAGAAAAAATGTATATGGAATATAACACATATTATATATAACACCTCTGCTGTACCCTGTAGTCAAACACATTGCTATTTCTCTAATGAAACTTCTGAGTGCTCCTATTACATGGGATTTTAAAAGGCTACAAATAGCCTTTTATCAATTAACTTCTAGTTTTTCCTCCAAATCAGTTTTTGGGGAAAAAAAAAAAAAAAAGCTTGGTTGTCAGAGATTTTTAGAGATTTTGGAATTGGAGATAAGGGCTTATAAACCTATTTTAAATTTCTGTATTTACTGGCTTCATTTCGAGGTTTCCTATTCTATTCCTTGATCTGCCTGTTTTTACAGTAGTGCTATACTGTCTTAATGATTATATATATGTATAAAATATGCTTTAATATGTGATGGTGCCAGTCTCTAATTTTTACATTTTCTATTTTATGTTATTGTTTGTTTTTTTCTTTTAATTTCACTTCAGAACTGGATTTTTAGTTTGAAAAATTCCCTTGAGATTTCAATTGGAGTTGTTTTTTCTCAACGAAATACTTACTTTGGGAGTAAGCATTAAAATGTGTTCCCCTGTTCTTTAGTTGAGTCTTTTCTTTTTTGCTTACAGTGTAATTTTCATTTTATTAACATAAGCTTTTCTGTCTGTGTATTACGTATACTTTTTTTTTCTCTTTTAATTATAAACTTTGCGGTTGAGGATCCTAACTACATAACTTTGGGGAGAAGTAGCAGCAGCTCCCAGGGTTGTGCTCCGGACTCTTATGGAGAAATTGGATTTAAGTAAGCTTGGTGGCTCAGTGGTAGAGAATCCACCTGCAATGCAGGAAATTCAGGTTTAATCCCTGGGTCAGGAAGACCCCCTGGAAAAAGGAATGGCTACCCATTCCAATATTCTTGCCCGGAAAATCCCATGGACAGCGGAGCCTGGCAGGCTACAGTTCGTGAGGTTGCAAAGGTGTCAGACATAAGTTAGTCACTAAACAACAACAAATAATCCCGCCAGATAGAGTACACCAGCCAATATTATTCTGGCCTCCACCACTTCCTGTTCTTCTCTGACATCATTAATCAAATGGAGACACTCTTTCTTCTTAAACTCTGCTCCTACATGGAAACATGTCACCCAGTTTCAGATGCCTATCTAATGCCATACGTATTTCCTCACGCATTACTCTGACCAGAGTTCCTGTTGGTACCCTTTTATATTCCCATGTTCCTGGTTTCTACTTGTCCACTCATGAAACTTCCTGATTTTCACTCCTACTTTTTTGTGTTGGTACTTTCCTGCTGGCCCATACATACTTTCCCTCTTTAATATCATCAGATCTTTCAGTTTCTCAGTAACTACTTAATTTCTTGTCTTCTAAGTAATCACCCTTTTGATTTAACAATAGATACATTCACTTACAAAACACTCTTTGATATTTTTCTTAAAAGAAAGGCTGCATCATCTGCTCAGCAGACCACTTTATAATCAGAAGATCAGAAAGTATATTTTCCAATTCACTGCAGATGATAAAACAATGAAGCCAAGAGAAAGACAAAGAGGAGTGGGTAGGAGGGGAGGGAGGGAAAGAGAAAAAGATTGGTCATGAATTTTCATTTGGCACTGCAGAACTATTGGATATCAATTCTAACTTCATCGCTTACTGGCTAAGTGATCTTAGGCAAGTTAATGGGCTCGGAAATACTTAGTATCTTCGTTTTTAAAGAGGGAACTTGTACCTTACAAGGTTATTGTAATGAATTAAGTTTTTTTTTATAGTAGTATACAGAACAATGCTAACTGATAGCTTGATAAACTGTAGCTCTTTTGTCTACTTTTATGACACAAATAAAAACAGAGAAAGGAAGTTTACAACAAAAATGGTCAAATAAGACATTTGAATAAATTAAGCCCATAATTTATGACAATGAATGTAAAAATCACAGTGGTGTTAAATACAAAGTTTTAAGTATCTTCATTAAAAAGGCATAGATTTAAGAAATAAAAATCTATTTTCAATTGGTTATAGATGAACTCAGATAAAGGAGGGTTTTTCTTCCTTGCTGTGTTACTGTATTAATTTCTTCTTACTTTAAATATATAACAGAAATCATATTGACACCTATAAATGTCTCAGAAGTCACACATATTACAATACAGTTTAATATTATTTCAAGTAAACCTTTGTGATTCACTCTACTGGATATACATAAAATAAATGCCTCTTCATCACATTCCTAAAAAGTTAATAAATATTAATAAACATTAAAAAAAAAAGAAATAAAAATCTAATGATATTCTGCTTAAACAGAATGATACAGAAATGTTAAAACTGCCATGATAGGCAAGGACATACATGGTGAAATCTAAAAAGAAAGAATAAAGTAGAAATATTAACATCACAGCTCAGTCGGTAAAGAATCTGCCTGCAATGCAGGAGACCCAGGTTTGATTCCTGGGTTGGGAAGATTCCTTGGAGAAGGAAATGGCAACCCACTCCAGTATTCTTGCCTGGAGAATCCCATGGACAGAGGAGCCTGGCAGGGATTGCAGGAGTCAGACACGACTTAGTGACTTAACTACTAATCCCCTGTCCATGGGATTGCAGGAGTCAGACACGACTTAGTGACTTAACTACTAATACTACTATTAACATCACAGAAAGTAAACTTGAAAGAAAAACATTAAACTATAAAAGAGTTCCATTTTATAATGAGAAGAGGTGTAACCCACAATGAAGACAAAACTATCATGATCTTTTAAGGCTACAAAATTGAGTTTCAAAATAAATGAAGCAAAAACATGGAAATATCATGGAATACATCCAGATGCACAATGTTAGTGTCAAACTTATACATATGTTTTTAGTCTTTGACAGAATAAATGAAGTGAAAGTCAACAACTCTGCAAATGATTTGAGTGTATGATAAAAAGGACAAGGACAAGATGGTACAGTAGAGGGACTTGAGCTCACCTTCTCTCACAAAACATCAAAATCACAACTAACTGCTCAGTGAAAGTGAAAGTTGCTCAGTCACGTCTGACTCTTTGTGACCCCATGGACTATACAGTCCAAGCCAGAATTCTCCAAGCCAGAATACTGGAGTGGGTAGCCTTTCCCTTCTCCAGGGGATCTTCCCACCCCAGGGACTGAACCGAGATCCCCCACATTGCAGGCAGATTCTTTACCAGCTGAGCCCCAAGGGAAGCCTGAACTGCTGAATAACCACCAACAGAAAAAGACTGGAAACAACCAAAAAAGATATTATGCAACCAAAAACAAAGAAGAAGTCACAATGAGATGGTAGGAGGGGAACTTTTATGATATAATCAAATCCCATACTTGTTGGCTGAGTGACATCAAAACTGGAAAATAATTCTATGGTAGAGGTTCTCCTACAGGAGTGATATTTCTGAGTCCCACATCAGGCTTCCCAGTCTGTATGTCTGGCATCAAGGGGAAGAGCCCCCAGAGCATTTTATTTGAAGGCCAGCAGGGTTTCGTGGCAGGAATTCTATAGAACTGGGAAAACAGAACTCCACCCTTGTGTGAAACTCCACACAAGGTTTCACATGCACTGAGATGCAGGGCAAAGCAGTGACTTCATAGGAGCCTAGGCAAGACCTATCTGTGGGCTTTAGGGGAGGTGAAGTTTGGCTGTGGCCACAGTGGGGGCATGGACAGTTGTGGCAGAGGCACCAGGGAATATTCCTCAGTGTGAGCTCTTCCATGGGTCACCATTTTGGCACTGAGACCTGCCTCACCCAACAGCTTTCAGAGGCTCCAGTGCTGGGATGGCTTGGGCCAAACAACCAACAGTGTGAACCAAGCCCCATCCATCAACAGACAGCCTGCCTAAAGTCTTGATCCCACAGCTACCTCTAGACATGCATCTTCCATGGCCCTGCCCACCAGAGGTATATGAATCAGCCCTATCCACCAGTGGGCAGACACCAGTCCCTCTTGCCAACAAGCCTGCACAAGCCCCTGGACAAAGCTCACCCACCAGGGGGCAGACACCAGAAACAAGAACTACAATCTGTGGAACAGAGGAATAGAGTCCACAAACAGGAAGAGTTAGACAAAATGAGATGGCAAAGAAATATGTTGCATATGAAGAAATAAGATAAAAACCCAAAGAATTAATAAGTGAAGTGGAGATAGGCAATCTTCCTGAAAACTGTTTTCAGAATAATGATAGTGAAGATGATATAAGATGCTGGAAAAAGAATGGAGGCACAGACCAGAAGATACAAGAAATGGTTTTATTTATTTTTTGCTGTTTTGGCCATGCCTTGTGGCTTGTGGGATCTTTGTTCCCTGACCAAGGATTGAATCTAGGTCCTCAGCAGTGAAAGTACTGAGTCCTAACCACTGGACTGCCAGGGGAATCCCAACAAGAATTATAAATAGCTACAAGATTTAAAGAACAAACCAAGAAATAAATAATACAGTAACTGAAATGAAAAATATACTAGAAGGAAACAATAGCAGAATAAATATGGCAGAAGAATGAATAAATGAACTGAAAGAATGATAGAATAGAATAAAGAAAGATTGAAAAGAAATTAGGACAAAGAGACATCTGGAACAACAGTAAATGCACTAACATTCATATTACAGGGGTCAAAGAATGAGAAGAGAGGTACAGCTTGAGGAAATATTTGAAGAGATAACAATTGAAAACGTCCCTGGGAAATGAAATACTCAAATCCAGGAAGTGCAGAGAGCCCTTTATAGGATAAAGTCAAGGGGAAACATACCAAGGCACACATTAATCAAAAATTAAATACAAAGAGAAAATATTAAAAGCAACAAGAGGAAAGCAACAAGTAGCATGCAAAGGAATCCCTATAAGGTTATCAGCTGATTTTTCAGCAGGCCAGAAGGGAGTGGCATGTTACATTTAAAATGATTTAAGAAAAAAAGCCTACAATCAAGAATATTCTACCCAGCAAGGCTTTCATTCAGATTTGATGGAGAAATTAAAAGCTTTACAGAAGAGGATAGCTAAGAGAATTCAACACCATCAAACCAGCTTTACAACAAATGCTAAAGGAATTTCTGTAAGTGGAAAAGGAAAGCCCAGAACAAGAAACAAGAAAATTGTGAATGGAAAATCCTAAAGATGCTATCAGAAAACTACTAGAGCTCATCAGTGAACATGGTAAAGTTTCTGGATACAAAATTAATATATGGAAATCTCTAGCAAGTATATATCACATCAGATCAGATCAGATCAGTTGCTCAGTCGTGCCCGACTCTTTGCGACCCCATGAATCGCAGCACACCAGGCCTCCCTATCCATCACCGACTCCCGGAGTTCACTCAGACTCATGTCCATCGAGTCAGTAATGCCATCCAGCCATCTCATCCTCTGTCGTCCCCTTCTCCTCTTGCCCCCAATCCCTCCCAGCATCATAGTCTTTTCCAATAAGTCTACTCTTTGCATGAGGTGGCCAGAGTACTGGAGTTTCAGCTTTAGCATCATTCCTTCCAAAGAAATCCCAGGGCTGATCTCCTTCAGAATGGACTGTTTGGATCTCCTTGCAGTCCAAGGGACTCTAAAGTCTTCTCCAACACCACACTTCAAAAGCATCAATTCTTCGGCGCTCAGCCTTCTTCACAGTCCAACTCTCACATCCATACATGACCACAGGAAAAACCATAGCCTTGACTAGACGAACTTTTGTTGGCAAAGTAATGTCTCTGCTTTTGAATATGCTATCTAGGTTGGTCATAACTTTCCTTCCAAGGAGTAAGCATCTTTTAATTTCATGGCTGCAGTCACCATCTGCAGTGATTTTGGAGCCCAGAAAAATAAAGTCTGCCACTGTTTCCACTGTTTCCCCATCTATTTCCCATGAAGTGGTGGGACCGGATGCCATGATCTTTGTTTTCTGAATGTTGAGCTTTAAGCCAACTTTTTCACTCTCCACTTTCATTTTCATCAAGAGGCTTTTGAGTTCCTCTTCACTTTCTGCCATAAGGGTGGTGTCATCTGCATATCTGAGGTTATTGATATTTCTCCCGGCAATCTTGATTCCACCTTGTGTTTCTTCCAGTCCAGCGTTTCTCATGATGTACTCTGCATAGAAGTTAAATAAACAGGGTGACAATATACAGCCTTGACGTACTCCTTTTCCTTTTTGGAACCAGTCTGTTGTTCCATGTCCAGTTGTTTTGTTTTTTTTTGACTTACTTCTTTTTTTTTTTTTTAATTTTTTATTCCTTTATTTCTCATGTGTTCCCCATCCTGAACCCTCCTCCCTCCATGTCCAGTTTTAACTGTTACTTCCTGACCTGCATATAGGTTTCTCAAGAGGCAGATCAGGTGGTCTGGTATTCCCATCTGTTTCAGAATTTTCCACAGTTTATTGTGATCCACACAGGCAAAGGCTTTGGCATAGTCAATAAAGCAGAAATAGATAACAACAAATAGCAGAATAGCAGAAAGAGAACTTAAGGAAACAATCTCATTTACCATTACATCAAAAATATAAAATACCTAGGAGTACAGATGTGAGAGTTGGACCATAAAGAAGGCTGACACCAAAGAATTGATGCTTTCAAATTGGGGTTCTGGAAAAGACTCTTGAGAATCACTTGGACAGCAAGGAGAACAAACCAGTCAATCCTAAAGGAAATCAACCCTGAATATTCATTGGAAGATTGATGCTGAAGCTGAATCTCCAATACTGTGGCCACCTGATGTGAAGAGCCGACTCATTGAAAAAGACCCTGATGCTGGGAAAGACTGAGGGCAAAAGGAGAAGGAGAGGACAGAGGATGAGATGGTTGGATGGCATCACCAACTCAATGGATGTGAGTTTGAGCAAACTCTGGGAGATGGTAAAGGACATGGAAGCCTGGTGTGCTGCAGTTCATGGGGTTGCAAAGAGTTAGAAATGAGTTAGCAACTGAACAACAACAATAACAACAAAACCTATTAATAGCTAGGGAGGCAAAATACCTGTACTCTGAAAACTATAAGATGCTGATAAAATAAATTAAAGTTAGAATGAACAGTTAGAAATATACACCATGTTCTTGGACTGGAAGAATCATTATTGTTAAAATGAGCATACTACCCAAGGCAATCTACAAATTCAGGGCAATTGCTATCAAATCACTAAGGGCATTTTTCACAGAACTAGAAGAAATGTTTTAAAAGTTTGTAAAACATTTTAAAATAACCAAAACAATCTCGAGAAAGAATAGCCAAACAGCCAAAACAATCTTGAGAAAGAATCATGGAGGTGGACAAAACATGCTTCCTGACTTCAGCATATACTACAAAGCTACAGTAATCAGAACAGTATGGTACTGGCACAAATACAGACATATAGATCAGTGGGATAGGATAGAAAGCCCAAATTTAAACCCACACATTTATGGTCAATTAATCTACAACACTATATTCTTGAGCCAAAGATGGAGAAGCTCTATACACTCAGCAAAAACAAGACCGGGAGCTGACTGTGGCTCAGATCATGAACTCCTTATTGCCAAATTCAGACTTAAATTGAAGGAAGTGGGGAAAACCACTAGACCATTCAGGTACAACCTAAAACAAATTCCTTATGATTGTACAGTGGAAGTGAGAAATAGATTTGTGGGACTAGATCTGATAGACAGAGTGCCTGATGAACTATGGATGGAGGTTCATGACATTGCACAAGAAGACAGGTATCAAGACCATCCCCAAGAAAAAGAAATGTAAAAAAGCAAAATGGCTGTCTGGGGAGGCCTTATAAATAGCTGTGAAAGAAGAGAAGTGAAAAGCAAAGGAGAAAAGGAAAGATACACCCATTTGAATGCAGAGTTCCAAAGAAGAGCAAGGAGAAATAGAGGAAAAGAATAGAATGGGAAAGACTAGAGATCTCTTCAAGAAAATTAGAGATACCAAGGGGCCATTTCATGCAAAGATGGGCTCAATAAAGGACAGAAATGGTATGGCCCTAACAGAAGCAGATGATATTAAGAAGAGGTGGAAAGAATACACAGATGAACTGTACAAAAAAGATCTTCATGACCCAGATAATCATGATGGTGTGATCACTCACACTCACCTACAGCCAGACATCCTGGAATGTGAAGTCAAGTGGGCCTTAGGAAGCATCACTACGAACAAAGCTAGTGGAGGTGATGGAATTCCAGTTGAGCTATTTCAAATCCTGAAAGATGATGCTGTGAAAGTGCTGCACTCAATATGTCAGCAAATTTAGAAAACTCAGCAGTGGCCACACGACTGGAAAAGGTCCGTTTTCATTCCAATCTCAAAGAAAGGCAGTGACAAAGAATGCTCAAACTACTGCACCATTGCACTCATCTCACACGCTAGTAAAATAATGCTCAAAATTCTCCAAGCCAGGCTTCGGCAATACATGAACCGTGAACTTCCAGATGTTCAAGCTGGTTTTAGAAAAGGCAGAGGAACCAGAGATCAAATTGCCAACATCCGCTGGATCATCAAAAAAGCAAGAGAGTTCCAGAAAAACATCTATTTCTGCTTCATTGACTATGCCAAAGCCTTTGACTGTGTGGATCACAATAAACTGTGGAAAATTCTGAAAGAGATGGGAACACCAGACCACCTGATCTGCCTCTTGAGAAACCTGTATGCAGGCCAGGAAGCAACAGTTAGAACTGGACATGGAACAACAGACTGGTTCCAAATAGGAAAAGGAGTATGTCAAGGCTGCATATTGTCACCCTACTTATTTAACTTCTATGCAGAGGACATCATGAGAAACGCTGGGCTGGAGGAAGCACAAGCTGGAATCAAGATTGCCAGGAGAAATATCAATAACCTCAGATATGCAGATGACACTACCCTTATGGCAGAAAGTGAAGAGGAACTAAAAAGCCTCTTGATGAAGGTGAAAGAGGAGAGTGAAAAAGTTGGCTTAAAACTCAACATTAAAAAACGAAGATCATGGCATCTGGTCCCATCACTTCATGGGAAATAGATGGGGAAACAGTGGAAACAGTGTCAGACTTTATTTTTGGGGGCTCCAAAATCACTGCAGATGGTGATCGCAGCCATGAAATTAAAAGACGCTTACTCCTTGGAAGGAAAGTTACGACCAACCTAGACAGCATATTCAAAAGCAGAGACATTACTTTTCAACAAAGGTCCATCTAGTCAAGGCTAATGTTTTTCCAGTAGTCATGTATGGATGTGAGAGTTGGACTGTGAAGAAGGCTGAGTGCTGAAGAATTGATGCTTTTGAACTGTGGTGTTGGAGAAGACTCTTGAGAGTCCCTTGGACTGCAAGGAGATCCAACCAGTCCATCCTAAAGCAGATCAGTCCTGGGTGTTCATTGGATGGACTGATGTTGAAGCTGAAACTCCAATACTTTGGCCACCTGATGCGAAAAGCTGACTCATTTGAAAAGACCTTGATGCTGGGAAATATTGAGGGCAGGAGGAGAAGGGGATGGCAGAGGATGAGATGGTTGGATGGCATCACCGACTCAATGGACATGAGTTTGGGTGGACTCTGGGAGTTGGTAATGGACAGGGAGGCCTGGCATGCTGCAGTTCATGGGGCCAGAAAGAGTCGGACACTACTGAGTGACTGAACTGAGCTGAACTGAACTGAATATATAACAAAGGAGGCAAGAATATACAGTAAAGACAGCTTCAATAACTGGTGTTCAGAAAACTGGACAGCTACATGTAACAGAATGCAATTAGAATATTCTCTTAACACCCCATACAAAAGTAAACTCAAAATGAATTAAATATATAAACATAAGACCAAATATTATAAAACTCCTAGATGAAAACATAGGAATAACACTCTTTGACATAAATTGTAGAAATGTTTTTTTTTGGAGCTGTCTCCTAGACTAATGGATGTAAACACACAAAAAAGGAAATGTAAACTTAAAAGCCTTTGTACAGCAAAGAAACTGTAGACAAAATAAAAAGACAACTGACATATTGGGAGGAAACCAATGTTGGCCCCCTTCCCCCACCAAGTTATAGAAGCCAGATGTTGGTGCTTCACTGCCAGAAGCCAGGAAGCCACAATTATCATAATGACAAGGGAGGTCAAAGAACAGCCAAAGGGGTGTTTTTGAGAATTGTATAGTTAGTTAACAGATGAGCAGTCAATGCTGCTTAACACGTAGTACAAAAGAAACAAGAATGGAGGAACAGGAGGCTGAAGGTACATAGCCCTGTTAAAAATTATTCTTTACTTGGTTCCCTAACCTGAACCAAGGTTTTGGTTTAGAACCTGCCAGCTGAAAATACACAGTTAGGTCCGTAGGAGGAAGAACACTTCAACAACCCCTCTTCTAGGTTTCTCCTGAGGAAGAAATGTCCACAGGAAGCATGGAGAACCTGCTGCCTGAACTATGGAGAAGGAGGTACATGTAGCATAAGGACGGGACTGTTGTAGCCATGAAAATGCATCTTTCAGATCTCCAGCTTCAGGGAATGTGACTGACTCATTGTTTTCATGACCATGTTTATGCTGAGGTAATGATTCCCAGGAGCTGCTCCTAGCTACTGACTGAACTTGGCAGGGATACTAAGGCAGATTTGTTTCTGAGAGTTGCAGAATTTGGTTGATGGGCAACTTTGGCCCAATTTTGCTGACTTTTTTCTTACAAATGTGTTACAGACTGACTTCTCCTGCTCAGCACACCTTTCTTCCTTCTCTTCTTCACAGAGGTTAGACCTGTAACAGCTAACCCAGTTCCCCCAGCCCCACTCCCCAGTTCCTTCCCTATCTACCCTCACAAGTGTTTTCCTATACAAATCTCTTGAATGTATAATTCTATCTAGGCATCACCTTCTCAGAGAACCCAAAGAAATTACAAAACTCTTTTCTAAAGTGGTTGTGTAATTTTATAGTCCCACTGGTAATGTATTAGAATTCTAATTGTTCCACATCCTCACCAACAGTTGGTATTGTAGTTTTGAGTCCATGGGGTCACAAAGAGTTGGACATGGCTGAGCACCTGAACAAGAACAGAAGGTGCAATGTGGTATCTCTGCTGCTGCTAAGTCACTTCAGTCGTGCCCGACTCTGTGACCCCATAGACGGCAGCCCACCAGGCTCCCCCGTCCCTGGGATTCTCCAGGCAAGAACACTGGAGTGGGTTGCCATTTCCTTCTCCAATGCATGAAAGTGAAAAGTGAAAGTGAAGTTGCTCAGTCATCTCCGACTCTTAGCAATCTCATTGTAGCTTTAATTTGCATTTCTCTACTACCCCAATTATGTTGAATGTGTTTTCATGTGTTTATTTTCGTCTATATGTAATCAGATCAGATCAGATCAGTCGCTCAGTCATGTCCGACTCTTTGTGACCCCATGAATCGCAGCACGCCAGGCCTCCCTGTCCATCACCGACACCCGGAGTTCACTCAGACTCACGTCCATCAAGTCAGTGATGCCATCGAGCCATCTCATCCTCCGTCGTCCCCTTCTCCTCCTGCCCCCAATCCCTCCCAGCATCACAATATTTTCCAATGAGTCAACTCTTTGCATGAGGTGGCCAAAGTACTGGAGTTTCAGCTTTAGCATCATACCTTCCAAAGAAATCCCAGGGCTGATCTCCTTCAGGATGGACTGGTTGCATCTCCTTGCAGTCCAAGGGACTCTCAAGAGTCTTCTCCAACACCACAGTTCAAAAGCATCAATTCTTCAGCACTCAGCCTTCTTCACAGTCCAACTCTCACATCCATACATGACCACAGGAAAAACCATAGCCTTGACTAGACGGACTTTTGTTGGCAAAGTAATGTCTCTGCCTTTCAATATGCTATCTAGGTTGGTCATAACTTTCCTTCCAAGGAGTAAGCGTCTTTTAATTTCATGGCTGCAGTCACCATCTGTAGTGATTTTGGAGCTCAGAAAAATAAAGTCTGTTTCCCCATCTATTTCCCATGAAGTGGTGGGACCGGATGCCATTATCTTTGTTTTCTGAATGTTGAGCTTTAAGCCAACTTTTTCACTCTCCTCTTTCACCTTCATCAAGAGGCTTTTGGGTTCCTCTTCACTTTCTGCCATAAGGGTGGTGGCATCTGCATATCTGAGGTTATTGATATTTCTCCCGGCAATCTTGATTCCACCTTGTGTTTCTTCCAGTCCAGCATTTCTCATGATGTACTCTGCATAGAAGTTAAATAAACAGGGTGACAATATACAGCCTTGACGTACTCCTTTTCCTATCTGGAACCAGTCTGTTGTTCCATGTCCAGTTCTAACTGTTGCTTCCTCACCTGCATACAAATTTCTCAAGAGGCAGATCAGGTGGTCCGGTATTCCCATCTCTTTCAGAATTTTCCACAGTTTATTGTGATCCACACAGTCAAAGGTTTTGGCATAGTCAATAAAGCAGAAATAGATGTTTTTCTGGAACTCTCTTGCTTTTTCCATGATCCAGGGGATGTTGGCAATTTGATCTCTGGTTCCTCTGCCTTTTCTAAAACCAGCTTGAACATCAGGAAGTTCATGGTTCACATATTGCTGAAGCCTGGCTTGGAGAATTTTGAGCATTACTTTACTAGCGTGTGAGATGAGTGCAATTGTGTGTTAGTTTGAGCATTCTTTGGCATTGCCTTTCTTTGGGATGGGAATGAAAACTGACCTTTTCCAGTCCTGTGGCCACTGCTGAGTTTTCCAAATTTGCTGGCGTATTGAGTGCAGCACTTTCACAGCATCATCTTTCTGGATTTGGAATAGCTCTGTGTCCAAATATTTTGTCCATTTCCTCATTGGGTTGTTTGACTTATTATTACTGAATTGAGTTCTTTATAGATTTTTGAACATAAATCCTTTATCAGTTATGCATTTTTAAGTTATTATTTACTGATATGTAGTCTATCTTTTCATTTTCTTAAGTGTTGAACAAAAGAAGTTAATAATTTTTGATATTCAATTTAGAATTTTTGCTTTATTTTTTGCACTTTTTGTTTCTTTGTAGAAATTGTGGTCAACTCAGGGTCACATAGATTATCTGCTATGCTTTCTTCTAGCTGTTTTATAGATGGAGGTTTACAATCAGACCTATCATTCAAGTTAATTTTTGCATATGGTGTGCATCTAGGCTCATTAAGAAACTTTTTAATACCTTTATGATACCAGTTAACTCTTAACATAAGTTCATGATACCTACTTTGTTGAAGGAAGAATATTTCATTCATTTAATTATATTCAATATGATGAGTATGTAAATATCAAAGCTAACTTCCAATTTATAAATGTAATTTATATCATATAAATATATAGAAAGGAACAAAACCTAAATTCAAATGTGTTAAGGCAGCGTTTATTCAAGAATACTGGTTATTACTGAAAAAATTATATACGCATGTAAGTTGTTTTAGGCATAATTCAGTAAATTAAAAATAAAAAATTTACCTTTTTTCTGCAAAAAAACCCTAATTAAATATATAAATATAAGACCAGGGGCAGGGCCGGGCATGGTAACGGCTAGGCTGCTGGGCTGGAGGGAGGAGGAGGGACCGGTATCTGCCGCCGCTACCGCTGCCGCCGAAGTTAATTAAAAAAAAAAAAAAAAATATATATATATATATGTATAAATATAAGACCAGATACTATAAAACTCCTAGATGAAAACATAGGAATAATACTCTTTGACATAAATCGAAGCAATGTTTTCTTGGATCTGTCTCCTAGTGTAATGGATATAAAAACAAAAACAAGCAAATATAAACTTAAAAGCCTTTGTGCAGCAAAGAAACTATAGACAAAATAAAAAGACAACTGACAGATTGAGAGGAAATATTTGCAAATGAAGTGACCAACAAAACATTAATTTCCAAAATGTAGAAACAGCTCATACAGCTTAAGTATCAGAAAACAAACAACTCAGTCTAAAGATTGCCAGGAGACCTCAACAGATATTTCTCCAAAGATGACTTATGGCCAATAGGCACATTAAATATGCTCAATATTGCTAATTATTAGAGAAATGCAAATCAAAACTACAATGAGATGTCACTCATACCAGTCAGATTAGCCATCATTAAAAACTCTACCAGTAATAAATGCTGAAAAGGGTGTGAAGAATAAGGAACGCCCCTACACTATTGGTGGGAATGTAGTTTGGTGCAACCATCATGGAAAACAGTATGGATATTCCTTAAAAAAACTGAAAATAGAGTTACCATTTGATCCTACAATCCTACTCCTGGGCACATTAAAAAAATACGTGCACCCCAGTGTTCATAGAAGCACTATTTGCAATAGCCAAAGACATGAAAGGAATCTAAATATCCATTGACAGATGAATGGATGAAGTTGTTGTACATATATACAATGGAACATTACTCAGCCATAAAAAAGAATGGAATATTGCCCATTTGCAGGAACATGGTTGGACCTAGAGAGTATCATTTTCACTTACTAGTGAAGTAAGTCAGAGAAAGACAAATATCATACATCACTTATATGTATAATCTAAAATACGAACCAAGTGAACTTATTCACAAAACAGATCTGAAGATATAGAAAACAATCTTAATGGTTACCAAAGGTGATAGTGGGAGTGGGGGCAGGGAGCGATACATCAGGACTTTGGGGTTGACATACACTTCTGTATCAAAAATAGGTAGACAATAAAGACTCCATAACCAATATAGGTAAATAACATTGACTCCATAAAATAACAACATCATGTACACAGTTAAATATATATACACAGTTATATACTAATATACATACAGAAGTTTCATATATATATATATAGTTGAGATATATAATATATAAATATAGTATATTTATATGAGTGTAGAAATATAGAGGATTGGGATGCCAGCCTTCTATGGAGTGGAAAATTCTCATATAACTTATAGTTATCCCTATTTATATGCAGTTGGTTTCCTCCATATCTGCTGTCCCACCTATCTGTATCAACCAACTACAGATCACTTAGGACTGTAGAATTGCCTACTGAAAAAAATTCATGTGTAAGTGAACACACACAGTTCAAACCCTTGTTGTTCAAGGTTCAACTGTAAATAAATAAAATATATAATCAAAATACACATGACCTAAATCAAATCCCTTACAATTATACAGTGGAAGTGACAGATGGATTCAAGGGATTATATCTGATAGAGTGTCTGAAGTCCTATGGACAGAGCTTCATAACATTGTACAGGAGGCAGTGACCAAAACCATCCCAAAGAAAAAGAAATGCAAGAAGGCAAAATGGTTGTATGAGGAGGGCTTACAAATAGCTGAGAAAATAAGAGAAGTAAAAGGCAAAGGAGAAAAAGATATGCTTACTGAATGTAGAGTTCCAAAGAATAGCAAGGAGAGCTAAGAAAGACTTCCTAAGGGAACAGTGCAAAGAAATAAAGGAAAACAACAGAATGGGAAAGATTAGAGATCTCTTCAAGAAAATTGTAGATACCAAGGGAACATTTCATGCAAAGATGGCCACAATAAAGAACAGAAACAGCAAGGGCCTAACAGAAGCAGAAGAGATTAAGAGAAATGGAAAGACTACACAGGTGAACTATCCAAAAAAGGTCTTAATGAGCTGGATAACCATGATGGTGTGGTCACTAACCTAGGGCCAGACATCTTGGAGTGTGAAATCAAGTGGGCCTTAGGAAGCAGTACTATGAACAAAGCCAGTGGAGGTGATGGAATTTCAGCTGAGCTATTTCAAATCCTAAAAGATGATGCTGTTAAAGTGCTGCACTCAATATGCCAGAAAATTTGGAAAACTCAGCAGTGGCCACAGGACTGGAAAAGGGCAGTTTTCATCCTAATCCCAAAGAAAGGCAATAAGGAGATCAAACCAGTCAATTCTAAAGGAACTCAATCCTGAATATTCATTGGAAGGAATGACGCTAAAGCTGAAGCGCCAGTGTTTTGGCCAACTGATGAAAAGAGCCAGCATTGCAAAAGACCCTGCTGCTGGGAAAGGATGAGGGCAGGAGGAGAAGGGGACAACAGAGAATGAGATGATTGGATGGTGTCACTGACTCAATGGACATGAGTTTGAGCAAAACGCAAACTCTGGGAGATGGTGAAGGATGGGGAAGGCTGGCATTCTTTAGTCCATGTTGTTGCAAAGAGTTAGACATGACTTAGCAGACAACAAAGCCATAGAATAGGAGGCAAAAAAAAAAAAAAAAAAGGTTGTAGGGTCCTTGTGCTATTTAGAAAGTAGCAAAAGTACTACTTTACATTAGACTTTAATAAAAAAAGAATATGTTATTTCTAGGGCTGCTCCTAAAAACAATGAAAAAATTATAACAAGTTAGTAAAGAGGAAAAATAGACTAATAAAAATTCTTAGTAAATTGAAAGGAAGGCAATAATAGTAAAAGGAATGTAGAACATATGGGACTTATAGCAAATAGTCCGATAGATTTAAACCAGAATGTATGAATAATTATATTAAGTGTAAATCGACTAAACTGTCCGATTAAAAGATAAAGATCATATTGGATTAAAAAACAAACTCCAGTATATGGTACTTATAAAGGACATGTTTGAAATATAAAGACACTTAGGTTGACATTAAAAGGATGGAAAATGATATATCAAGCAACTCTAGCTAAAGGAATTGGTGAATCTATGTTAAAATCAAAGTAGTAGTTGTTGTTAAGTTGTCCAGTCGTGTCCAACACAGTGACCCCATAGACTACAGCATATCAGGTCTCCTTATCCCTCACCATCTCCTGGAGTTTGCCCAAGTTCATGCTCATTGTATCAGTGTGCCAAGCCATCTCATCCTCTGACACCCTCTTCTTCTGCCCTCAATCTTTCCTAATATCAGAGACTTCTCCAATGAGTCATCTGTTCACATCAGATGACCAAAATACTGGAGTTTCAGCTTCAGCATCAGTCCTTCCAGTGAATATTCAGGGTTGATCTCCCTTAAGATTGACTGGTTTGATTTTCTTGCTGTGTAAGGGACTTTCAGGAGTCTTCTCCAGCAACCACAGTTTGAAGGCATGAATTCTTTGGCCTTCTGCCTTCTTTATGGTTCATCTCTCACAAAGTAGTATTGAATCAAAGAAATTACTGGAAATAATAATACATTTAAAATGATAGAAGAGTCAATCCAACAAGATCATATAAATTATTTAATTGTAAGCACATATAGATTAGCTCTTTGTTCAGCAAATATCTACTTCTTAACCCTTCCCAACCACCTCCATAGAGAAATACATTTCTATATCCCACTGAAGATGCACTAGTCCATGGGGGTGAGTTGCTTGGCCAACAGAATGTAAACAGAAGTGCCAGATTGCCAGCTCTGAGCACATGCTTTAAGAGGTAATCCATGTTTCCATTTGTATTTCTGAAAGTTTCTAACCTCCATGATGAAAATAATAGCCCCAGGTAGACACTGCCCCTTCAGACTAAGCTGCAGAATGAGACATTCAGAATAGACTATAGCTAGGGGTCGCACAGAGTCGGACACGACTGAAGCGACTTAGCAGCAGCAGCAGCAGGAACGAAGTCCAGCCAATCTGCAGCTGTGCTACCTCAGCTGACCTGCAAACCCATGAGTGAGAACTTAGTAGAACTGACATTGCTATGTGCCACTAAAATTCTGTGAATGCTTATCGTGCAACAAGATATGACTGATAGATCGCCTAATAACAAAACTTCAATATATAGCTATAAAGTAAAAAATGTAACTAAAAGAAGAAATAGATCAATCGTACCCTTAATTGCCATCTGATAGAAAAGTAGACCAAAACCCAGTATGTGAAAGATTGGAAAAGCAGAGTAGCATCCTGATCTCACTGACATACATAAATCACTGTGGCTCACAACTGCAGAATGCTCAGTTTTCATTTTCACAAGAAACATTTTCTAACGTTCACCATATGCCAGGGCACTGCTATATTTAAAATAGGTAACTAACAAGAGCCTACTATATAGCACTGTCAACTCTGCTCAATACTCTGTAATAACCTAAATGAAAAAGAATTTGATAGACACATGTAAATGTATAACTGAATCACTCTTCTGTACACCTGCATCTAATAGAACATTGTTAATCAACTATACTCCAATATAAAATTTAAAAATTGAAATATATTTCTAAAGGATTGAAATCATACAGAGCTTGATGTTCTCTAAGTAGAAATCAATAAAATATAGCTAGAAAACTCTTAAATGTTTTGGGGGAAAGCAACATAATTTCATTTAACCCATAGATCAGAGACGAAGTAACAATGGAAGTTAATTTGATTTGTTAAGCAGTCTGGCAGCCATTAGGTTTGCCTATTCAATGTAGAAAACCCTACAATTATCCTCTTCTGATTGTTTTATTCATGATTAATTATTTTCCTAATTACTAGTTAGAAAGTGTTTCTCTCCTACAGTGATAATTTACATTTAAAAGACTTTTCCACAGTGAAGGGATAGTTAAATTGTTATAGATGAATGAGAAAAAATACTGGTGACTAATCGTTTATTGGGTGAAGTGAAGGGTGAAAGGCATTAAAGTGCAGTGAAAAATAAAGGTAATTAGCAGTAAATGCATTATTAAATATGGATGAAAGACTTTTAATTAAACTGTTGTTTTTCACTATTTCACTGAAATAACATTAAATTGACTATTTCATCAAAATAGCATATTGGAGACAAAAAAGTCACTGTTAAAAAGAAAAATAAATAATGATAATTACTGTGACTCAAATGATAATCCATTATGCTCAGAACCAAATGAACAAAAGTAGCCAAATAGAAAGCAAGCAAATACAGCAAATGATAGCATCCATCCCATTAACGTAGTTAATTGGAGTTTGAGTTTTATAATATTGTGCATGTTTAGTTTGGTTTCACAGTGTATTATATGTTACAAAGGTAAGGGAGTTATATCTTCTGTTGTTTGAACATATTTTAAAATGTCATAATAAAATAATGTAGAAAAATATTGATAATATTAAAAGTTTTTTATTTAAATGGGTATGTAAATTTTGAGTTAGAGAAGCAACACTGAAAATGGCTGTGTGTGTGTGATAAGCACTTTTGAAATAACAAATATATGTGTATTGGTCTAACTCCACCCTTTATACAAAGTTTTATCTTTGACACCCAATTACTGACGTAAAGCTATTAAACCCTTATTCATGGGGAATAAATTCCAGTACTTCCAGTGGACGCCTGCAAACCCAGATAGTGAAGTGAAGTCACTAAGTCATGTCCAACTCTTTGTGAGCCCATGGACTGTAGCCCGCCAGGCTCCTCTGTCCATGGGATTCTCCAGGCAAGAATACTGGAGTGGGTTGCCATTTCCTTCTCCAGGGGATCGTCCCAACCCAGGGATTGAACCTGGGTCTCCTGCACTGCAGGCAGACGTTTTATCCTCTGAGCCACCAGGGAAGCCCAGATAGTAGCAAATCCTAAACAGCTGACTCTTGAACAACATGGGTCTGAACTGTGCTGGTCCACTTGTATAAAAATTATTTTTCAATAATTACATACTATAGTACTACAAAATCTGCAGTTGGTTGGTTAAATTCATGGATGTGGTACTGCAGATATGGAAAATTGTTGCAGATTTTTTATTGTGTGGAGTCCATGTCCTGAGCCTCTGGATCATTCAAGGGTCAGCTGTACTATGATTTTTCCTATAGTAATGGACTGGTAGCATATACAACATGGACAAGCTTGACAAAGGCATGATTCATGCCCTGGCCAGGACAGAGCAGAATGGGATGAGATTTCATAATGTTATTCAGAAAGGCGTGCAGTTAAAAACTTATAGGTCATTTATTTCTAGAACTTTCCATGCAGTATTTTTGGACCACAATTTAACATGGGCCACTGAAACCATGGATAAAGGAGGACTACTGTAATTTATTATACAGTGGAAGTGAGAAATAGATTTAAGGGCCTAGATCTGATAGATAGAGTGCCTGATGAACTATGGAATGAGGTTCATGACATTGTATAGCAGACAGAGATCAAAACCATCCCCATGGAAAAGAAATGCAGAAAAGCAAAATGGCTGTCTGGGGAGGCCTTACAAATAGCTGTGAAAAGAAGAGAAGCGAAAAGCAAAGGAGAAAAGGAAAAATATAAGCATCTGAATGCAGAGTTCCAAAGAACAGCAAGAAGAGATAAGAAAGCCTTCTTCAGCAATCAATGCAAAGAAATAGAGGAAAACAACAGAATGGGAAAGACTAGAGATCTCTTCAAGAAAATCAGAGATACCAAGGGGACATTTCATGCAAAGATGGGCTTGATAAAGGACAGAAATGGTACAGCCCTAACAGAAGCAGAAGATATTAAGAAGAGGTGGCAGGAATACACAGACGAACTGTACAAAGTAGATCTTCACGACTCAGATAATCACGATGGTGTGATCATTGACCTAGAGCCAGACATCCTGGAATGTGAAGTCCAGTGGGCCTTAGAAAGCATCACTACGAACAAAGCTAGTGGAGGTGATGGAATTCCAGTTGAGCTATTCCAAATCCGGAAAGATGATGCTGTGAAAGTGCTGCACTCAATATGCCAGCAAATTTGGAAAACTCAGCAGTGGCCACAGGACTGGAAAAGGTCAGTTTTCATTCCAATCCCAAAGAAAGGTAATGCCAAAGAATGCTCAAACTACCGCACAATTGCACTCATCTCAACACGCTAGTAAAGTAATGCTGAAAATTCTCCAAGCCAGGCTTCAGCAATATGTGAACTGTGAACTTCCTGATGTTCAAGCTGATTTTAGAAAAGGCAGAGGAACCAGAGATCAAATTGCCAACATCCGCTGGATCATGGAAAAAGCAAGAGAGTTCCAGAAAAACATCTATTTCTGCTTTATTGACTATGCCAAAACCTTTGACTGTGTGGATCACAATAAACTGTGGAAAATTCTGAAAGAGATGGGAATACCAGACCACCTGATCTGCCTCTTGAGAAATTTGTATGTAGGTCAGGAAGCAACAGTTAGAACTGGACATGGAACAACAGACTGGTTCCAAATAGGAAAAGGAGTTCATCAAGGCTGTATATTGTCACCCTGTTTATATAACTTCTATGCAGAGTACATCATGAGAAACGCTGGACTGGAAGAAACACAAGGTGGAATCAAGATTGCCGGGAGAAATATCAATAACCTCAGATATGCGGATGACACCGCCCTTATGGCAGAAAGTGAAGAGGAACTTAAAAGCCTCTTGATGAAAATGAAAGAGGAGAGTGAAAAAGTTGGCTTAAAGCTCAACATTCAGAAAACAAAGATAATGGCATCCGGTCCCACCACTTCATGGGAAATAGATGGGGAAACAGTGGAAACAGTGTCAGACTTTATTTTTGGGGGCTCCAAAATCACTGCAGATGGTGACTGCAGCCATGAAATAAAAAGACGCTTACTCCTTGGAAGGAAAGTTATGACCAACCTAGATAGCATATTCAAAAGCAGAGACATTACTTTGCCAACAAAGGTCCGTCTAGTCAAGGCTATGGTTTTTCCTGTGGTCATGTATGGATATGAGAGTTGGACTGTGAAGAAGGCTGAGCACCGAAGAATTGATGCTTTTGAATTGTGGTGTTGGAGAAGACTCTTGAGAGTCCCTTGGACTGCAAGGAGATGCAACCAGTCCATTCTGAAGGAGATCAGCCCTGGGATTTCTTTGGAGGGAATGATGGTAAAGTTGAAACTCCAGTACTTTGGCCACCTCATGCGAAGAGTTGACTCATTGGAAAAGACTATGATGCTGGGAGGGATTGGGGGCAAGAGGAGAAGGGGACGACAGAGGATCAGATGGCTAGATGGCATCACTGACTCGATGGACATGAGTCTGAGTGAACTCCTCGAGTTGGTGATGGACAGGGAGGCCTGGCGTGCTGCGATTCATGGGGTTGCAAAGAGTCAGACACGACTGAGCAACTGAACTGAACTGTAATTTATTGAGCAATAAGAGTCTCTGATACAGAGCTTCTAAATCCTTTAATATTTCCTGACTCATAGAAGCAAGAGGTGGGCTCCTGGATGAGGGTTGGTCATTAGACCAAACTATGATTAGAAGGTTTAACTTTCAGCCTTACCTACCCCATCCTCTGGAGAAGGTGGAGTATCTGGAAAATGAGTTAACTGGTCATGCCTACATGATGCAACCTCCATTAAAATCCCTAAATTAAGGGGTTTAGAAAGTTTACAGCTAACTAAACTTGTGCAGATGTCTGGAAGGTGGCAGGGAAGCTCAGTGAAACTTCCCACATACTTTGCCCAATGCATCTATTTCATCTGCTTGTTTCTGGGTTGTATTCTTTTATAAAAAGTGAATAATCTAGTAAACAAAATGTTTTCCTAAGTGCTGTGAACTACTCTAGCAAATTTTCAGATCCAAACTAGGGGGAATCATGGGAATCTCTCATTTACAGCTGGTTGGTCACAAACATGGAGAAGGCAATGGCACCCCACTCCAGTACTCTTGCCTGGAAAATCCCATGGATGGAGGAGCCTGGTAGACTGCAGTCCATGGGGTCGTTAAGAGTCGGGCACGACTGAGCGACTTCACTTTCACTTTTCACTTTCATGCATTGGAGAAGGAAATGGCAACCCACTCCAGTATTCTTGCCTGGAGAATCCCATGGACAGAGGAGCCTAGTGGGCTGCCGTCTATGGGGTCATACAGGGTTGGACACGACTGAAGCAACTTAGCAGCAGCAGGTCACGAGCATAGGTGAGGACCTGGACTGTGACTGACACTTGAAATTGGGGTGAAGGGCAGTCTTGTGGGACTGAGCTCCTAAACTCTGGGATCTGTGCTAACCTCAGGTAGATAGTATCAGAATTGAACTGAATTGTATGTAGGTCAGCCAGCTTGTGTCAGAGAATTGGTCAATGGATGTCCTCTCCTTCACTGGCAGGTGGGTTCTTTACCACTAGTACCACCTTGGAAGCCGAAACACCACTGGGGTTTCTTGTAAATGAAGGCAGGTCATAAGGGAGGGAATACATATCTAATAGTAGCCGATGAAGGCAAGCATCATTCTGCCAAATCCTTCCAAATAGTTACGTGACTCAATCTCTCATGCCTTGGTATGGCCAGGAGCAAATGGATGCCATGTTAAACAATTTGACTAGTGATTCTACTTCTGGAACTCTTTTTAATGCAAAGAACCTGAAATACAGACCAGTATTTAGGCAGAAAGATGTCGAGAACAATATTAGCTGTAACAGAAAAACCAGACAAAAAGTCTAATTGTTTCATAATTGCAGAAGAGTTCATATTAAATCAAATTAAATCATGCCAGATGCTTACTTTTCTCTCATTCATTAGATCTAATGTGTTACCAAGTTGTCTTTATTCTACTTTCTAAATATTTCTCAGATTTTGACTTCTTAAAAATAAAATTCTAGAGAAATTAGATATTCTAAGTGAGATATGAGGTGGGTTATATTCTTTACCAAGATGCTGGATCTCTGAAGAAGTCTGTTTGTTACCTCTAAAATAAATAAGGACCTGACTACAAAGGATACTTTTCTATTTTTGAAAAAAATTAGCATGAGTATCATAACTCAATATAATGCAGTTATTGACTCCTATGCTTTATTAAATTGTTATATTGAAAACAAGGTTCTGATACATCTAAGTGTAAAATACTAAAAGTGGCTGTGACAAATTTGTAAGTCAGAAGACACCTGTGCCAGAAACTGGGTTGGTAGGCATAGAAAGTATCAAGAATTCTTGACTGAGGAGATGACTTCTATTTCTGATAATGTAGTATATTGTCTCAAACAATGTTTTTGGTTTCAATAACTAATACGCTGAATTTTAAAAATTAATGGATTTCTGAGATGATCTTTTTAGCTCTTCAGAGCTCACAAATAAAGTGGAAGTAGAAATCTTGAAAATTAAGCAAATACTCAAACCAGCTAGATTCTGGTTTATGGAAATTGCATTGCAGGAGGATGCAGGGCCAGGAGATAGAACCTAGGGATCATCTAGGCTAGTTGAGTCTAATGGGAGAATTCTAATAGAAATGATCCTAATAGAAGACCTCCAACAGTGAGAATGATACATATTAACTGGAATAGCCTAGCATTTGAGAGCATGTATACTGGGTCCTAACTGCCTGGGTTTAAATCTCAGCTCTTCCAATGACCTTGGGAAAGAAACTATGCATCAGTTTCTTCACCTATAAAATAAAGATAATAATATAACTATCTCATAGGGTTGTTCAGAGCATTAAATTAGTTAATATACATAATGATCTTAGAGACAGTAAAGTGGAGACAAGATGGTGGAGTAGAAGGACATATGAAAACACCAGTCACAACTGACTGCTGAACAACAATCAACAAAAGATACTGGAACTTAACAAAAAAGATATTCTGCATCCAAAGACAACAAAGAAACCACAATGAGATGGTAGGAGGGGCACAACTGCAAAAATATAAAATCCTATACCTGTTAGGTGGGCAACCCACAAACTGGAAAATAATTATATCACAGATGCTTTCCCATAGGAGTGAAAGTCTTAAGCTCCACATCAGGCTTCCCAGCCTGGGGGTCTGGCATTGGAAGGAGGAGCCTCCAGAGCATTTGGTCAGTGGAATTTGATCACAGAAATTTCATAGGAATGGGGGAAACAAAACTCCACTCTTGGAGGGTGCATGTAAGGTCTCCTGAGAGCAGGACACAGGGGAAAAAAGGAATGACCTCATAGGAGCATGGGCCAGACCTACCTGCTGGTGCTGGAGGGTCTTCTGCAGAGGTTGGGGGAGGTCATGGTTCACTGCCAGGACACACACACTGGTGGCAGTAGTTCTAGGGAGTACTCGTTGGTGTCAGCCCTCTTGGAGGCTGCCATTTTCTTACCAAGTTCTGGCTACTTTGAACAACTTGTAGGCTCCAGTTCTGGGACACCTCAGGCCAAACAACTAACAGGGTGAGAACATAGCACCAGCCATCAGCAGACAGGCTGCCTGAAGTCTTCCTAAGCCCACATCTTCACACTAAATGTACTCCTTGATGTAGCTCCGCCCTGCCACAGGGATAAGATGCAGCTCCATCCAACAGTGGTCAGGAACCAGTCCCTTCTACCAGGAAACCTGTATAAACTGACATCATCCACCAAGGGGCAGATAGCAGAAGCAAGAAGAACTATAATCCTGTAGCCTGCAAAACAAACTACAATCACAGAAAGGTAGGCAAGAAAGGAAACCACAAACAAAATGAAAAGACAACCCACAGTATGGGAGAAAATATTCTCAAATGATGCGATTGATAAGCAATTAGTCTCCAAAATTTATAAACATCTCATGAAGCTCAATATCCCCAAAATAGAAAACCTAATCAAAAAATGAGCAGGAGACCTAAGTAGACATTTCTCCAAAGAAGATATACAGATAAGCAACAGGTACACAAAAAGATGCTCAACATTGCTAATTACTAGAGATGCAAATCAAAACTATAATGTGATACCACCTAACATTAGTCAGGATGTCCATCATCAAAAAGTCTAAAAACAATAAATGCTGGAGAGTATGTTGAGAAAAATGAACCCTCCTACATTATTGGTGATAATGTAAATTGGTACAGCTACTATGCAGAACAGTATGGAGGTTTCTTGAAAAACTAAAAATAGAATTACCATATGATCCAGTATATATGATCATATCTATGACCCAAGTCTTGGCATATATATGGAGAAAACCATGGTTAAAAAAAATACCTGCATCCCAATGTCATTGCCATGCTGTTTACAATAGACAAGACATGGAGGCAGCTTAACTGTCCATCAACAGATGAGTGGAGAAAGAAGATGTGGTACACATATACAATGGAATATTACTCAGCTATCCAAAAGAATGAAATAATGCCTTTTGCAGCAACATGAATGGACCTGGATATTATCATACTTAGTGAAGTAGGCTAGACATATTATATTGCTTATTTGTGAAATCTAAAAAAAATATACAAATGAACTTATTTACAAAATAGAAATAGACTCACAGACTTATAAAACAAGCCTATGGTTATCAAAGGGGAAAGCAGAGAAGAAGGATAAATTGGGAGTTTGGGATTAACACATACACACTGCTATATAAAAAATAGATAATCAACATGGATCTGCTCTATAGCACAGGAAACTACTTAATATTCTATAATAATGTAAATGGGGAAAGAATTTGCAGAATAGATATATGGATATGTAATAATTGTACTACTTTGCTGTACTTTCCAATATTTGGCCACCTGATGTGAAGAACTGACTCATTAGAAAATACCCTGATGCTGGGAAAGATTGAAGGCAGGAGGAGAAGGGGACAACAGAGGATGAGATGGTTGGGTGGCACCGACTTGATAGACGTGAGTTTGAACAGGCTCCAAGAGTTGGTGATGGACACGGAAGCCTCATATGCTGCCATTCATAGCGTTGCAAAAAGTTGGACATGACTGAGTGACTGAACTGAACTGACCTGGGGCTCAGACATGTTTGAGGTATGCATTCATGCCATGCTTTTTTTTTTTTTTTCCTGAAATAACTCAAGCAATATATGTGGAATCTAAAAATCATACAAACAAATGTAAATGTAAAACAGAAACAAGTCACAGATACAGAAAACAAACTAGTGGTCTTGCATAAAATAGATAAACAACAAGGGTATATTGCATAGCACAGGAAATTATAAATATTATCTTCTGAACACTTTTAATGGAGTATAGTCTGTGAAAACATTGAATCACTATGTGGTGGTTTAGTCGCTAAGTTGTGTCTGACTCTTGCAACTCCATGGACTGTAGCCCACCAAACTCTCTCTCCATGGGATTTTCCAGGCTAGAATACTGGAGTGGTTTGCCATTTCCTTCTGTAAGGGATCTTTCTAACCCAGAGGTTGAACCCGGGTCTCCTGCCCTGCAGGCAGATTCTTTACCAACTGAGCTACCAGGGAAGCCCTGAATCACTATGCTATACAAATAAATTAATATAATATTGTAAATCAACTGTACTCCAATTTTTAAAAGTGGGGCTGACTCCTAGGTAACAGGTAGAGTGGAATAAATATCTTTTCTGTGAAAACAGAAACTTCAACTCTGGGCTCAACATGGAATTTAATGACCAGAAAAATTATCTTTCAGAAAATAAAATTATTTTTAGGCAAAGAAAAACATTTCTTTAGTGACTGACACTTAAAGAGAATTCTAAAAGATCAAAGGTAGACATGAGAAGATGATTCCTAATGAAAATTTGAGATGCAAAAAGACATTGTGAATTCAAGGAGCCTGTCTATATTTCATGAGGTCTCATGTGGAAGTGGGCTAGTGTGTACTGTCATAGTGAGCAATTATTAATGTGGCACTTGTCACTTGTACCCAAAATGATATTCAATATTTTTGAAGTGTTTTGAGTGCCTTCTATAAAAGATACATATAATTCAAAGTGCATGGTTTAGTAAAACCATGCCAAAATTACTGATAAATATTATCAGAAAAGTCAATATTTGTAGTGTGTAATTCTGTGTTAACATTTCATTTTGTTTGTATGTGTAGACAATAGTGATATAAGTAACTTTTAACTATATTCTATATTAAGTAGTTTTTTTTTTAGTAAGTTATATGATCTATAGTATATTTGAAAGGTGAAAGTGAAGTCGCTCAGTCGTGTCTGATTCTTTGTGACCCCATAGACTGTAGCCTACCAGGCTCCTCTGTCCAGGGGATTTTCCAGGCAATAGTACTGGAATGGGTTGCCATTTCCTTCTCCAGGGGATCTTCCCAACCCAGGGCTCGAACCCAGGTCTCCCACATTGTAGACAGACGCTTTACCGTCTGAGTCACCAGGGAAGTCCAATATTTAGGAGAAATCAAATCATAATGTATCCTGCATTTTTCTATATGTTGTAAAACATAATTATGATGCTATCATAATTTTGTTTTGTCTGTAATTGTACCTTTGTAAATATAATTTTCACAAATTGTTTTTTCAGCATACTGTAAACACCATATAAACAATAGCCATATTACAGTATTTTTTAAAAAGGCAGGCAATGGTATGATAAATACGTAAGCACATCTAAACAAAAAGTTATTGAATAAATAAAGTAGTAATAATATCTAATTTGAGGGGGATAGAGAAAGAACTAAATTCCTGGATTGAAAGGACATATACACTGGAGGTAGTATTGTTTGGAGTTAAAATGTTACATGGCCTTCACATTATCTTGAAAGAGGCTAAAGATCCTAACTTTAGAGAGGAAACCAAGATGACAGAATAGAATAATAAGCTCACCTCCTCCCACAAAGACATCAAAAATACATCTACACATAGACCAGTTCTCACAGAATACTGACTGAATGCTGGTAGAAGATATACAGTGAAAGTTGCAAGAAAGATCACTGCATAGTGGGCAGGAGGAAAAAGAGTTAAAAAAAAAAAAAGAATTAGGATGAGACCTGTGTCACTGGGAGGGAGCTGTGAGAGAGAAAGGTTCTGCCTGAGAATCCGCTTCACAATTGGGAGATCAGCTTGGATAGACAGGAGCTTCAGAAGCTCAGAGGCGAGTGCAGCACCCAGACTGTGGCAGGCGGAATAGAGAGACCAGCACCGATGGTGTGACCAGCTTGCTGCACTCCCCAGCCTGATACATGCCCTGATAGTGTGTGAGGGAGGCTGAGCACTGAAACTCATGCTTCAGCTGACAGACCTGGCGAGAGAACTGAGGCTGGTTACACAGAGACAGCCTGAAGAGACTAGTTTGATCTGGGTGGCAACCACGAGTGTATGCAGGACAGAGTCCAGGTCTGCCATAGGCGGCCCACTGTTAATGGGTGTGTGAGGGGAGAGGCCCCATCACTGCAGCCTCATTCTCAGCTTGTTCACAGTGGGCATGGCTCTGCCTCTAGGAGCTCTGGAAGTGTGCAAATGATGATGGCTCGCACACGTGGAGGTGGGGCTGAAATCTGAGCTGTGTCCCAGAGGCTGTTTGAAGTCTGTGTGTTTATACCACTGCCAGCAGCTTTGTAAACTCAGATCTACGGGATACCCAAGAGGACTAATGGTACTCCAGGGGCTGGGGTGGGTCCAGTGTTAGCAGCTACAGGCTTTGCAGGTACATGCATGTGGAGGTGGGGCTGGGGTCTGGGCTGATTCCATAGCTCCCACAGATGGGCCTGATGCCCGACTTCCAAAGATCTGTATTGGTGACTCAGCACTGGTGGCTTTGTGAATACAGTGCCTAAGGAACACCCAGTCCTATTCCCTGCATTCCCGTGGTTGAGGTAGGGCTGAGGGAAGTAAAAACAACAGTGTACTTTGCGAGCCTGCACAGCAGGTGACAGGTGACACATAAGGCACATGCACTTCCCGGTGAACAGCTCTCGCAGTGGAATACTCCATGACTCTTCTCCCTGTGGACGTGCTCCTGTCAGTTCTACCTCACACTGCAGCTCTCAGAAATGGATCTGGGGGCTTCTATTCCAACTGGGAAGCAGACCCTGCCACTGGCAGGGTTGTGAAAACCACAGAGCAAAGAGGAGACACTGTTTAACATCCCGTGTAGGCTCTGGTCACCACAACACTAATCACACCCCCATCAAGGGGATAACAGCCAGTACACATTGAGGAAAGATGTGGCAAGCATCTATACTAAAAACAGCCCTCACACCAAAAATATTAGACTCGTGGCGTCTACACAGAGATGCTCCCACCTAAAATAACAGCCCCTTCAAGACAACAGTAGATAACTGTTTCTCCTAAATTCATCAAGTCAGAGAAATATAAATAAAATGAAGAAGCAGAGGAACCACTCGCAATTAAAAGAATAAGATAATTCTCTTGAAAGAAGAGCGGAAAAAAGGAAAAATCCACAGAAACACAATAATAGTAGAGGACTTTAACACTGCGCTTACACCAATGGACAGATCATCAAAACAAAAAATTAATAACGAAACACAAATGACACATTAGACCAGATAGACCTAATTGATATCTTCATGAAATTCCATCCAAATGCAGAAGACTACACTTTCTTCTCAAGTGCAGAAGGAACGTTCTCCAGGATAGATCACATCTTGGGTCACAAATCAAGGGTTGGTAAATTAAAGAAAATTAAAATCATATTAAGCATCTTTTCTGTCCACAACACTATGAGACAAGATATCAATTACAGGAAAAACCTGTAAAAAACAAAAATACACAGAGATTAAACAATACATTTCTAAATAAACAACAGTTTATTTAAGAAATAAAAGGGGAAGTCAAAAATACCTAGAGACAAATAACAAAACACGGTAATTCAAAATCTATGGGATACAGCAAAAGCATTTCTAAGAGGGAAGCTTATAGAAATGCAATCCTACCTCAAGAAACAAAAATGCATCAAATACACAACCTAACCCTACCCTTAAAGCAACTGGAGAAACAAGAACCAAAAAAACTTCCGAAGTTAGTAAAAAGAAAGAAAGCATAAAGATCGGAGCAGAAATAAAGAAAAAGAAATGAAGCAAACAATAGCAAAGATCAATAAAACTAAAAGCTGGTTCTTTGAGAAGATAAACAACATTGACAGACCATTAGCCAGACTCATCAAAAGAAAAAGAAGACTCAAATCAACAAAATTATAAATGAAACAGGAGAGATTACAACAGCTCTGAAACACAAAAGATCATAAGAGAGTGTTTTGAGCAACTATATGCCAATAAAATGGAAAACCTGGAAGAAATGGACAGATTATTGGAAAAGTTGAACCTTATAAGACTGATCCAGGAAGCAATAGAAATTATGAACAGGCTGATGAACAAGCCCTGAAATAGAAACTGTGATAAAAAAAAATTTCCCCTGAAAACAAAAGCCTAGGGCCAGATGGCTTCACAGGTAAATTCTATCAAACATTTAGAGACAACCTAATGCCCAGCCTTCTCAAACTCTTCCAAAAAATTGGAGAGGAAAGAACACTTCCAAACTCATTCTACAAAGCCATCATTACTCTGATGCCGAAACCAGACAAAGACATCACAAGAAAAGAAAATTACAGGCCAATATCACTGATGAACGTAGGTGCAAAAATCCTCAACAAAATTCCAGCAAACAGAATTCAGCAACACATTAAAAGGATCACACACCATGATCAAGTAGGGTTTATACAAGGGATGAAAGGATTCTTCAATATACACAAATCAATGTGCTATACCACAAATTAAAAGATAAAAATCTCAGTTGATGCAGAAAAATCCTTTGACAAAATTCAGCACCCATTCATGATAAAAACTTCAGAAAATGGGCATACTAGGGAACTACTTCCAGAGAAGGAAATGGCAACCCACTCCAGTGTTCTTGCCTGGAGAATCCCAGGGACGGCGGAGGCTGGGGGGCTGCCGTCTATAAGGTCACACAGTCGGACACAACTGAAGCAATTTAGCAGCAGCAGCAGCAGCAGCAGGAAACTACTTCAACATAATAAAGGCCATATATGGCAATGGCACCCCATTCCAGTACTCTTGCCTGGAAAGTCCCATGGACGGAGGAGCCTGGTGGGCTGCAGACCATGGGGTCACGAAGAGTCGGACATGACTGAGCGACTTCACTTTCACTTTTCCCTTTCATGCATTGGAGAAGGAAATGGCAACCCACTCCAGTGTTCTTGCCTGGAGAATCCCAGGGACGGGGGAGCCTGGTGGGCTGCCGTCTATGGGGTCGCACAGAGTCGGACACGACTGAAGCGACTTAGCAGCAGCAGCAGCAGCATGACAAATCCACAGCAAACATCCTTCTCAATGGTGAAAAACTGAAAGCATTTCCTCAGGAACAAGACAAGTGTGCTCACTCTTACCATTAGTATTCAACATAGTTTTGGAAGTCTTAGCCATGACAATCAGAGAAGGAAAAAAATAAAAGGACTCCAGATATGAAAAGAAGTAAAACTCTCACTGTTTTCAGATGACATGATACTGTACATAGAAAACCCTAAATAAACTATCTCATAATTTATGTTGATAGAATATCAAGCCCATGGAATTCTGCAGATAAGAATACCAGAGTGGGTAGCCATTCCCTCTCCAGGGGATCCTCCTGACCCAGGGATTGAACCTAGATCTCCTTCATTGCTGGCGGATTCTTTACTGTCTGTGCCATCAGGGAAGCCCATCAGAAAATTACTAGGGCTAATCAGTGAATTTACTAAAGTCATAGGATACAAAATGAATACACAGAAATTTCTTGCATTCCTATACACTAACAATGAAAAGTCTGACACTGTTTCCACTGTTTCCCCATTTATTTCCCATGAAGTGATGGGACCAGATGCCATGATCTTAGTTTTCTGAATGTTGAGCTTTAAGCCAATTTTTTCACTCTCCTCTTTCACTTTCACCAAGAGGCTTTTTAGTTCCTCTTCACTTTCTGCCATAAGGGTGGTGTCATCTGCATATAGTTTATAGTTAAAGACTGAGAGAGGTCACTAGTCCTCCAGGAAGAATGAGACAAAAGTAGTCTTGTGGCCAAAAGTACAGAAGCAAAAAGAACTCAATGCTCAGAGATCCTGATAGTGTAGCCCAGACAACCAGGTCAGGAAGCAGAGTTTCTCGTGAAAGTGCTGACACACGAAGGGCTATCTCGTGTGGAATACTGCTTCCACCATAACCTCAGGCTGCCCTTGCTCTCTGGGACAAACACATGACCTCTAATCTGGTGAACTGGCTGTTGAATGCCCTCAGCTGCTCTCAGGTGAGGTAAAGGAAGTTCTTGCTAGTTGCTGCTCTGGAGCATCTGTCCATTGGCCTTATGCTGTACTGAAGAATCTGTTATAATGGCAGCTACCCAGTAGAGGTGGAAGGAACAGGCTGCATCTGCCTTTGTGGACAGTCTAGCTCTTCCCCTCCTTATAATGTCCTGAAATAATTCAGGGAATTTTTTTTTTCATTTTTACAGTTTTGTAGAGGGAAACAGATCATAAGATCACATAGTCAAAAGTTCTCTTCTTGACTGCTTTACCAACTTTCTCATTTAAGTGGGATTCTTCACCTTGATGTCAGTATCCCACCTTTTTCCAAAGAGAGTTTTCTCGAACATTCATTGGGCTAAACACTGTTTCTCAGACTCAAGCATGCATCATGGTCATAATTAAGAAACAGACTGTTGAGCTCCACCTCTAGAGTTTCTGATTCAGTAGATCAGGTTTGGGTCTGAGACATTCTAGCGAGCTCACAGACGATGCACATTCTGATGCTGCTGGTATATGGATGACACTTTGAGAACCACTATATAACTTCTTTTATATATTTATATTGACCTCCGATATCTTTTTTTACTCTCCAGGTGTTTCCAAATATCCCTCCTCTCCACTCTCTGACTAAAACCACACAGAGAATCCCTCCTCTGGGGATCACATTCACTTCCTCAGCATCCTTTGCAGAGCGCCCTTCACCTCCTGATTCTTGAGGCTGTAGATGAGAGGGTTCAGCAAGGATGTGATGACACTGTACTGAATGGAGACCACTCGTTCCAACACTGAGCCTGAGGCGGGGCTGATGTACCTGAATAGAGCCGTCCCATAGAACAGGAGCACCACAGTGAGGTGGGAAGAGCAGGTGGAGAAGGCCTTGCCTTGGCCCTCATAGGAATGGATGTTCAGAATGGCAGAAATGATTCTGGAGTATGAGAACAGGATCAAGGGAAGTGTCAGAAGTCCCAGCAATGCACTGGTCCCTGACAGAAGGAACTCGTTGGCAGTGGGATCAGTACAGGATAAGGGGAAGAGTGATGGTAGCTCACAGAAGAAATGGGAGATAGTGTTAGACCCCCAGAAACGTAACTTGTGGATGAAAAGATGATTCACTAGTGAGTTCAAAAGCCCCACCAGCCATCCTGCACACACCATTGCAGTGCAGAGAGGCCTGTTCATGACCACAGTGTAGAGCAGAGGGTGGCAGACAGCAGCATAGCGGTCGTAGGCCATGGCAGAGAGAAGGCTGGCTTCAGCACACCCATAAAGGAGAAAAAAGAAACTCTGGGTGATGCAGCCCCACACAGAGATGCTTTTCTTCTGCGACAAGAAGTTCTGTAGCATTTTTGGCACAGTGACTGAGGAGAAACCGATATCTAGGAAAGACAGGTGTCCGAGGAAGAAGTACATGGGTATGTGGAGCTGAGAATCAGCCTTGATGATCAAGATCATCACTGTGTTCCCCACTAATGTCAGCAGGTAAATCCCCAGGAACAGCACAAAGAGCAGAGCCTGGATGTGGGGGTCGGCAGACAGCCCGAGGAGGGTAAACTCAGTGAAGAAAGTGAAGTTGTGCATGGCTGTTTGTAAATGTCATTCCTAGAAAGAAATCAACTATATTACAGAATCTGAGTAATTTCTAGTGATCAGAATATCATCCCTCCACCCTAAAACTTCTCAGGAAATACTTCTTTCAGCTTAACAATAGAAAAGGAAAAGAAGTTGAGTAATTCCAATTGTGACCTTTATGAGTTGAATTGTGTCTAACTCCAGAAAATATGTTGAAGTCTTAATCCCTTGTACCTCACAGTGTAATCTTATTTGGAAATAGGGTCACTGGAGGTACAATGAATTAAGGTGAGATAACACTGGAATAGGGTAGGCTCTTAATCTAGTATAACTGATGTTCTTATTGGAGATGAGAGAGCCTTATAATACACACAAAGTGGGACAGCCATGTGACAACAGAGCAGAGTGGAGTGAGGCGCCTGCAGGTCAAGGAAGCCAAGGGTCGACAGCCATAACCAGAATCCAGGAAGAGACAAGGAAGGATTCTTCCCTACAAGTTTTGGGGTGGCCGTGGCCCTGCTGACACCTTGATGTCAGTCTTAGAGTCCCTAGAACGGTGAGAAAATAAATTCTATTGTTTTCAGCCACCTGGTTTCCAGTAGTTTGTTACAACAGCCCTAAGAAATTATTACAGTGACTTTAAGAGTTTCTCCTCCTTGACTCTCCCCAATAGGTCTCATTAATTCTGTCAGTGAATATAACACACATCTTTGTGTGCTAAATCAGATTACATAATTTAACTATTACGAGTATACAGCCTCTAATTAAAATAAATAAATTTAATTTTTTTTTAAAAAAGAGTATACTTAGGAGAATAAACAGGCTACTTCAAATGAAATTATTTCTGAGAATAGATATTTAGTTGCAAGTCTTCTTATATTTAGACATCCATCTTAAAGCCAAGAACTACAGAACTCACCATCTTATCACAGACATTCTGGGTATTAGATGAAGATGTAGAAAAGGGATTTGAACAAGAAATTTTGCTACTAGAAAAAGGACTTGTATGATGCTACTAGAGGTTGCAAGAGGCTTTCCAAACATTCCAGGAGCAATTCAAGAGTACCCTATATCTCCAAAGACATACTAGCAAAGCTGGAAAAGTATCTGTGGGAAGTGTTTATGCCTCAATGCCTTGTTCCATTCTCAGGCCAGTGAGACTAGGCTCTCAGCATCTCAGAGCAGGGAAGACAGAGGCTCACAGAGGTGAGCTGACTTCTTCCATATCATATAGCTCATCAGCAGAACAGTCAGGAATTAAACTGAATGCTCTGCTCTCAATCCAGTGTTCTTTCTACCACATCACACCCCGAAGACTGACAACATATATTTTGAATCATTTAAAGAATCTGTATCTTAAACATAGCACTTTCCCTAAAATTAAAAACAAAAGCTAGACCTGAAAAATGAAAGCTATGTATGTGAACTTGAGCAAGATACTGAACCCTTCTGAAGGTAAATTTTCACATCAACAAAATGGAACATGGTTGACATCAACTTAGTCAACCTTGGTTTTAGTCACAACCTGGTAATCGGATACTTCTTTAGTATTTAATTTCTTTCCTTTCACTTTGCTGCTATTGTTATTGTCTTTTACTCATGCAAAAATGTCTAGACCAGGACTTTGTTAACAGCGTTCACATGTTTCGCTGGAGCCCTGCTGTTGTTCAGTCGTTGTTCCAGTTATCACTGGGACCTGAACTGGAATATTATAGCTCCTCCCCAGCAGTCTTGTCAGAACTAGTCTTTAACACCCACAGCCTTTCTTCCTCCTCGGTCCATTTTACCCTGGCTCTTATAAAGCTTGGTTCTGATGACATAAACTGAAAAGTTACGTTAGAGGAAATTCAAGAGAAAAGAAACATTTGTGGAAACATTTAACTTATATTTTTTAAGTACAATGAAAAACATGAATCCAATTTTATGATTTTTCAAAAAAGTGTACAAATAGTCCTAGGAAGACTCTGGTGACAGTGATATCTATACATTGCTGAAGAAAGTGAAAGTTGCTCAGTTGTGTCTGACTCTTTGTAACCCCAAGGACTATACAGTCCATGGAATTCTCCAGGCCAGAATACTGGAGTGGGTAGCCTTTCCCTTCTCTAGGGGATCTTCCCAACCCAGGAATCGAACCCACGTCACCCACATTGCAGGCAGATTCTTACAAGCTGAGTCACAAGGGAAGCCCATTGCTGAACGCATTGCTGAATGCATTGCAAATTGCACACTTTGAGTCAGAGTCTTATAAGTTCTTGGATTTATGCTAAAACTATAACTCAAAAGGCTAAAATGTGACATTTATAATGATGCACACTGCATTGTTATATGTTTAATAAAAATGGAAATGTTTCAATATTTTCATATTCTGGAGTATCTAAATACCAACTAGATAATGTAGACAATAAAATTAAAATCATAAAGACTATGTGGCAACAAAGGAACATATCAATAATAGCTACAAAACTAAGAAATTTCTCTTTGGTATAATTAGAACTGGTACCATTATCTTCCTCAAACCTCCAGCTTCCTTTTCTCTACAAACACCCCAGTCAAATCCCTCAGTTAACAATAGACTTCCTTCCCTTTCTTTGAAGATGTACCCAAACCATGTACTTGCTCCTAAAACATTTCACTTAATTTTAAGAAGATTGATTTATTAAGTAAGGAGATAAAGAAGCCCTACCAATCGTGAGATCCCCTAGATTAGACTCATCTTTCTGGTTACCAGGATCATACTTTCCTGTGGGAGGTTCAGACAGCTTGGTGGGAAGGAGAAGAGTGAGCTGACCAGGATCACTGGGAGGAATTCCAGGGTAAAGAACAATGGAGAAACTAACTGCTCTAAGGAGGAAGAGGAACTTTGATAGAAAGAAAATGACTACCTAAAAGAGAGAAAGGAAGAAAATAAGAAGGTGCAGGTTATGCCTTTCTAGCCCTAAGCACATGAAGATTCCCCAGTATCCTTTGGGAATATTTGTAGACACTGGCATTGGCATTTCAGATGAAGAAAACTATTTTTATTCCCAATTCTGACAATCACAGCAAAAGTGTTAATTAGGGGACAGTTCCACCTCTGACACTTTCTAAGAGACTGCACTACTGGTCTGTCCTCTCTGCAGATTTACTCAATACGATTCAATACAACTTCATGATTTCTTGCTCTCCCCGAAACCAGAAGACCTTAGAACTCTTAGTGAAAGTTATACAAGAGGGAATGGGAAGGTCTCCTTCTACATCCAGTACTCCTGCCATGGTGCACATTTGAAGATATGATCCTCCAGTCCTCCATCAGGATGCCTCTTGCCAGCTCCCCCATGTCAAAAGATGACCTGCTTTTTTGTCAGGGTCAAGGGACATGAAGGGAGGAGACAGAGGGATCCTAGATGGACAGAAGTGCATTGTAGATCAACATCTCAGGGAAAAAAAACTTCATCTACTTATTTCTTTGACCATTGGCACCCCACTCCAGTACTCTTGCCTGGAAAGTCCCATGGATAGAGGAGCCTGGTAGGCTGCAGTCCCTGGGGTCGCTAAGAGTCGGACACGACTGAGCGACTTCACTTTCACTTTTCACTTTCGTGCATTAGAGAAGGAAATGGCAACCCACTCCAGTGTTCTTGCCTGGAGAATCCCAGGGACGGGGGAGCCTGGGGGGCTGCCATCCATGGGGTCTCACAAAGTCGGACACGACTGAAGCGACTTAGCAGCAGCAGCAGCATGATATTTTCCTTATGACTATTTCTATTTCTTTTTCATTGCTGTGAGGAATTTGGGTTAGAGTAGGATTCTTCTGAGTTGTTCAAACTGGTGAAAGTTTCCTTCTTTGCCCCTTTTACTGAGGTAGACTGTTCTAAATCTGGCTCCTGTTTGGGGTTCTTTGAGGCAAATTGCCTATGCCCCCATAGCTGGGCCTGCAGAATTAGGTCTCCAGCTAAACCTTGGGAAAAGTCAGTTTTATTTCCTGACAGTTTCCAGCATCAAACTCCTATGGTCAGTTCTAGCTAAAGCCTAAAGGGTCAGCATTCTCTGCACTGGGACTTTCTGGGCCTTGCTAACCGTCATTAATTCTTGTCAGTCTTCCTGAGGTCACCTACCTCAGTACTGAGAAGAGCTCCTGGCTAGTCTGTAGGAGTCTTATATTCCTCCAGTGCTCTTCTCTTTGGCCATCTCTTTGATCTCTTTGCCAAGCTATAGCTCTGGGAGAGGAGCATGAGTAAGGAGCCCAGGGAGCCTGGGACTGCTCACTGCTCATGGGGGAGGCTGCAGTAGTCAGAGTCACTTGGGGCCTGATTTGGAAGTGGGGGTGCAGAAAAATTTCCAGGAATAACACAAGGAACAATGCAATATCTGACAAATAAAGCTTAATCTAGGGTTTCTCAACCTCAGACATATAAACGTGTGCACAGTGAGGCATTAATGTTCATGTGTGTGTGCACGCATGCGTCACCCTCATACTCTCTCTATAAAGTCTAACATTCCCTTTCCCTTTGGAGTTACTCCAAAATCTATGCACTTGAGGTATGCTATATTTTTTCTGCACGCATTTATCACATGGCCCTATAAGAGAAATTAGAGCCATAAGGCAGGACCTCATTAATTTTCTTGAGTCCCCACTTAGAAATGTATTTCTTTGTCCCTTCTTTAGATTTAATGGTAGAGGTAATGCTTTTAATCCAAGACTAACACCTGTACTTGGACTTAACTCTGATCCCCTTCTGAGCCTCTGGGTCCTTCTCCTTCAGGTATGCTAATTACCCATTTTTAATCATCAATTTCCTTCTTTTACTCATTTGTACCAAGAATATAAATATATTAAAATAGTTCCCATATTTAAAAATATCTAACTGACCCCATGTTTCACTGCAGCCACTGATTCTACATTGCCTTACTCTACTTGTCTCACAGCCACTTCTGAAAGTCTGACTTAACTATACTACTTCCCAAGCTTTTCTTACTCCTTATCCCTCAACATGCTGGCTTCTGCACCCACCATTCCTTTCCCTTTCTGTTTCTAGTGACTTATAAAACCAGTATTAATTTTCCTCCTGATACTGTGATGCAAGAAACTCCCATTTCAGTCCTCATATTCTACATGATTGGATTCTGGACTCTACATAGCTAAGAAAAAGTTGGGAAGAGGACGTTATTATTCTTGAGCCATCAGGAAAGTAGTCCCTATATAAGTATATCTTTGGAAGGAGTCTGGGATTCTTCCTCAATAGGACCAGATCAGGAGGACTGGTGGTTTCTCTTAGTGATAGACTTTACTTCTGCATAGGGTGTAGGACAATAACTGTAAATAGGTAATTTAAAGTATTTATATTTTATATAAGTAACATAAAGGTATAAATAATCAATTCACATTGACCAAAGATCAGACTTAGCAGCATTATATTTGGCATTAGTATTAACTTACATATTAATACATATACCACCCTTTCCATTTTTTTAGAAACACTGGCAGATTTTATTTTCTTGGGCTCCAAACTCACTGCAGACAGTGACTGCAGCCATGAAATAAAAGATGCTTGCTCCTTGGAAGAAAAGCTTTGACAAACCTAGACAGTGTGTTAAAAAGCAGAGACAACACTTTGCCAACGAAAGTCTATATAGTAAAAGCTATAGTTGTTCCCATAGTCATGTATGGATGTGAGAGTTGGACCATAAGGAAGCCTGAGTGCCGAAGAATTGATGCTTTTGAATTGTGGTGCTGGTGAAGACTCTTGAGAGTCCATTGGACAGCAAGGAGATCAAACCCATTAATCCTAAAGGAAATCAATCCTGAATGTTCATTGGAAGGACTGATGCTGAAGCTGAAGCTCATATTTTGGCCACCTGATTAGAAGAGCCATTGGAAAAGACCCTGATGCTGGGAAAGATTGAAGGCAGGAGGAGAAGGGAATGACAGAGGATGAGATAGTTGGATGACATCACCGACTTAATGGACAAGAGTTTGAGCAAGCTCCAGGAGATAGTGAAGGGCAAGTGTGGTGCAGTCCATGGGGTTTCAGAGTTGTATGCGACTTAGCAACGGAACAACAAGATACCACCTGTCCCACAAAACTGTGGCTGTATTCTGTTTAGCACCATTGAAGGGAAGTGACAGCAATTGGAGTTTATAGCAAATTTAAGAAGGATCTTATATAAGCAAGGAGTTGATAAATTATGGTTTTCAGGCCAAGTGTAGCTTACCTGTCTGTTTTTAAGAAAACAAAATTTTATTAGAACACAGCTATGCTAACCTACTTACAATCTGTGGGTGCTTTCATACATGGCAGAGTTGAGTAGTTACAACAGAGACTGTACATATGACCTACTAAACCCAAAACCTTTGCTATCTGGCACTTTAAAGAAAAAAATTATCTTACCTTTACTGTATGCCACACTTAGGAGCTCAACAAAATTTACACTGAGTCTTTATAGAACCATTGGGTGTTCCAGATATCGAGTCTGAGAACATACACAGCACTAAAACGATTACTGCAGAGAGAGACAGAGGATCCTGCTCCTGAACAAGGGGACAATCGTCCTATCATATTTTAAGTGTTCACCTAATAATCCAGCTTATCTGCTTTGTTATAGTTTCCTACAATTTGATGCTGCTGCTGCCAAGTCACTTCAGTCGTGTCTGACTCTGTGCGACCCCATAGACGGCAGCCCACCAGGCTCCACCGTCCCTGGGATTCTCCAGGCAAGAACACTGGAGTGGGTTGCCATTTCCTTCTCCAGTGAAGGAAAGTGAAAAGTGAAAGTGACGTCGCTGAGTCGTGTCCGACTCCTTGAGATCCCAGGGACTACAGCCCCCTAGGCTCCTCCGTCCATGGGATTTTCCAGGCAAGAGTACTGGAGTGGGGTGCCATTGCCTTCTCCATCCTACAATTTAATACACTCTAAAACACTGGAGATAGCTATTTTGATGGTTAATAATTATATCATAAATGTGTTACTTTCATTACCATTTTTTTCTTAGGTTCCAGTCCTTCCCTCTGGTATCACTTTATTTCTTGTAGAAATATTTGTTAGTAAGGAAATTCTTTGAGTAGGAAATCATGGGTAATATATTCCCTGAGCTTTTACATGTTTGAAAATATTTTTAGCTTTCCCATATTTAAAAAGGTATTTTAATACATGTCCATAGTATATAGAGTAAGTTTTCTCCAATTCCTATTCCCCAACTACTTACTTATCCCTTTCTTAGATGCAAGGACCAATTACCATTTTACTTAAATGAACTTTCAGAGATAGTCTATGAGTATGCTGCTGCGGCTGCTAAGTTGCTTCAGTCGTGTCCGACTCTGTGAGACCCCATAGACAGCAGTTCACCAGGCTCCCCCGTCCCTGGGATTCTCCAGGCAAGAACACTGGAGTGGGTTGTCATTTTCTTCTCCAATGCATGAAAGTGAAAAGTGAAAGTGAAGTCGCTTAGTCGTGTCTGACTCTTCGCAATCCCATGGACTGCAGCCTACCAGGCTCCTCTATCCATGGGATTTTCCAGGCAAGAGTACTGGAGTGGGTTGCCGTTGCTTTTTCTGAGTCTATGAGTATAGCCACATGTATATATGTAAGATTTTCATAAAAAAGATAGCAGAGTCTGCACCCCATTTTGTAACTTACTTTTTAATATTATTTATTATTTATTTTGAAGATCACTCGATATTGGTATATACAGAGCTGCCTCACTTTTCCTTCTTTTTCTTTTTGAACATGTAGTTTATGAGATCTTAGTTCCCTGACCAGGGACTGAACCCATGTCCCGGCAGTGAAAGCCCAGAATCATAACCACTGGACTGCCAAGGAATTCCCCAGAGCTGCCTCAATTTTAAATGGCTGTCTAGTCATCGTCATATGAAAATACAATTCATTTAACATGTACTTTACAGATGGCAATAGTCAACATCTGTTCATTCATTCTCTAAGTATCCATTGAGCATCTATTATGGCCAAAGTGCTTCTAGGTGCTTGGGAAGACATTAATGAAAAAACGGAGTTCCCTGTCTGTATAGAGAAATGTTTTGATGGTTATGCTTATAATTTTCTTTGCATGCTTGTGAGGATATTTGTAAGATTAATTCTCTAAATGTCCATTGACAGATAAATGGATAAAGAAGATATGGTGTGTGTGTATTTTATATATATATATATATATAGATATAGATGTAATGGAATATTACTCAGCCACAAAAATAATGCCATTTGTAGCTACCATGGATATATCATACTGAGTGAAGTATTAATAAGTCAGTAAGAGAAAGACAAAGACATTATATAATATCACTTCTATGTAGAATCTAAAATATGACACAAATTAATATATCTAGAAAACAGAAACAGACTCACAGACACAGAAAACAAACCTGTGGTTGCCCAGGGGAAGGGGGCATGGGGGACAATTCGATTGGGAGTTTTGTATTAGCAGATTCAATATATAGAATGGATAAACAATAAAGTGCTATTGTATAGCACAGGGAATATATATATTTGTTGTTTTTGTTCAGTCACCCAGTCATGTCCGACTCTTTGTGACCCCCATGGACTACAGCACATCAGGCCTCCCTGTCCCTCACCATCTCCTGGAGTTTGCCCAAGTTCATGTTCATTGCATCAGTGATGCCATCCAGCTATCTCATCCTCTGATGCCCTCTTCTCCTTCTACCCTCAATCTTTTCCAGCATCAGGGACTTTTCCAATGAGTCTGTTTGCATCAGATGACCAAAATACTGAAGCTTCAGCTTCAGCATCAATCCTTTCAATGAGTATTCTGGGTTGATTTCCCTTAAGATTGACTATTTTGATTTTCTTGCTGTCCAAGGAACTTACAGGAGTCTTCTCCAGCACCACAGTTCAAAGGCATCAACTCTTTGGTGTTCTGCCTTTTTTACGGTCTAGCTCTCACAACCAATCATGACCACCAGGAAGACCACAGCCTTGACACACACATGCACATATATGCACATGCTCATACATGCACATGCTCATACATACACATACTCATCCCTAGTGGCTCAGACAGTAAAGAATCTGCCTTCAATGTGGGAGACCCAGATTCAATTCCTGGGTCAGGAAGATCCTCTGGAGAAGGAAATGGCAAGCTACTCCAGTATTCCTGCCTGGAGAATTCCATGGACATAGGAGCCTGGTGGGCTACAATCCATAGGGTTGGAAAGAATTGGATATGACTGAGCAATTAATATATATATATAAAACTGAATCACTTTCTTATACACCAGAAACTAACAACATTGCAAGTCAACTATACTTCAATTAAATTTTTTTAAATTAAAATCCTTCCACATTTTAATAGTTTAATTATTTGTCTTTAATTCATGTGGAATTTATTTGGGTGTAAGACAGGAATCCACGTTCATTTTTAACAGAAAGCTACCAGTTAGTCTATATCATATAATGAATAATCCATCTTTAACCTATTGATCTGAATTAGCATCTTTCCAATATTCTAAATTGCCTGTATATCTTTGGGTATGTTTATGGTCTATCTATTCAATATATTCATTCACTAGTGCTACACAATTGGAATTATTGGATCCTTTCATTTTTATATTCTGCAGAACTTTTCCCTTTATTACACTTAGAGTTTTCTATTCTTGTTTTTTTAACTTTTCCTTTGAATTCTAGAAACAAATAATCTAATTCTAAAAGAAGCTTGTTTATATTTTTATTAACACCATGCTCCATCCATAAGCTTTTAAGAGAGTTATTAGATCTTCACTATATTGAGTTCTACCACTCAATAATATGATATGCTTGTTCATTGTTTTAATCTTCTTTGAGTCCCTTGATAGAATGTTAAGCTTTTCTTCCATGAGCTTTTGAACACTTTAAATTTATTCCTGGGTGTTTTATCTTTTTTTGTTCCTACTGTGATGTTAATTTCTGCCATTATGTTTTCTAATTAGTTGTTTAGAGATAAGCAAGGATATTGATTTCTGTTTATTAATTTTATATCTAGTTACTTTACTCTTAACAGTTTTCTGTATAAATCTCCTAGATTTTCCAGATAAACAATCACATCCTTTGCAAAACCCTAAAATTATCCTCTTCTTTCAAGTTTTTATTCTTAATTTCTTGTCAAATTGCATTCTCTTAATAGATCCTGGAGTATTCCATGAATATTTAATATTATATGCATTTTCACAATAGTGGCTATCAAGGGCTCCTTTTCCTGATTCAGGGAAATGTTCTTAGTGTTATCTCAGTAAGTGTGATATCAGCTTTAGAGAGAAATACATAAAACATATATATTTTTAATTCATATATATATTCATATACATACATTTTAAAGAACTTTACTCATATTAAGGAGACTTTATTTTCTTGGGCTCCAAAATCACTGCAGATGGTGACTGCAGCCATGAAATTAAAAGACACTTGCTCCTTGGAAGAAAAGCTATGACCAACCTAGACAGATTATTCAAAAGCAGAGACATCACTTTGTCGATAAAGGTCCATCTAGTCAAAGCTATGGTTTTTCCAGTAGTCATGTATGGATGTGAGAGTTGGACTATAAAGAAAGTTGAGTGGGGAAGAATTGATGCTTTTGAACTATGGTGTTGGAGAAGACTCTTGAGAGTCTCTTGGACTGCAAGGAGATCAAACCAGTTAATCCTAAAGGAAATCAGTCCTTAATATTCATTGGAAGGACTGATGCTGAAGCTGAAGCTCCAATACTTTGGCCACCTGATGTGAAGATCTGGCTAATTAGAAAAGACCCTGATGCTGGGAAAGACTGAAGGCGGGAGGAGAAGGGGATGACAGAGGATGAGATAGTTGGATGGCATCACTGACTCGATGGACGTAAGTTTGAGCAAGCTCCGGGAGATGGTGAAGGACAGGGAAGGCTGACGTGCCACAGTCCATGGGGTTGCAAAGAGTCAGACATGACTGAGTGACTGAGCAACAACAAGAGAGCAAATAGAATTGAGAAGCTATGTTGGGAAAATTTAGGTAGAATTAGCTAGAGTCGGACACGACTGAGCGACTTCACTTTCAATTTTCACTTCCATGCATTGGAGAAGGAAATGGCAACCCACTCCAGTCTTCTTGCCTGGAGAATCCCAGGGATGGTGGAGCCTGGTGGGCTGCCATATCTGGGGTCGCACAGAGTCAGACACGACTGAAGGGACTTAGCAGCAGCAGCATCGGCTGTTGGTATTGGGCAGATGAGTCTGTTTCTCAGATGTAAACTTGTGAATCAAATTATAGTTTGGGGGAATCTTAAGATCATAGGTGGTAATTTAATTAAGTAAATGAGAATATCCTTCACAATTTCTTCCCTATTCTTACATAAATCAGGGGAATAATTCAGAAGTTATGCTTCAGATCTTATTTACACAACCTCTTCCTAACTCTAGTTGCAAACTTGCTATTGAGAAATCATACAAATAGGTTATTTAGCTCTTGACATTGGTTTACCTTGGATGTCTCTTCTTTGTTCCTCATTTATTTTGTATCTGGTCCTACCTCCCTGAGCCAAACGAGGGTCAGACTCTTATAATATACTTGCTTGGAAGGGACAAGAGAAATTCTACATGACTTAAATGAAATGTAAAAAAGCACACAAGAAAACTAGAAGAAAAATTCAGGACACTGATGATAAGGACTTCTTAACCTTAAAAGCAGAGAAAATTACACAAAAGGAAAGTTATTTGACTATATAACACAAATAAAAATAAAAACATAACAGTAAAACAATACACTTTGAAAGGGTTTGAAGTGAGTTATTGCAAAAATTAACATCCTTCTTATTTAAACACATCATTCAAATAAAAATAATACTGTAAATGTAGTAAGAAACTAAGAAAATGGCATGCTAATAATAAAAGATGAGATACTGATGTTTAATGTTTGAGAAATGTTGAATATTATTTGTGATGAAAAATAAATGCAAACACAAGAAAGAATTAACATCTTATACCTATCAAATTGGTAAATATTAAAATGATTGTCAACTCTGGCAGATATATATTGCTAAACCCTCTAATATATTGCTGGCTGGACTATAAATTAGTATAAATATTTATGCAAGCAAATTGGTAATATAAATCAAGATCATACTTATAGCAAAAGGGCAGGAGAGGGAGTGAGAGTGACAAGATAAGGGATGACAGTTTGAGTATAAAACTTTTTTTAACTAACACAATTCATAATGTATATATGGGAGGCTGGTAGGGCAGTCCACCAGAGATTTTGCTGCGTGACAGTCTGTAGTAGGAATTGAGAATAAAGAAGTAGGTAGCAAGCACACCTGGAAGCTTGTGCCAATGACTGCTTCAGTCTCCTAAGGGAGGGGAGATTGATAGATGAGTCAGTCCTTGAACCCATCTCTCAAAGATGCAAATGAGGACGGGAATGGGTGCAAGATGCAGATGCTATACCGTTGATGTCCATTTAAGTGACTGCATATCCTTTACTAGGGTTTGGTCTGGGGAAGGATACCCTTCTCATTATACCCATAACCTATATCTAAATAGGTCCATTTTGGAGAGGTACTCTTAAAAATATATAAGGGGCAGGGCACAATGGTGTTATTATTAACTCTTCCTTTATTTAAAGAGTCACTAAGTTGTGTTAATTCTACCTCCTATGTTGAAATTAGATCACTTAAGGGATAACTGTGTGTTCTACATGAGGTGCAGAACTGGCTGTACTCTGTACAAAAACCACTTTTTCTTGACAAAATCTGATGACGTCAATTTGTAGAACTGACCCAAAAGGTAATTACTATGGATATATAACCATTATATTTTAGAAGTATACTTCGATATATGGCAAAACCAATACAATATTGTAAAGTTAAAAAATAAAATTAAATTTAAAAAATTAATTTTTCCTGAAAATATGATTTATAAAATATTTACATCTTTTGAAGTATTTTTCTTATTTACTCACTACACACTCCCCTACTAATTTTGTAGGATTTATTATATATTTAAGATTAAAAGTTCATGGTAAAAATAAAAAAAAAACAAACCAACAATATTTTTTCAATTTTAAGAAATTAAGAAAATGCCAAAGGAAAAAAAAAACCTTACTTTTGTTTAATGCTTATGAGGGTAAATACAATGATGCATGTTAAGTATTTCATTTAAAGAGTGACAGAAGTCAGTCCATCCACTGGGTTGTTAGCTTACTGTCTCCTCACCCATGAATCTTTTGTGACAAGAAATTAATATATTTGACTGAATATGTGTCAAAGAAATGATGGACAGTGAGTTCAGGAGGGTTTGGCTGATTGGGACTGTCAGACACCAAGTGAATTAACTGACTTGATGTTCTTGGGGTTGAATGAAAACATTGTTTTGAGACAGCATAGACATTCTCTAGGTTATGTCCAAGGAGATCTCTAGTCTAGTTGCCAGACAGCCAGATTCCATTCCAGATACTCAAAATGTTACCACCAGCACACTTGAAACAGTTATTTTTCCTTTGATTGGATTAGGGCAGATTCCTGTCCTAGTTGCTTTCTGGCAACTTGAAAGTTAGTAACTCAAACTAGGCACATCAATTTTTTTTGGTTCCCCCAGGTAAGGTGGATGAAGCAACCCTCATTCAGTACAATCTTCAATCAGTAGCTTGTTTTCTCTCACTCTGAAATGCCTTTCACCCTCCCATCTTTTTTTTTTCTTTCTTTTTTAATGCTTAGAATGCCATACTATTAACACTTTGATGGGGAACACGTGTACACCCATGGCAGATGCATGTTGATGTATGGCAAAACCAATACAATATTGTAAAGTAAAAATAATAATAATAATAATAAATTTTAAAAAAAGGCAAACAAATTTGGACTCTTGTCTACATTATTCCATCACAATGCTTATTTCTCAGGCTTCACTTTATTTTCCTATCAAATACAATAAAATAAGCAATCACACACTTAGAGCTCTATTACCCACACACAAGAGGTTATATTCATCAAATGGCAAATTTCTAAAGTGACCAAGTTAGCCATTAATGCTGTACAGTCCCTGACTATGCTTTTTCATTGTCTTCAAACCAAAGATAACATGAATCCCCCACATACAGAGGGGCACATTTATTGCTTCAACACTCTATGCAGGGCTATCTTCACCTCCTAGTTCTTGAGGCTGTAGATGAGAGGGTTTAACAAGGACGTGATCACACTGTACTGAATGGAGACCACTTGCTCCAACATGGAGTCCGAGAGAGGGGCCATGTACCTAAATAAGGCTGTCCCATAGAATAAAAGCATCCCAGTGAGGTGGAAGGAACATGTAGAGAAGGCTTTGCCTTGACCCCCAGCAGAAGGGATGCTTATGATGGCAGAGATTATTCTAGAATAAGAGAAAAGAATCAGGGGAAATGTCACAAATCCTAACAATGCACATGGCCCAGCAAGAAGGGCCTCATTGGCAGTAGGATCAGGGCAAGACAGAGGGAAGAGTGAAGGCAGCTCACAGCAGAAGTGAGGGATGACACTGGGGCCACAGTGAAAAGACTGTGTTGTACGTGAAAAGACTGTCTGGCAGCGAGTTTAGGAACCCCACTGCCCAAGCTGCAGTCAGCTTCCCAACACACAGAGGCCTGTTCACAATCACACTGTATAGCCGAGGGCAGCAGACGGCAGCATAGCGGTCATAGGCCATGGCAGAGAGCAGGCAGGCCTCTGTGCTCCCAGAGAGTATGCGGAAGAAACTCGGGACCAAAAGAAAAGATAGTTTTCTTTTGAGTTAACAAGTTCTCCAGCATCTTGGGCATGGTTATTGAAGAAAGGGAGAGATCCAGAAATGACGGGTGACCTAGGAAGAAGGACATGGGTGTCTTAAGGTGAGAATCAGTTCTGATCACCAGGATCATCACCAGATTCCCCATCACAGGCAGGAGGTATATCACCAGGAACATTGCAAAAAGCATGTTCAGGATCTGGGGATTTCTGGAAAATAACATGAAGACAAATTCAGTAATGATGGTGAGATTTTTCATGATTAGAGATGCCCTAAAAAGAAATATAATGCAGTTGAGTCATTCCAGGTGAATAGGACTGCCTCCCCTGTGAAAAATGTAACTTAACAGCTTAAAGGTATAAATAAAAACTATGAAGTCAAGGAGTTTCCCTCTTTGTCACACTCGGCACCCCCCATCACTACTTCAACTCTGGAGGCATGCAGCCTTCCAAAGTTCACCCCCCATAATTGCTTCTTTAATTTTTAATACTCATTTACTCAGGAAATATTTAATAAGCATCCAAGTACTGGGCACTCTACCAGATCCCAAGGATAGAAAGTTGCACGTGGCATGATTGCTGCCCTTAAAGAAATATAATTTAACAGGGGCAGACAGACATGTAAAGAAGCAAAATAAAGGCTATAATAACATAATGCACAGGATACAGTGCTGGTACAAATGTGAATCAATCATCTCTAGATAACATGGCAAACCTTCAAAGAAGAGGTAAAAATGCTTAAGCCTGACTGAAATTTACTCCACTATGGAGATAAAATGGAAGATGGCATTCCAGGCAGAGGAAATGATGTGATCAAATACAAGGAGACATGTGCTGATAGTACATCTCTGAGGAACTTCATCAGCTTCGTTTGGGTGGGTACAGGGTGATGTCAGGAGGCATGTAATACCAATATGTGGGTCATGTGATCAGATTGGTAGTTTAGAAATATTCACCCAGTGGACATGTGGAAGATGAACGATGGAGCGTATAGTCAGGGCAATTAGCTCATCTATTCAGTACACACGTACTGAGTACCTTCTATGTGCCAGGCATGCTTCTAGACCTAGGGTGCATCATTAAACACATCAGAGTTTACATTCCAGTCAGGTGAAACAGATAAGAAATAATAGGTGTAATAATAAATAAGTATAATGTGTTAGAAGATGCTATGTGCTGTTTAAAATTATAGATCAGGGAAAGGGAGATTGTTAATGGAATAGAGGAAGGCAGTGAGGTTTACAACTTAAAATAGAGTAGTCAGGGAAGGACTGAGACAGTGTCACTTGAACAAAAATTTGAAGGAAGTGAGGTTGTAATCCATAGGAACATCTGTTGAAGGAGAATTGGGAGAGCATTGCACCAGCCCTGGCTAGAGATGATAAGGGGTTAACAGAGGCTGCAGCAATGAGGGCAAATGAGAGGAGACATATTCGAAAGACATCACTGTGCTGTGCTTAGTCGTTCAGTCGAGTCCAACTCTTTGAGACCCCGTAGAGTGTAGCCCGCCAGGCTCCTCTGTCCATGGGGATTCTCCAGGCAAGAATGCTGGAGTGGGTTGCCATGCCCTCCTCCAGGGGATCTTCCCAACCCAGGGATCGAACCCAGGTCTCTCGCATTGCAGACAGATTCTTTACCAGCCAAGCTACCCAGAAAGCCCGAAAGATATCATTAACTGTATTCAAAACGATTTCAAGTATTCCCTGGTGATCCAGTGGTTAGGACTTGGTACTTTCACTTTCAGGGCCCAGGTTTGATCCTTGGCACAGCCAAAAAAACCCCCCCAAAAACAAATAAAAAAGAATTTCATCATCAATTCAATGATAGGATAAAAGAATAATAATAAAAAAAAGATTCTCAGGTTTCTATCTTTGGTGACTGAGGGGTCTCATTTATTAAAATAGGTGACCCAGGAAAAGCAGCATGTTTGAGGGAAAGAGGATACTCAGTTTTGAGTATGTTGTGTTTGATGAGCCTGTGAGACAGTGATGAGACATTCAGGAGGCACTTAGAGCTAGAGTCCTGAAGTTCAGGAAAATTATTTGGGCTGAATATATGAGTAAAAGAATCATTAACAAACTTAGCCACTGAGAGCCCAATCATAAGAGAAGATGCACCCTAGGACAGAGTTTCATATAACAGAAATTTAATGAAATTAGAGGAAGAGAAACTCACAAAGGGTCCCTGAGCTTATTCAGCATGGTCAATCATGGATCTCTCTGCTCTGAAGGGTCCATTGGAGGTCATGGAGCCCAGTGCCCTCTGTTTATAGGTGAGGAGACCGAGGCCCAAAGATGAGAAGTGACCTATATAGCCTCTTCCTCCAGCTCCACCACTCAGCAACCACGCCCCTGTGCCCCCCACTGGGCCCCACATCATTCCTGCTTCTCTTTCTCTGCCTATCCTGCCAAGAGCCTTCACATCTTAGCTCAAAGGTCATTGATGTCAGGAGCTGCGTAAGGCATTACTGACAAAATGGAGGCACGGCCCCAACCCCATCTCCTCATCTTGCAGGCACGGCCCTGGGATGAAGAAGTTAGGCCTTGTGATTCTGACTTGTTCTTTCCTTTCTTCGGTTGAGTTGGCTGGAAAGAATGTTAAGGTGCTTGAGAGAAGCATGAAAAAGCACAAAGCCTTCTACAGTTGTGCCCAGAAAATAATCTATAAAATAACCATTGACATTTGTTCAAGGATCTTTACAAAGAATGTCCCAGGATGAGCACATAGGCTGCAGCTTGAGGCCATGGGAAGGATTGTTTTCTGAGACCTGTTTGTGAGGGAAATATTTATAGCAAAAGTAGTTTGCTGAGTTTAGGGTTTAGGAATAATTAAGAATAGCTAGAAGCCTTTTTAGGAGATAGTGATCTTAAGATGCTAGGGGCAAACAGGATTTAGAAAGATAAGAAATAAACTGAGGAATGTGGCATGAGTTACAATGTAATCACAAGTTAAGTATAGGATACACAAGAGAAAGTAGATAATAGATAGTAAAGCCGATTCTGAGAGAATCGCTGAAGCAGGAACTCTGTTTGAAGGACAACAATGATTTCTGGAGACAATAAATCTGGGTGGGGAAAACTAAAAATGTCAAACCTCTGACCTAATGCTTTTGTCAAAGTATAAAAGAAAACCTGAAGCTTGAAATAAACATGTAGTTCCATACTATGAATCAGGGGCTACATCATCATCCACAGACACCGCTCACCCCTTCATGCTGATTCCCTGGCTGCTGGAGCTGGACTCCGGCACATTTCCTCAGGGAAGTCTCTGCTGCTGACACAGTAACTTTTTTTGGGGGGTGGGGGATATACTTGTTTCTCATTTATTATGCTTATTATAGCTGTAAAAATAATACCTTTTTAGACTATGCAAGAAAGATTTTCCCAATCTCCCTCAGCCTGTCCCCACCCCTGCAGACTATCTCTGTCGTATTACCTTGCTTTGTCTTCACAGCACATGCCAGTATTTGGTATTTTTTAATATACTGATTATCAATTTTCTTTTCTACTGAAATGTAAACTCAAAGATTTGGTCTGTTGTGGTCAACACTCCATCTCTAGCACTTAAGAGAGTGCCAAGTGCCCAACATATAAAAAGGGCTCAGTGTATATATGTTGAGTGACTGAATGAATTTGTTTCACATCTATCTAATTTTTGAGTAAGTTCTATGAAGACAGTGACTATGTCAGTATATTCATCATTATCTCCTCAGAGTTCAGCACAGTGCCTGGCACTTAGTAGGTACATCAGTTCAGTTCAGTCGCTCAGCCGTGTCCGACTCTTTGCGACCCCATGAATCGCAGCATGCCAGGCCTCCCTGTCCATCACCAACTCCCGGAGTTCACTCAGACTCACGTCCATCGAGTCAGTGATGCCATCCAGCCATCTCATCCTCTGTCGTCCCCTTCTCCTCTTGCCCCCAATCCCTCCCAGCATCAGAGTCTTTTCCAATGAGTCAACTCTTTGCATGAGGTGGCCAAAGTACTGGAGTTTCAGCTTTAGCATCAGTCCTTCCAAAGAAATCCCAGGGCTGATCTCCTTCAGAATGGACTGGTTGGATCTCCTTGCAGTCCAAGGGACTTGCACGAGTCTTCTCCAACACCACAGTTGAAAAGCATCAATTCTTCGGCGCTCAGCCTTCTTCACAGTCCAACTCTCACATCCATACATGACCACTGGAAAAATCATAGCCTTGACTAGACGGACCTTAGTTGGCAAAGTAATGTCTCTGCCTTTGAATATGCTATCTAGGTTGGTCATAACTTTCCTTCCAAGGAGTAAGCGTCTTTTAATTTCATGGCTGCAGTCTCCATCTGCAGTGATTTTGGAGCCCCCAAAAATAAAGTCTGACACTGTTAGACACTACTACACTACTACAGTACTAGTGTAGTAGTAGTACTACTACTACACTATGTAGTAGGTCCATAGTAAAGGCTTATAAAATAAACATATAAAAACACCACAAAGCTAGATTTTACATAAGCTTGTTCTACGGCGGAGCCTGGTGGGCTGCCGTCTGTGGGGTCGCACAGAGTCGGACACGACTGAAGCGACTTAGCAGCAGCAGCATAGAAAGCATTAGACACTCAGTCATGTCTGACTCTTTGTGACCTCATGGACTATAGCCTGCCAGGCTCCTCTGTCCATGGGACTCTCTAGGCAAGAATACTGGAGTAGGCTGCCATTTCCTTCTCCACGGAATCTTCCCAATCTAGGGATTGAACCCAGGTCTCTTGCATTGCAGGCAGATTCTTTGCCATCTGAGCCACAGGGTAAGCCTTATACTATATATAGGAGGTTATAAAAATATTTTTGATTATTAAGTAAAACAATTAATGAAATGAATAATCATATGATCCAGAGGCAACCCCACTGGTGAGACCATAGGTTGCCCTGGCAGTGAGATGTCACATACACTCTATGGCCTGGTTAGGAAGGAGCTCTTTGAAGGAGGGAGTTAGTTTGAGGTCTCTGTGGCTTTCTTGAATGGATGGTAATGGGCCTGAACAGAGTCAGAGGATCTTGATGGGATTCTCAGCTACTCTGCAGGCAGTCAGACTTTGGGCAAGGGGGTAAATCTGAATCTGAATCTCTGTTTTCTTATTTGTGTTATCTACCAAGGTTTACATGATGAACTATATAGAAATAGGCCTTAAAGTCTGGTCCTAATACCAACAACTGTTGGTTTAATTTGGTAACTTAGTATTTGCCAGTTCAGGGAAGACTGGTTACACTGTTGGAAAAAAGAGGGATAACAACACATCCTTAATGGAATAAAATTGATTGCAAAACAAAAGCAATTTACTAATGTATGAACACTATTTCAGACAAGAACTAACATAAGTAGCTCATGATCTTTAACAAGTCAATTGATTTTTCTTAGTTTAGTCTAAGCATACTGCTGGGTACAGGGAGGTCTCTCCAGTTTTTACCTAACACATTTTGTTTTCATTGTCATCTCAATATTTTAAAATTTCCCTATTCCTCTATAGTATTTACACTTTGGGGTTCATCATCTAGCATTGAATGACTCCAGAAGCTTTCTGTGACCTGTCCATATGCCGGTTCTCTCTGCCATGGTTTCTAGCTGCTGCAATTCTTTGGACAAAATTTAAGTGGTGAAGGATGACTAGCCTAAACTCCTAGGCATATACTAGAAAAATATATGGGAAACCTCTGCTCTACTTGTAAATTGAAGCCAGATGATGATAGTGTTCTACATCCACTTAAATGGAAATTAGCTACTTTAAATTCTAATATCCAGTGTTGGCAAGATTTGGTGAGTCATATATGATCTTATACCTTGTTCATTATATTATATTTGGTACAATAATTTTGGCATGTGAAATCTAAATTCTCTCTTTTGGAAATTTGTCTTAAATAATTCAAAGGAGAGGAATGACAATGTGCGAAAATTATATTCGGGGTTATTTTCAAGACAATAATTCAAGATCAATCTAAAAGATCAACTGACTGGTGAATAGCTACTCTATTGTTGTAGAAACAAATGCAGAATATTACCTAATGATTAAAATAATAATTATAGGGGAGAGACAGAAACAAAATATTCATGATATCTAGTAAAAAGATCAGAATACCTGATTAGTATGAATTCATTAAATTATGTAAAAATATGCATATAATAGGGGCTTATGTAGAGTTAACAGTGGAAAAATAAATAGCTGAGTGAACTATTGTCATGATTTTGCCTTTTTAACAACATGGTTTTTATACTTTTAATGAAAAATATCTTTATGGGGATAACAAGCAATCCACATTCTACCCTTTTGCTTCAAACTCAGCAATTAATTAAGCCAAATTCCAACAAAATATATGCATCTCCTCTTCCCACCATATTTCTGCCTTTTATAGTCTCAAACAAGACGGAACTTGGTCTGAGAAGCCATTTCTTAAGAAGGTGTCTTAGAGGCTCAGCTGAAGAATGGAAATGGCTCAAGTAGTTTGGTTTTTCTATTAGTATATTTACTAATTAGTTTTGTATGTTTACTATTAGTACTGTATGTTCCCTACCAGATCCTTAATCCCAAATTTGTGGTCTAGGAGACATTGCTGGAGGATTTGGTCCTGAGGCCAAAGGCTGAAGGCTAGTGAAAAGTCCCTGGTAGAAAAGGAAAGAAAGGGAATTCCCTGGTCAGAAAACTAGGATTCCACAGGCCTTGTAGCCAAAAAAAAAAAAAAAAAAAAGTATAAACAACAGAATCAATATTTTAACAAATTCAATAAAGATTTTTAAAATATACATATTTTAAAAAGGAAAGAAACAAGCTTTTGAAGGGAAGAGAACGTCTGGAAGCGAAGACAAGAGGAGCAGTGCTCTTGTGGAATAGGAAGAAAAGGATATCAAAGATTTTCTCTCTTCTCCTTTTCTCATGCTAGTTGCAGACTTTGCTCCCTGAGCAAATCTTTGTAGCTACAAGCCATTTAGGCTTTTAGATAACGAAAACTTTCAAAAAATTTTGTTTTGTGACAAGAATGAAAAGGAGAGTTACAGATTTTGTTTTGTTTCTGAAAAATTCTAAGGAGCTGTGCAATTTGGCTGTGCTTTCTACAGATTTGGTCTTGCTTGGAGATGGGGCCCTGAACTACAAAAAGGGTTAGTCACTGTCTTATCCAGCTCTTTGCAACCCCGTGGACTGTAGCCTGCCAGGCTCCTCTGTCCATAGGATTCTCCAGGCAAGAATACTGGAGTGGGTTGCCAGTTCCTTTTCCAGAGGATTTTCCCAACCCAGAGACTGAACCCAGGTCTCCCACATTGCAGGCAGATTCTTTATTGTCTGAGCCACCAGGGAAGCCCATGAACTAAATGTCCTCTCAAATTACTTTCAGCTTAAGATTCTGGCATTTAGCTAGGAAATCTTCCATCAGAGACTATTCCAAACTCACTGTTACTACCCATAATTCAAAAATGTTCCATTCAGCTGCCCACCCAGAAATTATAGCTCCCTCATCCAATCCATCTCAAAGGAATTATAAACTTCATTTTGTAAGTGAAGGGAAAGGACAGATTATGGATTAATAAAGTGACAAATTACTCAAGCTTGTAAATATTTCATCCCAGATCTGTCATGGCCTGCTTCTGTGAATTTGGCAAGGCACTTTTTGCTTCTTCTTCTTCTTAAACTCAGTTCTCCCTAATGTGCAATGAAAGGTCTGGAACAGTTGCCTAGTAAGATCCCTCACATCTGGTGGGTTGGGGACTGAGAAGGACTGTGGAGTCTCACTCTAACTTGCCTTCTGTGTCACTTTGAAAGATGAATGATGTAGGATGCTCAAAGAACTCAGGTTCCAGGAAAAGCTGTTGTTTTTTTTCCCCCAACAAGTTGAAAACTGTGTTCAATGCAAATAGTCATCTTATGTTTAGTTTTGGATAAAGACTAAAATGTTGGGATGCATGGGCTCTGGTTTGAGTCCGTACCTGTTAAGAAGCTTTAGCCATCCTCCTTTTCTTCATTTTTCTTCCTCTTTTCTCTCTTTGGGTTCTAAGGAGGGCTCCTGGCCAGTTTGTATGACTTCTATCATTTTCTCTAACCTTTTTCTACTTGGTATCCATATGCCAGGCTGGAGTGAGAGGAAGCAATGAGGGCCCCAGGGAGCTGGGAATTAATCTGTACTCATGGGAAAACAGCAGTAGTCAGTCATTTGGACCCCTGGCTTTCCTGCCACTATTGTGGGAGGGCTTGTAAACCCTTCTGCTAGCCAGAGAGCAGCCTGGGGCTTCCTCAGGTTTGACAAAACTTGACCTTAATGTGCACTTACAGGCATACATACTCCTACCCACACTCTCTCACTTATATGCAAACAAATAAGCCTTACTTTTAGAATTCTATGAATTCTTTTAGAATGCTTTTAGAATTCTAGAAACCTTACTTTTATTCTCCACAGAATTCTATGGAGCATAAAGGATAGCATGGATCATTTTATTTCAATCTCCAACCTGATGCATGAGTCCCATACAGCATCTCCCATTAAGTGACCATTCACTTCTGTTTGAATTTCTTCAGGAACTCTATTACACCAGTTTAAGTTTCTTTGCCATAATCCTGCCCCAAATTTTGATATTGCATTACCTATGTGACCGTTTCCACAAACACCTAAACAAACTTTAGTATCTCTTCTTAGAAACAAAGCAAAATCAAAGGCAAGAAGCAGAAACAAAAAACCCCTCGACTTTCCTCAAACCTACTGCTGCTCCATTTTCTCAATCTCCTTCACAGTAAAACTTCTCAACAAAGTTATCTATGGTTGCTCTTTGCTCATTCTTTCCTCATCTTATTCCAGCTAGCTGAAACTTCTCCTGTCAATATTGCCAACAACTTCCAAAGTCAATGTTGCAAAATCCAATGGTAACTTTTCTGTTTTCTTCTTCTTTGAATTTTCAATGGCAGCCAACACAACTGACCTCTCTATACTCCTTGTAGCATTCTCTTTCCTCCGATTTTGTGACACAAAGATTCCTGATTTTGTTTCTTGCTTAATGGCTGCTACTCCTGTTTCTCTTGTTGGGTCATTCTCAACTTGAGCTATAAATTCTGGAGTGCTCCAGAGCTAATTCCCAGAACCTTCTCTTCCTTTCATTTTCCTTAGATGTTCTGTGCTAATCTTATATCTCAAAATACCACATATACCCCCAAATATTAGCCCTGATCTCTCCCTAGACCATTAACTTGACATTCAACTTGACTTTCCACTTTGATGTCTAATAAGCATCGTAAGCAGTTTAGCCAAAATGCAACACACCAACCAGCAAAACTAATAAAAATCAAATCCTTAATCTTCACCCTCCTAATATGCAATTCTCCCAGTCATGCTTATTTTAGTAAACGATGTTAGATCTATCCACTTGCTCAAGTGAAAAATTTAAGACTTATCCAAGATGACTGCAGTGAGGTAGGAAGTACAGATGAAGAAATCCTTACTTCTGCTTTGTGATGAAGCTGATGCTCACAATGGTAGACACAATGTAGGCATAGAAAGGAGGACAGTTCCACGGTTACATATGACGTAAGACCAGGCCAGGGCAGTTAGACTGGTGGAGATATTAGAGCAAGCCAGAGGGAAGAGAGAGGGCAGCTCACAACTGAAGTGAGCGATAGTATGGGTCTCACAAAACTCTAAATTGGCAGCTCCAAAGATACTGATGCAATCATCCAGAAAGTCCAGGCCCCATGAGGCCAACAGCAGTCCCACATAGAGCTGGTTTCTCCTCACCTGACTCAATAACAGAGAATGACAAATGTCAACATAGTGGTCCTGGGCCATTGCTAAGAGCAGGAAGGATTCAGTGCCCTCAGAGGCAAATACCAATGTGGGCCACAACCTGCTACTAAGACTGCTTCCTTTTCAGACAAGAGATTTTCCATAAACTTGGGCACTGAGACTGAGAAGTAGCAGATGTCCAGGAAGGAGACATAGGTACATGGAAATGGTAATCAGCACTGATCAGCAGAAGCATCACCTGATCCTTCATCAGGGTTAGGAAGTAAATCCCCAGGACTAGCACAAGAGCACAGCCTGGATGTGGGGGTCAGCAGACAGCCCAAGGAGAATGAACTGGGTGATGGTTGTTGTGTTTTTCCACAGTCAAAAAGAGGAAACTTACCTTGGAAAAAATTAGTGTTTCAAAAAACTCATTTTTTAAACTATTTCCTCTGGGTCTTAAATCCTTCCTCTATACACATTATTTTTTGACTCTGGGATTCAATTTCAAGTTTTGAACTATCTTCACTAACTCTCTATACTCAGTAGTATCTTTGATTTTCTTATATTTTACACCCTCAATCCTAGATCAATCTGATTCTGTTCAGTCTTTAATAAAATATTTAGATGGATATAGAGAGAAATAGCTAATGTAGTTTGAATGACTCAACTTTTTTGCAAAAGTAAATGTCAGTGGGATCCAGAGAAAGAGTGGAGGAGTTTATCTTGGGAATAGGGATGCCTGAGTAAGAGGAAGGAAAGCAAAGAGGGAAGTGAAAGATACAGGGACTTGTTTGTGTCTGGAAAGGAAGCAACCCTATGGACTATAGCCCACCAGGCTCCTCTGCCCATGGAATTTTCCAGACAAGAATACTGGAGTCTGTTGCCATGCCCTTCTCCTGGGGATCTTCCCATCCTGGGGATCTTTCCGACCCAGGGATCCTGCTTGCATCTCTTGCATCTCCTGCATTGGCAGGCAGGTTCTTTACCACTAGCACCACCTGGGAACCCCTCAGAAGGGAAGGGAGTTTCCTATTTATAGCCTCTATGTTATCAAGAGGTAAAAGGTAAAGCCATCAGTGGATGTGCAAGGAGGAGACTGATGTTTCAAATAACTACTTTGGATTAGTTGCAGAGGTGAAGTCTAGTCTAGATTTTTGGTTATAAATTTGAGTCCAGTTATCACTCTTATGTGATTTTTCTCCTGTTTGGTATATGTAGAGCATAAGTCATTGCATTTATCTCAGACATGTAAAGTAATGAAAGGAAAGATGGTTTATGGAATTAAGAAACTGCCCAAGGTGATTAAATGAATGAATCTTTCCTGGTTCATGAGAGAAGTAAAGATATGAATGGCATGAGAATGAAAATATGGTCAACATAAAGGATTAGCGTTCTCAATGCATGTGAAAAATGGTTGGTTTAGGAACACTAAATTAAATGAATTAGATAGAGAGGTGACTGTGGTAGGAGAGTGTTTGAAATTGAGATTTCTGAAGATATTGGTTGAATGTGTGAAGAAAAACATCCATGGAGAGAGGCACACAAGGTAATCACAGACTTGGTACAATTTTAATTGAGATGAGAATTTGGGTTTTTCTTTTCCCCCTTCTCCTAAAAGTCACATAATGTTAAAATGTTTTAAAATATGTAAAAGTTATAAAAATGTGAAAAGCAGAGCACAGGGAAGGTAGCCCAGAGATACTCCAGATATGCTGCTGTGGGAAGGCACCCGTCTCAATGGGTCACGATTGTTTCTTCCCCTCTTGTTGTTCAGTCGCTAAAGTCATGTCTGACCCTTTACGATCTCTTGGACTGTAGCCTGCCAGACTCCTCTGTCCATGGAATTCTCCAGCCAAGAATATTGGAGTGGGTAGCCATTCTCTTTCTCAGGGGATCTTCCTGACCCAAGGATTGAACCCAACTCTCCCACGTTGCAGACAGACTCTTTATCGTCTGAGCCACAAGGGATGATGATTACTTTTTCCCCTCTACAAATATGTAATTAAGCTCTGTTTAAGAGTGCTATATTCAGACCTTGTTACTTTCAGTATTCTCAGCTAGCTAACTTATGCTAATCTAGAAAATGCCCAAGTTCATTTGCTCTGACCTGACACTGAGACACAAACTTAGCATCAGTATCACTATTCAACGTTCCTGGCTCAGTCAGCTAGTTCATTCTGGCCTTCCTGTCTTGTGGCTGATGAAATTAATTACTTAAGCAAGATTGAGACTTTCTTCCTATTATTTCCTTACTTAGCAATCGAGGCTTTGTTAGATACCATGCATAATCAAATGAAGCAATAAGTAGACAAGTTGGCAGAATTCATTCAGATTCAGTGACAAAGATGTTTAATTGGCTTGTAAAATATGCACTGAGAACTGCCAGGAAGGAGTTGGCACAGTGTACTGTTTATATTTTTTATTTTCTGTATAATGTGATGTTTTGACATCTTAAAACTTTCTGGCAGGGGAGAGTCTGCCTCTCACCAGGGGTAGCTAATTCTTAAAGATAACAAAGGAATTAGTAGGGAGATGACCTTTAAAATACACACTAACCAATTTGGAGCCATTTCTCCTCTATGTAGCCCTTCAGATAAGATCAGATCAGATCAGTCGCTCAGCCGTGTCCGACTCTTTGCGACCCCATGAATCACAGCACGCCAGGCCTCCCTGTCCATCACCAACTCCCAGAGTTCACTCAGACTCACGTCCATCGAGTCAATGATGCCATCCAGCCATCTCAGCCTCTGTCGCCCCCTTCTCCTCTTGCCCCCAATCTCTCCCAGCATCAGAGTCTTTTCCAATGAGTCAACTCTTCGCATGAGGTGGCCAAAGTACTGGAGTTTCAGCTTTAGCATCATTCCTTCCAAAGAAATCCCAGGGCTGATCTCCTTCAGAATGGACTGGTTGGATCTCCTTGCAGTCCAAGGGACTCTCAAGAGTCTTCTCCAACACCACAGTTCAAAAGCATCAATTCTTCACACCAGGAAACAATATTTCTCTGCCTTTATCATCCCAGAGCCAAGTGCCAGCCTATTAGGGACCACAATGTGGGAGATCTGGGTTCAATCCCTGGGTTGGGAAGATCTCCTGGAGAAGGAAATGGCAACCCATTCCAGTATTCTTGCCTGGAAAATCCCATAGACGGAGGAGCCTAGTAGGCTACAGTCCATGGGGTCGCAAAGAGTTGGACACAACTGAGTGACTTCACTTTCACTTTTCCAGTGAAAACCCAGTAAAGAGTCTAGACCATGCTCTCTCTCTGTCCCCTTCTGCTCCTCACCAGTGCTGGGACTTCCCCACATGGTCCTGTGTGGTGTGCCATGCCTACTGTTTCTAGTACCTGTCAGTAAAATAGATTTTGTTTTCTTGAACCTCTTGTGTGATTCTTCCTACTGTCTGAGACATACCTGGGGGTCAAGTCATCAAGTATCTTATTGGCTCTGTTTCTCATTAGCTGTATGATTTTTGGAAAGTCTTTAAGTCTTCATTATCTCTATTTTCTGATCCATAAAACAGCCTGTACTAATATCTCTGTTACAAGGTTTTAAGAAGTTATTTATATAACTTATGTGCAGTGCTCAGCATATATTGGTTATAATTAAGCTTCTTTGTTATTCATTGCCTTAGCTTTAATCTCTCACTATTCTCAAGGACAGAAGAGTTCATTTTAAAGGCAGATCCGAACATGTTAGTAAACAGAGAAATAAAAACCAGATCAAAGAGGGAGAGATGGAGATGGATGATCTCACTGTAAGAAATGAGCTGCAGGAAAGCTCAAAGGCAAAGCCCAGAGCTGGGAGGACATGAAGAGGAAGAGTAGTGATAAGTGACTTGAGGGAAACCTAGCTCTCCTCTTCCCCAGTGAAGAAGGCCCTTTACATGCTCTCACCTGTTCACAGAATGTGTCAATAAACCATGCAGGAAGAAAAGATCAACAATTGTTTCCTCTGAAGAAAAGCTTTTGTCTGTCTACATGCCAGTATTAGAGGGGAAAAAAAAAAAGGTACATCAGTGCATGTGCCCGGAGTCTTCCTGGCTAAGATTTCAAAATTATTTAGGTTCTTATTAATATAAACCTGGGCTGCTCTGAATTCCAAGAAAAGTACATAGAAATACAATTTTGAAAAGTTCTGATTCTCAGCATATAAATATTTGACTACTCAGACCATTTCAAAGCCAGTTACACAGTTGCTTTTCACTATTTTCTCTTATTGTTCTACTTTCCCAAGGGTATTATTCAAATAAAGCCCTGTCAGATCTAAACATTCAGAAGAATGCCTACATTTAAATAGCCAGTGGATGGGCAACTGATCATGTAAGCCCAGAATACAGCTGAGTTGATTCCTTGGACTCCCTGAAGTTCTGCTGCTGCTGCTAAGCCACTTCAATCATGTCCGACTCTGTGTGACCCCATAGACGGCAGCCCACCAGGCTCCCCCGTCCCTGGGATTCTCCAGGCAACAACACTGGAGTGGGTTGCCATTTCCTCCTCCAATGCATGAAAGTGAAAAGTGAAAGTGAAGTTGTTCAGTCGTGTCTCCAACCCTCAGCGACCACATGGACTGCAGCCTTCCAGGCTCCTCGATCCATGGGATTTTCCAGGCAAGAGTACTGGAGTGGGGTGCCATTGCCTTCTCCCCCTGAAGTTCAACCAGTAGCAACATTTTGATCTCTTTGTCTTAGAAGTTTCCTTATGTGCATGTATGTATATATGAACAAATACAGTCTTAATGTTTCCTTCAGCTTGACTAAACTTTAAATAGGTTTATTCTTGAGTCTAGGTTCCTGATCTCCCTTTTCTTAAAAATATTTGCTTCAAAAAACTTGAAATTGTAAATTCTTTCTCTCTTTCTTTAGGGTGGGTGTAAATCCCCCAGCCTCTTACCTGTGAACTATCTCTTTGAAATGCAAACACTGAAGAAGACAGCACCTATCTCTTAGTCCCTGTGGGAGGACAGAAGCCTAATTTACATAAACAATAATTAGTAAATTTGAAAAACAGGGAAAAACATTTGCAAACCCAGGAATAACTCAGTGAGCCTGACATCCCATTGACTGACTGTAAGAAACACACACACATACATGCTCTACTGAGTCATAAGTAGCTAACATTTCCCCCTCCATGAAAAAGGCTTATTTATGCATCCCATCACAAATAGTGTAGGATAATATACATATCTCAAAAGTGCAGAACTTGTTCCACTAATTTTATCACATGGCCAAAATGAATAAAGTGATGTGTACCTTCTCTACGGGCAAATGGGGAAGAAGAGAAAGGTGGGATTGAGCTTCTTCTTCTGAACTCACCAATCCAGTAACAACTTGCCCTCTGATGGGGTTGGAAAGTCTTTTTGAGTGTTAGTGTTTTAGGTTGGATTCCCAAGAACTGGAGCCTGAGAAGTCTTTTCATATGTATCATTTAAAGGAGAAAGCTCTCAGGAGAAATTAGTAAGGAAGTGGGGGAATCCATTATATCCAGTATAGGGAAAGATTTGTGTAAGATTTTGGTTTCAGGTAACGTGTAGCAGCTGATTCTAAGATGAAATCCACTGGGGCTTCTGAACTTTAGAAGCTGATTTAATCTCTCAGAGGCTCACTGTTGAATACTGTAAGGAGTTAATAGAACCTGTAAGATTATCAGAGGATCAGCCAAACACCTAAAATATTATTAGAAGAATCTATTGAGCTAGTACCAGATAAGTTATTTCAAGCAAACTGAATGAACTTATTTGTCAGTGAGAACTACATTACCATATTGAAGACCATAGCAGAGACATACAGGAGCTTGAGGGAACAGGAGCAGATGGAGGAATTTTTGGTTTTCGGGTAATCAGAATGCCACTCACTATTTCTAGTTGCCTGAAAGACATGGCTTATTAACTAAAACACAAATAAGAAAACCAATCTGTCAAGAAGTTATTTCGGCTCTATGTTTTGCCATATTTGCTGGGCCAAAGCTGTATATACACATGGACACATCTCTCAGAAAGTGCTATTTAAGATACGGCTGTCTTAGAAAGTATAAATATTTGCAGTCATGGTAGTCCCAGTCCCTGGGACAGTTACTGAAGTAAGGTACTTTCTTTGCTTCCAGAGTATTCAAAATATTTTAATTTCTATTTTGTTCTAGAATTTGTTTCTTACATCACATGTTAGATCAAAGTGGGCTCTGTCAGGATAGCCTGTACCTCAGTGGTAAGAAGGGAAAACCTGAGGAGTTAAGAGTCAAGGCACCACAACACCTGCTTTATCTCTTACTCTGGATTAATTATATCATCTTCATCTTTTATTATTTTTTATTTATTTTTTAAATTTTATTTTATTTTTATTTATTTATTTATTTTTTTAATTTTATTTTATTTTTAAACTTTACAATATTGTATTGGTTTTGCCAAATATCAAAATGAATCCGCCACAGGTATACATGTGTTCCCCATCCTGAACCCTCCTCCCTCCTCCCTCCCCGTACCATCCCTCAGGGTTGTCCCAGTGCACCTGCCCCAAGCATCCAGTATCGTGCATCGAACCTGGACTGGCGACTCGTTTCATATACGATATTATACATATTTCAATGCCATTCTCCCAAATCATCCCACCCTCTCCGTCTCCTACAGAGTCCATAAGACTGTTCTATACATCAGTGTCTCTTTTGCTGTCTCATATACAGGGTTATTGTTACCATCTTTCTAAACTCCATATATATGCGTTAGTATACTGTATTGGTGTTTTTCTTTCTGGCTTACTTCACTCTGTATAATAGGCTCCAGTTTCATCCACCTCATTAGAACTGATTCAAATGTATTCTTTTTAATTATATTTCCCTCTTTTTTTGATGATAAGATGAGCATATTTTTTTAAAAAATCAATTCAAGATTTTAGGAGAATATATTTCAAAAGACAGTATGTTCCAAGCAATTTATTGTTGTTTTAGTTTTTTAATTACAATTTTAAGATTGTAACTGCTGCTAAGTCACTTCAGTCGTGTCCAACTCTATGCAACCCCAATAGATGGCAGCCCACCAGGCTCCGCTGTCCCTGGGATTCTCCAGGCAAGAACACTGGAGTGGGTTGCCATTTCCTTCTCCAAAGATTGTAACTATTTTATATCAAAATTGAGATGATAGCATAATTATTTCACAGTGAAGTATCCTTGTCTTTTTCTTTTGTTTATTAATAAAGCATTCTTAGGGTAAAGAGTCAATGTATTAATTTGGGGATTATTAATATCTTCACAATATTGAGACTTCCAATATTTGAACTAAAACTATTTTAAAATTTATTTAGATTTTATTTATTTCAATAATTTTTATGACCTTAGATTTTAGCATATTTTCAACTTCACAGCAAAACTGAGAGGAAGATAGAGATTTTCAATTTACCCCCACTCCACTCATACATAGCCTTCTACATTCTCAATATCCCCCTCCAAAGTAGTTATATATGTGTTACAACTGATGAACCTACAATGACACGTCATCAACAACCAAATCCACAGTTTACCTTAGGGTTTACTCTTGGCATTGTACATTCTTTGGATTCGGACAAATGTAATGACATATATCCATTTTTTCAAATGTATTTATTTTAATTGGAGGCTAATTACATTACAATACTGTGGTGGTTTTTTGCCATACATTGACATGAATCAGCCACAGGTGTACATGTGTCCCCCCAATCCTGAACCCCCTTCCAACCTCCCTCCCCATCCCATCCCTCTGGGTTGTCCCAGTGCACCGGGTTTGAGTGCCCCGTTTCATGCATCAAACTTGGACTGGTCATCTATTTCGCACATGGTGATATACATGTTTCAGTCCTATTCTCTCAAATCATCCCACCCTTGCCTTCTCCCACAGAGTCCAAAAGTCTGTTCTTTACATCTGTGTCTCTTCTGCTGTCTTGCTTATAGGGTCATTGTTAGCATTTATCTAAATTCCATATATATGTGTTAATATACAGTATTGGTGTTTTTCTTTCTGACCTACTTCACTCTGTATAATAGGCTCCAGTTTTATCCACCTTATTAGAACTGTACAGAGTAATTTCACTGCCCATTGATCCTGGCCTTACCCCAGCCAATCACTTGTCTTTATACTGTCTCCACAGCTTTGACTTTTCCTGAATGTTATACAGTTGGAATCAAAGAATGTAGTCTTTCCAGTTTGGCTTTGTTCACTTTGTAATATGCATTCACGGTTTCTTCATGTCTTCTCATGTATTTTAGTATTGAGTTTTAGTATTGAATAATATTCAATTTATTTTTATTTTTAGTATTGAATATTATTTCATTTTTTGGATGTACCACAATTCATTCATTCAGTCAAGAGGGATATCTTGATTACTTCCAAATTTCAGGAATTATTCATAAAGCTGCTATATCCATCCATGTGCAGGTTTTTGTGTGGGTATAAGCATTTAACTCCTTTGAGTAAACACCAAGGAGCATGGGTATTTGATTGTGGTAAGAGGATTTTTAGTTTTGTAAGAAATATCAAATTGTCTTCCAAAGTGACATCCCATTTTACATTCCCACCAGCAATGAACGAGAATACCTGGTGTGCCACATTTCAACCAGTACTGGTTTTGTCAGTATTCTAGACTTTGCTAATTCTAAAGGGAGTGCAGTGGTTTCTCAGTTTTAGGTTGCATTTCCCTGATGACATATGATGCATAAAACTTTATTATATGCTTATTTTCTATCCGTATATTTTCTTTACAAGGTGTCAAAGTATTTGGCCAATTTTTTAATTCATTTTTTATTGCTGAGATAGAGGGGTTCCCTTTTGGTCACACCAATTGACACATAGGGCCTTAGTTTCCCAGTCAGGAATCAAACCTGCATCTCCTGTACTAGAACTGTGGAGTGTTAACCACTGGACCACCACAGAAGTCCTATAGGGCTTCCTTTTGTTTTGGATAACAGCACTTTATCTGATGTATCTTTTGCAAATATTTTCTCCCAGTCTGTGACTTGTATTCTCATTCTCTTGACCCTGCTCACAGAGCAGAAATTTTTAATTTCAGTCAAGTCTGGTTTTTCAATTATTTCTCACATTAACCCTGTCTTTGATGCACTTAAAAGTCATAGCAATATCTAAGGTCTTCTAGATTTTCTCCTGTGCTAACTTCCAGGACTTTTATAGTTTGCAATCTATACTTAGTTCTGTGTCCCATTTTGAGTTATTTTTTGTGAAGGATATAAGGTCTGGGTTTAGATTCTTTTTTTCACATGTGGATGTACAGTTGTTCAGGGCTATTTGTTGAAAGGACTGTATTTGCTCCATCCTATTACCTTTGCTCCTTTGAAAAGATCAGTTACTATAGACATGAAGGTCCATTTCTGGGCCTTTTGTTCTGTTACACTGATTGATTTCTCTATTCTTTCACCAGTACCACACTGTCTTGATTGCTGTAGCTTTATACTAAGTCTTGTAGTCAGGTAGTGATGGTTCTCCAACTTTGTTCTTCAGTATTGTGTTTGTTATTCTAGGTCTTTTGCCTTTCTATGCCAACTTGAGAATCATTTTGTCAATATGTACAAAATAACCTTTTGGATTTTTGATTGGAATTGCACTGAATCTATTTATCAAGTTGGGAAGTACTGACATTTTGGTAATACTGAGTCTTTCTATCAGTGAACAAGGAAAGTCACTACATTTATTTACTTCTTTGACTGTGCTCATGAGTTTTACCATTTTTATCATATAGTTCTTCTACACATTTTATTAGATTTCTTGTTGCTCTTCAGTTGCTAGCTCATGTCTGACTCTTTATGACTCCCATGTATGACTCCCATGTATGAGATGGTATGACAGGCTCCTCTGTCCTTCACTGTCTCCAAGAGTCTGCCCAAATTCATGTCCATTGAGTCAATGATGCTATCTAACCATCTCATCCTCTGCCTCCCACTTCTCTTTTTGCCTTCAAACATTCCCAGCATCAGAGTCTTTTCCAGTGAGTTGGGTCTTTGCATCATGTGGCCAAAGCATTGGAGCTTCAGTTTCAGTCATTCCAATGAATATTCAGGATTTGATTTCCTTTAGGAATGACTGGTTTGATCTCCTTGCTGTCCAAGGGACTCTCAAGAGTCTTCTTCAGCACCACAATTTGAAAGTATCAATTCTTTGGCACTCAGCCTTCTTTATGGTTCAACACTCACATCCATACATGACTACTGGAAAAACCATAGCCTTGACTATACGGACCTTAGTTTGCAACATGATATCTCTGCCTTTTTTTTTTTTTTTAACTTTACAATATTGTATTGGTTTTGCCATATATCAACATGAATCCACCACAGGTATACACGTGTTCTGCATCCTGAACCCTCCTCCCTCTTCCCTCCCCGTACCATCCCTCTGGGTCATCCCAGTGCACCAGCCCCAAGCATCCAGTATCATGCATCAAACCTGGACTGGCGACTCGTTTCATATATGATATTATACATGTTTCAATGCCATTCTCCCAAATCATCCCACCCTCTCCCTCTCCCATAGAGTCCAAAAGACTGCTTTTTAATATGCAGTCTAGGTTTGTCATAGCTTTTCTTCCAAGGAGCAAGCATCTTTTAATTTCAGGACTATAGCACACTGTCCACAGTGATTTTGGAGCCCAAGAAAAGAAAATCTGTCACTGCTCCCACTTTTTCCAATTTATTTCTCATGTAGTGATGGGACCAGATGCCATGATCTTAGTTTCTTTAACGCTGAGTTTTAAGCTAGCTTTTTCACTCTCCTCTTTCACCCTCATCAAGAGGCTCTTTAGTTCCTTTGCGCTTTCTGCCATTAGAATGGTATCATCTGCATATCTAAAGTTTGCATATCTTGATTCCAGTTTGCAATTCATTCAACCTGGTATTTCAAATGATGTACTCTGTATGTAAGCTGAATAAGCAATGTGACAGTGTACAGCCTTGTTATACTCCTTTCCCATTTTTGAACCAGTCAGTTGTTCCATGTCTGGTTTTAACTGTTACTTCTTGACCTGCATACATGTTACTCAGGAGACAGGTAAGGTGGTCTGGTACTCCAATCTCTTTAAGAATTTTCCACAGTTTGTGTGATCCACACAGTCAAAGGCTTTAGCATAATCAATGAAGCAGAGATAGATGTTTTTCTGGAACTCCCTTGCTTTCTCTATGATCCAATAAATGATGACAATTTGATCTCTGGTTCCTCTGTCTTTTCTAAACCCATCTTGTACATCTAGAAGTTCTCGGTTCATGTACTGCTGAAGACAAGCTTGAAGGATTTTGAGCATGACTTAACTAGCATGTGAAATGAGTGCAATCATACAATAGTTTTAATATTCTTTGGCACTGCCCCTCTTTGGGATTGGAATGAAAACTAGCCTCTTCCAGTCCTGTGGCCACTGCTGAATTTTCCAAATTTGCTGGCATATTGAGTGCAGTACTTTAACACTATCATATTTTAGGATTTTAAATAACTCAGCTGGAATTCTATCATATTTACTAGTTTTGTTCATAGTAATGGACTCATCTCACACACTAGTAAAGTAATGCTCAAAATTCTCCAAGCCAGGCTTCAGCAATACGAGAAACGTGAACTTCCAGATGTTCAAGCTGGTTTTAGAAAAGGCAGAGGAATCAGAGATCAAATTGCCAACATCTGCTGGATCATGGAAAAAGCAAGAGAGTTCCAGAAAAACATCTATTTCTGCTTTATTGACTATGTCAAAGCCTTTGACTGTGTGTATCACAATAAACTGGAAAATTCTCCAAGAAATGGGAATACCAGACCACCTGACCTGCCTCTTGAGAAACCTATATGATCTTTAAGAATTTTCCACAGTTTGTGTGATCCACACAGTCAAGGTTTTAGCATAATCAATGAAGCAGAGATAGATGTTCAGGAGCATAGAGATCAGGAAGCAATAGTTAGAACTGGACATGGAACAACAGACTGGTTCCATATAGGAAAAGGAGTACATCCAGGCTGTGTATTGTCACCCTGCTTATTTAACTCATATGCAGAGTACATCATGAGAAATGCTGGGCTGGAAGAAGCACAAGCTGGAATCAAGATTGCCGGGAGAAATACCAGTAACCTCAGATATGCAGATGACACCACCCTTATGGCAGAAAGTGAAGAGGAACTAAAAAGCCTGTTGATGAAAGTGAAAGATGACCAGTTTCATTCTTTTACAAGTGGTTGACCAGATTTCCCAGCACCACTTGTTAAAGAGATTGTCTTTAATCCATTGTATATTCTTGCCTCCTTTGTCAAAGATAAGGTGTCCATATGTGCGTGGATTTATCTCTGGGCTTTCTATTTTATTCCATTGATCAATATTTCTGTCTTTGTGCCAGTACCATACTGTCTTGATAACTGTGGCTTTGTAGTAGAGCCTGAAGTCAGGTAGGTTGATTCCTCCAGTTCCATTCTTCTTTCTCAAGATAGCTTTGGCTATTCGAGGTTTTTTGTATTTCCATACAAATTGTGAAATTATTTGTTCTAGCTCTGTGAAGAATACTGTTGGTAGCTTGATAGGGATTGCGTTGAATCTATAAATTGCTTTGGGTAGTATACTCATTTTCACTATATTGATTCTTCCAATCCATGAACATGGTATATTTCTCCATCTATTAGTGTCCTCTTTGATTTCTTTCACCAGTGTTTTATAGTTTTCTATATATAGGTCTTTATTTTCTTTAGGTAGATATATTCCTAAGTATTTTATTCTTTCCGTTGCAATGGTGAATGGAATTGTTTCCTTAATTTCTCTTTCTGTTTTCTCATTATTAGTGTATAGGAATGCAAGGGATTTCTGTGTGTTGATTTTATATCCTGCAACTTTACTATAGTCATTGATTATTTCTAGTAATTTTCTGGTGGAATCTTTAGGGTTTTCTATGTAGAGGATCATGTCATCTGCAAATAGTGAGAATTTTACTTCTTCTTTTCCAATTTGGATTCCTTTTATTTCTTTTTCTGCTGGACCACTTTCTAACACCATACACAAAAATAAACTCAAAATGGATTAAAGATCTAAACGTAAGACCAGAAACTATAAAACTCCTAGAGGAGAACATAGGCAAAACACTCTCCGACATACATCACAGCAGGATCCTCTATGACCCACCGCCCAGAATAATGGAAATAAAAGCAAAAATAAACAAATGGGACCTAATTAACCTTAAAAGCTTCTGCACATCAAAGGAAACTATTAGCAAGGTGAAAAGACAGCCTTCAGAATGGGAGAAAATAATAGCAAATGAAGCAACTGACAAACAACTAATCTCAAAAATATACAAGCAACTCCTACAGCTCAACTCCAGAAAAATAAACGACCCAATCAAAAAATGGGCCAAAGAACTAAATAGACATTTCTCCAAAGAAGACATACAGATGGCTAACAAACACATGAAAAGATGCTCAACATCACTCATTATCAGAGAAATGCAAATCAAAACCACTATGAGGTACCATTTCACACCAGTCAGAATGGCTGCGATCCAAAAGTCTACAAATAATAAATGCTGGAGAGGGTGTGGAGAAAAGGGAACCCTCTTACACTGTTGGTGGGAATGCAAACTAGTACAGCCACTATGGAGAACAGTGTGGAGATTCCTTAAAAAACTGGAAATAGAACTGCCTTATGATCCAGCAATCCCACTGCTGGGCATACACACTGAGGAAACCAGAAGGGAAAGAGACACGTGTACCCCAATGTTCATCGCAGCACTGTTTATAATAGCCAAGACATGGAAGCAACCTAGATGTCCATCAGCAGATGAATGGCTAAGAAAGCTGTGGTACATATACACAATGGAGTATTACTCAGCCATTAAAAAGAATACATTTGAATCAGTTCTAATGAGGTGGATGAAACTGGAGCCTATTATACAGCGTGAAGTAAGCCAGAAGGAAAAACAGAAATACAGTATACTAATGCATATATATGGAATTTAGAAAGATGGTAACAATAACCCGGTGTACGAGACAGCAAAAGAGACACTGATGTATAGAACAGTCTTATGGACTCTGTGGGAGAGGGAGAGGGTGGGAAGATTTGGGAGAATGGCAATGAAACATGTAAAATATCATGTAGGAAACGAGTTGCCAGTCCAGGTTCGATGCACGATGCTGGATGCTTGGGGCTGGTGCACTGGGAGGGCCCAGAGGGATGGTATGGGGAGGGAGGAGGGAGGAGGGTTCGGGATGGGGAACACATGTATACCTGTGGCAGATTCATTTTGATATTTGGCAAAACTAATACAATTATGTAAAGTTTAAAAATAAAATAAAATTAGAAAAAAAAAAACCAAGTTATACTAAAAAAAAAAAAAAAGAAAGAAAGTGAAAGACGAGAGTGAAAAAGTTGACTTAAAGCTCACATTCAGAAAACTAAGATCATGGCATCTGGTCCCATCACTTCATGGCAAATAGATGGGGAAAGTGTTGGACTTTATTTTTCTGGGCTCCAAAATCACTGCAGATGGTGATTGCAGCCATGAAATTAAAAGATGCTTACTCCTTGGAAGGAAAATTATGACCAACCTAGATTGCATATTAAAAAGCAGAGATATTACTCTGCCAACTAAGGTCCGTCTAGTCAAGGCTATGATTTTTCCAGTGGTCATATATGATGTGAGAGTTGGACTGTAAGGAAAGCTGAGCACCGAAGAATTGATGCTTTTGAACTGTGGTGTTGGAGAAGACTCTTGAGAGTCCCTTGGACTGCAAGGAGATCCAACCAGTCCATCCTAAAGATCAGTCCTGGGTGTTCATTGGAAGGACTGATGCTGAAGCTGAAACTCCAATACTTTGGCCACCTCATGAGAAGAGTTCACTCATTGGAAAAGACACTGATGCTGGGACGGATTAGGGGCAGGAGGAGAAGGGGACGACAGAGGATGAGATGGCTGGATGGCATCACCGACTCAATGCACATGACTTTGAATGAACTCCGGGAGTTGGTGATGGACAGGGAGGCCTGGAATGCTATGATTTATGGGGTCGCAGTCAGACATGACTGAGAGACTGAATTGAACTGAATGCTTCTTAAGGCCCACCTGACTTTAACCTCCAGAATGTCTGACTCTAGGTAAGTAACCATATCAACATGGTTATCTGGTCATTAAGACCTTTGTTAGTTCTGTGTATTCTTCCATATAGTTCTTCTGTGTATTCTTGCCACCTCTTCTTAATCTCTTCTGCTTTCATTTGGTCCCTACAGTTTCTCACCTTTATCATGCCCATCATTGCATGAAATGTTCTTTTGATATATCTAATTTTCTTGAAGAGATTTTTAGTCTTTCCCATTCTACCATTCTAAGAAAAGTCATAAACAACCTAGACAGCCTATTAAAAAGCAGAGACATTACTTTGCCAACAAAGATCTGTCTAGTCAAAGCTATGGTTTTTCCAGTAGTCATGTATGGATGTGAGAGTTGGACTATAAAAAAGCTGAGTGCTGAAAAATTGATGCTTTTGAACTGTGATGTTGGAGGACTCTTGAGAGTCCCTTGGACTGCAAGGTGATCAAACCAGTCAATCCTAAAGGAAATCAATCCTGAATATTCATTGGAAGGACTGAAGCTGAAGCTCCAATACCTTGACCACCTGATGCAAAGAGCTAACTCATTGGAAAAGGCCCTGATGCTGGGAAAGATTGAAGGCAGGAGGAAAAGTGGATGACAGAGGATGAGGTGGTTGGATGGCATCACTGACTCAGAGGACATGAGTTTGAGCAAGCTCCAGGAGATGGTGAAGGACAGGGAAGCCAGTCGTGCTGCGGTTCATGGGGTCACAGAATCAGACATGACTTGCCAAGGTCCAGCCCCGGCTGATCCAGGGTATTTGAAGGAGAGACGGCCTAGGTGACTATTTATATGCTAATTAGAGATATAAAGAGTAATAGAATGAGGATAGCTCAGTAGGAAAATTCAGTGGAGAAAAGAGGCTGAGTAGCTTGGTTTACGCGGAAAATCAATATAACCCATGACACCAGGTTAGCTCTGACCACGGAGGCCGCAGGCGCCCTCTCGAATAGCGGAAGGTGCCCCACCTTAGACACCTTCTCGAGTGGGTCTTAGAAGCCCAGGCAAATAAATGGTCGCAGAGGATATCCACGCTCCAGATGGAGGCCAGAAGTTGAGGAGACGAATCACATGGTGATACACATAGAGGATAATAGGGGATGCAAAGTCAGCAGTCTTTGAGTCTTATCAAAAACCAGGGTTTCTTTCCTGCAAATTTATCATATACAAATAGTTTAGGTGATTTACATCATCTTCTGGCCAGAAGGCCTACTAACATTTTATGACTCTTCACAAGTTCTGTCGACAAAATTGCATTGGAAGAATAACAAAGGAAAGAATTTATTACCTTACTAAAGTTACTAACACAACACTACTTAACATACCAACTATATTCATTAATCCCCAAGGAGTCCGGGTAAACTTGTCAGGCGAGTTAGAGAGCCATCTGAGGGGTTTGGATTTAAACACTCCTAATTGCCCAGGAACTTTATTAATTGGAGCTGTAAGTTAACTCTTTGACAGAGAGAGCGAGATGGTGGTAGGGGACAGCCCCCAGTAAAGTCAGAGGTGAGAGCACAAGCAATAAAGTAGGCAGACTCTGGTTTTTTTTTGGGGTAGATGCTCGAGAATATCTGGGTGGACTCCTGAGGCTCAATCCCGCCTTTGCATATGCCAAGCCTCCTTCCTCATGACCTTTGTCACGAGTGGAATGTTTCTCGCCGGCTCCCAGCAATGACTGATTGACTGAACAACAACATGACAAAATAAATAGACAGGTAATAAGTCATCAATGTTAGCAATATAGGTTACAAATTATTAGTAATTACATGGACAAAATATTGGACAGTTTTGTCCAGTGAACAAAATATTGGACAAAATATTGCTAATAGACAAGACAAACACAAAAGAGAAATGGGAAAATATATGAATGAGAAACTTACAGGAGAGTAAATCCAAATGGTTAAAAAAATACATGAAAAATAGTAACATTCACTGGTAGTAAGGAAAATGTAAAATAAGCTAAACAAACATACTACTTTGTACCCAGCTGAAGGCAGAAAGTTTTTTTTTAAAGTTTTTTAAACTTGTTTATTTTTTAATTGAAGGATAAATGCTTTACAGAATTTTGTTGTATCCTGCCAAACATCAACATGAATCAGCTACAGGTATACAAATGTCCTCTCCCTCTTGAACCTCCCTCCCATATTTCTTAAATTGAAGTACTGATTTACACTGCTGTGTTAATTACTGCTGTGCAACAAATGAGGCAGTTACATTTTTTCATAAGTGTTAAATGATCTGTAACAACTGTATCTGGAGAGAGGAAAATCACACCTATTCACTACTTAGGATGTGTGAACATTCCAGAGAGCAATCTAGCAACATATCAAATTGAAATACCTATCCATTTTGATTTTAGAATCTCATTCCTAGGAATCACTCCCATATAAATAAAAGCACCCAAAGTTTAAGGCTTTATATACAAATATGTTTACTGAGATATTCATTGCCAAAAATCTGTAAGCAAATGTAATGCTCAAATAAAAGATAGTTGTATAGATTATGACACGTCCTTACCATAGAATATTAGGCTACAATTTAAAAGACTAAATTAGAACTAAACCCTTTGACCTAGATTACTATGCCAATGGTACTGTTGAATGAGAAAGACAAGACAAAACCTACATATTTAAAGGGATATATTTAAACCAACATATTTAAAAAACAGAATGTCCATGTATGTGTAGAAACAATTGTATATGTAAAAATGAATATATCTATGTGGGTGTATATATATATGTATATATATATATGCACACTTACATATAATTATATGAGCATGCTGAAAATTATGAAACAAAATACATTCAGTTAACATGGGTTTGTGGAAAAGGAGGTGATGTGATTGGATGGAAAATAGAAATTGGAGAAAAGGGACATATGTAAAAAAGAAAAAAATAAGACTGGAGCACCATGAAGTTTTATTTATCCAATAATCTCACAAAATTATATATGTGTCTTTATTTGTATAAAGGTATAAAAATTAATTTAAAAATGTCAAGTTCACACTCCTTGGCTGAACATACTTGAAATAATGTTCCACAAATTATCTCTGTATTTTTGAAATAGAAATTAATGGGTTATTATTTGGCTTCCCTGGTGGCTCAGACAGTAAAGAATCCACCTGTGATGTGGGAGACCTGGGTTCAATCCCTGGGTTGGGAAGACCCCCTGGAGGAGAGCATGGCAACCTACTCCAGTATTCTTGCCTGGAGAATGCCTATGGACAGAGAAGCCTGGTGGGCTACAGTTCATGGGGTTGCACAGAGTCGGACATGACTTAGCAACTAAGCACAGCACAGCACACTGCTAGTTTAAATTCAAATCTAATGATCTTTTCTGATTCTGCATTTCAGTCCAAGTCATGTTAATTTTGCATGCTGGAAACTAACAGAGTAACAAGAAAGGATGGACATGAGAAGATTCATGGTTTTTTTTCCATCAAAGATGGAAGAGCTTGGGTGAGGAAGAGCACTGTGGGGGTCATTTTGAGCGGTTTGGAGGCTTGATATGCTGAGTCCTCAAATCCTCCTTGGTATAACTGTTCAACTTTTGATCAATTCTATACACAACCCAGGATGACAGTTCATTCTCATAGGGCTGGAATTCAGCAAGCCAGAGATCAGCCTCTGAGTTTGGCTTTAGGTCATCTCTGAGCCACAAGCAGTAATGTCAGAATTTCCAGATTTCAACTTGTCTTTATTTCAACTTGAAATTATCCTTGGTTTTTAATATTTGTATCCCTTCCATACTGGATGAGAGGAGCAGCTTCTTAATCACTATAGTTTTATTCTCAGTGGGTACATGATTTTAGGTGATCACAGGTGGTGAGTAGACATTTGCCATTGAATAGTGTGGTATGTATCTTCCCATCAAAATACAAATTTTGCTGTATTTTATACTTGATGTATATTAATTAATCAAAAAATCCACTAGGGGTCACATGAAGAACACAATTCAATTTTTAGTGCCAATTTGAATAGCAATTTGGCTTGTTTCCCACCAATATAATTTGAATTCTGATCATACTAATAAAGAAAAGGTGGCTCAGGGGTAAAGAATTCACCTGCAAATGCAGGAGGTGAAAGAGACACAAATTCAATCTCTGGGTCAGGAAGATTGATTCCTTGGTCAGAAACGGCAACCAACTCCAGTATTCTTGCTTAGAGAATCATATGAGCCTGGCAGGCTATAGCCCATGGGATCACAAAGAGTCAGACATGACTGGCCATGTAATAAAGAAAAGGATGTTTTGCAAAGTATCAGACTCAAAAAAGGTTTGTGAAAATGGACTCTGGATTCAGACCTACTGGTTTGAAATTCTACTTCTCCTTACCTGTAGGCAACTTTCCTGGTTCTTGGATATTTATTTGTAAAACAGGAGTAATAGCACTTAGTTCATACAAGGTTGTTGAGATGAGGATTACATGTATAAAACATTTAAGATAAGGGTCTTTATTAAAAGTTTGCTATTGTTATTTTGTTTATTGAAAAATCTCCTAGGAGGAAGCCCAGTGGGCATGGAATCACTGGAGATCTCAGTAGCAGGAGGGCCTGGGCATCTCTTGTTAGGAGGTACTGGCCTTTCATGGGTCACGTGATCTCCTTGTAGTGAGTGTGGGGACAGGGGGCACCATGGAGAGCCCACCAGGCTACACAGAGGGGGGAAGTGTTAATTTCCTTGAGAGACTGGTGTGCAGTTGCTGGAGGAAAGGTAAAAGCACACTGGGCAGGCAAAAATAACAGATGTTCTCTACAACATAAATATATAAACAATGCCTCGGAAAATTACATGACTCACTTCTCATCCTCTGAAGAAGTCTGACCATTAGTCCTCCTTTGAATAGAGCTTGCTGTCTTCTTAAGCATGTATTAAGATGCTGACACATACATACCTTTTAACGTCTGTCATGATGGCCAATCCCTTGTTTCTAAGAACACTACTTTCAAGCTTCATTCAGACCACCATTTTATCAGTGAAAGGAAGTGACCCTCATTCTGTAATGCATGTAGTGAAGGATTTAATAACACTTCTAATAAAGATATTTCTAAGAATACTAATATTCTTATTATTGGCCACCTGATGTGAAGACCTGACTCATTTGAAAAGACCCTGATGCTGGGAAAGATTGAAGGCAGAAGGAAAAGGGGCGAGAGAGGATGAGATGGTTGGATGGCATCACCGACTCGATGGACATGAGTTTGAGCAAACTCTGGAAGTTGGTGATGGACAGGGAAGCCTGGCGTGCTGCAGTCCATGGGGTTGCAAAGAGTCAGACACGACTGAGTGACTGAACTGAACTGAAGAATACTAAAAAAACACCCTTAATTTCCAATTACATATCTTGTTAAAGAATAGTTTAGCTTCTTCATGGTCCTGTTTTTCTGGTTCTCTATGTGAAAAAGATACCATATCTTCTTAACATTCTTCTCACAGCTGCCTTCACCTCCTTGTTCTGCAGGCTTTAGATGAGAGGATTCAGTATGGGGGTGATCACGCTGTATTGTAAAGGGAAGATCATCTCTAGGGGGGAACCTGAGGTCGGCAACAGATAGCTGAGGAAACCTGAGCCATAAAACAAGATCATAGTAGTGAGGTGGGAGGAGCAAGTAGAGAAGGCCTTACTTCTGCCTGAAGTGGAGCTGATGCTCAAGATGGTGGAGTTAATACAGGTATAAGAGAAGAAGGTAAAGACGAAGGTTCCAAAGAAATGTAAGAATGAAGAGCAGAGCAGGAGTGTGAAATTGGTGGAGGTATCAGAGCAAGACAGAGGGAAGAGAGAAGACAGCTCGCAGCTGAAGTGGGGAATAGTTTGGTCCTAAATTGTAGTAGTCTAAATTGACCACCAGGAGGATGTTGATGAGAGCATTCACAAAGGCCAGGCCCCAGGAGCCCCACACCAGCCCAACACAGAGCTGGTTGGTCATCACCTGGCCGTAAAGCAGAGGGGAGCTGATGGCTACGTAGTGGTCATAGGCCATCACAGCCAGCAGACAGGCCTCAGTGCCCCCGGTGGTAAACACAAAGAAGGCCTGAGCCAGGCAGCTCTCTACACAGATGGCTTTACTTTCAGAAAGTAGATTTTCCAGCATCTTGGGGACTGTGACAGATGAATGGCAGAGATCCAGAAAGGAGAGCTGTCCCCAAAAGAAGTACATGGGTGTGTGGAGGTGGGGATCAACCCTGATAACCAGCAGCATCACCAGGTTCCCCATCAAGGTCCAGAGGTAAATCACCAGAAACAATGTGAAGAGGAGAATCTGGGTCTGAGAATCAGCAGAAAAACCGAGGAGGATAAACTCACTGGATATGCTGTGGTTTCCCATAGCGATAAGATTTACCCTAAGAATCCAAGAAAGAAAGACTTTAAAACTCCCTTTGTGCCTCCAAGTTACCACACTGCCTTAGCCCTCTTGTTCATTTACACCATTTCACAATGGTACTGGAAACCATGTTCACATATTCCTAAGCTAACTTCCTAATCATCATGATAACTTTGATACTCCTGGATGGCAATCCACCACCCCTCTATCAAATCCCTATGTAAATTTGTGGACTCTTGTCTTACATCTCTGGAAGTTTCTTTAAGATGGGTATTAATATAAAGAACACTTTGTATAGTCAATGGGAATAGAGAGAGAATTTTTGATGCAGCAGAGCAAGACATGAACAGCAAAAGTGTAGTCATTTAAAAAGGGAAAAGGAATAAGATCCAGGCAGGACAGGTGGAGTTTTCTCCATAATTAGGAAGACAGGCACTTTATCTTTTGTAAACAGGAGGGAAGGTAGAGTGAGTGGGGACCAAGGCAGCTAGCTTGGAGGATTTTATGGATGAAATGAGAGACTTTCTGACTGTTGCAAAGTTTTGTAGAATTATGAGATGAGATCATGAACAGAATTTGCCTATCTATCTATGCATATGTGTTGTGTGTTTTTAGTGAGGTGGTGGTGAAAGATATTGATGAACCAAGAATGCAAAACTCAGGTACACCAAATACCCGAGACTAATTTATGAAGGAAATACAGTAGGGTTAACTGGTGATGTGTTTGCCCATTTGACATGCTGGGACCAATCTGAACAAGCATCTGAACAAGTAATATTTAGCTGCGTAAGCACCATGTGTAGAACAGATACATATTTGGTTTCAAATGGAGTTTTGTTTTGTTTTCTTTTTACAGCCTTATGTAGTGATAAAGACAAAAAGATGTAAGGAAGAAGCATGCTAGCAAGTGAATGAGTCATAGAAACAAGGCTGTGCAGGGAATTAAAAGGGGGGCCAAGCCAAGGAGTATGGCTAGGGGAAAAGCTGTAAAGTCATTGGCTTGGGATTGAAAAACTGCTTATGTAGGAACACTAGAGTAAACAAATTGTAAGATTTGGAGATAATTATTAAAGGGATGCTTGAAATTCAGATTTTGTAGGTATAAGTGCCGGGAGCCAGCGTGAGGAACTCCGCCCATGGCAAAGGTCATGAAGAAGGAGGCTCGGCATATGCAAAGGCAGGATAGAGCCTCAGGAGTCCCCCTGGAAATTCTCAAGCATCTACCCCCAAAACCAGAGTCTGCCTACTTTACTGCTTTGTGCTCTCACCTACACCTCTGACTTTATGGGGGGCTGTCCCCCACCACTTCTCTCTGAAAAAGAGTTAACTTACAGCTCCAGTTAATAAAGTTCCTGGGCGTGACAAGAGTGTTTCAACCTACAAACTCCTTTGGAAGTCCTCTAGCCTGCCTGAATAGGTTCTTCCGGCCACATGTGATTGTTCAGAGCCTCCCAACCATGAGAGGCATGAGATGTTCTAAACTGTCTAAATACAGATTCCTTTGAGCAGTTAAAAGATTGATTAGAAATTGTATTGGTGAAGGGTTTTTCACTTGTTGGGCCAATGTTTGCTGCTAAGTTTCCATATCCCTTACCTACTGTGTCCCTGAGAGTGTATTGATTAATATAATTGGTGTATAGGAATGTAAGTAGTAGCTTTAATGTTTGTAACCTTGGACCCTTGAGTTAATTCTTTTCTTGTTACAGCCCACCACACCTTTGCCCTATAGGAATGCAACTTTATCTAATGCTTTCGGAGGGTGGCACCTGACTTTAGAATAATCACCTTTAAAGAAAAATAAGTTTTCTGAAGAAAGGATCATAAAATGTTAATAGGCCTCTTGGCCAGAAGATGATGTAAATCACCTAAACTTTTGCATATGATAAGTTTGCAGGAAGAAAGCCTGGCTTACTGCTGACTCTACCTCTTCCCCCATTATCCTCTATGCACAACTTAAGGTATAAAAACTACTTTGGAAAATAAAGTGCGAGCCTTGTTCACAGAAGCTTGGTCTCCCCATGTTGTTCTCTCTCTCACCTTCTGGCTGAATTCCCATCTGGAGCATGGAGGCTCATCAAGCCTACTAACTTTGACTGGGCTTCTAAGATCTGACCGGGGAGGCCTTAGTGTCTCCTCTCCTTCAGGATAACGGGAGGACGCCTGCGGCCTATGTAGGTGACGCAAATTCCTTATTTTGGAATTTTATTAGCTTTCCACGTAAACCAAGTTATTCAGCCTCTTTCCTCCACTGAATTTTCTCACTGAGCTATCTTTATTTAACCACTCTTTATACCTTTAATTCTATTGTATCCTGATCACCGAAGCCGTCTCCCCTTCGAATTCCCTGGATCCACCGGGGCTAGACCCCGGCATATAAGTACTTCTGATGAAAAGTGATGGGTGTTACGGTAGCTAAGATGAGGTAGAAGGTTCAGTTTCTGGCACAGTAGAGAACAAAGTCTAGGGTGCTGAGCTAGTGGGTAAGGACTGTTTTCCTGTTTTATTATTTTTTGTTTTATTGTTTAATTCTACTCCATTTTCTTTAATGATTACTTTTAAATTTAAATAGAATTTACTGAAAAATCATTTCCATTTAAGGTAACCAGATGAATTATAAACCTAGTTGACTGTTGGAAGAAACAGCCACATATTTGAAAAAAGAAGCTGTTCCCTGCAACAGAGTAATACCTTGTTGGATATTCTATGCCCAGCTTAAATTCCTTTTAATAGTTTTTTTTTTTAATTTTTAATTAATTTATTTATTTTACTTTACAATATTGTATTGGTTTTGCCATACATTGACTTGAATCTGCCATGAGTGTACTTTTAATAGTTTTATAACCTGGCTCTGCATTGTCAATGTCTCAGCCAGCATGGAAAGTATACATGCCAACCCAACCTCATGTCACATTCCAAGACCTGCCCATGTTCTGCTTTGTTCTGACATCCCTGACTTGTAACCTCAGACTCTGGGTAACTATTCTATAATGCTGTCCAAGTCTAGCCCACCCTGGCCTTTCCTTCTAATTCAAGACAATCATATTCAGCTCATTGAGGGAATTAGGGTTTCTCTTCCCTTGACTGCTAACCAAGCACTAGATGACTATGTTCAATTACATGTCTAAATAACCAGTAGCAGCAGGTGGTGGCATCAATCTCAATCAATTTGAGATCCAGTGACAAATTATTCACATCCAGAGAAAATTACTCAACTTGTATAGTTAGTGTTGAGAATCCTATATTATAGCACAATGGGGCAGCTGAAATTGTTATATTTTGCTTATTAATTTAGATCTGGTCACAGTGTCCACTTGGGCTCCTGGTGTGCAGATCATCACACTATGTCCAGAGAATACAGGCAAAGCAGCTAGTATATAACTGAAATATGAAATCCTTTATGTCTGGTAAAAAGCTCACATTACTAAGGGTGTGAACGTGTTGGGGCCGCTGTGCCTCTTTGACATGATTTCAGGGCAATACAAAGAAAAACCCCTTTTATATCTCCAATCTCCACATATATCCTTACTTATTGGCTCCAAAAGATTCTATAAATTATGGAGAAAAATTTACCCCTTCAACAAGGCGGAAGATGAGCTAAGCTTGCATAGTGTATTTGCACACATGAGACACACTGACAGGAAGAAGAGTTTCTGTCCAGGGGGCTTGACTTCTGCAGAAGTAGAACATCGGATTTCTTTTTGGAAGAATATTTGTAGACACTCTCAAAATAAATATGTAAAATAATAAAAACAAACCATATTATTGTGGCTGATGTTTAAAGTGTCACCATTAGTGATTTCTTTCTTCTGTTGTTTCTAAACATAAAATGTCAACACTTTGGAAAGCATGACATAGCAGTTTTGTTGCCAGATATAGTTCACTGGATCCTATCCAAAGGAAAAACAGCTAAGGACTGATCATTACAGAGTGAAATATGACTTTATCTCATGTTTATCAGAAGATATTATCAGAGAACATTAATAAGTCTATGAATGAGTAAGGAGGAAAAGGAGAAAGTGGTTCAGTGTATTATCAATGTGGGAAGATAAGCCTGATCCATAAAGAGCTTAAAGTCCTAGGTTTATGAAGAGGCACCTGATATTAAGGAAAAAACCTAAAACCAGAGCTAAGAAGGTATTAGAGATAGGCATAACCTATTTCATAATTATACTCAGACTGTGCCTTGATCTTGCCCCACTGGTCTCAGGGCTAGGCCATCTGAAGGTTATTTGAATTGCAGATAAAGCAACTCCCCAAAGCTCACAAGACTACAGTTGATGAGGAGACAGTTGAAGGCATGAAGAATGGGAAATGTGCTCCTAATGTTTCACCATGTCCCTATCTGGGTTGCTCTCAGCTTCTTCAAGATAAAACATAGACTTTATGCCTGAAGTTCACTAAGTGGACTGGAATGTTGCCAACATCCTGCAGTTTAGAGACAGACACATCTGGTATAACACAATTGTGTCATTTACTTTCTATTTAACTTTCGTGATATTGCTTGGTATTTTAGATCATAATTTTTTCACATGTGAATTGAATAAACTTGGGGGAAGTAATGTATATCTTACATTTGGAAGGATAGAATTAGCTTATACATAAAGAACTGGAAACAAGATTTCTGACATACTGTAATTATTAATGCATACCAGAAAGAGGAAGAAGAAGGATACTGCAGAGGGGGAGATCAAAGCATCTTAGGGAAGAGATAATACGAAGTTGTTTGCAGAAGAGCTGTCCCTAGACCTGGAACAGTGTTTTGACAGGAGAGCAGTGAGGAGCTGAGAGGCTTCAAAGGGAAGCTAAGTCTCTTAGGAAGCAAGAAGATATGAAGGGAGTGAAGGGAAGAGGGAAGTACCTTAAAGAGTAGGTTAGGAGGGGAAAAAGCATCAGAGGATTCAGTAGAACATTTCATGCTCTTGGCTTCTCCTGGTGGAAATTATCCTGGAGCGTTGAGGCAACAGGTGAAGAGATCAGAGAACAAGTGATATTCTTTAGGAAAAGATGTACTGTAACTTCCCAATTCTGGGAGTAGACATAGTTTTCTTTTTAGGCAGCTGAGTGAAAGGGAGAGAAAAAAGAAATGCATTAGCACAGTCTTCAAAAAGCACTTCACTGGTAGAGAAAGTGTTCAGAATCTTACTTGTGTTCTTAGCCTATTCTGGCTTTAAAGAAAAGACAGGGAAAATATCTTGAAAATTCCAAGTTCTTGACAGGTTGTATTAATCTCTCTCATAGTGTCTTAAGCTTGATCTGGGTAGTAAGTACAAGATCATTAGTTCACACCTTTTCCTCAATGACTATAAATATGTTGCTGATAGCATCACCTGAACGAAGGATTCTGATGTCTAGCCAATCAAAAGAGCAGTTGGTTTAGGCTGAAGTTAGGAACCCAGTGGTTCCTTAGGAACCTGACTCAATAGTGTACATTTGTAGGAATACGGATTATTGAGCTTGAAGCAAAAGTCTAGACTCATTTGCTAAGAAGCTTGAACTTTTAAAAAGTCATATGGGATTTTCTCATGTGTGACCTTTTCAACTTGTGGACTGAAGCAATCAACTTGGACTCTTAGATGACCTTTCCTGCTAGTCTGCTGGGAACTGAAGAGAGGCATGGTAGAAGTGAATCTGGAACCTGTGAATAAGGCCAGAATTTCCCCTCAGGGACATAGAGGCCATGTGGACCCAGAGAATTAACTTGGGATCTGAAACTAGACTCACAGCTAACCTCCAGATTATCTTCTCATGTGTATGAGAAAGTCAACTGGATTTAATATTAATCAGCATTAATATTAATCAAGTGAGGTAACTTTTTAAAATTAAAAATTGATGGCATCAAAGCCATCAGAAGGTCACATCAACCAGCCCACTGTCCAAGAATGGAGTATTCTAATGAAAAGTAATGACTGAAATTGATTAAGATGCATTGAATATATTAAAATACATGATTTAATGACAATGCACAATCATTCAATTAATGAATTGATAAAAGGATAGAAAGAAGAAGCCCACTGGACAGCAATGGAAGTTACACTGAAAGTTTATAATTAATAGGAAAGAAATGAAGTAGTTGTCATGACTTCTGCTATGAATTACATTTCAGGGTAGTCAAAGAAACCTCAATGGATACAAGAACTTACTTTATTTTCAGATGAAGTCCAGTTAATAAATGCAGAAAAGTAATAAAATTAGAAAATTACCATTTTGGAACTTCTAATAAAATAACTGCTCAGGCAGTGGTCATATATATGTAAATATATAAATATGTAAGTAAATATCTAAGTAAAAGAAGATTTGCAATTAAGAGATGTGATTATAATCACCCAAACCAACTGATCAAGCCTGTCATCAAAATAAGTAGAATAACCAACATCATTTTTCCCTTGCTATAATGCAACATGAAGTTCACAAATCCACTTATGAAGATTTTAAGAAAGGACTGAAGTCTTAAGACAAAGTAGGGGACAGGACAAGGTAAATAACAACAATAAATCAAACTGGCTAAATCTAGAATGTAGATATTCCACAGGGAAACAGTATGGATTTCTCCAATAAATAGCAGCAGACACAGTTTTCAAAACTGCTCAGAAGCTGTGAAGACTCCTGCCTTGCCAGTGAGGTAAGTTGCTTGCAGCACGCATGATGGCCCTTGTTCTCCTCTTCAGTAGGATCTCCTGAATCCACCACCTTCAGCCTGGCTCTGCTCTCAGGAGTATTCCCTGTCCATTATCCTGAACAGCCACGTCTGAGATGAGCACTGGAGAGAATGTCTTTCTGAGCAGCTGTGTAGCTTTCACTACCTACTTTTTGTTGGTACCTGTTGCTTCAACACCTGCAATTTTCTTTGGGGATTGATCCAACACTGGTTTTGTAAGGCATGCTAGTCCCTATGTACGTAGGTAATCATAGCTCTAAATCTTCAATAGGCTTGATTTTTAAGTCTGAAGACCCTGTCATCTTAATTTTATTTAGCAAGCACGCTCTGCGTCATCTCCTTGCACTCTTATTAGTTGGGCTGCCTTGGTGCTATCTGACTCAATGGGCTTAAGTGAGAAGGTAGCACTCAAACCTGGCTTTGCCACTAGGTCTTTGTCTTGTTGCGTGAAAGGAATTTAGTCTTATCTTCTATTATGGCTTTTGCATCAAAACCAATGCTTATTGCTGTGTCAGTTTCAGCTACAATATGTCACTCCTGCAAGACTCTAAATTATAGAACTCTCAATTAATATAGATTAACTATAGGCAGAAACCAACTTGATAAACTGTATTTCCTTTCACTTATGCTTGGAGGCAAGAGTTTTGGCCAGAACTCATTTCTCACAGGGCTTTTCAGAAACGGGAAGTCAGCATCCATCAATGTCTCATATTTTTACTATCTTTTCCTCTAATGTTATGTCATCAGTTGGCATGTGGGCTGCCTTTCAAGCTGTCATGGATGAAACTTTGATCAGGTAATTTACTATAGCTTAACCAGGGTGCTGTACTTTCTACTCTGCCATCTCTAAATCTTTACTGAAGGCAATGGCACCCCACTCCAGTACCCTTGCCTGGAAAATCCCATGGACGGAGGAGCCTGGTAGGCTGCAGTCCATGGGGTCGCCAGAGTCAGACACAACTGAGCGACTTCCCTTTCACTTTTCACTTTCCTGCACTGGAGAAGGAAATGGCAACCCACTCCAGTGTTCTTGCCTGGAGAATCCCAGGGATGGCGGAGCCCAGTGGGCTGCCGTCTATGGGGTTGCACAGAGTCGGACACGACTGAAGTGACTTAGCAGCAGCAGCCTATTGCTTGACTGCTTGTGCCAAACCTATAACACATAAGTTTTGTTTGAGCACTCTACTTTCTGGAGTCAAATTCTATATTCCTTAGGATAAATTTTATTCACAAGTATCTGAGACTGAAATGATAATAGCTTAAACAATACAGAATTTTATTTTAGTCATATAAAAGCCCAGAGGTAGCAATTCAGGGTGGGTATGATGACTTTATTGCCCCAAATCTTTAGCTTCCAAGCAGTTTGTATTTGCACTTATATGAAAGACCTCCATTCCCAAAGTCATGGGACAACATGGGTATTTCCATGTTGTGGACAACATGGGTATTCCAGCTCCTGCATTATAAATGCAGTCTAGCAACAAAAGGAGAAGGATGCAAGATGTGGAAAACAGCAAGAAACAAACAGCACTCTTTCAAGGATGGCTCCTTGAAACTTTCACAGTATACTTTATTGGTCTGATTTCAATCATATTGTTATACATAGCTCCAAGAAAGACTTGCTAAAGAATTATTTTGTATATACATAAGCCTGGATAAAGAAGTATAATAATTCTGTCATGAGGCAAAAAAAAAACACAACAAGCATTTGGTGACAGCAAGCAATTTCTACCACACACAGGGCATATGAGTAATATAAAATGCAAAATGATAACCAGAAAATAAGGCTATAGAATAATATCAATTATAAATATTGACACAAAATTTCTGAATAAACCAAAAGCAAAAGGAACATAGCAATGGATGGATTCCAAAATAGGATGTTTCGAAGCTGAATAAAATACTGAGAAAAATAATAGTGGTTGTGGGTAATGTTGCTGAAGGAGCCTTATTTTGCCAAATATTAACACTTTAATAAAAAGATAAATAGAACATTGATTAAAAAATTTAAAAACCACAAACTTACTTCAGATTTAATGTATGACTATTTTAGTTCAGTTAGAAAATATCTTATTTATTAATGTTGCTGTCATAGTTGTTATCCATCATACCCTAATATAGTTAGACACCTATTTCACAGCAAGTACAAACATGAATTCCAATGATTATAGATACAAACGTAAAAAAATTAAATTTAAAACTAAGTGTAAGAAAGCATATCTAGGGAACTATTTTTAAATTGAAAGGTGAAGTAGACCTTTATCTCAATGGGTAAAGAGATTTATTATTTGAAGAAAGTAAATTATGTATGAACATGTAAAAACTAAAACTTTTACATGGCAAAAGATACCATAAATAAAGACAAGAACAACAAGAACAGAAAAAACACCTACTACATAGAATATGAATGTCAATATACATGAAATGTGAAATGCTCTAAAACTGATTAAAGACCAAAAAAAAAAAAAAAAACAAGCTGAAAGAAAAATTTGGCTGAGGACATGACCTTTGCAAAAGATCAAATGCAAAGAACAATCTAATATGTGAAAATATGTGAAAAGATGTTAACATTGCCTAGTGGCAGAGGGATGCAAATTGAAATAAAAATGAAATAGCACTATGTAGTAACCTATAACATTGCAGGCTCAGTGCAATGGACACTCTTGGCTGGTACAGTTGTGAAGTGTTAGTGCATATCCCAGAGAAGGCAATGGCAACCCACTCCAGTACTCTTGCCTGGAGAATCCCATGGACGGAGGAGCCTGGTGGGCTGCCGTCTATGGGGTCACACAGAGTTGGACACGACTGAAGCGACTTAGCAGCAGCAGCAGTGCATATCCAGAAAACAATTTGGTGACATCAATTAAAATTAGAAAAATACAAAGACTTTACAATGCTATTTCTGGGAATCAGAAAGAAATTTCAAAGAAATAAAAACATTTAAATTTCATAGTATGTACTCAAAAATGTTTACTGTAGCATTTTTGTACTGGTTAAAAAATGGAAGCAAAGAGAGCCTAAAGTGTAAGGGAATGGTTTGAGAAACTATGGCACATTTATAAGAGAATTTTATGCTGATACACACAAAAATAATGAATTAGAGCTTGCCGTATGAGTTGTCAGAGAAAGCAATGGCAACCCACTCCAGTACTCTTGCCTGGAAAATCCCATGGACAGAGGAGCCTGGTAGGCTGCAGTCCATGGGGTCGCTAGGAGTCGGACATGACTGAGCGACTTCACTTTCACTTTTCACTTTCATGCATTGGAGAAGGAAATGGCAACCCACTCAGTGTTCTTGCCTGGAGAATCCCAGGGACGGGGGAGCCTGGTGGGCTGCCGTTTATGGGGTCGCACAGAGTCGGACAAGACTAAAGAGACTTAGCAGCAGCAGCAGCAGCATTTGAGGTGTAGTATGTTTTATATTAATTATTCATGAATGAAAAGCAAACAGAAGTGTATAATATATACAGTTTTTAAACAGAGATGGAAAACTTCTAGTTACCATATATATATATGTATATGCATATGTGTACATAAGTTTGAATGTGAATGTATAAACCCAGAGAAAGCTAAGAAAGATACACTCTGTGGTTAACATGGATTATCTTGAGTAGGAGAATAAGCAGGAGAAGCTGTGGAAAGGCTGGCAAGCCAAAAAGTTCCCAGGAAATAGACTGTAATATAATGTGATACCATTCAAGTGTTTGTGTAAAATGATGTCTGAATAAAAGGACATAGATATGTAAAAATGGTTCAAAAAACACTACTGCTGCTGCTGCTGCTAAGTCGCTTTAGTCGTGTCCGACTCTGTGCGACCCCATAGACGGCAGCCCACGAGGCTCCCCAGTCCCTGGGATTCTCCAGGCAAGAACACTGGAGGGGGTTGGGATTTCCTTCTCCAATGCATGAAAGTGAAAAGTCAAAGTGAAGTCACTGAGTCTTGGCTAACTCTTAGCGACACCATGGACTGCGGCCCACCAGGCTCCTCCGTCCATGGGATTTTCCAGGCAAGAGTACTGGAGTGGGGTGCCATTGCCTTCTCCAAAAAAACACTACTACACAGAAATTAAATTGACTCTCCTTGGTTAAGAAAAAAAAATTTCTCAGAAATATTTTCTAGATAATTAGAGATAAAAATTCATCTATTTTTTTTTCAACATGTAATTAATTTTTTCCTTTCCTGATTCTGATCTTGTCTTTCAAGCCATGTTGGTTTTGAATCCTCGATCTCAACAGAGCAACGTGGAAGAATAATACAAGGGGTAACTAACTTTCTTCCATTTGGGAGTCACAATATGCTGGGGCAAGAGAAAACATGCTAGTTTTAGAGAGGTAGGAGGTTCATGATTCTCCAGGTCCTTCAAATTCTTCATCATGACATTATTCTGCTATTCCATGTTGTTGAGATGATATAATTCCCAGGTCAACATCCATTTCTCCCATAAGCAACCTGCTGTGGTAGTGAAGTCACTGAATCAGTCTCTGAAGTTAGTTTTGAATAGTCTCTGTTCTATATCTATAAAAGGTCATGTATTTGTTCAGCATAGGGAAAGTCCCTGAACTTAATTCTGTACCTGAAGGTCAAAAATCAAAATTTTTTTGATGTTGAGTTGTACAAGGTGTTTATATATGTTGGATACTAATCCCTTGTCAGTCATATCATTTGCAAATATTTTCTCCCAACAACCTGATTTTAAAAATGTACAGCTAAGCTAGACATTTTTCAAAGAGGAAATGTAGATGGTCAACAGGCACATGAAAAGATGTCCAACATCACTAATTATTGCTGCTGCTGCTTCTAAGTTACTTCTGTCATGTCCGACCCTGTGCGACCCATTAGAGAAGTGCAAATCAAAATCATGAGGAGATATTACCTCACACCTGTCAGGATGGCTATCATCAAAAAGTCTACAAATAAAAAACTTTAGGGAGGATGTGGAGAAAAGGGAGACCCTGTACACTGTTTTTAGAAATGTGAATTGGCTTAGCCACCGTGAGAAACAGTATGGAGATTTCTCCAAAAAACTAATAGAACTACCATATGACTTAGCAATTCCATTCCTGAGTATATAGCCAAAAAACCCCTAAAACACAAATTTAACAAGATACATGCACCCCAATGTTGAGAGCTGCATTATTTACAATTGCCAAGACATGGAAATAACCTAAGAGTCCATCAACAGATGAATGGATATAGAAGATGTGTGTGTGTGTGTATAAATATATATACATATATATACACACATACACACAATGGAATACTACTCAGCCACGAAAAGAACAAAATTTTGCCATTTGTAGCAACATGGATTCACTTGGAAGGCATAATACTAAGTGAAATAACTCAGAAAATAAAGAAATACTGTATGAGATCACTTATATGAGGGGTATAAAAAATACAACAAAATACTGAACATAACAAAAAAGACACAGACTCAGAGACATGGAGAAAAATCTAGTGGTTACTAGGGTGGAGGAGGAGCAACATAAGGGTTGGGGAGTAAAAGGTACAAACTATTAGGTGTGTAAGATAGGCTCAAGGATATATTGTATAAAACAGGGAATATATCCAACATTTTGTGATAACTATAAATGGAAAGTAACCTTTATAACTGTATAAAAATTTAAAAATCAAGAAATGAAATAATTGTCTTAACAAAAGAAGTCCCTGTGGCCTTGGCATTCCTCTTTCTCTTGTACTAGCTTAACTTTAGCAAATTTCCCTTACTACAGGGCTTAGTGTCCACGATCCCAGGCAATGGGTCTTAAAATAAGAGTGGCAATTACATATTATGAGTAGTAACAATGGACAGATGACTGACTTCATTGTACCTGTCTTAGCACAATTGTAAATACTAAATATCCTCATTTCCCTGAGAGTTGTTGTCTACAGATCAATTTCCCAATTCTAATTTTAAAACCAATTAGTTTTCTTTGAAAGAAACAGAAACTTACTGAAGATAGCTTAATTAAAGGGAGAAAAATACATTTTTGGAAAAAAGGACAGTTCACAAAATAGAAGAGGAAGCATAGCAATTACTGTCTTTTCCAAAATCTTAACCAAATATCTAATTCTAAATACTTTCACCATTTATCTGTTGCATTTCACCCAAATTTCTGTTGCTTGCACCTCACTTTTGATACCTGTATCAACTACCATTCTTTGTAAGCAACTAATCCGATAGAAAATATAATTACAGAAAGGACTTGTGAGCCTTATAGACTTACTGGAAGCAGCACTTCAGTGATTGAGAGTATGGACTTGACTCAAACTGCATGGGTTAAGATTCCAGCTCCACCATTTCCTTGCTCTGAATTTCTGGAGAGTATATAAACATCCTGAGTCTCATTTCCTCACCAGTAAAGAAAAGCTAACAATAAATGCATCTCCTTAAGTATGATAATAAAAATTAGATAACAGATAATAAAAGTTAGGTGTCTGACTTTTTGCAACCCTATGGACTGTGGCCCGCCAGGCTCCTCTGTCCATGGGATTTTCCCAGCAAGGATACTTGAGTGGATTGCCATTTCCTCCTCCAGGAAATCTTCCTGACCCAGGGATAGAACCCATGTCTCCTGTATATCCTGTATTGCAGGCTGATTCTTTACTGCTGAGCCACCGGGGAAGCTCCACTGAGCAAGAATATTATTAATAGCTTTCTATTGCTGCCATAAAACACATGACCACAAACTCAAATGACACAACTATATTTTATGATAAGCTTTTTAGGTCAGAAATATGGGTGAGCTCAACTGATTTTTTGATGTGGGTCACACAAGGCCAAAATCAAGTCAGCAGGCTTTACCTGGAGGGTTGAAAGAGACACCAGGTTGTCGGCAGAATTCAGTTCATGAATTCCATGGACTGAAGTTCCTATTTCTTTCCTGGTTTTGGCTGGGAGTTGTTTTCAGCTTTAGGAATCACCCACAGTCTCTGGCTCACAGACCCATGCCAGCAATGGTGGTTTGAGTCTTTGTGATATCTGCTGCTGCTGCTAAGTCGCTTCAGTCATGTCCGAATCTGTGCGACTCCATAGACAGCAGCCCACCAGGCTCCCCCGTCCCTGGGATTCTCCAGGCAAGAACACTGGAGTGGGTTGCTATTTCCTTCTCCAATGCATGAAAGTGAAAAGTGAAAGTGAAGTTGTTCAGTGGTGTCCGACTCCTAGCGACCTCATGGACTGCAACCCACCAGGCTCCTCTGTCTATGGGATTTTCCAGGCAAGAGTACTGGAGTGGGTTGCCATTGACTTCTCCATTGTGATGTCTATATTACCTTAAAAGACCTTTCCTTTCTGCCTCATCATAACTGCCTACAGCTGGAGAAGTTTCTCTGCGTTCAAGGATTCATGTGATTAGGTTGAGCCCACCTGAATAATATACGATACCCAAGGCCTTTTAAGGTCTATAACTTTGTTCATCTGTCCAGTCCTTTTTGCCACATAATGTATTCACGAGCTCCAGGGATTATGAGATCATCTTCGAGGGGCCAGTCTGTCTATCCCAGGTACTTAGTGCACTTTGTGACATGAGTTAAGAAATGTAACAAACTGGCTAATATTACCATATCTATTAAAAACATGACCTCAGGAAGGACAAGTGCCAGGGGAACAGGGTTTCACGGTCTCTTTAGGCACTATAGTCAGATTTTCTTCTGAATGATGGGTGTGTTGTTGTTGTTTGTTCCTGCTCAATATTTGAATTTTCTACAGAAAGATTCTAAGTAACATCACTTGGGTTTTTCTTTCACTCCTTGCCTGAATGCACTGTCAGAAGAAAAGGGTAGAATAATTGGTCTATCCTGGGTTATAGGATCATCTCACTCTGTGGATGTATAAATTTGAGAAAATCAGTTTTCCAAGGGATTTGGAGTGTAATTATTCAAAGACACATGAAGGAGGAATAACACGAGCAACAAATGTTCACAAAATATGAATATTAAATCAACACTTTAACAAAATAATCCTGTAAAAAAGAGAATTATCTGATTCATTTCTCCTTTGCCAAATAAGACTAAACCTGAATCATCCCAAGAGTTTTCTACCCTTTTCAGAAGCATTTCCAAGGAAATAATTGCTTTATGTTCCCTGTAACATCTGGCAGCCTGGACAATCAAGAAACTCCTTAAAGTCCATTGTTTGACCATGTAGCACAGTAGTTCAACTTCTCTTTCATAATCATTTTGTGTATACTACAAAAGAGAATCAAAGTATTTTCTAAACACTCTTCCCATAGCTGCCTTCACCTCCTTGTTCTGCAGGCTATAGATGAGAGGATTCAGCATGGGAGTGATCACGCTGTATTGCAAGGAGAAGATCATCTCCAGGGCAGAAACTGAGGTTGGCAACAGATAGCTGAGGAAACCTGAGCCATAAAACAAGATCACAGTAGTGAGGTGGGAGGAGCAGGTAGAGAAGGCCTTACTTCTGCCCGAAGTGGAGCTGATGCTTAGAACAGTGGAGACAATGCAGGCATAGGAAGAAGCAATCATCACAAAGGTTCCAAAAAAATGCAAGACAGAAGAGCAGAGCAGGAGCGTGAAATTGGTGGAGGTATCAGAGCAAGACAGAGGGAAGAGAGAAGACAGCTCGCAGCTGAAGTGGGGAATAATTTGGTCCTCACAGTAGTCTAAATTGACCGCCAGGAGGATGTTGATGAGAGCATCCACAAAGGCCAGGCTCCAGGAGGCCCACACCAGCCCAACACAGAGCTGGTTATTCATCACCTGGCCGTAAAGCAGAGGGGAGCTGATGGCTACGTAGCGGTCATAGGCCATCACAGCCAGCAGACAGGCCTCAGTGCCCCCGGTGGTAAACACAAAGAAGGCCTGAGCCAGGCAGCTCTCTACACAGATGGTTTTACTTTCAGAAAGTAGATTTTCCAGCATCTTGGGGACTGTGACAGATGAATGGCAGAGATCCAGAAAGGAGAGCTGTCTCAAAAAGAAGTACATGGGTGTGTGGAGGTGAAAATCAGCCCTCATCAGCAGCAGCATCAAGAAATTTCCCATTAGAGTGAGGAGGTAAATCAGAAGGAACAGCACAAACAGTACAGCCTGAATATGTGGGTCAATAGATAGTCCGAGGAGAACGAACTCATTGATAGCACTATGGTTTTTCATTATCATATAGAGAAGTGTTCTTTCTGGAAAACAAAAAAAGAATATCCACATCAAAAGTCCTTTAATGCTTCTCTGTTACCCCAGCACCTAGATCTTACTCTGCATAAATGTTTTCTTCATTACTGTCCCACAATCCATATTCAGATACTTAAAAGCTCACTTCCTGGTCATTATCATATCATAAATGTTTTAAATCAGCCAATTACTATTTTTTTAAATAAAATCTTTTTTTGAACTAGAGTACTTTTATATGGCTCATAGTGATACATTTGAAAAGGAAAGTCTACTGACATTAGAGGAGGATGAAGAAAAATTTCAAGAGTGAATTACTTGAGAAACAGAGCATTAAATCCAGGTGAAAAGGACTTAGGTAGAAGCAGGGGCACTTTGTCTATTCTGTATCTGGGAGGGAAGGTCATAAGTGGAGGAAGTTAAGGGAATTTCCATTCGATTGCTTCCATTTGTTTTCAATAAAGCATAAATGAATTCACTGGTTATACATGTGAATGTCTGTGAGCATGCCCATAGGAACACAAGAAATTATAAAGACATGATAATAATGAAATTAACTGTTCAGTCATGAAGTATAGGTGAAAGTGAAGTTTAAGAAACCATTAGACAGTAGGAGGACAATGTGATAAGAATGGAATTTAGAGACTGAATATGAAATTATATTGCTTTGGATTTTTCTTGTTTTAAATCTCTCATTTTACTTAGTGGCATCATTTATCATTTAATTTTAAAATATATTAATACAATTACAGAAAAATTAAAAAAAAAATAGTAGCCTAGATTATCATTCCCAGTGGTATTTTAGGTGGGTTTTTGTAGGCAATGCTATGAGTACAATGAGTCATGAGAAGCTGTTTCCCAGTAACAGAACAATGCTCTGGATAGATATACCATTCTCATCCTAAAACCAATATATCCAAAAATATATATAGTCACCACATGTATCTAAGTCATTTTGGCAAGTTTTAAGGTTCCACATGGTTAGTTAAACTCTATTCTCACACTTTAAATAAGACTTGAGCATGTATCCCTTTGATATTCTATATATGGGGTCAATATACAGAAGAGCTGAGTCTCAATGTAACTATTCCATACTCTGGACTCAATCTTGAGACCCATCCTGGCCTTTGATGTTCTAATTAAACACTAGCTCACTTAGTTCACCATTTCTGAAGACTTAGAAACCTATCCTTTTGTCCATTCGTTCACTAAATAGCTGAGTTTCCCAGCCCACCTGAGGAACAATACCCACTTACCTGAATTCTCAGTTAGTGGTACACTGGTGTGTACCAGATCCAGTAAGTGATAAAAATGTTTAGCTTGTGAAGTCAACATTGAGAATACTGCTGTGGGGAAAAAATAGAAATCATATTGAAAGTTAACACTTAGGATAGAAATTCAACACTAATAATGTAAAGTGACAAAATGTGGACCATATCTGGACATCTGTTGACAGTAATTTGGCCTCAGGATAAGGGAGATAATTTCTTAAATTCTTCTTCTTTCACTCTGTGTACAGCAACATTGTGCATGGGGGCTCCCAGTGCTCATTCTGAAGTCAACCCAGAGCAAAGCAACTTGGAAGGGAACGCAAGTAAGTGTTCACAGTAGCCAGGGATAAGGCTCTCTCTTCCTCTTGGTTACCAACAAACACAGTTCAACTAACTAGATCGAGAGATTCCATGAATTGTAGAAAGAAACTCAACTTTGCCTCAAGGCAATACCTTACACAGAAATTAACACTGTGATAAAAGTTAATGCTAGGGGTTTGATTTCATAGCAAGTTTTTTCTTTCAGGTTATTTTGAGATTCTCAGAGCAATCTTTTAAAAATATAATTAAGTAGTGATGTTAGCAAGATGGTGGGCTGGGAGGTCCCTGTCTTCATCCTCTCCAGAGAAGCACTAATTTAGCAACAGTCTATGGATTTAAAATACCTTTATGAAAGATTTAGAATCCAAGTAAGAGACTATAGCACACTGATGGAACACAGAAATGAGAAAAGACATAATTGAAAGGGTAGGAAAAAGGTTTTACTTTACCTATGTCACCCCTTTCACAACTCAGCACAGAAGAGCGTGGAAAAAACCCACCTTTGGTCTGAGTTCTTCTATGGGGGAAAGAGAGAACAACACACTAGCAGATGCCAGCAGCAGGTGTACTTGCCATGGACCCCAGCACCGAGCCTGCTTATTAATGGTTCCAGAAACCAGGCCCACCTGCAACCCCCTAAAGCAGATCTGCCTGTGAACCTTGGCATCAGGCCTACCCACCTACACACCTTAGGACTTGGCAAGCCCATGTGCAACCCTGGCACCAAGCCTGCCTGCTAGTGAACCCCAGCATAAGGCTGGCACACATACCTCACCAGCTCCTGCTCACGGTCCCCACCAACCAGCCCACACAGATCTCAGGCAAAATTAACTGGTAAAGAACTTTCTTTGCTGAAGCCAGACTATAAAGACTCAAAGAAGTGACTCCTCCTTGAAAGGTACATACACTAATGCAAGGTTACAAGGATCAAGAGGAATCAGGCAAACATAACACCAACAAAAGAACAAGATTTATCAAGCTACCAACAGTATTCTTCACAGAGCTAGAACAAATAATTTCACAATTTGTATGGAAATACAAAAAACCTCGAATAGCCAAAGCGATCTTGAGAAAGAAGAATGGAACTGGAGGAATCAACCTACCTGACTTCAGGCTCTACTACAAAGCCACAGTTATCAAGACAGTATGGTACTGGCACAAAGACAGAAATATAGATCGATGGAACAAAATAGAAAGCCCAGAGATAAATCCACGCACATATGGACACCTTATCTTTGACAAAGGAGGCAAGAATATATAATGGATTAAAGACAATCTCTTTAACAAGTGGTGCTGGGAAATCTGGTCAACCACTTGTAAAAGAATGAAACTAAAACACTTTCTAACACCATACACAAAAATAAACTCAAAATGGATTAAAGATCTCAACGTAAGACCAGAAACTATAAAACTCCTAGAGGAGAACATAGGCAAAACACTCTCTGACATACATCACAGCAGGATCCTCTATGACCCACCTCCCAGAATATTGGAAATAAAAACAAAAATAAACAAATGGGACCTAATTAAACTTAAAAGCTTCTGCACATCAAAGGAAACTATTAGCAAGGTGAAAAGACAGCCTTCAGAATGGGAGAAAATAATAGCAAATGAAGCAACTGACAAACAACTAATCTCAAAAATATACAAGCAACTCCTACAGCTCAACTCCAGAAAAATAAATGACCCAGTCAAAAAATGGGCCAAAGAACTAAATAGACATTTCTCCAGAGAAGACATACAGATGGCTAACAAACACATGAAAAGATGCTCAACATCACTCATTATCAGAGAAATGCAAATCAAAACCACTATGAGGTACCATTTCATACCAGTCAGAATGGCTGCGATCCAAAAGTCTACAAATAATAAATGCTGGAGAGGGTGTGGAGAAAAGGGAACCCTCTTACACTGTTGGTGGGAATGCAAACTAGTACAGCCACTATGGAGAACAGTGTGGAGATTCCTTAAAAAACTGGAAATAGAACTGCCTTATGATCCAGCAATCCCACTGCTGGGCATACACACTGAGGAAACCAGAAGGGAAAGAGACACGTGTACCCCAATGTTCATCGCAGCACTGTTTATAATAACCAGGACATGGAAGCAACCTAGATGTCCATCAGCAGATGAATGGCTAAGAAAGCTGTGGAACATATACACAATGGAGTATTACTCAACCATTAAAAAGAATACATTTGAATCGGTTCTAATGAGGTGGATGAAACTGGAGCCTATTATACAGAGTGAAGTAAGCCAGAAAGAAAAACACCAATACAGTATACTAACGCATATATATGGAATTTAGAAAGATGGTAACAATAACCCTGTGTACGAGACAGCAAAAGAGACACTGATGTATAGAACAGTCTTATGGACTCTGTGGGAGAGGGAGAGGGTGGGAAGATTTGGGAGAATGGCATTGAAACATGTAAAATATCGTGTAAGAAACGAGTTGCCAGTCCAGGTTCCATGCACGATACTGGATGCTTGGGGCTAGTGCACTGGGACGACCCAGAGGGATGGTATGGGGAGGGAGGAGGGAGAAGGGTTCAGGATGGGGAACACATGTATACCTGTGGCGGATTCATTTTGATATTTGGCAAAACTAATACAATTATGTAAAATGTAAAAATAAAAAAAAAGGAACAAAATTAAAACTCCAGTACCTGACCCTTTGTTAGAATTCAAAATAATTCTAAGAATTCAAAATAATTGTCTTAAAGGAACTCAGTGAACTGTAAGAGAACACAGATAACTGAACAAAATCAGGAAAGGGATACATGAGCAAAATAAGAAGTTCAGTAAAGAGACAGAAACTGTAAAAAAGGACCAACCAAATATTTTTGAACTGTAGAATACAATGACTGAACTGCAAATTAAATAAAGACCTTCAACAGCAGACTTGACCAAGTAGAAAAAAGTAATCTGTGAACTTGAATATAAATCAACTTATATTATCCAATCATCCGGGGTTCAGGATGGGGAACACATGTATACCTGTGGCGGATTCATGTTGATGTATGGCAAAACCAATACAATATTGTAAAGTAATTAACCTCCAATTAAAATAAATAAATTTATATAAAAAATAAATTATCCAATCAGAGGAATAAAAAGAAAAAAATGAATACCAGTGAAAAAAGTCTATGGCACATATGAGACTCCATCAAGCAAATCAATATATACATCAATGGTGTCCCAGAAGGAGAAGAGAAAGAAAAATGGGCAGAAATGTTACTTAAAGAAATAAATGCTAAAAACGCCTAAATCTGAGGAAGGAAATGGACATCCAGATTCATGATGCACAACAAATTTTAAACAGGTTGAATACAAAGAAGTCTACACTGACACATTATAATCAAATGTCAAAAGTCAAAGAAAGAATTTTGAAAGCAGCAGGAGAAAATCAACTCATCACATAAAAGGGAATTCTCATAGGACTATCAGGGGGTATTTTTAGCAGAAACTTAGCAGGACAAGAAGACTTACATTCATAGTTTAAAGTACTGAAAGAAAAAAATCTGCTAACCAATAATACTATACATCTCAAAACTGCCCTTTAAAAGTTAGATAAAGACTTTCCCAGACAAATGAAAATAGGAAAAATTCATCTCCGCTAGAACTGCCTTACAAGAAGCACTAAAGGAAGTTCTTCAAGTTGAAACAAAGGGATGATAAACATATAAAAGCATATTAAAGTATAAATCTCACTGATAAGGTAAATATATAGACAAATACAGAATACTGTAATATTATAATGGAAAGTAAAATAGAAAGTGTTACTTGCTCAGTCAAGGCTGACTCTTTGCAACTCCATGGACTGTAACCCACCGGGCTCCTCTGTCCATAGAATTCTCCAGGCAAGAATACTGGAGTGGGTTGTTATTCCCTTCTTTGGGGGATCTTCCTGATCCAGGGATTGAACCATGGCCTCCTGCATTATGAGTAGATTCTTTATCGTATGAGCCACCAGGGAAGCCCCTAGTGGTACACAAATTATTTTTAACTTCAGTATAAGACTTTTACTTAATTTTATAGTTATATGTACTTAATCATATAAGATCTTAATAGTATAAGATCAAAGTACTAGGAGTAATGTACATGATAACCACTAAATTTTTTAAAAGGATACACAATGTAAAAAGTAAATTGTGACATCAATAACATACATTTTTGGGTATAAGAAGTAAAAGTTTTTATATGTGATTGAAATTAAATTGTTATCAGCTTTAAATAAATTTTTATAGCTAAGAGAAATTTTATGCAAACTTCAAGGCAACCACAAAGAAAAAGACCTAGAGTAGATTTAAAAATGATAAAGAGAAAAGAATCAAAGTATATCATTACCCAAAAAACCCCACCAAATCTTTGTGGAAGACAGCAAGAAAGAAAGAGGAACAAAAAAGCCACAAAAGTGGCAGAAAACAATTAACACAGCTGCAATAATTAGTTCTTTTGTGTGACTGTGTTCAGTTGTGTCCAACACTTTGTGACCCTGTGGACAGCAGCCCTCCAGGCTCCTCTGTCCGTGGAATTTTCCAGGCAAGAATACTGCAGTGGACTACCATTTCCTACTCCAGGGGATCTTCCCAACCCAAGGATCAAACCCACATCTCTTGCATCTCCTGCACTGGCTTCTTTACCACCAGTGCCACCTGGGAAGCCCTTATCTATCAATAATTACTTTAAATGTAAATGGAGTAAATGTTCTAATCAAAAGATGGAGTGTCTGAATGAATTTTTTTAAAAAGATGAAACTGTATGCTATTTACATGAGATTCACTTTAACTTAAAGGGCACACATAGGCTGAAAGTAAAGGGATCGAAAAAAAGGTTTTCCAAACAAATGGCAATCAAAAGCAAGCAGGAGTGCTATACTTACAATTAAAAACTAGTCTTTAAGAAAAAACTGTCAAAAGAGATAAAGAAGGTCATTACATGAAAAAATACATTACATAATGTACCAGAGAGTCATAAAAATTATAAATACATATGCACTAAACATCAGTGTGTGTATGTGTGTGTGTGTGTGCACGCACACACGCACACACACACATATAAAGCAAAAATTGATAGACCTGAAGGGAGTAACAGACAGCAATACAATAACAGTACAATACAATAACAGTACAGGCTTCAATAGTCCATTTTCAATAATGGATAGACCACCTGTACAAAAAATAAATAAGGATATAGACTTAGGAAGCACTACAGGCCAAACAAACCTAACAGATATATACATAATATTTGATACAAAAGTAGTAGTATATGGAACACACATATGGAACATTATGCAAAACAGACCATATATTAGACAACAAAATATGTCTTAACAAATTTGAGAGGACTGAAATCATATCAATTACTTTTCAATCACAATGGTATGAAAGTAGAAATCAATAACAAAAGTAAAATAGGAAAAAAAATACATGGAAATTAAAGAATGCACTCTTGACAATCAAAGAAGAAATTAAAAGGGAAATTAAAAAACATCAATATAAACAAAAACAAAGACATAACATACCAAAGTTTATAGGACATAACAAAAGTGGTACTCAGAAGGAAGTTTATAGTGATAAGTAGCAAACCACCTAACTTTACACTTCAAGGAATTAAAAATAAGAACAAACTAAGCCCAATGTTGGGCTTCCCTGGTGGCTCAGATAGTAAAGAATCTGCCTGAAACACAGGAGACCTGTATATTTGATCCTTGGGTTGAGAAGATCCCCTGGAGAAGGGAATGGCTACCCACTCCAATATTTTTGCCTGGAGAATTCCGTGGACAGAGGAGCCTGGCAGCCTACAGTCCATGGGGTTGTAGAGTCACACGCAACTGAACAACTAATACTTTTCACTAGTGTTAGAAAACATAATGTTACATACAGAAAACCCTGAGTACAACAAAAAACTGTTAGAATTAACAAATGAATTAAATTCGTAAAGTTGTAGGATATGAAATCAATATAGAAAAACATACTGCTATACACTAACAACAAATTAGCTGGAAAAGAAATTGAGAGCACAATTCCATTTATAATAGCATTAAAAATAATAAAATACCTAGAAAAAATTTAACCATGGAGATGAAAGACCTTTATGGTGAAAACTATGACTTTGGTGGAAAAAACTGAAGAACACACAAATAAACAGAAAGACATAACATCTTCACAGATTGGAAGAAATGATATTTTTTAAAAAGTCCAAGCTAATCAGAGTGACCTAAGATTCAGTGCAATGCCTTTCAAAATACCAATGGCATTTTCACAGCAACAGAACAAACAATCCAAAAATCCATATAGAATGATAAAAAATACCCTAAATAGCTGAAGTAATTTTGAGCAAGAACAAAGGTGAATGCATCACACTTCCCCATTTCAAAATATATTACAAAGTTATAATAATAAAAACAGTAAGATACTGGTAGAAAAAAATAAACATATACACGAATAGGACAGAATAGAAAGCCCAGAAATAAACTCATGCACGCAAAGTCAATTAATCTCCAAAAAGAGCGCCAAGAGTACACAATGGGGAAAAGATAGTCTCTTCAATAAATGGTACTGGGAAAACCAGATATCCACACGAAAAACAATGAAATTGAATCCTTATACACAAAAATTAACTCAAAATGGATTAAAAGCTTAAATGTAACACCTGAAACTATAATACTAGTAGAAGAAAGCCTTGGGGAAATCTTCTTCATATTCATCTTGTCAATGTTTTCTTGAATATGACATTGAAAGCACAGAAAACTACAGCAAAAATAGACTAAGAGGGGCCATGTCAAACTAAAAGGCTCTGCATGGGAAAGAAAACAATCAATCAACAAAATGAAAAGGCAACCTAAGAATTAGGAGAAAATATTTGTAAACCACCGATCTGTTAAAGGGTTAATATCCAACATATATAGGGAACTTTTCCAACTTATTAGGAAATCATCATCATCTGATTAAAAACTGACAAAAACTTTGAAAAGACATTTTTCTTAAGAAGACGTACAAATGACCAATAAGTACATGAAAAGATGCTCAACATCACTACCCATCAGTGAAATGCAAATCAAAATCACAAAGACATATCACAACACAACAGTCAGGATGGCTATTATAAAAATATGAATAAATAAATAATTGTTGGTGAAGATGTGGAAAAAAGGGGGACCCTGGTTTGTTGTTGATAGGAATGTAAATTGCTAGTCACTTAGGAAAGTAATATAGAAGTTCATCAAAAAAATAAAAATACAACTACCATACAACAGTCATTTGGATATATTTCCAAAGGAACTGACAGCTAGATCTTTGAGACATCTGCACTCCCATTTTCACTGCAATGTTATTCACAGTACCCAAAACAATAGCAATCTCATTGTTCATCAACAGATTAATGGATAAAGAAAATGCCATAAATACATAAAAAACAACATTATTCATCCTTAAAAAAGGAAATCTTGCCATTTGCCACAACATGGATGAATCTGAAGGACTACATGTTAAGTGAAATAAACCAGGAACAGAAGTAAAAATACTACATAATACCACTTAAATGAGGAATCTAAAATAGCTACACTCATAGAAACAGAGAGTAGAATGGGATTGCTAGAGTCTGGGAGGAAGGAGAACAGGCAGGTATTAGTCAAAGGGTCCAAAGTTAATTATACAACATTAATAAGTTCTAAAAGTCTCCTGTATAGCATAGTGTCTACAGTTAATAATGCTGTTGTATACTTAAAAACTAGTTAAAGACGTTCGATCTTAAATGTTACTATCACAAACAAAAAAGTCACAATAATAATAAAAAGGGTGGGAGGAAACTCTTGATGGTGATGGATATCTATTTATCTTCCAACTCACTAAGTCATACATGTTAAATACATGGAGCATTTTCTTTATCAATCACATCTCAATAAAGTGCTTTTAAAACTATTTTGAAACTTCCATTTTTTTTTACCATGGCAGAAATATCACCATTATTGAGTTTTTTTTTAAATTTTATTTTTAAACTTTACAATATTGTATTAATTTTGCCAAATATCAAAATGAATCCACCAAATCCCTGGTGGTCTAGTGGCTAGGATTCGGCGCTTTCACCGCCACGGCCCGAGTTCATTATTGAGTTTTTAAAAATCTATTTCAAATTTAAAATAAACATCTTTGGGAACATAATGAAACAGGTTTGTTTCTGAATACTAACACCATTATGTGAAGAAATGAGTTGGCTCCTGCCTGAAGAAAAACTTCCCTAAGAAGAATTCATTTCAGAATTAGACAAAGGGTATCAAGCATAATAAACATTCCATAAGTGTTGTCCAGAATGTAATAGTGAAGATGAATGAATGAATGAATGACACTGCTTTTGGAAGTCAAGTCAGTCTATATAACCAAGACTCAGGTTTTTAAATGGTCTGTATTAGCTTGAAGTCCTTTACTTTATGGGGCCTTTCCTAGTGGCTCAGGTGGTAAAGAATCTGCCTGCAATACAGGAGACCTGGGTTCAGTCCCTCAGTTCAGTTCAGTTGCTCAGTCATGTCTGACTCTTTGAGACCCCATGGACTGCAGCACACCAGGCCTCTCTGTTCATCACCAACTCCCAGAGTTTACCCAGACTCATGTCCATTGAGTTGGTGATGCCATCCAACCATCTCATCCTCTGTCATCCCCTTCTCCTCCGACGTTCAATCTTTGCCAGCATCAGGGTCTTTTCCAAAGAGTCAACTCTTTGCATGAGGTGGCCAAAGTATTGGAGTTTCCGCTTCAACATCAGTCCTTCCAATGAACATTCAGACTGATTTCCTTTAGGATAGACTGGTTGGATCTCCTTGCAGTCCAGGGGACTCTCAAGAGTCTTCTCCAGCACCACAGTTCAAAAACATCAATTCTTTGGCACTCAGCTTTCTTTATAGTCCAACTCTTACATCCGTACATGACTACTGAGAAAACCATAGCCTTGACTAGACGGACATTTGTTGGCAAAGTAGTGTCTCTGCTTTTGAATATGCTGTCTAGGTTGGTCATAACTTTTCTTCCAAGGAGTAAGCATCTTTTAATTTCATGGCTGCAGTCACCATCTGCAGTGATTTTGGAGCCCCCCAAAATAAAGTCTGACACTGTTTCTACTGTTTCCCCATCTATTTCCCATGAAGTGATGGACCAGATGCCATGATCTTATTTTTCTAAATGTTGAGCTTTAAGCCAACTTTTTCACTCTCCTCTTTCACTTTCATCAAGAGGCTCTTTAGTTCTTCACTTTCTGCCATAAGGGTGGTGTCATCTGCATATCTGAAGTTACTGATATTTCTCCCAGCAATCTTGATTCCAGCCTGAGATTCATCCAGCCCAGCATTTCTCATGATGTACTCTGCATAGAAGTTAAATAAACAGGGTGACAATATACAGCCTTGACATACTCCTTTTCCTATTTGGAACCAGTCTGTTGTTCCATGTCTAGTTCTAACTGTTGCTTCCTGACCTGCATACAGATTTCTCAAGAGGCTGGTCAGGTGGTCCGGTATTTCTATCTCTTTCAGAATTTTCCAGTTTGTTGTGATCCACACAGTCAAAGGCTTTGGCATAGTCAATAAAGCAGAAATAGATGTTTTTCTGGAACTCTCTTGCTTTAGGTTGGGACAATCTCCTGGAGAAGGGAATGGCCTCCCACTCCAATATTCTTGCCTGGAGAACTCTATGGACAGAAGGGCCTGGCAGGCTACATTTCAAGGGATTGCAAAGAATTGGACAAGACTGAGAAAACAACACTTTCACTTTATAAAGGGCACTTGGGAACACGCATACACCCGTGGCAGATTCATGTTGATGTATGGCAAAACCAATACAGTATTGTAAAGTAATTAGCTTCTAATTAAATAAATATAAATTAAAAAAATAATAATAAATAAAAAAAATAAAGGGCATTTGGCATTAGGGGGAAAATATAAAGTGAGAGGCGCCACAGACAACCATCACCTACTTTTAGAATGTGTCCTGATTTTGCCTCATGTCCTACTCCTTTGTCAATTAGATACCTCATATGTTCTGTGGTAGATAAAGGAAGTGTTTTGTTAGGTTTTATTCTTCAAATTGTTATTAAACAAACCTGGAAATCCATAGTATTACTACATAAACTAGACTATAATAAAATTACCTAGGATTTATATACAAATCATAATGATTTCCACTGTGCCATCAATTGACAAGATTTTGAACAGTACTCCACATGAGTGAAAATGAGCTGTGTACATCACACAGAAACTGAGATTATCTTATAGAGTTTCCAGCTCTAGCTCAACAAGAAGAGCAACAGATGACCAAGCTTACTACCTCATACCCACAGTACCCTATAAGAGTCATATCTGTCTGAGAGGTATGGACCACACTGTGAGGCTGCCCATAAAGTAATACAGAAAGATCTATGCTATCACAGTTCTTTAAAGCTGAAACACTATCCTAGAGGACAAGGAAGTATGATTACGTTTCAAAAGGCTACTAATCTCATCCATTAAAACAGAAATCCAATGTTAGATGTTATTGAATTATTGTTAATCATCTCAGATATGTCAATGGGATTGCAGTTATGTAGGAGAACATTCTTATTCTTAGGAGATGGAAGCTTAAGTATTCAGAAGTGAAGTGTTATGGTGTCACAACTTACTTTCAAATGATTCAGCAGAACAAATTATATACATACATACATAGAGATAAGATGACAGATAAAGTACATGTAGTAAGCTGCAATATGCTAACAATTTGTGGATCCAGATGAAAGTTATATTATCATATTACTCTTTCAACTTTCCTAAATGCCAAAAATTTTCAAAATTACAAATGCTTTTTAAATTCTTGAATAAAAGCCCCCACAAATTTAACAGCTAAGTTTTACTTAAACAGATTTTTCTACGATGGAAGATCACACTTAAAACTAAATAATATTTCATAGAATTCCTGAATAAAAGTCCCCACACACTTAGTGGCTAAGTTTTACTTAAACAGACTTTTCTACAATGGAAGATCAAGCTTAAATCCGAATAATATTACGTCAGATACAATAATGTACAGAAAACTGTTACAGTGTGTTTCCCTTGGTTACCAGGCCATTCTATTTGCAGTGTAACTCTGAGATTAAAACATTGTTCTTGGTTAAAAACACAATCCCTCTATACCTACCAAACACATTACAAATAAATTATGGATTCACAAACATAATTAAAACAACTGTTCTGTGCTTCTCTTTCTGTTTTTGTTAAGTGAAAATTTTGAGTTCTCACTTCTGTAAGAAACAAGAGTAAACAATATATACTTTTCCAACATATATAAAATTCACATTAGGTAAAGTGACCAAAATAGAAAAGCAACTGAGGAATTACACTACATATCCCTACAACTGAAACAACGGAGATCTAACATTACAGTAATGTGATATAAACTGGTTAGGGGAAAATCCAGCCAGTTATTTACCCTGCTTATGTCAGCCAAGTATCTGGGCCAATTGCTTTAATATTTAGGTGTAATGAGTATCCAGACTGTGGTACTGTATATGAATACAGAGTGGCAAGATTTTTCACTTATAAAACAAAACCCATCAAATATGTTTCTTGTTGCAATGTATGCATTTCTTAAAGATATTTTATAGTGTTAGCTTTTAAGGAAATACTGACAACTCATAAAATCACATAGAATAAATCTATAACATCTGATATAAAGTCTGTGATTTATTTTTTAATTGCCAAAAAATGTAACTCTCTAGAGTTTAGGGTAGAGAGGAAAATTTAATCTAAAAATATTAGAGCTATGTGCTTGGTGTCCTAACCTGCTCACATGGTAATCTCAGTGACCTCAGGACTTGAAAAATACAGGCTCTATGCCCAAAGGAAGGGAGAAGCTGCACAGGCATGACATGCCTCCTTGGAGGCACACATATGTAAGGCCCTATCTTACCCTGCTATTTTCTACATAAGTGAGCTTTGAGAAAATATTTCATTTTTTAATTTTAAGTTACCCATATGCATATGGATAGAATAATATTCACTTTGTAGTGTTGTAGAAATTTGATTTGATAATTTACATATAGCAAGAACTTTAACAAATTCAGTTTTCAATTTATTCTAAATGCTCAGTATTCCAAAGGAGAAGAAAAAAGATACATCTGAGAAGCTGACTATAAGGTCTTAAGTAACAGATTATAAGCTAGTCATCCTGGAGGAGGCAGCATTACAGGGACTGTAAAAAAAAAATAGAGTTTAGATGAGAGGAATCAGACATAAAATAAGTATCTTAGAAAGCCATAAATAGAGGGAAGGATAGAGGGGAAGGAGTAGAAAGTAGTAGGTCAGGGAGTTGGTCATAAGCAACAAAAACATCAGAGAACTTAAGGAGAATGGTATTATGTTCTTGACTTGTATTCTGGACCTCAGAATTATTAACAGTAAGTAACATATCCTAGTTCAGGTGATTCCCATTAGGAGAGGATGTATCACAACTTCTCAACTCTGTGAAGAAGTAGTCTTCAATCTAGAAAGTTGGATAAGAAAAAAGAAGTATGTTTACCCAGGCTCCAAAAGACCTGTAGATAAATCTTCAGAACTTTTTTCCAAATTCTGCTTGAGAATCATCTTGAAACATTCAAATTTTTGAGCAACTTCTTTCATCTTTCTTAATCCTGATCACACAATCATCTGTCCACTCAATTTCCTCTATAACTAATATATTTTGCTGTTAACATTATCCAAATGAAGTATAACCCATTAGAGGAAAGCAGGCGGGTTTAGACAGCCAAGGAGTTGGAGAGTTAAATGGAGAGTGAGAGGAAGCTAGATAATTCTAGGCACTCCCTCGAGTAGCTCAAAAGTTTGGCTTTGGACTCTTTAACTAAAAAGAACTCTCTTTAGAGCAACAGGGGACTTTATTATGTACTTTTTTTATGTACCATCTTTGGAAATTCTGAGTTGAAGCAATCACTTTGAACTATTTAATGACAAATACTGCTATTCTGATGAGAGTTCCAGGGGAACAGGGAAGGAGAAGAATTAGTTCCCTGCTGAGGAAGCCAGGATTTTCCCACAGGCCAAGTATAACGTGGATAAACTCTCTGGGGTTTACCACAGAGGCTGAGAAATAACTGCATTTATCTCTCGTGATCATCTTCCCAAGTGTATGTGCTACAGTTTGTAAATACAAGCAAGTTGAGAATCAGGATAGTCAAATGAGTAAAAGCAAGACAAACTTGCTTTTCATTAGTGTTTCATCATGAAATTATGAAACAATCTCCTGCCATATGATTAGATACTATACTCTCTAACCTAGATATAATGATTTAGCAGGTATGCTCAGAGGCACTTTCTATACATATATGGGACACATATTTATGATCCAGCTTGTTTTCATCATTTAATTGTACACTTTAGGGATCTTTTCATCCATACACACAAAATCCAGCTTATTCTTTTTTATCCTGGCATGGTATTCATAATTCAGATCAACTGTAATTTTTTAACCATTCTCCTTTAATAAGAGTTACAAAGGAGTTATTCAAGCTGATTCCAAATTATATATACTAGTAGTATAATGAGCATGATTGCACATATTTCTTGGGTATTTATGCTAGCTATTTTGTAGTCTATAACATTATATTCTAATTGCAGTATCAATATCAAGAGAAAAATTACTTAAAATCTGGTTTGATAGTTTATATACTCTACCTCTCGGTTGTATCAGTTCACTAGTTGTGCATCTGTCTCACCTCAGTGTGAGGTATGGGCTCACCAAGACCCCAAATCAATGCTAATTTCATTTTACTAACATGAAAGGAGGAATGTGAAAATGCATAAGCTTAGAGCTCTGTCTGTGAAGTCATTTAGCCTCTCAAAGGAGAACTTCTCATCTTTGGACGAGAATAGGAAGTTGTGTAATGTCTACGGTTACAGCACAAAATCACTTAGAGAAAGCATGCAATCTAAAGCCAGTACATTTAAATCAGCACACTGACAGGAAAAATGTCAGAATAATTTTGTATTTTTGTCATAATAATTCATCTTTACAAAAAGAGTTGGTACAGATCAACACAAATTGCAGTGGAAATTTCCAGTGAGAATCAAACATTTCTTATTTGACACACTATTCCACTCAAACAAATCGCTATGATAAAGTACAAAAAGAATCTGTCATTTATTTGAAATCTGACCTTGTATTACTGCATTTAATGAATATTTCATGATTTGTCCATTCTTTACCATTCTTTTAATAAGTATTTGAATTATTCTAGTTTGTGGCTGGTATAAAGCTATGAATATTATTATAAAAATCTTTTATGTAGACATATGTACTCACTTTCCTTGTATGTTACTTGGATAGAATTGCTGGGTAATAGCATACCTATATATTTAGTTTTATTAGAAACTGGCAAACTGTTTTCCAAAGTGGTTGTAAAATTTTGCATGCTCAGCACCTGTATATGAGGGTTTCAGCTGCTTCACATTCTTGCAATATTTTGATGTTACTCTTTTTTAGTCTTTTTAAATTTTAGTGAATCAAATGCATGTGAAGTAGAAAATCATTGTGGTTTAATGGTGTTTGAAGTAAGGGGTACTGAATAATATCCACTGAACTGAAAAGGAACTTTGAGACCATAAAATGAAGCAGTCAATTCCATAAACTGCAGTTATGAAGTTTATTGTGGGTAACTTACACAAAGGAAGTATTGGGCAGACAACAATCCAGAGCTATTCACAGCTACACTAGACAACCCAAATGGGTATAAGGTGACTTAAAGGGACCAAAGCTAAAAATAGATTCTGACTACTAAGGGAGAAGCAAATACACACCTATGGGAACCAGGGGTTTTTTTCCTCCCCTTGGGGAGTCACATGATCATTATTCCTCATGGGCCATTAAACATCTGCATCAGCAAAAAAGCATTCTTCCAGTTTTCACATAAGATAAAGGTAAGGGCAAAAGTTCGGAGGAAAAGAACCAAGATGGTCAAGCAGCAGGACATGGAACTCACCACCCTCCACAAACACATCAAAAATACATCTACATGTGGACCAGTTTTCACTGAAAACTAACTGAAACTGGCAGGAAGACTTGTACAACCAAGGCTATAAGAAAGATCTGCAGAGAATCAGGTAGGAAGAGAAGAGAAGCCATCAAGTTGTTATGTGTTCCCCTATGAGGGGACTCAGGAAAGGGGAGACTACACAGGCTGAAACCCACATTGAGGAGGAAGTTGTTGGAACGTATTGGACACTCCCATCCTGGAGCCTGACACAGGGAAGATGAGTCCCCTTGGCTGGCTGGAGGGCTGGTGGGACTAACTGGAAGGTCCTGGGAAGCCTGGACTCCATTTGTAAGGAGTCTCCATTTGTAAGGTGCTGGCATAATCCTGAAGCAGGGTTGAGACAGTGGCTTGCAGACTGCTAGAGTGGCTGCCCAGTTTCCCATGATTGCCTGAATGCCCCTCTGCCTGAGTCAAGCAAATGCTCCAGACATTCCTTACTTTATGTCACAATTCCTCACTGGAGCAGGGGCTGCTATGACTGAGAAAAGAGCTCAGCCATGAGGGGCAGAATTGACTCACAACCCCACTCTAGTGTTGTGGTCTGAAAATACACTTGATATGATTTCAGTTTTCTTAAAATACTGAGGTTTGTTTGTGGCATAGCACGTTATCTGTCTTAAACAATGTTCCACATGCACTTGAAAAAATGTTTATTATGCTGCTTTTGGATGGAATGTTATATATATACATGTATGTCTATTAAGTTCATAGGGTATAATATGTAATCTAAGGCCACCATTTCCTTATTGATTTTCTATCCAGATGATCTGTCTAATGATGTAAATGGGGTGTTAAAACTCCCGTACTATTCTTGTATTACTGTCAATTTCTCTCCTATTTGTTTTATGCATTTAGTTGGTCCTATGTTTACAAATTTTATACCTCTTTTTAGATTAATCCCTTTATCATTACACAATATTCTTCTTTGTCTCTTACAAGAGTCTTTATCTTAAAGTCCATTTTATCTGATGTGAGTTTGCTTTTCATTTCCATTTGCTACCCTGGTTTGCTTCTCATTTCCATTTGCATGGAATACCTCTTTTCACACTCTCACTTTTAGTCTCGGTGTGTCTTTATATCCAAAATGAGTGTCTTATAGGCAGCATATACATGGGTCTTGTTTTTTTTAATCCATTAAACCACTCTGTTTTTTTACATGATTGATGGAATTTAATGCACAAAACTTAAAACCTTTGTACCACAAAGGAAACAAAAACTCATATCAAAAGGATAAACATCCCATTGGAAAAATTATTCACCACTTTTAATAACAAAGGGAAATAGATTCATATATAAATATGGAACATATATATGGAACAATTGCTGTTGTTTAGTCACTAAGTCATGTCTGACTCTTTTTGCAACCCCATGGACTACAGCCCACCAGGCTCCCCTGTTCATGGGGATTTCCCAAGCAAGAATACTGGAATGGGTTCCCATTTCCTTTTCCAGGGGATATTCCTCATCCAGGGATCCAACCTGTGTCTCCTGCATTGCAGGTGGATTCTTTACCACTGAACCACCAGGGAATGCTCCGTTAAATCAATAATCTCAAGCACTCCATGCCTTTTGATTGAAGAAAGTATTCCATTTCCATTTAAAGTAATTATTGGTAAATATGTTCTTACTGCCATTTTGGTAATTGTTTCTTGTTTTCGTAGTTCTTTTTTGTTCCTTATTCTTTTGCTCTCTTCTCTTGTGTGTTGATGGCTATATTTATTTCTATGATGGATTCCTTTCTCTTTTTTGTGTGTCTATCTAGTACAGGATTGTATGGGATTGTGGTACCCTAGTTTCATGTACAACAGCCTATTTATATATGTGATTATTTTAGATCAACGATCTCTTAAGTTCAAATGCATTGTAACCTCACTACATTTTTATTCTCCCACCAGGTTTAATGTTTAATTCTCCCACCATGTTTAATGTTTTGTCATCATCTTTTCATTTTGTATATCTGTAATCTACTTATAGATGATATTAATACTTTTATCTTTTAAACTTCCCCAAAGTGTCTCTTGTACTACCTTTACTGTTCTTTTGTCTTTGCCAGTGAGGCTTTTCCTTTTTATAATTTTCATACTCCTACTTTGGCATTTTCTTTTCTTAAAGAAGTCCCTTTAATGTTTCTTATAAAGCCAGTCTAGTGGTGCTGAACTGTTTTAGTTTTTGCTCGTCTGTAAAACTATCCCTCCTTCAAAGTTGAATGATAACCTTGCTATATAGTGTGTTCTTAGTTGTAGGTTGTTTGTTTGTTTCATTACTTTGTATATATTTTGCCACTTCTGGCCTGCAAAGTTTCTGCTAGAAAGTCAGCTGACAACATTATGGGAGTTCCCTTGTATGTTACTAGTTACTTTTCTCTAGCTGCTTTTAAGATTCTCTATCTTTAACTTTTACCATTTTGATTTTGATATGTGTTGGTGTGGACTTCTTTGGGTTCATCTTGGTTGGGCCTCTCTGTGCTTCCTAGACTTGAATATCTCTTTCCTTTCCCAGGTTAGGGAAGTTTTCATATATTGTTGTTGTTGTTCAGTTGCTAAGTCACGTCTGACTCTATGTGACCCCATAAACTGAAGCATGCAAGGCTTCCCTGTCCTTCACTATTTCCCTGGGCTTGCTCAAACTCATGTCCATTGAGTTGGCGATGCCATCCAAACATCTCATCCTCTGTCGTCCCCTTCTCCTCTTGTCCTCAATCTTTCCTAGCATCAGGGTCTTTTTCAGTGAGTCAGCTCTTCACATCAGGTGGCCAAAGTATTGGAACTTCAGCTTCAGCATCAGTTCTTTCAATGAATATTCAGGGTTGATTTTCTTTAGGAGTGACTGGTTTCAATCTCCTTCCTGTCCAAGGGACTCTCAAGAGTCTTCTCCAGCACCACAATTCAAAAGCATCAATTCTTTGGCACTCAGCCTTCTTTATGGTCCAACTCTCATAGCCAGTACATGACTACTGGAGAAACCACAGCTTTGACTCTTTGGACCTTTGTCAGCAAAGTGATGTCTCTGCTTTATAATATGCTGTCTAGTTTTGTTATAGTTTTTCTTCCAAGGAGCAAGTATCTTTTAATTTTGTGGCTGCATTCACCATCTGCAATGATTTTGCAGCCCAAGAAAATGAAATCTGTTTCTACTTTTCCCCCATCAATTTGCATGAAGTGATAGGACCAGATGCCATGATCTTAGTTTCTGAATGCTGGAGTTTAAGCCAGCTTTTTCACTCTCCTCTTTTACTTTTATCAAGAGGCTCTTTAGTTCCTCTTCGCTTTCTGCTGATAATGTGTTATCATCTGCATATCTGAGGTTGTGATATTTCTCCCAGCAATCTTGATTCCAGCTTGTGCTTCACCCAGACCCACATTTTGCATGATGTACTCTGCATATAACTTAAATAAGCAGCTATTATTTCTTCAAATTATAATTTTTTCTCTCTCTTCTCTTTCAGGGACTCCTATGAGTGCTTAATTGGAGAAGGCGATGGCACCCGACTCCAGTACTCTTGCCTGGAAAATCCCATGGACGGAGGAGCCTGGTAGGCTGCAGTCCATGGGGTCGCGAAGAGTCGGACACCACTTAGTGACTTGACTTTCACTTTTCACTGTCATGCATTGGAGAAAGAAATGGCAACCCGCTCCAGTGTTCTTGCCTGGAGAATCCCAGGGACGGGGGAGCCTAGTGGGCTGCCGTCTATGGGGTTGCACAGAGTCGGACACAACTGAAGTGTGTGTGCAGCAGCATGAGTACTTAATATTGCTACAGAGGTTTCTTAAATTATCCTAATATTTTAAAATTCTTTTTTCTATTCAGTTTGCATGATGTCCACTACTCGGTCTCTCCTCCATTCCTCTCTGTCATCTAATCTACTGTTGATTCCTTGCAGCGCATTTTTTATTCCAGTTACTGTGTTCTTCAGTTCTGTTTGGTTCTCCTTTGTATTTTCTAACTCTTTGTTGAAATTCTCTTTATCCATTCTTCTCCTGAGTTTGGTAAGCATCTTTATGATAACTACCATGAACTGTTTATCAGATAGAGTGCTTATCTTCACTTCACTTAGTTCTTTTCTGAGGTTGTGTCTTGTTCTATAAGTTGGAACATATTCATCTGTCTCCTCATTTTGCCCAGTTCTCTGTGTTTATGTGTTAGGTCAGCTAAGTTTCCCAATCTTGGAAAGTAGCCTAATGGAGAAAACATCCTGTGGGCACAGCTGGCTGCTCCCTTCTGGTCACCAGATCTATATGTTCTAGGTGTATCCCCACATGAGCTACATGCACCCTCCTCTTGTGATGGGGCCAATTATGTGGCCATGCATTGCTGACCTCTAGTCAGGCTGGCTGTGAGGCCATGTATCATGTGGTAGCAGTGGACCTGCTGGATGGTGAGGAAGGCTTCCCACATGGTAGGCTGCACAGCCTGGGGAGAATGCAGGACTGATGCCAGCCTGTTGGTGGGTGGGGCTGGTCTCCAGTAGGTATTAGCAGACTCAAATGAGGATTCAAAAATGGTGCTTGCTAATCTCAGTGTTGTTGCATTAGAATCAGCTCCCAAAATGCTGCAGCCAGTGTCTCTGTCCCGAGGGGGAGTCTGAGTTTCCCCCTTCCTCTCCAAGAGGTTCTTCAAGATCAGCAAGTGGGTCTGACTCAGTCTTCCTTAAAACTACAACCTCTGCACTGGAACTCAGAGCCTATGAGCTTTTGTGCATACCCTTTAAGCATAGAATCTCTGCCTCCTACCATCTTCTGGATCTCCTGAGTGTAAGATTCACTGGTTTTCAAGGCCAGACATTTAGGCATGCTCATCTTCCAAGTGTAGGACCTCTAGGCTAGGGAACATGACGCGGGGCTTGGACCCTTTTGCTGCTTGAAGGGGACCTCTACAATTGTGATAGTCCTCCCATTTGTGGGTTTCTGACCTAGGGGTGTGGGTCCTGACTATACCACACCCCATCCTTCCTTCCCATCTCAGTATAGTTCCATCTTTATATCTTTAATTGTGGAAATTTTTTCAGCTAGCCTTCAGAGTGTTCTCACTGGTAGTTGCTCTGTAACTAGGTGTAATTTTGATGTGTCCATGAGAGGTGTTTTAGTCTCCCTACTCTTCCATCCTGGCCACCTCTCTCTTTTACTTTTCTTAAATATATCTTTTTATGAACAGAAATTTTTTGCAGTAGTATAGTAGTACTTATACTTTTTGTTTCCTGTTCAAAAATATCTTTGCCCATCCTAAGATCATGAATATACTCTCCTAGGCTTTCTTCTAAAAGGTTTATTGTTTCACTAATCACCAATAGTATGAAACATCTCAAACCAAACTTCTGTATAGTGTGAGATAGGTCACACCATATAAAATATTCAATTGATCTAGTATTTTCTTTTCAATTTTCCACATATATTTCCATATATATATATATATATATATATATATATATGAGTCAATTTTTGTTACAGTTATTAATTTGTCAATTACTATGTAATCCCAGGGATGGGAGAGCCTGGTGGGCTGCCATCTATGGGGCTGCACAGAGTCAGACACAACTGAAGCAACTTAGCAGCAGCAGCAGCAGCATGCCAATACCACACTGTCTTAATGACTATTATTTTATAATAATTCTTGAAATCTGGCAAAGTAATATAAAGTTCTTCTAGAAGATTGTCTGGGTTGTTGGGGACGTTTAAATTTCAAAATGAATTTGGGGACATTTGTCAATTTCTATAAAAATCATACTGTGATTTTGATTAAGGTTGTCTTGGATATACAAAACAATTTGGGAGAATTAACATCTTAGTAATATTGTTTTCCAAGCTATAATTAAAACATATCTCTAAATTTATTTTTTTAATATAAATTTATTTATTTTAATTGGAGGCTAATTACTTTACAATATTGTATTGGTTTTGCCATACATCAACATGAATCTGCCACAGGTGTACACATGTTCCACATCCTGAACTCCCCTCCCACCTCCCTCCCCATACCATCCCTCTGGGTCATCCCAGTGCACCAGCCCCGAGCACCCTGTATCATGCATTGAACCTGGACTGGCACTTCGTTTCATATATGATATTATACATGTTTCAATGCCATTCTCCCAAACCATCCCACCCTTGCCCTCTCCCACAGAGTCCATAAGACTGTTCTATACATCTGTGTCTCTTTTGCTGTCTCACATACAGGGTTATCATTATCATCTTTCTAAATTCCATGTATATGCATTAGTATACTGTATTGCTGTTTTTCTTTCTAGTTTACTTCACTCTGTATAATAGGCTCCAGTTTCATCCACCTCATTAGAACTGATTCAAATGTATTCTTTTTAATGGCTGAGTAATACTCCATTGTGTATATGTACCACAGCTTTCTTATCCATTCATCTGCTGATGGACATCTAGGTTTCTTCCAAGTCCTGGCTATTAGAAACAGTGCTGCGATGAACATTGGGGTACACGTGTCTCTTTCAATTCTGGTTTCCTCGGTGTGTATGCCCAGCAGTGGATTGCTGGGTTATATGGCAGTTCTATTTCCAGTTTTTTAAGGAATCTCCACACTGTTCTCCATAGTGGCTGTACTAGTTTGCATTCCTACCAACAGTATAAGAGGGTTCCCTTTTCTCCACACCCTCTCCAGCATTTGTTGCTTGTAGACTTTTGGATAGCAACCATTCTGACTGGCATGAAATGGTACCTCATTGTGGTTTTGATTTGCATTGCCGGGAGAAATATCAATAACCTCAGACATGCAGATGACACCACCTTTATGGCAGAAAGTGAAGAGGAACTCAAAAGCCTGTTGATGAAAGTGAAAGTGGAGAGTGAAAAAGTTGGCTTAAAGCTCAACATTCAGAAAACGAAGATCATGGCATCTGTTCCATCACTTCATGGGAAATAGTTGGGGAAACAGTGAAAACAGTGTCAGACTTTATTGTTCTGGGCTCCAAAATCACTGCAGATGGTTATTGCAGCCATGAAATTAAAAGATGCTTACTCCTTGGAAGGAAAGTTATGACCAACCTAGATAGCATATTCAAAAGCAGAGACATTACTTTGCCAACAAAGGCCCGTCTAGTCAAGGCTATGGTTTTTCCAGTGGTCATGTATGGACGTGAGAGTTGGACTGTGAAGAAGGCTGAGCGCTGAAGAATTGATGCTTTTGAACTGTGGTGTTGGAGAAGACTCTTGAGAGTCCCTTGGACTGCAAGGAGATCCAATCAGTTTATTCTGAAGGAGATCAGCCCTGGGATTTCTTTGGAAGGAATGATGCTAAAGCTGAAACTCCAGTACTTCAGCCACCTCCTGCGAAGAGTTGACTCATTGGAAAAGAAGACTTTGATGCTGGGAGGGATTGGGGGCAAGAGGAGAAGGGGACGACAGAGGATGAGATGGCTGGATGGCATCATCACTGACTCAATGGACATGAGTTTGGGTGAACTCTGGGAGTTGGTGATGGACAGGGAGGCCTGGCGTGCTGCGATTCATGGGGTCGCAAAGAGTCGGACACTACTGAGCGACTGATCTGATCTGATAGTGAGTGATGGTAAGGATTTTTCATATGTTTGTTAGCTATCTGTATGTCTTCTTTGGAGAAATTTCTGTTTAGTTCTTTGGCCCATTTTTTGATTGGGTCGTTTATTTTTCTGGAATTGAGTTGCAGGAGTTGCTTGGATGTTTTTGAGATTAGTTGTTTGTCAGTTGCTTCATTTGCTATGATTTTCTCCCATTCTGAAGGCTGTCTTTTCACCTTGTTTAGAGTTTCCCTTGTTGTTCAGAAGCTTTTCATTTATTAGGTCCCATTTGTTTATTTTTGCTTTTATTTCCAATATTCTGGGAGGTTGGTCATAGAGGATCCTGCTATGATTTATGTTGGAGAGTGTTTTGCCTATGTTCTCCTCTAGGAGTTTTATAGTTTCTGATCTTACGTTTAGATCTTTAATCCATTTTGAATTTATTTTTGTGTATGGTATTAGAAAGTGTTCTAGTTTCATTCTTTTACAAGTGGTTGACCAGTTTCCCCAGCACCACTTGTTAAAGAGATTGTCTTTAATCCATCGTATATTCCTGCCTCCTTTGTCAAAAATAAGGTGTCCATAGGTGCATGGATTTATCTATGGGCTTTCTATTTTGTTCTATTGATCTATATTTCTGTCTTTGTGTCAGTACCATATTGTCTTGATGACTGTGGTTTTGTAGTAGAGCCTGAAGTCAGGCAGCTTGATTCCTCCAGTTCCATTCTTCTTTCTCAAGATTCTTTGGCTATTCAAGGTTTTTTTGTATTTCTATACAAATTGTGAAATTATTTGTTCTACTCTGTGAAAAATACCGTTGGTAGTTTGATAGGGATTGCATAGAATCTATAGATTGCTTTGGGTAGTATACTCATTTTCACTATATTGATTCTTCCGATCCATGAACATAGTATATTTCTCCATCTATTAGTGTCCTCTTTGATTTCTTTCACCAGTGTTTTATAGTTTTCTATATATAGGTCTTTATTTTCTTTAGGTAGATATATTCCTAAGTATTTTATTCTTTTTGTTGCAATGGTGAATGGAATTGTTTCCTTAATTTCTCTTTCTATTTTCTCATTATTAGTGTATAGGAATGCAAAGGATTTCTGTGTATTGATTTTATACCCTGCGACTTTACTATATTCATTGATTAGCTCTAGTAATTTTCTGGTGGAGTCTTTAGGGTTTTCTATGTAGAGGATCATGCCATCTGCAAACAGTAAGAGTTTTACTTCTTCTTTTCCAATTTGGATTCCTTTTCTTTCTTTTTCTGCTCTGATTGCTGTGGTCAAAACTTCCAAAATGATATTGAATAGTAATGGTGAGAGGGGGCACCCTTGTCTTGTTCCTGACTTTAGGGGAAATCATTCAATTTTTCACCATTGAGGATAATGTTTGCTGTGGGTTTGTCATATATAGCTTTTATTATGTTGAGGTATGTACCTTCTATTCCTGCTTTCTATTCCTGTTGAATTTTGTCAAACGCTTTCTCTGCATCTATTGAGAGAATCATATGGCTTTTATTTTTCAATTTGTTAATGTGGTGTATTACATTGATTGATTTGCAGATATTGAAGAATCCTTGCATCCCTGGGATAAAGCCCACTTGGTCATTGTGTATGATCTTTTTAATGTGTTGTTGGATTCTGATTGCTAGAATTTTGTTAAGGATTTTTGCATCTATGTTCATCAGTGATATTGGCCTGTAGTTTCCTTTTTTTTTTTTTTGTGTGGGATCTTTGTCAGGTTTTGGTGTTAGGGTGATGGTGGCCTCATAGAATGAGTTTGGAAGTTTACCTTCCTCTGAATTTTCTGGAAAACTTGAATAGGATAGGTGTTAGCTCTTCTCTAAATTTTTGGTAGAATTCAGCTGTGAAGCCGTCTGGACCTGGGCTTTTGTTTGCTGGAAGATTTTTTATTACAGTTTCAATTTCCATGCTTGTGTGGGTCTGTTAAGATTTTCTGTTTCTTCCTAGTTCAGTTTTGGAAAGTTGTACTTTTCTAAGAATTTGTCCATTTCTTCCACGTTGTCCATTTTATTGGTATATAATTGCTGATAGTAGTCTCTTATGATCCTTTGTATTTCTGTGTTGTCTGTTGTGATCTCTCCATTTTCACTTCTAATTTATGGATTTGATTTTTCTCCCTTTGTTTCTTGATGAGTCTGGCTAATGGCTAGTCAATTTTATTTATCCTCCCAAAGAACCAGTTTTTGACTTTGTTGATTTTTGCTGTGGTCTCTTTTGTTTCTTTGGCATTTATTTCTGCCCTAATTTTTAAGATTTCTTTCCTTCTACTAACCCTGGGGTTCTTCATTTCTTCCTTTTCTAGTTGCTTTAGGTGTAGAGTTAGGTTATTTATTTGACTTTTTTCTTGTTTCTTGAGATATGCCTGTATTGTTATGAAGCTTCCCCTTAGCACTGCTTTTACAGTGTCCCACAGGTTTTGGATTGTTGTGTTTTCATTTTCATTCATTTATATGCATTTTTTATTTCTTCTGTGATTTCTTCTGTGATTTGTTGGTTATTCAGCAGTGTGTTGTTCAGTCTCCATATGTTGGAATTTTTAATAGTTTTTCTCCTGTAATTGAGATCTAATCTTACTGCATTGTGGTCAGAAAAGATGCTTGGAATGATTTCAAATTTTGAATTTACTAAGGCTAGATTTATGGCCCAGGATGTGGGATGTGATCTATCCTGGAGAAGGTTCTGTGTGCACTTAAGAAAAAGGTGAAATTCATTTTTTGGGGTGAAATGTCCTATAGATATCAATTAAGTCTAATTGGTCTATTGTATCATTTAAAGTTTGTGTTTCCTTGTTAATTTTCTGTTTAGTTGATCTATCCATAGGTGTGAGTGGGGTGTTAACATCTCCCACTATTATTGTGTTATTGTTAATTTCCCTTTTCATACTTGTTAGTATTTGTCTTACATATTGCAGTGCTCCTATGTTGGGTGCATATACATTTGTAATTGTTATATCTTCTTCTTGGATTGATCCTTTGAACATTATGTAGTGTCCTTCTTTGTCTCTTTTCAATTAACCTTCAATTAAAATAAATAAATTTATATTTTTAAAAAATAAAGTCTATTTTATCTGATATGAGTACTTCTGCTTTCTTTTGGTCTCTGTTTGCATGGAATATCTTTTTCCAGCCCTTCACTTTCAGTCTGTATGTGTCCCTTGTTTTGAATTGGGTCTCTTGTAGACAACATACATAGGGGTCTTGTTTTTTTATCCATTCAGCCAGTCTTTGTCTTTTGATTGGGGCATTCAACCCACTTACCTTTAAGGTAATTATTGATAAGTATGATCCTGTTGCCATTTACTTTATTGTTTTGGGCTTGAGTTTATACACCCTTTTTGTGTTTCCTGTCTAGTAAAGATCCTTTAGCATTTGTTGGAGAGCTGGCTTGGTGGTCCTGAATTCTCTCAGCTTTTGCTTGTCTGTAAAGCTTTTGATTTCTCCTTCATATTTGAATGAGATCCTTGCTGGGTACAATAATCTGGGCTGTAGGTTATTTTCTTTCATCACTTTAAGTATGTCCTGCCATTCCCTCCTGGCCTGAACAGTTTCTATTGAAAGATCAGCTGTTATCCTTATGGGAATCCCCTTGTGTGATTTTTGTTGTGTTTCCCTTGCTGCTTTTAATATTTGTTCTTTGTGTTTGATCTTTGTTAATTTGATTAATATGTGTCCTGGGGTGTTTTGCCTTGGGTTTATCCTGTTTGGGACTCTCTGGGTTTCTTGGACTTGGGTGATAATTTCCTTCCCCATTTTAGGGAAGTTTTCAACTATTATCTCTTCAAGTATTTTCTCATGGTCTTTCTTTTTGTCTTCTTCTTCTGGGACTCCTATGATTCGAATGTTGGGGTGTTTAACATTGTCCCAGAGGTCTCTGAGATTGTCCTCATTTCTTTTAATTCATTTTTCTCTTTTCCTCTCTGATTCATTTATTTCTACCATTCTATCTTCTACCTCACTAATCCTATCTTCTGCCTCTGTTATTCTAGTATTTCTTCCCTCCAGAGTGTTTTTTATCTCATTTATTGCATTATTCATTATATATTGACTCTTTTTTATTTCTTCTAGGTCCTTGTTAAACCTTTCTTGCATCTTCTCAATCCTTGTCTCCAGGCTATTTATCTGTGATTCCATTTTGATTTCAAGATTTTGGATCATTTTCACTATCATTATTTGGAATTCTTTATCAGGTAGATTCCCTATCTCTTCTTCTTTTGTTTGGTTTGGTGGGCGTTTATCCTGTTCCTTTACCTGCTGGGTATTCCTCTGTCTCTTCATCTTGTTTATATTGCTTCATTTTGGGTGGCCTTTCTGTATTCTGGCAGTTTGTGGAGTTCTCTTTATTGTGGAGTTTCCTCGCAGTGGGTGGGGTTGTACGGGTGGCTTGTCAAGGTTTCTTGGTTAGGGAGGCTTGTGTCAGTGTCCTGGTAGGTGGAGCTGGATTTCTTCTCTCTGGAGTGCAATGAAGTGTCCAGTAATGAGTTATGAGATGTCAATGGGTTTGGGGTGACTTTGGGAAGCCTGTATATTGAAGCTCAGGGCAGTGTTCCTATGTTGCTGGAGAATTTGCATGGTATCTCTTGCTTTGGAACTTGTTGGCCCTTGGGTGGTGCTTGGTTTCAGTGTAGGTATGGAGGTGTTTGATGAGCTCCTACCAATTAATGTTCCGTGGAGTCAGGAGTTCTCTGGTGTTCTCAGGATTTGGACTTAAGCCTCCTGCTTCTGGGTTTCAGTCTTATTTTTACAGTAGCCTCAAGACTTCTCCATCTCCTTTCAAAGACAATGGCCTGCTTTTCTGGGTGTCTGATGTCCTTTGCCATCATTCACAAGTTGTTTTGTGGAATTTACTCAGCGTTTAAATGTTCTTTTGATGAATTTGTGGGGGAGAAAGTGGTCTCCCCGTCCTATTCCTCTGCCATCTTAGGACTTCCCTCTCTCTATATTTATTTTCCTCTCCTTTAATTTTTCCCGTTAAGTAGTAGTTTTCAGTGTTAAAGTATTAATCTTCAACTTATTCCTACATATTTAATCTCTTTGATGATAATAAATGGTACCATTTAAAATATTTTTATTTAATAACTGTTCTTGACTGTGTATAGAACACAAATGCTTTTAAAATTTAAGATACAACCCACATGCCATAAAACTCACTATTTTTTAACTGAACTGAAAAGTAGAGGCTTTTTAGTATATTAACAAAGTCATGCTACTATCACCACTAATTCTAGAATATTTTCATCATCCAAAAAGAAAACCCGTGCCAATCAGAAATCACTTCTTTCCATCTCTCTCCCCCAACCCTGGCAATGCCTATTTTGGACATTCAATATAAATGAAATCATATAATATGAGGTCTTTCATATCTTACTTATTTAACTTAGCATAATGTTTTTGTTGCTGTAGCATAAATCAGTACTTCATTCCTTTTTATGACTAAATAATATATATATGTGATTATATCATATTTTGTTTATCCAATTATCAGTTGATGTATAGTAAATTCTTTTCCAATTTGGGGCTATAATGACTGTGGTTCTGTGAACATTTATATACAAACTTCTGTGTGAAATGTACTTTGGATTGATCTCAATTGATCATTTTCTAAGTTTTTGTTAAAATTTTCTGTTAACCTCCTCTAGTGAATTTTTCACTTCAAATATAATACTTTTCAACTCTAGAATTTCTATTTGTTTCCTTTTATAAACAATTGATATTTTTATTGATATTCTCTATTTGATAAAGCACTGTTCTCACTCTTTCCTTTAGTTGTAGTTTTATTTAGTCCTTTGAACACACTTAGAATAGATTATTAAAAGTTTTTGTCTAATAAACCTGGGATACTTCAGGGACAGTTACTACTGACTGCTTTTTTCCCCTTTGTATGGGCCATACCTTATTCTTAGCAAGTTTTTAAATGTTTTGTTGAAGCCAGACGTTAAAGTAACATAATGTGGCATAATGTGAAGATGGTCCTTCTTCACCCGGTCATTGCTGTTGTGTGTTTGTTTAGTAACTTTATTGCACTAACTCTTAAAGGCTGTATTCTTTGTTGACTGTGGTCACTGAAGTCTGTGCTTGGTTATCTTAGTGGTCAGCACATGACTGAAGAGAGATTTCTTTACATGCATAGAAATAATGTCTTTCAAGTCTTTGCTGAGGTGCTCCGTGTACATGTTGAGGCATATCTTCAACAGGTTTGCCTGGAAGTTTATAATTTATAACTATAAATCATAACGCCACCTTATCTTTTACTTTCTGCTTGCACAGACCCTTAAGATAGGTCAAGTGTGAGAGCTTAGTCTTCCTATGTCTTTTCTCAGTGTGTAACTGTTTGGCATACACACAGTCCTACAGATGAATATGGACTTTTAGATTCTCAGGATACATGAGAAATTTTCAAAACAACCTAGGTTGTCCCATTCCATAGGTGGCCTTTTCATTTTGCTGATGGTTTTCTTTGTTGTGCAAAAGCTTTTAAGCTTGGTTGGGTGCCATATATTTTTGCTTCCACTTCTTTTCCCTCGGCAGACAGATTTAGGGAAATATTGCTATGATTTATGTCAGAGAATGTTTTGCCTATCTTCTATGAATTTTACAGTGTCATATCCTAGCTTCAGATCTTTAAACAATTTTTAGTTTACTTTTGAGGAAAATGAAAGTCACTCAGTCGTGCCAGACTCTTTGAGACCCCATGGACTATAGAGCCCATGAAATTATGCAGGCCAGAATACTGGAGTGGGTAGCCTATCCCTTCTCTAGCTGACCTTCCTGACCCAGGAATCAAACCAGGGTCTCCTGCCTTGCAGGCGGATTCTTTACCAATTGATCTATCAAAACATCACCTCAAATGGTGTGAGGGGATGTTTTAATTTCATTAATTTACCTGTAGCTGTCCAGCATTCCCAGCCCACTTTTTGAAAATTTTCTTTTTTCCATTGTATATTCTTGCCTCCTTTGCCACAGATTAACTGATGTAGGTGCATGTGTAGTACAATGTTAAAGAGAAGTGATGGTAGTGATAATCCTAGCCTTGTTTCTGATCTTAGGAATAACGGTTTCAATATGTCACAATAAAGTATGACATTAACTGTAAGTGTGTTGTAGATACATTTCATGAGATAACCCTACTTTTTATTGGTTCTTTTGCTGGGAGATTTATCGTGAAAATGGCTGTTAAATTTTATCAAATTACTTTTCAGGCTTTATGAGATAATTTTCTTTTTTAATATGTAAAAAAGTAAATTCTTTTTATCTTATAATAGCTTCAACTTAACAATTTCTAATAAAACAAGATTTCCTATAAACTATTCACCCTCCTCCTAATACTAAATTCCTATATAACCATAATAAATTTTTAAAACTAGTAAGTCTACATTAGAAATATATTATTAATTATATAACAGACTTCATTCAGATTTAATCAGTTGTTTCCACTTATGTTCTTATTTTCTGCTTCTTAATCTTATCCTGAAAACTACATTGCATTTTCCCCTAAATTAATAATCTTCCGCAGCTTTACTGAAGTAAGATTGACAAAAATTTTTTTTATATATTTAAGGTATATAATGTGATGCTTCAGTATGTATACATTGAGAAACGATTACATCAATATACCATTGATATAAGTGGGGGGTTAAGTCCCCTACTACTCTTGTGTTTCTGTCAATTTCTCCCTTTGTGTCTGTTAATATTTGCTTTATGTATTTAGGTGTTCCTGTGTTGGGAGCCGAAGAATTGGTGCTTTTGAACCGTGGTGCTGGAGAAGACTCTTGAAAGTCCCTTGGACAGCAAGGAGATCAGACCAGTCAATCCTAAAGGAAATCAGTCCTGAATATTCATTGAAAGGACTGATGCAGAAGCTGAAGCTCCAATACTTTGGCCACCTGATGCAAAGAAGTAGACTCATTTGAAAAGACTCTGATGCTGGGAAAGATTGAAGGCAGAAGGAGAAGGTGATGACAGAGGATGAGAGGGTTCAATGGCATCACAAACTTGATGGGCATGAATTTTGGCAAGTTCTGGGATTTGGTGATGGACAGGGAAGCCTGAAGTGCTGCAGTCCATGGGGTCACAGAGTCAGACATGACTGAGTGACTGAACTGAACTGATGTTGGTACATATATATTTACATTAGTTATATCTTATATTTATCCCTTGATCATTATGTAGTGTCCTTCATTGTCTCATGTAACAGTCTTCTTTTTAAAGTATATTTTGTCTGATACATGTATTGTTACTTTGGCTTTCTTTTGATTTCCATTTACATGGAATACATTTTTCTATTCCTTCACTTTAAGTCTTTCTTAGCCTTTAGATATGAAGTGAGTCTCTTGTAGATGGCATATATACATGTCTTATTTTTGTATCCATTAAACCACTCTGTCTTTTAACTGGAGTATTTATTGTATTTAAAGTAATTATATTGAAGAATCCTTGCATCCCTGGGATAAAGCCCATTTGGTCTTGATGTATGATCTTTTTAATATGTTGTTGGATTCTGTTTGCTAGAATTTTGTTAAGGAGTTTTGCATCTATGTTCATCACTTCAGATGGCTAACAAACACATGAAAAGATGCTCACCATCACTCATTATCAGAGAAATGCAAATCAAAACCGCAATGAGGTACCGTTTCATGCCAGTCAGAATGGCTGCTATCCAAAAAGTCTACAAGAAATAAGTGCTGGAGAGGGTGTGGAGAAAAGGGAACCCTCTTACACTGTTGGTGGGAATGTAAACTAGTACAGCCACTATGGAGAACAGTGTGGAGATTCCTTAAAAAACTGGAAATAGAACTGCCATACGACCCAGCAATCCCACTGCTGGGCATACACACCGAGGAAACCAGAATTGAAAGAGACACGTGTACCCCAATGTTCATCGCAGCACTGTTTCTAATAGCCAGGACATGGAAGCAACCTAGATGTCCATCAGTAGACGAATTGATAAGCAAGCTGTGGTACATATACACAATGGAGTATTACTCAGCCATTAAAAAGAATACATTTGAATCAGTTCTAATGAGGTGGATGAAACTGGAGCCTATTATACAGAGTGAAGTAAGCCAGAAAGAAAAACACCAATACGGTATACTAATGCATATATATGGAATTTAGAAAGACGGTAATGATAACCCTGTATGCGAGACAGCAAAAGAGACACAGATGTATAGAACAGTCTTTTGGACTCTGGGAGAGGGCGAGGGTGGGATGGTTTGGGGGAATGGCATTGAAACATGTATAATATCATATAAGAAACGAATCGCCAGTCCAGGTTCAATGCATGATACAGGCTGCTCGGGGCTGGTACACTGGGATGACCCAGAGGGATGGTATGGGGAGGGAGGTGGGAGGGGAGTTCAGGATGGGGAACACATGTACACCCGTGGCGGATTCATGTTGATGTATGGCAAAACCAATACAATATTGTAAAGTAATTAGCCTCCAATTAAAATAAATAAATTTATATTAAAAAATAAAGTAATTATAGATATGTATATTCTTGTTGCTCTTTTCTATTGTTTGGAGGTTGTTTTGTGGATCTGTTTTGCTCTTTTTTTTTTTTCTTATGATTTGAAGACTGTATTTGATTCTGTTTTCTTTTGTGTGTATGAATCTAGTATAGCTTTTTGTTTTATACATGATGGATAAGTGTATACACACACACACACATATATATATTTTTAAGTTGTTGATCTCTTACTTTCAAATGCATTAAAAACCCTGTGTGTATACTCTCTTACCCTCATCATTACTATTTTGATATCATATTTTATATTTCAGTTCAGTTCAATTCAGTTCACTCAGTCGTGTCCAACTCTTTGCGACCCCATGAATTGCAGCGTGCCAGGCCTCCCTGTCCATCACCAACTCCCAGAGTTCACTCAAACTCACGTCCATCGAGTTGGTGATGCCATCCAGCCATCTCATCCTCTGTCGTCCCCTTTTCCTCCTGTCCCCAATCCCTCCCAGCATCAGAGTCTTTTCCAATGAGTCAACTCTTCACATGAGGTGGCCAAAGTACTGGAGTTTTGGCTTTAGCATCATTCCTTCCAAAGAACACCCAGGACTGATCTCATTTAGAATCGACTGGTTGGATCTCCTTGCAGTCCAAGGGACTCTCAAGAGTCTTCTCCAACACCACAGTTCAAAAGCATCAATTCTTCGGCGCTCAGCTTTCTTTATAGTCCAACTCTCACATCCATACATGACTACTGGAAAAACCACAGCCTTGACTAGACTGACCTTTGTTGGCAAAGTAATGTCTCTGCTTTTTAATATGCTGTCTAGGTTGGTCATAACTTTCCTTCCAAGGAGTAAGCGTCTTTAATTTCATGGCTGCAGTCACCATCTGCAGTGATTTTGGAGCCCCCCAAAATAAAGTCTGACACTGTTTCCCCCTCTATTACCCATGAAGTAGTGGGACCAGATGCCATGTTCTTCATTTTCTGAATGTTGAGCTTTAAGCCAACTTTTTCACTCTCCTCTTTCACTTTCATCAAGAGGCTTTTTAGTTCCTCTTCACTTTCTGCCATAAGGGGGTGTCATCTGCATATCTGAGTTTATTGATATTTCTCCTGGCAATCTTGATTCCTGCTTGTGCTTCTTCCAGCCCAGCGTTCTCATGATAGTGTATCCATTAACTGCTTATTCTGGATATAGATGATTCTACTACTTAAAAAAAATTTTTTTTTAAGTTTTTTAATCTTCCTACTAGTTTTATGTATGAAATTATTTCCTATCTTTACTATATGCTTGCTTTTACCAATGTTCTTTACCTTTACTATATGTTTGCCTTTACTGAAGAGCTTTCCCATTTCATAATTTTCATATTTTTAAGCTTGGCTGTTGGGGGCCAGAGTGAGGCACTCCACCCACGGCAAAGGTCATGAGGAAGGAGGCTCAACATACGCAAAAGCGGGATCGAGCCTCAGGAGTCCCCCTGGAAATCCTCGAGCATCTACCCCCATAACCAGAGCCTGCCTACTTTACTACTTTGTGCTCTCACCTACACCTCTGACTTTACGGGGGGCTGTCCCCCACCACCTCTTTCAGAGAAGGAGTTAACTTAGAGCTCCAGTTAATAAAAACTCCTGGGTGTGACAAGAGTGTTTTAACCTACAAACTCCTCTGAAGGTTCTCTGGCCTGCCTGACAGACTCGTCCGGCCACATGTGATTGCTCACAGCCTCCCAACCATGAGAGGCACGAGATGCTTTAAACCTTCTAAAAACAGGTTGCTTAGAAAAGTTAGAAAACTATAAGTATAGTGGGCTGATTAGAAATTGTATTGGTGAAGGGTTTTTCATTTGTTGAGCCAATGTTTGTTGCTAAGTCTCCACATCTCCTGCCCTTATACACATTAATGAATATATAGAAGAAATAAGTATTAACCTTTGATATTAATCACGTTAGACCTTAGGCTAAGTAAATTCTTTCCTTAACTAAAACCCACTACACCCTCACCCTATAGGAATGTAACTTTATTTGGGTGGCGTCTGTTTTAAGAATAATCACCCCTGGAGAAATAAGTGTTCTGGTTGACTGACCGCTGTCACAAGGAGAGGGTCATAAATTGTCAGCAAGGCCCCTGGCCAGAAGATGATGTAACACCCCTAAGACCTCTGTATACATTTGTATGAAGCACCTGACTTTGATAAAAGTCAGGACTGCTGACCTTGCATGACTTTTGCATAACATCTCAGTGTATAAAAGTAGACCATGGAAAATAAAGAATTGGGATCAGTTCCTCGAAAGACTGGTCTCCCCATGTCGCTCTCTCTCTCACTCTGGCTGAGTCTCCATCTGGAGCGCGGAACCCACCATGCTTACTAATTATGCCTGGGCTTCTAAGATCCGCCTGGGGAGGCCTCAGTGTCTCCTCTCCTTCGGGAGAACGGAAGGACGCCTGCGGCCTACGTAAGTGGTGCAAACTTCTTGTCTTGAAGTTTTATTGGTCTCCCGCGTAAACCAAGCTACTCAGCCTCTTTTCTCCACTGAGTTTTCCTACTGAGCTATCCTCATTCTATTACTCTTTATATCTTTAATTAATATCTAATTGAAGCTATTGTATCCTGATCCTCGCCGACGCTGTCCCCACTTTGAACTCCCTGGATCAGCCGAGGCTGGACCCCGGCACTTGGCCTTTTTATTTTCACCTTTATCTTTATTTGTAAGCCCAGTTTGGTGAAACTGTACTGTTTTAGCTTTGCTACTCAATAAAGCTTTAGATCTCTCCATCAAATCTGAATGAGGGCCTTACTGTGTAGAGCATTCTTAGTTATACATTTTTCCCTTTTATCACTTTAAATAAATCATTCCACTCCTTTCTGGTCTGTAGAGTTTCTGCTCAAAATTCAGCTCATAGCCTCATGTGGATTCCCTTGTGTATTATTTGTTGCTGTCCCATTGCTGCTTTTAATATTCTCTCTGTATCTTTACTTTTGTCATTTTAATACTATGTGTCTTGGGGTTTTCTTCTTTGGTTTATCCCTGCATAGGACTCATTGGGCTTCTTGGATTTGGTTGTTTCCTTTCCCAAGTTAGGGAAGTTCTTAGCTATTATGTCTTCAAATATGTTCTCAGCCCATTTCTTTCTGTCTTCATGTTCTGGGACTCATTTGATGTGAATGATAATATATTTGATATTGTATCAGAGGTCTCTTAAACAGTCCCCATTTCTTTTCATTCTTTTGTTTTTCATTCTTTTCTGATGGCATCATTGATTTCCACTATTCTGTCTTACTACTCATTGATCCATTTCTCTATCATTCAGCCTACCACTGATTCTTTCTTGTGTACTTCTCATTTCAGTTATTGGATTCTTTCTTTTTCAGTTATTGGACTCTTCATCTCTGGTTTTTCTTTGTATTTTCTAATTCTTTGTTAAAAACACCAAACTTATCACTCTGAGCATCCATTCTTCTCCCAAGCTCTTTGATCATCTTTATGATCGCTACCCTGAATCCTTTCTTGGGTAAATTGCCTATCCTTATTTCATTTAGTCCTTTTCCTGGGGTTTTATCTTTTTTCTTTGTTTGAAACTGTCACTTCATTTTGCCTAAGTTGCTATTTGTATTTTTGTGTATCTGGTATTTTGGTTGCATTTCCGAACTCTGGAAAAGTGGCCTTTTGTAGGAGATATCCTATGCATGCAGTAGTGTGCTACCCTCTCCTCATCCAAGCTGTATACCTTACAGTTCCCCACTATGAGTGCTGAATGGGTCCTTCTGTTGTGGTAGGCTGACTATGTGGGAGGTCTGGTAGGCTTGACTGGTCTCTGGTTTGGTTGTTTTCTAGGCCCTGTCTTGTGTGGAGGCTGCCAGTAACTGGTTGGTAGGACTAATTTGTCCTACCGGTTGGCAGGACTAGTCATGAGGTGGGTGACTGTCAATCCCACTAATCCCAGGTGGGGCTAGTGCTGGTTTACTGGTGGATGAAGTCAGGGTCAAGAAGACTTCATGCTGTTGCTCAGCCACTGGTGGGTGAAGCCAGGTCCTAAGATTAGTACAAGCCTATGGGCTGTACTCCAAATACCTTTATGAATTTTAAGATGCTTTTCTCAGATCCAATATTGGAATAATCAGGAAATTATTGTTAACTAACAAGATATCCTGGTATAGTAAGATAACCCTTCATCACCTTCTGTCTTTGGTCACTAGCAATGGAGATATTTTCTAAACGTCCTTTGCATAGCTGCTTTCACCTCATTGTTCTTCAGGCTATAGATAAGGGGATTCATTAAGGGAGTGATCACACTGTATTGTACAGAGAAGATCAACTCCTGTGGAGAGCCCAAGGTTGGCACTATATGGCGAAGGAAAGCTGAACAATAAAATAGGAGCACTGCAGTGAGGTGGGAAGAGCAGGTGGAGAAGGCCTTGCTTCTATATGAAGAGGAGCGGATATTTAGGATGGTAGAAACAATGAGAGTGTAAGACAGTATGATTAGGAAACAGGTTCCCAACCCATGCAGGAGACTAGAGCAGAGCAGAATAGTGAAACTGGTGGAGACATCAGAGCAGGAAAGGGGAAAGAGAGAGGGCAGCTCACAGCTGTAGTAGGGGATAAACTGATCCCTACAGAAGTCAAAATCCATAGCTAGAAGGATGTTGATGAATGCGTCCAGAAAACCCAGGCTCCAGGAACCTAACACCAGACCTTTACAGAGCTGGTTGCTCATCTTCTTGCCATAGAGCAGAGGGTGGCAGATGGCAGCGTAGCGATCATAGGCCATAACTGAGAGCAGACAGGCTTCAGTGCCCCCCAAGTCAAACACAAAGAAGACTTGAGCTAGACAGGCCTCCACAGAGACTGTTTTCTTCTGAGACAGGAGAATTTCCAGCATCTTGGGTACTGTGGCAGAAGAGAAGCAAAAATCCAGGAAAGAAAGGTGACTCAGGAAGAAGTACATGGGAGTGTGGAGGTGAGAATCGGTTCTGATCACCAGCATCATTGTCAGGTTCCCCAGCAGAGTCAGGAGGTAAATTGCTAGGAAGAACACAAAGGATAATGCCTGGACATGAGGGTCTGCAGACAGTCCAAGGAGAATGAATTCAGTGATAGTGCTGTGGTTCCCCAAGGCCATTTAGAGAAATCTAGTCTAGAAATAAAAAAAGGAACAGGAGATGTTTTCAGCAAAATGACAGAGTGTGGAGTGCCAAGCTCTTCTTCTACAGAAACAACAAAACCAAGCAGAAGCTGTCAGGACTAACTTTGTTGGTACTCTGGGAAATAATCAAAGGTGCACAGCAACCAAGTAAACACTGAACCAAGAAAAAGGCAACTTAAAAATAGGAGGAAAGCTTTGTGGCATTTTTATTTACCCTTGCCTAACTCCTAGGTCCAGTGGCCAGCCTGAAGTTGGCCTAGAGTGGAACCATGGTCTGAGGTCTGGAGGGAGCCATAACTCACTCACAGTGTATTTTAACTTGTCTGAGAACTACCTGAAGGACCTATTCAAGGTGCTCTGTCTCTGTTTCACATGAAATCACACAGGGTTCAAACGTGGCCCATACTGCTTGAAAACGTTGTAAGAGTAATGAGAAATCTGTAGCTGCCTGGGACAAAAGATTATGATTAAAACATACAACAGACCATCAACAGACTGAGAAGAAAATCTAGAAAGAGAGTTTCTTTGGGAAATTAAATTCAAGCATTTAAAACTGGCTGTGTTTACTAGGGAATTTTAAAAGCCATATGCATGTCCAGTAGCACTCATGTTCAGAGAAGACCAGAGTCGATCTTATGCTTTCACCTCTGGCTGATCCCTAGTTTCACTGCAAGTGGGAGAGAAGTCTAAGAATTGTTAACAATCTATCTGGGAAAATACTAAATGAGTGCTTCAGCATGGAGTGAATCTTCAAAAACTAGAGGAGGGTGGTGTTTTAAAATTTTTACCTTTTAGCATTCAAAAAAATCTCTGGCAAAGTACTTGTTGAACACAAGCTTGAGGAAAAGATACTTCATTGAGCACACACAACACTGAACTGCTTTTGCAAAAATAAATTGGAAAATTTATTGAACAATAGTTGACTACAACCTTCAGATATAAAAAATAGAAAAGAGTAAAAATCTAATTTTCAGGGTTATAATATTATGATATTAAAATGTCCAGTTTTCAACAAAAAATCATGATGCACACAAAAGAAATATGAAATTATGGGCCATAAAAGAAAACTTAAATTGACAGAAACTGTCCCTAAGGCACCTAAGACTTTAGACTTACTGGACAAAACTCCCCTCATCCTCAGTATTACTGAGATGTATTTGACAGAATATATGTAACTTTAAGGTGTACAACATGTTTATTTCACACACACACATATAAGTGTGTATGTATGTATATAAATATATACATACATACATATGTTGCAAAGTGATTACCACAATAACATCAGTTAACAGATCCCCTCATGAAATTACCTTTTCTTTGTGGTGATAAAACTTAAGACCTACTATCCTAACATTCAAGTATACAATACAGTGTTGTTAATTATAACCACCATGCTGTACATTAAATCCGTTGAATTTACTTATAAGTTTGCATCCTTTGATCAAAATCAACCCATTTCCCCAACCCTTAAGCCCCTGCTAAGTACCATCTACTTTTTATTTCTATGAGTTAAGCTTTTATGATTCCACATATAAGTGAGATTATTCAGGGTCTTTCTCCTTCTCATTCATTTCATTTAACATACTGCCTTCTAAGTCCAACTATGTCAAATATGGATTTCTTCTTTTTGACGACTGAGTAATAGTCCGTTATATATTTCTTTAATTATTTGCCCATCAATAGACACTAAGTTTGCTGCAATATCTTGGCTACTGTGAATAATGTAATAAACTCGGGGGAGCAGCTGTCTCTTAAGGTGATTCAGTTATACATACACATTTATGTATTCTTTTTCAAATAATTTTCCCATCTACATTATTACACAATATTGAGCAACATCCCCAGTGCTATACAGTAGGTCCTTGTTCATCATCTAGTTTAAATATAGCAGTGGGTACATGTCAGTCCCAAACTCCCAATCTACCCCTCCCCTCAACCCTTTCCCCTTGGTAACTATAAGTTTGTTCTCTAAGTCTGAGAGTCTGTTCCTGTTTTGCAAACAAGTTCACTTACGTGATTTTTTGTTTTTTAGATTCTGCATGTAAGTGATATCACATATTTGTGTTTCTTTGTCTGACTTACCTCAAGGATTATGATAATCTCTAGGTCCATCCAAGTTGCTGAAAATGGCATTATTTAATCCCCTTTTAGGCTGATTAATATTACACTGTATATACAAACCATATTTTCTTTATCCCCTCATCTGTCAATGGACATTTAGGTTGCTCCCAAACCTTAGCTATTGGAAACAGCACTGCAATGAACATCAGGGCATAGGTATACTTTCAAACCATGATTTTCTCTGGATATATGCCAAGGAGTGGGATCACTGGATCATATGGTAGTTCTGTTTTTAGTTTTTTAAAGAATCTATATAGTGGCTGTATCAATTTATATTCCCACCAACAGTGTAAGAGGGTTCCCTTTTCTCCACAATCTCTCCAGCATTTATTGTTTGTAGATTTTTTGATGATGGCCATTTTGACTGGTTTGAGATGACATCTCATTGTAGTTTTGATTTGCATTTCTTTAATAACTAGTGATATTGAATATATTTTCATGCATTTATTGGCCATCTGATGTCTTCTTTGGAGAAAGGTACTATGGTACTTTGCAAGGTACTGTACTATTAGATTACAAATATTTTATTTTTTGTGTTAATTTTTATGTATTATTTGTGCAAAAATATTATAAACCTATTATAGTATAGTACTATATAGCCAATTGTGTTAGTTGGATACCTAGGCTAACTTTGTTGGACTTATGAACACACTCTTGAAATGGAACTTATTCTTAAATAGGGGACTTAATCATAAAGATGCTGAACAAACTTGGGAGAAGAATGAATAACCACAGTGAGAAGTTTAACAGAGTTGGAAAATATAAAGAGGAACCAAACAGAACCAAAGAATATAATAACTAAAATAAAAAACACACTAGAAATAATCAACAGTAGTTTAGATGAAACAAAGAAATGAACAAGCAAACTATAAGACAGAGTAGTAGAAATCATGTAAGAAGAAGAGAAAAAAGAGAGATGAATTTAAAAATTACAGTTTAGGAACATCAAGCATACTTACATTCACATCACTGGGATTCCAGAAGAACAGGGAGACAAAGGGGCAGAGAAGTTATTTTGAAGTGCTAATAACTGAAAATGTTCCTAACCTGGGAAAGAAAACAGACATTTAGGTCCAGAAAGCATAGAATTCAGGAAAAAAGGCAAGTACCTCCATTAATGACACTTTTATTCAACATAGTACTGGAAGTCCTAGCCACAACAATCAGAGAGGAAAAAGAAATAAAAGATACACAATTGGAAAAGAAGACGTAAAACTGTCAGTTTGCAGATGACATGGTCGTGCTCATTTGCTCAGTTGTGTCTGACCCTTTGCAACCCCATGGGCTGTAGCCCATCAGGCTCCTCTGCCTATGGAATTTTTTCAGGCAAGAATACTGGAGTAGGTTTCCATTTCCTATTCCAGGAGACTTCCCAACTCAGACATGTCTCTTGCATCTCCTGCATAGGCAGGCAGATTCTTTACCATTGTGCCACCCTGTGAGGCCTCTCAGAAAATCCTAAAAATGTTACCAGAGAACTGTAAGATCTCATCAATGAATGCAGTAAAGTTGCAGCATATAAAATTAATGCACAGAAATCACTTGCATTCCTATATACTAAAAACAAAATATGTCAGAAAGAGAAATTAAGTCCCATTTACCACTGCATCAACAATGAAAAATACCTAAGAATAAATCTACCTAAGGAGACAAAAGACCTATACTCTGAAAACTGTAAGATGCTCATAAAAGAAACTGAAGATAATACAAAGAGATGGAAAAATATGTCATGTTATTGGATTAGAAGAATCAATATTGTCAAAATAAATCTACAGATTCAGTACAATCCCTATCAAATTACCTATCAAATCACCAATGGCAAGAATAGATAATGGAGAAAGGACAGCCTCCTCAACAATCCAGGAAATTCAGACAGTTACATGTAAAAGAATGAAATTAGAACATTCTCCAATACCATACACAAAAATAAACTCAAAATGGACCTAGATGTAAGGCCAGACACTAAAATTCTTAGAGTAAAACAGAGGCAGAACACTCTTTGATATAAATCACGGTAATATCACCTCATAGAGTAATGAAAATAAAAACGAAAATAAAAAAATGAAACCTAGTTAAAATTAAAGGCTTCTGCACAGCAAAGAAAACCATAAACCAAACAAAAAGACAACCCCAGAATTGGAGAAAATATTTGCAAATGAAGAAATATCTACAACAAGAGTTTAATTTCCAAAATAAATAAACATCTCATGCAGCTTATGTCAGAAAATCAATCCAATCAAAAAATGGACAAAAGATCTAAATAGACATTTTTCCAAAAAAGAAATATAGACAGTTAAAAAGCACATGAAAAGATCCTCAATATCACTGATCATTAGAGAAATGCAAATCAAACTACAATTGAGATGTCACCTCACACTGATCACAATGGCTATCATCAAAAAATCTATACAAACAATACGTGTTGGACAGGGTATGGAGAAAAGAAAACTCTTCTACACTTGGTGGAAACGTGAGCTGGTACAGCAACTATGGAAAACAACACGGAAGTTCCTTAAAAAGTAAAAATAGAGCTATCGTATAATCCAACAAGCCTACTCCTGGGCATAAATATCTGGAGAAAACCATAATTCAAAAAGATATATGTACCACAGTGTTCACTGCAGCATTATTTACAATAGCCAGGACATAGAAGCAACCTAAATGTCCATCAACAGAGGAATGAATAAAGAAGATGTAGTACATATATACAATGAAATATTACTCAGCCATAAAAGAATAAAATAAGGCCATTTTCATCAACATAGATGGACCCAGAGATTGTCATATTAAGTGAAGAACAGTAGACAAAGACAAATATAATATGATGGCATTTATATGTGGATTTTTTTAAAGCATACACATGAATTTATTTACAAAATAGAAATAAAAATCAGATGTAGAAAACAAACTTATAGTTACCAGGGTTTTGGGGGGGGGTGGATAAATTGGGAGATGAGGATCAATATACACTACTATGTATAAAATAGATAATTAATAAGGGCCTACTGTGTAGCACAGGGAGCTCTACTCAATATTCTATAATGACATATATGGGAAAAGAATCTAAAAAGCATGAATATATGTATATATATAACTGATTCACTTTGCTGTACACCTAAAATTAATACGACAATGCAAATCAACTTAGAAAACAATGAGTATATTCCTAGAAACATACATTCTACCAGTAATGAATCATGAAGAAATTAAAAATATTAACAGACCAATTACCAGTAGTGAAATTGAATCAGAAAAAAAATTCACATAAACGAAAGTCCAGAACCAATTAGCTTTACTGGTGAATTCTACCAAATATTTAAAGAAGAGTTAATGCCTATTCTCTACAAACTATTTACAACAAAACAAAACAAACAAAACAGATGAAGAGGAAAGAATACTTTTGAACTTATTCTAGATTAGCAACCCCTGATGCCAAAATCAGAGAAAGACACCAGAAAAAAAAAAAAAAAAGAATATTACAGATAAATGTCACTGATGGACATAAATGGAAAAATCCTCAACAAAATAATAGCAAACTGTATTCAACAATACATTAAAAGGATCACACACCATGGTCAAGTGGGATTTATCCCAGGAAGGCAAGGATGATTCAATATTCTATATATAAAATCATGTCATTTGTAATGAATCATTCTTCCTTTCCTTTCTAATTTGGATGCCTTTTACATCATTTTATGGCCTGAATTCTCTAACCAGAACTTTTTCTTATAGTTTTATTGAGATATAATTGACAAGCACTGTATAAGTTTAGGATATAATAATTTTTTTTTAGGATATAATAATTTGACTTACATACATCATGAAATGATTCCAATAATAAGTTTAGTTAGCATCCATTATCTCATACATACCAACGTTAAAAGAGAAAAAATATTTTTCCTTTTGATGATGATTATTAGAATTTACACTTTTAACACGTTTAAACTATACCATATAACAGTCAATTATATTAATCTTGTTGTATATTATATCCCTAGTATTTATTGATCCTATATCTAGAAGCTTATACCTTCATCCAACCCCCTATCCCCCAATCTCCACTTCTGGGAACCATAAATCTGATTTCTTTTTCTATGAGTTTGTTTGTTTATTTGATTATTTGTTTTTGAATCATAACTGACTTATAATACTGTTAGTTCCTGGTGTACAACATGGTTCAATTTTTTTATACATTACCAAATGATCACAACAAATCTAGTTACCCTCTGTCACCATGCAAAGTGATTACATTGTTATTGACAACATTCTCAGTGCTGTACATTTAATTCCTGTGACTCATTTATTTTGTTTTTTGTTTTTTATTTTTTGTTGACTTCCCAATTCTATTATATTTAAAAAAATTCTATTGAAGTATTATCAATCTGTTGTGTTAGTTTCAGGTATACAGCAAAGTGACTCAGTGAAACATTATATACATATTCACTCTTTTTCCCCCTTTAGGTCATTACAGTGTATTGGATAGAGGTCCCTGTGCTATATATACAGTAGATCCTTATTATCTATTATATATATATATATATATATATATATATATATAGAGAGAGAGAGAGAGAGAGAGAGAGAGAGTCCTCTCTATATATTGGGATGAATCTCCCAATTCATCCCCCACTTACCCCCTGGTAAGCATAAATTTGCTTTCTACACACACACACACACACACAGAGGAATACTATTCAGCCATTAAAAAGGATGAAATCTTGCTATTTGTAACAACATGGATGGGTCTAGAGAGTATTAAGCAAAATTCAGTAAGTCAGATAAAGACAAATATTTTACGATTAATTTATGTGGAATCTATAAAACAAAGCAAATGAAAAAGCATAACAAAACAGAATCATAGATACACCTTTTGTTAAAAAGTGACTGCCAGAGGGGAGGAGCCTCCCTATTGTAACTCTTATTTCTGCCTTGTAAATAAGTTCATTTGTACCTTTTTTCTTAGATTTCGTATATAAGCAATATCATATTATGTTTGTGACTCATTTATTTTCAACTAGAAGTTTGTACTTCTTAATATTCCTCAACTATTTCGCTTATCCCTGATCCCCTGCCCTCTGGCAATCACCTTTTTGTTCTCTGTATCTATGATTCTGTTTTGTTATGTTTGTTCATTTGCTTTATTTTATAGGTTCCACATAAATTAAATTATCAAATATTTGTCTTTATCTGACTTACTGAATTTAGCATAATAGTCTCCAGATCCATACATGTTGTTGCAAATGGCAAGATTTCATCCTTTTAATGGCTGAATAGTATTCCGCTGTATGTGTATGTTGAGCTTCCCTGGTGGCTCAGAGGTAAAGCATCTGCCTGTGATGTGGAAGACCCAGGTTTGATCCTTGGGTCGGGAAGATACCCTGGAGAAGGAAATGGCAAGCCACTCCAGTATTCTTGCCTGGAGAATTCCATGGACAGAGGAGCCTGGTGGCCTACAGTCCATGGGGTCTCAAAGAGTCGGACACGACTGAGTGACTACAGTCTTAGTATGTATATGTGTGTGTGTGTGTACATATTTATATATGTGCAACATATTCTTTATCCATTCACCTATAAACAGTCACAGGTTTCTTCCATATCTTGGCTATTATAAATAAAACTGCAAAGACATGAGCTTATATATAGAAAATCACAAAGAATACATGAAAATTACTGCAGCTAATAAAAACTTTCAGCAAAGTTTCAGGGCATAAAAGCAAACAGAAAAATTGCTTGTGTTTCAATAAGCCACAAATGAACAATCTGAAAAAGAAATTGGGAAATATTTTGTTTTTTACAAAAGGATCCAAAAGAATAAAACACTAACCATAAACTTAAGGAAGTGAAAGGGTTGAACACTAAAAACACAAAACATTGCAGAAAGAAGTTAAAGAAGATCTAAATAAATGGAAAGATTCCCTGTTCATAAATTGGAAGACTTGGCATTATTAAGATGTCAATAATACCCAATCAATCTACAGATTCAATGCAATTCCTATCAAAATTTCAATGACCTTTTCTTTTTGCAGAAATGGAAAATATGACCATCAAATTCATATGGAGCTGCAAGGAATCCTGAATAGCCAAAAATTCTTGAAAAAATTAACATAGAGGACTTATACTTCTTGATTTCAAAACTTACTACAAAGCTTTAGTTATTAGACCATTGTGTTAGTGGCATAAAAATAAACTTATAGACCAATGGAACAGATTTGAGAGGCCCTCCCCCTCCCAAAAAAAAAGCCAAATCTGTTGCAATTTCACATTGGTACCAAGCCCATTCAATAAAGGAAGAAGAGTTTATATAACAAATCGTGCTGAGTCCACATGCAATGGTGCTGGATATCCACATGCAAAAGAATGAAACTGATCACTATCCTCAAACCATATTCAAATATTAAATCAAGATGGATCAATAACCTAATTATCAATATAAAAGCTAAAACCATAAAACTCTTAGAGTAAAATATAAGAATAACCTTTCATGATCTTGGACTAGGTAATGGCTAGTCCAAGATATGTTACCAAAAGCATAAGTGACTGAAGAAAAACAAAGTTGACCTCATCAAAATTAAAAACTTGTATGCATCACAGCAAAGGAAACCATAAACATTGTAAAAAGACAACCCTCAGAATGGGAGAAAATAAGAGCAAATGAAATAACTGAAGAAGGATTAACTACTAAAATATACAAGTAGCTCATGCAACTCAATACCAGGAAAACAAACAACCCAATCAAAAAGTGGTAGAAGACCTAAACAGACATTTCTCAAAAAAAGGCATACAGATGGCTAATAAACATGAAAAGATGTTCAACATCGCTCAATATTAGAGAAATGAAAATCAAAAACCACCTCACACAAGTCAGAATGGCCATAATGAAAAAATCTACAAACAATAAATACTGAAGAGGGTGTGGAGAAAAGGTAATTCTCTTGTATTGTTGGTAGGCATGTAAATTAATATAGCCCCTACAGAAGACAGTATGGAGATGTCTTTGAAAATTAGAAATATAACTACCATATGATCCAACAATCTCACTACTGGGCATATACCCTGAGGAAACCAAAACTGAAAAAGTCACATGTACCTCAATGTGCACTGCAGCCCTATTTACAATAGCTAGGACATGGAAGCAATCTAGATGTCCATCAGTAGCTGAATGGATAAAGAAGCTATGGTACATATACACAATGGAATATTACTCAGTCATAAAAAGGAACACATTTGAGTCAGTTCTAATGAGCTGGATGAACCTAGAGTCTATTATACAGAGTGAAGTAAGTCGGAAAGAGAAAAATAATCATAATGCATATATATATGGAATCTAGAAAGATGGTAGTGAGGAATCTATTTGCAGGGCAGCAATTGGGATTGGAAGAAAAGTTATGACCAGCCTAGACAGCATATTAAAAAAGCAGAGACAATACTTTGCCAACAAAGGTCCGTCTAGTCAAAGTTTTGGTTTTTCCAGTAGTCATGTATGGATGTGAGAGTTGGACTATAAAGAAAGCTGAGCATCAAAGAATTAATGCTTTTGAACTGTGGTGTTGGAGAAGACTCTTGAGAGTCCCTTGGATGATGAGGAGATCTAACCAGTCCATCCTAAAGGAAATCAGTCCTGAATATTCATTCATTGGAAGGACTGATGCTAAAGCTGAAGCTCCAATACTTTGGCCACCTGTTGTGAAGAACTGACTCATTGGAAAAGACCCTGATGCTGGGAATGATTGAAGGCAGGAGGAGAAGGGGACGACAGAGGATGAGATGGTTGGATGGCATCACCGACTCAATGGATGTGAGTTTGAGTAAGCTCAGGGAGTTGGTGATGGACAGGGAAGCCTGGCGTGCTGCAGTCCATGGGGTTGCAAAGAGTCAGATATGACTGAGCAACTGAACTGAACTGAATCGGGATTCCCTCATAGCTCAGTTGGTAAAGAATCTACCTGCGATGCAGGAGACTTGGATTCAATTCCTGGGTCGGGAAGATCCCCTGGAGAAGGAAACAGCAAGCCACTTTGGTATTCTTATCTGGGAAATCCTATGGACAGAGGACCTGGCAGGCTACAGCCCATGGGGTTGCAAGAGTCGGACATGACTTAGCGACTGAACCACCACCACCATAATGGAGACACAGATATACAGAACAGATTACGGACACGGAGGGGAAAGAAGAGGGTGGGATGAATGGAGAGAGTAGCTTGGAAACATATACACTATCATCTGTAAAACAGATAACCTGTGTGAATTTCCTGTATGACTCAGAGAGCTCAAACCAGTGCTCTGTGACAACCTAGAGGCGTGAGATGGGGTGGGAGGGAGAGCCCAGAGAGAGTGGATATATGTATGCCTGAGGCTGATTCATGTTGATGTATAGCAGAAATCAATACAATATTGTAAAGCAATTATCTTTCAATTAAAACTAAGTAAATTAAAAAAAAATGTGTGCGTCAAAGAATACTATTAACAAAATGAAGAGACAATATACAGAATATTTGTGAATCATATATCTGCTAAGAAACCGGCGTTCAGAAAGAACACTTACAGTTTGACAACAAAATACAAATACTATATGAGAAAAGGGGCAAGGTTCTATATATTCTTCCAAAGAAGATATGCAAATTTCCAATAAGCACATTAAAAGGTACTCAGCATCATGAGTCATTTGGGAAATGCTAATGGTCAGCAAAAGAGTCTAAAATGCAGTACATGGCTGCAATCTCAAAAACGACAGAATGATCTCTGTTCGTTTCCAAGGTAACCATTCAATATCACAGCAATCCAAGTCTATGACCTGACCAGTAGCGCTGAAGAAGCTGATTGAACAGTTCTATGAACACCTAGAAGACCTTTTGGAACTAACACCCCAAAAAGCTGTCCTTTTCATTATAGGGGACTGGAACAAAAAAGTAGGAAGTCAAGAAACACCTGGGGTAACAGGCAAATTTGGCCTTGGAATATGGAATGAAGCCGGGCAAAGGCTAATAGAGTTCAGACACAGAAAAGTTCATATTCTTGCTGATAGTGGCCTCAACTTCTTTTTACTATTTTGTTTTGGGTTTGCTAGTATAACTACCAGTGGGGTTGATTGTGTAGAACAGGATTTGACAGATGCAGAGATAAAGGGACTCAAAATTTATTTTGTTCCAGCATGCTGTTTCCTTTCATTGTTAAATTTGAGTAGATTTGAGCCATCTGTGCTGCATATTAGCCTGGTGGGAAGACCTGAGATATAAACTGAATCTATTAAGGTCCCATCATCAAGGAAAATATATGAATATTCAATATTAATAGTGGAGACATGACCAAAAAGAACAAAGACTGAGAAGGTGACTACTCTATAGGATTTAACTTGTTGCAAATCCTTTGGGCAACACCAAAGTCAGACTTGGTATAAGGGCAAAGCTTGAGAATATACAGCAGGCTTATACCCTAACAGGACTGATCAGAAAACTATATGGTGTAACCAAGCCAGGCAAGATAGGCATTGGTAGGTGCATAATTAAGGTCCGTACCAGATTCTCCAGAGTTGTAATAGTATACAGTACAGTCACTGTTTCAAGTCACTGTCTTAAAACATCTTAATGTCATTGGAGGGAAAAAGAAAGAAACACAATAACACATGCACTAACTACCAGATCAAGAGAGTGGTTCATGTGATGGTATACAGGGAAGAGTTATTTAATGTGATCTAATAAATTACATCAAACTATGGAGAAAGAGTAAGATGGTAGGCATTGAGAGCGGGCATAAGAGGGCAGACAGACTGAAACCACAATCACAGACAACTAGCCAACCTGATCACATGGACAACAGCCTTGTCTAACTCAATGAAACTAAGCCATGCTGTATGGGGCCACCCAAGATGGATGGGTAATGGTGGAGAGGTCTGACAGAATGTGGTCCACTGGAGAAGGGAATGGCAAACCACTTCAGTATTCTTGCCTTGAGAACTCCATGAACAGTATGAAAAGGCAAAAAGATAGGACACTGAAAGATGAACTCCTCAGGTCAGTAGGTGCCCAATATGCTACAGGAGATCAGTGGAAAAATAACACCAGAAAGAATGAAGGGATGGAACCAAAGCAAAAACAACACCCAGTTGTGGATGGGACTGGTGATAGAAGCAAGTTTCGATGCTGTAAAGAGCAATTTTGCATAGGAACCTGGAATGTTAGGTCCATGAATCAAGGCAAATTGGAAGTGGTTGAACAGATGGCAAGAGTGAACACTGAATTCTAGAAATCAGCAAACTAAGATGGACTGGAATGGGTGAATTTAACTCAGGCGACCATTATATCTACTACTGAGGGCAGGAATCCCTTAGAAGAAATGGACTAGCCATCATGGTCAACAAAAGAGTCCAAAATGCAGTATTGGATGCAATCTCAAAAACGGCATAATGATCTCTGTTCATTTCCAAGGCAAACAATTCAATATCACAGTAATCCAAGTCTATGCCCTGACCAGTAACACTGAAGAAGCTGAGGTTGAACGGTTCTATGAAGACCTACAAGAACTTCTAGAGTTAATACCCCACAAAAATGTCCTTTTCATTGTAGGGGACTGGAATACAAAAATGGGAAGTCAAGAAATACTTGGATTAACAGTCAAATTTGGCCTTGGAATACGGAATGAAGCAGGGCAAAGGCTAATAGAGTTCTGCCAAGAGAACACACTGGTCATAGCAAACACCCTCTTCCAACAACACAAGAGAAGACTCTACACATGGACATCACCAGATGGTCAACATCAAAATCAGATTGATTATATTCTTTGCAGCCAAAGATGGAGAAGCTCTATACAGTCAGCAAAAACAAGACCAGGAGCTGACTGTGGCTCAGACCATGAACTCCTTATTGCCAAAATCAGATTTAAATTGAAGAAAGTAGGGAAAACCACTAGACCATTCAGGTATGACCTAAATCAAATCCCTTATGATTATACAGTGGAAGTGAGAAATAGATTTAAGGGCCTAGATCTGATAGATAGAGTGCCTGATGAACTATGGACAGAGGTTCCTGACATTGTACAGGAGACAGGGATCAAGACCATCTCCATGGAAAAGAAATGCAAAAAAGCAAAATGGCTGTCTGAGGAGGCCTTACAAATAGCTGTGAAAAGAAGAGAAGTGAAAAGCAAAGGAGAAAAGGAAAGGTATAAGCATCTGAATGCAGAGTTCCAGAGAATAGCAAAGAGAGATAAGAAAGCCTTCCTCAGCAATCAATGCAAAGAAATAGAGGAAAACAAGAGAATGGGAAAGACTAGAGATCTCTTCAAGAAAATCAGAGATACCAAGGGAACATTTCATGCACAGATGGGCTCGATAAAAGACAGAAATGGCATGGACCTAACAGAAGCCAAAGATATTAAGAAGAGGTGGCAAGAATACCCAGAAGAACTGTACAAAAAAGATCTTCACGACCCAGATAATCACAATGGTGTGATCACTCACCTAGAGCCAGATATCCTGGAGTGTGAAGTCAAGTGGGACTTAGGAAGCATCACTACGAACAAAGCTAGTGGAGGTGATGGAATTCCAATTGAGCTATTTCAAATCCTGAAAGATGATGCTGTGAAAATGCTGCACTCAATATGCCAGCAAATCTGGAAAACTCAGCAGTGGCCACAGGACTGAAAAAGGTCCATTTTCATCCCAATCCCAAAGAAAGGCAATGCCAAAGAATGCTCAAACTACCGCACAATTGCACTCATCTCACACACTAGTAAAGTAATGCTCAAAATTCTCCAAGTCAGGCTTCAGCAATATGGGAACCGTGAAATTCCAGATGTTCAGGCTGGTTTTAGAAAAGGCAGAGGAATCAGAGATCAAATTGCCAAACATCTGCTGGATCATGGGAAAAACAAGAGAGTTCCAGAAAAACATCTACTTCTGCTTTATTGACTATGCCAAAGCCTTTGACTGTGTGGATCACAATAAACTGTGGAAAATTCTTCAAGAGACGGGAATACCAGACCACCTGACCTGCCTCTTGAGAAACCTATATGCAGGTCAGGAAGCAACAGTTAGACCTGGACATGGAGCAACAGACTGGTTTCAAATGGGAAAAGGAGTACGTCAAGGCTGTATACTGTCACCCTGTTTATTTAACTTCTATGCAGAGTACATCAGGAGAAATGCTGGGCTGGAAGAAGCACAAGCTGGAATCAAGATTGCCAGGAGAAATATCAATAACCTCAGATATGCAGATGACACCATCTTTATGGCAGAAAGTAAAGAAGAACTAAAGAGCCTCTTGATGAAAGTGAAACAGAAGAGTGAAAAGTTGGCTTAAAGCTCAACATTCAGAAAACTAAGATCATGGCATCTGGTCTCATCACTTCATGGCAAATAGATGGGGAAACAGTGGAAACAGTGGCAGACTTTATTTTGGGGGGCTCCAGAATCGCTGTAGATGGTGATTGCAGCCATGAAGTTAAAAGACGCTTACTCCTTGGAAGGAAAGTTATGACCAACCTAGATAGCATATTGAAAAGCAGAGACATCACTTTATCTACAAAAGTCCGTCTAGTCAAGGCTATGGTTTTTCCTGTGGTCATGTATGGATGTGAGAGTTGGACTGTGAAGAAAGCTGAGCTCTGAAGAATTGATGCTTTTGAACTGTGGTGTTGGAGAAGACTCTTGAGAGTCCCTTGGACTGCAAGGAGATCCAACCAGTCCATTCTAAAGGAGATCAGTCCTGGGTGTTCCTTGGAAGGACTGATGCTACAGCTGAAACTGCAATACTTTGGCCACCTGATGTGAAGAGTTGACTCATTGGAAAAGACTCTGATGCTGGGAGGGATTGGGGGCAGGAGGAGAAGGGGACGACAGAGGATGAGATGGCTGGATGGCATCACTGACTCAATGGATGTGAGTCTGAGTGAACTCTGGGAGTTGGTGATGGACAGGGAGGCCTCCCATGCTGCAATTCATGGGGTTGCAAAGAGTCGGACACGACTGAGTGACTGAACTGAACTGAACTGAATCAAAAACCATAAGGAGACACTACATTACACATACTAGGTATTAAAAACACTCAGAAAATAACATGTTTTAGCAAAGATATGGAGAAATTGGAATCCATGTACATTGCTGACAGGAGTGCAAAATGATTCAGCAACTGTGGAAATTAGAGCAAAAATCTTTCTCCAGTTATAAAAAAGGAATTAAGCGTGATACATGCTACAATGTGGGTGAAACTCCAAAACATGCTAAGTGAAAGAAGACACAAAAAAAGTCACATATTATATGCTTTCGTTTATATGAAATATAAGAGCAGGTAAATCCTTAGAGGCAGACATAGACTGATGGTTGCCAGGGGCTAGAATCAGGAGCAGTTAGAAAGAAGCTACTTAGAGGTATCAAGTTTACTTGGAGTGATGAAAATGTTTTGAAACTAGACAAAAGTGGTTGTTGAACAACACTGTGATTATACTAAATGCTATCGCATTGTTCACTTTTAAATGATTAATTTTATGTTATGTGAACTTTGCCTCAGTAAATCAACTTTTAATGTGAAAAACACCCTGAAGACTCTATTGACCACACATAATTAGTACAGGGGAGGAAGCTTCATTCTAACTAGCTTAGGTTTCATATATGCTCTTATTTGTTCTTTAGAATCCTTTCTTCCTGTGTTAATATTCTCCTGCAGTCCTTAACTCTGGGTCAAATTCACCACGATATTACTTTGTGGCATATATTCTATCTCAGAGATTGTTGAAGAAATTCATAAATATTTCCAAATTGAACCAAGACCTAATTTAGACTCTTTCAACTGAAACTGGGCTCAACAATTTTCCTACACTCTGTGGATTGCAGTAGACCGCCTGGTGTAATGTTCCAAATTTGTCTTCTCTGCTGTGTCACTTAGACTCTTACTCCTATTCAAGACCTATCCAAGGGACATAACTGGTTAATTGCATCATTTTTGCTTTCTTTTAGCTATGTCACATACATTGCCTATTCTACTTTGTAGAGAAAACTAAAAGGTGCAAGGGCAAGCGTGTGTTAATGTACCTATATGTGAATGTGTCTGTGTATGTTTATTTTATTTTTTTTATGTTGGAGGATGAGGTAAAAGAAATGAAGGAGGATCTTGCTGAATCCATTTAACAGAACTGAAAATTCCAACATATTATATAACTTGTCTAAATGCCCAATTTAAAGTTAGTTGTCTATTATGTAGGTTCCCAGGGCAAGAAATCTGTCTACCACACAGCCTTTGAATCAAGACTTGACTGAATGTTTTCCATCATCTGGCATTCACATATCTTTAATGCTGTTCATACATTATCCTTAAAAGGACTCACTACTAAGGGTTGACTGATATATTAATACTTGCTTCTGAGCACCCCAGGGACATCCTTTCTTTCTACCTTTGCTCAAGCATCTGCTAAGCTTTGCATGCCCTCCCTTTCAATTCAGATCCTACTTCTATTGTCATTTTCACTTTAATTTCAATCCTCTTAGTTTTGTGTTTTTTTGATCATTTGTTTCTCCAAACTCATCATAATATGTAATAATATAACAAACATTATTTAGTGAGAACCTGATAAGTTCCAGGCATTTCTAAAATGTTTGGGTTTTTAATTCTAAAAAAAAAAAAATTATGGCAAATCATTATATCCGTGTTTCTAAAATAAAGAAGCATAGTATTTTAATATCTTCCACAAATTATTAACAAAAGTTGTAATGATTACAACTCTGATCTCTATTTTCAAAAGGCTGCTTTTCTTTCTATCTTGTACCTACTTGTTAAGAATTTCTTAGTAATTCCTATTTTTCTCCATCAGTTTGGTTCAGTCACTCAGTAATGTCTGACTCTTTGCGACCCCATGAACCGCAGCACGCAGGCCTCCTTGTCCAGCACCAACTCCTGGAGTCCACCCGAACCCATGTCCATTGAGTTGGTGATGCCATCCAACCATCTCATCCTCTGTCATCCCCTTCTCCTCCTGCCCCCAATCTTTCCCAGTATCAGGGTCTTTTCAAATGAGTCAGCTCTTCACATCAGGTGGCCAAAGTATTGCAGTTTCAGCTTCAACATCAGTCCATCCAATGAACACCCAGGACTGATATCCTTTGGGACAGACTGGTTGGATCTCCTTGCAGTCCAGGGGACTCTCAAGAGTCTTCTCCAACACCACAGTTCAAAAGCATCAATTCCTTGGCGCTCAGCTTTCTTAACAGTCCAACTCTCATATCCATCCAAGACCACTGGAAAAACCATAGCCTTGACTAGACGGACTTTTGTAGATAAAGTGATGTCTCTGCTTCTTAATATGCTGTCTAGGTTGGTCATAACTTTCCTTCCAAGGAGTAAGCATCTTTTAATTTCATGGCTGCAGTCACCATCTGCAGTGATTTTGGAGCCCAGAAAAATAAAGTCAGCCACCGTTTCCCCATCTATTTCCCATGAAGTGATGGGACCAGATGACATGATCTTTGTTTTCTAAATGTTGAGCTTTAATAAGCCAACTTTTTCACTCTCCTCTTTCACTTTCATCAAGAGGCTCTTTAGTTCCTATTCACTTTCTTCCACGAGGGTGGTGTCATCTGCATATCTGAGTTTATTGATAATTATTCCAGCAATCTTGATTCCAGCTTGTGCTTCTTTCAGCCCAGCGTTTCTCATGATGTACTCTGCATAGAAGTTAAATGAGCAGGGTGACAATATACAGCCTGCACGTACTCCTTTTCCTATTTGGAACCAGTGTGTTGTTCCATGTCCAGGTCTAACTGTTGCTTCCTGACCTGCATATAGGTTTCTCAAGAAGCAGGTCAGGTGGTCTGGTATTTCCATCTCTTTCAGAATTTTCCACAGTTTGTTGTCATCCACACAGTCAAAGGCTTTGGCATAATCAATAAAGCAGAAATAGATGTTTTTCTGGAACTCTCTTGCTTTTTCCATGATCCAGCGGATGTTTGGCAATTTGATCTCTGGTTCCTCTGCCTTTTCTAAAACCAGCCTGAACATCTGGACGTTCACGGTTCACATATTGCTGAAGCCTGACTTGGAGAATTTTGAGCATTACTTTACTAGTGTGTGAGATGAGTGCAATTGTGCGGTAGTTTGAGCATTCTTTGGCATTGCCTTTCTTTGGGATTAGAATGAAAACTGACCATTTCCAGTCCTGTGGCCACTGCTGAGTTTTCCAGATTTGCTGGCATATTGAGTGCAGCACTTTCACAGCATCATCATTCAGGATTTGAAATAGCTCAACTGGAATTCCATCACCTCCATTAGCTTTGTTCGTAGTGATGCTTTCTAAGTCCCACTTGACTTCACACTCCAGGATATCTGGCTCTAGGTGAGTGATCACACCATTGTGGTTATCTGGGTCATGAAGATCTTTTTTGTACAGTTCTTCTGTGTATTCTTGCCACCACTTCTTAATATCTCCTGCTTCTTTTAGGTCCATGCCATTTCTGTCCTTTATCGAGCCCATCTGTGCATGAAATGTTCCCTTGGTATCTCTGATTTTCTTGAAGAGATCTCTAGTCTTTCCCATTCTCTTGTTTTCCTCTATTTCTGCATTGATCGCTGAGGAATGCTTTCTTATCTCTCTTTGCTATTCTCTGGAACTCTGCATTCAGATGCTTATACCTTTCCTTTTCTCCTTTGCTTTTCACTTCTCTTCTTTTCACAGCTATTTGTAAGGCCTCCTCAGACAGCCATTTTGCTTTTTGCATTTCTTTTCCATGGAGATGGTCTTGATCCCTGTCTCCTGTACAATGTCAGGAAATGCCGTCCATAGTTCATCAGGCACTCTATCAGATCTAGTCCCTTAAATCTATTTCTCACTTCCACTGTATAATCATAAGGGATTTGATTTAGGTCATACCTGAATGGTCTAGTGGTTTTCCCTACTTTTTCAATTTAAGTTTGAATTTGGCAATAAGGAGTTCATGGTCTGAGCCACAGTCAGCTCCTGGTCTTGTTTTTGCTGACTGTATAGAGCTTCTTCATCTTTGGCTGCAAAGAATATAATCAATCTGATTTTGGTGTTGACCATCTGGTGATGTCCATGTGTAGAGTCTTCTCTTGTGTTGTTGGAAGAGGGTGTTTGCTATTACCAGTGTGTTCTCTTGGCAGAACTCTATTATCCCTTGCCCTGCTTCATTCCATATTCCAAGGCCAAATTTGACTGTTAATCCAAGTATTTCTTGACTTCCCATTTTTGTATTCCAGTCCCCTACAATGAAAAGGACATCTTTTTGGGGTGTTAACTCTAGAAGATCTTGTAGGTCTTCATAGAACCATTCAACCTCAGCTTCTTCAGTGTTACTGGTCAGGGCATAGACTTGGATTACCATGATATTGAATTGTTTGCCTTGGAAATGAACAGAGATCATTCTGCCGTTTTTGAGATTGCATCCAATACTGCATTTTGGACTCTTTTGTTGACTATGATGGCTAGTCCATTTCTTCTAAGGGATTCCTGCCCTCAGTAGTAGATATAATGGTCACCTGAGTTAAATTCACCCATTCCAGTCCATCTTAGTTTGCTGATTTCTAGAATTCAGTGTTCACTCTTGCCATCTGTTCAACCACTTCCAATTTGCCTTGATTCATGGACCTAACATTCCAGGTTCCTATGCAAAATTGCTCTTTACAGCATCGAAACTTGCTTCTATCACCAGTCCCATCCACAACTGGGTGTTGTTTTTGCTTTGGTTCCATCCCTTCATTCTTTCTGGTGTTATTTTTCCACTGATCTCCTGTAGCATATTGGGCACCTACTGACCTGAGGAGTTCATCTTTCAGTGTCCTATCTTTTTGCCTTTTCATACTGTTCATGGAGTTCTCAAGGCAAGAATACTGCCACCATTACCCATCCATCTTGGGTGGCCCCATACAGCATGGCTTAGTTTCATTGAGTTAGACAAGGCTGTTGTCCATGTGATCAGGTTGGCTAGTTGTCTGTGATTGTGGTTTCAGTCTGTCTGCCCTCTTATGCCCGCTCTCAATGCCTACCATCTTACTCTTTCTCCATAGTTTGATGTAATTTATTAGATCACATTAAATAACTCTTCCCTGTATACCATCACATGAACCACTCTCTTGATCTGGTAGTTAGTGCATGTGTTATTGTGTTTCTTTCTTTTTCCCTCCAATGACATTAAGATGTTTTAAGACAGTGACTTGAAACAGTGACTGTACTGTATACTATTACAACTCTGGAGAATCTGGTACGGACCTTAATTATGCACCTACCAATGCCTATCTTGCCTGGCTTGGTTACACCATATAGTTTTTTGATCAGTCCTGTTAGGGTATAAGCCTGCTCTATATTCTCAAGCTTTGCCCTTATACCAAGTCTGACTTTGATGTTGCCCAAAGGATTTGCAACAAGTTAAATTCTATAAAGCAGTCACCTTCTCAGTCTTTGTTCTTTTTGGTCATTTCTCCACTATTAATATTGAATATTCATATATCTTCCTTGATGATAGGAGCTTATTAGATTCAGTTTATATCTCAGGTCTTCCCACCAGGCTAATATGCAGCACAGATAGCTCAAATTTACTCAAATTTAACAATGAAAGGAAACAGCATGCTGGAACAAAATAAATTTTGAGTCCCTTTATCTCTGCATCTGTCAAATCCTGTTGGAAACAATCAACCTCACTGGTAGTTATACTAGCAAACCCAAAACAAAATAGTAAAAGAAGTTGAGGCCACTATCAGCAAGAATACGAACTTTTCTGTGTCTGAAATTTTCTATGTGAGTTAGGCAGATAATTGACTCAATTATTCCACAGCTCTCTTTAAGCCTCATTGTGCTTACTTACCCTTCTAGAGAGATCACAGTTCCTCCAATTCACACTGAAGCTTTGGTGAGACCAGATCCAGCATAGCAGAAGAAGAGATGTATTCATCTTTACAGGGAGAAAAGAGAGATCAATGTAAAAGTTAGTCAGAAAGTTGTTCCTAATGGGAAGTGAGTTTATCAGTTTGTAAAAATGACAATAGGAGCACACTTTTGCCCAGTTACACTTCATAGATCAGCAGAGTGCTGAATTTGGGGGGCTATTTTATATTCATTCTGTTGTTCTACCATCTATTCCACTAGAATAAGTATGTATTTAAATGTGGGATAGCACTTAGAGTCAGGCTCAACAGTAACACCTCTAGAACCAATGAAAAATGTTGATGATAGTGCTAATAAGGTGAATAAGATGTTAGACACTACCTCGAGCACTTTACATATATTAACCTACTTATTTCTCACATAAATATTACAAGATACTGGCTGTTTTTATCCTTTATCTTTTGACTTTTTGAAAAATAGATGAAGAGCCGAAGCAGAAGGTAGTTAGGCAACTTGCCCAAAGCCACAAAGGTTTCAAGTGATGGAGCTGGAATTTGAGCTCAGTACCCTGGCACGTGCCTTACAGCACCCTTTCCAAAAAGACAGATAGATGGGAAATATTCCTTGAGAATGAGATTATATCAAAAGATTCCTAACAGTTTGTTAGCGCATATATATTTAAAGTAAAAGTGATAGCTAATTATCATAATCCCAGTGATAGTGCTGGGATTGATGGCTTAATTAAAAGGGGAACTGAGAGGTTCAGTGTTTTCTCTATTCACTGAGCATGGGAGGCCACAAGGTATGATCCCAGACAGGGTAGTTTGGATAGTCAGAGGTAGGATAAATCCCATGGGTATCTGGGAGGCCCTGGAACTAGAAAGAGGGATGAAAGTAGGCAAGTGTTGAACAATTTAACATTACTGAATTTTATTTTTTTCTTAAATTTTTTCTTGATTTCTGCTTCTCTTCTCCATGCTTTGGCATCTATATAAATTTGATTAATCTTGAAGATAGAGTTAAAAAAAGAAAAACAAAAAAGTGAACCTTTTAGGTACATGTGGTTAGGCCCTTGAAAGGACCAAAACTCTACCATCTACTTTCCTATATTCCCCCTATTCCTGCACTATTAGCCTAGCTTCTTTACCTTACTTTCAATGGACTCTGGGAGTCTAGGCTAATACAAAGCTTGAACCCTAAGTACATGAAATCCCCATTCCCACTGCCCAACACAAGTCACCTTGGACAGTGTTTCCCAAGTAACTGTTCAGAGAGGTGAACACATAGATCCCACAGCATAAAAAATATGAAAGTCTAAATCTGGTTCATTGTCCAGGCATAGAAAGTCTATGAAAAAACCCAGGGTGAAAAGAAGACCCAGGGTGATCTCAGAGAGCAAGAAAGAGGTCACTGAGAAGAAGGAAAGAAGTAATCAGAAGAGAGGAAGTAGGGGAGGAAGGGAGAGAAAGAGAGAAAAACTTCAGAGAATGATGGATGACATTACCAAGCTCTGGGCTTTTTATGGCTCAGACTTCCTGTTGCACTTATCTTTCCTGAGGCTGAGAGGTCTCTGTATCCATAGGAACCAATATTTTTATAATCCAGTTACAGGAACTTCAGATGATTTATTTTTATTGCTAACTCACAGTAAGAGCCTCACAAACGACAACCCCTGAAGCTCCAGGACATGCATCCTATCAGCTTTGCACTGGTCCTGCTTTCTTCCCACCAGCCACTAGGACATTTAAACCCTCAACAAAAGCTATGAGGAGTTTCTCTCTGATGGTCTTAAGCCCAACCACTTGGGTATCTCCTTATTTATTTTACTCTCTGATTCTAAATACTATGCTAGGAAAACCCATGATGTGAGTGATTCCCACATATAGACCTTTAGAAGGGCATGTATAGATTAAGCAGTCAGTAATTGGCTGGCTGAGCCTGACAGCCCAGGAGACAGAAAAGCTGATGTCCTTTATTCTCTGGGGTCACTGCTTGAAACTCAACTTTAGACTTACTAAAACATACTGAAACTTTTAAAAGACTCAGTGGATTCTATTTAGTGTAGGCTTTTGTAACTTTTGTGCTGAAGCTTTGGCTTTGATGAAAACTCTGTTGTCTGTCTAGTGGGGTTTGAAAGGAGGCAAGATGGGTCACAACATATTTCATGTACTTACTCTCAGTATATGACATTTGGGAATGACATGGAAAGCTGTGCATTGATCTTTAACTGACCTTCAGGTTTTTTCCTTTGTCCTCATGATTTGAATTCCTAAACATTTCTCAGAAGGATATGTTAGTGATATTTGTGTCAATGACCAGAGAGGTTTTCAGGGAAACATCTGAATGCAGGTTGTGAGAGCCAAGGGAGGAAAAACTGATGTTGAGGACTGAATGATCAAAAGTGACAAGTCAGAAGTTTCATCCTGAGAGAACAGAACTGAAAAATACCTGTTAGATTTTGGAACTGGCTCTGAATATTGTCTGTCAGTAAGGAAGAGCAGGAGTATTAGCTTGAAGAAGATTTAGATGTGAGCTAATGCTTAGAAACTGGTATATTTTCAAATTTGCAAGATAATGAAACCAAGGTGATTATAAAATAAGTCAATACTTATATTAATATCCAAAAAGCCAGGTATTGTTCTATATGTACAACAACTCTATGAAGTAGTGTTAATGAACCAAACACGGGTCCACTTACCCATGTACAGTAGCACCAATTTACTGACATTGGGTTGTGGTGAAAGAAAGTGCAGGGTTTACTGCAGGTGCCTAACAAGGAGTCTGGGCAGATAATGTTCAAAGACTTGAACTACCTGATGACTTTCAAAGAAAAGTTTTCAAAGATGGGGAGAGGGTTGGAGAGTGTATGATCAGCTTATGAGCATTATTCTGATTGGCTAGTGGTGAGGTAATTGGGAGTCAACATCATCAACCTTCTAGTTCCAACCACTCTGGTGTCCACGTGAACAGCATAAAGTTAACTTTTCCCACCTGGTGAGTGTTTTAATATGTATAAGACAGCTTAAAGTATATGGCACAAAATAGTATCTACAGCCCTTAAGGAGGAACTAAAGATGCTTGACTTTTGTTTAATGGCTAAACTACTATTATTCTGTCTTGCTTGACTGTTTTCCTTTGTTTCTGCATTTTCTTGCTTCTCTAAATTTATTCTTTGAAACTCAGGGAAGGCATAGGAGGCTAAATATTCTCTATCAACAAGAGGCAAGTGGTGGACGTGGGGTGGGGTGGTGGTGGGGGTCTGTCGCAAGAAGGCCCCATATGATCCTGCTGTCTCAACAGGTGAGGAAAGGAGGCAGAGAAGTGTGAAATATCTAATCCAAGTTGACACAATTATTAAGTGGAGGAGGTGGGATTAAAATTCACAGCAAAGGCTTCAAATTCTGACTTTTGTCACGATTCTACTGGTCTTAAATGGAGAAGTTGAACTGAAGGTCTGTCAAAGGAATGTTTGTAGGCTGAAGAGGAGCTAGATATACAAAAGGAAGAGAAGGATAAATAATAAAGCAAAGTCTGTGCTCTAATAGAAGACTGTGACCCTTCTCTGGAGGATGACTCTGGGAAAGCAGATAGGACACATTCCACATCATTTATTATTCTGATTTCACACTGCAATAAACAGCTAAATAAGTTTTTTGGCATATATGAGTATTTATATGTGTGTTTCTGCATACATTTGGAAAAATATTGGGATTATGCCATTCTTCACTAAATATTGGCTGAATAAAATATATTTTGATACCTGAATTAATGTTAAAGTTGCATTGTGATTTAAATGTGTGGTTTGGAACATGTTACTTTTTGCTCTTGTTGTTCAGTTGCTCAGTCATGTTCAACTCTTTCTGACCCCATAGACTGTGGCACGCCAGGCTTCCCTGTCCATCACCATCTCCCTGAGCTTGCTCAAACTCATGTCCATTGAGTTGGTAGTGTCATACAACCATCTCATCCTGTCATCCCCTTCTCCTGCTTTCAATCTTTCCAGCAACAGGGACTTTTCTAATGAGCTGGCTCTTCGCATCAGATGGTCAAAGTATTGGAGCTTCAGCATCAGTCCCTTCCAATGAATACTCAGGATTGATTTCCTTTGGAATTGACTGGTTTGATCTCCTTGCAGTCCAAGGGACTTTCAAGAGTCTTCTCCAACACCACAGTTCAAAAGCATCAATTCTTCAGTGCTCAGCCTTCTTTGTGGTCCAACTCTCACATCCATACATGATTACTGGAGAAGCCAAAGCTTTGACTAGATGGACATTTGTCGGCAAAGTAATGTCTCTGCTTTTTAATATTCTGTCTAGGTTTGTGATGGCTTTTCTTCCAAGAAGCAAGCATCTTAATTCCATAGCTGCAGTCACCATCTGCAGTGATTTTGGAGCCCAAGAAAATAAAGCCTGTCACTGTTTCCATTCTTTCCCCATCTATTTGCCAGGAAGTGATGGGACCAGATGCCATGATCTTCTTTATTTGAATGTTGAGTTTTAAGCCAGCGTTTTCACTCTCCTCTTTCACTTTCATCAAGAGGTTTTTTAGTTCCTCTTCACTTTCTGCCATAAGGGTGGTGTCATATGCATTTCTGAGGTTATTGGTATTTCTCCCAGTAATCTGAATTCCATTTTGTACTTCATCCAGCCCAGCATTTCGCGTGATGTGCTCTGCACATAAGTTCAGCAAGCAGGGTGACAATATACATCCTATCATATTTCTTTCCCAATTTTGAACCAGTCTGTTGCTCCATGTCTGCTTCTAACTGTTGCTTCTTGACCTGCATACAGGTTTCTCAGGAGGCAGGTAAGGCGTTACCATACTCTTGTATTACCATCTGGTATTAATACTTTGGTATTATCATCTCTTTAAGAATTTTCCACAATTTGTTGTGATCCACATAGTAAAAGCTTTAGCATAGTCAGTGAAGCAGAAGTAGGTATTTTTCTGTAATTCTCTTGCTTTTTCTATGATTCAATGTATGTCCCATTACTTCATGGCATATAGAAGGAGTAAAAGTGGAAGAAGTAACAGATTTTCTTTTCTTGGGCTCCAAAATCACTGCAGACGGTGACTGAAACCATGAAATTAAGACACTTGCTCCATGAAAAGGAAAGCCATGACAAATCTAGGCAGTGTATTAAAAAGTAAAGACATCACTTTGCCAACAAAGATCCATAGAGTCAAAGCTATGGTTTTTCTAGTAGTCATGTATGGATGTGAAACTTGGACCATAAACAAGGCTGGGTGCTGAAGAATTGATGCTTTTGAATTGTGGTGCTGGAGAAGACTCCTGAGAGTTTCTTGGACTGCAAGGAGATCAAGCCAGTCAATTCTAAAGGAAATCAACCCTGAATAGTCACTGGAAGGACTGAGGCTGAAGCTGAATCTCCAATACTTTGGCCACCTGATGCAAAGTGCTGACTCATTGAAAAAGTCCCTGATGCTGGGAAACATTGAAGCTTTAAGGAGAAGGGGCAGCAGAGAATAAGATGGATAGATAGCATCACTGACTCAATGGACATGAATTTGAGCAAACTCCAGAAGATAGTGGAGAACAGAGGAGCCTGTCATGCAATCCATGTGGATGCAAAGAGTTGAACATAATTCAGCAACTGAACAACAGCAACAAATTGATGGTACCACTGATGCAAAGTCAGAGACACACAAAATAGTGTATATGTGTATGTGCGTGCATGTGTGTGTGTATTATATAAGAAATGCTTAAGAGGAACACAAAGTAAGACAGAGAAGAATATACAAAAGAGGCTCAACTCTACCTATAAAGTTTTGTTTCTCAAATTAAAAACTATGATCTGAGGCAAAATAACAACAAACAAAAGGGTAGGGAAGTGTAAATTTCCCTGAGCAAAGAATAAAGACTGCTGGAGAAAATGAACTTGCTAGAGCTACCAACCTTCATACCCTCCTGTGTCAGCAACAAGGCTACCCATATGTGCAATAGATAAACAGTTCTTCTCAACAGTGTGTGTAGTTCAGTTCAGTTCATTTCAGTCGCTCAGTCGTGTCTGACTTTCTGACCCCATGGACTGCAGCACTCCAGACCTTCCTGTCCATCACCAGCCCCCGGAGTTTACTCAAACTCATGTCCATTGAGTCAGTGATTCCATCCAACCATCTCATTCTCTGTGATCCCCTTCTCCTCCTGCCTTCAATCTTTCCCAGCATCAGGGTCTTTTCAAATGAGTCAGTTCTTCGCATCAGGTGGCCAAAGTATTGGAGTTTCAACTTCAACATGAGTCCTTCCAATGAATATTCAGGACTGATTTCCTTTAGGATGGACTGGTTGGATCTCCTTGCAGTCCAAGAGACTCTCAAGAGTCTTCTCCAACACCACAGTTCAAAAGCATCAATTCTTTAGTGCCCAGCTTTCTTTTAGTCCAACTCTCACATCCATAAATGACTATTGGAAAAACCATAGCCTTGATTAGACAGACATTTGTTGGCAAAGTCCATCTGCAGTGATTTTGGAGCCCCCCCAAATAAAGTCTGTCACTGTTTCCACTGTTTCCCCATCTATTTGCTACATGAAGTGATGGAACCAGATGCCATGATCTTAGTTTTCTGAATGTTGAGCTTTAAGCCAACTTTTTCACTCTCCACTTTCACTTTCATCAAGAGGGTCTTTAGTTCTTCTTTACTTTCTGCCATAAGGGTGGTGTCATCTGCATATCTGAGGTTATTGATATTTCTCCCGGCAATCTTGATTCCAGCTGTGCTTCATCCAGCCCAGCTTTCTCATGATGTACTCTGCATGTAAGTTAAATAAGCCCTTTGTACAGCACATTTCACAAAGGTACCCCTTATTTCCAAAGCTTAATATTTATCAAGTAATGTAAAATTCAAAGCAAGATATCTTTTTCTTTTTTAAATCCACTTATAGGAAAAAAATTTTAGCTAAGCGATTCAGTCAATATTATGAGATAAGTCAGATATTTTTAAAACTGCTGACTGGGGCAGAATTTATTCTCATAAAGTATTACATTTTAGAGATGTGGGTGGATTTTAAATTTTCCATTGCAAGAAGAATATCTCATGTTACTGAGGTCCTCTAGTTTATTTCTCTTTACTTAGAATTTGGAGAAATGAAATAAATATTTCTTTAATTAAAAAAATCAATTTTCCATTGCCTCTCTTAAGTAATGGAAGTCACCCAATTCTCATGTGCATTAATTATTATATATGGATATGCATCATATAAAATACATTTTTACATTTCTGCCATTACAAGAGTCACATCAAAAAATTCTTAACATGTACTAAATGCTACTCAGGTATACATTTTTTGTTGACAATTCATTTCTGGAGATAATGACTCTGGAAAAGGTGTGTTGGTATAAGACTCGTCTTCACACTAGACCTTTTTAGCACCATAGTGTAGGTTGAGCGTTCACAAACTACTCTCATAAGATAACCACACAAATATTCTGGGTTTTTTTTCAGTTGCTTTAATCATTTATCATCAAATTGTTTATTTTAAAAAATGCAGCCCATGTAAACACAGGAAAAATATGGGAAAATGTACACAGTACAACTCACAAGGAATTCACACATGAGATATCTAGCTCCTAAGTATCAAGTGGGAGAATTCTTCCAGCTCTGCCTTCTTTCTTAAAAGCAAGAGACCTTCAGGAGTATTCTTCCAAGGGTTAACTATATTGTATTAATTCAGTAGATCCCAAAGTTTCACATGCTAAAAAAAATTTATCTCATTTAACTAAATGAGATGAAATCTGACTTCAGGCTGTATGTACTAAGAGAACGGATGCCATTGGCCAAATATCTATTAGAACCCCAGGCTTCACTGGCCAACACACCAACATTCTAAACATAGATACAATTCTAAAAGACTAGATCTCAAAATTATTTATTTCCAGATAACTCCTGTACTGCACTTAGATATACCATGAGAAATAAATGAAGAGATGTTTCAGTGCCAGAGTCTAGGATCAAGTGAGAAATTCTGCACTTCTATCATTGAGTATTTCTACTGTGTGGGAGAGTCCCAAGGATAAAGGTAATGAAGATTTTCCTGAGTACATAAAGAGTTTGGCTCTATTTTCTTGCCTATTTGTAGCTTTCTACTGGGGAGAAAAATGTATGCTGTATTTATAGCTCCTTAGAAGATCTGGTTCTTTATGTGTGAAGAATTACTGACTTCAGCCAAGTTCATCAGAGACAAGAGAGACAAAGAAATAGATATTTTGTACCAGAAAAAGCAGGCAATTCAGTAGGTCAGATATGATCTCTCTGTGCTTTCTCTTGCCAATTTCTCTTTGCATCAGTGCTCTATTCCCCTGCAGGGAATCCTGTACTCAGTCACTCAAGATATCATTTTTCTTTCCTGGGTAATAATGCTCATTGAATAGACAGTCTCTGCATACAAACTGCCTGGCCTGGGGTCCTAGAAGATTATAGAAAGCTAAATCCCTCAGGCTCAAGCTTGCTTTCCAAGGAAAAGAGGGGAGAACAACTTCATAACCCAGTCTATGTACCACCCACCATCCAGCATACAGTCTTTGTCCACAGAAGAACAAAATCTATAGCTTTGCCTGATTGCTGAGTATAGCCTGTGACCTCACTTGATGAGGGAGCCCAGACATCATGTCTGTCCAATCACAGATCAGTCTCTAGCCCCATCCAAAGAAAACGTGGGCAGCCACACATATCAAAAATTGATTTTAAGCAAATATCTGTATCAGGAAACAAAGATGGTCATTTTATAATTATAGATGGGTCATTAATCAAGAGGATACAAAAATTGTGTGTGTGTGTGTGTGTGTGTTTGTATATAGGCACCCAACAATTGCAAACCTAGATATATAAAGCAAATGCTAACAGACCTGAGGGGAGAAAAGAAAAAAAGTACATTAATGGCAGGAGACCACAATATCCCACTTTCAGCAAAGGATAAATCATCCAGACAGAAAATCAGTAATAAAACTACTCTTTAAACAAAATGGACTTAACAGACATATACAAACATCCCATTCAACAATAGAAGCACATACATTCTTCTCAATTGCACATGCAACATTCTCTAGAATAGTTTATATGTTAGGTCACAATACGAGCCTCAGCAAACTTAGAAGACTGAAATCATAGCAACATAGTGTGAAACTAGAATCAATGAGAGGAGAAAAAAAGGAAAAATCCACAAATATATGAAGATCAAATGGCACTTTCTTGAAAAAACAATGAGTCAAAGAAGAAATTAAAAGGGAAATTAAAAAATATCTTGAGGAAAACAAAAATGTACACACAACATACCAAAACTGTGAAGCGCAGCAAAAGTAGTTCTAAAAGGGAAGTTTATAGTGATAAACACCTAGATTAAGAAAATAGAAAGATCTCAATAAACAATTTAAGTTTACATCTCAAGTCACTAGAAAAGGAAAAGACTAAGCTTAAAGTTAGCAGAAGGAAGGAAATAAAAATTAGAAAATAAATAAATAAATAAAAAACTAAAAAGATATTAGAAAAGATCAATGAAACTATGAACTGGCTATTTGAAAGATCAAATTGAGAAAACATTAGCTAGACTAAGGAAAAACAGAAGACTTAAATAAATAAAATTAGAAATGAAAAAGATGTTATAAGTGATACCACAGAATGCATACATAATCACAATATTATGAACTGTATGATGCCAACAAATAGGATAACCTAGAAAAAATTAATAAATTCCTACCCAGAACCTACCAAAAATCAATCATGAAGAAATAGAAAATATGAACAGACCAATGAGTAAGGATTGAATCAATAGGCAAAAACCTGTCAATACAGAAAAACCCATGAACAGTTGGTTTCGCTGGTGAATTCTACCAAACAATTACCACCAATCCTTCTCAAACTTCTCCCAAAAATTGAAGCAGAAGAAACACTTCCAAACACATGGAATAAAGAATTAAACACAAAACCTGAAACCAGAGGACGGAAGATCAACTTGGGAGAGTAGAGAATGGGGAGCTCACTTCCACCCACACACATCAACATTACATCTAAATGTGGGGCAATTCTCCTTGAAAACAAACTGGGAGTCTGGCATAAAGACTCATATACAACCAAGACTGTAAGAAAGATCCACTTGAAATTGGGTAGGAAAGGAAGAGAAGCAATCAGGTTATGACCAGCATCCTTGGGAGGGGATGCAGAAGAGGAAGGGGATTGCAGGTAAATCTTCCATGGGAAGTGAGCAGTGCACACCACATATTGGGTGTCCCAGTCTCAGGTTCTGACAGTAGAAAAATAAATTCCCTTACCTGGTTTGAAAACCAATGAGACTAACAGCAGGGTTATAGGAAACCTAGACTCTGCTTGTGAAGAGCACACACACACACATTTGCTTACTCCTGAAACAAGGTAAAGGAAGCAAATTGAAACTTTTCAAGACTATGTCTGGATTCCTGTGACTTTACTGCTGCATGCCCAAGCCTGAGCCAAATGCCTGCTCCAGCCCCTCTCACCCTTCAGCACAGCTCCACACTAAGGTGAGGGCTGTCGTGGCTCAGGGAGGTATGTGACATTGAGAGATGGAACTGCTCAGATCTGGGAAAACATCTAAACAGGGTGAGGATGGCCATTGCTGCAGCCTAGGGAGGCAGCAGGTCAGAAGCAGCCTAAGACTGGTGCTGGGAACATCAAACTGTTGTCTATATGCCAACTCATGATAAGCACCCATATCAGTCAGACCCTCTTGCTCCAGCACTGCTCCTCTCTGGGGCAAGGGTGCCAGTGCTGTGTGGGAGGACAACACACACTTAGAGAGAATGGAGTCAGTTGGACATGAGGAACAGGGCTTCCGCTCCAGCAATTTGGGACCCACTCCCATCCCAAATAGGGTGGTGTTTGCCACTGAGCAGAGGAGAGATTCTGGTTCATATCTGGCTCTGGCTTTAGACCCTCCATCTCCAGACGTACCTGCTACCAAGGAAATAGCTGCCAGCACACCCCGGAGGAAGTCATGGCATGTGCTCATGTCAGAGCCAGCTCTCCAACCAAAGGCACTGGACATGCACACACTGTATAGTAGTAGTGATAGCTGCTCAGTCATGCCTGACTATTTGCGACCCCATCGACTGTAGCCCACCAGGCTCCTCTGTCCATGGAATTCTCCAGGCAAGAATACTGGAGTGGGTTGACATTCCCTTCTCCAGGGGTTTTTCTGAACCAGGGATGGAACCCAAGTCTCCTGCATTGCAAGCAAATTCTTTACCATCTGAGCTACCAGGGAAGCCCTGCACACTATATAAGAAGTTTCCACAACAGTGACAAAACAAGACTAGAATAAGTAACTCTTTCACCTAATTTCACAGAGTCAGTCAAAGTTAAGCAAAATGAGAAGACAGAGTAATTTCAGAAAAAACAATTAATGAAACAGAAATACACAACTTACCAGCAAAAGAGCTCAAAACATTAGTATGAAAAATATTAATTGAATTATGGAAAACAATAGATGAACACTGATGTATTTCTGCTTTGTTGACTATGCCAAAGCCTTTGACTGTGTGGATCACAATAAACTGTGGGAAATTCTGAAACAGATGGGAATACCAAAACACCTGATCTGCCTCTTGAGAAATTTGTATGCAGGTCAGGAAGCAACAGTTAGAACTGGACATGGAACAACAGACTGGTTCCAAATAGGAAAAGGAGTACGTCAAGGCTGTATATTGTCACCCTGCTCATTTAACTTATATGCAGAGTACATCATGAGAAACTCTGGACTGGAAGAAACACAAACTGGAATCAAGATTGCCGGGAGAAATATCAATAACCTCAGATATGCAGATGACACCATCCTTATGGCAGAAAGTGAAGAGGAACTAAAAAGCCTCTTGATGAAAGTGAAAGAGGAGAGGGAAAAAGTTGGCTTAAAGCTCAACATTTAGAAAACTAAGATCATGGCATCCGGTCCCATCACTTCATGGGAAATAGATGGGGAAACAGTGGAAATAGTGTCAGACTTTATTTGGGGGGGCTCCAAAATCACTGCAGATGGTGACTGCAGCCATGAAATTAAAAGACGCTTACTCCTTGGAAGGAAAGTTATGTCCAACCTAGATAGCATATTCAAAGGCAGAGACATTACTTTGCCAACAAAGGTCCATCTAGTCAAGGCTATGGTTTTTCCTGTGGTCATGTATGGATGTGAGAGTTGGACTGTGAAGAAGGCTGAGCGCCAAAGAATAGATGCTTTTGAACTGTGGTGTTGGAGAAGACTCTTGAGAGTCCCTTGGACTGCAAGGAGATGCAACCAGTCCATTCTGAAGGAGATCAGCCCTGGGATTTCTTTGGAAGGAATGATGCTAAAGCTGAAACTCCAATACTTTGGCCACCTCATTCGAAGAGTTGACTCATTGGAAGACTCTGATGCCAGGAGGGATTGGGGGCAGGAGGAGAAGGGGACGACAGAGGATGAGATGGCTGGATGGCATCACTGATTCGATGGACGTGAGTCTGAGTGAACTCCGGGAGTTGGTGATGGACAGGGAGGCCTGGTGTGCTGTGATTCATGGGGTCACAAAGAGCTGGACACGACTGAGAGACTGAATTGAACTGAACTGAGAATTTTAACAAGGAACTAGTATGTATGGCTGTGAGAGCTGGACTGTGAAGAAAGCTGAATGCTGAAGAATTGATGCTTTTGAACTGTGGTGTTGGGGAAGACTCTTGAGAGTCCCTTGGACTGCAAGGAGATCCAACCAGTCCATCCTAAAGGAGATCAACCCTGGGTATTCTTTGAAAGGAATGATGCTAAAGCTGAAACTCCAGTACTTTGGCCACCTCATGCAAAGAGTTGACTCATTGGAAAAGACTCTGATGCTGGGAGGGATTGGGGACAAGAGGAGAAGGGGACAACAGAGGATGAGATGGCTGGATGGCATCACTGACTCGATGGACGTGAGTCTGAGTGAACTCTGGGAGTTGGTGATGGACCAGGAGTCCTGGTGTGCTGTGATTCATGGGGTCGCAAAGAGTCAGACACGACTGAGTGACTGAACTGAACTGAACTGAGAAAATGTAAAAAAGAACCAGTCAGAACTGAAGAATACAACTGAAATATAAAACACACCAAAAGGAATTAACAGCAGACTAGGTGATACAGAAGAATGCATTGAGTGATCTGGAAGATAGACTGATAGAAATCACCCAAAAGAACAATGATACAAAAACAATTTTTTAAAAATTGAGAGCAGGTTAAGGGACATTTGGGACAATATCACGTGTATAAACATTCACATTATAGGGGTCCCAAAAGAAGTGAGAAAGGAAAAAGTGCCAAAAATATATTTGAAGAAATTATGACTAAAATCTTTCAAACCTGAAGAAGAAACAGATAGCTAGATATCTGGATACAAGAAACAAAGAGGTTCCCAAACAAAATCACATCAAGACATATCATAATTAAAATGACAAAAATTAAAGAGGTAACTTTAAATGTAGAAAGAGAAAAAGAGTCATATACAAGGGAACCCCCATAAGTCTATCAGCTGATTTCTATGCAGAAAATTTGCAGGGCAAAAGGCAGCAGCATGACATAGTCAAAACATTGAAAGGTAAAACTACAACCTAGGATACTCTACCCAGCACAATAATCATTCATAATTGAAGGGGACATAGAGAATTTCTCACACAGGCAAAAACTAAAACAGTTCATAAATCTTAAACTTAACCGTCGTGTTGGAGAAGACTCTTGAGAGTCCCTTGGACTGCAAGGAGATCCAACCAGTCCATTCTGAAGGAGATCAGCCCTGGGATTTCTTTGGAAGGAATGATGCTAAAGCTGAAACTCCAGTACTTTGGCCACCTCATGTGAAGAGTTGACTCATTGGAAAAGACTCTGATGCCGGGAGGGATTGGGGGCAGGAGGAGAAGGGGACGACAGAGGATGAGATGGCTGGATGGCATCACTGACTCGATGGACGTGAGTCTGAGTGAACTCCAGGAGTCGGTGATGGACAGGGAGGCCTGGCGTGCTGCGATTCATGGGGTCGCAAAGAATCGGACATGAATGAGTGACTGAACTGAACTGAACTGAACTGAAAGGAAATGTTAAAGAGGTTTATTTTAACTGAAAAAGAAAAGGCATTACCACTACGTAAGAAATTGAAGGCAGAGGGAAATCTCACTGGTAAAGTCACACACACACAGACACACAGACACACACACACGGCTGTGGATCAACCACCTAAATAAGCTAATACAAAGATTAAAAACAAAAATTGTAAAATCAACTAAAATACAATAAACGGTTAAGGAAAAAGCATGAAGATGTAAAATACGACCTCAAAAACAAAACCCCGGAGAACAGAAGTAAAACTGCGTTATCTTTCAGAATGTGTTTAAAGTTGAGCCATTATCAGTTTAAAACAAGTAGAAATAGTTATAGGTCAATAAATACATGAATCCCATTGTAACCACAAATCAAAAATGTGCAATAGATAGACAAAAACTAGACAGAAAGAAATACAAGCATACCACTAAAAAATCATCAAACTGCAAGTCAAGAGGATAAAAAAATAGAAAGAACTACAAAACAACCAGAAATCAAGCGACAAAATGGCTATAAGTACATAAATATTAGCAATTACTTTTAAATGCCATTAAATATCAATGTCTCAATAAAAAACCAAAGGGTGGCTGATTGGATAAAAAATGAATCTACTTGCTGCCTACAGGAGACTCAATTCAGAGCTAAACACACAGAGACCAAAAGTGAGGGTTGAAAAAAGATTCCATGCAAATGGAAATGACAAGAAAGTTGGGGTAGCAATACTCTTAGCAGACAAAATAGACTTTAACAGTATTTTAAAAGACATTTTAAAATGTACAATAAAAGACAAAGAAGGTCACTGTATAATGATAAAGGAATTAACACAGCAAGAGGATATAATATTCATTAATATATATGTACCTATTACAGGAGCACCTAGATATATAAAGCAAACTACTAACAGACATATAGGTAAAAATTGACAATAATGCAATAATAGTAGGGACTTTGACAGCTCACTAATACCAATGGACAGATTGTCCAAACAATAAGAAAATAATGACCTTAAATGACACATTAGACTAATCAGACTGAATCAATATCTATAGGCCATCTCATCCAAAACAGTAGAATACACATTCTTTTCCAGTGGCCCTGGAAGAGAACCAGGATAGATCCTACGCTAGGCCACAAAATAAGTCTAAACAAATTATAGAGGATAGGAATTACATCAAATAACTTTTCCAACCTCAATGGTATGAAGCCAGAAATCAATTACAGAAAGAATAATGGGAAAAATACAAATAGGCACAGACCAAACTAAGGCCAAACTACACACAGCTAAAAACCAATGGGTCAATGAAAGATTAAAGAAGAAATCAGAAATATCTTGAAAACAAATAAATAAAAACATAACTTTTCAAAATCTATGAGACGTAGCAAAAGAAGTTCTAGGAGGGTAGTTCATAGCAATAAGGCCTACCTCAAGAAACAATAAAAAATTCAAACAACCTAATCTACCATCCAAAGGAATGAGAAACACAAAATCAAACAAAGCCCAAAGTCAACAGAAGGAAGGAAATAATAAAGATCAGAGAGGAAATAAATAAAATTGAGGCGAAAAGAAAAAGAAAATACCAATGAAACCAAGATCTGGCTTTTTGAAATGATAACAAAATTGGTAAACCTGTAATGAGGCTCATTGAGAAAAATATAAAGGACCCAAATGAAAAAGCAGAAATTACAAATCATATCACAGAAATACAATCATAAGAGAATACTATGGACAGTTAGATGCCAACCAACTGGACAACCGAGTAGTAATGAATATACAATCTTCCAAGACTGAATCAGAAAGGAATAGATAATCTGAAAAGACTGATTATTAGTATTAATTTGCAATTTAATCAGTAATCAAAAAAACTCTCACCAAAAAAAAGTCCAGGACCAGAGAGCGTCAAAGGGGGAATTCTACCAAACATAAATATTGAAGCTGAAACTCCAATACTTTGGCCACCTGATGCAAAGAGCTGACTCATTTGAAAAGATCCTGATGCTGGGAAAGATTGAGGGCAGGAGGAGAAGGGGACGACAGAGGATGAGATGGTTGGATAGCATCACCGACTCAATAGACATGGGTTTGGGTGGACTCCAGGAGTTGGTGATGGACAGGGAGGCCTGGCATGCTGTGGTTCATGGGGTCACAAAGAGTTGGACACGACTGAGCGACTGAACTGAACTAATTCCAACTCTTCTCAAAATATTCCAAAAAACTGAACAGGAGAGAATAATCTCAAAATCATTTTATGACACCACCATTGCTCTGATACAAAACCAGTAAAATACAAAAGAAAAAGAAATAAAGAAAATTATTCAGGCAAATATCTCTGATGAATATATATGTAAGAATCCTCAACAAAATATTATCAAACTGAATTCAACAATTATATAAAAAGGATCATACACCATGATCAAGGGATTTATTCCAGTAGTGCAAGGATGGTTCAACATTCACAAGTCAATAAATGTGATATACTACATTAACAAAAAGGATAAAAGTCACATGATCAACTCAATAGATACAGAAAAAGCATTTGATAAAATTTAATATTCATTCATTCATGAGTGAAATGATGAATATTCATTTATTTCATTTAAAAAGTTAGTATAGAGGTAACATATTTCAATATAATAAAGGTTATTTATTACAAACTCATAGCTACCATCATACTCAACAGTGAAAAGCTAAAAACTATTCCTTTAAGATCAAGAATATGACAAGGATGCCCACTCTTGCCACTTCTATTTAACATAGTCCAGGAAGATCTAGCCATAGCAATTAGACAAGAAAAAGAAATAAAAGGCATCTAAATTGGAAGGGAAGAAGTAAAACTTTTACTATTTGCAGATGACAACTATATGTAGAAAACCCTAAAATCTCCAGGAAAAAAAAAAAAAAAACTATTAGAACTAATAAACAAATTCAGGAAAATTGCAGGATACAAGGTTAACACAGAGAAATCTCTTGCTTTTCTATTCAAGAATAATGAACTAACAGAAAGAGAAAGCAAGAAAACAGTCTCAATTATAATCACAAAAAAGAGTAAAAGTTAACCAAAGGAGTAAAAGACCTATACCCTAAAAACGGTAGACACTGATGAAGGAAATTGAAAATGATATATCCCATGTCCACAGGTATCCTATCTTCATGGACTAGAAGAATTAATATTCTTAAAATGTCCATACTACCCAAAGTAATCTACAGATTTAATGCAATTACTATCTCAATATTCATGATATTTTCCACAAAACTAGAACAAATAATTATAAAACTTACATGGAACCACAAAAGACCCCAAATGGCCAAAGTAATCCTGAGAAAGAAAAGCAGAGCTGGGAGGAATCATGCTCTTTCACTTTAGACTACACTACAAAGCTATAGTCATCAAAACTGTATGGTACTGGCACAAAAACAGGGACATAGATCAATGGAACAGGACAGAGATCTCAGAAATAAACCCATTCACATACGATCAATTAATCTATGACAAAGGTCACAAAAATATACAACAGGGAAAAGACAATCTCTTTAATGAGTGATATTGGGTAAACTGCACAGCTACATGTAAAAGAATGAAATTAGAATACTTCCTTATACCACATACAAAATTAAACTCAAAAAGGATTAAAAACTTAAAAGGCAAAATTGGAAACCATAAAACTTCTAAAAGATAACACAGGCAGTATACTCTTTGACATAAATCTTAGCAATATTTTCTTTTCATCTGTCTCCTGAGGCAAGGGAAATAAAATTTAAAAATAAATAAGGGGGATAAAATTAAGACTTAAAAGCTTTTGCATAGCAAAGGAAACCATCAACAAAATGAAAATACAATGTATTGAATGGGAGAGGATATTTGCAAACAATATGTCTGATAAAGAGTTAATATCCAAAATACATACAGCTCATACAACTCAATACCAAAAATACAAAAAAAAAAAACACAATTAAAAAAAATTGACAGAAGACCTGAATAAAAATTTTTCCGAAAAGACACATAAGGCCAATAGGCACATGAAAAGATGTTCAATATTGCTAATCTAATCATCAGGTAAGGGCAAAACAAAATCACAATGAGATATCTTCTCACACCTATAGAATGGCTATTGTAAATTGACAACAAATAATAAGTGTTGGTGAAGATGTGGAGAAAAGGGAACTCTAGTTCAGTATTGATGGGAATGCAAATTGGTGTAGCCAATATGGAAGACAGTAAGGAGTTTCTTCAAAAAACTAAAAAATTGAACTGAAACAGGCCTGGGACCTGGGACACTTAACTACAGTGCAGCAGTGCTTGCACCTGGACCAAAATATTCTCAAGTAACAAAATACAAAGAAATATAAGGGACTAAAAATAACTGCATGCATGTGCAGTTAGGGCAAATTAAACACAAGATACAAAAAGACCAGAGGAAAAAACAGCTGCCACTTCTGATGGGCTTCCCTGATAGCTCAGTTGGTAAAGGATCCCCCTGCAACGTGGGAGACCTGGGTTCGATCCCTTGGTTGGGAATATCCCCTGGAGAAGGAAAAGGCTACCCACTCCAGTATTCTGGCCTGGAGAATTCCAAGGACTGTACAGTCCATGGGGTCACAAAGAATTGGACACGACTGAGTGACTTTCATTCATTCACTCACAGCCACTTCTGAAGATCTAGGAGCAAAAATAGGGTGTTGGGGAGCAAAAACAGTATACTGCACATACCTCAGCATACACCACCACCAAAGGGGAAGGCAAAGCACCCTACCACACCAGCCCAACCCCCGGACCCACCCTTATCCTCACTCCTGATAAGCAACCAGCTTCCCCACCTTGGGAGCAAGCAAGGGGACCCATTACTTGTTTTTGCTTCTCCTGCTATAGCAGGAGCCGTAACAAAACCTTGACTGAATTTCTTGACTAACCTCTTATCAATTTCTACTGATTGGGGAAGGACAAGAATCCTGGTCTGTATCAGAAGTACCATATGATCTAATTATTCCATCCCTGTTATTTATCTGAAGAAAACAGAAACACCAATTTGATACATGAACTCTACTGTTCACAGCATTAATTACAATAGCCAAAATATGGAAGCAACCTAAGTGTGTCCATCAACAAATGAATTGATAAAGAAGATGGTGTGTATATATGTGTGTGTCTATATATATATATATATATATATATATATAATGGAATAAATATTAAATAAAATTATATTAAATACACAAAATTCCATTATATATCATACAATGGAATTCATTATATACATATGTACATTATATAATACATATACATATATATGCTGTGCTTAGTCGTTCAGTCGTGTCCAGTGCTTTGAGACCCTATGGACTGTAGCCCATCCAGCCTCCTCTGTCCATAAGATTTCCCAGAAAAAGAATGCTGGAGTGAGTTGCCATGCCCTTTTCCAGGGGATCTTCCTGACCCAGGGATCGAACCAGCATCTCCTGTTTGGCAGGTGAATTCTCTACCACTGAGCTACCTGGGAAGCCCATAAACTGGAACACTCAGCCATGAAAAAGAAGGAAATATTGGGTGGGGGCGGGGGAAACCTCTCCAGGAGCAGCCAGGGCCAATCCACGGTTGGCCCCAGGGCCCACGTCCTGCATCCCATGGGCAGCAGCCAAGGCTGCCAGAAGGGCCCTGGCTTCCAAGGGTGCCACGCATGGGAGGCAACCCAGCTGCCCCACCACCAAAACCTCCCGAGGTTGGAGCAGGGTTTCCTCAGCTTCACCCTCTGCTCCTCTTCAGAGGCAGACTAAGGTGGCTCCGGGCCCTACTCGTGGGCACCCAGAGGGATCTGGGTGGTGTCCAGCAAGCCAAAAGTTAATAGCAGGGGACCAGCAGATTTCAGAGCTATGTGACTGGCCATCTGCATGCTGTCCAACTAACTTATGTGGACCAGCCACGGGTTACATGATGTTACAGGTTACACAGCTGGCCGACTTGCAGAGAGGTGAATGCTCTGCATCTGCCAGCAGACACTGTCCATATGGTCACATCAATATTAAAGATCCAACTAAAAAAAAAAGCAATTCAATTCATATTTTTTGTTTGACAGTAATTCCATCTCTGTTCTCCATCTAAATAAAGTTTTAAATAAATAAAACCTTAATTCTGGGAAAAAAGAAGAAATTTTGCCTTTGAAACAACAAACATGGACCTGGAGGGTATTATATTTAGTGAAATCATAAGGGCTTCCCAGTGGTTCTAGTGATAAAGAACCCATCTGCCAGTGCAGGAGACGTAAGAGACACAGGTCTGATTCCTGGGTCAGGAAGATCCCCTGGAGGAGGGTATGGCAAACCACTCCTGTATTCTTGCCTGGAGAATCCCATAGATAGAGGAGCCTGATAGGCTACAGTCCATAGAGTTACACAGAGTCAGACACAACTTAAGCAACTGAGCACACACATACATAAGGAGAAAGAAAAGTATTGTATGCTTTCACTTAAGGGTGGGATTTGAAAAATAAAACAAATGATGAATATAACAAAACAGAAACAGACTCACAGAGAACAAATTAGTGGCTACCAGTGGGGAGGGGGCTGCAGTAGGGTCAAGACAGGGGAAACAGATTAAGAGGTACAAAGTACTAGTATAAAATAAATAAGATATAAGGATGTAACATATAACACAGGGAATATAATCAATAATTTATATTAACTATAAATGGAATATAATCTATAAAAATATCAATTATGTTGTACACTTGAAACTAATATGATATGGTAAATCATCTGTACTTCAAAAAAGATGATATATGAAATAATATCATAAAGTAGAATTTAAAAGGGGTAATAGCTACAAATATGGAAGAATTTTTTAAAAGTTAATAAGAAAATTGTATCAGGACTTTATGCCAGTGACATGATAAAGTTAGATGAAATGAACAAATTCCTATTAAAATATAATTTACCTCAACAGATTTGGGATGAAATAGAAATCCTGTAGAGATTATAGTTTTTAGAGAAATTATTGCAGTAATTAGGAATCTTTCTATCATGAAAACCTCAGGACTACAATGTTCATATAGGTGAATCCTATCATGAGTCCTATCAAATTTTCAAAAAATTAATCTTGATCTTATATAACTCTATCAAAGAATAACAAAACGACAATTACTGAATTTATTCTATGAGACCAGCCTACCAGCTCCTCCATCCATGGGATTTTCCAGGCAAGAGTACTGGAGTGGGTGCCATTGCCTTCTCCGATATTATAAACCAGTCAATCCTAAAGGAAATCAGTCCTGAATATTCATTGGAAGGATTGATGCTGAAGCTGAAATCCCAATACTTTGGTGACCTGATGTGAAGAACTGACTCATTGTAAAAGACCCTGATGCTGGGAAAGACTGAGGGCAGGAGAAGGGGATGACAGAGGATGATATGGTTGGATGGCATCACTGACTCGATGAACATGAGTTTGAGCAAGCTCCAGGAGTTAATGATGGACAGGAAAGACTGGTGTGGTGCATTTCACGGGGTCAGAGTTGGACAAGACTGAGCGACTGAACTGAACTGAATAATAAAATACCAAAAGAAGTTTATAGGCCTGTTTTACTCCTAAACACAGAATTTAAGGTGACAAATAACTTCTCAGAAGACAGTCAAGGTAAGGGAGAAAAAACAAAGGTGGATATAATTACTAATAAGTTTTAGTTTAGGTTAGAAGGTGGGTCATGAGTTTGTAATACCTTTATAAACAAACGAACATCCTAACAAAAAGTAAATAAATGAAATAAAGTAGTATATATGTGTACCAATTATGATAGTGCATTGTGAACAAGGAATTGAGAATAACTCAATTCTATGTTTCTGATGTCCTAAATTGGAAAAATTTTAAAGACAGGAAGGAAAAGAGAAGAGAAACAAAAGGAACACTAAGGGAGAAAGAAGAGGAAACTCTAGCTAGTAAGGGTTCAGGTTACAATTGGAGGCAGTGGTCTGTTTGATTGCTAAGGAGAAGGTGGTGGAGGAGAAAGAGAAGCAGAAGGAGAAAAAGAGGAGGAGGAGGAAGAAGAAGAGAAGGAGAAGGAGGAAAGAAGAAGAGGAGGAGGAAAGAAGAAGAATGAGGAAGAGGAGGAGGAGAAGGAGGAGACACAGCAGCCACGTTCTGACTCTGGCATGAGCAGAGCAGCACTTTTCAGCTGTCCTAGCACCGTCTGCAATTCCTCTCCTAGGTGGTTGTGGCACTGATGCCACCAGCAGCACAGCAGTCGGTGTTAGAATCACCAGTTTCTTCTCTATGATCAACTTGTTTTTTCCTCAGGAAACCTCTACCTAGGATCCTCCCTACTTCTTTTCTAAACAGCATCACTTTCCTCAGAACAAGATTCACCAGACTTAATGTTATGAGCCACCAGTAAAACCTAGGAGGGGAGATAGCAGGGCTGTTGTAGTACCCTAGAATGAATGGCATTCTCTACCATTTGTCACACACCAGCTAATTCTTCACAGAGCCTCTAAGCTCCTCTTCAGTCAGAGCTCATCTTAAACCCACCTTCTATTCATCCCTTCATGAGTCTCAAGCCCATGTCTTTCTTCCTTCATGGAAGAATTTAGGACATAAACAGTTTTTTCTGATACTAAGCATATTGTATCAGAATATGGACATGAGTTTGAGCAAGCTCTTGGAGTTGTTGATGGACAGGGAAGCCTGGCATGCTGTAGTCCATGGGGTCGCAAAGAGTCAGACAGGAGTGACTCAACTGAACTGCAGCATATTATTACAGTTTCACAAACAACAGAACAATGTATCTTTATGTCTGTAGTCAAATTACCTGGAATTTAGTTATCAAATGAATTTTTTTTCTGCCTCTGAGAAAGAATATATAAACCAAAGCAAGAACATACCTTGCTGTTTTGGGGGTACATTACTGAGAAAGGAGACTTTACAAGGTAACTTTTTAAAAAATATATATATTTATTTATTTTTATTGGAGGCTAATTACTTTACAATATTGTATTGGTTTTGCCATACATCAACATGAATCCGCCACAGGTATACACGTGTTCCCCATCCTGAACCCCCCTCCTTCCTCCCTCCCAGTACCATCCCTCTGGGTCATCTCAGTGCACCAGCCCCAAGCATCCAGTATCCTGCATCAAACCTGGACTGGCGACTTGTTTCATATATGATATTATACATGTTTCAATGCCATTCTCCCAAATCATCCCACCCTCACCCTCTCCCACAGAGTCCAAAAGACCATTCTATACATCTGTGTCTCTTTTGCTGTCTCGCATACAGGGTTATCGTTACCATCTTTCTAAATTTCATATATATGTGTTAGTATACTGTATTGGTGTTTTTCTTTCTGGCTTACTTCACAAGGTAACTTTTCAAGTCTGACATTAGGAGCAAACAAAGTTTCCTCAATGTTTATTGGTAACTTCTTACAGTAATCCTAAATTGCCCACTGAAACTCTGAATCAGCTGTGAATTCTCTGGCTTCCACATGATATGAAATAGTTTGATGTTGGTATTGCCCATAATACTCAAAACAGCAAGTCCTATTTCTGCTGGGATGGGCCCTGAATAAGTCTTGCTCTTTGGGGCTTTCTTCACTCGTGCTGTATGATATTTAGTTCTTTTCCCATATTCCAAGCACTTCTCAGATATCAGATCCACGTAACCTTTTAGTTGTGTCCAGAGGGTAAAGTGTGGTCTAGACTGGTGGCCCAAGTTAATTCAGACTCTGCAGTGAAGAGGAAAAATCAAATGGAAAACTCATACTTTTCTCATCTCAGTGCTTGTCAAATCCTATTCAAATAAAGTCTCTCTGACTTTTGCATCAGTCAATTCAATTCCATTGAAATATTTCTAAGTATTTTCAATTTGCTGCCTAATTTTGAGCTGATAATTCTTTCAATTCTACCACATTTATATTCAATATAGATTCAGCCCACACAATCCATCAGCAAGGTATGTACAAACCCATATTGTGAAATTCCAGATTTTCTCATTCCAATTCCCAACTCTTCTGGTGACAAAGTGAGGACAAAGCTCATTTTAACTGAATAGTAAAAGACAAACATAAATTCCAAATTCTTCTCACGTACGTTGGAAGAGCTCACTCCTCCTTCCACCACCTATATGGTGGAGTCAGTCCACAATGTATGAATGACTACATTTGAAATTCAGAAAAGAGGACAGTGTCTCTGCTTACAGAAAGAAGAGTGGAAGATCCAAATGGGAGCCCAGGGCTTTCTGCTTAATATGATACTTATTTTGCCAGTTTTCCAGGGATAGCTCTCTTTGAGCACCCTCAGAGGTCACTTATTGGTATCTGGTCTATGTGTTTTAAGATTTTTATCTTAATAAGAAGTGGAGCAGGAGGTTGATATTTTGAGTCATTTTAAGAAAAACATTTAAGAAAAAGAATCAGATGGTTTAGGGCAAGAATTCCACTATTGGGAACTCATACTTCTTAAAATAAATTGTGTCTAAATTTAAAATTCAAACAGCTCCAGGAGACACAGTGCATTATTTTACTTATAAATTATTAAATCCTTGCATTCTGATCATCTTATCCTAATATTTACAAAGATATAGGTAGCTGAGGACGACTCTACATCTAACAGAAAATTTTAGTACTCTGAATGAATGTCTGGTAAGGTGGAGTAATGAGGATACAGGGAAAGACAAGCCTAGTGCTGAGAGGCTGCACTTGTCTTCCCCTGGCATCCTGGGGGGCACCAGGAATGGGGAGAAACAGTGTTTGTTTCCTTTCTACTCTGGGCTTCCCTGGTGGCTCAGATGGTAAAGAATCCACCTGCAATGTGGGACACCTGGGTTCGATCCCTGCGTTTGGAAGATCCCCTGGAGAAGGGAACGGCTATCCTCTCCAGTAGAACTGCCTGGAGAATTCCATGGACAGAGGAGCCTGGCAGGCTACAGTCCATGGGTCACAAACAAGTCAGACACAACTGAGCAATTTTCACTTTCTACTTTGATGTACTTACCCAGTATCTCTCTAGAATAGGAACCTCTAAGCTGCTTGTTTCAGCTTCTTTTATCCCTGCAATTTCCAATCAATGCAAATTTTGTAGCAAGAATGCATGAAATCAACAAACCATTTTAAAATAATACTCTGGAAGCAGAGAGAGGCATTATTGAGTAGATAGTAAGAGTAGCTAAAGACAAAACCCTCAGCGGAGGAAAACTCCTTAAAGCCCTGATCTAACTGGTGCTGAGAGTTCAGAGCTCAGCTCCAGTACAAGGAAATAGTGATGAGAGGGCAGAGATGAGAAGAGTAGCCTTAGGTAGCCAGGAATAGAAGGCCAGATGAGAAGAGACAAACATTGGAAGTTTCCAATGGGGTACAGATAATTACAGAAATCATGGAGGACATTACCGAGCTCTTGACACTTCCTGTAACAGAAGACAGTTTTTTCTCTGGTTCTTCCCATAGGGTAAGTAGTCATTTGCAGTCAGGCACTCTTTTCTACACGTAATAACCAATATTCTAGAGCCCAACTGTTGAACCAGTGGACATTTTTTTCCCCCTTAGTTGCAGGTCTCAAAGATGACAGAAAAACCGACTATCTCTGATGAAGGAGTTTCAAATAAATCACACCATTAGGTCTTTCTAACTAACTAACCACAGTGGAAAAGATTCTTAGATTCTTACAAGGGGTATCTAAGAAACTCCTCTCATCTGATCAAGATGAAATCGCATGGGCATCTTTTCCTTTAGCTGCCTTTGTGATTCTAAATACTAGGTTGAAGTATCAGTGAAACAAGTAATTTTCCAATATAATCCATCAGAAGGGCAATCGGTAAATTGGCCAGCTGAGTTTGGTGGCTCAGGAGACAGATGGGTGCATTTCCTGAATTACCTGAAGTCATCACCAAACACCAAACTTTAATTAAATAGAAGAGTTGGAATTTGTAAGAACCATATCATGTTCTCTCTGGTAACCTGTGTTCAGAGCTTTAGTCAAGGGCTTCAGGTGCGGTTCTAGAGGCCTTACTGCAGTTTTCCCTAGACCTGTTAGGAATCAGATGCTTCATCTAGGAAGTCATACAGAAACCATGCAGGCACCCACAGCTTACTTATTTTCCCCCATCAGTATAAGTTGGGAAGTAAAGTATAAACATCTGGGCTACAAATTGTGTGATCAAAGGAGTCAATCAATAGACCAAATGTTTTACATGACATCATTTTTGCCCATTTTAGATTGATAAAGCTATAAGGCTTCAACCCACTTGTGGTGTGGCAGTCTCTGGTGTAATGAAAATTACACCAATGAACACCTTATTACTAGTAGCATAAGATTCTCATTGCTTAATACCCTCAACAATACTTAGTTGTTTTAGTCTTTTAAATGTTTGCCAATACATGAATATGTATATGATTTTAATTAGAATTTTAATTTGCATTTCCCTGATTACTGAAAGTTGAGCATATTTTTATTTTATTAACATTTTATTTTATCAAGGTAAGAACACTTAACACGAGATCTGCCTTCTGAACAATTTTTAAGTGTGCATACATTATTCTTGACTAGAAGTACAGTGCTGTACAGCAGATCTCTTGAGCTCATTCATCTTGCTTAATTGAAACTTTATGCCTATTGATTATAATTATCCATTTCCCTCATTCTCCATCCTACAGAAACCACCACTCCACTCTCTGATTCTATGAGTTCAACTATTTTTGATACTTCATATAAGTCAAATCATACAGTATTTGTCTTTTTGTGACTGGCTAATTTCACACAGCTTAATGCTCTTCAGATTCATCTATGTTGTTGCATATTGCATAATTGCTTTCTTTTCAAAGGCTAAATAGTAATCCATTGTTTTTATATATATATGTATATGTATATATCACATCTTCTTTATCCATTCATCCACTAATGACCATTTAAGTTATTTCCACATCTTGGCTATTATGAAGAGTGTGTCAGTGAACACAAGACTGCTAATATTCTTTGACATCTTGATATCAACACTTTTTATAAATATCCAAAAGTACAATAGTTTGATAGTATTGCAGTTCTACTTTTAATGTTTTGAGGATCCTCCACAATGTTTTCCACAGTGGAATCACCATTTTGTATTTCCACCAACAGTGTTCAGGGGTTCTCCACAACATTCCCAATACTTGTTGTCTTTTTTTTTTTTTTTTGATAATAGCCATTCTGTAGGTGAGAGTATATCACACAGTGGTTTTGATTTGCATTTTCCTGACTAGTAAGATTAGGCACCTATTGGCCATTTGTGGATAAACCATATGCTAGGCCATAAACAAATGTCAATAAATTCAGAGAGATTGGATCATACAAAGTATCTTCTCTTACCATAGTAGAATGAAGCTATAAATCAGTAACAAAAGGAAACTGGATAATTAACAAATATATGAAAGTTAAACTCAAACAATCAAAGAAGAAATCACAAGGGAAATTAGAAAGCACTTTGAGGAGAATGGAAACACAGCATACCAAATTTACATGTCTCTGTGTGTGTGTGTGCGTGTGCATGCGCACACGTGCTCAGTCGTGTCTGACTCTGCGACCCCATAAACTGTAGCCTTCAAGCTCTTTTGTCTGTGGAATTTTCTAGGCAAGAAATATGGGATGCTCTAAAAGCAGTGATCAGAAGGAAATAACTACAAGGAAGTGAGAGAGGCTGCGGCCTGGGGCCTGGGCCCTTTGCTGCAGTGCTTTCACCTGGACAAACATCTTGAGCAACAAAATACTCCTTGTATTTTGTATTGATGTAAACTATCAGAGCCTAAAAATAACTGCTTGCATGCACAGCTGGGACAAATTATGAACAAGACAGAAAAATAAAACAAAACCCCAGCTGCCACTTCTGAAGAGCCAGGAGCAAAAGTAGTGTATTGCACACGCCCTCAGCACACAATGGGCAAAACACCTAAGACACCCCTCCAGAGGAACACACTCCTACCCTCACCCCATATAAGGAACCAGCTTGCTCCCCCTCAGTGAGCAAGCAAACAAGGGAACCTATTGTTTGTTCTTGCTCTCCCCTGCTGAAGCAGGGACTCCAATAAAGCCTTGCCTGAATTTCTTATCTGGCCTCTGATCAATTTCTATTGATTAAGGAGGCCAAGAATCTTGGCTGGTAACAAAAGGAAAAGAGAGTTCTAAAACAAATACTGTAACTTTTCACCTTAAGGAATTAGTAATAGAAGAGCCAACTAAATGCAAAGCTACAAGAAAGGAGAAAATATTAGAAGTAGCCAAAATTAAAAATGAGAAATAATAGAGATTCAAAGAAACCATTAGTTAGCTCTTTGAAATACATGAACAAAAATGACAAATCTTGAGCTACAATGAGCATGAAAAGAAGGAAACTCAACAAAATTAGATGTGAAAAGTGGAGACATTTCTAATGTGTTACAGAAATTTTAAAAATTGTAAGACAATACTATGAAAAACTGTATACCAATAATTAGACAGTTTACATAAAATAGAGAATTCCCTCAAAGCACACAAACTACCAAAACCTACTCAAAAAGAAATAGAAAAACTGAACAGACCTATAACAAGCAAAAGGGTTATATCAGTACTCAAAAGTCTCACCTAAAAATATCCCTGGGCCAACTAGCTTCACTGGTGAACTTGAAAAAAATGCTTAAAAAATAATTAATACACAGCCATTAAAAAGAATACATTTGAATCAGTTCTAATGAGGTGGATGAAACTGGAGCCTATTATACAGAGTGAAGTAAGGCAGAAAGAAAAACACCAATACAGTATACTAACACATATATATGGAATCTAGAAAGATGGTAACAATAACCCTGTATACAAGACAGGAAAAGAGACACTGATGTATAGAACAGTCTTTTGGACTCTGTGGGAGAGGGAGAGGGTGGGATGATTTGGGAGAATGGCATTGAAACATGTATAATATCATATATGAAACGAGTCGCCAGTCCAGGTTCGATGCACGATACTGGATGCTTGGGGCTGGTGCACTGGGATGACCCAGAGGGATGGTACGGGGAGGGAGGAGGAAGGAGGGTTCAGGATGGGGAACACGTGTATACCTGTGGCGGATGCATGTTGATATATGGCAAAACCAATACAATATTGTAAAGTTAAAAAATAAAATAAAATATTTAAAAAAATAATACCAATCATTCTCAAATTTTTCAAGAAAATAAATAAAAGGGAGACAAACACTTCCTAATTTATTTGATGAGAACACCATCGTCCCAATACTAAAGCCAGACTAAGACAGCACAAGAAAGAAAACTTCCAACACTCTTTATTAAACCACTCCCTGCAAATCTCAACAAAATAAAGTCCATATCTGAAAACTCCACAGCTAACATCATACTAAGGCTGAAAGGCTAAAAATTTTCCTTTTAAGATGAAAAAAAACCAACAAAACAAGGATGCCAGCTTTCATCATATCTGTTCAACACAGCACTGAAATTAAATAAATATTTTTGACTTTTGAATAAGTTTTCCTCTATTAATGACTGAAGTCACTGATTCTAGTCTTTCATATGTATTAGTAAATAAGGGTCTTCATTTAAATATGTTATGACAATTTTCCTTACCACAACAGAGGTGAACAGTGTTCTCTCTTTTAAAACAAAAGTTTCACACTGCCTGAGCAGATGATCATTTTGCTTTAACAATTTTTTCCAAAGATAAGGCTGCCTCTGCTAACCCAGTTCATTGGCTTGAAGAAGGAATCTGTGATTGCCCTCCTTTCTCCAGTGTGTTTTGCAATTGTTGTGTGAAATAAGAGTTCACAAACATGTCAGATGCAAATGGGATGCAGCCAATGACTTTTTAAGTAGTTTAATCACCATAATGTTCAAACCAAAGATGTTTAAAGACACAGTTCATGTGAATATGGGAAATAAAGATAACTGGTGAAATATATCTCACTATGTGCGTGAATGCTAAGTCTCTTCAGTTGTGTCCGACTCTTGGCGACCCCATGGACTGTAACCTGCCAGGCTCCTCTGTCCATAGGATTCTCCAGGCAAGAATACTGGAGTGGGTTGCCATGCCCCAGGGATGGAACCTATGTCTCTTATGTCTCCTGCATTGGTAGGTGGGTTCTTTACCTCTAGCGCCAACTGGGAAGCCCCATATTACTACACACCTCCCTAGATAATTTCCAAATGGAGAAACCCTTCTAAAAAAACAAACAAACAAACAAATAGGGAAATATTACCCATCATGCCTGTTTTAAAGTCCATAGACCCCAGGGCTTACACTTAGAGCTTCAACTCTAAGGTTACAGATCCTGTATCTGTGAGAATGCCCTAGGACTTATATAAACCTCAGCTCCTCAAGATAATGAGTTTCAAGTCCGGCTTCAGACTGTGATCTCAAGGACAGTGCTCTCCTGAGCTTTTGAGTTTCATCGGCCAAATTACTGGCTTCCTTTCTGCTAGATTATACCTGAACCTCATCTGCTTCATTAATATTCTTTGTCTAGTACATAAAATCACAAAGGCAGCTAAACAAAAAGAAGACTCTCTCATTGAGGTTAGGATGACATAAGAGAAATTTCTCTTGTGCTCCTTTCAGAATTTCAGTGTTTCACTTAATAAGTAAGAGCGGCAGTACCAAGACAGATTTCAGATGATGAAATTAAGCTTCTCCATCTGCAATGGTCTACTTTCCTTCCATCATTTTAATTTGCTAAAAATGAATATCTGTGCTTTTTATCGTTAGGCTATTTTTTAAAAGTTGTTTTCATGCATATAGAGATCCCAGGACAAAATATGACTTCTTATATTATGGTAAGACCAAAACCAAAAAATGACTTTTCTGCCAGAAGAAGTCAGACCTCTATTATTTCTCTAAAGTATCCCTTCATCCTCATGTGGGGCTACTAAATTCTGATTACATCATCTCTTTAGCCTTCCATGCCTGGCTCTTTCAGTCAACTCCTTTTACCTTTAGTTCTCTCGTCACTTTTTTACTTATACCAGAAACTGAGTTCTGGATACTTACTGCTTTATGGATCTTCAACTGCTCTAACAATCTACTAATCTTTCTAAAAAGTGTATACACTAATGATAAAATCTGCATTGATCTGGGAAGCTGAGACCAAAATTTAAGAGTTTCCTAGTCAAAGGAGGAGCGAGTTAACTCTGGTAAACATAATTATTGGTAGTAAAAGAGAAGGCGAAAGAGCATATTTCAGAAAATTTCTAAAGAAGGTATTAAGATATAGGGAGTTTGTTTTCCATGCACACAGACCACAAGCTTTGTGGCCATTGTCTTCATTTAAGATATTTCAGATGAAGTTCAGACATCCAGAGTTTTTAATTCTAACTGACCTGTATTAGTTACTTAGACCATTTCTGCCTTCTAACATTAGACTTTAATCAATTTACCTATCAGTCCCATATATGCAATTAACTAATATTTTCTGTGCGATTAGAGATAGATTAGATCAACTGTGAGATATTTCTCTGTGGACTGTCCTTAGTTATCTATGTCCATGGAAATTACATAAGATCATTGTATCTAAAGGAGTTAATTTATAATTTCATTACATGTGCTTTGTCCTCAGAATTGATTTAATTTAAACCTCGGGCACATGGTAATTTAACTGGAATGATTCCACAGTGGTATAAATTTAGACATAAATCACATGATGAAAGGTGATGATTATTCAGAATACTTTTACAATGATCCAGAATGCCATCTCCTGCCCTATTTCTCTTTCAGATGATGTCTGACAGATATAAACAAGTTAGCAAACAGTGACCTGTTTGACAAGCATTCAAACGCTGGAAATTTTCACACTTTAATAAGAGGATCTCATGGGGATCCACTTTTTCATCTGTTGTTCTCTAAGCATTCAAATTTCCCCTCTTTTCCTTTTACTGAATTTATAAATAGGTACTGACTTCAATGTGCATTGAAGCAACAGTATTTCCTCTTGCAAGATAAGTGAGAAGAATTAGTGCTTGCCTGTCACTGCAAGATAGAAAGGAAGACTTCTCTTCACTTGGCTCCATCAGAGGATCTGTGCTGGGGGCCAGGATTAGATGTTTACAGAATCTCACAACTTGGGCTGCCACACGCCTTGCTGATTGCTTGTGTGGGCACTTCGCATGGGAAAGAGTTTTTCAAATGTTGGATCTCCAGCTCATGGCTTCTTCAGCATCCTTTGGATATGAGTTTACTCCAGGCTGAGAACTCAGAAACAAAAATGAGATAATGCCCAGGTCTATGTTGACAGGTAAATATGGAAAAATTATAGCAAATATATAGCCCAAAACAGACAGTAAAGTCCAAATGCAGAGAAAATTCTTTGCTAATGAAGAATCCAAATAAACTATTTTATTTCAACAGAATTTCACAAACTTACACACATAAGAGAAAATGACTTTTTAAAATAATTTGGGTTCTATTTTCCTTCATTTCCCCAACATTTCCCAGTCTTTCTCAAGCTTGCTTATTTTCTAAAACTGAAATTCAAGCTAGGGACATCACATAAGAACATACACACATGATATGTTCTGTTTGTTTCACCTTTCCATTCTCTCTACATTCAACAAATAATGATATGACCCCTTATGAGTCTCTCATTCTCCCATGGATTCTGGATTTTAGATAGCATACATGATTGATTGCAAGCCTATACTCCAGGAACAAGGAACATAAACGAACAAAAAAGACTCACTATTCACCTCCTGCTAAAAGAGCCAGGTAGATATTCAAGAAAGGCACAGAAATGTTTAAGAGAGTAAGAGATGAAACAACAGACAAGGTAGGGTGTAGCAAATGTGCACAAAATGATGTCAACAGGGTATAGAAAGCACAGATTTTGTAGCTCCGTAGACCTGGGGTGGATATAAAACTTATGAACTCATTTACTCTCTCAAAACTAGCATGTTGCTATAACACTTTCACCATCAATTTCCTTCTTATAAGGCAAAACTAATACAATTATGTAAAGTTTAAAAATAAAATAAAATTAAAAAAAAAAAAGAAACATGGCAAAAAAAAAAAAAATTTGGGATAATGCAGCCCTCATCATTTTGTTAGGATATTCAAATAGAGAAACACTAAATATTTTAATAGTATCTAGAACATAAATGGGAGAAGGCAATGGCACCCCACTCCAGTACTCTTGCCTGGAAAATCCCACGGATGGAGGAGCCTGGTAGGCTGCAGTCCATGGGATCGCTAAGAGTCAGACATGACTGAGCGAGTTCACTTTCACTTTTCACTTTCCTGCATTGGAGAAGGAAATGGCAACCCACTCCAGTGTTCTTGCCTGGAGAATCCCAGGGACGGGGGAGCCTGGTGGGCTGCCGTCTGTGGGGTCGCACAGAGTCGGACACGACTGAAGCAACTTAGCAGCAGCAGCAGCAGCAGAACACAAATGACAACAAATAAATTATAAGTATTATTATTTTCCATAATCTGGGCAGCCTAGAAGAAAATAATCAAGAGAGGTGTAATGGAGGAGGTAAAAACTAAATGAAGTTTGAAGAGTAGGTAGCTTTGAGTAAGAATTTGAGGGCTAGAAATTTCAGAAGAGTATCAGCTGAAGTCAAGGCAGAGAAAATGAGAGTAATGAAAGCATCGGGAAAATTACAGCCTGATACAACCAGTGCCTTGATTCTCCAGCTTAGATGCACATTGAAACTACTCAGGGAACATGAACTATCCAACACCATGACCCAAACAAGACCAAATGAAACAGGATATCTGCCATGTGATGTTATTACTAAGACTGGTTAATGTTTGGTGCCAACCAGGGAAGTTTATCTTTAGTCTGGAGTGGCAGTAAAAACAGCACTATAGTTTAGTAGAATAAGTTGTGGATATACAGTCATGTGGGGCTTCCCTGGTGGCTCAGAGGTAAAGAATCTACCTGCTAATGCAGAAAATGCAGGTTCAATCCTTGGGTTGGGAAGATCCCCTGAAGAAGAAAATGGCCACCAACTCCGGTAATCTTGCCTGGAAAATCCCATAGACAGAAGAGCCTGGTGGGAGACAGTCCACAGGGTTGCAAAGAGTTGGAGATGACTTATCGACTCAACAACAACACAAAGTGGTGTGGAAGGGATACAAATCCTGGCTGTTCCATTGAAGATCTGAACAAGTTTAGTAAGGGTCTACTATCCAGAATAAATAAAAATTATTACAAGTCAGTAACAAAAAGACCAAAAAAAAATCTATATTTTTAAAGGGCAAAAGAACTGAAAATAGACATTTTTCTAAAGCAGGGGGTCCTGAACCTCCAGGATCTAATGCCTGATGATATGAGGTGGAGCTAATAATAGAAATAAAGTACACAATAAATGCAATGCATTTGAATCATCTCCAAACCATCCCTCATTACTCCAGTCCATGGGAAAAACATGTCTTCTATAAACCTGGTCCCTGGTGCCAAAAAGGTTGGGGACCACTGCTCTAAAGAACATATATAAATGGCCAATATGAACAAAAGACACAATATCATTAACCATTAGGATAATGCAAGTGAAAGCCACAATAAGATTCTACTTCATACTTATTAGGATGACTATCTTTTAAAAAGGACAAAATATTGTTCGTGAGGATATGGAGAAAATGTAACCTTATATGCTGCTGGTAGGAAGGTAAAATGGCACAGAAGCTGTAGAAAAGAGTTTTGTAGTTCCTCTAAGAATTGAACATAGAATTACCATATGACCCAGCAACTGCATTCCTTTGTTATTCTCAAAAGAATTTAAAACAGGTACTTATATAAATACTTCTCTATCAACTTCATAGCTTCACTACAGGGACAAAATGTGATGAGTGGAAAAATAAATTTGGTATAACCATTCAATGGGATAATACCCAGACGTGAAAAGAAAATGAAGTACTAATACATACTACAGGGTGAATGAACCCCAAAACCATTATGCCAAGTGAAACAAGTCAGACCCAAAAGGCAACATACACTGTGATTCCATTTATATGAAATATCCAGGATCAGTAAATTTAAACAGAAAGTCTATGACTGTGGGGGAGGAGAAAATGAAGAGTTACTACTTAAGGTGTACAGGTATTATTTTGTATTTTTTGTGGTGTTAAAAATGTTATCAGATACATGACTTGCAAATAAATACACGACTTGCAAATAAATACACGACTTTCTCATTCTGCACATTGTCTTTTTACATTAGTGATACTGCCATTTAATGCACAAATGTCCATTTTGGTAAAGCCCAATGTGTCATTCTTCTGTTGCTTGTTGTCATTTCTAAAATCTATTGCAAAGTTCAAGGTTATAATGATTTATCCCTATTTCTTATAGTGTTGGCTCATATTCAGGTGTTTAATACATTTTGAGCTAATTTTTAAAAAATGGTTTGAAGTAAGGGTCCAATTTCATTCTTCTGAATGTAGGTAACAAGTTGTCCCAGCAACATCTATAGAGAAAATTATCCTTTCCTCATTGAATAATTTTAGCACTCTTGTGGGAAATCAATTGGCCAAAGATGAATGGGTTTATTTATGGATTCTCAATTCTATTCCACTGGTCGATATGTCTTCTTTAGGTCGGTGCCTCACTGTTCTGATTACTGCAGCATTGGAGCAAGTTTGGAAATCAGGAAGAGTGTCCTCCAACTTTGTTCAATTGTTTTCAACATTGACTAGTTTTGACTATTCTAGGCTGTTGGGGGCCGGCGTGAGGCACTCTGCCCATGGCAAAGGTCATGAGGAAGGAGGCTCGACATACGCAAGGGCGGGATCGAGCCTCAGGAGTCCCCCTGGAAATCCTCGAGCATCTACCCCCATAACCAGAGCCTGCCTACTTTACTACTTTGTGCTCTCCCCTACACCTCTGACTTTACGGGGGGCTGTCCCCCACCACCTCTTTCAGAGAAGGAGATAACTTACAGCTCCAGTTAATAATAATTCCTGGGCATGATAGGAGTGTTTCAACCTACAAACTCCTCTGAAGGTTCTCTAGCCTGCCTGACAGGCTTGTCCGGCCACATGTGATTGTTCACAGCCTCCCAACCGTGAGAGGCACGAGATGCTTTAAACCTTCTAAAAACAGGTTCCTTAGAAAAGTTAGAAAACTATTAGTATAAGTATAATGGGCTGATTAGAAATTGTGTTGGTGAAGGGTTTTTCATTTGTTTAGCCAATGTTTGTTGCTAAGTCTCCACATCTCCTGCCCTTATACACATTAATGAATATATAGAAGAAATAAGTATTAACCTTTGATATTAATCACATTGGACCTTAGGCTAAGTAAATTCTTTCCTTAATTAAAACCCACTACACCCTCACCCTATAGGAATGTAACTTTATTTGGGTGGCGTCTGTTTTAAGAATAATCACCCCTGGAGAAATAAGTGTCCTGGTTGACTGACCGCTGTCACAAGGAGAGGGTCATAAATTGTCAGCAGGCCCCCTGGCCAGAAGATGATGTAACACCCTTAAGACCTCTGTATACATTTGTATGAAGCACCTGACTTTGATAAAAGTCAGGACTGCTGACCCCGCATGACTTTTGCATAACATCTCAGTGTATAAAAGTAGACCATGGAAAATAAAGAATTGGGATCAGTTTCTCGAAATACTGGTCTCCCCATGTCGCTTTCTCACTCTGGCTGAGTCTCCATCTGGAGCGCGGAACCCGCCAGGCTTACTAATTATACCTGGGCTTCTAAGATCCGACCAGGGAGGCCTCAGTGTCTCCTCTCCTTCGGGAGAACAGAAGGACGCCTGCGGCCTACATAAGTGGTGCAAACTTCTTGTCTTGAAGTTTTATTGGTCTCCCGCGTAAACCAAGCTACTCAGCCTCTTTTCTCCACTGAATTTTCCTACTGAGCTATCCTCATTCTATTACTTTTTATATCTTTGATGAATATTTAAATAGTCGCCAAAGCCATCTCCCCTTCGAATACCCTGGATCAGCCGGGGCTGGACCCTGGCACTAGGCCACTTGGAAGTCACTATGGTTTGGGGATGGACTTTTCCAATTCTGCACAAAGACCATTGGAATTCTGGTAGAAATTCGACTGAATCTGTAGATAACTTTGGGTAGTACTGACATCTCAACAGTATTAAATATTCTAATCCATGGACACAACATATCTTTCCATTTATTTAGGTGTTCTCTAATTTTCTTCAATAATGTTTTAGAATTTTCAGTGTATATATATCTTGTACTTCCTTGTATTTTGTTCTTTCAAATGCCCCTGTAAATGGATTTGTTTTCTCAATTTTCTTTTCAGACTGCTTATTGCTGACTTTGTCTCACAAATGATTTTTTGCATGTTGGTGTTGTACCCTACAGCTCTGTCAAATTCATTTATTAGGTGGAGCAATTTTTTTGTGTGGGTTCTTTGGATATTTTTGTGTGTAAGATCATGTCATCTATGGTGTATTTAGGCTTTTCTATATATAAGATTATATTACCTCCAAATAGGGACAATTTAACTTTCTTTCCAGTTTGAATGTGTTTTATCTCTTTTTCTTGCCTAACTGCTGACTAAAACTTCAAGCCAAATGTTGAATAGCAGTGGTAAAAGTGGACATCCTTGTCTTATTTCTGATTTAGGGAAAAAGGTTTTGGTCTTTCACCACTGAGTATGATGTTCAGTTCAGTTCAGTCGCTCAGTCATGTCTGACTCTTTGCGACCCCATGAATTGTAGCACGCCAGGCCTCCCTGTCCATCACCAACTCCCAGAGTTCACTCAAACTCACGTCCATCGAGTTGGTGATGCCATCCAGCCATCTCATCCTCTGTCGTCCCCTTTTCCTCCTGCCCCCAATCCCTCCCAGCATCAGAGTCTTTTCCAATGAGTCAACTCTTTGCATGAGGTGGCCAAAGTATTGGAGTTTCAGCTTTAGCATCAATCCTTCCAATGAACACCCAGGACTGATCTCCTTTAGAATGGACTGGTTGGATCTCCTTGCAGTCCAAGAGACTCTCAAGAGTCTTCTCCAACACCACAGTTCAAAAGCATCAATTCTTTGGCGCTCAGCTTTCCTCACAGTCCAACTCTCACATCCATATATGACCTCTGGAAAAACCATAGCCTTGACTAGATGGACCTTTGTCGGCAAAGTAATGTCTCTGCTATCTAGGTTGGTCATAACTTTCCTTCCAAGGAGTAAGCATTTTTTAATTTCATGGCTGCAATCACCGTTAGCTATGGTTTATTTACAGATATCTTTTATTGTATTAAGGAATTCTCTTCTTATTCTAGGTATCCTTCAATGCTTAGCCAAACTACTGACAATTCTGCCTTAACCTTCACTTCCTGCTTACACAAAATGCAGAGATCAGCCAGAAGTGCAAGCCTGGTGTACATTGAGATTTTTCTGTGCATGTATTCAGCCCTGGGAATGTGTATTGAACTCTACATGAATAATAATGACTACCATTATTTGGATTAATTTCTAATATCCTTTTCTAGTACTTTCTATTTATCCTTCTTCATTCACACTTTTGACCTTAACTGAAACATCCTTCTGCACTCATAACCTTATTCCTGTCCTATATCTCCTCATACTAAGTATTATTCTTTCTGAAACTTCTTTCTGGAAATATAATAGATAATTTTCATGGTAAATTACATATGTTGTTACCTATAGGATGCACTGAATTTCCCTTTACAAGAAATTTACTGACTGCATTCCCATGTAGCAGTGGGTAACAAACTGCCTATTCATCCTCCTCTCTGGCCATGCTCCTCTACTTCAGGATGGTATATCTCACTGGGCTGGCTCTCCTCTTCCCTGCAGGCACTTCTTCCCCAATTCATTGTCATTCCTAAACCCGAGATGTACAGATTTATTCTCTGAATCTTGCACTGTTGGTTTGACACCAGATGATTTTATTTCATGTCACTCAGTGAGCTTCATCTATATGCATTGGAAAAGCTATCAGCACCACCGAGAAATATCGAGGCAATTATCATATCTCTCCTCTTCCTCCTTCCCTTATTCAGATATCTTATCATTCTTTTGGCAACTCATTATTTGAATTGTACTGAGTACTGATTTCAAAAATTATTTATTGAGTTCTTAATGTGCAAGACACCACATGAAGCATGCACAGGTCAGAGGATTCTATATGCCTTTGTTGAAATAACATGGAATTTAAAATTGTAAAAAATATCCTTTTCTTGTTGTTCCCTTGCTTAGTTGCATCTGACTCTTTGTAACCCCATGGACTGCAGTACATCAGGCTTCCCTGCCCTTCACTGTTTCCCAGAGTTTGCTCAAACTCATTACCATTGAGTTGATGGTGCTATCCAGTCCTCTCATCCTCTGTCACCCTCTTCATGACCATCGTATAAATCTAGCCAACAAAATCATCAATTTACTACTATTTTGGAACCCTATAACATAGACTTTCACACAGATGATTTTAGGATATTCAAAGGAACAAATGAATGACACAGTTTAAATATTAAAAAGAATTTCTGAAAAAATAAAGGTAAAAATGAAATAAGATTAAACAGCTAATGAAATAAATTACTAGATCTCTTTACAAGTATTCTCATTAAACTTAAAACTGTAATGGATTGAATAATCTCTATACTACATAGGTTACAAATGAATGGGTGATTTTGAAGATAGTATTACAAAATTCAGAATGCAACATAGCAAAATAAGACATAAAAAAGGAAGAGCATTTAAGAGACAAAAATACGTTGAGAAATTGCATATATTATAGAGCCCTACTGAGACTATCCAAAAGCTCCAAAAGGGAAATGAATGATAGAGAATACTTTAATAAAGAACCAGAGAATTTTCTGTAAAGATGTATCTTATTTATTGAAAGTGTATTAACACTAAGCTGGATAAATAAATATAAATCAACGGTAAAGCATATTCTAGTGAAACTGATGAGTATCAAAGGTTATTTTAAACTGTTTTAACCATTTAAAAGTACAATTCAGGAGCTTTAAGTACATTCATATAGTTGTGCAACTGTCATCACCATTCATCTCCAGAACGTTTTCACTTTCCCAAACTGAAACTCCACACATTAAACAGTAACTCCCAACCCTCCCTTTTCTCAGCCCCTGACAACTAACACAATGCATTCTGTCTCTATGAATCTGACTATTCTATATACACCCCACGTAGCCAGAATTATACAATAATTGTTTTGTAGTGATTAGCTTGTTTAGCTTATTAGCATTATGTCCTCAAGGTCCACCCGAGTTACTGCACGTCAGGATATCCTTCATTTTTAAAACTGAAAAATTTTCTATTTTATACATATGTACATTTTGTTTATTAATAAATGGACAAACAATCAGGTTGCTTCTAACTTTTGACTATATTGAATAGCACTGCTATGAGTAGTAGTAGTGCTGAGTCGCTCAGTCATATCTGACTCTTTGAAGTCCCATGGTAATCCACCAGGCTCCTCTGGCCATGGAATTTTCTAGACAAGAATACTGGGTTGTCATTTCCTACTCCAGGGGATCTTTCTGACCCAGGAATTGAACCCACACCTCTTGCATTTCCTTCATTGGCAGGTGAATTCTTCACAACTGGCACCACCCTGGGAAGCCCCGTAATATGTTCAAGGCCCTGCTTTCAATTCTTTTGAGCATATAGACAGAACTGCTGGATCATATGACAACTCTATGTTTAATTTTTTTGAGGACCTGCCATCCATATACTGTTTTCCATAGTGCTGCAGTATTTTACATTTCCACCAGCTGTGCATAAGGGTTCCAATTTCTCTACATCCTTGACAAAACTTTTTTCTTATTTTTAATAATAGCTATTCTATTATAAACAGTGCTGTAATGAACACTGGTGGTATGGGGAGGGAGGAGGGAGGAGAGTTCAAGATGGGGAACACATGTATACCTGTAGCAGATTCATTTTGATACATGGCAAAACGAATACAATATTGTAAAGTTAAATAAAATAAAAAAAATAATAGCCATTCTAATGATCTGAAGCAGTATCGTCAAAGATATTTTTAAATATTAAAAGCTTTTAGAGAGAATAGAAATATTACTGACAAGGAAATAAATTGATGGAAGACTTTTTATATTAAGAATGAAGTAAAATAAAGTAGAGCAACATCAAATTAAAAAGTCTGCACAGCAAAGGAAATCATTAACAAAATGAAAAGTTAACCTAATGAATGAGAGAAATTATTTGCAAATCATATATCTGATAAAGGGTTAATATCAAAAATATATAAAGAATTCATACAACTCAATAGCGAAAAAAATCATTAAACTGGGCAGAAGATCTGAATAGACACTTTTCTAAAGAAGACATACAAATAAAAATTGGTACATGAAAAGGTGCTCAGCATCACAAATCATCAGGGAAATGCAAATCAAAATCACAATAAGATATCACTTCACACATGTAATAATGTCTAGCATCAAAAGACAATAAAAAAATTATTGGCAAGAACATGGAGAAAAGGAAATTCTTGTGTACTGTTGGTGGGAATGTAAATTGGTATAGCCATTATGGGAAAAAAAAAAAAAAGTATAGAGTGCCTCAAAAAACCTAAACTAGGAATACAGTATGATCCAGCAATTCCATTTCTGGGTATCCACCAAAAAAAAAAAAAAAAAAAAAAAACCTAAAACACTGACTGGAAAAGAATGTATGTACCCTACATGTTCACTGCAGCATGATTTACTATAGCTAAGATATGAAAATAAATTAAATGTCCATCAATGAATGAACGGACCAAGAAGCTGTGGTGGATGTACACAATGGCATACTATTCAGCCATTAAAAAGGAATGAAATCTTGCCATCTGTGACAACATGGATGGGCCCTGAAGATATTATGTTTAAGTGAAATAAGTCAGACAGAGAAGGCAAATACTATAGGAACCCACTTGTATGTGGAATCTAAAAAACAAAACAAAAAAATCACCAAGCTCAGAGATACAAAGAATAGTAATGGCTGCCATAGTCAGGAAATGGGGAGTGGGCAAAATGAGAAGGAGGTCAAAAGGTACAAACTTCCAACTATAAACTAAGTAAGTCACGGGGATATACTATATAATATGATGTCTACAGTTAATAATACAGTATTGCATATTTGAAAGTTGCTAAGACAATAAATCTTAAAAGCTCTATAAGAAAAAAATTTGTCACTACTTACGTGATGGATGTTAACTAGACTTAAGTGGTGATCATTTTTCTTTTTTTGGCCATGCTGCACAGCATGTAAGATCTTAGCTCCCCAACCAGGGATTAAACCCATGCCTTCTACAGAGGAAGCACTGGACCTCCAGGGAATCCCCTGTGGTGATAATTTTTCAATACATACAAATCTCAGATCATTATGTTATATACCTGGAACTAATATGGTATCTGTCAATTATACCTCAATTAAAAACAACTTCTGGAAAAAACATAGGAGAAAATCTCTTGTGACCTTGTGTTAGGCAAAAATTTTTTAGGACAGAAAAAGCAGGAAGCACAACAGAAAATATATGATTTAAATCTCATCAAAATTTAAAAATTTGCACCCAGCACCTTATCTCTGCCCCAGGGGCACTGGCATCGTCTTGGCACCTGTGCATAAGAAGCTCCTGCTGATGGCTGGGACTGATCACCTACTGCTGTACCTCTGCAAGGGGTGGCCCCACCAATCTGGGCAACTTTGCCATGGCCACTTTTGATGCCATTTCCAGGGTATACAATTATCTCACCCCTGATCTATGGAAAGAGAGACAGATCACCAAGTCTCTGTATCAGTAATTCACTGATCTTCTTGTAAAGACCCACCCCAGAGTTTCCATGCAGAGAACCCAGGCTCCAGCTGTAGCCACCACAGTTTTATATGAGAAAAAATAAAGTGAATGAAGCTGGTTCTTAAAAGACAATACAGGGGGGTGATCCCAAGACAGTGGATGAATGGGATGGGGAGACCACTTTCTCCCCAACAAACACATCAAAAGATCATCTGTATGTGGAGCAACTCTCACAGAATGACTTCTGAACACTGGCAGAGGACCCCAGATGCCCAGAAAGGCAAACCAGTCTTCTCAGAATGAGGCAAGGCAAAAGATAAAGATGAAAAGGGAGACAAAGGATTTCAGGACAGGGACCAGGGACCATCCTGAGGAGGGAGTCGTGAAGGAGAAGTTTCCATATAGTAGGAAACCCTCTCACAGGCGGGGTCAGTAAGGAGCTTAGGAACCTCAGATGGAAGCATAATCAAGAAAACTGACCACAGAAATCAAAAAGAATGGCAATTTCCAGCTGAGAAGTGGCTCACATGCTTGTGTATGCCCACAGCCAGTGCGGGCTGAGTGTGGAGGTGTGGGCTGTGTCATCAGTCCTCAGGGAAAAGCCTGAGGCCACTCTGAGGGGGCTAATGTGACACAGCACAGACAGAAAAACTATGGGACTGCCAGAAAAACAAAGAGAAACAGAGGACCATTCCCTCAGGAAGGTTCTAACGCAGCACTCTGACCCCTGGTGTGCTCACAGAACAAAGGATCGTGTCCTGGAAAATACTGAAGGGGGGATGAGCCTGTTGCCATTTATGGCCCCAGAAGCAGAGAGGCAAGTGCAAGACAGCCAGAGGTAGAAAGTAAGAGATCACTGCAGTTTTGGCCCCAGAGATGGCATCAGCCACCAAGCTGTGAACAGACAGCCAGTTACTACCCATATCTTCCTGGGATCCTGGAAGGCTCAGATCTGCCAAGAGTGTCATAGCCTTAGACCACCTCCCCTAAGGAGCACAGCCCACCTGGGACTGTGCTCTTGCAGCATACCCAGGAGCCTGGCCCTGGAAGGTGCATGCGCACATTGGATTGTGGCAACCCCTGTGTGGTCCAACCACTGTGAGCGCTCCCCCCACACACCAGCAGCATTTGCAGAGTCCCTCCCTCTCCAAGGGATTAGATCTGACGGGCAGAGTGCCTTAAGAACTCTGGTGGAGGTTTGTAACACTGTACAGGTGGCAGTGATCAAAACCATCCCCAAGAAAAAGAAATGCAAAAAGGCAAAATGGTTGTCTTGAGGAGGCCTTACAAATAGCTGAGAAAAGAAGAGAAGCAAAAAGCAAGGGAGAAAAGGAAAGATATACCCATCTGAATGCAGAGTTCCAAAGAATAGCAAGGAGAGATAAGAAAGCCTTCCTAAGTGAACAATGCAAAGAAATAGAGGAAAACAATAGAATGGGGGAAGACTAGAGATCTCTTCAAGAACATTTCATACAAAGATGGGCACAATAAAGGACAGAAATTGTATGGACCTAACAGAAGCAGAAGATATTAAGAAGAGGTGGCAAGAATACACAGAAGGACTATATAAAAAAAGATCTTCATGACCCAGATAACCACAATGGTTTGATCACTCACACCTGAGAGACAGACATCCTGGAATGCAAAATCAAGGAGGTCTTAGGAAGTATCACTACAAACAAAGCTAGTGGAGATGATGGAATTTCAGCTGAGCTGTCTCAAATCCTAAAAGATGATGCTGTTAAAATGCTTCACTCAATATGCCAGCAAATTTGGAAAACTCAGCAGTGACCACAGGACTGGAAAAGGTCAGTTTTCATTCCAAACCCAAAGAAAGGCAAAGCCAAAGAATGCTCAAACTATAGCACACTTGTACTCATTTCACATACTAACAAAGTAATGCTCGAAACTGAGGGCTTACATCTGGAAGTAACTTACAGGCTGGATTTAGAAAAGGCAGAGGAACCAGAGATCAAATTGCCAGCATTTACTAGATCATAGAAAAATCAAGAGAATTTCAGAAAAACATGTACTTCTGCTTCATTGACTACATTAAAGCCTTTGCCTGTGTGGATCACAACAAACTGGAAAATTATTAAAGAGACGGGAATACCAAACACCTTACCTGCCTCCTAAAAAGCCTGTATGCAGGTCAAGAAGCAACAGTCAGAACTAGACATGGAACAATGGACTGGTTCCAAATTGGGAAAGGAGTACATCAAGGCTGTACATTGTCACCCTGCTTATTTAACTTATATGCAGAAGACATCAGGCGAAATGCCAGGTTGGATGAAGCACAAGTTGGAATCAAGATTGCTGGGAGAAATGTCAATAACCTCAGATATGCAGATGACACCACCCTAAGGGCAGAAAGCAAAGAGGAACTAAAGAGCCTCTTGATGAAAGTGAAAGAGGAGAGTGAAAAAGCTGGCTTAAAACTCAACATTCAAAAAATGAAGATCATGGCATCCAGTCCCATGCTTCATGAAAAAGAGATGGAGAAACAATGGAAACAGTGACAGACTTTATTTTCCTGGACTTCAAAATCACTGCAGATGGTGACTTCAGCCATGAAATTAAAAGACACTTGCTCCTTGAAAGAAAAGGTATGACAAACCTAGACAGCATACTAAAAAGCAGAGACATTACTTTGCCGACAAAGGTCTGTAGAGTAAAAGCTATGGTTTTTCCAGTGGTCATGTATGGTTGTTAGAATTGGACCATAAAGAAGGCTGAGCACCAAAGAATTGACACTTTTAAACTGTGGTGTTAGAGAAGACTGTTGAGAGTCCCTTGGACTACAAGGAGATCAAACACTTGCAAGGAGACTGCAGCATGCCAGGCTTCCCTGTCCTTCACCATCTCCCAGAGCTTGCTCAAACTCATAGCCATTAAGTTGGCGATGCCATTGAACCATCTCATCCTTTGTTGTCCCTTTTTCCTCCTGCCTTCCATCTTTCTCAGCATCAGGGAAAAATGCCATAGAAAAAGAAAATTACAGGCCAATATCACAGATAAACACAGATGCAAAAATCCTCAGCAAAATTCTAGCAAACAGAATTCAACAACATATTTAAAAAATCATATATCATGATCAAGTGGGCTTTATCCAGGGATTCAAGGATTCTTCAATTTCTATAAATCAATCAGTGTGATACACCATATTAACAGATTGAAAGATAAAAACCATATGATTATTTCAATAGATGCAGAGAAAGGCTTTGACAAACTCAACATTCATTTATGATGGAAAAAAACTCTCCAGTAAGTAAGGATAGAATGAATTTACCTTAACATAATAAAAGCAATATACCACAAGCCCACAGCAAACATTATCCTCAATGGTGAATAATTGAAAGCATTTCCTCTAAAATCAGGAATAAGACAAGGCTGCCCACTCTCACCCTCTACTATTCAACATAGTTTTGAAAGTCCTAGCCACTGCAGAGGAGAAAAAGAACCAAAAGGAATTCAGTTTGGAAAACAAGAAGTAAAAATCTCAGTGTTTGCAGATGACATGATCCTTTACAAAGAAAACCCTAAAGATGCCACCAGAAAACTGCTAAAGCTAATCAATGAATATAGTAAAGTCACAGGATATAAAATTAATATGCAGAAATCCTTTGCATCTCTACACATTAATAATGAAAAAACAGAAACAAAAATTAAGGAAACAATCCCATTTACCACTGCAACAAAAAGAATAAAGTATCTAGGAATAAATTTACCTAAAGAGACAAAAGATCTACATACAGAAAACTATAAAAAACACTTATGAAAGAAATCAAAGATGATATTAATAGATGGAAAAATATATCATGTTCTTGGATAGGAAGAATCAATATATTGAAACTGTCTATACTATCCAAAGCGATCTATAGATTCAGTGCAATCCCTATCATATTACCAGCAGTATTTTTCACAGAACAAGAACAAATAATTTCACAGTTTGTATGGCAACACAAACTAGCATATTTAGCATATTCAAAAGCAGAGACATTACTTTGCCAACAAAGGTCCGTCTAGTCAAGGCTATGGTTTTTCCTGTGGTCATGTATGGATGTGAGAGTTGGACTGTGAAGAAGGCTGAGAGCCAAAGAATTGATGCTTTTGAACTGTGGTGTTGGAGAAGACTCTTGAGAGTGCCTTGAACTGCAAGGAGATCCAACCAGTCCATTCTGAAGGAGATCAGCCCTGGGATTTCTTTGGAAGGAATGATGCTAAAGCTGAAACTCCAGTACTTTGGCCACCTCATGCAAAGAGTTGACTCATTGGAAAAGACTCTGATGCTGGGAGGGATTGGGGGCAAGAGGAGAAGGGGACGACAGAGGATGAGATGGCTGGATGGCATCACTGACTCAATGGACGTGAGTCTCAGTGAACTCCGGGAGTTGGTGATGGACAGGGAGGCCTGGCGTGCTGCGATTCATTGGGTCGCAAAGAGTCGGACACGACTGAGCGACTGATCTGATCTGATGGCAACACAAAAGACCCCAAATAGCCAAAGCAATCTTGAGAAAGAAGAATGAAACTGGAAAAACCAACCTTCCTGACTTCAGACTATACTACAAAGCTAAAGTCATCAAGATAGTTATGGTGCTGGCACAAAAACAGAAATATAGATCAATGGAACAAAACCAAAAGTCCAGAGATAAATCCACGCACCTATGGACATCTCATCTTTGACAACAGAGGCAAAAGTATACAGTGGAGAAGATAGTATTAGCAACAAGTGGTGCTGGGAAAACTGGTCAACTACATGTAAAAGAATGAAATTGGAACACTTTCCAACACCATACACAAAAATAAATTCAAAATGGATTAAAGACCTAAATGTAAGACCAGAAACTATAAAACTCTTAAGAGGAAAACATAGGCAGAAAACTCGATGACATAAAGCACAGCAAGATCCTCTATGACCCACGTCCCAAAGTAATGGAAACAAAAACAAAAATAAACAAATGGAACCTAATTAAACTTAAAAGCTTTTGCATAATGAAGGAAACTACAAGCAAGATGAAAGACAGCCCTCAGAATGGGAGAAAATAATAGCAAAGGAAGCAAATGACAAAGAATTAATCTCCAAAACATACAAGCAGCTCATGCAGCTCAATAACGAAAAATAAACAACCCAATCAAAGAGTGGGCAGAAGACCTAAACAGACATGTCTCCAAAGAAGACATACAGATGGCTAATAAACACATTAAAAGATGCTCAAAATCAAAATCAGTCGTTATTAGACAAATGCAAATCAAAGCCACAATGAGGTATCATCTCACACCGGTCAGAATGGTCATCATCAAAAAGTATACAAACTTATAAATAATAAAAATAAATGCTGAAGAGGGTGTGCAGAAAAGGAAACCCTCTTACACTGTTGGTAGGAATGCAAACTGATACAACCACTATGGAGAACAGTATGGAGATTCCTTTAAAAACTACGAATAAAACCACCATACGACCTAGCAATCCCACTACTGGGCATATACTCTGAGAAAACCAGTACTGAAAAAGACACATGTACCCCAATGTTCATTGCAGCATTGTATCTGCAATAGCTAGGACATGGAAGCAACCTAGATGTCCATCAGCAGATGAAAGGATAAGGAAGTTGTGGTACATATACACAATGGAATATGACTCAGCTATAAAAAGGAAGACATTCTAGTCAGTTCTAATGAGGTGGATGAACATAGAGCCTAAAATACAGAGTGAATTAAGTTAGAAAGAGAAAGACAAATACCATATATTCACACATACATATGGAAACTTGAAAGATTGTACCAACGATCATACATGCAGGGCAGCAAAGGGGACACAGACATAAAGAACAGGCTTTTGAACTCAGTGGGAAAGAAGTTGTTGTTCAGTCGCTCGGTCATGTCTGACTCTTTGCAACCCCCCAGCAGGCCTCCCTGTCCTTCACCATCTCCTGGAGCTTGCTCAAACTCATGTCTATCGAGTCGGTGATGCCATCCAACCATCTCATCCTCTGTCGTCCCCTTCTCTTTCCACCTTCAATCTTTCCCAGCATCAGGGTCTTTTCTAATGAGTCAGCTCTTCACATCAGGTGGCCAAAGCAGTGGAGCTTCAGCATCAGTCCTTCCAATGAATATTCAGGGTTGATTTCCTTTAGGATTGACTGGTTTGATCTCCTTGCAATCCAAGGGACTCTCAAGAGTCTTCTCCAACACCACAGTTCAAAACCATCAATTCTTCAGCGCTCAGCTTTCCTCACAGTCCAACTCTCACATCCACACATGACTACTGGAAAAATCATAGCTTTGATTATATGGATCTTTGTTGGCAAAGTAATGTCTCTGCTTTTTAACATGTTGTCTAGGTTTGTCAACCTAACTTTCCTTCCAAGGAGCAAGTGTCTTCTAATTTATTGACCATGGTTATGGTCCACAGTGATTTTGGAGCCCAAGAAAGAAAATCTGTCACCGTTTCCATTGTTTCCCATTTATTTTCCATAAAGTGATGGGACCAGAGGCCATGATCTTACTTTTTCAAATGTTGAGGTTTAAGGGGCTTTCCTGGTAGCTCAGAAATAAAGAATCTGCTTGCAATGCAGAAGACACAGGCTCAAGACCTCCTGGAGAGGTCAGCCTTCTTTATGGTGCTCAGCTTTTTTTATAGTCCAACTCTCACAACTATATATGACTACTGGAAAAAACCATAGCTTTGACTACATGGACCTTTGTTGGCAAAGGAATGTCTCTGCTTTTTAATATGCTGTTTAAATTTGTGATAGCTGTCCTTCCAAGGAACTAGCATCTTTAATTTATGGACTGTCCATAGTGATTTTGGAGGTCAAGAAAAGAAAATCTTTCACTGTTTTCACTTTTTCCCCATATATTTGCCATGAAGTGATGGGACCAGATGCCATGATGTTAGTTTTGTGAATGTTGTTTTAAGCCAAGTTTTTTCACTCTTCTCTTTTACCTTTATCAAGAAATTCTTTATTTCCTCTTCACTTTCTGCCATTAGGGTGGTATCATCTGCATATTTGAAGTTGTTGATATTTCTTCCAGCAATCTTGAGTCTAACTTGAGATTCATCTAGCCGGGCACTTCCCATGATGTACTCTGCAGAGAAGTTAAATAAGCAGGATGACAATATACAGCCTTGATGTTCTCCTTTCCCGATTTGGAACCAGTCCATTGTTCCACTCCCAGTTCTAACTGTTGTTTCTTGACCTGCATACAGGTTTCTCAGAAGACAGGTAAGATGGTCTGGTATTCCCATCTCTTTAAGAAATTTCCACAGTTCTTTGTGATCCACACAGACAAAGGCTTTAGCATAGTCAATGAAGCAGAAGTAGATGTTTCTCTGGAATTCCCATGGTTTCTCTATGATCCAGAAAATGGTGGCAATTTGATTTCTGGGTTTGCCTTTTCTAAACCCGGTTTGTATATCAGGAAATTCTCAATTCACATACTGCTGAAGCCTAGCTTGAAGGATTTTGAGCATTACCTTGCCAGCATGTGAAATGAGTGCAACTGTACAGTAGTCAGAACATTCTTTGGCACTGCCCTTCTTTGGGATTGGAATGAAAACTGAATTTTCCAGTCTCGTGGCCACTGCTGGGCTTTCCAAATTTGCTGGCATATTGAGTGCAGCACTTTCACAGCATCATCTTTTAGGATTTGAAATAGCTCAGCTAGAATTCCATCACCTCCACTAACTTTGTTTGGAGTAATGCTTCTTAAGGTGCACTTGATTTCACACCAGGATGCCTGGCTCTAGGTGAGTGACCACACCATTGTGGTTATCCGGGTCATGAAGACCTTTTTTGTATAGTTATTCTGTGTATTCTTGCCGCCTCTTCTTAGTATTTGTGCTTCTATTAGGTCCTTACAGCTTCTGTCCTTTATCATGCCCATCCTTGCATGAAATGTTCCCAATTTTCTCAAAGAGATATCTAGTCTTTCCTGTTCTTTTTCCTCTATTTCTTTGCACTGTTCACTTAAGAAGACTTTCTTACTTCCTTGTGCTATTCTCTGGACCTCTGCATTCAGTTGGGTGTATTTCTACCTTTCTTCCTTGCTTTTCACTTCTCTTCTTTTCTCAGGTGTTTGTAAAGCCTCCTCAGTTTGCCTTCTTGTATTTCTTTTTCTTTAGGATGCTTTTGGTCACCACCTCCTATACAGTGTTATGAGGTTGGGGCTGTGTCCCTGCCGTGTCAGTTGCTTGGTCCAAGATATACCAGTACAGTTGCCTACAGGCTATTAGGCAGGGGTAGGGCTGGGTCCTGAGGCTAATAAGCTAGAGAGAGGATTCCAAAATGGCACTTTTCAGCAGCAGTGTCCACAATGGTAGAAGGAGTTCCCAAAAACCAATGCTGCCTGTCTTTCCAGAAGATTCTCCAAGATCAGCAGGTAGGTCTGACTCAGGCTCCTTTCAAATTATTCCTTCTGCCCTGGGTACCAGAATATGTGAGATTTTGCATGTTTCCTTTAAGAGTAGAGTTTCTATTGCACACAGCCCTCTGGGACTCCCCAAGCAAGCCCCATTGCCCTTCAAAGCCAAATGTTCTGGGAGCTTATCTTCCTGGCACAGGACCCACAGGTTGGCAAGCCTAAAGTGGAGTTCAGATCCCTCAATCCTTGGTGAGAACCTGTGCAATTGTAGTCCTTCTCCCTTTCATGGGTCACCCACTCGTATGGTACTCGACTATATAATAAGTCCACTTGTCTTACCTGTCTCATCATGGTTTCTTCTTTATGTCTTTAGTTGTCAAAGATCTTTTCTGGTAGGTCCCCCAGCACTTTTCATTGACAGTTGTTCTGTAAATAGTTGTAATTTTGCAGGAGACATGAAAGATGTAGGTTCAATCCCTGGGTCGGAAAGATCTCCTGGAGGAGGGCATGACAACCCACTCCAGTTTTCTTGCCTGAAGAATCCCATGGACAGAGGAGCCTGGTGCACTACAGTCCATAGGGTCACAAAAAGTCAGACACAACAGAAATAGCACGCACACACAACAAAGTCTTAGCCTATATCATATTCTATATACCCGAGAAGCCTCATTTAACTTTTTTGTAAAGTAGGTCTTCTGGCAATAAATTAATGTTTTCCTTGCCGAGAGAGCCTTTATTTATTCTTTCATTTTGAGGACTATTTTTTCTGAGTTGATAATTCTCAGTTGACCATTTCTTTCTGAGAACTTTAAAGATTTCATTCCACAGTCTTTTTGTTTGCATGGTTTTAATGGGAATTCTGCTGTAATTCTTATATGTGTATCTCTGTAGGCAGTGTATGTTTTTTCTGTCTAGCACAAATTCCTGCCCTTTCCCCATGGGTAGTACTCCTCCTCCTCCCCCACCCTTTTTCCTCTTTTCAAGGTGTGAAGAAATTTTATCAGCACCCTCAAGCTAAAGGTTCTGATTATATAGTCCATGCAGATTAAGGCTTTTGTTCCATAAGGGAAATAGAAGAGATGGGATTAAGTGGAGTTTCTCTAAAGGCTGCTGTTCCCTACTCCATCCAGCACCACAGGGAGGCTCTGTTAGGGTATTCCATTTCTTCACACATTTCTCAAAAGCCAAGCCTGCAAGAAAGTGTGAACCACTAGTATCTGTGGTCTCAGGGGCCCCATCTTATATTCTCACACTAGTCTATACTTTGTCATTAGGAATTCATTAAAAATGTGTTTATTCTTCATACCAGCTTCTATGGCTTTTAGTGATATCTCTTCTAGTTAAGCCTAGATCCTGGAGCCATGCTGTTGCCTGTCTCTCTCTAGATTTCAAATTAGCCATTTGCCCTGGAACCTGAAGTTGCTTATGGGTTCAAGAACTGCAGTGCCAATCTGCAGTATGTATAGCAATTTTATTGTTGCAATGATAACAGTGGTGCTCCTTCCAGTTATCAACATCTGTAAGACGAAATTGGAAGTCTTCTCTTCATTCATCTATCATTTCATTGTCTAATCTGAATTTGTCTTTCCTTGAAGTACTGGACAAGTCATTTTTTTAAATTGAAGTACAGCTGGTTTACAATATAAATTTCAAGTGTACAACATGAAAATGTTAGTTGCTTAGTCATGTCCAACTCTTTGAGACCCTATGGACTGCAGCCCGCCAGGCTTCTCTGTCCATGGGATTCTCCAGGCAATAATACTGGAGGGAGTTGCCATTTCCTTCTCAAGGAATCTTCCTGAACGTGGTATCGAACCTGCATCTCCTGCTTAGCAGGCAGATTCTCTACCACTGAGATACCTGGGAAGGCTACACATAGTGATTCACAATTTTTAAAGGTTATACTCAATTTACACTTATTATAAAATACTAATTATATTCCCTGTGCTGTGCAATACACACTTGTAGCTCATTCATTTTATATGTAGTAGTTTGTACTTCCTAATTCCCTGTCTTGCCCCTCCTTCTTTCCCTCTTCCTAGGGGTAACCACTGCTGCTAAGCTGCTAAGTCACTTCAGGCGTGTCCGACTCTGTGGGACCCCAAAGACAGCAGCCCACCAGGCTCCCCCGTCCCTGGGATTCTCCAGGCAAGAACACTGGAGTGAGTTGCCATTTCCTTCTCCAATGCATGAAAGTGAAAAGTGAAAGTGAAGTCGCTCAGTCGTGTCCGACTCTTAGCAACCCCATGGACTGCAACCTACCAGGCTCCCTGTCCATGGGATTTTCCAGGCAAGAGTACTGGAGTGGGGTGCCATTGCCTTCTCCGAGGGGTAACCACTAGTTTGTTCTTATGAGTCATATTTTCTTAAACTATGGAGAATTTGTTACAATTATGTCTTCAGACTTTATATCTTCATGTTTTATTTCCTTGATCCCCTTAAGTCCTTCTATTGGAATGTTGGAGCCTCTTAGCTCATTTATATCTTTAATATCTTGTGTCTGTGTGCTTCATTATGTATGAGTTTCTCAGTATGACTGTCCATCTTTGACAACATTGAGATATTCTAATAATTAAATAAAGTCTAGGGTTTATTTCATATAGTAACATTTTCATTTTAGTGGCCATTTTTTCCGAAATACTAATGCAATATTTTTATATCTCTGTGATCTTGTTTTTTTTTTTTTCCCTGCCATGTTACCTGTTTGTTGTAAATGGAAATTATGCCTTCATTTAATCCTTCTGAATGTCTTTAACTATATCTATTTAAAAGATTTTGTCATTCTAGTTCATAATGTGAATTTTCATTCAGTTATTCCTCTTCTGATTACTGAATTTTTTTGGTCTGTCTTTCCTCATATGTTTTGAAATTATGGCTCACAGACTAATTTGAATTGGGTTCTTTCTTGTTTGCTTTGTTTTTTCCTCTTTCTGCTCCTCTGTCCTCATATATCTCTGTCTGGAAATTGTCTTCATGTGGGTGGGCCTTGTGATTTCTTCCCCAGAGTGTTCAGCAAAGTGCTGCCTCAATACTAGGGAAAATTAAACATGACTAAAGACTGCTCTGGTCTTGACTAATGAAGCTTTAAAACAAAACCTGAAAGTAACCTAATTGCTCCCCAAATAAAGCTCAAGAATACTTTCAGGAATTCAAAAAGATTTCAAGCTTCTAACAGGGTAAAATTCATATTATATGGTTACGATAAAAAAAATTCCCAGGCATGTAAATAAGCAGAAAAGAATCCATAGTGAGTGGGAAAATCAATAAATTGAAACTACTGCAGAAATAACAGAATTAGACTATTAGGATGATAGACAGAGTTGAAAGGGAGGGATCACAGAGCAACATAAGGAAATATTTAGGGGTGACAATTTGTCCATTATACTCATTGTGCTGGTCATAGGTGTATACATATGTTAAAGCTTATCAAACTGTATACTTTACATATGTAAAGTATATTGTATATAAACTTGACTCAAAAATTCTGTTAAAAATTTAAACTGTGTGAGATTTAAACTCTGACCCTGAAATTTCATTTCCAGAAATCAGTCCTAAAGCAATACTTACCTGTATTCACAGAGGTAAAAGGTCAATGCACATTCCTGTTTGTAATAATAATAATTAAAAACAACCTAAAAATACCAGAAGCAAAGTAGAATTACTGTATATTTATATATTATACACTTATTTAAAAGAATGTGCCCAATCTATATGTGGATGAAAACACTTTCATAAAAATTAGTAATAGTAAATAAAGAAATTTGAGGGATCACTTTTTCTTGCAGATAGCAGACTGCTGCTAAGTGCTTCAGTCGTGTCCGACTCTGTGCAACCCCAGAGACGGCAGCCCACCAGGCTCCCCTGTCCCTGGGATTCTCCAGGCAAGAACACTGGAGTGGGTTGCCATTTCCTTCTCCAATGCATGAAAGTGAAAAGTGAAAGTGAAGTCGCTCAGTCGTGTCTGACCCTCAGCGACCCCATGGACTGCAGCCTTCCAGGCTCCTCCATCCATGGGATTTTCCAGGCAAGAGTACTGGAGTGGGGTGCCATTGCCTTCTGGACACCCTAAATGACTGTTGAAACTGGAAAAGTTAAATCAGTGGACATAGTATTTTTTTAAATTACCATTTTAAATACATTTCTGGAACTTGGAAAAAGAGGATTTTGCAAAGTCAAATGCCAAATGAAAGCTGGAATATAATGATGTGAGTGCCAAATCTGACTTTCACCCCGAGGGTTTCTGTTGAACTCCTGATGCTCCACTTTACAGATTACCTTTAACCTACAGCCTATCCTTGGTGGGGATTTTAGTTTAGAATTATATATAAACTGGGACTATTGGTTCTGAGTGGAAAGGAAAATTTTATGGTCACAACATCAAAGAGGATTTCTAAATTCCAGCTTCTTTATGTGATTCTGAACATATCAAGTGGGGAATTTAATTTTAAAGTTCCATGTTGGCTGTGCTGCAGGACAAGTGATAGAGATGGGTGCAAATTTACTTGAGGGATACAATTTCAAGTTTCAAAGTATTCCCACTGATAAAAATTCTAAGAAAAATGAACCACAGATACTAAAAAGAAAATCAAACACATAGAGACAAATCTCACCATGAATGAGAAACAAGGTCAAAATCAAGAATCAGAAATGCCAGATATTTGATACTGGGATTATTAGTTACCAAAAATAAAATAGCTTATTTATATACATTTTTAGAAATAAGGGAAGTTTGCAATGTAAACTTGTATCGAGGAATAAGACTTACTGAGCACAATGAAGTCATTTGAGAAAAAAAACCCAGAAATTGTAGAAATGTCATAAACACATGAACACACACATGTAATTGAAGTCCGAAATTTCAAGGATGAATTAAACAAGTGACTAAATACAGTTTTAGAGAGAACTGATAAATTTTATTATTTTTAATTTTATTTTATTTTTTAACTTTACAATATTGTATTGGTTTTGCCATATATCAAAATGAATCTGCCACAGGTATACATGTGTTCCCCATCCTGAACCCCCCTCCCCCCTCCCTCCCCATACCATCCCTCTGGGTTAAATCAAAGAAGTTAATCAGTTTGCAGTTCTAAACACAAATAGATTAAAAATACTAGAAAGAGGATAAGAGATAAGAATGATAGAAGATACAATACATGTTTAATCAGAGTTGCAAAAGTCCACAGATGATGAAGAAGAGGTAATACTGTAAAATATCTTTCAGGAATTCCAATAAATACAAAGCAGATTAATAAAAAATGAATATAAATCTAGCCACATGATAGTGAAACTACCATGAATACCAAATGTATGGAGTATAGAAAAGAAATTTTAAGTGATCAATTATCTACCTGGGAATGACAATGAAATTGGGCTTGTCTTCATGACAACCAGAAGAAAGCCAGAAGATAGTGAGCCTAGAGAAACTATATATGTAGAATTCTATACTCAGGGCAATTGTCTTTCAAGTAGGCATTAAATAAAAGCAATTTCTGACAAACAAAACAACAGAGAACCTAAAACCAATAGCTTCTCACTAAAAGTCTTATCTAAAAAGTGTGCATAGAGTAATAGGGAACTAATCTAAGGTGAAATGTCTGAGATGCAGGAAGCAGTGGCAGGAATGATCACCAATGACCATTGTGAGGTAGGGCTGTTGCTACATAATAGAAATAACGGAGAAAATGTGTGGCACTCAGGTGATCATCCGGGATGTATCTAGGCATGTAGTTACAGATGCCACATCCTATAAAGGACAGAAATTTAAGTCTCATATGCCTCAGTGATGAAGTCCTGGTTCACCTAGCAGAATGTGAGCTGATGTTGAAAGGAAGCTCTAACGGGTCTCAGGGAAGGGAGCTGAGGAATAGAAGTTACAGAGTAGAGACTAATCATAGCAGCAACAACTGTTAAGTCCCACTAGCCTTGTTTTTGTAGGTTGTGGCAGACACAAACTGCCAAGATTCTGCTTTAGTAAGACCTGCTGCCCAGGTGGCGCTAGTGGTAAAGATAGATCAGATCAGTCGCTCAGTCGTGTCCAACTCTTTGCTACCCCATGAATCGCAGCACGCCAGGCCTCCCTGTCCATCACCATCTCCAGGAGTTCACTCAAATTCTCGTCCATTGAGTCGGTGATGCCATCCAGCCATCTCATCCTCTGTTGTCCCCTTCTCCTCCTGCCCCCAATCCCTCCCAGCATCAGAGTCTTTTCCAATGAGTCAACTCTTCGCATGAGGTGGCCAAAATACTGGAGTTTCAGCATTAGCATCATTCCTTCCAAAGAACACCCAGGGCTGATCTCTTTTAGAATGGACTGGTTGGATCTCCTTGCAGTCCAAGAGACTCTCAAGAGTCTTCTCCAACACCACAGATCAAAAGCATCAATTCTTCAGTGCTCAGCTTTCTTCACAGTCCAACTCTCACATCCATACATGACCACTGGAAAAACCATAGCCTTGACTAGATGGACCTTTGTTGGCAAAGTAATGTCTCTGCTTTTGAATATGCTATCTAGGTTGGTCATAACTTTCCTTCCAAAAAGTAAGCGTCTTTTAATTTCATGGCTGCAATCACCATCTGCAGTGATTTTGGAGCCCAGAAAAATAAAGTCTGACACTGTTTCCACTGTTTCCCCATCTATTTCCCATGAAGTGATGGGACCAGATGCCATGATCTTCGTTTTCTGAATGTTGAGCTTTAAGCCAACTTTTTCACTCTCCTCTTTCACTTTCATCAAGAGGCTTTTGAGTTCCTCTTCACTTTCTGCCATAAAGGTGGTGTCATCTGCATATCTGAGGTTACTGATATTTCTCCCAGCAATCTTGATTCTAGCTTGTGCTTCTTCCAGTCCAGCGTTTCTCATGATGTACTCTGCATATAAGTTAAATAAGCAGGGTGACAATATACAGCCTTGACGTATTCCTTTTCCTATGTGGAACCAGTCTGTTGTTTCATGTCCAGTTCTAACTGTTGCTTCTTTACCTGCATATAGGTTTCTCAAGAGGCAGGTCAGGTGGTCTGGTATTCCCATCTCTTTCAGAATTTTCCACAGTAAAAAACTCCTACTACTTAATAAAAAATATAATTTAAAATGAGCAAAAAGTCTTGATCAAACACTTCATATAAGAAAATACATTAATGCCTACTAAATATTTAAAACATTTAACATCATTAACCATCAGGGAAATGCCAACTAAAATCACATGGATGCATGCACACTAAGTCGCTTCAGCCATGTCCTACTCTTTGCAACCCTATGGACCGTAGCCTCCAGGCTCCTCTGTCCACGGGATTCTTTAGGCAAGAATACTGGAGTAGGTTGCCATGCCCTCTTCCAGGAGATCTTCCCAACCCAGGGACTGAACCCACGTGTCTTACATCTACCTGTATTGGCATGCAGGTGGTTTACCACCAGCGCCACCAGGAAAGCCCCCAAATCATGTGGATATTTCACCAGAAACCAACCAAAAAAAAGTTTAAATTAGAAAGGCTGACTACACCAAAGGTTGGTGAGATGTGGAGCAAACAGAACTCTCAAACACTGTTGGTAGATCTGTCAAATGATATAACCCTTTTGGAAAAAATGTGACAATTTCTTATAAAACTTATGCCTACTATGACCCAATGATTCCAATACTAAATATTCCCAGGATAAATAAAAATATTTGTGCAAAACAGTTTTTACAAGAATGTTTATAGTAGCTTTATTACTAATAGTCCCAAACTGGAAACAACCCAACAGAATGGATAAGCAAGTGGAATGTATTCGTACAATGGTATATTAATATATTACTCAACAATAAAAAGAAAATAAATTACCGATACATGAACAACATGGATGGATCTCAAAAACACGCTGAATGAAATAATCTTGACACAAAATCTTGCATACCATTTGTTTCCATTTATGCAGTGTTTTACGAAGCAGAACAGTGGTTAACAAGTGGAAAAGTGGGGACAAGAATGACTGGAAAGGAACATGAGGTAGTTTGCTAGGGGTTTGGTAATATTCTATGTTTGAACAGGGATTTGGATTACATGGCAGTTTGACTTTATCAAAATTCACCAAATGACACTATTTCACCACATAGAATTACCTCAAAAGAAAGAGAGAAGGTATAGTCAAATTCTGAACTCTAGTTAATGATATGCATGCTAAAGCATTTAGGGTGAAGTATACTGATGTCTTTTTTTGAAATGGATTGATGGATCTATAGATAAGCCATGTATGTATACTAAAAAGTTAACAGTAAAATTCAGGTGTGCTTACATAGTGAAAGTGAGTGAAAGTCGCTCAGTTGTGTCCAACTCTTTGCGACCCCATGGACAGTCCATGGAATTCTCTAGGCCAGAATATTGGAGTGGGTAGCCCTTTCCCTTCTCCAGGGGATCTTCCCAACCCAGGGGTCGAACCCACATCTCCCACATTGCAGGCAGATTCTTTACCAGATGAGCCACAAGGGAAGCCCAAGAATACTAAAGTGGGTAGCCTGTCCCTTCTCCAGCAGATTTTCCCAACCCAGAAATCAAACTGGGGTCTCCTGCATTGCAGGCAGATTCTTTACCAACTGAGCTATCAGGGAAGCCTGTGATTATATAGATGCTGAACATAAAATTCTTTCAATTTTGTTGTAAAGAAATTTATTTCTAAATTAAATGAATGCTGCAAAACATTTGAAAATTGTTATAGTAAGTAGCAAAATACCAATAAAGTTAAAAACATTAAATGAATAACAGACAAATTAAAAATCAATAAAATTGATTCATGAATAAATAAAAAAATACATGACTAATTATTAAAAGAAATAAACTGGTAATCAAAATTTTTCCTCCACAACAGCAAAAAGACAAGAAATCTTTAAAAATTTTAAGATTAATTTTATAAAACCTTCAAGGAAGTGATAAGCCTTTTTATGCAAGTATTTTAAGAAAATAAAAAGATGACAAGATCAAATGTCCAGAACAGGCAAATCTATAAAGACAAAAAGTAGATTAGTGACTGCCTAGGGCCAGGGTTGAGGGTTAGGAATGGAGAGTGACAGCCATGGGTATGGGGTTTATTTTAGGGTGATGAAAACATTTTGAAGTTGGGTTATATAGTAATGGTTGCACAATTCCATGAATATGCTAGAAACCACTGAATTGTACACTTTGAATAGGCGAACTTTGTGATGTGTGAAATATCTCAATAATGTTGTTGAAAAAAACAGACCACATGACTGCAACAAAAAAATTACACTATCTCACTTATGAACGTCAATAGGAAATTCCTAAGTCAAACAGTGGCAAAAGTTAATTCAAATTTTATTACTCTACCTAAAGTGAAAGTGAAGTCACTCAGTCGTGCTCGATTCTTTGTGACCCCGTGGACTGTAAGCCACCAGGCTCCTCCGTCCATGGGATTTCCCAGGCAAGAATACTGGAGTGGGTTGCCATTACCTTCTCCAGGGGATCTTCCCGACCCAGGGATTGAACCCAGATCTCCCAAATTGCAGGCAGATGCTTTAACCTCTGAGCCACCAGGGAAGGTGATTTCAGGCATGAAACAATTCTTCAACACCAGAACACCTAGCAATACAATTTATTATTAAAAACCTAAACAGTAAAAGCCATAAGATTATTTCAGGGATTGAATCCAGATCTCCCGAATTGCAGGCAAATGCTTTAACCTCTGAGCCACCAGGGAAGGTGATTTCAGGAATGAAACAATTCTTCAACACCAGAACACCTATCAATACAATTTATTATTAAAAACCTAAACAGTAAAAGCCATAAGATTATTTCAATAAATTTACTTTTTTATTTGACATGTATTTATTGCAAGCTTATTATGTAACAGATAAAACATATTCGTAAACAAGAGAGAAAAAGTCCTGGTTCTCAATAGAAAAAGCACTTGATAAAACCTGACACCAATTCTTAGCAAAATACTGTTAGAAGAGATCTCCTATAATAAATTAAAGGTATTGATCAGAAACAGAATAATCATTCTTAATGCTGAAATATTAGAAGCTTTCTTACTGATCCCAATAGAAAGATGTTTGTAGCAGACCTCTACTACACTAACTTTAAAAATGAAATATATAAAAACTGCATGGAAAAAGAAAAAAATTGCTTTCCCTTATGTATGACAAAATAATTAAAATGTAATTTAAAAAATCCAATAATATGTATAAATGAGCCATTAGAACTAGGAAGATAGTTTACTGAGATACAAGTTCAACAAGGTACAAGATTTATATACAAATACCACAGCATTCCTATACATTAGAAATAACCAAGTAAGTGAATTGTTGATTCACAATAGAAACAGTGGAAGGTATCTGATAATGTATCTAACAAAATTTTTGTGTGATCTTTAGTAAAATAATTTTCACCAATGCCAACAGGAGATCAACCTTGGTGGGTGAAAATTTTGTTGAACCTGTGTATAATCACCACTTTGCAGCCAGAGTCACACTTTTTGTGAGTCCACAGACCAGAATGAGACTCACAAGGAAGGAAGAGACTGGCACTCATACATAGGTTATTCTACTCATAGAATTATTTCAAACCACTTTGGCAGTGGGGTCCCTCTGGTGAGAATTCATCCTAGATATATTCTGTTTCTCTGCTCATGACTTGAACATGCCAACATATTTACCATGCAATAAATACGTTTGAAACTTTTTCAATATTCTCAAAAAAGTAGTGAAGATGCCAGAAGATGTCACTGCTGTCTTTTGAGTTTATATTCTCTGCTCCTGGGGAGTACAATGTGAATGGGAGGATTATAACTGATAGTTTGTAAATAATTAAAAAACTAAACAGTAATTTCAGAAAGAAGCAATAATTGACTTTTGACATGATAATTTTAATCCATATGCCTCTCCTCAGTCTTCTCACTAGCATTCTAGTTGTGTTCATGATCCAAAGGGCTTTTGCTGAAATTCTTTTGGTTTCTCCTTGGGGTTTGTCACAGGCCCTATACAGCGCTTGCTCTGCCACTGACTTCCTTACATCCTGCCTTTTCTGCAGCATTACTAGGGCTCAGGGGCAGAGCTATTTGTCCAGCAGTCTATACAAGCCAGGGCTCCCTCGGTGGCTCAGTGGCAAAGAATCGCCTTCAATGCAGGAGACACAGGAGCTGCAGGATCAATCCCTGGGTCGGGAAGATTCCCTGGAGGAGGGCACAGCAACTCACTCCAGTATTCTTGCCTGGAGAGTCCCATGGACAGAGGAGCCTGGCAGGCCACAGTCCATAGTGTCGCAAAGAGTCAGACACGACTGAAGCGACTGAGCATGCACACACACACACGTGTATGAACCAGGAAATCTTTTGTCGAGGGGCTCCCACAAAGCTGGAGATGGTTGGGTATTAGGTAAATGGTTTGAAGCAGGATAAACAAATGTGTCACTTGTAATCTCTATTGGAACATGTAGATTGAATAAAATAAACAGTTTCAAATATCTTAAGAGGGTGAGTGATCTGGCATTGACCATGTGCTCATTCCTGTACCAGCCACTGTGTCAAAAAGGATGAGCAAGTAATGAGAAGAGATGGGGAAGATTTGGGGACACTGTGATTAGCAATCTCTATGAGACTTTAGTTGGAGTTTAGTTACTGGAAAAATGGTAAAGAATGCCTAAGCAGGTAATAACAATATCTACCATACTGTGTGTAATAAATTAAATATTTTTGTGAGAAGAATTGCAAGATAAAAGGTTGATTCAACCACCTTCCTCTAACTAGAATGAAACTGGTATCATTCCATAAAACGTCTTCACCTTTTCTTAAGTATTTTCAAGAAAAAAATGTATGGCATCTTGCAGATTCTTATATCAGAGAATTCTCCTAAATATCCAGGCATTATTTATTGCAATTCTACCCAAGTTCTTCATCATTTTGATTTTTTTTTATCTATGATTTGAAATGCTAGAAACATCTTCTCAGCATTCTTCTCACAGCTGCCTTCACCTCCTTGTTCTTCAGGCTGTAGATGAGAGGATTCAGCATGGGAGTGACCACACTATACTGCAAGGAGAAGATCAGCTCTTGAATGGATCCTGAATTTGGCATGAGATAGCGGAGTAAACCTGAGCCATAAAAGAAGATCACTGCAGTGAGGTGGGAGGAACAAGTGGAGAAGGCCTTACTTCTGCCTTTGGTGGAGCTGATGCTCAGGATGGTGAACAAAATGCGAACATAGGAGAAAAATATCAAGAGGAAATTTCCAAAGAAATGCAGGAGGCTGGAGCAGAGCAGGGCAGTAAAGCTTGCAGACACACTGGAGCAAGACAAAGGGTAAAGAGAGGGCAGCTCACAGCTGAAGTGGTGGATATTTTGAGCCTCACAGAAGTCTAAGTTGAGAGCTACAAGGATATTGATGAGAGCATCCAGAAAAGCCAAGCCCCATGAGCCCCCCACGAGCCCCATACACAGCTGTCTGTTCATCACCTGGCCATAGAGCAGAGGAGAAGTGATGGCAACATAGCGATCATAGGCCATGACAGCAAGTAGGCAGGATTCTGTGCCTCCAGTGGCAAACACAAAGAAGACCTGAGCCATGCAGCCTTCTACTGAGATGGTTTTCTTCTCAGACAGGAGGTTCTCCAATAGCTTGGGTACAGTTACAGAAGAGTGGCAGACATCCAGAAAAGACAACTGTCCCAGGAAAAAGTACATGGGGATGTGAAGCTGGGAATCCACCCTGATCACCAGCAGCAGCATCAGGTTCCCCATCAGGGTCAGGGTGTAAATAACAAAGAACAGCACAAAGAGCAGAGCTTGGATTTGGGGGTCAGCAGACAGCCCGAGGAGAATAAACTCAGAGACAACACTGTGGTTTCTCATTGCCTTCGATATTTTCTTGGGAATGCAAGAAAAAAATCAGGTGAAGTCTTTACTGACGTCTAACAAATATCCAAGTGTTTTAACCCTCTCCGTTCACAAAGCTTTATGCCTACTCAAAAATGTAAGTTCTGAAATGATAAATTTCCTCAAGTCTCTACGTTTACCAAAACCTGTAATAATTTTATCTGTGGGATCCCAAAATGTGAAAAGTGAAGTTTCTCAGTCGTGTCCCACTCTTTTCAACCCCATAGACGGTAGCCTAAGGGCTTTTCCATCCACGGGATTTTCCAGGCAAGAGTACCGGAGTGGGTTGCCATTTCCTTCTCCAGGGGATCTTCCCGACTCAGGAATCGAACCTGAGTCTCCCACATTGTAGGCAGATGCTTTACCCTCTGAGCCACCAGGGAAGCCAACCCTAGATTAACTTGGGTTGTGGGATCCCAACCCTAGATCAACTCCCTCTCCACTTTTATTGTTCTTTCTTTAATGTCTTAAGAGTTTACTTGCTATTGTTTTATTATTAAAGTTACTTGACAATGTTTGTGAACTGTTGATAATAAACTAGTAAAGAGGGAGAAATTACAGGAGGAATAAGAGAAAATTGCAGAAATGGTGTCTTTCAGAGCAGCTGGGTCTCAGAGCAAAAGCAGAGCATGGCCAAAGGCAGAAGAGGGTTTACTTCACCAAACATTCATGAAGTAAGTAGATTTGGTTTTAAAAAGGAAACTGCCATAAAAAAAAATGGCTTTTATTTTTCACTAACTATTTATTTATTTTTTTCCCTTTCAATTAATTTTATTTTATTTTTAAACTTTACATAATTGTATTAGTTTTGCCAAATATCAAAATGAATCCACCACAGGTATACGTGTGTTCCCCATCCTGAACCCTCCTCCCTCCTCCCTCCCCATACCATCCCTCTGGGTCGTCCCAGTGCACCAGCCCCAAGCATCCAGTATCGTGCATTGAATCTGGACTGGCATCTCGTTTCATACATGATATTTTACATGTTTCAATGCCATTCTCCCAAATCTTCCCACCCTCTCCCTCTCCCACAGAGTCCATAAGACTGTTCTATACGTCAGAGTCTCTTTTGCGTCTCGTATACAGGGTTATCGTTACCATCTTTCTAAATTCCATATATATGCGTTAGTATACTGTATTGGTGTTTTTCCTTCTGGCTTACTTCACTCTGTATAATAGGCTCCAGTTTCACCCACCTCATTAGAACTGATTCAAATGTATTCTTTTTAATGGCTGAGTAATACTCCATTGTGTATATGTACCATAGCTTTCTTATCCATTCATCTGCTGATGGACATCTAGGTTGCTTCCATGTCCTGGCTATTATGAACAGTGCTGCGATGAACATTGGGGTACACGTGTCTCTTTCCCTTCTGGTTTCCTCAGTGTGTATGCCCAGCAGTGGGATTGCTGGATCATAAGGCAGTTCTATTTCCACCATAAAGCTAGCCTTGGTAAATTCAAAAAAATAGAAATCATTCCAAGCATCTTTTCTGACCATAATGCAGTAAGATTAGATCTCAATTACAGGAGAAAAACTATTAAAAATTCCAACATATGGAGGCTGAACAACACGCTGCTGAATAACCAACAAATCACAGAAGAAATCAAAAAAGAAATCAAAATTTGCATAGAAACGAATGAAAATGAAAACACAACAACCCAAAACCTGTGGGACACAGTAAAAGCAGTCCTAAGGGGAAAGTTCATAGCAATACAGGCACACCTCAAGAAACAAGAAAAAAGTCAAATAAATAACCTAACTCTACACCTAAAGCAACTAGAAAAGGAAGAAATGAAGAACTCCAGGGTTAGTAGAAGGAAAGAAATCTTAAAAATTAGAGCAGAAATAAATGCAAAAGAAACAAAAGAGACCATAGCAAAAATCAACAAAGCCAAAAGCTGGTTCTTTGAAAGGATAAATAAAATTGACAAACCATTAGCCAGACTCATCAAGAAACAAAGGGAGAAAAATCAAATCAATAAAATTAGAAACAAAAATGGAGAGATCACAAGAGACAACACAGAAATACAAAGGATCATAAGAGACTATTATCAACAATTATATGCCAATAAAATGGACAACGAGGAAGAAATGGACAAATTCTTAGAAAAGTACAACTTTCTAAAACTCGACCAGGAAGAAATAGAAAACCTTAACAGACCCATCACAAGCATGGAAATTGAAACTGTAATCAAAAATCTTCCAGCAAACAAAAGCCCAGGTCCAGACGGCTTCACAGCTGAATTCTACCAAAAATTTAGAGAAGAGCTAACACCTATCCTGCTCAAACTCTTCCAGAAAATTGCAGAGGAAGGTAAACTTCCAAACTCATTCTATGAGGCCACCATCACCCTAATACCAAAACCTGACAAAGATCCCACAAAAAAAGAAAACTACAGGCCAATATCACTGATGAACATAGATGCAAAAATCCTAAACAAAATTCTAGCAATCAGAATCCAACAACACATTAAAAAGATCATACACCATGACCAAGTGGGCTTTATCCCAGGGATGCAAGGATTCTTCAATATCCACAAATCAATCAATGTAATACACCACATTAACAAATTGAAAAATAAAAACCATATGATTATCTCAATAGATGCAGAGAAAGCCGTTGACAAAATTCAACACCCATTTATGATAAAAACTCTCCAGAAAGCAGGAATAGAAGGAACATACCTCAACATTATAAAAGCTATATATGACAAACCCACAGCAAACATTATCCTCAATGGTGAAAAATTGAAAGCATTTCCTCTAAAGTCAGGAACAAGACAAGGGTGCCCACTTTCACCATTACTATTCAACATAGTTTTGGAAGTTTTGGCCACAGCAATCAGAGCAGAAAAAGAAAGAAAAGGAATCCAAATTGGAAAAGAAGAAGTAAAACTCTCACTATTTGCAGATGACATGATCCTCTACATAGAAAACCCTAAAGACTCCACCAGAAAATTACTAGAACTAATCAATGATTATAGTAAATTTGCAGGATATAAAATCAACACACAGAAATCCCTTGCATTCCTATACACTAATAATGAGAAAACAGAAAGAGAAATTAAGGAAACAATTCCATTCACCATTGCAACAAAAAGAATAAAATACTTAGGAATATATCTACCTAAAGAAACTAAAGACCTATATATAGAAAACTATAAAACACTGGTGAAAGAAATCAAAGAGGACACTAATAGATGGAGAAATATACCATGTTCATGGATTGGAAGAATCAATATAGTGAAAATGAGTATACTACCCAAAACAATTTATAGATTCAATGCAATCCCTATCAAGCTACCGACAGTATTCTTCACAGAGCTAGAACAAATAATTTCACAATTTGTATGGAAATACAAAAAACCTCGAATAGCCAAAGCGATTTTGAGAAAGAAAAATGGAACTGGAGGAATCAACCTACCTGACTTCAGGCTCTACTACAAAGCCACAGTTATCAAGACAGTATGGTACTGGCACAAAGACAGAAATATAGATCAATGGAACAAAATAGAAAGCCCAGAGATAAATCCACGCACATATGGACACCTTATCTTTGACAAAGGAGGCAAGAATATACAATGGATTAAAGACAATCTCTTTAACAAGTGGTGCTGGGAAATCTGGTCAACCACTTGTAAAAGAATGAAACTAGAACACTTTCTAACACCATATACAAAAGTAAACTCAAAATGGATTAAAGATCTCAACGTAAGACCAGAAACTATAAAACTCCTAGAGGAGAACATAGGCAAAACACTCTCCAACATACATCACAGCAGGATCCTCTATGACCCACCTCCCAGAATATTGGAAATAAAAGCAAAAATAAACAAATGGGACCTAATTAAACTTAAAAGCTTCTGCACATCAAAGGAAACTATTAGCAAGGTGAAAAGACAGCCTTCAGAATGGGAGAAAATAATAGCAAATGAAGCAACCAACAAACAACTAATCTCAAAAATATACAAGCAACTCCTGCAGCTCAACTCCAGAAAAATAAATGACCCAATCAAAAAATGGGCCAAAGATCTAAATAGACATTTCTCCAAAGAAGACATACAGATGGCTAACAAACACATGAAAAGATGCTCAACATCACTCATTATCAGAGAAATGCAAATCAAAACCACTATGAGGTACCATTTCACACCAGTCAGAATGGCTGCAATCCAAAAGTCTACAAATAATAAATGCTGGAGAGGGTGTGGAGAAAAGGGAACCCTCTTACACTGTTGGTGGGAATGCAAACTAGTACAGCCACTATGGAGAACAGTGTGGAGATTCCTCACTAACTATTTAAATAGGGTCAATAATGGAAAGTGAAGAGGGGTAGTGGCTGGAGATTTGCAGAGTGAGGAGAAAGGGAATTAATTAAAGAGAAAGGGGCACAGCAATACCCCAGATGTTATAAAGGTGATCATAAACTGCTGACCAATATGGGAACATACTCTGCTCATAATCTCCAGGCTCAGCTTGTGTAATCTATTCAGGTGCATCTCTTGTCTGTGCCTTCATGCCATTTGTAAATAAAGAGTACCCTCTAACTTTCTAAGATTGGCCTTCTCTTTCTCTACTCTGAACTGACAACTAAAATTACAACCCAAGACTCAGGATAACCCTTCAACACTATTGACTCCACCATCTCAACCTTTCCTGTCCTGCTCAATATCTTGTGTTCACAGTGAAAGATCCACCACTCAGTTTCTCAAAGGAATTATGATTTCTCTACCATGTTTATCCAAACAACACCTGGAACAAGAGCTATTCTTAAAAATCAGGTTCACATTATCTGTATTTCTCACCTAGTTGAGCAACACTAGCACAGAATTAAACAAAAACTTTTTTTCGAATCCAGTGATCCAGAAGATGACTAAGTCTGAAGGTCAGTGTGAATTTTCAGCATTAAGATGGAGTCTGAAAATTCCTGTTGCATACAGACTTCTTCCTTGATTTCTAAAAGATGAAAATAAAAAGGGTAAGTTGTATATATTATTTATAAAAACCTCAAACCTTCCTCTCATGTGGAGATTATAATAATTTTACAGTATTAACACTTTTTTTTTCTTTTACTCACTACTGTAGCTCTAGCTATAGCAATCTGGATTCATCTTGAAAACATTGCATCACTGGCAGTAGACATTGGAAAATCAAGTCATGAAATACAGAGAACTATCCATTATATTTTGGAGGGCAGCAAAAAGGAAGGTCCCCTCCATTTTGGTGCCCTCCATTTTACTCATCTCTAAATGGAATCCTATTTACTAGCAATAGAAATTCCTTAAACTTTGGGGAAACTTATTTTCCTATAAATAAAAGCAAAAGAGTAAAAATCTTGCATAGGGCATTTTTATGAAGGACAAACCTAGAAACTGCTCTATCAGGGGCCATACTTCCTCACAGATAGAGGTGTAGTGAGTTCGTTACTTCTGGTCACAGAAGTAAATAAAATCACTTATTTTGTGTACCTGGTGCTACAAATTCACTGTCCTTGATACTTCATTTATTCGGAATTGATGCTTCAGATTCTAAATTGAGAATGTAAATAGCTCTGAGGATGGTTCCACTATAAGTTTTCATTTGTTATCACAATTAGATGCAGTTAGCTGACTAGATCACTTCCAAAGAAAAACAGTCTGAGAAGAGTTCATTTTAGAATGAGACATACAAAAGTATCCAGCATTAGCCCAAAGGAGTTGCTCAAAAATGTTACTTAAAAATGGGCTTCCTCAAAACCACAATGAGGTATCATCTCACGCTGGTCAAAATAGCTGTCATCAAAAAGTCTACAAACAATAAATGCTGGAGAGGGTGTGGAGAAAAGGGAACCCTCTTATACTGCTGGTGGGAACACAAACTTGTACAGCCACTATGGAGAATGGTGTGAAGATTCCTTTAAAAACTGGAAATAGAACTGCCATATGATCCAGCAATCCCAGTGTTGGGCATACACACTGAGGAAACCAGAATCAAAAGAGACACATGTACACCAGTGTTCATCGCAGCACTGTTTATAATAGCCAAGACATGGAAGAAACCTAGATGTCCATCAGCAGACAAAGGGATAATGAAGTTGTGGTACATATACATAATGGAATATTACTCAGCTATAAAAAAGAACACATTTGAGTCAGTTCTAATGAGGTGGATGAAACTGGAGTCTATTATACACAGTGAAGCAAGTTAGAATGAGAAACACCAATACAGTATATTAACACATATATATGGAATTTAGAAAGACAGTAACGATGATACTATATGCAAGGCAGCAAAAGAGGCACAGATATAAAAAACAGACTTTTGGACTCTGTAGGAGAAGGCGAGGTTGGGATAATTTGAGAGAATAGCATTGAAACATGTAAATTACCATACGTAAAACAGATGACTAGTGCAAATTCAATGCATGAGGCAGGGCACTCAAAGCCAGTGCTCTGGGACAACCCAGAGTGGGGCGGGAGGTGGGCAGGGGGCTTTCAGGATGGAGGGACACATGTGCACCCATGGGTGATTCATGTCGATGTATGGCAATAACCACCACAATATTGTAAAGAAATTATTCTCCAATTAAAATTAATTAATTTAAAAAAGAAACTCATCACTTACCATAGCCAAGCTAAATTCCAGCTGTAGACAAAATAGCCTGCTTATACAACTGTATACAATGGATAAAGACCACTAATACATGCCCTCTTAAGAATAAAAAGACTCTAACAATGTATTTTTGATCTGTTTCAAAGTAAACTAAATAAAACAGAATTGAACAATTAAAAAAAAATGGTCTTCTCTGGTGGCTCAGATGGTATAGAGTCTGCCTCCAGTGCAAGAGACTTAACAATTAAAGTAAATGCACAAATGAGTGGATGAGTAAGTAAACAGAGGAAAATCAGAAAGAGAATAATCTAGGGCTTTACTACTTGTAGAGATCAGATCTGATTAGGCACAAGTAAGGGACTGAGACATCCTGCACTTGCATGAAACCAGACAAGGAAGGACACTGGAGAAAAGTGCTGCCAGCTGGAGACATTTGCCCCACTATAAAGTTTTGTGCCTTGAACTTTCACATACCTACAAGTATATAATTACTGGGAATACCTGTAATTAAAGATAGAATTAGTTTCTGGACCCTATACATTTGGAGTGCTTGGAGAGGGTTATTTTTGAGTCACGAGGTGCCCAAAATCTATAATTTTCCTGATCCCCTCTCACCTCTCATAGACAGCTCTTAGGCATTCACCTGCCCAAACTTTCAGGTTTCTGGTATAACGTGGGCTTTCAGCACCAGAAACAAGGAGTATAGTAAGATTTACGGAAACTCATGTTGTAATTGTCTCATACGTGAAATGAAAGCTAAAAGTAATCACCTTGGAATGTTGTCAGGACCTAATTTACTAACTGAAGTGTGGTACTGAAGACAACTGAGGTGATGAAGAATCATTGGATCCTCCTTTCTTCACCTCTAACCTGAGTGTTTAACTTTCCAAAAAGGAGGACAAGAAAGTAATTACGAGGAATAAACCAACGTTCTATGTAACAGAAATTAGTGCCATATTGGAGAGACTCGGGGATGGGTGCACTACTTCAGCCCGGGGGAGCAAAGGCAAGATGAAAGACCTGCAGGAGAAAGGAGGGGCCTGACAAGGGGATGGTGAGAGGCGCCGGAACTGAGCGGAAATGGCTCCTACACAGTGAACAAAGAGCAGGAAGAAGCATCAGAAAACGGAAAACATGACCGAGTTTCTCTGTTCCTGGTGCATATTACAGCCTGTTTTTCTGAGCTGGTTGGCCTGCCTCTGAGCTCAGGAGAAATTCACAAGACAGAAAACGCACCACAGTTGTTCCATCATGTAAACTGATATTAATTTTTCTATTAGACGTTCTGGGCATAAAAAGAGATGTACAAGCTCAGCCCTTAAAAGCTCCTGCAAATAAAGATGTCAGAAAACTCTTCTAAACTCTAATAGCATTTTTCTCTTATCCCTTAAATGACTCCATAAAATGACAGAGAAAACTTCAAATTTGAGAACTTCAAATTCCTAACAAGTAATAAAGCAACCTCTTTCATACTTCCCATAGCATAACTGCACAACCGTTTCCTTCCATATCTCTATTACCATTGACATACTGCTAAGAGCATCATCCTAATGAAGGATGCTCAGGTCTACCATTCAGAAGGGCTTGTGTGTTCAGGTGACCAATGGGATGACAAGGTGTAACCTAAAAGCCCAGGAGGCACTAGGTCCATTCTGATTGCTGGGAAGATCAGTCTGAAGCATACTGTGGACTCATTAGCTAAAAAGGGTTACTGGATGATCCCTCTGGGAATTACCGTTGGAGATAAGAGACTCATAGTTTACCTTTGAATAATTTTGCTAATGTCATCATGTATTTATCATGATACACATTAAAGACATAATTATTATATATGGCATTATTAGTATGTGATCAATGGTAATTAAAATTTACCTATGTTTGACTCTTTTTTGCTCGTTTTTTTCCATATCTAGAAAGCTCAATAGCTGAAACTAGATTTCAGTGGGCAGTTTAATAAAAATTAGACAAAGCTGAAGAAATATCAGTGACTCAGAAGACAGGCCAGAAGGAAAACTGGAACTTCCATCTGTGAACATTTTCTTTCTCCTTGAAAAACTCCTTTTAATTTTCCCTTTTGTACAAGCCTTCTCATGGTGTATTTATTTCACCTTCATTCTAAGGGATGTTTTACTGGGCATAGAATCCTAATGCAGAGAAGGCAATAGCACCCCACTCCAGTACTCTTGCCTGGAAAATCCCATGGACAGAGGAGCTTGGTAGGCTGCAGTCCATGGGGTCGCTAAGAGTTGGATACGAATGAGCGACTTCGCTTTCACTTTTTAGTTTCATGCATTGGAGAAGGAAATGGCAATCCACTCCAGTGTTCTTGTCCGGAGAATCCCAGGGACAGGGGAGCCTGGTGGGCTGCCGTCTATGGGGTCGCACAATGTCGGACACAACTGAAGTGACTTAGCAGCAGCAGAATCCTAATGAGGGAAGGTCTTTTTTTTTTTTTTTTTTTTTAACCCAGTATTTTGAAGATATTACCTCATTGTTTTCTGTCTTCTTGTTAGTCTAATATTTTAGACTTGTCGTTCCTTCTTGCCACTTTCAATAGTTTCAGTAATTTTATTATTTTATTATGATGGGTCGAAGCGTGACTTTCTTTTATCATACTTGGGACTTACTTATAGGATTCCTAGGATTTAGAGTTGATATATTTTTCAGTTTGGAATATTTTCATTCTTTACCTTACATATTGCCCTATTTTCTTCTCTTTCTCTCTCAGTCACTCAGTCGCATCTGACTCTTTGTGACTTTTTGGACTGTAGCCCACTAGGCTCTTCTGTCCATGGGATTCTCCAGGCAAGAATACTGGAGTAGGTTGCCATTTCCTTCTCCAGGGGATCTTCCTGGACCAGGGATTGAACCCATATCTCCTGTGTCTCCTGTATTGCAGGCGGATTCTTTATCCACTGAGCCACTGGGGAAGCCTATTTTCTTAGGTATCACCTAATTCTCTTATTTAGAACTCCATGTAAATGTGTATTATCCTTCTCTTTCTATGCATTATTTATCTCATACGTTTTTTTCTTTATTCTTTCTGTGCCTTACTGTATATATTTTCTTCTTACCTGTCCTATAAATTATTAGGATACTCCTCAACACTGTCTAATTTCCTTTAAACTTAACCAACCATTAAGATCTCATACAGCCATTGACTTTTTCATTTCCAGCATTTTCACTTAGATTTTGTTTATAGTTTCCAGGAATAATATACAAAATTCTCAATCTTGTCTTTAATTTCCATAAATGTTTTATTTTAAAGTTGTGTATCTGGATCTGTTTACACTGGTATATTATGAAAAATTTGAAAATAACTTAAGGCTCTGAATTATATTTCTTCCTCCAGAGAATATTTTTACTTGCTTCTGTCAGACAGCCACATCAGAGATTCTGGATAACTGTCCTGTAATTTGGGGACTGAAATGAAGCTGGGCTCCAGCCCGTACAAAACTAGCCTGCTTACCATCCACCTTAACTTCAGAGTGTTGCCCTTCAAGGTCCAACCCACCCCTTGGTGGTCCATGAATTCCATTTCCCCCACTAACTTTAGGAAACTGTCAAAATAACTTTTTATATTTTCAACCACCTCTTTAAGATGCCCTTACAGGGAAAACATACCCCCAAAATGCAAATCTTGCTTCTCTGGGTTTTCTTCTTCAGGACGATAGCGCCGTAACTTTTCACTGTCTCCTGAGCTTTCAAATGTCTTCAGAGAAGATCTTAAAATTATGCTGTTCAGCTTTGTAAACCTTTTAAAAATGTGTACTGGTCCAAGTTACTTAGTAGTGACCAAAAGTGGAAGTCTCTGATAATTTTAGTCCATTCCTACTCTACTATTACTATTTGCTATTGCTAATTTACATACTTTATTCTTCTGCCTGCCTTTTCCCTTAATCTCATGTTTTTGTCATTTTTCTTTGATCCCTACATTTTTTAAAGAAATTTCGGTTCTTATTACATACTTCTATCAAAAGAGGCATATGCAAAGAATTTGAATTTTTTTTAGTTTATTTTTTCCAAGATTGGTTTCTTCCTCTATCTTTGCATTGCACAGCAGTTAGGATGCATGGGATGAAAATAAGCAAAAACTTAAAAGTTTCTTATCACTCAAGAAGTCTGGGAATGGAGGGGGTAATGAAATTTGGGTTTTATTCAGTATTTCAACAAGTAGTTATTGCTTCAACGTGACTATGATATTTTCCCCTACCCCTCATAGTCTCACTGCAGCTTCTGTAGCTCCTAGCATCACATTTTATACATACTGGCCAAACTAGAGAGGAGGACAAAGAATATTCTGCCAGAGGGTGCCCCTTAGACTCACTGGTTAATACCATATCACAGGAATACCCTTAGCTTCCAGGAAGACTGAGAAGCTGATTATCTAGGAAATGCGAGTGGAATTTCATGAATGGTTTAGATAATAGCAAAGTATCCCCTACTGTTGGGTATCTATTAATAAATAAAATGAGAATTTTAAGTGAAAATGCAAAATAATAAAATAGGCAAGCAATGGTCTCCACTCCCATATGGCATGTTTCATTTCTTCTTAATCTTGAATATCTTTACTAGTATGCTAGAATTCTCACTAATACACTTACCTTTGTTCATCTTTTCTTTTTGCTATAGATTAAGAACTTGAGTTCTTCATTGTATTTTGGGGTACCTAATATATAAGAACATATTCACTTCTTTTCCTACTTGTGACTAGATGCCTCTATATACAACTATTTTCACTCCTTGCTTAAATTTATAGATGCTATGGACTGAATGGTATCTCCACAAAATTCATACATGCAGCCCTAAACCCCAATGTGATGCTATTTGGAGATGTCACCTTTGGGAGATAACTAAGTTTAGGTGAGGCCATGAGGATGGAAACCTCACTCATGGATTAGGGCCCTTACAAGAAAAGACACAGAAGAGCTTGCTCTCTCTGAATCTCTACCACTCAGACTATGGCATTTTGCTATGAAACTTGAGCTAACAGTCCTTCTCAATCCAAGACAAATCCCTCTACTTATGCTGTAGTTATTATTTCATTTGGTTTCCTCTGGGACTAAGCTCCCGCAAACTTGCTATTTTTTTCTAGTTGGCATTAAATTCTTCCTCCCCATTTGTCTTTACATTTAACACTCAGCACATTCAAACTATTTCCTTTATTTGCATGTGTGTTTCTATAACATGGGCTTCCCTGGTGGCTCAGATGGTAAAGAATCTGCCTGCAATGTGGAAGACCTGGGTTTGACCCCTGGATTGGGAAGATCCTCTGGAGGAGGGCATGGCCACCCACTCCAGCATTCTTGCCTGGAGAATCCCCATGGACAGAGGAGACTGGCAGGCTACAGTCCATGGGGTCACAAACAGTTGGAGATGACTGAGTGACTAAGCACAGCACATACAGTGCCTATATGTTAGATTTCAGATTTCCATAACATACATTATTTTGTAAAACTACTCTCCCTGTTCCATACACCCTACAGCTTCTGACTTAATTCTTGCATTTCTTCATATCCAAGTACACTGATGTAAACTATATTATCTGGCAACCATTTCTACACCAACCATTCTTCTGAAGCTTTTCTGTGTGTGTGTGTGTTTTTTTTTTTTTTTAATAATCTCTGAAGCCATTATGAACTTGTCCTAAAACACCAAGATGCATAAAACACCATTTTCTATATTTTTAAATGTTTTTGTTTTTCATTTATTTAAAATTTTTTGTTTTTATTATGTACTATTTCAAACATACATAAAGACTAGAAAAATATAAATAATATCCATGATACACCAAACATATTTAACAAATCTTAACTTTTACCAGATTTACTTCAGATTATTTTTTTTAAATAGAACATTACAGATTTGAAGTCTTTTTTTAATACCATTTCCCAATGCCTTCCTTCCAATGCATAGATAATCACCATCCTAAAGTCAGAGTGTAGCCTCCTGTGGTAGGAAGAATGGCTCCCAAAGATATTCACTCTCTAACCTCTGGAAACTGTGAATACCTTACATGGCAAAAGGTATGCTTTGTACAGACTTTAAAATAAGGAGTTATCATGGATTATCCAGGTGAGCCCAGTCTAATAATATAAGCTGTTAAAAGCAGAGAACTTTCTCCCACTGGCATGAGAATGCTGAGGTAGAAATGGAAATCAAAGAGACTGGAACCATGAAAAGACCCAGTTCATCTTCTCTTGAGGAGGAATATGAAGAAAGGATGAGAAGTAATGTGACCAGCCTCTAGAAGCAGAGCCTAGCCCCAAGCTGAGAGACAGCATAGAAACAGGGGCCTTAGTCCTACAATGTCAAGAAACTGAACTCAGCCATCAGTGTGAGCCTGGATATGGATTCATCCCTGGAACTTCTAGAAAGGAAAGTAGCCCTGCTGACATTGTGATTTCTACCTGCTGAGAATCCATCCAGAGGACCCAGTTGAGAGCGCTGTAAATGAACTTCTGAGCTATAGGACCTTGAGATAATAAACAGGCATTACTTTAAGCTGTGAATGTGTGGTAATTTGTCACAGCAGCAACAGAAAACTAATACAACTTCTTTATGCATGCTTTTCTATTTTTTATTAAATATGTGTCTGTGTATTTAAATTCTACATGTCTCCCACTATATGAAACTTCCTGAAATTAGCTTTTATTCTGTAAGCCTGTTGTAGAAATTCATATAGGTTAATATGTAGAAATAATTTATCCATTTAATTGTTAGATATTACTCTGCTGTAAAGATGTACCACATTCTAGGTACTTTCCCAAAGATTAGAGCAATGTGATAACTTTGGGTATGTTCTGGTTTATCTGTAGACTCTATAGGATTTTCTATGAAGAAAAGCACATCCTCTTCAAATAACCTTTTTTCTTTCCAATTCTTAAATTTTAATTTCTTTCATTTTCTTATCTTATTGTATCAATTGGGAATTTCAATATAGTATTAAATTGCAGAAGTGAAAGTAGCTGTCCTTTTCTCAACTGAATACAAATTTCCAAAATGTATTATTTAAGCAAAAGTTTACTGTAAGCTTTGTAATTACTCTATTATATTAAGAAAGATCTCTATGATTCCCAGTTTGCAAAGACCTTTATAATGAATAAGTGCTGAATTTTATTGAATTCCTTTTTGCACTATTGAGAGAACATACAAAGCCAGAATAAGAGAAAAATACTGCCTTTTAATCATTTACATTATTCCTTTTTAACATTAATTCCAAATATCACATTTTTAAAACAGTGTTTGAGTAACCATTGTAAAAGAGATTTACTTTTTTTTTTTCTTTGTAACTGAATTATATGAAGCTCAAGGTTATAAACCTGGGGAGGAATAGAGTAAATGGAATTCTCAGGTGGCACAGTGGCGAAGAATCTGCCAGCCAATGCAGGAGATGCAAGAGACATAGGTTTGAGCTGGCTGGGGAAGGTCCTCTGGAGCAGGAATGGCAACCCACTTCAGTATTCTTGCCTGGAAAATTCCATGGACAGAGGAGCCTAGCAGGCTGCAGTCCATGGGGTCACAAAGAGTGAGCTATGATTGAGCACACAGGCACATAACAGTAAATATGCCAGCTGGTTTGGATCTAATGGCTACGACACCACTTCCTCTTCATGGTAAAATTCCAGAATGGCAAGTTCTGACTGAACTTCCCTGCTGGCTCAGATAGTAAAGAATCAGACTGCAGTGTAGGAGACCTGGGTTCTGATTACTGGGGGGTTAGTTTTCAAACCATGGTTTTGACAACAAATGTCACAGAAGCAATTACTGGGGTAAAGAGAATGCTGTTACAGATCTCAGAGAGACATGAGAAAAATAGAAATTTTGGACAGAGAGTTATCCAGGTTTTTCTTTAAGGAGTTCCAGGTATGGGGACAGAGAAACTGAAGAAAATATTTGAGTTGGCAGGGGATCAAGATGGTGGAGTAGAAGGACTGGGCTCACCTCCTCTCATGAGCAAATCAAAACAACTACATATAGAGCAACTTTAGCTAAAATCAACTTGGGAACTAGCAAAACAGCTCTTCTACAGCCAAGTTGTAAAGAAATGTCCACATGTAGTCTGGCAAGAAGAAAAGAAAGTGACCTGATCAGGACACACAAGTACATTGGGGGACAAAAAGAAGAGAGGGATATCACATGCTAGGGGATCCTCCCTGGGAAACGAGAGGTTCGAGCTTACATATTAGGAACCTCAGCCCTGGTGTCCAACACCAGGAAGACAAGCCCTTTGGCTGGATTGAAAACCAGTGGGGTTTACCAGAAGGCTGTAAAAAACCAAGGCTCTGCTCTTGAAGAATGTATACAAAAATTTGCCAACTTCTGGTCACATCATAAAGGCAACAGACTGAAATCTGCCTGGGATCTAGCCAAGACCATCCCAGCATGCACCCAGCCCACACTGGGATACTGCTTCAGCCACTCTTGCTCGGGCACTGCTTCCCATTAAAGGGGAGCCCTCTACTGTCAACAAGAGTGTGCACACTTGGAGGGAACAGAGCCAGTGCAGACCATGACCCTGCCTCTGACCAAGGCAGAGGCAGCCATCACCAGCTCATGCATCCCTGCACACAATCTGAAGGGAGTAAATCTAGCTTCCCGTGGAGACCACCATCACTGGAACACATGTCCTTATGTACACTTGGGGGCAGGGCTAGCTTGTAGTGTCCCATCTTCCCCTCCAGCCTCTACCCATCCTCTAACCAAGGTGTGCACACCAGAGTGGGGGAGAAAGTGAAACCAGCAGAGAAATAACTCAGTCCCAAGCCCTCAGGTACTGACCATGTCCCAAACATAAGTGACTGCCATTCCACCCAGGAGAAACCCAGTGACCTCAGGGTGCCTGCTCCAGAACAAATCTAATGAAGCAGATAAATAATTAACCTGGTAAAAGTTCAGAGCAATATAGTAAAAAAGAATTCTAACTGAATTGGCTAAAAGAATAGATGAACACAGTGAGAATTTTAACATAAGAAATGAAAAATATAAAAGGAACCAATGAGAGCTAAAGAATTAAATACTTGAAATTAGAAAAAAAAACTAAAGGGAATTAATATCAGATTAGGTAATATAGAAGAACACATAACAATCTGGAAGACAGAATAACGAAAATCACTGGATTAGAACAGGAAAAAGAAAAACAAACTTTTAAAAAATGAGGACAGTTGAAGGAAACTCTGGGACAACATCAAGTGTACTAACATTCACATTACATGGGTCCCAAAGGAAAAGAGATAAAGAGGTAGAAAATGTATTTGATGAAATTATGACTGAGTATTCACTGAACCTAAAGAAGGAAATAAATATCCAGGTATAGGAATCACAGAGAGTCTGAAACAAGGTAAACCAGAACAGACCCACAACAAGACATATCATAATTAAAATGGTAAAAAGTTAAAAGATGAAGAGAAGATTCTATAGGGAACAAGAGAAAAAGAAAAAGTCACATACCAGGGAATCTCCATAATGTTAAATTTTTCTGCAGAAACTTTGCAGGACAGAAGAGAGTGATGTGATATATTTAAAGTGTTGAAGGAAAAAATCTGCAACCTAGGCTACTCTACCCACAAGGTCAAGATCCAAAATTGAAGGAAGAGCTTTTTAGACAAGAAAAATCTAAGAGTTTGTCAATACTAAATGGACCTTACAAGAAGAGTTAAAGGGAAGGTCTTCTTTAAGTGAAAACCAAAAGGCTACAACAAGAAATAAGAAATTATAGGAAGGGACAAATTTCACAGGTAAAGGCAAATATATACTAAAGGTTATGATCACTTAAATAAGTTGATACAAAGGTTCAAAGATAAAAATTGTAAAATTAACTATATCTACAACATACAATTGAGGGATAGGAAGATGTAAAAAATAACATCAAAAACACAAAATGTGGTAAGAGGAGTAAAAAACATAGAGCCATTAGAATGTGTCTGAACTTAAATAACTATCAGTTTAAAACAAGTATATATAGATAGATAAACATATATGAACCCTATGGTAACCACAACTAAAAAACCTGTTAATAGGTACACAAAAACTAAATATAGAGGAGGATAAGCATTTCACTAAAAAAAATCATCAAATCATAAGGGAAGAAATTAAAAGAAGAAAAAAGGAATAGTTAGGAATTACAAAAACAAGCAGAAAACAAGCAAAATGGCAAGAAGCACATATCAACTAACAATCACTTTAAGTATCAATGAACTAAATACTCCAACTGAAAGACACAGGGTGGCTAACTGGATTTAAGAAAATACCCATCTATGTACTTCTTACAAGAGAGTCACTTTAGAGCTAAAGACACAGATGGAAAGTGAGGGGATGGAAAAAGATACTCCAGGCAAATGGAAACAACAAGAAAATTGGGGTAGCAATACTCATCAGACAAAGTAGACTTTAACACAAAGTCTATAACATGATACAAAGGAAGACATATAATAATAAACAGATGAATACAAAAAGAGGATACATTAACAATATTCATAAACATATATGCACCTAATATTAGAGCACCTAAATACATAAAGTAAGTATTAATAGATATAAAAGGGGAAATTGACAATAATGTACTAATACTGAGAGACTTTAACATCCCACTTACATCAATGGACAGATCATTCAGACAGAAAAGCAATATGGAAACACTGAAATTAAATGATTCATTGGGCCAGGTGCACTTAACAGATATTTATATGACATTATAATCAAAAATAACAAACACACATTCTTTTCAATTACACATTGAATGTTCTCCAGGATAGAGCACATACTAGACCATAAAACAAGTCCCATCAAATTTAAGAGGATATAAAATATATCAAGCATCCTTTCCTATCACAATGTATGCTACTATAAGTCAAATGCATGAAGAATAACGGGAAACAAACACAAACATGTGAAGACCAAACAACATATTAGTAAAAAACTGATTGGTCAATGAATACATCAAAGAAAATATCAGAAAATACTTTAAGGCAAATGAAAATAAAAAGCACAACTTTCCCAAATTTATGGGATGCAGCAAAAGAAGTTCTAAGAGGGAAGTTTATAGTGATACAGGTGTACCTCAAGAAAACAAGAAAAATTTCAAATAAACAACCTACCTGACCATCTAAAGGAAGTAGAAAAAGAATAACAAAGCCCAAAATCATAAGAAGGAAGGATATATTAAAGATCAGAGAGGCAAAAAATAAAATAGAGACCCCAAAATAACAGAAAAGATCAATGAAACCAAGAGCTGGTTTTTTGAAAAGATAAAATTAGTAAGGCTTTATCTAGGCTCATTAAGAAATAAAGACAGAGGACCAAAATAAACAAAATAAGATATAAAAGAGGAGATATAACAACTGATATCACAGAGATATAATCATAAGAGAATCTATGAACAGCTATATGTCAGCAAATTGGACAATCTCAAAAAATGGATAAATTACTAGAAACACACAATCTTCCAAGACTGAATCAGGAATAAATAATGTGAACAGAACAATCACTGGTACTGAAATTGAATCATTAATCAAAAAACATCTGACAAACAAAAAACCAGGACCAGACGCCTTCACAGGAGAACTGTACCTAAATATGAAGAAGTTAATACCTAAAATATGAAGAAGTTAATACCTATTTTTCTCAAACTATTCCAAAAAACTGAAGAGGAGGAACACTTCCAAATTCATTTTATTAGGCCACCATAACACTGATACCAAAAGCACATAAAGACTACATAAAAAGAATACTACAGGCCAATACACCTAATGACTATAGATGCAACAATCCTCAATAAAATACTACCAAACCCAATTCAACAATATGTAAAAAGGATTATATCATGGTCAAGTGGGATTCATTCCAAGGATGGAAGGATGAAACACCACATTAACAAAACAAAGATAGAAATCAGATGATCATGTCAATAGATACAAAAAAGGCATTTGACAAAATCCAACACTCATTCATGATAAAAACTCTCAACAAAGAGTATATTGGGAACATATTTCAGCAAAATAAAAACCATTTATGACAAACCCACAACTAACAGACTACTCAATGGTGAAAAACTCAATGGTGAAAGATTTTCCTCTAAAGGAAGGATCAAGGATGCTCACTCTGTTTCTATTTAACATAGTATTAGAAGTTCTAGCTACAGCAACCAGATAAGAAGAAACAAAAGGCATTCATATTTGAAGGGAAGAAGCAAAAGTGTCACAATTTATACCCCAAAATACTATCATATACATATAAAACTCTTAAAGTCTTCTTCACCCCAAAACTATTAGAACTGACAAATGAATTCTGTAAAGTTGCAGGATGTAAGACTAATATACAGAAGCCTGTTACTTTTCTATACAGTAATAATGAACTATCAGAAACAAAAAGAAACAAGAAAACAATCCCATTTACAACTTCGTCCCAAAGAATGAAATAGGGAACTTCCTGGTGGTACAGTGGTTAGAATTCACCTGTTAATACAGGGGACACAGGTTCAGTCCCACACACAAAAGGGCAACAATGGCCATGCACCACAACTACCGAGCCTGCACTCAAGCCTCTGAGCCACACTACTGAGTCTGCATGCCACCACTGCTGAAGACCAGAGGCCCTAGGGCACATCCTCCACGACAAGGGAAGCCACTGAAATGAGAAGCCTATATACTGCAGCTAGAGAGTAGCCCCTGCACTCTACAACTAGAGAAAGCCCACCTTCAGCAACAAAGAGTGTTCATTTCCACAAAAAACAAGCACAGCCAATAAATAAATATGTAAAATCTAATTTTTAAAAACAGAATTAAACTTAACCAAGGAATACACTAAATCAAGGAAGGAAAAGACCTATACTCTGAAAGCTAGAAGATACTGATGAAGGAAACTGAACATGATACAAATAAATGGAAGGATACTCCACATTCATGAACTGAAAGAATTAGTGTTGTTCAACTGTCCACAGTACTCAAAGCAATCTGCAGAATTCATGCAAGCCCTATGAAAACACTCATGACAATTTTCACAGAACTAGAACAAATAATCCTGAAATTTGTATGGAATCACAACAGACCTTGATAGCAATTCCTGGAGAAAAATGAACAAAGCTTAAGGTACCAGGTTTCCTGAATACAGACTATATTACAAAGCTATATTAATTAAAAAAACAGTATAGTCTTGGCAAAGAGACATATGGATCAATGGAACAGAATATAGAGCCCAGAAATAAACACATATATGTATGGTCAGTTAATTTACAACAAATGAGGCCAAAATATACAATAGGGAAAAGACAAGCTTCTTCAGTAAGTGGTGTTAGGAAAACTGGACAGCTACATGCAAGAATATGAAATTAGAACATTGTCTCATACCACATAAAAAATAAACACCTATATACCTATGATTGACTCATGTTGATGTATGGCAGTTGTTCAGTCACTCAGTCATGTCCAACTCTTTGAGACCCCATGAACTGCAGCATGCCAGGCTTCCCTGTCCTTCACTATCTCCTGGAGTTTGCTCAAACTCATGTCCTTTGAGTCAATGATGCCATCCAACCATCTCATCCTCTGTCATTCCCTTCTTCTCCAGCCCTCAATCTTTCCCAATATCAGGGTCTTTTCCAGTGAGTCGGATCTTCACATCAGGTGGCCAAACTATTGGAGCCTTAGCATCAGTCCTTCCAATATGTATTCAGACTTTATTTCCTTTAGGACTCATTGTCCAAGGGACTCTCAAGAGTCTTCTCCAGCACCACAGTTTGAAAGCATCAATTCTTAAGCACTCAGCCTTCTTTATGGTCCAACTCTCACATCCATACATGAAGTAGAAAAACCATAGTTCTGACTATACAGACCTTTCTATAGAACTTCCAAGGTGGCTCAGTAGTAAAGAATCCACCTGCCAATACAGGAGATGCAAAAGACATGAGTTCGATCCCTGGGTTGGGAAGATCTCCTGGAGAAGGAAATGGCAACCCACTCCAATATTCTTTCCTGGAAAATCCCATGAACAGATGAGCCTGGCAGGCTATAGTCCATGGGGTCACAAAGAGTTGGACACGACTGAGTGACTAACACACACATATGGACCTTTATAGGCAAACCAATGTCTCTGCTTTTGAATACACTGCTTGATTTATCATGGGTTTCCCAGGCAGTGCAAGTAGTAAACAACTTGCCTGACAATGCAGGAGATGAAAGAGACACTGGTTCGATCCCTGGGTCAGGAGGACCCCAGGAGAAGGGCCTTGCAATCCACTCCAGTATTCTTGCCTGGAGAATTCCACAGACAGAGAAGCCCTGGGTGGGCTACAGTCCATAGGGTCTTAAAGAGTTGACTGAAGGGACTTTTTCCATTGGTCATGTATGGATGTGAGAGCTGGACTGTGAAGAAAGATGAGAGCCAAAGAATTGATGCTTTTGAACAGTGGTATTGGAGAAGACTCTTGAGAGTCCCTTGGACTGCAAGGAGACCCAACCAGTCCATTCTGAAGGAGATCAGCCCTGGGATTTCTTTGGAAGGAATGATGCTAAAGCTGAAACTCCAGTACTTTGGCCACCTCATGCGAAGAGTTGACTCATTGGAAAAGACTCTGATGCTGGGAAGGATTGGGGGCAGGAGGAGAAGGGGACAACAGAGGATGAGATGGCTGGATGGCATCACCGACTCGATGGAAGTGAGTCTAGGTGAACTCCGGGAGTTGGTGATGGACAGGGAGGCCTGGCGTGCTGCGATTCATGGGGTCGCAAAGAGTCGGACACGACTGAGCGACTGAACTGAACTGAACTGAGGGGACTTAACACACACACACGCATACGCACACGCACACTAGGTTTGTCATAGTTTTTCTTCCAAGCAGAAAGCATCTTTTAATTTCATGGCTGCAGTCACCATCTACAATGATTTTGGAGCCCAAGAAAATAAAGTCTGTCACTGTTTCCATTTTTGCCCATCTATTTACCATAAAATGATGGGACAAGATGCCATGATCTTAATATTTTGAATTTTGAGCTTGAAGCCAGCTTTTTCACTCTCCTCTTTCACTTTCATCAAGAGGCTCTTTAGTTCTTCTTCCCTTTCTGCCATTAGGGTGATGTCATCTGCATATCTGAGGTTATTGATATTTCTCCCAGCAATCTTGATTCCAGCGAGTGCTTCATCCAGCCCAACATTTAGCAAGTTGTACTCTGCATAGAAATTAAATAAGCAGGGTGACAATATACAGCCTTGACGTACTTCTTTACCAATTTGGAACCAGTCCATTGTTCTATGTCCTGTTCTAACTGTTGTTTCTTGACCTGCATATAGGTTTCTCAGGAGGCAGGTAAGGCAGTCTGGTATTCCCATCACTTTAAGAATTTTCCACAGTTTGCTGTGATCCACACAAAGGTTTTAGCACAGTCAGTGAGTCTGACTTTGAAAGTCAGCAGGATTTAACTACAGAATTTCCACAGAACTGGGGAAATAGAGACTCTTGGCAGGCATAAAGAAAACCTTGTGCACATCAGGACCCAGGAGAAATGAGCAACCCCACAAGAGACTGAATCAGACTTGCCTGTGAGTGTTTGAGAGTCTCTAGTGTAGGCATGGGTTAACAGTGGCCTGCTGTGGGGTCAAGGGCACTGAGAGCAATCCTGGGAGGTGCAGCATGCTGGCATAAGTTCTTTTGGAGGAGGTCACCATTACTGCCATTACCCCCTATCATTTTGCCTGAGGCCAAAGGGAACACATCCCCACCCATCAACAGAAAACTGGATTAAAGACTGACAGAAAAGTGGATTAAAGATTGACTGACCTTGGTCCTGCCCACCAGAGCAAGACCCAGTTCTCCCCACAGCCAGTCCTTCCCATCAGGAAGCTTGCACAAACCTCTTATCCTCATCCATCAGAGGGCAGACAGAATGAAAACCACAATCACAGAAAATTAACCAAAATGATTACACGGATCACACCTTTGTGTAACTTAATGAAACCATGAGCCATGCCATGTAGGGCCACCCAAGACATATGGGTCACGGTGGAGAGTTCTGACAAAATGTGGCCCACTGGAGAAGGGAATGGCAAACCACTTCAGCATCCATGCACTGATGTATGGCAGAGGCCAACACAATATTGTGAAGTGATTTTCCTTCAATTAAAAATAAGTAAGTTTGGGGAAAAAAATAAACTAAAAATGGATTAAAGACCTAAATGTAAGACCAAAGATCATAAAAATTCTAGAAGAAAATACATGCAGTAAGCTCTTTTACATAAAAACTAGCAGCAGATTCTAATAAAGAGTCTGTCTCCTCAGGGAGGCTAAACAAAAGCAAGTACAAACAAATGGAATAAATAGGCCTAATTAAATCAAAAGCTTTTGCACATCAAAGGAAACCATCAACAAAATGAGAAAACAACCTACTGAATGGGAGAAAATATTTGCAAATGATATGTTTGATAAGAGGTTAATATCTGAAATAAAGAGCTCATACAAATCAAAATCAAAAAAGAAAACCCAATTAAAAATAGGCAGAAGATCTGAATAGACATTTTTTCAAAGAAGATATACATGAAACAATGAAACAATGCTCAATGTGCTATCCTTCAGGGAAATGCAAATCAAAACCAAATGAGGTATCACCTCACAACTGTCAGAATGGCTATCATCAAAAAGACAACAAAAAATAAATTCTGGCAAGGATGTGGAGAATAGGGAATCCTCATTTACTGCTGGTGGGGATGGAAATTGATAGAGTTACTATGGAAAAAAAGCATGAAGGTTCCTAATAACATCTAAACTAAACTAAAAACTATCACATGATCCACCAATTCTACTCCTGGGTATACACCCAAAGAAAATGAAAACACTAATTTGAAAAGATACTTACACCCCAATGTTCACAGCAGCATTATTTACAATAGCAAAATACGAAAGCAATCAAAGTGTTCATCAACCAATGAATGGATAAAGAAAATGTGGTAGTGAGATACACACACACACACACACACACTAGAATACTACTCAGTCATAAAAAGGCATGAAATTTGCCATTTGACACATGAATAAACCTGGAGGGTTTATTCACTAAGCTTAGTGAAGCAAATTAGAGAGACAGACAAACACTGTATGCTTTTACTTATATATGAAATCTAAAAAAAAAAAAAAAAGACAGAAACAGACTCATAGATACAAAGAACAGGTTAGTTATCAGTGGGGAGAGGAGTGAGGGGAGGGGCAATATGGAAGGGGATTAAGAAGCACAAACAGTTCAGTTCAGTTGCTCAGTTGTGTCCAACACTTTTCAACCCCATGGAATGCAGCATGCCAGGCTTCCCTGTCCATCACCAACTTCCAGAGCTTGCTCAAACTCATGTCCATCGAGTCGGTGATATCATACAACCATCATATCCTCTGTCGTCCCCTTCTCCTCCTGCCTTCAATCTTTCCCAGCATCAGGGTCTTTTCAAATGAGTCATTTCTTCACATCCAGTAGCCAAAGTATGGGAGCTTCAGCTTCAGCATCAGTTCTTCCAATGAATATTCAGGACTGATTTCCTTTAGGAATAACTGCTTTGATCTCCTTGCAGTCCAAGAGACTCTCAAGAGTCTTCTCCAACACCACAGTTCAAAAGCATCAATTCAGTATCAAAATCATCAAGAAGCACAAACTGCTGCCGTTGCTGCTGCTAAGTCGCTTCAGTCGTGTCCGACTCTGTGCGACCCCATAGATGGCCTCCTACCAGGCTCCTCTGTCCCTGGGACTCTCCAGGCAAGAACACTGGAGTGGGTTTCCATTTCCTTCTCCAATGCATGAAAGTGAAAAGTGAAAGTGAAGTCGCTCAGTCGTGTCCAACTCCTAGCGACCCCATGGACTGCAGCCTTCCAGGCTCCTCCGTCCATGGGATTTTCCAGGCAAGAGTACTGGAGTGGGGTGCCATTGCCTTCTCTGGAAGCACAAACTACTACCTACTAAATAAATAAGATACAAGGGTGTAATGTACAGCACATGGAATATAGCCAATTTTTTATAGTAACTTTAGATGGCATATAATTTATAAAACTATCAAATTACTATATTGTACACCTGAAACTTCCTTCAGACTTCCCTGGTGGCTCAGATGGTAAAGTGTCTGTCTACAATGTGGGAGACCTGGGTTCAATCCCTGGGTTGGGAAAATCCCCTGGAGAAGGAAATGGCAATCCACTCCAGTACTATTGCCTGGAAAATCCCATGGTCAGAGGAGCCTGGTAGGCTACAGTCCATGGGGTTGCCAAGAGTTGGACACAACTGAGCTACTTCACTTCACACCTGAAACTAACATTGTAAATCAACTATACTTTAGTTAAAAATAAAGAAGAAAATCTGGAGTTGAGCAGCAGCAGAAGCACATGAACATCCAGAGCACAATTATACAGAAAGAAAATGAACAGCCACGAAATTGTGTGTAGATTATAGACAATACTCTTTCATAAAAAGTATGAAAAAATACACACACACACACACACACACACACATGCATGCATGCACACAAAAGAAGCCTGGTTCTTTTTCTCAGGTTTAAAATATTTTATTTCTGGTCTATTTGAATAAGTTGCTTGCCTTTCTACTACTCAATTTTCCTATATATAGAATACTTAACAATGCTCAAACTACCGCACAACTGCACTCATCTCATACGCTAGTAAAGTAATGCTCAAAATTCTCCAAGCCAGGCTTCAGCAATATGTGAACCGTGAACTTCCTGATGTTCAATCTGGTTTTCTAAAAGGCAGAGGAACCAGAGACCAAATTGCCAACATCTGCTGGATCATCAAAAAAGCAAGAGAGTTCCAGAAAAACATCTATTTCTGCTTTATTGACTATGCCAAAGCCTTTGACTGTGTGGATCACAATCAACTGTGGAAAATTCTGAAAGAGATGGGAATACCAGACCACCTGACCTGCCTCTTGAGAAACCTATATGCAGGTCAGGAAGCAACAGTTAGAACTGGACATGGAACAATAGACTGGTTCCAAACAGGAAAAGGAGTACATCAAGGCTATATATTGTCACCCTGCTTATTTAACTTATATGCAGAATACATCATGAGAAACGCTGGACTGGAAGAAGCACAAGCTGGAACCAAGATTGCTGGGAGAAATATCAATAGCCTCAGATATGCAGATAACACCATCCTTATGGCAGAAAGTGAAGAGGAACTAAAACTAAAAAGCCTCTTGATGAAGGTGAAAGAGGAGAGTAAAAAAGTTGGCTTAAAACTCAACATTCAGAAAACGAAGATCATGGCATCTGGACCCATCACTTCATGGGAAATAGATGGGGAAATAGTGGAACAGTGTCAGACTTTATTTTCTTGGGCTCCAAAATCACTGCAGATGGTGACTGCAGCCATGAAATTAAAAGACGCTTACTCCTTGGAAGAAAAGTTATGACCAACCTAGATAGCATATTCAAAAGCAGAGACATTACTTTGCCAACAAAGGTCCGTCTAGTCAAGGCTATGGTTTTTCCAGCGGTCATGTATGGATGTGAGAGTTGGACTGTGAAGAAGGCTGAGCGCCAAAGAATTGATGCTTTTGAACTGTGGTGTTGGAGAAGACTCTTGAGAGTCCCTTGGACTGCAAGGAGACCCAACCAGTCCATTCTGAAGGAGATCAGCCCTGGGATTTCTTTGGAAGGAATGATGCTAAAGCTGAAACTCCAGTACTTTGGCCACCTCATGCGAAGAGTTGACTCATTGGAAAAGACTCTGATGCTGGGAGGAATTGGGGGCAGGAGGAGAAGGGGATGACAGAGGATGAGATGGCTGGATGGCATCACTGACTCGATGGACATAAGTCTGAGTGAACTCCGGGAGTTGGTGATGGACAGGGAGGCCTGGCATGCTGGGATTCATAGGGTCACAAAGAGTCAGACACGACTGAGCAACTCAACTGAACTAACAATCATAGTAACTACTTAGTGCATTTTTGCAACTCAGTTTAGTAATTTTTCGCATAATGATAATAACAAAAATAACTAATATTTTTGCATCTTTTGGAGAAGGCAATGGCAACCCACTCCAGTACTCTTGCCTGGAAAATCCCGTGATCGGAGAGCCTGGAAGGCTGCAATCCATGGGGTCGCGGAGGGTTGGACACGACTGAGCGACTTCACTTTCACTTTTCACTTTCATGCACTGGAGAAGGAAATGGCAACCGACTCCAGTGTTCTTTCCTGGAGAATCCCAGGGATGGGGGAGCCTAGTGGGCTGCCGTCTACGGGGTCATACAGAGTCAGACATGACTGAAGTGACTTAGCAGCAGCATTGCATCTTTACAATGTGTCACATGCTATTTTAAGTCTGTTTACGTTATCTTACTTCTTCTCAAGACATTTATAAAGCATGTAAAGCTCTGAGTTTGAACTGAGGTGTTGAAGAAGACTCTTGAGAGTCCTTTGGATTGCAAGAAGATCTAACCAGTAAATCCTAAAGGAAATCAGTCCTGAATATTCACTGGAAGAACTGATGCTGAAGCTGAAGCTCCAATACTTTGGCCACCTGATGTGAAGAACTGATTCATTGGAAAAGACCCTGATGGTGGGAAGGGTTGAAGGAAGGAGGAGAAGGGGATGACAGAGGATGAGATGGTTGGATGGCATTAATGACTTGATGTGCATGAGTTTGAGCAAGCTCCAGGAGTTGGTGATTGACAGGGAAGCCTGGTGCACTGCAGTCCATGGAGTCACAAAGAGTCGACATGACTGAGCAACTGAACTGAACTGAAAGTTCTTAGTTAATACTATGTCAGGAGTTATACTCAATAAAGTCTGGAAAGTTTTCTGCTTATCTCAACCAAGTAGGAGAAACACATTTACCTAAGCAGTTCAGTCAACAAAGACTGTTGTCCAGAAACACTGTAACAAGGTATAAACTTATGTTAGCAGCTATAATAGAATACAATAATTTATATTCTAACAGTGTGGCAAGACTGTGGGAGTTATAAGGAGGGAAAAATATCACTTCTATCAGAATCACTAAGGAAAGATACTATTTGACTCTGCTTTATCTAAATAAGCAAGTCTTAGGAAAAGTAAAAGAAAAAAATCATCCAGGCAAAAGGTAAACAGAGAGAACATATAATGTTTAGATGAAGACGATGGACTTTGAAGTTAAACACAGTTGAACTCCTCACCTGCCTTGTGACCTTGGGCATGCTGTCTCTTTCTGCTGTTTTCTTGCCTAGAAAATGGATTTGGTGATTACAACCTATCATAGATTGGTTGTGAGGATTAAATGAGTTGTGCATCGAGCACATCGTAGCCCATAGTGTTAACATATATCCCTTTAAATTGCCATTCACTGTAAACAGTAAGGGATTCCCAGGTGGCACTAGTGGCAAAGAACCCGCCTGGCAATACAGGAGACATAAGAGACGGAGGTTCAATCAGTGGGTCAGGAAGAACCCCTGGAAAAGGGCATGGCAACCCACTACAGTATTCTGGCCTGGAGAATCCCATGGACAGAGGAGTCTGGCAGGCTAAAGTCCACAGGGTCGCAAAGAGTCAGACACAACTAAAGCAAATTAAAATGCACGCATGCAAACAGTAAAGTGAAAGTAGTTCAGTCCCATCCGACTCTTTGTGACCCCATGGACTATACAGTCTGCAGGCCAGAATACTGGGGTGGGTAGCCTTTCCCTTCTCCAGGGGATCTTCTCAACCCAGGGATGGAACCGGGGTCCTCCTGCATTGCAGGCAGATTCTTTACCAACTGAGCTATTAATTGCTAGATTAAAAAAATATATATTATCAAGCAGAACTAACCACATTAAACACATATATTAATTATAAGATGTGTCTTAATTTCAGAAATACTAAAATATGAAAAATGTGCATCTCAAAATCAAGGAAAGTATATTATCATCATTATAAGGACCATCATGCAATAAATCTTTAATGTAATTCTGTGTATTTAGATATGATCCTATTGCTAAAATCATTCCATTCTTAGTGGTTTCGGGACATTCTGTAGTTCTTAAATCACAAATTATGGTTAATGTTTAGTTTTCTCATTCACGTGGTCTCTCTGTAAATGTTCTCAGCACATAATGGACACTCCAAAGATCATGGAGTTAGTATCTGACCAACTTGGGGGTGGTTGAGGGTGAGAGGTGCTCATTACAGTCCCATTCTAGAGCTCAAAGGAATAAGCATTTGGCTCAATGCCAAATGAATGTCAAAAAAGCATTTTTGCCTGAACTTTATAGCTGATAGCTCACTTCCTCTGTGTATCTGGCAGTCCTATAGAAGTAACCAGTACAGCAGTGGTTACTAAACTTTTGTGAGCATCTGAGTCACACGTTAAAACCAATTGCTGAATCCCACCCCCAGAGTTTCTAATTCAGTAGGTCCAGGGGCAGAGCCCAAGAACTTGACTTTCTAACAACTTCCTCGGCAGTACCAACGCATCTGGTCTGAAGACTACTCTTTGAAAACTACTGATGTGGAGAAAGTTGAGCCTCCAGAGCCTCAGCCAGGGGCAATCTTTCTTTTGGGGGCCCTTGGCTCACTCTAGTGGGATGGGTAAATCGGCCTCAAGGCCCAGAAGACTTGTGAGTCTCTCCAGCCCACTGCTTGCTCTGATTTTACCTCCGTTTTGTTTAGCATTCTCTGCATCCAAAATGACACTGATATATTGTCCTGGGAAGAAGTGACTGTGATCCCACTGAGCATTATTAACCAGGGAAGAAATGACTGGGGAGGGAGACTGCCACGTGTCCCAGTTGTTGTCACTACAAACTGCCCTTGTTGTCCCTGCAGGCTCCGGCAGCTTCTGCTGAGGAAAGCTGCTGAGCGAAGTCTATGGAAACAGCTTATATCCCACATATGACAGGAAGCTGCCGAGGGAAGTCTATGGAAACAGCTCCCCAGCATCTGAACCCAGGAATTACAGCTTGAGGGTGAGAATGTAGTCTCCCTCATTGAGAGACTTCTGAAGAATTTGGCCAGATGCCCACTTTGTCTTCAGCTTCCTCTCAGCAAAAGTACCAAAATCAAAAAAAAAAAAAAGAGGGAATGCTCCTGAGGCTTTCCTAAGGAGCTTCAGCCTGACCTGCCATAGCCAATTACATGCACAAATTGCCTTCAGCCACACTCGCTGCAATTGTTCAGAAGCTAGCTGGGAGAATATTCTGGATTTAGAAAATATCTGTTGACTGATACACAGAGGAATTAGAACTGTCAAGACCCTGAACCATAAACATGTAAAACATATAACTTAAATAATTAAACGTATATGGCATTTTATTGGGGGGTGTTTGGTCAGAATAGACTTCTCTTTCTCATAATTGTTCACATACACCTTCTCCTGCTTTGCTGTTGTAACAGTCACTGCTTTGATGACCTTCATGCCTGATTAACTTTGTCATTTACTGCATGGTTCATCCAAGCATTACTGCTTCACTGCAGAACAGCAAGGGGCTTCCCAGGGGGCTCAGTGGTGAAAAATCTGCCTGCCAAAGCAGGAGATGCAGGTTCAATCCCTGGGACAGGAAGATCCCCTAGAGACAGAAATGGCAACCCACTCCAGTATTCTTGCCTGGGAAATCCCATGGACAGAGGAGTCTGGTTCATGAGGTTGAAAAGAGTCAGACACAACTTAGTGACTAATAACAACAGAACAGCTACTCAAGGACTGGGACCATTCTCCTCCAGTTATTCACTCCCAGTTTCCAACCTTGTGCTCAAAACACATGAGGTACTTAATGAACATTTAAAAAATAATGAACTAATAATGTTAACATCAACTTCCTGATCTCTAGTCATTATCGTTTTATCCCTGATACCCTTTCCACAAGTTTACCTCAGTTGCTTTCTAAATTTTATGCCACATGTAAAATAGATAGCCAAAGGGAATTTGCTGTATGACTCAGGGACTCAAACCGGGACTCTGTAACAACCTAGATGGGTGGGACAGGGAGCGAGGTTCAAGAGGGAGGGGATATATGTAAACCTATGGTTGATTCATGTGAGCGTTGGCAGAAACCAACACAAATTCTGTAAAGCATTTATCCTTCAATTAAAAAATACATACTTTAGAAAGCTTAAAAAAGGTCTCTATCCTGGTGATAACTGCTCTTTGTATTTCAGAAAGCAGACTGAGATGGCTCAGCATGGACGAACATACTCATATACTTCTAGTGTTCACCAAAACATGCAAATCTCTAATTAGGTTTAATTAGGTTTTTAAACAGATTCTAAGCACTTATTAGAGTCTTTCATATCTTTTGTCTTATTTCTACTGCTGTGCTTTTCAAAGCATGTCCAAGTATACTGACATTTCCTACCCAGCAATTCTTTTCTTAAACCCTAATTCCTCTGTAAGCTGGCTTTCATCTACCCTTTTCTTCAAGAACTGCATACTGTTCATTCACCAAAATCTTATTCTTAGCAAATTTTAACTACCTCTTTGTTAAAAGAGGGGTTGAATGGTGCCCGCCCCCCACCAAGAGATAAGTCCACTCAAAACGTGTAAATGTGAAAAAGGCTCTTTGCAAACATGATTATGTTAAGTATCTTAAGATTAGCTCACACTAGATTAGGGTGGGTTTTAAATGCAATGACAATTGTCCTTAGGAAAGAAGGGGAGAGCCAGACATATCAGAGGAGAGAGTCATGTGAAGATGAAGGCAGAGATTGGAGTGATGCATCTACAAGCCAAGGAACTCCAGTGGTTGCTGGCAGCTGCTAAAAACTAAGAGAAAAGCATGGAACTGATTCTCCCATTGAGCCTCCGGAAGGAAGGAACTTTGCCAACACCTTGACTTCAGACTTCTGGGCTCCAGAACTTTGAGAAAATATCTGTTGTTTTATGCCATTAAGTTTGTGACAATTTATTACAGTAGCCCTAAGAAACTAATACATCATACAATGGAATACTAATTAGCAATTAAAATAAATGAAGTATTTTTCCAGCTTGAAATAAAATTCACATATAACACTGTGTACATATAACACTGTGTAAGGTGTATAAAATGAGGATTATATATATATATATACACACACACACACATGCACATTTTTATATATACACATACATACACACATATAAAATGAAGGGCTTGCCAAAATAAACCTAGGTAACATGTCTTTCACCTTACATAGTCACCTTTTTTGTGTGTCTGGTGGCAACATGCAAGATTCTTTTAGCAATTTTTAAGTATACAATACAGTACTATTGACTATAGCCATCATGCTATACATTAGATCTCCAGAATTTATTCATCTTGTAACTAGAAGTTTGTATCTTTTGACCAGTATGACTGCAGCCCCTCACCCCCAGCCCCTGACAACCACCATTCTACTCTGTAACTTTGATTTTAGAATTTTAGATTCCACATATAAGTGAAATCACACAGTGTCTTTCTCTGTTTGACTTAATTTCCTTTAGCATAATGCTCTTAAGTGTTATCCATGTGACCACAAAAGGTAAGATTCCTTTCTTTTTTATGGCTGAATAAGAAAGAATGAACTACTGAAATAATAATATTGAATGAAGTTCAAAATAAAATACTGAATAAGAGTTCATGCAAAAAAAGTGTATGTTGTATAATTTTATTTACATAAAATTCTAGAAAAGCCATACTATAATGAGAGAAAGCATATCAATGGTTGCTTGAGGATGGAAAAGGTGAAGATGACAGACAGGAGCATGAATAAGCATTACAAAGGAGCATAAGGAAACTTTTTGAGTCATGGACATGTTCACTACCTGGATTTTTTTTTAATTTATTTTTAATTGGAGGATAATTGCTTTACAATGTTGCACTGGTTTCTGGAGTACAACAATGTGAATCAGTCGTAAGTGTACATATATCCCCTCCCTCTGAAGCCTCCCTCCCACCTTCCCACAATCCATCCCTATCCAACCCCTCTAGGTCATCACAGGTGGCTTTTAATAATGATTTCATGGGTGTACAAATACACCCAAATTTGCCAAATATGTGCTTTTATTGTGTGTCAATTATAATTCAATAAATTTATTTGAGAACTAAACTTTTTAATTTAATCTGAATTTAATCTTTGTATGTGTGTATGGGAAAGATCACATGTATTAAGTACTGCCAACTTACTTTTCTCCTTCTCACTCTTGGTGATCTCAGTTTGTAGGAGAAGGCAATATCATGGCAGAAGAAGGGTTCCTCTCCTCTGTGCGATACCCCTTGTATCCTTACCAATGGTTTCTATCCATTTCTTTGGGAGAAGTCTCTGTATTGTTGATTGGCTAATCATTCAACACACATTTGAGTTGTTTCTATATTCCAGACATGGATCTTGGCATGGTAGATATAATCAATATTGAATAAGACAAAAGCTTTCGTGGCGCTTATGTTCTATGAGATGAAACATGCAGACAAACAAAACTAATAAGAATTTATATTAATATGGCAAGTGATGATTAAAATAAATGTAAATCAAAATAAAGGGCTAGTCAGTGGCAGCAACTGCTGCCTTAGACAGGAGACACAGAAAGACCTCTCTGAGAAAACATCATTTGCACATAGACCCGAAGTAACCAAGGTCACCGAACCCACGTTTAGGAGAAGAATGTTCCGGGAAGAAGGGACAGCAAGAATGGAAACCATTAGCCAGATGCTCATGTGTGCTGGGCACACTTGAGGAAAAGCAAGGAAGCCAGTGTGACCGGAGCAGAATGAGCAAGATGGCAGCGTGCAGGAAATGATGTCTAAGGGGTAGGCCTGACTTGGAAGCTCTGTGTACTTTGTTCAAAGCGTGATGCAAAGGGAATACGGGGTTTTGAGAAGAAAGTTATGTGATTTGTATGCCTTTAAAGATGATCATTTTGGCTGCTGCAGGAAAATAATGGACAGATTAAAAGGTTTCAGCAATAGTCTGAAAGAGAAATGATATGGCTTGACCTGGATGAGAAGTGACCAGATTCAAGATACAGCCAACGAGATTTTCTGAACTGAGACAGAAAAAGGGGCAACTTGATGATTCCAGGGTTTTTTAATTAAGCAACTGGATGAATGGTGGCACCATATAATGTGGTGGAGAGGAACAAGTTTTCAAGGTGGGAAGAATCAAGAATTCAGTTGTAAATGGTAAAAGATTTGGAGTGGTTAGAGAGAACTAGGAACTTGAGCTAGGCTATGGCATGTATCTGGCCATAAAAGACTAAAAGTTCCTGTATGTGGAGTCATGGAGGGAGGAGCTTAGACTTTTTGTGAAAACTGACGCAAACAGGGAGTCAGGTCATGATGGGAATGGCCCCAGTGGCCTCTGAGAGGGAGGGAGAGAGTAATCTCTAATCAGAGCTTCTTCTGGTGACCAATCTTTTAAGTAGTTCATAATAGTAAGAAGGTGATATTCAGGGAGAGCCTATGGTGGTCTTGGTGTGTCTCATTAGTAGCACTTAAAGCTCTAAAATCTCTCTTCAAAGCTAGGGGTGGGCAGTATAATAGATCTTCCCTAAATACTGCTGAAGACAAGTAGGGGCAAGCAATGTCCATGCTTTTATCCATGAACCTACAATGGTCTTTTGCTACAGGGCTCACACACTGTGAGTCCTCGTCATATGTCAGACCTCTCCTCCTTCACTCTGTAATTTCTGCCTGAGGGATAGTCTGGATCTTTTCTGCCTGATGGATAGCCTGGGCAGGCTGTGGGGAACTGGAAGGTACCATGTTAGTCCCTGTCTGCCTAAGTACACACCACACCACAAGTCCCATTTTATCACAATCTCCTCCTGTTGGTGCAGCACACTCTCTGAGTCTGTTCTTCCAGGGTTCCAGTTGCAGGGAAGAAGTAGGTCCTTGGTCCCTTCTCTTCTAAGATTTCTATACATACTGGGAGATTTCACATGTGTCTGTATGTATGCTCAGTTGTATCTGCCTCTTTGTGACCCCATGGACTGTAACTCACCAAGTTCCTCTGTCCATGGAATTTTCCAGGCAAAAATACTAGAGTGGATTGCCATTTCCTATTTCAGGGGATCTTCCCAACCCACAGATCGAACCCACGTCTCTTGCATCTCCTGCACTGACAGGCAGATTCTCTACCACTGTGCCACCTGGGAAGCCCCAATTTACATACACGATCACCAAATAGTAACAGGTTCCTCTCAGAGCTGCACATCTACATCTAACTTTTCTCTGATACTCATTTCCTGCCTTCTTTTTAGCACTATTACACCTATTTTTAATATCTATAGATAAAAACTATCTTTTTTTCTGCAGAGAACTGTTTTCATCCCTTCTAAAACTTTACAGCCACAACAATTCACCAATCTTTGCTGCTCTTTCAAATCAAAGACTTTTGGAATTCAAAACAAAACCATTTTTCTCAAGGTGCTGTGCTATGCTCAGTTGTATCCAACTCTTTGCGACCCTATGGACTGAAGCCCACCAGGTTTCTCTGTCCATGGGATTCTCCAGGGAAGAATACTGGAATAGATTGCCTTGTCCTACTTCACAGGATCTCTTTGACCCAGGGATCAAAGACAGGTCTCCTGCATTGCAGGCGTGTGAGTCACCAGGACCTAACTTCTGAAATCAAAAGACCTAACTCTTTAGACCCTATTTTGAAATTCAAAATAAAACACAGATTCTTCTGGGCTCATTCCTATCATCTCTCAGAAGTACAGAATGTCTAAGGCAATGGGTGGAGGTCAATGATGTAACAAAAATTCCCAGAAATTAAAATTTCACAGTATTATCTCACTATTGTATCATTTGTATGAAATGAAGCCTGGGTTGAGGGTGGGAGGGGACAGTCAGTTGTCTCAGATCTATGAGGTCACAGCTGAGGTCACAGAAGAGTTGAAAAGGGCTAGGTTGATAGGTGAGATGATAGGAAGCTGTTGTGAGATGCGGCTCAAGGAGGAGAAATTCTAGGAGGTTAGGGGTAGGGAGAAGAGCTATTTGGGGTGCCCAGTTGGGTAAGTTTCTGGACATAATTTTCTTATTAGTTTCTGACTCAGGTTTGGAGATGGGAAGGATGGGAGGAGGGGTTCTGGGAAGCAACTTCTCAAAGGAGGATTTAACTCTGAGTCACTGATTTGACCTGTCAGCCCCACATGTTTTTGACAGTATCAGCTTTGGGGTTTCCCTCATGCCTCCAAGACACTTGAAGGCTGGAGCTCACAGACCTACAGCCTGTGGTGCTACCCTTAGGTGCCTGACTAGGATGGAGGATGGGATGGGAAATTGTCCATTCTTGAATTTATTATATTACTACTTCCTAACCTTGTCTTAGAGCCACCGTTACCTCAAGCAGCCACTGGCCCACTCCCTACCCCAATCCCAGCCAGCTATTATTTTTTCACTGAGTTTCTCTTTTCTCTATCTACCTTCTCACTGGAATTTCTTTATCTGGTGCAAACACTTCTTCCCTCACACCCTTATCTTTACACGTATGTGTACATGCACATACACACACATTCACACAAACACACTGACCCATTCAAAATACAAGTGCTTCCTGAACTACTGAGACATCTGTTCTGGTAGTTCTCCAACAGGGAAGTCTCTCATCATTTACCTGCCTTCTTCCCCTATTCATTTACTCCTCTCCAGGATGTGGAGCTATCTCCATCTTCAGCTCCAGAGCATCTAGTTTCCGTTCAGACTAATGGCACAGCATGCCTTCCAAGATCAAGAACAAGAGGGAGGAAGGAACTCCAGGCAGCAGAAAAGGTAAATGGGGTTCATGATGACCTTCAAATGTCCTTAGATTGGATATTTTCTGTGGGAGAAGAATCAAGGTCCCCTGTCTCCCATACCTGCCACAGCTGTGCCTATTTCCTAGTTGGGGAAAGTTGGGACTTTCACGTATCTTTTCTCCTCTCCTTAATGGAAGGAACGAAAGCAAGTCATTCTCATTCTACTTAGAAGGTGGGCATCAATCTGAAATTCCTGTAGGAGGAGTTAGTTGAGAATACCACCAAGGGGCATTTATTTATCCCAAGACCAACTTTCTCTAGGAAGTTCTTATGTCCTCTACAATGTAAATCAAGGCCAGATGCCCGAAACTTTGCTTTCCTTGTCCTAGGGTACAGAGAATGGCCAGAATCTGCTGCTTTAGGCTGAATATGAGACCCAGGCAATATTATCCATAAAATCTGAAAAAAAAAAAAAAACTAGGTTTTCTGTGCACTTATAGGTCAAGAAAGATTCAGAAAGGAACTGGAGCCTTGGTTTGAGCTTTTAAAGTATGCAGGAGATGTTATAAGAATTTATAGGAAGCAAAAACTGACAATATTGTAAAGAAGTTATACTCCAATTTTAAAAAAGCTACCTAATGTATGATTATATTTATAGGACATTCTGAAAATGGTACAACTACACTGAGAAGAAATAGATCAGTGCTTAGTTAACAAAGTCTTGGAGTAATGGAAAGAGACTGATTCCAAAGAGATAAGAGAGAATTTTGGAGAGTGAAGGGGGTGTTCTATACCTTTACTGTGATGGTGATTACGTGATGTTTGCATATGTCAATGAGCAAAATTGTACATGATAAAGAATAATATTTACTGTATATAAACTATTCCTCATAAACCCAGCTTTATAAATTGTGATTCTAATTACTCAATGTCTTCAGCACCATTTTAGCCAACTTCCATGAAATGCACAGTACCACTATTTCCAAATGTATTGAGATGTCTCTCATCATCAAAACTAAGAATGCAGGAATAAAAAAAAACACAGGATTTTGTGTAGTAAAGACTTTAAAGACCAAAAAAAGAAAAAGAAATTAGTTTAAAGGAATTCAGGAAGAAAAAGAGTTAAAAGTGTCTTCTAAGGTTTCTAGGTGGCATATCTGATTAAGGTGCTCATAATGATTAACTGAGCCTCAAGTCTGAGAGCCATTGAGAAATTGCAAAGCCTGACACTTGGAGGAAGATAGAAGCAAGTTCTAAGAATATGAGGAATAGTTATGTAGTTCCACTACAGAACTATGAGAAGAAAATAGTTGGTAGGTATGGAGTCAGAGAGTTCTATTTGGGAAAGTGCATTCTTGTTGTTCTGTTCAGTTGCTAAGTCGTATCCACTCTTCGCCACCCCACAAACTGCAGCACGCCAGGCTTCTCTGTCCATCACTATCTCCGTGAGTTTCCTCAAACTCATGGATGCCTTTTAATCCTTATTGTTGCCTAATTGCTCTGGTTAGGATTCCCAATATCCTGTTGAATAGGAAGGTGAGAGTGAGATTCCCTGTCTTTCCCTAACCTTGTAGGAAAAGCTTTTAGCTTTTTACCATTAAGTATGACATTGGTTATGGGTTTGTCATATACAGCCTTTATTATAGTGAGGTGAATTTCTTCTATAACTAGTTGTTGAGAGTTTTACCTTGAATGGATATTGAATTTTATCAAATTATTTTTATGCATCTATTTAGAACATTATATGATTTTTATCCTTCATTCTGTTGATTTTGGGCTTCCTTGGTGGCTCAGCTGGTAAAGAATCTGCCTGCAATGTGGGAGACCTGGGTTAGATCCCTGGGTTGGGAAGATCCCCTGGAGAAGGGAATGGCTACCCACTCTAGTATTCTGGTCTGGAGAATTTTGTGGACTGTATACTCCATGGGGTTGCAAAGAGTTAGACATGACAGTGACTTTCACATTCTGTTGATGTGGTGGTGTATCACAATTGATATCCATTTGTAGAATCATTCTTATAGCCCAGGGTACATCTCATCTGATCGTAGCGTATGAGCCTTTTAATGCATTGCTGAATTCAGTTTGTTAGTATGAAGTTGAGGATTTTTGCATCTACATTGATCAGGAATATTGGTGTGTAGTTTCCTTCTTGTTGTATCCTTATCTGGATTTTGTATGAGAGAAATGTGGGCCTCATAGAGTGAGTCTGAGCATGTGCCTTCCTCTTCAATTTTTTGGAAGAGTTTGAGGAGGACTAGTGTCAATTCTTTGGTAGAAATCACCTGCAAAGCCATCTGGTTCTCAGCTTTTCTTCATAGGGAGGAGTTCGATTGCTAACTTAATCTTCTTACTCATTATTGGTTTGTTCAGATTTTTGTATTTCATCATGATTTGGTCTTAGTAGGTTGTATGTGTGTGTGCTAAGATGCTTCAGTTGTGTCTGACTCTTTGCGACCCAATGGACAGTAGCCTGACAGGCTCCTCTGCCCATGGGATTCTCCAGATAAGAATACTGGAGTGGTGCCGGGAGCCGGCATATTGCATATTGAGTGCATATTGCATATTGTATATTGAGTGCAGCACTTTCCACAGCATCATCTTTCAGGATCTGGAATAGCTCAACTGGAATTCTACCACTGCCAGGAGCCAGTGTGAGGAACTCCGCCTGTGGCAAAGGTCATGAGGAAGGAGGCTCAGCATACGCAAAGGCGGGATCGAGCCTCAGGAGTCCCCCTGGAAATTCTCGAGCATCTACCCCCAAAACCAGAGTCTGCCTACTTTCTGCTTTGTGCTTTCACCTACACCTCTGACTTTACGGGGGGCTGTCCCCCACTACCTCTCTCTGAAAAAAGAGTTAGCTTGCAGCTCCAGTTAAATAATTCCTAGGTGTGACAGTGTTCCAACCTACAAACTCCTTTGGAAATCCTCTAGCCTGCCTGAATAGGTTTTTCCGGCCACATGTGATTGTTCAGAGCCTCCCAACTGTGAGAGGCAGGAGATGTTCTAAACTGTCTAAACACAGATTCCTTTGAGTAGTTAAAAGATTGATTAGAAATTGTATTGGTGAAGGGTTTTTCACTTATTGGGCCAATGTTTGCTGCTAAGTCTCCATATCCCTTACCTACTGTGTCCTTGGCAGTGTATTGATTAATATAATTGATGTTAGTAGTAGCTTTAATGTTTGTAACCTTGGACCCTTGAGTTAATTCTTTTTCTTGTTGTAGCCCACCACACCTTTGCCCTATAGGAATGCAACTTTAATGCTTTTGGAGGGTGGCGCCTGACTAATCACCTTTAGAGAAAAATAAGTTTTCTGAAGAAAGGGTCTTAAAATGTTAACAGGCCTCCGGGCCAGAAGATGATGCAAATCACCTAAACTTTTGCATATGTTAAGTTTGCAGGAAGAAAGCCTGGCTTACGGCATGACTCTACCCCTTCCCCCATTATCCTCTATGCATAACTTAAGGTATAAAAACTACTTTGGAAAATAAAGTGCGGGCCTTGTTCACCGAAACTTGGTCTCCCCATGTCGTTCTTTCTCTCACCTTCTGGCTGAATTATTCAGCCTCTTTTCTCCACTGAATTTCCTCACTGAGCTATCCTCATTCTATTACTCTTTATATCTTTGATGAATATTTAACTAAATAGGTCGCCGATGCCGTCTCTCCTTCGAATACCCTGGATCAGCCGGGACTGGACCCCGGCAGAGTGGGTTGCCATGCCCTTCTCCAGGGGAACTTCCTGATCCAGGAATCGAACCTGTGTCTCCTGCAACTCCTGCACTGCAAACAGATTCTTTTACTGCTGAGCCACCAGAGAAGCCTGAGTAGGTTGTATATTTCTAGGAATTTATCCATTTCTTCTAAGATATCTACTTTTTTTTGGTATATAGTTTTTCATAGTAGTCTCTTTGGTATTAGCTGTGATATCTTTTTATATTTTTATTTAAGTCATTCTTTTTCTTCAACATATTTGTTGTTTGAGTGCTCTTTAATTTCCACATGTTGTTGAATTTTAAGAATTTCCTCTTGTTATTGATTTCCAGTTTAATATCATTGTGGTAGGAAAAAATACATGATATGTTATCAATATTAAGTTTGTTAAGCTTGCTTTGTGGCCCAGTATATGACTTTGCCTGGAGAATGTTCTGTGTGTGCTTGAGAAGAATGTGTATTTTGTTGTTATTGGATGCAGTGTTTTGTATAGATCCATTTTGTCTATAATGCCATATGTTTGTTATTTCCTTTATAACTCTGCCTGTATGATCTATTCACTATTGAAAATGGGGTATTGAGTTCTGCTCTTATTATTTTTGTCAGTTTTTCCCTTTGGTTCTGCTTATACTTGCTATATATATATTTAGGTGCTTCAAAATTGGATATATATATATTTACAACTGTCATATCATCTTGATGAACTAACTCTTTATTATATAATGACCTTCTTTGTCTCATATGACAAAGTGTACAGTTTTTGACTAAAAATCTGTTTTGTCTGATATAAATATAGCCAGTCCTGCTCTCATTTGTGTACCATTTGCCTGAAATATCTTTTCTCATCCCTTTACTTTCAGCCTATGTGCGTGTGTGATAGCATACAGCTGGATAGTTTTAATTCATTTAACTCATCTGTTTGGAGAATTTAATCCATTTATGTTTAAATAATTATTAACATGTAACTATCAGTAATTACCATTATTACCATGTTGTTGTATTCTATTCTGTAGTTGCTTTGTTTCTTCCTTCCCTTCTTGCTATCTTGTTTTGTGATTTATTGAAATTCTGCAACAGTTTGCTCCGATTCCTTTTTTTAAATATAAATTAATTTATTTTAATTGGAGGCTAATTACTTTACAATGTTGTATTGGTTTTGCCATACATCAACATGAATCCATCACGGGTGTACACGTGTTCCCCATCTTTTGTGTATCTTCTAGAGGTTTACATTCCCGTGAGACATATCCTACAGTATGTCTTTTTAAGCTGGTAACAGCAACTGAATACAAAAACTCTACATTTTTTCATTTCCCTTCACATTTTATATCATTGATACCACTAGACCTCTTTATAATATGTATCCATTAAAAATTATTGTATTGATAGCTATAGCTACTTTTAATACTTTTAACTTTCACACTAGCACTACAAGTGATTTAATAAGCACCACCCTTACAATATTTAAGTCTTCAAATTTGATTATATATACCCCATTTCCAGTGAGATTCATACTTATGTTTTCCTCCTGCTGTTTAATATCCTTTCAACTTGAAGAACTCCCTTTAGCGTTTGTTGTATGCCAAGTCTAGTCATGATCAAGCTTTTGTTTGTCTGGGAAAGTCTTTATCTCCACTTTATTTCTGAAGAGTAGCTTTGCCAGGTAAAGTATTCTTGGTTAGCAAGTTTGTTTGTTTGTTTTCAACACTTAGATTGTATCATCTTACTCCCTTGTGGCATACAAGGTGTCTGCCAAGAATACTCTTTTGGGACTTCCCTTGTATGTGGTAATTCACTTTTCCTTGCTGCTTTCCAAATTCTATTTGTCTTTGACCTTAGACAATTTGATTATAATGTCTCAATGAAGATTTCCTAATGGTCAGCCTCCTTGGAATTTTTAAGCATTGTGGATCTAGATGTTAACTTCCCTACCAGATTTGGGAATTTTTTCTGTCATTATCTCATTAAATAAGCTTTCTACCATTTTCACTTTCCCTGTTCCTTCTGTGGCTTTCAAAGAGCCCATATTATGTCATTTGATGGTGTCCCATAGTCATATAGGCATTCTTTACTCTTCTCAGTTCTTTTCTTTTTATTCTTCTGAATTTCAAATTATTTGTCTTCAAGTTCAATCATTCTCTTTTCTTCTTGATCAAGTCTGCTGTTGAAGACCTCTATTGAATTTTTCATCACAGCCATTGTATTCTTCAGTCCCAAGAGTTTGTCTGGTTCTTTTTTATAGTTTTCATTTCCTTGTTGAACTTCTCATTTTGCTGTTTTCTTGATTTCCATTCACTGGTCATCTTCTCTTCTGGCTTAAAGATTCTTTAATATAACTGTTTAGAATTGCAATTGATCTCCATTCCTTTGAGATCCATCACTGGATCTTTTTGTCCTTTTGGTGGTGTTACGTTTCCTTGATTCTTCATGTTCCTTGAATTCTTGCATTTGTCTCTTCATTTGAAGAAGCGGTCCTCTTCCAGTATTTACTGACTGGCTTCAAAAGTGAAAGATCTTCACCAGTCAGCCCAGCCAAAGATTTTGGGAGTCTTTCAGGTCTTTCCTATGGGTGCACTCTTCTCTGTTTTCTTGTTACCTCTTTAGGAGAGGCCTTCTCTTAATCCCCAAAAGTCAGTCTGGGTACTGAGAGCCTCCTGTTTATTTTCCCCAGAGTATTCAAGATTCTTTCAAATGTTCCTTCTCTCATTCTCACATAGTTTTGCCAGCTGCTGATATCTTCATACCATCTGAAGAGGCTTTTACTTGCCATCTGCAGAGGCTAACATGTTACCATCTCAAGGTTATGTGAAATACTAGGAGCATTTGTGGAGAAGGCAATGGCAACCCACTCCAGTACTCTTGCCTGGAAAATCCCATGGATGGAGGAGCCTGGTAGGCTGCAGTCCACAGGGGTCGCTAAGAGTCGGACACGACTGAGCGACTTCACTTTCACTTTTCACTTTCATGCATTGGAGGAGGAAATGGCAGCCCACTCCAGTGTTCTTGCCTGGAGAATCCCAGGGACAGCGGGGCCTGGTGGGCTGCTGTCTATGGGGTCACACAGAGTTGGACACGACTGACGCGACTTAGCAGCAGGAGCATTTGTCAGTCAGTTGAGGGATGTTACTGACAGGTGAGAAGTCAAAAGGTGTTCTGGATAACCCTCTTGGTGGAGTTCACCTAGATCTAATAGGTGATCTGCAGCTGGTTCTGGAGATCCATGTAGTGAATGCCACGAGTGCCCGCCCCTTTCTTCTGTTCCCAACTCCCCCAATACTATTCAGCTGTGCCAATCACCTTAGCCATCTGGGTGGGATTAGACAGAAGTGGGCCTCCTAGTCAATGTCTTATAAGCCTGGGAAATCAGAGAGCTAATTCCACTCTCACTTCCCTCATAGGAGAAATCACAGGTTGAGAGGGTCTCTACTGGCACTAAGCTATGCTGCCTTTGGGGAGGAGTGTCTTGGGTGGGGGCGGGGGGGAGTGAAACTGTCTTTCTTATCCTCTTCAATGCATCTATTCATGGATTTCTTTTGCTTAAATGAGGTTTTGGAAGCTCTCCCCTGGACTCCTGATTTCCCAAAAGGTATTTCCATCCATGGATGGTTGTCAAAATTAATGTTTATGCTGAAGATATGAGGGCTGTAACCTCCTATTCTGACACTTTTTTTATGTCACCTATCTAGTGACTCATCAGATTTTTATCACCCTTTCTTTCCAGAAAATCCTTTGAAGACACAATGAAACCAAAGGTGGGTAAGACTTCCAAATATACTAGTTCCTTTGGGCTTCCCTGGTAGCTCAGACGGTAAAGCATCTGCCTGCAATGAGGGAGACCTGGGTTCGATCCCCAGGTCAGGAAGATTCCCTGGAGAAGGAAATGGGAACCCACTCCAGTACTCTTGCCTGGAAAATTCCATGGATGGAGGAGCCTGGTAGGCTACAGTCCATGGGATTGCAAAGAGTCAGATATGACTAAGCAGCTTCACTGGTTGGGAATCAAGGTTCCTGGGGAAAGCAGAGGTGAACAGGATGTGTTCAGGAGGCAGGAAAACTGTCTAACAAGAACCATATCTTGGAAGACTTGGGCACTATAGCTCAGAATGCTCTTGATCAAGTGGTGGGTCATTGTGCACCAAGACTAAGTAACATCTTCAATGCCACAACTACACTCAGTTCAGTTCATTCGCTCAAGTCATGTCCGACTCTTTGCGACCCCATGAATTGCAGCATGCCAGGCCTCCCTGTCTACCACCAACTCCTGGAGTTCACGCAAACCCACATCCATCGAGTCAGTGATGCCATCCAGCCATCACATCCTCTGTCGTCCCTTTTCCTCCTGCCCACAATCCCTCCCAGCATTGGAGTCTTTTCCAATGAGTCAACTCTTCGCATGAGGTGGCCAAAGTACTAGAGTTTCAGCTTCAGCATCATTCCTTCCAAAGAAGACCCAGGACTGATCTCCTTTAGAATGGACTGGTTGGACCTCTTTGCAGTCCAAGGGACTCTCAAGAGTCTTCTCCAATACCACAACTACACTAGATGACTTCAAAAGCAGGCAGGCTATATATGTGGGTATTTATAAGGTGAGTCATCATAGGAGTCTGCTTATATCTGTTACCGACTAGTTAGATTAAGAGATGACAAGGCATATGGGCTGAAAAATGGCTCAATAGGGCTGAAGAAGACTTAGGGCTGCCTGACAAATGGCATGCCTTTGAGTGTCCATCTCAACTCCAAAAAATGCGTCATATTCTATCTGTTTCATGATGTGTCAGTTCCGATTCTGGGAGAGTTAAGGTAATGTTCCCAATATGTGTATCTTATTTCAACAGGCAGTAGAATTAACGATCACTGAAACCCTGTGGGATCAGGTGAGTACAGAGGGGTCCTCTTTGACAGCATGGTGAGAGATGAGAGAAGGGAGAGAAGCTTAAAAAAGGAGTACATTTCCTTCCCCATGAGTAATTTACTGATTGATGGTAAGGAATTCCCATGCTCCCTCCCATCTTGTTCTACTACTCATCTAGTCCCAAATCCTCAGACACTCGTTGTGTTTGTGCATCTCAGTGCCCATTCTCAACATCCACTTCTCTGTTAGATAAGCCCTTTCAAGTATATTTTCTCTACCAGCATTGTATAAGCACTGTAAAATTAATAATTTAAATCTCATCCACTAGCAAGTACCTTAGGGCAAGTACTGAAAAACCCATATATTTTAACTCTCATATGAGAGGAAGACAATTTACCATTTTGATACGAAAATTAAAGATCCTAACTCCATTTCTTATTAGAAAGAAATATTTTACCTCCAGAGCCACTCAGATGATATGACAAATTGTCTGCCAATAGCCCTTGATTCCTATGTCATAAAAAATAAAGATTTGGCTCTTCCAGAATGAGGTACCTTCAAAATTAACCTCTCAAAAATAAATACGTCAACCTAAAGAGTAGACACGTTTAATTTCATTCATTTGAATGAAAAGTTAACCATAAAATGACTAATTTCTGCATAATAACTAGTGAGCTGTTGTTTCTGAGGGAAACATGCCAATTGTTTCTGGAGTTCCTGTTTGTAACATGATTATGATCGTGTCATTAGCACAGAAGAGGATTCTTTTGTTCCATCGACTATGGCAAAAAGTCTATATAAAGGCATTAAAAGACATAGAATTTGCTTAAGTCACTCATATATAATTTAAACATAATTTCAATAGGTGGGACATCATTCTGTTTTGATTATTTACAGTGATAAACTGCTTTGTTACTGAATTTCTTTAGAGTATTTTAATAAAGATTCTGAAGAAGAATAAATGCCAGATTCACTCTGTGGCATCAGAGATTACCAACATGATTTTTTTAATGCTTCAAAATGTTCTACAGACCACCAAATTTATTGACAATAATTTAAATCAGAATAATGGCCAGTAGCAGAAACATTCATGGAGCTTTCCTGTCCTTTAACTTAATATATTTGAGAGATTCATACCTGTTATTGGAGAGGTCTGAGGTGTTGAAAAGAAAGGAATATGAGTTTGTACTTGGATGTGAAGAACTGCCCTTTGTGTGGTTATGAAAAACATAGTGTTTTAACATCATTTCAATGTAATTAGATCAAATCATTAGAATTGTTTTAAAGAGAACAAGTCGAAAAAAAAATCTTCTTTTATAGAAGACAGATTAATCATATGTTTGGTAATGAATGAAACTGTTGAATCTATCAAGAGAGTGTTTTGGGTTCTGAAAACTTTTTGAGTTGAAAGAGAAATACAGGTTCATTAGGTCACCAATGGGAATTTGTTGCTTTCAGTCTTCTAACTGAGGCAATGTCATGAGCAGTTACGCTCAGAATCCACATGATTAAGCCCTGCATTTTGAAAATGCTTTAAAATAGACTTGTATTTAGAGAATGGGAGAGAAAATTATTTTAATTCTATAAAAAGGGATGTCTTTTTCACTTTGATGAAATTTCCTTGTTTTCCCAGAAATAGAAAAATGACAACCAAGGTGGCAATTCTCAAATATAGAAACACAAGATTTCACTTTATATTTAAATGATCTATTAGTGCAGAAGCTAACTATACTCATTAGTAGCCAAAGAAAACTGCTATAAACTTTCACAGAACACAGATATTCAGTTGGAGTTTCTGAGACCTTTCCAAAATTATCTGCTATTTCAGCTTCCCAATCTTGACATTCTAGTTGCATACACATTTAAACTGTGATATAGAGATGAGAATTAGAGGAAAAGTAATCACTTCTGAACCTATAATAGCGATTATCCACATGAAGCAAAGCAGAAAAAGACTTTAAATCAAAGACTATTAATTCTTTAAATTAAAAGAAAAAAGTAAGTGAAAGTCTCCATAGCCTCTCTCCTGCAAGGCCCCACTGAACAACACTATGTAATGTAATCAAATTATGTTGTACAAAAATAACTAATGTTCTTATAATTACTGTATTACTAAAGAGTTGATTATATAACAGTCAGAAAACCATCCTATGGGGAACCAGTACATAATTGGATACTTACCACATAATAAAAGATGAATATAAAACAAATATAAATATATGAGATTTATATAAATATATAAGAGATGAATATAAAACTGCAGATGGTGAATGCAGCCATGAAATTAAAAGATGCTTGCTCCTTGGAAGAAAACTTATGACCAACCTAGACAGCATATTAAAAAGCAGAGACATTATTTTGCCAACAAAGGTCTGTCTAGTCAAAGCTATGGTTTTTCCAGTAGTCATGTATGGATGTGAAAGTTGGACTATAAAGAAAGCTGAGCACCAAAGAATAGATGCTTTTGAACTGTGGTGTTGAAGAAGACTCTTGAGAGTCCCTTGGACTGCAAGGAGATCCAACCAGTCCATCCTCAAAGAAATCAGTCCTGAATATTCATTGGAAGGACTGATGCTAAAGCTGAAACTCCAATACTTTGGCCACCTGATGTGAAGAACTGACTCTTTTGAAAAGACCCTGATGCTGGGAAAGACTGAAGGCAGGAGGAAAAGGGGATGACAGAAGATGATATGGTTGGATGGCATCATCAACTCAATGGACATGAGTTTGAGTAAACTCTGGGAGTTGGTGATAGACAGGGAAGCCTGGCGTGCTGCAGTCCATGGGGTCGCAAAGAGTCGGACACAACTGAGCGACTGAACTGATAAAGAATGAACACAGGGCTGATGAGAAGCAATAAGCTGATAATTGGCACAGACCATCCCACTGACTATTCAGATTCTATATGCTCCCTTATAAGCATGTGAAAGTAGGAAAGTCCACTAAACCATTCAGGTATGACCTATATCAAATTCCTTATGATTACACAGTGGAGATTACAAATAGATTCAAGGGATTAGATCTGGTAGACGGAGGCCAGAAGAACTATGGACAGAGGTTTGTAACATTGTACAGGACACAGTGACCAAAACCATTTCAAAGAAAAAGAAATGCAAGAAGGCAAAGTGGTTGTTTATGGAGGCTTTACTAATATCTGAGGAAAGAAAAGAAGCAAAAAGCAGGGGAGAAAGGGAAAGATATACACAACTGAATGCACAGTTCCAGAGAAAAGCAAGGAGAGATAAGAAAGCCTTCTTAAACTAACAATGCAAAGAAATAGAGGAAAACAAAAGAATGGAAATGACTAGAGGTCTCTTTAGGAAAACTGGAGATATCGAGGGAATACTTCAAGCAAGGATGGCATGATAAGGGACCTAACAGAGGTATAGATTAAGAAGAGGTAGCAAGAATACACAGAAGAATTGCACAAAAAAGGTCTTTATGACCCAGATAACCATAATGGTGTGGTCACTCACCTAGAGCCAGACATCCTGGCATGTGAAGTCAAGTGGGCCTTAGGAAGTATTACTACCAACAAGGCTAGTGGAGGTGATTGAATACCACCTGAGCTATTTAAAATACTAAAAGATGATGCTGTTAAAGTGCTGCACTCAAAATGTCCGCGAATTTGGAAAACTCAGCAGTGGCCACAAGACCGGAAAAGATCAGTTTTTATTCCAGTCCCAAAGAAGGGCAATGCCAAAGAATGTTCAAGCTACCATACAGTTGCGCTCATTTCACAAGTTAGCAAAGTAATGCTCAACATCCTTCAAGCTAGGTTTAGCAGTACATGAACTGAGAACTTCCAGACGTACAAGCTGGATTTCGAAGAGGCAGAGGAACCAAAGGTCAAATTGCCAACATTTGCTGGATCATAGAGAAAGCAAGCGAGTTACAGAAAAACATCTACATTTGCTTTATTGACTATGTTAAAGCCTTTGATGTGTGGATCACAACAAACTATGCAGATAAAGAGACGGGAGTGCCAGACCACCTCACCTGTCTCCTAAAAAACCTGTATGCAGGTCAAGAAGCAATGGTTAGAACCGGACATGGAACAATAGACTGGTTCAAAACTGGGAAAGGCTCTATATTGTCACTCTGCTTATTTAATTTTCTATGCAGAGTGTATCATACAAATGTCAGGCTGGTTGAATCACAACTTGGAATCAAGATTGCCAGGAGAAATATCAATAACCTCAGATATGCAGATGATATCACTTTAACACCAGAAAGTGAAGAGCCTCTTTATGAGAGGGTAAAAGAGGAGAGTGAAAAAGCTGACTCAAAACTCAACATTCAAAAAACTAGTAAGATCATGGCACCCGGTCCCATCACTTCATGGCAAATAGATGATGAAAAAGTGGAAATAGTGACAGATTATATTTTCCCGGGCTCCAAAATCACTGTGGACAGTGACTGAAGCCATGAAACTAAAAGACACTTGCTCTTTGGAAGGAAAACTATGACAAACCTAGACAGCATATTAAAAACCAAGGACATCACTTTGCCAACAAAGGTCCATATAGTCAAAACTATGGTTTTTTCAGTAGTCATATACAGATGTGAGAGTTGGACCATAAAGAAAACTTGAATGCCAAAGAATTGATGCTTTCAAATTGTGGTGCTGGAGAAGACTCCTGAGAGTCCCCTGGACTGCAAGATCAAACTAGTCAATCCTAAAGAAAATCAACCCTGAATATTCACTGGAAGGACTGACGCTGAAGCTTTAATACTTTGGCAACCTAATACGAAGAGCTGACTCACCTGAAAGCCTGTGATGCTGGGAAAGATTGACGACAAAAGGATATGGGGATGTTAGAGGATGAGATGGTTAGATAGCATCACTGACTTAAAGCACATGAATCCGAGCAAACTCCAGAGGACAGAGGAGCCTGGGGTGCTGCAGTCCAAGGAATTGCAAAGAGTCGGACACAACTTAGTGAATGAACAACAAAGCATGTTAAAATTCCTGAATATCAACAAAAACAATTCTATATTTCAACTGAATAAGATATATCTATCTGTCTTAAAGTCCTCATCCTTTACCCACAAAGAAGAAACTCAGACTACCAATAGTCACTGTATCCATCTATGTCTGGATAAAGAATATAGGTACATGTTTAGTTTTAGAAGAATCTGCCAGAGCTTTTCCCACAGTAATCATACACTTCTGTTCTTCTTCCAACAATATATGAGAGTTTGAGCTTCTCTATGTTCTCATCAACACATGGTCTTGGTCTACTGGTGTGTTATAATCTAAATGCAAATGTGTTGATTTCCACAGCTATGTTTAGCTTCACAACAAACACCAATGAAATGAAGTACAATAGTGGGTTTCATTGACATTCCTTTCACAACTTGGCCTTCTTTAAATAACTTCCTGTATTTCACCCACCTACCATAAATGGTGGCCCAGAAATATGAATGAGAGTGGAATTCAATGGGATTTATTTCTTTAAGCTAGGAAGCCATAGTCTGTTGGCATTCATACCCTACAGCCTAATAATGACTGAGAGATTCTATATATAAAATCCCTTTGTAATAAAGTCTGTAACATTAATTTTTCCATAATTTTTTCCTCTGTCAGGTGCTAATGGCCTTTAAGGATATACAAAATGAGGTGAGATTAAATTTCCATTCTCCAAATTCCCTGGCCATATCACTTCTCTTGCTTCTGATTTTCCTATAGCCTTCTGTGCTGTTGACTTTGATCAAGCTTTTAATTTCATTTCTTTATCTAGGGATTTCTCCATTAAAAGACTAGCACTCATTTGTCAGTCTAGTAAGTAAAACCAGAAGATGCCTAACAATTCCCTTATGAAAATATGATACTACAGAGAGAAAATCATATCTATCAGAACTACTCTCAGCAAGAATACTATGCAGTTATGTGAAACAGATAGGTGACTGAGTTGGGAGGATCCAAATGACATGGTAAATTATTAGGATCGTATGTTTATTAATTATAGGGTAGTACAAATTAGAGTCCAGAGCGAAACTTCACTCTACAACAATCCTCCTCTTCTGCTCTTTCATGCAGGTTCTAGTATTTTTTATATACAAACACTAATTAAATATCTAAAAATATAGTCAAAAATGGAGTATATTATTGGCCTACCCCAGACATTGAGTTACTACATTTGCTTGCTCAAGGTGTTGATATGTCTCAGTCCTATCAAGGTTGGACCAAAAGGACCTGAAAGAAATTTCCTCTACTTCACTAACTGGATAACTCTTAGCCTTTGAACTAAGCCTTTTTCTATAGTCCAAGAAGCCATGCCATTGTATCCTGCTGCTGTGTCTGGGACTTGCCCTAGGAAAAAACTACAGCAGCCTCTGCCTCTGGCTGGAGGTAAAAAGGAGAAGAGATCAAAAGCTTGGTATTTTCACAAAGTATTCCTCGGCCTCAGGGCACCTCATATTACCCAGAATTTTAGTCCCCTGAGTCCTTCCTAAGTGTCCTCCAAGCAGGACTTGAGCTAGTGAGAGGAGGTTTGTCCATAAGTGGGACTCACATGTATTGATTTCATCCTCACAAGGCCCATAAGCAAAGTTAAATGTCCCACCTGACATCTTCTGTGCTGAAGCTCTATTCTAGGTCTAGTGGTTCTTCTGGAGTTCATCAGACACAGTCCCTGCCCTCATGGAACACCTGGGCTGGAGCAGACTGTTATGTCAGTCTGACAAACACTTTCAAACATATAGACACACTGAGAGAAGAAAATCAAGCAAAAGATATCTGGGAGAGACTGAACTAGAAAGCACTTCCTTGCCCCAGAGCACTGTTACGTAGAAACACCATCTAGCCAGCTCCTAGGAGCTCAGGGGCCCCAAACTACATAGCATCAGCAGCTATTTACTCGGGTGAGTAAGAGGGAATTTTTTTAAAAACAGATACTTAAAGGCTCATCTCAGAGAACCAATGCATAGAGGGTCTTTTCAAATGAGTCAGTTCTTCACATCATGTGGCCAAAGTATTGGAGTTTCAGCTTTAGCATCGGTCCTTCCAATGAATATTCAGGACTGACTTCCTTTAGGATGGACTGGTTGAATCTTCTTGCTGTCCAAGGGACTTGCAAGAGTCTTCTCCAAACCACAGTTCAAAAGCATCAATTCTTCGGTGCTCAGCTTTCTTCAGAGTACAACTCTCACATCCATACATGACTAATAGAAAAACCATAGCTTTGACTAGATGGACCTTTGTTGGCAAAGTAATGCCTCTACTTTTTAATATGCTGTCTAGGTTGATCATAGCTTTTCTTCCAAGGAGCAAGGGTCTCTTAATTTCATGGCTACAGTCACCATCTGCAGTGATTTTGGAGCCCCCCAAAATAAAGTTTCTCACTATTTCCATTGTTTCCCCATCTATTTGCTATGAAGTGATGAGACTGAATGCCATGATCTCTGTTTTCTGAATGTTGACTTTTAAGACAACTTTTTCACTCTCCTCTTTCACTTTAATCAAGAGGCTCTAGTTCTTCACTTTCTGCCATGAGGGTGGTGCCATCTGCTTATCTGAGGTTACTGATATTTCTCCTGGTAATCTTGATTCCAGCTTGTGCTTCATCCAGCCCATCATTTCTCATGATATACTCTGCATATAAGTTAAATAAGTAGGGTGACAATACACAGCCTTGACGTAATCCTTTACCAATTTGGAACAAGTCTGTTGTTCCATGTCCAGTTCTAACTGTTGCTTCCTGACCTGCATACAGATTTCTCAGGAGTCAGGTCAGGTAGTCTGGTATTCCCATCTCTTGAAGAATTTCCACAGTTTGTTGTGATCCACACAGTCAAAGGCTTTGGTGTAGTCAATAAAGCAGAAATAGATGTTTTTTTGGAACTATCTTGGTTTTTCGATGATGCAACGGATGTTGGCAATTTGACCTCTGGTTCCTCTGCCTTTTCTAAATCCAACTTGAACATCTGGAAGTTCATGGTTCACGTACTGTTGAAGCCTGGCTTGGAGAATTTTGAGCATTACTTTGCTAGTGTGTGAGATGAGTGCAATTGTGCTGTAGTTTGAACATTCTTTGGCATTGCCTTTCTTTGGGATTGGAATGAAAACTGACCTTTTCCAGTCCTGTGGCCACTGCTGAGTTTTCCAAATTTGCTGGCATATTGAGTGCAGCACTTTCACAGTATCATCTTTCAGGATTTGGAATAGCTCAACTGCAATTCCATCACCTCCACTAGCTTTGTTCGTAGTGATGCTTCCTAAATCCCACTTGACTTCACATTCCAGGATGTCTGGCTCTAGGTCAGTGATCACACCATCGTGGTTATCTGTGTCATGAAGATCGTTTTTGTATAGTTCTTCTGTGTATTCTTGCCACCTCTTCATAATATCTTCTGCTTCCCTTAGGTCCATATCATTTCTGTCCCTTATTGTGCCCATCTTTGCATGAAATATTCCTTTGGTATCTCTAATTTTCTTGAAGAAATCTACAGTCTTTCTCGCTCTATTGTTTTCCTCTATTTCTTTGCGTTGATCATTAAGGAAGGCTTTCTTTCTCTCTCTTCTTGCTATTCTTTGGAACTCTGCAATCAAATGGTTATATCTTTCCTTTTCTCCTTTGCCTTTAGCTTCTCTTCTTTTCTCAGCTATTTGTAAGGCCTCCTCAGACAACCATTTTGCCTTTTTGTATTTCTTTTTCTTGGGGGTGGTCTTGATCATTGCCTCCTGTACAATGCCACGAACCTCTATCCATAGTTCTTCAGGGACTCTATCAGATCTAATCCCTTGAATCTATTTGTCACTTCCACTGTATAATCATAAGGGATTTGATTCAGGTCATATCTGAATGATCTAGTGGTTTTTCCTACTTTCTTCAATTTAAGCCTGAATTTGGCAATAAGGAGTTCATGATCTGAGCCACAGTCAGCTCCTGTTCTTGTGTTTGCTGACTGTATAGAGCTTTCCCATCTTCAGCTGCAAAGAATATAATCAATCTGACTTTGTTATTGACCATCTGGTGATGTCCAGGTGTAGAGTCTTTTCTTGAATGAGGAGAGTGAAAGTGAAAAGAAAAGTGAATGTCACTCAGTCGTGCCCTGCTCTTTGTGATCCCATGGACTGTAGCCTGCCAGGCTCCTCTGTCCATGGGATTCTCCAGGCAAGAACACTGAAGTGGGTTGCCATTCTATTCCCCGGGGGATCATCCCAACCCAGGGATCAAACCTAGGTCTCCTGCCCGAAGAGAATGAAAGAGGCCAGAAAACAGCACAGAAGGGCCAGAAAAAATAAAAGAGGACAGGTCATTGCATGAATCATTATGACTGTAGGTAATGAACTGTGTATCTCCTACCCCTAATAAGGCCAGAGTTTGTCCTATTTATTATTCAGCAAACATTTATTGAATATGCTATATGCAGTGCATTGTGTTTGATGTGAGGCATAAAAAAACAACACACTCTTTCAGGAAACTTGGAATTTCATTACATTCCCAAGAAGCCCACATGTCTCACACAGACACCCCTATAATTTTACCAAGTCTAGCTGGTACACTGAAGAGGAGAGTGGCCCCTGACTCTCTGACTTTCTCTCATTTTTTTCAGCTGCAAGAAGATGCTCGGACTCGAGGTAAAAAGCAATATTTCAAGGTTTTGGTAAACCAAGGGTGAGGGGAGGGAATAAGAACGAGTTTATATCAAAGTCTCAACGTGGGAGCTTCATTTGGCTGAAAGCTGGAGTCTGGGTCCCGCTAGTCTCTCCTCTTTCTGGTCCAGTTATCTGGACAGAGACAGCAGGGTCCCTTTCTCCCTTGGAATGGCTGTTGAGGGCCAGAGGACACTCTCAGCCCTGTCAGACATGGCACTTGTCAGGAGAGGAGAGACAACAATCGGAGGGAAGCTTCCCAGCTCTGTGTTTAGGGTTTAGGAGGCACAGAAGAGTGGGGAAGCCAAAATGGAATGATTATTTAGGGTAGTCAAATTATAGTACTCAAATGATCATATGCAGATTTTAAGTTTCAAATTAAAACATGTAGGTGCTGTGCTTAGTTGGCTCAGTCATGTCCAACACTTTGCAACCCCATGGACTGTAGCATACCAGGCTCCTCTATCCATGGGGATTTTCCAGGCAAGAATACTGGAGTGGATTGCCATGCCCTCCTCCAGGAGCCTAGAATTATAGCATAAATTTAGCCATAGTTGGAGTTCCTTCTTTTCCAAAAAGAAACTTATAAATAAGGGCTTTTCAAACATTTGAATGTATTCAAATTACCTTGGTACTTAATTCAATAGGCCTGAGACTCATGTGATGCTGGAACCTGTGGTTCATGAATCAGACTTTGAATACTAAGGATATAAATGAATTCACTGAAATATCCTCTAATTTCACAAACACACACTACTATATATAAAACAGATAACCAACAAGGACTTACTGTATAGCACAGGGAACTCCACTCAACATTCTGTAACAACCCATATGGGGAAAGAATCTGAAAAAGAATGAATATACGTATACATATAATTGAATCACTTTGCTGTACACCTGAAACTGACATAACATTGGAAATCAACTACTTTTTTATTTTTAATTCAATGTATATTATTTTAATATTTGTCCATAAGAACATTTATAACTGATCATCTAATTTGGGTTAAATGTGTCACTGTGCTTAGTTGTTCAGTCGTGTCTGACTCTTTGTGATCCCACGGACTATAGCCCGCCAGGATTCTCCAGGCAGGAATACTTGAGTTGGGTGCCATTGCCTACTCCAAGAAATCTTCCTGGTCCAGGGATCAGACCCATGTCTCTTCTGTCTCCTGCACTGGCTGGTGGATTCTTTACCACTAGTGACTCCTGGGAAGCCCAAAAGTATCACTACTCAGTTTTGTCTTTTGAAGTGTTCTCCAAACAGGACTTGCTCAGTGATGTAAGCTATTTTGTTTTCATTCTGCAGCATATGCTATCTCTGTATGGTTTGGAGGTGATCTTAGCTTTGGAGGTGCACATAAGATTAATAGCATTCAGTGAGTGGTGTACTGAAAGTATCCGTAAGTTACCACCCAGGTATACACATGTTCCCCTTGTTGATGTATGGCAAAACCAATACGATATTGTAAAGTCATTAACCTCCAATTAAAATAAATAAATTTATATTAAAAAAAAAAGTTACCACCCAGGAATCTCTAATCTCTGCTGAATTCTGAATATCAGTTTCCATTCCTTGGGCCCATGCAGGGCAGCAGACAGGACCAAAAATATGGAAATATGGCCAAGCAGAATCCATCTTGAGGTACAGGGAAAACTTCTTGGCTGCCAAGGCCTAAGGGTCTTCAGGTCAAAAGGGTTAAGTTTATCTAAGCTTGAAAGATGTTCTCCTTTATTCAAGGAAGTCTGTTTTCCAAATAGGTCACTACAGGCCCTGGAATACCTGCTTGATGACCCAATGTCAAAAACATGGATTTAGGATCTTGATTGTTGTTGTTGCTTTCTGCTTCCTAAAAGGTGGGTGGGTGGGGGAATTCAGAATAAGACAAGAAGAATTCTTCTCATAGTATTTTCCATACTAGAAAAGGTGGATTAGAAGACAGAGCTAGCAAGGAGACAGAGATAGCATATGCTGCAGAATGAAAACAAAATAGCTTACATCACTGAGCAAGTCCTGTTTGGAGAACACTTCAAAAGACAAAACTGAGTAGTGATACTTCTGGGCTTCCCAGGTGTCACTAGTGGTAAAGAATCCACTAATGACACTAATCTAGTGTCAGTGCCCTGGGACTGAGGAATTGGACTAACTCCAAATGCCCAGAGCTGGTTAAATCTGGTGGCCATGATTCGATATATACTTTGTAAGTGACCAGATGTCCAGTGTCACGTTCTGCAACTGCCTCTCTGACAGGCCTATAGTTCTTTAGCTTCTCCACAAGTTCTGGTCTCTCCCACTTTGACTGGCCATACTTCAAACTAAGGATGTGAGCAGGGCTCAAGGCTTCTAAGGAGATACTTTCAGACCCCTGCAATGGAATGACTCCTTCCTGTGTCCCATTCAGGGATGAGCTCCGTGACACCCACATCATCTGCATCCAAGATTGGGTAAGTGACCCTCTTTTGAGAGTCCCTAAGGGAGATAGCATCCACCTGGATATGGTGTAGTGACTAGGAATACTGCAGTCTCTGAGCCTTGAGTCTTCAGAACACTGTACTTCCAATGTATCTCTCTGGAGATGGTCCCCCACCACTCTCAATTAATGGTGAACTACAGAGCCAGGGCTTCTTCCTTCATCCTCAGCCCCACCAGAAATCTCTGGAATTTCAGGATCAGTCTGCACCTTACCATACAGATTTGGGGAAATTCTATTCACTCAATTTCGGAGAAGGCAATGGCACCCCACTCCAGTACTCTTGCCTGGAAAATCCCACGGACAGAGGAGCCTGGTAGGCTACAGTCCATGGGGTCGCTAAGAGTCGGACACGAATGAGCGACTTCCCTTTAACTTTTCACTTTCATGCATTGGAGAAGGAAATGGCAACCCACTCCAGTGTTCTTGCTTGGAGAATCCCAGGGATGGGGGAGCCTGATGGGCTGCCGTCTATGGGGTCACACAGAGTCGGACACGACTGAAGCAACTTAGCAGCAGCAGCAGCATTCACTCAATTTAAGGGAAAAAAGGAGATGCAGAAAGAATGACAGATAAAAAAGGAAAGCCACACAAAGGAAAAAAAAAGTAAAATGAGGAACTTAGAAAGAGGACTTAGAAAAAGAAAATTTTAAAAACTTGAAAGTCCAATGCCTCAACATTGGGAGATGTCCATTTATTTTCCATCCAAAAGAAAGACTAGGAGGAAAAAAATCAGGCTATACTACCAGAGATTTAATTTAGATACTAGGAAAAACTTAGTGAAAACGGAAAAACAGTGTACTGGGTAGTAAGAGAGCAGCAGCATATTCGGCAGAGGACTTCGGAAATACTTTTAAAAATCACTTTGACCTGTTTCAGATACGGTTCCACCTGAACCAGGAAATGGATAAGGTGAACTTCCTAGGTCCCTGTTTCAACCCAATTTGATCCTATTCTAGAGAGTTGACCCTAGTGAAGTAAAAAAGCATTCCTCTTAAAAAGATATATCCCTATAGTTTAAATTGATCATTGATGAAACCATGAAAGGAATAATGGACTGGAGATCTCATATTTACATAAATCTTAAATGTAATTATTATAAACCTTTACATATGAAGAGCACTTTTGATTGGTCAAAACCATATTGGATCAATGATTTTACTTTATTTCAGTATCCCTCTCTGAGGCAAACATGAGGAATTTACCTGAATTTCCTGATGAAAACATGGGCTCTGATAAGACACATCTCCTAATCCCATTAAGGGCGCTCTCTTATAGGTCACAAGATCATCAGGGAATTGCAATTCCCAGAGCTAGTGATGCCTGTTACTGGTGAAGTCTGACAACAAAATAAATCCTTAAGGACAGTGGAGGCCAGGGAGGGGGCCCCAGGGATGGGATCTCTCTCCCTCATACATTCACAGCCTCCTCTTATTTGGTACAAAGCACCAAGACTTCAGATGCTGCAACGACCCCAAAGTTGGGAAGACTGCTGTCAGGCACTGGAGAGCAGCCATCAGGGATCCAGGCCCAAAACCTAAGAGGACAGTCCTCTGATCAATCAGCTTGCTACCCTCAACCCTAATCCAACAATCAATGAAGAAGACCACCTTCAGGTATTTCACCGAGGTCTTTCCCCTGAACTCCACCCTTCATATCCTCAGGAACCCAGGCCTCATCAAGTCCTCACTCTACTATGGCAGAGTAGCAAACTCCATTCCCTCTCCAAAGCTGGGGTTACCTGAGGAACAATCAGTTGAGAAGGTAGAAGCCTGAGGGCAGGGCCAAGCTGAGATCTTTCAGTTTCTTGATTGAGGAAGAGCCAGACAGAGTGAGTCAGGTACAGATCTGTATAGGGAGGAGTGTTCAGAAATTGAGAGAGATAATTATGGGATAGAGAAATGGAAAGATAGAAAGTTTAAAAACACAGTAAGAAACATGAGGTCCATTATCCCCTTCGGGAAAGTACTCTGGAAACCTATGTTATTTTGAGGACTTAATTCAGAAACAAGAGTCAAACACTGTAGGTCCACAATAGACTTCATTGTCAAGATTTTCATTAATAAAGCAGTTAAATAAACTGCCCTCAAAGGAACTGCTTAAGTGATAGCCCATTTCCTCAACCTTTCAAACTCCCTGACTCTCTAGTTTCATCTGACACCTAATCTCATTTGGAGAAAAAGACCATTCTCAGATATTTATTTGTGTCACAGGCTAAGCTAGTGATACCCTCTCTATGGCCCTATATAAAACTTACTGGGAACTGCTGAAAACAGAATCTGAGTGATGAATGGTAGAGAAAATCAGGTTCATCTGCATGTGTCTAAGTACAGTGACTCTGTGTATTTTCCTGAATAGTCCCATTTCAAATATTTTATCTCATCTCCCCCATATAGCATCAAAATACAAAATGTCCCAATATTTTGGCAACAAGATCACACCTTTCTGAAAGAATATATACACCCACAAAACCTCTGTCATCATTTCAAACTCACTTGTGACTCAGAAATTAAGGCAGAAAATGTCCTTTCTCCTCAGTACAGCATAGGCAGCAAGTGTAGGACAGCAAAGCGTGGGCACCTACAGAGAAAGACAATGGTGTACAACCAGTGGGTCTCCTCCCTCAGTGTGTGTTTGATATCCTGGGAAATAGTCATGAGGGCAGAAGTAACATCTGTAGGACTGATTTTAATTTCGGTGCCATCTTCCTGGTAAACTAAATTTCTTTTATTCTCATCCATATGACTATGAAATCTAGGGCACAGCTTTGGTTGCCTGAAAAACAAAGTTATTGGGAAGGCATCACCACTGATCTGGAAGAGGGAGTGATACTCATGGGCAGAGATGCCAAGGTCTATGTCTACAACCGGGAACCTGGAAATCAAGTGAGACCTACATACATCACAACTGCCAAGCAAAGAAACCAGCAAACAACTGATAAAAATAAATGTGGTGTAAAAGACGTCTATCCGATTGGCTCTTAGTGGGTAGTGGAATGTAGTGCTTGAATGTCCAAGTATGGTCTTGCATTTGGTTCAGAGAACAGCATAGGTTAGAAGAAGATCTGGATTAGAAAGTCACAAACCCATTTTAATTTTACCCAACTTATGGATTCATAGGTCTCAGTTTCCTCCCCTATAAATAAGGAAACATAACTAGAAAATGCTGGAGGCTCCTTTCATTTCTAATATCTTGTGATCTGACGAGCCTCACAGTCTATGACTCCAACATGGCTATATTCCCCCAAAACTACAGAAAAAGCCAACTAGTCCAAAAATACTTCCTGCAAGAAAAAAACTACTTAGGGTATTTATCAAAGATGTTGCAAACACATATAAAGCATATATCATGACATAAAAGGTGGAGTTTTTAATCATTACTTGTTCTTTTCCCAATAAAATTTAGACAAAAAGAAAATAACATATTAAAAATGATACAACATAGAATTTAAAACCAGTGGTGAGAATTTGTCACAATACCAGTAAAATAATAAATAAAAATCCATTCTAACAATAAAATAAGTTTTAAAAAGTATCACCTCATTAGATACTGACTTGGCATTTGTTGAGAGACAAATCTTGAGTTTTTAAATTGAGACTACAAAAGTAATGGAATTTTTTTCACATGATAGAGAGACCCCATAATTTCAGGGTTGTACTGAAAACAGAAACAACACAAGGATCCCTTATATTTTCATGCCAATTCAGAAGTATTTAAAACGCTTTCAGTGCTTTTCCCAGTTCCCAGAGCAGATAAATATAAATCCCTGTAAGACATTTTATAGAAGTTGACAGACAGTAAAATTCATCAAGAAAAATAGGCAAAAAAAAACTTTTAAGGACTATTGATGAAGTTACCTTCAAAATTTTACTTCTAAAAGTCAAGAGAATGAGAAGACAAGTCACATATTGGCAGAAAATATTTGCAAAAGACACATCAGATAAAAATATACCAAAAAATGTTTAAAACTCAACAATAAGAAAATGAACAACTAAGTTTAAAAATTGAGGACAGACTGCTCACTAAAGAAGATATACAGATAGAAAGAGTTCAGTCGCTCAGTTGTGTCCGACTCTTTGCGACCCCATGAATTGCAGCACGCCAGGCCTCCCTGTCCATCACCAACTCCCAGAGTTCACACAGACTCACATCCATCGAGTCAGTGACGCCATCCAGCCATCTCATCCTCTGTCGTCCCCTTCTCCTACTGCCTCCAATCCCTCCCAGCATCAGAGTCTTTTCCAATGAGTCAACTCTTCACATGAGGTGGCCAAAGTACTGGAGTTTCAGCTTAAGCATCATTCCTTCCAAAGAAATCCCAGGGCTGATCTCCTTCAGAATGGCCTGGTTGGATCTCCTTGCAGTCCAAGAGACTCTCAAGAATCTTCTCCAACACCACAGTTCAAAAGCATCACTTCTTTGGTGCTCAGCTTTCTTCACAGTCCAACTCTCACATCCATACATGACTACTGGAAAAACCATAGCCTTAACTAGATGGACCTTGTTGGCAAAGTAATGTCTCTGCTTTTGAATATGCTATCTAGGTTGGTCATAACTTTCTTTCCAAGGAGTAAGCGTCTTTTCATTTCATGGGTTAACATTCCGGAAAGCATGAAAGAAAATAAGTGCAAACGTGCTCTATAATCAAAATGTACCTCAAAGGGAAAGAAAAGAAGAGGGAGAGGGTGGGATGATTTGGGAGAATTGCGTTGAAACATGTATAATATCGTATAAGAAACGAATCGCCAGTCCAGGTTCGATACAGGATACAGGATGCTTGGGGCTGGTGCACTGGGATGACCCAGAGGGATGATACGGGGAGGAAAGTGGGAGGGGGGTTAAGGATGGGGAACATGTGTATACCCGTGGTGGATTCATGTTGATGTATGGCAAAACCAATAAAATATTGTAATTAGCCTCCAATTAAAATAAATACATTTAAATTAAAAAAAAAAAGTTACTCTAAAAACAAAAAACAAAAAACATAGCTCATAAAGCCCTGGAGAGGCGAGGCGAGAGAAGGCCCCGCGCGCTGGATGCCTGGTTCCACACCACTGTTTACCGTGTGGTTTGGCACCAACAGGCGGATTCGGCTCCTGCAGATCAGGTGGCTGGTGGCAAGAAGGGAGAGGACTGTGAAGAAGGTTCGAGCTTAGAAGGCAGCCTGCCCCAGGGCCAACGCAAGCACACCTCTCCTCGTGGCCCTTCCGCAGCACTCACAGGTGCTTTGGCCCTTGGCCTCAGTCTAACCACGCAGGCCGGCTCCACCCACCTGGCAGCACCATGGTAATCGTGATGAAGCTTAAAGCTGGTTTCTTCAAGCTGGCTCCTTCGGCCATGGTGCTAGCATAATGGAGGACAAGCTGACGGAAGTCGTCGAGACCTGGGAGAGTGAGGAGCAGAAGCGGTGCGTGGCATCCTGAGAATCATCAAACCCCGCAACCAAGTACTCAGTCCATCCCCATCCTGCGCCAGTATGGCTCCTGGGAGGTCAGTGAGGGCTACTGGGTCCAGCAGAGCTTAGCATTGCACACCCTGCAAAGTAAGTATTGGTTAGTGAGAAGATGTGAGTGCAGATAAAGTAAAAGCTTTGGTTTGCCTGCTGACGTATAAATGTGCTATGTTGATGTGCCATTTGGCAGTGCTAAAGCTGATGTTAAGATCAATCCCAGGAACCAGACTGATAATTAAGTGGAAAAGATCACAAGGAAGTTCACCATGGAGCTGGAAAAACAGAGCTTTATTGATCCGGGCATTGATGTGCCTTCCCCAGTCAGGGCCACAGGTGAGTGAGAAAATGTCCTGGATTGCTGATACCTGTGACAGCACCGTTGGGCACTGAGATATTAATGCACATCCCTGCTATTACTGGTAAATCCATCAGTCAGAGTGGCATCCACAGAGGTATCTCTGCCACTGGTAATGGTGTTTGCCATGGGATTGAAAATTTCCTCAGTGAAGTTTCTTACACAAGCATTTTACGAATACACCGGGATTTGGAGATAAAACATTTCTTTCCAGAGATTTGGTAATGTGGGCCTATACTGTATGGCATATTTACATCATATTGGTGCTAAATGTGTTGATGGTGGTGAAGTTGATGGTAGCACATGAAATTCAGATGGCACCGACCCAAAGGAACTAGAAGACTACAAATTGCAACATGAATCAATTCTGGACTTCCCCAAGGCAAAACCCTTGGAAGGAAGCATCTTGGAAGCAGACTGTGACATACCAGTCCCTGCAGCCAATGAGAAGCAGTTGACCAAATCCAGTGCATTGAAAGCAAGATCATTGCTGAAGCTGCCAGTGGGTCAACAACTCCAGAACCTTAGTTTTTTCTGCAGAAGAACAGTATGGTTATTTCTGATCTCTACATGAATGCTAAGGGCTTCCCTGGTAACTCAGACAGTAAAGAATCGGCCCACAATGCGGGAGACCAGGGTTTGATCCCTGGGTCAGGAAGATCCCCTGGAGAAGGGAATGGCAACCCACTCCAGTATTCTTGCCTGGAGAATCCCATGGACAGAGGAGCCTGGCAGGCTACAGTTCATGGGGTCTCAAGAGTTGGACACAACTGAGTGACTAACACACATATACACACTTGAATGCTAAGGGAGTGGCTGAGGAATATAATCATGTCAACTGTGGCCATTTGACCTTCAAATATGACAGATTCTAACCACCACTTGCTCATGTTTTTTCAAGAGAATTTAGAAAGAAAATTTGGAGGGTGTGGTGGAAATATTCCCATTGTACCCACAGCAGATTCTAAAACAGAGTACCAGGTACATCCAAGAAAGATATTGTGTAATTTGGTTTAGCTTACACTATGGAATTTTCTGCCAGGCAAATCATGCCCACAGCCACAAAGTATAACCTAGGATTGGCTGCCTATGTCAGTGCCACTGAGAAAGTCTTTGGGGTATACAATGAAGCTGGTTAACTTCTTCACTACCCTATTTATCTATAACTTCTGCTAAACTATCATAAGTTCTATAACCACAGATATCTTTTTCTGTTACAGACATTATTCTCAACAAGTCAACTCAAATCAGCCCTTTAAGAAAGAAATTAAGGTTTAGAATATCATAGACAGGTTGAAGAGTGTGAAAGTATTACAGAAATTAACTGTGCCAGAGGGCTGTTTGGAATATCATACCTTTAAATAAAAAGACTCTTTTCATCTAGTCATGCTCCCTTGCTCCATAGCTTGTTCTCAATATGTTAGTTACCTGTTGTTTGACCTCAGTAATCAGTTGCTTGCAATATTTTGCTCTTGCCAACTCTGAGATGGGACTGTAACTTCGCATTTAAGAAGTGGGTGTGTAGCATTTTCGGAAAGTGGTATGGTCCTTAAGTGAGTTTTATTACTTCACATCAGCAAAATAACTCAATTTCACAGGTTGCAAGCAAAAATAACAGTTGTTTCTCTTTATGAAATCCATTATTTTAGAATGAAGTAAGGACACGATGCTGTAATAAAATTGCCTTTAATCACTTAAGCCTATACTGGAAGCAATGAATGCTTATAAACATGAGTTTAGAAAGCTAGCATTTTTATGATATCAGCGGTATCATTTGTAGCTCATCAGTTCTGTATTGTTATCCTGCAAACATAAAAAGCTAGATGGATAATTGCTACAGTTTTGAATATAACAACTATCCATCTACAGAGGATAGATAGTGGAAGCTGTTTTTGTTATGGCTCTTTGAATTTGCTAAATGCAAATATGACATGCAGTCCAAAAAATGCAGTAATCTCCTTATCATGTTAATTAGTTTTTCATTTCTCTAATTATCTATTGAATTCAAGTAGAGTAACCCAGAAAAATACTACTTAGTCTCCTTGTCTGGAGTCTGCCTGGCAGCTCTAAGCTCTGCCGATGTCCCCAGCCCTGCCTGATTTTGTATCCCTTTTCTTTTAGAGGCCACACATATACACAAAAGCTTAATTAACACAGTGGAGCTTAAAACATTGAGTTGAGTGTTTTGTTTGGCATTTTTTAGTTCAGGCCTTTTGAACAGCAGAATATCAGTGAAACACTAGACATTATTTATGTAATGAGTGAGTCATTGTTTTAAAAACAGACATTCTCTTTCAGAAATTTCTAATTACTTTGTAATTTTATGACTTAACCTGGTAATAAAATTAACTGTTTAAAATTTACCTTTCAAAACAAAACAAAACAAAAAAATGAAAGGGAAATATTTTCAGGCAAGAAATAGCTGAAGACATTTGGCACCAGTATACTTTCCCAACAGAAATAACTGAAAATATTTTTTATACAGAAGGAATAAGTTCCTAAATGGAAACATTTTGAAATAGAGGAATGAATTTAGAGCAGCTGAAAGTTTGAACATGTAGGTAAATTTAAATGGCTATTGATCTCATAATACCAATAATGTCTTGAGGAACATTATACACACATGTACATATGTATACATACATACACACATAATCAAAATACATGATAATAACTTTACAAAAGGCTGGAGAGGGGCAAAAGTTTAAAACTATGCTGAGATCTTTATATTGTCCCAAAAATACTATAAAGTACTCATTTACGGGATGCATATGCCAAAATGGGACTTCCTAGGTGGCTCAGTAGTAAAGAATATGCCTGCCAAGCAGGAGACACAGGTTTTATCCTTGGGTCAGAAATATCCCCTGGAGAAGGAAATGGAAACCCACTCCAATATTCTTGCCTGGGAAATCCCTTGGACAGAGGAGCCTGGTGGGCTACAGTCCACGGGGTCACAAAGGGTCGGACATGATTTAGTGAAACAACATCAACATGTGCTAATATCCAGGGTAACAACTAAAACAGGGGTAAAATTTTGTCTCCTAACAGAAAGAAAAGGTTTTTTCTTTTTAAAGATTTTTTTTTAAAAAAAGTTAATCCAAAAGAAAGTAATAGAGAAAAAGGATATCAAACAGGTATGACAGTAGTAAGATGAGAAGTTAAATCCAACACATCACTAAGTATATTAAGTGTGATGGACTAAATACTGACTAAAAGAGATTATCAACCAAATTCTGCTTTATCTTAAATATCAGATACAGAAAGTTTGACAACAAAAGCACAAAAAAATGCTACATCTTCTAAATAAAAAAAAAAAAGCTTGTAAGGCAACAATAGGGGCTACCCCTGTGGTTCAGCTGGTAAAGAACGTACCTGCCAATGCAGGAGACGCAAGAGACACAGGTTCATCCCCTAGGTCAGGAAGATTCCTTGGAGAAAGGAATGGCAACCCACTTCAGTATTCTTGCCTGGAAAATTCCACAAACAAAGGAGTCCTTGGGGTTGAAGAGTCAGACATGATTGAGCACACACACACCACCACCACCAAAGCAGCAATGAGAACTTGGTCAAAGGCTCTCCTTTGTCTTTTTCCAGGGAGAGATGTTAGAGTTGGAGAGGTAAATCTAAGATTGTTGAAGTGGGATGGCACTTACAGTCAATTCTAGTTTGTACACATGAGGCAATATCAATAATCAATAATCCAGAGGTGCTTTTGGAAAATAAGCAGTCTAATTCAAAAGAATGGCTATTGTTCAGTCGGTAAGTCATGTCCAACTCTTTGCAACCCCATAAACCGCAGCATGTCAGGCTTCTCTGTCCCTCACTATTTCCCCAAGTTTGCTCAAACTCATGTCCATTGAGTTGGTGATACCATCCAACCATTTCATCTCCTGTCGCCCCCTTCTCCTCCTGCCCTCAATCTTTTCCAAAATCAGGGTCTCTTCCAAAGAGTCACCTCTTTACATCAGGTGGCCAAAGTATTGGATCTTCAGTTTCAGCATCAGTCTTTCCAATGAATATTTTGTGTTGATATCCTTTAGAATTGGCTGGTTTGATCTCCTTGCTGTCCAAGGGACTCTCAAGGGTCTTCTTCAGCACCGCAGTTCGAAAGCATCAATTCTTTGGTGCTCGGCCTTCCTTATGGTCCAAAAAAATAAAGATAGTAGCATTTGAGAAGCAATATTCTCTTTAGCTCAAACACACAGGTATAGTCCTGGGCCTGGGATCACTGGAGCTGCTAAAAATAAAATTAAATGTTTTTTAAAGCCCAGTGTCCAGAAATCTCTTTTAAAAGGCTCCACATTTACCATTCCTCATTTTCAGGTCAGACACACAATGACTGAATTGAGTTAGGAAGCCTTTTATGATCCTATCATGTCTTTAATTAAAATGTCTGAATTTCATATTCTAATTGTTCAATTAAGTCACTGCTTTACGGATTTTTAAAGGTCCTTAAAATACCTGTTTCCAGGATCTTGATAGTATTTCAGCTGCTGTTTCAGTTAAAGAGTAAGCAAAGTACTAAGGAGAAATAAGTATCTATTTTTACAGAAATCTTTTTTGAATCTTCCATAAACATTGGGCGTGGCCCTATGTCAACCACCTTTTAGCATTATATCACTCTTTGTTCTTGGGAGATTCTCTCCTAGGCCAATTTTGAATAGTTTTTCTCCTGTTAACATCCAGGATATTGCATTAGTAACTTCCACAGCAGAGACTTTGGTGAGTGACAGGAGACTATGTTTTTGTAACAGGCATTGTTGCATGGCTTGGACACTTCCATTCCTATTTATAGCATGTATCCAACTGGCTGCCTTCAGAAAGTAGACCAATGCATCACCTTGGTATGCCAGTTCTCTGAGTCAGTAATTGGGTTATTTTGCTGAGTATCTATGTGATCTACCCTAATTTTCTTTCTAAAATTCCATAGGTCTTCCACAACTGTTCTTTACACACATTCTTTAATTGTTCATCCATCAAACATTTACTAGCTAGACCATTGGGCCACTGGCTATGGCCTAAGTCTGTGATAACCTGACTTTTTATGTACCATTTTACCAATTAGGACTTTGTTCTAGAGCAAAATTATTTTTGTACTGCTAGTGAACTGCTTTCAGTTCAGTACATTGTGCAGAATACTTTTGCCTTTTCAACAAGGGATTTACTGTCCACTGGGCACATCGCTGGAGAAGGAAATGGCAACCCACTCTAGTATTCTTGCCTGGAAAATCCCATGGACAGAGGAGCCTGGCAGGCTACAGTCCTTGGGGTTGCAAGGAGTCAGACAAAATAGCCACTGAGTAGGCATGCATGGCTACATAGCAGCAGGCTTCTACAAGAAATGTCATTTTTCAATACAGGAGCTCCCACTGGTGGAGCAAGCAGACCATTACACTTCAATGAGAAGGGGTCATAAAAGTCAGAGCATTTAGATCCTACCAATAGAGAGGCTACCTACTCATGAATATGAAACCATGTACAAGCACTGTGTCCTTGTCTTTTCAAGTAAAATGCTGATTCAAGAATTAATGATTGGGAAATGTGAAGATACAGAAACAAAGAATAGTTGTTGGACTAGGGAACTGATAACAATTTAGACTATAATTCTGCCACATAATTAGTATTACCATACACCCAGTTCCCTGGAAGATAGAAAGGCCTGACACACATTCCTAAGTTGTTTTACAGAAAGCAGACTCCCCTCCAGACGAAAACTGCTGACCACAAGAACATACACCCTCGATTGGTTGAAACCAGAAGGCTGATGATGCTTGAAACTTCACCTTGATGCCAACCAATCCCAGAACTGTCCACGAGCTGATCACGCTTTGCTCCCTGGACATTATAAAACTATTCACTACCTCCTCCAGGGTGGGTCAGACGGTCTTCAGGGAATTAGCCCACTGCAGCCCTTTTCCCGGGCAAAGCAATAAAAGCTACTCTTTTCTACTTCACCCAGAACTCTGTCTCCATTTCTATTTGCCACCGGTGAACAGAGGCTGAGTTTCAGCAACAAATAAGGTACACTCACTCCATCTCAGCATATTCCTAAGTATAGCATTTACATTTTTTCAAGGAATTTTGTTGTACAGTGCTCTCCTTGTATGAATGTCTTCCTTAAATCACTCATATCTTGGTAACTGGTTGTCCTTCAGCCAAATGGGTTGTTTCCACCAGAGCTTAAAAGCATGCTAGGAGCTGTGTGTGAAGTGGGTTGTACTTAGTCACAGCATAATTTTCTAATTCAAAACACCACTAACTGCCGTTGGGTGGCAGAATTAGACTTTTGCTAATAACTTCATTCTACCTGAATGTTAATAGTAGACATGTATAAAATCATTGGTCCATTAGTATTATATAGTAACAGAGGTGCAGCTTGTATTATTACCCTTTGAATATCCTCAAAAATACCCTTTGTTCCAGTTTATTCATATATAGTCTTTTTCCCTAGTTAACTCTATGAGAGATGACAGGATACACAAATGTGGTATGTGTCCACTAGAACCTATAGCTCCACAAGACCTTGTCCCTGTTCTTGTTACTAGGACCCACTACAGATAGTAATTCATTCCTTACTATTTATGAAATGTAACTAGAGGCCTCAACTTGGGATATCCCCAAATATTTGATTTGTTTCAGCCCTAAATCAGTCATCCTTGGCTATTCTTTCACACAGTAATTTCCAAATTCTCTTGGCTTCCTTTCCCAAAGAGGAAATTTTATTAGCAATAATACTGATAATAATAATATTATTATTATATTGATAATAATATTGAGAATATTATCAATGTCATGAATCAACTTACTTTTGGAAGTGGTCATATCTAAATCTCATCAGGTTGTGACAGTGAGTACGATGCATAATTCAGGTACCCTTATAGAAGGGCAGTAATTGAATAATGGAGTCCATCTTGCAGGAAGAGGAACTGTATCTGACCTGCTTTCCAGAATGAGGTATAAAAAAAACCAAGTCACTTTAAGCAAAGCATTGACCTTTAAACTGCTGAACTATCCCCATATCTGGCATAGCCAAGGTTGTGGATAGAAGCACTTAAAAATTCAAGTCAATAGTCAGCTGTCCAATGTTTTCCATAAGCCATATATGAATATTACAGGTAGACTTAGAGGAGACTTGCACTCCTATTCCAACGCTTCTTAATAAGGGCTGAGGTTCACTGCTCTCTTGTACTCTGGTACTGACTAGTAATTACTATAAAACAGGGTGCGGGCAGTGCTAATGGATCCCACTTAACTTAATTGGAACCAAGCAAAGGGTGAACTTTCCCAACTTTGGCTACAAGCTGATAAACGCAAGGCCCTCTACTCAAGTACCTCTTCTCTTCAACACATTTGGCCCAATGTGATGTCACCTCGAGATGTACATCTCTCACTTCTCATTTCCTGTCTACACTTTTACTCGACCTTGGTACCTTCTGCCACAAAATCAGCATAACACCTCAAGGTTTATTTTGGGTTCCTGAACATTGCTTTCTGATTTCCCTGCAAAATACAACAGACATCATGTAGCAGAATTCCTAGAGGAGTTAGTATGTTTTCAGTGTTAAAAAGCATAGAGGTTATCATAATACTAATTTGGGGATGATCATGGACAAATTTAAGAGATGAGATCAAAAAGATTAGAAATGATGTTTTTCATGCCTATACACAGAACTGCCAGAGCCAAGTATCTTCAACAGCTGTATGGTTTTCAATTAAAACAAATGTATTTTTTTTTTGCTTAATAAGCTGAGACATTTGGAGAATTGATGTCCTTTTTCACACTGTAGCAGCTAATGGTGCAATGTGCTGTGTTCAGTCACATGTGTCTGACTCTGAAACCCCATGGACTGCAGCCTGCCAGGCTCCTCTGTCCATGGGATTTTCCAGGCAAGAATACTGGGTGGAATAAGTTGCCATTTCCTTCTCAAGGGGATCTTCCTGACCCACAGATAGAACCTGCATCTCCTGCATTGCAGGCAGATTCTTTACCACTGAGTCACCTGGGAAGCCGTCTATTTCTTAAGCTTATATACAAAACTGACAGAGGGAGAGTGAAAATCACTAGGAAACACTGCAGTCTGAATGATAACATTACAACACATCATAGTCTATTATGACTCAATGCATGATCCATTCAACAAGTAAATACTTCTTTAAATAAAATCTTAATCACTAAGCCTTGAAATTGTCCTACAGCTATTGCAAGGCCTGAGGATATATAGATTCATCATACTACAAAAAGTTTACTGGGTAGTTTAAGCAAATGACTGGTTACTGAGTTTTTCTCCTTTAAGTTTGTCATAATTTTCTACTCATTTTATCTTCAACTCACATGTACTTTGGAGTAGGAAATGGCAACCTACTCCAGTATTCTTTCTTTTTTTTAACCATTTATCATTTATTTATTATTATTATTATTTTACTTTACAATATTGTATTGGTTTTGCCATACATCAACATGAATCTGCCACGGGAGTACACGTGTTCCCCATCTTGAACCCTGCTCCCACCTCCCTCCCCATACCATCCCTTTGGGTCATCCCAGTGCACCAGCCCCAAGCATCCTGTATCCAGTATTCTTGTCTGAAAAATCCCATGAACAGATGAGCCTGGTGGGCTACGGTGCATGGGGTTGCAAAGAGTTAGATATGACTGAGCACGTGCACGCGCGCGCGCACACACACACACACACACACACACATGCATGCACCTGTGCTAAGTCACTTCAGCCGTGTCTGACTCTTTGCAACCCTATGGGCCATAGCCCGCCAGGCTCCTCTGTCCTTGGGCTTCTCCAGGCAAGAATACTGGAGTGAGTTGCCAAGCCCTCCTTTAGGGGATCTCCCTGACCCAGGAATTGAACCATGTCTGTTCCATCGCCTTCATTGGCAGTCTGGTTCTTTACCACTAGTGCCGCTTGGGAGGCCCACATACATGTATACATAGTGTCAACTGAAAAATATTTTTATAAGAAAAATAGTTAAATACCCTCTGCCTCCTCTTTTCCTATGAAACTCCTTAGCAAGAGTTCACATTTTATAGTTCTGGTCATTGCTTCAACTTAGAAATTCCAAATGCCACATTTAAGGGAGTCCCATTGGCACTACTGACTACAAAGTCTTACCTCAAGTTCTCACCACAGGGAATAACTGGCTCTGCTTCAGCCATCCTCTGAGCAACTGATGCCTGGGAGTCAAACTCCGACTACCTAAGCACAGCTGAGGATCAATTAGACCGTGTATTCTATAAATGGTTGAGACTAACCATTTAGAAAAACAGGTACAAATGAAGAGGTGGCAGGATGATGGTGTCTCGGACAATCTGAGAGAATTGCCCTATATTATTTCACTTTAATGATGAAGAATACAAGAAAACATTATCAGTAGAATTTTATACCGTCAGTCATAAAGCCAGATGTAAAGCAAATATTTTCTCCAGATTATTTTCATTCTTAGCAGGTGAATCAAACATAAGCCCTGCAGCCACACTGGGGAACAGACTGTCTTCTGAAGCAGATGTACAGGTAACATACATTTGGGTACTGGGAAAGGACTTGGGATGTGTTCATGACTGAACAGCTGAAAAGTAAGGACTCAAAGTCCCCCTTAGATGGGTTATGAGTTTATTGGGCAGAGGGCAGTAAAGGAATGGCCAGGGACAGAAAAATAGACTTAGCCACTATGACAAGTCCTACAAGTGACCCAAAGGTCCAATTCTAGCACATCAGACCAAAGCTGGAACTCACAGGTAACATCCAGTGTTCAAACAGAGTATTTCTGTATATCAGGCCTGAGTGAGTAAAAACCAGGTCAAGGGACACAGAAAGGTCTTGGTACTGGAATATTGAGAAAAGTGTATTAGGATGAAAGTCAAAGGATAAATCCAAATATCTGCACAATTGAGATATATAGGACTGAATGCTTGCTCTATTTCCCTCCTTAGGAAGCCTTCTTAGGGGAATTAACATATACACACTATCAAATATAAAATAAGCAACAAGACCTACAGTATAATACTCCAGTACATGCATGCTCAATCATGTCCAACTCTTTGCGACCCTACAGACTGACATCCGCCAGGGTCCTCTGCCATGGAATTTTCCAGACAAGAATACTGGAGTGGGTTGCCATTTCCTCTTCCAGGGGATCTTTCCAACCCAGGAATTGAACCCAAGTCTCCTGCACTGCAGATGAATTCTTTACTGGATGTATTGTATAGTACAGGGAACCATATTCAATTTCTTATAATAACCTATAATAGAAAAGAATCTGAATATATATATATATATATATATCACTGAATATCATTGAATCACTATATACCCAAAACCAACACACTAAATTAACTGTACTTCAATTTAAAAAAATGGTAAAAAAATAAATAAAATTTTTAAAAAGAAGCCTTAGAATGAGCACAGAAATATTATTTAGTAAGGATTTCTTCTTGTGGCACAGGAAACAGCCACAGTTGGTAATTCCAAAAGAATTTAGGTGTCCTGGCAAGCTCTCAAAGTTCTAGGAACATGGGACCCTGCCCTGGGTGCCTGCTCAGTCATGTCCAACTCTTTGTGATCCCATGGACTGTAGCCTGCCAGGCTCCTCTGTCCATGGGATTTCCCAGGCAAGAATACTAGAAAGCATAGCCATTTCCTTCTCTAGGGGATCTTCCCGACCCAGGGATCAAACCAACATTTCCTACATTTCAGGCAAATGCTTTACCACTGAACCACCAGGGAAGCCCACTTGGGTCCCTACTTTACTACTGTGCCCAAGTGAGTTGTCTACGCCATGGACCCTGGCACAGTACTCCTTTAAATCACCTCTTCCTTATTCGAATGGAGGCCTGATGCTTCATGGAAAACACATCCACTCCACAAAGTAATTTTAGGACAGGAGCCAAGGGTCCATGTTCTCTTTTCCCTGTCATTTCTTGAGTCTGGCTGCCCTTTCCTCCTGAACAATGCTGTCCTCAGTAACTTCAAGTTATCTGATACTTGGACACATCAGTGTGATTCCAAATGCCAGACTGTCTTCCAGCTGGGAGATGGGAAAAGGAGAACAGCTACGTTTAATGATTTTAAAATGGCTTTATTACACCCCCTTCGATAAGGAAGAGGATCAAAAGTGGAAAGAACAGCTTTAACTCTGATAAGGGGATCATCCTACCTGAGGATATTATTTTTGTTGGCTAAATTATAATTACAAATAATAATGATGATTATTACATTGAGTAATACTATATAGAGTTTTTAACGCACTTCATGTGTTATCACATTTAACTCTCATAACAACTCTAACAGAGTAATCTATTGTTACCCCAATTTTCAGCAAGGAAACAGAAGTCTAGGAAAATTATATGACATGCACAGGGCGAAGCTGGGATTTGATCCTAGTCTAATGCAAGAGCCTATATCTTTAGTCATTGTACTAGGTTTTTTTACCCATATTCTGAGCTCTAGCTATTAAGAAATGTCCATGTTTTACCAAACATATCTTGCTGCTTCTCAATGCTAAACCTCCTGGTACACAGCTTTATTGTTGCTGTTCAGTTGGTCAGTGGTGTCTGACTCTTTGCAACCCCATGGACTGCAGCATGTCAGGCTTCCCTGTCATTTACCATCTCCCAGAGCTTGCTCAAACTCATGTCCATTGAATCAGTGAGGCTATCCAACCATCTCATCCTTGTCATCCCCTTCTCCTCCTGCCTTCAGTCTTTCCCAGCATCAGGGTCTTTCCTAATTAGTCTGCTTTTCACGTCAGGTAGTTAAAGTATTGAAACTTCAGCTTCAGCATCAGTCCTTCCAATGACTATTCAGTACTTATTTCTTTTAGGATTGACTGACTAGATCTCTCTGCAGTCAAAGGGACTCTCAAGAATCTTCTCCAACACCACACTTCAAAAGCATCAATTCTTCAGCCTTCTTTATGGTCCATCATCCATACATGACTATTGGAAAAACCATAGCTTTGACTAGACAGACTTTTGTTGGCAAAGTAATGTCTCTGCTTTTTAATATGCTAAGTTTCTCATAGCTTTTCTTCCAAGGAGCAAGCATCTTTAATTTCATGGCTGCCATCACCATCTGCAGTGATTTTGGAGCCCAAGAAAATAAAGTCTCTCACTATTTCCATTGTTTCCCCATCTATTTGTCATGAAGTGATGGGACCAGATGCTACATTCTTAGTGGTTTTTTTTTAATTTAAATTTATTTATTTTAATTAGAGGCTAATTATTTTACAATATTGTATTGGTTTTCCCATACATCAACATGAATCCACCATGGGTGTACGTGTGTTCCCAATCCTGAACCCCCTCCCTAGTTTTTTGAATGTTGAGTTACTGCAAGCATCTAGAATGCAGTCGTTTTAAGCCAGGTTTTTCACTCTCCTCTTTCACCTTCATCAAGAGGCTCTTTAGGTCCTCTTCACTTTCTGCCTTAAGAGTGGTGTCATCTGCATACCTGAGGTTGCTGATATTTCTCCTGGAAATCTTGATTCCAGTATCTGCTTCATCCAGCCCAGTCTTTTGCATGATGTACTCTGCATTTAAGTTAAATAAGCAGGTGACAATATATATCCTTGATGTACTCCTTTCCCAATTTGGAATCAGTCCATTTTTCCATATGTGGTTCTAACTTGCTTCTTGACCTGCATATAGGTTTCTCAGGAGGCATGTCAGGTGGTCTGGTATTCCCATCTCTTTAAAAACTTTCCAGTTTGTTGTGACCCACAGAGTCAAAGGCTTTAGCCAAGTCAATGAAGCAGAAGTAGATGTTTTTCTGGAATTCCCTTGCTTTTTCTATGATCCAACAGATGTTGGCAAATTTATCTCTGGTTCCTCTGCCTTTTCTAAATCCAGCTTGAACATCTGAGAGTTCTTGGTTCACATACTGTTGAAGCCTAACTTGGAGAATTTTGAGCATTATTTTGCTAGCTTGTAAAATGAGTGCAATTGTGCAATAGTTTGAACATTCTTTGGCATTGCCCTTCTTTAGGATTGGAATGAAAACTGACCTTTTCCAGTCCTGTGGCCACTGCTGAGTTTTCCAAATTTGCTGGCATATTGAGTGCAGCACTTTCACAGCATCATCGTTTAGGATTTGAAATAGCTCAGTTGGAATTCCATCACCTCCACTAGCTTTGTTCATAATGATGCTTCCTAAGACCTACTTGACTTCACATTCCAGGATGTCTGGCTCTAAGTGGGTAATCACATCATCATGTTATCTGAGTCATTAAGATCTTTTTGGGGTAGTTCTTCAATGTATTATTGCCACCTCTTAATATCTCCTGCCTCTGTTAGGTTCATACCATTTCTGTCCTTCATTGTGCCCATCTTTGCATGAAATGTTCCCTTGGTATCTCTAATTTTCTTGAAGAGATCTCTAGTCTTTCCCATTCTATTGTTTTCCTCTATTTCTTTGCATTGTTCACATAGGAAGGTTTTCTAATCTCTCCTTGCTATTTTTTGAACTCTGCGTTCAGATGGTTATATCTTTCCTTTTCTCCTTTGCCTTTCACTTCTCATCTTTCTCAGCTATTTGTAAGACCTCAGACAAACACTTTGCCTTTTTGCATTTCTTTTTCTTGGGAATGGTTTTGATCACTACCTCCTGTACAATGTTATGAACCTCCATTCACAGTTCTTCAGACACTATCAGATCTAATCCCTTGAATGTTTGTCACATACACTGTATAATCATTAGGGATTTGGTTAAGGTCATACCTGAATGATTGAGTGGTTTTGCCTACTTTCTTCAATATAAGTCTGAATTTTACAATAAGGATTTTGTGATCTGAACCATAGTCAGCTTCCAGTGTTATTTCTGCTGATTATATAGAGCTTCTCCAACTTCAGCTGCAAAGAATATAATCAATCTGATTTTGGTATTGACCATCCAGTTATTTTCATGTGTAGAGTCATCTCTTGTATTGTTAGAAGAGGATGTTTGCTCTGACCAGTGTTTCTCTCGGCAAAACTCTGTTAGCGTATGCCCTGCTCCATTTTGTACTCCAAGGCCAAACTTGCCTGTTACTCCAGGTATCTCTTGACTTCCTACTTTTGCATTCCAGTCTCCTATCATGAAAAGAACATCTTTTTTGGGTGTCAGTTCTAGGTCTTGTAGGCCTTGAAGGTCTACACAGCTACCTCAGTGTAAATGTGCTTCCATTCCATGCATCCATAGAGAAATGATACTTATCCTTAACAATTTTGTTCCATTACCTTAAATTAGATGATATCACCAACTTTTCTCTAAATCACAGAGTTCCCATTGCAGTTAATCACACTCTGTTTCAATTATTTACCTTTATTTTTATATTATTTTTTTTACTACTGCCTTTTAAAACATTAGCAATGAATCTTATTCTCTATGTTCCATGAGACTGACACAAAACTTGACCCAAGTTGAAGTCATATTTCCTGAATGCTTGTGATATTAAAAGACAATCAGTGCAGTATGAAAATTGCTTGGAGGAGGATAGTAGAAAGTTCACTGTCATGCTTTTCTTTATCATATTTAGGGACAAGTCTCTGTAAATGGCCTTGGGAAACCACAGCACCATGATGGAATTTATCCTCCTAGGGCTGTCTAGTGATCCCCATATCCAGGCTCTGCTCTTTGTGCTGTTCCTGCTGGTTTACCTCCTGACCTCGACAGGAAACATGACAATGATGCTGGTAATCAGGGCCGATTCTCACCTTCACACCCCCATGTACTACTTCCTGAGTCACCTCTCCTTCTTAGACCTCTGTTTCTCTTCTGCTACTGTGCGGAAGATGTTGGAAAACCTCCTTTCTAAAAGGAAAACCATCTCAGTAGAGAGCTGTCTGGCTCAGGTTTTCTTTGTGTTTATCACTGCAGGGACTGAAGCCTATCTATTCTCAGTCATGGCCTATGACCGCTATGTCGCCATCTGCCAGCCACTACTCTATGGCCAGGTGGTGAGTAAACAGCGGTATATACTGCTTGTGTGGGGTTCATGGAGCCTGGGCATTCTGAACACACTCATCAATGTCCCTCTGGCAACGAAAATGGGCTTCTGTGATACCCATATCATTCCACACTATAGTTGTGAACTGCCCTCGCTCTTCCTTCTCTCTTGCTCAGATGTTTCCACCAACCTCCTTGTCATGTTCTGGTCCCTCATCCCACATGGCCTTGTAACGTCCCTCTCAATCTTCTCTTACGCCTGCATAGTCTCCAGCATCTTGAGTATCACCTCTACCTCTGGCAGAAGCAAAGCTTTTTCTACGTGCTCCTCCCACCTCACCACAGTAATCTTGTTCTATGCTTCAGGTTTTCTCCGTTATTTCACACCAACCTCAGGATCCTCTCTGGAGCTGGTCTTCTCTGTGCTGTACAGTGTAGTTATTCCCAGGCGGAATCCTCTCACCCACAGCCGGAGGAACAAGGAAGTTAAAGCAGCTCTGCAAAGAACATCGGGCAAGTATTTACAATGTTTTTTAAGGCAGAATAAAGAGATAATGACAAGTAATTGTAAGAGAAATACATAAAGCAAGATATCACATCACTGACATTGGGAATTTTCTGACTGCTCATAATGTCAAATTTGGAAAAATTAATCAGAAAGGACTAAAGAAAAAATAATATAGATCTATTATACAGTGGATCATTCAGTTCAATCTTCTCAGAGGCAAAACATTGATTAAATATTCATGTGACACTGTAAAAATTTGCTTAGAACATATTCATCAATATTTCCTACTTGTTCTCATATATGCATATTAAGGTGAGTTTGGTGTAAATTATATATCAGAATTTATATGTGAGTTTGCAAAAGGCACTGAAAGCTATAGTTTTCCTAAGCAAAAAATTTCCTGAATCTTTGAAGGACAAAGGTCATAAGTTCATAGGGCCATTGGATAATGAGTTCAGGTTAAAGTTACAGGGAGATAAATGAGTGAGTCATCATAATGGGGCTAAAGCTATCCCAGATATTTTCTCTTACAGGGAGTTTAAGTTAGGAACTAGACCTGTGGAGAATTCCACTCCGTGTGTGTGTGTGTGTGTGTGTGTGTGTGTGTGTGTGCCCCGCGCGCGCTCAGTTGCTTCTGTCAAGTCTGACTCTTTGTAACCCCATGACCTGTAGCCCGCCAGGCTCCTCCGTCCTAGAGTGGCATAACAAACCTACCCATCATTTCCTGGATTTCAGTAGGGCCCACAGCTACAGGTAGAGGCATACTGCCTGAAAAACACAAGGAAAAAACACAAGTACCGGGGCGAAGCACTCCTGTTTCCAAAATGAGCATACAGAAGGTATGCTCTGGACAGAGCAGAAGGTAGGTTCTGGACAGAACTGCAAAGATGACATGGTCAGTGGCTTTTTCCTTTCCTTTGTGGATCCTTTCCAGTCCTTGATACCTCTTCTGATCTAAGTGCTCAGGGCAACATTTTTATTCCCTGAAAGAATCTTGCATTTCCTTAGGTTAGCAGTTGAAAAATAACTCACTGAAACTGAATATTCCTAAATGTCCTTAATGGTACATTTCTATAGTAATACGCTCATTTAAATTCTATTGTCAAAATATTTTAAAACTTCTTATAGGAGAAAAACATTTGAGCACCTATAGCATTTTGAGATGTTTTTCACTTGGTTTTTGGAGAATGTGAAGGATTACTAGCCAACTGAGAAAAACCATTTTATGTTTAAATCATTTTAAATGCATATCAATAGGCCATCCTTGACATATAATTCATCAAGTATGCATTTTTAAATTATTTATCTGTTTTTTCTATTCATTCATATTTGCATACATATTATATCACAAGAAATTATAGATCAATTTAACTGCTGCTCAATATTCATTTCTGAATAATGAGGTATTGCTCTGTGGACAGCAAATGTGGCAGATGGTAATAGCTACAATAAAGCATTTGCTGTTAAGGTTCCATTAACTTTTCACTACATTCAAAATAAAATGTTTTGTTACTATATCAAGTAATACACATGACCATGAACCAATTTGAAAGAAATATAATTTATCAAAAGTTTCCAAACAGAGAGATGACAGATCAGTCTCCCCTCGTTTCATGAATCCCTATGTTTTTAAGTAAATTTCTTGGTGCTTCCTTTACTTGATATCCAGGAAGGGAGTCATCCATGTCTCACCTACAAAAAGGGGAGGAAATGTTTGTCCATCAAACACACTTTGGAATTCTGCACAAGGACAAAAGCATGAAGGCTCACTCTCCTGCCTTGAAGACCTCATAATTTCTTTTATGTATTGTTCAGTGTGTGTTAGAATAATAGTATCAGATCTTTTTTATCACCTGTTAGAAAGCTGAGGCGGAAAGGATCTAATCACAGCTGCTGACAGTTTTATTTAAAATGAGGAATTCAGCATCTCCTCCACTGTGAGCACAATAAATACATTTAATCTGGTCTGGCATAACTGATTCCAACTTGTATATTTTCTTAGAATGTCTTTTAATACCATGGGCTTCTTCTTTTTGATAGAATGTTAAGTTTTATGCATTCAAATCTGCTTAACTTCTTTTACAAAGATTCTTTTTTCCCTAAGCTTATAAAATGATTTCATTAATATTTGGTAAACAGTAATATCAAACATGTTTTGAACACTTAATTTGTCTTAGAACTCAAATACTTTACATTCACCCTCCCATTAATTATCGACATTATACCTTATTATGTATAAGGTAGAGTTTGATCAGCCATGTTATATGGACAAGGAAACTGAGAATCAAAGAGGTTAATAAAAATAACTCAGTCATCCATATTAAATGGTGTAACTCTGAATCAAACTAGGCAGTTCAGAATCTAGAGGCCATGTTCTTAACTAATGCAAAACAGACAAACTGAAACAAATGTGACTTGATTATTGATGTAAATAATGACTTGCTCTAGCTTTCTATATGCACACATGCAGACACACACATACACTTACAGAGAACTATTTGTTGTCCACTTGTACAAGCATGCAAATTTCAAGTCTGAAATGCTACAAAGAAGCTCTGCAATATAGAAATTTCTATTCTTCATATAATCTTCATTGTCTGATGAGGAAAACTTTTTTCCAATTCCTTTTTATTTCCACATCCATTCTTCTTACGGTATAAGGGTGCATGCATTTGCAGAACACAGGCTACACATAGTAGCCCAGACTAGTCATCGGGTTTTGTTATCTTTAGTGAGTCCTGAGACCGTCTTTGTGGTTCTCTGTCAAATAGGTAACTAGTGAATGTTTAGTGCATGCTGTGTTAGATGATTCTAATGCCAGTGCTTAAGTCTGATACAAGAAGTCATGTCTTTCTAAAAATTACAAATACATTTTAACATGGCTTTGCATATTTCATTTATATTTAAAATTATCTGATTTACTGTTTTCATAAGCTCCCTTGGACTGCAAGGAGATCCAACCAGTCCATCCTAAAGGAGATCAGTCCTGGGTATTCATTGGAAGGACTGATGTTGAAGCTGAAACTCCAGTACTCTGGCCACCTGATGCGAAGAGCTGCCTCATTTGAAAAGACCATGATGCTGGGAAACATTGAAGGCGGGAGAAGAAGAGGACGACAGAGGATGAGATGGTTGGATGGCATCACCGACTCAACAGACATGAGTTTGAGTAAACTCCAGGAGTTGGTGATGGACAGGGAGGCCATGCTGCAGTCCACGGGGTCACAAAGAGTCGGACACGACTGAGGCACGACTGAGGGACTGAACTGACTGACTGTTATTACGTGAAAATGAAAGTGAAGTCTCTCAGTCGTGTCCGACTCTTTGCGACCCCATGGACTGCAGCCTACCAGGCTGCTCTGTCCATGGGATTCTCCAGGCAAGAATACTGGAGTGGGTTGCCATTTCCTTCTCCAGGGGATCTTTCCGACCAGGGATTGAACCCAGGTCTCCCACATTGCAGGCAGACGCTTTAACCTCTGAGCCACCAGGGAAGCCCTATATTATTTGAAAAGTGATGCTAAAGGAATCAGAATTTCCAGAATTATTTAATGTCAATTTATACCTTTCTCAAGCCCCATTTACAAATTCATATTTAATGATTTGACTCAAATAATGGCCTTTCTTACTCTTTTGGTATCTGACGTCCTTCAAGTGGAATCTTTTCACAATCACTACTTTTAAAAAATAAACAAGTAAACAAACAATTCTGAAAGCTTTATAACCTTCCATAGAATGTTCCCGGTGTCCACCTAGTATGGGGCAGTTTAGGGTTGCCAGATAAAACTGAACTTTAAGGCCAGTCAAAATGGAATTATTATTTATTCTCTTGATGTTTATTTTGGTAAGCAGTTTTTAATTGCTATGGGCCTTTTGAGGTGGCTTAGTGGTAAAGAATCCACCTGCCAATGCAGGAGACATAGAAGGAAGAGTTGGATCTCTGGGACGGAAAGATCCCCTGGAGTAGGAAATGGCAACCACTCCAGTATTCTTGCCTGGAAAATCCCATGGACAGAGGAGCCTGGTGGGCTGCAGTCCATAGGGTCACAAAGAGTAGGCCAAATTCATCAATCTTTCCTTTTATGTTTAATTAGACTTTTTCTTTCTTATTTAAGAATCACTGCATATCTGAAAGTCATAAAGAAATTATCCTTTTTTCTCTACAACATTTATTGTTTTACCTTTATGTTTGTGTCTCTGCAATAAATTAATCTGATTATGAGTCAGGAGTCAAGGTTTACTTTGTCTATAATATATTTGACTTGTCAAAAAGACTGTTAATACTCTCCCCCTCGCCCCCGCCGCTGAATTTGAATGTAATCTTTGCTACATTCATATAAATGTTTCATATAAAAACATTGCTATCAGATGATGTTATATGAAACAATCTGTTTCCAGACTCTCAACTCTCTACAGTTTGTCTATTTCTCTCTCCATCAATATGACTCCATACTCTAAGCTTTACACATTCTTGTTTTTAAGATTGTTTCTAGGCTGTTCTAGGTTCTTTGCATTTTTATATAAATTTTAAAACAATGGTGTCAATTTTTATACAAATAACCTGCTAGACTTTTACATTAGAGATCAATTTAAGGAGAAATGACAGCTTACATTTATAATCTTCCAATACATGAATATGGTATATTACTCAGTTTATTTAGGTCTTCTTTATTTTTTTTTTATTTTATTTTTAAACTTTACATAATTGTATTAGTTTTGCCAAATACCAAAATGAATCCGCCACAGGTATACATGTGTTCCCCATATTTAGGTCTTCTTTAATTTATCTCTGCAAAGTTTATAGTTTGAGGTGTAGAAGTTGTCTGTGTCTTCTGTAAAATTTATTCCTAGGAAAATGACTTTTTTATTCCATTGAATTAGAATTATTCTTTATTTTTCCAACTGATTAATACTAGTAGTTATGAACAAAATATACTTTTGTATATAGAGCCTATATATCAGCTACTTTGTTAACTTTACTTGGTTCTAGAGATGGGTGAGATTTTAGGCTGTTTTTTCCTACATTCACAGTTATATTATCAGGTGGTTTTATTCTTCATTTCCAGGTTGCTATGCACAAAGTTTCTTTATCTTATTTTATTGCACTGACTAGGAACTCTAGTAAAAATACTTAGAAGTTCTGAAAGTATTAATGGACATCTTCATTTTCCTAAATTCAGAGGGAAAAGTATTTAGCATTTGATGCTTAATAATGTTACCTGTAGATTTTTTTCTAAATGCTTTTTATCATATTGAGAATGTGTGCTTACATTCCTAATTTGTTGAGAATTATAGTCATTATTGAGTGCTGAATACTGTAAGTTGCTTTTCATAAATCTATTGATGTGATCTTACATTTGTATTATGTTTTTAATTTGATGAATTACATTGATTCTTTAAATTTTAAAATTGTGGTAAAATAGTCATGACACAAAATTTGCCATTTTAACCATTTTCTAGTGCAAATTCAGTTCAGAGGCATTAAGAACATTACATTGTTGTATAACCATCACTGCAATCCATCTCCAGGACTTTTTCGTCTTCCAAAACAGAAACTCCATAGCCATTAAATAATAACTCCCATTTCTCCTTCCCTTAGTCCATGACAACCGCCATTCTACTTTCTGTTTCTATGAATTTGATTATTCTAGATGTCTCATGTAAATGAAATCATACAATATCTGTTACTGGTTTATTTCACTTGATGTCATCAGAGTTCATCTTTGTTGGAGCATATATCAGAGTTTCCTTTCCTTGTCAGGTTGAACAATCTTCCATCTATGTATATACCATGTGGTGTTTATCCATTCATCCACTGAGGGACATTTGGATTTTTCCACCTTTTGGCTGCTGTGAATAATGCTGCTTTGAACAATGTGGTGCAAGTGCTTGTTTGAGTCCTCGCTTTCAATTCCTTTGGGTATATACTTAGAGGAAGAATTGCTGGATCACATGATAATTCTGTGTTTAATTTTATTTTGAGGAACCATCATACTGTTTTCCACAGTATCTACACCATTTTAGATTTCCACCAACTTACAGGATTCCAGTCTCTCCACATCCTAGCTAACACTTCTTATTTTCTGGGTTTTGTTGTTTTGCTATTATAACAGCTATTCGAATGGATGTGAAGTGTTTTCTCATTGTGATTTAGATTTATTTCCCATTGAATTTTGACTACTGCTGCTAAGTCACTTCAGTCGTGTCCAACTCTGTGCAACCCCATAGACGACAGCCCACCAGGCTCCCCCGTCCCTGGGATTCTCCAGGCAAGAACACTGGAGTGGGTTGCCATTTCCTTCTCCAAACTAGTCTATTAGCATCATTTCCCCCATAAAATTGTTTTAATTAAGGTACATACATTATTTTTTTAGACGTAATGCTACTGCACACTTAATATAGCATGTAACTTTTACATGCACTGGGAAACTAAAAAATTTGTGTGACTCACTTTATTGTGATAACTTGCTTCATTGCAATGGTGTGCAACTGAACCCACAACATCTCTGAGATATGCCTATAAACAGAAGGACATCCTGTGTTCATGGGCTGTAAGACTAAATATTGTTAAGTTGTCAGTAGGACCCAAAGTGGTCTACAGATCCAATGCAATCCCAATCAGAATTTCACCTGCCTTTTTATGGGGAAGTGGAAAAGCCAAACTTCAAATGCTTATGGAATTGCAAAGGACCCCAAAACAATCTTGAAAAAGAAGAACAGGGTCTATCCAACAGGAAAAGAACCTTTTCCTCAACAAATGGTGCAGAGACAACTGCATAACTACTTGCAAAAGTTGGACCCCCACTTTCCACTATATACAAAAATTAGCTCAAAATGAATCAAAGACCTAAATATAAGAGCTAAAATGATAAAGTTCTTCTCAGCCATTAATTTTTAATACTGTTTTTAAATTTTTATTTATTTATTAGGTTGTGCTGGGTCTTGGTTGCTTTGTGTGGGCTTTCTCTAGTTGCAGCAAGTGCGGGTTATTCTTCGTTGTGGTGCTTCGGCTTCTCATTGCGGTGGCTTCAGAGCACAGGCTCTACGCCCATGGGCTTCAGTAGTTGTGGCATACAGGCTCAGTACTTGCTGCTCATGGGCTCAGGAGTTGTGACACACGAGCTCAGCTGCTTCTTGGCATGTGGGATCTTCCTGGACCAGGGATCGAACTCGTATCCCCTGCATTGGCAGGCAGATTCTTATCCACTTCGTCACCAGGGAAGTTCGCCATTATTTCTTCAAATAACTTTTTTCTGCCCCTTTCTTACTCTCTTCTAAGATTTCCATAATGCATAGTGAAATTAAAGTTGCTCAGTCGTGTCCGACCTTTTGAGATCCCATGGACTATACAGTCCATGGAATTCTCTAGGCCACAATACTGGAGTGGGTGGCCTTTTCCTTCTCCAGGGGATCTACCCAACCCAGGGATCAAACCCAGGTCTCCCACATTGCAGGCAGATTCTTTACCAACTAAGCCACATAATGCATATGTTGGTACATTTAATGGTGTCTCATAGGTCCCTTAGGTACTGTTCATTTTTATTCATCTTTCTTTCTAGTCCTGCCCTATCTTGAAGGTTTTTTTGACTACTATTACATTAATCTAGCATCCCCAAAATGCACTCATTATAGTACGTTATCTTTTTTAATGCACATACTTCTGAAACTTTTACAGCTTTTATTTTGAAATATATATACTTTTTAAATTTTTTATTTTTTATTAAAGTGCAGTTGATTTACAATGTTTCAGGTGTACAGCAAAATGATTCAGCTATATATATGAGTATATATATTCTATTCCTTTTTTAGATCCTTTTTCATTACAGGTTGTTATAAAATATTGAATATGGTCTCCTGTGCTTTACAGTAGGTTCCTGTTGGTTATCTGTTTTATACATAGTTCAGTTCAGTTCAGTTCAGTCATTTAGTCGTGTCTGACTCTTTGCAACCCCATGAACTGCAGCATGCCAGGCCTCCCTGTCCATCACCAACTCCTGGAGTTCACTCAGACTCATGTCCATCGAGTCAGTGATGCCATCCAGCCATCACATTCTCTGCCGTCCCCTTCTCCTCCTGCCCCCAATCCCTCCCAGCATCAGAGTCTTTTCCAATGAGTCAACTCTTCACATGAGGTGGCCAAAATACTGGAGTTTCAGCTTCAGCATCATTCCTTCCAAAGAAATCCCAGGGCTGATTTCCTTCAGAATGGACTGGTTGGATCTCCTTGCAGTCCAAGGGACTCTCAAGAGTCTTCTCCAACACCACAGTTCAAAAGCATCAATTCTTCAGTGCTCATCTTTCTTCACAGTCCAACTCTCGCATCCATACATGACCACAGGAAAAACCATAGCCTGTTGGCAAAGTAATGTCTCTGCTTTTCAATATGCTGTCTAGGTTGAGTATCTGTTAATCCCAAATTCCAAATTTATTCCTCCCTTCCCTTTTCCCTTTGGTAACCATAAGTTTATTTCCTATGTCTGTGAGTCTAATTCTGTTTTGTAAATAAGTTTATTTGTATAATTTTTAAGGTTCTATATCTAAGTGACATTGTATGACATTTATCTTTCTCTGTCTGACTTATTTCACTTAGTATGATAATCTCTAAGTCCATCCATGACCTAATAAAAAGGCATTATTTCATTCATTTCTATGGCGAGGTAATATCCCATTGTATATATATTTATACCACATCTTCTTTACCTATTCATCGTCAGGGAACATTTAGGGTGCTTTCATGTCTTGGCTATTGCAAATAGTGTTTCCATGAACATTGGGGCACATGTGTCTTTTCAAATTAGAATTTTCTCCAGGTATGTATGCCCAGGAGTGGGATTGCCACATCATATGGTAACTCTATTTTTAGTTTTTTAAGGAACCTTCATACTGTTCTCCATAGTGGCTGCATAAATTTATATCTCAACAGACACACAACTTACATCTTACAACTTACATCTCTTACATAGATGCAGGAAAAGCTTCAGATAAAATTCAACATTCATTAATGATAAAAACTCTCCAGAAAGTGGCCATAGAGAAAACATACCTCAACATAACAAAAGCCATATATGACAAACCCACAGCTAACATCATACTCGATGGTGAAAAACTAAAAGTATTCCCTATAAGATCAGGAACAAGACAAAATGCCCTCTCTCACCACTTTTGCTCAACATAGTTTTGGAACTTCTAACCACTGCAGTCAGAGTAGAAAAGGAAATACAAGAAATTCAAATTGAAAAAAAAGAAGTAAAATTGTCACTTTTGCAAATGACATAATACTACACATAAAAAATCCTAAATGTACTATCAGAAAACTGTTAGCACTCATCAATGAATTTGGGAAAGTTGCAGGATACAAAATTAATATACAAAAATCTATTGCATTTCTATACACTAACAACAAAAGAAACAGTCCCATTTACCATCACATCATGAAGAATAAAATATCTCAGAATAAAGCTACCTAAAGAGGCAAAAGAACTGTACCCCAATACTTATAAGACAATGAGGAAAGGAAATGAAGATGACATAAACAGATAGAAAGATGGATTGGAAGACTCATTACTTTAAAATGAGCATACAACCCAAGGCAATCTACAGATTCAATGCAATCCCTATCAAATTACCAATGGCATTTTTCAGAGAACTAAAACAGAACAAAATATTATATTTGCATGGAAACATAAAAGACCCTAAATAGCCAAAACAACCTTTTTTTTAATTTTATTTTATTTTTAAACTTTACGTAATTGTATTCGTTTTGCCAAACATCAAAATGAATCCATCACAGGTATACATATGCTCCCCCTCCTGAACCCTCCTCCCTCCTCCCTCCCCATACCATCCCTCCAGGTCGTCCCAGTGCACCAGCCCCAAGCATCCAGTATCGTGCATTGAACCTGGACTGGCATCTCATTTCATACGTGATATTTTACATGTTTCAATGCCATTCTCCCAAACAACCTTTAGAAAGAAGAATGGAGCTGGAGGAATCATGCTCCCTGACTTCAGATTATATTGCAAACCTACACTAACAAAAACAGTATGGTACTGGCACAAAAAAAAACAGACACAAAGATAAGGAAGAGGATAGAAAGTCCATAAATAAACCATGCACTTATGGCCAATTAATATGAAACAAAGGAGGCAAGAATATAAATATGAATAAGGCTCTTTAATAAGTGGTGCTGAGAAAACTGGACAGCTACAAGTAAAAGAATGAAATTAGAACATTGTCTAACACCATACACAAAAAATAAGCTCAAAATAGATTAAAGACCTAAATGTAAGATCATATGCTATAAAATTCCTAGAGAAAACTCTTGGACATAAAACACAACAAAATTCTTTTGATTCATCTTCTCAAATAATGGAAATAAAAACAAAAATAAATAAATGGGGCCTAATTAAACATAAAAGATTTTGCACAGTAAAAGAAACCATTCATAACGTGAAAAGACAACCTATGAAATGGGAGGAAATATCTGCAAACAATGTGACCAACAAGGGATTAATTTTGAAAATACACAAATATCTCATACAGTTCAATATTCTAAAATATTGAAAAATAAGAAGAAGACCTAAATAGATATTTCTCCAAAGAAGTCCTAGATAAACAACAGGTAAATGAAAAGATGCCCAATATTACTAATTATTAGAGAAATGAAAATCAAAACTATGATGAGCTATCAACTTACAAAAATCAGAGCAGCCAATCATAAAACCTACAAATGATAAATGCTACAGAGAGTGTGGAGAAAAGGGAATCCTCCCACACTGTTGGTTGGAATGTAATATGTTATCTTTTTAATATATTGCTTGAATATATTTGCTATGTTTTGTTTGCAATTTTTCCATTGACATTCATGATACATACTATTTTCTTTTCTTTTCTTTTAAATGTTCCTGTCAGATTTTAGTTTCAGGGTTGTTACTGACTTCATAAAACAGGTTGAGAACAGTTCTGACCATCTATATTCTCTAAATAAATTTGCATATAACATTGGAAAGATTTCTTTGTCAGGGAAATTATGAGTTTCTAGAGTTTCTTTATGGAAAATTTTATAACAATGGCAACCCACTCCAGTACTCTTGCCTGGAAAATCCCATGGACGGAGGAGCCTGGTAGGTGCAGTCCATGGGGTCGCTAAGAGTCGGACACGACTGAATGACTTCACTTTCACTTTTCACTTTCATGCATTGGAGAAGGAAATGGCAACCCACTCCAGTGTTCTTGCCTGGAGAATCCTAGGGATGGGGGAGCCTGGTGGGCTGCCATCTATGGGGTCGCACAGAGTCGGACATGACTGAAGCGACTTAGCAGCAGCAGTAGCAGCATTGCAGTAATCAAATATATCTCTTCTTATGTTATATTTGTTAGATTGAATTTCTCAAAGAATTTGTGTATTTAATATGTTTTCATATTCAACATTCAAATTTCATACTTCATGTTTCAACATTGAAAAAACGAAGATCATGGCATCCAGTCCCATCATTACATGGCAAATAGATGGGAAAACAATGGAAACAATGACAGACTTTATTCTGGGGGCTCCAAAGTCACTGCAGATGGTGACTGCAGCCATGAAACTAAAAGACACTTACTCCTTGGAAGAAAAGCTATGATCAACCTAGACAGCATATTTAAAAAAGGAACAATAGTTTGCCAACAAAGGTCCATCTAGTCAAAGCTATGGTTTTTCCAATAGTCATGTATGTGAGAGTTGGACTGTCAAGAAAGCTGAGAGCCAAACAATTGATGCTTCTGAACTGTGGTGTTGGAGAAGACTCTTGAGAGTTCCTTGGACTGCAAGGAGATCCAACCAGTCCATGCTAAAGGAAATCAGTCCTAAATATTCATTGGAAGAACTGATGGCTGAAACTCCAATACTTTGGCCACCTGATGTGAAGAACTGACTCATTTGAAAAGACCCTGATGCTGGGAAATACTGAATGGGGAGGAAAAGGGAACAACAGAGGATGAGATGGTTGGAGGGCATCACCGACTCGATGGACATAAGTTTGATCAAGCTCTAGGAGTTGATGATGCACAGGGAAGCCTGGCGTGCTACAGTCCATGGGGTTGCAAAGAATCAGACATGACTGAGTGACTGAACTGAACTGAACTGAACATGTTTTTTAAAGTATTTGGTAAATTTGTACATCATATGTTTATAATATCTTTTTAATGTCTGTAGGATTTGTAATAATATCATCCTTTCAATTCAGGTATCACAAATTTCTCTTTCTTTCTTTCCTTTCTTCTTTCTTTCTTTCCTTCCTTCCTTGTCATCACTGTGAGGAGTTTGTCAGCTATACTAATTTTTTTGTGAAATCAACTCTGGTTTGCTTATTTTCCATTGTATCAGTTCAGTTCAGTCGCTCAGTCGTGTCCGACTCTTTGCTACCCCATGAACGGCAGCACACCAGGCCTCGTGTCCATCACTAACTCTCGGAGCCTACCCAAACTCATGTCCGTTGAGTCAGTGATGCCATCCAACCATCTCATCCTCTGCCATCCCCTTCTTCTCCTGCCTTCAATCTTTCCCAACATCAGGGTCTTTTTAAATGTGTCAGCTCTTCGCATCAGGTGGCCAAAGTATTGGAGTTTCAGCTTCAACATCAGTCCTTCCAATGAACACCCAGGACTGATCTCCTTTAGGATGGACTGGTTGGATCTCCTTGCAGTCCAAGAGACTCTCAAGGGTCTCCTCCAACACCACAGTTCAAAAGCATCAATTCTTCTGTGCTCAGCTTTCTTTATACTCCAACTCTCACATCCATACATGACTACTGGAAAAACCATAGCCTTGACTAGACAGACCTTTGTTAACAAAGTAATGTCCCTGCTTTTTAATACACTGTCTAGGTTGGTCATAACTTTCCTTCCAAGGAGTAAGAGTCTTTTAATTTCATGGCTGCAGTCACCATCTGCAGTGATTTTGGAGACCCCCCAAAATAAAGTCAGCCACTGTTTCCACTATTTCCCCATCTATTTGCCATGAAGTGATGGGACCAGATGCCATGATCTTCGTTTTCTGAATGTTGAGCTGGAAGCCAAATTTTTCACTCTCCTCTTTCACTTTCATCAAGAGGCTCTTTCATTCTTCCTTACTTTCTGCCATAAGGGTGGTGTCATCTGCGTATCTGAGGTTACTGATATTTCTCCTGGCAATCTTGATTCCAGCTTGTGCTTCTTCCAGCCCAGAATTTCTCATGATGTACTCTGCATATAAGCAGGATGACAATATACAGCCTTGACGTATACAGCTTTTCCTATTTGGAACCAATCTGTTGTTCCATGTCCAGTTCTAACTGTTGCTTCCTGACCTGCATACAGATGTCTCAAGAGGCAGGTCAGGTGGTCTGGTATTCCCACCTCTTTCAGAATTTTCCACAGTTTATTGTGATCCACACAGTCAAAGGCTTTGGCATAGTCAATAAAGCAGAAATAGACATTTTTCTGGAACTCTCTTGCTTTTTTGATGGTCCAGCGAATGTTGTATATATGCTTTATATTCTGTGTTTACTGTTCTTGATTATTTTTTTCTCTTTTCATTTTTCTATATATAACTTATTGGCTTTTTCCCCAAAATTCTTGAGGCACAAGTCTCTAACAGATTAAAGAGTTTGTGTCCATCTTAGCATTGCCATAGGTACAACTCGTAGATTTTGTTACATCATTTTCATTTTCTTTTAAATCAAGGTATTTTCTTATTTCCTTTGCAATGTCTCTTTTAACCCTTATACATTGAGAAATGTATTGGAGACTTTTCTCTTTTTTTGTTTGTTATTCATTCTCCATCATAAATTCAACTAGCTGGAAAGTGAAGCCTGTTTTTTTTTTTTTTTTTTATTCTTCTTCTTCTTCTTTTTTTTTTTTTACTTTACAGTATTGTATTGGTTTTGCCATACATCAACATGAATCCACCACGGGTGTACACATGATCCCCATCCTGAACCCCCCTCCCATGGATGTTTGGGGCTGGTGCACTGGGATGACCCAGAGGGATGGAGACTTTTCTATTTATTTTTTTTCATATTGCTTTCTAGTTCAATATCTCTTTGCCAGAAAATATATTTACTTTATTTCATGATAAAATGTGGTCTTTTTCAGTAAATTTTTTTTATTCAACTTTATTTATTCAAGCTATGTATTTCTAATTCTATTTATTTTGTTATACAGCTAGTTCATATTTCACTCTTCTCCAGCTCAGTTTCCCTTTTGCATTTGGCCCTTTTTGGCTTTTGATTGAAAACTGCAGAAAATTTTACAAACCACTCAGAAGCACAGATATGTGAATTAAATGTTTGCAAAATACGAAATATGTCCTTCACAATAGAGATATAGAATTGTATCAGTTCAGTTCAGTCACTCAGTCATGTCCGACTCTTTGCAACCCCATGGACTGCAGCACACCAGGCTTCCCTGTCAATCACCAACTCCAGGAGCTTGCTCAAACTCATGTCCACCGAGTCTGCGATGCCATCCAACTGAGAGGGTAACAGGCAGGAAGGTGAGGGGTCTCCAAATGGAGGAAATAGGCTGGAAGTGTCAAACATTTTTTGTCTCTCTCTTAAGTGGCTGGAGGAAACAAATTACAAGTGTTAAGATTTTTTCCCCTTCTCTGTACAAAATTAAAAAGAGGCTCCTCTTAAAATTCTGTGTTGCCATGACAACACTTGGCTCCACCTGAACTTTTTCTCAAACCCTGAGCTAACCAATGTGTTTCTCTTATGGAAATGTTTGTCTTAACTATGGTAATGAACTATGTATTTACCCTAGACTCTGTCTTTCTTCAAGTTGGTTTCACCTAAGACTCAAACTGATTTGACAAACCTGTATATTTTACTCATACATTGTTCTCCTAATCTATGTTAATGAAACTATATATTTACTTGGAAAACTGCCTTTCTTCAAGATACATGGCTCCGGATGATTATGGCCCGGGATGAATCACCTGGTGCCAATGTTACCTCAAACTGCCTGCTGTGGGTGACGGGCCTGGTGCCAATCTGAGTTTTGAGACTTTTCCTTTCCCTAATCAGCAGACTGCTAGTAGTTAAATAACATCGGGCTAAAGACTAGGAGCAGAGCCCTTTTTCTGCCCCCTTCTGATGTCTATGTCAGAAGCTTTCTCTATCTCTTTACTTTAATAAAATTTATTACACAAAAGCTCTGAGCAATTAAGCCTCGGCCCTGGCCCCAGAATGAATTCCTCTCCTCCTGAAGCCAAAAATCCCAGTTTCATTCTTGTTTCAGCAACAACCTTTCACAACCATCTCATCCTCTGTTGTCCCCTTCTCCACCTGCCTTCAATCTTTCCCAGCATCACGGTGTTTTCCAATGAGTCAGTTCTTTGCATCAGGTGGCCAGAGTATTGAAGTTTCAACTTCAGCATCAGTCCTTCCAACGAATATCAGGACTGATGTCTTCTCCAATACCACAGTTTAAAAGTATCAAATTTTCAGCACTTAGCTTTCTTTATAGTCCAACTCTCACATCCATACATGACTACTGGAAAAACCATAGCTTTGATTAGACAGACCTTTGTTGGCAAAGTAATGTCTCTGCTTTTTAATATGCTGTCTAGGTGGGTCATAACTTTTCTTCCAAGAAGCAAACGTCTTTTAATTTCATGGCTGCAGTCACCATCTGCAGTGATTTTAGAGCCCCAAAAAATAAAGTCTGTCTTTGTTTCCATTGTTTCCCGATCTATTTGCCATGAAGTGATGGGACTAGGTGCCATGATTTTAGTTTTCTGAATGTTGAGTTTTAAGCCAACTTTTTCACTGTCCTCTTTCACTTTCATCAAGAGGATCTTTACTTCTTCTTAGCTTTCTGCCAAAAGGGTGATGTCATCCATATATCTGAGGTTATTGATATTTCTCCTGTGCATCTTGATTCCAACTTGTGCTTCATCCAGCCCTGTATTTCGCATGATGTACTCTGCATATAAGTTAAATAAGCACGGTGACAGTATATACCCTTGACGTACTCCTTTTCCTACTTGGAACCAGTCTGTTGTTTCATGTCCAGTGCTAACTGTTGTTTCTTGTCCTGCAAACAGATTTCTCAGGAGGCAGGTCAGGTGGTCTGGTATCGCCATCTCTTGAATTCTTTTCCACAGCTTGTTGTGATCCACCCAGCCAAAGGCTTTGGTGTAGTCAATAAAGCAGAAATAGATGTTTTTCTGGACTTCTCTGGTTTTCTGTTATCCAATGGATGTTGGCAATTTGATATCTGGTTCCTCTCTCTGGAACCTTGATCTCTGGTTCAAGCTGGCCTTTTCTAACTCCAGCTTGAACATCTGGAAGTTCTTGGTTCACATACTGTTGAAGCCTGGCTTGGAGGATTTTGAGCATTACTTTGCTAGTGTGTGAGATAAGTGCAATTGTGTGGTAGTTTGAACATTCTTTGTCACTGCCTTTCTTTGGGATTGGAATGAAAAATGACCTTTTCCAGTCCTGTGGCCACTGCTGAGTTTTCCAAATTTGCTGGCATATTGAGTGCAGCATTTTCACAGGATCATCTTTCAAGATTTGAAATAGCTCAACTAGAATTCCATCACCTCCACTAGCTTTGTTCATAGTGAAGTTTCCTAAGGCCCACTTGACTTCTCATTCCAGGATGTCTGGCTGTAGGTGAGTGATCTCACCATCGTGGTTATCTGGATCATAAAAATCTTTTTTGTATAGCTCTTCTGTGTATTCTTGCCATCTCTTCTTAATATCTTCTGCTTCTGTTAGGTCCATACCCTTTCTGTCCTTTATTTTGCCCATCTTTGCATGAAATATTCCCTTGGTATGTCTAATTTTCTTGAAGAGATCTATAGTCTTTCCCATTCTATTGTTTCCCTCTATTTCTTTGCATTGATCACTGAGGAAGGCTTTCTTATCTTTCTTTGCTATTCTTTGGAACTCTGCATTCAAATGGGTATCATTCCTTTTCTCCTTTGCCTTTAGCTTCTCTTCTTTTCACAGCTATTTGTAAGGCCTCCTCAGACAACCATTTTGCCTTTTTTATTTCTTTTTCTTGGGGATGATCTTGATCACTGCCTCCTATATGATGTCACGAACCTCCATCCATAGTTCTTCAGGCACTCTGTCTATCAGATCTAACCCCTTGAATCTATTTGTCACTTCCACTGCATAATCATAAGGGATTTGATTTAGGTCATACCTGAATGGTCTAGTGGTTTTCCCTACTTTCTTCAATTTAAGCCTGAATTTGGCAATAAAGAGTTCATGATCTGAGCCACAGTCAGTTCCCAGTCTTTTTTTGCTGATTGTATAGAGCTTCTCCATCTTTGGCTGCAAAGAATATAATCAATCTGATTTTGGTATTGACCATCTGGTGATGTCCATGTGTAGAGTCCTCTCTTGTGTTGTTGGAAGAGGGTGTTTGCTATGATCAGTGCGTTCTCTTGGCAAAACACTGTTAGCTTTTAAAAAACCTGTTTTATTTTGTACTCCAAGGCCAAATTTGCCTATTACTCTAGGTATCTCTTGACTTCCTACATTTGCATTGTATACTAAATATCCAAAATTATATTCACCCTAGTGAATATAAAGTGAAATAAAATTTTTATGAATAAATTATAAAATTAATTGTACTAGTAATATTCAATGTTGGTGAAAATCTAAAGAGATAAGCATAATCATATAATCATATGCTTTAGACCAAAGTGTATTCTGGTTCAATATTTCTAGATGTGTGGTTAAATGTATCACAAAGCTCATATTCTTTTCCCCTTTATTTTAGTTTCACTTAATAAATGATATATTGCATCAATGTTTAGCCACCAGATTGCTTATCAGAATTTTTCATGATACTGAAGAAAATTGTAAACTCTTTAATTGATATACTAGGGAATGCACAGCTTGATTAAGGTAAATCCATTCTATTGAATACTGTAATCCATATTTTGAAATCACATTTAGAAAAGTAGTGGTTGTGTGTGAATGTGAGAGTTGGACTATAAAGAAAGCTGAGCACCAAAGAATTGATGCTTTTGAACTGTGATGTTGGAGAAGACTCTTGAGAGTTCCTTGGACTGCGAGGAGATCCAACCAGTCAATCCTAAAAGAAATCAGTCCAGAATATTCATTGGAAGGACTGATGCTGAAGCCGAAACTCCAATACTTTGGCCACCTGATGCAAAGAACTGATTCAATGGAAAACACCCTGATGCTGGGAAAGATTGAAGGAAGGAGGAGAAGGGGACAATAGAGGATGAAATGGTTGAATGGCATGATTGACTTGATGGACATGCATTTGAGCAAGCTCCAGGAATTGGTGATGGATAGGGAAGCCTGGCGTGCTGCAGTCCATGGGGTTGCAAAGAGTTGGACATAACTGAGCGACTGAACTGAACTTAGAAAAATATCTAATATAAGAAAAATTTACATGTTAAAATCCTCCATAAAAATGATACTAAATTATATTTGGATGTAATCCACTGTTTAACCAAGCTTTTATGCACAAATGAAGATGTGGTGAATGTAGATCTTAATTTGATAAAGCAAGCATGGAGCCTAAGAGTCTGGTTCTAACAAATTCCCAGATGATGCAATTAATACTAGCCCATAGACCATAGTTTGAGTTGAGAAGCAAAGGTGTAATCATTTTTGAGGGGAAAGTTGATGGTAGATACATGGATACATGGATTGTAGATGGGTGAAAGATAGATGGGTAGAATTAAAAGAAAAATATTAATACCTTAATATTAGAATATTTATCTCTGTGGCAAATAAAGAGGGCTTTATATCAATGCAGGAGACAGGGGTCAATCCCTAGGTCAGGAAGATCCCCTGGAGGAGGAAATAGCGACCCATTCACAGTATTCATGCCTGGAGAATCCCATGGACAGAGGAGCCTGGTGAGCTACAGTCCATAGTATCACAAAGAGTCTGATGTGCTGAAGCGACTTAGCACGCACCAGAGTATTTGCCTCTGGTGCAAATAAAGAGGACTTTATATCTTCTTATGCTTTTATTTTACTTAAGCTTGCATTACTTTTGTTCTGATACCTTTTATTTCCTTATTTTAGTAGATGCTCAATATAGAAACACAGGGAATCCCCTCAAAAAGAATAATTAATTAAAATAATATATAATATTGTCCATTAAGAGATAACTACTATTAATACTTGGTACTTGTTCTGCAACACATGCAGATACCATCACATAAAAATATACCAACATGCATGTAACAAGTCATTAACCATATTCTTAGATTTTATATATATAGCTTTTATAGCCAGAGAAATAAATGAAAATTTTACTTTTTGCATAGATTTTTCTATAGAGAAACAGTGGTCTGTACCTGAGCTGTCCAATGTGGTAGCTACTAATCACATGACTATTTAAATTTTATTTTTAATTAATTAAAATTAAATAAAATTAAAAATCCACTTCCTCAGTCTCACTGGCCATATTTCAAAGGCTCAATAATCACGTGTCTAGTGGTTACTTTACTGGACAGTGTGTATATCGAACATTTTCCTTATGGTAGAAATTTCTACTGGACCACACCTCTCTCTAGACAGAGAGGTGGACCTGAGTTTTCCAATTTTGTTGGACTTTTGTTTGTTCTCCTAATAAATATTAAGGATTACTTTTTATTCTAGAGTTAGTATTATTAATAAGCTTAAAACTCATTTTAATAAATAAATGGAAATTTGTTTTATATCAGGAGTATGCTAATTTAAACAAATGATTTGTCACATGATATCTCAATCTGTGAGCACTCAAACTTTAACAGAACCCTTAAGTGGACTGAATCTACACAGATGTATCACACAAAGCCAGTCAAACTGTTTAGAAAAATGATTGAGTTCACTCATTTTTTTCTCTTTACTAATTTGATAATCAATTTAGTGAGTCAGCAACTCACTTTCAAGTGAATTCCCATTGCCTTATGGGGACCAGTCAAATATTCTTGGTACAGTCTATATCCAATTAACTCCCTCTAGAAGAGTACTGGAGTGGGGTGCCATTGCCTTCTCCGTGACTAACGAAGGTTCATGAGTAGTGCTTCATGGTCATTACACCAAGCCAGTAGTTCCATAGTAGTTCCACATTCAGGCACTCTTTCTGAATTTTAACTTGCTGACATTCTTGAGTACAGCTGCTAAAGTTCTTAAGTACAAGACTGGCTTCAAATTGTGACTATCGGGAATAGCAGAGCTGTCATTCCTCTGAACCTCTAAAGCCAGGGAGTCGATGCTTAGGCTGCCTAAACATAACCATTCTGAGAATCAGCTAGACAAGATAGACACGTGTGTGGCTGAGACAGGTTATAAAGAAATATGTGGAAATCCAAGTGAAAAAATGCCTAGAAAAAAGCATTTGAGATCATTCGAAAGAAGCCAACTGTCCTATGGCTGTTTCATGTTGTTAAGTGCTGACTCAGTAATATATCTAATAATCAATAGATTTCACAAACTTAACCACATTTCAAGATGCAGAAAACTACCTTCCCCAACTCATTCATCATCTAGAAGCTAGCTTTAAATCATACTCCTACACCTTCTTAGGCATCAGGTTGCCTTGTTGGACAGAATTTATAGTTAATCATAATTGGGGTTTTGAGAAGGGCTTTGAAGCTGGGATTGTGGATGAAGAATTGATAAGTAAGGGCTCACCTTTGCTAGGTATTTACATCTGGGCCAGACCTTGCATAATCAGGTACCAAGCAACTCAGGACTAGGTAAAACCAGGAATCAATTTGGGACACCGTGATGAATCTTGAGCTAGCTAAAGCATAGGCCCTAGGCTAGACCAGAGTTGGAAACAGGGTAACAAAGTTTAACTAGACTCCCAGATGTTATAAACTAGTTATAAAGTCTAAGAATAAAAGAGGCTTTCCCAGTGGCTTAGTGGTAAAGAATGTCTGCAAGGCAGGAGATGCAGGTTTAATCCGTGGGTTGGGAAGATCCCCTGGAGAAGGAAATGGCAACCCACTCCAGTATTCTTGCCTGGAAAATTCCATGGACAGAGGAGCCAGGCAGGCTATAGTCTATGGGGTCACAAAGAGTCAGACCAACTAAGTGACTGAACAACGACAACAAATGAAAAATAAAAGTAGATCTGAGGGCAGGGCATGAGAAAGGACTGGAACTGAACACAGAGAGTGTTTAAGGATCAAGATCATAGAAGTACACAACTGAGGTACATAGAGGGCTGAATGTTTTAAGTATGCCTTTCTAGACTGGATAAAGAAAGGTGAGATCCACTTTATCTGGACAGAGTAAACAGCAACTGGAAATTTGAACAGAAGATAGGGGCCCTCATTAAGCACCAGCTGGTACAGGACCAAGAGGGTGAGTTCCCGATATTCTCTTACATTCTCTCTGTTCTCCTCTGTTTCAGGGAACTGTCCAGAGTCTTGTTCTAGAGAGGATCTTCTATCCCAGCTGCTCCTCTGAGTACTGGCATAATTTCCATTTGCATCATTCACTTCCTTCTTTGTCTGGAGTTTTCTGCCCAACTGAGCTATGCATCCATCCCCAAAGGAATATAAGGGCAAGTGCCAAAGATAAAGATATGCCGAGCACCCCTAATAATCCCTGCTCTGTCTCATTACAGCTGTTCTTCTTTTCGAGAATAATCACATGATTGACTCCCCTTCTGAGTCAAACTGCCCACAGTGGTTTAGCTTTGGAGGGCTTCCCAGGTGGCACAGGGGACCACTCCAGAGTGAATGCAAAATGCCAGTCTTCAGCTACCTTGGTGAGTTCTACATGATTTTCTTATACCTCCTTTACAAAATAAGTGAAGTAATTATCATAGCAAAAACTTGAATTCCTGATGGTGCTTCACCCTGCAAGAGGATTTATTATGTGACTTATGCCTACAATTGTAGCTTATAATAATAATGAAAATCATAATCATAATAATCATAGTATTTTCTAAATACTTTATATGTAAGTATATTTTATTCTTACAGAAACCTTATGAGATTAGATAATTATTCCACATAGGCAACAAAACTGAGATACAGAAGAGTTAAGTCATTTATACAAGGTCACAGGTAATTAGTCGTGGAGCTGAGATTTGAGCCTATACTGATGCTTACCTGTAAATACTACACTATGCTATTCATTCATACTCTATAGTCCAGCTATAAAGAATGATCCTATTTCCTATCTTCACCTCTGATTCTCAATCTGCTATTCTCTCAATCTGCATGTCACTCTAGAGAAAGCTTCAGTTCAGTTCAGTTCAGTCGTTCAGTCGTGTCCAACTCTTTGTGACCCCATGAACCACAGCACGCCAGGCCTCCCTGTCCATCACCAACTCCAGGAGTCCACCCAAATCCATGTCCATCGAGTTGCTGATGCCATCAAACCATCTAATCCTCTGTTATCCCCTTCTCCTCCTGCCCTCAACCTTTCCCAGCATCAGGATCTTTTCAAATGAGTCAACTCTTCACATCAGGTGGCCAAAGTACTGGAGTTTCAGCTTCAACATCAGTCCTACCAATGAACACCCAGGAATGATCTCCTTTAGGATGGACTGGTTGGATCTCCTTGCAGTCCAAGGGACTCTCAAGAGCCTTCTCCAACACCACAGTTCAAAAGCATTAATTCTTCGGCGCTCAGCTTTCTTTATAGTCCAACTCTCACATCCATACATGACCACTGGAAAAACCATAGCCTCGACTAGACAGACCTTTGTTTACTCTTTTTTTAAATCTTTTCTCAAAGACTTCAATATTAATTCATGACTGGCTCTTTCAAAAGTCACCTCTAGGACTCCCACTGTGCTAATCATAATGGTTTCTAATAACCTGTATTCATATATGTATCTCACAGACGTGTGATCTTTAAAATGAGCGAGACTATGCTTAATTCCTCATCATATTTAAAGTGACTGATATAATATGTGGCTTAGTTTGGAACATAAATATTTATTTGCTGATTGACAGTATAATAAAAGAAAATCAACACAATGTGAAAACTGATTGAAGGATAAAGAAAACATCACTAACATGATTTTTTGTATAACATTTAGGAAACAGCCTTTGTCAATGACTTTGGGGAACCATAGCACCATCACTGAATTCCTCCTCCTCAGGCTGTCTACTGACCCACACATCCAGGCTCTGCTCTTTGTGTTTTTCCTAGAGATTTACCTCCTAACACTAATGGGAAACCTGATGATGCTGCTGGTGGTCAGGACTAATTCTCACTTTCACACGCCCATGTTCTTCTTCCTGAGTCATCTCTCTCTCTCCTGGATCTTTGTTTATCTTCAGTCACTGTGCCCATGATGCTGAAGGACCTCCTGTCTGAGACAAAAACCATCTCACTAAGTGACTGCCTAGCTCAAGGCTTCTTTGTGTTTATCACTGCAGGGACTGAAGCCTGTCTGCTCTCAGCAATGGCCTATGACTGCTATGCCACCATCTGCCACCCTCTGCTTTACAGACAGATGATGAAGAAACAGCTGTGTGTGCAGCTGTGTGGGGCTCATGGGGCTTGGGTTTCTTGAAAGCTCTTATCAATATCCTCAAAGCTACTAACCTGGACTTCTGTGAGAACCATTAGCCACTACAGCTGCGAGGTGCCCTCTCTCTTCCCTCTGTCCTGGTCTGATGTCTCCATCAACCTGATAGTCCTTCTGTGTTCCAGCCTGATGCCTGGGTTTGGGACCCTCCTCCCAATAGTCTTTTCTTGTGCTTGTATTGTCCCCACCATCCTGAGCATCAGCTCCACCTCAGGCTGAAGGAAAGCCTTCTCCACCTGCTCCTCCCATGTCCTTGTGGTGAGCTTCTTCTACGTATCTGCTTTCCTCCGCTATCTCACACCAATTTCAGGATCCCCTGTGGAGTTGATCTTCTCTGTGCAGTATGGTGTGGTCACTCCCATGGTGAATCCTCTCATCTACAGCCTGAAGAACAAGGAGTTAAAGGCAGCTGTGAGAAGAACACTGAATATGTACTTGCTATGTTCCAGATGGGAAAAAAAAAAAAAAAGCCAGAGGAAAATGGGGAATTAGAATAATATGAGGGGGATGGTCCTAAGATGGCAGAGGAATAGGACGGGGAGACCACTTTCTCCCCCACAAATTCATCGAAAGAACATTTGAACACTGAGCAAATTCCATAGAATAATATGACACTGTGAAAGTTCACATTAAGAAGACTTCCTGGCTCTACACAGTGTCAGTTGGCACAAGGTAAATTAGCAGTGCATGAGAAATGAATACAAAGGTAGTAGGAAAGTATTTGCTTAGGCAAAATAGAGGGAAAACTATGGGTTAAATAACCATCTGAATCCAGAGACTGTGGTCATGAAAGTATTAATTCTTCATTCTCATGTGTGCTCAGTTGCTTAGTCGTGTCTGAGTCTGCGACCCTCTGAACTACAGCACCAGGCTCCTCTGTGCATGGATTTTCCAGGCAATAGTACTGGAACAGGTTGCCATTTCCTACTCCAGGGGATCTTCCTGACCCAGGGATCAAACCCACATCTCCCTGTGTCTCCTGCAGTGGCAGGTGGATTCCTTACCTCAGAGCCACCTGAACCCTCATCATTCTCAGTACTTTGCAATAATCACTTTGGTCTATTTACAAGGTAAAATACTTGTATCTTAAATTATTACTTTTTTTCAGTTTATTTTTTTATTTAAATTTATTTATTTTAATTAGAGGCTATACAATATTGTAAAGTAATTAAATTATTACTTTTAATTGAACTTAGGGAAGGTAGTGAAAGCTGTAACTTCACTATTAAGAGAGTGTTCAGATATTGGGTAAAAAGAATCATAGATTTGGGGACCAGGAAGTAAGAGGAAAATGAGCATCTGCTGGAGTGGCCCTTTGCGATAAGCAAAAGGAAGGAGGTACAGGTTCTGAAGACAATGAGTTCCCGTATTAGGACAGAAACCTTCCAAGGACCTTGCTATTTCTTGCCAGCACTGGTCTGTGGAGAATTCCACATCTCAAGCTGCACGGGAGTTCTGATCATTCCCTTTTCCAGGCACTGCCTGGGGCACACATCTCTGAAGAAGAGGACTCTGTTGGGAAGATGGAAAAAGGAAAACAGATCCACTGGTACAATTCAGAACTGCTGGTGACCTAAGCTGTGGTTTGTTTCAGGACAGTCACTGAACCAGCGCCAGCATGATCCTGCAAGTGAAAGTCAGGTTTTCTCCTCAGAACTCCACAATAAGCAAATGAGACCCAGGACAGGATAAGAGGGATCAACAATAAGTTTGTAGGGGTTTGGGGCCATGCTCTGTGGCATATGGGATCTTACTTCCCCAACCAGGAATGGAACCTGTGTCCTCTGCATTGTGAGGACAGAGTTAACTGCTGGACCACCAGGAAGTCTGACAATAGCTCTTTTAAATATGGGAAAGCAGTGTAGGTTCTGTGCAGAATTTAAAAACCAAACAGATGGTCTCTATCTTCCTTTCGTGGACCCAGTTCCTTTTCATCCAGTTCTTTTCTCTACTTTCTGCAGAACTTTCCCAGCATCTCACTAGCTATCTACCTTTATCAATAACAATTTACTCAGGAAACATTAAATGTCCTCTTTTCTAATAACAAATTTCTATCATGATAGAAATAATAATACATATTATTATGCAAGCATAGTACATATTTCATATAGACATATTTTATCATGTTATATATATCTCCTTTGCATAAATAAGTTTTTAAATTATTAACCAATTACTCAAAATTATTAACCAACTGCATTTTCTCCTAAAGACTATATTCTAAGAAGTGCTTATCAGCAAGCAGATATTGTGACATGATATATTTAAGTGTATTTTTAGAAACTTCGTTGCCTCTAAGCTTTTTATTCACATTTGATTATACTTATTGGTCTAGGAGCTTGTCAATCACAGCAACTACAACATATTCCTTTCTGTATAGTGAGATATTACTCTTTTGCCAGTGGAATCAGAATGCATACATTAAATTATATGAAGTTGCATTTCATTTAACTTTCACTATAATTAAAACACAATAATTTGATCCTCTAATACTAGCATGCTTCAATTTTTAATGAAAAAAATTTTTTTCAAAAGTCTATGAAGAGTTTTCATTCTACTGTGTATGTGTGCATGCTAAGTTGCTTCAGCTGTGTCCCACTCTTTGGGGTTCTATGGACTGTAGCCGTCCAGGCTCCTCCATCCATGGGATTCTCCAGCCAAGCACACTGGAGTGAGTTGCCATGCCCTCCTCCAGAGGATCTTCCTAACCCAGGGATCAAACCTGCATCCCCTGTGGCTCCTGAATTGAAGGCAGATTCTTAACTGCTGAGCCACAGGGGAAGCCCCTTCATTCTACTGTACTTTCATTTATCTATGACTCAAGGGAGGAAGGATTGTATGACCAAATAAAATTGTACTTTCCCACAGAAAGTACATTTTTCTCTTCCTTCCCAAGAGTTTTTACATAGATTTGGAAATGTGTATGATGTGGTGGTTGATGATGGAAAATCAGTACTAACACCTTGTAATGCAGACCAAAAACAAGGGTCTGTCCTCAATTGTTGCCAACTTTCTTTAAAGTATACGCCATTCTGTCTCTCTGAACTCTATTATCAATTCAGCATGGCAGGAAAAGTTCAAATCAATATTTTTAAAATGTTTTGCATTTTTTTATATTCAGTAACAATCATACAATATGCACAATAGTGTATCCAGATTTACCTACTGAGGCATTTTTTCATGTTTATGCTAGTACACTGCCAATATTTATTTTAGCCAATGAATCTCATTATGACCCAGGCTCTTTTGAAGCCTCTGCTCTGGTACTTGGAGCAAGTGTTTGTGTGTGAACACTTCACTAGTAGACTCTCCGAGACCTCTGATTCTTTAAGCTCTGTGTGTGTGCTAGTCGCTCAGTCCTGTCAGACTGTTTGATACTCCATAGACCCCACCAGGCTCCTCTGTCCATGGAATCCTCCAGGCAGAATACTACAGTGGGTAGCCATTCCCCTCTCCAAGGGATCTTCCCAACCCAGGGACTGAACCCAGGTCTCCTGCATTGCAGGCAAATTGTTTATCACTGGCACCACCTGACCTTACTCTAAGACCTGCTGATTTTCAAGTCCAGACATTATGGCGGCTCATTTTCCTAGTTCAAGTACCCCAGGATAGGGAGCCTGACATGAAACTTGAACCTCTCACTCCTTAGGAAAGACATCCACAGCAAAGATAGCCCTCTTGCTTGTGGGTCACTGCACTGGTGGTGTAGGTTCTGATTAGACTGCATCTCTGCCCCTCATCAGAGAAGGCAATGGCAACCCACTCCAGTCCTCTTGCCTGGAAAATCCCATGGATGGAGGAGCCTGGTAGGCTGCAGTTCATGGGGTTGCTATGAGTCAGACACGACTGAGCGACTTCACTTTCACTTTTCACTTTCATGCACTGGAGAAGGAAATGGTAACCCACTCAGTGTTCTTGCCTGGAGAATCCCAGGGATGGGGGAGCCTGGTGGGCTGCCGTCTATGGGGTTGCACAGAGTCAGACACAACTGAAGCGACTTAGCAGCAGCAGCAGCTGCCCCTCATACACATCCTGATGTGGCCTTTCTATTATATCCTTGAAAGTGAAAGTTGCTCAGTTGTGTCTGACTCTTTTTGACCCCTTTGAGCCCATAAGGCTCCTCTGTCTACGGGATTCTCCAGGCCAGAATACTGGAGTGCGTAGCCATTCTCTTTCTCCAGGGGATCTCCTTGACCCAGGGATTGAACCTGAGTCTCCTGAATTGCAGGCAGATTGATTCTTCACCATCTGAGCCATCAGGGAAGCCCAGATCCTCATCTGTATAAAACCTGTTCTGCTAGTCTTCACGTTGTTCTCAGAGATAGTTCTCAGGTTGTTTTACATGTAGTTGTAGTTTTGACATGTCCATGGGAGAAAGTGAGCTCAGCATTTCCCTACTCTGCAGTCTGAATCCAATCCTTCAAACAACCCTATACAACATTTTTATCTATTCAACTATTTATGGACATTGAGATTGTTTCCACATCTTGGCTCTTGTACATAGTGCTGCAATGAATATAGGGGTGAAAATATCTTTTCAAAGTAGTGTTTGCATTTTCTTGGGATAGATACCCAGATGTGGAATTGTTGGATTATAGAGTCGGACTGTGAAGAAGGCTGAGTGCCGAAGAATTGATGCTCTTGAACTGTGGTGTTGGAGAAGACTCTTGAGAGTCCCTTGGACTGCAAGGAGATCCAACCAGTCCATTCTGAAGGAGATCAGCCCTGGGATTTCTTTGGAAGGAATGATGCTAAAGCTGAAACTCCAGTACTTTGGCCACCTCATGGGAAGAGTTGACTCATTGGAAAAGACTCTGATGCTGGGAGGGATTGAGGGCAGGAGGAGAAGGGGATGACAGAGGATGAGATGGCTGGATGGCATCACTGACTCGATGGACATGAGTCTCAGTGAACTCCGGAAGTTGGTGATGGACAGGGAGTCCTGGCGTGCTGCGATTCATGGAGTCACAAAGAGTAGGACACGACTGAGCGACTGATCTGATCTGATCTGATGAAGTTCTATTATTAATTTTTGGGGAAACTCCATACTGGTTTCCATAATAGTTACACCAATCCACATTCCACCAACATTGCACAAGAGTTCCACATGACTTCACTTACATGCATGTTGATGTTGATGTATGGCAAATCCAATACAATATTGTAAAGTAAAAAATAATAATAATAATAAAATTTTAAAAAGATAAAAAGAGTTAAGTAAAGGGGGATAAAAACTATATAAAACTTCATCATCTAAAAGCTAAAATCCCCATGAAAAACTAGTTAAAAAGCTTTTAATGAAACAAACAAAAATATCCAAGTTAGAGATGATAAACTAAAAAAAAAATCTGGGATTCCAAACACATGAGAGATTGGTGAGAGGAAATTAAAACAACAAGGCACATTTTGCTATGGTCTAACCTCTCCAGCAAATACTGCATCCATATGCATTTTATATTCTATAGCTTGACTGTGAAATTTAATTAAAACCAATTATAAAAAATAACAATAAAAAAATAAAAAACAAGACAAATAAAACAAAACTCACACTCATAGATACAGAGAACAAATTGGTGGTTACCAGAGGAGAAAGGGGTTGAGAGGGTTGAAATGGGTGAAGGGAATAAAGAGGCACAAACTTCCAGTTACAGAGTAAATATCATGGATATGTAATGCCCAGCATGGGAGATACAGTCAATGTTACTTTATTAACTTTTATGGAGACAGATGACTACTAGACTTATTATTGTGACCATTTCACAATGTATACAAATGTCAGGTCACTGTATTGTACACATGAAACTAATACAATATGGTATGTTGGGGTTCAGTTGCTCAGTCATGTCCAACTCTTAGTGACCCAGTGGACAGCAGCATGCCAGGCTTCCCTGTTCTTTACCACCTCCTGGAGTTTGCTCAAACTCATGTCCATTGAGTCAATGATGCCATCCAACTATCTCATCCTCTGTCGTCCCCTTCTCCTCCTGCCTTCAGTCTTTCCCAGCATCAGGGTCTTTTCAAATGAGTTGGCTCATAGCATCAAGTGGCCAAAGTATTGGAGCTTCAGTATCAGCATCAGTCATTCCAATGAATATTCAGGATTGATTCCCTTTGGGATTGACTGGTTTGATCTCCCTGCAGTCCAAGGGGCTCTCAAGAGTCTTCTCCAACATCACAGTTCAAGAGCACCATTTCTTCAGTGCTCAGCCTTGTTTATGGTCCAACTCTCACATCCATACATGACTACTGGAAAAACCATAGCTTTGATTATACGGACCTTTTTTGGCAAAGTAAATATGGTATAATCAATTATAATTAAATAAAAAGAATAAATAATTTAAGTGTGCAAATGACCAATTATGATATGTATAAAATTATCTCATACTGGTTTAAATTGTATTCCCCTAATAATGTTAAATGCATACTAATTTGCTTACTATTTTGAAATCTTTTATGAAAGGACAGTTTAACTCTTTGCCTAATTATAAATTTACTATTTGACATTTTGTTATTTATTTAAAGGATATTTTTTTATACCTTACATATATCTTATCATATATATGAACTGTATTTATCTTCTCTCAGTTATTGGTTTATTTTCACTTTCACTTTTACTTTTACTTTCACTTTCATAATAATGACTTTCATAATTGTCATTCAATGAATAGAAATTCTTAATTTTAATTTCAATGAATCCCAATTAATCTTTTATTTTAGTAAATAACTGGCAAGAAAGTATAATAGATTTCATTCATCATATTTTATTATACCAAAGCCACCATAACACTTTTTTAAAAGTAATTTATTTATGGTTGTGGTGGCCTTCATGGCTGCATATACTTTTCTCTAGTTGTGGCGAGCAGAGGCTACTTTCTAGTTTCAGTGTGCGGGCTTCTCATTTTGGTGGCTTCTCATTGTGGAGCATAGGCTCTAGAGCACAGACTCAATATCTGTGATGCACAGCCTTAGTTGCTCCATTGCATGTGGGATCATCCTGGATCAGGGATTGAACCCTTGTCTGCTGCACTGGCAGGCAATTCTTTACCACTGAGCCACCTGGGAAGCCCTATCATAACACTTTGAATCATGTTCTCTACACTCACACACACACACACACACACATACACACACACGTGTGTGTAGATATAATTAAAAATTAATTCAAACAATTCTTATATGGGCAAATAATCATATCAAATATTCATGGAACTCTTTTACATACACATACATGCATGTATAAATTCTTAGGTACATGAATAAATGCATATGGCCAACAAACACACATCACAGAACATGAAAAGATGTTCAACATCACTGATTATTAGAGAAATGCAAATCAGAGCTCAATGAGGTATCACCTCACATTCATCAGAATGGACATCATTAAAAAATCTACAAACAATAAATGCTGGAGAGGCTGGGGAGAAAATGAACACTCTTACACAGCTGGTGGGAATGTAAACTGATACAACCACTGTGGAGAACAGAATGGAGATTCATTTAAAAACTAGGAACAAAACTACCATATGACCCAGCTATCCCACTACTGGGCATATAGCCTGAGAAAATCATAATTCAAAAGATACATGTATTCTGGTGTTCAGTGCAGCACTATTTACAATAGCCAGGACATGGGAGCAGCCTAGATGTCCATCGACACATGAATGGATAAAAAAGATATGGTGGTTGTATGCATATATATACATACATACATACACACATACATACATACAATGGAATATGACTCAGCCATAAAAAGGAACAAATTTGAAACCGTTGAAGAAGGATGAATAAACCTACAGCTTGTTATACAGAGTGAAGTAAGTCAGAAAGAGAAAAACAAGTATTGCATATTAGAGCATATATATGGAATCTATAAAAATGGTACTGAGGAACCTATTTGCAGAGCAGGAGTAGAGACTCAGACATAGAGAACAGGCTTGTGGACACAGCGGGGAAGGAGAAGGTGGGATGAACTGAGAGGGTAGCATTGATTCTTATGTACATTACCATGTGTAAAACAGCTAGCTAGTGGGAAGCTGCTATACAGCACAGGAAGCTCACCTCGGTGCTCTGTGATGACCAAGATGGGTGGAATGGAGGGCAGGTGAGAAGGAGGCTCAAGAGGAGGGGATAAATGTACACTTAAAGCTGATTCATGTTGCTGTATGGTAGAAAGCAACACAACATTGTAAAGTAATTATCCTCCAATAAAAACAAAGTTTAAAAATATTATAAATAAGGGAATAAATTAAAAATAAAATACTTTACAATGCTATATAAAGAAAATATTTATAAATGTGAACTTCATTATTCCAAACATTTACCACTTATACTACCACTGCTTACTCATTTAATTGATAAGTTATCGTGAGGAAAAATATTATGCCAGAGCAGTCTTGTTTGACTAAAAACCTATAGCTCATTGTAATAGAAAAGTAGACATTTTCATCTATAAAACAGTTTTTGTCCTACATAAGACTATCATAAACTTTTTAAACAAATACTTCCCAAAATACACCCAAATTTTGGAGCTCACAAATAATAAAAGGGCCCTGTGTGGGAATCTAATCAGATCCATCAAAGCAAATAGAGTTGAATAGATATTTTAGGCAAATATTATACTATGTTTAACTTACTTTTTTCTTTTCACTTCTTTGATCAACAAATTACTTTTTTTTAATTTTATTTTATTTTTAAACTTTACATAATTGTATTAGTTTTGCCAAATATAACAAATTACTTTTACACACCAAATTTAACTGGACACAATTTCACTTGAGAAATCCCACAGAGATGAGACGTCCTTTAGAGTACAAATTGAAAACTTTTTTTTTCCTGCTTGGGGAGCCAGGCAAATACCCACTTGGCCAGTCTGCATACTTTCAACTCCCACTAGATTCAGAAGAGTTTAGAATTCATGATTAAAGGTCATTACATTACCCAGATATTCCAAAGGTCACACAAAGATGAGATCCCTACTTCCTCAAAAAAGTCAACATTGCTAAAGTTCTTGACAACGTAGTCCAACTTCAAGTTGTAACTTTATAATATAAAAACCAATGCCCTTAATATTCATGACCTACCAGGAGCATGGACTCAAATCAACAGGCTAAACATAGCTGCTCTGCAGACTGCTTAAACCAAAGCAATACTATGTATGACTGAGATATGATATTAGAAACAGGGAAAACTTAAGCATATTTGAGACGCCTTGAAAAAGGAACTGCTCTACAGCTATTTAACTTTACAAGTGAAATTGAGTAAAACATTTCATCATCAACAGGATTTTGTAAGCTCTACCATGATATGGGACTTAGAAGCCACATTCTTCAGTCCATCTTTCCTCCTAGTAGATGAATCTAAATAAAAACCCCAGAATCAAGTTGGAGAGCAGATTTTCTTATTGACAAGAAATATGGGTAATGTGTGTTTCAAATATGGGAAGCATTTTGAGTCTGGGGTTATGGCTAAAAGGCTACTAAGGAATCAGAACTTCTCACTGGTTGAACTCTGGACTTACTGAGAAATGGACAGGACCAGGAAACTGACTACTACGAAAGTAAGGGCTATGGGTGACCATGGTCAGATTTTAGGGTGTAAAGTCAAAGCTGAGAATCATGAATAAGTGTTCAGTATTCTAGGAAATACAGCATTGTAATCCACAGCTGAAGACTGATAAGAAACAGAGTTGAGAGAAGAGAAATTAGGAATTTGGAGATGGAGGACCAATGTCCCAGTATGAAAGTCAAAAAGTTCATCTAAACATCTGTACAAAAGAGGACTAGGAAGGACTGAATGTTCTATTTTTATTTTAAACAGGTCTCTGAACATGAGCAGAGAAAAATTAGTAGATGGAAATGTCTTCCTCAAGAACAGAGAGCAGCAGCAGTGGGTGTCTCCAACAGAATGTAAGAACTCTGAGTTAAACTCTAACTGTCCTGAGGTATGAATTGCCACACTTGCTTCCTGTGCTGTCTGGGAACAAGGTATGGAAAGTGTAGTCAAGTCCTCTATCCTGGCTGCTCCTACAGCCAGGATACCCATTCCTTTATTGCTGCCATGAAACTTGAAAGGTTTCATTCCTCTTGCTTACTTTTCTAGAGATCTAGCCTATTCTAGGATACATATACATCCCAGTAATGCTTTTCTGGGTGGTCCGAGGGGCTACACTGAGTCCCAACACTTTCTCTCCCACTTGACATCCCTGCAGTTTGGCAGCTATTAGTGGCACTAGCTGCCCTCCTTTCTGTGAAGCTACACACAATAATTATAAAGTAAAGACAGGATTAACTCAAGAAATTATAAACCTCCAATTTATCTTACAATTAAGGTCATGAACGGACGAGGGCAGCTACTGTGAGTGATTTCAATGTGATTTTCTCACATCTCTCTTCATAAGGGAACAGAAAAGGGACAGAAGATCAGCACTAGCAGCACTAACCTTGATCTTTGATAGCACCTCACGACATACTGGGCTTCCCAGGTGGTACTAGTGGTAAGGAACCCACCTGCCAATGAAGGAGACGTAAGAGACATGGGTTTGATTCCTGGGTCAAGAAGATTCCCCTGAAGAAGGAAATGGCAATCCACTCTAGCATTCCCTGGAGAATCCCATGAACAGAGGAGCCTAGCCGGCTACAGTCCATAAGGTCACAAAGAGCTGGACATGACTGAGGCAACTTAGCATGCACGCACAAAATATGAGAATGTATTTGACTTTTGCCTAGACACTAGATTCAATCTCAAGAAATAATAATAATGATTTTTCCAAGAAACACACACTTTACTTTAACTGACAATATATGTATATGGCTAAAACTAAAAGATGCAGAATGTTATAAAATTAAAAAGTAGTCAACAAATGTTTTTAAAATATGGTGTGTGTATGGATGGAGTGGGTGGGAGTCGTATATATATGACTAGATCATCAAGCAGGCCTTAACAGTTAATTATTTTTTCAATGTCTGACTTCCCCCTTGCTTTATCCAATATTAGTTTTCTATCCCTTAATGACCCCTCAGAATTATTTCACAACTTCCCAGTTATTTGCAATTATTAAAAGTCTGTGCACGCCGATATTTTAATCTCAAACTCAATCCACACTGCACCTGCGCAGGCTTGATCTGGGCTTTTGGGGGGATCTGCAGTGGGCAAGAGGGTTTTTCAGTCCTTTGCTCCTCAAGGTTTTTACTCCTTTGCCCCACTCCAGCACTTGAAACAAAGAAAAATGGCTTTGTCTGTCTCCCAGACATCTTTTCCTTCTCCCACTTCTAAGCTGTACATTCTCCACTCTTAGAGGAGAAAAAAAGATTTGAGTAAGAATGTTTATTCTGCCGGGTGTGGATTTAATTCTCTGTCTGAGAGGTATACCTGTTCAAGCCCACAGACCTTCTGAGTGTCCTTCTAATGCACCAGATACTCACACTTTTTAAAAACACCCTTCTTGGGATTCAGGCCTCTCCTCTGTTGTCACTCCACTCCTACTTCACTTTCTGTGCCCTGCCATCTGTTTCTACTCCCCTTTCTGGCTCAATTCTTCACTTATCCAGGAAGAGAAGAACATCAATCCATGGAGATGGAGCCAGTCTCTTCATCTTTTTCTTTTTCAGTATACAGAGCAGTATTATTAACTATTGTCCAATGGGTTGCAAGACTTACTCATCCTACGTAATTCAGTCTGTACCCTTTATGGGCACCAATATATCCCCATTTCCCCACCTTCCTGTCCCTAGTAATGCTCCTTCTTCTCTCTGACTCTATGATTTCACATTTTTAGATTCCACAGACAAATTAGATCATGCAGTATTTTTCATTCTGTGTCTGGTATATTCCATGTATCATAATGTCCTCTCCATTCTTTCATTTTGCAAAACTGCAGGGTCCCCTTCTTTTCTAAGGCTAAATAATATTCCAATTATATATTTTAATAAATATGTCTAACTATAATAAACAATAATGTGTTATAGTTTCTTACTGTCATTGAATAGTTTCTTATAGGAACAGCTTCTTTTGAAGAGTTTTATATATAAGTTAATATTTAGGGACTTCTCTGTGGTCCAGTGGTTAAGAATACATGTTCCCAACGCAGGGAGCCCAGGTTTAGTCCCTGGTCAGGGAGCTAGATCCCACACACCACAGCTAAGTGTTCTCATGCTGCAGCTAAAAAAAAGATCCTGCATCCCTCAACTAAGATGCAGTGCAGCCAAATTAAAAAATAATAATAAGTTAATATTTACCCCAAATGCTCCACAGTACTGCTATTTTTTCCCATGCTTCTAATATTTATTTTGATTTTTCAGACATCTGCTACTGGAACACATGTTGTATTTCTTTCTTGTTTGGAAATATTAAAAATATTACCATAACAAAGATTTCAGACAAATAGGCAAGTCTGGCTATCTAATATGTATCTTTAAAAAGTTGGGCCCAAACTGGTTTCTTACCCATTAGTAACTCAGAGTTTATTCAAAATTCTCTACAGAACTTCCTTCCAGAAAACCACTGTCCACAATGCTGTTATTAACTGCATTTTACACGTGAGGCAAATGAGGCAAAGAGTTTTATGTATCTTATACAAAGTCACACACCTAATCAGTGGTAGAGCTGAGATTTGAACCTAGTCCAAAGGACAAGCCCACATGGTTAGCCACAGATCAACATTGCCCACTCAAGCCCTAGGCATTAGTGTTTCAGACCTACTCATGTTTTTACCAAACATGGCTTGATTTTTTTCAGTCTTGAGCCTCAGTTCATGCAAACCACATGTCTCTGGTAAATGTTTTTCAGGCTCAATCAGATACTTTCTTTAAAATTTTGCTCAAATATTCTCAATATAATGTCACTACTGAACCCTCTCAAAATCGCAATTGTATTATCCATTACATAAATAATACTGTGTTATTATTGGATTGGCCAAAAATTATTAGGTTTTTTCATACCAACTTATGAGAAAATCCAAATGAACTTTCTTATCAACCCAATATTTATTGGTGTTAAATCCATATTGTTCCATGGAGTGGGATCATTTTAAGAGCTGAAACTACCCCTTGATGATCTTTATGCTCCAGATGCCTAGGTCTAACAGGGAGCAAAAATGTTTACTGAATAATAGTGATACAAGAAGAGAATAAATGCTTTGAGAAAATCATTGGGCGATATCAGAACTTTGCTGTCACGTCTTTTTATATTATTTCTAGGGAATAACCTGTGCAAATGACTTTGGGGAACCACACCATCGTCACTCAATTCCTCCTCCTCGGGCTGTCTACTGACCCACACATCCAGGCTCTGCTCTTTGTGTTGTTCCTAGAGATTTACCTCCTGACACTAATGGGGAACCTGATGATGCTACTGGTGATCAGGGCTGATTCTCACCTTCACATGCCCATGTTCTTCTTTCTGAGTCATCTCTCTCTCCTGGATCTTTGTTTATCTTCAGTCACTGTGCCCAAGATGCTGAAGGACCTCCTGTCTGAGACAAAAACCATCTCACTAAGGGGCTGCCTGGCTCAAGGCTTCTTTGTGCTTATTACTGCTGGAACTGAGTGCTTTCTGCTCTCAGCAATGGCCTATGACCGCTATGCCGCTATCTGCCACCCTCTACTCTATGGACAAATGATGAAGAAACAGTTGTGTGTACAGCTTGTATGGGGCTCATGGGGTTTGGCTTCTTTGAACGCATTTATTAACACCCTTCTAGCTGCCAACCTGGACTTCTGTGAGAACCATACCATTAGCCACTACAGCTGTGAGGTACCCTCTCTCTTCCCTCTGTCCTGCTCTGATGTCTCCATCAACCTCATAGTCCTGCTGTGTTCCAGCCTGATGCATGGATTTGGGACCCTCCTCCCAATAGTCTTTTCCTATGCTCATATTGTCTCCACTATTCTGAGCATCAGCTCCACCTCAGGCCGAAGCAAGACCTTCTCTACCTGCTCGTCCCACCTCACTGCAGTGAGCTTCTTCTTTGGCTCTGGGTTTCTCCGCTATCTCATGCCAACTTCAGGATCCCCTCTGGAGTTGATCTTCTCTGTGCAGTATGGTGTGGTCACTCCCATGGTGAATCCTCTCATCTACAGCCTGAGGAACAAGGAAGTAAAGGCAGCTGTGAGAAGAACACTGGGAAAATATATGTGATGGTCCAGATGAAAAAATAAAGCCAGAGGAAAATGGAGAATCAGGATAAAATGATGCCAGTTAGACATTATGAGAGTTCTCACTAAGAAAAATTTCCTGGCTCTATGCAAAGTGATATGTTACAAAATAAATTAGCAGTGCATATGAAATGAGCATAGACATAGCAGAGAGATGTTGGGGTAGTCCAAATACAGGTGAAATGATGGGCTAAATAACTATCTCAATACAGAATGTGTGGTCATGAAAGTGTTGACTCATTGTTCCCAGTACTCCTCAAATATTCACTTTGGTCTTCTTATTAGGTAAAGTATTTGTATATTGAATCACTACTTTAAATTGAATTTAGAAAAATGCACAGAGAAGGTCTTCCATGATAGCTCAGTTGGAAAAGAATCTGCCTGTAATGCAGGAGACCCCAGTTTGATTCCTGGGTCAGCAAGATCCACTGGAGAAGGGATAGGCTACCCACTTTAGTATTCTTGGGCCTCTCTTGTGGCTCAATAAAGAACCTGCCTGCAGTGCAGGACCTGGGTTCTATCGATGGGTTGGAAAGATCCTCTGGAGAAGGCAAAGGCTACCCACTCCAGTATTCTGGCCTGGATAATTCCAAGGACTGTATAGTCCATGGGGTTGCAAAGAATCAGACACAACTGAGCAACTTTCACTTTTACTAAGTATAACTTTACTATTAAGAAAATATAGATTATTGGATAAAGAGTCATAAACTTGGAGGTCACAGGAAGGAAAACAATGAACTTCTACTGAGTGGCCCTTGATATAAGTAAAAGAGATAAAGGTTCTGAAGAAAAGTTGAGTTTGCTTTTAGGGATAGATGTTTCATGTAAACCTTCCCAAACTCTGCTGTTTCTTGCCAGCAGTGGATCACAGATTAATTTCAGCTCCTGGGGAGTCCTACTAATTTCTTTTACTAAGATTTACCTGAGAACACATCACTGGAGAAGGGAACACTCTGGGAACATGGAATAAGGAAAGTCAGACTCACTGGTACAATACAGAACCACTAGCTATGGTTTGGGTCAAGATGGTTACTGGTCCAAAAATGCCTGCCTGGATCTGCAACTGAAGGGCAGTCATTCTCCATTTGAGTTTTTAAAAGTCATTACAGTTTTTGAAAATATGGCAAAACAGCATGGGTTCTGGGCATAATTTTTGTTGTTGTTCAGTCACTTGGTCATGTCTGACTCTTTGTGACCACATGGACTGCTGCACACCAGGCTTCCCTGTCCTTCACCACCTCCCAGGATATGCTCAAACTTATGTTCATTGACTCAGCGATGCCATTCAACCATCTCATCCTCTCTTGTCCCCTTTTCCTCCTGCTTCCCTTTAAAATTTTAAAGTGAACAATTTTAAATAATAATTGTAGAGCATAATTTTAAAAGTGAATAATTCGACAACATCTGCCTACCCGTTGTATAATTGTTCCACTTCTTGGTGACCCCTTTCATCCATTTCCATCCTCTGCACTTTGCAGAACTGTTACAGCCTCTCACTAGCTGCCCATTCTACAATAACAATTTACTCAAAAAGAGGCTTATTAAATTCCTTTTCTCTAATAATAAATTTTGTCTATAATAATAAAATCAAACCAGTCAATCCTAAAAAAAAAATCAATCCTGAATATTCATTGGAAGGACTGATGATGAAGCTGAAACTCCAATACTTTGGCCACTTGATATGAAAGGCTGACTCATTAGAAGAGACCCTGATGCTGGGAAAGATTGAAGGGTGGAGGAGAAAGTGAACGACAGAGGATGAGATGGTTGAATGGCATCACGGACTAAATGGACATGAGTTTGAGCAAGCTCTGGGAGCTGGTGATGGACAGCGAAGCCTGGTGTGCTACAGTCCATGTGGTTGCAAAGAGTTGGACATGACTGAGCGACTGAACTGAACTGACTGAATAATAAAATAATAAATAATAAATTTTACCAAATGTATTGATTTGGTAATATCACAAATTTTGCATAGAAACATATTATACCTTTCAATATCTTGGCATTTTTTCCCTTGGTGTTTGATTAACTTCAAAAATAATTAAATTATTGATTTTACACATACACTTTCTCCTAGATGTCAGTTCAGTTCATTCACTCAGTCGTGTCCAACTCTTTGTAACCCCATGAAGTGCAGCACGCCAGGCCTCCCTGTCCATCTCCAACTCCCAGAGTTCACACAAACTCATGTCCATTGAGTCGGTGATGCCATCCAGCCATCTCATCCTCTGCCATCCCCTTCTCCTCCTGTCCCCAATCCCTCCCAGCATCAGAGTCTTTTCCAACGAGTCATCTCTTCGCATGAGGTGGCCAAAGTATTGGAGTTTCAGCTTTAGAATCAGTCCTTCCAATGAACACCCAGAACTGATCTCCTTTAGAATGGACTGGTTGGCTCTCCTTGCAGTCCAAGGGACTCCCAAGGGTCTTCTCCAACACCACAGTTCAAGAGCATCAATTCTTCAGCACTCAGCCTTCTTCACAGTCCAACTGTCACATCCATATATGACCACTGGAAAAACCATAGCCTTGACTAGATGGACCTTTGTTGGCAAAGTAATGTCTCTGCTTTTGAATATGCTATCTAGGTTGGTCATAACTTTCCTTCCAAGGAGTAAGCGTCTTTTAATTTCATGGCTACAGTCACCATCTGCAGTTATTTGGAGCCCTCCAAAAATAAAGTCTGACACTGTTTCCACTGTTTCCCTGTCTATTTGCCATGAAGCGATGGGTCCAGATGCCATGATCTTAGTTTTCTGAATGTGGAGCTTTAAGCCAACTTTTTCACTAGCTTCTTTCACTTTCATCAAGAGGCCTTTTAGTTCCTCTTCACTCTCTGCCATAAGGGTGGTGTCATCTGCATATCTGAGGTTATTGATATTTCTCCCAGAAATCTTGATTCCAGCTTGTGCTTCTTCCAGCCCAGCGTTTCTCATGATGTACTCTGCATAGAAGTTAAATAAACAGGGTGACAATATACATCCTTGACATAATCCTTTTCCTATTTAGAACCAGTCTGTTGTTCCATGTCCAGTTCTAACTGTTGCTTCCTGACCTGCATACAGATTTCTCAAGAGGCAGGTCAGGTGGTCTTGTATTTCCATCTCTTAAAGAATTTTTCACAGTTTATTGTGATCCACAGAGGCAAAGACTTTGGCATAGTCAATAAAGCAGAAATAGATGTTTTTCTGGAACTCTCTTGCTTTTTCATGATCCAGAAGATGTTGGCAATTTGATCTCTGGTTCCTCTGCCTTTTCTAAAACCAGCTTGAACATCTGGAAGTTCATGGTTCACATATTGCTGAAGCCTGGCTTGGAGAATTTGGAGCACTACTTTACTAGCGTGTGAGATGAGTGCAATTGTGCTGTAGTTTGAGCATTCTTTGGCATTGCCTTTCTTTGGGATTGGAATGAAAACTGACCTTTTCCAGTCCTGTGGCCACTGCTGAGTTTTCCAAATTTGCTGGCATATTGAGTGTAGCACTTTCACAGCATCATCTTTCAGGATTTGAAATAGCTCAACTGGAATTCCATCACCTCCACTAGCTTTGTTCGTAGTGACACTTTCTAAGGCCCACTTGACTTCACATTCCATAATGTCTGGCTCTAGGTGAGTGATCACACCATCATGATTATCTGGGTCGTGAAGATCTTTTTTGTACAGTTCTTCAGTGTATTCTTGCCACCTCTTCTTAATATCTTCTGCTTCTGATAGGTCCATACCATTTCTGTCCTTTATCAAGCCCATCTTTGCATGAAATGTTCCCTTGGTATCTCTAATTTTCTTGAAGAGATCTCTAGCCTTTCCCATTCTGTTGTTTTCCTCTATTTCTTTGCATTGATCGCTGAGGAAGGCTTTCTTATCTTTCCTTGCTATTCTTTGGAATAGTACTAAAATTATTTATCAATAGGCAGACATTGATGTATGACATACTAACTGTGGTTTTTTAAAACATACTTCATTAGCCATGGCTGTTTCTACTCACACTTGGTAATACTTTTTGTGATAAGATAAGCTTATCAATCATAGCACCTACACATATTCATTTCCTTATAGTAAGGGGTTACTCTGTGACCAGTGGACTTAGAATATATACAGCAAATTATTGGAAGTTCATTTTATTTTCACTGTAATAATCACTTGATTCTAGATGACTAATAAGGTTTTTCATTTCCCAATGTTAAAAACATAAATTTAAGTTTATAAAATTTAAAATCCTCTTCTTATTACAAATAGAGGAATGATCTCTCATATTACCCTACTAACATCATCTGTCTGATTTAGACATGGAAAAGATCTTATGGGAAATAATTTTGTGGCCAAATCAAACACCACTGTTTTCCACATGATGAAGACATCATAGACTTCTGCAGTCTCTCAAAATATCTTCCAAATTTCTTAGACACATTGGAAACAGGAGTGGCATGGTTAACACTGGCAGATCTGGTCTGGCAACTATTACTAAGGTCATAGAAAAAGCATCTGACCACAACTGTTGGTCATAAAAATATAGATGCTGGTAAAGATTGAGGGCAGGAGGAGAAGTGGGAAACAGAAGATGAGATGGTTGGATAGCATCCCTGACTCAATGGACAGGAGTTTGAGCAAACTCTGGGAGATAGTGAAGGACAGAGGAGCTTTACGACTTGGCAACTTAACAGCAACAAAAACAAAGAATATATCTTTTTCTTTGTGAGCCCTACTTTCAATTCTGGCATAAGAGGAAAAGTCCAAATCAATTTCTCATATAATATTCTGTACTTTATGCCTGGTAACAATCATATAATTTGCAAAAGTATGTATCCAACTTACATACCTAATGTTTTAAGAGTTTTTCCATATTGATTCAAAGACATAGTAAACATAAGCTTTAGTTATCTTAACATTTTATTACACATCTTCTTCATAGTTGACTAAGCCATTTCCTGAGAATGTCATTAAAAGCATATTTCACTGTTACATTTTTAGAATTCACTTCTTTTCACTGTTTAAAACACAATTTGAGTTAGACGTTCACCCTTAAAAGTAACATTTTATTAGACTTCTTTGCACAGCATTTCCTCAGTTAGAATCACTCCTGAACTGGTTTAGTGGATTAATAGGTAAGAATACTGATGAATTTCTTGTCACAAATTGACAGACTGCTTTCTGAAAGGGTTGACCAGTTTAAAGCCAGAAATGATGCTAACAACTGTTTCTCCTTTGCCTTAGATACCGCTGTCTTCAAAAAATAATGTACTAATTTGAAAAGCAAGAAATAATATGAATTTTGTAATTTGTATTTCTTTGGTTATTAGTGATAATAAAACATTCTGTGCCTTACTAATTATATTATTCTTCTGTAAATATTTTCTTCATTATCTGTTTTATCTATCTTAATATATAGCAGTCAATTTCTCAAGGTGTTTAACAAACTCACCTCATTACAATTGGTCTGATCATGGGTTTTCTTAACTTCATCATTGACCTCCCCCAGGTGAAGCCTCTTCTTAATAGCTGTCAAAAATTTGAATAAAATTTTTTAAAAATTCAATAAGCACTGTAACCCTCCACGAATTTACCTTCAATGAATAACAGGCTATTTCTATTGCTTTTCTGGGCTTCAACTGGGGCATAAACTCCATATATATATGTGTAACTCGAGGAGTCAGTGTTCCTTAGAAGATCTGGGTCATAGGGTGACTGTTGTTATCACTCTGAAAGAGGCTGCCTATAGTCAGCATTCCAGTATCACTTGGATGGCAGTGATTGAGAGAAAAAATACTAAAGACTAAGGCATATATCTTACAAGGGAAAAAGGAAAGGGCACAGTAGTATAATAGCATAAAGGCAGTCCTACGGATCTCAAGGATATCCCCTCTATCATATCTGAAGACTGTTCCTACTAGGTAGATGAAAACAGAGGCAGGACAGATTCTTGAGAGGAAATTTTATTCCATTTTATTGTTATATTTCATTTGGTGGGATGTTTGAGGATCTCGAGTCTAGGAGGCAGCAAGAGAGAACTCTCCAAGGAAGCTAGGGAAAGAGGACCCAAGATATACAGGAGTTTTGCAATAAAGGGCAGGTAGTCTGAGGAGGCCTTACAAATAGCTGTGAAAATAAGAGAAGCAAAAAGCAAAGCAGAAAAGGAAAGATATAAGCATCTGAATGCAGAGTTCCAAACAATAACAAGGAGATTAAGAAAGCCTTCCTCAGTGATCAATGCAAAGAAATGGATGAAAACAACAGAATGGGAAAGACTAGAGATCTCTTCAAGAAAATTAGATATACCAAGGGAACATTTCATGCAAAGATGGGCTCGATAAAGGACAGAAATGGTATGGACCTAACAGAAGCAGAAGATATTAAGAAGAGGTGGCAAGAATACACAGAAGAACTGTACAAAAAAGATCTTCACGACCCAGATAATCACGATGGTGTGATCATTCACTTAGAGCCAGACATCATGGAATGTGAAGTCAAGTGGGCCTTAGAAAGCATCACTACGAACAAAGCTAGTGGAGGTGATGGAATTCCAGTTGAGCTATTTCAAATCCTGAAAGATGATGCTGTGAAAGTGCTGCACTCAACATGCCAGCAAATTTGGAAAACTCAGCAGTGGTCACAGGACTGGAAAAGGTCATTTTTCATCCCAATCCCAAAGAAAGGCAATGCCAAAGAATGCTCAAACTACCACACAATTGCACTCATCTCACATGCTAGTAAAGTAGTGCTCCAAATTCTCCAAGCCAGGCTTCAGCAATATGTGAACCGTGAACTTCCAGATGTTCAAGCTGGTTTTAGAAAAGGCAGAGGAACCAGAGATCAAATTGCCAACATCTTCTGGATCATGAAAAAGCAAGAGAGTTCCAGAAAAACATCTATTTCTCCTTTATTGACTACGCCAAAGCCTTTGACTTTGTGGATCACAATAAACTGGGGAAAATTCTAAAAGAGATGGGAATACAAGACCACCTGACCTGCCTCTTGAGAAACCTATATGTAGGTCAGGAAGCAGCAGTTAGAACTGGACATGGAACAACAGACTGGTTCCAAATAGGAAAAGGAGTAAGTCAAGGCTTTATATTGTCACCCTGCTTATTTAACTTATATGCAGAGTACATCCGGAGAAGGCAATGGCACCCCACTCCAGTACTCTTGCCTGGAAAATCCCACGGAAGGAGGAGCCTGATGGGCTGCAGTCCATGGGGTCGCTAAGAGTCAGAGACGACTGAGCGACTTCACTTTCACTTTTCACTTTCATGCATTGGAGAAGGAAATGGCAACCCACTCCAGTGTTCTTGCTGGAGAATCCCAGGGACGGGGGAGCCTGGTGGGCTGCCATCTATGGAGTCGCACAGAGTCAGACACAACTGAAGCGACTTAGCAGCAGCAGCAGCAGAGTACATCATGAGAAACGCTGGGCTGGAAGAAACACAAGCTGGAACCAAGATTTCTGGGAGAAATATCAAACAAAAGCCCAGGTACAGACAGCTTCACAGCTGAATTCTACCAAAAATTTAGAGAAGAGCTAACACCTATCCTATTCAAACTCTTCCAGAAAATTGCAAAGGAAGGTAAACTTCCAAACTCATTCTATGAGGCCACCATCACCCTAATACCAAAACCAGACAAAGATGCCACAAAAAAAGAAAACTACAGGCCAATATCACTGATGAACATGGATGCAAAAATTCTTAACAAAATTCTAGCAATCAGAATCCAACAAAATGTTAAAAAGATCATACACCATGACCAAGTGGGCTTTATCCCAGGGATGCAAGGATTCTTCAATATCCACAAATCAATGTAATACACCACATTAACAAATTGAAAAATAAAAGCCATATGATTATCTCAATATATGCAGACAAAGTTTTGACAAAATTCAACATCCATTTATGATTTAAAAAAAAACTCTCCAGAAAGCAGGAATAGAAGAAACATACCTCAACATTATAAAAGCTATATATGACAAACCCACAGCAAACATTATCCTCAATGGTGAAAAATTGAAAGCATTTCCCCTAAAGTCAGGAACAAGACAAGGGTACCCACTTTCACCAGTACTATTCAACATAGTTTTGGAAGTTTTGGCCACAGCAATCAGAGCAGAAAAAGAAAGAAAAGGAATCCAAATTGGAAAAGAAGAAGTAAAGCTCTCACTGTTTGCAGATGACATGATTCTCTACATAGAAAACCCTAAAGACTCTACCAGAAAATTACTAGAGCTAATCAATGACTATAGTAAAGTTGCAGGATATAAAATCAACACACAGAAATCCCTTACATTCCTACACACTAATAATGAGAAAATAGAAAGAGAAATTAAGGAAATAATTCCATTCACCATCGCAATGAAAACAATAAAATACTTAGGAATATATCTACCTAAAGAAACTAAAGACCTATATATAGAAAACTATAAAACACTGGTGAAAGAAATCAAAGAGGACACTAATAGATGGAGAAATATACCATGTTCATGGATCGGAAGAATCAATATAGCGAAAATGAGTATACTACCCAAAGCAATCTATAGATTCAATGCAATCCCTATCAAGCTACCAACGGTATTCTTCACAGAGCTAGAACAAATAATTTCACAATTTGTATGGAAATACAAAACACCTCGAATAGCCAAAGCAATCTTGAGAAAGAAGAATGGAACTGGAGGAATCAACCTACCTGACTTCAGGCTCTACTACAAAGCCACAGTTATCAAGACAGTATAGTACTGGCACCAAGACAGAAATATAGATCAATGGAACAAAATAGAAAGTCCCAGAGATAAATCCATGCACCTATGGACACCTTATCTTTGACAAAGGAGGCAAGAATATACAATGGATTAAAGACAATCTCTTTAACAAGTGGTGCTGGGAAAACTGGTCAACCACTTGTAAAAGAATGAAACTACAACACTTTCTAACACCATATACAAAAATAAACTCAAAATGAATTAAAGATCTAAACGTAAGACCAGAAACTATAAAACTCCTAGAGGAGAACATAGGCAAAACACTCTCCGACATACATCACAGCAGGATCCTCTATGACCCACCTCCCAGAATATTGGAAATAAAAGCAAAAATAAAAAAATGGGACCTAATTAAAATTAAAAGCTTCTGCACATCAAAGGAAACTCTAAGCAAGGTGAAAAGACAGCCTTCAGAATGGGAGAAAATAATAGCAAGTGAAGCAACTGACAAACAACTAATCTCAAAAATATGCAAGCAACTCCTGCAGCTCAATTCCAGAAAAATAAACAACTTAATCAAAAAATGGGCCAAAGAACTAAATAGACATTTCTCCAAAGAAGACATACAGATGGCTAACAAACACATGAAAAGATGCTCAACATCACTCATTATCAGAGAAATGCAAATCAAAACCACTATGAGGTACCATTTCACACCAGTCAGAATGGTTGCGATCCAAAAGTCTACAAACAATAAATGCTGGAGAGGGTGTGGAGAAAAGGGAACCCTCTTACACTGTTGGTGGGAATGCAAACTAGTACAGCCACTATGGAGAACAGTGTGGAGATTCCTTAAAAAACTGGAAATAGAACTGCCTTATGATCCAGCAATCCCACTGCTGGGCATACACACTGAGGATACCGGAATTGAAAGAGACACATGTATCCCAATGTTCTTTGCAGCATTGTTTATAATAGCCAGGACATGGAAGCAACCTAGATGTCCATCATCAGACGAATGGATAAAGAAAGCTGTGGTACATATACACAATGGAGTATTACATAGATTAAAAAGAATACATTTGAATCAGTTCTAATGAGGTGGATGAAACTGGAGACCATTATACAGAGTGAAGTAAGCCAGAAAGAAAAACACCAATACAGTATACTAACGCATATATGGAATTTAGAAAGATGGTAATGATAACCCTGTATGTGAGACAGCAAAAGAGACTCAGATGTATAGAACAGTCTTTTGGACTCTGTGGGAGAGGGAGAGGGTGGAATGATTGGAGAGAATGGCACTGAAACATGTATAATATCATATAAGAAACAAATCGGCAGTCCAAGTTTGATGTAGGATACAGGATGCTTGGGGCTGGTGCACTGGGATGACCCAGAGGGATGGAAGGGGAGGGGGGTTCAGGATGGGGAACACGTGTACACCCATGGCAGATTCATGTTGATGTATGACAAAACCAATACAATATTGTAAAGTAATTAGCCTCAAATTAAAATAAATAAATTTAAATTAAAGAAATAAAAAATTAAAAAAAAGAAATATAAATAACCTCAGACACGCAGAACACCACCCTTATGGCAGAAAGTGAAGAGGAACTAAAAAGCCTCTTGATGAAAGTGAAAGAGGAGAGTGAAAAAGTTGGCTTAAAGCTCAACATTCAGAACTAAGATCATGGCATCTGGTCCCATCACTTCATGGCAAATAGACAGGGAAACAGTGGAAACAGTGTCAGACTTTATTTTTGGGGGGCTCCAAAATCACTGCAGATGGTGACTGCAGCCATGAAATTAAAAGACACTTACTCCTTGGAAGGAGAGTTATGACCAACCTAGATAACATATTCAAAAGCAGAGACGTTACTTTGCCAACAAAGGTTCGTCTAGTCAAGGCTATGGTTTCTCCTGTGGTCATGTATGGATGTGAGAGTTGGACTGTGAAGAAAGCTGAGTGCTGAAAAATTGATGCTTTTGAACTGTGGTGTTGGAGAAGACTCTTGGGAGTCCCTTGGACAGCAAGGAGAGCCAACCAGTCCATTTTTTTTTAAATAAAAAAAGATTTATTATAGGGATTTGACTTTGTGTAATTATGGGACTTGTTAAGTCATTATGTAAATCCGCTGCCTTCATGGCTAGTACTGGGTCTGGGTCAGCTGGGAGAAGCCGGAGGGAAGAAGGGCGTGAAGTGTGGAAGATGAAGGACAAAGTGAAACCTAGTGAAGGTTAGTGGGTACTTGTGTTGGTCTCTCGCTGGAACTCATGGTGGTCTTCTTTGATTGCTTCCATGCTTTCTACTTTGATGGCATGGGTGACTGCAAAAGAACTGATGCTCTTTGCTCTTTACCGTGTGGGAGCTGAAAGAACTGAGGCCTGGATGTTGCCCCATACCGCCAAGGTGAGCCAGCATATCTGTGACAATGTGGAGGCACAATAGCGCTTGACTCGCAACCAGTCTTCCCAGCATAAACATGGCTGCCGCTTCCCTTTCACCTTCTAAATCTTGAATGCATTTTTCTTTCAGCAATTTCCAGCTCGAATCATTCAAGGAAAAATGTTCCTGTCTTAGCTGCTCTCACACAACCCCAAGTCACTGTAGAAAGTAGCAGATCTTATAAATCCCTACCATCCACACAGTCATAAATGTCTACTTCTTTAAAGCTCATTGATTAGATATCATTCTGGGTACTCATTTACACTTTAGTTCCAAGCAGTGCCTCACTTTTAGGAAGTCACTTAAATATTACGCTGGCTAATTGAGGGCATTTTGATGATATCTCTAATTGGCTTTTATGCCATTATATCATGACTCTGTAATCTACCTTTTTTTTTTTTAATTTTATTTTATTTTTAAACTTTACATAATTGTACTAGTTTTGCCAAATATCAAAATGAATCCGCCACAGGTATACATGTGTTCCCCATCCTGAACCCTCCTCCCTCCTCCCTTCCCATACCATCCCTCTGGGTCGTCCCAGTGCACCAGCCCCAAGCATCCAGTATCGTGCATTGAACCTGGACTGGCAACTCGTTTCTTACATGATATTTTACATGTTTCAATGTCATTCTCCCAAAACTTCCCACCCTCTCCCTCTCCCACAGAGTCCATAAGACTGTTCTATACATCAGTGTCTCTTTTGCTGTCTCGTACACGGGGTTATTGTTACCATCTTTCTAAATTCCATATATATGCGTTAGTATACTGTACTGGTGTTTTTCTTTCTGGCTTACTTCACTCTGTATAATAGGCTCCAGTTTCATCCACCTCATTAGAACTGATTCAAATGTATTCTTTTTAATGGCTGAGTAATACTCCATTGTGTATATGTACCACAGCTTTCTTATCCATTCATCTGCTGATGGGCATCTAGGTTGCTTCCATGTCCTGGCTATTATAAACAGTGCTGCGATGAACATTGGGGTACACGTGTCTCTTTCCCTTCTGGTTTCCTCAGTGTGTATGCCAAGCAATGGTATTGCTGGATCATAAGGCAGTTCTATTTCCAGTTTTTTAAGGAATCTCCACACTGTTCTCCATAGTGGCTGTACTAGTTTGCATTCCCACCACCAGTATAAGAGGGTTCCCTTTTCCCCACACCCTCTCCAGCATTTATTATTTGTAGACTTTTGGATCGCAGCCATTCTGACTGGTGTGAAATGGTACCTCATAGTGGTTTTGATTTGCATTTCTCTGATAATGAGTGATGTTGAGCATCTTTTCATGTGTTTGTTAGCCATCTGTATGTCTTCTTTGGAGAAATGTCTATTTAGTTCTTTGGCCCATTTTTTGATTGGGTCATTTATTTTTCTGGAGTTGAGCTGTAGGAGTTGCTTGTATATTTTTGAGATTAGTTGTTTGTCAGTTGCTTCACTTGCTATTATTTTCTCCCATTCTGAAGGCTGTCTTTTCACCTTGCTAATAGTTTCCTTTGATGTGCAGAAGCTTTTAAGTTTAATTAGGTCCCATTTGTTTATTTTTGCTTTTATTTCCAATATTCTGGGAGGTGGGTCATAGAGGATCCTGCTGTGATGTATGTCGGAGAGTGTTTTGCCTATGTTCTCCTCTAGGAGTTTTGTAGTTTCTGGTCTTACGTTTAGATCTTTAATCCATTTTGAGTTTATTTTTGTGTATGGTGTTAGAAAGTGTTCTAGTTTCATTCTTTTACACGTGGTTGACCAGTTTTCCCAGCACCACTTGTTAAAGAGATTGTCTTTAATCCATTGTATATTCTTGCCTCCTTTGTCAAAGATAAGGTGTCCATAGGTGCGTGGATTTATCTCTGGGCTTTCTATTTTATTCCATTGATCTATATTTCTGTCTTTGTGCCAGTACCATACTGTCTTGATAACTGTGGCTTTGTAGTAGAGCCTGAAGTCAGGTAGGTTGATTCCTCCAGTTCCATTCTTCTTTCTCAAGATACCTTTGGCTATTCGAGGTTTTTTGTATTTCCATACAAATTGTGAAATTATTTGTTCTAGCTCTGTGAAGAATACCGCTGGTAGCTTGATAGGGATTGCATTGAATCTATAAATTGCTTTGGGTAGTATACTCATTTTCACTATATTGATTCTTCCAATCCATGAACATGGTATATTTCCACATCTATTAGTGTCCTCTTTGATTTCTTTCACCAGTGTTTTATAGTTTTCTCTATATAGGTCTTTAGTTTCTTTAGGTAGATATATTCCTAAGTATTTTATTCTTTCCGTTGCAATGGTGAATGGAATTGTTTCCTTAATTTCTCTTTCTGTTTTCTCATTATTCGTGTATAGGAATGCAAGGGATTTCTGTGTGTTGATTTTATATCCTGCAACTTTACTATAGTCATTGATTAGCTCTAGTAATTTTCTGGTAGAGTCTTTAGGGTTTTCTATGTAGAGGATCATGTCATCTGTAAATAGTGAGAGTTTTACTTCTTCTTTTCCAATTTGGATTCCTTTTATTTCTTTTTCTGCTCTGATTGCTGTGGCCAAAACTTCCAAAACTATGTTGAATAGTAATGGTGAAAGTGGGCACCCTTGTCTTGTTCCTGACTTTAGGGGAAATGCTTTCAATTTTTCACCATTGAGGATAATGTTTGCTGTGGGTTTGTCATATATAGCTTTTATAATGTTGAGGTATGTTCCTTCTATTCCTGCTTTCTGGAGAGTTTTTATCATAAATGGATGTTGAATTTGTCAAAGGCTTTCTCTGCATCTATTGAGATAATCATATGGTTTTTATTTTTCAGTTTGTTAATGTGGTGTATTACATTGATTTGTGGATATTGAAGAATCCTTGCATCCCTGGGATAAAGCCCACTTGGTAATGGTGTGTGATCTTTTTAATGTGTTGTTGGATTCTGATTGCTAGAATTTTGTTAAGGATTTTTTGCATCTATGTTCATCAGTGATATCGGCCTGTAGTTTTCTTTTTTTGTGGCATCTTTGTCAGGTTTTGGTATTAGGGTGATGGTGGCCTCATAGAATGAGTTTGGAAGTTTACCTTCCTCTGCAATTTTTTGGAAGAGTTTGAGCAGGATAGGTGTTAGCTCTTCTCTAAATTTTTGGTAGAATTCAGCTGTGAAGCCGTCTGGACCTGGGCTTTTGTTTGCTGGAAGATTTTTGATTACAGTTTCAATTTCCGTGCTTGTGATGGGTCTGTTAAGATTTTCTATTTCTTCCTGGTCGAGTTTTAGAAAGTTGTACTTTTCTAAGAATTTGTCCATTTCTTCCACGTTGTCCATTTTATTGGCATATAATTATTGATAGTAGTCTCTTATGATCCTTTGTATTTCTGTGTTTTCTGTTGTGATCTCTCCAGTTTCATTTCTAATTTTATTGATTTGATTTTTCTCCCTTTGTTTCCTGATGAGTCTGGCTAATGGTTTGTCGATTTTATTTATCCTTTCAAAAACCAGCTTTTGGTTGTGTTGATTTTTGCTATGGTCTCTTTTGTTTCTTTTGCATTTATTTCTGCTCTAATTTTTAAGATTTCTTTCGTTCTCCTAACCCTGGAGTTCTTCATTTCTTCCTTTTCTAGTTGCTTTAGGTGTAGAGTTAGGTTATTTATTTGACTTTTTTCTTGTTTCTTGAGGTGTGCCTGTATTGCTATGAACTTTCCCCTTAGGACTGCTTTTAAAGTGTCCTACAGGTTTTGGGTTGTTGTGTTTTCATTTTCTTTCGTTTCTATGCAAATTTTGATTTCTTTTTTGATTTCTTCTGTGATTTGTTGGTTATTCAGCAGCGTGTTGTTCAGCCTCCATATGTTGGAATTTTTAATAGTTTTTCTCCTGTAATTGAGATCTAATCTTACTGCATTGTGGTCAGAAAAGATGCTTGGAATGATTTCTATTTTTTTGAATTTACCAAGGCTAGCTTTATGGCCCAGGATGTGACCTATCCTGGAGAAGTTTCCATGTGCGCTTGAGAAAAAGGTGAAATTCATTGTTTTGGGATGAAATGTCCTATAGATATCAATTAGGTCTAACTGGTCTATTGTATCGTTTAAAGTTTGTGTTTCCTTGTTAATTTTCTGTTTAGTTGATCTATCCATAGGTGTGAGTGGGGTATTAAAGTCTCCCACTATTATTGTGTTATTGTTAATTTCTCCTTTCATACTTGTTAGCATTTGTCTTACATACTGCGGTGCTCCCGTGTTGGGTGCATATATATTTATAATTGTTATATCTTCTTCTTGGATTGATCCTTTGATCATTATGTAGTGACCTTCTTTGTCTCTTTTCACAGCCTTTGTTTTAAAGTCTATTTTATCTGATATGAGTATTGCTACTCCTGCTTTCTTTTGGTCCCTATTTGCATGGAAAATCTTTTTCCAGCCCTTCACTTTCAGTCTGTATGTGTCCCCTGTTTTGAGGTGGGTCTCTTGTAGACAACATATGTAGGGGTCTTGTTTTTGTATCCATTCAGCCAGTCCATTTTAAAGGAGATAAATCCTGGGTGTTCATTGTAAGGACTGATTCTAAAGCTGAAACTCCAATACTTTGGCCACCTCATGTGAAGAGATGACTCATTGGAAAAGCTTCTGATGCTGGGAGGGATTGTGGGCAGGAGGAGAAGGGGTCGGCAGAGGATGAGATGGCTGGATGGCATCACCGACTCGATGGACATGAGTTTGAGCAAACTCCGGGAGTTGGTGATGGACAGGGAGGCCTGGAATGCTGCAGTTCATGGGGTTACAAAGAGTCGGACACGACTGAGTGAATGGACTGAACTGACATCTAGGAGAAAATGTATGTGTAAAATCAATAATTTAATTATTTTTGAAGTTAATCAAATGCCAAGGGAAAAAATGTCAAGATATTAAAAGGTATAATATGTTTCTATGCAAAATTTGTGATATTACCAAACAATACATTTGGTAAAATTTATTATTTATTATTTTATTATTCAGTCAGTTCAGTTCAGTCGCTCAGTCATGTCCAACTCTTTGCAACCACATGGACTGTAGCACACCAGGCTTCGCTGTCCATCACCAGCTCCCAGAGCTTGCTCAAACTCATGTCCGTTTAGTCTGTGATGCCATTCAACCATCTCATCCTCTGTCATTCACTTTCTCCTCCACCCTTCAATCTTTCCCAGCATCAGGGTCTCTTCTAATGAGTCAGCCTTTCATATCAAGTGGCCAAAGTATTGGAGTTTCAGCTTCATCATCAGTCCTTCCAATGAATGTTCAGGATTGATTTTTTTTTAGGATTGACTGGTTTGATTTTATTATTTTTTTAATTTTATTTTATTTTTAAACTTTACAATATTGTATTAGTTTTGCCAAATATCAAAATGAATCCGCCACAGGTATACCCGCGTTCCCCATCCTGAACCCTCCACCCTCCTCCCTCCCCTCCCCTCCCTCTGGGTCGTCCCAGTGCACCAGCCCCAAGCCTCCAGTACTGTGCATCGAACCTGGACTGGTGACTCGTTTCATACATGATATTTTACATGTTTCAATGCTATTTTCCCAAATCTCCCCACCCTCTCCCTCTCCCACAGAGTCCATAAGACTGATCTATACATCGGTGTCTCTTTTCCTGTCTCGTACACCGGGTTATTGTTTCCATCTTTCTAAATTCCATATATATGTGTTATTATACTGTATTGGTGTTTTTCTTTCTGGCTTACTTCACTCTGTATAATGGGCTCCAGTTTCATCCATCTCATTAGAACTGATTCAAATGTATTCTTTTTAATGGCTGAGTAATACTCCATTGTGTATATGTACCACAGCTTTCTTATCCATTCATCTGCTGATGGGCATCTAGGTTGCTTCCATGTCCTGGCTATTATAAACAGTGCTGCGATGAACATTGGGGTACACGTGTCTCTTTCCCTTCTGGTTTCCTCAGTGTGTATGCCCAGCAGTGGGATTGCTGGATCATAAGGCAGTTCTATTTCCAGTTTTTTAAGGAATCTCCACACTGTTCTCCATAGTGGCTGTACTAGTTTGCATTCCCACCACCAGTATAAGAGGGTTCCCTTTTCCCCACACCCTCTCCAGCATTTATTGCTTGTAGACTTTTGGATCGCAGCCATTCTGACTGGTGTGAAATGGTACCTCATAGTGGTTTTGATTTGCATTTCTCTGATAATGAGTGATGTTGAGCATCTTTTCATGTGTTTGTTAGCCATCTGTATGTCTTCTTTGGAGAAATGTCTATTTAGTTCTTTGGCCCATTTTTTGATTGGGTCATTTATTTTTCTGGAGTTGAGCTGTAGGAGTTGCTTGCATATTTTTGAGATTAGTTGTTTGTCAGTTGCTTCATTTGCTATTATTTTCTCCCATTCTGAAGGCTGTCTTTTCACCTTGCTAATAGTTTCCTTTGTTGTGCAGAAGCTTTTAAGTTTAATTAGGTCCCATTTGTTTATTTTTGCTTTTATTTCCAATATTCTGGGAGGTGGGTCATAGAGGATCCTGCTGTGATGTATGTCGGAGAGTGTTTTGCCTATGTTCTCCTCTAGGAGTTCTGTAGTTTCTGGTCTTACGTTGAGATCTTTAATCCATTTTGAGTTTAATTTTTGTGTATGGTATTAGAAAGTGTTCTAGTTTCATTCTTTTACACGTGGTTGACCAGTTTTCCCAGCACCACTTGTTAAAGAGATTGTCTTTAATCCATTGTATATTCTTGCCTCCTTTGTCAAAGATAAGGTGTCCATATGTGCGTGGATTTATCTCTGGGCTTTCTATTTTGTTACATTGATCAATATTTCTGTCTTTGTGCCAGTACCATACTGTCTTGATAACTGTGGCTTTGTAGTAGAGCCTGAAGTCAGGCAGGTTGATTCCTCCAGTTCCATTCTTCTTTCTCAAGATACCTTTGGCTATTCGAGGTGTTTTGTATTTCCATACAAATTGTGAAATTATTTGTTCCAGCTCTGTGAAGAATACTGTTGGTAGCTTGATAGGGATTGCATTGAATCTATAAATTGCTTATAGACAAAATTTATTATTAGAGAAAAGGAATTTAATAAGCATTTTTTTGAGTACATTGTTATTGTAGAATGGGCAGCTAGTGAGAGGCTGGAACAGTTCTGCAAAGTGCAGAGGATGGAAATGGATGAAAAGGGGTCATCAAGAGTGGTACAATTATACAATGGGTAGGCAGATGTTATTGAATTATTTACTATTTTTTCACAAGTTATTCGATAGACATGAGTTTGAGTAAACTCCGGGAGTTGGTGATGGACAGGGAGGCCTGGCGTGCTGCCATTCATGGGATCACAAAGAGTCGGACACGACTGAACTGAACTGAACTGGAGTCTGAATGTCAAAAGATTATTGTTAATTTAAAAAAAAAAAAATATATATATATATATATATATATATATATATATGTATATCTTAAGTAAAGGAATTCAGCACTTTTCTATGTTGGGAAGATGCAAGAGCCTGGGCTCACTAAAATCATTTCTTTGATAAGCACCTTAATTATCTGTAGCCAGTATCCTGTGTTTTCACATTCCGAGTTTCCTCAGGGCTCAGTGTAAGGAGTGGCTGCAGTCCGATGGCTACTAGATGCAAGGTATTTTTTCCTTCCTCAGTGAGAGGAACTCTTTTAATGTGACCAGTTCGTGATGATGTTTCTCATTTAAATATAATTTTTACACATTTTATCTCTTTATTTTTGAAGTATTAGTAACTTAATTTTTGTTATTATGTTAAGTAATTTAGTTGTAAAAGAAGATACGGTTTAAATAATAATTTTAAATGGACAAACAACAGATTCTGGTCTGTGTATAATAGTATCTCATTGTGGTTTAAATTGCATCTCCTTTTCTTGGACTCCAAAATCAATGCAGATGGTTACTGCAACCATGAAATTTAACGGTGCCACCCCACTCCAGTACTCTTGCCTGGAAATTCCCATGGATGGAGGAGCCTGGTGGGCTGCAGTCCATGGGGTCGCTAAGAGTCGGAGACAACTGAGCAACTTCACTTTCACTTCTCACTTTCATGCATTGGAGAAGGAAATGGCAACCCACTCCAGTGTTCTTGCTGGAGAATCCCAGGGACGGGGGAGCCTGGTGGGCTACCGTCTATGGGGTTGCACAGAGTCGGACACGACTGAAGCAACTTAGCAGCAGCAGCAGCAGCAGCTCTTTGAAAGAAAAGTTATAACAACTCTAGACAGCATATTAAAAAGCAGAGACATTACTTTGCCAACAAAGGTCCATCTAGTCAAAGCTATGGTTTTTGCAGTAGTCATGTATGGATATGATTTTGGACCATAAACAAGGCTGAGCACTTAAGAACAGATGCTTTCAAACTGTGGTGTTGGAGAAGACTCTTGAGAATCCCTTGGACTGCAGGGAGATCAAACCAGTCAATCCTAAAGGAAATCAATCCTAAATATTCATTGGAAGGACTGACACTGAAGCTGAAACTCCAATACTTTGGCCACCTGATGTGAAGAGTTGACTCATTTGAAAAGACCCTGATCCTGGGAAAGATTGAAGGCAGGATGAGAAAGGGATGACAGAGGACGAAATGGTTGGATGGCATCACCGACTCAATGGACATGAGTTTGAGTAAACTCTGGGAGTTGGTGATGGACAGGGAAGCCTGGCATGCCGCAGTCTATGGGGCTGCAAGGAGTCAGCGACAACTGAGCAATTGAACAACATACATGAATAGTCTTAGAGACATATAAGAACAAAGGTTGTAAAGAGAAAATAAATAAACATAAAATTAGAATTCCGTATAGATTAATAAAAAATTAAATGTTTAAAAAAAAGTAAATTTAATTATCCCAAATATCTATTATATTTCTTTTGCTTACTAGTTTAATTGGCAAGTGACAGTAGGGAATAATTATCAGGTCACAAAAGTCTAGTTTGAATGAAAACTTTTTAATTCACTGTAACAAACAAATAGAAATTTTGGTTTATATGAGACTATTCTTACTTAAGACTATAATAAACTTATTAACAAGCATTTCCCTAAATGCTCCCAAACATGGGAGCACACAAATTGGATCTATCAAAGTAAATAAAATTAGAACAGTTTAAGAAAATGATTGTCCTTATTTTTTGTCTTTTTACTTATTTGAACAAAATACTTTTACACAGCAAGTTTAACTGGAGGTGATTTCGCCAGAGAGAAGACAGCCCTTGGAGTGTCACTTGTAAACTATTCCTTTCCTGCTTGGGGATTCAGATAAATACCCCTTTGGCCATTCTTATTTCTAACTCCCACTAGCTCAGGTGATTTTAGAATTAATATTTAATTATTATTATTTTTAATATAATAATAAAATAAAAAATAAAATAAAAATATTATTATTAATATTTAATTAATTAATCATTGCGTCACCTAGACATTCCAAAGGCCACACCTAAGAGATCCCCCTTGGTCTTTACAAAACTCAGTGTTGAAAACAGTTCTTGAAAACTAAGTCCAACTTCAGATGGTGACTATGTGATATAAAAGCTGTGCCCTTACCACTTCCTAGGCTGCCAAGGGCAAGGAATCAAACCAGCCAACTGCCTAAACGTAGCTGCTCTGTGGAATGGTTAAACTCAAATAATACTATGTGTGGCTGGGATGTGATACTGGACACAAAGAAAACTAAGGTGTATTTGAGACGCACTGAAAGAAAACTGCTCTCTGGCCATATAAGTTTATTAGTGTAGAATTCAGTGAAACATATCATCACTGGGATTTTATAAATTCTCCCACGATAAAAGACTTAGAAACCACTTTTCTTGGTAGATGAATCATCTTCCTTCTTAATAGATGAATCTAAATAAAAGTTCTGCAGTCACATTGGAAAGCAGAGTGCCTTCTCCAACAGGATGTACAGGTAATCTGCTTTGGGGAAGTGGGGAGGATTCTGAGGTGGGTTTATGGCTAAGGAGTTAATGAGTAGGAATCAGAACTTCCCTTTGGCCGAGCTTTGGACTTGCTGGGAATGGACAGGACCAGGAAACTGACTGAGCCACCTCAATAAGTCCTGTGGGTAACCGAAGACCAGACTTCCAGGTGTGAGGACAAAGCTGGAAATCACTGGAAACTATTCAGCATTCAGGCGAAAAGAGCCTTGTTGTAATCAAGACCCAAAGACTTATGAGAAACAGAGTCGAGAGACATAAACAGAATCTGGCCATGGAGGAGAAATTTGGGATATGGAGAGTGAGGACAGTTTCTAAGGACGAAAGACAAAAGTTCATCTAATATCTAAATATCTGCAAAAGAGGAATATGAGTGAATGTTCTATTCCTATTTTAAACAGGCCTCTGAATGTGAGCAGAAAAAATGGGTAGAGATTTCCTCCTAAGGGAGAGACAGTAGCTGCAGTGGGTATTTCCAACAGAAGGTAAGAGCTCTGAGTCAAACTCCTACTGTCCTACAGGATTAATTTCCAAACCTGTTTGCTACACTGTATTGGAGGGAGGTCCAGAATGTGTGGTACTGGGCAGAGTCCTCTTTCCTGGCTGCTACTCTTTCCTGCAGCATGAAACCTCTCAAGCACTCCTCTTGCTGACTTTCCTAGAGATTTTAACCTGACCTGGGAACACATCCAACCCAATAATGCTCCTCCAGGTGGGCCCAGGGATTCACACTGAGTCCCACCCACTTTTTTCCCCCAGTCATCTCTTTAGTCTTACAGCTATACATACAGTAGAAAATACTTATATAAATATATATATGTATGTATATATGTGTGTGTATATATATATATATATATATAGTGGAAATACTTTTATTTCCTCCTTTCTAAGTGAAAGTACCCACAGTAATTACAAATTTCTCTCCTCCAAAATAATTCTAAAATTTACTTTACAACTGTGTTCATACACTTCTCTTGGTAAAGGTATATAAGGTATATAAAGTATATACAGGTATGTAAAGTTGAGTACAACAGCAGTATTAACAGAAACAACTTTAGTCTTTAACAGAGCTTCACCATATGTGAGAATTTAGGTGACTTTTGCCTAGACTTACAATCTCAAATAATAGCAGTAATGGACAGTTAGGAGTAGATGCTTTTTAAAAACTTTATATATAATCTCATATTTAATCCTAGAACCTTTCTTAGTACTGTTATTAATATTCATTTTAAACATAAGGAAATCCAAGCAAGGAGTTTTATGCATCATGTACAAAGTCATGTACCTAATTAGAGGTAGAGCTGAAATTTGAACCTAGTCTGATGCAGTAGCCCACATTTTTAGCCACTATCTCTGATGCCCATTTATTCCCTAGGTGTCAGCATCTTAGATCTGATTTTGTGCTCGGTTACTCAGTCACCCACCAGGTTCTTCTATTCATGGAATTTTCCAGGCAAGAATACTGGAGCAGGTTGCCATTATGTTAAACCAAATATAACTTGATTTTTCTCTGAGCCTTTGAATACAAACTTCATGTTCATGCAAACTGAATATTTGTCAGAAACATTTTCCAAGTGCAATCATATTGCTTTCTTAAGGATATTGTCAAATTCACTCAATGTAATGTCATTATTGGCCCTCACTAAATCTCAATTTGAGTTCCCATTGTAGTAATTACAGTTATATATTTACTCTTCATATGCATATTCTTCAATGGATATCATATCTTGATCATCTTTTTGTTTCAAGTGATTGACACAAACTGAGGTCATAATAGAAAGCAAAAACATTTACAAATAATGGTGATATGAACAGAGGACAAATACAATGGAAAAATTCCAGTGTAGCCTGAGGTCACCGAGGAAAACCCCCTGTTATCAGGGGAGGGGAGAGGTCTGGGGAAAAAGACTTTTGGCTCCCATGCCTGTTTATATTATTTCTAGGGAAAGGCCTTTGTAAATGGACTTGAGGAACCACAGCACTGTCACAGAGTTCATCCTCCTTGGACTGTCTGCCAACCCTCACACCCAGGCTCTGCTCTTTGTGCTATTCCTGGGGATTTACCTTCTGACAATAATGGGGAACTTGATGATGTTGCTGGTGATCAAGGCTGATTCCCACCTCCACACGCCCATGTACTTCTTCCTGAGCCACCTCTCTTTCGTTGATATCTGCTTCTCTTCAGTCACAGTGCCCAAGATGTTGGAGAACCTCCTGTCTCGAAGGAAAACAATATCGGTAGAGGGCTGCCTAGCTCAGGTCTTCTTTGTGTTTGTTGCTGCAGGGACCGAAGCCTGTCTGCTCTCAGTGATGGCCTATGACCGCTATGCTGCGATCTGCCACCCTCTACTCTATGGACAGATCATGAGTAAAAAGCTGTACATTCAGCTTGTGTGGGGCTCGTGGGGCCTGGGCTTTCTGGACGCACTCATCAACATCTTCCTAGCTGTGAACATGATCTTCTGTGAGGCCAAAATCATCCCTCACTACAGCTGTGAAATGCCCTCTCTCCTCTCCCTGTCTTGCTCTGATATCTCCAGAAACCTCATTGCCTTGCTCTGTTCCACTCTGCTGCATGGGCTGGGAACCTTCCTTTTGGTCTCCCTATCCTATGCCCACATTATCACCACCATCCTGAGCATCAGCTCTACCTCAGGCAGAAGCAAGGCCTTCTCCACCTGCTCTTCCCACCTCACTGCAGTGACACTGTACTTTGGCTCAGGTTTGTTCCGCCATCTTATGCCAAATTCAGGATCCCCTGCAGAACTGGTCTTCTCTGTGCAGTATACTGTCATCACGCCCATGCTGAATCCCCTCATTTACAGTCTGAAAAACAAGGAGGTGAAGGTGGCTCTGAAAAGAACTTTGGAAAAGTATTTGCAGCATATCAGGTGCTGAAATGAAAATATAGGATAGTGAAGAACTGGAATAAATCTGCATAGAAAAGGACATCAGGTGAGTTTGCAGTAGTAAGGAGCACTCTTGAGTACTCACAACGTCAGATGCTACAACCTACATTAGAAATACATGAGAGAATGGCATAAAGTTATAGGAAGGAAAGCTCCCTTTATTTTCTTTTAAAATAATCACCTTGTCTAGAAAACTTTGTTATGAACAAATTGATCCATTTTTCTCATTCTGAAACATCTGTTTTAGTAAAATTATTAGTTTCATGAATCTATCATTATTTTTACTAACTGGAGAATATGCTAAAAGCCATAGATTTGATAAGAATGTAGGGTCCTGGATCTTTAAGAGAAAAAAGTCATAGGTAAGGGTAGAGGGTTGAAAATAAAAGAAGTCCAATTGGGTGGCCATAGAAGACAGGCTTAAAAAGCTAAAAGCTCTGCAGAGAGACAATGAATGTATAGAGATGGAGCTCAGACTCGGATAAAATTTCTAAGAACTCATGTATGTGCAGTGAAAAGTGAAAGTGAAAGTTGCTCAGTCATGTCCAACTCTTTGCAATCCCATGGACTATACAGTTCATGGAATTCTCCAGGCCAGAATACTGGAGTGGGTAGCCTATCCCTTTTCCAGTGGATCTTACCGACTCAGGAATCAAACCAGGGTCTCCTGCATTGCAGGTGGATTCTTTTCCAACTGAGCTATCAAGAAAGCCCTCATGTATGTGCATAGTGCTGGCCAAATCACCAGTGTAAGAGGCTATAAGGAGGCGCTGTGGCTCTAGAAACTTTATTTCTCACATAGTCATTATTCAGACTTGCATATTCTCCAATTAGCTGATCTCATCAAGATCTTCCCCGTGTAGAGTGTAGGCAATGTGCCTTAGACAAATAATTTGATCTTATGACACAGGAGTCCTGAAACCATCTTTGTCCCTCACCTCTCAGCTGTCAAACAACTGGTCACTGTGTAGGGGCTTATGGTTTGCTGGTTTTAAGGCACTGCATCAATCTCACATAATTCATTGGTACCTATAAGACATAAGACCTGTAAGACATAAATCAATTCTCATGCTGCTTCTGCTTTGTTTAATCTGTATTTTGCAATCATCTAAATAACTGTAAAATGAAGAAGAATACATTTGAATCAGTTCTAATGAGATGGATGAAACTGGAGCCTATTATACAGAGTGAAGTAAGCCAGAAAGAAAAACACCAATACAGTATACTAATGCATATATATGGAATTTAGAAAGATGGTAACAACAACCCTCGGAGAAGGCAATGGCACCCCACTCTGGTACTCTTGCCTGGGAAGTCCCATGGATGGAGGAGCCTGGTGGGCTGCAGTCCATGGGGTCGCTGAGGGTCGGACACGACTGAGCGACTTCACTTTCACTTTTCCATTTCATGCATTGGAGAAGGAAATGGCAACCCATTCCAGTGTTCTTGCCTGGAGAATCCCAGGGACGGGGGAGCCTGGTGGGCTGTCGTCTATGGGGTCACACAGAGTCGGACACAACTGAAGTGACTTAGCAGCAGCAACAACCACCCTGTATGCGAGGCAGCAAAAGAGACACAGATGTATAGAACAGTCTTTTGGACTCTGTGGGAGAGGGAGATGGGAGATGATTTGGGAGAATGGCATTAAAACATGTATAATATCATATAAGAAACAAATTGCCAGTCCAGGTTCGATGCAGGATACAGGAAGCTTGGGGCTGGTGCACTGGGATGACCCAGAGGGATGGTATGGGAAGGGAGGTGGGAGGGGGGTTCAGGATGGGGAACACGTGTACACCCTTGGCGGATGCATGTTGATGTATGGCAAAACCAATACAATATTGTAAAGTAATTAGCCTCCAATTAAAATAAATAAATTCACACACACACACACACACAAAAACTACAGTTTCTTGTGAATATGGGAAAGTGAGCTGTCAGGTGAATTACATCTTGCTAAACACCTTCCTTGATAATTTCCTAATAAAGTATCCCTCCAGTTTAAGTGGCCAATAGGCAAAGACTTCTCAGCTTGCCTACTTTTCTTTTCTTAGCCACACCTCAAGACATGTGGGATCTTAGTTCCCTTGAACCCACACCCTCTGCAGGGGAAGCACAGAGTCTTAACTGCCGGACTGCTAGGTAAGTTCCTCAGCTTGCCTGCTTTTAAAACCCACACTATTCCAGGGTTTACAGTAAGAACTTCAATCGTAAAGTTCTATAGCTTATATTTGTGAGATTCACCTAGGAGTTCTACAGCCTTCACTCTTCTAAGTTCAAAATTTGGCTTCAGATTTGACCTCAGAGACTACAGCTCTCTTGCACTGCTAAGTTTCATCAGCTCCACCAGCTTCTCTGGCTTCCCTTCAGCTAGATTCTATCTGAAAATCACTTGCTTCACTGATATTCTTTGCCTGGTATATAGACTCACAAGAGTGTTAAATGAAGAATAGTTTCTGTGAATTGGCTTGGGATGACATGAGAGAAATTTCTCCTGTGCTCCTGTCAGAATTTGAAAGTGGCAGGACCAAGGCAGCTTTCAACTTCTTCACCTGAGTTAGTCAGTTTTCTCTCCCTTGTGATATTTGTAAATAGAAAACCTAACATGTACACTTTATTGAATTCACCTGAAGAATTATTGATTTCCCTGTGAGTAGTGGTCACCTGACCAAAGATGACTTCTTATATCACAGTGAGACTAGACTCAAAAGATGAGCTTTATGCCACAAAAACCCAGACCTCTACAATTTCTCTAAAATTTTCCTTCATTCCCACCTGGGACTTCCAGCTTCTGTTTTCTTTTCCTTCTCCAGCCTTCTGCACCTGGCTTTCTCAAGCACTTTCTTTTATCTTAAGTTCTCCCATCATCTTTTCCTTGTGCTGCAGTCTGAGTTTCACACACTAAGAACTTTATGGGTGTCTCTCTCCTTTGAAGCTCTTAGCATCTACCAAATAAATCCTATCTATGCTTTTTAGAGTTAAGCACAAACTGGTTATGTGATCTGCATTGATCTGGGGAGCTTAAAGCAAGAGCTTGAAGAGCCCCATTCTGGGGAGGAATAGGAAAAAGCATAACATAGTTGATAAACTTTAGTAGCCTGACATCCTCCTCCTTCTTTTAGACTCTAAATACATGTGCTAAAAATAGTTCACCTTTCTGCTATTATTAAGCACCTTAGTCATCAACAATATTCTGGTCATTAACAAAATTCATGGTTAAAGGAGACCAGGAAGAGCAGGATCCGGTGAAGCTTATAAGGAGAATATTAAGATATGCAAAGTCTGTCTTTCATGAATACAAACCACATGTCCTCCATCCCTTCTCTCATTTTCCACTTCTGTCTTTTTCAAGTTGTGCTTGGGATACCCATATTCCGTATACTCTTCTGAGTTTCTTATATTTCCAATAATTGTTACCCAGACCATTTCTGCCTTCCAACTCTATACTTGTCTCTCTTTCTATTTTCATTAAGCTGTCCATCCAGTCATTAATGTAATTAGTGGATATTTTGTGTGTGATTACACTTAGTAGCCTGGAGAAGGAAGTGGCAGCCCACTCCAGTGTTCTTGCCTGGAGAATTCCATGGACAGAGGAGCCTGGTGGGCTGCAGCCCATGGAGTCGCAAAGAGTCAGACACAACTGAGCAACCTTCACATATACTTAGTAGATAAATCTGGAGACTGTTTTCTTAGAATATCTTTTTGGGAATGATGTAAAATCATTGGATATAAATGAATTAATAATTTATAATGGCATTTATGTTCTTTTGCTTTCTGAATTTGTTGAATTTTAAATTTAGGCAAATGTTAATTTAAGTAAAATGAATTCACAGTAGTGTAAACACAAGTAAAAAATAATATGGTAGAAAGTGATAATTATTTTTTATTATTCTTCAGTGATCCAGAAATGCAATATCTTGCTCTTCTTCTCTTTAAGATAATATCTGACATGAACATTTATAAGATATTAAGAGCTGACCTATTTTAAGAAGTGCTCACACACAGTTACCCAGCGAATTGGTAAATAGCACATTTCTATTAAGAGGATCACCTTGAGCTTTATGTTCTTATCTTCCCCTCTTCTCTATGTAAGCATCAAAACTTCTCTCTACCTTTTTCTGAATTTCAAAATAAGCATTCAACTTTAATGTGAATTGAAGCCACTGTGTTCCCTTTCAAGGTAAGTGACAAGAATTTGAAATTAGTATATAACTTTCACTGCAAGGTTGAAATGAAGTTCTGTCTTTGCATGCTCACAGTCAGAGGATCTATGTTGGGAGTCAGAGGGAGAAAATCATAGAATCTTACAACTTGGGCTTCCACTTGCCTTGCTGATGGGCTTTGTGAGATGTTAGCAGAAGACAGAGGTTTTCAAATATTGGATCTTTCACGGTTTCTCCAAAGTCCTTTGGATATCCTAGAGTTATCTCAGGCTGAGTGCTGGAAATAAAACTTGGATAGTAACTAGGTCTACACTGAGAGTAAATATGGAAAACTGGAGAATAAATGTGGAGCAAATGTGGCCAAACTGTGTCTGACCAAAATTGGAAAGTAAATTACAAATTTTGAGAAATTTTCCAGTTAAAGTGAATGGACTGGATTGACCACTTTGCTACTGAAGAACACAAAGAATTGTTTATTTCTGTAAGATTTTACAAACTCAAAGACAGGAAAAATTGACTTTTCCATTTGGTTATCATTCCATTATTCATCTTTACTGAAGAGTAAATATTAATTTAGGTCACCATGTTGGACTACAACTTACTCACCAGATAGAATCAAGAGGTAATTTCAATATGGGTTCTGATAAGGGGTGAAAGTATAAGAACTTGTCTAAACAGAAATAGAAAAATAAAGGAAATTTAGGAAAAGCAGGGCATTGGCTAGCCCAGCAAGAATTAAATCTACTCTGGTAAGTTCTTTGGGCAAGAACAACTGAGACTTTGGTGAGATTCCCAGCGTGAAAGCTTGGGAAATTCGAAGCTGATTCCCAGTTCTAGTTGACAGATCAAGATTTCAGTGAGGAATTATCATACCAGGAAAGAGCACTCATGACAGAACAGAGTCTGAGATTTCACGCTGGCTACAAAGAAATTAACCAGTGCAAGAACTCAACCCTGGATTCTGGGAAAATGTAACTGGAAAAACAGGACAAATAAGTGTATTGACACAACAATTCAGTAAAGGTTAAGCAAGGTCTTTTTGCCCAATCAATTGTAAGTAAGCCTAGCACAAAATAAATCTATAATACTTTGAGTAATTAGATATATGACAGAACTGATGAAATAATGCATAACTGAATGAAACAGATGGTTTCCTTGCTGAATTGACAGGATGGAAAATGGAGTGGACAAATGAAATATTAAGTGACTAAACAAATTAGTAACTGATCAATAAATTATCTGATGGATAGATGAATAATTGTCATGTTTTTAAGCAACCTTCTGAATGTGGCCCAAAATGAGCTAGTAGGTACTCCTCAGAGGGAATGAATCTTTAGGTGCCAGCTAGTACAATAGAAAGTAAGTCCTCTGCAATCACAAAACCCCACAGAGCCTTCCTTTTCTTTACAACTTCCCAGTCATCCTCAAGTTGTTTATTTCTGAAACCAGAGATCACACTGGTATGGGGAGGGCAGGGAGGAGGCGGGTATTCCTCAAACAAAGCACACACAATATCTTCTAAACCAGTTTCATTATTTCTACATTCAACAAATATTGAGGACCCATCATATGCCTCTCATTCTGCTGTAGTTCAAGATTTAAGATAATTAAGATGGTTGAATACCAAATCTGTTCTCCATAAGCAAGCAATATGCTTGGAGAAAAAGGAAATAGTACTCACACATTCTGCTGAAAACCAGAGCAATAGATATCCAAACGAAGGTTGAAAGAGTTTACAGAATAAGGAGTAAAAGAGAACACAGAGTGGGGATAAGTAAACAGGTTTAAGAAAATGGATATCAGCTGGTCAGAACATAAAAATCAAAGATAATGATAGCTTCATAGACCTGCTGCTGCTGCTAAGTTGCTTCAGTCGTGTCCGACTCTGTATGAATGTAAATCTTACCCACTCACTTACTCTTTCAATAGCAGCAAGTTACTGCAAAATTTTCAGATTGAATTTCCTTCTTCTAAAATTTGAGATAATTCAGCACTTATAGTTTTGTTGTGATCTTCCAGTAGAGGGAAAGCTAAATGTTTGATAATACCTAGACATAACTGACACACACACACACACAAAATGACAGATATCATTCTTTTCTATAATCTGTGTAGGAAGAGAAGGAAGACATATATAAGGGAGGAGGTAGAAATTATAGTGAATATTCAAGAGCAATGGGATTTGGGTCAAAATTTAAAGAGAAAAAATTTCAAAGACTATCAGTTGAAGGCAGAGAATAGAAGAGTAATGAGGTCACCAGAATAAATACAATCTGACAATTGGTGCCCTGATTCTGCAACTGGGGCCATACCAGAACCACCCGGGTTTACTGGTTTTGACCAGTAGTGTTACAGAATAAAAGCAAGGGATGGTAGGGAATTTCCTAGGGGTCCAGTGGTTAGGACTCTGCGTTTTCACTGCAGAGGGTGTGAATTCAATCCCTGGTCAAGGAACTAAGATCCTGCAAGCCATGCAGTACAGCTGGGAAAAAAAAAAATCACAAGGGATAGTTCAAGATGAAACCAGTTAGTCATAGACTAGACTGAAAAATTAAATAAAGTTCTCCAGAGCTATTTTGGTAGAGGAGCCACAAAGGGAAAGAACATAGATAGATGGACTGGCTCATGTTTCCAGGAGTTAAACAGCTGGCAATTGAGTCAAAGAAGAATTTGGGGAAAGGAGGAAGACTTTTTTTTTAACTCCTTGTAAAAGATGAGCAGGCTGAAGAGAGACATATGTGTGCATGGAATGAAATAAGAACTCTGAGATGGCATGAAGAGGAGGTGAATACTTCACACTTCTTTCTACTTTCATTCCAGTGGAACACCTTCTCTCATGGCTTTAGGAAACCATAGCACCATTACAGAACCTCCTAACCCTGATAGGGAATCTGATGATGATGACTGTCATCAGGATGGAATCATACCTCCATTCACCCATGTACTTCTTCCTCAGTCACCTCTCTTTCCTGGATCTTTGTTTAACTTCAGTCACTGTGCCCAAGATGCTAGAGAATCTCCCGTCTCAGAAGAAATCAATTTCAGTAGAAGGTTGCCTTGCCCAGGCTTTTTTTGTGTTTTCCATGGCAGGGACGGAAATCTTCATGCTCTCTGTCATGGCTTATGACCACTACACTGCCATCTGTCACCCTTTGCTCTATGGCCAGCTGATGAGTAAACAGCTATGTTTGCATGTGATCTAGTATGGCTCTCCTGGAAACTGGGCTTTCTGGATGCTCTCATTAACACCCTCATGACTTTGAGCTTGGACTTCTGTGGGGCACATGTCATGCCTCACTTCAGCTGTGAGCTGCCATCTCTATTCTCTCTCTTGCTCTGATATCTCCATCAACTTTTCAGTCCTGGGGTTCTCCACCATTGTGCATGCTTCTGGAACTTTACTCCTGGTCTTCTTCTCATATACCCGCATTGTCTCCACCATCCTGAACATCAGCTCCACTGCAGGCAGAAGGAAGGCCTTCTCTACCTGTTCTTCCCACCTCACTGCAGTGAGCTTCTTCTATGGATCTGCTTTTCTTCGCTATCTCATGCCAACCTTAAGTTCCCTGCTGGAGTTGACTTTTTCCCTGCAGTACAGTGTGGTCACTCCCCTAGTGAATCCCCTTGACTACAGCCTGAAGAACAAGGAAGTAAAAGAATCTTCTGAAAAGAATGTGGCAAAAAGGTTTATAGCATTTCAGACAGCAGAGAACAGGTAGGGAATGACTGGGAAATGCAAAAGCATCTCATCAGATGTTTGAATAACAAGTTGAGGAAAACTTTTCTTAGTTCATAACAGATATGACAAAATATCTTACAAGAACCTGTTTCATTTGAAATTATTGAGAAAATCCAAGAGCTACTTGCTGTTTTTGTTCAGTCAATTTGCTCAGGGACAAAGCAATGGATCAGTTAATTATTTCAGTCCAGGAGATTGAGATAATTTGGTACAGATTAATTCTCTTTTTTATTTATGAAATATTCCCATTGAGATTAGCACTGAGAAAATTGTCTAGAACCTGAATTCTTATCTGAATCTGAGATTTATAGGGGGAGTTTTACTAGAAATAAAAGAGGCAAGGTCACTGATAATAAAGAGTCATAAATTTTAGACTCAGGGTTGGGATTGAGCTTAAATTGGAGAGGGATTTGGAGAAAATATAGAAGCCAGGAATTACTGAGAGAGGGGGTATGCTATTAAAGCTAAGCAGATGTTACCCATTCTCTGTACCTTTCCTGGCACCTTTGACTGGTGGCAAAATGGAAGGAATCCACTCTGAGGATGGCTCAGCCCTGCTGTCTCACTGGGGGCACCACTGTTAGGTGCTGAGGAAGCACTGAGGCCAGGTGGCAGGCCATGAGCATGGAAAAGTGCCGCTGATGCTGGGAGTACTGAAGGGACGCTACCTTTCCTCCATCAGAACCATATTAGCTGTCTCTTTTAGTTTCTGCCCATACTTCTTCTTACTGGCTGAGGCTAATCAGAAGCCAGCAGTAATAGAAATGTGCTTGGGAAATGTCCTCTGTAGCGGTCTAGTCCTAGTAATATAAAACCAAGTATACAAGACAAGCGTGGGATTGAGAGCTAACAGAAAGCTACCTAGTGTACCAAATAATCGTGTATATATGATCCGCTTCAGGCAAAAGAGAGAGAGAGAACATGAGCAAGAGAGAATGAGAGGGAAGACAGTTTAACCAGATGAGAGAACATGAGCCAGAATGGAGAATGGTAATAATAAGGGGAAATTAAAGAAAGAGAATTTTCCACAGTTTATTGTGATCCACACAGTCAAAGGCTTTGGCATAGTCTATAAAGCAGAAATAGATGTTTTTTCTGGAACTCTCTTGCTTTTTCCATGATCCAGTGGATGTTTGCAATTTGATCTCTGGTTCCTCTGCCTTTTCTAAAATCAGCTTGTACATCAGGAAGTTCACAGTTCACATATTGCTAAAGCCTGGCTTGGAGAATTTTGAGCATTACTTTACTAGTGTGTGAGATGAGTGCAATTGTGCGGTAGTTTGAGCATTCTTTGGCATTGCCTTTCTTTGGGATTGGGATGAAAACTGACTTTTTCCAGTCCTGTGGCCACTGCTGAGTTTTCCAAATTTGCTGGCATATTGAGTGCAGCACTTTCACAGCACCATCTTTCAGGATTTGAAATAGCTCAACTGGAATTCCATCACCTCCACTAGCTTTGTTCGTAGTGATGCTTCCTAAGGCCCACTTGACTTCACATTCCAGGATGTCTGGCTCTAGATCAGTGATCACACCATTGTGATTATCTTGGTCGTGAAGATCTTTTTTGTACAGTTCTTCTGTGTATTCTTGCCACCTCTTCTTAATATCTTCTGCTTCTGTTAGGTCCATACCATTTCTGTCTTTTATCGAGCTCATCTTTGCATGAAATGTCCCCTTGGTATCTCTATTTTTCTTGAAGAGATCTCTAGTCTTTCCCATTCTGTTGTTTTCCTCTATTTCTTTGCATTGATCGCTGAAAAAGTCTTTCTTATCTCTTCTTGCTATTCTTTGGAATTCTGCATTCAGATGCTTATATCTTTCCTTTTCTCCTTTGCTTTTTGCTTCTCTTCTTTTCACAGCTATTTGTGAGGCCTCCCTAGACAGCAATTTTGCTATGCTTTTGAACTGTGGTGTTGGAGAAGACTCTTGAGAGTCCCTTGGACTGCAAGGAGATCCAACCAGTCCATTCTGAAGGAGATCAGCCCTGGGATTTCTTTGGAAGGACTGATGCTAAAGCTGAAACTCCAGTACTTTGGCCACCTCATGTGAAGAGTTGACTCATTGGAAAAGCCTCTGATGCTGGGAGGGATTGGGGGCAGGAGGAAAAGGGGACGACAGAGGATGAGATGGCTGGATGGCATCACCAACTCGATGGACATGAGTCTGAGTGAACTCTGGGAGATGGTGATGGACAGGGAGTCCTGGCGTGCTGCGATTCATGGGGTCGCAAAGAGTCGGACACGACTGAGCGAGTGAACTGAACTGAAAGAAAGATAAGTCTTCAGTAAGGGTCAGAAGAATGAGGAAGAGGGACACTCATGAGAGACAGGAATTGGAAACCCAGGTCTACACATGCACTGGCACGCTTATGTGGCCTGAGGAATTTATTGCATGAATAAACAAAGAGGACATTACGGGAGGAAGGAATTCTTCCTCCTCTATGCTCAAGCAAAATATGGTCCGAAGGGGTCAATGATTCTTTCTTCCAACACTGGAATCCTAAGACACTTTCAAGGAACCTTGATGAAGTGGCTTGTTTTGGTGGCCTCCTCCTTTCTTTTTTGTAGCCCTACCACTATGATTTTTCCAGTAGTCATGTATGGATGTGACAGTTGGACTGTGAAGAAAGCTGATCACCAAAGAATTGATGCTTTTGAACTGTGGTGTTGGAGAAGACTCTTGAGAGTCCCTTGGACTGCAAGGAGATCCAACCAGTCCATTCTGAAGGAGATCAGCCCTGGGTGTTCTTTGGAAGGACTGATGCTAAAGCTGAAACTCAAGTACTTTGGCCACCTCATGCGAAGAGTTGACTCATTGGAAAAGCCTCTGATGCTGGGAGGGATTGGGGGCAGGAGCAGAAGGGGACGACAGAAGATGAGATGGCTGGATGGCATCGCTGACTCGATGGACATGAGTTTGTGTGAACTCTGGGAGTTGGTGATGGACAGGGAGGCCTGGCGCGTTGCAATTCATGGGGTCACAAAGCATCAGACACGACTGAGCAACTGAACTGAACTGAACCATCCCATGATATCTCTGTTTCCACCTAGCCTCTCAAAAGACCTCACCAAGATTTGGGAAATGACCCAAATTCACATAAATCCTTTTTTCTAAAGAAGATGTAGATTTAAAAATTTTGTTTCTAATCTAGAGAGACAGTCATTTGGGGAAACAAAACTGCATTTATAAAATTTCAAAGTTTCACATATGTTTCAGACTTTTCCTACAATTATGGCATATTGCATGCATAGTTTTCCTATTTTACCTTCCGTGATGATTTAAGGGATTTTAAGTTTTCCTTCTCAATTTACCTTTTAAAGGAATTATTTTAGGAAAGATTTATTACGTGTTACATAGCAATACGTGATTCACCGAAGTTTTATATTTTAAAGATTCTTATTTTTACTATTTCTCTTTTTCATACATTTTTATATAAGAAGAATTTATGAAACAAGTTAGCACCTGCTAGTTTTTCTTCCCATTTCTCATCATAAAAATGAAAATATGAAATAGATGCTGTGAAATAATTTCTATTTTATTCGTCATTAAATATTTCCAAAAATATTTGAAGCCAGAGTTTTTTCTTTCCTTCCTTCTATCCATCTATCCTTCCTTTCTTCCTTATTTCCTGTTTTTCTTTTTTTCCCTTCCTTTAAAACCCTACATGATATCTAGACTTATTATGGTGAACAGTAGCTAGACTTATCATGGTGATCATTTTGAAATGCACAGAAATATCAACTCACTATTGAGAGAGTCATTTCCTAGACAGGTTGGTAAGAAGTCCAGGGGTCCCCCAAGGAGAGAGGGGTCTGGAGTTCTCAAGGAGGAAGAAAGGACAAACTTTTTTGTCCCTCTACATTCCTTAGGATTATATAACATAATGTATCCTGCTTGAGGATACATGTTTCCAGTCTCTGGAAAAAACCTTCTGACTAATCCTGTTATCTTAAGGTGTAAATTATGGGAGTAGGTCTAGTGAGGTCTTTACAACCTCCAGACATTCTTTTGATTCACTGTAATAACTAATTAGAGAGTATATAACTCCATGGCTAATGTTAGCAAGGGGGTACTCTTTCTGCCCCCTTCTGATGCCTATGTCAGAAGTTTTCTCTATCTCCTTTATACTTTAATAAAACTGTATTACACAAAAGCTCTGAGCAATCAAGCCTCATCTCTGGCCCCAGATTGAATTCCTCTCCTCTGGAGGCCAAGAATCCCGGTGTCTTTGCGTGGTCCAACAACAACCTTTCACTATGTTGTGTACCAGGAAAGAATACAGTGTTGTAGGTCAATTATACTTCGAAAACAAACATGCAAACAAACGAACTCATAGAAAAAGAAATCAGATTTGTGGTTACCAGAAGTGGGGGTAAAGAAAGGGGGAACAGGATGAAGGTCGTCAAAAGTACAAACTTTCAGTTAACAGATATGTGAGTAATAGAGATGTAATATACACCATGGTTAATATAGTTAACACTGTGGCACATTATATATGAAAGTTGTTAGAGTAAATCCTAAGAGTTCTCATCACAAGGAAAATTTTTTTTCCATTTTTATTGTTGAGATGATGAGAGGTTCACTAAACTTATTGTGGTAATCATTTCATGATGTATGTAAGTCAAATCATAATACCGTACTCAAAATTATACAGGGCTGTAGGTCAATTATATCTCAATAAAACTGTAATTTTAAATAATAATATTAAATAAATAAATAAATAAAAATAGTAAAAAAAAAAAAAAAGAAAGAAATGAAGGAAGGAGAAAGAAAGAAGAGACAAAACAAAAAAGGAGAAAGAAATAAGAGCAAAAGCAAAGGATGTCACCTCACAGAATTTAAGAAATAATAACCCTTTTTGGATGGTATGTAATGATTGGTTGATACATGTACATCTTTTACTTTATTTTATTTTATTATTAGTTTTCTTTTTATTAAAATGGTATTATAAACCCTCCATGATCCCACAATTTACACAAATAACTAAAATATTGTGAATAACATGCGTTTATCAATGACTTCTCCCCATCTCATTGCCAAATATTTCACATCTTGTTTTAACATAACAAAATAAAGAACAATTTTATTATATTAGTGTAATTTTGGTTTTCTATTTTTAACTATTTACGTCTTAACCATTTCTTCTTGAAACTCAAATATCTTTGGGGGATTGTTTGCCTTTCTCCCTCAAGTATACTCTACATTAAGCAGATACCAGTAAAGCAATTATCCTTCAATTAAAAATAATAATAAAATATATATATATGCTATAATAAGAAAACAAAACAAAAAGCAGACACCAGTTCAGTTCAGTCGCTTAGTTGTGTCCGACTCTTTGCGACCCCATGAATTGCAGCACGTCAGGCCTCCCTGTCCATCACCAACTCCTGGAGCTCACTCAAACTCACGTCCATCGAGTCGGTGATGCCATCCAGCCATCTCATCCTCTGTCGTCCCCTTCTGCTCCTGCCCCCAATCCCTCCCAGCATCAGAGTCTTTTCCAATGAGTCAACTTCTGCATGAGGTGGCCAAAGTATTAGGGTTTCAGCTTTAGCATCAGTCCTTCCAAAGAACACCCAGGACTGATCTCCTTTAGGATGGAGTGGTTGGATCTCCTTGCAGTCCAAGGGACTCTCAAGAGTCTTCTCCAACACCACAGTCCAAAAGCATCAATTCTTTAGTGCTCAGCTTTCTTCACAGACCAACTCTCACATCCATACATGACCACTGGAAAAACCATATCACTCAAAAAAGCAGACACTCATCTCGAAATATGTGAGACTGACAATAGACTTCTTCACAGAAATTCTTCATATTCCCCTCCAGTCTCAGTACATTACATACAACCTACTGGAGTCACAAGGAAAGTTTCTTCAGAAGTATAGGATGCACACAAGGGTCAGACCTCCACTTCCTGTGGTGTCTTCTAAAGCTATGTTCATATTCTTACCTCAAGAAATCTAAAAGCCTGCCCCATGTTTCAATACCCATTCACCTCCCCAACTCAGTAAGTAGCCACCATTCTTTCCTGTTGTTGGATGATTCATCTTGATAAAACAGAGATAACCTAAAACAGGGAATCTCCCCTACATATGTCTATCTCCCATATAAGTGAAGGGTAAGAAAAGAAGATGAGAATGTAAAGAGAGGTAAAGTCACTAGAAACATGTAATTGCTTTCTCTGCTTGGGCATCAATTAGGGAAACAGATGATAGGTTTTTAAATCCATAACTTTCCTCATTCATATATTATTATTGTCTTGTTCTTAGCAAAAGAAATAAGAATGTATGCGAGACAGCAAAAGAGACACAGATGTATAGAACAGTCTTTTGGACTCTGTGGGAGAGGGAGGAGGGGGATGATTTGGGAGAATGGCATTAAAACATGTATAATATCATATAAGAAACAAATTGCCAGTCCAGGTTCGATGCAGGATACAGGAAGCTTGGGGCTGGTGCACTGGGATGACCCAGGGGGATGGTATGGGGAGGGAGGTGGGAGGGGGGTTCAGGATGGGGAACACATGTACACCCGTGGCGGATGCCTGTTGATGTATGGCAAAACCAATACAGTATTGTAAAGTAAAAAAATAAAGAAAAAGGAAAATAAAAAAAAAGAATTAAGCAAATTAATATTTACTGAGCTGTTACTAAGAGTCAGGTATGATACATGAAATTTTATACACTTCATACTTACATGATAATCACTCCTCTACAATTTTGATAATTTCATTTTCTTGCAACTTATCAGTTTTATAAAACTATTTAATATTATTGTTTCTCTGATTATAAAACAATGCACTTTTATTCTGAAAAATACAAAAACATTTTAAAAGGATAAAAAATCAAAGTTACCCATAATCCTAAAGTGTTGTCTGTGGCTCTTTATTTGGTATCCAAGAAGGCACAAAATAAAAATACTCTCCTCCTTGGATACATATAGAAATATTTGCAGATATGTATGCAAACACCACTTAATACACAAATGGTTTTTTTTGTTGTTGCTGTTCTGTCAACTCAAAGGGCCTGAAAGTAACAACACATTAGCAAGGAGCATAACTCAGTGCCTAGTGCTTGTTTCTAATACCTGTCCACACTGGCAGCCCACTCCAGTGTTCTTGCCTGGAGAATCCATGGACAGAGGAGCCTGGCAGGCTACGATCTAAGGGGTCGCAAGAGTCAGACACGACTGAGCGACTAACCACACAGCACCCTACAATAAAAGGAAACAGAGCTCCATGAGAACTGATTGATTCCAAGCCTGGGGCAGAGAAAATACAATATGAACCTGAAGCATCCTGTGTGACAGAAAGTAAGGAAGTACTTTTTTCAAAGCCCATAATGATGGAGTATATAAGAGAGACACAGAAGCCAAAATTATTTATAATTGCCAAGATATGAAAGCAACATAAACATCTAACAACAGATGAATGGATAAAGAAGATGTAGTGTATATATATATGTATATATATGCAATGGAATACTACTCTACCATAAAAAAGAATGGAATTTTGCCATTTGCAGCAACACAGATGGACTTGGAGGGCATTATGCTAAGCTAAATAGATTAGACAGACATTTACATGTGGAATCTAAAAAATACTAGTGAATACAACGAAAAAGAAGCAGACTCACAGATATAGAGAACAAACCTGCAGTTACCAATTCAGGGGAGGGGAGAGGCAATGAGGAGTTGGGGTGGGAGACACAAACCACTGAGTGTAAGACAGGCTCAAGGATGTACTATACAACACAAGGAATATAGCTTCTATTTTTTAATAACTATAAATGGAAAGTAAACTTTAATACTGTATAAAATTTAGAAAAAAAATTTAAAGAAAATCTATTGCCTTTCCCACACTAAAAATGAACTATCACAAAGAGAGATTAAAAAACAATTCCATCAAAAGATTACAATACTTAGAGTAAATCTCACTGAGAGGTAAAAGACTTATACTCTCAAAACTATAAGATATTGATGAAATAAACTGAAGATGACACAAATGAAAAGATGTGTCCATGTACTATAAGAATTAATATTGTTAAAATGAGTATAATAATCAAGCAATCTACAGATTCAGTGCTGCTGCTGCTGCTAAGTCACTTCAGTCGTGTCCGACTCTGTGCGACCCCAGAGACGGCAGCCCACCAGGCTCCCCCGTCCCTGGGATTCTCCAGGCAAGAACACTGGAGTGGGTTGCCATTTCCTTCTCCAATGCATGAAAGTGAAAAGTGAAAGTGAAGTCGCTCAGTCGTGTCCGACTCTTAATGACCCCATGGACTGCAGCCTACTAGGCTCTTCTGCTCATGGGATTTTCCAGGCAAGAGTACTGGAGTGGGTTGTCATTGCCTTCTCCAACAGATTCAGTGCAATCCCTATCAAATACCAATGGCACTTTTCTGGAACTAGAACAAATAATTCTAACATTTGTATGGAGATACAAAATCCCCCAAAATCAAAGCAATATATTGAGAAATAAAGACAAAGCTGGATGTATCACACTCCCTGATTTCAGCCTGTACTATAAAGCTACATTAATCAAAACAGAACAGTATTGGCATAAAAATAGATACATGTATCAATAGAACAGAATTGCTGTTGTTCAGTCACTAAGTCATGTCTGACTCTTTGTGAACCCATGCACTGCATCATGCCAAGCTTACCTGAACAGAATAGATAACATAGAAATGGTGTTTTCATGGTCAGATAAATGGAAACCCACTCCAGTATTCTTGCCTGGGAAATTTCATGGACAAAGGAGTCTGACAGGCTACAGTTCATGGGGTCACAAGAGTTGCACACAATTTAGCAACTAAACCAACTAAGCAAAGCTACCAAAAGGAGGCAAAAACATACATGGGGGAAGGAAACCTCTTTAATAAATAGTGTTGAGAAAACTGGACAGTTCATTTCAGTCACTTGGTCGTGTCTGACTCTTTGCGACCCCATTAACTGCAGCACGCCGGGCCACCCTGTCCATCACCAACTCCCGGAGTCCACCCAAACCCATGTCCATTGAGTCAGTGATGCCATCCAACCATCTCATCCTCTGTTGTCCCCTTCCCCTCCTGCCTTCAATCTTTCGCAGCATCAGGGTCTTTTCAAATGAGTCAGCTCTTCGCATCAGGTGGCCAAAGTATTGGAGTTTCAGCTTCAACATCAGTCCTTCCAATGAACACCCAGGACTGATCTCCTTTAGGATGGACCAGTCGGATCTCCTTGCAGTCCAAGGGACTCTCAAGAGTCTTCTCCAACACCACAGTTCAAAAGCATCAATTCTTCAGTGCTCAGCTTTCTTTATAGTCCAACTCTCACATCCATATGTGACCACTGGGAAAACCATAGCCTTGACTAGATGGACCGTTGTTGACAAAGTAATGTCTCTGCTTTTTAATATGCTGTCTAGGTTGGTCATAACTTTCCTTCCAAGGAGTAAGCATCTTTTAATTTCCTGGCTGAAATCACCATCTGCAGTGATTTTGGAGCCCCAAAAAATAAAGTCAGCCACTGTTTCCACTGTTTCGCCATCTATTTGCCATGAAGTGATGGAATCAGAGGCCATGATTTTAGTTTTCTGAATGTTAAGCTTTAAGCCAACTTTTTTACTCTCCTCTTTCACTTGTATGCAAAAGAGTCAAACTCAAATATTTCTCCATATAATACACAAAACACTCAAAATGAGTTTAAAATGTAAGACCCGAGACCATAAAACTCCCAGAAAAAAATATAGACAGTTAGGCAGTAGATACTTTGATATCAGTCTAAGCAATATTTTTTTTGATCCATATCCTCAGGCAAGGTTTAAAAGCAAAAATAAACAAATGAGACTATATCAAACTAAAAAAAGCTTTTGAACAGCAAACGATATCATCAACAAAATGAAAAATCAGCCTACTGAATGAGAGAAAAGTGAAAGTAAAAGGCACTCAGTCGTGTCCAACTCTTTGCAACTCCAAATCCATGGAGTTCTCCAGGCCAGAATACTGGAGTAGGTAGCCTTTTGCTTCTCCAGGGGTCTTCCCAACCCAGGGATCGAACCCAGGTCTCCCACACTGCAGGCAGATTCTTTACCAGCTAAGCCATAAGGGAAGCCCTGAGTGAGAGAAGATATTTGCAAATGATAGCCCTGATAAGGAGCTGATATCTAAAATATACAAAGGACTCATACAAGTCAACTTCAAAAAATAAAACACTCTCATTATAAAATGGGCTAAAGACCTGAATGGAAATTTTTCCAAAGAACACATCCAGATGGCCAACAGATAAATGAGAACATGTTCAACATCACTAATCACCAGGGAAATGCAAACCAAAACCACAATGAGATATCACTTCACACCTGTCAAAACAGCTATTATCAAAAGCAACAAATACTAAGTACTAGCAATAACATGGAGATAAAGGGAACTCTCATGCACTGTTAGTGGGAATATAAATTGGTATAGCCACTGTGGAAAACAGTATAAAGATTCCTCCAAAGTTAAAAATAAGAATATCATATAATTCAGAAATTCTACTTCTGGGTATTTTTCTGAAGAAATCAAAAACACTAATTCAAAAAGATATATGCACCCTTATGTTCATTGCAGCACTATTTATAATAGCCAAATATGGAAGCAACCTAAGTGTCTATGTATAGATAAATGGATAAAGAAAATAAATAGATTCCACATAAATTGGAATATTGTATGTGTGTGTACTAAAGGTACTCATGAAAGAATTTGAGGAAGATGCAAATAAATGATCAGACATCCCATGTTCATGGATTAGAAAAAACTAATATTGTTAAATGTCCATACTACCCAAAGACATCTACACTTTTGGTCTCTATCCAAATTCCAAAGCATCTTTCAAAAGAATAGACTTCTTATGGTAAAATTCATATGCAACTATAAAAGATCCTAAGTAGTCAAAGCAATCATGAGAAAGAAAAATGGCTGAAAGCATCACATTTCCTGATCTCAAGCTATAGTACACAGTTATAGTAGTCAAAAGAGTACCATATTGACATAAACATAGACACATAGACCAATGGAACAGAATGGAGAGTCAAGAAATAAATTCACACATCCAGAGCCAGTTAATCTTTTACAAGGGCCCCAAGAAAACACAATAGGGAAAGGACAGTCTCTTAAATAAATGGTGCTGGGAAAACTAGATATCAACATGCAAAAGAATACACCACTCAAATCCTATCTTACACCACTCAAAAAAGCCAACTCAAAGTGGATTCCGGACTTCAGTTCTTTCATTTGGTCTTGGCAATGATTTTTGAGTATGACTCCAAAAACACAAACAATATAAACAAAAATAAACAAATGTGACTACATCAAACTTCAAAGCTTCTGCATGTCAAAGGAAACAATCAACAAAAAAGAAAAGGAAACCTTCAGAATTGAAGAATATATCTGAAAAACATATATCTGATATATGGCTGATATTCAAAATAGGTAAGTCGCTTATCCAGCTCAATAACAAAATATATAATAATAATAATACAATTCTTAAAATGAGCAAAGTACCTGAGCAGACATCTTTCCAAAGAAGACATCCAAATAGCCAACCAGGACATGAAAAGATATTCAACATCACTAATCATCAGGAAAATGCAAATCAAAATCATGAGAGATGCAAGCCTTCACTTATATGATTAATTAGCTCTGGGGATCTGATACACAGCATGGTAACTATAGTTAGAACTTGAAAACTGCTGAGAGTAGACCTTAAGCATTTTCACCACACATATACACAATGCAAAAAAGGATAACTATGTGAAGTAATGGATGTGCAATTAACCTGATTGTGGTAACCATTTCATAAAGCATTCATATGTCAAATCACATTATATATTTTAAATATATAAAACTTTTAAAATTATCATTCAATAAAGCTGAAAAGGAAGGGAGAGAGGGAGGGAAGGATGGAGTGGAGGAACAGAGGAAAAGAAAAACCACCAGACACACAAGGCTTCTCACCCAAGAATTTCCAAAAAGATTTCAAAGTCAAGACAAAAGGCCAATATCTGAGGGAATCTCCTGTGGTTCTTACAAAGTGCAACTTCCCTAATTAATTCACATAATTTGGGCTTCAGGCTCTAACTCTAGGGAATAAAGGGCATTGGTCCACCTTTCTCTTAATTCTCCAGCTCAGTCCACCAATAAACTAACTGCTTGAGCTGTACCTGCTTTTCTGAGAGTTTAAAGCTGAGATTCACTCTCGTGCCTCTTAGGTAGGTCAACAATATTTATAATCACAGAGGAAACTAAATGAGATTCCCTGGAGCTGGGCCTGAGACCATCTGAGAGTGACCTCTCACCAAATTCTACTTACTGAGGACTCGAGAATCTTTTCACTGTGGCCAATGGAGAAGCTGATGACAAAGACTCCAGGACTGTCCAGATCTAGAATATTCTGTCTTCCTGTCCTCACTGTGACTCTCAACTGGAAAAATAAGAGTTGTTGTTTTCCTAGAGTTATTTTTACGGAAGTATTGGTTCTTACAACCCCAGTTAAGTTCCACTACCAGGAAATGGCAATGTTACAAAACGTCTTCTGTGGCAGGACAGTACAGGAGTGTGGTAATATTTTCTATGAGTTTTCAGAAAGTGTTCCCCAAATGTGTTCCAGGCACTTCAAAGTTTTATTAACATCTCTTTGACAGACCTTCTCTGTCTGAATCTCTAAGACATTCCTTTACACTTTCTCACTTTACTTTCCACTTAATAGAAAGTAAACCTTTGCATTTCAAAACTCCCTAAACTGTATATTTCTTCTTATGTTCTAGTGGGATTTTGTCCTCAAGTTCTCTGACTAGATGATGAGAAGGTCCATATTTACTCAGTGAATAACATTAATCACTGGGAAAGAAGACTCCTTGAATTTTGGCAGAAAATACTTGTACCCTAAAGTATGCCTCCTTTTCCCATGTCCTTAATTCTATAATGTGCACAGAATTCATTTTTCTGTTATTATTACCCATTCCCAGTCTAATCTCTCATCCATGCTAAAATAATTGAAGAACAGCAGGAGACCTATTTATAAGATTTCATTCTGGTCGCCAGGACCCTCCTATAAGAACTAAACCATTTCAGCTTCCTCTCCTCGCTTAACTGTTCATTAATTCATTTAGTATCTCAACATTCTCTGAATAAGTACACCAAGACAACTATCAGACATCTATTGAACTGTCTCATATTCTGATTATTGAGCCTTAACTACTTGTCACATTAGAAAGCACTGATGGTCTCACTAGACCTAAAGTTTTGATACTTGATAACTGTCTCAATGTGCTAGTCTTTCCAAAATTGCTTGATTTTACTTTAGACACATACATACTCCATTAAAAGCAATCTCTGATGTTGAAACTTCATAGAAAGGAAGACGGTGATTTTTTTTAGGATGATACTTGAATTCAGGTCTATTATTTCACTTTATACAGTCTTATAGCTCAGCTGGTAAAGAATCCGCCAGCAATACAGGAGACCCTGGTTCCATTTCTTGGTCAGGAAGATTCCCTGGAGAAGAGATAGGCTACCCACTCCAGTATTCTTGGGCTTCTCTGGTGGCTCAACTGGTAGAGAATCTGCCCATAATGCCGGAGACCTGGATTCAATCCCTGAGTTGGGAAGATCCCTTGGAGAAGGGAAGAGCTACCCACTCCAGTATTCTGGACTGGAGAATTCCATGGACTCTATATCCATGGGGTTGCAAAGAGTTGGACACGACTGAGAAACTTTCACTTTCATTTCACTTTCCTTAAGATGGTTTCTGGTGTGGGGGGGAGTATGGGATGATGAATTCCTGTTTTTATTTTGAGTGTTCAAGGAAAATTGGTAAGGTAAACAGTTTGGGGGGATCCCTTGGGCTTCTCTTTTCTAGCTCTGCCTTCTCCGGAATTATCTCATGACCTCCCTATACTCACACCCATTTTTAGATCTGGAACTACTCACTCAAACTTTGGGCTGAATTAAATTCACTGTGTTTCTTCTTGGAGGTAAGTGAGAAGATCTTGATATTAATAACTTGCCATTTCTTTAAAAATTAACATGTAGATGTTGTCCGTCCTTAAAAGAAGGTTAGTAAAGAGTTTTGTGCTTGGGGCCTGGAGTGAGATGGGTCATGAATTTACATAATGTAGCTGTCTCACTGATAAACTGTGGTACTTCCACTTTAGGATAGAAGTTCTCAGGTTTTGGATCCATAATCAAAACTTATTTAAAATTCTCTGAAGAATCTAGAGTGTTTTCAAGCTAGGGCTTGGTCCTTATGGTCAAATCTATATTACAAAGTAAATAGGGAAGAATTGGACCAGCTTCTATGATGAATTTTTATACTTAATCCTAAATTCTTAAATTTTCACATTCTTGAAAAGGATGACTTTTGTTCACTGTATTATTTTGTTTGTACAAAATCCAGAGAAGTTCTTTACTTTCAAAAGTATTTTTACAAACTCAGATAAAACTGACTTTTACAGGTTCTTCATTGATGAATTGTCATTATTTTGGGTCAACTCCTTGGATAACAGATCACATGCTGGACAAAACTCATAGGTGATTCAGATATACATATTCTAAATAAGGGCCCAGATTTTGGGAGTTATATGAGTCCTTGATAGGCACAGTAACAGGGATAGGGTAGTATGCAATAGCAAGTTCAAGGACTGGGAAATTTACCTTCTGAGCAGGATCATACCTTTTATTGCAAGTCACAAAAAAGATACCAAAATTAGATTTGTCTGGTAGACACCAAAGCTAGAGATCCCAGGAATGATTCAGAGTTTAAGAGGTAGAGTTACTCTAATAGACAGCAAAGCAGACATGAGAGCCCCAGTAAAGACTGAATCTGAACATACAACTACATATCAGGATTCTATCTGACGATGAGAAAAAAGGCTAGAAGGATTGATCACCTTGAATAATGGAGAATAGTCTCTCAGGTAGGTGCATTCATACAGCAATTTAACAAGATTTACAAAAAAAAAAAAAAAGAAAGAAAATGGTAATAGGATCATATATATTGGTTATTACCTTAAATGTAAATAGATTAAATGCACCAAGCAAAAGACACAGACTGACTGGGTGAATACAAAAACATACATGCAGACTTGTCTTCAACTGCATGTATAACACAGTACCTTAGAGTGAACAGACTCAAAACTACTTATTAAATAACATGAATGGAGGGCTTCCTTAATATCTCAGTTGGTAAAGAACCCACCTTCAATGCAGGAGACCCTGGTTCAATTCCTGGGTTGGGAAGATCCACTGGAGAAGGGAACAGCTACCCACTTCAGTTCTGGCCTGGAGAATTCCATGGACTGTATAGTCCACAGGGTTGCAAAGAGTCAGACACGACTGAGTGACTTTCACTTTTGATGGATGGATGGATGGATAGATAAATGGATGTTGCATGTTAAGCAAAGCATAATGTGATCCCTCTGAAGTAGGGGTCTGTGGGTGTTGATGATTTCAGAAAGAGATAAGCTCTTTGTCAGTCTATTATAGCAAAAGGAGATGAGAAATCTACCTCCTCCCTTTCTCTCCTAATTTCAGCCTCCCTTAACTCCTTTAACTCATTTCACAGGTAATTTAGGCTTAAATTATCTAACTTGTCTAGATCCCCACACTGATTAGTTCTTTGAACTACAACTTGAACATCTGGGCTTGGAAATAATCACCAAGAGTTTTTGCTACATAATCTGTCCAGTTTTCTTAATTTTTGTCTTTATTTAACAATAATTGATTGCAGGTTCATTACATTTTGATCTGTGTGTGTGTGTGTGTGTGTGACTTTAGGCATAGAAACTAACAGCCCAATTCCTGCCCTGTCATTGTAGAAACTGCACTCTCATTGTAGAGACAAAAATGACACACATATCACTCAGTGATGAAGATTTTAATACAGATGATGGAAAAACTTACAGTGTGTTGATGAATTGTTATATATCAAAGGGAAACAGACAAGGTTTTAAGTCCCTGGACTAGAAAGAGGTAAATTAGAATCTTGAATTTGCTTATTTATCTTTATTTTCCTCATTTGAAAAATGAGGAATTAGGGGTTAATAATTATTTCCACAGAGGTTTAAGTGAGAAATGAGCAGGAACTGATCAAAGAAGAACTCATGGAACAAGTGCACCACAAAATATATCAGCTTGAACCAAGTCAGAGAGAAAAAGGAAGGTTCACAGGGTGATCAGAAACAAGCAAAGCTATCTGACCTCAGCAGTGGGGCATCAAGAGAATCCATAGGTCATTAATGCTTTGAAATGCAACTAAAGAGTTTGGCCTGTTCTCTAAGTAAGTGGTATAGAAGAAAAGCCTTTGCTTAACAACCAAATGAAGCAGATTTAAATCCTTGCTGTTGAAAGAACTAATCAGTGTGGGGATCTAGACAAGTTAGATAATATTGGGACTTAAATTTTCTCACCTGTGAAATGAGTTCACTCTCTTCTCTCACCATCCATCATACACACACAAACGGAATACATACACACAAACACACACCCCACAGTAGAAAACATGTGAAAGTCATTTGTATAAGATAAACTGCTACCCAAACTCAACATGCTCTTAATACCATTAATCAGTTAATGAATCTGTTTTAAATGGGCAGTAAAGACCAAGCAATAAAGGTGACTGGAGATCTGCACCTCTCCTGGATGTTTGTTGGAATCCCTAAAAGATGATGAGGAAAGCTGTGGAATACAAGGGCTCAGACGAAGAAGATGGCATAATATAGTCATAAAGGCAGTTCTCTGGTAGGCCTGTAGAGTGGATGATATCCTCACATTTCATCCTATTGGGAAAAATCTTGTGGGGCAGGTTCAGAGTTCACAGATGGCCCAGCAGAAAGCCAGGGAAAACAACTCCATAGAACCACTGAAGGCAGATATGAGGGCTCAGAAAATGAAGATCAGACCAGAGAAGAAGGAATATACAATTGTCTCTTGAACATCACAGGAGTTAGGGGCAGCAACCACCCTCACACCTTCCCACAAGTTGAAAACCTGAGTAATGTGATCTCTGCCTCAAAAGTCAATGACATTGAGCTAGGTCAAAGATATCTCTTGGTAAATGTCACATTGCACTTGAAAATAAGTGCATTATTTTTAAATATCTTTTGATATTGATCTCTAACCTAATTCTACAGTGATAATAGAATAGACTCTGTATGATTTCAATACCTTTAGATCATCAAATTTTTGCACCTAAAGTTTTGTCCCTGGATATGTTCCAGTGTCTCCTAGTTTGTAGTCTATGAGAACTTGAATAGAATTTGTATCCTACTGCTGTGTGAAAATTATGGGCTTCCCTGGTGGCTCAGACAGTAAAGAATCTGCCCACAATTCAGGAGACCTGGGTTTGATCCCCTGGTTGGGGAAAATTGTATAAATTTTAATTATGTTGAATTGGTTCACAGTGCTTTTCAGGTCTACTATATCCTTCTACTTCTCTGTATTCATTCTATTAGGTTTTGAGAGTTTGATATTGAAACTCCAACTAAAAATCTTATCTATTTTTTTAAAAATTGTAATATATAGTGAAACTATATGTAACTTTGTTCAGTATTTTCCGAGTCTCCTGTAAACGTGTTATCATATTTTCATAATTTAAAAAAATGACATTGATAAATGGTATACAATGGCAGGAGGCTAAAACAGTTAAATTAGAACTCAAGACTAGCTCTTTTGATTCCACATATTGTGATCTCTAATCTAACATAAATCTTTTCTTCATACTTAGTTAAAGATCTGTAAAATGAAAATGTAAGTACTATATTTAAAAATATAAATGGACTGCCATGATTCATACCCATGCTGTTCAAGGATCGACTCCGTAAGGAAAGAGAACAGAACAATGCCTTCTGGAAACTGCTGTAGAAAGAAGAAATTTCAGTCCTGTTCCTAATTTTTCTCTAAAGAACAGTGACCATAAATGGCCACAGGGAATCACAGCAGCATTAAGGAGTTCATCCTCCTCGGGCTGTCTGCCGACACCCACATCCAGGCTCTGCTCTTTGTCCTATTTCTGATGATTTACCTTCTGACTCTTCTGGGGAACCTGCTGATAATACTTGTGACCCATACAGATTCTACCCTCCATACACCCATGTACTTCTTCTTGAGCCATCTCTCCTTCCAAGACCTCTTCTATTCTTCAGTCACTGTACCCAAGATGCTTGAGAACCTCCTGTCTCAGAGGAAAGTCATCTCAGTAGAGGGATGCATGGCTCAGGTCTTCTTTGTGTTTGCCACCACCGGGATTGAGGCTTGCCTGCTCTCAGTGATGGCCTATGACCGCTATGCTGCCATCTGCCACCCTCTGCTCTACAGACAGGTGATGAGGAAACAGCTGTGTGTGAGGTTGGTGTGGGGCTCCTGGGTCGTGGCCTTTCTGGATGCACTCATCAACATTCTCCTGGCTTTGGATTTGGACTTCTGCGAGGTTCAAACCATCCACCACTACTCCTGTGAGTTGCCTTCCCTCTTCACCCTCTCCTGCTCTGATATCTCCACCAATGCCGCAATGCTGCTCTCCTCTGCCCTCCTGCATGCCATTGGGACCTGCCTCCTGATCTTCTTCTCTTACACCCGCATTGTCTCCACCATCCTGAGCATTAGCTCCACCACAGGCAGAAGCAAGGCCTTCTCCACCTGCTCCTCCCACCTCACTGCAGTGATCCTGTTCTATGGCTCAGCCATTCTTCGTTATCTCATGCCAACCTCAGGTTCGCCTCTGGAGTTGATCCTCTCCATACAGTACAGTGTAATCACCCCCCTGGTGAATCCTCTCATCTACAGCTTGAAGAACAAAGAGGTGAAAGCAGCTCTGAGAAGAACGATTCTAAAATATTTACAATGTCTCAGATAGCATGGAAGAGATAGACCATGAAGGGAGTGCAGAAGAGAACTGCAGCAAGAAATCTAAAGATTAACATTAAGAAGTTCCTGATTTCCTATTGTCACATGTAGCACTGTGCATTGCTGATTCTCCCTTCTTAAAATTATCAAGGTAAAGTATAGGAGTTACTTTCCTTGACATGGCTCAGAATCAATCCTACTCAAAGACAGAACATATGTCTGAGAAAAACCTGTTTCCTAGATTTAGTTAATGACAAGTCCCTTTATGAGTCACATTTTTGAAAATCATTCAAATTAGGATAAACCCTGAAATATTTTTTGTTCTCAATTTTGTGTTTGAATTGATGTGTCTGGGGTGAAGTTTTTTCCTAGGAATAAAAAATCCTGAACCTCTGAAAAAAGGAAAAACATAGACTTGGGCTTTATGGGGTGGAGCACAAGCCCATTATGGGGTAGTGCCTCCAGAGACAGGCATAAGTAGATAAATATGATCAACAGATGGGAGTTGCAATTTGCCAGGTATGCTCGGTGCAGGCTCATTCAGTCATGTCCCATTCTCTGCAACCCTATGGAGTATAGCCCACCAGGTTCCTCTGTCCGTGGGACTTTCCAGGCAAGAATACTGGAGTGGGTTGCCATTTCCTCCTCCAAAGCATCTTCCCAGACCCAAGTTTCAAACCCCAGTCTCCTTTGTCACCTGAACTGCAGGCAGATTCTTTACCACCGAGCCACCAGGGAAGGTATACTTGTTCTCTATTGCAGCCATAATAAATTATCAAAACTTTATCAAATTAAAATTATACCCATTAATACTGTACAGTTCTCTAGGTCAAAAATGTCAATGGATTCCACTGGGTTCTCTGTTTATCATCTTACAAGGCTGAAATCAAGGTGTTGGCAGGGCTGGGCTCTTACCTAGAAGCTCCAAGGAAGAATATGCTTCTAACTTCATTTAGATATTTGGCAGAATTCAGTTCCTTGAAACTGTAGGTTTGAGGTCGCCAAATCCTCGCTGCCTGTGGGATGAGGATTGCTTTCAATTTCAGAAGTCTCTTCACTTCTTACGTGGCAATCCCCATTTTCAAAACAGCCAGCATATATGGAGTACTTATGTGATGAACTGCTCTCCTTTCCTCTCTTCTACACCCGGAGATAATACTCTGCTTCAAAGGGGCTCCTGGGATGAGATTGGGACCACCTGTATAATCTTGTATTTTAGTTTTCTCATATTTTAAGATCAACTATTCTGGGACTTTAATTACATCTACAAAATCCCTTTGCAGCAGTTTCTAAATTAGTGTTTGATAACCAGAGAATGAGAACTTTGAGGGGCTATCTTTAGAATTCTTCCTTTCACACTAGTACATTTATAAATATGATACTTCTTTTTTTTTGAATTGGAAAAAGATATATTTAAATATATATAAGGACAATTCACTGAAGGAGAAATGCAAATATTATAAGCCAGTAATATAAACATAGATGGCCAACTTCAGAAGGAAATGGAAAAATGTGAAATAAAATGCCACTTCATACTTATCAGACTGGCAAAAATGTTAAAGTCTGAGAACATATGATAAGGAGATTGGGCAATAAGTATGTCAGCACAATAAGTATGGAGAATAATTTGTTTATGCCAATAATGATTTTGATATACATGTCCTACTACTAGTTATTTTGCTCCCAAGTGAAGGCAATGGCACTCCACTCCAGTACTCTTGCCTGGAAAATCCCACGGACCGGAGGAGCCTGGAAGGCTGCAGTCTGTGGGGTCGCTGAGGGTCGGACACGACTGAGCGACTTCACTTTCACTTTCACTTTATACACCCTAGACAACTGACTACCTACCCAACTTCACAAGGAGACATGTTGCAGCCATTTAAATGGTGCATCTCCACCACTCTGATTGTTTTTATGGACTATTGAGGAGTATTACCACAAAAGACCACCACCTATATCATTTTGATCACCATCCCCAAAGTAGACTTCCTTTGCATAAGTTCCCAAAGTACTACGTACAGTAAGGGAGACATACACAGTCCTTACCTACGAGGGCATGAAATTTGGCACACACACACACACACACACACACATACAAACATACTACAGAAATATAGCACAAAAGGGATTAAAGTTGTACTGATGTGGAGAGAAGGAATGATGAGAGATGTGGACAGGGAAAGGGTTCAATAAGAGCTATGCTATGCTATGCTAAGTCACTTCAGTCATGTCCGACTCTGTGTGACCCCAGAGATGGCAGCACACCAGGCTCCCCCGTCCCTGGGATTCTCCAGGCAAGAACACTGGAGTGGGTTGCCATTTCCTTCTCCAATGCATGAAAGTGAAAAGAGAAAGTGAAGGCACTCAGTCGTGTCTGACTCCTAGCGACCCCATGGACTGCAGCCCATCAGGCTCCTCCATCTATGGGATTTTCCAGGCAAGTGTACTGGAGTGGGGTGCCATTGCCTTCTCCATCAATAAGAGCAAATAGTGCTAAAAAAACATCAGAGAAGGAATCAGTCTAGAGAGGGAGATGATTAAACAACCGTCAAAAGCAAAACTTCTGTCTGTCCTAGAATAAGCATGGATCTAAGAAATTCATTGCATCAATGCTTGGGACTGATAATGAAGAAAAACTTTTGTTCTGGACTTTACAATGAAGCAAAATACAGAAATATGCGCCTACACAAAGCCTGTGGTAACTTCTTTCAAATTAGGGTGGGAGGGCTTAAGAGCATCAGGAATCCTTTTAGTCTTTCTCTTTCTCCATGTCTCCCACTTTGTGTCTCTGTGCCCACCCAAGACCCTCAATTTACCTTTGTAACACAGAAGAAACTTTGTATTCCATTACAAGTTAATATACATAATGATCCATCTCTAGGAACCCTGCCTCCCAGGTAATGATGAGCATTAAGCTAAAATACCTTTGTTTAGCTTACAGGAAATATCCTGACCAGACCCACCTGCGAATGACTGCAGGGAAGAAGAAATTAACACATTCGCTCAGGAAGCTGACTGGAACAAGGAAATATTTGACTTGACTCCCTCCCTTTGTGGTATAAATGAAGGCTGAATTCTTTTAATAACTCAGGGAAGATGGTTCTTGGGACACAAGCCCACCATCTTCTTGGTCTGCTGGCCTTCCAAATAAAGTTGTTATTCCTTGTCTCAGCAATTCATCTCTCAATTTATTGGCCAGTCATGTGGCAAGGAGTGTGAGCTCAGACTCAGTAACAAATTCTGCAGGAGTCCTTCGACTTTTCACCTAAAAGTACTTGCCTAAAAGCCATTTTGCCAGTTATCAATTCTTTTGGCAAAACACTTTTTATACAAACTTTAGATTTTCACACAAGGTAAATATGTTTCAGCCCACTTTTAAGATTTTGTTTCACTTTCAATCTATGTCCCTGTTTTGCTTCTTTGGGGGGACTTTGGCCTATTTATCTTACTTGTATTGGCGTATTTTAACAAGTTTCATCAAACATGTAATATTCACTTGTGATTCACTAAATCTTTTTGAAGATCCTTATGTTTTGCTATTTTTAACATTTCACTTTATATGAAACAAAATGCCTACTCAATTTTTGTTGCTATATCTTTGCTAAATTTTTCCCACTAATTTAGAGTAAGAATAAAAATATGTCATGGATGTTTTAAAGCATTTAAAATTTGATACACTTTATTTTTTACTCAAACTATAAATGATTATTGAATTATATTTTATTAATTAACACTAGCTGGGAGGGATTGGGAGCAGGAGGAGAAGGGGACGATAGAGGATGAGATGGCTGGATGGCATCACTGACTCGATGGACATGAGTTTGAGTGAACTCCAGGAGTTGGTGATGGACAGGGAGGCCTGGCCATGCTGCGATTCATGGGGTCGCAAAGAGTCGGACATGACTGAGCGACTGAACTGAACTGAACTGAACTCAATTAACACTAATTGACATTTTCTGTGTAAATATTTAAATAATAAAATATTAAAATAGATCAACTACCTAACTAAAACTGTAACACAGAAATAATTTTACTTCTATCCTTCTAAATGTGTTCTACAGAAAAAAGTTTTTGTAGGCATTCTTTGATATATTTATTATTAACACTATCATTATACCAGGAATGATATCATAAACATTTCCCATTACTTTCAATTTTCAAAAACCTAACTTTCAATTATTATCCAGTGTCATTAAGTATGGGCTTTCCAGGTGGTGCAGTGGTAAAGAATCCACCTGCCAATGCAGGAGAAATGGATTTGATCCCTGGGTCAGGAAGATCTCCTGGAGTAGGAAATGGCAACCCATTCCAGTATTCTTGCCTGGAAAATTCCATGGACAGAGGAGACTGACAGGCTACAGTCCATAGGGTTGCAAAACAGTCAGACACGACTGAGCATGCACATGCGCATCGTTAAGTATACCCCCCAAAATCTAATGTAAAAATTCCACTATATTAGACATATTTTCAGCCTTTTACCACAATACCAACTTCTTTATTTCTCATGTTGCTGCAAATTGTATCTAGGGCAGAGTTTTGCTGTGGTAAACAATACTGCATTAACCAATTTCGAGCATGAACTTTTCTCTCATGCTTATTTCTCTCTCTTATTTCTCAGAGTCCAAATAGTTGGGTCCAAGGTTATTAACACGGTTAGAGTTCTTGATACTGCTCAATTTAAATAAGACAAGACTAAAACTCTCTGAGTAGTAAATCCAGCATATTCATGAATTTTGTTCTCAACTACAGCAAGTGACAGAAGAAAGGGGATTCCAATTATCCTATTCTGCCTTAAGGAATGAATATCAAAACCTCTTAACTTTCAGAAGCAGAATGTCACTCTAAATTTTATTTCCAAGGCAACATACCATGAAATAAGACAGTCTATTGAAATTATTGCCTTTGGAGATTAAAGGTTACATTCATACATCAGAGCAGCCATGTCTCAAGTTCTGCAGCCTTACAATGACACATTTCACATAGAATAGTATTTGCTTTTCTGTAACTAAAAGGTAAGAACCATTATCTGCTTTTCATTTTACTGAGATTTCTCTGACAAGCATCCAGAGTTTTTAAAGGCAAGTGTTGAAATCACTTTAGTTACAGGCAAAAATGGGATTACTTACAAAATGAATATGAGCCACAGAATATTACAGTAGTGTCACTTGAAGGTAACACATCTTATATTTGAATCTATATATATATCTCCTATATCTTGCACACATGATTTCCTTTTTCATTACACACTAGCATTTAAAATCTGAGTTAGAGAGTTTGTAATTCACCTTTGTAGGTTACAAATTATACAACATTTAAAAAACAGTATTGCTAAATATGAAATGAATATCTAAAATCACTTCAGTTCAGTTCAGTCACTTAGTTGTGTCCAACTCTTTGTGACCCTATGGACTCCAGCACGCCAGGCCACCCTGTCCATCACCAACTCCCAGAGTTCACTCAAACTCCTGTCCATTGAGTTGGGGATGCCATTCAACCATCTCATCCTCTGTCGTCCCCTTCACCTCCCACCTTCAATCTTTCCCAGCATAAGGGGCTTTTCAAATGAGCCAGTTCTTCACATCAGGTGGCCAAAGTATTGGAGTTTCAGCTTCAGTATCAGTCCTTCCAATGAATATTCAGGACTGATATCTGTTAGGATTGACTGGTTGGATCTCCTTGCAGTCCAAGAGACTCACAAGAGTTTTCTCCAACACCAGTGTTCAAAAGCATCAATTCTTTGGCTCTCAGCTTTCTTTATAGTCCAACTCTCACCTCCATATATGACTACTGGAAACACCATAGCTTTGACTAGACGGACCTTTGCTGGCAAAGTAATGCCTCTGCTTTTTAATATGCTGTCTAGGTTGGTCATAACTTTTCTTCCAAACAGCAAGCATCTTTTAATTTCATGGCTGTAGTGACCATCTGCAGTGATTTTGGAGCCCCCAAAAATAAAGTCTCTCACTGTTTCCCCATTGATTTGCCATGAAATGATGGGACTAGATGCCATGATGTTAGTTTTCTGAATGTTGAGTTTTAAGCCAGCCTTTTCTCGCTCCTCTTTCACTTTCATCAAGAGGCTCTTTAGTGTTTCTTCACTTTCTGCCATGAGGGTGGTGTCACCTGCATATTACTGATACGGGAGGTTATTGACATTTCTCCCAGCAATCTTGATTCCAGCTTGTGCTTCATCCAGCCCACCTTTTCTCATTATGTACTCTGCATAGAAGTTAAATAAGCAGGGTGACAATATACAGCCTTGATTTACTCCTTTCCCGATTTGGAAACAGTCTGCTGTTCCATGTCCAGTTCTAACTGTTGCTTCCTGACCTGCAAACAGATTTCTCAGGAGGCAGGTCAGGTAGTCTGGTATTACCATCTCTTTCAGAATTTTCCACAGTTCATTGTGATCCACACAGTCAAAGCTTTGGCATAGTCAATAAAGCAGAAGTAGATGCTTTTCTGGAACTCTCTTGCTTTTTCCATGATCCAGTGGATGTTTGCAATTTGATCTCTGGTTCCTCTGCCTTTTCTAAATCCAGCTTGAACATCTGAACGTTCATGGTTCACATACTGCTGAAGCCTGGCTTGGAGAATTTTGAGCACTTCTTTACTAGCATGTGAGATGAGTACAATTGTGTGGTAGTTTGAGCATGCTTTGGCATTGCCTTTCTTTGAGACTGGAATGAAAACTGACCTTTTCAAGTCCTGTGGCCACTGCTGAGTTTTCCAGATTTGCTGGCATATTGAGTGCAGCACTTTTAGAATTTGAAATAGCTCAACTGGAATTCCATCACCTCCACTAGCTTTGTTCATAGTGATGCTTCCTAAGGCCCACTTGACTTCACATTCCAGGATGTCTGGTTCTAGGTCAGTGATCACACCATTGTGATTATCTGGGTTGTGAAGATATTTTTTGTATAGTTCTTCTGTGTATTTTTGCCACCTCTTCTTAATATCCTCTGCTTCTGTTAGGTCCACACTATTTCTGTTCTTTATTGAGCCCATCTTTGCATGAAATGTTCCCTTGGTATCTGTAATTATCTTGACGAGATCTCTAGTCTTTCCCATTCTATTGTTTGCATCTATTTCTTTGCATTGATCACTGAGAAAGGCTTTCTATTCTCTCTTCATTATTCTTCAGTACTCTGCATTCAAACGGGTATATCTTTCCTTTTCTCCTTTGCCCTTTTCGGTTCTCTTCTTTTCACAGATATTTGTAAGGCCTCCTTAGACAATCATTTTGCCTTTTTGCATTTCTTTTCCTTGGGGATGGTCTTGATCCCTGCTTCCTGTACAATGTCACGAACCTGCTATGTATAAAATAGGTAATGAGAACACACTGTACAGCACAGGAAACTCTACTCAATGCTCTATGATGACCTAATGGGAAGGAAATCCAAAAAAGAAAAGATATGTGTATATGTATAGTATAGCTGATTCACTTTGGAGTACAGTAGAAACTAACACAACATTGTAAAGCAACTGTACTTCAACAAAGCAATTTTTAAGTAAAAAATAAGAAATAAATAAAAATTTTTAATAAGAGATGATAAATTAAGAAAGAACTATAGGCTTCAGGATATCTGGTGAGTTAACACTAAAAGCTTCTAGCGGTCCTCTGTTTTAGATGCTGAAAGATGCCACAGAAAAGCATAAGAAAGACGCATGAAGATACTTTGAGGGTGGGGTCAGGATGGGAGAAGACAGTTCAGATTCAATCCTGCTCAAAGGCATATCAATGGAAATATAGTTATCTTGGCCAAAAGTTGTACTTAATCATAATTTATTTCTCTATCATTTCACTGATACTGAGTAAAGTTGGCTCAGACGGTAAAGCATCTGTCTACAATGCGGGAGACCCGGTTTGATCCCTGGGTCGAGAAGATCCCCTGGAGAAGGAAATGGCAATCCACTCCAGTACTCTTGCCTGGAAAATCCCATGGACAGAGGAGCCTGGTAGGCTACAGTCCATGGGGTCACAAAGAGTCAGACACGACTGAGTGACTTCACTAGTGACTAGTAAAGTTGTATGTGTACTGAATTATTTTTTGGAATTAAATGAATAGAAAGGCAATGAAAAACATAAGATTTCACCAAAAATGTTGAATTTCAGGGAAAGAAAAGTTATCATCTTAGGGCCTATGGAGGGGTTGGTGCTTTGAATGGGAAGCCTTGCAGATAAAAAAAGTGCTATGTTCTGCTCAGAGTGACTGTCATGTGAGTGACTTGGGTGATGCCAAGAACTCTGCTTTTCTATTACATGAGAGTTGGAATTTGAGGGGGAATGTTGCACATTCAAGATAACACAAGAAAATTTAGCCTCTCCAGCATCTCAACTTCTTTAAAGCACTGGTTTTCTCTAGTTCGTCCACTTGGAGAATGCAAGGGTTTTTAGTCTTCCTTTCTCATTATTTTAGCAAGAATTTATGAAATATAAAATACGTGTTCTATGACACAGCAACTTTGTATTTTATGAGCACTTTTATATGCTACTTATGATTTTACTTGAAATACATTGCGTTTTAAAGTCATGATAACTTGCAATCATCCAGTGCTATTTTCTGTATAGCAATAATGAGAATTATTATAGTTATGGATATGGTCAATAGATTAAAACACTTTAAAGTTCCACTTAACTTTATTTTTCCACAAGTGAAACATGTATACTGAATCATGTACTAAGTAACAACACATCTGTTATTTCTAGTTTTTTGAAGTTATAATAAGAAAGTATCACGGTCATCCAAGTCTATGCCCCAGCCAGTAATGCTGAAGAAGCTAAGGTTGAACGGTTCTGTGAAGACTTACAAGACCTTCTAGAACTAACCAAAAAAAAAAAAAAAGATGTCCTTTATATCATAGGGGATTGGGATGCAAAAATAGGAATTCAAGAGATACCTGAAGTAATAGGCAAGTCTGGCTTTAGAGTATAAAATGAAGCAGGGCAAAAGCTAAGAGAGTTTTATGAAGAGAACACACTGATCATAGCAAACACCCTATTCCAACAACACAAGAGACAGCTCTACATATGGACATCACCAGAAATTAACTGAAATTAACTGATTATATTCTTTGCAGCCGAAGATGGAGAAGTTCTATTCAGTAAGCAAAAACAAGACCAGGAGCTGACTATGGCTCGGATCATGAACTCCTTATTGCAAACTTCAGGCTTAAATTGAAGAAAGTAGGGGAAACCACTAGGCCATTCGGGTATGATCTAAATCAAATCCCTTATGATTATACAGCGGAGGTGACAAATAGATTCAAGGGATTAGATCTGTAAACAGACAGCCTGAAGAACTATAGACAGAGGCTTGTAACACTGTACAGGAGGCAGTGACCAATATCATCCCAAAGAAAAAGAAATGCAAAAAGGCAAAATGAGGAGGCCTTACAATAGCCAAGAAAAGAATAGAAGTGAAAGGCAAATGAGAAAGGGAAAGATATACCCATTTGAATGCAGAGTTCCAAAGAATAGCAAGGAGAGATAAGAAAGCCTTCTTAAGTGAACAATGCGAAGAAATAGAGGAAAACAATAGAATGGTAGAATGGGAAAGACTAGATTTCTTCAAGAAAATTAGAGATACCAAGGGAACATTTCATGCAAGGAAGGGCACAATAAAAGACAGAAATAGCAAGGACCTAACAGAAGCAGAAGAGATTAAGAAGAGGTGGCAAGAATACACAAAAGAACTATACAAAAAAGGTCTTAATGACAGGGATAAGTATGATAGTGAGGTCACTCACTTAGAGCCAGACATGCTAGAGTGTGAAGTTACGTGGGCCTTAGGAAGCATTACTACAAACAAAGCTAGTAAAGGTGATGGAATTCCAGCTGAGCTATTTCAAATCCTAAATGATGATCCTGTGAAACTGCTGTACTCAATATGCCAGTAAATTTAGAAAACTCAGCAGCAGCCACAGGACTGGAAAAGGTTAATTTTCATTCAGGCAATCCCAAAGAATGTTCAAACTACCACACAATTGCACTCATTTCACATTCTACCAAGGTAATACTCAAAATCCTTCAAGCTAGGCTTCAACAGTACATGAACCAAGCAAACTGAGAACTTCCAGATGTACAAGCTGGATTTAGAAAAGACAGAGGAACCAGAGATCAGTTTTCCAACATCCATCAGATCATAGAAAAAGCAAGAGAATTCCAGAGAAACATCTACTTCTTCTTCACTGACTATGCCAAAGCCTTTGACCGTGTGGATCACAACAAGTTGTGGAAAATTCTTCAAAAGATTAGAATACCAGACCACCTGACCTGCCTCCTGAGAAATCTGTATGCAAGTTAGGAAGCAACAGTTATAACTAGACATGGAACAATGGACTGGTTCCAAATTAGGAAAGGAGTACACCAAGGTTGTATATTGTCACCCTGCTTATTTAACTTACATGCAGAGTACATGATGTGACATGCCAAGCTGGATGAAGCACAAGGTTTCTGGGAGAAATATCAATAACCTCAGATATGCAGATGATACCACCCTTAAGGCATAAAGTGAAGAAGAACTAAAGAGCCTCTTGATGAAGGTGAAAGAGAAAAGTGAACCAAAATGGCTTAAAACTCAACATTCAAAAAAATATTTCACGGCATCTGGTCCCATAACTTCATGGCAAACAGATGGGGAAGCAATGGAATCAGTGAAAGACATTATTTTCTTGGGCTCCAAAATCACTGTGGATGGTGACTGCAGCCATGATATTAAAAGACACTTGCTCCTTGGAAGAAAAGCTATGACAAACCTAGATAGTACTTTGCCAACAAAGTTCTGTATAGTCAAACTATGGTTTTTCCAGTAGTCATGTATGGATGTAAGAGCTAGACCATAAAGAAGACTGAGCATTGAAAAATAGATGTCTTTGAACTGTGGTGTTGGAGAATGTTCTTGAGAGTCCTTTGGACTACAAGGAGATCAAATGAGTCAATCCTAAAGGAAATCAATCCTGAATACTCATTGAAAGGACTGATGCTGAAGCTGAAGCTTCAGTACTTTGGCCACCTGATGGGAAAAGCCAACTCATTGGAAAAGACCCTGATGCTGGGAAAGATTGAAGGCATGAGAAGAGATGAGGACAACAGTGGACAAGATGGTTGGATGGTATCACCAACCCAATGGACATGAGTTTGAACAAACTCCGGGAGATGGTGAAGGACAGGGAAACCTGGCATGCTGCTGTTCATGAGGTTGCAAAGAGTTGGACATGACTGAGTGACTGAACAACAACTCTTTCTCCAAATGTATGTATGAGCTGAGATCTCACTATTTTAAGAGACCTAATATGCCCCAGAGATATCCCCTCTATCACCCCTTTAAGACACATTTCCTCCAGTTTTAGAGACAAAAATAAATAAATAAATAAATAAACAGAGGGGGGAAAAAGCAGTGACTTTTATAATTAGCCCTGTTATTTTCTCACTGTTGATCATCACTTGTCTACTCATTAGCAATGAGCAACCCAAACCCAAACAATGACCTTAGGGTAGCAGTCATACAGGCATTGACTCTGGAGGAGGCATATGGGAATTCTTCAGAAGATCTTGCTGATTCTTTTCACTGCACAGTTCCCTGACCTAGGAGGCTTGACTCCTGTTTACACTCTTATATCCCGCCTCTTCTCCAATCCCAGCAGCACCCTCTCTGCTCTATTTGCAGAGAAACCTAACAACCTCCTTGAATGTGACAAATGGGTGCTAAGTCACTTGAGTCATGTCTAATTCTTTGCAACTCTATGGACTGTGTAGCCTGCCAACTACAGGGACTCTCTGGCAAGAACACTGGAGTGGGTTGCCATTTTCTTCTCCAAGGAATCTTCCTAACCTGCATCTCTTATGTCTTCTGCATTGACAGGCAGGTTCTTTACCACTAGTGCCACCTGGGTGTGTCCAAACCAGGTCTCTACCAAGATGACCAATTGACTTCTCCCCAGAAATTCACATACCCTTGCCATACCAAATAGGAATTAAACAGCCTGCTGTTTTTCTACCATCCTACCTTCCACCCTGTCAGCTTTTCCAGTTCTCTTTCTAATCCTAAAAGGCATAGGAGAAAGATCAGAAAGTCTACTGCTAAAGCAGAAGTCCAGAAAAGAAATAATATCTTCCTCTTCTGCTTGCAGACATCCATCCTCTGTTTATTGTAAGTGCTGCTCTTAGGACCCCATTCATTTGGATTCTACAAAAAGAAAGTAACCCTTCCTTCCCCACAAAAAGAAAAGGAAATGGTGTCCCACCATGAACACTAAACTCTCAATATGGCCAAAAAACCCCTTCCCATTGGTTTAAGCCCTCAATTTTTTATATAACCAAGGAAGGAGCAGTGATAACTAACAGTTGTATCATAGGTCTGCTCTCTTACTAAGTCTTGCAAAGGGTGCCTGATGCCATTAATGGTAGAGATTATCAAATGGGTATTTATGTTGTGGAAAACAATATGAAAGCTCCTCAAAAAGCCAAAAATAGAACTACCATTTGATTCAGCAATATCACTTCTGTGTATAAGCTTAAAGGAAATGAAAGTAGACTATGAAGAGATATATACAATCCTATGTTTACTGCAGCATTATTAAGAATAGCCAAGAAATGGAAATAATCTAAGTGTCCATCAACAGATAAATGGATAAAGAAGATGTTATATGTGTGTGTGTATCTGTGTGTATGTATAAAAGGGAATATTATTCATCCATGAGAAAAAGGACAACCTGCCTGCCATTTTCAAAACTAAGGATGGATCTTGAGCACCTTATGCTAAGTGAGATAAGTCAAACAGAAAATAACAAATACTGTGTAATGTCACTTGTATATGAAATCTATAAAAGCCACTCTTAAAATCAGAGAGTAAAATGATGGTTACAAGAAATGGGAGGTAGGGGGATAGGACAAATGTTGTTTAACGGTACAAACTTTCAAATAGTAGTAAATAAATCCAAGAGATCTAAAGCATAGTAGAATGAATATGAACAACAACATTGTATTATAATCATTATACTTCCTAAGAGACTAGAACTTAACTAATTATACTGACCACTAAAATAGAAATAATATTTATGTAACATAATAGAGGTGCTAATAATCATTAAAATTACACTATTATGATAATAAATACACCAAATTAACATGTTCTATACCTTAAATTTATATGTTATATGTCAAATTAAAAAAAATAAACAACACACTCATAGACACAGAGAACAGACTGGTGGTTACCAGAGGTAAGGAGGTAAGGGGTGGGTGAAGTAGGTGAAGACCTGAGGGTCAAAAGGTAGAAACTTCCAGTTATAAAATAAAAAAGTCCTGGGGATGTAATGTACAGCATGGTAACTATTGTTAATAATACTATATTGTATACTTGAAAGTCAAAGACAGTAGATCTTAAAAGTTCTTATCACAAGAAAAATTGTAGCTCTATGTGTGGTGATGGATATTAACTAGATTTACTATGGTGATAATTTTGCAATATATACAAATACCAGATCACTGCTGTACACCTGAAGCTAATATAATGTTATGTCAATTACTTCTCAATAAAATAAAAAGCAAGATTGGTTCTTTGGAAACATAAAGTAGATAAACTTCTGTCTAGTTTACTCAAGAAAAAAGAGAGAAGCACCAAAGAAACAATCTTAAGAATTAAACAGTATACTTAAATAACCTACTACAAATATCAAACATATTGAGAGGATAATATAAACGACATATGTCAATAAATTTGAAAACTTAGATAACTAAACTCCCATTAAAATGCATTTAACCAAAAGTGACTCAAGAAGAAATAAGAATCTAAAAAGCTTTTTTAGAGTTGGAGAGCTGAGACTAAGCCTCAGCCAGCTTTATATTTAAGTTAGAACTTTCAATAAAGTAAAAATGTCAGTCCTCCCTGGGTTGAACAATAGATTTAACTTAATTCCACAAGAAATCTCACCAATAATTTTTACAAAACTCAGCAAGCTAATTCTAATATTTTATGGAAAGTGCTAAGTGAAAATTACTCAGTCATGTCTGACTCTTGTGACCCCCATAGGCTATACAATCCATGGAATTCTCCAGGCCAGAATACTAAAGATGGTAGCATTTCCCTTCTCCAGGGGATCTTCCCCCTAGGGAAGGTACTCAGGTCTCCCGCATTGCAGGCAGATTCTTTACCAGCTGAGCTACCAGGGAAGCCCACACCATAATCAAGTGGGATTTATTCCAGAGATGCAAGGATAATTCAACATCCACAAATCAATAAATGTAATATACCACCACACTAACAAATTGAAGAATAAAAATCATATGATCATCTCATAGATGCATAAAAATAATTTGATAAAATTTAACATCCACTTATGATTTAAAAAAAAAACTCTCAGCAAAGTTGATATACAGGGAAAATGCCTCAACATAAAAAGGCCATATATGGCGAGCCACAGCTGACATCATACTTAATGGTGAAAAACTGAAAGTTTTCCTCTAAATTCAGGAACAAGGCAAGGATACTCACTCTCATCAATTTTATTCAAAATAGTGTTGAAACTCCTAGCCAGAGCAACCAGGCAACAACAAATAAATTTTGCTAAATACTAACTAGATATATAAATAAATAAAGGTTATCCAAATTGAACAAAAGAAACAAAACTACCTCTATCTGTAGATGATATGATATTTTATATAGAAAACCCTAAAACTCCACAAAAAAACTGTTAGGACACATAAACGAATTCCATAAACTTGTAGGACACGAAATCAATATATAAAAAATGTATAGCATCTCTGTACATGTATAATAAACTAGCAGAAAAAGAAATTAAGAAAACAATCCCATTTACAATTACATGAAAAAGAATAAAACACCTAAGAATAACTTTAACCAAGAGGCTGAAAACAAACTGTACAATGAAAGCTATAAGACATTGATGAAAGAAAATGAAGACAAAAATGAATGGAAAGATAGTCCATAATCATGAAAAATTAATATTGTTGAAGTGTTCATAGTACCCAACACAATCTATATCTATATTGATTTTAACCTCTATTACAATGTCAATGGCATTTTTCACAGAAACAGAAGAAAAAAGTGCTAAAATTTGTATGGAACCATAAAAGATCCTGCATAGCTAAAGCTATCTTGAGAAAGAAGAACAAAGCCAAAGGCATCACATTCCTGATTATAAACTATATTACAAAGCAATAGTAATCAAAACAGTATGATATTGGCATAAAAACAAGAATACAGAGATTAATGGCACTGAATAGAGAGCATAGAAATAAACCCACACATATGAAGTCTATCAATTTACAACAAAGAAGACAAGAATATATAGTATGAAAAGGATAGTCTCTTCAACTGGGAAAACTGGACAGCCACATGAAAAGGAATGAAACTGGATCTTACACCATACATAAAAAATAAACTCAAAATGGATTAAAGATTTGAAAAAATCTTTATAAAGATCATAAAATTTATAAAACCTGAAACCATAAAACTCATAGAAGAGAACATATGAAAAAAGCTCCTTGACACTGGTCTTGGCAATGATTTTGCTGACATAACACCAAAAGCGCAAACGACTAGCAAATATCAATAAGTGGAACTACATCAAACTAAAACATTTGCTCAGCCAAAGAAACAAAAAAAAAAAAAAAAATAAGGAGGCAACCAAAGTAATAGGAAAAAATACCTGTAAACCATATATTTGATAAGATGTTAACATTCAAAATATACAAATAACTCACACAACTCAATAACAGAAATCAAACAAATCCATTTTAAAGTGGGCCAAGGACTTGAATAGACACTTTTCCCAAAGAAGACATCCAAATGACCAATGTTCAACATCATTAATCATCAAGGAAATGAAAATCAAAACCACAATGAGATATCCCCTCATGCTTATCAGAATGGTTATCATTTAAAAGATGACAAATAATAAATGTTGGAGAAAAGGGAACACTTGTGCACTATTGGTGGGAATGTAAATTGGTTCACCCATTATGGAAAACAGTATGGAGGTACCTCAAAAAATTAAAAACATAATTACCATATGATCCAGAAATTCCACTTCTGGGTATATACCTAAAAGAAATGAAAATAAGATATCAAAAATACACGCACTCTCATGTTTATTGCAGCATTATTCACAGTAGCCAAGATATGGAAATAATCTAAAACTAAACTTCCAGCTCTAAGATGAATAAGTTTTGGGAATCTAATATGCAGCATAGTGACTGTACTTAATAACACTCTACCATATATTGAAAAGTGCTAAGAGAATAAATCTTGAATAGTCTCACCATAAGACCAACCAAAAAATTGTAATTATGACAGGTGAAGGATATGTCACCTAACATGATGTGGTTAAAAAAAAAGATACATGTATACATATAACTGAATCACTTTGCTATACACCTGAAACTATCACATTATTAATCACTATACTTCAATATAAAATATAACATTTTTTTAAAGTTTTTAAAATTCTAAACAGTTAGTTACCTGTTTAAGTTACATGGAATGATTTTTTTAAAAAACACACAGTGAAACAAATTACAATATATACTTGTATCAAACAATCACTTTGTACACTTTAAACTTACACAATATTATATGTCAATTACATCTCAATAAAGCTGGGAGGGGGGGAGATGCCTTTCTTATTCATTTCTCTCCAGTCTCTATCAGCCTAATAAGTGTTCTTTCTTTAGACTTTAAATAATTGCTTTAATTCGGAAATTTCAAATACTCCCCTGTGTCTCTTACAGCTTACCTTTCTAGCTAACAGGGAAACATGCAATTAGTGAGTCTGGAATTTGGCTTCAGGGTAAGCTTCAGAGAGTACAGGGCATTGACCCAGCTTCCCCTGGGTGCCAACCCAGCTCTTGGCTGTATAAGAACAGATGGCCCTCTGATTGGGTCTGTTAGAGAATTTTTTCCTTCAGTAGTATTCTTCAGAAGTATTCAGAATCTCAGACGAAATAAATGAAGATATAGCAGGTTACTGGATCTGAGACCATGTGAGGAAGTTCTAATGAACTATATACCTGTTCAGAATATGAGCTTCTTTTGAGAAATTGGTTTTGTCCTTCCACACAGTGGCCTGTATTGCAGAATAACACCGCTCTAGGTTAAGGGAGTCAAGAGGTAATCTTAATTTTGTGGCAATCCCAGTGTTTTTAAAGCTTGAACCATTCTAATAGCCAATTCTCACTTATAGCAAGAAGAAAAAGCTATCTGCTGTGGAGAGTCAGATTCTTGTGACATAGGTTCCCTTATAGGAAGACTTTACCTATGATGTGCCTACTTGAATGGGAAAACCTGAACACAGGAACTGGCTTTCCAGGAATAGCCAGGAGTATGGTAATATCTTCCAAAATATCTTGATATCCCCCCTCTATTTTTCCTTCCTAGAAATTTCTATGTGTTTTAATTTTGCTGACCATCTTCTCTTTTAGTTTAGTTAGAGATCGTATTTAGAAGAATGAGAAAGGGTGAGGCCCTTTTCTGTGATTCCTGTATCATATGATCCAAATAGTCGCTGCCTTCACCCACACAAAATGCGTAAGTTAGCACATGAGAGAAAAATATTATTCAGGAATGCTACACTCTTCTTGGCTGAGATGATGAACTCCCCAAGTTACATGATCAGATCCATCTTGTGCATGGAAGTAGAAAAGTGGGAGCAATTTTCAGGATAGCCCTGTTCACAAATACATGAAATAACCAAGTTCCTGAAAAGAATAGAACAAATGTATCATTTCACTTTGCTTAAGTAGATCCCAAGAAGACATCTGCTTTGAAAAATATTCACAATTTTATCCAAGCAGGTTCCTCAAAAGTAAATTCTCCAACTGTTTCTGTATCACCACCACTAGCTGAAGTCACACAAAGGTGAACGGCGCCCTGCCTGTCCAAGCACACAGGTAACCTAGACATGCGTGTAAGATGAATTTGAACTTTGTTAACATGATCAGGTTTTTAACTATATTTGCTTTGAAGAAATAGCAGGATTTGAGGTAAGGCTGGAAGGTGAATGAGAGTCTGAATCAGTGGAATAAAAAAGTAGAACGTCTGAAAGAAAACCATGTAGTCAAAGAGAGAAATATAAGACCTTTCTAGTATCAAAAGGGGTCAAAGAGGCTAAAATATAGGTTAAGGACAGAGTAAGAAGAACTCTGAATGTCAAGACAGGAGAAATGGATTTGATTCCACAAAATACCTAGAACAGTCAAATTCATAGTGTCAGAAAGTACACTGGTAGATGCCAGGGGCTGGAAGCAGGGTGGAGAATGAGGAGTTAATTTTTTAATGGGAACACAGTTTCAGTTTAGGAAAGTGAACAATTCTGGAGATGGATAATGGTGAAAGTTGCACAACAATGTGAATGGATTTAGTACCACTGAAATATGGTATTTAGTATAGCTAAATATCATTAAAATAGTGTTTTTATAGTAAGACTTTTACCACATTAAAAAAAATTTTTGTTTAAAGATAGGAAAAGTGATCTTTATTCTTGTGGACCAGACCTAGATATTGGGATGAGAATTAGGGGAAATACTATGGAAGTTATTTCCTGATTCTTCTACTGGTTGTTAATGTCTCTATATCATATTTCCAAGGGGTAAAATGAAGATAAGTGTCCATGTCTGAAATACTTCATAGAATTTCTTTCAGCATAAACAGAGACAAGACATGAGAAAATGCTTCGTATTTTAAAAAATCTATTAAAATTTAATGTGATGTTTAACAAGTAAGAAGCCCTGGATTATTTTGAACAAAAATATTAGAGAGGAGAAAAAGTTTAGAACAATTACCTCACACATATTGTACAATGGTTTTTTTAAATGTTGTACAATGGATTTTAAGAATTTCTGAAATTTAAAGCATGTAAGGAAAATTGAATAACATTAATGTTAGAGTGAACCAGAAATATTATTTCTCCAGTAAGTCTCTGTGGAATAGGAATCAGTTCAGTTCAGTCACTCAGTCATGTCCGACTCTTTGCGACCCCATGAATCGCAGCACGCCAGGCCTCCCTGTCCATCACCAACTCCCGGAGTTCACCCAAACTCATGTCCATCAAGTCGGTGATGCCATCCAGCCATCTCATCCTCTGTCGTCCCCTTCTCCTCCTGCCCCCAATCCCTCCCAGCATCAGAGTCTTTTCCAATGAGTCAACTCTTTGCATGAGGTGGCCAAAGTACTGGAGTTTCAGCTTTAGCATCAGTCCTTCCAAAGAACACCCAGAACTGATCTCCTTTAGGATGGACTGGTTGGATCTCCTTGCAGTCCAAGGGACTCTCAAGAGTCTTCTCCAACACCACAGTTCAAAAGCATCAATTCTTCAGCACTCAGCTTTCTTCACAGTCCAACTCTCACATCCATACATGACCCCTGGAAAAACAATACCCTTGACTAGACGGACCTTCGTTGGCAAAGTAATGTCTCTGCTTTTCAATATGCTATCTAGGTTGGTCATAACTTTCCTTCCAAGGAGTAAGCGTCTTTTAATTTCATGGCTGCAGTCACCATCTGCAGTGATTTTGGAGCCCAAAAAAATAAAGTCTGACACTGTTTCCCCATCTATTTCCCATGAAGTGATGGGACCAGATGCCATGATCTTAGTTTTCTGAATGTTGAGCTTGAAACCAACTTTTTCAGTCTCCTCTTTCACCTTCATCAAGAGGCTTTTTAGTTCCTCTTCACTTTCTGCCATAGGGGTGATATCATCTGCATATCTGAGGTTATTGATATTTCTCCTGGCAATCTTGATTCTAGCTTGGGCTTCTTCCAGCCCAGCGTTTCTCATGATGTACTCTGCATAGAAGTTAAATAAGTAGGGTGACAATATACAGCCTTGAAGTACTCCTTTTCCTATTTGGAAGCAGTCTGTTGTTCCATGTCCAGTTCTAACTGTTGCTTCCTGACCTGCATACAGGTTTCTCAAGAGGCAGGTCAGGTGGTCTGGTATTCGCATCTCTTTCAGAATTTTCCACAGTTTATTGTGATCCACACAGTCAAAGGCTTTGGCATAGTCAATATAGCAGAAATAGATGTTTTTCTGGAACTCTCTTCCTTTTTCCATAGAACTCTCTAAAGTATGTTAAGACTGTGACCTAAATTTGTGATCTATCAAGAAAAGTGAGGGCAGCTTTGAGATATGTAAGCACAAGTTCAGACAACTCAGGGAGGGATGTTTAAGAAGAGAAGATGATGCTGTAGAGAATGGGGACAATCATAGGCAATATCACCCAATTTCTATTTTATTCCAAGGAAACATCCTCCACAAATGGCCTTGAGGAACCGCAGCACCATCACCGAGTTTATCCTCACTGGGCTGTCAGACGACCCCCACATCCAGGCTCTGCTCTTTGTGCTCTTCCTGGTGATTTACCTCCTGACCGTGATGGGGAACCTGACGATGCTGCTGGTGATCAGGGCTGACTCCCACCTCCACACGCCCATGTACTTCTTCTTGAGTAATCTATCATTTGTGGACCTCTGCTTCTCTTGTGTCACTCTGCCCAAGCTCCTGAAGGACCTCCTGTCTGAAAAGAACACCATCTCTGTCGAGAGCTGCCTGACTCAGGTCTTCTTTGTGTTTTTCTCTTCAGGAACTGAAGCCTGTCTCCTCTCAGTGATGGCCTATGACCGCTATGCCGCAATCTGCCACCCCCTGCACTATGGCCAGGTGATGAGCAACCAGCTGTGTGTGAGGCTGGTGTTGATCTCATGGGGCCTGGCCTCTCTCAATGCATTTGTCATTGTGCTCCTGGCTATTAGCCTGGATTTCTGTGAGGCCCAAACCATCCACCACTACACCTGTGAGCTGCCTGCCCTTTTCCCCCTGTCTTGTTCTGATATCTCTATTGTTACCAATATCCTACTCTGCTCCAGCCTATTGCATGGGCTTGGAACCTTCATCCCAATCTTCTTCTCTTATGCCCGTATTATCTCCACCATCCTGAGCATCAGCTCCAACAAAGGCAGAAGCAAGGCTTTCTCCACCTGCTCCTCCCACCTCATCGCAGTGATCTTGTTCTTTGGCTCGGGTTTTCTTTGTTATCTCATGCCTCCATCTGGCTCCTCTTTGGATTTACTCCTCTCCGTACAGTACAGTGCAGTCACACCCATGCTGAATCCCCTCATCTACAGCCTAAAGAACAAGGAGGTGAAGGCAGCTGTGAAAAGGACATTGGGGAAATATCTATAATGTTCAGGCAGTGAACAAAGACAACTGTAAGCAAAATCACGAAGATTGTATTCCATTGCCTTTGCTCTTTTGCCCTCATCTCCTCTAATCACACGATGTCAGTAATTCTGAAGAAAGATTCCAGAGCTCACCCAAACACCTAATCCTGTTAGTCCAAGGAAGTGGCTCTTGATTTTGGTTCCCTATTTGGAAAGTCCATGCTGTTGGTTGAAAGAGAGTGTGAAAACCATCTTCCACAAAGTAGATAAATAAGACAAACAAAATAAAATGAGGTTAAGAAAAAAAGATACAATGACACAGGAGTTTCAGCATCTAACTATAAAGAGCTGCAGAGAGAACTAAAAACAAAGGAGGTATTTGTTAAACAGAAGTTAACCTTTTCAAATCCCAACTACTTATAAATTCTTGAAGTAAAACTCTTGAAAAGCAAAATCCTTTGTTAACAAAAAAGTCAACAGTCTACATAGACTATCATGAACATGAGAACACTATATACTAAAGTTAAAAACATTGCCAATGCAGCCATCAATAGAAATAAAATCTATCCTTACATGAATTCATTAATAAGAAAAAAATTGTAAGTTTCTGAATGCTTAAATGCAATCATTAGAAAGATAATTAAACTTATCATAAGAAAAGGAGGATAAAGAGACTAAAAGCACAAATTAATATATTAGAAAAGAGAAAAATAGAAGCAATAAATAAATCGAGGCACTATTCAAAAAGATCAATTTTGACATAATTATGTAAATATATTGAAGAAAACAGAAAAAGAATCTAATAGTACAACACTGATGTTAAGAATAAAAATTATAAGGTAACGCTAAGATTTTTCTAAATAAACTGAAAGCAGGATTTTGTTTCATTTTAAGAAAATATAACCAAAAAAATAAAATTGAGCTATTTGATGTGTAAAACAAAACAAAAAACATTAGAATAAGCACAAAAGGACAATAAGCACTGATAGTTTTTCAGGTAAGTTTTGGCAAACTTGAATGCTTTTAAAATAATATGGAAAATTGTTAATGCTTTTCAAAACTAAAGTAACTGATTCAAAATATGAAAAATTACCACAGTCTCATGAATATTTAGACAAGTCAAATGAAATGATCCACTGAATCTTAAAGTATACTGAAATAATAATAATATAAATAATAACCCATGACCAAGTAAACTTCTTATTGCTTTGATTCCTCAAATCAATAAGTTCAAGTGAGAATAATCTCATGTTCACCCTGATAGATTCTTAATAAGCATAAAAGTAAAATTCAACAATTTTGACCTCAAATATTTAATAATAAAAATTCTAATGACTCTTTTTTATTGAAGTATAGTTGATTTACAATGTTGTGCCAATCTCTGCTATACAGCAAAGTGACTCAGTTATAAACCTATAAACATGCTTTTCATATTACTTATTATTTATTTAACATTAAATAATATTCAAATATATGCTTCATGATATAATATCAAATTGGAGGAATTACAGTTATGGTTTTTCCATTAGTCATGTACATGACATGGGACTATAAAGGAGGCTGAGAGCCTAAGAATTGATGCTTTCAAACGGTGGTGCTGGAGAAGACTCTTGAGGGTCCCTTAGACTGCAAAAAGATCAAACCAGTCAATAGTAAAGGAAATCAACCCTGAATATTCATTGGAAGGACTGATGCTAAAGCTGAAGCTTCAATACTTTGACCACCTGATGCAAAGAACCAACTCACTGGAAAAGACCCTGATGCTAGGAAAGATTGAGGGCAGGAGGAGAAAGGAGCAACAGAGGATGAGATGGTTGGATGGCATCACCAACTCAATGGACATGAGTTTGAGCAAACTCCAGGAGATGGTGAAGGACAGGGAAACCTGGCGTTCTGCGGTCCATGGGGTCGCAAAGAGTTGGACACAACAAGAGCAGTTAAAAGAAGACAACACTATTACTCATATTACTTAACAAGGTTATGTAATTCCCTCCAGTGCAGTAAATTGATATTAAAATACGATATTTAATTATGGAAGAGGGGATCTACAAATATTTGGAGGTAATAATGATTACCCAAAAATCTAAGAAATCTCTAATTATTACTATTCCAAGAGAGTTTATTAAGGTAACAAAAAGCTTTCAGTTCAGTTCACTCAGTCGTGTCCGACTCTTTGCGACCCCATGAACTGCAGCATGCCAGGCCTCCCGTCCATCACCAACTCCCGGAGTTCACTCAAACTCATGTCCATCGAGTCGGTGATGCCATCCACCCATCTCATCCTCTGTCATCCCCCTGCCCCCTCCTCCTGCCCCCAATCCCTCCCAGCATCAGAGCCTTTTCCAATGAGTCAACTCTTTGCATGAGTGGCCAATGTATTGGAGTTACAGCTTTAGCATCAGTCCTTCCAAAGAACACCAGGACTGATCACCTTTAGAATGGACTGGTTGGATCTCCTCGCAGTCCAAGGGACTCTCAAGAGTCTTCTCCAACACCACAGTTCAAAAGCATCAATTCTTCGGCACTCAGCTTTCTTCACAGTCCGACTCTCACATCCATACATGACCACAGGAAAAACCATAGCCTTGACTAGACAGACCTTTGTTGGCAAAGTAATGTCTCTGCTTTTGAATATGCTATCTAGGTTGGTCATAACTTTCCTACCAAGGAGTAAGCGTCTTTTAATTTCATGGCTGCAGTCATCACCTGCAGTGATTTTGGAGCCCAAAAAAACAAAGTCTGACACTGTTTCCACTGTTTCCCCATCTATTTCCCATGAAGTGGTGGGACCAGATGCCATGATTTTAGTTTTCTGAATGTTGAGCTTTAAGCCAACTTTTTCACTCTCCTCTTTCACTTTCATCAAGAGGCTTTTGAGTTCTTCTTCACTTTCTGCCATAAGGGTGGTGTCATCTGCATATCTGAGGTTATTGATATTTCTCCCCACAATCTTGATTCCAGCTTGTGCTTCTTCCAGCCCAGCGTTTCTCATGATGTACTCTGCATAGAAGTTAAATAAGCAGGGTGACAATATGCAGCCTTGACATACTCCTTTTCCTATTTGGAACCAGAAAAAAAAAGCTTATGTATTCATATAATCAGTAGTTTCTCTATATACCAGCAATAAACTGAATATATATATATATTAGAAAAACATCCATTTGCTATGGCAAGGTCAATAGAAAAACCTCAGGATTAAGTTCAACAATAAGCACTCAGAACCCATATGAAGAAGCAACAAAACTAAGTAAATGACATAAAGTATGCTTAAATCAATAGATTTGATTTACAAATGTATTCATTAAGCATGCTTTCATCATCAAGTAACAAAATGTGATTAATAGTAACATAAATCATAACACTACTTATCATTGGTTTAATATGAGATCTGGAGACAGAGCACTTCAGAGTTGGTTCAGTAGCTCAATAGAATTATTAATGATTCTATTAATTATTCTAGTTAATTATTAATAAAGCTTGCTCTTTCCATTCATTTGCTATGCCATTCTCTATTGATTTTTATCCTCACAAGTGCCCCTGCTGTTTCTACTCTAGATATCATGTTCTTATCCATCACAACACAAAGCTAAAGGAAGGGGAAGTACTGGTTTAGCCTGTTCCTGAACTTCGTATAAACAGAATCATTCTAAATGCTAGAACTGAAAATACTGAAAGTATTCAAGTCTTGATGAGGAGGGGGAGGAATTGGATTCAATATACACTTATTCAGCACTTCAGTAAACTGTGTGGCAGTATGTGTTAAATCAAAACCATACAACTACTCTAAGGCCCAAGAATTACATTGCCAGGTATGTACCAAAGAATTATGAATGTATATATACAGCAAAGACATTACTGGGCTATTTATGACAACTTTATTCACTGCAGCTAAAAAAGGCAAATAACCAAAATGTCTATCAACTGGAGAATGGATAAATTAACTATTGTATATTCAATAATGGATAAATAAATAAATAATAAGTTAATAAATTAATAAATAATTTCTAAATAAATAATAAATATAATGGATAAATAAAATATTGTATATTTAATGGATAAACATTGTATATTCATACAAAGGAATATTTTACAAAAACAGGCTTTGGAAAACACATGGATAACAGAAGCCAGACACATATGATTTTATTTACATAAAGTCTGAGACTAGAGAATAATAACTAATAAGTGATGCCAGGACAGTGCTTGCCTGTGGAGAATAGGTTTACTAGGAAAAGGCATTATGGAACTTTCTAGCTAATGAAAGTTACTGCATCCTGATCTGTGTGGTGGTTACATAAGTATATATGAATGTAAATACTCATCAAGTACTATCTTTAAATGATTGCACTTCACCCTTTACTTATGTATTTTTAGGTAATAATATATGGCATTTAATTTGCATTTCATGATAAATGGTTAACATCCTTAGCCATAACTGAATTCTTAGAAGCCAGTAACAAAACCATTGATATACCAAAGGAAATGAAAAAAAAAAAAAAACAAAACAAAATGAAATAACACAAGTGACTAGTAAGGATTAAGCATATTGATGATTAAGCATATTGAAGATGATTGAGATAAACAATAATAGAAAAAAGTAATTTCTTTGTGAAATCATCTTCCCAAAGATTAAAATGTATCATCTGTATAGTTTTAGGAAATATAACCCCACATAAACACTGAGGGATAAGACTGATAAAGTCCCATCTATATAGTAGGGGAAAAACTATTATAGTTTGGTCTCAAAACTATAAATTTTGGGTATACTTAGTCCCAGCAGTTTCAATTTGTTTGAATTATTTCAACAAATTAGTTGGATAAATTCACAATTTATTTAAAAATATTTACAACTTATGTATAAACTATGTTTACTGCATAGAAAATTTGTAGCTAGTATATGTAAGAGTACGTGTGTCTGACTCTTTGCAACCCCATGGACTGTAGCCCACAAGACTCCTCTGTCCATGGAATTTTCTAGGCAAGAATACTGGAGTGGTTTGCCATCTACTGCTCCAGGGGATCTTCCTAAACCAGGGATTGAACCAATGTCTCTTGTATCTCCTGCATTGATATCAGATTCTTTACAACTGAGCTACCTGGGAAGTCTAGTATATAAATCTCCCCAAAATGACCTGCATATTAATTTATCAATAAAGCCAAAAGGATGTGCATAAAACTTCATTACCAGTAGCTCCCATAAGTATTAAGTACATATAGTAAAATTTTTCACTTACCACAGGAAATTTAAAATTAATTCACAAAAAATCTTTTTCAAGATTTTAAAGGGTATGGAATTTGTGAAGTATATTTTACTCTTAAATGTCTTTTTTCCTCCTCTAATTCTTCCACCTCTGTCTACTTGTATATTTTATACCTTAACAAACAGGAAACTAAACTAAAAGATCCATTCTCAGACATGTTTTCTCAGTTCTCGTGGGTACATACTCTCCATATCCTACAGTTGGTTTGGTAAACAATGCCCTTCCTCCCATAGCAGGGCTGTACTTCCTCAATCCAACCACGATGAGGCATGATCCCAGCCATTGGTCTAGAAGTCACTGGGGGAGATAAGAGAGGGTAAATAACATCTTACCAGACATCTGCCTCAGGTTCAATTTCTCCATGGTCTTCAAGCAAGGGAAAAACTTCTATAATCTTGCAGAGAGTAGTAAGTCAATTCTACAGGCTCTGATGATTCAGGAAGTTGAAGCATATTCATCCAGATGTCCCCCCACCACAAGTCTCATGGTCCTGCTCCTTTTCTATTAAAACCCTGTATATGGAATAGGATATTTGCTGAACTGTAAATAAAATGCTCTTTTGAATTCAGCTATTCTATTAGTCAGGTCCTGGGCCCATTTTCACCAAAGTCTACTCTTTGATTACAGGAGACAGGGTTTTCTTTAAAATGCTCAGAAAGGCTTTTTGAACTTCATATCATCCTCTAGGTTTGTAATTGGTTAATCCAAGGCTGTCATTTTATTTCTTTGGCACACCAATTACATTCCACAACAGCAAACTAAATGCACACTTCTTACAATTGTTATTGTTATTGTGCCTGCATCTTTCAATTACTAAAGATATTGCATATGCCAAAGCATTCCCTTCTATAAGTATCTCTTCCCAATTTACCACAGGTAAGAGATGTGTAGCTGTGATGCTGGGAACAAAGTAGAATGCAATGTAGTAGTATTTCCTTGTTCCTCTGGACAAGGAAACATGTTCAGAGACTGACATTTTTAGGTTGGGCCAGTATGCATAGAAGTTGTAATGGTGAAAGCATTTGCTGGATAGTTACCATTAGCATCTGCTATTACTATAAAATGAAATGGGAGAATGATAAATATATTAAAATTTCAGAAATCAGTTCAGTAAATAACATTAAACAAAGAAGATAATTAAGAAAGTAGATAAGCACAGCAAAATGGTAAAGAAGGCATAGGTTTCCTTCCTACAGATAGACAGATTAAAAATATGGCAAAAACAATAGCAATTGTTAGGCTTTACAGCTACTGAATAAAGTAATGGAGGACTTAGATGAAAGTTTGGCTTGGCAGACTGCATCTACCGTATACCTTGCAGACAGGTCCTATAGACTGAATCCTTGTTCCTCTCTCTTCTCCTGCTCTGGTCTTGCTTCTGCATTTTGCAAAACCTGAACTGAGTGTGTGCTGCTTTCTCAGTGTACTTGGTTAGGAGACCAAGGTAAAGCTTCTTAGAAGAGATATTTTTCAGGGTATTAAAACTTAATCGTTTTCTTCCCTGAGACCAGAATTGAATATATAAGTGGCATAAACCACCATTTCTAAAGTCAACAAGAAAGTAAAGTTTTCTCACAAGCTAGTACTAGTGCTAATAAATTAAAAGGCTCATAATAATGTTCGTACCTGCTCTGATAACACTTAGGAAACAAATTCTTACATTTTGGGCATAAAGTAGAGAATAATGCCTCCAAACACAACAATCATCTTCAGTTGCTTTTTAACATTTTCTGCAAAACCTTTAAAACAAGTTAAAACGTTATTCTCGGGTCCACTACTGCAAAAATAAAAGACTAAGTTTAGTCTCCATCCAGCATGGTCAAGGAAATCCATGGTGTTGGAACTCTTCCTCTTTCTGATCTCCCCAAAATCTTCCCTGATAGGGGAGAATCTGAAATTTCTATGTAGAAGGTATTTTGTGTTGACAAACTGGTTGGGAGTTGAGAAGTGGAATTATTTCCTGCCATATCAGTAAACAAAGGATGATACAGTCATCAGCAATCCCAGCCACCATGGTTGGTGAGCTGGTGACCCTGAGGGAACTCAGGAAGGAAAGAATACCTGCCATTTAGCAGCCATCAAACTGCAGTCACTCCCCAGGGTGAGCCCTAAGGAAATTCAGCTTGTAGAAACACAAGATGCTAATAACCACAATAGCTGAGGCACATATCAAAGAATGATTTCAGTAAGCCTAGATTCTTGCATCTTCCCATAAATAGAAAAGTGCTAAATTCCCTAACCTGATAGATCTAATTTCTTTACTTAATAGTAATCTTTTGATGTTACCGATTACCTGCCCTTTGTTGCAAAACTCATATATCCTAGCTCCTCCCCTCACCTCCCTGGAGCACCTTCTCAGAGCTATCTGAAATGCTGTCTCCCAGGCTGCAGTAATATCTATGTCAGTTTTCAGTTTATACACACTGAAAGAAAGAAATGAAAGTGCATGGAGGTTTAAGTGGGAAACAGATTTCAATACGATAATCTTGTATGTCAAATAGTCAATCATGATAATCTTGTATGTCAGACGTCATCATGAAAGTACTGAGTCAGGTTAGATACACGACAACTGGAAAGCATACCAGGCAGGATGCCATGAAAAGTACTAACAGAACTGTGATATTTCTTACCACTCTGCTTTATTTACCTATTACCCAAAGTTTTCCCCATCTGCCCATTCAGTAGAATTAGAGAACAAAGACTCAAAAATCTTTGGATTCTGAGTTTAAACATATAAAAATATTTGAAGGAATATACAACTAGATATGAAACAAACTGAGGAGAGAATTGGAAAGATATGCAGGAAAATTCATAGTAAGCATGGAGGGCTCTATATATTACCACCCAATTCTATTTATATAGATACTAAAGATTCACCCTCTACTAAGTTTGGAGGTATAAGAGTAAAGAATTCAGTCTTCCTTCCTACAGGGGGATCAGGAACATGATAAGCCCACTGAGAAGTCCACACAAAATATAATGCAATCACCAGAGATCTGAGAAATTAGTGTGGATTGAGTACATGTAGGCACAATCTTCTGAGCTTCTCTTGGTCTTAGAATGCCACAGAAGAACACCCAAATTCAAAAATGTGCGGCATGGTTGGTATTACTAGGAAATGAAAAATGATGAGCTATTAGTATGTCATGATAGATTTCCAAGAGAGAGATGACTAGAGGGGATGAGTTACGTGTGGAACAAGAGGCCAGCAAAGGACTAAAGCAGACCACTGTTTCCAAGTAACACCTCTCATCCCAGCACCACTGTAACTTTGTGCATGCACGCATGCTCAGTCCTGTCTCCTCTATCCATGAGATTCCTCGGGCAAGAATACTGGAGTGGGTTGCCATTTCCTTCTCCAGGGGATCTTCCTGACCCAGGGATCGAACCCATGTCTCCTGCATTGCCCACCAGGGAAGCCCATCCCAATGCTCATAGTGGCCTTATTTATAAGAGCCAAGATATAAAAGCAATCTCAGCATCCATCCACAAATGAATAGATAAAGAAGATAAGGCATATATACAATAGAATATTACTGTCGTGAAAAATAATGAAATTTTGCCATTTCCAACAATATAAATGCACCTTAAGGGTATTATGCTTAGTGAAGTAAGTCAGAGAAAGACAAATACTCTATGTTTTCCTTTATATGTGGAATCTAAAAAAAAAATAAAAGAATACAATAAAATAGAAACAGACTCACAGATACAGAGAACAAACTAGTGGTTACCACTGGTGAAAGGGGCTGGAGGAAGGGCAAGACAGGAGAAGATTAAGAGGTACAAACTACTAGATATAAAATAAATAAGATACAATGTAACGTATAGCACAGGGAATACAGCCAGCATTTTATAACCACTTTAAATGGAATGTAATCTAAAAAAGTATCAAATCACTATGTTTACACCTGAAACCAATATAATATTGTAAATCAACTGTTCAGTTCAGTTCAGTTGCTCAGTCATGTCCGACTGTTTGCAACCCCATGAATTGCAGCCAGGCCTCCCTGTCCATCACATCTCCCGGAGTTCACTCAAACTCACGTCCATCGAGTCAGTGATGCCATCCAGCCATCTCATCCTCTGTCGTCCCCTTTTCTTCCTGCCCCCAATCCCTCCCAGCATCAGAGTCTTTTCCAATGAGTCAACTCTTCGCATGAGGTGGCCCAAAGTATTGGAGTTTCAGCTTTAGCATCATTCCTTCCAAAGAACACCCAGGGCTGATCTCCTTTAGAATGGACTGGTTGGATTTCCTTGCACTTTATACTTTTAATTTAAAAAGTCATTGACAGGGCTTCCCTGGAGGCTCAGTAGTAAAGAATCTGCCTGCCAGTGCAGGAGACATGGGTTTGATCCCTGGTCCGTGAAGATCCCACATGCCATGGAGCAACCAAGCCCATGTGCCACAACTACTGAATCTGTGCTCTAGAGCCCAGAAACCACAACCATGGAAGCCCGTGTACCCCAGAACCTGTGCCCCACAACAGGAGAGTAACCCCTCCTCAGCATAACTAGAGAAAAGCCCGCACAGCAAAGATGACCCAGCACAGCCAAAAATAAATAAATAAATAAATAAATTTTAAGTCAATTACAAAGAAAGAATTTTAAAGTCAGCCAGGGGAAAAAGGATGATAATTTACAAGGGAACCCCCAGTAGGCTATAGCAAATTTCTCAGCAAAAATGCCACAGGCCAGGAAGCAGTGAAATGACATTCTCAAAATATTGAAAGATAAAAACTGTCAGCCAAGAATATTCTATTCAGCAAATGCAAAATTAGATATGAAGGAGAAATAAGGGCATTCCCAAACAAATGAAAACTTAGATAGTCATCAACGCAAGACCTGCCTAAGAAAAAAAGAAAAGTTGAAAAGAGCTATTCTACCAGAAACAGAAGACAAAAGAACATAAAACGGTAAGGTGATAAATAGAATTATAAAATTGATGTTGATGTATGGCAAAACCAACACAATATTGTAAAGTAATTAACCTCCAATTAAAATAAATAAATGTACATTTTTTAAAAATTGCAACTCTATATGAGAATATGTTTTAAACACTTTATTATCAACAACAAAAAGAATAAAATATCTAGGAATAAACTTAATCAAGGAGGTCAAAGACTTTGACACTGAAAACTATGGGACATAGTTGAAAGACACTGAAGCAGACAAAAAAGAAACGGAAACAGAGTTCATGCTCATGGATATCTATATTGCCTAAAGCAATCTACAGATTCAATGCAATCCGTATTAAAATCTCAGGGAGATTTTTCACAGAAATAGAACAAAAAATACTAAAATTTATATGGAACCACAAAAGCCAAAGCAATCTCGAGAATAAAAGAACCAAACTGGAGGTTTCACATGCCCCAATTTTAAACTATGTTATGAAGCTACAATAATCAAAACAGCACAGTACTGACAGAAAAACAGATACACAGATCACTGGCATAGAACTGACAGCCCAGAAATAAACCTAAACACATAAAGGTCAGTTACTCTATGACAAAGGAGCAAAGAACAAACAATAGAGAAAAGATAGTCTCTTCTATCATCAGCAATACATGATGTTGGAGAAGCAGGACAGTTCACATGCAAAAAAGAAATTCATTATATGCTTGGATTACTATCTATATATTACTATCATCATATTTACATAATTCATTATATACTTTGCATATAGAATTCTATAAACTTAAGATTCAATTATTTTCACTTTGTATGTCTTAAATATACAAAAATTTTATTTGTCAATTATACATTAATAGATCTGGCAGGGACAGGACTAAGTAAGGTCCTAAAAATAATCAAGATGTACATCTTAAATCTATATAATTTTTGCCAATTGTATTTCAATAAACCTGTTAAAGAATAAACTTTAACATGATTCATGTTAAACAGAATATCACTTTTTAAATAAAAACAGGATATTACTCTGAAAAAAAAGATACTGTAAATTCAAGGCCCAATAATATTCCTAGCATGGAGTTAACTCCTCTCAGTCACTATAATGGACAAGTCTATGGTTAAAATGAAAAAAATTTAAGTATTCACTAACATATGATCTGGAGCTCAGTAATAAGTCACAGCTCAGTTTACTGAAGAATTTTGAAAGCTCATTTTCAGCTATATGTAGCCATTAGGAAAATGTTCCATCAGATGGAAATTTGTTTAAAAGTCCTATTCTTGTACTCTGCTTTTTCAACCCTCACAACTCTAATAAAACACTCTTTTTGGCTTTAAATAATTGCCTTAATCCAGACACTTCAAATACTTCCCTGGAGAGAATCCCCTATGCGTCTTACTAAGTTTAATTTTCCAGTTACGTGGAAACTGTGTAGTTACTGAGTCCAGAGCTAGGCTTCAGGCTGTGACTTCAGGGAATACAGGGCAATGCCCGCACTTCCCCGAGTACCCAACATAACCCATGGCTACCTAAGTAAAATGGCTTTCTGATTGGTTCCATTAAAGAATGCTTTCTTTAAGTGATGATCTTAGATGAGTACTCAGAATCACAGAAGAAATGAAGAGAAGGTACATTGCTCCACCTGAGATCATGTGAGAAGTTTTAATGAAATATTTGTCTGTTGTTCAGAATTAGAGCTTCTTTAGAGAAACTGTCCTCACCTTTGCCTACATTACAGAATGACACCACCCTAAATTAAGGTTTTTGGGAGAACAGTCCTGATTGTATGATTTATATACTGCTTCTAACAAGAGAACTATTCTAATGCCCAGAACTCTCTGAGAGCTGTCTGATATACCAAACATCAAACTCCTTTGAGAGGAGGTCAGTTTTGAGGAGACTTTACCTATGATGCTCAGCAATGATGGGAAAGGCAGAAAATTCAGAAGAGTCATCTCCAGAAAAACAAAAAGTATGGTAATTCTTCCCTGATTCTCTGAGGATACCTTTATCTTTTTCCTGGAATATCTGTGTGTAGGGTTTTTCAACTATTTTTTAAATATTTATTATTGTTATTTGTGTATTTATTTGGCAGCACTGGATCTTAGTTGCAGGATGTGAACTCTCAGTTGCAGGATGTGAGATCTAGTTCCCTGACTAGGGATTGAACCTTAGCCCCCTGCATTGGGAGCATGGAGTCTTAGCCAATGGATCACCAGGGAGATTCCTGTGTGTAGGTTTTAAATCTGCTGTCTATCCCTTCGCACATCTCTACCTCCTCACATTTCATTACCTATTCCACTTGTTCTAGAGCCAAGGATCCTCTTCCTTCATCCCTCTTCCCTGACTAGAGATGAAAATATCTTGGGTCTTGACATCATCTCCAACCCTGGGAAGGGCTTTCAGTTCAGTTCAATTTAGTTCAGTCACTCAGTAGCGTCCAACTCTTTGTGACCCCATGGACTGCAGCACGCCAGGCCTCCCTGTCCATCACCAACTCCCGGAGTTTACCCAAACTCATGTCCACTGAGTCGGTAATGCCATCCAACCATCTCATCCTCTGTCATCCCCTTCTCCTCCTGCCTTCAATCTTTCCCAGCTTAGACATCTTTATTCCCCCAAATGTTGCATTAGTCTATCAAACCTGCACAAATCAATAGAATGACCTCTATCCTCTCTGCATAACATTGAGTACAGGGACATCTTACAGCCTGGCCTAAATCTTCTTATACTTCATAATCACAAAACATTGCAGAGAGAAATCAGAATATTACAGACAGATTGTAGGCTGTTGAAGGAACTTATTCCCCTGCTTTTTCTGACTCTAGTTTGATAAACTGCAGTAAATATTTCTGTTCCTTAAACCTTCAGATCTGGTTACCAGTGAGTAGGTATGAATAGTTCAGAGGAGTACTATTCCCAAGGAGGAAACAGAGCTGAGAATAATTCAATTGGGTCATGTTGACCTTTGGTTCTCTCCTTCCTGTACTGATATCCTTTTCCCAGTTCAGATTCCTGGGTCTGAAAGTTGCCCTGGGATCCCTCAGGCCATCTTGGAGGCTGACCTACTACACACACTTCACTCATTTGTTCATTCCAGAAATATCTTTAAATAGTGTGGGTTAGACCTTTCTAGGACAATTCTGTAATCCTCCTTTCATATCTTTTACCATTTGCTGAGATCAACCACCATTTCATTCACTTTAATTGTGCCTGTTCTCATCCATGTATAAATCTCACATCAGTCTCTCATACAAAAGGATGAAACAAAGACAATGTTTTTTGCTCCAAGTAGTAATTAAAGATTATATTTATTTCCTGATATCCTGACCTAGAATGAGCTGCAAGGCTTTGCTTTGGGTCATTCAAAAAAATTTATCCCATCAGTTTAAGGTGTTATTTAGGAGGGGATGGGAGGGCTCCTTTCTCTGTGATACCTTCTAAATCACTTGATACAGTGGTTGATGTCTTCCTGCACACTAAATGTGGACATCGGATAAGAGAGAAAAATCTGTCCAGAAATACTATGCTAAAGAAATAGAAATGATTCTGGAAATATTCTCAATCAACAAGAGACCCTGAGCTTGCCACTGCGGTGGTAAGACACTGTGGTCTGGTCTCCTTGTGAGTGAAAGTGGAGACTGAAGCAATTTGGGGGATGGCTTGAAAATATCCAGATCATTGAGATATACATGAAAATATCTAAGTTTTATGAAGAATAAATCCTTTTTATCATTTTACTTTGCTTTGAGTAGATTTTATATAAAAAGTTTTCTATCAACAATGTTTACAAATGTATCCATGCAGGATCCTCAAACATAATTTCTCCAGCTGTTTCTGCCTCACAATCACTGGAACTAAGCCAATATCCCGCAGGCACACAACGGTAAACACGACCCTGTTTTCTAGGACAAAGGTAACCTACACGTCGGTCTAAGATGGGCCTAAGCTTTGACTGATGAGTTTGTTAATGGGATCATAGCTGAAGCATCTCTTGCTGAGTTAACATGGGGTCATAGATTATTGGCAGGATCAGAAATAGGTGCTCAATGAAAAAGCAATATAAATCTTTTGTAAGTTCAGAAAGCTACATAGGGTTATATTGTGAGCTGACAAGCAAAAGCAGAAACCTGCTAAATCATGTTTTAAAACCTAGGGCTCCTAAGAAAACTTCATACAGAACGGTGCTTTACTACATAGCCCTACAAATGCAGGTTCAAAATTATTTGGATTCAGGTGAGCATCATCATTCACATATCTACTACCATTCTGGTCTTCTTGGATAAACCCTTACACCTAGCACAAGTGGATTCAAGAAGCAGTTAAAGGAAAACCACACACATACTTCTTTTCTGACCTCATGGGAAATAAAAAAATAAATTGCCCACAACACAAATGTAAGTACCTTGTTGCAGCGATGGTTAAAGTACTTGTTGCTTCTATAAAAATGAGAGATTATCAGAGGATGTTGCAGAAGATGACATATTCTTCAGATAAACACAGACTGCATGGATAGGCAGTATGGCAACTCTGATGGATAATATTCCCAATACTTCTGCCAGGGATCAGTATTACAGGTGATTGGTAGTATTAGGATGGCTTTCCCTGGTAGCTCAGCTTGTAAAGAATCTGTCTGCAGTGCAGGAGAACCTGGTTTGATTCCTCGGTGGGGAAGATCTGCTGGAGAAGGGATAGGCTATCCAATCCAGTATTCTTGGGCTTCCCTGGTGGCTCCAGGGAAGCCACCTGCAATGTGGGAGATCTGGGTTCGATCCCAGGGTTGGGAAGATCCCATAGAGAAGGGAGAGCTACCCACTCCAGTATTCTGGCCTAGAGAATTCCATGGACTGTATAGTCTATGGGGTTGCAAAGAGTCAGACACAACTGAGGTGGTATTAGGGGCATAGAGTTAAAGGATGGGATTGTGCTTGGAATATTCAAGAGGTCATATCCGAAGTATGCATGAGAGGTCCTATGGAGGTTTTCAAATAATGTGATAGGTATAATGAAGCTAACACAAAATGTGTGAAGATGAAGCTAGAAATAATTAATTTGTGATTAGTATTAAGATGTGGTCCATTTTCTCAATGAGCTCATAGCCTTGAGGGGAAATCTGAGAAAACATATTTAACATTAATGAGAAAAAAATCAGAATTCAGACTATGACATAAGGCCACTGAAAACAAGGAGTCAGTGATTTAAATAGAAGGTTGTAAGTTTAGAAGAGGGAGCTGTCAGGAGAGACTATAAAAAAAAGACAGGATTTAAGGTCAGTTAAGAATTTGGATCCACAGATTAAAATGGAGAACATCTGAATGGAGAATAATAGAAGCACAGAAACAAATACACTTTTCTAATATCAAAAGTAGTAAATTTGGTTTAAAAGTAGGTTAAAGATGGATAAGAAAGAACTCTGAATACCGGAACAGGATAAATGGCCTAAGTACCTATGGATCAAGCCTAACCTGGTAGATTAGAAAAAGCAATGGTTTTAGAAAAAGCAATGGTTTTTTACTTGTCAACATGGCATTACAAAAGCTCCCTGAATATCACATTTTTCAACAGTAAAATGGATATCATCAGCTGCCATAAATAAATCACAAAATCACTTTGAGAAAAAAACTGAGATAGTGATTGAGATACTCTGTACACACAAAGTTAATGGAAATTTAATGAGCTGCTTAGGAAGTTAGAAGTCACTGGATGATTATGACCTAAAACATAATGATATGGAAAGGAGACAAGTTTAAAACAACTGCTGCAAATCCATACTATAATGGTTCTTAAAACCAAATGATTATAAGGCTCACTAAACAGGAAAAACCCAGGTGGAAACTCACTACCATGAATGTACAAGGAAGCCAGTTATATTTATTTTTCCAATTAAATCCCTATAAAAAAGGAATGAGATGCTCTGTTAAGTATGTGAAGACTGCAATCCAAGAATACGATTGACAAAATAGAATAAAACTTCTTGCTGAGGTACAGTGAAGGATATACTGAGTGTCTCAACACAGCACCCAAACAGCACAGGGGGAAATGTGTAAGCAGAAAGGCTGATGCTGTGAAGGAAACAGGAACAATCATAGGCGATCTCACCTCTCCTTTATTTTATTACAGGAAAATATTCTCAACAAATGGCCTTGAGGAACCACAGCACCATCACCCAGTTTATTCTCATTGGGCTGTCTGACGACACCCACATCCAAGCTCTGCTCTTTGTATTATTCCTGGGAATTTACCTCCAGACACTACTGGGGAACCTGACAATGATATTAGTGATCAGGACTGACTCCCACCTCCACACGCCCATGTACTACTTCTTGAGCAATCTATCATTCCTAGACCTCTGCTTCTCTTCTGTCACTGTGCCCAAGCTCCTGAAGGACCTCCTGTCTGAGAAGAAGACCATCTCAGTAGAGGGCTGTCTAGCCCAGGTCTTCTTTGTGTTTCTTACTGCGGGAAATGAAGCCTGTCTGCTCTCAGTCATGGCCTATGACCGTTATGCCGCCATCTGCCACCCCTTGCTCTATAACCAGGTGATGAGCAACCAGCTCTGCAAGGGGCTGGTGTGGGGCTCCTGGGGCCTGGCCTCTCTCAATGCAGTCATCATTGTGCTCTTGGCTATTAACCTGGACTTCTGTGATGCTCAAACCATCCACCACTACACCTGTGAGCTGCCCTCCCTCTTCCCTCTGTCTTGCTCTGATATCTCCATCAATATCAGTATCTTGTCCTTCTCCACTATATTCCTTGGGCTTGGAAACTTCTTCCCAATCTTCTTCTCCTATGTTCGTATTATATTCCACATTCTGAGCATCAGCTCCACCACAGGCAGAAGCAAAGCCTTCTCCACCTGTTCCTCCCACCTCATCGCAGTGATCCTGTTCTTTGGCTCAGGTATGCTGCGCTATCTCATGCCTCCCTCTGGTTCCTCCCTGGATTTGCTTTCTTCCTTACAATACAGTGTGATCACACCCATGCTGAATCCCCTTATCTACAGCCTAAGGAACAATGAAGTAAAGACAGCTGTGAAAAGGACATTGGGAAAATATCCGCAATATTTTAGGCATTGAAGTAAGTTACATTTACTCATCAAAACTGCAAAGATTGAGCTTTCTCTTATGTTGTCTCTTCCTTCTCGAGGTCGTTGCTCTCGCTCAGTTGTGTCCATCTCTCTTAGAACTCATGTCTCCCGTGTCTCCTGCACTGCCGGCAGATTCTTTACCACTGAGTCATTGGGGAAGCCCCCTGTCTGCCTCAACACAGAGTCAAATAGGGTACACAAAAGATCCTAGAGCTTGCCTGAGCACCATATCTTGTTATTGAAAAGTAGAGGCAAATATTTTAAACTTCCATTTGAAAAGTCTATGCTCTATTGATTGGGAAAGAATATGAAAGCATTCTTCCACAAGCACACTAATAAGACAAGAAATTAATTAGGGTGAAAAGTTAACACACATAGGTGGCTTGATTTCTCAAAAAAAAAAAAAAAAAAAGAATAAAATTTACCAAAAAATCAATCTGAAATGCTTAATAATGAAAGATTCAAAAGAGACTTTATATTTCATTTAAAAATATTTAACTTTAATCAAGAGCCCACCAGAAGGTTTGTGATCAAATCAGATTGGAGGAATTACAGCTAAAGTAATTAGCAATAAAAGAATAATTACCATATTACTTAATAAGACCATGTAATTTCCCCCTACTATAGCTAGATGAGGATAGATATAAGATTTAAATTTTGTTTGAGGAAAGATCTACAAGATCTACAAATATTGGCAATGATGAAATTTTCTATCTGGAAAATCTAAGAATTCCATTAGAAATGAAAACTTATTAGTATTCAAGACTTAAATGATGCAAAAATCTTAATATATTGATACAAAAATAGTTTCTATACACCAAAATCTAGTGAACAGACAAAAAATATGTTAACATAGAAAATTATTCATTGCTGTTACATCAACATAAAATCCCAGGATTAAACTTAACAATGAACCCTTAAAACTATATGAACAAAACAGCAAAAATGAACTGCTATTAAAGATACTTAATGTAAGATTTCTTTATAAAGTGTGTTTTCATCTTCAAATGACAAATATGTGATGAACATTAACATAAACCATAAGAATATTTATGGCAAAACCAATACAATATTGTAAAGTAATTAGCATCCAATTAAAATAAATAAATTTATATGAAAAAAATTATTGCAAAAATTCATGATGAACAAAAAATAAAATTTTTAAACAAACAACAAAAAAAGAATATTTATCACTGAATTATCAATAGCTATTGGGTTCCCTGGTGGCTCAGATGGTAAAGAATCTGCCTGCAGTGCAGGAGACCCAGGTTTGATCCAGGTTGGGAAGATTCCCTGGAAGGGAATGTCTACCCACTTCAGTATTCTTGCCTGGAGAATTCCATGGACAGAGCGGCCTGGTAGGCCACAATCCACAGGGTTACAAAGAGTCAGACTTGACTGAGCAACTAACACTTTCACTTTCATGGAGATAGATGGTTCTAGAACTAAATAGAATCATCAGTGATTCAGGTTCCTTCCATCCATTTGCTTTGCTATCCTTATATATAAGGTTTTATCCTCAGCCTTGTCTGTGCCACTTCAGCACAACACAAAACAAAGCTAAAAGGAAGGGAAATATGAGTTTAGCGAGTTCTTAAGCTGTATATAAATGAAACCATTCTAAATAGTAAAAATCTAAAATACTCAAAGTCTTCAAGTCTTGATGAGGAAGTGGCAAAAATGAGCTCACAAACATTGATAGTGAGAATGTGAACTGGTTCAATCATTTAGGGGAAATCTGTGGTAAATCAAAACCACATATCTAAGATCTATTAATTATACTCCTACATATATATGAAAAGAAACGAGTTTAATTATCCAGAAAAGACATTATTAGAATGTTTGTGACAGTTTTATTCATTGTAACCAAAATATGTAATAAACCCAAACATCTACCACCTGCAGAATGAGTAAATAAACTTGTACATATAATATATTTATACAATGGAGTACTATATAGCAATTTAATAAACTGGAAAACACAAATAGATGAAGTTCATGGATATTGTGTAACAGAAGCCAGACATGAAGAGTGCATATTTTATCATTTCATTTATATGACGTTAAAGGGGCTTCCCTGTTGACTCAGATGGTAAAGAATCTGCCTGCAATGCAAGAGACCTAAGGTTCAATTTCTGGGTTGGGGAGATCCCCTGGAGAAAGGAATGGCTACCCACTCCAGTATTCTTGCCTGGAAAGTCCCATGGACAGAGGAGCCTGGAAGGCTACAGTCCACAGGGTCGCAAAGAGTCGGACATGACTGAGCAGCTAACACTTTCACACGATGTTAAAGACTGACTGGAAAAGTAACATTAATACATTTATTAGTGGAATCAAGATAATGGCTATCAATGGGGAATGGATTGACTGGGAAGCAGCATGAGGGAGATTCCTAAACTGATGAAAGGTTCTGTATCTTGATCTGTGTTGAGGTGCATACATATATCAAAATCTATCAAGCTGTACCATTAAGATGAGTACACTTAATCATTTCTTTTAATACTGTCTCAAGAACACCTAACATGAGTTCTACCTTATAAAAAAAATTTTAGTGCAGAATACAGTAATGTTAACTACACCTTGTTAACTACACCTTCAATAAATAAGAAAATTAAACTACACCAAAAACATATTCCCAAGTACGATCTCTACTACTTGTGGAGGCATATCACCATTGTCTCTCACACAATGGTAGGAAGATGTGTTTTTGAAGAAGGCAATGTTAAGTTTTACAACTTCTTAACAAAATTAATGAAGAACTATGTAACTAATTTGGACTGACAGATTACAACCAGGCCAAGTGTACATGTACATCACAATTTCAAGTATTGTATTTCAATGGGACAGCCCATGTATTGAACTCATTCTTCCCTTTTTCCTGACTGTTGTTCCCACTGTTTAGGAGGGCTTGTCTCTAAATTTTGCCGAACTGAACTGAGCCTATACTGCTGTATCAATGGATGCTTCATCCTTGTGTACTTGGGTAGGAGACCCAGAGGAAACTTCTAATAGCTATTTTACTGGATATTAAAGCATAAACAGCTTCTTCTCTGAGATCTGAAAGAAGCCCAGAACCGAATACATGAAAGACCTAAAAAGCCATTGCTGGAGTCAATGAGAAAGTGTTCTTCCTCACAAATCAGGACAGGTGCTAATGAATTAACAGACTCATAATAACATTGATACCCCTTCCATTAACACTTAGAAAACAAATTCTTAAATCTTGGTCATAAAATAGAGAATGCTGCTGCTGCTGCTAAATCGCTTCAGTCGTGTCCAACTCTGTGCGACCACACAGACGACAGCCCATCAGGCTCCCTCGTCCCTGAGATTCTCCAGGCAAGAATGCTGGAGTGGGTTGCCATTTCCTTCTCCATAGTGGCTCTTAATTCAGTCATCATCTTGGGTTACCCTTTAATTTATGCTTTGGACTTCCCTGGCAGTCCAGTGGTTAAGAATTTGCACTTCCATTGCAGGGCACATGGTCGGGAAACTAAGATCCAGCATTCCATGCAGAGTGGTCAAAAAGTAAATAAATGAAAATAAATTTAATTTATTTAAAGACCTTTAAAATAGGTTGACACTTCATTTCCTGGTTCACTGGTGGAAAAATAAAAGGCCAGGTGAAGTCCCCAACCAGAATAGTCATATGACCTCCCGCTCTTAGAATGCTTCCTATCTCTGGCCTTCCAAAAATCTCGCCTGAAACAAAGGGAGAAAAATCAAATCAACAAAGTTAGAAACGAAAATGGAGAGATCACAACAGACAACACAGAAATACAAAGGATCATAAGAGACTACTATCAACAATTATATGCCAATAAAATGGACAACGTGGAAGAAATGGACAAATTCTTAGAAAAGTACAACTTTCCAAAACTGGACCAGGAAGAAATAGAAAATCTTAACAGACCCATCACAAGCATGGAAATTGAAACTGTAATCAAAAATCTTCCAGCAAACAAAAGCCCCGGTCCAGACGGCTTCACAGCTGAATTCTACCAAAAATTTAGAGAAGAGCTAACACCTATCCTGCTCAAACTCTTCCAGAAAATTGCAGAGGAAGGTAAACTTCCAAACTCATTCTATGAGGCCACCATCACCCTAATACCAAAACCTGACAAAGATCCCACAAAAAAAGAAAACTACAGGCCAATATCACTGATGAACATAGATGCAAAAATCCTTAACAAAATTCTAGCAATCAGAATCCAACAACACATTAAAAAGATCATACACCATGATCAAGTGGGCTTTATCCCAGGGATGCAAGGATTCTTCAATATCCGCAAATCAATCAATGTAATACACCACATTAACAAATTGAAAAATAAAAACCATATGATTATCTCAATAGATGCAGAGAAAGCCTTTGACAAAATTCAACATCCATTTATGATAAAAACTCTCCAGAAAGCAGGAATAGAAGGAACATACCTCAACATAATAAAAGCTATATATGACAAACCCACTGCAAACATTATCCTCAATGGTGAAAAATTGAAAGCATTTCCTCTAAAGTCAGGAACAAGACAAGGGTGCCCACTTTCACCATTACTATTCAACATAGTTTTGGAAGTTTTGGCCACAGCAATCAGAGCAGAAAAAGAAATAAAAGGAATCCAAATTGGAAAAGAAGAAGTAAAACTCTCACTATTTGCAGATGACATGATCCTCTACATAGAAAACCCTAAAGACTCCACCAGAAAATTACTAGAAATAATCAATGACTACAGTAAAGTTGCAGGATATAAAATCAACACACAGAAATCCCTTGCATTCCTATACACTAATAATGAGAAAACAGAAAGAGAAATTAAGGAAACAATTCCATTCACCATTGCAACAGAAAGAATAAAATACTTAGGAATATATCTACCTAAAGAAACTAAAGACCTATATATAGAAAACTATAAAACACTGGTGAAAGAAATCAAAGAGGACACTAATAGATGGAGAAATATACCATGTTCATGGATTGGAAGAATCAATATAGTGAAAATGAGTATACTACCCAAAACAATTTATAGATTCAACGCAATCCCTATCAAGCTACCAACAGTATTCTTCACAGAGCTAGAACAAATAATTTCACAATTTGTATGGAAATACAAAAAACCTCGAATAGCCAAAGCGATCTTGAGAAAGAAGAATGGAACTGGAGGAATCAACCTACCTGACTTCAGGCTCTACTACAAAGCCACAGTTATCAAGACAGTATGGTACTGGCACAAAGACAGAAATATTGATCAATGGAATAAAATAGAAAGCCCAGAGATAAATCCACACACATATGGACACCTTATCTTCGACAAAGGAGGCAAGAATATACAATGGATTAAAGACAATCTCTTTAACAAGTGGTGCTGGGAAATCTGGTCAACCACTTGTAAAAGAATGAAACTGGACCACTTTCTAACACCATACACAAAAATAAACTCAAAATGGATTAAAGATCTAAACGTAAGACCAGAAACTATAAAACTCCTAGAGGAGAACATAGGCAAAACACTCTCCGACATACATCACAGCAGGATCCTCTATGACCCACCTCCCAGAATATTGGAAATAAAAGCAAAAATAAACAAATGGGACCTAATTAACCTTAAAAGCTTCTGCACATCAAAGGAAACTATTAGCAAGGTGAAAAGACAGCCTTCAGAATGGGAGAAAATAATAGCAAATGAAGCAACCGACAAACAACTAATCTCAAAAATATACAAGCAACTCCTACAGCTCAACTCCAGAAAAATAAACGACCCAATCAAAAAATGGGCCAAAGAACTAAATAGACATTTCTCCAAAAAAGACATACAGATGGCTAACAAACACATAAAAAGATGCTCAACATCACTCATTATCAGAGAAATGCAAATCAAAACCACCATGAGGTACCATTTCACACCAGTCAGAATGGCTGCGATCCAAAAGTCTACAAATAATAAATGCTGGAGAGGGTGTGGAGAAAAGGGAACCCTCTTACACTGTTGGTGGGAATGCAAACTAGTACAGCCACTATGGAGAACAGTGTGGAGATTCCTTAAAAAACTGGAAATAGAACTGCCTTATGATCCAGCAACCCCACTGCTGGGCATACACACTGAGGAAACCAGAAGGGAAAGAGACACGTGTACCCCAATGTTCATCGCAGCACTGTTTATAATAGCCAAGACATGGAAGCAACCTAGATGTCCATCAGTAGATGAATGGATAAGAAAGCTGTGGTACATATACACAATGGAGTATTACTCAGCCATTAAAAAGAATACTTTTGAATCAGTTCTAATGAGGTGGATGAAACTGGAGCCTATTATACAGAGTGAAGTAAGCCAGAAGGAAAAACATAAATACAGTATTCTAACGCATATATATGGAATTTAGAAAGATGGTTACAATAACCCGGTGTACGAGACAACAAAAGAGACACTGATGTATAGAACAGTCTTACGGACTCTGTGGGAGCGGGAGAGGGTGGGAAGATTTGGGAGAATGGCAATGAAACATGTAAAATATCATGTAGGAAACGAGTTGCCAGTCCAGGTTCGATGCATGATGCTGGATGCTTGGGGCTGGTGCACTGGGACGGCCCAGAGGGATGGTGTGGGGAGGGAGGAGGGAGGAGGGTTCGGGATGGGGAACACATGTATACCTGTGGCGGATTCATTTTGATATGTGGCAAAACTAATACAATTATGTAAAGTTTAAAAAAAAAAAAAAAATCTTGCCTGACACTGAAGAATCTGAAAATTCTATGTAAAAGGCGTAGCAAACCGCTAGGTAAGTTTGCAAGGTATTTCATGACAGACTGTGAAAAGAATTTTCTTTTTATTGGAGTAGAGTTGATTTACAAGGTTGTGCTAGTTTCAGGTGTACAGCAAAGTGAATCAGTTATACATATATACATACTCATTTTTTTCAGGTTCTTTCCCCATTTAGGTCATTACAGAATACTGAGTGTAGTTCCTGTGCTATACTACTGTATACTATTGTATGTTCCTTGTTAACTATCTATTTTATACATAGTAGCGTATAAGAGGCTGGCAGGCTACAGTCCACACGGTCACAGAAGAGTCAGACATGACTTAGCAAATAAGAACAACAATATATGCTAACCCTAATCTCCTAAATTGTCACTTTCCCCTATATGTGAAAATACATCTGTGATCAAAGAATGAAGGTGCTCACAATACTGTAAAGTAATTAGCCGCCAACTAAAATAATTAATTAAAAAAAAAAAAAGAATGAAGGGGCTTAAGAGATACAGAGTCTAAAGTACTTCAAGCCACTTTTTGGCACTCTGCTCCGAGATATCTATACTAAATCTCATATCCGTGAGAGCAATCCAACAAAAAATTTAAGAGCCCTGTTAAGAAGGACTGCATTCCTTGTAGTAAGGATGAATGTGGGAGAGGAAATAAGCCAGGAAATCACAGTCCCAACCTTGGCCCAGGGATAATCATCTTTAATGTGATAATAGTGGTTTAGGGACAGAAATTAGTGAAATTTTCAGAAAGGTTAGGCTTTTCTACCTTAATTCTGATTTATTGGATTAGATTTATTCCACATTTAGGTGAATGAAATAAACAATACTTTAAATTAATTGACTTTCATATATTTTTCCATACACCCAGAAAGTATCCATCAACCCCCAAAAGGAAAAGAGTGAAAAGATAAGACAACATCACTAGCAATGGTGCAATTTCTCTTGCTCCAACACTACCCAGTATTTAGTCCAGTCATCAGTCTCATTCAAATTTATGTCTAACTGGACATGGAACAACAGACTGGTTCCAAATAGGAAAAGGAGTACATCAAGGCTGTATATTGTCACCCTGCTTACTTAACTTATATGCAAAGTACATCATGGGAAATGCTGGACTGGAAGAAGCACAAGCTGGAATCAAGATTGCTGGGAGAAATATCAATAACCTCAGATATGCAATGACACCATTCTTATGTCAGAAAGTGAAGAGGAACTAAAAAGCCTCTTGATGAAAGTGAAAGAGAGTGAAAAAGTTGGCTTAAAGCTCAACATTCAGAAAACGAAGATCATGGCATCTGGTCCCATTATTTCATGGGAAATAGATGGGGAAACAGTAGAAACAGTGTCAGACTATTTTGGGGGGCTCCAAAATCACTGCAGATGGTGATTGCAGCCATGAAATTAAAAGACACTTACTGTATGTCTTCTTTGAAGAAATGTCTATTTAGTTCTTTGGCCCATTTTTTGATGCGGATGCATGTTGATTATGGCAAAACCCATACAATATTGTAAAGTAAAAAATAATAATAATAATAATAAAATAAAAATGAAAAATAAATAAATAAAAGACGCTTACTCCTTGGAAGGAAAGTTATGACCAACCTAGATAGCATATTAAAAAGCAGAGACATTACATTGCCAACAAAGGTCCGTCTAGTCAAGGCTATGGTTTTTCCAGTGGTCATGCATAGATATGAGAGTTGGACTGTGAAGAAAGCTGAGCACCGAAGAATTGATGCTTTTGAACTGTGGTGTTGGAGAAGACTCTTGAGAGTCCTTGGACTGCAAGGAGATCCAACCAGTCCATTCTGAAGGAGATCAGTCCTGAGTGTTCTTTGGAAGGAATGATGCTGAAGCTGAAACTCCAGTACTTTGGCCACCTCATGCAAAGAGTTGACTCATTGGAAAAGACTCTGATGCTGGGAGGGATTGGGGGCAGGAGGAGACGGGGATGACAGAGGATGAGATGGCTGGATAGCATCACCGACTCGATGGACATGAGTTTGAGTGAACTCTGGGAGTTGGTGATGGACAGGGAGGCCTGGCTGCTGCAGTTCATGGGGTCACAAAGAGTCGGACACAACTGAGCGACTGAACTGAACTGAACTGAACTGAGAGGACACAAATAGAAAAAAGAAGAGGTGGGATTGAGCAGGAAAACACATATAGATGTCTTAGCACATCTAAAACCTGTCCATTCTCCCACCACTCTAAGGTGAGCTACTCTAAATTTCATTTGGTTTGGTTTGGTTTGGTTTCAGTATAGTTTAATTTGATTTGTGTTACTAAATTGTCAACCAAAATGAACTCCAGTTTCCAGCCTTCCCAGCATAAGTTAATCCATTCAAAGAATTTTGGAACTGAAAAACAGTCTGCAGAGGTAAATACATCCCTCCAAAACTTTAGCATTCTTGTCTATAAGAAATGGCAAAATTGTAAAGAAAAACAGAAGAGAATAAAATATAAAAACAGAAGAGAAACAGGACTTCTCAATCAATTTTGTCAACAGGTTATAAAAAGCAAATGCTATCTATAGCAATTAGTATACGAAAGAAGTGAAAGTCATTGCATGAATAGCTAGGGAAATGAGCATTTATGTGATAAGCTTGATTGCTGTTAGGATATTATAATAACTGATCTATCACCATCATGGATCTAGTGAGCAGATCAAGTGGCAATGAACAACTGGAAAGCATTTGAGAGGATGTGTTGAAAAGTACTAACAGAACTGTGATATTTCCTTCCAACTTATGCTTTAATTCACTTATTCCCCTAAATCCACACCTCTTGCCCAAGCATAGAGAAAACAGAGAACAAAGACATAAAAATCTTTGGAATCTTAGGTTGAAAAGGTCAAAAACGTTTTAAAGAGAACACAACCAGGCATTCCCTCACTAAACAGGGAAGGAGAGAAAAGAGAAAATTCAGGAGAGTTAGTATTTAGAATTGGGCAATGGCACCCCACTCCAGTACTCTTGCCTGGAAAATCCCATGGGCGGAGGAGCCTGGTAGGCTGCAGTCCATGGGGTGGCAAAAAGTCGGACATGACTGAGCGACTTTCACTTTCACTTTTCACTTTCATGCACTGGAGAAGGAAATGGCAACCCACTCCAGTGTTCTTGCCTGGAGAATCCCAGGGACAGGGGAGCCTGGTAGGCTGCCGTCCATGGGGTCGCACAGAGTCGGACACGACTGAAACGACTTAGCAGCAGCAGCAGCAGCAGTATTTAGAATATGGGTCTCTTGTCATTCTGTCTTCCATCCTTGGACAATATTTGAGACATTTGTGTGTACTAAATATTCCCCCTTCTTTAAGTTTGGAGATGTAAATGTGAAGGAGAACGGAGTCCTCCTTCTACGTGTAGATCAGAAAGATGTAAATCCCTTTGAGAATTAACTACAGAGATTTTTCTGGTCTTGTATAACAACCAAGGGGGCTTTCCTGGTGGCTCAGATGGTAAAGACTTGGCATATGATGCCAAAAGACCAGGGTTTGAACCTGGGTCAGGAAGATCCCCGGGAGAAGGAAATGGCAACCCACCCCAGTATTTGCCTGAAGAATCCCTTGGACAAAGGAGTTATACTCCAGCCAAGACCAGAAAAGGCTGTATGAATTATTAGATGTTGTTGCAGAAACTGGCTGTTGAGAAACCAAGCAACACTCAAGAGCGTTGGAGAGCTCAGGTTTATTACACTGGTGGCCCAGAGGAGTCAACACTCCAAGCTCTGAGCCCCGACTGCTGGTGTACAGTTCCTTTATAGGATCCCAATTCCGGGTTTGCATTCTATATCTTCTAGTGGATACTTGAGGCACACAGGATGGGGAGGAGCGGTGGGGAACTGCCTGACCTTCACACAGACAAGCATGGCTAAGCAAGATTACAGGGACTGGGTAATTGCAAGAAGCAGGGTGAGTGAGATAAGTTTAAGTTCCTAGCATTGTTGTAAGTTTCCATTTCCCCAAAACTATGTGATCTACATAATCATGCAAGGGGCAAACTGAGTTACAGAAGCAGAAAGCATTTATTAGACTCCATTTTGATTTTTATAGGTCCCTCCACAATGTAAGTGAGCAGGAGACATTCTCCTGACTTTCCTTGATCTTAGAATGCATGGGAAAGGACAGGGAGAATGGCTCCCTGTTAGAGGTTCAAGGCTATAAGCTTAATATGAGACAGCAAATGCCTGCGAAGTGTCCCATGAGGGGAATAAGATGTAGTTGAAGGAGAAGAATCAGAATGCCCAGTCTTGCCAGAAAATGAATCAGGAAGATTCACATCATGATAGATTTCCCAGAGAGAAGGGTGGGGGAAATGCCTGAGGACAAGAAAGGATGACTTACTTGTGGAATAGGAGAACAGCACAGGACAAAGATAAACACTGAGAAACAGATGCTACTCCTCAATAACATCACAGTCCGTGCCAGACCAGGAGCATAACACTGACCCCTGGAAAGAGACAAAAGGTGAAAATCATGAATTATAATAAGTTTTAAATTTTAAATGAGAAATTACTAAATGTCATTGCATTTATAATCAAATGACTCAACTAAGCTTCTGTATCACACTTAAATGACAGCTTGAAAGATAAATTATTGTCATACATAAAAAATAAAGTCATATAGTTCCACTCCTGAGGCTACAGATTAAAAAAAATAACATACACAGCCCATCAGGCAAAGGTATGATGGTACTGATATTATGGAAAACATCCTGCATTTATAGCCAAGAAACAAAGATGATGAACTTTGTGGTGTGCATACAGATAACTGAAAATTATTTCAGTCACAGAAATAAAGGCCAAGACTTTTTCTGCTGATGAACCTCAAGAAGCACTTAAAAGATAATAAGACTCCCTGATTTAGAGTAGGAGAAAGGTGAGTATGCTGTCTTTGTCTCTGGGGATTAGGCAGCAGTCTTTTGCTTTAACCGAAACTCAGTGGTAACCCACTCCAGTATTCTTGCCTGGAGAATTCCATGGACAAAGGAGCCTGGCAGGCTATAATCCATGGGGTCCCAAAGAGTCAGACACGACTGAGTGACTATCAGTCACTCATGGTCCTATGCTCTGATATTTTTACTTAAATGACTTTGAGCATGATGCTGAACCTTTCTTGCCTTGGTTTCCTAATCTATAAAATAGGTTGATGATATTACCTATTTATAGAGTGGTTATATTGATTAAAGTATACTCTTATACATTAAAAGCTTAAAATAGTACTTGACCCATATTCCTGTGCTGTGCTTAGTCACTCAGTCATGTCTGACTCTTTGCAACCCCATGGACTGTAGCCCACCAGGACCCTCTGTCTGTTGAGATTCTCCAGGCAAGAAAACTGCAGTGGGTTGCAATTCCCTCCTCCAGGGGAACTTCCCTACCCAGGGATTGAACCCAGGTCTTCCAAATTGCAGGCAGATTCTTTACTGTCTGAGCCACCAGGGAAGCCCATATTAATTGTTAATGATTATTGGCTATTTTTCAACTTCTTAAAGAGTATTTGACCTTCCCCTTTACCCATGTTTACTAATTGTATTTAGACAGGTTTACTGCTCATCAAGTACTGATACTCACCTCCCTCTACTTTTAGGATTGGCATGATTTCCCAACTCCTACTGAATGGGACTTGGCCATTTGGGGTTGCTTTGACAATTGAAATGTGAGTAGAACTGACAGTGTACTACTCTTAGAAGAAAATTTAAGGGACTGTGCCTTTCAGTTTGCTTCCTAAATGCTTACCCTCTGCCACAAAAATAGCCATTGGGTAGCTACTGATGTTCATCCTGGGTACCAGAATGAGAGACACACAAAGCTGAACTGAATCTAATCCCAAATGAGCTCAGGCAAACCAGAACCAATCCAAGATGGATGCCATATTCATGAGCAAGAAATAAATACTTATTTTAATTCATTGAGGGTTTGAGGTTACTTGCTACCAGGGTGAAATGTGATAAACCTAATATATATTCACCACCTAACCCCAAGTCCTAAAGCAGTTCTAGCTTCAAAATAGCTTAAGTGCAAAATCCTATAGTCTTTTGCAACATTTATTATTTCAAAGCTCTCAGCTATATTTGACTATGGCCACTAGAAATGCTCTTCTGCCCATCCCTTAATGTTGGCATACTCTAAGATTCTGTTCATTGTTCATGGTTTACCTCATTCTACTCACTCTCGGTAGGAGTTCAGAGCCAATCTTGTGGTTTAATTTCCAGCCTAATGCCAAAGCATGCATCCCAGACTAGAATCCTTCCTAGAGTTTATGCCTTTATTCATTTGGATTCTTGATATCTCACTCTTTACATCCCATTGATGTTCCTGTATCAACAAGTTTAAATTATATTATTTCCCCCTTAAGTTAATTTCTTGAATTTGGTATCTCAGTCATTACTGATACTATCCATTCAGCTCCCAAGTTGGAAAACCTAGTAATCACCCTCCTCTTCTTTCTCCCTCACTTCCCATACCAACTACCACCAAGTCCTTCCAACTTTATCTACTAAATAGTTCTTGAAACTCTTCAATCCTCATTATCCTTACTCTAATCAAGAAAAAGTGGTCTCTTCACCAATATTTGCCATTGTTCATCCTTCTCTCTCTTTGGTACTGAGCTCAAAGTCTTCCTCTCAAATCTCAGTCCCTAACATAATAGGAAACATTAGCATTTATTAATAAGTCATGTAATAACTTGATCTCAAATTCTATAACATACAACTCTTTACTGTCCTTCAACTTGATTTCAGCTCTGTGCTTATATGCTGACCTCAAAATATGACCATCCATCTTATCTGAGTGGTCTCATCTCTTTAATCTTCAATCTCTGATTATAATTTTCTATCTTCCAGCCTCTCATATTTTTACTAACATTACAGATCTCTAAATATTTCAGTTCTTTAGCCCATTCCTTTCATCACCCTATCACTCATCAGAGCTTCATTTAATTTCTTTGTATCCTGAACCTATGGCAAATCATTTTAGCAACTCTTACGACTGTGCCTTCAATAGCTTTGCCAATTTATTCTTTCATTTCATTCACAAGTCCCATCCACCGTCCCCATTTCTGTATTCAGAACATTAACCTGTATGGAATTTGGATTCTGCTTCAAACATAGCCTGATTCTATGAATTATTCTTTCTCATAAACTTAACTAGGAGTCCAGCTGTAATAGCAAAGAACAAATCTAACTCCATGTTTGACCTGTTTCTTTAACTTTTGTGCTCTGATGCCTGTGCTTAGTCATACTGACTTTGCACCTTTTGTAAAAGAATGCTGTCTATAGCCTGAAACATACAGGAGAGCCCATTCTCAAGGCTCTGACCTTTAAAGGTATAACATTCTTTCATTTGAGGGAGGTGACATGTGAGCTTCAGGCCGGGACTCTTACAACTAGTCTCCTGTTTGCATTTTCTGAGACAGGAAATAGGTGGGCTCCATGTTAGGCATTTTAAGTAACAACAGAAAGAAGTAACAACTTCTTGTATCTTCTTATTGTAGAAGTAACAACAGAAACAGGGTAAAATAGCCAGGCTTTGTTTCTTGTGGATACTTTAACATTACCTTATGGCAAGGACAAGAGAGGGGTTAACCCCAGTTTGAGTAAAAGATCAAAAGGTCACATAATTCCCTTCCCTGAGGCAAAGGAGACCCTGCACATGCAGAGAAAGGCTCAGTTCAGTTCAGTCGCTCAGTCGTGTCCGACTCTTTGCGACCCCATGAATCGCAGCACGCCAGGCCTCCCTGTCAATCACCAACACCTGGAGTTCACTCAGACTCATGCCCATCAAGTCAGTGATGCCATCCAGCCATCTCATCCTCTGTCGTCCCCTTCTCCTCCTGCCCCCAATCCCTCCCAGCATCAGAGTCTGTTCCAATGAGTCAACATTTCACATGAGGTGGCCAAAGTACTGGAGTTTCAGCTTTAGCGTCATTCCATCCAAAGAACACCCAGGACTGAGCTCCTTTAGAATGGACTGGTTGGATCTCCTTGCAGTCCAAGGGACTCTCAAGAGTCTTCTCCAACACCACAGTTCAAAAGCATCAATTCTTCGGCACTCAGCTTTCTTCACAGTCCAACTCTCACATCCATACATGACCGCAGGAAAAACCATAGCCTTGACTAGACGAAACTTTGTTGGCAAAGTAATGTCTCTGCTTTTCAATATGCTATCTAGGTTGGTCATAACTTTCCTTCCAAGGAGTAAGCGTCTTTTAATTTCATGGCTGCAGTCACCATCTGCAGTGATTTTGGAGCCCAAAAACTTAAAGTCTGACACTGTTTCCACTGTTTCCCCATCTATCTGCCATGAAGTGATGGGACCGGATGCCATGATCTTTGTTTTCTGAATGTTGAGCTTTAAGCCAACTTTTTCACTCTCCTCTTTCACTTTCATCAAGAGGCTTTTTAGTTCCTCTTCACTTTCTGCCATAAGGGTGGTGTCATCTGCATATCTGAGGTTATTGATATTTCTCCCGGCAATCTTGATTCCAGCTTGTGCTTCTTCCAGCCCAGCATTTCTCATGATGTACTCTGCATATAAGTTAAATAAGCAGGGTGACAATATACAGCCTTGACATACTCCTTTTCCTATTTGGAACCAGTTTGTTGTTCCATGTCCAGTTCTAACTGTTGCTTCCTGACCTGCATATAGGTTTCTCAAGAGGCAGGTCAGGTGGTCTGGTATTCTCATCTCTTTCAGAATTTCCCACAGTTTATTGTGATCCACACAGTCAAAGGCTTTGGCATAGTCAATAAAGCAGAAATATATGTTTTTTTGGAACTCTCTTGCTTTTTCCATGATCCAGTGGATGTTGGCAATTTTATCTCTGGTTCCTCTGCCTTTTCTAAAATCAGCTTGAACATCTGGAAGTTCACAGTTCACATATTGCTGAAGCCTGGCTTGGAGAATTTTGAGCATTACTTTACTAGCGTGTGACATGAGCGCAATTGTGCAGTAGTTTGAGCATTCTTTGGCATTGCCTTTCTTTGGGATTGGAATGAAAACTGACCTTTTCCAGTCCTGTGGCCACTGCTGAGTATTCCAAATTTGCTGACATATTGAGTGCAGCACTTTCACAGCATCATCTTTCAGAATTTGAAATAGCTCAACTGGGATTCCATCACCTCCACTAGCTTTGTTCATAGTGATGCTTTCTAAGGCCCACTTGACTTCACATTCCAGGATGTCTGGCTCTAGGTGAGTGATCACACCGTCGTGATTATCTTGGTCATGAAGATCTTTTTTGTACAGTTCTGTGTATTAAACTGGGGGTATCACCCAGAGTCAGTGATGGCAAACCATGACCAAAGGCCCCTGGGCTGGAATCCATCTTGGAAAAAAGTTGTGCACACATATTGGAGAGGGCCCTAGAGACAGTTAGGGGTGGAAAAAGAAACTAGATAATTGGCCAAAGATAAACAAAGACCCGGAAGAACTGCCCTATGTAAGTGACTTAACCGCCTCTTTACTGTGCTCCTCCTCATTAGTGGGGAAGCCCACATCCTTACTCTCCAGAGTGTGTATCTCTGCCTTGCTTCTGTCTTAACTAAACAAAATGTTTCTCTATGTGCTCTCCCACTTGTTGTGCTATGTCCCTAATAACAAACTTTATACTTCCTTTTACAGTTTTCCTTCTTGAGAAATGCATTTTTCAATGGGGGCAACTTTGCTTCTAGCTTCTAGCCCCTGGTGGTCTGGCAGCTAGGATTTCTGGTTTTCATCCAGCTACCTAGGTCCAATTCCTGGGAGGGAATTATGATCTCACTTCAAGCCACTGCTCACTGCTCACTTCTGCCTCTCCAAGATCACATTCATATAGAGATAAAAAGCTGCAGAATAGAGAATAAGATTCGTTTTTTTACTATTTACAGGACTTGACTTACATGGACAGATGAAAGAACAAACGATTCCTGCACCAAGAAGTTTGCAGCTACCACCATGCCTCTCCTTCACCTTGCCTTTAAAAATGCAACCTAGATGTCCATCAGCAGATGAATGGATAAGAAAGCTGTGGTACATATACACAATGGAGTATTACTCAGCCATTAAAAAGAATACATTTGAATCAGTTCTAATGAGGTGGATGAAACTGGAGCCGATTATACAGAGTGAAGTAAGCCAGAAGGAAAAACACCAATACAGTATACTAACGCATATATATGGAATTTAGAAAGATGGTAACAATAACCCTGTGTATGAGACAGCAAAAGAGACACTGATGTATAGAACAGTCTTATGGACTCTGTGGAAGAGGGAGAGGGTGGGAAGATTTGGGAGAATGGCATTGAAACATGTAAAATATCATGTATGAAATGAGATGCCAGTCCAGGTTCAATGCGCGATACTGGATGCTTGGGGCTAAAGCACTGGGATGACCCAGAGGGATGGTATGGGGAGGGAGGAGGGTTCAGGATGGGGAACACATGTATACCTGTGGCGGATTCATTTTGATATTTGACAAAACTAATACAATTATGTAAAGTTTAAAAATAAAATAAAATTTTTTAAAAAATGCTTTGCTGAGAGCCTTTGAAGGGTTCAGGGTCTGGGGAGCATGAGCCACCAGTCTCCTTGCACAGTCCTGCAATAAACTTTTCTCTGCTCCAAACTCCAATGTTTCTATATTGTTTAGCCTCACTATGTGTTGGGTACACAAACCTGCATTTGGTTACATTTTCATTTCTACATCTGAACATCTGCCCATGTTCAGATCAGATCAGTCACTCAGTCGTGTCCGACTCTTTGCGACCCCATGAATTGCAGCACGCCAGGCCTCCCTGTTCATCACCAACTCCTGGAGTTCACTCAGACTCACATCCATCGAGTCAGTGATGCCATCCAGCCATCTCATCCTCTGTCGTCCCCTTCTCCTCCTGCCCCCAATCCCTCCCAGCATCAGAGTCTTTTCCAATGAGTCAACTCTTCACATGAGGTGGCCAAAGTACTGGAGTTTCAGCTTCAGCATCATTCCTTCCAAAGAAATCCCCCGGCTGATCTCCTTGATCTTAGTTTTCTGAATGTTGAGCTTTAAGCCAGTTGATGATAGATAATAAAATAATTTGGGTGAGGAACACCAGAAAAAACTTATTTAAAGCAATGGACTTAGTCTCAAGGGATAATTCTTCAACTAATGCCTCTAGATTCTTCCATCCTAATTGTGTTGATACAATTTGGCACTATAGATAATGTCTTTCTCTTGAAACTTTGCTTTTTCAAAAAAAACACATTTTTTATATGGACCTTTTTTTAAAAGTCTTTCTTGAATTTGCTACAAAATTGCTTCTGTTCTGTTTTGCTATTTTAGCCACAAAGCATGCCAGATCTTAGCTCCCTGACCAGAGCTTGAACCCACATGCCTTACAGTGGAAGATGAAGTCTTAACAACTGGACCACCAGGAAAGTTCGGAGACTTTGCTTTTTGAATCTCCTGGCTCTCTCTCCTGATTCTAAAGACAACTCCACCAGTCTATTTGCAGTTTCCACTTTTTAAATTACCTCTTTAGGTGATGCTATTCCCCTTGTATCTGTCCTTGGCAATCTTATTTTAATACCCTTCATTCTTTCCTGGTATTACAGTTGACCCTTGAACAATATGGGTTTGAACTACATGGGTTCTGCATGAACTACATGCAGATTTTTTTCACTAGATACTACTACAGTAGTATACAATCCCCATTTGGTTGAATCTGCTGATGTGGAACCAAGGATATAAAAGGCCAAATATACTAATTTTGGGGCTTCCCTAGTGGCTCAGATGGTAAAGAATGCTCCTGCAGTGCTGGAGACCTGGGTTCGATCCCTGGGTTCGGAAGATCCCCTGGAGGAGGGCGTGGCAACCTACTCTACTATTCTGGCCTGGAGAATCCCCATTGACAGAGGAGCCTGGTGGGCTACAGTCCGTGGGGTCGCAAAGAGTCGGACACGACTGAGCGACTGATCTGATCTGATCCTTTCTTCTACGCCCAACAGTGAAAGGGAAAGTGGAAGTTGCTCAGTCCTGTCTGACTCTTTGCAACTCTTTGCAACTGTATCAGTTCAGTTCAGTTCAGTCGCTCAGTTGCTCAGTCGTGTCCGACTCTTTGCAACCCCATGAATCGCAGCACATCAGGCCTCCCTGTCCATCACCAACTCCCGGAGTTCACTCAGACTCACGTCCATCGAGTTAGTGATGCCATCCAGCCATCTCATCCTCTGTCGTCCCCGTCTCCTCCTGCCCACAATCCCTCCCAGCATCAGAGTCTTTTCCAATGAGTCAACACTTCACATCAGGTGGCCAAAGTACTGGAGTTTCAGCTTCAGCATCATTCCCTCCAAAGAAATCCCAGGGCTGATCTCCTTCAGCATGGACTGGTTGGATCTCCTTGCAGTCCAAGGGACTCTCAAGAGTCTTCTCCAACACCACAGTTCAAAAGCATCAATTCTTCAGCACTCAGCCTTCTTTACAGTCCAACTCTCACATCCATACATGACCACAGGAAAAACCATAGCCTTGACTAGATGGACCTTTGTTGGCAAAGTAATGTCTCTGCTTTTCAATATGCTATCTAGGTTGGTCATAACTTTCCTTCCAAGGAGTAAGTGTATTTTAATTTCATGGCTGCAGTCACCATCTGCAGTGATTTTGGAGCCCAAAAAATACAGTCTGACACTGTTTCCACTGTTTCTCCATCTATTTCCCATGAAGTGATGGGACCGGATGCCATGATCTTCATTTTCTGAATGTTGAGCTTTAAGCCAACTTTGAGTTCCTCTTCACTTTCTGCCATAAGGGTGGTGTCATCTGCATATCTGAGGTTATTGATATTTCTCCCGGCAATCTTGATTCCAGCTTGTGTTTCTTCCAGTCCAGTGTTTCTCATGATGTACTCTGCATAGAAGTTAAATAAGCAGGGTGATAATATACAACCTTGATGTACTCCTTTTCCTATTTGGAACCAGTCTGTTGTTCCATGTCCAGTTCTAACTGTTGCCTCCTGACCTGCATACAGATTTCTCAAGAGGCAGGTCAGGTGGTGTGGTATTCCCATCTCTTTCACAATTTTCCACAGTTAATTATGATCCACACAGTGAAAGGCTTTGGCATAGTCAATAAAGCAGAAATAGATGTTTTTCTGGAACTCTCTTGCTTTTTCCATGATCCAGTGGATGTTGGCAATTTTATCTCTGGTTCCTCTGCCTTTTTGAAAACCAGCTTGAACATCTGGAAGTTCACAGTTCAAGTATTGCTGAAGTCTAGCTTGGAGAATTTTGAGCATTACTTTACTAGTGTGTGAGATGAGTGCAATTGTGCAGTAGTTTGAACATTTTTTGGCATTGCCTTTCTTTGGGATTGGAATGAAAACTGACCTTTTCCAGTCCTGTGGCCACTGCTGAGTTTTCCAAATTTGCTGGCATATTGAGTGTAGCACTTTCACAGCATCATCTTTCAGGATTTGAAAGAGCTCAACTGGAATTCCATCACCTCCACTAGCTTTGTTCATAGTGATGTTTTCTAAGACTCACTTGACTTCACATTCCAGGATGTCTGGTTCTAGGTCAGTGATCACACCATCGTGATTATCTGGGTCATGAAGTTCTTTTTTGTACAGTTCTTCTGTGTATTCTTGCCATCTCTTCTTAATATCTTCTACTTCTGTTAGGTCCATACCATTTCTGTTCTTTATCAAGCCCATCTTTGCATGAAATGTCCCCTTGGTATCTCTAATTTTCTTGAAGAGATCTCTAGTCTTTCCCATTCTGTTGTTTTCCTCTCTTTCTTTTCATTGATCACTGAGGAAGGCTTTCTTATCTCTTCTTGCTATTCTTTGGAACTCAGCATTCAGATGCTTATGTCTTTCCTTTTCTCCTTTGCTTTTCGCTTCTCTTCTTTTCACAGCTATTTGTAAGGCCTCCCCAGACAGCCATTTTGCTTTTTTGCATTTCTTTTCTATGGGGATGGTCTTGATCCCTGTCTCCTGTACAATGTCACGAACCTCATTCCATAGTTCATCAGGCACTCTGTCTATCAGATCTAGGCCCTTAAATCTATTTCTCACTTCCACTGTATAATCATAAGGGATTTGATTTAGGTCAAACCTGAATGGTCTAGTGGTTTTCCCTACTTTCTTCAGTTTAAGTCTGAATTTGGTAATAAGGAGTTCATGATCTGAGCCACAGTCAGCTCCCGGTCTTGTTTTTGTTGACTGTATAGAGCTTCTCCATCTTCGGCTTCAAAGAACATAATCAATCTGATTTCGGTGTTGACCATCTGGTGATGTCCATGTGTAGAGTCTTCTCTTGTGTTGTTGGAGCAGTGGCTGCGCTTTGCTGGAGCAGCCGTGAAGAGATACCCCATGCCCAAGGTAAGAGAAACCCAAGTAAGATGGTAGGTGTTGCAAGAGGGCATCAGAGGGCAGACACTGAAACCATACTCACAGAAAACTAGTCAATCTAATCACACTAGGACCACAGCCTTGTCTAACTCAATGAAACTAAGCCATGCTCGTGGGGCAACCCAAGATGGGCGGGTCATGGTGGAGAGATCTGACAGAATGTGGTCCACTGGAGAAGGAAATGGCAAACCACTTCAGTATTCTTGCCTTGAGAACCCCATGAACAGTATGAAAAGGCAAAATGATAGGATACTGAAAGAGGAACTCCCCAGGTCAGTAGGGGCCCAATATGCTACTGGAGATCAGTGGAGAAATAACTCCAGAAAGAATGAAGGGATGGAGCCAAAGCAAAAAGAATACCCAGCTGTGGATGTGACTGGTGATAGAAGCAAGGTCCAATGCTGTAAAGAGCAATATTGCATAGGAACCTGGAATGTCAGGTCCATGAATCAAGGCAAATTGGAAGTGGTCAAACAAGAGATGGCAAGAGTGAATGTCGACATTCTAGGAATCAGCGAACTAAAATGGACTGGAATGGGTGAATTTAACTCAGATGACCATTATATCTACTACTGCGGGCAGGAACCCCTCAGAAGAAACGGAGTGGCCATCATGGTCAACAAAAGAGTCCGAAATGCAGTACTTGGATGCAGTCTCAAAAATGACAGAATGATCTCTGTTCGTTTCCAAGACAAACCATTCAATATCACAGTAATCCAAGTCTATGCCCCAACCAGTAACGCTGAAGAAGCTGAAGTGGAACGGTTCTATGAAGACCTACAAGACCTTTTAGAACTAACACCCAAAAAAGATGTCCTTTTCATTATAGGGGACTGGAATGCAAAAGTAGGAAGTCAAGAAACACCTGGCTTAACAGGCAAATTTGGCCTTGGAATATGGAATGAAGCAGGGCAAAGACTAATAGATTTTGCAACTGTGTAGTCCATGGAATTCTCCAGGCCAGAATACTGGAGTAGGTAGCCTTTCCCTTCTCCAGGCGATCTTCCTGAACCCAGGTCTCCCACATTGCAGGCGGATTCTTTACCAGCTGAATCACAAGAGAAACCCAAGAATACTAAAGTGGGAAGCCTTTCCTTTTTCCAGGGGATCTTCCCAACCCAGGGATCGAACCCAGGTCTCCCACATTGCAGGAGGATTCTTTTCCAACTGAGCTATCAGGGAAGCTACTCCCAATAAGGCTACATAAAACTGCCATCACTCAACCACCTGTTTCCTTGGCAACTACATAGAAAGAGTTCTTCTCTCACAAATAGCATCAAGTTCAAAAATGTTGGAAACGTTAAAGGCTCTCATCTCATGTATACCTCTTATTTACAGATGCAATAGTCATGAGCAACATTTTCCAAACAACACAAATTTCAAGCCCAACTGACTTCTATTACAAGGGGAAATGTTTGCTTCTTAGAAATGAGGTATCAATTTGCTAACATGAAGTCAAATGTTAAAGAATGAGTGATGACTGGATTTAATGTCTCCCAAAGGACAAAATTGCAAAAATAATGCCTATTTCCATCCAGTGAGTTAGTGAAAGTCACTCAGTCATATCTGACTCTTTGCAACCCATGGACTATACAGTTCATGGAATTCTTCAGGCCAGAATACTGGAGTGGGTAGCCTTTCTCTTTTCCAGGGAATCTTCCCAACCCAGGGGTTGAACCCAGGCACACTGCCGGCGGATTCTTTACCAATTGAGCTATCAGGGAAGCCCCTACTTTCCATCTAGGAGGGCTTAAATGAATGACAAGAGACATGTATTATTTATCATGAAGCCCATCATCTGTCAGTACCAAGCACAAAACAACAAAATGAGGAAGTACTCAATGAATAAATATCTGTTGATTGTACATGGTGTTAATTAAATTAAGGGACATGTATGTCCTCTGTATTTTTTAGTTGTATGCAAATCCATTCAAATGTTGATAACGTGATCTAACATATCTCAGATAAGAAATCAAAAAGAAATGTCTAAATTGACTTTAGACATTCTAATAGCATATGGCAGAAATTATTAATACTAATTCATTATATTCTTGAACTATTAATGGCATGCTGTGATTCATGGGGTCACAAAGAGTCAGACACGACTGAGCGACTGAACTGAACTGAATATAGTATTTAAAAATTCATTGTATGCTTGGACTATAGAAACTCTACAAAACCAAGGCCCAATAATTTTCCTAGGTGGGGTTATCTCCTCTCATTTAATCAAGGTAAAGGACAATCTTGATGTATAAAGAAAAACTCTCATCTACACTAGAAAATGACCTGGAGTTCAGTGATATGTCATACCTCCAAGCCACTGAGAATTCCGAAAGGGCCTTCACACTCCCATGTGGTAATTAGGAAAATGTCCCTTTTCCAGAAGATTAGTTATTTTAATCCATTTCTTATTCTCCCCTTTTCAGTCCCAGCTAACCTTGGTGGCTCGTGTGGTAAAGAAGCTGCCTACAATGTGAGAGACCCAGGTTTGATCCCTGGGTTGGGAAGATGCCCTCGAGAAGGAAATGGCAACCCTCTCCAGTATTCTTCTCTGGAAAATCCCATGGACAGAGGAGCCTGGTGAGCTACAGTCCATGGGGTCACAAAAGAGTCAGACACGATTAGTGACTAACACCTAATAATATCTTCGTCCAGGCTTTCAATGATTGTCTTCTGTGAGAAATTTCAACCATGGCCCTGAAGAGCATCCTGTGTGTCTCCTAATAAAGTTGACTTTCTGGTTAACTGAAAACTGTGAGCTTAGTGAGTCCAAAGTTTGGCATCAGACCGAGACTTCAGAAAATACAGGGCAGTGGCCTAGCTTCCCCTGGGTGCCTGACCCAACCCCTCTGTGACTGCATGAGCACAGATGGCCTTCTGATTGGTTCCATAAAAAGTTCTTTAAGTGGTGCCCTTAGAATAGCATTCAGAATCACAAAGGAAATAAATGAAAAGAAGGCACATTACTGCACTTGATGTCATAAGAGAAGATTTTGAAGAAATGTATGTGAGTTGTACAGAATTTGAGCTTCTTTAGTGAGATTGTTTTTCTCCTTTCATATAGTGGCCAGTATTGCAGAATGATACTTCTTTAAGATATACAGAAGAATAATCCAGAATCTGTGATATTTCCAATATTGAGAAGTTGAACTACTCAAATGCCCATTATTCATTGGCAACAAAAAGAAAAAAGAAAAGGCCATCTGGTATATCAAGTATCAAACTCCTGTGACAGTTCTCCTATGGAGAGACTTTACCACAGATGTGTCAGCCTGTGAAAGGAAAGACAGAAGACTCTGGAGCTATTCCCACCCAAAATATCAAAAACCCAGTAATATCCTCCTTCATTTCCTGATGGTCCCATATTTTCATTCCTGGAAAGTTCTCTATGAGTTTTAATCTGCTGATGATCCTCTCCTCCACTCCTAACCAGTCACTTGATGACACATTCCATTCATTTAAAAGTCTGAGGTTCCTACTATGCCCATCCCTGGCTGCTGAGCTAGAGATGGTAACTTCCCACTCCTTGGAATGGTACCTTCCTTGGAGGGTACCCAGGTATCACTATTCTCCCAAAGATGCAATTGTTCCAGTTGTTCCACTGCCTTGCACAGCTTATCAGAAAGGTCTCTCTTCCCTCCATGCATAACACTGAGGGCCAGTATATCTTAAAACCTGGGCATAAATCCTCTCATTGCAGAAAGCTGACGCCTGGAATGAGGTGTCACAGATAGATACTGGATTTCTAGGGCCACTAATTCCCCCTAATTGGCAAGAATTCCATTAGGGTGATGGCAGGAAATATTTTCTGCTACTTAAACAGATCTGATTCCCTTGGAGACAGTGTGAATAGTGTGAGGGAGCATAGGAGCAGATAGCTCTGAGAACAATCTCCAGTGGATGAAGTTGTCTTCAGTCTCTGACTAATTCTAACATTTCTATCTTTCTCTGCTGATCAAATACCTCCCTCGTGCACATAAAGTCTGAATTTGCCCCTAAGCTTTGAGGTCCCTTGAGCCAATCTGTCCAGACTGACCCTATATACACACACCAGTAATGCATGAATTCATTCCAAAAACGTCTGTAAACAACTACTGTGGGCAAGGCTTGTCTAGAACATCTCTGAAATTCTCTTTTCACAAAGTTTACGCTTCACCATGATCAACTGCTCCACCCTTCACTTTCCACAGTTTTCTCATATTTTCACTCTTGTAAAAAATCAGACTCAGCCTCTCACAGTTCAGCATGAAGTGAAGCCAGTATCGTCCACTTGGTAAGTAAATGAAAACGTGTAACTGAATGCTTTGATCCAGAATTGAATGGAAAGACTTTATCAGGGTTTAAAGAAACTGACTACCTCTGTGTAAGGTGTTGTCTAGGATGGGGAATTTAGGTCGCCTCCTTTCTCTGTGATACCCTCTAAATCACATCATGCAGTAGCTGTGCACAGTAAGTATGGATGCAAGAGAAGAGAGAAAAGAGTTCTCCAGAAATTCCACACTGACTAAATACAAGAGATTCCAGACATATTCTTACCTACTGTGAGGCCCTGAGTCTGCCGTGGACACTGTGGTCAGATCTCCCTGACCTCCCTAAATAAAGGTGTAATGATGAACACAATTTTCAGGATAGGTTGAAAATATCCAAATAATTGAGGTACTTTAAATTAGTTAAGCTTTGCAAAAAAAAAAAAAAAAAAACTAAGTCCAATTCATTATTTTAATTTGCTTTAATAGGTTTCATGAGAAAGTTTTGCTTTCAACAATATTTACATATTTATCCATGCAGCATCCTCAAAAGTAAATTCTTTAGTTGCCAGTGCTTCATTAATACTGGATCCAGGTTCCACAGATACACAAAGGTAAGCACTGCACTGTTTGTCCAGATCCCCAGATAACTTTCACTAATTTAAGATGGGCTTAAGCTAATAGCTTTGTTAATGTGATCAGAATTTAAGCTTCTCCTGATTATTCAGTTTATGATCATAGATTGCTGGCAAGGACAGAGTGACCAAAAACAGGTGCTCTGTGAAAAAAAAAAAAAAAAGGCAATTTTAACATTTTTGTGAATTCAGAAAGTTACCTTGAGTTAGATGGTAGAGTGCTAAACAAAAGAAGAAAACTGGTCAGTCAGCCTAAAATGACCAAGACAGGCAGGAATCTTCATATTCGAGACATGCCCTAGTACATAGAACTATGAATTAGGATTCAAAATTATCCAGAGTATAGCATCCCTTCCCAAATGTACTGCTCACCATCCTGGTCCTCATGAACAACTAAGTGAGACTAAGGGCAAGAGGATGAAAGTTATGGTTAAGAAAAAACTGTAGTAACATTTCACCCAACTCTAAAAGAGCAATAAAGAAATAATGCACCCATATCAAAACTGGAAGGAGCTTCTTCCATTATTGCAAAAGGTCTGTGCCCTCTAAAGAGTGATATATCATCAGGAATTTTGCAGTGACATGAGATAACATGATCCATGTTGATAACAGCATCCTTGAAATTCAGTAGCAGAACTTCTGCCAGGCATTAGTGCTATCTGGACATTTGGAAAAAAGGGAAGGAAATTATGGTTGGAGGTGTGGGAGTCTTGTCTGAGGCACCCATGAAATACCATATAGAAGTTTCTAGACTCATACAAAAGGCATAACTGAAGCTAATACAGAATGGAAATGAAGTATAAGAACTGGTGGCTTATGATTGCTGCTATTATGATGGGATCCATGTTCACAAGGGGTTCACAGTCTGGAGGGGAAAACTGAGATGCGTGTTAAACATCAAATGAGAAAAGATTTCAGATTCTGACATAACACAGGGAACCTAGTATTCAAACAGAGAGCAGAAGGGAGCAATCAAGACCGGCTACAAGAGAAAAGCTCAGGCTGGAAGGGCCATCAGAACATAGATCAACTAAATTTAAAAGGAGGACATTTGAAGTGGAGAAAAGTAGTATAAGCATAGACAGAGGAAAATACAAACCAATCTGATATCAAAAGTAACTTAAAACTTTGAAAAGTTAAGGAAAAACATAGATGAACTCCAACTATAAGAGTAGGAAAACAGTCTGTAATGCTATGCACTAAAATTAGATCTGACTTAGCCAAAATAAATGAATTTATTTCCTGGTTCTTATACTGTTTCTCAACGTGGCATTATAAAATCTTCATGAATATCAGTTTCATCATGAATAAAATGGACATGAGTGACTGCCAAAATAAATGACAAAATCACAGTGAGAATAAATTGAAAGCGATTAAGTAGAGACCCTATACATAAAAATCTCATTAAAAATTAATATCCTATTAAATTTAAAAGCTACTAAATCACTGCAGATGGTGATTGCAGCCATGAAATTAAAAGACGCTTACTCCTTGGAAGGAAAGTTATGACCAACCTAGATAGCATATTAAAAAGCAGAGACATTACTTTGCCAACAAAGGTCCGTCTAGTCAAGGCTATGGTTTTTCCTGTGGTCATGTATGGATGTGAGAGTTGGACTGTGGAGAAAGCTGAGCACCAAAGAATTGATGCTTTTGAACTGTGGTGTTGGAGAAGACTCTTGAGAGTCCCTTGGACTGCAAGGAGATCCAACCAGTCCATTCTAAAGGAGCTCAGTCCTGGGTGTTCTTTGGAAGGAATGATGCTAAAGCTGAAACTCCAGTACTTTGGCCACCTCATGTGAAGAGTTGACTCATTGGAAAAGACTCTGATGCTGGGAGGGATTGGGGGCAGGAGGAGAAGGGGACAACAAAGGATGAGATGGCTGGATGGCATCACTGACTCGATGGATGTGAGTCTGAGTGAACTCCGTGAGTTGGTGATGGACAGGGAGGCCTGGCATGCTGCGATTCATGGGGTCACAAAGAGTAGGACACGACTGAGCAACTGAACTGAACTGAACTGAACTGAGATGACAATGAGCAAAGAAATAATGATTGGGGAACAAGGAGAGAAGATTTAGAACAACTGCTGCAGATAATGGTTCTCAAACTAAATGATTATAAGGATTTCTAAACTATAAGAAAATTCAACTGAAATGAAATACTAGATATAAGTAGATGAACCAGATACAATCATTTTTTTCAGTTAAAACCCTATGGAAAAAGAATAGGATTCTCTGAAGTATGTGAAGACTTTGACACAAAAGCAAAAATAAAAAAATCAAGATACAGTGACACACAGTGAGGACAAGTTTGAGATGTTGTAACACAGTATTCGGGGAGAGCAGGGAGGGATGGTGAGGAAAAGTGATGATGACATAAAGGAAAGGGACAATTACAAGTGATCTCATTTCTCTTTCTATTGTCCTTCAAGGAAACAGCCTCCACAAATGGCCTTGAGGAACCGCAGCACCATCACCGAGTTTATCCTCACTGGGCTGTCAGACGACCCCCACATCCAGGCTCTGCTCTTTGTGCTCTTCCTGGTGATTTACCTCCTGACTGTGATGGGGAACCTGACGATGCTGCTGGTGATCAGGGCCGACTCCCACCTCCACACGCCCATGTACTTCTTCTTGAGTAATCTATCATTCCTAGACCTCTGCTTCTCTTGTGTTACTCTGCCCAAGCTCCTGAAGGACCTGCTGTCTGAGAAGAAGACCATCTCCATAGAGGGCTGTCTGGCTCAGGTCTTCTTTGTGTTTATCACTCCAGGAACCGAAGTCTGTCTGCTCTCTGCCATGGCCTATGACCGCTATGCCGCAGTCTGCCACCCGCTGCTCTATAGCCAGGTGATGAGCAACCAGCTCTGTGAGGCTTGTGTTGATCTCGTGGGGTCTGGCCTCTCTTGATGCAGTCATCATTGTGCTTTTGGCTGTTAACCTGGATTTCTGTGAGGCCCAAACCATCCACCACTACACCTGTGAGCTGCCCTCCCTCTTCCCTCTGTCTTGCTCTGATACCTCCATCAATATCTGTATCTTGATCTGCTCAATCTTACTCCATGGATTTGGAACCTTCCTCCCAATAATCTTCTCCTATGCTCGCATTGTCTCCACTATCCTGAGCATCAGCTCCATCACAGGCAGAAGCAAGGCCTTCTCCACCTGCTCCTCCCACCTCATCGCAGTGATCCTGTTCTTTGGCTCAGGTATGCTTCGCTATCTCATGCCTTCCTCTGGTTCCTTCCTGGATTTGCTCTCTTCCTTACAATACAGTGTGATCACACCCATGCTGAATCCCCTTATCTACAGCTTCAAAAACAAGGAGGTAAAGGGAGCTGTGAAAAGGACTTTGGGGAAATATCTGCACTATTGCACAGGTTGAACTAAGTCACATTTACCCAGCATACCTGGAAAGACTAAATTTCTTCTTATGTTCCCTCCTGTTTTTTTTCCAACCTCTCCCCCTACACAGAGTCAAGTAGGATTCAGGAAAGAACCCACAGCTTCCCTGAACATCCCAGGTAATGATTACAAAGGAACCCTCACTTTTGAGACCCTATTTGGAAATTCTATGCTGTACTGAAGTGGGACACAATGTGAAGAAACACTTACACAATAAGTGTTTCTTATCATCAATAAGATCACCCATCAATAATACAACATGATTATTAGGGAGAAAAAAACAGATTATTTGATTTCTCAAAAGGCACAGAAGTCACAAGAATTTCTACTTAAAATGATTCATAAAAAAAGATTTAAATCTTTCTTCCTGTATTTGATAAATGCTTCATAATAAAATGTCAGATTGGGAGAATGACATTTGAAATAACCAGAGAAAAAGTTATTATAGCTCCTATTACTTATCAGAATTATGCAATTTCTAGACAATGTATTTATATGAAGATTAGATCCGATATTTAAATATCCATAGGAAGAAGTAAAACCTATGAATATTTGAAGATGACATAATTCTATGGAAAGCCTAAAAACTCCTCCAATAAACTTATTGGCACTCCAAAGAATTTAATAGGCAAAAAACTAATATTAATACAATCAGTACTATTTCTATATACTAGCCACTGTTAAGTAAACAAAAAATGTGCTTCAGGCAGAAAAAGATACATTTACTATTAGAAGATCAATAGAAAATCCCCAGGATTAAACTTGATAAGTACTTAGAGCAAATAAGAATAAAGTAAAAAAATTAACTAAATGATATAAAAGATGCTTAAATTAATATAGGATGTATTTTTAGATATACTCTCCCCTTCCAGTTTTATGCAATCAACAAAAGAAAAACATTGAATTTACAAGCAATCTGGAAATCCATAGTTCTAGACTTGATTCCATAGAACCATTAGTGATTCAGTCTTTTTCCTCCTATTGAATATGTTGTCTTCATATATTGGGTTTTACTCTAGGCATTATGTTTTTTATAACATAGCTTTCTGTTTTTTGTAGAGCTATTTGTATATTCTGTTCTTGAACTTTATATAAATGGAATGATTCTAATCCTAAAATTAAAATACTGGATGTATTTAAGACTTGATGAGGCAGGGAGCAATCAGACTCACATATATTGGTAGTGGAATGGTAAATAGGTTCAATCACTTCAGAAAAATATTGGGCAGTATTTACTAATTGCACACTATATGTCTACTCTAAGATTCATTAATTATATTTTTAGGTAAATATGAAGAGAAATGAGTAAACATATCCAGAAAGGACATTAATAGAATAGTCATAACACTTTATTATCACAGCCAAAATGTATAATAAACCTAAATGTCCATCACCTGGAGAACAGATAAAAATTCATACATGTAGTATATTTATACAATGAAACATAATACAGCAAAATTTTAAAACTGCAAACAGTAAGTGAATAAATCTCACAGACACTATGTAACAGAAGCCAGATACAATGGGTACTTATTTATGAGTTTATTTATATGAGGTTAAAGACAGTGAATTGATCGTGTTTCTATGTTCTAAATTTCTTTTCCTCAGCTTTACTGAGATATAATTGACATATAATTTTGTATAAGTTAAATGTGTACAATGTGCTGATTTGATACACTTACATGTTGCAAAATGTTTACCATCTCCATCAGTTCACATCCTTATCATTCATTTTTTGAGGTCAGAGTATTTGAGATACATTTTATTAGCAACCAAGTATAAAATATAGTATTATTAACTATAATCACCATGCTGTCTTCTATTTTATTTATTTATTTTTTCACTTTACAATATTGTATTGGTTTTGCCATACATCTAGATTCCCAAAACTTACTCATCTTATAACTGGACATTACATTTTATTTTTCCTGATACTTTGACATCTTCAAATCTTGCTGACCCTGGAGAGACTGTCCACCCAGGGCTAGCTAGGTCCTAGGGACAACAAACAACTCATCTGATCAACACATTTTTCAGATGTAATCTAATTAATCAAGAACCCATACCCTCAATTGCCTCCTTTATTCAGCAATCACCTGCAGGCCACTATCCACATGCTCTAATCACCTCAGGGCCAGGTACCAGACAACAAGAGACAGCCCCTTAAACCCAGATTCTACTGAAATCATTCAAATTATTCCATTCTAAACTTGCTTACACTGCCTCATTCATCTCTTCCTACAGAAAACACAATAAAGCCTGTTGCCTACATTTTCCTCTCACTCTCTCTGCCTCCTGACCAGTCCAAGGGCTCCCCGTGTAGTCCTATAAGTAATAAATTATCTTTTCAACAAAAAATTGTCTCCTTTCTGTTGGCTTTACCATACTGACTAATAATAAAACTTACATTTTAAAATAGTCAGGAAAAGTAATAATTTCATAAATTCATTCACGATGAAATCAGAACAGCAGTTTCCTATAGAGAATGGATTGACCAGGAAGTATCAAGAGGAATCTTTTCAGGCAGATGAAAGGTTTTGGACTTGGTCTCTGTAGTGTTTACAAAGTGTACACTTATCAAAATTCACCAAGCTGTCCCTTTCAAATGGTTGCACTTAATCACTTTACATATGTATTTTAAACTGAAATCAATAGGAAAACTAAACAATCAAAAACATATGTTTTAAGAATGTTCTCATACTTCTTACAGGTCCATATCACCCATGTCCTGCAAATACTTTAGTGAATAATTCCCTTCCTTTCATATCAAGGCAGTATTTCCCCCACTCCAGTCATGATGGGAATTAACACCAGCTATAAGTCTCAAGGATCTTGCCCGTAGCTCAGATGGTAAAGAATCTGCTTGCAATGCAGGAGATCTGAGTTCGATCCCTAGGTCAGGAAAACCCTCTGGAGAAGGGAATGGCAGTTCACGCCAGTATTCTTGCCTGGAGAATCCTGTGGACAGAGGAGCCTTGCAGGCCACAGTCCAGGGGGCTGCAAAGAGTTGGACACAACTGAGCAACCAGCCATTTATAAGTCTCAAAGCCATGGGGGAGGTGGCAGAGGACAGGTAACATCTTCCAAGGCATCTGCCCAAAGCAAAGCTTTGCTTGGTCTCTGCATTAGTAATGGGTCTCCAAAGAAACAGCCAATAGGAGAGACGGACATAGACATGGTGAATTCTAAGGCACTGACTCACACACTTGTGTGGCCTGACAAATTTGAAATTTGTAGAGCAAGCTGGCGTATTCGATTCAGGTAAGGCTTCATGTTGTAATTTTGAGGCCAAAATCCACAGGGCAGGCCAGCAGGCTGGAATTTCAGACAGGGTTTCTATGTTCCAGTCCTGAGAATTCCTTCCTCTTTGGGAAACCTCAGTCTTTGCTCTTACAGCCTTCAGTTTTTTGAGGCCTGTCCACACTATGGAGGGTAATCTGCTTTAGTCAAAATCAACAGTTTAAATGTCATATCTAAAAAATACTTTCACAGGAGCATCTAGACTGATGTTTGATTAAACAGCTGGGATCCATATACCAGTTAAATTGACACAAAACTAACCACTACAGCCTCTGAGCAAAGAGAAACTGGTTTTTTCCAGCAAGCATTAGTAGATTAATTCTGTGGTCCCCTTCAGGGATTCAGTGTCTCAAGCATATCTGCCCAGGTATCCTCATCCCAAGTGTTGTGGTCCTAGTCTTTTCCTAGTGGGACCCTGAACTTAACATAGGAGTTACATGAATTTAGCCTTCTTCATAATTCAGTTTCTGTCATACTCATAACCTGGGCCTGGTTTTTGGCACAATTTACCTACTTGGTGAAGGAGATATGTCCTTTAATAAAGCCATTAATAAATAATAATAATGCCATAAAGATTCTGGCCTTGAGATGGTATGTGCCTAACACAAGTCTCATTTTATTTCTTTAATATACCAACGACATCACAACGGCAAAGTACCTGCACACTTCCTGTGCTTGACATTGTGCCCTTCTACTTCAATTTGCATATGCCAATGCATTCCCTTATACAAGTTTCTCTTCCCATTCACCACAGGTTAGATATGTTTGGTCACATGGATCACAGCTTTGTGTAACTGAATGAAACTATGAGCCATGCCATGTAGGGCCACCCAAGACGGACAGGTCATGGTGGAGAGTTCTAATAAAACGGGGTCCACTGGAGAAGGGAATGGCAAACCACTTCAGCATTCTTGCCTTGAGAATCCCATGAACAGTATGAAAAGGCAGAAAGATATGACACTGAAAGCTGAACCCTCCAGGTCAGTAGGTGTCCAATATGCTACTGGAGAAGATTAGAGAAATAGCACCAGAGGAATGAAGAGGCTGAACCAAAGTGGAAATGACCCCCAGTTGTAGGTATGTCTTCAGGTAAAGTCAAGTCCAATGATGTAAAGAACAATATTGCACAGGAATCTGGAATGTTAGGTCCGTGAATCAAGGTAAATTGGAAGTGGTCAAATAGGAGATGACAAGAGTGAACATTGACATTTTAGGAATCAGTGAACTGAAATGGACAAGGGCTTCCCTGGTAGCTCAGATGGCAAAGACTCCGCCTGCAATGCAGGAGACCCCAGTTCTATTCCTGAGTTGGGAAGACCCCCTGGAAAAAAGATAGGCTACCCACTCTAGTAGTTTGGGGATGCCCCTGTGGCTCAGTCAGTAAAGAATCTACCTGCAATCTGGGAGACCTGGATTTGATCCCTGGATTTGGAAGATCCCCTGGAGGAGGGCATGGAGACCCACTCCAGTATTCTTGCTTGGAGAATTCCCAAGGACAGAAAAGCCTGGTGGGTCACAACCGAGCAACTAAGCACATCACACAAAATGGACAGGAATAGGAGAATTTAATTCAAATGACCTTTATATCTACTACTGTGGGCAAGAATCCCTTAGAAGAAATGGAGTAGACCTCAGAGTAAACAAAGCAGTCCAAAATGCAGTACTTGAGTACAATCTCAAAAATGACAGAATGATTTTGGCTCTTTTTGGAGGCAAACCATTCAATATCACAGCAATCCAAGTTTATGCCCCAGACACTAACACCAAAGAAAATAAAGTTGAACGGTTCTATGAAGACCTATAAGACATTCTAGAAATAAAACAAAAAATATGTCCTTTACATCATAGGGGACTGGAAAGCAAAAGTAGGAAGTCAGGATATACTGGGTAATAGGCACCTTTGGCCTTGCAGTACAAAATTAAGGAGGGCAAAGGCTAAGAGAGTCTTCCCTAGAGAACACATTGATCATGGCTTATACGCTCTTCCAACAACACAAGAGATAACTCTACACACAACATCAACAGAAGGTCAATACAAAAATCAGATTGATTATATTCTTTACAACCAAAGATGGGGAAACTTTACAGAGTCACCAAAAACAAGACTGGATGCTGACTGTGACTCACATCATGAACGCCTTACTGCAAAATTCAGACCTAAATTGAAGAAAGTAGGGAAATCCACTATGCCATTCAGGTATGAACTAAATCAAATCCCTTATGATTATACAGTGGAAGTCAAAAATAGAATCAAGGGATTATATCTGATAGAGTTCCTAAAGAACTATGGACAGAGGTTCATAACACTATACAGGTGGCAGTTACCAAACTATCCCCAAGAAAAAGAAATGTAACAAGACAAAATGGTTGTCTGAGGTGGCCTTACAAATAGCAGAGAAAAGGACAGAAGCAAGAGGCAAAGAAGAAAAGCAAAGATATACCCATCCGAATGCAGAGTTCCAAAGAATAGCAAGGAGAGAATAAGAAAGACTTCCTAAGTGAACAGTGCAAAGAAAAAGAGGAAAATAATAGAATGAGAAAGACTAAGATTTCTTTAAGAAAATCAGAGATACAAAGGGAACATATCATGCAAAGATGGGCACAATAAAGGATACAAATGGTATGGACCTAACAAAAGCAGAAGATGTTAAGTAGTGCCAATAATACACAGAAGAACTATACAAAAATGATCTTATTGACCTGGATAACCACGATGGTGTGATCACTCACTTACAGCCAGACATTCTAGAGTGTGAAGGCAAGCAGGCCTTAAGGAACATTACTACAACAAAGTTAGTGGAGATGATGCAATTCCAGCTGAGTTATTTCAAATCCTAAAAGATGAGGCTGTGAACGTGCTGCACTCAATATGCCAGCAAATTTGGAAAATTCAGCAGGGGCCACAGGACAGGAAAAGGTCTGTTTTCATTCCAGTCCCAAAGAAGGGCAATGCCAAAGAATGTTCAAGCTACTACACAATTGCACTCATTCATATGCTAGCAAGGTAATGCTCAGAATCCTTCAAGCTGGACTTCAACAGTAAGTGTACCAAGAACTTCCAGGTGTACAAGTTGGGTTTAGAAAAGGCAGAGGAACTAGTGATCAAATTGCCAACATCCACTGTATCACAGAAAAAGTTAGAGAATTCCAGAAAAGTATCTACTTGTCCTTCACTGACTACATGAAAGCCTTTGACTATGTGGATCACAACAAACTGTGGAAAAATCTTAAAGAGATGGGAATACCAGATCACCTTACCTTCCTCCTAAAAAACCTGTATACAGGTTAAGAAGCAACAGAACCAGCCATGGAACAACAGACTGGTTCCAAATTGGGAAAGGAGTACATCAAAGCTGTATATTGTCACCCTGCTTACTTAATTTATATGTGGAGTGCATCTTGCAAAATGCTGGGCTAGATGAAGCACAAGCTGGAATCAAGATTGCCAGAAGAACTATCTATAACCTCAGATATGCAGATGACACCACCGTTATGGCAGAAAGTGAAGAGGAACTAAAGAGACTCTTGATGAAAGTGAAAGAGGAGTGTGAAAAAGCTGGCTTAAAACTCAACATTGAAAAAACAAAGATCAGGGCATCCAGTCCCATCACTTCATGGCAAATAGATGGGGGAAAAGTGAATGCAAAGATAGACTTTATTTTTGGGGGCTCCAAAATCACTGCAGATTGTGACTGCAGCCATGAAATTTAAATACACTTGCTCCTTGGAAGAAAAGCTATGACCAAACTAGACAGCATATTCAAAATCAGAGACATTACTTTGCCAACAAAGGTCTGTCTAGTCAAAGCTATGTTTTTTCCAATAGTCATGTACGCATGTGAGAGTTGGACCATAAAGAAGGCTGAGCACTAAAGAATTGATGCTTTTGAACTGTGGTGTTGGAGAAGACTCTTGAGAGTCCCTTGGACGCAAGGAGATCAAACAAGTCAATCCTAAAGGATATCAATCCTGATTATTCATTGCGAGGACTGATGCTAAAGCTGGAGCTCCAATACTTTGGCCACCTGATGCAAAGAAATGATTGATTAGAAAAGACCCTCCCTGGTCCTGGGAAAGATTGAAGGCAGGAGTAGAAGGGGACGACAAAGGACAAGATGGTTGGACAGCATCATTGACTCAAATGGATTTTGAGCAAGCTCAGAGATGTGATGAAGGACAGGGAAGCCTGGTGTGCTGCAGTCCATGGGTTGCAGAGTAAGACATGAGTGAGCGACTGAACAACAACAACAACAAATCAGTGCAGTTCGGTTCAATTCAGTTCCGTCACTCAGTCTGGTCCGACTCCTTGCGACCACATGGACCGCAGCACACCAGGCCTCCCTGTCCATCACCAGCTCCCAGAGTTTACCCAAACTCAGTTCAAAAGCATTAATTCTTCGGTGCTCAGCTTTCTTTATAGTCCAGCTCTCACATCCATACATGACCACTGGAAAAACCATAGCCTTGACTAGACAGACTTTTGAGGACAAAGTAATGTCTGTGCTTTCCCTCATAGCTCGGTTGGTAAAGAATCTGCCTGCAGTGCAGGAACCTGGGTTCGATTCCTAGGTTGGGAAGATCCCCTAGAGAAGGAAATGGCAACCCACTCCAGTATTCTTGCCTGGAGAATCCCATGGACAGAGGAGCCTGGCAGGCTACAGTCCATGAGGTCATAAGAGTTGGACATGACTGAGTGACTAAACCACCACCTAGGTTGGTCATAACTTTCCTTCCAAGTAATAAGAGTCTTTTAATTTCATGGCTGCAATCACCATCTGCAGTGATTTTGGAACCCCAAAAATAAAGTCTGACACTGTTTCCACTGTTTCCCCATCTATTTCCCATGAAGTGATGGGACCACATGCCATGATCTTAGTTTTCTGAATGTTGAGTTTTAAGCCAGCCTTTTCACTCTCCTCTTTCACTTTGATCAAGAGCCTCTTTAGTTCCTCTTCACTTTCTGCCTTTCACTTTTCTCTTCACTTTCATAAGGGTGGTGTCATCTGCATATCTGAAGTTATTGAGATTTCTCCTGGCAATCTTGATTCCAGTTTGTGCTTCTTCCAGCCCAGCTTTGCTCATGATGTTCTCTGCACATAAGTTAAATAAGCAGAGTGACAATATACAGCCTTGACATACTCCTTTTTCTATTTGGAATCAGTCTGTTGTTCCATGTCTAGTTCTAACTGTTGCTTCCTGACCTGCATACAGGTTTCTCAAGAGGCAGGTCAGGTGGTCTGGTATTCCGATCTTTCAAAATTTTCCACAGTTTATTGTGATCCACACAGTCAAAGGCTTTAGCATAGTCAATAAAGCAGAAATAGATGTTTTTCTGGAACTCTCTTGCTTTTTCCATGATCCAGCAGATGTTGGCAATTTGATCTCTGGTTCCTCTGCCTTTTCTAAAACCAGCTTGAACATCAGGAAGTTCATGGTTCACATATTGCTGAAGCCTGGCTTGGAGAATTTTAAGCATTACTTTACTAGCGTGTGAGATGAGTGCAATTGTGTGGTAGTTTGAGCATTCTTTAGCATTGCCTTTTTTTGGGATTGGAATGAAAACTGACCTTTTTCAGTCCTGTGGCCACTGCTGAGTTTTCCAAATTTGCTGGCATGTTGAGTGCAGCACTTTCACAGCATCATCTTTCAGGATTTGGAATAGCTCAACTGGAATTCTATCACCTCCACTAGCTTTGTTCAGTGATGCTTTCTAAGACATAACTGGGTCATTAAGATCTTTTTTGTATAGTTCTGTGTATTCTTGCCACCTCTTCTTAATATCTTCTGCTTCTGTTAGGTCCGTACTGTTTGTCCTTTATTGTGCCCATCTTTGATGAAATGTTCCCTTGGTATCTCTAATTTTCTTGAAGAGATCTCTATTCTTTCCCATTCTATTGTTTTCCTCTAATTTTTTGCATTGTTCACTTAGAAAGGCTTTCTTATCTCACTGTGTTATTCTTTGGAACTCTGCATTCAGATGGATATATCTTTCCTTTTCTCCTTTGCCTTTTGCTTCTCTTCTTTTCTCAGCTATTTGTAAGGACTCCTCAGACAAGTGTTTTTGCCTTTTTGCATTCCTTTTTCTTGGGGATGTTTTTGATCACTGCCTCCTGTACAATGTTACGAACCTCCTTCACAGACCTTCAGGCACTCTATCAATTCTAATCCCTTGAATCTATTTGTCACTTCCACTGTATGGTCATAAGGGATTTGATTTAGGTCATACCTGAATGGTCTAGTGATTTGTCCTACTTTCTTCAATTTAAGTCTGAATTTTGCAATAAGGAGTTCATGATCCGAGCCACAGTCAGCTCCCAGTCTTATTTTTGCTGACTGTATAGAGCTTTTCCTTCTTCAGTTTTGAAGAATATACACTTTAAAAAATACTGAAAGACTTTTAAAAACAAGTTGAAACCTGACTTCCTAATCCATCAATGCAAAAATAAAAGGCCAGTCCAGCCTCCCACCAGCATGGTCATGGGACCTCATGCTCTCAGAATCCTTCCCCTCATTGGCCTCCCCTAAATCTTGGCTGACAGTAAGAAACTACAAATCCTATATAGAGGGGATCTGGGGCAGGCAAACTAGAGGGGAAGTGGTGAAATTGTGCAGTACTCACAAAAGCTTGGGAAATTTTTTTCTATCAAAGAAAAAAGGTGCTGAAGATATAGGGATTTCAGGCCACCCTCAGCGTCACTGCTCCCAGATATCTACATCTAATTCTCCAAAACGCAGAAATGACCCAACAAAAAGAAATTGAGTCCAATTTTAAGAAAGACTCAAATGTTTGTTCCTTTTCTGTCGGTAAGTCATGTCTTATCCTGCCCTCAGTCTTTCCCAGGATCGGGGTCATTTCTGATAAGTCAGCTCCTCGCATCAAGTGGCCAAAGTACTGGAGCTTCGGCATCAATCCTTCCAATGAATATTCAGGGTTGATTTCCTTTAAGACTTACTGGTTTGATCTCCTCTTATCAAAGGGACTCTCAAGAGCCTTCTCCAGCACCACAGTTTGAAAGCATCAAATCTTCAAAGCTCTGCCTTCTTTCTGGTCCAACTCTCACATCCATACATGACAACTGGGAAAAAAAAAAAAAACATAGCTTTGACTATACAAACCTTTGCCAGCAAAGTGATATCTCTGCTTTTTAATACCCTGTCTGATTTGTCATAGCTTTTCTTCCAAGGAGCAAGTCTTTTGATTTCATAGCTGCAGTCACTGTCTGCAGTGATTTTGGAGCCCAAGAAAATAAAGTCTGTCACTGTTTCCATTTTTTCCCCATCTATTTACCATGATTTGATGGGACCAGATGCCGTGATCTGTCAACAAAGGTCCATCTAGTCAAGGCTATGGTTTTTCCAGTAGTCACATATGGATGTGAGAGTTGGACTGTAAAGAAAGCTGAGGGCCAAAGAATTGATGCTTTTGAACTGTGGTGTTGGAGAAGACTCTTGAGAGTCCCCTGGACTGCAAGAAGATCCAACCGGTCAATCCTAAAGGAGATCAGTCCTGGGTGTTCATTGGAAGGATGAATATTGAAGCTGAAACTCCAATACTTTGGCCACCTGATGCAAAGAGCTGACTCATTTGAAAAGACCCTGATGCTGGGAAATATTGAGGGCAGGAGGAGAATGGGATGACAGAGGACGAAATGGTTGGATGGCATCACCGACTCAATGAACATGAGTTTGGGTGGACTCCGGGAGCTGGTGATGGACAGGGAGACCTGGCGTGCTGCAGTTCATGGCGTCGCAAAGAGTCAGATACGACTGAGCAACTGAACTGAAGTGAACTGAACTGATGCCATGATCTTAGTTTTTGAATGGGGTATAGCCAATTAACAATGTTGTGATAGTTTCAGGTTAATAGCAAAGGGACTCAGCCATATATATATATATATAGATGTATCCATTCCAAAACAGTTTTAAAATTCTTCTCTTTCAGAAAGGGCAAGGTTGTGAAGAACAGATAGTGCAACAAAAAACAGAAGATGACAGGGCTACCTCAAAAAATTTTATAAGTGGGTAAGAAGAAGCAAAGATATCTATATCAATTTTTAATACATGAGCGACAGAAAAGTCAGAGCGTGATGTTTAGTCAGGAAAATCAGCTTCTATATAAATAACTCTGAATACCAACTTGAGATTATAATATATGACCTTTCACCATCATGGAGCTACTGAGAGAATCAAGTGGCAAAAGACTCAAAAGCACCTGTGAAATTATAGGGTGTTAAATTGAAAGTACTATGGAACTGGGGTATTTTCTCCCAAGCTATGCTTTATTTGCTTGTAACCCAAGTTCATTTTCATCTGCCTATGCATCAAAGAATCAGAAACCAAAGACAAAAAAATCCTTGGATTTGAAGTTGAAAAGATATGAAAGTATTTGAAAAAATGCAAGCATACAGACCCTGACTAAACTGGGCAAGAGATAAGAACATTCAGGGGAGCTAGTTCTGAGCATGGAGAAGGCAATGGCACCCCACTCCAGTACTCTTGCCTGGAAAATCCCATGGACGGAGGAGCCTAGTGGGCTGCCATCTATGGGGTGGCACAGAGTTGGACACGGCTGAAGCGACTTAGCAGCAGCAGCAGTTGTGAGCAAGTGGTGCTCTGCCATCCAACCCTTGCACCATGTTTGTTGCACGCTTATGGGTACTAAAGGTTCTCTCTCCTAGTAAGTATGAAGATGTGACAATAAAGAATTGAGTCTTGTCTCTGTGTGTGGCTCAGGAAAATGGTAAGCCCTTTGAAATTCTCCCACAAACAATGACACAACCACCATGGCCCAGAAAAGGTAGTATGAATTACATAGACATAAGTAGGTAGGAGACAATCTCCTGCGTTTCTTTTGGGGTTAGAAAGACCTGGGAGGACAAATAAAGACTTCAGTGTTTCTGCTAGAGATACAAGAATATTATCTTACAGTGAGAGAACTAGTGACCAGCAAAGTATCCTATGAGTAGAATAAGAAATAGTTGAACTACAGGATTCAGCATGGTCAGCATTGCCAGCAACTGGCTGAGAGTGATTCAAGCCACATGGATTGCCAAGGAGAGATATATACCTGAGGACAAGAAGGGGTGAGTCACTTGTGGAGGATTAAGGAAGCCACTGTTGTGATCTAGATGCCTGCCACAAACACCACAACCGGTGCCTGCCCCAAAGTATAACATTTCCCATGGTAACACACGAAGGTGGAAATCATGAATGTGAATGAGTTTTAGACGAGTCATCTGTAGATGACTGAGAATTTACTGACTTCGACTGAGTTCATAATTAAATGGCTGGAATAATTTTCTGCATCAGACTTAAATGGCAGCTTGAAAGAGAAATTATCATCAACTATAACAAAATAAAGTTGCAATTTTACACTCCTGAAATAGTTGATTAAAAATTAATTAATACACACAAATCTATCAAGCAAAGGTAAGGTGTTATTATACTGGGGTATCCTGCATTTATGGCCAAGAGACAAAGATGATGAACTCCATGGTAAGCCAATAGATGATCCAAAGAAAATTATTTCAGTGAGTGAAATTAAGAATAACAACTTACTTAGTTGATTCACCACAAGGAGCATCTGGAAAACATGTTACTTTCTGATTTAAGCAGAGTCAGGGGTTTAGTTTAGAGTTAAAGTTAAGTACATGACTTTGTGATTTGGGATTAGGCAGCAGTTTTATACTTTAACCAAAACTCATGATTTTCCATGTCCTTTTCTCATGTATAAAATAGGATTGATAATACTCTCTACTCATAGGCTTGTTGTGTGGATTAAATAATATCATGATGTGTTAAAAAGTTGAGTATTTATTTAACACATATTATTAATAACTCAGCTATTTTTTGAAACATTTTTCCAGCTTTCATGAGGTATATTTGACAGATAATTATGTATCTTTAAGATGTAATATGATGTACTTAGAGAAGTATACATTGTGAAATGATTACTATAATCAGGTTAATTAACACATCCATCACCTCATATAATTATTAGTGTGTGTGTGTGTGTGAACACAAGCTCTAACCTCTTAGCAACTTTCAAGTGTACAATACAATATCATTAACTATAGTTGCTTGCTGTACAGTAGCTCTCCAGAACTTATTCACCCTGCACAACTTAGACAGGGTGACCTTTGACCAACATCTTTGACCAACATCTCTCCATTTCCCCCACTGCTCAAGCACAGGCAACCATCCTGCTTGACTATCAGCTGACATTTTTAGATTTCACATGTAAGTAATACCATGCAAAACTTGTCATTCTATGTCTGGCTTATTTCATTTAGCATAATGTCCTCAAAGTCCATCCACGTTGTCAAAAATGGTAGGATTTCCTTCTTCTAAAGAATGAATACTACTACAGTTCGTAGGTATGTGTGTGTCTCACATTTCCTATCCATCCATTGATGAATACTTACGTTGTTTCCATATCTCAGCAATTGTAATCAATACTGCATTGAACATGCAAGTGCAGATACCTCTTCAAGATCCTGATTTAATTCTGTTAATATATCACCAGAGGTATAGGACTGCCAGATCATATGGACCAGTTGGATCATATGATTAATCACATATTACATATATATTTATTATAATAAATATATTATATATATAATAGAATCTATTCCTTTAAAAAGGAAAGAAATTCCGTCATCTGGGACAACATGGATAAAACTGGAGGATATTATGCTAAGTGAAATAAGCCAGAAACAGACTGATCCCACATAAGTGAGAAAACTAAAATAGGCAAACTCATAGAAGCGAGAGAAGAGTAGTGGTTGTCAGGGCCTGGAGGGAAGGGAAAACAGGGAGACAGTGGTCAAAGTGTACAAAATTTTATCATGGAAGATGAATAAGTCCAAAAATTTACTGCCAATATAGTGCCTACAGTTAGCAACATTGTATTGTAACTTAAAAATTCACTGAGAATAGATCTTATTTTAGATGTTCTTAGCACAAAAAATAAAGTAAGGAAGGCTAGATGAAACTTTCAAAGGTGACAGATATGTTTATTTGATTGATTGTCATGACGGCTTCACAAGTGTACACTAATCACAAAATTCATGAAGTTGTATACATGAAATATGTATGAACTTTTCAGTGTCAATCATACCTCAATAAAGTGATATTTTTAAGAAAGAATTGTTATGTCATCAGAAGGACTGATACCATCCCATCATATGTGAAATCTAAATGTGGCAGTAGAGATTTTAGGCAAATGCATATTTATACAAATGGGCTTTTCACATTGACTTGTCTAGAGGACTGGTTTGAGCCAATTTATTCCTGAACCATCCATACCCACTGAATGGTTCCTCATGCTATGAAATATTCTCTCCATAAATTTGTAAAAGCAGGATCAGTGGCAGCCATGGTGACAGAAGCCAGACATCAGGGTGTGGAACAAGTAAGAAGACATAAAATAAAATAGTTAATTCAGACCACACTCTCAAGGAATTTAGCATTAAAAAGAATGAAAGAGGAAAACAACAACAAATGATGTCAAAGTGAGAAAATTTTTAATAGGAAAAAGATTTGACCATATTAATGTATGAAGAAGAAGAAATAAAAATAGAGAATTGGGAAGTTTGAACAGAAAAACTGCCAAGGAAGCACTTAGGCTGGTGAAGTCTAATCACTCCTAGACTAGTCAAGGACTAGTCCCTGTGACCAAGGGCCTTGGATACTATAGTTGTTTATACCCAGGTAATGGGCCCATCATAGAATGGAGGTCAGGCTACTACAACTCAGGTGCACTTAAGCCCAGAAGTTGTGAGGTCACCCATAAAACACACCCTTTTTCTCCTTCACTGTTTTTATCTACCAGTTGTTCTCAGCCCTCCTTCCCATTTGAACTGCACTTTGGTCTGGGGCTCAGTGTTCCTGTAAACCTCAGTTCCCAGTGTCAAATAGCCAGTTTCAGCACTAATGTAGATAAGTCATCCAATAACCTGATTTCAAGTTTCTATAATGACTAACTCTATCCACTGTTGCTCAACATGATTTCAGCCTTGTACTAATTAGGTGACCTTCAAGATATGATCAGTCATCTCATCTGAATGGTAACACCACTGTTCTTTAATCTCCAGTTGTAATCTTCCTGGTTTGTCACTTTTTCACTTGCTTTCTAAAAATTCTAGTTCTTCAGTCCATACCTTCATTCCATCCATCACTATCAACCTATGAGAGCTTCATTTTATTTCTCCCTGTCTTGAAACCATGATGCATCATTTTAGCAACTCTCATGTTTATGAGGGCTTCCTTGGTGGCTCAAACAGTAAAGAATTTGCCTGCAATGCAGGAGACCTGGGTTCAATACCTGGGCCAGGAAGACCAAAAAATTACTACAGCTAATCAATGAATTTAGTAAAGTCACAAGATGAAAAATTAATACACAGAAATCCCTTGTATTCCTATACACTAACAATAAAAACTCAGGAAGAGAAACTAAGAAAACAATGCCATTCACCATTGCAACAAAAATAATAAAATACCTAAGAATAAACCTACCTAAAGAGACAAAAGACCTATAAGAAAACTACAAGACACTGATGAAAGAAATTAAAGACACAAACAGATGGAGAGATATATCATGTTCCTGGATTGGAAGAATTAATACTATGAAAATGACTATACTATCCAAAGCAATCTACAGAGTCAGTGCAATCCCTATCAAATTACCAAAGGCATTTTTCACAACACTAGAACAAAAAAGTTCACAATTTGTATGGAAACATAAAAGACTCCCCAAATGCCAAAGCTTTATCTTGAGAAAGAAAAACAGAGCTGGAAGAATTAACCCTCCTGACTTCAGACTATACTACAAAGTAATAGTCATCAAGACAGTACTGTATGGGCACAAAAACAGAAATGTCTATCACTGGAAAAGGACAGGAAGGCCACAGACAAGCCCACACACCTACAGGCACCTTATTTTTGACAAGAATATCCAATGGAGAAAAGACAGCCTCTTCAATTAAGTGGTGCTGGGAAAACTGGACAGGTACATGGAAAAGAATGAAATTAGAACACTTTCCAGTACACCCATGGTGGATTCATGTTGATATATGGCAAAACCAATACAATATTGTAAAATAATTAGCCTCTAATTAAAATAAATAAATTTAAATTTAAAAAAAAGAACACTTTCTAACACCATACACAAAAATAAACTCAAAATGGAAAAACAAACAACCCAATCAAAAAGTGGGGGAAAAAACCTCAACAGACATTTCTCCAAAGAAGACATACAGATGGCTAACAAACACATAAAAAGATGCTCAACATTGCTCATCTAATTAGAGAAATGCAAATCAAAACCACAATGAGATATCACCTCACACTGGTCAGAATGCCATCATCAAAAAGTCTACAAAAAATAAATGCTGGACAGGGTGTGGAGAAAAGGGAACCCTCTCATACTGTTGGTGGTAATGTAAATTAATACAGCCACTATGGAAGACGGTATGAAGATTCCTTAAAAAACTAGGAATAAAACCACCATATGACCCAGCAATCCCACTCCTAGGCATATACCCTGAAGAAACCAAAATTGAAAAAGACTCACATACCCCAATGTTCACTGCAGCACTATTTACAACCTGGAACATGGAAGCAACCTAGATGTTCATCAACAGATGAATGGATAAAGAAGCTGTGGTACATATCTACAATGGAATATTACTCAGCCATAAAAGAGGAATGCATCTGAGCCAGTTCTAATGAGGTGGATGAACCTAGAGCCTATTATATAGAATGAAGTAAAGGAGAAAGAGAAAGATAAATATCATATACTAATGCATATATATGGAATCTAGAAATATGGTATCAATAGATTTATTTGCAGGGCAGCAATGGAGAAGCAGACATAGAGAACAGACTTATGGACATGGGGTGGGAGGAGGAGAGGGTGAGATGTATGGAGAAAGTAACATGGAAACTTATATTACCATATGTAAAATAGATAGCCAATGGGAATTTTCTATATGACTCAGGGAACTAAACAGGGGCTGTATATCAACCTAGAGGGGTGGGATGGAGAGGGAAATGGAAGGGAGGTTCAAGAGGAAGGGGACATATACATACCTATAGTTGATTCATGTTGATGTTTGATGGAAAACAACAAAATTCTGTAAAGCAATTATCCTTCAAATAAAAATAAATTAATTTTTAAAACCCAAAATGGATTACAAACTAAATGTAAAGCCATGTACTATAAAACTTTTAGAGGAAAACATAGGCAGAACTCTTTGACATAAATCACAACAAGATCCTCTTTGACCTACCCCCTAGAGTAATGAAAATAAAAACAAAACTAAGCAAATTGGACCTCATTCAACTTAAAAGGATTTGCACAGCAAAGGAAACCATAAACAAGATGAAAAGACAACCCTATTCATGTATGGATGTGAGAGCTGGACTATAAAGAAAGCTGAGCACTGAAGAATTGATCCTTTTGAACCGTGGTGTTGGAGAAGACTCTTGAGAGTCCCTTGGACTGCAAGGAGATCCAACCAGTCCATCCTAAAGGAGATCAGTCCTGTGTCTTCATTAGGACTGATGTTGAAGCTGAAACTCCAACACTTTAGCCACCTGATGCGAAGAGCTGACTCATTTGAAAAGACCCTGATGCTGGGAAAGATTGAGGGCAGGAGGAGAAGGGGACGACAGAGGATGCGGTAGTTGGATGGCATCACCGACTCAATGGACATGGGTTTGGGTGGACTCTGGGAGTTGGTGATGGACAGGGAGGCCTGGCGTGATGCGGTTCATGGGGTCACAAAGAGTCAGACACAACTGAGCAACTGAACTGAACTGAACTGAAGAATGGAAGAAGACATTCACAAGGAAACAACTGACAAAGGATTCAGTTCAGTTCAGTTCAGTTCAGTCACTCAGTCGTGTCCTACTCTTTGCAAGGCCTCCCTGTCCATCACCAACTCCCAGAGTTCACTCAGACTCACGTCCATCGAGTCAGTGATGCCATCCAGCCATCTCATCCTTTGTTGTCCCCTTCTCCTCCTGCCCCCAATCCCTCCCAGCATCAGAGTCTTTTCCAACGAGTCAACTCTTCACATGAGGCAGCCAAAGTACTGGAGTTTCAGCTTTAGCATCATTCTCTCCAAAGAAATCCCAGAGCTGATCTCCTTCAGAAAGGACTGGCTGGATCTCCTTGCAGTCCAAGGGACAAAGGATTAATCTCCAAAATATAAAAGCAACTCATGCAGCTCAATATCAAAAAAACCAAACAACTCAATCAAAAAATGGGCAGCAGACCTAAACAGACATTTCTTCAAAGATGACATGCAGATGGCCAACGAACACATGAAAAGATGCTCAACATCACTTATTTTTAGAGAAACAAAACTATAATGCGGTATCACCTCACACTGGTCAGAATGGCCATAATCAAAACATCTACAAATAATAAATGCTGGAGAGGATGTGGAAAAAAGGAAACCCTTTTGCACTCCTGGTAGGAATGTAAATTGACACAGTCACTGTGGAGAAAAGCATGGAGACTCCGTAAAAACTAGGAATAAAATTACCATATGACTCAGCAATCCCACTACTGAGATATCCTGAGAAAACCATAATTCAAAAAGACACATGTATCCCAATGTTCTAACTGTTGCCTCTTGACCTGCATACAGGTTTCTCAGGAGACAGGTAAGGTGGTCTGGTATTCCTATCTCTTTAAGAATTTTCCAGTTGTAGAACTGGATGTAGAACAGTGTAGTAGAACTTTGGCCACCTGATTCGAGGAACTGACTCACTGGAAAAGACCCTGATGCTGGGAAAGATTGAAGGCAGGAGATCGGGATGACAGAGGATGAGATGGTTGGATGGCATCACTGACTAGATGGACATGAGTTTGAGCAAGTTCCAGAAGTTGGTGATGGACAGGTAAGCCTGGTGCGCTGCAGTCCACAGGGTCGCAAAGAGTCGGACAGACTGAGCAACTGAACTAACTGAACTGAGAACCGAATATGGAACTGTGGATTGCTTCCAAATTGGGAAAGGAGTGTGTCAAGAGTGTATATTGTCACTCTGATTATTTAACTTATATGCAGAGTACACCATGAGAAATGCTGGGCTGAATATATCACAAGCTGGAATCAAGGTTTCTGGGAGAAATATTAACAACCTCATATATCCACATGATACCACTCTAATGGCAGAAAGTAAAGAGGAACTAAAGGGTGATAAGGGTGAAAGAAGTGAGTGAAAAAAGCTGCCTTAAAAATCAACATTCAAAAAACGAAAATCATGGCATCTGGTACCATCACTTCAGGGCAAATAGAAGGGGCAAGAGTGAAAACAGTGACAGATTTTCTTTCCTTGGGATCCAAAATTACTGCAGTCGGTGACTTCAGCCTTGAAAATTAAAGACGCTTGCTCCTTGGAAGAAAAGCTATGACAAACTTAGACAGTATATTAAAAAGCAGAGACAACCACTTTGCCAACAAAGATTCATATAACCAAAACTATTGTTTTTCCCAGCAGTCACGTACAGAATGTGAGAGTTGGACCAGAAGCAAGGTGGAGCTTTGAAGAACTGATGCTTTTGAACTGGGGTGTTGGAGAAGACTCTTGAGAGTCCCTTGGAGTGCAAGATCAAACCAGTCAGTCCTAAAGGAAATCAACCCCAAATATTCATTGGAAGGACTGATCCTGAAGCTGAAGCTCCAATACTTTGGCTACCTGATGCAAAGAGTTGACTCACTGGAAAAGACCCTGATGCTGGGAAAGATTGATGGCAAGAGAAGAAGGGGGCGACCAAGGATGAGATGCTTGGATGGCGTCACTGACTTAACATGAGTTTGAGCAAACTCTGGGAGATAGTGAAGGACAGGGAAGCTTGGAGTGCTGAAGTCCATGGGTTAGTAAAGAGATGCACACAACTTAGCAATTGAACAATAGCAACTCCAATGTTCATTGCAGTACTATTTACAATAGCCAGGACAAGGAAGCAACCTAGATGCTCATTGACAGATGAATGGATAAATAAGTTTTGGTACATATATACAATGGAATATTACTAAGCCATAAAAACAAATGTGAACTGAAGTGGATGAACCTAGAGCCTATTATACAGAGTGAAGTAAGTCAGAAAGAGGAAAACAAATATCATGTACTAACGCATGCATATAGAATCTAAAAGAAAATAGTATTGATGAATCTATTTGCAGGCCAGGAATAGAGATGCAGACATAAAAAATGGACTCATGGACACAGCAGAGGAAGGACAGGGTGGGAAGAATTGAGAAAGTGTATTGACATACACATTCTACTATATGTAAAATAGATAGCTAGTGGGAAGGTGCTATATAGCACAGGCAGCTCAGCTCTGTCCTCTGTGATGACCTAGAAGGGTGGGATTTGGTGGTGGGGGGAGAGAGAGGCTCAAGAGGAAGGGCATATACATATAGTTATGATTGATTCTCACTACTGTATGGCAGAAACCAACAAAATATTGTAAAGCAATTGTCCTCCAATTTTAAAAAATTATTTTTAAAAAAGAATTTTGCATATACTTCAAACATACCTTGACCCTCAGAACTAATATCCTCTTTCCTCCTTAAACCTAACAAGAGATTGGAGTAGATGATCTCTTTATTCTGGGACCAGTGCCTGGCACTCACTTTTTACTGAAGAAATGGTGAATGAATAAATGTTTTAATGATGTGTACATCAGTTCAGTTCAGTCGCTCAGTCATATCCAGCTCTTTGTGACCCCATCAACTGCAGCACACCAGGCTTCCCTGTCCATCACCAACTTCCGGAGCCTACGCAAACTCATGTCCATTGTGTCTGTGATGCCATCCAACCATCTCATTCTCTGTCATCCCCTTCTCCTCCCACCTTCAATCTTTCCCAGCATTAGGGTATTTTCCAATGAGTCAGTTCTTCACATCAGGTGGCCCAAGTATTGGAGTTTCAGCTTCAGCATCAGTCCTTCCAATGAATATTCAGGACTGATTTCCTTTAGGATGGACTGGTTGGATCTCCTTGCAGTCCAAGGGACTCTCAAGAGTCTTCTCCAACACCACAGTTCAAAAGCATCAATTCTTCAGCACTCAGCTTTCCTTATAGTCCAACTCTCACATCCATACATGACTACTGGAAACACCATAGCTTTGACTAGATGGCCCGTTGCTGGTAAAGTAATGTCTCTGCTTTTTAAAATGCTGTCTAGGTTGGTCATAGCTTTTCTTCCAAGAAGCAAACATCTTTTAATTTCATGACTGCGGTCACCATCTGCAGGGATTCTGGGACCAAGAAAATAAAATCTCTCACTGTTTCCATTGTTTCCCCAACTATTTGCCATGAAGTGATGGGACCAGAAGCCGTGATCTTAGTTTTCTGAATGTTGAGTTTTAAGCCAACTTTTCACTCTCCTCTTTCACTTTCAAGAGGCTCTTTAGTTCTTCTTTGCTTTCTGCCATAAGGGTGGGGTCATCTGCATATCTGAGGTTTTGATATTTCTCCCAGCAATCTTGATTCCAGCTTGTGCTTCATCCAGTCCAGCATTTAGTATGATATACTCTGCATATAAATTAAATAAGCAGGGTGACAATATACAGCCTTGATGTATTTCTTTCCTGATTTGGAACCAGTCTGTTGCTCCATGTCCAGTTCTAAATGTTGCTTCTTGACCTGAGTACATATTTCTCAGGAGGCAGGTCAGGTGGTCTGGTATTCCCATCTCTTTCAGAATTTTCCACATTTTATTGTGATCTACACAGTCAAAGGCTTTGGCATAGTCAATAAAGCAAAAGTAGATGTTTTTCCGGAACTTTCTTGCTTTTTCCATGATCCAGTGGATGTTGGCAATTTGATCTCTGGTTCCTCTGCCTTTTCTAAATCCACTTTGAACATCTGGAAGTTCATGGTTCATGTACTGTTGAAGCCTGGCTTGGAGAATTTTGAGCATTACTTTGCTAGTGTGTGAGATGAGTGCAATTGTGCGGTAGTTTGAGCATTGTCATTGCCTTTCTTTGGGATTGGAATGAAAACTGACCTTTTCCAGTCCTGTGGCCCCTGCTGAGTTTTCCAGATTTGCTGGCATATTGAGTGCAGCACTTTCACAGCATCATCTTTCAGGATTTGAAATAGCTCAACTGGAATTCTATCACCTCCACCAGCTTTGTTCATAGTGATGCTTCCTATAATGTATGTATCAGTCAGGTGAATTTGAGTAACATGCCTTCTCTTTGTTACTTATACATAAGTTGCATTAAAATGTTGATGATTTTCATCTGCCTCAAATAAGAAATTTTTTTACTTTAGAAATTTTATAAACCCATTGTATGTTTTAAAGTAATTGATTATATACTTTATATATAAGGGGTGTGTGTGTGTACATATATATATATATAAAATATATATACCTTAACAAACTCTTTAAAATTCATTATATACTAACAATTAAAGCTCTAGAAACTTAAGGTTTAATTTCCTCAGAATGGTTTTCTGCTCTCATTTAATTATTATAATAGACAATCCTATTGTGAAAATACGAAAACTCAAATGTACACTCAAAAATGACCTAGAGATCAGTACTGTGTCATAGCTCAGCTCCCATGACAATCCCTAAAGCACATTCTCAGCTCCATGTTACCTGAGGAAAATGTCAGCTTTTCAGCAGATATTTCTTAAAGGCTTTTTATTATTCTCCTTTCTCCCTCACCACCCCCCAAGGCTAATAAGAGTTCTCTTCTAGGTTTTAAATAATTGCCTTAATCAGAAACTTCAAATATTGTTTTGGAGAGAATCCCCTGTGCTTCCTACTAAGTTTAACTTTCCACTTAACTGGAAACTGTGCACTTAGAGAGCCAAAAGCTTGGCTTCAGGCTGAGACTTCAGGGAATACAAGACAATACCCCAGCCTCTGCTGGGTTCCAAACTCAGCCCTTGGCTGCAGAAGCACAGATGGCCTTCTGATTGGTTCTATTAGAGAGTTCTTTCTTTAAGTGATGCTCTTAAAAGAGTATTTAGAATCACAGAGGAAATGAATGAAAAGAAGACAAGTTACTGCACTTGAGATCATGGAAGAAGATTTTAATGAAATACATGTCTGTTGTTCAAAATATGAGCTTCTTTAGAGAAATTTTCCTTATCTTTCTATACCGTGCCTTGCATTGCAGAATGACAGCACTCTAGGTTAAGTCATTCAAGGAACAATCCTGATAACTGTGGTATATACCTATTGCTTCCAGAGCTTGAAGCTTTCTAATTTACTTCACTAGCTGATGGCAAAGAGAAAAGGCTATATACTCAATAACAAAGAGTCAGCCTCTCGTGACAGAGGTTCCCTTGTAAGGAGACCTTACCTATGACCTGTCTACCCAAGATGGAAAAGACAGAGTATGTGGAGCTGCTTCCTCCAAGAAGAGCCAGGAGAATGGTAATATCTTCTCTGATTTTCTGGTGTTCCCCCCTTTTTTCTGCTTATAAAGTTCTGTGTTTGTTTTAATTTTGCTGCCTATTCTCTCCTCCACCTCCTCCTCCTGCCACTTCATGATACAGTTCATTAGTCCAAAACCTGGAGGTTCCTGAGCCGCCCATTCCTCATCCCTCAGGTAGAGGTGGAAATACTTCTTAGCAGGCCATCTCCCCTGGATGGGACTCTGATACCTGCTTCTCCAAATGGGGCATTTGTACAGCTGCCTTGGGCACCTTCTCTGAAAGGTCTTTCTTCCCTCTCTGCTTAACACAAAGGACAGTAACACTTTAAAGCCTGGGCATCAATCTTCTCCTGTTTCAGGATTCCAAAAGATTGCAGAAAGCTGAAGCCTGGAATGAAATGAGGGTATCAGTGATATATATTACAATGTTTGAGGTACCTATTTATCTGCTTTCTCAGTACTCCAGTTAGGAGAACTGTAGTAGATTTTTTTCCATGATTGAAATCACCTTCATATCTAGTCACTTCAGAGATACTGTGAACAGTGCAAGGATGCATTGGAGAGAAGAGTCCTGACAAGCAATTCAAATGGACGAAGTTTGCTTTTCGTCCTTCCTGCTTCCAGGGCTGATATCCTTCTCGAAGTTCAGGTTCCTCCCTCTTGCACCTAGGGTGACTGTTACCCCTCAACATGCTGGATCCCTCAAGTTACCTTGTCCAGTCTGACCTTCCACACACACACCCTTCATTCACTTCTTCATTCCAGAAACTTCTCTTAGCCTCCAGTTCAAGCAGGGCTTTTCACCAGACACCTAAAAAGTCTCTCATTTTATTGAAACCTGCTGTCAAATAACTGATCCAGGCAAGCTCAGGTAACTAAGATAATACCTCCATCAGAGTTGTTCCTCTTAACTTTGGACTTAATCCAAAATTCGTGAAATTCATTTGGATTTTCTCTATTAAACAGCTGAATTAGGGACGATGTTTATTTTAGTGAACCTTCTGAGAACTATAAAATCAGAGACATATCCAATATCCTACTTCATCTCTTTGTAAGAGATATAGATCATATGGCCAGATGTGTCATGGATAGGAAGTGTCTGTGCTGGCAAAATGGTGACACAGGTGCTTATCTAAGACACTTCTAAAATCCACTTTTTACATCTCCTACCCGTCCACAATTAACCTCTCAGTTTCTCCCTTTAGTCTTTTTCTGCTCTCACTCAAAATATTATAAATATTATATATTTAAATATTATTATATTTATTATATTATATAATTAAATAATATATATAATGTGTTTATATATTATTATAAATATTATATATATTAAAATATAAATCTAGCATCAATCTTTTATACTTCAGGATTCAATGAAGTCAATATCATCCCGTTCTAAAAATGACTGCAAATTTGGTTTATTTTATGCTTAATTATAGAATTTAAATGAAAAGAGTTGTTCTTAATCATTAAAGAATTTTCAGATATCAATTTGAGATGCTATTTAGAGATGGCAAGGGAGTAGGATATTCCTTTCTAAGTGATAACTTGAAAATCATGTAAGAGAAGTAGCTGCCACCTTTATTTACACAAAATGTGGGTGTCAGGCAGGACAGAAAGTTATTCTCTGAAAATGCTACCGTGTTCTTAAGAAGAAAGCTTGAAGCCCCTGTGAACACTGTGGACACTGGCCAGGTCCCCTTTTGTGAATGAAAGTGGAAGAATGGAAGCAATTTTCAAGTTAGCCATTCAATAAATATTTTGAAATATCTAAATCATTGGAAAAACTTACTTTCACTCATTTATTTTGCCTGTAGAAATTCAAGATACTACTTTCAACAGTATTTACATTTCATCCATGCAGGATCCTCAAAAGACATTTCTCCAGCTGATTATGCTTCACCATCACTGGGTCTAAGCTAACATCCCAAAGACATTCAAAGGTGAACACTGCCCTCTATTCTGGCACACAGGCAATCTAGACTTGAGTCTAAGATGGACTTCAGCTTGGGTTTATGGGGTTGTTAATGAAATAAAAATTCAAACTTCTCTTGACATAAATTAGCATTTGGTAATGGATTTCTGGCAAGCTGGAAGGGTCAGAAACAGGGTTCTCTGAATCAGAAAGATTATGTTCTTGGGAAGACAGAAGACTACTATGGGATCAGACTGTGGATTGACAGACAAAAACAGAATACCTGTAAATTAGCCTCAAAAGGTCCAAGTGAGGCAGGAATCTTCACCTAAGACAGTGACTTACCATGTAGTGCCAGAAATTAGGCTTCAAAATGGTTCTTAGTATCATCATTAACATAAACTACTAACCACCTGGTCCTCTTGGACACAGCTGATACTTTGAATAATAGGATGCAATAAAAGTTTAAAAGAAAATTATGAGACTCTTTCCACTTTGACCCTCCTGGGAAAACAGAATAATGTATCCACAACACGAATGCAAAAGCTTCTTGCAGCAATGGCAAAATCGCTTGTGGATTATAAAAAAATGAGAGAGCATCAAAGGGTGTTGCAATAACATGAGACAGCACACCTGTGTAGATAACGGCATCCTTGAAATTCAACAACAGTAGCCCCTATGCAACACAGACTGCATGGCAACGCTGAAATATTGCTGCCAGGCATTACTGTAACTGAAGCCACTGGACTAAAAGGATGAGACTGCTCAGAGACATCATCAATCTTAGTAAGGTTTTAAAGAAAAAATATATATATGATTGAGAAACTGAAAAGAGAAGAAAAGGTTTAGAAAATCACTGCAGATACGTGCTAGAATTTTTAGGATTTCTAAACTGTAAAATGGATGGAGCAGAATCTAAATACAATGAATGTGTAGGTAATCCAGAGATATTCATTTTTATAGGAATCTCTGAGTTATGTGAAGACTGAGACCCAAGAGAAGTGATAACAAAACAGGATGAAAACACTTACTGGGATACAGATAGGGCAGCTTTGAGATGTCTGAGCACAGAGTCTAGGCAGAGTAGAGAGGAACGTATAAGAAGAGGAGTGAAACTCTGAAAAAGACAGGACATCTCATCTCTCTATTTTATTTCAAGGAAATAGCTTCCACAAATGGCCTTGAGGAACCACAGCATCATCACCGAGTTTATTCTCACTGGGCTGTCAGATGACCCCCACATCCAGGCTCTGCTCTTTGTCCTCTTCCTGGTGATTTACCTCCTGACCGTGATGGGGAACCTGACGATGCTGTTGGTGATCAGGGCTGACTCCCACCTCCACACGCCCATGTACTTCTTCTTGAGCAATCTATCATTCCTAGACCTCTGCTTCTCTTCTGTCACTGTGCCCAAGCTCCTGAAGGACCTGCTGTCTGAGAAGAAAACGATCTCTGTCGAGGGCTGCCTGACTCAGGTCTTCTTTGTGTTTATAACTGCAGGGACTGAAGCTTTTCTTCTCTCAATGATGGCCTATGACTGCTATGCTGCCATCTGCCACCCACTGCTCTATGGCCAACTGGTGAGCACCCAGCTCTGTGTAAAGCTTATACTGGCCTCATGGGGCCTGGCCTCTCTCAATTCAGTCATCATTGTGCTTTTGGCTGTTAACCTGGACTTCTGTGAGGCACAAACCATCCACCATTATACCTGTGAGCTGCCCTCCCTCTTCCCTCTGTCTTGCTCTGATGTCTCTATCAATATTGACATCCTGATCTGCTCCATCTTACTACATGGTCTTGGAACCTTCCTCCCAGTCTTCTTTTCCTATGCTCGCATTGTCTCCACCATCCTGAGCATCAGCTCCACCACAGGCAGAAGCAAGGCCTTCTCCACCTGCTCCTCCCACCTCATCGCAGTGATCCTGTTCTTTGGGTCTGGTTTGATTCGTTATCTCATGCCCACTTCCGGTTCCTCCCTAGATTTGCTCTCATCCTTGCAGTACAGTGCAGTCACACCCATGCTGAACCCCCTCATCTACAGTCTAAAGAACATGGAGGTGAAGGCAGCTGTGAAAAGGACATTGGGGAAATACCTGCAATATTTTAAGTAGTGAACAGGAACATAGAATAAAAGGAAATGAGTTTGTGTTGCCAAGTGCTTGAACTTAAGGTAGAATTCTAGACCACTAACTGTAAGGGAGGACTTCCCTGGTGGCTCAGATGGTAAAGCGTCTGCCTGCAATGTGGGAGACCGGGGTTCGATCCCTGGGTCGGGAAGATCCCCTGGAGAAGGAAATGGCAACCCACTCCAGTACTCTTGCCTGGAAAATTCCATGGACAGAGGACCCTGATAGGCTACAGTCCATGGGGGTAGCAAAGAGTCGGACACGACTGAGCAACTTCACTCACTCAACTGTAAGGGAGCCCTATACCACCCTCTTCTCTCCCTGGCTATACTGAGAATGAAAAATACAAGAAATTTTATCTCATTTTTATCTGTTTTTCTTTCTACCCTCTGGTCTGCTTTTCCTTCTAACCTCTCACACAACCACCATCACTTTCTTTCTAGAATTCAGTTAGATGTTGTATCTCCTGAATTTATCATTTATGTATTTTATCTTCACACTGTTTTTTGTCTTACTGATCAACTTTATTAAGGATTTTATTAAATTTGTTGTCCTCTATGGTATTTAACTATTTTTATTTTCTCTTTATAATTTTGGACATCTTAAATATATACTTATGAATTCAAACCGTAAGAACAAAGCATGTTGACAGCTCCCATGAAAGATTACAGATGTATTTTACTTTAACAGTCTCCATCTTCTCTCTGCCACTTTAATTCACTCCCTTCCTGCTTTTTTTCCCTACTTTCTTGGATTATTGTTTCTGTGTATCATTCATGAATTATTGCTTTACATTATGTGACTTTTTTTTGGAGGGAGGGGCTCCTCCAATGGCTTAGTGGTAAAGAATCCACCTGCAATGCAGGAGACATGAGTTCAGTCCCTGGGTTAGGAAGATCCCCTGAAGAAGGAAATGACAACCCAATCCAGGATTCTTGCCTTGGAAATCCCATGAACAGAGGAGCCTGGTGGGCTACAGTCCATGGGGATGCAGAAGAGTTGGACATGACCAAGTGACTAAGCATGAGATGTGACTTTTTAATCAATTATATTATGGAGTTTAGTCATAATTTCTATAGTTCTTTGGTCTCATTCTAATTTTAAAATTATTTAGTACTGACAACTATTCCTTTTACAGAACATTTATCCAGTTTTACTTCCCTTTTCATTAGAGCACAATGGTTAGGTGCATTGCCTTAAGATCCCAGTTGCCTATATTCATACCCTTGCTCTGCCCATATAAGCTTTATGACTCCAGTAAATTACTTAACTTTTCTGTGTTAATTTCCTATAAATAATATAGAAATAATATCTACATTATAAAGACACTGTGAGTATTAAATGAAATGAACATATAGAGCATTCGAGCACTAATACCCAACATTTGAGTGTTACCCATCATTATTTATAAGTTCTTTATTTCATTCTGCTTTTATTTTGTTGTAATGTGCACTCATCTAGATTTTCTTAAAGAAATGGACATTATTAAATCTAAAGACTGCATGTCTGTGAATCTCTTTATTTTGGAAGGTAGCTATGCTTACCACTATACCACCAACACTGCACGATCTCTTTATTTTGACCCTACATATAAATTAAAACTCCTAATTTTAGAATTTGAGAGTTCTCATCATTTTACTTCTGTATAGATGGTACATTATTATCTGGTAAGTGTAAGGACAGCAGGAGATTTTTGTCACAAACAAAAGACAGAAAACAAAGTAACACAAAGACAGCATAAAAATTATTTTTAAAAAGTTTATACATCTGTGTCTCTTTTGCTGTCTCGCTTATAGGGTTATCGTTACCATCTTTCTAAATTCCATATATATGCATTAGTATACTGTATTGGTGTTTTTCTTTCTGGCTTACTTCACTCTGTATAATAGGGTCCAGTTTCATCTACCTCATTAGAACTGTTTAAAAATTACAACATGCAAAAATCCTTAATAAACTTCTAGCAAACAGAATCCAACAACACATTAAAAAGATCATACATCATGACCAAGTGGGCTTTATCCCAAGGATGCAAGGATTCTTCAATATCTGCAAATCAATCAATGTAATACGCCACATTAACAAATTGAAAAATAAAAGCCATATGATTCTCTCAATAGATGCAGAGAAAGCCTTTGACAAAATTCAACATCCATTTATGATAAAAACTCTCCAGAAAGCAGGAATAGAAAGAACATACCTCAACATAATAAGAGCTATATATGACAAACCCACAGCAAACATTATCCTCAATGGTGAAAAACTGAAAGCATTTCCCCTAGAGTCAGGAACAAGACAAGGGTGCCCACTCTCACCACTACTATTCAACATAGTTTTGGAAGTTTTGGCCACAGCAATCAGAGCAGAAAAAGAAATAAAAGGAATCCAAATTGGAAAAGAAGAAGTAAAACTCTCACTCTTTGCAGATGACATGATCCTCTACATAGAAAACCCTAAAGAGTCCACCAGAAAATTACTAGAGCTAATCAGCGAAGTCACAGGATGTAATATCAACACACAGAAATCCTTTGCATTCCTATACACTAATAATTAGAAAATAGAAAGAGAAATTAAAGAAACAATTCCATTCACCATTGAAACGAAAAGAATAAAATACTTAGGAATATATCTACCTAAAGAAACTAAAGACCTATATAGAGAAAACTATAAAACACTGGTGAAAGAAATCAAAGAGGACACTAATAGATGGAGAAATATACCGTGTTCATGGATCGGAAGAATCAATATAGTGAAAATGAGTATACTACCCAAAGCAATCTATAGATTCAATGCAATCCCTATCAAGTTACCAACGGTATTTTTCACAGAGCTAGAACAAATAATTTCAAAATTTGTATGGAAATACAAAAAACCTCGAATAGCCAAAGCAATCTTGAGAAAGAAGAATGGAACTGGAGGAATCAACCTGCCTGACTTCAGGCTCTACTACAAAGCCACAGTCATCAAGACAGTATGGTACTGGCACAAAGACAGAAATATAGATCAATGGAACAAAATAGAAAGCCCAGAGATAAATGAAGCAACTGATAAAGAATTAATCTCAAAAATATACAAGCAACTCCTGCAGCTCAATGCCAAATAAATAAACGACCCAATCAAAAAATGGGCCAAAGAACTAAACAGACATTTCTCCAAAGAAGACATACAGATGGCTAACAAACACATGAAAAGATGCTCAACATCACTCATTATCAGAGAAATGCAAATCAAAACCACTATGACGTACCATCACACGACAGCCAGAATGGCTGTGATCCAAAAGTCTACAAGCAATAAATGCTGGAGAGGGTGTGGAGAAAAGGGAACCCTCTTACACTGTTGGTGGGAATGCAAACTAGTACAGCCACTATGGAGAACAGTGTGGAGATTCCTTTAAATACTGGAAATAGAACTGCCATATGACCCAGCAATCCCACTGCTGGGCATACGCACCGAGAAAACCAGAATTGAAAGAGACACGTGTACCCCAATGTTCATCGCAGCACTGTTTATAATAGGCAGGACATGGAAGCAACCTAGATGTCCATCAGCAGATGAATGGATAAGAAAGCTGTGGTACATATACACAATGGAGTATTACTCAGCCATTAAAAAGAATACATTTGAATCAGTTCTAATGAGGTGGATGAAACTGGAGCCTATTATACAGAGTGAAGTAAGCCAGAAAGAAAAACACCAATACAGCATACTAACTCATATAAATGGAATTCAGAAAGATAGTAACAATAACTCTGTATACGAGACAGCAAAAGAGACACTGATGTATAGAAGAGTCTTTTGGACTCTGTGGGAGAGGGAGAGGGTGGGATGATTTGGGAGAATGGCATTGAAACATGTATAATATCATACATGAAACAAATCACCAGTGGTGGTTCGATGCATGATACAGGATGCTCGGGGCTGGTCCACTGGGATGACCCAGAGGGATGGGATGGAGAGGGTGGAGGGAGGGGGGTTCAGGATGAAGAACACATGTACACCCGTGGCAGATTCATGGTAATATATGGCAAAACCAATACAATATTGTGAAGTAATTAGCCTCCATTAAAATAAATAAATTTATATTATAAATAAATAAAAATTACATGATCATAGAAAATTTCAAGATGCATATAAGAATAACAGAAATGTAAACTCATCAAATAAAAGGAAAAGACTCTGATGAAAGAAACTGAAGAAGACACAAATAAATGAAATGATAGACTGTTAGGAAAAATTAATACTGAAAATACCTAGACTACCTAAAGTTGTCTACAGGTTCAATGGAATCTCTAGCAACATCTCAATGGCATTTTTCACTAAACAGATCATTTAAAATCTGTATGGAACCACAAAAGATCTCAAATAGCCAAAGCAATCCTGAAAAAGAAACATAAAGCTGCAGATATCACACTTCTTGACTCCAGACTTTATTGAAAAGCTACAGTAATCAAAACACTATGGTACTGGCATAAAGCCCACCGTGGTGCTTCTCAGGTAGTGTTAGTGCTAAAGAACCCATCTGCTAATGAAGGAGACAGAAAAGACATGGACTCAATCCCTGGGTTGGGAAGATCCCCTCGAGGAGGAAATGGCAACCCACCCCAGTATTCCTGCCTAGAAAATCCCATGGACAGAGGAACCTGGTGGGCCACAGTCCCTGGGGTCCCAAAGAGTCAAACGTGACTGAGAGACTGACTAACACATGGGAATAAAAACTGACACATAGGTCAATGGAACAGAATCAAAAAATAATCCCTCACAGGTATGATCAACTAATATTTGACAAGGGAGCCAAGAATACCCGTTGGAGAAAGGACAGTCACTTCCATATATAATACTGGGGGGGGGAAAGGGTATTCACATGCAGAAGAAAAAACCTGGATGATTATCTCATAATAATAAATTAGTTGCTCAGTGGTGTCTGACTCTTTGCAACCCCGTGGACTGTAGCCCACCAGGCTCTTCTGTCCACGGAATTCTCCAGGCAAGAATACTGGAGTGGGTAGCCATTCCCCTCTAGAGGGGATCCTCCTGACCCAGGGACTGAACCCAGGTCCCCTACATTGCAAGAGGATTCCTTACCATCTGAGCCACAAGGGAAGCCACCAGGAAAGGTATTTGAACACCAAATACAAAAATCAACTCAAAATGGATATAGAGAATTATATACATACAATGGAATATTATTCGGCCACATACACAAAAAAAGGAAATCCTGCCATTTACAACAGCATGGATGGACCTTGAGGGCATTATGCTAAGTGAAATAAGTTAAAAGGGAGAGACAAACAGTGTTATGATCTCATTTCTGTGTGGATGCTAAAGACATCAAACTCATAGAAACAGAGTTTAGAGTGGTGGTTGCTGGGGTTAAGGGGTATGTTAAATGGGGGTATGTTGGGCAAAGGGTACAAACTTCCAGTTATAATGTGAATAACTTCTGAGTTTCTAGGGTACAGCATAGTGACTACAGTTAACAGTACTTTATTGTATACTTGAAAGCAACTGTGAGAGTACAGCTTTAATAGTCTCATTATAACAACATCAACAACAAAATGGTGATTATGTGTGGTAGAGGATATGATAACTAACTTTATTGCGGTAAAACATTCTGCAATACATACATGGACCAAATCATCATACTATATACCTTAAACTTACACAATGTTATATGTCAATTACATCTCAATAAAGCTGAGCAAAGTTCAGAACAAATTAAATACTTAAATGTAAGGCATGAAACCATAAAACTAATAGAAGAAAACATACAGAATACACTTCTTGGCTTTGACCTGGGCAAAGATTTTTTGATATGACACCAAAAGTACAGGCAACAAAAGCAGTAACAGGAATAACTGGGACAGCATCAAACTAAAAAGCTTCTGCAAAGTAAAGGAAACAGTTAATGAAATGAAAAGGCAACCTATAGAATAACAGAAAATATGTGCAAACCACATGCCTGATAAGGGGTTAATATCTGAAATATAAATTCACACATCTCAATAGCTACATAGATACCTATACAGATTCATACATACATACCTGATTTTAAAATGGGCAAAAGATCTGTATAGACATTCCTCCAAAGACATATATATAGCCAACATATACATGAAATTCCATGAACCTCATGAAATCTTGAGAACCCCATGAACAGTATGAAAAGGCAAAAAGATATCACACTGAAAGATGAACTCCCCAGGTTGGTAGGTGCCCAATACACTACTGGAAAAGAGTGAAGAAATAACTCCACAGGGAATAGAGACAGAGACAAAGTGAAAACAATGCCCAGTTGTGGATATGACTGGTGATGGACGTAAAGTCTGACGGTGTAAAGAACAATTTTGCATAAGAACTTGGAATGTTAGGTCCATGAATCAAGGTAAATTAGAAGTGGTCAAACAGGAGATGGCAAGTGTGAACACCAACACTTGGGTGCAATCTCAAAAATGAAAGAATGATTTCTGTTCATTTCCAAGGCAAGCCATTGAATATCATAATAATCCAAGTCCATGCCCCAACAAGTAATGCTGAAGAAGCTGAAGTTGAACAGTTCTATGAAGACCTACAAGACCTTCTAGAACTAACACTCAAAAAAGATATCCTTTTCATCATAGGAGACTGGAATGCAAAAGTAGGAAATCAAGAAACACCTGGGAGCAACAGGCAAATTTGGACTTGGAGTACAAAATGAAGCAGGGCAAAGGCTAACATAGTTTTGCCAAGAGAACGCACTGGTCATAGCAAACACCCTCTTCCAACAACACAAGAGAAGACTCTGCACATGGACATCACCAGATGGTCAACACCAAAATCAGACTGATTATATTCTTTGCAGCCAAAGATGGAGAAGCTCTATACAGTCAGCAAAAACAAGACCAGGAGCTGACTGTGGCTCAGATCATGAACTCCTTATTGCAAAATTCAGACTTAAATCAAAGAGAGTAGGGAAAACCACTAGACCATTCCTGTATGACCTAAATCAAATCCCTAACGATTATACAGTGTGGAAGTGACAAAAAAGATTCAACAGATTAGATCTCATAGACAGAGTGCCTGAAGAACTATGGGCAGAGGTTCATGACATTGTACAGGAAGCAGTTATCAAGACCATCCTCAAGAAAAAGAAATGCAAAAAAGGCAAAATGGTTGTCTGAGGAGGCCTTACACATAGCGGAGAAAAGAAGAGACGTGAAAGGCAAAGGAGAAAAGGAAAGATATGTGTGTATCTCATTTGAATGCAGAGTTCAAAAGAATAGCAAGGAGAGATAAGAAAGCCTTCCTAAGTGACCAATGCAAAGCAACTGAGGAAAATAATATAATGGGAAAGACTAGAGATGTCTTCAAGAAAATTAGAGATACCAAGGGAACATTTCATGCAAAGATGGGCACAATAAAGGACAGAAATTGTATGGACCTAAAAGAAGCAGAAGAGATTAAGAAAAGGTGGCAAGAATACATGACCCAGATAACCACAATGGTGTGATCACTCATCTAGAGCCAGACATCCTGGAATGTGAAGCCAAGTGGGCCTTAGGCAGCATTACTATGAACAAAACTAGTGAAGGTGATGGAATTCCAGTTGAGCTATTTCAAATCCTAAAGATGATGCTGTGAAAGTGCTACACTCGATATGCCAGCAAATTTGGAAAACTCAGCAGTGGCCACACGACTGGAAAAAGTCAGTTTTCCAATCCCAAAGAAGGACAATGCCAAAGAATGTTCAAAGTGTCACACAATTGCACTCATCTCACACTCTAGCAAAGAAATGCTCAAAATTCTGCAAGCCAGGCTTCAACAGTACATGAACCATGAACTTCCAGATGTTCAAGGTGGATTTAGAAAAGGCAGAAGAATCAGAGATCAAATTGCCAACATCCACTGGATCATCGAAAAAGCAAGAAAGTTCCAGAAAAACATCTACTTTTGGTTTATTGACTATGCCAAAGCCTTTGATTGTGTAGATCACAACAAACTGTGGAAAATCCCTCAAGAGATGGGAATACCAGACCAGCTGATCTGCCTCCTGAGAAATCCACATGCAGGTCAAGAAGCAACAGTTAGAACTGGACATGGAACAACAGACTGGTTCCAAATTGGGAAAGGAGTACATCAAGACTGCATATTGTCACCCTGCTTATTTAACTTATATGCATAGTACATTCTACGAAACCCCAGGCTCCGTGAATTACCAGCTGGAATCAAGATTGCTGGGAGAAATATTAATAACCTCAGATATACAGATGATACCACCCTTATGGCAGAAAGCGAAGAAGAACTAAAGAGCCTCTTGATGAAAGTGAAAGAGGAGAGTGAAAAGGCTGGCTTAAAACTCAACATTCAAAAAACAAAGATCATGGCATCTGGTCCCATCATTTCATGGCAAATAGACGGAGAAATAATGGAAACAGTGAGAGACTTTTTTGGCGGGGGGGGACTCAAAAATCACTGCAGATGGTGACTACAGCCATGAAATTAAAAGATGCTTGCTGCTTGGAAGAAAAGTTATGACCAACCTAGACAGCATATTAAAAAGCAGAGACATTACTTTGCCAGCAAAGGTTCATCTAGTCAAAGCTATGGCTTTTTCAGTGGTCATGTCTGGATGTGAGAATTGGACTATAAAGAAAGCTGAGTGCCAAAGAATTGATGCTTTTGAACTGTGATGTTGGAGAAGACTCTTGAGAGTCCCTTGGACTGCAAGGAGATCCAACCAGTCTATCCTAAAGGAAATCAGTCCTGAATATTCATTGGAAGGACTGATGTTGAAGCTGAAACTCCAATACTTTGGCCACCTTATGCGAAGAACTGACTCATTGGAAAAGATGCTGGGCAAGATTGAAGGCAGATGGATTGAAGGAGAAGGGGATGACAGAGGATGAGATGGTTGGATGGCATCACCAACTCAACGGACATGAGTTTGAGCAAGCTCTGGGAGTTGGTGATGGACAGGGAAGCCTGGTGTGCTGCATTCCATGGGGTCGCAAAGAGTCTGACAGGACTGACTGACTGAATTGATCTGATGCACACAGGAAAGAGAGAGACAAAAAAAAAAAGAGGCAAAGACAGAGTTAGAGAGACTTAGAGACAGCAAAAGAGGAGAAATGAGTAGAAGTCACAGACTTTTCATAAATCAGTCCATATGTTAGAACCCAATCTCATTGTCCATCCACTAAGAACAGTGGGGATTATACAAGGATGTGTAACCAGGAACCAGGAACCCTGGGAGCCACAATGGGGGTGGCCTACCACATAGGCCAAGATGAAACACTTGGATCTGAATCTAAAAACAAGGGGATCTGGAAGGTTGCAGGCCAGAGAGGACAATGTCTGTATTTCATTTAATTTCAACCCTCCCACAGGGGGACTGGGAACCAGGCAGGATGGGGAGTGAGTGATTTTCCCTAGGCTTCTTGAAGTTGTATTCTGTGCTACAGTAGCCCTTTGTGTAATCCTTCCTTTGCTAAGTCTGTCCATGAGCCATGTGTGATACCAGCCTACGGGCTTTACAGGCAGTGTAGGTGTTTATAAGTCTATACACCTGATGGTCTCCCTAGGAATGACCTCATTGTGCAGATGGGTGGCTTGGAGACCCTGAGAGGCATGTTGCTTGTCAAGGGACACATCACTGATGAGAAGGAGAAGCTGGGTCTGAACCCAGCTGTGTCTTTAGAGTAGGGACCTTATTGCACCCAGGCCTCCCTGAAACCATGGAGTGGGTTGTATTGGTATCACTGTGCACAGACATGGCATGGGGTTGGGGGTGAACAGTCATCAGTGCAGAGGTACCCTTTAGAGTTTTATGTAAGTGGTAAGCCCAGAGAAGGGGATCCCAGGAAGTGACCTCAATTCCCTGGCAATGAAACCAACAAACTCAAGAGAATTCAGTAAGTGAACAGATAAAAAGAAAAAGAAAGAAAGTGAAGTCTCTCAGTCGTGTCCGACTCTTTGCAACCCCGTGGACTATAGTCTACCAGGCTCCTCTGTCCATGGGATTCTCCAGGCAAGAACACTGGAGTGAGTTGCCATTTCCTTCTCCAGACGATCTTCCCAACCCGGGATTGAACCTGGGTCTCCCACATTGCAGGCAGACACTTTACCCTCTGAGCCACCAGGGAAGCTAGGGCTTATCAAATGTAAAGTTTGCTGCAATTCAAATAACCCTCTGCTCAATTTCATATCACTAAAATTATATGAACACTTAAAATTTGTATTTTATTTCCAGTAGTCAATATGCCCAGAGCAACTAGCTAGGTGCTGCAGAAAATAAATGGTATTTGCCTACAATTTATTTATAATAATACATTAGGTAAAGACTTGTAAATGTGAAAAAGAAATAAAATAATAAAATTTAAGCCTTTTTAATTTTGCAATTCTAGACCATTAAGTACATTCCCAACACTATACAACCATCACCACTGTCTAGTTTCAAAATACTTCATTCTTCCAAATAAAACCTTTTATCCGATGCATGCAGTCCCCAATTCCTTCCTCCCCCAGCCCCTGGACACCCCTAATCCCCTTTCTTTCTCTATTTCTTTACATATTCTCAATGTTTCCTATAAATGAAATTATACAAAAGTAGGTTTTTGTGTCTGCCCACATATTTAAGAGGAACTGGTGGATTTTTGGTTTTGTTTTTATCTGAAATAGCATTTTTGTTACTTGAAAGGGAAATCCAGATGATTAAAGATGAAATGTACAAAATGAAGCCCTTAGTAAATATGTGCATAAAATTGGCATACACACATGGTTCTAAGTGTGATACCAAAGGATATGAAACAGTACGCTCCTTCTATAAAGGAAAAGTCATGTGACAAATAACATATGGAAGAAAAACAGACTCACAGACATAGAAAACAGACTTGTGGAGAGAACAAGATAGTGCAGGAGTAGGTGGATGTGGAGTGTATCTTTCTCCATGGATACATCAGGAATACACCTTCAGACACAGAAGTGCATGCAGAACAGCAGCTGAGAGCAGATAGGAATGGAAATGAATATATGGAAAAGAATATATAGAACCACACAAAATTCACTACGATGAAGTACATAGAGGAGAAAACAGGAGTGTTAGTAGGACTGGACCTGCCCTTGGCGGGTAAGGGAACTGAAGCACGGGTCTGATCCCCACATCGGGGCAATTGTCTGAGTCAGAAGAGAAACATTTAAGGCTGAGAGTGAAGCAGCTGATCTGTGGCCACCTAAATGGAATGAGAATCAGACAGTCCTTGCCACAGCCATACATACTCTGAACAGGGACGCAGGTACCCTGGAAGGTGCAGCAGGTGGGAGCTGGAGTTTAGGGATTGTGAAGCAATCCCAGGATGAGGGCTGCTGTTGACTGCAGAGAGACGGATCGAGGGAATGTGAAGGAGGAGACTGTGGTGGGAAATGCCTGTGGAGGAAAGCCAGGCAGCTATGGAAGCAAGGTTATACTGCTGAGTCACGTGTAGAGGGTGGACTCTCTCTCTCCCCACATGCCAGCATCCGCAGCTGAACAATAGAAAGTCTGGCCCATCAAACACCTGAGGCATTGAACTATAGAGTAGGACCCCACTGAGGGTGCCGCTTTAAGTATCTGACGCACCAATCTACAGAGTAGGACCCCAGCCAGGACCCCATAGGGGCCCCTTTATGTCCCTGACACATCGAACAACAGAGCAGGACCCCAGGCAAGGGAGCCCTCTAAGTGCCTGAATGGGTGGAGCTAGGGAGAAAGACTAGCCAAAGAGGCCTTCCAATCACCAGCTACAAGAGGCTTGTGAAAAAACTCTGATACGGCCATAACTCCTGCACCAGAGGCAGTCCGTGTCCCTGCACCCTTAGCACCACCACGGTCCCCACAAGTCAAGCAGATGCGCCACCTTCACACTCAACTTTCACTGGGGCAGAGCTGCCACAGGCAAAATAAGTCTCACGTCTACATACACAGAGTTGCTTCGGTCATGCCCAACTCTTTGCGATCCTGTAGACTGTGGCCTGCCAGGCTTCTCTGTCGGGGGTGTTCTCCAGGCAAGAATACTGGAGCATATTGGCCAGTACTGGTAGCCATACCCTTCTAAAGCACTATATTTCCTGCTGACCTAGCCACCAACTCTCCTGAGTACCTGGTGCTGCCAGAATCCCTGCAACCCAGGCAGCTGTACCACCTCCACACCTGGCCCTCACAGGGGCAAACCCAAATCTTCAAGGGCAGCCTCAGGAGCAAAGTCCAGTGGATGACCCACATGAGAGGTGGAAATAAAACCACAATTGAAACCCAGGGGCAGTATGGCTAAGAAGATCCAAAACCTTCCCACCAGTTGTGTAAGCTGCAGATTAAATCCATATGATCAACTAGGCAGACTCTGTGTCTATGGAATATATAAAAGGACACTGAGAGCTTGCACAAAAGAAAATGCACTAGTTCTGATAGCTGTGGACACTGGAGCCAAGAACACACAGGAGTGGGACCAGATTAAAATCTGAGCTTCCCCCACAGCAGGTCCAGAGATCAGCACAGTGTTGGAGGGCATCCTAGGGAGGTGAGATGGACTGTGACTCCCAGTGAGGGAAAGAACTATGAGTTCTTTCTTGAGTCACAGCAGTGACTCAAGAAAAACATTTATTATTCTTATGTTTTGACTTGTTCTATAGATTCTTTCTTCAATTTAAGTCTGAATTTGGCAATACGGAGTTCATGGTCTGAGCCACAGTCAGCTCCTGGTCTTGTTTTTGCTGACTGTATAGAGCTTCTCCATTTTTGGCTGCAAAGAATATAATCAATCTGATTTCGGTGTTGACCATCTGGTGATGTCCATGTACAGAGTCTTCTCTTGTGTTTTTGGAAGAGGGTGTTTGTTATGACCAGTGCATTTTCTTGGCAAAACTCTATCAGTCTTTGCCCTGCTTCATTCTGTATTCCAAGGCCAAATTTGCCTGTTAAGCCAGGTGTTTCTTGACTTCCTACTTTTGCATTCCAGTCCCCTATAATGAGAAGGACATCTTTTTTGGGTGTTAGTTCTAAAAGGTCTCATAGGTCTTCATAGAACCGTTCCACTTCAGCTTCTTCAGCATTACTGGTTGGGGCATAGACTTGGATTACTGTGATATTGAATGGTTTGCCTTGGAAACAAACAGAGATCATTCTGTCATTTTTGAGATTGCATCCAAGTACTGCATTTCGGACTCTTTTGTTGACCATGATGGCCAATCCATTTCTTCTGAGGGGTTCCTGCCCACAGTAGTAGATATAATGGTCATCTGAGTTAAATTCACCCATTCTAGTACATTTCAGTTCGCTGATTCCTAGAAAGTCAACATTCACTCTTGCCATCTCTTGTTTGACCACTTTCAATTTGCCTTGATTTATGGACCTGACATTCCAGGTTCCTATGCAATATTGCTCTTTACAGCATTGGACCTTGCTTCTATCACCAGTCACCTCCACAGTTGGGTATTGTTTTTGCTTTGGCTCCATCCCTTCATTCTTTCTGGAGTTATTTCTCCACTGATCTCCAGTAGCATATTGGGCCCCTACTGACCTGGGGAGTTTCTCTTTCAGTATCCTGTCATTTTGCCTTTTCATTCTGTTCATGGGGTTCTCAAGGCAAGAATACTGAAGTGGTTTGCCATTCCCTTCTCCAGTGAACCACATTCTGTCAAAAGAATTGATGCTTTTGAACTGTGGTGTTGGAGAAGACTCTTGAGAGTCCCTTGGACTGCAAGGAGATCCAATCAGTCTATTCTGAAGGAGATCAGCCCTGGGATTTCTTTGGAAGGAATGATGCTTAAGCTGAAACTCCAGTACTTTGGCCACCTCATGGGAAAAGTTGACTCATTGGAAAAGACTCTGATGCTGGGAGGGATTGGGGGCAGGAGGAGAAGGGGATGACAGAGGATGAGATGGCTGGATGGTATCACTGACTCGATAGACGTGAGTCTGAGTGAACTCCGGGAGTTGGTGATGGACAGGGAGGCCAGGCGTGCTGCGATTCATGGGATCGCAAAGAGTCGGACACAACTGAGTGACTGATCTGATCTGATCTGATAGATTCTTTTGAATTTTTTTCTTTCCCAGCCCCCCCTGCCCTGCCCCGTTGTAGTTGTCAATTTTATTGGCACTATGAAATCTAACTAAGCTTTTGGGCTTTCTTTTTTTTCTTTCCTCAGTCACATTTTTTATTGTTGGTATATACCTCTGCCTCTACATTGGGCTTTTGCAGTTCTGTGGAGTTTTCCTTTTTTTCTTTTCTCTTTTTTTAATTTTAATTTTGAAACCTATTATTATTTTTTCTACATTTATTCCATTGTTTGCTTTTCCTCTTCTTTTCCTCTTGCAGCTAATGTATATAAATCTTCTTTATCTACCTCTATTTAACTTTGCGTATCTATTCTTTCTTTCCTTTCCTCTCAACATAACTGTTAGTTTTATTTTCATTGCGTTATTCCCCAATTGGTACCTTGCTTTAGTTTTGTTTTCCAATTTGTGCTTTAATAAGTTTTGCTCTTAACCAGTAGGTATAATTTTTGGTTTCCTTTGTTCGCCAGGTCAATCTACTGTACTTTATTTTTGTTGGACTGTTTAGATTTTGCTTATGGGTGTATATGTATATATTCAGTCACATTTTTTAATGCTGTTATAAACCTCTGCCTATACGTTGGGCTTTTGCAGTTCTGTGGAGTTTTCATTTTTTGTTTGTTTTTCTTTTTCTTTCTTCTTTTTTTTTCTTTTTCTTTCCTTTTCTCTTTTTCATAATTTAATTGTTTTTAAACCTATCATATTTTTCTACATGTATTCCTTTGTTTGCTTTTCCTACTGTTCTTTTCCGCTTGCAGTTAATCTTTAATGTATACAAATCTTCATCTACCTCTATTTAAGTTTGCATATCTATTCTTTCTTTCCTTTCTTTTTTCCTTTCCTCTCAACATATCTGTTAGTTTTGTTTTCATTGCTTTATTCCTCACTTGACAACTTGCTTTTAGTTTTGTTTTCCAGTTTTTACTTTAGTTAGTTTTGTTCTTAACTGGTAAATATAACTTTTTATTTCCTTTGTTCATCAGGTCAATCTACTGTACTTTATTTTTCTTAGACTGTTCTGACTTTGCTCATAGGTGTATATGTATATGTGTATATTCCATTATTTTAATTATTATTTGCCTGATTTTGTAACTGCCATTTGTCTGGAGTTCATCTTTGGTTTCCTGTTTCTGGGTATTTGTTTTAACCTCACTTAATGCCATAGCAAACCACTTGTGGAATCTTCATTCCTGACCAGAGATCAAGCCCTGAGCCTTTGGAGTGGGAGCACTGACTCCAAGACCCTAGACTACCAGAGAACTAACTCTAGGGAGTATCAAATAGTGAGAACTCCCACAAAGGAAACTACTTGAATACAAGACTCGGCATCACCCAGCCACCAGTAGCACCCTGTGCAGGACACCTAATCTAAACAATAAACAAAACAAAAATACAAACCCAATTATCAGGAGACAGAATCACTACCTCACTCAGCCTTGCCCATCAGAGGAAATACAAACAAACAAACAAACAAAAAAAAACACTTGTCACAAATCTCATCCTATACAAAATTTACACAAACCACTGGACCAACCTTAGGAGGGCAGAAACCAAAAGGAAGAAAGAATTCAACCTTGTAGCCTGCAAAAAGGAGACCTCAAACACAAAAAGTCAAAAAAAAATAAATAAATAACGAAAAGGCAGAGAAATACTACACAAATGAAGGAACAAACTAGAAACACAGAAGTCCAAATAAATGAAGAGGAAATAGGCAAACTATCTGAAAAAGAATTCAGAATAATGATAGTAAAGATGATCAAAAACCTTGAAAACAAAATGGAGAAAATGCAAGAATCGATTAACAAAGACCTAGAAGAATTAAAGAATAAACATACAGAAACAAAAACACATTTGCTGAAATTAAAAATACTCTAGAAGGAATCAGTAGCAGAGTATCTGAAGCAGAAGAATGAATCAGTGAGTTGGAAGATAAAACAGTGGAAATAACTTCTGAAGAGCAGAATAAAGTAAAAAGAATGAAAAGAACTGAGGACAGTCTCAGACACCTCTGCGACAATATCAAATGTGCCAACATTCGAATTATAGGGGTCCCAGAACAAGCAGAGAAAAAGAAAGGGTATGAGAAAATTTTTGAAGAGATAATAGTTGAAAATTTCTCCAACATGGAAAAGGAAATAGTCAATCAAGTCCAAGAGACACAAAGAATCCCATAAAGGATAAACCCAAGGAGAAACATGCCAAGACACATACTAAAAAAACTAACAAAGACTAAACACAAAGAAAGACTGTTAAAAGCAGCAAAGGAGAAACAACAAGTAACATACAAGGGAAACCCCATATGCTTAACAGCTGATCTTTCAGCAGAAACTCTGCAGGCCAGAAGGGAATGGCAGGATATATTTAAAGCACTGAAAGGGATCGACAACCAAGACCACTGTACCTGGCAAGGATCTCATTCAAAATGGATGGAGAAATAACAGGCTTCTCAGAAAAGCAAAAGTTGAGAGAATTCAGTACCACCAAGCCAGCTTTACAACAAATGTTAAAGGGACTTTTATAGTCAAAAAAATACAAGAGAAGAAAAAACATCTACAAAATCAACCCCAAACAATTAAGAAAATGGTAATAGGAACATGCTGCTGCTAAGTCACTTCAGTCGTGTCCGACTCTGTGCGACCCCAGAGACAGCAGCCCACCAGGCTCCCCCGTCCCTGGGATTCTCCAGGCAAGAACACTGGAGTGGGTTGCCATTTCCTTCTCCAATGCATGAAAGTGAAAAGTGAAAGTGAAGTCGCTCAGTCGTGTCCAACTCTTAGCGACCCCATGGACTGCAGCCTACCAGGCTCCTCCACCCATGGGATTTTCCAGGCAAGAGTACTGGAGTGGGGTGCCATTGCCTTCTCCGAATAGGAACATATATATCAATAATTACTTTAAATGTAAATGGATTAAATGCTCCAACCAAAAGACACAGACTGGATGAATGGATACAAAAACAAGACTCATATTTATGCTGTCTACAAGAAACCCACTTCAGACTTCAAGACACATATAGACTGAAAGTGAGAGGATGGAAAAATATATTCCATGCAAATGGGAAGCAAAAGAAAGCTGAGTAGCAATCCTCATATCAGACAAAATAGACCTTAAAATAAAGAGGATTACAGAGATAAGGAAGGACACTACGTAATGATCAAGGGATCAATACAAGAGGAAGACATAACAATTGTAAATATCTCTGCACCCAACATAGGACCACCTCAATATATAAGACAAACACTAACAGAAATAAAAGGAGGAATGGACACTAACACAATAATAGTAGGAGACTTTAACACCCAACACACCAATGAACAGATTATCAAAACAGAAAATTAATAAGGAAACAAAATAAATAAATAAATAATAAGGAAACACATGTTGTAAATGATACATTAGATGAGATGGATCTCATTGATATCTTCAGGACATTCCATCCAAACACAGAAGAATACACCTTCTTCTCAAGAGCACAGGGAATGTTCTTCAGGATAAACCACAACTTGGGTCACAAATCAAACCTCAGTAAATTCAAGAAAACTGAAATCGTATCTAGCATCTACTCTGACCACAATGGTATGAGACTAGATATCAATTACAAGAAAAAAAACTATAAGAAATACAAACACATGGAGATTAAAAAACACATTTCTAAATAACCAACAGGTTACTGAAGAAATCAAAAGGGAAATCAAAATATTTCTAGAAACAAATGACAATGAAAACACGACAACTCAAAACCTATGGGATGAGCAAAAGCAGTTCTAAGAGGAAAGTTTATAGCAATACAATCTTACCTCAAGAAACAAGAAAAACATCGAAAAGACAACCTAACTCTACACCTAAAACAACTGAAAAAAGAAGAATAAAAAAATCCCTAATTAGAAGAAGGAAAGAAATCATATAGATAAGAGCAGAAATAATTGAAAACAAAATGAAAGAGACAATAATAAAGATTAATAAAACTAAAATCTGGTTCTTTGAGAAGATAAGCAAAATTGACAAACCTTTAGCCAGACTTATTAAGAAAAAAAGAGAGAAGAATCAAATCAACAAAACTAGAAATGAAAAAGGAGAGATCACAACAGACAATGCAGAAGTACAAAGGATTATAAGAGATTATAATGAACAATTATATGGCAATAAAATGGATAACCTGGAAGAAATGGACAGATTCCTAGAAAAGTTCAGTCTGCAAAGACTGAACCAGGAAGAAATAGAAATTATGAACAACCCAATTACAAGCACTGAAATTGAAGCAGTGATCAAAAATCTCCCCAAAAACAAAAGCCAAGGACCAGATGGCATCACAGGAGAATTCTATCAAACATTTAGAGAAGAGCTAATGCCTATCCTTCTAAAACTCTTTCAAAAAACTTCAGAGGAAGGAACATTTCCTCCCTCGTAGAATGAGAAGGAACTCATTCTACAAGGCCACCATCACCCTGATACCAAAACCAGAAAAAGACAATACAAAAAAGGAAAACTACAGGCCAATATCACTGAAGAACATAGATGCAAAAATCCTAAACAAAATTTGAGCAAGCACAATTCAGCAACACATCAAAAAGCTCATACAACATGATCAAGCTGGGTTTATTCCAGGGATGGAAGGATTCTTCAGTATATGCAAATCATTCCATGTGATATACCATATAAAAAATAGAAAGATAAAAAACATATGATAATCTCAATAGATGTAGAAACAGCCTTTGATAAAATCAGGCACCCATTTATGATTCAGTTCAGTTCAGTTCAGTTGCTCAGTCATGTCTGACTCTTTGCGACCCCATGGACTGCAGCAAGCCAGGCCTCCCTATCCATCACCAACACCCAGAGTTTGCCAAAAACTCATGTCCATTGAGTCGGTGATGCCATCTAACCATCTCATCCTCTGTCGTCCCCTTCTCCACTCACCTTTAATCTTTCCCAGCATCAGGGTCTTTTCAAATGAGTCAGCTCTTCACATCAGGTGGCCAAAGTATTGGAGTTTCAGCTTCAACATCAGTCCTTCCAATGAATATTCAGGACTGATTTTCTTTTAGGATGGACTGGTTGGATCTCCTTGCAGGCCAAGGGACTCTCAAGTGTCTTCTCCAACACCACAGTTCAAAAGCATCAATTCTTCGGTGATCAGCTTTCTTCACAGTCCAACTCTCACATCCATACATGACCACTGGAAAAACCATAGCCTTGACTAGACAGACCTTTGCTGGCAAAGTAATGTCTCTGCTTTTGAATATACTATCTAGGTTGGTCATAACTTTCCTTCCGAGGAGTAAGTGTCTTTTAATTTCATGGCTGGAGTCACCATCTGCAGTGATTTTGGAGCCCAAAAAAATAAAGTCTGACACTGTTTCTACTGTTTCCCCATCTATTTCCCATGAAGTGATGGGACCAGATGCCATGATCTTTGTTTTCTAAATGTTGAGCTTTAAGCCAACTTTTTCACTCTCCTCTTTCACGTTCATCAAGAGGCTCTTTAGTTCTTCTTCACTTTCTGCCATAAGGGAGGTGTCATCTGCATATCTGAGGTTATTGATATTTCTCCCGGCAATCTTGATTCCAGCTATGCTTCATCCAACCCAGCGTTTCTCATGATGTACTCTGCATAGAAGTTAAATAAGCAGGGTGACAATATTCAGCCTTAATGTACTCCTTTCCCAATTTGGAAGCAGTCTGTTGTTCCATGTCCAGTTCTAACTGTTGCTTCCTGACCTGCATACAGATTTCTCAGGAGGCAGGTCAGGTGGTCTGGGATTCGCATCTCTTTCAGAATTTTCCAGAGTTTATTCTGATCCACATAGTCAAAGGCTTTGGCATAGTCAGTAAAGCAGAAGTAGATGTTTTCCTGGAACTCTCTTGCTTTTTCAATGATCCAGCAGATGTTGGCAATTTAATCTCTGGTTCCTCTGCATTTTCTAAATCCACCTTGAACATCTGGAAGTTCACGGTTCACGTATTGCTGAAGCCTGGCTTGGAGAAATTTTGAGCATTACTTTGCTAGTGTGCAAGATGAGTGAAATTGTGCAGTAGTTTGAGCATTCTTTGGCATTGCCTTTCTTTGGGATTGGAATGAAAACTGACCTTTTCCAGTCCTGTGGCCACTGCTAAGTTTTCCAAATTTGCTGGCATATTGAGTGCAGCACTTTCATAGCGTCATCTTTAGTATTTGAAATAGCTCAACTGGAATTCCATCACCTTCACTAGATTTTTTCGTAGTGATGCTTCCTAAGGCCCACTTGACTTCACATTCCAGGATGTCTGGCTCTAGGTGAGTGATCACATCATCGTGATTATCTGGGTGGTAAAGATCTTTTTTGTACAGCTTGCCACTGTGCAGCAAGTAGCCAAGAGGAGATATCCCATGTCCAAGGTCAGGAGCAGCGGCTACATTTTGCTGGAGCAGCCATGAAGAGATACCCCACGCCTAAGGTCAGAGAAACTCCAGTAAGACAGTAGGCGATGGAACGGCTGTGAGGAGATACTCCACGTCCAAGGGCAAAGGAGAAGCCCCAGCAAGATGGTAGGAGGGGTGAATTCACATTTAGAATCAAACCCCATTCCCACCACAGAAGCTCAGAGGGCTCAAACAAATCTTGTGCACACCAGGACCCAGGGACCCCCACATAGACTGAGACGGAACTGTGTTTGAGCATCTCCTATGGAGTTACGGGTCAGCGGTGGTCTGCACAGGGACAGGGGCTCTGGGTGCAGCAGACTTGGGTATGGCATAAGCTCTCTTAGAGGAGGTCACCATTAACCCCACCATATAACTTTTAGAACTTACACAGGACTGGGAAATAGACTCTTGGAGGGCACAACAGAACCTTGTGTACTAGGACCCAGGAGAAAGGAGCAGTGACCCCACAGGAGACTGTTCTGGACTTGCTCTGGGTGTCTGGGGGTCTCCAGCAGAGGCATGGGTGGGTGGTGGCCTCCTGCAGGGCTAGAGGCACTGAGTGTAGCAGTACATGCATGGGATCTTTTGAGGGAGGTCACGATTATCTTCATTATCTCCACCATAGTTTGGCCTCAGGTCAAACAACAGGGAGGGAACACAGCCCTGCCCATCAACAGAAAATTAGATTAAAGATTTACTGAGCATGGCCCTGCCCTTGAGAACAAGACCCAGTTTCCCCCTCAGTCTAACCCATCAGCAAGTTTCCTCCTTCTCCATCAGAGGGCAGACAGACTGAAAACCACAATCACAGAAAACAAGCCAATCTAATCACATGGACCACAGCCCTGTTTAACACAATGAAACTATGAGCCATGAATGAAGGACCACCCAAGACAGACAGGTCATGGTGGAGAGTTCTGACAAAATGTTGGTCCATTGGAGAAGGGAATGGCAAGCCACTTCAGTATTCTTGCCTTGAGAACCCCATGAACAGTATGAAAAGGTAAAAAGACAGGACACTGAAAGATGAATTCCCCAGGTTGGTAGATGCCCAATATGCTACTGGAGATCAGTGGAGAAACAACTCCAGAACGAATGAACAGACGGAGCCAAAGCAAAACAACACCCACTTGTGGATGTGACTGGTAATGGAAGAAAGGTCCAGTGTTGTAAAAAGCAATATTGCATAGGAACCTGGAATGTTAGGTCCATGAATCAAGGCAAATTGAAAGTGGTCAAACAGGAGATGGCAAGAGTGAATATCGACATTTTAGGAATCAGCAAACTGAAATGGACTGGAAAGGGTGAATTTAACTCAGATGACCATTATATCTACTACCGTGGACAAGAATCCCTTAGAAGAAGTGAAGTAGCCAATATAGTCAACAAGAGTCTGAAATGCAGTACTTGTATGCAATCTCAAAAATGACAGAATGATCTCTGTTCGTTTCCAAGGCAAACCATTCAATATCATAGTAATCCAAGTCTATGCCCCAACCAGTAATGCTGAAGAAGCTGAAGCTGAACAGTTTTATGAAGACCTATAAGACCTTCTAGAACTAATACCCAAAAAAAGATGTCCTTTTCATCATAGGGGACTGGAATGCAAAAGTAAGAAGTCAAGAAAACCTGGAGTAACAGGCAAATTCTGCCTTGGAGTACAAAATGAAGCAGGGAAAAGACTAATAGAGTTTCGCCAAGAAAATGCACTGGTCATAGCAAACACGCTCTTTGAACAACACAAGAGGATATCACATGGACATCCATGGACATGTGACATGGATGTCACATGGACATCACCAGATGGTCAACACCAAAATTAGATTGATTATATTCTTTGCAGCCAAAGATGGAGAAGCTCTATACAGTCAGCAAAAACAAGACCAGGAGCTGACTGTGGCTTAGACCATAAACTCCTTATTGCCAAATTCAGACTTAAATTGAAGAAAGTAGGGAAAACCACTAGACCATCAAGTATCACCTAAATCAAATCCCTACTGATTATACGGTGGAAGTGAGAAATAGATTTAAGGGACTAGATCTGATAGACAGGGTGCCTGATGAACTACGGACGGAGGTTCGTGACATTGTACAGGAGACAGGGATAAAGACCATCCCCAAGAAAAAGAAATGCAAAAAAGCAAAATGGCTGTCTGAGGAGGCCTTACAAATAGCTGTGAAAAGAAGAGAAGCCAAAAGCAAAGGAGAAAAGTAAAGATATACACATTTGAATGCAGAGTTCCAAAGACTAGCAAGGAGAGATAAGAAAGCCTTCCTCAGTGATCAGTGCAAAGAAAGAGAAGAAAACAATAGAATGGAAAAGACCAGAGATCTCTTCAAGAAAATTAGAGATACCAAGGGAACATTTCATGCAAAGATGGGCTCAATAAAGGACAGAAATGGTATGGCCCTAACAGAAGCAGAAGATATTAAGAAGAGGTGGCAAGAATACATGGAAGAACTGTACAAAAAAGATCTTCATGATCCAGATAATCATTTATGATTAAAACTCTTCAAAAAATGGACAGAGAAGGAACCTACATCAACATAGTAAAGGCCATATATGATAAGCCTACAGTAAATATTATTCTCAATGGTGAAAAACTAAAAACATTCCCCCTAAGATCAGAAACAAGGCAAAGGTGTCCACTTTCACCACTTTCATTCAACATAGTTCTGGAAGTCCTAGCTATAGCAATCAGATAAGAAAAAGAAATAAAAGGATTCCAGATCGGAAAAGAAGTAAAGCTCTAACTGTTTGCAGATGACATGATACTATACATAGAAAACCCTAAAGATAGTATCAGAAAATTACTAGAGCTAATCAGTGAATTTAGCAAAGTTGCAGGATACAAAATCAATACACAGAAATCACTTGCATTTTGTATACTAACAATGAAAAAAAAGAAAGAGAAATCAAGGAATCAATTCCATTAACCATTGCAACAAAAAGAGTTAAATATCTAGGGATAAACTTATTTAAGGAGACAAAAGAACTGTACACAAAAAATTATAAGACACTAATAGAAGAAATCAAAGACAACATAAACAGATGGAGAGATATTCCATGTCCCTGAGTAGGAAGAATCAATACTGTGAAAATGACTATACTACCAAACGCAATCTACAGATTCAAAGCAGTCCCTATCAAATTACCAATGATATTTTTCACAAAACCAGAACAAAAAACTTCACAATTCATATGGAAATACAAAAGACCCCAAATAGCCAAAGCAGTCTTGAGAAAGAATAATGGAGCTAGAGGAATCAACCTTCCTGACTTCAGATTATACTACAAAGCTACAATCATCAAGACAGTGTGGTACTGGCACAAAAACAGAAATTCAGACCAATGGAACAAGATAGAAAGCCCAGAAATAAACCCATGCACCAATGGGTACCTTATTTTTGACAAAAAGGCAAAAATATACAATGGGGCACAGACAGCCTCTTCAATAAATGGTTCTGGGAAAACTGGACAGCTACATGTAAAAGAATGAAATTAGAACATTTCCTAACACCATGCTGCTGCTAAGTCACTTCAGTCGTGTCCAACTCTGTGCGACCCCATAGATGGCAGCCCACTAGGCTCCTCTGTCCCTGGGATTCTCCAGGCAAGAACACTGGAGTGGGTTGCCATTTCCTTCTCCAATGCATGAAAGTGAAAAGTGAAAGTAAAGTCACTCAGTCGTGTCCGACTCCTAGCGACACCAAGGACTGCAGCCTACCAGGCTCCTCCGTCCATGGGATTTTCCAGGCAAGAGTACTGGAGTGGGGTGCCATTGCCTTCTCTGTCCTAACACCATACACAAAGATAAACTCAAAATGGATTAAAGACCTAAATGTAAGATCAGAAACTATAAAACTCTTAGAGGAAAACATAGGCAGAACACTCAATGACATAAATCAAAGCAAGATCCTCTATGACTCACCTCCTAGAGTAATGAGAATAAAAACAAAAGTAAACAAGTGGGACCTGATTAAACTTAAAAGCTTTTGCACAGCAAAGGAAACTATAAGCAAGGTGAAAAGACAACCTTCAGAATATAATAGCAAATGAAACAACTGGCAAAGGATTAATCTCTAAAATATACAAGCAGCTCATACAACTCAATGCCAGAAAAACAAACAACCCAATCAAAAAGTGGGAAAAAGACCTAAACAGACATTTCACCAAATAAGACATACAGATAGCTAACAAACACATGAAAAGATGCTCAACATCACTCATCGTTCAGTTAAGTTCAGTGGCTCAGTCATGTCCAGCTCTTTGCGACCCCATGAACCACAGCACGCCAGGCCTCCCTGTCCATCACCAACTCCCGGAGTCCACCCAAACCCATGTCCATTGAGTTGGTGATGCCATCCAACCATCTCATCCTCTGTTGTCCCCTTCTCCTCCTGCCCTCAATCTTTCCCAACATCAGGGTCTTTTCCAATGAGTCAGCTCTTCGCATCAGGTGGACAAAGTATTAGAATTTCAGCTTCAACATCTGTCCTACCAATGAACACCCAGGACTGATCTTCTTTAGGATGGACTGGTTGGATCTCCTTGCAGGCCAAGGGACTCTCAAGAGTCTTCTCTAACACCACAGTTCAAAAGCATCAATTCTTCAGCGCTCAGCTTTCTTTATAGTCCAACTCTCACATCCATACATGACCACAGGAAAAACCATAGCCTTGACTAGACAGACCTTTGTTGACAAAGTAATGTCTCTGCTTTTTAATATGCTGTCTAGATTGGTCATAACTTTCCTTCCAAGGAGTAAGTGTCTTTTAATTTCATGGCTGCAGTCACCATCTGCAGTGATTTTGGAACCCAGAAAAATAAAGTCAGCCACTGTTTCCACTGTTTCCCCATCTATTTCCCATGAAGTGATGGGACCAGATGCCATGATCTTAGTTTTCTGAATGTTGAGCTTTAAGCCAACTTTTTCACTCTCCTGTTTCACTTTCATCAAGAGGCTTTTCAGTTCCTCTTCACTTTCTGCCATAAGGGTGGTGTCATCTGCATATCTGAGGTTATTGATATTTCTCCCAGCAATCTTGATTCCAGCTTGTGCTTCCTCCAGCCCATCATTTCTCATGACGTACTCTGCATATAAATTAAATAAGCAGGGTGACAATATACAGCCTTGATGTACTCCTTTTCCTATTTGGAATCACTCATCATTAGAGAAATGCAGATCAAAACTCAATGAGATATCACTTCACACTGGTCAGAATGGCCATCATCAAAAAGTCTGCAAACAATAAATGCTGGAGAGGGTGTGAAGAAAAGGGAATGCTCTTGCACTGCTGGTGGGAATGTAAATTGATACAGCCACTATGGAAGATGGTATGGAGATTCCTTTAAAAACTATGAAACAAAAAGTGAAAAGACACATGTCCCATTGTTCATTGCAGCACTATTTACAATAGCTAGTACATGGCAGCAACCTAGATGTCCATTGACAGATGAATGGATAAAGAAGTTGTGGTACATATACCCATTGGAATATTACTCAGCCATAAAAAGGAACACTTTGAGCCAGTTCTAATGAGGTGGATGAACCTAGAATCTATATTATACAGAGTGAAGTAAGTCAGAAAGAGAAAGATAAATATCATACTCTAATGCATATATATGGAATCTAGAAAAATGGTACTAAAGAATTTATTTAAGGGCAGCAATGGAGAAACAGACATAGAGAATAGACTTATGGACATAGGAGAGGGGAGGAGAGGGTGAGATGTATGGAAAAAATAACATGGAAACTTATATTACCATATGTAAATTTCATAGCCAATGGGAATTTGCTGTATGGCTCAGGAAACTCAAACAGGGGTTCTGTATCAACCTAGCTAGAGGGATGGGATGGGGAGGCAGATTTCATAAAGCAATTATCCTTCAATAAAAAAATTTAATTAATTAAAAAAAAGACTTGTGGTTGCCTAGGAGAAGTGGGGGGTGAGGGTTGGATTTGGAGTTTGGGACTAGCAGATGCAAATTATTATACAGAGAATGGATAAACAACAAAGTCCTATTGTATAGCACAGAGACCAATACTCAATATCCTATAATAAATCATAATTGTCAAATGTATAGAGAGATGCTCAACTCAATAGCAACTAAAAAATATTAAGTTAAAACAGCAAAGAGATGGCATTCCACACCTGATAGATGACCAAATATTAGCTAACAATTATTTATGAAAGAGAAACCTACAAGGATTATAGTAAAAGTTACATCATCTCCATTGCATGAGTACTTGACCAAATTATACCTACATACACACTATGATCCAGATATATTCATCCGGATATAATTCTCTAAAATATTATCATATAAATTCTCGAGGAAACATGTATTAAATGTTTATTGCAGACAATCCTGTCCAACTCTCAATGTTCCACACTCTTGGCCTGAACTTCCTTGGCTTCCTTTTTGCCCTCCCTGCCTCTTCCTCACTTCCCCCAACAACCATAGCATCCAGGGACTGGGCCGAGCAGGCAGCAGAATTTTCCAAGAAATAACATCTCCAAGATATCAAATCTGGTGAATGTCTCATGATGAGAGCCACAGGCCGATGTGCTAATTCAGACATGGATTGGCGAAATCCAGCCACTCCAAAGCCTAAAAACAAGTGAGAAAAATTTCTTGCCATCCAGAAGAAAAGCACCACACTCTAGCAAAACCACTGCTAAGTCATCCACTAGCACCATAAGAACTCAGAAGGAGCTAGCTGAAATAACCTTGATTCTCCCCTCTTAACTTCACTGCTGGGCCAATGGCGACAACACTGATAAGTGGAGATCGACCACACTTGTTCCACCAGGTTCTGTATGTGAAAGTGATATGTTCTTTCTGGATATCGCATTTTCATCTTATTGTCCACACCAAATATTTCTTTTTAAATTTTTTATTTTGTATTGGAATATAAGCTGGCTAAAATGTTAGGCTAGTTTCAAGTGTATAGAAAAGTGATTCAGTTGTACATATACATGTATGTCTTCTTTTTCAAACTCTTTTCCCATTTAGGTTAGTATGGAGTATTGAGTAGAGTTCTCTGTGCTACACAGTAGGTCATTGTGGGTTATCTATTTTAAATATAGCAATGTGTGGCTTCCCTGGTGGCTCAGTGGTGAAGAATCAGCCTGCCAATGCAAGAGACTCGTGATTGATCCCTTATCCGGGAGGATTCCATGTGCCTTGCAGCAAATAAGCCCGTGTGCCAGAACTATTGAGCCTGTGCTCTAGAGTCCAGGAGCCACGACCACTGAGTCCACATGACACAACTACTGAAGTCAGCACACCCTAGGCCCTGGGCTCCCCCACAAAAGAAGCCACTGCAACGAGAAGCCCGTGCACCACAAGAAAGTAAGCCCATGCACTACTAGAGAGTAGCCTCCGCTCTCTGCAACTAGGGAGCACAGCAATGAAGACCCAACACAGCCAAAAACAAATAAATAAAAGTTTTAAAAATATACTACTATGTTCTGCACCAGAACCTATAACAGCAACACCCACAGTCCAGGAATCATCTGTCTGGACATCCTTAAAGACAAACAGAGTATCTTTGACAATTTCAAAGGTTTTGCTGGCAGTTTGTTCTCTTTTGACTGACCGCAACCCTGTGGATCCTCTGCTCAGATGTATAGACATTCAGTATTTGATCAGTAGAGCAGAAAATGACAGGATAACTGGTAAGTGGACCGAGAAATATACAACATAAGTCACATAATTTGTGTGCAATGTTAAGGAACTGAAGGCATCTTATCAGGATGTTGCAAATCTTCAGAGCCTCTGCTTACAAACTCTGGACATCTTACACTGATTCTACTCTCTGCTTTGTCCTTTGAAGACTGGGAGACTCCCCCAAAACATAAATGCTACCAAGAACAGAATTTTGTAGCTATAGACACTTATGTTTAAAACGCCTACTTGCAAGTTCTGTTTCTTTCCTCTGTAAAAACATATTTTTATATACTAAAAACACTGGTCTTAAAGTCTATAAAATATTAGAGTGCATTTTAGCCTAATTCATTATTTTCATGAAGTTATAAAAGACTAGACTCAAGATTGCTGGGAGAAATATCAATAACCTCAGATATGCAGGTGACACCACCCTTATGGCAGAAAGTGAAGAAGAACTAAAGAACCTCTTGATGAAAGTGAAAGAGGAGAGTGAAAAAGTTGGCTTAAAACACAACATTCAGAAAACTAAGATCATGGCATCTGGTTCCATCACTTCATGGCAAATAGATGGGGAGACAGTGGAAACAGTGACATACTTTATTTTTTGGGGTCCAAAATCACTGCAGATGGTGACCGCAGCCATGAAATTAAAAGACGCTTACTCCTTGGAAGAAAAGTTATGACCAACCTAGACAGCATATTAAAAAGCAGAGAAATTACTTTGTCAACAAAGTTCCATCTAGTCAAAGCTATACAGTCTTTTGGACTCTGTGGGAGAGGGAGAGGGTGGGATGATTTGGGAGAATGGCACTGAAACATGTGTAATATCGTATATGAAATGAATCACCAGTCCAGGTTCAATGCATGATACTGAATGCTTGGGGCTGGTGCACTGAGACAACCCAGAGGGATGGTACAGGGAGGGAGGAGGGAGGAGGGTTCAGGATGGGGAACACATGTATACCTGTGGCGGATTCATGTTGATGTATGGCAAAACCAATACAATATTGTAAAGTAATTAACCTCCAATTAAAATAAATAAATTTATATATTTTTTAAAAAGCTATTGTTTTTCCAGTAGTCATATAGATGTAAGAGTTGGACTGTAAAGAAAGCTGAGTGCCAAAGAATTGATGCTTTTGAACTGTGGTGTTGGAGAAGACTCTTGAGAGTCCCTTGGACTGCAAGAAGATCCAACCGTCCATCCTAAAGGAAATCAGTCCTGAATATTCATTGGAAGGACTGATGCTGAAGCCAAAACTCCAATACTTTGGCCACCTGATGTGAAGAGCTGACTCATTGAAAAGACCTTGATGCTGGGAAAGATTGAAGGTGGAAGAAGGGGAAGACAGAGGATGACATGGTTGGATGGCATCACCGACTCAATGGACATGAGTTTAAGTAAAGTCCAGGAGTTGGTGATGGACAAAGAAGCCTGGCACGCTACAGTCCATGGGGTCGCAAAGAGTCGGACACAACTGAGTGACTGGACTGAACTGAACTGATAAAAGACAAGGAATTATGTAATTTGTATTAAAATGCAGATATATTTCCGAGTATGCCGTTTAAGCTTTTGCAAAAAAAAAAAAAAAGTTCTACTTTTTACTTTTGTCAGCACATAATAAGATTTCCTATTACCATTTGTAGCTCAGAGAACACCTAACATACATCTCAAATATAAAAGAAATGCTTCTGAAGGCACTAAAAAATTGTTTTTTGCAACCTTATTTTTGGTGGTGGCAAATTGGAGATAAATTGAAGTTAGTTAGGCAATCTGTTTTAGAAAGATAAAGGCTAAGCTGTTACAGAAGAGATCCCAAAATAAAATGAATCAAACAAAATAAAAGATCATTTTCTCTTAAGTCCAGAGATGTATTAGAGAGTCCAGAGTTAAAAACCCAAGTCCCATCGATATTGTTGTTTTGTTATTTCCTAGGTATTTATTCAATCAACCATCATTCAGTCAGTATCCCTGGGAAAGACTGATAATTTCTCATCAATACTTATCCTTCCCTTCTACCTTTGAACATGTCCATGTTTTAGACACTTGACTGTTTATGTAATATAGAGACCACATTTTTTGGTTCCATGTGGTCAAAGGTGCATAACAGCAAATGAGTTGATAAATGCTGAAGCTGATAATGGATACAGAAGGATTATTACACTATTCTTCTTACTCAGCATATTAAAAACAGAGACATCGATTTCTGACAAAGGTCTGTACGGTCAAGGCTAGGGTTTTTCCAGTAGGCACGTACGGTTGTGAGAGTTGCACCATAAAGAAGACTGAACACTGAAGAACTGATGCTTTCAAATTGTGGTGCTAGAAAAGACTCCTGAGAGACCCTTGGACATTAAGATCAAACCAGTCAAACCTAAAGGAAATCAACCCTGAATATTCATTGGAAGGACTAATGCTGAAGCTGAAGCTTCAATACTTTGACCACCTGATGCGAAGAGCCAACTCATTGGAAGAGACTTTGATGCTGGGAATGATTGAAAACTAAAGGAGAAGGATGAAATGGTTAGATGGCATTGCCAACACAATGGACATGAATCTGAGCAAACTCCAGGAGATAGTGAAAGACAGGTGAGCTGAGCGTGCCGCAGTCAATGGAGTTGCAAAGAGCTGGACATGACTTAGTGACTGAACAACAACAATCCTTAAATTTTTCAATAATAAAAAGTTTTTATGACAGTTACATTTTTTAAGCTTTTTTACCTTTATAAAATTGAAGTTAGATTATTTAAAATGTTGTTAATTTCTGCTCTACATCAAAAGATTCTGGAATACATACATATATACATTCTTTTTTTATATTCTTTTCCATTATGGTTTCTGACAAGATATTGAAATACTTCTCTGTGTTGTACGGTTGGACCTTGTTGTTTATCCATTTTATATATACTAGTTTACATCTGCTAACCCAAAACTTTTTACAGCTTTTAATCTATTTGGATTTTTGTGAATTGCAATAAATTAAAGAATCAATTTTGGATAACATAATAAATTTGTATTTTCTCCTGTTATCATGAAAATATGTTTAATATAGTTTTTCAATTGTATCTTTTATCATTGCACGCTCAGTTTCTTCAGTCATGTCCAACTCTTTGTGACCCTATGGACTACAGCCTGCCAGACTCCACTAATTATGGGATTCTCCAGGCAAGAATACTGGAATAGGTTGCCATATCCCCCTCCAGGGGATCTTCCTGACCCAGTGATCTAACCCACATCTCTTGGGTCTCCTGCATTGGCAAGCAGATTCTTTACTACTAATGCCACCTGGGAAGCCCAGCTTTTATCATTATATTTCTATAATCATAAATATTACTTACAATTTAACAAAAAGATGACTTCCCTGGTGGCCCAGTGGATGCGAATTTGCCTGCCAGTGCAGGGGACACGGGTTCAATCCCTTTCAGATAAGACGTCACATGCTTCAGGGCACCTAAGCCCACACACCACAGCTTCTGAGCTCTTCAATCTAGAGCCCATAAGATCCAACTACAGAGCCCAAGTGCACCTCCTGAAACCTGCAAGCTCTAGGGACCATGAGCCACAACTGGTGAAACCCTGTGCTGCAACTACTGAAGCCTGTGCGCCTATAGCAAGAAGCAACACTGCAACAGAAGAGTAGACCCGACCATCTGCAACCAGAGAAAGTGTGCACATAGCAACGAAAATTCAGTGCAACCAAAAATATCAAAGTAGTGTCCTGAGACATACAGCAAAGTCCCATTAGCTATCTATTTTACATATGGTAATGTAAGCTCCACATGGGCTCTGTATCTACCTAGATGGGTGGGATGGGGGTGGGGGTGGGGGTGGGGAGAAAGGTGTGAGGTTCAAAAGGGAGGGGATACATGTATACCTATGGCTGATTCATGTTGAGGTTTGACAGAAAACAACAAAATTCTGTAAAGCAATTATCCTTCAACTAAAAATAAATTTTTAAAAAATATCAAATGAATAAATAAGTTTTTTTCAGTTAACAAAAACAGAAGGAAAGGAAGGAGGGAAGAGAAGAAGGAAGGAATTCCAAGATTTAGAACTAAGAAATCTTAGAACTCTATATTTTTATCTTGAGAAATTCTTGGCCACCCAAGGGTACCTCTTAGATGATGCAACTCACTGAAACAAGAATAACACAGGGAAGAAATAGTTGACCCAGGAACTCATTTAGATCAGAGCAGGCCTCCTACCTGAGGGCCTCTCCAGGGACTATCAACACTCTCCAAGGTCTAGAGCTGAGATCAAGTCCCTCTGGTCATTGTTAATTTGGAGGCAAAGTCAAGAAATCTTCCTGTTGGACAGAATGACTATAGGGATATTTCCTTGCTCAGAAGCACCACCTCTGCATCTTCTAAAGGAAGGACAAAGTTCAGGGAAGCCCAGGAAGCCCTAACCATATTTGTGGCTTTTGCTCCAGTGTTGGAAAGGATGCCATTCAGGTAGCCTCCACTAAGAGCACCTCTTGTTGCTCTAGAGAACACAGGTGAAGACAAATATTATTCTCATTCAACTTCATTTTCTCCTAAAACTATCCATTCTGAGAACTCGTGAGTGTAAAAGCCATAAATAGAGATCAGATTCTTATTTATCATCCTCTTGAATTACCCTTCAGGGGGAGAGAGGTGAACACTTTTATCTTCCTTTATTCTAGACTAAACCCTCTGTCTGTTGTTCCACACGTTCTGCTGCTGCTAAGTCACTTTAGTCGTGTCCAACTCTGTGCGACCCCATAGATGGCAGCCCACCAGGCTACCCCATCCCTGGGATTCTCCAGGCAAGAACACTGGAGTGGGTTGCCATTTCCTTCTCCAATGCATGGAAGTGAAAAGTGAAAGTGAAGTCGCTCAGTCGTGTCCGACTCTTAGCGACCCCATGGACTGCAGCCTACCAGGCTCCTCCGTCCATGGGATTTTCCAGGCAAGAGTACTGGAGTGGGGTGCCATTGCCTTCTCCATCCACACATTCTAGGTTGTCTTTTATCTCTCCTCTTTTTTCCTTTACGATCTCTGTGATGCACAGAAGATGCCCCAAATTTGACTTGATTTCATCCAACTCCTCTGGTAAAAACTCAGAGAATAGCACAATCTTCATGGACTCTCATGTTAAATCCTGAGAGCACAGTGCAAACATTGGATATTATAACATCACAGAAATCCCTTGAAGTCACTGATGTGCACAGCCATTGCCTCCATTTGAGGGCTTCCTCCTATCTGGTTTCTGTGAAACCAGCAACTCCGGTGCCACTTCCGCTTGTGTTGACACAGAAGGGGAAAAGGTTTCCATTTAGTATCAGAGATACTAAGGAAGACTGTCCCCCAATCTTCAGATTTTCTCGGGTGGAACAGACTTTAGAAACCATCTAGTTTTCTTGATTTGTTTTTTTGGTAAGAAAGTCAAGTGAATTATTCATGAACTTACAGCAACAGAGGAATGTCTTATGCCATCATCAGCTGTCACAATACCTCTGCCAATCATACAAACATGCATCATGGACTATAAGCCAGATGGCTGGCCAACACATTTATTGCTTACTCACTATGCCAGTGAGCCTTCCTGTGATTTGAACTCCATTCTTTTTGGAACTGGAAACAGTACTTCTCAGTGCACTGGTGGCTATTTCCAACTCCCTTCATTTCCTTCTCCAATCTCAATAATCTCTTTTTTCTCTCTTTCCTAAGTTTGATTCTCTACACTCTTCCTTCCCACCTTCTCCACCTTAGCCAATAGATTATTGCCCTGAGCTGGAAAGGGTTGATGAGGCCTGACATGGCAAGGTTGCCTCTGCTATACAATCCATCCTGGGTCAGCCCTGAAACTTCATTCATGACACTTCATCCCCAGTAATGCTCTGAGACTCGTAGCACCCTGGAGCATTCTCTTCTGTTCTTGTGCCTCTGAAGGAAAACTTGAATGCTCCATGGAAGTTGGGAACACAACCAGAGTCACTGTGTTTGTTCTCCAAGGACTATCCAACAACCCTCAGATCCAGGCAGTACTCTGTGTAACATTCCTAGTGATTTACTTCCTGACCCTCACAGGGAACCTGCTGATGCTGCTGGTGATCAGGACTGATTCCCACCTCCACACCCCCATGTACTTCTTCCTCAGTCACCTCTCCTTCCTGGATGCCTTCTATTCCTCAGTCATTGTGCCTAAGCTGCTAGAGAACCTACTTTTCAAGTGGAAGACTATATCCTTCCTTGAATGTTTCGCCCAGATCTCTTTGGTCATATTTTCTGGGGCCACTGAAGCTTGCCTCCTTTCAGTCATGGCCTATGACCGGTTCCAGGCTGTGTGCCACCCGCTGCTGTATGTGGTGACCATGAACAAGAAGGTGTGTGCTGGCCTGGTGGGAGCCTCCTGGGCAATAGGAATGGGGACTGGCCTGCTTAACACCGTCCTCCTGTCTCAACAGCACTTCTGTGGCCCCAACCTCATCCGCAGTTTTGCCTGCGAGTTTCCTCCAGTGCTCCTGTTGGCCTGTTCTGATCCCTACATGAGCGTTGCCTCCATCCTGACCACCATGGTGGTCCTGGGCCTTGGTTCTCTTGCCCTATTGGTAGGTTCTTACACCCGTATTATCTTGACAGCCCTGGGGATCAACTCCACCACAGGTTGGAACAAGATCTTCTCTACCTGCTCATCTCATTTTCTTGTGGTCACCAATTTTTATGGTTCAGGAATGTTCAGGTATGTCATTGCTATACCTTTGAATGTAAATGTAGGATATTTTCACACTAAGGAAACTTGCTCTGTAAACAGAGCATTGCAGAGTAGCAGGAAAAGAACTGTACTAGAATCAGTAGGCCTAGATTCTAGTTTTGGCTCTGTTGTTGGCCTGATGTGTGAATTATTTTTAAAAATCCATTTTCTTTCTGAGGCCTCAATTGTCTACTCTGAAACATAATCTAATACAAGAAGTCAAGATTTTCTTACTTTCATTAACCTATGATTTTCAGGGTCATCAAAAGAAAATCACAGGGCCTCTGGTAGACGTTTATTCAGTGCTAGACAAGAAAATAAAATAAAATACATCATCCTTAAAACAGATGCCATTTCTCCTTCTTACTGGAAGTTCATGTCTCCACAGATGATTTCTGGTTTATTTATTAGGCATCTACTATACAACAGCTGCTTTACATAATCAAGCTCAATTTTATTATGTATAACAACACAGGAGAAATATTCTTAATGTCAACTTCTGATAAGAAACCCTGAGTTTCAGGAGTAATTAAGTACCTTACAAAAGTTGCCAGAACCAGCTAGGAATGGAACCTAAATATAAACCAAGTCTCCCTGACTTGAAACTGCATGTTCTTTTCCACCGTGTTTCTCTCAAACTTAAACAGCGCTAGTTGATGAGTCCTTGCTTCCCAGGAAACAGTAACTAATGGCCTGTGCTCTCCACTAGTGAAATGGAGATGGATTTGCACAAATTGCTCTATACTTTTCTCACCTGTATGTTACTTGGTAAGACATGTGGCATGGGAAAAAATAAAGAAAGGTCTAGGAGAGCTCATCTGAGCCTGAGGACAAATCTCTGCAGCTCTCTTTGTCTCAGTTTCCACGTTTGCCACAAGGGGGTACAAGATTTCTCCTACCTACTTCACAGATATGTTAGGAGAGATAATTTAAAATTAAAAAATGACAGTAAAATGAATACCTTTTTTAATCAAGCACAGCAAACCCAAAAAGAACATTCATTCCAATGATAATGGCACAATTGCAAAAAAAAAAAAAATTAATGCTTCTTTGGGAAATACTCTCAGTAACATTTAACAAGTTACATTCAAAATTTTAATCTTACTCTTTTGGATTCATATCTCAAGCTAAACACAAAATTTTTGTGTTTCACCTTATTTACAAAGCTTAGCTTGTTTTCTAAGCCAAAGACAAACATACTAAAAAGGACAAAATTTCATTCTACTACACATTATAAAAATAATGTGCTGTGATTCTGAGGTAACTCCCCATAAATGTTTGGGGAAAATGACAACATTATTGGACTAGCATATAGTTTTGTAAGGAATAATCATCATAAGATGAGAACAAACAGCTGTGTATGCAAGACAAAGAAAAGGAAAAAATCCTCATATTGTCATCATAATTATTAAGGAAAAGTACTTTGAAAAGTGAAGTGTTACAGAAATGCATGAAATTATTTTTTATTCTAATCTGTAGCACTTGATATGCTACAGAACTTCCTTTTTCCTTGGGGCTGCTGCTGCTGCTAAGTCGCTTCAGTCGTGTCCAACTCTGTGCAACCCCATAGACGGCAGCCCACCAGGCTACCCCATCCCTGGGATTCTCCAGGCAAGAACACTGGAGTGAGTTGCCATTTCCTTCTCCAATGCATGAAAGTGAAAAGTGAAAGTGAAGTCGCTCAGTTGTGTCCGACTCTTAGCGACCCCATGGACTGCAGCCCACCAGGCTCCTCCGTCCATGGGATTTCCCAGGCAAGAGTACTGGAGTGGGGTGCCATTGCCTTCTCCATTTCCTTGGGGTAGCTCCTATAATGTTTTGTATAATTCATCTATGGAGGTGTTTAAAGGCAGAAATGACAGACTTCTCACGGATAATACAGTCATCTCTAGATGCTTCTACAATGACAGCTGACTCAGCCCTGAGCACCCTCTTTGCAGAGTCTGGGGCGGAATGAACTGTGGCTGCCACCATCACTGTGGCCACTGTCCTGAGCTCATTTCTGTCCTTTGTGCAATTCCCTTCAAGGTACATGACCCCACCTTCCGGCTCAGCCCTGGAGCAAGTGCTATCCTTGCAGTACAGTGTGGTGACCCCGCTACTGAACCCCCTTATCTACAGTCTGAAGAACCAGGAGGTGAAGGCAGCGCTAAGGAGGATGCTGGCCAGGAAGCCCAGGCTTACCTTCTAAGCCAGGCTCTACTGCCTCCTCATAAATAAGAGGAAAAGTCATGGGAAAGAAGAGGAGATGGAGAGAGCTTCATCTCTAAGCTTACTTATTTAGAGATGTTTTTCAGCAAGAAAAACAGAAGCCTTAGTTCCTCTGACCCCAGTGCCGTCCCACAGATAAGCAAGATGGGAAAACCTCCACAGAACTAATGGCAGCCATCCACAGAGGACCCAGTCACCACACAAGAAAATCTTCTCAATAAACATCTGGATGATCATCAAAAAACAAAAACAGAACCACTATCTATCCAGCAATTCCACTTTTGGGAATTTATCCAAAGGAAATGAAAATACTAACTCAAAAAGTTATCTGCACCCCCATGTTCATGGCAGCATTATTTACAATACCCAACATATGGAAAGAAACTAGGTTTCCTTAATGGATGAATGGATAAAGAGGCATGGATAAAGTAATGGAATATTACTCATTCATAAAAAAAAAAAAAGAAGAAGAAACTCTACCATTTGTGACAACATAGATGGACTGTGAAGGCATTATTATGCTCAGTGAAATAAATCAGTCAAAGACAGACAAATACAATATGATCTCATATACATGCAGAACCTAGGAAAAAACCGAACTCATAGAAAAAGAGATCAGACATGTAGTTACCAGGAGTGGATGGTAGGAGGAAAGTAAAGTAATTAAAAGGTACAAATTTTCAGGGTAAGATAAGTACTAGGTGTAATGTACAATATGAAGATTGTAGTTAACACCACTGTATGATGTATAGGAAATATGGTAAGTGAGTAAATCCTAAGAATTCTCATCACAATGAGAAAAGTTTTTACTTCCTTTTTCCTCTTGCTTTTCTTTATATTATATCTTTATGAGATGATGGAATTTTTTTGAGGAATAGAAAAGAGGTTTATTTCAGTCAAGCCTTTCAGATAACTCTGAAAAACTACTCCATTGAACTATTATTTTTAGTGTAGACATATACCTTATCAGAACACAGAATATCCATCAAAGATGACCTGGGAATATTTTTTCAAGGTTCCAAAAGAGATAGGTTTAATAAATATCGAGTGAGATAGCAGGACCATGGTATCTAGGAAGAGAACCTTATCTTCAAGAGATTAAATATGGATGTCATAAGAAGGGAGTTCTTTATCCTTATTTTCAAAACAGACATTCTCTACCTTAATGGTTAAAAATCAGACATGCCATGATGTAGCAGGTTTTTGACAGGCTCTTTAAGTTCACACAAACTTCAGGCTGAACCATGTATAAGGCAAAATGACTCCCTCAAAACTCAACGTATGAAAATTTTCTCCATCAGAGGGAACTTTCAAGATTTTCCAGTTAGAAGTTTCAAGATGATGGATATTAACTGAACATATTGGAATACTCATTTATATATGTATATCGAGCCACTCTGCTGCATGCCTTGAACTTATACATTAATGTATGTCAATTATGTCTCCATAAAACTAGGGGGAAAAAGTAAAGACTATCTTCACAGCTTCACCAGCCATTTCCACAGCTACTGCTTTTCTCTCTCATTTCGTGCCTGTTCCACCCCTCCTCTTTTGTCTTTCCCTCACTCTTTTACTTTTGTCTATGCACAAAGTGGAAATCTGACCACTAGCAAACTTCCCACTTCATACTATGAGGGTCCCGTCTTAATACTGAGACCCAACTCTTACTTGGTTCCCACACTGAAAACTACCTGGCAAAATCTAAAGCTCCAGAGAAACCTGAAAAGAAATTAAATAAAATAAGTGTGTCATCTCTATTTTTGTTAACTAGAAATACCTAAATCAGAACATAACAAATAATAAATCCTGAAAAACTATTTGTTGATTAAGGAATGCATGAAGGAATGAATGATCAGTCTGTCTCAGGAGTCCATTCTCTTGCATGATCCTAGGAAACAGGAGGGAATATTTTCCTCTAAAGCGTAAGCCCTGAGAGCAAAACCCTGTCTAATGATTCTGTACCTAGTAGGTCCTATCACTTAATTGGCTCTCAATTAGTGCATAAAAAAAGAAGAAGAAGAAAAAGAATGAACTAATGAGAGAGAAGGGAGAGAAGGAACATATGAAAAGAAACATTTAATTTTGTCCAATAAAATTCCTGCCTTCACAACAATATACATGTCAGCAGAAAGTAGCATAAAAGAGAGATCAGGATAGAAAGAGAAAAAGAGCCCATATTTTGGGACACCACTGAGGGTCATACTCATAAGAGCTTGCTGAAACACATGCACTCCGTCACCCCAGCCCGAGTCTCTCCACCACCCACCTGAACCCAGACCACTTGAGATCCCTGACTAGGCTCAAGACTTGTTCCAAGCCTAGAGGAAGGAGAAGCAATTGGAGACAGTAAAACAAAAGCTCAGCTACCAGCCATCTCCCATTCAGGTCCAAAGAGAGCTCCTTGAAAGATAATAGCAGTTGTTCCATCCAAAGACTAACAGGTCTACAACTGAGACCACTTCAATGCCAGCTCCCTGACTTCTATCTGTTCTCGATCCTTTGACCCTTAGACTATGATCTGCTCTGCAACAGCCAGTTTTCTTCAGCAAAGCCCTCTGAAAATCATGGCCTCACATGTGGTACACTCACAGGGGAAATTTCCAAGATGAAGATATTTCTTTGTAGAATGAGGCCAGGGCTAGGAGCTGAGCAAAACAGTCCCAGCTTAAGTAGCAATTCTGTTCTGACCTCTTGGTCCTTTACATTTTCCAGAGCATATGCCTTCCTGAGGGTCTCAGTTCAGTCGCTCAGTCGTGTCTGACTCTTTGCGACCCCATGGACTGCACTAGGATTCCCTGTCCATCACCAACTCCCGGAGCCTACTCAAACTCATGTCCATCGCATCGGTGATGCCATCCTACCATCTCATTCTCTGTTGCCCCTTTCTCCTCCCACCTTCAATCTTGCCCAGCATCAGGGTCTTTCCAATAAGTCAGTTCTTCGCATCAGGTGGCCAAAGTATTGCAGTTTCAGCTTCAGCATCAGTCCTTCCAATGAATATTCAGGACTAATTTCCTTTCAGATTGACTCGTTGGATCTCCTTGCAGTCCAAGGGACTCTCAAGAGTCTTCTCCAACACCACAGTTCAAAAACATCAATTCTTCAGTGGTCAGCTTTCCTTATAGTCCAACTCTCACATGCATACATGACTACTGGAAAAACCATAGCTTTGACTAGGGCGTGAGGGTGTAACTGAGGCAAAATAATAAGCAGATTGTGAGATCAGTGGAGGAATGGCCATTTAATCCAGCCCTTCCCACAACCACACACAGGGATTATTCCTACAACCCTGTAGACTTGGAGGAAAGCCTTTCACCCCATGATTAAGGAGGGAAATGCACACCTATGAGAGATGTGTCATACTGTGTTCAAATTCAGACCAAAATCATAGGATGAATATCAAGTTATTTCCTGTGACTTATTTTTCATTAAGTATAGGAAAGGGATGCCCTGTCCACCACTTGCCTGGCCCTATATGTCCATAAACAGGCTACTGGGCCTCCATTAAGGAGCTACTGGTCTCTGAGACAACCGAAATATGGTCTAAATGCCAAAATACCCAATGGGTATATAGAGTGTAGGTACTTTGTGGGTGCTAAGTCGTTTCAGTCATGTCTAACTCTGTGCAACCCTACGGACTGTAGCCTGCCAGGCTCCTCTGTCCATGGGATTCTCCAGGCAAGAATACTGCAGTGGGTTACCATGCTCTCCTCCAGGGGATCTTCTCAACCCAGAGATCGAACCCATGCCTGTTAGGTCTCCTGCATTGGCAGGTAAGTTCTTTAGCACTAGAGCCACCTGGGAAGCCCAGGTATATGGGGGGAAATGAGGGAATCAGAAAAATAAAACGTGGCTAATACAAATATGGGCAATTTAAGTTAAAGTTTTGGAATACTGGATTGTCAAAGCAGGGAAAGATCTCAGGAAAATCACTAGACTAAAATCTTCATTTAATAATGAGGAAACTGAGCCACAGAGACAGAGATGATTTAACCAGCTTTGGACCATCAGTGAAAAGCAGAAACAGATTTAGGACTCAAATCTCCTGAGTACCCTTCTTCACATTTTTCATAGTCAAATTAGAATAAAGTTCTGCAAACACACTCCTTAATGACCAACCAACTAACAAGAAAGAGTAATGAAATACAGAGTCCCAACCACAAGGCCCCAAGGGTCCAGATTCTTCTATTGCTCAGCTCTCCTCATCTAGTGGTTCTCAGAAAGAGTTCCTCTTACAGCAATTTGCAAAGGGTATTTTCTTATCTCAGAGGTAAGGAAATATCTCAAAGTTGCCTCAAGTCATTCATTTCAGATTCTTTGAGCTCTTGCCCTTACTGTCCTTTTACCACCCCCACAACTTTAGCTGTCAGAATCCCACCAGTACTTCAAAACAAGCTTAAATCTCATTCCTCTCATGAATCTTTCCTTGAGTGCTTTTTCCCACAACCTGCCCCACCCCACCAAATATAAATTATCTTTCCTCTTATGAACATTTAGGGCACAAAATCAAATCCCTTATGATTATACAGTGGAAGTGAGAAATAGATTTAACGGCCTAGATCTGATAGATAGAGTGCCTGATGAACTATGGAATGAGGTTCATGACATTGTACAGGAGACAGGGATCAAGACCATCCCCATGGAAAAGAAATGCAAAAAAGCAAAATGGCTGTCTGGGGAGGCCTTACAAATAGCTGTGAAAAGAAGAGAAGCGAAAAGCAAAGAAGAAAAGGAAAGATATAAACATCTGAATGCAGAGTTCCAAAGAATAGCAAGAAGAGATAAGAAAGCCTTCTTCAGCGATCAATGCAAAGAAATAGAGGAAAACAACAGAATGGGAAAGACTAGGGATCTCTTCAAGAAAATCAGAGACACCAAAGGAACATTTCATGCAAAGATGAGCTCGATAAAGGACAGAAATGATATGGACCTAACAGAAGCAGAAGATACTAAGAAGAGATGGCAAGAATACACAGAAGAACTGTACAGAAAAGATCTTCACGACCCAGATAATCACGATGGTGTGATCACTGACCTAGAGCCAGACATCCTGGAATGTGAAGTTAAGTGGGCCTTAGAAAGCATCACTACAAACAAAGCTAGTGGAGGTGATGGAATTCCAGTTGAGCTATTCCAAATCTTGAAAGATGATGCTGTGAAACTGCTGCACTCAATATGCCAGCAAATTTGGAAAACTCAGCAGTGGCCACAGGACTGGAAAAGGTCAGTTTTCATTCCAATCCCAAAGAAAGGAAATGCCAAAGAATGCTCAAACTACCGCACAATTGCACTCATCTCACATGCTAGTAAAGTAATGCTCCAAATTCTCCAAGCCAGGCTTCAGCAATATGTGAACCGTGAACTTCCTGATGTTCAAGCTGGTTTTAGAAAAGGCAGAGGAACCAGAGATCAAATTGCCAACATCTGCTGGATCACGGAAAAAGCAAGAGAGTTGCAGAAAAACATCTATTTCTGCTTTATTGACTATGCCAACGCCTTTGACTGTGTGGATCACAATAAACTGTCGAAAATTCTGAAAGAGATGGGAATACCAGACCACCTGATCTGCCTCTTGAGAAATTTGTATGCAGGTCAGGAAGCAACAGTTAGAACTGGACATGATGCTAAAGCTGAAACTCCAATACTTTGGCCACCTCATGCGAAGAGTTGACTCATTGGAAAAGACTCTGATGCTGGGAGGGATTGCGAGCAGGAGGAGAAGGGGACAATAGAGGATGAGATGGCTGGATGGCATCACTGACTCGATGGACGTGAGTCTCAGTGAACTCCGGGAGTTGGTGATGGACAGGGAGGCCTGGCGTGCTGCGATTCATGGGGTCACAAAGAGTTGGACACAACTGAGCGACTGATCAGATCTGATCTGATCTGATCTGATCTAACCTAATGATACTTATGATACTATATCTTACACTTTAATTAATTCTTAATGTTTATCTTATCTTTCCTACTATTCCTTGAGGGAAGAGATACTTTTAGCCAACATTAGATCCCTTCCATCTAAATCTGGAGGTGATGGAATACTAGCTGAACTTAGAAATTTCAAATTCTAAGATGATGTTGTTAAAGTGCTGCACTCAATATGCCAGCATATTTGGAAAACCAACCAGAGGCCACAAGACTGAAAAAGGTCAGTTTTCATCCCAATCCCAAAGAAGGGCAATGCCAAAGAATGTTCAAACTACTGTACAATTTCACTCATTTCACATGCTAGCAAGGTAATGCTCAAAATACTTCAAGCTGGGCTTCAGCAGTATGTGAACTGAGCACTTCTAGATTTACAAGTTGAGTTTAGAAAAGGCAGAGGAATTAGTGATCAAATTGCCAACATCCACTGGATCATACACAAAGCAAGGGAGTTCCAGAAAAATATTTACTTCTGCTTCATTGACTACACTAAAGCCTTTGACTGTGTGGATCACAAAAAACTGTGGAAAATTCTTCAAGAGATAGGAATACCAGACCACCTTACCAGTGTCCTGAGAAACCTGTATGTGGGTCAAGAAGCAACAGTCAGAACTGAACATGGAACAATGAACTGGGTCAAAATTGGGAGAGGAGTAGGACAAGGCTGTATACTGTCACCCTGCTTATTTAACTTATATGCAGAGTACATCATGTGAAATGTTGGGCTGAATGAATCACAAGCAGGAATCAAGATCACTGGAAGAAATATCAACAACCTCAGATATGCAGATGATACCACAGTAATGGCAGAAAGTGAAGAGGAACTAAAGAGCGCCTTGATGAAATTGAAAGAGGGAAACGAAAAAGCTGTCTTGAAACTCAACATTCAAAAACACTAAGACCATGGCATCAGTCCCATCACTTCATCACAAATAAAAGGGGGAAAAGTGGAAGGAGTGACATCTTTTATTTTCCTGGGCTCCAAAATCACTGCGGACGGTGACTGCAGCCATGAAATTAAAAGATGCTTGCTCCCTGGAAGGAAAGCTATGACAAACCTAGACAGCATGTTAAAAAGCAGACACATCGCTTTACCAGCAAAGGCCTTATACAGTCAAAGCTGTGGATTTTCTCATGTACGGATGTGAGAGCTGGACCATAAAGGAGGCTGAGCGACACAATTTGATACTTTCGAATTGCGTTGCTGGAGAAGACACTTGAAAGTTCTTTTAACTGCAAGATCAAACCAGTCAACCCTAAAAGAAATCTATCCTGAATATTCTTTGGAGGACTGATGCGGAAACTAAAGCTCCAATACTTTGGCCACCTGATATGAAGAGCCAACTCATTAGAAAAGAACCTGATGCTGGCAAGATTTAGGGCAAAAGGAGAAGGGGACCACAGAGGGTGAGATGGTTACATACCATCACTGACTCAATAGACAGGAATTTGAGCAAACCCCAGGAGACAGTGGAGGACAGAAGAGCCTGATGTGCTGCAGTCCATGGGGTCCATGGGGGTTACAAAGAGTCAGACAAGACTTAACAACTGAACAATAACAACAATAAGATCCCCTCCATAGTTCTTTGAATAACTAGGTGATTAATGAAACTTTGTTGAATTGAATTGATACAGGAAGGAATCTCCATCCTTGAGTTGTTACAAGTTGAGTCCATTTCCTCTTCAGTAGAGATGAAGGTGGCTATGAGCCATGGCCATGTCTACCTCTTCACCCTATTTCCTCCCTCATCCTCTGGGGAAAAAACACACCCAGCCACTCAAAATCAGGCCCTTTATTCAGGATACCATCTAGCCATCTCATCCTCTGTCGTGAATAAAGGGCCTGATTTTGAGTGGAATACAGGTGGAATACACTGTTGTGGTGCCTTCAGGGGGACTGTTGTTATTGTTCAGTACTTCCAAGATTTTCTACAAATAACTTAAAGCCACAAGTTATATCATTTCTAACTCTGTGGTTTCTAGCCAAACCAACGAATTGCTTAGGTTATAGTCCTGAAGAGACCCTTCATACCCTTACTTAAAGTTTCTATCTTAAGTTTTACTAAAAGCAATAATATGTATAACTAGCAACATTTGTGTGGTCACCAGCAGCTCTGAATTTGCATGTGATGCAGGAGACCTGGGTTCGATCCCTGAGTGGGGAAGATCCCCTGGAAAAGAAAATGGCAACCCACTCTAGTAGTCTTGCCTGTAGAATCCCAAGGACAGAGGAGCCTAGCAGGCTATAGTCCATGGGATCGCAATGAGTCAGCAACAATTGAGCAACTTTCACTTTCTTTCAATACCAAGAAAGATATCATTTTCATCATTGTTGTCGTAGTTCAGTTGTTCAGTCATGCCTAATTTTCAGTGCCATGGACTGCAGCAAGCCATGCTTCCTTGTCCTTCACTACATCCCAGAGTTTGCTCAAACTCATGTTCATTGAGTTGATGATACCATCCAGCCATCTTATCCTCTATCATCCCCTTCTCCTCCTACCCTCAATCTTTTCCAGTAACAGGGTCTTTTCCAATGAGTCAGCTCTTCACATCAGGTGGCCAAAGTATTGGAGCTTCAGCATCAGTCCTTCCAAAGAATATTCAGAGTTTATTTCTTTAGGATTGACTGGTTTGATCTACTTGCTGTCCATAGGGGAAAGAAAGAAAGTAAGAAAACTTTCTTTTCTTTCTTTTTTTTTTTTCCAGTCCATAGGGGACGGGAATGCAAAAACGGGAAGTCAAGAAATACCTGAAGTAACAGGCAAATTTGACCTTGGAGTACAAAAGAAGCAGGCAAAGGCTAACAGAGCTTTGCCAAGAGAATGCACTGGTCATAGCAAATACCACCTTCCAACAACACAAGAGACAATTCCACACATGACATCACCAGATGGTCAGTACCGAAATCAGAGTGATTATATTCTTTGCAGCTGAAGATGAAGAAACTCTAAACAGTCAGCAAAAAAAAAAAAAAGACCTGGAGGTGACTGTGGCTCAGATCATGAGCTCCTTAATGAAAAAGTCAGACTTAAATTGAAGAAAGTAGGGAAAACCACTAGGCCATTCAGGTATGACCTAAATCAAATCCCTTACGAAAATACAGTGGAAATGACAAATAGATTCAACAGATTAGATCTAATAGATAGAGTGCCTGAAGAACTATGGATGGAGGTTTGTAACACTATACAGGAGGTGGTGACCAAAACCATGCCCAAGTAAAAGAAATGCAAGACGGTAAAATGCTTGTCTGAAAAGGCCTTACAAATAGCTGAGAAGAGAACAGAAGTGGAAGGCAAAGGAGAAAGGGAAAGATATACCCATCTGAAGGCAGAGTTCCAGAAAATAGCAAGGAGAGATAAGAAAGCCTTCCTAAGTAAACAATGCAAAGAAATAGAAAAAATAGAATAGGAAAGGCTAGAGATCTCTTCAAGAAAACTAGAGCCACCAAGGGAACATTTCATGCAAAATGGGCACAATAAAGGACAGAAGTTGCAAGAACCTAACAGAAGCAGAAGAGATTAAGAAGAGGTGGCAAGAATACACAGAAAAGTGAAGTCACTCAGTGAGTGACTCAGTCGTGTCTGACTCTTTGTGACCCCATGGACTGTAGCCCACCAGGTTCCTCTGTCCATGGGATTTCCCAGGCAAGAATACTGGAGTGGGTTGCCATTTCCTTCTCCAGGGGATTTTCCTGACCCAGGGATGGAACCCGGGTCTCCAGCATTGTGGGCAGACGCTTTACCATCTGTGCCACCAGGAAATCCCTCCATGGGATTCTCCAGGCAAGAATACTGGAGTGGGTTGCCATTTCCTTCTCCAAGGGACCTTCCTGACCCAGGGATCGAACCCGGGTCTCCTGCATTCCAGAATACACAGAAGAACTATACAAAAAAGGTCTTAAACCTGGATAAACACAATGGTGTGTTCACTCACCTACAGCCAGACATCCTGGAGTGTGAAGTCAAGTGAGCCTTAGGAAACATTACTATGAACAAAGCTAGTAGAGGTGATGAAATTCCAGCTGAGTAATTTCAAATCCTAAAAGATGATTGTCTTAAAGTGTTGCACTCGATATGTCAGCAAATTTGGAAAACTCAGCAGTGGCCACAGGACTGGAAAATGTCAGTTTTTATTCCAATATCAAAGAAAGGGAATGCCAAATAATTTTCAGGGTCACTGAAAAAGGGTCAAAAGTTCAGAGCATCAGTCACACATCCCTGGAGATCAGTCCTAATGTCCAATGGTGTCACTACAGGGCCCAGGGCTCAGAGACGAGTTAGCTTCAAGGGGGTACAAAGAAGCAAAACAAGGTAGCCACAGGGAAGAGGAATTCCAGGAACAGACAGAGGGCAGAAGCAGCAAAGACAGCAGGTGTTCCCAACTTCTCACAGAGCCGCTGATCCAGCTCCTCAGAACACAGTACATCATAGGCCAACCTGATCAAGAAGAGGACAAGGCAAGTTGACTGACAGGATCTTAGTTCAACTCTCATGCAGCGTTGTCTCCTAGAAGGCTGAGGTGGAAGAGTATGGGTGAAAATTAAAACCAAAAAGATTTTCCTGGCCACGTGGCAAGGAACACTGGGCCGCCGCCATTTCTTTTTAACTCCAAGAAAATTGTAGGGCCGTGGTACAAAAACTTGCCTTAGGGTTTAGGTCTAAACAAGTCTAATTAAATGTCCAAGACTTGCTAAAGGAAACCCTGGATCTCAGCCCTCTGTTAGGGAAATCTTGTTAGGAAAATTGTTAAACAGAAGTGGAGTAAGTGAGACTTAAAAACTGGAAACCTGAGTCTGCTTAATGAGTTTTGTTTTGAGGACTCCATTCTATCTTAAAAGACCAGGAAATAGAGAGAAAGGGATATGGTGCTGGGATTAAAATTCTAAGAAAAAGGACAGAAGGGTAAAGGAGGAAACAGATCAGGGACTCACCAGGAGTTAATTCCTACTTTATCCAGAACCTTCTTGACACCCATAATGTCATCAGTAAGGTCATCACCCAGGAACTCTAGCAGGAGTTACGGAAGGGAAATGAGGGAGCTAAGTGTTAACCAGAAAGGTAATGAGCATCCCTCTTCTCTGGTCCTTCTCTAAACTAGAGGCTTATGCCTATTGCATAACACTGGAGTGGGTTGCCATTTCCTTCTCCAATGCACGAAAGTGAAAAGTGAAAGTGAAGTCGCTCAGTCGTGTCCAACTCCTAGCAACCCCATGGACTGCAGCCTACCAGGCTCCTCCATCCATGGGATTTTCCAGGCAAGAGTGCTGGAGTGGGGTGCCATTGCCTTCTCCAAGAGACTGGCATACAGATATACATATAGAAAATGAAATTGAAGGGAGTTTTCAGAAATAAACCCACCCATCTATGGTAAACTGATTTTAGACAATGATCAACATTAAAGTGGGAGAAAATGCTGTTTTCAACAGTGCTAGGCAATTGGCTACCCATGTGCAGAGGAATGAAATTGGACCATTTCCTCCTTCCATATACAAAAAGTAACTCAAAATACACAAAAGGCTTAAATGTAAGAAGTAAAGTTACAGTCAAAACCCTGTATCCACAGGTTCCATATCATTGGATTCAACCAACTCTGTACTGAAAATATTAGAAAGAGGAAATTACAAAAAGTTTGTAAAGGCAAAAGTTGAATTTTCCATGTGCCAGCAAATTTTTATTGATGTATAACATTTACTTTGTATTACAACATTTACATAGCATTTACACCTTATTAATTAGTATGAGTAACCTAGAGATGATTTAAAGCATACAGGAAGATGTGCTTAGGTTACATGCAAACACTATACCATTTTTATTATAAGAGACTTGAGCATACGCGGATTTTGGTGTGCTCAGTGTCCTTGAACCAACCCTCACGCAGATACCAAGGAATGAATGTAAAAATGTTCCAGTGAAACATGGGGAAAAACCTTTGCAATCTGGGTTTAGTGCTGGTTTCTTAGATCTGAAAGAAAACAACAAGCTATGAAAGAAAAAAAATAAATTGGATTTCCTCAAAGTTAAACACCTTTGTGCATCAATAGTTACAATTCAGAAAGTGAAAATATAGCCCAGAGAATGTAATAAAACATCTGAACATTATATATCTGATGAATTTGTATCCCAAGAACTTGACCAACAACATAAAGACAAACAACCCAAGCTTAAAAATGGATAAATGACTTCAACAGACTATTCTCCACACAAGACATACAAATGGTCAACAAGCAGATGAAAACATATCAAACATCATTAGTCATGATGGAGATACAAATTAAAACCACAATGCAACAACTCCTTCACATATTCTAAAATGGTTAAAATCAAAAAATCTTAAAATAACAAACGTTGACAACAATGCAGAAAAATTGGAACCTTTAAACTTTACTTGTGGAAAAGGGTGCTACCTATGTTTACAATATACAATTAACATAGGATTCAACAACTCCACTCCTAGATATAAACCCCAAAGAATTAATAACAGATGTATATATATTGATAGTAACACTGTGCACAATAGCCAACAGGTAGAAACAATGCAAATGTCCATCAATGGATAAATGGATAAACAAAATGGGGTAGATCCATAAACAGCCATATTATTCACCACAGAAGGAATAAAACAAAATTGGCCTCTGTGGAAAATACATGGCAGTTCTTCAAAACTTTAAACAGAATTAATGGATGATCCACCAATTTCAGTTCAGTTCAGTTCAGTAGCTCAGTCGTGTCCGACTCTTCGCAACCCCATGAATTGCAGCATGCCAGGCCTCCCTGTCTATCACCAAATCCTGGAGTTCACTCAGACTCAAGTCCATCAAGTCAGTGATGCCATCTAGCCATCTCATCCTCTGTCGTCCCCTTCTCCTCCTGCCCCCAATCTCTCCCAGCATCAGAGTCTTTTCCAATGAGTCAACTCTTCACATGAGGTGGCCAAAGTACTGGAGTTTCAGCTTTAGCATCATTCCTTCCAAAGAAATCCCAGGGCTGATCTCCTTCAGAATGGACTGGTTGGATATCCTTGCAGTCCAAGGGACTCTCAAGAGTCTTCTCCAACACCACAGTTCAAAAGCATCAGTTCTTCGGTGCATCAGGGTACATAATCAAAAGATTGAAAGCAGGGACAGAAAAAGATATGGGCACACTCCTAGCCATAGCAGCATTAACCACAAGAGCAAAAGATAGAAACATACCAAGTTCCCAGGCAGTTCTAGTGGTAAAGAACCCGCTTGCCAATGCAGGAGATATAAGAGGTAGATGCAGGTTCGATGCCTGGTTCAGGAAGATTCCCTGGCTTAACAAATGGCAACCCACTCCAGTAGTCTTGCCTGGAGAATCCCATAGACAGAGGAGTCTGGGAGCCTATAGTCCATAGGGTCGCAAAGAGTTGGACGTGACTAAAGTGACTTAGCACGCGCACACACACACACCACCAATTTCATATGAGGGTATATAATCAAAAGATTGAAAGCAGGACAGGAAAAGATATGGGTACACTCATATTCATAGTAGCATTAACCATAAAAACAGAAGATAGAAACAAACCAAGTGTCCATCAATGAATGAATAGATAAACTAAATGTGGCATATATACAATGTAATTCAGTCTTTAAAACTAAGGATACCAACACATACTATTAATACAACATATATTAACCTGAAAATCAATATGATACATGATCTTCCCTGGTGGTTCAGAGGGGTAAAGCATCTGCCTGCAGTTCAGGAGACCAAGGTTCAATTCATGGGTTGGGAAGATGCCCTAGAGAAGGAAATGGCAACCCACTCCAGTACTCTTGCCTGGAAAATTCCATTGACCAAGGAGCCCTGTAGGCTACAGTCTACGGGGTCACAAAGAGTCAGACACGACTGAGTAACTTTATGATACATGAAATAACTCCAGTTCCAAAAGGTCAAAAATTATATGATTCCACTTATATGAAGTATCCAGAGAAGTCAAATTCAAAGAAAGAAAGGAGAATGTGGTTGCCAGGGGCTGAGGGGAATTTGAGTTTAATGGCTACAAGTTTCACTAGTGAAAATTGACAATTTCTGAACATGGATGGTGAGGATATTTGTACAACAATGTGAATGTAGTTAGTGCCATAGAACTGTACACTTACAATGGCTTGAATGATAAATGTTTCTATATTTAAGTACAATGAAAAAAGTGAATAAAATGCTGGCACAAACACATGGATGAACATTGAAAACATCCTAAAAGGAAAGAAGCCATACAGAAAAGGGCAGCCAGATCATATTCATCTAAAGCTTTAAATCCATCAAGGTTATAAAACTGAGGGAAAGTATAAGTAATGGTTCCAAAAAGAGAAAAGTAGATCAGAATGGAAAAAGACATGTCCTTAGAGTTGGGGCCAGCTGACAAAAGTGGAAGTGGGCCTGTGGATTGGATTATAATGTGGAAACCACACTGATGTGCCGGGAGCCGGCATATTGCATATTGAGTGCAGCACTTTCCACAGCATCATCTTTCAGGATCTGGAATAGCTCAGCTGGAATTCTATCACTGCCGGGAGCCAGCGTGAGGAGCTCCACCCATGACAAAGGTCATGAGGAAGGAGGCTCGGCATACGCAAAGGCGGGATCGAGCCTCAGGAGTCCCCCTGGAAATTCTCAAGCATTTACACCCAAAACCAGAGTCTGCCTACTTTCTGCTTTGTGCTTTCACCTACACCTCTGACTTTACAGGGGGCTGTCCCCCACTACCTCTCTGAAAAAGAGTTAGCTTACAGCTCCAGTTAATAATTCCTGGGTGTGACAGTGTTTCAACCTACAAACTCCTTTGGAAATCCTCTAGCCTGCCTGAATAGGTTTTTCTGGCCACATGTGATTGTTCAGAGCCTCCCAACTGTGAGAGGCAGGAGATGTTCTAAACTGTCTAAACACAGATTCTTTTGAGTAGTTAAAAGATTGATTAGAAGTTGTATTGGTGAAGGGATTTTCACTTGTTGGACCAATGTTTGCTGCTAAGTTTCCATATCCCTTACCTGCTGTGTCCCTGACAGTGTATTGATTAATATAATTGGTGTAAGTAGTAGCTTTAATGTTTGTAACCTGGGACCCTTGAGTTAATTCTTTTTCTTGTTATAGCCCACCACACCTTTGCTCTGTAGGAATGCAACTTTATCTAATGCTTTTGGAGGGTGGCTCCTGACCAATCACCTTTAGAGAAAAATAAGTTTTCTGAAGAAAGGGTCTTAAAATGTAACAGGCCTCCAGGCCAGAAGATGATGCAAATCACCTAAGCTTTTGCATATGATAAGTTTGCAGGAAGAAAGCCTGGCTTGCTGCATGACTCTACCCCTTCCCCCATTATCCTCTATGCACAACTCAAGGTATAAAAACTACTTTGGAAAATAAAGTGCGGGCCTTGTTCACCGAAACTTGGTCTCCCCATGTCGTTCTTTCTCTTACCTTCTGGCTGAATTATTCAGCCTCTTTTCTTCACTGAATTTTCCTACTGAGCTATCCTTATTTTAGCCTCTTTTCTCCACTGAATTTCTTCACTGAGCTATCCTCATTCTATTACTCTTTATATCCTTAATTAAAGTTTAATTAAGCAGTTGTTTCCTGATCCTCGCCAACACCGTCCCCGCTTCGAATTCCCTGAATCCACTGGGGCTGGACCCCGGCACTGATGTCCTCATTTGGAGGTTGCGTGCAGGTTCCCTGGGAGAGTGTGCCTGTCATGGAGAAAACACACTAGAATATTTCATGTGAGCGGCAAATGAGTTAAAGCAAAGATGGCTGGAGACCTAAAAGATAAACAGTACTTTGCACTGCTATTGTAATTTTTTTCTATGCTTGAAAGAGAAAACATTACACTTCCTTATAGAGGCCAAGCCTTACTCAGATGCAGTTCATAAAAAGTCATGAACCTAATTGCTCATATAGGAATCCACCTGTAATTGAGAGGCACCGTGAAGATATTAGGAGCCACTATGTCATCAGTGTTGTGGGTGACCTGGATGTGGCAGAAGGAATGGGCTTTTTTAATTCCAATTTTCTACAGCATTCCACCAAAAAACTAATAGGACTAATAAATGAATTCAGTGAAGTTACAAAATCAATACACAAAACTCAATTACATTTCTAAACAATAAAAAGCCATCAGAAAGAGAAAGAAAACAATCCAATTTACAATTGTATCAAAAAGAACAAAATATCTAGAAATAACTTTACTGAGGACTTGAAAGACCTGCACACAAAAAACTTGATGAAGAAACTGAGGAAGATACAAATAAATGGAAAGAGATCCCACACTTATAGAATGAATTACTATCCATCCTACTCAAATTATATAGTAAAATGCAATCCATACCAAAATTCCATTAGTATTTTTTATAGAAATAGAGCAAATCATCTTAATATTTGTGGAACCACAAAGGACCCCATATAGCCAAAGTGATCCTCAGAAAGGAGAACCTGCTGGAGGCATCTCACAGCTACAGTATCCAAAATGTGGAACTGGCACAAAAACAGGCTCAAGGGCCAGAGGAGGGCAACAGAGACCCCAGAATTAAACCCATGCAGATGCAGTCAGTTAACTTAGGAGAAAGTAGCCAAGAACACACCAAGGGGGAAGGACAGTCTGCACAATAAACACTGCTTGAAAACTGCACACCACACATCAAAGAACTACATCAGACACCATCTACTTTGCAGAGAAAACTGACTGAAAACCCAGTTTAACACAACAAGCCCCTGCGGCATCAGCGGAAGGTGGACCCTCCCCCACTCATTACCACAGTCATACACAGGAAGCTTCTACTCACTTCTCACCTTTTACTCCCAATGGTGCTTCCACAGGCAGATCCTGAGGAAACCCAGGACCTGTCAGCACAGACGCAACTTCAGGTTGTCCTAAAGGCCAAACACCGGCGAGCCCTACAGAGACTGAACTCCTGTTGCATGGACACTTGACCGGCGCTTCCCAAAGCTCAAGCCCTTGTGGTGCCTGAGGAGACGCATCCTTTCAGCTGCTGCTGCTGCTAAGTCGTTTCAGTCGTGTCCGACTCCATAGACGGCAGCCCACTTTCAGCTGCGCACAGAGCCAATTTCAGAGGAAGGTGCATGCGCTGGCGGGTCAGAGAAGTGGGCCCAGCGCCCCGTATGGTTGGTACAGGGATTGTAAGACCGCGTTTTGCTCACAGTTCTCTGCTGGCCAACTGCTGAACTTATCCAGCTGTTGAAATTCAAACTGAAATGGAATCAAACACCCTATAACTTCTCCGGAAACACTTAAGGAACAATTCATTGGAAACTATATACAGTGAAATGAATGTACACATAAACTTTATAACTTAACTCCAAATTCACTCAAAATTATTTATAGACAAACTTTAAATGCAAAACTACTCAAAATTAAAGAAGAAAATCGACATGAGCTTGGGTTTGTAGATCAGTAGCTTTGAATTTTAACACACAAAACACAAAAGGCAATCCACAAAGAAAAGTCATACCATAAGCATTCTAAAAATTAAAGATTTCTATTATGAGAAAGAGCTCATTCAGAAAATCAAAGCCAAGTCACAAACTGGGAGAAAAATATTTGCAAACACATATCTAATAAGGGATTTGGCTCAAAAAATACAAAGAATTCTAACACAAGTAATCCCATTAAAAATAGGTAAATATCTGAATGGACACCTGGCTAAAGATGATACACAGATTATAGACAGAAATATGCCAAGGATTGGGCTGAGGGGGCTGGGGCAGAAAACAATGGTCCAGCTAAATTCCCTGAGTCAAGTGTGACCCTGAAGTAGTTCTATCCTCCCCAGAGGCCTTAGAGAGACAGCGAGGGAGGAAGGAAAAGAGAGATAGTTATGCTTAAACCTAACTAAAACCCTAATCACTCTTACCATTTTCATCCAATATGGTCTAGGAAGTCTTAGCCATTGTAATTAGATGGGAAAAAGTAATAAAAAGAATCTGACTGGAGAGGAAGAATTAAAATTTTCACTGATAGTAGATGACATGATATCTTATGTCATGATATGATAATATCATGATATGACATGATAATCCTGAAGACAACACACCAAAACAAATAGAACTCATCAGAAAATTCAGCTGACTTATAGAATACAAAATTAACATATAGAAATCTGTCATACAACAAAAGAGACACAGATGTATAGAACAGTCTTTTGGACTCTGTGGGAGAGGGAGAGGGTGAGATGATTTGGGAGAATGGCATTGAAACATGTATAATATAATATAAGAAATGAATCACCAGTCCAGTTTCAATGCACAATACTGGATGCTTGGGGCTGGTGCACTGGGATGACCCAGAGGGATGGTATGGGGAGGGAGGTGGGAGGGGGATTCAGGATGGGGAACATGTGTACGCCCATGGCGGATTCACGTTGACGTATGGCAAAACCAATACAATATTGTAAAGTAATTAGCCTCTAATTAAAATAAATAAATTTAAATTAAAAAAAAGAAATCTGTTGTAATTCTATACACTCATAAAAACTCTCAGAATGAGAAATTAAGTAAACAATTCCAATGACAATGAGATTAATAAAAATAAAATACCTAAGAATACGTCTAACCAAAGAGGTAAAAGGCTTGTACTCAGAAAACTGGAAGACAACAATGAAAGAAACTGAAGATGACACAAATGGAAAGGGATACTATGTTCATAGATTTGAAGAATTTGTATTGTTAAAATGATTCCATACCTCAAGACAATCTAGTGATTTGATGTCATTCTTATCAAAATACCAATGGAATATTTCAAAGAAGTAGAGCAAAGAATTCTAAAATGTTTATGGAAACACAAAAGAGCCTCAATAGTCAATACAACCTTAAGAAACAAGCACAACTCTGAACATAACATGCTCCCTGATTTCAAACACACCTGGAATCCTCAGTCATATGGTATTGGCACACACACACACAAAGAAAAAGTTCCACATAGATCAATGGGACAGAATAAAAAGCCCAGAAATGAACCCACACTTATATGGTCAAGTGATCTACAACAACAGAGATGAGAATATACAATGCAGAAAAGAAAGCCTCTTCAATAATAAATGGTGTTGGGAAAACTGGACTGCTGAATGCACAAGAATCAAACTAGAATCCTTTCTCATGCCATCTACAAAAATAACCTCAGTTCAGTTCTGTCTCTCAGTCGTATCCAACTCTTTGCGACCCCATGGGCTACAGCACGTCAGGCCTTCCTGCCCGTCACCAAACCTCAAAATGAATCAAATGCTTCAATGCAAGATCTGAAGTCATGGAACTCCTAGAAGAATATATGGGCAGTATGCTCTTTGACATGAGTCTTAGCAATATTTTGGGGAGATCTCTCTCCTCAAACAAGGAAAACAAAAGGAAAATAAACCACTGGGAATCCATCCAACAGAAAATCTTTTAAACAGCAAAGGAAATCACTCACAAAACAAAAAAGCACCCTACTGAACATGAGAAATATTTGCAAAAAAAAGAGAATGAAATCTTGTGACAAGAAGAATTGACCTAGAGGATATTACGCTAAGTGAGATATGTCAAACGGAGAAAGAGCAGTACCCTATGATGTTGTTTATATGTGTATAGAATCTACAAAATGAGCAAATGGATGCATAGATCCCAAGAATATGCTCGTGGTTGCTAGAAAAGAGTGGTAGGGGGATGGCTACAGTATGTGAAAAAGATTAAGAGGTACAAAATTCCAATTATAAAACAAATGTCATAAGAATGTAATGTACAGCATATGGAATACAATCCATAATATTGTAAAAACACTGTATGGTGATGAATGGTAACTAAACAAATCTTGATGATCATTTTGTAGTGTATAAAAATATTGAACCACTATGTTGCATTCCAAAAAGCTAATATAATATTGACAGTCAATTATACATCAATTAAAAAAAGAAGAAGAAAAAATACTATCTTAGAAAAGAAAGAGTGTAATGAGGTAAAAAGCAGATGTCAGATGAAACTGTGAAAATGTGTAGGTTGAAGAGACCATGTCCGCTGAAGTTCAGCTCTCAAGTCGCCCAAATAAGGACTCAAAGAGGTAAGGACATTTGATACTACTAGAGAACTTGCTTGAACATCTTTGTTTAAAGAAGCTTTATTATCTGTTTAAAGAAGTGTTGTTGTTGTTCAGTCGCTAAGTCGTGTCCGACTGTTTGCGACCCCATGGACTGCAGCACACCAGGCCTTCCCATCTCTCACAGTCTTCTGGAGTTTGCCCAAGTTCAAAGCAAAGTTGGGTAAGGTACAAAGAGTTCCCATAAGCCCTCTGCTGTGACCTGGTTGATTCTCCCATCACCCTCCATGTGCTCAGAGCCTTCCACATCCAAAGTCTCCTATCAACATCCTGTGTGGTGGTCACACGTCATGATCACGAGAGTCCAGAGTTTACATTAGGATTCACACCTGGTGTTGTACATTCTATGGGTTTTGACAAATGTATGTCACCATGAATACATCCTACTGAATAATTTCACTGCCTTTAAAATCCTCTGTGCTCAGCGTGTTTATCACTCCCCATCCCTCAGCCCCACCATGAGCCCCTCACATCCCCACTGATCTTTTCATTCTTTCCATAGTTTGCCTTTTCCCAAATGTCATACATAATTGGTACTTTAGGGTATGCCACCTTTCCAAATTGACTTCTTCCAGTGAGTAATATGCATTTCAGGTATCCTACCTGTCTCCCCATGGCTCCCTAGCTCTCTCATTTCTTTTCAGTGCTGAAAAACATTCTGTTACATAGATATAACCAAGTCTATTTGTCCATTCACCTCCTGAAGGACATCATCACTGCTTCTAAATTCTGGCACTTAAGGAGAAAGCTGTCGTAAATGTTTCTGTGCAGGTTTTTGTGTAAATGTAAATACTCGATTCATTTGGGTCCTTTGATTCCAATATTTTGAGGGCTGGATTGTATGGTAAGAATGTATTTCATTTCCAAAGACACAGCCCATATTCACAGAGTTTCTGAAGATGGTAGCTGAGAGCATGTCTGCCTACTGAAGACTCAAGACAAGTAAAGGGGTGGAATTATAGATGCCAGTTAGAAAGATGACTCTAAGACAAAAACCAGGTAAGGTTCTTAGAGTTGAAAGCTCCTTCTTAGAGTTGAAAGCTGGTCCTGAGAATTAAATGGATACAAGACATAGTCACAGGAGAGAAGCATACATATTTATTCCCCATAAGTTGTATGTGACACAGTGCACCTTCCTAAGGAAATGAAGAAAGACCAAGAGAAGTGACAAAACCTAAATGTTTTTCTATTGGTTTGAGAAAAGAGAGGTGATTGTGGGAAAGGAACTACACTATGTAGGGAGGCTAAGGGTGGTAACAATGATGTTGAATAAGGTCTATTTGTACAGAATTCTCTCATTCTCAATTTTCTGTCCTTGATAATGATGTCACCCTCCTTCTAGGGAGGCAGGACATCATCAGTGGGGGTTAAGGAAGGGAAAGGACATTTTACATACATATATACATATATGCATATACCCATACAGACAGAAAAATAGGCAAAGACAGAGAGACTGAGAGACAGAGAGAAAGAATGAACACAAGAGAGAGGGGATGAGTAGACGTCACAGACTTTTCATAAATCAGTCTGTATATTATAACCCAGTTGCAATGTTCATCCACTTGGAGGGGTGGGGATTACACAAGGATGCATTCCAGGAGCCAGGAACCCTGGGAGCCATAATGGGGACAGCCACCACATAGACCAAGATGAAACACTAAGACTTGAGTCTAAATGTACATACCAAGAGGACCTGGAGGGCTGTATGCCAGAGGGGACAACGTCTGAATTTCATTTAATTTCAACCTTCCCAGGGGGGACTGGGAAACAGGCAGGGAGGGGAGTGACTTTCCCTTGATCTCAGAGTAAACCCAGGCTTGTTGCAGTTGTATTCTGTGCTACAGCAGCCCTTTATAAATGTAATCTTTCTTTTGCTAATTCTGTCCATGAGCCATGTGTGATATGAGCCTATGGGCTTTAGAGGCAATACAGGTATATAAGGTCTATACACCTGATGACCTCCCTAGAATGTAGACACCAGAATGACCCCCACATTCAGATGGGGAATTGGGGGACCCTGAGAGGTACATGGCTTGCTGAGGGTCACATGACTGTTGAAAAGGAGCAGTCGGGTCTGAACCCAGCTATGTCCTCAAAGTTGGGGTCCTTACCGCACCCAGGCCTCCCTAAAGCTATGGAGTGGGTTGTGTTGGTATCACTGTGCGTGGACATGGCATATAGTCATCAGCCCAAAGGTGCCCTTGAGGAGCTTTGTGAAAGGAGGAGGCCCAGGTAAGGGGACCCCATGAAGTGGCCTCATTTCCCTGGCAACAAAACCAACAATCTTGGAACCTGAATAACAAGGCAACCACATCTAGAGATGCCCCCTAGCCAGCTAACTTGAAACTCTCAAATGGACATGTTCTGCTGTGTCCCAATGTTCCGAGATCGTGTCCTCAGGAGAACCCATGGTGATAGCCTTTACTGACACTGCTGACATTGGGTCAGGTCTCACCCCAGACACCTATGGCTATTTGCCTAGAGGGACCCAAAGGTAACACAGGGAGGCCCAGAGTGGACTAGCCCAGGCCAGGACACCACTCTGATTCCACTTGGGTAGTCTTATAACTTCACATAGATAATGAATTTTAGCCTAATTCATTATTGATATCAAGTTATAAAAGACTACAAACTATGTAGTTTGTATTAAAATGCAGATATATTTCTGAGTCACTCAGAAACAGCAACACACTTTATATTCTTGGGCTCCAAAATCCATGTGGATGGTGACTGCAGCCATAAAATTAAAAGATGCTTGCTCCTTGGAAGAAAAGCTATGACAAACCAAGACAGTGTATTAAAAAGGAGAGACAGATATTACTTTGCCAACAAAGGTCCATATAGTCAAAGCTATGGTTTTTCCAGTAGTCATGTATGGATGTGAGAGTTCGACCATGAAGAAGGTTGAGCACTGAAGAACTGATGCTTTCAAACTGTGGTGCTGGAGAAGACTCTTAAGAGTCACTTGGGTAGCAAGGAGATCAAACCAGTTAATCCTAAAGGAAATCAACCCTGAATATTCATTGGTAGGACTGAAGCTGAAGCTGAAGCTACCATACATTGGCCACCTGATACAGAGAACTGATTCATTGGGAAAGACCCTGATGCTTGGAAAGATTGAGGGCAGAAGGAGAAGGAAGCAACAGAGAATGAGGTGGTTGAATGGCATCCTCAACACAACGGACTTGAGTTTGAGCAAATTTGAGGAGATGGTGAAGGACAGGGAAGCCTGGCATGCTGTAGTCTATGGGGTCGCAAAGAGTGTGATATGACTCAGCAACTGAACAACAGCAACAATATTTCTGAGTATGTAGTTCAAACTCTTGTAATAAAAGTTTTACTTTTTACTTTTGTCTGTAGTAATATTTCCTCTTACCCTTTGTAGCTCAGAGATCACCTAACGTACATCTCAAACATAATAGACTTACTTCTGAAGGCAAACACAAAAGAATGTGTAACTGCAACCTTTTTTTGGTGGTGGGAAGTTGGAAATAATTAGAGTTAGTTAGGACCTCTGTTTTAGGAAGATAAAGGATAAAGCTATTACAGAAGAGGTTCCAAAATAAAGTGAATCAAACAAATTAAAAGATTATTTTTTTCTGAAGCTCAATAGTATTGGATGGTCCAGAGTGAAAAACCCAAGTTCCTTGCCTACTGTTGCTTTGTTATCTCCTAGGGATTTATTCCGGAGAACGCAATGGCAACCCACTCCAGTACTCTTGCCTGGAAAATCCCATGGACAGAGGAGCCTGGTGGGCTGCTACCCCAAGGGGTCGCAAAGAGTCAGACACGACTGAGCGACTTCACTTTCACTTTTCACTTTCATTCATTGGAGAAGGAAATGGCAACCCACTCCAGTATTCTTGCCTGGAGAATCCCAGGGACGGGGGAGCTGGTGGGCTGCCGTCTCTGGGGTCGCACAGAGTCGGACATGACTGAAGCGATGCAGCAGCAGCAGCAGCAGGAATTTATTCAATCAACCATCATTCAGTCCTTATCTGTGGCAAACACTGATAATTGCTCTTCGATACCTATCCTTTTCTACCTTTGAACAAGTTCATGTTTTAAATATTTGACTGTTCATGTAATATAGAGATTACATTTTTTTCCATTTATTTTATTTTATTTTTTAACTTTACAATATTGTATTGGTTTTGCCATATATCAACATGATCTGCCACAGGTATACACGTGTTCCCCATCCTGAACCCTCCTCCCTCCTCCCTCCCTGTATCATCCCTCTGGGTCGTCCCAGTGCACCAGCCCCAAGCATCCAGTATCGTGCATCGAACCTGGTCTGGCGACTCGTTTCATATATGATATTATATATGTTTCAATGCCATTCTCCCAAATCATCCCACCCTCTCCCTCTCCCAAAGAGTCCAAAAGACTGTTCTATACATCAGTGTCTCTTTTGCTGTCTCATACCCCATGAACAGTATGAAAAGGCAAAATGATAGGATACTGAAAGAGAACCTCACCAGATCAGTAGGTGCCCAATATGCTACTGGAGATCAGTGGAGAAATAACTCCAGAAAGAATGAAGGGATGGAGCCAAAGCAAAAAGAATGCCCAGCTGTGGATGTGACTGGTGATAGAAGCAAGGTCCAATGCTGTAAAGAGCAATATTGCATAGGAACCTGGAATGTCAGGTCCATGAATCAAGGCAAATTGGAAGTGGTCAAACAAGAGATGGCAAGAGTGAATGTCGACATTCTAGGAATCAGCGAACCGAAATGGACTGGAATGGGTGAATTTATATCAAATGACCATTATATCTACTACTGCGGGCAGGAATCCCTCAGAAGAAATGGAGTGGCCATCATGGTCAACAAAAGAGTCTGAAATGCAGTACTTGGATGCAATCTCAAAAACAACAGAATGATCTCTGTTCGTTTCCGAGGCAAACCATTCAATATCACAGTAATCCAAGTCTATGCCCCAACCAGTAATGCTGAAGAAGCTGAAGTTGAACGGTTCTATGAAGACCTATAAGACCTTTTAGAACTAACACTCAAAAAAGATGTCCTTTTCATTATAGGGGACTGGAATGCAAAAGTAGGAAGTCAAGAAACACCTGAAGTAACAGGCAAATTTGACCTTGGAATACAGAATAAAGCAGGCCAAAGACTAATAGAGTTTTGCCAAGAAAATGCACTGGTCATAACAAACACCCTCTTCCAACAACACAAGAGAAGACTCTATACATGGACATCACCAGATGGTCAACACCGAAATCAGACTGATTATATTCTTTTCAGCCAAAGATGGAGAAGCTCTATATAGTCAGCAAAAACAAGACCAGGAGCTGACTGTGGCTCAGACCATGAACTCCTTATTGCCAAATTCAGACTTAAATTGAAGAAAGTAGGGAAAACCACTAGACCATTCAGGTATAACCTAAATCAAATCCCTTATGATTATACAGTGGAAGTGAGACATAGATTTAGGGGCCTAGATCTGATAGATAGAGTGCCTGATGAACTATGGAATGAGGTTCGTGACATTGTACAGGAGATGGGGATCAAGACCATCCCCATGGAAAAGAAATGCAAAAAAGCAAAATGGCTGTCTGGGGAGGCCTTACAAATAGCTGTGAAAAGAAGAGAAGCGAAAAGCAAAGGAGAAAAGGAAAGATATAAACATCTGAATGCAGAGTTCCAAAGAATAGCAAGAAGAGATAAGAAAGCCTTCTTCAGCGATCAGTGCAAAGAAATAGAGGAAAACAACAGAATGGGAAAGACTAGGGATCTCTTCAAGAAAATCAGAGATACCAAAGGAACATTTCATGCAAAGATGGGCTTGATAAAGGACAGAAATGGTATGGACCTAACAGAAGCAGAAGATATTAAGAAGAGACGGCAAGAATACACAGAAGAATTGTACAAAAAAAATCTTCATGACCCAGATAATCACGATGGTGTGATCACTGACCTAGAGCCAGACATCCTGGAATGTGAAGTTAAGTGGGCCTTAGAAAGCATCACTACGAACAAAGCTAGAGGAGGTGATGGAATTCCAGTTGAGCTATTCCAAATGCTGAAACATGATGCTGTGAAAGTGCTGCACTCAATATGCAAGCAAATCTGGAAAACTCAGCAGTGGCCACAGGACTGGAAAAGGTCAGTTTTCATTCCAATCCCAAAGAAAGGCAATGCCAAAGAATGCTCAGACTACCGCACAATTGCATTCATTTCACATGCTAGTAAAGTAATGCTCAAAATTCTCCAAGCCAGGCTTCAGCAATACATGAACCATGAACTTCCAGATGTTCAAGCTGGTTTTCAAAAAGGCAGAGGAACCAGAGACCAAATTGCCAACATCTGTTGGATCATGGAAAAAGCAAGAGAGTTCCAGAAAAGCATCTATTTCTGCTTTATTGACTATGCCAAAGCCTTTGCCTGTGTGGATCCCAATAAACTGTGGAAAATTCTGAAAGAGATGGGAATACCAGACCACCTGATCTGCCTCTTGAGAAATTTGTATGCAAGTCAGGAAGCAACAGTTAGAACTGGACATGGAACAACAGACTGGTTCCAAATAGGAAAAGGAGTTCGTCAAGACTGTATATTGTCACCCTGTTTATTTAACTTATATGCAGAGTACATCATGAGAAACGCTGGACTGGAAGAAACACAAACTGGAATCAAGATTGTCGGGAGAAATATCAATAACCTCAGATATGCAGATGACACCACCCTTATGGCAGAAAGTGAAGAGGAACTAAAAAGCCTCTTGATGAAAGTGAAAGAAGAGAGTGAAAAAGTTGGGTTAAAGCTCAACATTCAGAAAACGAAGATCATGGCATCTGGTCCCATCACTTCATGGGAAATAGATGGGGAAACAGTAGAAACAGTGGCTGACTTTATTTTTCTGGGCTCCAAGATCATTGCAGATGGTGACTGCAGCCATGAAGTTAAAAGACCCTTACTCCTTGGAAGGAAAGTTATGACCAACCTAGATAGCATATTGAAAAGCAGAGACATTACTTTGTCAACAAAGGTCCATCTAGTCAAGGCTATGGTTTTTCCTGTGGTCATGTATGGATGTGAGAGTTGGACTGTGAAGAAGGCTGAGCGCCGAAGAATTGATGCTTTTGAACTGTGGTGTTGGAGAAGACTCTTGAGAGTCCCTTGGCCTGCAAGGAGATCCAACCAGTCCATTCTGAAGGAGATCAGCCCTGGGATTTCTTTGGAAGGAATGATGCTAAAGCTGAAACTCCAGTACTTTGGCCACCTCATGCGAAGAGTTGACTCATTGGAAAAGACTCTGATGCTGGGAGGGATTGGGGGCAAGAAGAGAAGGGGACGACAGAGGATGAGATGGCCTAGATGGCATCACTGACTTGATGGACGTGAGTCTGAGTGAACTCCGGGAGTTGATGATGGACAGGGAGGCCTGGCGTGCTGCAAGTCATGGGGTCGCAAAGAGTCGGACACGACTGAGGGACTGATCTGATCTGATCTGATCTGATACAGGGTTATTGTTGCTACAAAGCCACAGTCATCAAGACAGTATGGTACTGGCACAAAGACAGAAATATAGATCAATGGAACAAAATAGAAAGCCCAGAGATAAATCCACGCACCTATGGACACCTTATCTTTGACAAAGGAGGCAAGAATATACAATGGATTAAAGACAATCTCTTTAACAAGTGGTGCTGGGAAAACTGGTCAACCACTTGTAAAAGAATGAAACTAGAACACTTCTAACACCATACACAAAAATAAACTCAAAACAGATTAAAGATCTAAACATAAGACCAGAAATTTTAAAACTCCTAGAGGAGAACATAGGCAAAACACTCTCCGACATACATCACAGCAGAATCCTCTATGACCCACCTCCCAGAATATTGGAAATAAAAGCAAAAATAAACAAATGGGACCTAATTAAACTTAAAAGCTTCTGCACATCAAAGGAAACTATAAGCAAGGTGAAAAGACAGCCTTCAGAACAGGAGTAAATAATAGCAAATGAAGCAACTGACAAACAACTAATCTCAAAAATATACAAGCAACTCCTACAGCTCAACTCCAGAAAAATAAATGACCCAATCAAAAAATGGGCCAAAGAACTAAATAGACATTTCTCCAAAGAAGACATACTGATGGCTAACAAACACATGAAAAGATGCTCAACATCACTCATTATCAGAGAAATGCAAATCAAAACCACTATGAGGTACCATTTCACGCCGGTCAGAACAGCTGCGATCCAAAAGTCTACAAGCACTAAATGCTGGAGAGGGTGTGGAGAAAAGGGAACCCTCTTACACTGTTGGTGGGAATGCAAACTAGTACAGCCACTATGGAGAACAGTGTGGAGATTCCTTAAGAAACTGGAAATAGAACTGCTGTATGACCCAGCAATCCCACTGCTGGGCATACACACTGAGGAAACCAGAATTGAAAGAGACACGTGTACCCCAATGTTCATAATAGAGATTACATTTTTCAATCACATGTGATCAAAGTGTCAGTGAGTTGATAATTGTTGAAGCTGGGTGATGGATACAGGATTATTACACTATTCTTTTTACTTCTATATATGCTTAAAATTTTCCATAATAAAAAGGTTCTACCACAGTTAAAATTTTAAGTGTTTTTTTTTTCCTTTTTAACTGAAAGTGAAAGTTACTCAGTCATGTCTGACTCTTTGTAACCCCATGGACTATAGCCTATCAGGCTTTTCGGTCCATGGAATTCTCCATGGCAAGAATACTGGAATGGATAGCCTTTCCCTTCTCCAGACGATCTTCCTGACCCAGGGATCAAACCCCATCTCCCGCATTCTCCTACTGTCTGAGCCACTAAGGAAGCCCTTTTAACTGAAGTTAGATGATATCAAGTGTTGTGTTAATTTCTGCCATACATCAAAAACATTCATCAAAAACATTTACACGTTCTTTTTCCTATTATGGTTTATGACAGGATATTGAAAATAAATTTCCTGTGCTATATAGTAGGACCTTGTTGTTTATTCATTTTACATATACTAGTTTGCATCTACTAACCCAGAACTGTTTTACAGTTTTAACCTACCTGGATTTTTTCAAATTGCAAAAAATTAAAGAATTAATATTGGATAGCATAATAAATTTGCATTTTTGCCTGTTATCATGAAGTTATTTAAACATACTTTTTCATTTTTATTTTTATTTTTTTAATTTAAATTTATTTATTTTAATTGGAGGCTAATTACTTTACAATATTGTATTTGTTTTGCCACACATCAGCATGAATCCACCAGGGGCATACACATGTTTCCCATCCTGAACCCCCCTTCCACCTCCCTCCCCATACCATCCCTCTGGGTCATCCCAGTGCACCAGCCCCGTGCATCCTGTATCATGCAACAAACCTGGACTGGCGATTCGTTTCTTATATGATATTATACATGTTTCAATGCCATTCTAGCAAATCATCCCACCCTCTCCCTCTCCCACAGAGTCCAAAAGACTGTTCTATACATCAGTGTCTCTTTTGCTGTCCTGTATACAGGGTTATCGTTACCATCTTTCTAAATTCCATATATATGCATTAGTATACTGTATTGGTGTTTTTCTTTCTGGCTTACTTCACTCTGTATAATAGGCTCCAGTTTCCTAAAATATCTTTTTTGTATTTTATCTTTTATCATTTTATTTCTATAATCACAAATATTATTTAAAATTGAACAGAAAAAGGAATTCCCTGGTGGTGTAATGGATGGGAATCTGCCTGCCAATGCTGGGGACATGAGTTCAGTCCCTGGTCCAGGAAGATTCTACATGCCACAGTGCAACTAAGCCCACAGGCCACAACTTCTGAGCACATGCTCGTGAGCCCTCAAGCCGCAACAAATGAGCCCCTGTGCCGCAACTATTGAAGCCCATATACCTTAGAGCCAGCAAGCTGCAACTACTGAGCCCATGTGCTGCAACTACTGAGCCGTGTGCTGCAGCTAGGTGCCCGTGTGCACACAGATCCTGTGTTCCACAGCAGGAGACACCACCGCAGTGAGAAGCCCATGCAACACTGCAGTGAGTAGTAGCCCCCACTCTTCACAGCTAGAGAAAGCACACATGAGCAATGAGGACCCAGTGCAGTCAAAAGTAACAAATGAATACATACCTATTTCTAAAAAAATTAACAAAAAGATAAGAAAAAGAAGGAAGGAGGGGAAAGAGAAAGGAATAACAAGATTTAAAACTAAGAAACCGTAGTTTTAAGATTTCTAAATCTTAAAAGAGAGACTCTGTTTATAGAGTCTCTTATAGAAAAGCCTCTATCTTCATCTTGAGAAACTCTTAGCCACCCAAGGGTACCTCTTGCAACCCACTGAAACAAGAGTAGAAACAAACTCATTCAGATCAGAGCAGGTCTCCTGCTTAAGGGCCTCTCCAGGGACCGCCAACACTCTCCAAGGTCTAGGGCTGAGATCAGGTCCCTCTGGCCATTGTTATTTTGGAGGCAAAGTCAAGAAATTTTCTCATTGGACAGAAGGACTATAGGGATATTTCCTTGCTCAAAATCTCCACCTCTGCATCTTCTAAAGGAAAGACAAAGTTGTTGGTAGTCCATGAAGCCCTAGCCATATCTGTGGCTTTTGCTCCAGTGTTAGAAAGAATCCCAAATATCCACCACTGAGAGTGTCTCTTGTTGTAGGGAACCCATGTGAAGACAAATATTCTTCTCATTCAGCTCCATCTTATCTTAAAACTATCCAATCTGGGAACTCCTGAGTATACAAGCCATAAATAGAGATCGGATTCTCATTTATCCTCCTCCTGAGTTACCCTTCAAGGGGACAGAGGGGAAGACAATATCTTGCTTTGCTCTGCACTAAATCCTCTTGACTGTTCATTTTGCCACATGTTCTAGGTGGTCTTTTATCTCCCCTCTTTTTCTCTTTTACTATCTCTGTGATGCACAGAACGTGGTCCAAATTTGACCTGGCTTCATCCAAATCCTCTAGTACCAACTCAGAGAATAGCACAGTCGTCATGGACCCTCATGTTAAGTGATGAGATTACAGTACAAACAGTGGACATTATAAATTCACAGAATCTTGGAATGGGAAGCCCTTGGAGTCACTGCAGTACACAACCCTTGCCTCCCACTTGACGGCTTCCTCCTGCCTGACTTCCATGAAAACAACTACTCCTGTGCCACTTCTGCTTCTGTTGACACAGAAGGGGAGAAAGTTTCCATTTAGTACCAGAGATACTCAAGGAAGATTGGCTCCCAATCTGTAGAATTTCTAAGCTGGAACAGATTTTAATTTGTCTAGTTTTTCCAGATTTTCTTTTAATGAGAAACTCAAGTGACTGATTCATGAACTCACAGTGACAGAGAACGGCTTTGTGCCATCATCCACTGTCACAGTACCTCTACCAATCACTCAAACCTGCATCATGGACTATGAGCCTTAGGTCAGCCAAAATCTTTATTGCTTACTCACTATGCCAGTGAGTCTTCCTGTGCTTTGAATTCAGTTACTTTGGGAACTGGAGAAGAGCACTTCTCAGTGCTCTGGAGGCTATTTACAACTCCCTTCCTTTCCTTCTCCAGTCTGAATAATCTCTTTTCTCTTCTTCCTTTCTAGGTGTGAGCCTCTCCATCTTCCTTCCCACCATCTCCACCGCAGCCAGTAGATTATTGCTTTGAGCTGGGCAGGACTGATGAGGTCTGACATAGCAAGGTTGCCTCTGCTACACAATCTGATCTGGGTCAGCCCTGAGGCTTTATTCGTAACACCTCATCTCAAGCCATTCTCTGAGACTCATAGCACATTGGAGCATTCTTTTCTGTTCTTGTCCTTCTAAAGAGAAACTCCAGTGCTCCATGGAAGCTGGCAACACAACCACAGTCACTTTCTTTATTCTCCAAGGACTATCCAACAACCCTCAGATCCAGGTAGTACTCTTTGTAATATTCCTGGTGATTTACCTCCTGATCCTCACAGTGAACCTGCTGATGCTGCTGGTGATCAGGACTGACTCCCACCTCCACACCCCTATGTACTTCTTCCTCAGTCACCTCTCCTGCCTGGATGCTTTCTATGCCTCAATCATTGTGCCTAAGCTGCTAAAGAACCTGCTTTCCAAGTGGAAGACTATATGCTTTCTTGACTGTTTCATCCAGATCTTCTTTGTTATATTTCTTGGGGCCACTGAAACTTGCCTCCTTTCAGTCATGGCCTATGACCGGTACCAGGCTGTGTGCCACCCGCTGCTGTATGTGGTGACCATAAATAAGAAGGTGTGTGCTGGCCTTGCGGGAGCCTCCTGGGCCATAGGAATGGGGACTGGCCTGCTTAATACCATCCTCCTGGCTCAGCAGCACTTCTGTGGCCCCAACCTAATCCGCAGTTTTGCCTGCGAGCTTCCTCCAGTGCTCCTGTTGGCCTGTTCTGACCCCTACATTAGTGTGTTCTCCATCCTGACCACCATGGTGGTCCTGGGCCTTGGCACCTTTGTCATATTGGTGAGTTCTTACACCCGTATTATCCTGACAGCCCTGGGAATGAACTCTGCCACAGGTTGGAACAAGATCTTCTCTACCTGCTCATCCCATTTTCTTGTGGTCATCATATTTTATGGTTCTGGAATTTTCAGGTATGTCATTGCTAAAACTTTGCCTACAAATGCAGTGTGTTTTTCACCCTAAGTAAACTTGCCCTGTAGACAGAGCATTGCAAAGTGGCAAGAAAAGAATTATACTGGAATCAATAAGCCTAGGTTCTAGTTCTGGCTCCGCTGTGGACCTAATGCGTGAATTATTTTTTTTTTAATCCATTTTCTTTCTGAGGCCTCAATTGTCTAACTCTGCAAAATAAGTTTATACAAGAAGTAAAGACTTTCTTACTTTCATTAACCTATGATTTCAGAGTCATCAAAAGAAAATAATACAGACTTTTGCTAGACTTTTATTAGTGCTAGACAAAAATAAATAAATTATATCATCCTTGCAACAGATGCCATTTCTCTTTCCTACTGGAAATTGGTGTCTCCACAGCTTATTTCTGCCTTAACTATTTATTAGGTGTTTATTACATAACAGCTGATTTACATAATCAAGCTCAATTTTAGTATACATCACACCACACCAAAAGAGAAATATTATTAATCTCATTTTCTGATAAGAAACTTGATTTTTAGGAGTAACCAAGTACCCTACAAAACTTTCCAGAACAAGCTAGGAATGAAGCCAAAATAAAAACCAAGTCTTACTGACTGGACACCTCAAGCTCTTTTCTACTACGTTTCTCTGAAATATAAACAGCAATACCTGATGAGTCCTTGCTTCCCAGGGAACAGAGTAACTATGGCCTATACTCTCTACTAGTGAACTGGAGATGGATTTACTAAAATTGCTCTAAACTTCTCTCACCTGCTTTTTTTTTTTTTTTTTCTGGACAGAAGTCATAGGGTGTGAAAGGATAAGGAATGGTCTAGGAGAGCTCACCTGAGCCTGTGGGAAAATCTCTTGAGCTCTCTTTGTCTCTGTATCCTCATTTTCCCAAGAGGGTAGGAGATTTCTCCCACCTATTTCACAGATATGTTAGGAGTATGAAATTAAAAGATTAAAAAATGACAGTAAGATGAATATCTTTCTTAATCAAGCACACCAAACCCAAAAAAGAATGTTCCAATAATAATGGAACAACTGCAAAAATTTGTTTTCCAATGCTTCTTTGGGAAATACTCCTTGTGATACTTAACAAAGTACATCCTTTTAATTCTTACTATTTTGGAATCATATCTCATGCTAAATACATTTTTATAGTTCACTTTATTTACAAAGCTTGGCTTCTTTTCTAAGCCAAAGACAAATATGTTTAAAAGGACAAAATTTTATTCCACTAAGCATTGTAAAAATAAAGTGCTGTGATTCTGGGTTAATTCCCCATAAATGTTTGGAAAAAATGACAACATTATTGGACTAGCATATAGTTTTGCATATGCTAGCCCAACAATGGAACTATCACCACAAGATGGGAACATACAGTTGTGCATATGAGAAAAAAAAAGAGAAAAAAAATCCTCATCATCATCATAACTATTAAGAAAAGACACTTTGAAATGTATGAAGTACGAGAGAAATGCATGAAATCATTTTTAGTTCTATTCTAACCCGTAGCACTTCATATACTGCAGAACGTCCTTTTGCCTCGGGGTAGCTCCTATAATGTTTTGCATTAGATAATTCATGTATGGAAGTGTTTGAAGGCAGAAATGACAGACTTCTCACTGATAATACAGTCATTTCTAGATGCTTCTATCGGTGATAGCTGACTCAGCCCTGAGGATGCTCTTTGCAGAATCTAGGATGGAATGGACCCTGGCTGCCAACAGCATTGTGGTCATTGTCCTGAGCTCATTTTTTCCCTTTGTGCAATTCCCTTCAAGGTACATGACTCCAGCTTCTGGCTCAGCCCTGGAGCAAGTGCTATCCATGCAGTACAGTGTGGTGACCCCCCTACTGAACCCCCTTATCTACAGTCTGAAGAACCAGGAGGTGAAGGCAGCTCTTAGGAGGACATTAGCCAGGAAACCTAGTTTTACCTTCTAAGCCAAGCTCTACTGCAGCCTCATAAAAGGAGGAAAAGTCATGAGAAAGGAGAGGAGACAGAAAACCTTCATCTCAAAGCTATCTCAGCATGAAAAACAGAAGCCTTAGTTGCTCTGACCCCAGTGCCCTCCCCTAGTCAAGCAAAATGGAAAAACCTCCACAAATATACAGTGGATTAAAGACAATCTCTTTAACAAGTGGTGCTGGGAAATCTGGTCAACCACTTGTAAAAGAATGAAACTAGAACACTTTCTAACACCATATACAAAAATAAACTCAAAATGGATTAAAGATCTCAACGTAAGACCAGAAACTATAAAACTCCTAGAGGAGAACATAGGCAAAACACTCTCTGACATACATCACAGCAGGATCCTCTATGACCCACCTCCCAGAATATTGGAAATAAAAGCAAAAATAAACAAATGGGACCTAATTAAACTTAAAAGCTTCTGCACATCAAAGGAAACTATTAGCAAGGTGAAAAGACAGCCTTCAGAATGGGAGAAAATAATAGCAAATGAAGCAACCGACAAACAACTAATCTCAAAAATATACAAGCAACTCCTACAGCTCAACTCCAGAAAAATAAATGACCCAATCAAAAAATGGGCCAAAGATCTAAATAGACATTTCTCCAAAGAAGACATACAGATGGCTAACAAACACATGAAAAGATGCTCAACATCACTCCTTATCAGAGAAATGCAAATCAAAACCACTATGAGGTACCATTTCACGCCAGTCAGAATGGCTGCGATCCAAAAGTCTACAAATAATAAATGCTGGAGAGGGTGTGGAGAAAAGGGAACCCTCTTACACTGTTGGTGGGAATGCAAACTAGTACAGCCACTATGGAGAACAGTGTGGAGATTCCTTAAAAAACTGGAAATAGAACTGCCTTATGATCCAGCAATCCCACTGCTTGGCATACACACCGAGGAAACCAGAAGGGAAAGAGACACGTGTACCCCAATGTTCATCGCAGCACTGTTTATAATAGCCAGGACATGGAAGCTACCGAGATGTCCATCAGCAGATGAATGGATAAGAAAGCTGTGGTACATATACACAATGGAGTATTACTCAGCCATTAAAAAGAATACATTTGAATCAGTTCTAATGAGGTGGATGAAACTGGAGCCTATTATACAGAGTGAAGTAAGCCAGAAGGAAAAACATAAATACAGTATACTAACGCATATATATGGAATTTAGAAAGATGGTAATGATAACCCTGTATACGAGACAGCAAAAGAGACACTGATGTATGGAGCAGTCTTATGGACTCTGTGGGAGAGGGAGAGGGTGGGAAGATTTGGGAGAATGGCATTGAAACACGTGAAATGTCATGTATGAAACGAGATGCCAGTCCAGGGTCAGTGCACAATGCTGGATGCTTGGGGCTGGTGCGCTGGGATGGCCCAGGGGGATGGTATGGGGAGGGGGGTGGGAGGAGGGTTCAGGACGGGGAGCACGTGTATACCTGAAATTTTTTTAATTTAAAAAAAAAAATGAAAAAAAAAAAATAAAGTGAAATTGATTTTCAGGAAAAAAAAAAAAAACCAATGGCAGCCATCCACAGAGGACCCAGTCACCACACAAGAAAATCTTCTCAATAAACATATGAAGGATCTTCAAAGAACTAAAAATGAAGCCACCATATATATCAGCAATTCCATTTCTGGGAATACATTCAAAGGAAATGAAACCAATAACTCAGAAAGGTATCTGCACCCCCATGTTCATGACAGCATTATTTACAACACCCAACACATAGAAAGAACCTAGGTTTCCTTAATGGATGAATGGATAAAGAAGGCATAGATAAAGCAATGGAATATTATTCAGCTGTAAAAATTAGGAAACTCTACTATTTGTGATGACACGCATGGACCATGAAGGCATTTTGCTCAGTGAAATGTCAGACAAATAAAGACAAATGCAATATGATCTCACATACATGAGGAATCTAGGGAAAACCAAACTCTTAGGGAAAAAAAGGTCAAACATATGGTTATCAGAGATGGAGGGTAGGAGGAAAGGCAATTGGAGGAAAGTAATTAAAAGGTACAAATTTCCAGTGTAAGGTAAATATTAACTTGTACTATATGATGACTATAGTTAACAGCATTGTATGATATATACAAAATCTGATAAGAAAGTAAATCCCAACTAGTAACATCACAAGGAGAAAAGTTTTTTTTTTTCTTTTCTTCTTGCTTTTCTTTATCTTATACCTTTATGAGATGATGGAATATTTTGAGGAATAGAGAAGAGTTTTATATGAGCCAAACTGAGGACTATAGCCCAGAAGACAGCCTCTCAGATAACTCTGAGAAACTGCTCCACTGAAGCATGATTTTTAGCATAGTCATATATCTTATCAGAACACAGAACACACATCAAACATTACCTGGGTATATTCCTTCAAGCTTCCAAAAGAGACAGGATAAGTAGATATAGAATGAGACAGCAGGACCCTGGTGTCTAGGAAAGGAACCTTTCTTCAAGGGAGTTAAACACAGATGTCATATCTTTATCTTCAAAACAGATATTCTTTACCTTAATGATTGAAGCAGACCTACTGTGTGTGTTTGACAGGCTCTTCAGGTTCACACAAACTCCAGGCTGAACCATATATAAGCCAAAATGACTTCCCCAAAACTCAATGTGTGAAATTTTCTCAACCATAGCTAACTTTCAAGATTTTCCTGATTAGAAATTTTTAGATGATGGATATTAACTGAACCTATTGCAATACACATTTATATGTGTGTGTATGTGTGTGTGTGTGTGTATTTATATTCTCATGCTGTGCACCTTAAACTTACATATTAATATAGGTCAATCAGCTCTCCTTAAACTGGGGGAAAAACAGTAAAGAAAATCTTCACAGCTCCAACAGCCATTTCCACTATCTTTCTCCTCTCATTTCTTACCGTTTCAACCCCTCCTCTTTTGCCTCTCCTTCAATCTTTTACTTTTGTTTATGCACAAAGCAGAAATCCAACCATTAGCAAATTTCCCACTTCATTCTGGGAGAGTCTTATCTTAGTACTGAGACCCAGCTCCTCCTTTGTTCCCATACAGAAAACTGCCTGGCAAAATCTATAGCTCCAGAGTAACCTGGAAAGAAATGAAATAAAAATAAGCATGTTTCATTGAAACATGTAAAATATCATGTAAGAAACGAGTTGCCAGTCCAGGTTCGATGCACGATACTGGATGCTTGGGGCTAGTGCACTGGGATGACCCAGAGGGATGGTATGGGGAGGGAGGAGGGAGGAGGGAGGAGGGTTCAGGATGGGGAACACATGTATACCGGTGGCGGATTCATTTTGATATTTGGCAAAACTAATACAATTATGTAAAGTTTAAAAATAAAATAAAATTTAAAAAAAAAAGAAAGAAAAGCTAAAAAAAAAAAAAAAGTAACCAAGTAATTATCTTAAACAAGTGAATGAATCAATGGCTAGCCACTCATTGTCACCTTCAGAAGAAAACAGTGCTAATCATGAGGTCAGGGAGGAGGTTAAAAAAGGAGTGGTAAGGGATGAGAGGCAAACAACATAGGCTGAAATATTCTGAAAGGGCTTTTTAAAAGAATTGATTATAGTGTAGTTGATTTACAATGTTGCGTTGGTTTTCGATATACAGCCAAGTGGCAAACAAAACCAGTTATACATATACCCACTGTTTTCTTTTTAGAAGTGAAATAATTTTGTATCTAGAAGCCCCAGTTAGTGCTTAGTAAACTCAGAAAGGTGGTAAATTGTAAAAATAAAATACCTATAAATCAAAAAAAAAAAAATAAGCATGTTTCCAACTGTATTATTCTTAACTAGTAATACCTAAGGTAGAACATAGCAAATAATAAATCCTGAATAACTATTTGTTTATTAAGAGGTGCATGAGAAATGAATGATCAGTCTGTCTCAGGAGTCCCCCTTTCCCTTGCATGATCCTAGGAAAGAAGAGGGAATATTTTCCTCTAAAATGTGAGTCTTGAGAGTAAAACCCTATCTAACGGATTCTGTATCCTCAGTGTCTCAAATCAGATCAGTCACTCAGTCGTGTTCAACTCTTTGCGACCCCATGAATCGTAGCACACCAGGCCTCCCTGTCCATCACCAACTCCCGGAGTTCACTCAGACTCATGTCCATCGAGTCTAGTAGTTCCTATTACTTATTGGCTCTCAATTAGAATACAAAAAAAAAATGAATGAGAGAGAAGGGAGTGAGAGAAGGAACATATGAAAAGAAACATTTAATTTAGTCCAATAAAATTCCTGCCTTCGTAACAATATAGATGTCAGAGGAAAGTAGCATGGAGGAGAGATCAGGATAGAAAAAGAGAAAAACAATCTTTATTTTGGGACACCACCCAAGGTCATCTTCACAAGAGGTTGCTGAAGCACGTGCACTCTGACCCCCTGTCCTAAGTCTCTCTGTCACCCACCCGAGTCCAGACAACTTCAGATCCCTAATGCCTTCAAGAACTGTTCCAAGCCTAGAGGAAGGAGAAGTCGGAGAAAGCAAAACAAATGCCCAGCTGCCACCTCATCTCCCATTCAGCTCCAAGAAAGTTCTCAGAGAGACAATAGCAGACCACTTCCATGCCAGCTCCCTGACTTCTATCTGTTCTCGATCCTTTGACCCTCAGGCTGAGATCCTTTCCTCAATTGTCAGTTTTCTTCAGCAAAGCCATCTGAAAATCAAGTCCTCATATGTGGCATACTCCAGGCGAAATTTCCAAAATGAGGATATTTCTCTGGAGATGAAGGCCAGGGCTGAGGAGCTAGCAAAACAGTCCCAGGTTCAGTAGCATTTCTGCTTTGCACACTTGGTGGAGCTGGTGCTTTACATTTTCCAGAGCATATGCCTTCCTGAGGGCGTAACTGAAGCAAAATAATAAGCAGATTGTGAGATCAGTAGGAGGAATGGCCATTCAATCCTGCCTACCCACACACAACACACAGGCTACTGCTGCTGCTGCTGCTAAGTCGCTTCAGTCGTGTCCGACTCTGTGCGACCCCAGAGACGGCAGCCCACCAGGCTCCGCCATCCCTCGGATTCTCCAGGCAAGAACACTGGAGTGGGTTGCCATTTCCTTCTCCAATGCACAAAAGTGAAAAGTGAAAGTGAAGTCGCTCAGTCGTGTCCAACTGTTAGCCACCCCATGGACTGCAGCCCACCAGGCTCCTCCGTCCATGGGATTTTCCAGGCAAGAGTACTGGAGTGGGGTGCCATTGCCTTCTCTGAATTATTCCTAAAACCCTATAGATTGAGGAAGACTATTATCTCATAAATAAGGAAGAAAATACATGCAATATCCCTGGGAAATGTGTCACATTGTGTTAAAATTCAGATTAAAATCATATTATGAAAGCCAAGTTATTTCCTGAGAGTTTGGTTGCATTAAGTATAGGAATGGGCTGTCTTGTCCACCACTTGCCAGGGCCTATACGTCCTTTAACAGGCTATGGAGGCTTCATTTGGGAGCTGCTGGTCCCTGAGACAAGAGAAATATGGTCTGAATGCCGAAAGTACTCACAGGTATAGAGTGTACGAAGAGAGAATTAGAAGATAAATAACTTGGCTAAGACAGAAATTGTGTATCTTGAATGGAATTTTGGCAAGCTGAATTGTCAAAGCAGGATGAGATCTCAGAAAAATCACTGGACCAAAGCTTTCATTTAATGATGAAAAAATTGAGCCACAGAGACAGAGATGACTTGTCCAGATTTGGACCATCAGTGTGAAGCAGAAACAGACTTTAGGACTTGATCTCCTAATATCCTTCTTTCACATGCCTCATGATCAAATGACAATAAGGTTCTGCAAACCTACCGTGTAAAGGCCAGTAAAGCAGCAAGAAAGAGTAATGGAGTGCAGGGTCCCAACCACAGGCCCCAAGTGTTCAAATTTTTCAATTGCTGAGTTGCTGTCATATATATATATATTTTTTTTTAATAAGTTAATTTTTCTGGCAGTATAGCTGCTTTCCTATAGCTCAAACAGTAAAGAATCTGCCTGCAAGGCAGGAGACCAAGGTTCAATCCTTGGGTTGGGAAGTTCCTCTGGAGAAGGGAATGCAATCCATTCCACTATTCTTGCCTGGAGAATTCCATGGACAGAGAAGCCTGGTGGGCTACAGTCCATGGGGTCGCAACGAGTCAGACCCGACTGAGTGACTAACACACACACATAGCTGCTTTACAAGGCTGTTAAAGCTTTACAAAGCTTCTGCTGCACAGCAAAATGAATCAGCCATGTGTATATTTCTTCCCTTTTAGATTTCCCTCCCATCTAGGATACCACTTTAGGTGCATCAAGAGGAGTTCTCTGTGTTATACAGTATGTTCCCATCAGTTGTCTATTTTATACACAGTATCAGTAGTGTGTATGTGTCAATCCCAATCCCCCAATTACTCCCACACTTTCCCCCTAGGTATCCATACATTTGTTCTGTACATTGTGTCTCTATTTCTGCTTTGCAAATAAGGTCATCTATACTGTTGCTGAGCACCAAAGAATGCTGCTTTTGAACTGTGGTGTTGGAGAAGATTCTTGAAAGTCCCTTGGACTGCAAGGAGATCCAACCAGTCAATCCTAAAGGAAATCAGTCCTGAACATTCATTGGAAGGACTGATGCTGAAACTGAAACTCCAATACTTTGACCACCTGATGCAAAGAACTAACTCATTGGAAGAGAACCTGATGCTGGGAAAGATTGAAGTTGGGAGGAGAAGGAGATGATAGAGGATGAGATGGTTGGATGGCATCACCAATGCGATGGACATGAGTTTGAGTAAGCTCTGGGAGTTAGTATGGACAGGGAGGCCTGGTGTTCTGCAGTCCATAGGGTCGCAAAGAGTCAGACACGACCAAGCATCTGAACTGAACTGACACCATTTTTCTAGATTACACATATATGCATTAATATATGATATTTGTTTTTCTCTTTCTGACTTACTTCAGTCTGGACTAACTAGGTCCATCCATGTCCCTACAAAAGAACAAATTTTGTTCCTTTTTATGGCTGAGTAATAATCCATTGTATAATCTCCAAAATATAAAAGCAGCCCATGCAGTTCAAAATCGAAAAAAATAAATCAAAAAATGGGCAGAAGACATAGATACACATTTCTCCAAAACAGACATACAGATGGCCAACAAGTGCAAGAAAAGATGCTCAACCTCACTAATTATTAGAAAAATGCAAATCAAAACTGCAATGTGGTATCACCTCACACCGGTCATAATGGAAATCATCTAAAAATCTACAATCAATAAAGCTAGTGAGGGTGTGGAGAAAAGGGAAACTTTACAGTGTTAGTGGGAATGTAAACTGCTATAACCATTATGGAAAAATATCTGGAGGTTCCTTAAAAAGCTAAAAATAAGACTTCCCTGGTGATCCAGTGGTTGCACGTGCCAATAGGGAACACAGGTTGGATCTTTGGTCTGTGAAGATTACAGGTGCCGCAGGGCAACTCAGCCCATGTGCCAAAACTACTGAAGCCCACGTGCCCTAGAGCCTGTGCTCTGCAACAAAGAAGCCATCACAATGAGAAGCCCACACACTGAAACTAAAGAGTAATCCCCACTCGCCACAGCTAGAGAAAGCTCATGTGCAGCAGTGAAGACCCAGCACAGGCAAAACAATAAATAATTTTTTAACAATACTCTACTCTCTGAGAGGGCTTCCCAGGTGGTGCTAGTGGTAACAAACCCGGCTGCCACTGCAGGAGATATAAGAGACATGGGTTTGATCCATGGGTCAGGAAGATCCCCTGGAGAAGGATATGACAACCCACTCCAGTATTCTTGCCTGGAGAATCCCATGGACAGAGGAGCCTGATGGGCTACAGTCCAACCAAGACCAGAAAAGGCAGTGTGAATTATTAGATGTAAGTGGGTAGGAGACGTTCTCCTGATTTTCCTTGATCTTAGAATGCACGGGAAAGGAGGGACCCTACAGTCCATGGGGTCGCAAAGAGTCAGACACAGCTGAAGTGACTTAGCACACACACACTATCTGAGATTGTTTTCTTCAAATGAGTCATGGGTTACTGGGAGAGAAATGGAAGCCTGGCCAACCAGATCAGCATGAAATGGCTCACACAAACTATCCTCACATTTCATAGAGTGAAGTACAGATTTCTGGTATTCAGTGTTTTAGTGATGTTGATGAATTATTGATAACCTTTGCTTCACATACTTTTCTCTCAGACTGAGGTAGCCATATTTAGTTATCTATACCAACATTTCTTATTGTTTCCAAATATCCACATGACTGCCTTTTAGAGAGTTTGATCTGGACATAAGATGCCATCTCTACATTGATTCAGTGGTATTAATGCTAAAAGAGTCATTTAAAATAAATAAATAAATTGTTTAAAAAACTAAAAATAGAACTACCATCTGACCCAACAATCCCACTATGGGGCACTACCCAGAGGAAACCATAATTCAAAACTACACATGCACCCAAATGTTTACTGCAGCAGCATGGAAGCAACCAAAATATCCATCAACAGAGGAGTGGATAAAGAAGGTGTGGTTCATCTATTGCTTCTAGAAAGATTTCCTCTCACAGCAATTTCTGAAGGGTGTGTTCTTATCTCAGGGGTAAGGAAATACCTCAACCCCCTTCAAGTCACCCATTTCAGATTCTTGGAGCCTCTGCACTTCCTGTCCTTTTCCCACTCCACATCTCTACCTGTGACAATCCCACCAACATTTCAGAACAAGCTTAAATTCATTCCTGTGCCATCAGGGGCATTGAGCAAGGATCAAAAGTCAGAGCACAACAAACACATGAAAAGATGCTCAACATCACTCATTATCAGAGAAATGCAAATCAAAACCACTATGAGGTACCATTTCACGCCAGTCAGAATGGCTGCGATCCAAAAGTCTACAAATAATAAATGCTGGAGAGGATGTGGAGAAAAGGGAACCCTCTTACACTGTTGGTGGGAATGCAAACTAGTACAGCCACTATGGAGAACAGTGTGGAGATTCCTTAAAAAACTGGAAATAGAACTGCCTTATGATCCAGCAATCCCACTGCTGGGCACACACACTGAGGAAACCAGAAGGGAAAGAGACACATGTACCCCAACGTTCATCGCAGCACTGTTTATAATAGCCAGGACATGGAAGCAACCTAGAGGTCCATCAGCAGATGAATGGATAAGAAAGCTATGGTACATATACACAATGGAGTATTACTCAGCCATAAAAAGAATACATTTGAATCAGCTCTAATGAGGTGGATGAAACTGGAGCCTATTATACAGAGTGAAGTAAGCCAGAAGGAAAAACACCAATACAGTATACTAACACATATATATGGAATTTAGAAAGATGGTAACAATAACCCTGTATACGAGACAGCAAAAGAGACACTGATGTATAGAACAGTCTTATGGACTCTGTGGGAGAGGGAGAGGGTGGGAAGATTTGGGAGAATGGCATTGAGACATGTAAAATATCATGTATGAAACAAGATGCCAGTCCAGGTTCGATGCACGATACTGGATGCCTGGGGCTAGTGCACTGGGACGACCCAGAGGGATGGTATGGGGAGCGAGGAGGGAGGAGGGTTCAGGATGGGGAACACATGTATACCTGTGGCGGATTCATTTTGATATTTGGCAAAACTAATACAATTATGTAAAGTTTTAAAAATAAAATAAAATTTAAAAAAAAAAAAGAAAGGGAAAAAAAAAAAAAGTCAGAGCACCAGTAACATATCCCTGGAGCATAGTCCCTGCATGTCCAATGGTGTCACTACAGGGCCCAGGGCTCAGACACAAATTAGCTTCAAGAAAGTACAAAGAAGCAAAATAAGGTAGCCATAGGGAAGAGGAGTTCCAGGAATAGAAAGAGGCAGAAGCAGCAAAGACAGCAGGTGTTCACAGCTTCTCATAGAGCTGCTGATCCAGCTTCTCAGAACACAATGCTTTATGGGCCAACCTGATCAAAAAGGAGACAAGGCAAGTTGACTGACAGGATCTTAGCTCGACTTCCATCTACCTTTGTCCCCAGGAAAGCTGAGGTGGAAGAGTGAGGGTGAAAATTAAAACCAAAAAGATTTTCCTGGCCAGCTGGCAAGAGACACTGAGCCACCTCCATTTTTTTTTTAAACTCCAAGAAGATAGTAGGGCCGTGGTACAAAGAGCTTGCCTTAGGGTTTAGGTCTAAGCAAGTCAAATTAAATGTGCAAGACCCGCTGAAGGAAACCCTGGGTTTCAGCCCTCTATTAGGGAATCCTTGTTAGGAAAATTGTGAAACAGAAGTGAAGTAAGTAAGGCTTGAAAATTGGAAACCTGAGTCTGCTTGATGATTTTTGTTTAGAAGACTACTTTCTAGCTTAAAATACCAGGAGATAAAGAAAAAGGGCTATGGTAGTAGAACTAAAGAGCTCAGAAGAAGGAGAGGAGGGTAAAGTAGAAAATAGAATGGGGACTCTCCAGTAGTTAATTCCTACTTTATCCAGAATCTTCTTGACACATATAATGTCATCAGTAAGGTCATCATCCAGGAACTCTGGCAGAAGTTACAGGGGGCGGGGGGATCAGGGGGAGGTGGGATGAGAGAGCTAAGTATTACCCAGAAAGGTAATGAGTGTCTCTGTTCCCTGGTCCTTCTCGGAACTAGAGATTTGTGCTTGTTGTCTTTCTATATGAGAAATCCGATACAATAATGCCTCCCCCTAGGTAAGGACTCCCTTTGCTTTTCTCAGGCATCACCAGAGGAATTACCAACTTCATCAACTGAATTACTCTGAAAATGCCAGAGTATTAGACTTCAAGATCCCCAAAGAGCTCAGAATATCTACCCGTGAACTTCAATAAGCTATCTGTGAATTTAGTGATGATGAAAATTTCTAACAGCCTCTTGCTCCATATTATCAAGTCCCACAGTTGATGCAGAATCCAAGACAATGAAGTAAGAGGTGTGCTTGACACCAAAAAAGAAGACTGTCATAGGAGTAGGCAATCTCAAAAAGAAAATCAAACCCGGAGGCTCACACTTCCCATTTGTACATGTTAGTACAAAGCAACAGCAAATAAAACACTATGAAACTATGAGGCATAAAGACATACACGATACTGGATGCTTGGGGTTGGTGCACTGGGATGACCCAGAGGGATGCTATGGGGAGGGAGGAGGGAGGAGGGTTCAGGATGCGGAACACATGTATACCTGTGGCGGATTCATTTCAATATATGGCAAAACCAATACAATATTGTAAAGTTAAAAAATAAAATTAAAAAAAAAAAAGAAAAGTGAAAGAAAAAATAAATAAATAAATAAATAAAGACATACATACAGATAAATGAAATGGATTGGAGACCCCAGAAATGAACCCACCCATCTATGGTGAACTCATTTTACACAATAGTTAACAATATTAAATTGCAGGAAAATGGTGTTTTTAACAAATGGTGCTGGGCAATTTGCTATGCACACTAAACTGGACTCTTTCCTCCTACCATATACAAAAAGTAACTCAAAATACATAAAAAGCTTGAATGTTAAGAAGTAAAATTACAACCAACACACCATATCCACAGGTTCCATATCCATGGACTCAACCAACTCCAGATTGAAAATATTAGGAGAAAGAAATTACAATGTTTCAAAAAGTAAAACTAGAATTTGCCATATAACTGCAAATATTTACATAGTATTTACATTGTAATTACAATCTTTATATAGCATGTACATTATATTAGCTGACATAGTAATCTAGAAATTATTTAAAGCAAATAGGAAGATGTGCCTGTGTTATATGGAAACACTATGCCATTTTACATAAGAGACTTCAGCACACATGGCTTTTGATGTGCCTGGATTTGAACCAATGCTCCACAGATACCAAAGGATGACTGTATAAACGCTCCAATGAAACATTGGGATAAATCTTGAATTTAGTGGTGATTTCTTAGATCTGAGAGCAAAACACAAGCAATGAAAGAAAAAATAGATAAAATGGACTTCCTCAAAATTAAAAACCTTTTTGCATCAAAAGTTACAAATCAGAAAGTGAAAATATAGCCCACAGTATTTAAGAAAATATTTGCACATTATTTATCTGATGTATCATTATCCAGAGTATATCAAGAACTTTTGCAATTTGTCAACATAAAGACAAACAAGTCAAGTTTAAAAATGAATAAATGATTTCAGTAGGCCATTCTCCACACAAGACATACAAATAGTCAACAAGTAGATGAAAACATGTCAAACAACATTAGTCATGATGGAAATGCAAATTAAAACAGCAATGCAACAATTCCTTCACATACTCTAAAATGGTTAAAATCAAGAAATCTAAAAATAACATAGATTGGCAACAGTGTGCAGAAATTGGAACCTTTAAACATTATTTGAAAAAATGGAAAAGATGTAACCTAGGTTAAGACTATAAATATGCAATTAACATACGGTTCAACAACTCCACTCCTAGATATATACCCCCAAAGAAATGATAACAGATGTACAGATATATTGATAACCGCACTGTTCACAATAGCCAATAGGTAGAAACAAGGCAAATGTCCATCAGTGGATAAATGGATAAACAAAATGGAATACCTCCATAAACAGCTGCATTATTGACCATAGAAGGAATAAAGTAAGATGATCCGGCCACTGTGGAAAATAGTATGGCCGTTCTTGAAAAACTTAAACCTAGAATTAAAGTATGATCAATCAATTCCACATCAGGATATATACTCAAAGGACTGAAAGCAGGGACTAGAAAAGATACAGGTACACTTATATTCATAGCAGCATTAACCACAGGAGCAAATGGATAAACTAAATGTGGCATATACACAAAGTAATATAATTCAGCCTTAAAAACAGAAGCAACCATAAATAGGTGCTGGATTTTGTCCAAAGAGTTTTCTGCAATTATTGAGATTATAATATGATTTTTATCTCTCAGTTTGTTAATATGGTATATCACATTGATTAATTTGCATATATTGAAGAATCCTTGCATCCCTGCCATAAATCCCACTTGATTATGGTATATGATCCTTTTAATGTGTTGATGGATTCAGTTTATTAGTGTCTTGTTAAGGATTTTTGCATCTGTGTTCATCAGTGATTGTTGTGTTCAGTTGCTCAGTCATGTCCGACTCTTTGTGACCCATGAACAGCAGCACGCCTGTCTTTCAGTATCTCCCAGAGTTTGCTCAAATTCATGTCATTGAGTCAGTGGTATCATCCAACCACCTCGTCCTCTGTTTCCCCCTTCTCCTCCTGCTTTCAATCTTTCTCAGCATCAGGGTCTTTTCCAATGAGTTGGCTCTTCCCATCAGGTGGCCAAAGGATCGGAGTTTCAGCTTCAGCATCAGTCCTTCCAATGAATATTCAGGACTGATTTCCTTTAGGATGGACTGGTTGGATCTCCTTGCAGTCCAAGGGACTCTCAAGAGTCTTCTCCAGCACCACAGTTCAAAAGCATCAGTTCATTGGCCCTCAACATTCCTTATGGTCCAAATCTCAGATCTGTACATAACTACTCGAAAAACCATAGCTTTGGCTAGACAGACCTTTGTTGGCAAAGTGATGTGTCTGCTTTTTAATACGCTATTTAGGTTTGTCATAGTTTTTTTCCAAGGAACAAGCGTCTTTTAATTTCATGGCTTCAGTCACCATCCATAGTGATTTTGGAGCCCAAGAAAATGAAGTCTGTCACTGTTTCCATTGTTTCCCCATCTATTTGCCATGAAGTGATGGGACTGGATGCCATGATCTTTGTTTTCTGAACGTTGAGTTTTAAGCTGGCTTTTTCATTCTCCTCTATCACTTTCATCAAGAAGCTCTTTAGTTCCTCTTTGCTTTCTGCCATTAGGGTGGTGTCATCTGCATATCTGAGGTTCTTGATACTTCTCCCAGCAGTCTTGATTCCAGTTTCTGCTTCATCCAGCCCAGCATTTAGCATGATGTACTCTGCATATAAGTTAAATAAGCAGGGCGACAATATACAGCCTTGGCATACTCCTTTCCCATTTTGAACCAGTCCTTCGTTCCATATCCAGTTCATCAGTGATATGGGCATGTAATTCTTTTTTTGTGGTATCTTTGTCTGGTGTTGATATCAGGGTGATGGCGGCCTTGTAGAATGAGTTTGGGAGTGTTACTCTCTCTTTAATTTAATGAAAGAGTTTAAGAAGGATAAGTGTTAGCTTTTCTATAAACTTTTGATAGAATTCACCTATGAAAGCTTCTGACCCTGAGCTTTTGTGTTGGAAGATTTTTTTCATAGTTTCCATTTCAGTGCTTTTGATTGGTCTGCTCATATTTTCTATTTCTTCCTGGTTCATTTCGGAAGGTTGTACTTTTCTAAGAATTTGTCTGTTTCTTTAAGGTTGCCGATTTAATTGGCATGTAGTTGCTGGTAGTATTCTCTTAGGATCTTTTGTATTTCTGCATTGTCTGCTATAACTTCTCCATTTTCATTCCTAATTTTATTGATTTGAGTCCTCTCCCTTTTTTTCTTTATGAGTCTGACTAATGGTTTATCTATTTTGTTTATCTACTCAAAGAACTAGCTTTTACTCTTACTGATCTTTGCTTTCTCTCTTACTGATCTTTGCTTTCTTTTTCTTCATTTCTATTTCATTTATTTCTGCTCTGGTTTTTATGATTTCTTTACTTCTACTAACTGTGGGGGTTTTCATTCTTCTTTTTCTAGATGCAGTAGATGTAAGGTTAGGATGCTTATATGATGTATTTCTCTTTTCTAGAGGTAAGATTGTATTGCTATCAACTTCTCTCTTAGAAGTGTTTTGCTGCATCCCAGAGGTTTTGGGTTGTCATGTTTTTGTTGTCATTTGCTTCTAGGTATTTTTGTTTCTTTTTAAATTTGTTCAGTGACCTCTTGGTTATATAGAAGTGTACAAAATAACTTCAATATCTTTTTCATCTTAAATGTTTCATCATTTTATTTTTATAAGCATAAATATTATTTAAAGTATAACAAAATGAGAACGAATGGAAGGAGGGAGGGAAGAAGGGTAGGAATTCCAAGCTTTGAAATAAGAAACCTTAGAACTCTATTATATTTTTTCTTTAGAAATTATTGGCCACCCAAGGGTACCTCTTAGATGATGCAACTCTCGGAAACAAGACTAATACAGGGAAGAAAGAGCTGGCCCTGGAGAACTCATTCAGATCAGAGCGTGCCTCCTTCCTAAGGGCCTCTCCAGGGACCCTTTAGACATTCTCCAAGGTCTAAAGCTGAGATAAAGTCCCTCTAGCGATTGTTATTCTGGAAGCAGAGTCAGAAGTCATCCCATTGGACAGAAGGACTATAGGAATATTTCCTTGCTCAGAAACCCCACCTCTGCATCTTCTAAGGGAAAGTTGAAGGAACCACATGAAGCCTTACTTATATCTGTGGCTTTGCTCCAGTGTTAAAAAGAATGCCATTCAGGTATCCTCCACGGAGAACATCTCTTGTTAGCCTAAGGAACCCAGGTGAAGAAAAATATCCTTCTCATTCAGCTACATCTTCTAAAACTGTCCAATCTGGGAACTTGTGAGTGTACAAGCCACAAATAGTAACTAGATCCTCATTCATCATCCTCTTGAGTTAGCCTCCAAGGGGAGAGAGGCCATCACTTGGTGTTCCTGTGGTCTGGACTAACCCCTCTCACTGTCCATCTTACCAGGTATTCTAGGGAGTCTTTTTTTCTCTGCTCTTTTTTTTACTGTCACATTACTGTCTCTGTGATGCACAGAAGGTGGTTCAAATTTGACTTAGCTTTATCCAAATCCTCTGGTACCAACTTAGAGAATTCATTGTTTTCATAGATTCTAGTGTTAATTCCTGAGATTACTGTGCAAACAGTGAACATTATAAATTCACAGAAATCCTGGAATGGGAAACTGTTGGAATAACTGATGTGCACAGCCCTCACCTCCAATTTGAGGGCTTCCTCATGCCTGGCTCCCATGAAACCAGACTATGACTCTGCCACTTCTGTATGGGTTGACACAGAAGGGGAGAAATTTCCATTTAGTACCAGAGATATCCAAGGAAGATTGTCTCCAATCTGTTTTGTTTAAATATTTGTTCATATTTATTTATTTATTTGGCTGCACTGAGTCAGTTGTGACACTCAAGATCTTCAATCTTCGTTTTGAGGTATGGGGGATTTTTAGTTGTGCTGTGAGAACACTTAGTTGAGGCAGGTGGGATCTAGTTACCTGACCAAGGTTTGAGCCTTGGCTGCCTGCATTGGGAGTGCAGCATCTCAGCCATGGCCCATTAGGGAAGTTCATCCGCATTCTTCAGAATTTCTAAGGTGGTATGGACTTTAGAAACCATCTAAAGTTTTCCAAGACTGTTCTTTTTTTAAATAAGAAGTGCAAATGACTTGTTCATGAACTTACAGTGAGAGAGAAAGGTCCTGTGCCATCATCAACTGTCACAATACTTCTATTAATCATTCAACATGCATCGTGGACTACCAGTCAGATGGTTGGCCAAAATCTTTATTGCTTACTCACTATGCCTGTGAGGCTTCCTGTGATTTGAACTCTGTTGCTTTTGTAACTGGACAACAGCACTTCTCAGTGCTCTGGAGACTATTTCCACTCCCTTCGTTTCCTTCTTCAGTCTGAATAATGTCTTTTCTCTTCTCCTTCCTAGGTTTGATTCTCTACACTCTTCCTTCTCACCTTCTCCACCTTATCCGATAGATTATTGCCCTGAGCTGGGCAGGGTTGATGAGATCTGACATGGCTAGGTTGCCCCTGCTACACGAACTGTCCTTGGTCAGTCCTAAAGCTTTATTCATGACACCTCATTTCCAGCCATGCTCTGAGACTCATAGCACCCTGGAACATTCTTTTCTGTTCTTGTCCCTCTGAAGGGAATCTCTAATGCTCCATGGAAGTTGGCAACACAACCAGAGTCACTGCGTTTGTTCTCCAAGGACTATCCAACAACCCTCAGATCCAGGTAGTACTCTTTGTAATATTCCTGGTGATTTACCTCCTGATCCTCACAGTGAACCTGCTGATGCTGCTGGTGATCAGGACTGACTCCCACCTCCACACCCCCATGTACTTCTTCCTCAGTCACCTCTCCTTCCTGGATGCCTTCTATTCCTCAGTCATTGTGCCTAAGCTGCTAGAGAACCTGCTTTGCAAGCAGAAGACAATAACCCTCCTAGAGTGTTTCACCCAGATCTCCTTGGTCATATTTTCAGGGGGCACTGAAACCTGCCTCCTTTCAGTCATGGCCTATGACCGGTACCAGGCTGTGTGCCACCCCCTGTCATATGTGGTGACCATGAATAAGAAGATATGTATTGGCCTAGTGGGAGCCTCCTGGGCCATAGGAATGGGGACTGGCCTACTTAACACCATCCTCCTGGCTCAGCAGGATTTCTGTGGCCCCAACCTCATCCGCAGTTTTGCCTGTGAGTTTCCTCCAGTGCTCCTGTTGGCCTGTTCTGACCCCTACATGAGCGTTGCCTCCATCCTGACCACCATGGTGGTCCTGGGCCTTGGCACCTTTGTCCTAGTGCTGGTTTCTTACAGTCATATCATCATGACAGCCTTGGGGATTGACTCTGCCTCAGGTCAGAACAAGATCTTCTCTACCTGCTCATCTCATGTTCTTGTGGTCACCATCTTTTACGGTTCAGGAATTTTCAGGTATGTCATTGTTAGACCTCCGGAATGTAAATGCAGGATATTTGTCACTCTAACGTAACCTTGAACTACAGAACAAAACATTGCAAAGTAGCAGGAAAAGAGCTGTACTGGAATTCAGAAGTCCTGGGTCCTATTTATGGCTCTTTTGTGGACTAGATGTGTGAATTATAAAATATCCATTTTCTTTCTAAGAGTTTAATTTTTACACAGTTAAGCTCAATTTTAATATGTATTACATCACAAAAGAAATATTATTAACCTCATTTTCCAGTTAGAAACCTGAGTTTCTGAAGTAACCAGGTACTTTATCAAAGTTGCCGGAACAAGCTAGGAATCAAATCAAAATATAAACCAAGCCTCACCAACTTGAAACCTCAACCCCTTTTCTACCAAGTTTCTCTCAAGCATAAACAGCTGTAGTTGATGAATCCTTATTCCCAGGAAACAAAGTAACCAATGGCCTGTGCTCTTTCCAAGTGAACTGGAGATGGATTTGCACAAGTTACTCCATACTTTCCTCATCTGGTTGTTACTTGGAGAGAAGTCAGGAGAGGGAAAGGATAAGGAATGATCTAGAAGAGTTCACTTGAGCCTGAGAGCAAATCTCTCCAGCTTTCTTTGTCTCAGTTTCCTCGTTTGCCATAAAGGTATAATAAAATTTCTCCCACCCACTTCACAGAAATGTTTGGAGGAATAAACTAAAAGATAAAAAATGAGAAAATGAGTATCTTTTTTAACTAAGCATGCAAAACCCACAAAGAACATTCCAATGAAAATGGCACAATTGCAAAAAAAAATAAAATTTAATGCTTCTTTGGGAAATACTCCTTGTGACACTTAAGATACACTAAAAATTTTAGTATTACTATTTTGGATTCATATCTCATGCTGAACACATATTTATCTTTCATTTTAATTACATAGCTTGCGTTATTTTCTAAGCCAAAGACAAATGTGCTTAAAAGGACAAATGATTGTTCCACTAAGCATTAGAAAAATAACATGCTGTGATTTGGGGGTATTTCTCAGAGTCATAAATGTTAGGAAAATGATAGCATTATTGGACTAGCATTTAGTTTTGTAAGGAACAATCATCACAAGATTGGAACATGCATATATAGGGAAAAGAAGAAGAAAAACAATCCTCCTATTATCATTATTACTATTAAGGAAAGTCACTTTGAAAACTGTGAAGTGTTACAGAAATGCTTGAAATTTTCTTTAGTTCTAGTCTAACCTGTACCATTTGATATGCTGAAGAACTTCCTTTTTCTTTGGAAACTCCTCTAACATTTTGCATAATATCACTCTTATATGGAGGCATTTGAGGGCAAAAATAACTGACTTCTCACTAATAATACAGCCATGTCTAGTTGATAGTTGATAATACAGCCATTTCGAGTTGATAGTTGACTCAGCTCTGAGGACCCTCTGGGCCAGTCTGGGATGGGATGGACCGTGGCTGGCAATGGCATTATGGCCACTGTCCTGAGCTCATTTTATTCCTTTGTGCAATTCCCTTCAAGGTACATGACTCCAGCTTCTGGCTCAGCCCTGGAGCAAGTGCTATCCATGCAGTACAGTGTGGTGACCCCGCTACTGAACCCCCTTATCTACAGTCTGAAGAATCAGGAGGTGAAGGCGGCTCTTAGGAGGATGCTGGCCAGGAAGCCCAGACTTACCTTCTAAGCCAGGCTCTACTGCCTCCTCGTAATCGAGGAAAAAGTCAAGAGAATTAAGAGGAGATAGAGAGCTTCACTTTTAAGCTATCTCAGCATGAATTCTTCTCCACAACAGAAGCCTTAGTTCCTCTGACCCCTGTGCCCTCATCCAGTCAAGCAGGATGGGGAAACCTCCACAGAACTGATGGCACTCCTCCACAGATGACCCAGTCACCACACAGGAAAATCTTCTCAAAAACCATACAGAGGAATTCTCAAAAAGCTAAAAACAGAACCACCCTATGTCCCAGCAATTCCACTTCTGGGAATATATTCAAAAGATATGAAAATACTAATTTAAAAGGATATCTACACACCCATGTTCACAGCAGCATTATTTACAACAGTCAACATATGGGAAAGAATCTAGGTTTTCTTAATGGGTGAATGGATAAAGAAGGCATGGAAAAGCAACTGAATATTATCCAGCCATAAAAAGGAGGAAATTCTACCATTTGTGACAACATGGATGGACACTGAAGGCGTTATACTCAGGGAAATAAGTCAAAGAAACACAAACACTATATGATCTCACGTGCAGAACCTAGGGAGAAACCAAACTCACAGAAAACAAACATGTAGTTGTCAGGAGTGGAAAGTAGGAAGAAACGGAATTGGAGGAAGGTGATAAAAAGTACAAATTTTCAGTGTAAGGTAAGTACTAGGGATGTAAGTACAACATAATGACTAATTAACACCACTGTATGATACATAGGATTTACATAGTAAATCCTAAGAGTTCTCATCACAAGTAAAAAAGTTTTTGTGTTTTTTTTTTCCTTTTGCTTTTCTGTTTTTTATATATTTATTTTTTGGACATGATGGACTTTTTAGGAATAGAAAAGAGTTATATTTGCATCCCAGTGAGGACTGTAGCCCAGGAGACAGCTTCTCAGATAACTCTGGGAAACTGCTCAGTTGAATCTTTTTTTTTTTTTTTTGAATAGTAATATAACTTATCGGAGCACAGAACATACATCAAATGTGACAGGGGTTTATTCCTTCAAGTTTCCAAAAGAGAGAAGTTTAGTAAATATAGAGTGAGACAGCATGATGGTCATGCCTGGAAATGGAACCTTATCTTTCAGGGAATGTTAATATGGATGTCGTAAGGAAGGAGATTTTTATCCCTGTCTTCACAACAGACATTCTTTCTTTACCTTAATAATTGAAGCAGATATGCTGTGTATGGCTGACAGGCTCGCCACATAAAATTCAGGTTGAAAAATGTATTAGTCCAAATGACTTCCCCAAAACTCACTGTGTGAAAATTTTCTCCATCAGAGGGAATCTTCAGGTTTTCCCAGTTTGGAGTTTTGTGATGATGGATATTAACTGAACCTATTGTAATACTCATTTATATATGTATATCAGAGCATCCTGCTATATGCCTTGAAATTATACAGACTTATACAGTAATGTACGTCAATTCTCTATCCATAAAACTGGAGGTCGGGAGAGTAAAGAATATCTTCACAGATCCCCAGCCGTTTCCACAGCTATTGCTTTTCCCTCTCATTTCTTGCCTATTCAGCCCCTCCCTTTTGCCTTGCCCTCACTCCTTTACTTTGTCTATAGACAAAGTGGAAATCTGACCAGTAGAAAATTTACCACTTGCTTTTGGGAGAATTCCGTCTTAGTACTGAGAGCCAGCTCCTTCTTTATTTCTATATCGAAAACTCCCTGCCAAAACCTACAGCTCCAGAGAAACTTGGTTTCAGAAAAGGCAGAGGAACCAGAGATCAAATTGCCAGCATCCACTGGATCATCAAAAAAGCAAGAGAGTTCCAGAAAAACATCTATTTCTGCTTCATTGACTATGACAAAGCCTTGACTGTGTGGATCACAATAAACTGTGGAAAATTCTGAAAGAGATGGGAATACCAGACCACCTGACCTGCCTCTTGAGAAACCTGTGTGCAAGTCAGGAAGCAACAGTTAAACTGGACATAGAACAACAGACTGGTTCCAAATAGGAAAAGGAGTACGTCAAGGCTGTATATTGTCACCCTGCTTATTTAACTTATATGCAGAGTACATCATGAGAAACGCTGGGCTGGAAGAAGCACAAGCTGGAATCAAGATTACTGGGAGAAATATCAATAACCTCAGATATGCAGATGACACTACCCTTATGGCAGAAAGTGAAGAAGAACTAAGGAGCCTCTTGATGAAAGTGAAAGAGGAGAGTGAAAAAGTTGGCTTAAAGCTCAACATTCAGAAAACTAAGATCATGGCATCTGGTCCCATCACTTCATGGGAAATAGATGGGGAAACAGTGGAAACAGTGGCTGACTTTATTTTTGGGGGCTCCAAAATCACTGCAGATGGTGACTGCAGCCATGAAATTAAAAGACGCTTACTCCTTGGAAGGAAAGTTATGACCAACCTAGATAGCATATTAAAAAGCAGAGTCATTACTTTGTCAACAAAGGTCCGTCTAGTCAAGGCTATATTCATGTATGGATGTGAGAGTTGGATCATAAAGAAAGCTGAGCGCTGAAGAATTTGATGCTTTTGAACTGTGGTGTTGGAGAAGACTCTTGAGAGTCCCTTGGACTGCGAGGAGATCCAACCAGTCCACCCTAAAGGAGATCAGTCCTGGGTATTCATTGGAAGGACTGATGTTGAAGCTGAAACTCCAATATTTTGGTCACCTGATGCGAAAAGCTGACTCATTTGAAAAGACCCTGATGTTGGGAAAAATTAAAGGCAGGAGGAGAAGGGGATGATAGAGGATGAGATGGTTAGATGGCATCACCAACTCAATGGACATGAGTTTGGGTGAACTCCGGGAGTTGGTGATGGACAGGGAGGCCTGGCGTGCTGCGGTTCATGGGGTCACAAAGAGTTGGACATGACTGAGCGACTGAACTGAAAGTAGAACATTGAAAACAGTAAATCCTCCATAACTATTCGTTGATTATGGAGTGAATGAAGGAATGAATGGTGGATCAGTCTGAGGAGTCCTTTCTCTTGTATGATCTTAGGATATAGAAGGGACTATCTACCTGTAAGCCTTGGAATATAGCAGACCGAGGTGTGATATTTAGCAATCAGACAATTCATTTTAAACAAGGAACTAATATCCAGAAAGTTAATGTACACTGAAGTTGAAGTTATTAAAATAAAAAAATTTACCTAATAAAATTTTAAAATGAAGTGTAAGTCTTGAGAGCAAAACTGTGTCTAAGCCTTCTGTATTCCCAGTGTCTAATAAGTCCTGTCACTTAATTGGCTAACAATAAGTGTGCAAAAAAAAAATGAATAAGAGAGAAGGAACATATGAAAAGAAACATTTAATTTTGTTTAGTAAAATTGCTGCCTTCACGACAATACAGATGTCAAGGAATGTAGCATGGAGGAGAGATTGGGATAGAAAGGAAGAAAAAGAGTCCATATTTTGAGACATCATCCTGGGTATTCCTCCCAAAATCTCACTGAAACCTGTGCACTGTGAGAACCCCTGACTTGAATCTCTCCACCACCCACCTGAGCCTGGACCACTTCAGATCCTTGACTGGTTCAAGACCTCATTCAGGCCTAAAAGAAGGAGAAGTAGTTGGAGAAGGCAGAATAAATGTTCAGCTTCCACCCCATCTCCCCTTCAGCTCCAAAGAGAGTTCTCAGAAAGACAACAGCAATTGTTCCATCCAGATACTGACAGGTCAACATCAGCCAAGACCACTTTCATGCCAGCTCTCTGAATTCTATCTGTTCGTGATCCTTTGACCCTCAGGCTAAGATCCCCTCCTCAGTTGTCAGTTCCCTTCAGCAAACCCTCTGAAAATCATGGCCTCATATGTAGTACACTCCCAGGGGAAATTTCCAAGATGAGGCTATTTCTCTGTAGATGAAGGCCAAGGATGTAGAGCCGAGCAAAACAGTCCCAGCTTCAGCTGCATTTCTGCTCTGAGAAGCTTATGCTTTACATTTTCCAGAGCATATTCCTTCCTGAGGCTGAAACTGAGGCAAAGTTCAGTAGATGTGTGAGATCAGTGGGAGGAAGGGCCATTCAATCCTGTCTTCACATACAACCCAATCACATACAGGGATTATTCCTACAACCCTGAAGACTTGGAGGAAAGTCTTTTACCCCATGATTAGGGAGGGAAATGTATACAGTACCCTCTGGGAGATGTGTTACATTATGTTCAAATTCAGACTAAAATCATAGGATGAATACCAAGTTATTTCTTGAGACTTGGTTGACATTAAGTATAGGAAAGGGATGTCCTGCCCACCATTTGCCCGGCCCTAAAGGTCCGTCTAGTCAAGGCTATGGTTTTTCAAGTGGTCACGTATGGATGTCAGAGTTGGACTGTGAAGAAAGCTGAGCGCCGAAGAATTGATGCTTTTGAACTGTGATGTTGGAGAAGACCCTTGAAGAATCCCTTGGACTTCAAATAGATCCAACCAGTCCATTCTGAAGGAGATCAGCCCTGGGATTTCTTTGGAAGGAATGATGCTAAAGCTGAAACTCCAGTACTTTGGCCACCTCATGCGAAGAGTTGACTCATTGGAAAAGACTCTGATGCTGGGAGGGATTGGGGGCAGGAAGAGAAGGGGATGACAGAGGATGAGATGGCTGGATGGCATCACTGACTCGATGGACATGAGTCTGAGTGAACTCTGGGAGTTGGTGATGGACCGGGAGGCCTGGCATGCTGCGATTCATGGGGTCACAAAGAGTCGGACACGACTGAGCGACTGAACTGAACTGAACTGATATGTCCCTAAATAGGGTATGGGGCCTTCATTAGGGAGCTGCTGGGCTCTGAGACAAGAGGAATATGGTCTAACTGCCAAAACTCCAGTGGGTATATAGGGTAAGAATAGGGAATTAGAAAATACAACTTGGCTAATACAGAAATGGGCAATTTAAATTGAAGCTTTGGAATACTTGCTTTGGAATGTCAAAGCAGGAAGAGATCTCAGAAAAATCACTAGAACAAAATCTTCATTTAATAATGAGGAAACTGAGCCACAGAGGCAGAGATGACTTGCCCAGCTTTGGACCACCAATGAGAAGCAGAAACAGATTTAGGACTCAAATCTCCTGATTACCCTTCTTTCGCATTTCTCATAATTAAATTAGAATAAAGTTCTGCGAACATCCTCCTTAATGATCAAACAAGAAGTAGCAGTAATGAAATCGAGTCCCAACAACAAGGCCCCAGGGGTCCAGATTCTTCCATTGCTCAGCTCTCCTCCTCTATTGTTTTCAGAAAGAGTTGTTCCTCTCACAGCAATTTGTGAAAGGTATTTTCTTATTTCAGAGCTAAGGAAATAACTCAAACCCCCTTCAAGTCATTCATTTCAAATACTTTGAGCTCCTGCCCTGGCTTCTTTTTCCCATCACACATCTCTACTTGTCAGAATCTCATGAATCTTTCCTTGAGCACTTTTACCCACAGCTCCCCCACCAAATATAAATTATCTTCCCTCTAATGAACATTGAGGGCACATTTCTAATCTCTCTTATGATATTTATGACACTATAGCTTGCATTTTAATTAATTCTTAATGTTTATCTTATCTTCCCTACTATTCCTTGAGGAAAGAGATGGTTTCAGCCAACTTTAGATCCCCTCCATCTAAGGTGGAGATGATGGAATTCTAGCTGAGCTATCTCAAATCCTAAGAGATGGTGCTGTCAAAGTGCTGCACTCAATATGCCAGCAAATATGGAAAACTCAGCAGTCACCACAGGATTCCAAAATGTCAGCTTTAAGGCAATGCCAAAGAATGCTCAAACTACTGTAAAATTTTGCTCATTTCACATGCTAGTAAGGTTATGCTTGAAATTCCTCAAGCTAGGCTTCAGCCGTAGGTGAACTGAGAACTTCCAGATGTACCAGCTGGTTTAGAAAAGGCAGAGGAGCCAGAGATCAAATGGTCAACATTCACTGAATCTTGAGAAAGCAAAGGGATTCTAGAAAACCATCTACTTCTGCTTCATTGACTATGCTAAAGCCTTTGACTATGTGGAACACAACAAACTATGGAAAATTCTTAATGAGAGGGGATTACCAGATCACCTTACCAGTCTTCTAAGAAAACTGTATGCAGGTCAAGAAGCAACAGTTAGAACCGGACATGGAACAACAGACTGGCTCAAAATTTGGAAAGGAGTACATCAAGTCTGTATATTGTTACCCTGCTTATTTAATTTCTATACAGAGTACATCATGTGAATTGTTGGGCTGGGTGAATCACAAACTGGAATCAAGATTTCCAGGAGAAATATCAACGATCTCAGATATGCATATGATATCACTCTAATGGCAGAAAATGAAGAGAAACTAAAGAGTTTGTTGATGGAGTAAAAGAGGAAAGTGAAAATACTGTCTTAAAACTCAACACTCAAAAGACTAATATCAGCATTTGTCCCATCACTTCATGGCAAATGATGGGGAAAAAGTGGAAGTATGACAAGTTTTATTTTATTGGGCTCCAGAATCACTGCAGACAATGTCTGCAGCCATGAAATTAAAAATCGCTTGCTAACCTAGATGTCCATCGACAGATGAATGGATAAAGAAGCTGTGGTACATACATACAATGGAATACTGCTCAGCCATAAAAAGGAATGATGCACATGAATTAGTTCTAATGAGATGGACAAACTTAGAGCCTATTATACAGAGTGAAGTAAGTCAGCAAGAGAAATATAAACATCATATACTGACACATATATATATGGACTCTAAAAAGATGATACTGATGAATTTATTTTCAGGGCATCAATGGAGAAACAGACAGAGAACAGACCTATGGATATGGGGGGAGGGGAGGAGGGAGAAGATGAGATGTATGGAGAGAGTAACATGGAAACTTACAATACCATATGTAAAATAGATAGCCAATAAGAATTAGCTGTGTGACTCAGGGAAGTCAAACAGGGACTCTGTGACAGGCTGAAGGGAGGGGTGGGAAGGGAGATGGGAAGGAGGTTTAGGAGGGAGGGGACATGGGTGTACCTATGGCTGATTCTTGTTGATGTGTGACAGAAAACCACAAAATTCGGTAAAGCAATTATCTTTCAATTAAATTTTTTTTAAGTTGCTTGCTCCTTGGAAGGAAAGCTAGGACAAACCTAGATAGTATATTAAAAAGCAGAAACATTACTTTCTGCCATCAAACGTCCATATATTCAAAGCTATGGTTCTTCCAGTAGTCATATATGGATTTGAGAGTTGGACCATAAAGAAACCTGAGCATTGAAGAATTGATACTTTTTAATTGTGGTGCTGGAGAAGACTCCTGAGAGTCCCTTGGACTGCAAGAACATCAAACCAGTCAATCCTAAAGGAAATCAGTCCTGAATATTCATTGGAAGAACTGATACCGAAGCTGAAGCTCAACCCTTTGGCCACTGATGTGAAGAGCCGACTCATTGGAAAAGACCCTGATGCTGGGAAAGATCGAAAGCAAAAAGAGAAAGGGGAGGTGAAGGATGAGATGGTTAGATAGCATCACCAACTCAATGGACATGAATCTGAGCAAACATCAGGAGACAGTGGAACAGAGGGGCCTGGCATGCTGCAGTCCATGGGGTCACAAAGAGTTAGATACTTCATAGCAACTGAACAACAACACTGGAATCTATTTGTAACCTCCACCATATTATCGTAAGAGATTTGATACTAGTATCATAAGGATCATACCTGAATGGCCTAGTGGTTTTCCCTACTTTCTTCAATTTAAGCCTGAATTTTGCAATAAGGAGTTGATGATCACAGCCACAGTCAGCTCTAGGTCTTGCTTTTGCTGACCATATAGAGCTTCTCCATCTTCAGCTGCAGAGACTATAATTAATTTCAGTATTGACCATCAGGTGATGCCCATGTATAGAGTTGTCTTGTGTTGTTGGAAGGGGCTGTTTGCTATAACCAGTGGGTTCTCTTGGCAAAACTTTGCCCTGCCCACTTTGTACTCCAAGGCCAAACTTCCCTGTTATACAAGGTATCTCTTGACTATCTACTTTTGCATTTCAATCCCTTATAATGAGAAGGACTTTTTTTTTTTTTTTTTTTTTTGGTGTTAGTTCTAGAAGATCTTGTAGGTCTTCATAGAACCATTCAACTTAAGCTTCTTTGGGTCTAGTGTTGGCACATCAACTTGGATTACTGTGATGTTAAATGGTTTGCCTTGGAAAGGAACTGAGATCATCCTGTCATTTTTAAGACTGCATCCAAGTACTGCATTTCATTTCAGACTCTTTTGTTAACTATGAGAGCTACTCCATTTCTTCTAGGGGATTTTGCCCACAATAATAGATATAATGGTCATCTGAATTAAATTCACCCATTCCTGTTTCATTTTAGTTCACTGTTTCCTAAAACGTTGATGTTCACTCTTGCCACATCCTGCTTCAGTTCAGTCGCTCAGTTGTGTCCGACTATTTGCGACCCCATGAATCGCAGCATGCCAGGCCTCCCTGTCCATCACCATCTCCTGGAGTTCACTCAGACTCACTTCCATCGAGTCAGTGATGCCATCCAGCCATCTCATCCTCTGTTGTCCCCTTTTCCTCCTGCCCCCAATCCCTCCCAGCATCAGAGTCTTTTCCAATGAGTCAACTCTTCGCATGAGGTGGCCAAAGTACTGGAGTTTGAACTTTAGCATCATTCCTTCCAAACAATACCCAGGGTTGATCTCCTTTAGAATGGACTGGTTGGATCTCCTTGCAGTCCAAGGGACTCTCAAGAGTCTTCTCCAACACCACAGTTCAAAAGCATCAATTCTTCAGCACTCAGCTTTCATCACAGTCCAACTCTCACATCCATACATGACCACTGGAAAAACCATGGCCTTGACTAGATGGACCTTTGTTGGCAAAGTGATGTCTCTGCTTTTCAATATGCTACCTAGCTTGGTTGACCATGTCCAATTACCTTGATTCATGGACGTAACATTCCAGGTCTTTATGCAATATTGCTCTTTATAGCGTTGGACTTTACTTTCACCACCAGACACATACACAACTGTGTGCCATTTCTGCTTTGGCCCAGCTCTCTTTCTGGACCTATTTTTCTACTCTTCCCCAGTGGTATATTGGACACATTCTGACCTAGGAGGCTCATCTTCTGGTGTCATATCTTTTTGCCTTTTTATACAGTTCATGGGGTTCTCAAGGCAAGAATACTGAAGTGGTTTGCCATTCCTTTCTCCAGTGGACCATGTTTTGTCGTAGCTTCATTGAGTTACACAAGTCCCTTTGCCACAATACTGTGATCCATGTAATCATTTTGGTTAGCTTTCTGGGATTGTGGTTTTTATCCTGGAGGCTGTGGGATTGTAGTTCTTGTTTCTTCTGACTGCCTTCTGATGGATGAGAATTCAAGGCTTATGCAAGCTTCCAGGATGGGAGGGACTGGCTGTGTAGAAAGCTGAATCTTCTTCTGGTGGGCAGACCTATGCTCAGTAAAATTTTAGTCTAATTGTTTGCTGATGCGTGGGGTTGTGCTCCCTTCCCGTTAGTTGTTTGGCCTGAGGCATCTCAGTCTACAGAGTCTACAGGCTCTATAGTAGGGCTATTGGAGAACTTCAGGAGGACTTATGCCAACACATGCCTCCCAGGACTATTGCTGCCAGTGCCCCAGTCCCCGAGGCAGGTCACTGTTGACCCACACCTCTGCACAAGACCCTCAAACATTCACAGGCAGGTCTGGCTCAGTCTCCTGTGTGGTCACTACTTTTTTCCCTTGGATCCTGACATACACAAGGTTTTGTTCATGCCCTCCAAGAGTCTCTGTTTCCCCCAGTCTAGTGAAAGTTCTGTAATCAAATCCTGCTGCCCTTAAAAGTCAGATTCCCTGGGGATTCTCAATCCCTTCGTCAGATCATCAGGCTGGGAAGCCTTACGTAGAGCTCAGAACTTTCACAACAGTGTGAGAACTTCTTCAGTATTATTATTCTCCAATTTGTGGGTCGCCCACCTGACTGGCATAGGATTTGATTTTAACATGATTACACCCCTCCTACAGTCTCGTTTTGGCTTCTTCTTTCTCTTTGGGTATAAGGTATCTTTTTTTTTTTGGTGGGTTCCAGCCTCTTCCTGTATCATAATATTTTACAAGACTCCTCATGCTCCTCCTTCAGCCTCCTTCCTCGCAGGCTTGCCCTGGGCTCCTACTCAGTCTCTGCCAGCCTTTTCCTGGTTCTCCTTGAGCTCCCTACTGCAGGCTCTAACCACCACTGCTGCCACCACCAATCAGCTGCCCAGCTGAGCACATCCAGCTTCAATCATGTGTGAAGTAAGCTTGTTCCTGGCTGAGGCTGCTCACATGGCCACACATTCCTGGCTGATCTTAAGAATGAGCACATACACATAGGTCACAGGAGAAGCCCAGCAGAAAGTCAAATCCAGAGCATCCCAACTTTGAATATGCTCTTTCAATACCTAATAGAGCACCTAATGTACCTCTCAAACATAATAGACTTGCTTCTGAAGACACTAAAAAAAAATGCAACCTTATTTTTTGTAGTGGGAAGTTGGAGGTAACTGGTCAGTTAGGAAGTCTGTTTTAGAAAGATAAAGGCTTAAGCTATTACAAAAGAGATCCCAAAACAGTGGATCAAACAAAATGAAAGATTATTTTTCTCTTAATCCCAGACATGTACTTGATAGTCCAGAGTGAAAAATCCAAGTTCCTTCTATATTGTTCTTTGTCATCTCCTAGGGACATTTCATGCAAATATGAGCACAATAAAGGACAGAAATGGTACGGACCTAAAAGAAATAGAAGATATTAAGAAGAGGTGGTGAGAATACACAGAACAACTGTACAAAAAAGATCTTCACAACCCAGATAATCACGATGGTGTGATCACCAATCTAGAGCCTAGAAGGCAAAATCAAGTGGGCCTTGGGAAGCATCACTACGAACAAAGCTAGTGGAGGTGATGGAATTCCAGTTGAGCTATTTCAGATCCTAAAAGATGATGCTGTGAAAACACTGCACTAAATATGCCAGCAAATTTGGAAAAACTCGGCAGTGGCCACAGGACTGGGAAAGATCAGGTTTCATTCCAATCCCAAAGAAAGGCAATGCCAAAGAATGCTCAAACTACCTCACAATTGCACTCATCTCACATGAAAGTAATGCCCAAAATTCTCCAAGCCAGGCTTCAACAGTACCTGTACCGTGAACTTCCAGATGTTGAAGCTGGTTTTAGAAAAGGCAGAGGAAGCAGAGATCAAATTGCCAACACCTGTCGTATCATTGAAAAAGCAAGAGTTCTCCAGAAAAATATCTGCTTCTGCTTGATTGACTATGCCAAAGCCTTTGACTATGTGGACCACAACAAACTGTGGAAAATTCTTAAAGAGATGGGAATACCAGACCACCTGACCTGCCTCTTGAGAAATCTGTATGCAGCAGTTATAACTGGACATGGAACAACAGACTGGTTCCAAATAGGAAAAGCTGTATACATCAAGGCTGTATATTGTCATCCTGCTTATTTAACTTATATGCAGAGCACATCATGAGAAATGCTGGACTGGAAAAAACACAAACTGGAATCAAGATTGCCGGGAGAAATATCAATAACCTCAAATATGCAGATGACATTACCCTTATGGCAGAAAGTAAAGAAGAACTAAAGAGCCTCTTGATGAAAGTGAAAGAGAAGAGTGAAAAAGTTGGCTTAAAGCTCAACATTCAGAAAATGAAGATCATGGCATCCAGTCCCATCACTTCATGGCAAATAGATGGGGAAACAGTGGAAACAGTGGCTGACTTTATTTTGGGGGCTCAAAATCACTGCAGATGGTGACTGCAGCCATGAAATTAAAAGACACTTGCTCCTTGGAAGAAAAGTTATAACCAACCTAGACAGCATATTAAAAAGCAGAGACATTACTTTGCCAACAAAGGTTCATCTAGTCAAAACTTTGGTTTTTCCAGTAGTCATGTACGGATATGAGAGGTGGACTATAAAGAAAGCTGAGCACCAAAGAATTGATGCTTTTGAACTGTAGTATTGGAAAAGACTCTTGAGAGTCCCTTGGACTGCAAGGAGATCCAACCAGTCCATCCTAATGGAAAACAGTCTTGAGTATTCATTGGAAGAACTGATGTTGAAGCTGAAACTCCAATACTTTGGCCACCTGATGTGAAGAGCTAACTCATTTGAAAAGACCCTGATGCTGGGAAAGGTTGAAGGCAGAAGGAAAAGGGAATGACAGAGGATGAAATGGTTGGATGGCATCACTGACTCAATGGACATGAGTTTGAGTAAACTCCAGGAGTTGGCATTGGACAGGGAGGCCTGGCATGCTGCAGTCCATGGGGTCTCAAAGAGTTGGACACGACTGAGTGACTGAACTGAACTGAACTGATCTCCTAGGGATTTATTCAGTCAATCATCACTAGGTCCTTATCCATGGCAAAGACTGATAATGGCTCTTCAATACCTATCCTTCCCTTCTTTCTTTTAACAGGTCCGTGTTTTAGATGCTTGACTGTTCGTGTAGCATAGAGATCATTTTTTTCTGTCCATGTGGTCAAAGATGGATAATAGTCAACGAGTTGATAATTGTTGAAGCTGGAGAATGGAAAAAGAAGAATTATTACAGTATTCTCTTTATTTTAAATATGTCTAAATTTTTCCATAACAAAAAGTTTTAATCACAGTTTAAAATTTTTTTTGTTTTTTTCCTTTTTTTAATTGAAGTTAGATGATTTAAAATATTGAGTTAATTTCTGCTGTACGTAAAAAAACTTCAGCTATGCATATATATATATATTTCTTTTTTATATTCTTTTCCATAATGGTTTATGACAGTATATTAACAATACTTCCCTGTGCTACACAGTAGGACCTTGTTGTTTATTCATTTTATACATACTCCTTTGCATCTGCTAACCCAAAACAGTTTTATGATTTTTAATCTATTTGGATTTTTTTTGAATTGCAATAAATAAAATAATTAATTTTGGATAACATAATAAAATTGTATTTTCTCTTGCTATCATGAAAATATCTTTAGTATACTGAGGCTCGATCCCGCCTTTGCGTATGCCGAGCCGGGAGCCGGTGAGGCATTCCACTCGTATACTTTTCAATTTTACAATACCTAAAATATCTTTTCTCCTATTATATATAGTATCATTATATTTCTATATCATAAATATTATTTAAAATTGAAAGAAAAAGAGGACATTCTTGGTGGTACAATGCTTGGGAATCTGCCTGCCAATGAAGGGGACACGAGTTCTATCCCTAGTCCAGGATATTCCGCATGACAGGGAGCAACTCAGTTCCTGCACCACAACTTCTGAGTATTCATTCTAGAGCCTGCAAGCCACACAGTGATGAAGAGGAGCCCCTACTCTCTACATCTAGAGAAAGCACACACTCAGCAAGAGACCCACTGCAAGCGAAAATAAATTTGAACAAATAAATGTATATATATATATTTTTTTTTAACTTAACAGAAATAGAAGGAAAGAAAGGAGGGAGGGAAGAGGAGAAGGAATTCCAAGGTTTAGAACTAAGAAAACTTAAGACTCTATATTTTTATTTTTAGAAATTATTGGCCACCCATGGGTAACTCTTGGATGATGCAACTCACTGAAACAAGAATAACACAGGGAAGGAATGTTGGCCCTGGAGAACTCTTTCAGATCAGAGCAGGCCTCCTGCTTAAGGGCCTCTCCAGGGACCACCAACACTCTCCAAGGTCTAGAGCTGAGATCAAGTCCCTCTGGTCATTGTTATTTTAGAGGCAAAGTCAAGAAAACTTCCCCTTGGACAGAAGGACTATAGGAACATTTCCTTGCTCAGAAGCACCACCTCTGCATCTTATAAAGGAAGGACAAAGTTCAGGGAAGCTCATGAAGCCCTAGCCATATCGGTGGCTTTTGCTCCAGTGTTGGAAAGAATGACATTCAGGTGCCCTCAATTGAGAGCATCTCTTGTTGGCCTAGGGAGCCCAGGCGAAGACAAATATTATTCTCATTCAGCTCTATCTTATCTTAAAACTATTCTGAGAACTCATGACTGAACAAGGCCTAAATAGAGATCATATTCTCATTTATCGCCCTCCTGAGTCACCGTTCAAAGGGAGAGAAGTCAATATTGTAACTTGCTTTGCTCTATACTAAATGCACTAACTCCCCACTTAGCCACAAGTTCTAGGCGGCCTTTTATCTCTTCTCTTTTTTTATTTTACCATCTCTGTGATGCACAGAAGGTGCTCCAAATTTGACTTGGCTTCATCCAAATCCTCTAGTACCAACTCATAGAATAGCACAGCCTTCATGGAATCTCATGTTAAGTACAGAGATGACAGTGCAAACAGTGGACATTATAAATTCACAAAAATCCTGGAATGGGAAGCCCTTGGAGTCACTGCAGTACACAACTCTTGTCTCCCATTTGAGGGCTTCCTTCCACCAGGTTTCTGTGAAATGAGGCTACTACTGTGCTGCTTTTGCTTATGTTGACACAAAAGGGGGAAAATTTCCATTTAGTACCAGAGAAATCCAAAGAAGATTATTCCCCATTCTTTAGAATTTCTAAGCTGGAAAGAACTTTAGAAACCATCTAGTTTTCCTAGATTATTCTTTAATGAGAAACCCAAGTTACTTATTCATGAACTTACAGTGACAGAGAAAGCTTCTGTGCATCAACAGCTGTCACAGTACCTCTGCCAGTCATTCAAACGTGCATCATAGACTATCAGCCAGATGACCAGTCAACATCTTTATTGCTTACTCACTATGCCAGTGAGCCTTCCAGTTGTTTGAACTTTGTTCCTTTTGAAACTGGAGAATGACAGTTCTCAGTGCATTGGTGTCTGTTTCTATTCCCTTCATTTCCTTCTCCAGCCTGAATAATCTCTTTTCTCTTCTCCTTTCTTTTTAGGTTTGATTCTCTACATATTTCTTTCCCATTTTACACCTCCACCTTAGCCAATAGATTACTGCCCTGAGCTGGAAAGTGTTGATGAGGTCTGTCATGGCAAGGTTGCCTCTGCTACACAATCCATCCTGGGTCAGCCCTGAAGCTTTATTCATAGCATCTCATCTCCAGACATTCTCTGAGACTCATAGCACACTGGACCATTCTTTTCTGTTCTTGTGCCTCTGAAGGGAATCTCTAATGCTCCATGGAGGTTGGCAACACAACCAGAGTCACTGTGTTTGTTCTCCAAGGACTATCCAACAACCCTCAGATCCAGGCAGTACTCTTTGTAACATTCCTGGTGGTTTACCTCCTGACCCTCACAGGGAACCTGCTGATGCTGCTGGTGATCAGGACTGACTCCCACCTCCATACCCCTATGTACTTCTTCCTCAGTCACCTCTCCTTCCTGGATGCTTTCTATTCCTCAGTCATTGTGCCTAAGCTGCTAGAGAACCTACTTTCCAAGTGGAAGACTATATCCTTCCTTGAATGTTTCACCCAGATCTCTTTGGTCATATTTTCTGGGGCCACTGAAGCTTGCCTCCTTTCAGTCATGGCCTATGACCAGTACCAGGCTGTGTGCCGCCCGCTGTCATATGTGGTGACCATGAACAAGAAGGTGTGTGCTGGCCTTGCGGGAGCCTCCTGGGCCATAGGAATGGGAACTGGCCTGCTTAACACCATCCTCCTGGCTCAGCAGCATTTCTGTGGTCCCAACCTCATCCGCAGTTTTGCCTGTGAGTTTCCTCCAGTGCTCCTGTTAGCCTGTTCTGACCCCTACATGAGCGTTGCCTCCATCCTGACCACCATGGTGGTCCTGGGCCTTGGGACCCTTGTCCTACTCCTGGGATCCTACACCCATATCATCATGACAGCCTTGGGGATCAACTCTGCCTCAGGTCAGAATAAGATCTTCTCTACCTGTTCATCTCATTTTCTTGTGGTCACCATTTTTTATGGCTCAGGAGTTTTCAGGTATGTCATTGCTATACCTCCAGAATGTGGAAGTGGGATATTTTTCACTTGAAATTAATGGTGATCTGTAGAACAGAGCACTGCAAAGTAGTAAGAAAAGAACTGCACAAGAATTCAGAAGTCCTGAGTTCTAGTTCTGGCTCTGCTGTGTGGAGTATTAAAAATTTATTTTCTTTCCGAGACCTCAGTTGTCTAACTCTGAAAAATAAGCTTATACAAGGACTAAAGGATTTCCTAATTTCATTAACCTATGTTTTGGGAGTTTTGGAAGGGAATCAGAGAGACCTTAGTAGGCTTTTATTCAGAGTTCGATAAAATATATATATAATATATTGTATTTGAAACAGATGCCATTTCTCTTTCCTACTGAAAGATGATGATCCAAAGCTTATTTGTCCTATAACTATTAATTAGGCAGCTACTTACAACGACTGCTTTGCACAATCAAGATCAATTTTAGTATGTGTCATACCACAAGATAAATGTTATTAAGCTCAATTTCTGATTTAAAAAAACTGAGTTTCAGGAGTAACCAGGTGCTTTATCAAAGTTGCCTGAACAAGCTAAGAATGGAGGCAAAATATAAACTGAGTCTCACTGGCTTGAAAACCTCAAGCTCTTTTCTACCACCTTTCTCTCAAACATAAACAGCTCTAGTCGATGAGCCCTTGCTTCTCAGGAAATAGAGTCACTAGTGGCCTGTGCTCTCTACTAGTGAATCTGGAGATGGATTTGCACAATTAGTCTTACCATTATTGGATTCATAATCATTTAGCATTCATATCGTGCTAAACACAGTTTTATCTTTCACTTTATTTACAGGTCTTGGCTTCTTTTCTAAGCCAAAGGTGCTAAATGTGCTAAAACAGACAAATGTTTGTTCCACTGAGCGTTAGAAAAAAAATGTGCTGTCATTCGGGGGTAATTCAAGAGCCATAAATGTTGGGGAAAATGACAGCATTATTGGACTAGCATATAGTTTTGTAAGGAGCAATCATGACAAGATGGGAACATACAGTTGTATATATTTAAAAAAAAGAAGAGAAAACATTCTTCATATTCTCAACACTTTGAAAAGTATGAAGTACTATAAAAATGTGTGAAATCATTTTTAGTTCTATTCTAACCTGGAGCACTTTGTATACTGCAGAACTTCCTTTTTCTCCTTAGGGCAGCTCCTATAATGTTCAGCATAAGATCACTCATGTATGGAGGTATTTGAAGGCAGAAATGACTGACTTCTCATGATAATACAGTCATTTCTAGATGCTTCTACCAGTGATAGCTAATTCAACCCAGAGGACCCTCTTTGCAGAGTCTGGGATGGGATGGACCCTGGCTGCCTACAGCCAAGTATCTGTTGTCCTGAGCTCATTTTATTCCTTTGCACAATTCCCTTCAAGGTACATGACTCCAGCTTCTGGCTCAGCCCTGGAGCAAGTGCTATCTGTGCAGTACAGTGTGGTGACCCCACTACTGAACCCCCTTATCTACAGTCTGAAGAACCAGGAGGTGAAGGCGGCTCTTAGGAGGATGCTGGCCAGGAAGCCCAGGCTCACCTTCTAAGCCAGACTCTACTGCCTCCTCATAATAAGAGGAAAAGTCATGGCAAAAAAGAGGAGATAGAGAGCTTCATTTCTAAGATATCTCAGCATGAATTCTTTTCCCAAATGGAAGTCTTAGTTCCTCTGACCCTTGTGCCCTTCCCTAGTCAAGCAAGATGGAGAATTGATGGCATCCATCCACAGATGACCCAGTCACTACACAAGAAAATTTTCTCAAAAACCATATAGAGGAATTCTCAAAAAGTGAAAAATAGATCCACCAAATGTCCCAGCAACTCCACTTCTGGGAATAGAGCCAAAGGAAATGAAAATACTAACTCAAAAAGACATGTGCAAGAACGTCTGTGGTGATCCAGTCATAAAGAATCTGCCTTGCAATGCAGGGGACATAGGTTCAATCCCTGGTCAGGGAACTAAGATCCCACATACAGAGGAGCAACTAAGTCAATGAGCTACAGCTACTGAGCCTGCACACTCTAGAGCCCATGAAACCAGGCCCCTCAAGAAGCCTTTGGAGGGCAGTAAGAGAAGCCTGTGTGGGGCAACTAAATACACCCACGGCCACCTCAGCTAGAGAAATTTTGCACACCTCCATGAGCCTAGGGGCCACAGCAAAGACCCAGCACAGCCAATAAGTAAATAAATAATAAATATCTTTTAAAAATATATGAGCTCCCATGTTGATACATGTGTGCTCAGTCACATCTGACTCTATGCGACCCTATGGACTGTAGCCCTCCAGGCTCCTCTGTCCATGGGATTATCCACCCAAGAATACTGGAGTGGATTGCCATTTCCTCCTCCAAGAGATCTTCACAACCCAGAGATCAACCCCCTGTCTCCTGTGCCTTCTGCATTGCAGGCAAATTCATTATCACTGAGCCATGCAGGAAGTCCCAAGTTCATAGCAGCATTATTTACAGTACCCAAGACATGAAAAGAATCTAGGTATTCATTAATGGATGAATGGATTAAAAAAGGTATGGATGAATGGATTAAAAAAGTATGGATAAAGCAATGGAATATTATTCAGCCTTAAAAGTGAGGAAATTCTACCACTTGTGACAACATGGAAGTTCCTTGAAGGCATTATGCTGAGTGGAATGGGTCAGACATAGAAAGACAAATGCAATATGATGTCACATACATGTGGAACCTAGAGATCAACCAAACTCATAGAAAAAGATATCAGACATGTAGTTATCAGGAGTGGAGGGTGGGAGGAAGGTGATCAAAAGGTACAAATTTCCAGTGTAAAATAAGTATAGGGATGTACACAACATGATGATTATAATTAACACCACTGTATGATATACAGGGAATTTGTTAAGAGAGTAAATCCTAAGAGTTCTCATCACAAGGAGAAAAGATCTTCCTCTTTCTTCTTTCATTTCTTTATATGATATCTTTATGAGAGCTTCCCTGGTGGCTCAGATGGTAAAGCGTTTGCCTACAATGCGGAAGACCTGGGTTCAATCCCTGGGTCAGGAAGATCTCCTGGAGAAGGAAATGGCACCCCACTCCAGTACTCTTGCCTTGAAAATCCCATGGATGGAGGAACCTGGTAGGCTATAGTCCATGGGATCGCAAAGAGTCGGACAAGACTCAGCGACTTCACTTTCACTTTTATGAGATGATGGGAATTTTTTTAAGAATAGAGGAGTTTTATTTGAGCCAAATTTAGGGCTATAGCCCAGGAGACAGCCTCTCAGATAATTCTGAGAAACTTCCCCACTGAAGCATGATTTTTAGCATGATCATCTACCTTAACAGAAAAAAGAACATACATCAAACATGACAGGGGTGTATTCCTCAAGTGTCCAAAAAGAGACAGTTATAATCCATATACAGTGAGACAGCAGGACCCTAGTGTCTGGGAATGGAACCATATTTTTGAGGATGTTAATATGGATGTTGTGTGAAGGGAGTTTGTTATCCTTATTTTCAAAACAGACATTCTTTATCTCAGTGGTTAAAACAGATATTCTCTGTGAGTTTGACAGGCTGTTCTGGTTCAACAAAATTCAGGCTGAACCATGTATGGGCCAAAAATGCTTCCCCTTACCTCAATGTGTAAAAATATTCTACATCAGAGAGAACTCTCAGGATTTTCCCAATTAGTTGTTTTGAGATGATGCATATTAATTAAACCTATTGCAATGCATATATATATACACATATATGTATATATACATATATATACATGCACACATATGTGTGTATGTATATATATGCATGTGTGCTCAGCCACTTCAGTCATGTTCAACTCTTTGCAAGCTTATGGACTGTGGCTCACCAGTCTCCTCTGTCCACGGGATTCTCCAGGCAAGAACACTGCAGTGGATTGCCATATCTTCCTCCAATATATATATCTGTAAAACGATCATGCTGTATGCCTAGAATTTACACATTAATTTATGTCAATTGCTGCTGCTGCTGCTACTGCTTCTGCTGCGCCGCTTCAGTCGTATCCGACTCTGTGCAACCCCATAGATGGCAGCCCACCAGGCTCCCCCATCCCTGGGATTCTCCAGGCAAGAACACTGGAGTGGGTTGCCATTTCCTTCTCCAGTGCATGAAAGTGGAAAGTGAAAGTGAAGTCGCTCAGTCATGTCCGACTCTTCGAGACCCCATGGACTGCAGCCCACCAGGCTCCTCCGTCCGTGGGATTTTCCAGGCAAGAGTACTGGAGTGGGGTGCCATTGCCTTCTCTGTTATGTCAATTATCTCTCCATAAAATTAGGGGGAAAAGGTAAAAAAGATCTTTACAATTCCATCAGCCATTTCACAGCTTTTGCTTTTCCTCCCATTTCTTGCCCTTTCCACACCTCCTCTTTGCCTCTCCCTCACTTGTTTTACTATGCACAAAGTAGAAATGTGACCACTAGTAAATACCCCACTTCATTTCAGGAGAGTCCCATCTCAGTACTGAGACCTTCTTTGTTCCCATACCAAAAATTGCCTGGCAAAATCTAGAGCTCCAGAGTAACTTGGAAAGAAATGAAATAAAATCAGTGTGTCTCCTCTTGTCTTTGTCCTTAATAAGTAACACATGGAGTAGAACATAGCAAAGAGTAAATCTTCAATAACTATTTGTTGATTATAGAGTGAATGAAGGAATGAATAGTAGACCTGTCTGAGGAGTCCACTCTCTTATATGGTCCTAGGAAATAAGAGGAATGGCACCCCACTCCAGTACTCTTGCCTGGAAAATCCAATGGACGGAGGAGCCTGGTAGGCTGCAGTCCATGGGGTCGCTAAGAGTTGGGCATGATTGAGCGACTTCACTTTCACTTTTATGCATTGGAGAAGGAAATGACAACCCACTCCAGTATTCTTGCCTGGAGAATCCCAGGGACAGGGGAGCCTAGTGGGCTTCCGTCTATGGGGTCGCACAGAGTCAGACACGACTGAAGTGACTTAGCAGCAGCAGCATCCACCTCTAAGGACTTTCTAGGTGGCACTAGTAGTAAAGTCAATGCAGGAGGCATAGGAGATGTGGGTCCAATGCCTGGGTTGGGAAGATTCCCCTGTAGGAGGACATGGCAACTGACTCCAGTATTCTTGCCTGGGGAATTCCATGGACAGAGGATCCTGGCAGGCTACAGTCCATAGTGTCAGAAAGAGACACAATTGAGCAACTTAGCACATATCCTCCTCTAAAACCTTGTCTAACAGATTCTGTATCTCCAATATTTAGTATGTTCTGTTAGTGTTAATGAAGTGTGAAAGTCTCTCAGTCCTGTCTGACTCTTTGCAACCCCCATGGGCTATACAGTCTATGGAATTCTTCAGGCCAGAATACTGGAGTGGGTAGCTTTTCCCTTCTCCAGGGGATCCTCCCAACCCAGGGATCAAACCCAGGTCTCCCTCATTGGAGGTGGACTCTTTACCAGCTGGGCTACAAGGGAATAGTGTGCAAAGAAAAATAATGAATGTGAGAGAAGGAGCATATGAAAAAAAAAAATGTGTGTCCTTCATGACAATAAGGATGTCAGAGGGAAGTACTATAGGAGAGATTGGGATCCAAAGAGATAAGAGTCCAAATTTGGGTTCACCACCCAAGGTCATCATCACAAGAGCTTGCATGAGCACTCTGACCCCCTCCCCAGAGTCTCTCCAACACCTATCTGACCCTGGACCATTTCAGATCCCTGACTTGGTTCAAGACCTGTTCCAGGTGTAGAGGAAGGAGAAGGAGTTAGAGAATGCAGAACAAATGCTCAACTGCCACCCCATCTCCCATTCAGCTCTCAAGAGAGTTCTCAGAAATACAACAGCAATTGTTCTATCCAAAAACTGACAGGTCACATCAGCCAAGACCACTTCCATGCCAGCTCCCTGACTTCTATCTGTTCTTGATCCTTTGACCCTCAAGCTAAGATCCTCTCTGCAATTGTCTGTTTCCTTCAGCAAAGCTCTCTGAAAATCATGGCCTCATAATGTGGTTCACTCACAGGAGAAATTTCCAAGATGAGGCTATTTCTCTGGAGAGGAAGGCTAGGGAGTGGAACTGAGTCAAACAGTCCCAGCTTCAATGGCATTTCTGCTCTGCACACTTGGTGGAGCTGGTCCTTTACGTTTTCCAGAGCATATGCCTTCCTGAGGATGTAACTAAGGCAAAATAATAGTAGATGTGTGAGATCAGTGGAGGAATAGCCGTTTAATCCTGCCCTCACACACACAAACACACACAGGGATTATTCCTAAAACCCTGTTGACTTGAGGGAAAGCCTTTTGTCACATAATTAGGGAAGGAAGAGCATGGGAATACACTGGCTTCAAATTCAAACTAAAATTATGTGATGAATACCAAGTTGTTTCCTAAGTCTTAGTTTTCATTAAGAATAGGAGAGGAATGTCCTATTCCCCCCTTGCCTAGCACTATATGTCCCTAAACAGGCTATGGGGACTTCATTAGGGAGTTGCTGGGCTTTGAAACAAGAGAAATATGGTCTGAATGCCAAAAGCCCTATTGCATATATAGGGTAGGAAGAGGGAATTAGAAAATATAACTTGTCTAATACAGAAATGGGGTATAAATTGGAGTTTTGGTAGGCTGGATTGTCAAAGCAGGAAAAGATCTCGTAAAAATCACCAGACCAAAATCTTCATTTAAAAATGAGGAAAGTGAGCCACAGAAACAAAGATGACTTGTCCAGGTTTAGACCATCAGTAAGAAGCAGAAACAGACTTTAGGACTCATATCTCCTGCTTCTCCATCTTTCGCATTCCTTATAATCAAATTAGAATAAAGCTCTGCAAACATCCTCCTATAAACCAGAGAAGCAGCAAGGATGAGTAATACTGTGCAGGGTCCCAACCAAAAGGCCCCAAGTGTCCAGATTCTTCCATTACCAAGCTGTTCTTATCTATTCATTTATTTTTATTAATTAATTTTTATTGCCGTATAGTTGCTTTAAAATGTCATATTAGTTTCTACTCCATAGCAAAGTAATCAGCCCTACATACACATATATCATTTCCCTTTGTAATTTCACCCCCATTTGGGATACCACAGTGCATTAATTAGAGTACCCTGTACTATTCAGCATGTTCCCATCAGTTGTCTATTTTGTACACAGTATCCAAAGTGTTTATGTGTCAGCCCCAATCTCCCAATTCCTCCCACCCTACCCCTTTCTCCCTTGAGCTCCATACATTTGTTCTTTTAAGTCTCTATTTCTGCTTTGGAAATGTTGCAGTGAAAAGGAAAAAAAGAGGAATGAGTTTTTTTCTTTCTCTTTGCTGAGAACAAAGAAGATAAAGAGAACAGTGAGCAGGACTGAACATTCCTAGTGTTTTGTTTTGTTTTGTTTTTTTCACTTTAACTGCTCCTAATTCTGCATGTCTATAACTAAGTTTGTGTTTCTGCCCCTAACTCTGCAGGAGCTACACTTCACACCTATTTTCCTTTGTCTCTATGCTCAATACAGCCTGTATATGGTGTTTACCCTTACAACATCCTTCCCCTTGTTAAATATTAGAAAGAAGGCCACAGAGCCACTGAACTGCTACACTCGATTACTGCATTACAGATGCCAGCCTATGGCTGCTTTTGACAAGATCCTAAAATGCTTGCTCCTCATCAAAGATTCCTGACTGGGAACCCTCATCTTATATAAGCCTCTAGAATCTTCATGGAGTGGGAGCACAGTTCCTGAGGCATGAGCCTACTATACTCCCCCCTCTGCCAGCTGAGAACTAAATCAACTTTCTATTTCCAAACTCTGTCTCCATATTTTTTATTCAGCTTTGGTGGGCATAGAAAGCCAAGATTTTGGCCAGCAACAGAAATAAAGTCATCTATACCATTTTTCTAGATGACAAACATATGAGAAGGTGCTTAACATCACTATTTACTAGAAAACTACTGTGAGGTACACCGTTACACACGTCAGAATGGCCTTCATCAAAAAATCTACAAACAGTAGGCACTGGAGAGGGTGTGGAGAAAAGAGAAACTCTTACACTGTTGGTGCTAATGTAAATTGATAGAGCCACTGTGGAAAACAATATGGAGTTTCCTTAAAAAACTAAAAATAGAACTACCATATGACCCAGCAATCCCACTCCTAGGCATATACCCAGAGAAAATCATAATTCAAAAAGACACATACACCCCTATGTTCATAGCAGCAGTATTTACAATAGCCAGGACATGGAAGCAACCTAAATTTCCATCAACAGAGAAACAGATAAAGAAGATATGGTAGATCTAGATGGTAACCAATTTGTGAAGGGTATTTTCTTATCTTAGGGGTAAGGAAGTACCTCAACCCCCCTCAAGTCACCCATTTCAGATTCTTGGAGCCCCTGCTCTTCCTGTCCTTTTCCCACTCCACATCTCTACCTGTTAAAATCCCACCAATACTTCAAAACGAGCTTAAATTCACTCTTGTCATGAATCTTTTCTTGAGCCCTTTTGCTCACAGCCTTCCACCAAATATAAATTATCTTTCCTCTTACCAATACTCAGGGCACATTTCTAACTTCTCTCATAATATTAATGATACTATATCTTGTATTATAAATACTTATTAATGTTTATCTTATGATTCCTACTAGTCCATGAGGGAAGTGATGTTTTTAGCCAGCTTTAGATCCCCTCCAAAGTTCTTTGAATTATGCTAGGTGATCAATAAAACTTGGTTGAATTGAATTGATACAGAAAGGAATCTCCATCATTGAGATGTTGTAAGTTCAGCCTATTTCTTCTCTGGTAGAGATGAAGGTGGCTGTGACCCTTGGCCATCTCCGCCTTTCACCCCGTTTCCTTCCTCTCCCTCCAGGAAGAAAATAACAACCAGCCACTCAAAATCAAGCCCTTTATTTAGGACACAGGACACTGTTGTAGTGGAAATGCCACTGGGGGCACTGAGCAAGAGTCAAAAGTCTCAGAGCACTGTTTACGGATCCCTGGAGAATAGTCCTTGTATGTCTAACAACATCACTAGAGGGCCCAGGCTCAGAGACAAATCTGCTTCAAGGCAGTACAAAGAAGCAAAATGAGGTAGCCAAAGGGCAGAGGAATTTCAGGAACAGAAAAACAGCAAAAGTAGCAAAGACAGCAGGTGTTCACAACTTCTCACAGAGCCACTGATCCAGCTTCTCAGAACAGAGTGCTTTATGGACCAACCTGATCATGAAGAAGGAAACAAGGATTTTAGCTCAAACTCCCACTCAGTTTTATCCCCAGGAGGGCTGACGTGGAAGTGTGGGTGAAAATTACAGACACAGACTTTCCTAGCCAGGTGGCAAGGGACACTGAGCCACCTAGTGGAATAAGGTCCATTTTCTTAAACTCCAAGAAAATTGTAGGGCAGTGGTGAAAAGGGTTTGTCTTAGGGCTTAGAACTAAACAAGTCGAATTAGATGTTCAAGTCCAGGTGAAGGAAATCCTGGGACTCAGCCCTCTATTAAGGAATCCTTGTTAGGAAAATTGCTAAACAGTGGTGGAGTAAGTGGGGCTTGAAAATTGGAAACCTGAGTCCGCTTGATGAGTTTTGTTTTGCAAACTATATTCTAGCTTAAAACCAGGAAATAGAGAGAAAGGGGTATGGTGCTGGGACTAAAGGGCTGAGAAGAGGGAGAGGAAGTGTAAAATAGAAAATAGAATGGAGACTCACCGTAGTTAATTCCCACTTTATCCAGAATCTTCTTGACATGCAGAATGTCATCAGTAAGGTCATCATCCAGGAACTCTGGCAGGAGTTATAGGTGGAAAAAATGAGAGAGCTAAGTATTACCCAGAAAGGTAATGAGTTTCCCTCTTCCCTGGTCCTTCTCTCAATTAGAGGCTTAAGCCTGTTTTCCTTTTATGTGAGCAATCCAATACAATAATGCCTCCCCCTCGGTAAAGACTCCCTTCCTTTCTCCAGGGCATCTCTGGAGGAATTATCAACTTCATCAGCCGACTTCCTCTGAAAACGCAGAGTATTAGACTTCAAGATCCCCAAACAACTCAGATCATCTATCCAGGAACTTTAAGGGACTGTCTGGGGATTTGGTGATAATGAAAATTTCTAACAGCCTCTTAATAATATCAGTTCAAGTCCCACATTTGATGTAGAGTCCTAGACAATGAAACCAGAGGTGCGCTTGACACCGAAAAAAGAATTTATCCCAGAAGTAGGCAGTCTTTAAAAAGAAAATCAAAGTTGGCTGCTGTCTCATTGTATTTCACCATGCGCACTGTTCACTGAATCCATGGTAGGCAAGATGTGAGCTGGGAAGCTGGAAGAAAACTCAAGGAGCTGTAGGAACTGCAGACACGTTTGTTCTCTCCTGGCTGGCACAGCAGCTGCAGCAGCAGACGCACTGTATTCTCTCCTCTCGTGGCTGATCCAGCAACATAACCATAGGCAGTCACACGGAGCCATAAGGCAGCCTCAAGGACTTCTCAGATGGTGCTTCTATAAGCATATCACACAAAGTAGCCCGTGACCAAGTGAGTACCTCGTGGCACGCTGTAAATGATCTCAGCTGTTACATAGCCATGTATTTACCAAACGTGGGGCAAGAGAGCCTGACCACCATCTTGGCTAATTTGCTGTCTCCCTACAGATACTCACACTTCCCATTTTTACATGTTAATACAAAAAACACTGAATAAAACACTATGAGATTGGCATAAAGATATACATAGAGATGAATGAAATTGAAGGGAGATCACAGATATAAACCCACCCATCTATGGTGAATTCATTTTAGACAACAGTCCACAACATTAAACTGGGGGGAAAATGATATTTTCAACAAACAGTGCTAGGCAATTGGTTATCCACATGCATAGCAATGAAATTGGACCCTCTCCTCCTTCCACATACAAAATGTAACCCAAAATACATAAAAGGCTTAAATGTAAGAAGTGAAATTACAGTCAACATCCAATATCCACAGGGTTCACATTTATAGAGTTCATTTAAAGCATACAGAATTTTAAAAAATATTTGTACATTATATATCTGATAAATCATTATCCAAAGAATCTCAAGAATGTTTACAACTCACCAACACAAAGACCAAAAAAACAATTATAATAATGGATAAATGACTTCAATAGACTGTTCTCCACACAGGTCATACAAATGGTCACCAAGCCATAAAAATATGTCAAAGATCATTAGTCATGATGGAGATGCAAATTAAAACCGCAATGCAGCAACTGCTTCACATATTCTAAAATGGTTAAAATAAAGAAATCTAAAAATAACAACGGTTCACAACAATGTAAAGAAATTGGAACCTTCAAACATTACTTGTAAAAATAGAAAAGGGTGAGACCTACATTTGCAATGTGATGTGTTAGCCTCTCATTCACGTCCAACCCTTTGGGACCCTATGGGCTGTATCTCATCAGGTTCTTCTGTCCATGGAAATCTCCGGGCAAGAATACGGGAGTGGGTAGCCAATCCCTTCTCCAGGGAATCTTCCCAACCCAGGGATCAAACTCAGGTCTCCTGCAATGCAGGCAGATTCTTTACCATCTGAGAAGATGGACTTACCACCAGGGAAGTCCACATTTACAATATAAATATATAATTAGTATATTGTTCAACAACTCCATCCTAGAAATATACCCCAAAGAATTGATAACAGGTGTACACATATATTGACAGCAGCACTGTTCACAATAGCCAAGAGGCAGAAACAATGCAAAAGTCCATCAGCGGGTAAATGAATAAACAAAACTGTGTACATCTGTAAACAGACATATTATTCACCATAGAGGGAGTAAAATAAAAGAATAAAGTCTCTGTGAAAAACAGTATGGCAGTTCTTCAAAAGCTTAAATATAGAATTAACGTATGATCCACAAATTTCACATCAGGGTACATACATAAAAGGTTGAAAGCAGGGACTGGAACAGGTATGGGTACACTCATACTCATAGCAGCATTAACCACAAGAGCAAAAGGAAGAAGCAACCCAAGTGTCCATCAATAAATGAATGGATAACCTAAATGTGGCATTCACAAAGGAGTATAATTCAGCCTCAAAAACAAAGGAAATACCAACACATGCTACAATATTAACCTTAAAGTCTTTATGATAAGTGAAATAACCCTGTCACAAAATGACAAAAATACATGAATCCACTTGCATGAGGTATCCACTGAAGTCAAAGACAGAAAGAAGAATGTCACTGCCAGGGACTCCGGGAATTAGTGTTGAATAGCTACAGAGTTTCACTAGTGAAAATTGGAATGCTCTGAATGTGCTTGTTGGGGATATGGTTGTACAACAATGTGAATGTAATTAATCCCAAAGAACTGTATATTTAAAATGGCTTGAATAGTAAATGTTTGTATATTTAGGCACAATGAAATAAATGAAAGAAATACTGATACATGTTACAACACGGATGGACGTTGAAAACACCCCATGTGAAAGAAGCCATACAGGAAGGACATCAGTGTTGCGGATGACCTGGATGTGATAGAAACAGTGGGATTTTTGTAGGTAGAATCTACACCATCTCCTGCAGGAGACCCAGAGCCACTTCAGAAACCAACGAGTGCCTGCTTTTATAGGAAATCCAGAGTCAGGTCAGGGGCCAAGATCCTCGCAGATTGAACCTGCAGCTGCTCCTGCAGAGGACACAGAGCCAGGTCAGAAACCAACACAGGGCAGGTTGAACCTGCTCTTGCTCTTGCAGGAGACGCAGAGCAGGTCAGCATATAGAACTCCTCATGGAGAAGCTGCTCCTGCCCTGCATTAGACCCAGAGCCACATCAGGAACCTTCCCCCCTGAAAACTGAAAACTGCTCCTGCAGGAGACCCATGTGGATTCACCACTGCTACAGGGGAACCTGCTCTGGCTCCTGCAGGAGACTCTGGGCCAGGTCAGGAACCAGTGCCCTTGCGGGTTGAACTGCACCTCTGAAGGGAGACCCAGAGCCATTTCAGGAATCAGCACCCTCAAGGGCAGATTTGGATCTGCAGCCACCATCACTTTCAATACACATCATCAACCCTCTCCCGCTCCTTCATCCAAACTTTACTTTTCATCTCCGGTCATTGTTTGTGTTACAGTTTTTATTGTTTTGTCTTTCATATTATTTACAGCATTGTATATTTCATGTTTTAAGTTTATAACAATACAATTTAAGCCTTTTTAATATTGCCATTCAGGAGCATTAAATGCACTCATGATACTGTGCCACCATCACCACTGCCTAGTTACTAGTTTCTACATTTTATTCCCCAAATAAAACCCTATCTCCAAAGAATGCAGCTCCCAATTCCTCCTCCCCCAGACTCTGACAACCATAATCCTCTTTCTTCTCTGTTTCTTTTTTTAACTCAATTTATTTGTTTTTGGCTGCCCTGAGCTTTCATTGCTGTACAGGCTTTCTCCAGCTGCAGCGCGTGGGGGCTACTCTTCGTTGTGATGCACAGGCATCTCATTTCAGTGACTTCTGTGGAGCACAGGCCCTAGGGCTTGCAGGCTTCAGTAGCTGCGGCACACAGGCTCTGTAGTGTGGCTTGTGGGCTGTAGAGCACAGACTCAGTAGTTGTGGTGCTCAGACTTAGTTGCTCCTTGGCATGTGTAATCTTCACGGACCAGGTAATCACACCAGTGTCTCCTGCACTGACAGATTCTTATCCATGTACCACCAGGGAATTCCTCTTTCTTTGTTTCTTTACCTATTGTCAATGTTTCCTATAAATGAAATGATTAAAAATGTGGCTTTTTGTGTCTGTCCACATATTTTAAGAAATAACTGGTTACTTTTTATTTTTATCTGAAATAGCATTTTTGTTACTTGAAAGAGGAATTCAGATGCATTACAGATGAGATGTACAAAATGAGATTTTAAACATAGGAAATATGGGCATAAAATTGGGATACACTCTGCTGTTCTAAGTGTGACACCAAATGATATGATACATATACTCCTGTAAAAGGAAACACGTGACTACAGAAGGTATGGAACAGAAACAGCCTCACAAGCATAGAGAACAGACTTATGGTTGCCTAGGAGTAGGAGCGGGGTGAGAGTCGAATTGGGAGTTTGGGACTAGCAGATGCAAACTATTATAAAGAGAATGAATAACAACAAAGTCATATTGTGTAGCACAGGGAACAATATTCAATATCCTATGGTAAATGATAATGGAAAAAATGTTAGGGAGATGCTCAAACTCACTAGTTATTAATATCATAATTTAAAACAGCAAAGAGATGACACTCCACACCTGTTAGATGACCAAATATTAGTTAGTTGGCAAGTATTTTGTGATAGAGAAACCCACAAGGATTACAGTGAAAGTTGCAACCTCTCCAGTGAAGTTGAAAGTCACTCAGTCATGTCTGACTCTTTGCGACCCCATGGACTATACAGTCCATGGAATTCTTGAGGCCAGAATACTGGAGTGGGTAGCTTTTCCCTTCTCCAGGGGATCTTCCCAACCCAGGGATCGAACCCAGGTCTCCCGCACTACAGGCAGATTCTTTACCAGCTAAGCCACCAGCAACCTCTCCAAGGCATGAGTATTTGATCAAACTATGCCTACACATAATTATGTCCCAGATACTCTTCATCTGGGTAAAATTCTCAAAAATATTGTCATATAAGTTCTTAAGGAAATACGTATTAAATGTTTATTGCAGACAACTCTGTTCAACTTTCAGTGTTCCACACTCTTGGCCTGAACTTCCTCAGCTTCCTTTTTGCCCTGACCACCTCTTTCTCACCTCCTCCAACAACCATAGCATCCAGGGACTGGGCTGAGCAGGCAGCAGAATTTTCCAAGAAATAATTTCTCCAAGATGTCCAAATCTGGTGAATGTCTCATGATGAGAGCTACAGACCGACAGTGCTAATTCAGACATGGATCAGTGAGATCCAGCCACTCCAGAGCCTGAAGAACAAGTGAGAAAACTTTCTGCTGCCCAGGAGAAGAAAACCACCACACTCTAGCAAAACCACTGCTAAGTTATCCACTAGCACCATAAGAACTCAGCAGGAACTAGCTGAGATAACCCTTGATTCTCCCCCTCCTAACTGCCATGCTGGGCCAATGGAGACAACACTGATGAGTGGAGATCGACTACACTTGGCCCACCAGGTTCTGTGTGTGAAGGTGACATGTTCTTTCTGGATATACATTTTCATCTTATTGTCCTCACCAGTGGTTTCTCTTTTTAATTTTTATTTTATATTGTAGTATAGTTGATTAACAATGTTGTGTTAGTTTCAGGTGTACAGCAAAGTGATTAGTTATAAATATTCATGTATCTCTTCTTTTCCAAATTCTCTTCCCATGTAGATTATTACAGAGTAGTGAGTAGAGCTCTCTGTGCTACCCAGTAGGTCCTTGTGTTCTGCACCAGAATCTATTATGGCAACATCAACAGTCCAGGAGTCATCTGTCTGTACATCCTTAAAGACAACTGGAGTACCTTTGACTATTTCAAAGGTTTTGCTGTCCGTTTGTTGTCTTCTGACTGACTGCAACCCTGTGGATCCTCTGCTCAACTGCATATACATTCAGTATTTGATCAACAGAGCAGAAAATGACAAGAGAGCTGGACAGTGGACCAAGAGATGTACAACGTAATTCTCATAATTTGTGCGCAATGTAAAGGAGCAGAAGACATCTTCTCATGATGCTACAAATGTTTATACCTTTTATAGTATGGAGTCTATGTAGATGTTACACTGATTCTACTCTTTGCTTTTGTCCTTTGAAGGCTGGGAGACTCCCCAAAACATAAATGCTATCAAGAGTACAACTTTGTAGCTTTAGATTACTTATGCTTAAAATGCCTACTTGTAATTCTTATTCCTTTGATATATCAAAATGTATTTTGCAATGTACTAAAGACATCATTATCTTTATGAAATTATAAAAGACTAAGAATTATGTAAGTTGTTTTAAACACAGCTATATTTCTGAGTTTGTGGTTCATGTTCTACAAAAAAAAAGAGAAAGCTTTACTTTTTACTTTTAACAGTTTGTAATGAGGCGTCCTTTTACCCCTTTGTAGCTCAGAGAGCACCTGATGTATCATCGCAAACATAATAGACATGCTTCTGAAGGCACAAAAAAATTTATTCTTGTAATATTATTTTTGATGGTGGGAAGTTGAAGATAATTGGGCTTAGTTAGGAAATCTGTTTTAGGGGGGAAATGGCTAAGCTGTTGTAGAAGAGATCCCAAAATAAAGTGAATCAAACAAAATAAAAGATTATTTTTTCTTTTCAGTCCAGAGACGTACTGAATAGTCCAGAATGAAAACCCAAGTTCCTCCTATATTGTTCTTTGTTATTTCCTAGGGAGTTATTCAGTCAACCATCATTCAGTCCTTATCCATGGCAAAGACTGATATCTAATATCATAGATATCTTCAATATCTATCCTTCCTTTTTACCTTTGAGTAGTAAAATATGTCCATGTTTTAGACACAACTATTCATGTAATACAGAGACCACATTTTTCACTCCCATGAGGTCAAAGCAGTCAATGAGTTGATAATTATTGAAGCTAGGTGATGGATAGAGAGGAATTATTACACTATTCTTTTTATTTTTGTAGTTGCTTATTTTTCCATAATAAAAACTTTCTACCACAGTTAATGTTTCAAAGTTTTTTAACTTTTTTTAATTGAAGTTAGTTGATTTATATGTTGTGCCAATCTCTGCTGTACAGCAAAGTGATTAAGTTATACATCTATATATGCATTTTTTAAATGTTCTTTCCCATTATGGTTTATCACAGGATGTTGAATACACTTCCCTGTGCTATGCAGTAGGACATTGTTGTTTATCCATCCTATATCTAATAGTGTGTATCTGCTAACTCAAAACTGTTTTAAAGTTTTTAACTTATTTGGATATTTTCAGTTCAGTTCAGTTGCTCAGTCATGTCCAACTCTTTGCGACCCCATGGGCTGAAGCATGCCAGGCTTCTCTGTCCATCACCAACTCCCGGAGCTTACTCAAACTCATGTCCATTGAGTCAGTGATGCCATCCAACCATCTCATCCTCTGTCATCCCCTTCTCCTCCCTCCTTCAATCTTTACCAGCATCAGGGTCTTTACCAATGAGTCGGTTCTTCCCATCTGGTGGCCAAAGTATTGGAATTTCAGCTTCAGCATCAGTCCTTCCAATGAATATTCAGGACTGATTTCCTTTAGGATGGACTGGTTGGATCTCCTTGCAGTCCAAGGGACTCTCAAGAATCTTCTCCAACAACACAGTTCAAAAGCATCAATTCTTCGGCGCTTAGGTTTCTTTATAGTCCAACTCTCACATCCATACATGACTACTGGAAAAACCATAGCTTTGACTAGATGGACCTCTGTTGGCAAAGTAATGTCTCTGTCTAGGTTGGTCATTGGAGAAGGCAATGGCACCCAGAGGAGCCTAGTAGGCTGCAGATCATGGGGTCTCGAAGAGTCAGACACGACTGAGCGACTTCACTTTCACTTTCCTTTTCATGCATTGGAGAAGGAAATGGCAACCCACTCCAGTGTTCTTGCCTGGAGAATCCCAGGGATGGGGGAGCCTGGTTGGCCACCGTCTATGGGGTCGCACAGAGTCGGACATGACTGAAGCGACTTAGCAGTAGCAGCAGCACGTTGGTCATTGCTTTTCTCCCAAGGAACAAGCGTCTTAATTTCATGGCTGCAGTCACCATCTGTAGTAATTTTAGAGCCTAAGAAAATAAAGTCTGTCACTGTTTCCACCGTTTCCCCATCTATTTGCCATGAAGTGATGGGACCGGATGCCATGATCTTAGTTTTCTGAATGTTGAGTTTTAAGCCAACTTTTTCACTCTCCTCTTTCACTTTCATCAAGAGGCTCTTAAGTTCTTCTTCACTTTCTTCCATAAGGATGGTGTCATCTGCATATATGAGGTTATTGATATTTCTCCCAGAAATCTTGATTCCAGCCTGTGATTCATCTAGCCCAGCATTTCACAGATGCAGATGTACTCTGCATCTAAGTTAAATAAGCAGGGTGACAATATACAGTCTTCACGCACTCCTTTCCTGATTTGTAACCAGTCTACTGTTCCATGTCCAGGTCTAACTGTTGCAATAAATAAAACAATTAATTTTGGATAACATGATAAACTTGTACTTTCTTTTATCATTAAAATATCTTTAATACACTTCTCAATTTAAAATACCTTCAATATCAGTTTTCATTTTATATCCTTTATTATTAGCTTTCTATAATCAAATATTATTTAAAATATAAGAGAGGGAAAGGAAGGAGAGAGGGAAGAAGGGAAGGAATTCCAAGATTTACAACTAAGAAATCTTAGAACCCTGTATTTTAATCTTTAGAAATAATTGGCATGGACAAGTACCTCTTAGATAATGCAACTCACTGAAAAAAGTAATACAGGGAAGGAATTGTTGGCCCTGGAGAATTCATACAGATCAGAGCAGGACTCCTGCTTAATGGACTCTCCAGAGACCACCATCACTCTCCAAGGCCTAGAGCTGAGATCAAGTCCCTCTGGCCATTGTTATATTGGAGGCTGAGTCAAGAAATCTTTCTGTTGGACAGAAGGACTATACGGATATTTCCTTGCTGAAAAGCTCCACCTCTGCCTCAATTGTCTAACTCTGAAAAATAAGCTTATACAAAGACTGAAGTTTTCTTGTTTCCATTAAACTATGATTTCAGTTCAGTTCAGTCACTCAGTCGTGTCCGACTCTTTCCAACCCCATGAATCACAGCACGCCAGGCCTCCCTGTCCATCACCAACTCCCAGAGTTCACCCAAACCCATGTCCATCGAGTTGGTGATGCCTTCCATCCATCTCATCCTCTGTTGTCCCCTTTTCCTACTGCCCCCAATAGCTCCCAGCATCAGAGTCTTTTCTAATGAGTCAACTCTTCTCATGAGGTGGCATCTTCTGAAAGAATGACAAAGTTCAGGGAAGCCCACCAAGTCCTAATCATATCTCTGGCTTTTGCTGGTTAGAAAGGATGCCATTTAGGTATCCTCTACTGAAAGTATCTCTTGTTGGCTGAAAGAGACCAAGTGAAGAAAATTGCCCTTCTCATTCAATTCCATCTTCTTCTAAAACTATCCACTCTGGGAACTTGTGAGTGTACAAGCCATAAACAGTAACTGCATCCTCATTCATCACCCTCCTGAGTCACCCTTTAAGGGGAGAGGGGTGACCATGCTATATTCCTTTGCTCTACACGAAACCCTCTAACTTTTTATTTTATCAGGTGTTCTGTACAGTCTTTTCCTTTGCTTTTTTTTTTCCTTTTCCATCTCTGTTATGCACAGAAGGTGGTCCAAATTTGACTTGGCTTCATCCAAATCCCTAGTAGCAACTCACAGAAAAACATGGTCTTCGTGGGCTCTAATGTTAAGTTCTGATGTTATAGTGCAAACAGTGGACATTATAAATTCACAGAAGCCCTTGAGTAACTGATGTGCACAGCCCTTGCCTCCCGTCTAAGGGCTTCCTCTTGCCTGGCTTCCATGAAACCAGACTACTCCTGTGCCAGTTCTGCTTGTGTTGACACAGAAAGGGAGAGGGTTTCCATTTAGTAACAGAGAAACCCAAGGAATGTTGTTCCCAAATTTTTTTTAAATATTTATTATTGTTTATTTATTTGGCTGCACTGGGTCTCAGTTGCAGCAAGCAGGATCTTCAACCTTTGTTTTGTGACATTTCAGATCTTTAGTTACAGCATGTGGGATCTAGTTCCCTGAATAGGGGTTAAACCCAGGCTGCCTGCATTGGGATTGCTGAGTCTCGGCCACTAGACCTTAGAATTTCTAAGCTGGAATGGATTTTAGGAACCATTTGTTTTTCCCAGAATTTTTTTCTTAATGAGAAACCCAAGGAAATTATTCATGAACTTATAGTGACACCGAAAGGTCTTGTGGCATCATCAGCTGTCACAATCCCTCCAGCAATCATTCAAACACGCATCACGGACCGTCAAGCAGGATGGTCAGTCAACATCTTTATGGCTTATTCACTATGTCAGGGAACCTTTCTGTGGTTTGAACTCCATTCTTTTTGGAACCAAGAACAGGACTTCGCGGTGCTCTGGAGGCTGTTTACAAATCCCTTCCTTTCCTTCTCCAGTCTGAATAATCTTCCTTTCTAAGTTTGGTTCTCTATATCTTCCTCCCCACCATCTCTACCTTAGCCAATAAACCAATAGATTATTGCCCTGAGCTGGGAAGGGTTGATGAGATCTGACATGGCAAGGTTGCCTCTGCTACACGATCTGTCCAGGGTCAGTCCTGAAGCTGACACCTCATCCCCAGCCATGCTCTGAGACTCATAACACGTTGGAGAATTATTTCTGTTCTTGTCCTTCTAAAGGGAAACTCCAATGCTCCATGAAAGTTGGGAACACAACCACAGTCATTTTCTCTATTCCCCAAGGACTATCCAATAACACTCACATTCAGGTAGTACTCTTTGTAACATTCCTGGTGATTTACCTCCTGATCCTCACAGTGAACCTGCTGATGCTGCTGGTGATCAGGACTGACTCGCACCTCCACACCCCCATGTACTTCTTCCTCAGTCAACTCTCCTTTCCAGATGCTTTCTGTTCCTCAGTCATTGTGCCTAAGCTGCTAGATAATCTACTTTCCAAGTGGAAGACTATCTCCTTCCTTGAATGTTTCACCCAGATCTCCTTGATCATATTTTCAGGGGGCACTGAAACCCGCCTCCTTTCAGTCATGGCCTGTGACCAGTACCAGGCTGTGTGCCACCCGCTGTCATATGTGGTGACCGTGAACAAGAAGGTGTGTGCTGGCCTGGCGGGAGCCCCCTGGGTCATAGGAATGGGGACTGGCCTGCTTAACTCCATCCTCCTGTCTCAGCAGCACTTCTATGGCCCCAACCTTGTCCCCAGTTTTGCCTGTGGGTTTCCTCCAGTGCTCCTGTTGGCCTGTTCTGACCTCTACATGAGCGTTGCCTCCGTTCAGACCACCATAATGGTCCTGGGCCTCAGCAGGTTTGTCCTAGTGCTGGTTTCTTATACCTGTATCATCAAGACAGCCTTGGGAATCAACTCTGCCACAGGTTGGAACAAGATCTTCTCTATCTGCTCATCTCATTTTATTGTGATCACCATCCTTTATGGTTCATGAACATTGAGGTATATCATTGCTGAACCTTTGAATATAATGTACAATATTTTCCACTCTAAAGTAACCTTGGTCTATAGATCAAAACATTGCAAAGTAGCAGGAAAAAAATTTTATTGGAACTCAGAAGGCCTGGGCTCCAGTTCCACCTCGGCTGTGGACTAGATGTGTGAATTATTAAAAAAAAAAATCATTTTCTTTCTGAGGTCTCAATTGTCTAATTCTGAAAAATAAGCTTATACAAAGACTGAGGTTTTTCTTGTTTCCATTAAACCATGATTTCAGTTCAGTTCAGTTCAGTTCAGTCACTCAGTCGTGTCCGACACTTTGCGAACCCATGAATCGCAGCACGCCAGGCCTCCCTGTCCATCACCAACTCCCAGAGTTCACCCAAACCCACATCCATTGAGTCAGTGATGCCATCCAGCCATCTCATCCTCTGTTGTCCCCTTTTCCTCCTGCCCCCAATAGCTCCCAGCATCAGAGTCTTTTCCAATGAGTCAACTCTTCCCATGAGGTGGCCAAAGTACTGGAGTTTCAACTTTAGCATCATTCCTTCCAAAGAACACCCAGGACTGATCTCCTTTAGAATGGACTGGTTGGATCTCCTTGCAGTCCAAGGGACTCTCAAGAGTCTTCTCCAATATCACAGTTCAAAAGCATCAATTCTTCGGCACTCAGCTTTCTTCACAGTCCAACTCTCACATCCATACATGACCACTGGAAAAACCATAGCCTTGACTAGACAGACCTTTGTTGGCAAAGTAATGTCTCTGCTTTTCAATATGCTATCTAGGTTGGTCGTAACTTTCCTTCCAAGGAGTAAGCATCTTTTAATTTCATGGCTGCAGTCACCATCTGCAGTGATTTTGGAGCCCCAAAAGTAAAGTCTGTCACTGTTTCCATTGTTTCCCCATCTATTTCCCATGAAGTGATGGAACCGGATGCCATGATCTTCGTTTTCTGAATGTTGAGCTTTAAGCCAACTTTTTCACTCTCCTCTTTCACTTTCATCAAGAGGCTTTTTAGTTCTTCTTCACTTTCTACCATAAGGGTGATGTCATCTGCATATCTGAGGTTATTGATATTTCTCCCAGCAATCTTGATTCCAGCTTGTGCTTCTTCCAGCCCAGCGTTTCTCATGATGTACTCTGCACATAAGTTAAATAAGCAGGGTGACAATATACAGCCTTGACATACTCCTTTTCCTATTTGGAACCAGTCTGTTGTTCCATGTCCAGTTCTAACTGTCACTTCCTGACCTGCATATAGGTTTCTCAAGAAGCAGGTCAGGTGGTCTGGTATTCCCATCTCTTTTAGAATTTTCCCCAGTTTATTGTGATCCACAAAGTCAAAGGCTTTGGCATAGTCAATAAAGCAGAAATAGATGTTTTTCTGGAACTCTCTTGCTTTTTCAATGATCCAGTGGATGTTTGGCAATTTGATCTCTGGTTCCTCTGCCTTTTCTAAAACTAGCTTGAACATCTGGGAGTTCACGGTTCACATATTGCTGAAGCCTGGCTTGGAGAATTTTGAGCATTATTTGGGAGTCATCAAAGGGGAAAATGAAAGTCTTTAGTAGACTTTTATTCAGTGTTGGACAAAAAAATTAAATACATCATCCTTAAAACATGCCATTTCTCTTTCCTACTGGAAGATGATGTTTCCAAAGCTTATTTGTACTGTAACTATTGATTAGCTAGTTACTATACTACAGCTGCTTTACACAATCAAGATCAATTTCAGTATGTATCACACCACAATATAAACACTATTAACCTCATTTTCCAAAAGAACACCGAGTTTCAGGAGTAACCAGGTACCTTACAAAAGCTGCCAGAACAACCTAGGAATGGAGCCAAAATATAAACTAAGGCTCACTGACTTGGAACCTCAAGCTCTTTTCTACCGTGTTTCTCTCAGACACAAACAGCTCTAGTTGATGGGTCCTTGCTCCCAGGAAACAGAGTAACTAACGGCCTGTGCTCTCTACTAGTGAACTGGAGATGTATTTGCACAAATTGCCCTGAACTTTCCTCACCTGGTTGTTTCTCGGTGCGAAGTAAGGGATGGGAAATGATAAGGTCCAAGAGAGCTCACCTGTCCTGAAGACAAAACTCTTCAGCTCTCTTTTCCTCAGTTTCCTCGTTTGCCATAAGGGGAATGATAAGACTTCTTCCAACCACTTCGCAAAAATGTTAGGAGGGATAAATTTAAAAATAAAAATGACAGTAAAATTAGTATCTTTTTTAACCAAGTACATAAAACCCATGAAGATCATTCCAGTGATAATGACACAATTGCAAAAATAAAATTTGAATGCTTCTTTCAAAAATACTCACAATGACACTTAACAATGTATACCCATGAGGAGAAGACAATGGCACCCCACACCAGTACTCTTGCCTGGCAAATCCCATGGACAGAGGAGCCTGGTAGGCTACAGTCTCTGGGGTCACTAAGAGTTGGACACGACTGAGTGACTTCACTTTCACTTTTCAGTTTAATGCGTTGGAGAAGGAAATGGCAACCCACTCCAGGATTCTTGCCTGGAGAATCCCAGGGACGGGGGAGCCTGGTGGGCTGCCGTCTATGGGGTCGCACGGAGTCAGACACGACTGAAGCGACTTAACAGCAGCAGCAGCAACATACACCCACAATTTTAATCTTACTATATTGGATTTGTATCTCATGCTAGATACATTTGTATCTTTCACTTTATTTACAAAGCTTGGCTTCTTTCCCAAGTCAAAGACAAATGTGCTAAAAAGGACAAAATTTTGGTCCACTAAGCATTATAAAAATAATGGGCTGTGATTCTGAGGTTATTCCCAAAGCCATAAATGGTAGGAAAAAAATGACAACTTTATTAGACTATCATATAGTTTTGTTAGGAACAATCATCACAAGATAAGAGCATGCAGTTGTATATATAGGAAAAAGAAGAGGCAAAAATCCTCAGATTATCATCATAACTACTAAGGAAAGACACTTTGAAAACTGTGAAGTGCTATAGAAATGCATGATTTTTTTTTTTTTTTAGTTTTATTCTAACCTGTAGCACTTAATATGCTGCGGAACTTCCTTTTTCTCCAGGGAAGTTTCTCTAATGTCTTGCATATGATCACTCATGTTAGAGGCATTTGAAAGCAGAAATGACTGACTTCTCACCGATAATAGTCATTTCTAGATGCTTCTACCACTGATAGCTGACAGTCCAGAGGACCATCCTTGCAGAATCTGGGATGGGATGGACCCTGACTGCCCAACAGCATTGTGGCCTTTGTCTGGACCTCATTTTATTCCTTTGTGCAATTCCCTTCAAGGTACATGACTCCAGCTTCCGTCTCAGTCCTGGAGCAAGTCCTATCCTTACAGTACATTGTGGTGACCCCATAACTGGACCCCCTTATCTACAGTCTGAAGAACCAGGAGGTGAAGGCAGCTCTAAGGAGGATGCTGGCCAGGAAGCCCAGGCTTACCTTCTAAGCCAGGCTCTACTGCCTCCTCATAATAGGAGGAAAATAGCAGGAAAAGTCATGGGAAAGAAGAGGAGACAGAAAGACTTCACTCCTAAGCTATCTCAGCATGAATTCTTCTCCACAACAGAAGTCTTTGTTAGTCTGATCCCTGTGCCCTCCCCAAGTCAAGCAAGATGGGGAAACCTCTAGAGAACTAATGGCACCCATCCACAGGGCACCCAGTCACTGCACAAGAAAATCTTCTCAATAAACATATGGAGGATCTTTGAGAAACTAAAAATAGAACCAACATATGATCCAGCAATTCTACTTCTGGGAGCATATCCAAAGTAAATGAAAACATTAACTCAAAAAGATATCTACAACCACCCATGTTCATAGTAGCATTATCTACAATAGCCACCACATGGAAAGATCCTATGTTTTCTTAATGGATGAATGGATAAAGAAGGCATGGATAAAGCAGTGGAATATTATTCACCCATAAAAATGAGGTAATTCTACCATTCATGATAACATGGATTGACATTGAAAACATTATGCTGGTTTGTCAATTTTATTTATCCTTTCAAAGAACCAGCTTTTGGCACCTCCCAGAATATTGGAAATAAAAGCAAAAATAAACAAATGGGACCTAATTAAACTTAAAAGCTTCTGCACAACAAAGGAAACTATAAGCAAGGTGAAAAGACAGCCTTCAGAATGGGAGAAAATAATAGCAAGTGAAGCAACTGACAAACAACTAATCTCAAAAATATACAAGCAACTCCTACAGCTCAATTCCAGAAAAATAAATGACCCAATCAAAAAATGGGCCAAAGAACTAAACAGACATTTTTCCAAAGAAGACATACACATGGCTAACAAACACATGAAAAGATGCTCAACATCACTCATTATCAGAGAAATGCAAATCAAAACCACTATGAGGTACCATTTCACACCAGTCAGAATGGCTGCAATCCAAAAGTCTACAAGCAATAAATGCTGGAGAGGGTGTGGAGAAAAGGGAACCCTCTTACACTGTTAGTGGGAATGCAAACTAGTACAGCCACTATGGAGAACAGTGTGGAGATTTCTTAAAAAACTGGAAATAGAACTGCCTTATGATCCAGCAATCCCACTGCTGGGCATACACACTGAGGAAACCAGAACTGAAGGAGACACGTGTACCCCAATGTTCATCACAACACTGTTTATAATATCCAGGACATGGAAGCAACCTAGATGTCCATCAGCAGATGAATGGATAAGAAAGCTGTGGTACATATACACAATGGAGTATTACTCAGCCATTAAAAAGAATACATTTGAATCAGTTCTAATGAGGTGAATGAAACTGGAGCCTATTATACAGAATGAAGTAAGCCAGAAAGAAAGACACCAATACAGTATACTAATGCATATATATGGAATTTAGAAAGATGGTAACAATAACCCTGTATACGAGACAGCAAAAGAGACACTGATGTATAGAACCGTCTTTTGGACTCTGTGGGAGAGGGAGAGGGTGGGATGATTTGCGAGAATGCATTGAAACATGTATAATATCATATATGAAACAAGTCGCCAGTCCATGTTCAATGCACGATACTGGATGCTTGGGGCTGGTGCACTGGGACGACCCAAAGGGAGGGTATGGGGAGGGAAGAGGGAGGAGGGTTCAGGAGGGGGAACACATGTATACCTGTGGCAGATTCATTTTGATATATGGCAAAACCAATACAATATTGTAAAGTTTAAAAATTAAATTAAATTTAATTTAAAAAAAGAAAAGAAAACATTATGCTGGGTGAAATGTCAGACAAATGCAATATAATCTCCCTTATTTGCAGAACATGGGGAAAAATCAAACTCATAGAAAACAAATGGTCATCAGAGGTAGAGGGGTGGGAAGAAGGGGGTTTGGAGGAAGGTGATCATAAGGTGATCATAAAATTTCCAGTGTAACATAAGCACTAGGGATGTGATGGACAATGTGACTCTAGTTAACACCATTGTATGATATATAGGAAATCTGTTAAGAGAGTAAATATTAGGGATTTACATCACTAGGAGTAAAGTTTTCCCTTTTTTTACTTCTTTGTTTCTTTATACTTATTTTTATAAGATAAATGATTTTTTTAGATATAGAAAAGAGTTATATTTGAGTCACATTGAGAACTATAGCCCAGAAGACAGCCTCTCAGATAACTCTGAGAAACTGCTCCGTTGAACCATTATTTTTTACACAGTCATTTACATTATCAGAACACAGAACATACATCAAATGTGACGGGGTGTATTCCATCCAGTTTCCAAAAGACACAGGTTAAGTATATAGACAGCGACACAGCAGTGTTAACAGGGAAGAGTCAGTTTTGATTCTTCCATGCTGTATCTGTTTCCTTGGCCACTTTTATTATTATAATCACACATAATGGCCAGCCTCAGAAAATCCTGCCCCTCAACCTGACTGTTCAGCTCAAGTGCCTTTATTCAAAACCCTGTCCACCTTAGATGACAGGAAGGGAGAAATTAATACACGTCCCTGCCTGAGGCTTGCCAATCTAGGAGGTACTTACAAGGTTAAATGGCCTTTTCAGTTTGTTTCCTCATCTCCCCCCATCTCTGATCCATAAAAGAACTTGGCATCCAGACCCCAACAATATGGTTATTTTGAGACATTATTCTACCAAGTCATCCTCTTGGTCAGCCAGCTTTCTGAATGAAGTTGTTTTCCTTGCCTTAACACCTCATCTCTCAGATTCATTGGCCTATTGTGCAGCGAGCAGAGCAAGCTTGGACTCTTTTTAACAGCAGGACCCTAGTGTCTAGGAATGGAACACAATCTTTCAGGGAATGTTAACATGGATGTCATGAGAATGGAGTTTCTTTATCCCTATCTTCAAAACAGACGTCCTTTACCTTAATGATTGAAGCAGACATGCTGTACGTGTTTACAAGCTGTTCAGGTTCACACAAAATTCAGGTTGAACCGCGTATGAGCCAAAATGACTTTCCCATACCTCAGTGTGTGAAAATTTTCTCCATTAGAGGGAACTTTCAGGATTTTCTCAATTAGGAGTTTTGAGATGAAGAATATTGACTGAACCTGTTGCAATACTCATTTATATATGTATATCTAACCATCCTGCTCTACACCTTGCACTTATACAGATTTATGCAGTAATGTATGTCAACTGTCTCTCCAATAATCTAGAGGTGGGTGGGGAAATAAAGAATATCTTCACAGCTCTACCAGCCATTTCCACAACTATTGCTTTTCCTTTTCATTGCTTACCCTTTTGACCTGTCCCCTTTTGCCTCTCCCTCAATCTTTTACTTTTGTCTATGCACAAAGTAGAAATCTGACCACTAGCAAATTTACCACTTCATTCTGGAAGAGTCCCATCTTAGTACTGAGACCCAGCTCCCCCTGTGTTCCCATACCAAATACTGCCTGACAAAATCTAGAGGTCCAGAGTAACTTGGAAAGAAATGAAAATCAGTATATCTCCTCCTGTCTTTGTCCTTAACTATCAACACCTAAAGTAGAACATAGCAAATAGCAAATCCTCAGTAACTATTTGTTGATTATGGAGTGAGTGATGGAATGAATGGTGGATCTGTCTGAGCAGTCCTGTCTCTTACATGATCCTAGAAAACAGAAGGAACTATCCACATTTAAAGTGTAAGTCTTGGGAAATGGAAGACAGAGCTGTGATATTTAGCAATCACACAGAAACACAGGACTTAAAAGGTCTTATTGAGTTCTGGCTCATCACATCCATTTTAAACAAGGAACTAATATTCAGAAAGTTAATATACACTGAAGTTGAAGTTTAAAATAAACACATTCACCTAAATAAATAAATAAAATTTTAAAATAAAGTGTAAGTCTTGACAGCAAAGCCCAGGCTAACAGATTCTGTATCCCCAGTGTCTAGTAGATCCTATCACTTAATTGACTCTCAATTAGTGTGCAAAATAAAAAAGAATGAATGAGATTGAAGGAAGTGAGAGAAGGAATATATGAAAAAATCATTTAATTTTGTCCTGTAAAATTCCTGCCTTCATGACAATATAGATGTCAGAGAAAAGTAGCATGGAGGAGAGATCAGGACAGGAAGGGAGAAAAAAGTCCATATTTTGGGACGCCAACCTGGGTCATCCTCACAGAGCTCACTGAATTGTGTGCAGTCTGGCCACCCTGCCCTGAGTATAAGAAAAAAAAGCTGAGCATAAGAACTACCACCCACCTGAGCCCAGACCACTTCAGATCTCTGTCTGCTTCAAGATCTGTTCCACAGGATAGAAAACCCAGAAATAAGCCCATGAACCTATGGCCAATTAATCTATGACAAAGGAGGCAAGACTACACAATGTTAGAAAGACAGTCTCTTCAACAAATGGTGCTGGGGAAACTGGACAGCCACATGTAAAAAAAAAAAATTAAATTAAATTATTCTTTAACTCCATACACAAAAATAAGCTCAAAATGGATTAAAGAGCTAAAGGTGAGACCAGACACAATTAACTCTTGGAGGAAAACACAGGCAGAACACTGTTTGACATAAATCACAGCAAGAGATTTTTTGATCCATTTCCTGGAACAACAGAAATAACAACAAAAATACACAAATGGGACCTACTTAAACTCAAAAGGTTTTGCACAGCAAAGAAAACAATAAACAGAACAAAAAGACAACCCACAGACTGGGAGAAAATATTTGCAAATGATGTGACTAATAAGGGATGAGTTTCTAAAATGTACAAACAGCTTATGATGCTTCAGTTCAATTCAGTTCAGTCGCTCAGTCGTGTCTGACTCTTTGCGACCCCATGAATTGCAGCACGCCAGGCCTCCCTGTCCATCACCAACTCCCGGAGTTCACTCAGACTCACGTCCATCGAGTCAGTGATTCCATCCAGCCATCTCATCCTCTGTCATCCCCTTCTCCTCCTGCCCCCAATCCCTCCAAGCATCAGAGTCTTAACTCTTCGCATAAGGAGGCCAAAGTACTGGAGCTTCAGCTTTAGCATCATTCCTTCCAAAGAAATCCCAGGGCTGATCTCCTTCAGAATGGACTGGTTGGATCTCCTTGCAGGCCAAGGAACTCTCAAGAGTCTTCTCCAACACCACAGTTCAAAAGGATCAATTATTCGGCACTCAGCCTTCTTCACAGTCCAACTCTCACATCCATACATGACCACTGGAAAAACCATAGCCTTGACTAGACAGACCTTTGTTGGCAAAGTAATGTCTCTGCTTTTCAATATGCTATCTAGGTTGGTCATAACTTTCCTTCCAAGGAGTAAGTGTCTTTTAATTTCATGGCTGCAGTCACCATCTGCAGTGATTTTGGAGCCCAAAAAATAAAGTCTGACACTGTTTCCACCGTTTCCCCATCTATTTCCCATGAGGTGATGGGACCAGATGCCATGATCTTCATTTTCTGAATGTTGAGCTTTAAGCCAACTTTTTCACTCTCCACTTTCACTTTCATCAAGAGGCTTTTGAGTTCCTCTTCACTTTCTGCCATAAGGGTGGTGTCATCTGCATATCTGAGGTTATTGATATTTCTCCTGGCAATCTTGATTCCAGCTTGTGATGGGCAGAAGACCTGAACTGACGTTTCTCCAAAGAGGACATACAGGTGGCCAATGGGTACGTGAAAAGATGTTCAATGTCACTAGTTAGTAGAGAAATGCAAATTAAAACTACAATGACATATCACCTCACACTGGTCAGAATGGCTATCACCAAAAAATCCACAAACAACAAATGCTGGAGACGGTGGAGAGAAAAGGGAAACCTCCTACACTGTTGGTGGGAATATAAATCAGTACAGCCACTAGGAAATACAATATGGAGGTTCCTAAAACACCAATACAGTATACTAACGCATATATATGGAATTTAGAAAGATGGTAACGACAACCCTGTATCCAAGACAGCAAAAGAGACACAGATGTATAGAACAGTCTTTTGGACTCTGTCGGTGGGGGGGATGATTTAGGAGAATGGCATTAAAACATGTATAATATCATATAAGAAATGAATCGCCAGTCCAGGTTTGATGCAGGATACAGGAAGCTTGGGGCTGGTGCACTGGGATGACCCAGAGGGATGGTATGGGGAGGGAGGTGGGAAGGGGGTTCAGGATGGGGAACATGTGTATACCCATGGCAGATGCATGTTGATATATGGCAAAACCAATACAATATTGTAAAGCAAAAATAATAATAATAAATTTTTAAAAAAAAAACTAAAAATAGAGCTACCATATGACCCTGCAATCCCACTCCTGGGCATATACCATGAAAAAAACATCATCCAAAAAGATGCATGCACCCCGGTGTTTACTGCAGCACTGTTTGCAATGGCCAAGACATGGAGCCAACATAGATGCCCCCCATCAGAGGAATGGATAAAGAAGACGTGGTACATATATAGAATGGAATATTACTCAGGCATTAAATAGACTGAAACAATGCTGTTTGCAATAACATGGATAGACCTAGAGAGTGTCATACTGAGTGAAGTAAGTCAGACAAAGAGAAATATCATATGAAATCCTTTATATGTGGAATCTAAAAATAAGTGATACAAATCAGAAAGAGATTCATAGACTTAGAAAACAAACTTACAGTTGCTCAGGGGGAAGGGATAGTTAGGGAGTTTGGGGAGGTCATGTACACACTGCTATATTCAAAATGGATGACCAAGAAGGAGCTATTATACAGCACACGGAACTATACTCAATGTTATGTGCCAGCCTGGATGGAAGCAGGGTTTGGGGGAGAATGGATGCATGTATACATATAGCTGAGTCCCTTCACTGCTCACCTGAAACTACCACAACATTGCTAATCAGCTATACCTAAATACAAAATAAAAAGTCTAAAATTGGGGGCGGGGGGGGGGGGGAGACTTGTTCCAGGCCTAGAGGAAGAAGTAGTTGGAGAATGCAGAAAAAATGACTCGGCTGCCACCTCAATCTCTCATTCAGCTCCGAAGAGAGTTCTCAAAAAGAGAACAATAGCAATTGCTCTACTCAAAGGCTGACAAGCCTGCAGCAGTCAAGACCACTTCCACGCGGGCTCCCTGGTTTCTATCTATTCTCAATCCGTTGAGCCTAGGCTAAGATCCTCTCTGCAATTGTCAATTTCCTTTGGCAAAGCCCTCTGAAAATCATGGCCTCATATACAGTACACTCACAAGTGAGATTTCCAAGATGAAAATATTGAAGGCCAGGGATATGGAACTAAATGAAACAGTCCCAACTTTAGTTAAATTTCTGGTCTGCCCATCTGTTGAAGCTGGTCCTTCACCTTTTCCAGACGAATTTAACTCAGATGACCATTATATCTAATACTGTGGGCAGGAATCCCTTAGAAGAAAGGGAGTAGCCATCATAGTCAACAAAAGAGTCCGAAATGCAGTACTTGGATGCAATCTCAAAAACGACAGAATGATCTCTGCTCATTTCCAAGGCAAACCATTCAATATCATGGTAATCCAAGCCTGTGCCCCAACCAGTAAGGCTGAAGAAGCTGAGGTTGAATGGTTCTATGAAGACCTACAAGACCTTTTAGAATTAACACCCAAAAAAGATGTCCTTTTCATTATAGGGGACTGGAATGCAAAAGTAGGAAGTCAAGAAACACCAGGAGTAAAAGGCAAATTTGGCCTTGGAGTACAGAATGAAGCAGGGAAAAGGATAATAGAGTTTTGCGAAGAGAATGCACTGGTCATAACAAACACCCTCTTCCAAAAACACAAGAGAAGACTCTACACAAGGACATCATCAGATGGCCAACACCGAAATCAGATTGATTATACTCTTTACAGCCAACGATGGAGAAGCTCTATACAGTCAGCAAAAACAAGACTGCGAGCTGACTGTGGCTCAGATCATGAACTCCTTACTACCAAATTCAGACTTAAATTGAAGAAGTGGGGAAAACCACTAGACCATTCAGGTATGACCTAAATCAAATCCCTTATGATTATACAGTGGAACTGAGAAATAGATTTAAGGGACTAGATCTGACAGACAGAGTGCCTGATGAACTATGAACGGAGGTTCGTGACACTGTACAGGATCAAGACCATCCCCAAGAATAAGAAATGCAAAAAGGCAAAATGGCTGTCTGAGGAAGCCTTACAAATAGCTGTGAAAAGAAGAGAAGTGAAAAGCAAAGGAGAAAAGGAAAGACATAAGCATCTGAATTCAGAGTTCCAAAGTATAGCAAGGAGAGACAAGAAAGCCTTCCTCAGTGATCAGTGCAAAGAAATAGAGGAAAACAATAGAATGGGAAAGACTAGCGATCTCTTCAAGAAAATTAGAGATACCAAGGGAACATTTCATGCAAAGATGGGCTCGATAAAGGACAGAAATGGTATGGACCTAACAGAAGCAGAAGATATTAGGAAGAGGTGGCAAGAATACACAGAAGAACTGTGCAAAAAAGATCTTCACAACCCAGATAATCACGATGATATGATCTCTCACCTAGAGCCAGACATCCTGGAATGTGAAGTCAAGTGGGCCTTAGAAAGCATCACTATGAACAAAGCTAGTGGAGGTGATGGAATTCCAGTTGAGCTATTTCAAATCCTAAAAGATGATGCTGTGAAAGTGCTGCACTCAATATACCAGCAAATTTGGAAAATTCAGCAGTGGCCACAGGACTGGAAAAGGTCAGTTTTCATTCCAGTCCCAAAGAAAGGCAATGCCAAAGAATGCTCAAACTACCACACAATTGCACTCATCTCACACACTAGTAAAGTAATGCTCAAAATTCTCCAAGCCAGGCTTTAGCAATATGTGAACCGTGAACTTCCAGATGTTCAAGCTGGTTTTAGAAAAGGCAGAGGAACCAGAGATCAAATTGCCAACATCTGCTGGATCATCAAAAAGAAAGAGTTCCAGAAAAACATCTATTTCTGCTTTACTGACTATGCCAAAGCCTTTGACTGTGTGGATCACAATAAACTGTAGAAAATTCTGAAAGAGATGGGAATACCAGAGCACCTGACCTGCCTCTTTAGAAACCTATATGCGGGTCAGGAAGCAACAGTTAGAACTGGACATGGAATAGTCGACTGGTTCCAAATAGGAAAAGGAGTACGTCAAGGATGTATATTGTGTATATTGTGGCTGTATACTGCTTATTTAACTTCTATGCAGAGTACATCATGAGAAACACTGGGCTGAAAGAAGCACAGGCTGGAGTCAAGGTTGCTGGGAGAAATATCAATAACCTCCGATATGCAGATGACACCACCCTTATGGCAGAAAGTGAAGAGGAACTCAAAAGCCTCTTGATGAAAGTGAAAGAGGAGAGTGAAAAAGTTGGCTTAAAGCTCAACATTCAGAAAACGAAGATCATGGCATCCAGTCCCATCACTTCATGGGAAATAGATGGGGAAACAATGGAAACAGTTAGAGATTTTACTTTTGAGGGCTCAAAATCACTGCAGATGGTGATTGCAGCCATGAAATTAAAAGTCAATTACTCCTTGGAAGGAAAGTTATGACCAACCTAGGTAGCATGTTAAAAAGCAGAGACATTACTTTGCCAACAAAGGTCCATTTAGTCAAGGCTATGGTTTTTCCAGTAGTCATGTATGGATGTGAGAGTTGGACTACAAAGAAAGCTGAGCGCTGAAGAATTGATGCTTTTGAACTGTGGTGTTGGAGAAGACTCTTGAGAGTCCCTTGGACTGCAAGGAGATCCAACCAGTCCATCCTAAAGATCAGTCCTGGGTGTTCATTAGAAGGACTAATGTTGAAACTGATACTCCAGTACTTTGGCCACCTGATACGAAGAGCTGACTCATTTGAAAAGACCCTGATGCTGGGAAAGATTGAGGGCAGGAGGAGAAGGGGACGATAGAGAATGAAATGGTTGGATGGCGTCACTGACTCAATGGACATGAGTTTGGAGTTGGTGATGGGCAGGTGGGTCTTGCGCGCTGCGGTTCATGGGGTTGCAAAGAGTTGGACATGACTGAGTGACTGAACTGAACTGAAGTGATGCCTTCCTGAGACTGTAACTGAAGCATATAATAAGGAGATGTGTGCGTTTAGTTGGTGGAATGGTCATTCAATCCTACCCTCCCATATACAACTGTGAACAGCGATTATTCTAAAACCTTGTAGACTTGGGGAAAAACATTTTGTCCCATAATTAGGGAAGGAATAGCATACAGTACCCCTGGGAGATGTGTCACATTGTGTTCAAATTCAGACTAAAATCATATGATGAATACCAAGTTATTTCCTGAGAGTTTGTTTTCATAAGTGTAAGAGAGGGATGTCCTGTTCACTGCTCGACAGGGCCTATATGTCCCTAAACAGATTATGGCAGCTTCATTTGGGAGCTGCTCGTCTCTGAGACAAGACAAATATAGTCTGAATGCCAAAAGGCCCAGTGGGTATAGAGGTAAGAGGAGGGAATTAGAAGATATTGACAGTTTTCTAACCTCTCTAATGATACTTGTGACACTATATCTTGTATTATGTTGCTGTTGTTGTTGCTGCTCAGTCACTATGTCATGTCTGAGTCTTTGTGACCCCATGGACTGCAGCCCACCAGGACTCCCTGTCCCCCACCATCTCCCAGTGTTTGCCCAAGTCCATGTCCATTGAATCTTGTATTATAACTATTTATTAATGTTTGTAGTATACTAGTTTAGGTAAGCAGAGAAGGCAATGGCACCCCACTCCAGTACTCTTGCCTGGAAAATCCCATGGATGGAAGAGCCTGGTAGGCTGCAGTCCATGGGGTCGCTGAGTCAGACACGACTGAGCGACTTCACTTTCACTTTTCACTTTCATGCACTGGAGAAGGAAATGGCAACCCACTCCATTGTTCTTGCCTGGAGAATTCCAGGGACATGGGAGCCTTGTGGGCTACCGTCTATGGGGTCACACAGAGTCGGACACAACTGAAGTGACTTAGCAGCAGTTTAGGTAAGAGATGCTTTTAGTCAACTTTAGATCCCCTCCATAGCTCTTTAAATTATGCTAGGTGATCAATAAAACTCTGTTGAATTGAATTAATACAGAAAGTAATCTCCATCTTTGAGTTGTTATAAGTTCAGCCTCTCTATCCTCTTTAGTAGAGATGAAGGGGTCTGTGACCCATGGCCAGGTCTACCTACTCACCCTATTTCCTCCCTCTCCCACCAGGAAGAAAATACAGCCAGCCACTCAAAATCAGGCTTTTTATTCAGGACAAAAGTGGAATATGTACTGTTGCATTAAAAGCGCCATCAGGGACATTGAGCAAGGGTCAAAAGTCCAGAGCGCCATTCATGCACCCCTGGAGATTAGTCCTTACATGTCCATTGTCACTACAGGGCCCAGGGCTCAGAGACGAGTTAGCTTCAAGGGGGTACAAAGAAGCAAAACGAGGTAGCCATGGGGCAGAGGAGTTCCGGGAACAGAAAGAGGACAGAAGCAGCAAAGACAGCAGGTGTTCACAACTTCTCACAGAGCCACTGATCCAGCTTCTCAGAACAGAGTGCTTTATGGGCCAACCTGATCATGAAGAAGGAGACAAGGCAAATTACTGATGGGATCTTGGTTAGATTTACATCTAGCTTTATCCCCAGGAAGGCTGAGGTGGAAGACTGTGGGTGAAAATTACAGACAGACTTTCCTAGCCACATGGCTAGAGACACTGAGCCACTTAGTGGAGTAAGGTCCATTTTTTAAAACTCCAAGAAAATTGCGGGGCAGTGGTCAAAGGGCGTGCCTTAGGATGTGGGACTGAACAAGTAGAATTAGATGTTCAAGTCCTGGTGAAGGAAATCCTGGATCTCAGCCCTCTATTAGGGAACCCTAGGTAGGAAAATTGCTAACGGGAGTGAAGTAAGTGAAGCTTCAAAATTGGAAACCGGAGTCTGCTTGATGATTTTTGTTTTTAAGATTACATTCTAGCTTAAAAGACCAGGAAATAGAGAGAAAGGAGTATAGTGCTGGGACGAAAGGACTGAGAAGAAAGAGAGGGAAGATTAAGTGAAAAATAGAGAGGTGACTCACCAGTAGTTAATTCCTACTTTATCCAGAATCTTCTTGACACACATAATGTCATCAGTAAGATCATCATCCAAGAACTCTGGCAGGAGTTATAGGTGGAAAAAATGAGAGAGCTAAGTATTACCCAGAAGGATAATGAATTTCCCTCTTCTCTGGTTTTCTCTGAACTAGAGGCTTATGCCTGTTGCCTTCTGGGTGAGAAATTTAATACAGTAATGCCTATCCCTAGGTAAGGACTCCCTTCTCTTCTCTGGGGCAGCTCCTTAGGAATTATCAACTTCATCAACCAACTTAGTCTGAAAATACAGGGTATTATACATTAAGATCCCCAAACAGCTCAGGTCACCTACCCATGAACTTTAAGAAACTGTCTGGGGATTTAGTGTTAATGAAAAATTCTAAGAGCCTCTTACTCGGTATTATCAAGTCCCACAGTTAATTTGGAGTCCAAGGCAGTGAAGCCAGAGGTGTGCTTCATACCAAAAAAAAAGGAGGTTATCCCAGGAGTAGGTTTCAGAAAAACACAGGAACAGAGTAAAAAGAAGTTACTCACTGTCACAGGAGATGTTACAGATGTTGCTTGAGTGAGGGTTCTGATTGTCTTTGCACCAAATTTTATTATTTATCTGGAAGAGTCCATATTCTGTGCTGTCATTGTTTTGTACTATGGCTTGTGTGTCATAACCACTGGTATGAAACGTGGTACAGACCCCTGAAAGAAAGATGAAAAAGAGATTTCACAAGGATGTTCATGTATAGCATAAATGAGGACCTGTATTCCCAGACCGAAGAAGGCTCTCCAACCAATCTCCAAATATGGCAGACCACAGAGTATCTTGATAAGGTGAAAAGAGTTCCAAAGGATCAGACAATGGGAAAAAGGAGAGATAGATAAATAAATGTAATAAAAGAGTAAACAAATAAGAGAATTGTTTGATAATTAAAAGTAGAGGGGAAAAAGAGGATGAAGAGAATGGAGGGAAAGAGTGAAGAGGATGAATTATGGGACAAAGCAAAATAGCAGGGAACTCACATTCAGGCAAACTGACACCTCCGTAGCCCTTCAAGTCTTTCAGCTCCCGGAACACCTCACATTTTGTTAACTGTTCAGCCTGGGTGGCATGGAATAGGATGCCTACCAGGAGCAGAGAGACAAAGGACATCATTTTGGTTACCCCCCAAGATTCTGAAATGGGGTCACCACACTGCTCACCTCCTTTTATTTGTGGAAAAAGCCTCAGGGGCCCTGGCATCAAGCCTTACATCCAGGAAGAGGATGACGAGAGAGGCCAGTAAAACCAACAAAGAAACATTGAGCTTCCTTCAGTAATTTCACCCCACTTTTCCTTTCCTCCCCAGAATCTCTAGTCCATACTAGGTATTGTTACCTGCCCAAAGAGTGTTACAAACATGATCCTGTTTCCCATTTGGCTTTATTTATGCTGTTTCTGGTAGTGTTGGTTCTAGGAAGCAAGATGTGCCCAACCTATTTCAGGAACAAAGGGGGCCTCAGGGGTAATACAAGTGAAGCAATCAGAAAATGCACAAAGGGTCCACGGCCAACTCCTCCTTCCCCTTAGAGACACACAGAATATGGGAAAGGACTGTACATCATCATATGTCATGGCCCACTCAACCCAGGCATGAAACAAAAGAAGTGTCCCTTGATATCTTGGTTCCTTGTTGAGTGGTCAGGAGTAGAAATAGAATATGACCACAGAGACTGAGAATCACATATAACTTAGATCCAGAGACTTTCTATTTCACAAAAATGGAGAACTTGAAAAGTGTGTATGACAGTATCTAGCTGCCCTCTGAGATGCTATCAGCCTCCCCGTCCCCAACCACCAATACCACTAAATAGCCTGATACCACATTGTAAATCTAAAACTAACAACTTGCAATAAATGTGTTCATAAATATATAAGCTTGTAGACAGCCTCAGAGTAGGCCACAGAAGGTTAAAAAAGAGTGACCCAACCTTGTTGGGAAAGGTGGGAAAACTGGACTTTAAGCACTTTAATATTGGAGTAGTATCCACCTGGTAGTTCAGCTGGTGAAGAATCCACCTGAAATGCAGGAGACTCCAGTTCAATTCCTGGGATGGGAAGATCCCCTGGAGAAGGAATAGGCTACCCACTCCAGTATTCTTGGGCTTCCCTGGTGGCTCAGATGGTAAAGAATCTTTCTGCAATGCAGGAGACCCTGCATTGAACCTTCACTTCACTTCACCTCACAGGTGTATACTGTACTGTGCTGTGCTTAGTTGCTCAGTTGTGTTCGACTCTTTGCAATCCCATGGACTGTAGCTTACAAGGCTCCTCTGTCCATGGAATTTTCCAGGTAAGAGTACTAGAGTGGGTTGCCATTTCCTTCTCCAGGGGTTCTTCCCAAGCCAGGGATCGAACCCAGATCACCCACATTTCAGGCAGACACTTTACCATCTGAGCCACCAGGGAAGCCCCACAATATACACCTAGAGCCTATAAAACAAGATTCTGAACCTGAGCTTTAAGATCAGTGTCCTGGAACATGTAGAGTTTAGGATACTAGTTCTAAATGGTTCCTTCAAATTGCTGGCATCAAGCTTCATGCTATATAACCAATATATTGGTTATATATTGGTTATAACAGCTATAACCAATAGCTGTTAGCTTCTTGTATGCCAGGGCTCATTCTCTCTACATCAGTCTCTAAAGCCTGATTTCTTATATTGCAGTGGGTACCCATCCTAAGTAAATAATTTAAGACTTCCAAACTAAAGGTATTCTAAACTTTTATATCCTACAACTCTTCAGAATCAGGGCAAACTCTTCCTCTTTTTTATCCTATATTCTGTACCATGGATTACACTATCAGTTCAGTTCAGTCACTCAGTAGTGTCCAACTCTTTGCAACCCCATGGACTGCAGCACGCCAGGCTTCCCTGCCCATTACCAACTCCTGGAAGCTTGCTCAAACTCATGTCCATCGAGTTGGTGATTCCATCCAACTCTTCCATCCTCTGTCATCCCTTCTCCTCCTGCCTTCAATCTTTCCCAGTATCAGGGGCTTATCACATGAGTCAGTTCTTCGCATCAGGTGGCCAAAGTATTGGAGCTTCAACTTCAGCATCAGTCCTTTCAATGACCACCCAGGACTGATCTCCTTTAAGATGGACTGGTTGGATCTCCTTGCAGTCCAAGGGACTCTCAAGAGTCTTCTCCAACACCACAGTTCAAAAGCATAAATTCTTCCGCGCTCAGCTTTCTTTATAGTCTAATTTTTACATCCATACATGACTACTGGAAAAACCATAGCCTTGACTAGACGGACCTTTGTTGGCAAAGTAATGTCTCTGCTTTTGAATATGCTATCTAGGTTGGTCATAACTTTTCTTCCAAGGAGTAAGCATCTTTTAATTTCTTGGCTGCAGTCACCATCTGCAGTGATTTTGGAGCCCAAAACAATAAAGTCTGACACTGTTTCCACTGTTTCCCCATCTATTTCCCATAAAGTGATGGGACCAGATGCCATGATCTTCGTTTTCTGAATGGTGAGCTTTAAGCCAACTTTTTCACTCTCCACTTTCACTTTCATCAAGAGGCTTTTGAGTTCCTCTTCACTTTCTGCCATAAGGGTGGTGTCATCTGCATATCTGAGGTTATTGATATTTCTCCCGGCAATCTTGATTCCAGCTTGTGTTTCTTCCAGCCCAGAGTTTCTCATGATGTACTCTGCATAGAAGTTAAATAAGCAGGGTGACAATATACAGCCTTGACGTACTCCTTTTCCTATTTGGAACCAGACTGTTGTTCCATGTCCAATTCTAACTGTTGCTTCCTGACCTGCATATAGGTTTCTCAAGAGGCAGGTCAGGTGGTCTGGTATTCCCATCTCTTTCAGAATTTTCCCCAGTTTATTGTGATCCACACAGGCAAAGGCTTTGGCATAGTCAATAAAGCAAAAATAGATGTTTTTCTGGAACTCTCTTGCTTTTTCGATGATCCAGTGGATGTTGGCAATTTGATCTCTGGTTCCACTGTCTTTCCTAAAACCAGCTTGAACATCTGGAAGTTCATGGTTCACATATTGCTAAAGCCTGGCTTGGAGAATTTTGAGCATTACTTTACTAGCGTGTGAGATGAGTGCAATTGTGCTGTGGATGTGACTGGTGATAGAAGCAAGGTCCAATGCTGTAAAGAGCAATATTGCATAGGAACCTGGAATGTCAGGTCCATGAATCAAGGCAAATTGAAAGTGGTCAAACAAGAGATGGCAAGAGTGAATGTCGACATTCTAGGAATCAGCGAACTAAAATGGACTGGAATGGGTGAATTTAACTCAGATGACCATTATATCTAATACTGTGGGCAGGAATCCCTTAGAAGAAATGGAGTAGCCATTATCGTCAACAAAAGAGTCCGAAATCCAGTACTTGGATGCAATCTCAAAAACGACAGAATGATCTCTGTTCATTTCCAAGACAAACCATTCAGTATCACAGTAATCCAAGTCTATGCCCCAACCAGTAACGCTGAAGAAGCTGAAGTTGAACGGTTCTATGAAGACCTACAGACCTTTTAGAATTAACACCCAAAAAAGAGGTCCTTTTCATTATAGGGGACTGGAATGCAAAAGTAGGCAATCAAGAAACACCTGGAGTAACAGGCAAATTAGGCCTTGGAATACGGAACGAAGCAGGGCAAGGACTAATAGAGTTTTGCCAAGAAAATGCACTGGTCGTAGCAAACACCCTCTTCCAACAACACAAGAGAAGACTCTACACATGGACATCACCAGATGGTCAACACTGAAATCAGATTGATTATATTCTTTGCAGCCAAAGAAGGAGAAGCTCTATACAGTCAACAAAAACAAGACCAGGAGCTGACTGTGGCTCAGATCATGAACTCCTTATTGCCAAATTCAGACTTAAATTGAAGAAAGTAGGGAAAACCACTAGACCATTCAGGTATGACCTAAATCAAATCCCTTATGATTATACAGTGGAAGTGAGAAATAGATTTAAGGACCTAAATCTGATAGATAGAGTGCCTGAAGAACTATGGAATGAGGTTCATGACATTGTACAGGAGACAGGGATCAAGACCATCCCCATGGAAAAGAAATGCAAAAAAGCAAAATGGCTGTCTGAAGAGGCCTTACAAATAGCTGTGAAAAAAGAGAAGCAAAAAGCAAAGGAGAAAAGGAAAGATATGAGCATCTGAATGCTGAGTTCCAAAGAATAGCAAGAAGAGATAAGAAAGCCTTCCTCAGCGATCAATGCAAAGAAATAGAGGAAAACAACAGAATGGGAAAGACTAGAGATCTCTTCAAGAAAATTAGAGATACCAAGGGGACATTTCATGCAAAGATGGGCTCGATAAAGGACAGAAATGGTATGGACCTAACAGAAGCAGAAGATATTAGGAAGAGGTGGCAAGAATACACGGAAGAACTGTACAAAAACGATCTTCACAACCAAGATAATCACGATGGTGTGATCACTGACCTAGAGCCAGACATCCTGGAATGTGAAGTCAAGTGGGCCTTAGAAAGCATCACTACGAACAAAGCTAGTGGAGGTGATGGAATTCCAGTTGAGCTATTCCAAATGCTGAAAGATGATGCTGTGAAAGTGCTGCACTCAATATGCCAGCATATTTGGAAAACTCAGCAGTGGCCACAGGACTGGAAAAGGTCAGTTTTCATTCCAATCCCAAAGAAAGGCAATGCCAAAGAATGCTCAAAGTGAAGGCCCTGAACACATCCTACTCTTATCAACAACCCCACCCTTGAACCATTGCAAAAAAACCCCTCACCAAATCTTCCCAGGTTGAGACATACAGTTTTGAGGGGCATGAGCCCATTGTGTCCTTCCTTTGCTTTGAAAAGCAATACAGCTATTATCTTCTACTTCACCCAAAACTCTGTCTCCAAGATTCAATTCAGTGCACAGAGACCAAGTTTTTGGCATCAGCACCATGAGTGAAATGAGTGTAGAGGGTCTTGGTGTTCCAAGAGAGATGAGCAGAAAGTCCTAATATCAGAAGTGCTTCAACTGCATTTCTCCTCCATTCCATTCAGAGGCATTGGAAGAGTACATGGAGAATAGGAATAGAAATTCTAAGAGTACATGGAGAGTAGGAATAGAAATTCTATCACCCTAAGCAAGTATGATTGAAAATATGGCTGGGAGTGAGAGGATGACCTTGAACCATGTGGAAGAGGGATAGATGAGAAAATCTAGTCCTAAAGAATAGTCTTTTCAACAGAGGTACTTGGTGTAAAATGTCTCCTGCCCAGGGCTGTGGACTAAAAGTATCTGTAATAGAATAAAATGATGGGCCATGTGTCATGAATCACAGGGGCTTTCTTACACTTTCAGCCAAGTCAAGGTTTATGGCAGTGGCCTATTTGCCTATAATTCGGTAGTTTATATGCTTCTGCCCTTCCAAGAAGCAGCATACTAGGCAAGGAATCACAACTAAATGCAAAAAAGAAAAGAAATATACCCCAGGCAAGAGGAACCATTATTTCCTTAGAAATGTTTATAAAATAGCATATCTGGGTTGTCTGATAAAGAAGATAGGTATCTTTCGGAAACAATTACAAACTTTTCAGAGAAAGATGTCAGTTCTTAGAGATGGATCAAAGAAGAAGAACAAACAACAATCTCAGCATTCAGGAAGTGTATGGAAAGACGTGAGCATTGCTGATGAAGGAAAGCCTCTGCCAAAATCTCTCCAGAGACACAGGGTGCTCTCTGTGCAGGCCAAGATCTGGCTCAAGCAAGTGAAGAGATATTTACAAGATGCTGGATTTTTCAGAAATATGTTAGGAAGCTATGCTCATTCCCTTGGATGCTTTTGAGGGTAAAATTTTGATGGCAAAAATCAAAGTTTCTCAAACCAGTCCTATGAAGGACTTCCAGAGATTGAGGAATCAGAAGCACCTTCTTCAAAACACATTTGGCAGCAGCCATCTGACACTGTGGTTTGTAGATGATTAGTAATTGATAGAGACCTCGGCCACCACTTGGAGGGAACACCCTGAGAGCCATAATAATATTGACCATTACTCCTTACTCCTTATGGGGGCTTCCCTGGTGGCCCAGACAGAAAGAATCTGACTGCTATGCAGGAGACCCATGTTCGATCCCTGGGTGGGGAAGATCCCCCAGAGAAGGGAATGACAACCCACTCTAGTATTCTTGCCTGAAGAATTCCATGGACAGAGGAGCCTTGCGAGCTACCGTCCATGGGGTCGCAAAAAGTCAGATAAGACTGAGCGACTAACACTCACACCTTACCATTAATATCCTCACCTTTTCCTGCTTCCTCCTATAATTAAGGTAAGTTATCACTAGGTGAAAAACAAAGTTAGATTTTAGAATTGAAACCCAAATTTAGACAAATTCCTAAATGAATTAGTTATTTAAAGCAAATAAAATTTGGGGAGTGAGTGTTTTTTCTGACTTAGTTCCTTTAGCATAATCAAGTTCCATCCATATTGTTGGACTGGCAGGATCTCTTCTTTTTTAAAGCTGAATAATATCCCATTGTGTACCTGATGCTATAGCAACATTATTTTTTTATTCTAATAAGTTATGCAAGTTTATATTCTGAAAACTATTTTTAAAATAAATTTCCTTTAGAATTTTTATCATTTCAAGTCTTACATTTAACTCTTTAATCTATTTTGAGTTAATATTTGTGAGTGGTATAAGATAGTCCAATTCACATTGTTTTGCATGTGAATATCCAGTTTTCTCAGCACCATTTATTAAGATACTATTGTTTCTCCATTGAGTAATCTTGACTCCCTTCTCAAAGATTAGTTGTGTATGCATTGGTTTATATTTGAGTTCTCTATTCTGTCCCATCAACCTGTATGTTTTTATGCCAGTACCATACTGTTTTGATTACTGTAGCCTTGTAACGTAGTTCGAGATAAGGAAGTGTGACACCTCCAGCTTTGTTCTTTCACTGGATAGCTTTTGTTATTCAAGATCTTTTGTAATTTCACACAATCTAGTTTCCCAACTAGGGATCAAATCCAGACCCCTTGCAGTGGATGCACAGAGTCCTAACCACTGGACCATCAGGGAATTCCCTCCCCTTCCATTTTTTAATGTGGTGAATAACACTAATTTTTGAGTATTAAACCAATCTTGCATTCCTGAAATAAACCACAGTTGGTCATAGCATATAAGCATATTTGAATATTGCTAGAATTAGTTTGCTAAAATTCTGTTAAGGACTTTTTTGTCTATGTTCACAATATACATTTGAGGCAAGAGGTAGATCTGCGCCCAGCCCCAGGGCAAGTAACTTTAATTCATTCCCTATGGACAGAAATTCCAAAACATCAATAGCAGAACAACTGAGAGAGGAACACCAATACAGTATACTAATGCATATATATAGAATTTTAAAAGATGGTAATGATAACCCTGTATGCGAGACAGCAAAACAGACAGAGATGTATAGAACAGTCTTTTGGACTCTGTGGGAGAGGGAGAGGTTTTGATGATTTGGGGGAATGGCATTGAAACATGTATAATATCATATAAGAAACAAATCGCCAGTCCAGGTTCGATACAGGATGCTTGGGCTGGTGCACTGGGATGACCCGGAGGGATGGTATGGGAAGGGAGGTGGGAGGGGGGTTCAGGATGGGGAACACATGTACACCCGTGGCAGATGCATGTTGATGTGTGGCAGAACCAATACAATATTGTAAAGTAATTAGCCTCCAATTAAAATAAATAAATTTAAATTAAAAAAAAAAAAAACAATTGAGAGAGGAGGCTGGACCTTGACCAGATAAAAGATAAGAGACCACATATTTCTCACTCTTGAAGTCAAGAAAACCTTCTCAACTAGAGAGTTTCTTGGAGGTCAAATTGGGAGTGAGGTCAAAGCTACTCATAGGCCATCTTGGTTGAGAGACGCACATGCACATATGGGAAGATCCTGAGATATACCAAATACAAGCAAATCAAAATGATAGCCAAAGGAAACTCAACAGAAATGCCCCATAAAAGTGATTAAAGCTACCACAAGGCATGATTCTCTGAGCCTACCTGCGTGTCTACCCACACATACTATGCTCTTTTCCTTCTAGTAAGCACTTTACCTGTTTCACTACTTTCCATCTTTTTTTTTTAATTTTATTTTATTTTTTAAACTTTACATAATTAGTTTTGCCAAATATCAAAATGAATCCGCCACAGGTATACATGTGTTCCCCATCCTGAACCCTCCTCCCTCCTCCCTCCCCATACCATCCCTCTGGGTCGTCCCAGTTCACTAGCCCCAAGCATCCAGTATTGTGCATCAAACCTGGACTGGCATCTCGTTTCATACATGATATTTTACATGTTTCAATGCCATTCTCCCAAATCTTCCCACCCTCTCCCTCTCCCACAGAGTCCATAAGACTGATCTATACATCAGTGTCTCTTTTGTTGTCTTGTACACAGCGTTATTGTTAGCATCTTTCTAAATTCCATATATGCGTTAGTATACTGTACTGGTGTTTTTCTTTCTGGCTTACTTCACTCTGTATAATAGGCTCCAGTTTCATCCACCTCATTAGAACTGATTCAAATGTATTCTTTTTAATGGCTGAGTAATACTCCATTGTGTATATGTACCACAGCTTTCTTATCCATTCATCTGCTGATGGACATCTAGGTTGCTTCCATGTCCTGGCTATTATAAACAGTGCTGCGATGAACATTGGGCTACACGTGTCTCTTTCCCTTCTGGTTTCCTCAGTGTGTATGCCCAGCAGTGGGATTGCTGGATCATAAGGCAGTTCTATTTCCAGTTTTTTAAGGAATCTCCACACTGTTCTCCATAGTGGCTGTACTAGTTTGCATTCCCACCAACAGTGTAAGAGGGTTCCCTTTTCTCCACACCCTCTCCAGCATTTATTATTTGTAGACTTTTGGATCGCAGCCATTCTGACTGGTGTGAAATGGTACCTCATAGTGGTTTTGATTTGCATTTCTCTGATAATGAGTGATGTTGAGCATCTTTTCATGTGTTTGTTAGCCATCTGTATGTCTTCTTTGGAGAAATGTCTATTTAGTTCTTGGGCCCATTTTTTGATTGGGTCATTTATTTTTCTGGAGTTGAGCTGTAGGAGTTGCTTGTATATTTTTGAGATTAGTTGTTCGTCAGTTGCTTCATTTGCTATTATTTTCTCCCATTCTGAAGGCTGTCTTTTCACCTTGCTAATAGTTTCCTTTGATGTGCAGAAGCTTTTAAGGTTAATTAGGTCCCATTTGTTTATTTTTGCTTTTATTTCCAATATTCTGGAAGGTGGGTCATAGAGGATCCTGCTGTGATGTATGTCAGAGAGTGTTTTGCCTATGTTCTCCTCTAGGAGTTCTATAGTTTCTGGTCTTACGTTTAGATCTTTAATCCATTTTGAGTTTATTTTTGTGTATGGTGTTAGAAAGTGTTCTAGTTTCATTCTTTTACAAGTGGTTGACCAGATTTCCCAGCACCACTTTTTAAAGAGATTGTCTTTAATCTATTGTATATTCTTGCCTCCTTTGTCAAAGATAAGGTGTCCATATGTGCGTGGATTTATCTCTGGGCTTTCTATTTTGTTCCATTGATCTATGGGGAGAAAAATCAAATCAATAAAATTAGAAATGAAAATGGAGAGATCACAACAGACAACACAGAAATACAAAGGATCATAAGAGACTACTATCAACAATTATATGCCAATAAAATGGACAATGAGGAAGAAATGGACAAATTCTTAGAAAAGTACAACTTTCCAAAACTGGACCAGGAAGAAGTAGAGAATCTTAACAGACCCATCACAAGCACGGAAATTGAAACTGTAATCAAAAATCTTCCAGCAAAAAAAAGCCCAGGTCCAGACGGCTTCACAGCTGAATTCTACCAAAAATTTAGAGAAGAGCTAACACCTATCCTGTTCAAACTCTTCCAGAAAATTGCAGAGGAAGGTAAACTTCCAGACTCATTCTATGAGGCCACCAGCACCCTAATACCAAAACCTGACAAAGATCCCACAAAAAAAGAAAACTACAGGCCAATATCACTGATGAACATAGATGCAAAAAATCCTTAACAAAATTCTAGCAATCAGAATCCAACAACACATTAAAAAGATCATACACCATGACCAAGTGGGCTTTATCCCAGGGATGCAAGGATTCTTCAATATCCGCAAATCAATCAATGTTATACACCACATTAACAAATTGAAAAACAAAAACCATATGATTATCTCAATAGATGCAGAGAAAGCCTTTGACAAAATTCAACACCCATTTATGATAAAAACTCTCCAGAAAGCGGGAATAGAAGGAACATGCCTCAACATAATAAAAGCTATATATGACAAACCCACAGCAAACATTATCCTCAATGGTGAAAAATTGAAAGCATTTCCTCTAAAGTCAGGAACAAGACAAGGGTTCCCACTTTCACCATTACTATTCAACATAGTTTTGGAAGTTTTGGCCACAGCAATCAGAGCAGAAAAAGAAATAAAAGGAATCCAAATTGGAAAAGAAGTAAAACTCTCACTATTTGCAGATGACATGATCCTCTACATAGAAAACCCTAAAGACTCCACCAGAAAATTACTAGAACTAATCAATGACTATAGTAAAGTTGCAGGATATAAAATCAACACACAGAAATCCCTTACATTCCTATACACTAATAATGAGAAAACAGAAAGAAAGAGAAATTAAGGAAACAATTCCATTCACCATTGCAACAGAAAGAATAAAATACTTAGGAATATATCTACCAAAGAAACTAAAGATCTATATATAGAAAACTATAAAACACTGGTGAAAGAAATCAAAGAGGACACTAATAGATGGAGAAATATACCATGTTCATGGATTGGAAGAATCAATATAGTGAAAATGAGTATACTACCCAAAGCAATTTATAGATTCAATGCAATCCCTATCAAGCTACCAACAGTATTCTTCACAGAGCTAGAACAAATAATTTCACAATTTGTATGGAAATACAAAAAACCTCAAATAGCCAAAGCGATCTTGAGAAAGAAGAATGGAACTGGAGGAATCAACCTACCTGACTTCAGGCTCTACTACAAAGCCACAGTTATCAAGACAGTATGGTACTGGCACAAAGACAGAAATATAGATCAATGGAACTACTTTCCATCTTTGTGGGAATTTTTTTCTGCAGGGCCAGGGCCTTGTCACTGGCCACAAGTCTAGGAGTTTGGATTCAGCTCTCTCACTGCTACAACCTGACCTCAATCTCTGGCCAGAATCAAAACCCTGCTTTAAGCTGCTGCAGGCTGAGGCCATCCAAGATCTCATTGATCTGTGATTTTCTTCTTTTATAATATCTCTATTGGGTTTTGATGTTAGGATTATTCTGGTCCCACAAAACAAGTTATAAAATGTTCCCTCCTCCTCTAGTTTCTGAGAGAGTTTCTTAAAGTTTTATAGAATTCACTGCAGCACATCTGGCTTCCCTCTCCTTCACCTTCTCCCAGAGCTTGCTCGAACTCATTGTCCATTGAGTTGGTGATTGAGGGTGGAGGAGAAGGGGATGACAGAGGATAAGATGGTTGGATGGCATCACCAACTCAATGGACATGCTGCAGTCCATGGGGTCACAAAGAGTCAGACATGACTGAGCAACTGAACAACAAAATTAATTCTTGTGCCAATTTTGGTAATTGGTATCTTTCAAATAATTTGCCTATTTCATTTGTCAAGTTTATTGGCACGTTTGTTCATAATACTGTCTTTTTACTCTGTTAATATTTGTAGGGTCGGCAGTGATATCTCTTCTTTCACATCAATGTGTGTTTGTGCTCAGTTGCTCAGTCATGTCCAACTCTTTGCAGTCCCATGGACCATAGCCCACCAGGCTCCTGTGTCCATGGAAGTTTCCAGGCAAGTATACTGGAGTGGGTTGCCACTTCCTATTCCAGGGCATCTTCCTGACCCAGGGATCGAATCTGTGTCTCTTGCATCTCCTGCATTTACAGGTAAATTCTTTATCACTAGTGCCACCTCATATTAATAATTTGTGCTTAATCTGTTTTTTAATCATCTAAAAGAATATTTATCAATTTTATTGGTTTGTCAAAGATGTAATTTGGTTTTATTTGTTTTTTTGGTATTATTGGTTCTTTTTATATTTCATTGTTTTCCATTATTTCATTTTGTATTCCATTATTTCCTTTGTTCTGTTTCTTTGAGATTACCTTGCTCTTCTTTATCTAGCTTCTCAAGGTGGAAGCTTAGATTACTGATTTTAAAATTTTATATTTTCCTATATAGCCATTTAAAAATATAAAGTTCCTTCTATGGTGGCTCAGGTGGCAAAGAATCAGCCTGCAATGCAGGAGATTCAGGTTCAATCCCTGGGTCAGGAAGATCCCCTGGAGAAGAGAATGGCTACCCACTCCAGTATTCTTGCCTGGAGAATTCCATGGACAGAGGAATCTCTCAGGCTACAGTCCACGAGGTTGCAAAGAGTTAGACATGACTGAGAAACTAACACTTTCACTTTTCATATAGCCATTTAAAGATATAAATTTTCTTCTAAGCACTGCTTTAGCTGTATCACACAAATTTTTATATATTCTAATTTTCCTTGTGATTTCTTCCTTTACATTTCAGTTGTTGAACAGTATGTTGCTGTAATTAATAATACTGTATTGAATACTTGAAAGTTGCTAAGAGAATAGATATTAAAAATTCTCCTGGGGACTCCCTGGTGATCCAGTGGTTAAGAACCTGCCTTACAAGGGACACCAGTTTGATCCCTGGTCCAGGGAGCTACACATGCTGTGGAGCAACTAAGCACGAGTGCTCCGACTACTGAGCCTATGCTCTGGAGCCCACAAGTCACAACTACTGAGCCCACGCACTGCAACTACTGAAGCCTGGGTGACTAAGAGCCTGTGGTCCCCAGCAAGAGAAGCCACCACAAGGAGAAGCCCACGCACCACAATGAACAGCAACCCCTGCTCCCCACAACTAGAGAAAGTCCACAACAAAGAACCAGCGCAGCCAAAGACAAAGAAAGAAAGAAAGAAACTTAATTGTAATAAATAAATAAAATAAAAGTTCTCATGACACAAAAAAATTCTGCAATTGTGTTTGGTGATGGATGTTAACTAGATTACCATGGTGCTCATTTTGCAATATATTCAAATGTCAAATTATTATGTTGAACACCTGAAACTAATATAATGCTATATGCCAATTATATCTCAAATTTTTAAGTATGTTGTTTAAATTCTCAATATTTAGAGCTGTTTCTAGATATTTTAACCCTATTGATTTGTTAATTTACATTCCCTGTGGTCAAAGAAAAGGTATCTTTTATATTGTATATCCAGTAACATAGATTTATAATTACGTTTTATGCTTTTGTACTTTAAGTTCTATACCAACTTTGAATGTGATTTACATGCCTACATTACAATACTGTAGGATTCTATGTTTGTCCATATATTTACCTTTACCAGAGTGTTTTATACTTTGGAATGGTCTTGTATTGCTGTTTATCATCCTTTTGTTTCAACTTGAAGGAACTTCTTCAGTATTTCTTGTAGGGCAGGTCTGCTGCTGCTGCTGCTGCTAAGTCGCTTCAGTTGTTTCCAACTCTGTGCGACCCCATAGACGGCAGCCCAGCGGGCTCCCCCGTCCCTGGGACTCTCCAGGCAAGAACACTGAAGTGGGTTGCCATTTCCTTCTCCAATGCATGAAAGTGAAAAGTGAAAGTGAAAGTCACTCAGTCGTGTCCGACTCTTCACGACCCCATGGACTGCAGCCCACCAGGCTCCTCTGTCCATGGGATTTTCCAGGCAAGAGTACTGGAGTGGGGTGCCATCACCTTCTCTGGTAGGGCAGGTCTAGTGGTAATGAATTTCTTCAGTTTTTGTTTATCTGGGGAACTCTTAATTTCTCCATTTTTGAAGGACATTTTTGCTTGATACGGTATTCTGGTTAGCAGGTTTTTTCTTTTAACACTTGAAATATATCATCCCACTTCCTCTGTCCTGCAAGGTGTCTGCTGAGAAATTGGATGATAATCTACTAAGAGCCCCCTTGTAAGTGACAAGTCACTTTCCTCAAACTAGTTTTAAGATACTCTCTTTGTGACTTTTGACAGTTTGATTATAGTGTATTTTAATGTAGGTCTCTTTAGTTTGATCCTACGGGAGTTTTTTTGAGCTTCTTGAAGTTGTATGTCCAAATCTCTCCTCAGATCTAGAAAGTTTTCACCTATTATTTCTTCATATATGCTCTCTGCCCCTTTCTCTCTTTTTCCTCCTTCTGTGACTCCCATAATGCATATGTTTCTTTGCATGATGGCATCCCATGAGGCTATCTTCATGTTTCTTCTCTCCTTTTTCTTTCAGCTCCTCTGCCCCAGTAGTTTCAAAAATCCTAAATTTGCTGAATCATTCTTCTGCCTGGTAAAGTCTGCTGTTGATGCCCTATATTACATTAGTCAATCCAGTTATTACATTTTTCAGTTGCAGAATTTTGGTTTGGTTTTTCTTCTTTATATATATATGTATTTTTTTTTAATTTTGAAAGTATGATACTCATTTATAGAAGACATGGAAAATACAAAACAAGGTTATATATAGTTCCACTATATATTACAATTATTTTTTAAGTAGCTCAACAGAGGATGAGATGGCTGGATGGCATCACTGACTCAAGGGACATGAGTCTGAGTAAACTCTAGGAGTTGGTGATGGACAGGGAGGCCTGGCATGCTGCAATTCATGGGGTCGCAAAGAGTCGGACATGACTGAGCGACTGAACTGAACTGAACTGAAATTAAGATTTTTAGTTGAAGTTTCAATATCAAACTCTCAAAAATTAATAGAATGAATATACAGAGAAGTAGGAGGATATACTAGACCTGAAAAGCAGTATGACCAATTCAGCATAATTAAGATTTATACAATTTTCACACAATAGTAGGATACAAATTCCATTCATGTTCCCATAGACTATAAACTAGTAGACACTGAAACATATCCAGGGACATAAAACAAGATGAAAAAATTCATTGTCTAAAGGTATTGAAATCATGCACAGTCCATTCTCTTATCACAGTGGAATTAAGTTAGAAATCAATATAAAAATATATCTGAAAATAACCCACATATTTTTCAGTGCAATGTGACATTTACCAAGAGAGATTTTCGACTTGGCCATCAAAAGCCTCTATACAGTTAGACTGAAAAAAGCATAGAAGGTGATTGCAGAGAAGAAAGCATTTAAATGAGAAATTAATAATAAATTAATATTAAAGATACTTTACCATAAGGGTGGTGTCATCTGTGTATCTGAGGTATTTGATATTTCTCCCAGCAATCTTTATTCCAGTTTGTGCTTCATCCAGCCCAGCACTTCTCATGATGTACTCTGCATATAAGTTAAATAAGCAGGGTGACAATAAACAGCCTTGATGTGCTTCTTTCCCTATTTGGAACCAGTCTGTTGTTTCATGCCCGGTTCTAACTGTTGCTTCTTGACCTCCATACAGATTTTTCAGGAGGCAGGTCAGGTGGTCTGGTATTCCCATCTCTTTCAGAATTTTCCACAGTTTGTTGCGATCCACACAGTCAAAGGCTTTGGCATAGTCAATAAAGCAAAAGTAGATATTTTAATAGAACTCTCTTGCTTTTTTGATGATCCAATGGATGTTGGCAATTTGATCTCTGGTTCCTCTGTCTTTTCTAAATCCAGCTTGAACATCTGGAAGTTCACAGTTCATGTACTGTTGAAGCCTTGCTTGGAGAATTTTGAGCATTACTTTGCTAGCCTGTGTTGCTGCTGCTACTGCTAAGTCACTTCAGTCGTGTCCGACTCTGTGCGACCCCATAGATGGCAGCCCATCAGGTTCTCCCGTCCCTGGGATTCTCCAGGCAAGAATACTGAAGTGGGTTTCCATTTCCTTCTCCAATGCTTGAAAGTGAAAAGTGAAAGTGAAGTCACTCAGTCCTGTCCAACTCTTCGTGACCCCATGAACTGCAATCCACCAGGCTCCTCCATCCATGGGATTTTCCAGGCAAGAGTACTGGAGTGGGTTGCCATTGAGATGAGTGCAATTGTGCAGTAGTTTGAACATTCTTTGGCATTGCCTTTCCCAGGTTGGAATGAAAACTGATTTTTTCCAGTCCTATGGCCACTGCTGAGTTTTCCAAATTTGCTGACATATTGAGTGCAGCACTTTCACAGCATCATCTTTTAGGATTTGAAATAGCTCAACTAGAATTCCATCACCTCCACTAGCTATATGAAGAAGACATACAGATGGATAACAAACACCTGAAAAGATGCTCAACATTGCTCATTATTAGAGTAATGCAAATCAAAACTACAATGAGATATCACCTCACACTGGTCAGAATGGCCATTATCAAAAATCTACAAACAATAAATGCTCGAGAGGGTGTGAAGGAAATGGAAACCTCTTGCACTGTTGGTGGGAGTATAAATTGATACCGCCACTATGGAAGACGATATGGAGATTCCTTGAAAAACTAGGAATAAAACCACCATATGACCCAGCAATCCCACTCCTAGGCATATATCCTGAGGAAACCAAAATTGAAAAAGACATATGTACCCCAGTGTTCATTTCAGCACTATTTACAATAGCTAGAACATGGAAGCAACCTAGATGTCCATTGAAAGATGAATGGATAAAGAAGTTGTGGCACGTATATACAATGGAATATTACTTAGCCATAAAAAGGAATGCATTTGAGTCAGTTCTAAAGAGATGCATGAACCTAGAACCTATTATACAGAGTGAAGTACGTCAGAAAGAGAAAGAGAAATATCATATACCAACACATACATTTGGAATCTAGAAAGATGGTACTGAGGAAATTATTTGCAGGGCAGCAATGGAGACACAGACATAAAGAACAGACTTATGGACACGGTGGGGAGAGGGGACGAGAGGGTGAGATGTACGGAGACAGTAACATGGGAACTTACACGACCACATGTAAAATAGATGGCCAGTGGGAATTTGCTGTATGCCTCAGGGAACTCAAACAGGGGCTCTATATCAACCTAGAGAGGTGGGATGGGGATGCAGATGGGAGGGAGGCTCCGGAGGGAAGGGACATGGCTGTACCTATGGCTGATTCTTGTTGATGTTTGACAGACAAAAATGAAATTTTTTAAAGCAATTATCCTTTAATTAAATAAATTTAAAATAATATACATATGTATTTCAAATTAAAATAAGAAAAATCACATTGTATAAATAAATAAAGTGGCCAAAAGAAAAAAAAAAAAGAAAAGAAAATCTTCCAGAACAGAAAAAAAACAATTATCATTCAATTAAAAAATTAATTAATTAAAAAACAAGGGATTCCCTGGTGGTCCGTCCAGTGGTTAAGACTCCAGGTTCCCAATGCAGGGGCCCTGGGTTTGATCCCTGGTCAGGAAATTAAATCCCACATGCTGCAACTAAGAACTGGCACAGCCAAATAAATAATTTTTTTTTAAATCACTAAGATAATAAATTTTCTAGACTTTTAGCAGTAATAATAGATGTCAAAATACAAGGAATTATATCAAAGTTTTGAATGAATATATGTTAGAAATCAGGCATTTTCTTCATACTAAGTCAAGCAAGTAAGAATCAAAATGTCATAAATTTTTTTAACTAGGCAAAAATTCATAAATTTTCTAAATGGTTCTTCCTTACAATTTCTCTTTGTTGATATTTGTGTTTTGTTCATGTATCATTTTCCTGCTTTCATTTTAATTGTCTCTCTGTGTTCTCTTTTAATTCATGAACATCTTATGATAATTATTTTGAATTCTTTGGTCATTCATATATTGTCATTTCTTTAGGGTTGGTTTCTGGAGTTTTAATCTGTTCCTTTAAATAAGCGATATTTTTCTGTTTCTTTGTGTGTGTTGTTTTCTGTTAGGACTTCAGCATTTGAGAACTCAGCTACCTCTCTTAGTTTTTGTGATCTGGTTTCCTCAGGGAGGACTTTCTCCAATAAGCTGGAGAATCTGGAGACCTCTCAAGACTTTTCTGGACACATGTCACCTCCTAATTAAGAAGTTTACCAGTTCTCCCTAAGATCTCCTCTTTGTGTTTGCAAGACTCTAGTTTCTCTGAAGGAGAAGGCGATGGCACCCCACTCCAGTACTCTTGCCTGGAAAATCCCATGGATGGAGGAGCCTGGTAGGCTGCAGTCCATGGGGTCGCTAAGAGTCGGACACGACTGAGCGACTACACTTTCGCTTTTCACTTTGATGCATTGGAGAGGGAAATGGCAACCCACTCCGGTGTTCTTGCCTGGAGAATCCCAGGGACGGAGGAGCCTGGGGGGAGGCCGTCTATGGGGTCGCATAGAGTCGGACGCGACTGAATCGACTTAGCAGCAGCAGCAGCAGCAGCGTCTCTGACACTGTAGAAAGTTGCGGTACTGGAGTTCCACCTAGTGTCTCTCTGTGGCACTGCAAACTGGTGCTAGACCAAGCCACCTTGTTTGCCTCTGTTCTCGATGACCCTCCAATCTGATATCCCATTCTTCTCAGTGCTTAGATTCAGACAAGACAGAAACAAGTCCCTTGGCAGCACCACAAAAACTCAGAATATTATATACATTTCACTTCATTCCTTCCCAAGGAAGAATTCAGGAGTTAGAAATTTCCTTAATTATGCCAAGCCATGCTGAGGGAAAGTGCTCTGGTGAATGAATGCAAAGAATCTTCCTGCCAGGCTTCATGCTTGCACTGGGAGCAGAAATCTTTCTCTCTCTCCCTCTTTCTCTCTTTTTTTAAACACAAAATTGCCTTTACCACGTTCAGGCCAAAAATAGAAGTATGTATTTTCTTTTACTCCTGTTTCGGGCCTGCTGGCCTCAAAAGATGAGAGACAACAGTTTGTACCCAATTTTAGGAATGGGCACATCTAAATGGCATAACCTTTCAAATCTGAGGATTTCACTTTCACAAAATTACAAATGGCTTATTTCTACAGACATCCACAATTCTTCCTCTGATACAAGAAATGAAGAATGGAAGATACATTTCTTCGTAACCATTTGGAGAGCAGTTTGGTGCCACTGTCCCAACTCAGGGCAATTTTGTCTCCAGCTGTGACTGAAAGCCTGCCAGCTAGTCTCATGGAATCACCTGGAGGAGAGCTGAGGAAGGATATTTTACCCACTTAACAAACCTTAGGAGTACCAGGGTGTCCCATCGCATTGGAGCCTGCCACGCTTTAATGAAGTAAAGCACTGGATTGTCCCTGTTTACATTGCTTCAATTTGCCATTTTATTGAAAGAGGAAGAGGACAGCCAGTTAGTAGCTGAAGCTGAAAGAAGAATCTGAACTCCCAAAATCTAACAGGAAGATCTCTCTCCCAGGAATTTCTTAACTGGATTCTAGATTTCTCACAGAGGCAATTGGTTATATGTTGTTAAATCCTTGTCTCCAGGGGCAAAGGAGTTTCTGAAGTTTCCTGTTAGGCCATCTTGCTAATGTCTTTTATTGCCTCATTTTTCTCTGCCTAATGGTCACATTTCTCTGCTTCTTTGCATTTCTAATAATTGTTTTATTAGATGCTGGATGTTAAGGGTGTTCTGTTATTGAGCATCTGAATTGTATTGCCTTCCTTTAAAGAGTTTTGGCTTTGTACTGCTAGACAGTGAGGATACTTAAGATTCAGTTTAATCTATTGAGATTTGTTTTTATGTTTTGTTAGAACAGGTCAGTTGCACTCACTTCACATACTACCAAGATTATGCTCAAAATCCTTCAAGGTAGGCTTTAGCAGTATGTGAACCAAGAACTTCCAAATGTATAAGCTGAATTTAGAAAAGGCAGAGGAATCAGAGATCAAACTGCCAACATTCACTGGATCATGGAGAAAGCAAGAGAGTTCCAGAAAAACATCTACTTCTGCTTCATTGACTATGCTGAAGTCTTGGACTATGTGGATCACAACAAACTGTGAAAAATTCTTAGAAATAGGAAAACCAGACCACCTTACCTATCTCCTGAGAAACCCGTATGCAGGTCGAGAAGCAACAGTTAGAACCAAACATGGAACAACAGACTGGTTCAAACTTAGGAAAACAGTATGACAAGGCTGTATATTGTCACCTTGTCTATTTAATTTATATGCAGAATACTGGATGAATCACAAGTTGGAATCAAGATTGCTGGAAGAAATAACTTCAGATATGCAGATGATACCATTCTAATAGCAGAAAGTGAAGAGGAATTAAAGAGCCTCTTGATGAGGGTGAAAGAGGAGAGAGAAAAGCTGGCTCAACATTAAAAGAAATTAAACATTAAACTTAACATTAAAAAAAAACTCAGATCATGGCATCTGGTCCCATCACTTCATGGCAAATAGAAGGGGGAAAAAGTGGAAGCAGGAACAGACTTTATTTTCTTGGTCTCCAAAAGAGATGTTGACTGCAGCCAAAAAATTAAAAAATGCTTGCTCTTTGGAAGAAAACCTATGACAAACCTAAACAGCATATTAAAAAGCAGAGATATCACTTTGCCAGCAAAGGTCCATTTAATCAAAGCTATGGTTTTTCCAGTAGTCATGTATGGATGTGAGAGTTGGACTATAAAGAAACCTGAGCGCTGAAGAATTGATGCTTTTGAACTGTGGTGTTGGAGAAGACTCTTGAGAGTCCCTTGGACTGCAAGGAGATCCAACCAGTCCATCCTAAAGGAAATCAGTCCCGAATATTCATTGGAAGGACTGATGTTGAAGCTAAAACTCCAATACTTTGGCCACCTGATGCAAAGAACTGACTCATTTGAAAAGACCCTGATGCTGGGAAAGATTGAAGGCAGGAGGAGAAGGGGACTACAGAAGATGAGATGGTTGGATGGCATCACCAACTAGATGGACACGAGTTTGAGCAAGCTCCAGAAGTTGATGATGGGCAGGGAGGCCTGGCGTACTGCAGTCCATGAGGTCGCAGAGTCAGACACGACCAAGTGACTGAACTGAACCCCTGAGAGAAGGGAAATGATTGAAGTGAACTATACGACCACCATGACTTTCTGCCTTTCCAGACTCAAGATCAAAGAAGGGGCAAGGCATGATTATCTCACTGAGTTGAAGAGACAGAGATCAGCATTGGGGGAAGCAGAAATTGTCTGAATTTGTAGGCAGAAGAGGAGGGAGACATGCAGAAAAAGAATTCTAGAAACCTGTATATGGATAGCCACAAGACTTTAGCTGAGTATTATTAGAAGTATAGATTGAGTAACTACTGGAATTCATACAGAGTTGGAGATATTTAAGGTCCAATCAACCAGAGTGGAGACATCTTATTGAAAACTGGGAGCATTCAATAGAACCTCAGAAAGACTACACTTTAGAAATAGGATAAAATTAGCCCAAGAATAAAGGTTAAATCTTTACCTGCTCTGTTGTTTTTCAGTCACGAAGTCATATCTGACTCTTTGTGACCCCATGGACTGCAACACACCAGGTTCCTCTGTCCTCCACCATCTCCAAGAGTTTGCTCAAATTCATGTCCACTGAGTCAGTGATGCTATCTAGACATCTCATCCTGCCGTCCCCTTCTCCTTTTGCCCTCAGTATTTCCCAGCGTCAGGATCTTTTCCAAAGACTAGGTTTTTCACATCAGGTGGCCAAAGTATTGGCGCTTCAGCTTCAGCATCAGTCCTTCCAACGAATATTCAGGATTGATCTTCTTTTTAATATGCTGTCTAGGTTGGTCATAGCTTTTCTCCCAAGGAGCAAGCATCTTTTAATTTCATGGCTGCAGTCACCATCTGCAATGATTTTGGAGCCCAGAAAAATAGTCTCTTACTGTTTCTCTTGGGGGTTACACTCCTGTGTTATGTTTTCCAGTAGCTATTAACAGATACTTCACATATTGTGTCAATTATGTAATTGTTTACATTAGGAGAGCTAACCTGGTGCCAGTCTACTCCTTAATAGGTGGAAGCTGAAGACACAACCTCATTGTTAACTTTCTGAAGTCTTTACTGTCCTTTAAATTCTAGTTCATATTCCACCTTACCCATTCATTTCCCTACTCCTTTCTCTATAATTTCAGTAAACTGTGTAGCTCTTTTGTGGCAGTTATCCCATTCCATATTGTGCCATAGTTATCTACAGGAAAATTCTATGTCTTGACCATCCCATAATGCCCTACATGTTGTAGGGTTCAAAAATACATTTATTAAGTGAGATTCCCCAAAATATATTGTCTTCTTATCAGTAGAAGACACGACTGAGCGACTTCACTTTCACTTTTCCCTTTCATGCATTGGAGAAGGAAATGGCAACCCACTCCAGTGTTCTTGCCTGGAGAATCCCAGGGACGGGGGAGCCTGGTGGGCTGCCGTCTATGGGGTCGCACAGAGTCGGACATGACTGAAGCGACTTAGCAGCAAGCAGCAGCAGTATCAGTAGAAACACATAGCAAAGGATAAATAACCTTCCCACTTAGTGGAAGGTTGGGATATATATGATGTGTGTGTGTGTGTGTGTGTGTATATATATGGTTTATATATAGACACAAAGCTCCAATGAAAAAATAGTTAAGCAAATGGTGTTATAGCTATTATATGTAATGAATATTATATGATTTTTTAAATGAAGCAATATAAAATGTTTAAAATAAAATGTTAGGTGAAATACTAGGATTAAAATTGTATGTATGATAATAATTATAACTATTTATAAAATGCATATAAAAAACTGGAAGGAAAATACTTTGGAGTAATGGAGTTATTTTAAGGTGTGTGTGCTGTTCACGTTCTTATTGCCATGATCTAAAATTAATCTTGAAAGACAATTGGCCTGGCTATCGAACTACCTTCATGAAGGATGGCATGAGATGACATTTATTACAAAAGCCAAACTTTACTTTTATTACATATCTTCCAACATCTTACTGGATTAAACTAACAGTCTTACTGAGAAAAATAGGTAGTTGTGACAAGTTTATCCTGCAGAGTTCACCAGGAAGTTCTACTGTTCAAAGTGTAGTTTTGTTAGAGTGGCTTCATTAAGACTTTGTTAATGACTGAGGCCATTGTTTGATAACATCCACTTTATTTTTTCCAGGATAAACTTCTGGCAATCAATAGGAACCAACTTAGGATACATTTTATGTATATCTGTAGATCTGTGTGTCTGTTCCACAATATTTAGGAGGCAGCAATATCTGAATATAACTTTTATGGACCAATTTAATCATATTTTCAGGCCATCACAATTTTCTTCTTTTTCTTAATATCTTCTGTTTACCTTTCCTCATTATCCAGAGGCTAGACTGTGGGATGTTAGATTTGAGTTGAGGCTTCACCACTTCCTAATTGTATGGTCCTGAACAATGTACTGATCTCTCTATTGATGGGTACTACATGGGGCTCATTGTTAAAATGTCTCATTATGTTGACCTCGCAAACAAAGAATAAAGTCACAGTGACCCTTGAGACTTAAAAAATTGCCCAAATGACATTTTGTTTTCCCACTGGCCCCTACCTTCTTAAGGCTACAAGACCACCAGATTCCAGACCTCCCGCTACGTGACCACAGGACTCGGCTACAGGCTAAAACTTAACCATCTCTTCAGAGAATTTTTCATTGGTAGAGTATAAGAAAGACCCCATCAGAAAAGGAGGACACCGGTTCTTCTCAAGGGCCAGTCACACTCTTATTTTCCCTCTAATAAATTTCCTTTTCTTGCCTGACTGCCTGGCTCACCGGATATATTTAAATTATAGATAATGATAATAACTACTTCCCCTGATTCATGTGAGGCTTCAATGAGATAATTTTGTAAGACTCTTATCATAGTGCCTAGCACACAGAGATAGTCACTAAATGAACACTTTTGGTATCATTATTTTGCTACAACATCTTGCCACATGATCCTCTTTATATTCTCTCCACTCATTCTTGATGCTTATAGTATTTAGTCAGGATACGGGATACAGGAAGCTAGCCCTATGGAGATGAATTTTTCTGCCAGCAGGATTTCTGAATTCAGGAATGCCAGCTCTGGATGAAAGAAGTGACCCATGAGAGTAATATGGACCCGTCATCAAGGCACAGGAAACTGAAAGGAGTTCAGGTAACTCCGCTAACCACTTGTTTGCTGCTTTATATTAATACCTAGAGTCTAGAACAGCACCCAACAGGTCACAAATACTTGGTATTTCTTGAATTAATTAATGTGTGGCATGGTTTTATACAAAAATATAAGCTAATACCTAGAAAACCGCATTTAGACCCTTCATTTCCACTTACAGACGGTGCTTCAAAAATTGATACACATTAACTTATTTACAAAACTGAAACAGACTCAGAAAACAAACTTATGATTACCAAAGAGGACAGGTATGGGAGGAGGGATAAACTGGGAGTCTCAGTTCAGTCACTCAGTCACGTCTGATTCTTTGCAACCCCATGGACTGCGGCACGCCAGGCCTCCCTGTCCATCACCAACTCCCGGAGTTTGCTCAATCTCATGTCAATCAAGTCGATGATGCCATCCAACCAGCTCTTCCTCTGTTGTCCCCTTCGCCTCCTGCCTTCAATCTTTCCCAGCACCAGGATCTTTTCCAATGAGTCAATTGGGAGTTTGTGGTTGCTATATACACAATACTGTATTTAACATAGATAACCAAAAAGGACCTAAGGTAAAGCATAGGGAACCCTGCTCAATATTCTATAATAAATGGGAAATGAATTTGAAAAAGAATAAATATATGTATCTGTATAACTGAATCACTTTTCTGAAATTTACACAGCATTGTAAATCAACTATAGTTTAATATAAGATAAAAATTTTAAAAATAAAAACTTGATGAAAAAAAGCACCTCAGGAAAAAATGCTGAAATTAAACTTTTAAACACAAGGTGGATTTTTTATTACTATTATTACTATATAATAAATCCTAAGTTTAAAATATTGGATTTCCTCTGTACTTAGAAAAGTCTCTTACTCTTTTCTTTGTAATCTGGCATCTCTCTCAGGCTCTTCACAACCCAAAACCTAGGCAGTCATACTTTATTCTAAGCTATTAATATTTTCTGAAAGACAATATGTTAGGAACTTCCTTGCAGGTTACCTTTTCCTTGTTCAAGTCTTTCCACTCTGCCTTTGACCTGTCAAAGTAAGACACTTACCCAATTTATTCCAGGAGGAGCCATCCTAATCTGTTAATAGGGAAATTCAACCTCTGCTGTGACCCTGTGCTGTCCTCCTACTGGCCAACCTTTATTCTCTGCTTTTATGTAGAAGGAACTCAGTGCTGTATTTCTACAGCAGGCTCTCTTCTTTACATCTGTCATTTAGCTTCATTCTACTATTTACTTGTATTCTTTTTAAGGGGACCGAAATGGTTTATATAAATCTCTAATGTTAAAAACATTACAAAACATCTGTTATTGCCAAATTCAGACTGAAATTGAAGAAAGTAAGGAAAACCACTAGACCATTCAGGTATGACCTAAATCAAATCCCTTATGATTATACAGTGGAACTGAGAAATAGATTTAAGGGACTAGATCTGATAGATAGAGTGCCTGATGAACTATGGAATGAGGTTCATGACATTGTACAGGAGACAGGGATCAAGACCATCCCCATGGAAAAGAAATGCAAAAAAGTAAAATGGCTGTCTGAGGAGGCCTTACAAATAGCTGTGAAAAGAAGAGAAGCAAAAAGCAAAGGAGAAAAGGAAAGATATAAGCATCTGAATGCAGAGTTCCAAAGAACAGCAAGAAGAGATAAGAAAGCCTTCCTCAGTGATCAATGCAAAGGAATAGAGGAAAACAATAGAATGGGAAAGACTAGAGATCTCTTCCAGAAAATTAGAGATACCAAGGGAACATTTCATGCGAAGATGGGCTCAATAAAGGACAGAAATGGTATGGACCTAACAGAAGCAGAAGATATTAAGAAGAGGTGGCAGGAATACACAGAAGAAATATACAAAAAGATCTTCATGACCTACATAATCACGACGGTGTGATCACTGACCTCTAGCCAGACATCCTGGAATGTGAAGTCAAGTGGGCCTTAGAAAGCATCACTACGAACAAAGCTAGTGGAGGTGATGGAATTCCAGTTGAGCTATTCCAAATGCTGAAAGATGATGCTGTGAAAGTGCTGCACTCAATATGCCAGCAAATCTGGAAAACTCAGCAGGGGCCACAGGACTAGAAAAGGTCAGTTTTCACTCCAATCCCAAAGAAAGGCAATGCCAAAGAATGCTCAAACTACCGCACAATTGCACTCACCTTACATGCTAGTAAAGTAATGGTCAAAATTCTCCAAGCCAGGCTTCAGCAATATGTGAACCATGAACTTCCTAATGTTCAAGCTGGTTTTAGGAAAGGCAGTGGAACCAGAGATCAAATTGCCAACATCTGCTGGATCATCAAAAAAGCAAAAGAGTTCCATAAAAACATCTATTTCTGCTTTATTGACTATGCCAAAGCCTTTGCCTGTGTGGATCACACTAAACTGTGGAAAATTCTGAAAGAGATGGGAATACCAGACCACCTGACCTGCCTCTTGAGAAACCTATATGCAGGTCAGGAAGCAACAGTTAGAACTGGACATGGAACAACAGACTGGTTCCAAATAGGAAAAGGAGTACGTCAAGACTGTACATTGTCACCCTGCTTATTTAACTTATATGCAGAGTACATCATGAGAAACGCTGGGCTGGAAGAAGCACAAGCTGGAAATCCAGATTGCCGGGAGAAATATCAATAACCTCAGATATGCAGATGACACCACCCTTATGGCAGAAAGTGAAGAGGAATTAAAAAGCCTCTTGATGAAAGTGAAAGTGGAGAGTGAAAAAGTTGGCTTAAAGCTCAACATTCAGAAAAAGAAGATCATGGCATCTGGTCCCATCACTTTATGGGAAATAGATGGAGAAACAGTGGAAACAGTGTCAGACTTTATTTTGGGGGGCTCCAAAATCACTGCAGATGGTGATTGCAGCCATGAAATTAAAAGACGCTTACTCCTTGGAAGAAAGTTATGACAAACCTAGATAGCATATTCAAAAGCAGAGACATTAGTTTGCCAACAAAGGTCGGTCTAGTCAAGGCTATGGTTTTTCCAGTGGTCATGTATGGATGTGAGAGTTGGATTGTGAAGAAAGCTGAGCTCTGAAGAATTGATGCTTTTGAACTGTGGTGTTGGAGAAGACTCTTGAGAGTCCCTTGGACTGCAAGGAGATCCAACCAGCCCATTCTGAAGATCAGGCCTGGGATTTCTTTGGAAGGAATGATGCTAAAGCTGAAACTCCAGTACTTTGGCCACCTCATGTGAAGAGCTGACTCATTGGAAAAGACTCTGATGCTGGGAGGGATTGGGGGCAGGAGGAGAAGGGGACAACAGAGGATGAGATGGCTGGATGGCATCACTGATTTGATGAATGTGAGGCTGAGTGAACTCCGGGAGTTGGTGATGGACAGAGAGGCCTGGTGTGCTGCGGTTCATGGGGTCACAAAGAATCGGACACGACTGAGCAACTGAACTGAACTGAATGCTAAAAACTAAACAGAACTAAATAATCTACAGAATTATATAGCCATCTTCTCCTTCCTCCTCTCTGCTAAGAGACTAAAGCAGGACCCAGGTCCTAACCCCTTCCAGAGTAGAAAGACTACTATTGACCTTAGGGGTAATCCATCCCAGTGATGCAAGAACAAATCACAGCATACTCACATTTCACCTTGGGGTTCATTCAGAGTATCAGATAGTTATTAAATAAGTGAATATTTGCTTTGTGAATTATAAACTATTAGATAAATATTGGGTTTAATGTTGGCTATTCTTTCTAGTCTTTCTCTGTCTAATAAGGAAAAGGTCATTACATTTGAGTGAAACACCTAGATGTGTTCCCTAATGAACCAAAACATTCCCCTGGAACAAAAACATAGCTGCAGCTGATCTGGTTGACTCCAAGATACATCTCCTCCCTAGGGAGGCTTTTCTTCAACCCCTACAAGAAAAGGAGTCTGTCTTGTCGATAGCAGCATATATAGAATAGAGTCAACAGTCTTCTGTGAGTATCCAGGGCTGGGGAGAAGCCAATACATGGAGCCTTCATAGGAGAGAATAAGGCTCATAGAAGAGAAGAACGTCCACAGACCTGTAAGCTGGCAGAAGAATTTAGTCCAGGGGTAAGACAATCAGGAGAGAAGATGTTGACTCCAAGCCCAAAGCAGGTCAGGTTTCCTTCTCTACTGAATCTGAGTACCTAGAAGTCATCTGGACCCACACTACTCTCTACCTACAGACAGAACCACCTGTGACCCAACCTAAACAAATCTGGAAGCTTGCCATATTTTTCTAATGTCTGTGTTAGTTCCAGGAAATTCCAATGAATGGGGCCCATATTTGCCAACATTCTTCTGGAGGCTCTAGGAAGAAACTTCATTTACCCCAATCTGACCCTCTTCAGGGAGCCTTAGTTTATTTTCATACTCAGAAACCATGCTGTAAATAACAACTGTTAACCCGATAGGAATCACCTCTATAAAACCAGCACAGGTAGGTGGGTTTGGATTTTCCACCACAAACACCCCCTTAGTCCTATAATCCCTCTTCTTCATAAGAATCCCTCCAATACTGAAGACTCATTGGAAAAGACCCTGAAGCTGGGAAAGACTTAAGGCAGGACGAGAAGGGGACAACAGAGGATGAGATGGTTGGATGGCATCACAGACTCAATGGACATGAGTTTGAGCAAACTCCAGGAGATGGTGAAGGACAGGGAAGCTTGGTGTGCTGCAGTACATGGGATCTCTAAGAGTCAGACATGACTGAGGAACTGAACAACAGTATTAAGACAGCTATCACATCTTCCATTTGTTTTGTCTTTTCCTGATTAAATATCTCCACATTCTTCAGATATTCCTCATACTTTATACGTGTGTGCCTGTGTGCTCAGTCGTGTCCAGCTCTTTCCAACCCCACAGGCTAAAGCCTGCCATGCTCCTCTGTCCGTAGAATTTCCCAGGCAAGAATACTGGAGTGGGTTGCCATTTCCTCCTCCAGGGGATCTTCCTGACCCAGGGATCGAACTCACGTCTCCTGCATTGGCAGGCAGATTCTTTACCACTAAGCCATCTGGGAAGCCCGTACTTTATACCTACTAAATCCTAATTCATGATAATCCAAAAATTCTTGAAAAAAGCCTCAAATCTTTTCCACATGAATGGCTACCAAATCAGGTCTTAACCTTCCTGTATTTTTTCAGCTGACTGTTGAAGTCTACATGTGGATTGTATATGCGCCCTTGCTAAATTTCATCTTGTTTTTTAGTCTAGTGTTCCAAAAGACAAGAATATTTTGAATTATAATTTTATTATCTATAATATTGCTTTCCTTCTTTGATTCACATCATCTGAAGTTTGATAAGCCATGCATGTTTGCTATGGCTATCAAAGACACTGATAAAACAGGAGAAGACAAGATCTATAAAGCCTTCTCCTTTTCACTAGAAGTCTTTCTCAGACTTTCAAAGGGTTATTAATGAATAATTTTGCTTATAGTAGCCAAACTAAGAGTATTCTCTTTAACCTCATAGTCATCATCCTTTATATGACGCTTACTGGAACTGATATCCCCTTTTTCTACTCCTTTCTCCTGATTTACTAGATTGGTTTTGATCTACTAAATTATTATTAATACTATCAATAGAAGACATTATGTGAAGTTTCACACTGTGATTTGCTTTATATAGCTCCTGATGATACGTCCTTTGAGAATTCCAAATGTTCTGCAAAACATCTATTTAAGAATTTTACCAGGGATCAAGGTCAAATTCACTGGTTAACAAGAGCAATGATAATTTTCTGATCATAAGCATTGATTCAGAGTCCAGACTTGAAAAGTTTTGAGTCAGTGGACTGGTTTGTTGATTTGGTTAGTTTTACTGGCTTCTTCTCTTGCTCCATCTCTTTGCTAAACATAGAGTCCTATTTCACTCTCATTTCAAGTACCTCCCTAGCTTTTTAAGACGTCACTAGTAGCCAATGGAAATTTGCCGTATGAATCAGGGAACTCAAACGGAGGCTCTGTAACAACCTAGAGGGGTGGGAAAAGGTCGGAAGTGGGAGGGAGGTTCACAAGGGAGGGGACATATGTATACCCATGGCTAATTCATGTTGATGTATGACAGGAACCAAAGCCATATTGTAAAGCAATTATCCTTCAATTAAAAATAAATAAATGTTTAAAAAAGATGTCACTAGTACATAGAAGACAAAATATGTTCAAAAACATATGAAAGTACTCTATTTGCTCTATGCCTATACATCCCCTGCGACCAGGGGGTCTGCATGATGTCAGCTCAAGACCAGAAGGAGAGGTAGGACCAGGAAAAGAACACAAACACCCTGCATTCCTGCTGCCAGCCACTAATGTGGAATGTCACCTTTCTTAACTTCAAAACTGAGAAAACTCTACATTATGTTGGGCCTTCTGGTTTCTCCAGACTAACAGAGACACACACACACACAAACACACACACACACCCCTCTTTGACTTCCACCTCCAATCTTAATCATGGTTCCATCTCAAGCTCTGAATAGCAATATTTCAATACTCCCTCAGTTAGGGGAGGAACCAGAGATGCTTTCTTCCTTTTAGGAATCATTTAAATGTCTCATTCTCTATCCCAAGCATTAATTTCAGTTGCTAAAATTTTCCATGGCAATTTATTGTTGGAAAGTTATTATTATAACTTATTTATTTATTTATTCTGCAAGTACTTATGGAGGTTTTCCTGTCTATTTGGTATTATCTTTCTGCAATAACTGAGAGAAAAATAATCCTATGCAAGGGTAGATGTTTCTAAAGAATCTAGAGTTACATGAGGTAAATGGGGCATTTGACCTATATAGGGAACATAATGCAGGAGAAACAAGAAAAAGAAAGTATCCTCAGTTTCCAACAAACTGATCAGAGACTGGGCAAAGTTTAAAAATGGCTTTACTAACAGTCACCAGGCCACTTGTCCAAGGAAGTCAAAAGAATGACTTCCCAGGAGAGTGGGATCTGAGTTAATTCAGATCTTTCTCTATGGCGTCTCTCATAGAGTAGATGATGTACATTGCTTATTAGGATTTCCAAGTCTCCTTTTCTTGGACAGTGAAAATAGTCTGACATGAGGGACTGCTTCAGGAATGTGCATGACCTCAGAGTACAACCATTTCCCCAAGAAGTCCTGAGCCCTCTCCTACTGTTCCAGAAGAGTTTACCAGGGATAGTTCTCCTGTTGATGCTCAGCCAAGATTGTCAGATAAACAGTTCACTCAGAAAGTATTTGGGAAAGCACTGTGAGACAGTAAACGATGCAGGAGGTTTGGAGTCAAGCAGACTTGGGTTCAAATCATGACTCCACCATAATGACCTTGAGTAACTGACTTAAAACTCACCGAGTCTAAGTTTCTCTTTTATAAACAGGAGACAATAAAGAATAGCCCAACAACAGAACAGCCTTAGAAAGGGTTAGGAGAGAAGCTGCAAGGTCATTCTTGGCTGTCACGTTGATGGGTTCTGTTTTGCTCATCCTGGTTGACAGTAATTGCAGCTTGGTCTTTGTATTATAGCAGTTAATGAACTAGAGGGAATATAGGGTGTGTTTCCTGGTTTGTGCCCCAGTCGTGACACTCTATTAGATGTCATGCAGTGAGGTGAAACCCAGCACCGTTCTAAGTCTAATTATTATAAACTGATTTCTGTTTATTGGCCTAGTTAAGCTTTTGAAAATGTGTCTACTCTGTGAGTAGATGATACAGCAATGTCTAAGGCTTCCAAGAGAAATGCTGAACCAGGAAAAAGGGTGTATGAGAAGTGCCTCTGAGTGAGTCTCAGTAGATGCTAGTGGCAAGCGCAAGTGATTTTTCTATACATAGGTGAGCACAGAAGCATGATTAGTGTGGGTAATCAAAAATTGACTATATTCTAAGGTGTGTCTCACTGGAGTTATTGTGACACTAATATCAATAAAGCCGTTAGCAGCCATTTTATTTTTTTAGAATATTAATTAAATTCTCTACACATCTATTTTGTATATCTAAAATATAATGTGAAATGTCTGGATACCCGAGTCCTAAACTCTCTGACCTTGTGCTGCTTGGTTTCTTTGGATGGTTCTGTCTTCCTCATTTCCTATGTAGTTGTTGATGAAGGGGGAATTGATGAAGTAAAGAATTCAGCATTCACTAGTACTGTGTTACTCCCTGGTCTCATGTTCCAGAAAAAGCTAATAGCTGTTGTTTGTATGTAGTATGCTACAGTCAAACCCAGCCAGACCCAGGTCCTCCAAGGTCTCCAAGGTCTATTCCTGCCATCCTGTTCAGGCTGTCGCACCCCACAGATCATGCAGGCTGTGGCCACCGTGGGCACCATGATCACGACACGCAACCTCCACCTGCATTCTGCCTTAGTTAAGGTGAGCAAGACCTATCTTATCTCAGTGACTTATGTAGTTCATGGCCTCTCTTCCTTTCGTTACAAGGGACACACCCTTAGTTTACAATTGTTGGAGCCCTGGAGGAGCATGGCGTTTTTCCACAGTTGGACTCGACATACTTGGACTCTGTTTTTACCACCAAGGTGATCAGAGATAACTGACCCCATACAGAAAGGACTAAAGTCCTTCTTAAAAAATCTGTGGGGCACCATGTCATTTTTCCTTAAATCTCAGAAATCTAAGTGGCCTTGTGGAGGTCAGGAGGAAAGAGCCCAACTTGGCTTTTACCAGTCAGTCCAACACAATCATTTGCTGGGAGATTTCAGAGACTTGTTTAATTAAGGTCATTTCCCCCTGAAATCAGGTTGTTTATGTAGGTCAGTGGTTCTTCCAGCCACAGTAACAGAGGGCAGTCATTCAGTCTCTTTTTTCCTATTTTGGATATGTGATGTCATCAAAGGGTCATGACTTCTTACTCAGTGAACCAGGATATAAGTGGAGTCCCACATTTCACGTGATCGGTTGTTTGCCCTCTAAGACTTTCAGCTGACTCCAACTCATGAAATATCACAAGGAAACTTGTTCCAACTAGTCAAAAAATGACCGTCACTATTATCTCTCTAGTACAGACAGGTAGACTGAGCCAATAAGCAGGAAGTTCGATAAGCCTATAAGTACTTCTTCACTGAATCCTGCATTGCTCTGTTTCCTTTATCACCATCTTTGTTACCTCAGTATTTGCCGAAGCATTTTTTGAGAAAACCAACTGGGTAGTAATGAATGTGAGGGTAAAGAAGAGGCCGCCTTGGGGCAGGAAAATGTGACAGTGACTTAGAGCTCAGGAATAGATGTCAGTGCTGCCCCTAAGTCACTGCACTAGCTGTGTTTACAGTCTGGGGCTGTGGCCAAGTCCAGACCCATCATTCCCAGCTTTGGACTGGGAAAGGAGTTTTCCTCAGACAAGGACTGTCTCAAGCTGTTGTTAGTGGCTTTATGTCTGTTTGACTCTTTCTCATCCCCTTTCCCTTCTAAATACTGGTTGCTTTCCAGTCCTGCCTTTTGGTGACAGGTTGGGAGGAGCCAACACACAGGAAATAGAATCTGTGGCTAGACAGGCTGTTTTATCACACTGAATTCTCTGTCCTCCTGACTCCTGATTGCCAATCTAGTTTTGCTCGCTCTTTAGTCTTCCATCATAGGACCTCTGACTCCTGGCTCTGCTCTGACTAAGGACTCCCTATTCTGGGTGCCCTCTCATATCTGAAGCCTTCTAAGGGCCCTCAGCTCCTGTCATCATTTAAAATGACCCAGCATTCATGTATTACCATGCACATTCTAACTCAGGAAGTTTTTGATGACGTGAGGGTATAGAAAAATTACGGAGGAAGACCTCAGTGACACTGCTGCCAGTCTCTTCTGTCATCAATGCGTGTCCAGTGTCTCACCTCCAGCATCCATCTCTTAGATGACCGGTATGTGATCTATAGGAGAGGTCTTCTTCTCTGAGTCCTGGATTCAAAATTAAAAGCTGTTCCTAAACTGCTTTGGTACCAGATTGCAGTCTGTAAAAACAGCAGCAGTCCCCACACTCACCTTTTCCCTGATGATAACCCAACACTAGCTGTGGACATCTACAAAGGCATAAACCTGTTCAAATTTCTGATCTTTGCTCCTGGATCAATATTCTTAGCCTAGTATCTGGTCTTTTCCATGGGTTCACTTCAGAGCTCAGCATATCTTCTCTGGAGTATCTGTTTTCAGAGATTCGGATGCCAAACAGGATTTTGGATTACGTGGAAGGGATTAGAGGATCAGCCAAAAAGATGAATCGATTGTATCAGCAATTCCCAAACTTGTGTTGATAGTACACTGTTCTCTAGGTTTTAATTGGGGTGAGTAAAGAAAGCGCTCTTAGTATTCTTTTTTTTTAATATGTATTCCCCACCCAGCCACAGTGGCTGGAGACTTCATTTATTTATTTATTTTGGCCACACTGTGTGGCATGTGGGATTGAGTTCCCTGACCAGGGTTTGAACACCCCCTACCTCCTACATTGGGGGCATGAAGTCTTAACCAGTGGACTACCAAGAAAGTCCCAGTAAAGTGGTCTTTATTGGGATCTCTTTGTCCCTTTTATCCTGGTTACACTGTAAACCTCCAAGAGTAGAATATATAGTATGTAGCATCTCCAGAATTCATTTGCACTTTCTCTCCATTCCTATGACCATCTTCAAGAATACTGTGTTAAGGAATATGATTTGGGAAATGTGTTGTAAACTTTTTTTTAATAGTTAACATATGAGCTGAGGATAAAGGCTTTAGGAGCCTAGAGAAGAGAAGGGACTAGGCTGAGGAGGAATGGGGGCCCATCCAGCAGAATTTAGGTTGAAAGCCTCTAGAATGAGGTCAGGACCCAAGTCTAGCTTCTGGGACAGTGCCAGCACAGCGCTTGGTAGAGATGGGTGCATAGCCAGGAATGGGGAGAAGTGACACCAAGGATATGTTTGGGGTGTTATCTCAGGTGATCTCTCTCCCTTGCCTCTCCAGGGTGTTGTGCTGGGGTGTTACTTCGGGCCTTCTGCTCTCTGCATCTGGGTGGTGGGGATCCTGGCTGCGGGGCAGAGCTCCACCATGACAGGAACCTATTCCGGCCAGTTTGTCATGGAGGTACGTGCTGCTGTGACTGGGATGGACAAGAGGAAGGAGACGTTGCCCTTTTGTCCCTTCTTAATTCCATGCCTCTAAGATTTTCCTGAACCTCCCCAGACCTTTTTCTGTTTCCTCTTCCAGACATTCATCCTGCTTCTGTGTTTTCTTCCAGGGATTCCTAAACCTAAAATGGTCATGCTTTGCCTGAGTGAGTCTGACCCGCTCTATTGCCATCATCCCCATTGGGCTTGTGGCCATCTTCCAAGATGTGGAGCATCTAACAGGGATGAATGACATCCTGAATGTTCTTCAGAGCTTACAGGTGAGGAGGGAGCTGGGGAAACTCACATCCCATTGAGTCAGGAGGCATTCTGTATTGCCCTTAGGTACCAAGCCTAGTGTGGGTGTGGGGAAAATTCAGAGGAAGAAAGAGGCACAGTCTTGGTCTATGGTGAATGCATATGAAGTCTCTGGAATCTAAAAGGCTTTTAGAAGTGGCTTGTTTTTTTCCTAAGCCTGTTGAATGGGAATTATAAACTGTAATTACATATAGAACACAAAATTATTATTCATTAATCCAAGCAAACATTAAATAATGTAAAGGAGACTGTTGGGTATTATGGAGATTAAGAAGACAAGGCAGATATAAATTTTCTAGACATTGTGAGCATAATTGATGCTAGGTTCATGCTACACATTTCCACATAACCCTCCAGCATGTTGCGATGACAGGAATCATTTCTCACAGAGTAGATGAGGCAGGGTCTGTGGTTCCCTTTTGCTAAAGTGCTGCCCTCTGGGGTGTTACAGGACTCCCAGTAGCCCTATGTGATCTTAGTTTTTTCTTTTGCAGCTTCCTTTTGCTCTCATATCCATCCTCACGTTTACGAGCTTGCAGCCGGTGATGAGCAAATTTGCCAATGGATTGTGAGTGCACTTCTTTTAGTTCCCAGAGATGTGGGGGGAAATGGTATCTTCATCAAACAGGCCAGTCAGAAAATCCATCTTAGGGGAACTATATGCTTGAAGAGGCGACTGCTAGAGCTGCCCCTTTAATCTCTGACTTAGAAAACAGAGACTGCTGGGGGCTTCCCTCATGGTCCAGTGGTTGAGACTCTGCCTTCCAGTGCAGGGGGTGACGGTTCAATCCCAGGTCAGGGGACTAAGATCCCACAGGGACCAACAGGGTGTGACCAAAAATTCAAAATAAATAAACACAACATTGTAAATCAACTATATGTCTATTTTTTAAAAATTAAAGAAAAGAAAATAGAGATAGTGAATGTACCAAAGGAAGGAAAGCACAATTTTTTATTTCTGGGAGAAGTTTTTCAGCTTTTAGGGCTTTAACTCTTCAACTTCAGCCACTGAAAGTTAAAGCATCTTAATTCCATGTTAAATGATCTCGATGAGAGAGGCATAAGCTAATACCTTTTATTAGCTAAAGGATGTGGGATATTTGAAACGAATTGTTGGATCTCTGGGGACTCATTACTTTTTCAGTTGTAGGCTTGTTGCCTTTGTAAGGACTTAAATAATAGAGATTATTTGATAGTGTTTTTCTTTTCCTCTTTCTCCCTATCATTGTGTAACTTTGGCTCATTTAACCTAATTTGTGACATAAGAAGCAATTTTCAGATTATTTTGAAATGCTGCTTACTCCTGTCCTGTAATCCCAAAAAACACAGTGTCTTTTTCTGTTTGTGGAGAGGTTGGACTATTCCACCAATAACTGTGCTGATTCTTTTGACAGAGGCTGGAGGATCGTAGGCAGTATCATGGTCCTTATCTGTTTCATCAATATGTACTTTGTCATGGTTTATGTGCAGGGTCTAGGGCACGTGGCATTGTACGTGGTGGCTGCAGTGGTCAGTGTAGCTTATCTGAGCTTTGTGATTTATTTGGTAAGTCTGGGAGGAGGCAGGGGTGGTCAAGGTGGGGCTAATGCTCAGAAGAGAAAGGACCCAAAAGAGCACGTAGTAATCTGTCTTCAGTTTATGACACAATTTACATGAAATCGTTAAACCAGTTGTGACTAAAGAATATTTTTAACCATAAAATTTTCACTTGATTCGTAAGAGCTGTCATTTTTCTATTTCTGTCACTCTGTCTGGTTTCTATTCCTATAATTCCTAACTAGAGAGTGTAGTATGTTTGAAGAGCTCAAAGAAGATCAGCCGTGTAGAAAGTAGAGAGTGGTACGAGATGGGGTTGGAGAAGGGAGCTGTGTCATGTGATTTCAGATCTTTGGAGGGCAGCACATGTGGGTTCACAGCCCTGCCCAGCTCTACTACTTAATAGCTGTCCAATGATGACACAAGTAAATACTGATAACCTCTTGTTGTATTATTCTAGAATTAATAAAATGATGGTTATAAAACATAGCTCCATAGAAACAGAATGCAAAGTTATGTATTCCTGGATAATCAAAAAAATTGTCAAAAGTCTAGAGTAAATTACGTAAAATTGGTAGTAGTAGTTGCTTTAGTATGGTGGGATGGTGGATATTATTCTTTTCTCTATTTTTCAGTTCTTCTGTAACATTACTTACATTAATGAAAAGCAGCTACAGCAACAACACATCCACCTCCCTATTCTACACAGGTTTCTCTTAAAAACACAGGGCTGAAGGTTAGGGACTTCAGAATTTACACCATATCTATGACAAAGAATGGCAAGGTAGGAGGGTGGAAATGCCCTGCTTATCTCTATAACATTTACCTAGTCCCCATGCCAGTGTCTGCCAGAGGGTAGGTACTTGATTGGGAAAAAAATTTTAGTGAATATTGAAAAATTATGTCTTAGATAGATATATCTCTGCTTTTTTCTTCCCCAGTAAACCATGGGCACACTAAGATTATGCTGACCTATAATATCAGGACTTCTGGTTGTTGGTGTTGTTCAGTCACTAAGTTGTGTCTGACTCATTGTGACACCATGGACTGCAGCATGCCAGCCTTCCCTGTCCATCACCATCTCCCAGAGTTTGTTCAAACTCATGTCCATTGAGTCAGTGATGCCATCCAGCCACCTAGTCCTCTATCATCCCCTTCTCCTCCTGCCCTCAATCTTTCCCAACATTAGAGTCTTTTTCAATGAGTCAGCTCTTCACATGAGGTGGCCAAAGTATTGCAGCTTCAGCTTCAGCATCAGTCCTTCCAATGAAGGACTGGTTGATTTCCTGACTATTCATGGTTGATTTCCTTTAGGATTGGCTGGTTGGATCTTCTTGCAGTCCAAGGGACTCGCAAGAGTCTTCTCCAACACCACAGTTCAAAAGCATCAATTCTTCAGTGCTCAGCTTTCTTTATAGTCCAACTCTCACATCCATACATGATGAATGGAAAAACCAGAGCTTTAACTCTATGGATCTTTGTTGGCAAAGTAATGTCTCTGCTTTTCAGTACGCTGTCTAGGTTTGTCACAGCTTTTCTTCCAAGGAGCAAGTGTCTTTTAATTTCATGGCTACAGTCACTGTCTGTAGTGACTTTGCAGCCCAAAATAAAATAAAATAAAGTCTGTCACTGTTTTCATTGTTTCCCCAACTATGTCATGAAGTTGAAAGTTTGCTGCCATGAGCCATGAACAATGTCAGGATTCTTGGCCTCCGGAGGAAAAGAATTTGATCGTGAGCCAGTGATGAGCTTGATGGTACAGAGCTTTTTGTTTAATAAAGTTTTATTAAAGTATAAAATAGATAGAGAAATCTTCTGACATAGACATCAGAAGGGGACAGAAAGAGTCCCCCATCACTAGTCTTTAGCTATGAGTAATATATCTATTAGCAAACTGCTAATTAGAGAAAGGAAACACCTCAAAATTGAGAGTTGCACCATGCCCCTCACCCACAACATGCATTTTGAGATAGCATTGGCACAAGATGAGTCATCCCCAGGCATAAAGCAATTGACATGAATTGTAAAGAAAGGCAGATTTCCAAGCAAATACATAGCAAATTAATATAGCTTATATGCAGGTCAGGAAGCAACAGTTAGAACTGGACATGGAACAACAGACTGGTTCCAAATAAGAAAAGGAGTACATCAAGGCTATATATTCTCACCCTGCTTATTTAACTAATATGCAGGGTACATCATGAGAAATGCTGGGCTGGAAGAAGCACAAGCTGGAATCAAGATTGCCGGGAGAAATATCAATAACCTCAGATATGCAGATGACACCACCCTTATGGCAGAAAGTGAAGAGGAACTCAAAAGCCTCTTGATGAAAGTGAAAAAGGAGAGTGGAAAAGTTGGCTTAAAGCTCAACATTCAGAAAACTAAGATCATGGCATCTGGTCCCATCACTTTATGGGAAATAGATGGAGAAACGGTGGAAACAGTGTCAGACTTTATTTTTGGGGCTCCAAAATCACTGCAGATAGTGACTGCAGCCATGATATTAAAAGATGCTTACTCCTTGGAAGGAAAGTTATGACCAACCTAGATAGCATATTGAAAAGCAGAGACATTATTTTGCCAACAAAGTTCCGTCTAGTCAAAGCTATGGTTTTTCCAGTGGTCATGTATGGATATAAGAGTTGGACTGTGAAGAAGGCTGAGCGCCGAAGAATTGATGCTTTTGAACTGTGGTGTTGGAGAAGACTCTTGAGAGTCCCATGGATTGCAAGGAGATCCAACCAGTCCATTCTAAAGGAGATCAGCCCTGGGATTTCTTTGGAAGGAATGATGCTGAAGCTGAAACTCCAGTACTTTGGCCACCTCATGCGAAGAGTTGACTCATTGGAAAAGCCTCTGATGCTGAGAGGGATTGGGGGCAGGAGGAGAAGGGGATGACAGAGGATGAGATGGCTGGATGGCATCACTGACTTGATGGACATGAGTTTGTGTGAACTCTAGGAGTTGGTGATGGACAGGGAGGCCTGGCATGCTGGGATTCATGGGGTCGCAAAGAGTCGGACACGACTGAGCAACTGAACTGAACTGAACTGAAGAAAGATATTTCCATGAGAAAAATGCATTGGTTAGCTCAAGGTTTGAGATAAAGCTCAGGCAGAATCAGGTGTCACCATGACAACATAGATTAGAAGAGAAAAGAAAAAAAAGTCTGCCACTAGCAGTTTTATTTCCTCCTGCCACTTGGGGTCTTCTGGCCTCCCTACCAAGACTACCATTAACACCCTCAAAGTGATGGGACCAGAGGCCATGATCTTAGTTTTTTGAATGTTGAGTTTCAAGCCAGCTTTTTCAGTCTCTTCTTTCACCTTCATCAAGAGGCTCTTTAGTTCCTTTTTGCTTTCTGCCATAGGGTGGTGTCATCTGCATATCTGAGGTTATTGATATTTCTGCCAGCAATCTTGATCCCTGCTTGTGATTCTTCCAGCCTGGCATTTCGCATGATGTACTCTGCATATAAGTTAAATAAACAGGGTGACGATACACAGCCTTGACGCACTCCTTTGCTAATTTTGAACCTGTTTATTGTTTCATGTTTGGTTCTAACTGTTGCTTCTTGACCTGCATATAGGTTCCTCAGGAGACAGCTAAGGTGGTCTGGTATTGCCATCTCTGTAAAAATTTTCTATAGTTTGTTGTGATCCACACATTCAAAGGTTTTAGCATAGTCAATAGAGCAGAAGTAGATGTTTTTCTGGAATTCTCTTACTTTTTCTATGATCCAACAGATGTTGGCAATTTGATCTCTGGTTTCTCTGCCTTTTCTAAATCCAACTTGTATATCTAGAAGTTCTCGATTCATGTACTGTTGAAGCCTAGCTTGGAGGATTTTGAGCATGACCTTGCTAGCATGTAAAATGAGTGCAATTGTGCAATAGTTTGAACAATCTTTGGCATTGCCCTTCTTTGGGACTGGAATGAAAATTGATCGTTTCCAGTCCTGTGGCCACTGCTGAGTTTTCCAAATTTGCTGGCATATTGAGTGCATTACTTTAACAGGATCATCTTTTAGGATTTGAAATAGCTCAACTGGAATCCTATCACCTCTACTAGCTTTGTTCATAGTGATGCTTCCTAAGGCACTCTTGACTTCACGCTCCAGGATGTCTGGCTCTAGGTGAATGACCACACCATCATGTTATCCATCATTAAGATCTTTTTTGTATAGTTCTTCTGTGTATTCTTGCCACCTCTTTTTAATATCTTCTGCTTCTGTTAGGTCCATACCATTTCTGTCCTTTATTGTGCCTATTTTTGCATGAAATGTTCCCTTGGTATCTCTAATTTTCTTGAAGAGATCTCTAGTCTTTCCCATTCTATTGTTTTCCTCTATTTCTTTGCACCATTCAGTTAGGAAGGCTTTCTTATCTCTCCTTGCTATTCTTTGGAACTCTACAAATTCAGATGGGTATATCTTTCCTATTCTCCTTTGCCTTTCACTTCTCTTCTTTTCTCAGCTATTTGTGAGGCCTCCTCTGACAGCCATTTTGCCTTTTTGCATTTCTTTTTCTTGGGGATGGTTTTGAACACTGCCTCTTGCACAATGTTACGAATCTCCATCCATAGTTCTTCGGGCACTCTAACAGAACTAATCCCTTGAATCTATTTGTCACTTCTACTGTATAATCATAAATGATTTGCTTTAGGTCATACCTGAATAACCTAGCAGTTTTCCCTACTTTCTTCAATTTAAGTCTGAATTTTGCAATAAGGAGTTCCTGATCTGAGCCACACTCAGCTCCTGGTCTTGTTTTTGCTGGGAATATCATGGGTATAATAAAACAATGAATATAAATTATAAACTATAATATCATCAGAATGGAATATAAAAGAGTTGGCCAGGAGTGATAAAAATATATTTATTGTCTAATTCCTCTTCCACTTTTAATTTAAGTTCAGAGTAACTTACATTTTTTAGCATAAGGATCAGTTCCCAGTAAAGACTTACATTGGGAAATTAGGTTCTCAGTCTTGTCTTTGTTCCTATTGCTAGTAGGTCATCCGGTGTGGGTTATTTTTGTTTGCCTTGGTTCCATTTATCACTAATAATATAGAGTGGCTGTTAAAATTCCTAGGTAATGAAAGGAAGCTGCAAGTTAGCTATTGAAATGTTCAGTTCAGTTCAGTTCAGTCCCTCAGTCATGTCCAACTCTTTGCGACCCCATGAATAGCAGCACGCCAGGCCTCCCTGTCCATCACCAACTCGTGGAGTTTACTCAAACTCATGTCCATTGAGTCAGTGATGTCTTCCAGCTATCTCATCCTCTGTCATCCCCTTCTCCTCCTGCCTCCAATCTTTCCCAGCATTGGGGTCTTTTCAAATGAGTCAGTTCTTCATAACAGGCAGCCAAAGTATTGGAGTTTCAGCTTCAGCATCAGTCCTTCCAATGAATATTCAGGACTGATTTCCTTTAGGATGGACTGGTTGGATCTCCTTGCAGTCCAAGAGACTCTCAAGAGTCTTCTCCAACACCACAGTTCAAAAGCATCAATTCTTCAGCACTCAGCTTTCTTTATAGTTCAACTCTCACATCCATCCATGACTACTGGAAAAATCATTCCTTTGAGTAGATAGACTTTTGTTGGCAAAGTAATGTCTCTGCTTTTTAATATGCTGTCTACGTTGGTCTTAACTTTTCTTCCAAGGAGCAAGCATCTTTTAATTTCATGGCTGCAATCACCATCTGCAGTGATTTTGGAGCCCCCCAAAAATAAAGTCAGCCACTGTTTCCACTGTTTCCCCATCTATTTGCCATGAAGTGATGGGACCAGATGCCATGATCTTAGTTTTCTGAATGTAAGCCAACTTTTCACTCTCCTTTTTCACTTTCATCAAGAGTATCAGTTGGTATTAGTTGGATCGTTCTAATTCTGAAGTCTCTTGTTGATGAGTGATATTTTTGTCTAAAAGCCCAGTGCTTCTTGACAGCCTGGCCATATTTCTCCCCACTGTTACCATCTTTGACACCCAGGCACCTGATGTTGTTATCAACTGTACTCTTCCTCCTTGTATCTTTCCCCCTCTCTCCTTTTCTTGCTGTCTAACATTTTTCCTTTCTCTTCTTTCTTAATCATTAGATGTTCTCCATGTCAAGTTTTCCTTTCAACCATAAAACTGCAAGTCCTTGAAAATCAAAAGAACAGTCTTCACTTTTCTGAAAAGTTCATCATTTCACAACAATTACCATGTCAAACCGTCTCCCGGAGATGCCCTCTCACTCTTCTTTATTTCTCTGAAAGTGGCCACAGTGGTTTGGCTGTCCTCCATTCCCACACGACGTGACAAGGCCAGTGGGGCCAGCTCCTGGTGGTCGTTACCTTCGCTGGAGATGAACTGAGACTCTAAGCCTGAGACTAAACATGACGTTCCTGCTGCTCCTTATCACCACTTCTCATCTCTGTCCCCTGTCTCTTTTCCTCCAGCTTTTCAGTCTCAGAGTTACCTGTCACCACCCACAGTCCCTGCAGAGCCCAGAGATTTCTCCCTGAAGGAAAGGTTCTGGAGAAATCAGAGGAATTAATAAAGACTGCAACCAACTCCCAACTTGTGCTGATGTCCCAGGGGGTGAAGAGCATGGGTGTTCTCTCATTAGAATTGTTGAATCTTCCAAGTAATAGCTCGTTTAGGAGCATCCTGTGTCTTCCTGTTCCTTTTAATAATAATATATTTCCCAAATTTAATAGGGGAAATTCTTTATCTTGTAAATATGAGGAGTGGGAGATCTATTTAAAAAACGTTATGGAGGTAACTCCACAGGTTTACCTGGAGAATGCTGTCCCCTGTGATCAGACACTGACAGGGCTTCCCATCTGGAGCCTCAGGCCCCTCGGAGGGCGGGGCAGACCGGACCCTCCTCCCTCAGGTGGGCCTCCCCCGGGGCAATCCGCATGTGGGCCCACCTCAGAGCAGAAGTCTGTACTGGCCAATGGCAGGTAGCTGGCTAGAGATATGAACAAAAGAAAAGTGACTAAAAGCTTGGGACCACCCCGGGGGCGGCCTCAGGAGCCTGGCCCAACCCAACAGCACCTCTAGGGAGCGACACATCTGCAGGAGCTCTTGTGGTCCGGATGCTGCCGGAAAGACAGAGGAAGAAGTCCTGAAGAGGGTGGAAGGCCTGGGTGTGGGCGTTACGGAGAGAGGCCGCTAGAGGGCGCGGAAGCTCTGAGGCTCTAGGGCCAGAGTTGCAGCCTTGGAGATGGGGTCAGCCCACTCAGAGCCCAGAGAGGAGGGGTTGGTTACCGAAGGCCTCTGACTCTCTGGCCCACATTCCCTTGCGTCACAGAAGGACAGAGAGAGGTCTGCCTTCAGCATCTGATGGGGTACTTCCAGCCTGGTCTTCCAACCCAGTGGGCAGCCGTCTGCAGTCTGACTGCCTTTTGTGTCTCGAGAGATAGGACTTGGGACCCAGAAATACGTTGACTCTTAAGCTTTCAGTTTTCAAGCTGCAGGCTGCGTGGGTGGTGGCATGTGGAAAACTGGCATGGTGGCCATGAATGTGGAGTGTGTGAAAGTGGTGGTATTTTGGCGAGTGGAGAGTTCTTCCTTGTGCCCTCTTTCTGGAGATTTCTCCCCAGACCTCCCTCTTCCCTCTCCATCTGAGCCTCTTCCTCCTGTCCCCACACCCCTGCCAGGTGGAAGTGACCCTAATGTTCATAGCAGCATTATTTACAGTACTATTTACAAAACATGGAAGCAACATAAATGTCCATCGATGGGTGAATGGATAAAGAAAGAAGATGTGATACATACATACATATATATATATATATATATATATATATATATATATATATGATGGGATATTACTCAGCCATAAAAAAGAATTAAATAATGCTGTTTGCACCAACAGAGACAGACCCAGAGATTATCATACTAAGTAAGCCAATATATGATATTGCTTCTATGTTGAATCTATAAAATGATACAAATGAACTTATTTATAAAACAGAAACAGACTCACAACCACAGATATTGTTATCAAAGGGAAAAGGGGGGTAGGTAAGGGATAAATTAGAAAGTTGGGATTAACAATACACACTACTATGAATAATATAGATAACCAATAAGGACCTACTGTATAGCACAGGAAATTCTACTTTGTACTTTGTAATAACCTATAACGGAAAAGAATCTGAAAAGGAATATATATATATATATATATATATACACACGAAGTCGCTTCTTTCATATCCAACTCTTTGCAACCCTATGGACTATAACTTGCCAGGCTCCTCTGTCCATGGGATTCTCCAGGCAAGAGTACTGGAGTGGGTTGCCAGGCCCTTTTCCAGGGGATCTTCCTGATCCAGGGATCAAACCCATGTCTCATGTCTCCTGCATTGAAGGCAGGTTCTTTATCACTAGCACCATCTGTAAAGTATATATATATATAACTGGATCACTATGTTTTATACCTGAAACTAACATGATATTGTAAATCAACTATACTTCAATTTTTTAAATTTTTTCTAAGATTTTCAATTACAGGAAAAAAAAAAATCTTTTGAGTATCCAAACCAACATTTGCCTAAGATCAGTATCTGGTTCTCTAATGAATTCTCTACAAAAAGAAGACAGAGATGCCCAGTGGGCTTCCCTTAAAGTGGGGAAACACAACAGCCCCCTTTGAATGGTCCTTCATACTATCCACTATGGTGAATGAACTGAAGATTGAATCACCAATCGTGTAAGCAGGTATGGCCAGTATCCTGGGACAAGCATGCACTTGTCCATTAACTTGGGGCCATCCCATTCAAGTTAGCTTATCCTCTTTAGCAGGGAATGGGTCACTGCCAGAGGAACTAATTAATGGAGAAGGGCATAGACTGTGAGGATGAACTCTTGAGAACCCCACAGAAAACCCCCAGACTCGAGCTTTACCCATCATATAATGTGTCCCACGTGTTATTAACTGTGCTGTGGAAACATTGCAGGACATTCTCCATACCGCATTCTACTCTTAGGAATTCAAAATGCTTGTTAAAGTAAATCAACTTGTAACTCTCAAATGAACATCTTTGGACACTAACCTTTCTTGAGATATAATTTGAGAAATGGAGCTCTTGGGTATGTGATTATAGCTGAAGAGCTAGTTTTCACTATTGAGAGTAAGGGAAGCTAGACACAAAAGAGGACCTGTAAAGTTCAACCACAGGGAAACACCAGTGGTTTCAGATTTCAGGAAAGTGGTTGCCCTGGGGGAAGCCGGTTCTGCAGGGGTGGTCATGAGCTCTGCTGGGACACAGTAGTATTTATTTCACTTCTTGGTCTAGTTCCTGGTTGCCTGAATATATTTATTCCTGAAAAGTAATCAAGCTTTATAGCTATGATTTTTACATATACCTCAATGGATGTTATACTTAAACAAAATTTGACTTCAAGAAAAGAACTGTTTTGAGGTGGAGACAGGAGTTGGAGTTAGACCTGTGGACCACCTACACTCTGTGGCACCTACACTCTGTGGGAGAGAGGTGAGGTGCTTGTAGTGTAGGGCATGGCTAAGAGAATGAGGTTCAGAGCCGGATAGAACTGGATTTGAATCCCCATTTTGAGGCTTCAGGCTATGTAAGCAACAAGAAGAGCGAAGGGTTAGGCCAGAGAAACAGTCAGGGGACAGACCGTGAAAGATTCTGTAAAGTCAAGATAAGGGTTTTGGTTTTCATTCTTAGCTTAGGTAGAGAGACAACAACAAAATCTCAAAATGCTTCATGTTCAATGCAGTACACATCTTTATCATGAAGGAGAAAAAAGACTGAACCGAATTCTGAAAATAAATCTTAAAATCGTGGTAGAAAAACCAGAAGGGGACAGAGAAAGCAAGACTACACAATCTTGACACAGATTCTTCACAACATGTAAGAGCTTGCACAGCCAGTAGCAGGTTTGGAAGTAGATGAACTCGGGTGGTGCTAGTGGTAAAGAACCCCCTGCCAGTGCAGGAGAAGTATGAGACAGGGGTTCAACCCCTGGGTTGGGAAGACCCCCTGGAGGAGGAAATGGCAACCCACTCCAGTATTCTGGCCTGGAGAATCCCATGGACAGAGGAATCCCTAGTCCTTGGGGTCACAAAGAGTCGGACACAACTGAAGCGACTTAGCACGCAAGAACGAAATTTTATTTGAGGGGTGAAAGGAAATTCCTTTCACTTCAAGTCAGTCAGAGACTGCTTTCTGTCCATCCCCTCACAAAGAAAAGAAAAAACTTTTTTTAAAAACTGTCTCCCTGTCCTATCACTATTACCATAGACAAATATCCACATGAAATATTCTCTTCTCCAGCTGGCAGATGCCCTAAATCAATTAGCATTATTCCTTTGACAGCTATGCATTTAATAGAAATATAAGGTTCTTACTTGATCATGCTTACTTAAAAATAAATAGGATTTTTATACTGATAACCATGGTAATTGAAATACTTGTAAAATGAAATAAAACCTCCCAAAACCTAGTAAACAGTTTACTTTGAAAGAAAAAGGCACTAAGAAAATAATAACTAGTTGAGACTAACAATGAGGATGGCAATTTAAAAGTATAAAATGAAAAACAGAATTTGACTCAGTTTAAAATTGGTACCATCATTCAACAATTGTAGATATTAGAATACATTGAGAGATCACAGTATAAAGGGAGAATGAATAAGATGGATTGAGAAATTTTATCCAATAATATTAGTACTGCTATATCTTTTTGAAAATTCCTCAAATATATAAAGGATTTTTCCAGAGAAATGAAATTAGAGCTGTGCTTGCATTACCTCAAAAGAAAACCAACCATTATGTTGATTTCTGGGAACTTTGAAATATGTGCTAAGAAGGAAAAATTGTAAGAACTTGAACAATATCCATTTGGTTCTACACCTATGATTTATAAGCAGGCAATTTTTGTTCTTAGAGAATATGATAAACAAACAATTACACAATATTCTTAGCGTAACTGTGAAGTATATAAGAGTATAAACTGATAAAATATGCTAAACCTGTGTCTTTTCTCTGTTAAAAATTGTTTTGTGCTAAACTAACTTTTTTAAACTGGTCATCTATTAAATCTTAGGGGCAAGGTGAACAATTTAATCAATTAGTCTTGACTACATGTCCTCTGACCTTTTAATACAAATAGAAGAATGGATCCTATGAGTCACATTTTTTTAAACATTAATTTCTGGGTATGGCTTCCCTGGTGGCTCAGACGGTAACAGAATCCACCTGCAGTGTAGGAAACCTGGGTTCGATTCCTCGGTTGGGAAGATCTGCTGGAGAAGAGAATGGCTACCCACTTCAGTACTCTTGCCTGGAAAATTCCAGAGACTGGCAGGCTACAGTCCATGGGGTCACAAAGTGTCAGACACGACTGAATGACTAACACTTTCACTTTCTGTGTTTCTCCATGAGGAAAAAAAATGAAAACGTTAATTTTTTTGTGTCATCACAGATAAAAAAGAAAACCTGCTTTTACATTTCCAGTGTCATTACGTCACATATTAAAACTAAGTGACAACTAACACTCCAATCTCTCTTTTAACAAGCAACAGATATACATTAGAACATGATGACCCAGAAAAATTACCAGTGAGGTGTCCAAAAGAGAGTGGGGGTCAGGAGTCCAAATATGACTAGATTTGCCAGTCAGTATCTGAAGGACACTACTAGCACATTCTAAAACCACCAGAACCTCTTTTTTCTTATCCATGTAGTATCACATACTATATCTACCTCCTAACATTCTTTTCGGAGAAGGCAATGGCACCCTACTCCAGCACTCTTGCCTGGAAAATCCCATGGATGGAGGAGCCTGGTAGGCTGCAGTCCATGAGGTCCCTAAGAGTCAGACACGACTGAGAGACTTCACTTTCACTTTTCACTTTCATGCAATGGAGAAGGAAATGGCAACCCACTCCAGTGTTCTTGCCTGGAGAAACCCAGGGACAGAGAAGCCTGGTAGGAGGCCATCTCTGGGGTTGCACAGAGTCGGACACGACTGAAGTGACTTAGCAGGAGCAACATTCTTTGAATGATAAAACAGATAACAAAAAAAAACAGATGACATGAAGTTGACTAGTAGAGATATATTTGGTATATTTGAGATAATCTTGGAATAGCACAACTGGTTTAAAAGATAAGTTACCTAACACGAAATCTACTATATGGAAATTCCCTCCTAGTATCACGTGGACATTTCAGGAATGGCCTGGCCCCTGACAGAAGCCACACTCTGTGCTTTGGGCTGATGCTCTTTTGTACATCTCCTGTCTTTTTCTTTTCTTTCAGCTGAGGCTGGCGTTCTTAACCTGGCAGTTGTGGGTAAGGATTAGGGGATACCAAAGCTTCCCTGAAATGTACACAAAATGGTGTGTGGATTTGGGTCATTTTTCTGTGGAAATGCTTCATGTATCTTTGCCGATCATTGAAAGGGTTTTGCATTCTGTCCTTCAACCATTCAACTAATGTTAACTGTGTTCCTGTGTATTGCTATGCGCTGGGCACAGTTCTAAATACTGGTGATACAAAGACAGCAGCCGTGTCTTTATGAAGCTAACATTCTCAATCCCAAAAAGGCTAGGAAGCCCCAACCTAAAGCTTAAGGTAACTTGTTACGGCTGTTCTCGTATGCCAAAAATGAATAGTTACTCTTCTTGACTGTTCTGTGAGTGGATATCTTCTGAATCATATATAAGCATTAAGACTTGTATTTGTTATCTTAAAGAAGTAACTATGGAAAATCATGTTTATTACTTCTAAAATTGTAACTATATATAAAACTATATATACATATGCATGTATATATACTTATACATGAATTATATATTTGTGTATGTATGCTAAGTAACTTCAGTCATGTCCGATTCTGCATACCTGTGGACTATAACTCGCCAAGCTCCTCTGTCCATGGGATTCTCCAGGCAAGAATACTGGAGTGGGTTGCTGTGCCCTCCACCAGTGTATCTTCCCAACACAGGGATCAAACCCACATCTCTTATGTCTCCTGCCTTGGCAGGTGGTTTCTTTACCGCTAGCAGTACCTGGGAAACCCGTACATGCGCATGCAAGCCTGCTAAGTTGCTTCAGTCGTGTCCAACTCTTTGAGACTCTAAGGACTGTAGCCCGCCAGGCTCCTCTGTCCATGAAATTCTCCAGGCAAGAATACTGGAGTGGATTCCCATGCCCTCCTCTAGCAGATCTTCCCAACCCAGAGATCAAAGTCTTACATCTCTGAACTGGCAGGTAGGTTCTTAACCATTATTGCCACCTGAGAAGCCCTATGTATATATGTGATTGCACAAAACCTTTCCTGTTTTAAATTATTTCACAACTATGTATTTCCATCCCTTAAGATGGAAAGTTTATATTAGTTTCGTAATGTCTTAGTGTTAAACGGATTTTGCTACACAGAAAACTGGACTTTATTTTTATTCTCCACGGGACTTAGAAAGTTAATTTACATAGTGAAGATATTCAGCGAATGTTGGTACAGAGAATTAATGAATTACAGGATGGATGAATGGGTAAATAAATTAACAAGTCTACATTTAGTAATAAAGAGTTTTAAAAGCTAAACTCCTTTGTGCTTATACATACCAAGAGTATACAAACTAGTAATTCCAGGATAGCACTTCATGTAAGAAACACAACTGAAAACCAAAGGCAGCACCTTTCTGACCAGGTTGCTTTTAGCAATCTAAGATGCCTATAAAATGCCTATTACAGACTGAGAGAAAAAATAAACCAGAACTTCCATCATATTAACCTTGCCTACTGGGGGGCTACAGTCCATGGGATTGCAAAGAGTCAGACTTACAACCGAGCGATTAACACATATTTTATGTAAACAGAAGCCATAAACCTTTTGTGGTATTGGTCTCTCCACAATACATGTCTTGAAATTACTTTTTCTGGCCAGCAATTTGCCCTCACCCCTAACACCTCCAGGACTGGAGACTGATTGACTGAAATCTTTGGAATTAACTTCAACAAGGAGCAAAGTGAAACTCGTGAAACTGAGTGCAAGACAAGCTAACGGGACTCACTCATTGTGCCGAGTGCCCCGGCTTTTCTATAATCCTTGGTTGACCTTTCCTGGCACTGGAAACGGGATCCACTAAGAAAAAAAAAAGTATCTGTGATAATGAAAGTGGACAGAAAAACAGCAGGGACCTTAACAGATTTCCATTGCCCACAACCATGTTTCTCAAAGTGGTCTCTAGACCAGCAGCAGCAGCAGCACCTGGGAACTCATTGTACTAGAATGCTTAGGCTACCATAACAAAATATGGCTGGTTGGGTGGAGTCAACAGTAAACATTTGTTTTCTTATAATTTTGGAGACTGGAACTCCCAGATCAATGTTCTAGCCAGTTTGGTTTCCAGTGAGAGGTCTCTTCCTGGCTCTTCCTTTTTTTATAAGCCACCAATCCAATCAGTTTAGGAACCTCATATAACCTTAATAACCTTCTAAAAGCCTCGTTTCAAATACTTTGGGGATAAGGACTTCAACACACAAATTTGGGAGGACACAGTTCAGCCCACAACACTCGTTACAAATGAAAATTCTGGAGCCCCGCCTCAGATCTATCAAATCAGAAATTCAGGAAATGGAGTCCTGCACTTCGTGTCTTATTAATCTCTCCTGGTGATTTGCATGCATATTAAGGCCTGAGAAGCACAAGCCTTCAGGAAAATTCCCAGCCTTGCATTTCATTTTCTCCATAGGTTTTCCCATTTTTACTTTCCAACCTTATTTCTTACTGCTCTTGGCCACGAACTCTGCTTCTGCTAAACTATTTCTCACCATGGCCTGAAAGATCATTTGTACTCTGTCTTCTAGACTCTTGTTTACACTCTTTAACCAACCTCAAGTTGTCTTTCGACCTCTTTCATTAAAGCATCACTTTAACATCTCAGCCACAGTCATGTCTTCTTTCTCCAGATAGCAGAAGCCCTAATTGTCTGAACTTATCATTTTCATATTTTACAGGTTTTACTTTCTCAGAGTTCATAGGTTACACTCATCTGTAATTTTAGCACAAGACTTTGCACATAAAAAGTACTTAGTCTTCAAAATATTATATACTGTCTTGCTTATAACTCTCCTCTGTAAGTGACTCCCTACAACACTGATTCCAATACAGCGCTGATTTGGGACATCAAACAGCCCCATTGGTCTCTGACATAATGCCACTTCTAAAGCTTCTTGATATTAAAAAATAATATACTATCTATAATTTATTAAATCCTATAATAAGCACTTAGTGCATTACTTCATTAAATTCTCACAATCACTCCAAAATAGGTATTATGATCCTTATTTGACTGAAAAAAGACACGGTTTAGGTCATTCCAAGCACCAGTTGAGATAGTAATTTTAATTCTAATTTTAATTCTCAGCCTACCTGGGGTGTTCAACAACCTCAACATCTTTCAGAAATAGGAGATGTACTGCTCATAGTACTTGGCGCTGTTAGTGATGGTGCTGGTCTGGTCCATGGAAGTGATGTAAATGAGCTGGGTCCCTGTGTATTTTTCTGGGTTGTAGCCCACCAAGGTCATCTGCATCTGCAAATCTTGAGACACTGTGGTACATACTTCGTCCTCTGTGGGGAGAAAAATGCCACAACAATGGGGCCTTAATATGCAAATGCATCTTCAAATGTCAGAAAATAAGTGAGTTACACTCTCACTGATGTTTTCCCTGAACTGCTGTGTATGTGTGCGTGCCTGCATAGTCGCGTCTGACTCTTTTCCAGGCAAGAATACTGGAATGGGTTGCCATTTCCTACTCCAGGGGATCTTTCCGGACCAGAGATCAAACTCAGGTCTCTTGTGTTTCCTGCATTGGCAGACAGATTCTTTACCACTGCACCACCTGGAAAGCAAGGATAGTAATCCTTAAAATAACCCCTACCCTTTTTCTGCTTATATGGACAAAGTACAAAAGCAGTATTTTTATTAAAAACAAATGCAAGTTTACAGCCATACCACCCTGAATATGCCTGATCTTGTTTATCTCTGCAGCTAAGCAGAGTTGAACCTGGTTAGTACTTGGATGGGAAAAACAAAAGCAAGTTTCCTCCTGAAAAGGAAAACAAGTATCTGGTTGATACTTGTATCAACTTGTATCAAATAAGTATCTGGTTGATACTGTAACATACCAGCATTGAATGTGAGGCTCCTTGTGTTCCAATGCCTTTCCAACTCTGTAACCCCTCACTCCTCCTATAGAAGAATATTGCTCCTTCCTAAGTGAACTATATGCTCCCAAGCCTCTGGATCTTTGCACATGCTGTTTGTTCTAATCAGAATATGCTTCATCATCTTGTCAACAAATGTTCTTTACAGCTGAGCTTTCAGATAAAATTAGAAACTGCATGTTCTGTTATTGAAATGCTCTACATGGGTGGGATGTTGCAAATAAATAATTATCTTGTTGTTTTGCACCCTGAAAATTCCAATGTGTGGAAAGAAGAAGCACATATAAGATTGGTGGGGTTAAATTAAAATCCTATAAAGTTCTGCATTTGAATTAGAAGCATCACTATTGTCATGCAAGTGTATGCTCCTCAGGTTTTGTCTCATCACAACAAAGATTTGGAGTGACAGAAATTAAAGCCCCCTCGGCGTGTCACAGCTCTCGGGTCTTGGACAGACCGTGTTATAGCTGTCAGGTCTCAAGCGGACCGTGTTATAGCTCTTAGACAAATCAGTGTTACAGCTCAGTGTTACAGCTCTATTTTATTTAGATAATAGCAGGAAAATCCATCTTCAAGGCGCGAGGGCATGTCGACCCAAAGATGTGAAGAGAACAGCGCCCCAGCACGCCGGAGAGAGAGAGAGACGAGAGAGAGCTAGCTTTGGCTCCTCTTTTTTGTGTTTGTTTTTTTTTTCCCCCTGGGCCTGTCCTATGTAAACTGGGCCAGCCAGGAGTGTTGTTTGTTTACCTGAGGTCCTCACTCTGGTCCTCAGACCTTCCTTTGTTCTATTTTCGTGGGCTTTTCTCTTCCTTATCTTTTAGCCAGCGCCATTCTGGACTCCTTTTCCCTATTCTAACTACCTAACACTATGAACCCATGATGATGCTACCTTTTATTTTTATTTTTTTATTGAAGTATAGTTGAGTTACATGTTGTGCCAATCTCTGCTGTAAAGGAAAGTGACTCAGTTACACATCTATAGATATTCTTTTTTTAATGTTCTTTTCCTTTCTGTTTATCACAGGATAGTCAACACAGTTCCCTGTGCTATACACCCTCTATATAGGATGCTTATCCATCCTATACATAATAGTTTACACCTGCTAATCTCGAACTCCCAGTCTTTTCCTCCCCCACCCCCAACCCCCCTTGGCAGCCACAAGTCTGTTCTCCCCGTCTGTCTGTCTGTTTCAGTTTTGTAGGTAAGTTCATGTGTGCCATATTTTGGATTCCACATGTAAGTTACAACATATGCCATTTGTCTTTCTCTTTCTGACTTACTTCACTTAGTATGATAATCTCTAGTTGCACCCATGTTGCTGCAAATGGCATATTTCATTCTTTTTTATAGGTAAGCAGTAGTCCCTTGTATATAAGCCGTATCTTCTTTATCGATTCATCTCATGATGGACATTTAGGTTGTCTCCATGTCTTGGCTATGGTGAGTGGTGCTGCTGTAAACATAGGCATGAATGTATCTTTTTGAATTATAGTTTTGTCCAGGTATATGCCCAGGAGTGGGATTGCTGGGTCATATGGTAATTCTATTTTTATTTTTCTGCAGAACTTCCACAATGTTTTCCATAGTGGCTGCACCAATTTACATTCCCACCGACAGTGTAGGAGAGTTCCCTTTTCTCCATACCCTCTCCAGCATTTGTTATTTTTAGACCTTTTAGTGATGGCCAGTCTGACTGGTGCAAGATGGTACTGCACTCTATTTTTGATTTGCATTTCTCTAATAGTGATGTTGAGCAACTTCATGTGCCTACTGGCTATCTGTATGTCTTCTTTAGAGAAATGTCTATTAAGGTCCCCTGTCCATTTTTTGTTGTTGAGTTGTATGAGCTGTTTGTATATTTTAGAGATTAAGCCCTTGTCTGTTGCATCATTTGCAAATATTGTCTCCCATTCCATAGGTTTACTTTTCATTTTTTAGTGGTTTCCTTTGCTGTGCAAAAGCAAGGTCTTATTTGTTTATTTTTGGTTTTATTTCTATTGACTTGGGAGACTGACCTAAGAAAGCACTGGTATGATTTATGGCAGAGAATATTTTGCTATGCTCTCCTCTAGGAGTTTTATGGTGTCATGTCTTATATTTAACTTTTTAAGCCATTCTGAGTTTACTTTTTGCATGGTGTTAGGGTGTATTCTAACTTCACTGATCTACATGCAGCTGTCCAACTTTCCCAGAACCACTTACTGAAAAGACTTCTTCCCATTTTATATCCTCGCCTCCTTTGTCAAAGATTAACCGACCAGAAGTGTGTGGGTTTATTTGGGCTCTCTATTCTGTTCCGTTGATCTGTAAGTCTGTTTTTGTGCCAATATCACACTGTTTTGATTACTGTAGCTTTGTAGTATAGTCTGAAGTCTGGGAGAGTTATGCCTCCTGCTTTGTTTTTTCCCCCTCAGGATTGCTTTGGCAATTCTGAGTCTTTTATGGTTCCATAATTTATTCTTAGATTTCTTCTAATAAAACTCCCTTCTTGCTTAAAAAAAAAAAAAAAAGTAAGAGCTAAATAAAGGAGGGAACACATGAATTAACAAGGTGATGAGAGCCTGAGTGAATCAACAATAAACGACAGATTGGCCAAGAAAATTAGTTCATGTCCCCAAAAGTTCAAAGAATGAAGAGAAACTTGACTTATCCAGAAGAAAAAAGTCTCTCCACTGGGCCTGCCTCAGAGGGACCCACACCAGGGATCTCTATTCTTTCAAGGAGCCACAAAAAGTTTCATCTGTGGCAAGAGGAGGATGGGAGGAAGAGAGAAGGAGATGATAGATAGGCTCTGGAACCTCTGCATCATCCTCCCCCACTCCATGTGGGCTCCCTCTGCTTCCCTTTCAGAGCTCCAGACTTGCCTTTCAGTGGGAGGGCTTGAGATTCACAAATGCCCCAAGGGAGATTTTCTGTAGCAGCAGCACTGGGGAATCACATAGGCACCTAGAGCCCAGAGTCCTCACAGGCACAGGAAACCCTGACCCTCATCCATCCCGGGTGCCCTCAGCAGCCATGCAAGGGAAGGATTTAGATGTGATTGTGGACTCATTTCAGCCCAGCCCTGTCCTGGGAAAATAGTGGTCACTGTCCATGGTGCTCATAGGCTGACTTACAGCTGGAGAGACATTTTTAAGTCACCAACCACAATATGTCAGAGCTGAGGAGGCTCCAGACCCTCTTTTTCCCTACTGCCTTGTTTTGCAGATGAAAAAGCAGAAGCCCAGAGAGGGGGAGGAATTCCTCAGGACCACATAGTGTGCGGCAGAGTGCTCAAGCCCAAAACAAGGAGGCATCTTCTTCTTTGCCCATCTCTTTCTTTTCAGGAAGGAAAAGCTCTCACAGAAACCCCTGCAGACTTCCTCTCGTATCTCATTTGCCAGAACTGGATCATGAGTCCTTGTCCTGACTAATCACCAGTGGGGGAAGTGGTTGTCATGGCTGGCTTGGACCAATAATGATTCCTCCGTATTTAACAACCACAGGAAGAAGGCAGGATGGGTTGGGCAAAGATTTCCAGGTGAGCAACCAACACCGTCTTGCTATAAAGGGGAAATGACAAGGGAGCTGAGGGTTCAAAGACAAGGGAACAGGAGAGCAGGAGGAGAGGCACATGCAAAGGTGTAGAGATACAGGCAGTGACCTGACCTGAATGCTTGGGGATCACTGGTGTGAGAAATGGAGCACTTCCTGCCTTGTCAGTAAACAAGGAAGTCACAATCATTAGCAATTTCAGCCCTCCAATGTGAGCTGGCAAGCCCTAAGTGCACTCAGGAAGAATACCTGTGATCCGACAGCCATCAGGACTGCAGCCACTCCCTACGGTGAGCCCCAAGGGAGCTCAAGATGTGAAAGAACAGAGGATACTGGCCCAGGATAGCTGACATGCATACAAAATGAATTTCAGTGAGCCCAGACTCTTGTATCTTCCCATACATAGAAAAGCATTAAACTCCCTAACTTTGGATAACTAGTATTCTTTGATTAACAATGACCTTTTAATATTAAGATTACCTGCCCTTTGTTGTGAAACTTCTATATAATCTGGCTCCTCCCCTCACCTCCTCAGTGCAGTTCTCTCAAGGGTTACTTGAGATGCTGTCTCCCGGGCTTGAAGTCCTAAAAATTCCCACCAAATGAAGCATAACTCTCAGGTTTTAGGTTGTGACTATTCTTTAAGTCAGCAGGTGATTCACTGCTGCAGGCAAACAGCACAGGTGGGGAAGGTGGGCAGGACCTCCAAGTGGTTTCTGCTTGGAGCAGGACAGGCCCTAGGCAACAGGGAGCTACTGAGAGGCACTAACCAAGAAAGTGAGTGCATAGCACATGGGAAATTGTGGTGCGTGGAGGCCCCAGTGCCTAGGAGCTGAGCAGAGTCATTCTGTGATAGGCAATAATGTCGTTAATAAACTCCAGAGGCTTCTGTTCAAACAGATGATTGTAACTGATGAGAGAGTAAACATGGCCTTAATGGCTTTGCTTGTGGCAACTACCTGTTTCTGGATATTAAAATCCACATGCTTGGCCAGTTCTTAGCTCTGCTGTCATGCCTGCTACACCCACATCTTTCCTCTTCCATCTGCCCTCTGCCCAGCTGTGGGACCCACACAACCCAAGGTGCCCAAAACACCCAGTACTTTGCGTTATAATTTACATAGTGGTCAACCACTTTACAGAGGAGGGAGCAGAAGGTGGATGTGGGTGAGGGGCTTGCTGGTGAGTCTGGGGCGGAGGGACCCCAATCTACCATCCACTTTATGACTTCAGAGCAGGGCAGCTCCTCTACCCCCAGCCAGGCTGCTTGCTGAGTGGGGAGGCCTCTGCTCCATGTGATGCTCATTCCTGCAGAGGGCACACGTGTGACTGCACAGACATGCCATTCCTTCCTTATGACCTAGGGCCAGGCATGAGGAGCACCCTGCCCTGTAGGAACTGCAGTCATGGGTCCACATGTGGGCGGGTGTGCCCATGACTGAGAGGAAAGCACCCCCAGTCAAGGCCCCCCAAAGCTGAGAGACAATCACATCCCAGAATTGAGGAATGCCCAAGTGTCAGGTGGCCAATCTGGCGATCATCCAGGTGTTGATTTTTTTAATTAAATTACACATTTACAATCCAGTAGTCAAGCCCCCTTTTCAGCAGCTTGTAGCCCTCAGCCTCAGCTTTTTTTTTTTTTTCTTCTCTCTGAGACCTAGTTTTTAGCTTCAGATTAAGTCCCATTATGGATATAAATACTGTCCCTTTCATACCCCAAACTCCCTCTCAGATTCCCTTTTCAAAGCCTGTACACACGCGGTGAACAGGGCTTTATTAACACAGTTCTGCAGATTTGTGAGCTAAAGATTTAGAATAATGAGGATAGGAGGGGCCTGCCCCACGTGGCAGGGAGAGCAGGGGGATGGTGATGATTCACCTGTAAAACCTCAGTCGGCTGAAGTATCGGGCAGCAGCCGGAGGGCAGCCGCCAAAGGGCTGAGGGGATGCAGAGTAAGTGGATTAAATGGTTAATCCAGCAGCCTCTGGTATGGCTGGCCCTACAGCAAACCATCAGTGTGGAAGGGATAGTCTCTAGTGCCTGGACTCCCACCATATAGAAATTGGGGCTTTGGAATCAGAACACTGGGGTTCAAAGCTGCTCCACCACTTGGATGGCTTATTAAAAGCAAAATGAGCCTGTTTTCTCATGTGTAAAATGGGAACACTGAAACTTCTCTCAGGGTGTGTGTGCTAAGTCACTTCAGTCATGTCTCTTTGCGACCCCATGGACTGTCTCTTAGGTCTCTTACATTGGCCGGCGGGTTCTTTACCACTGGCCCCACCTGGGAAGCCCCCTCTGAGGGTGGGGAAGAGAATTAAAAGTGAAAGTCGCTCAGTCATATCCAACTCTTTGCAATTGCCTGCCAATCTCCTCCGTCCATGGAATTCTCCAGGCAAGAATACTGGAGTGGGTAGCCATTCCCTTCTCCAGGGGATCTTCCCGACCCAGGGATCAAACCCAGCAACTTTCAAACACACAACACTGGGTTGTTAGCTAGTCACCCTGATGTACATTACATCCCCAGGATTTATCATATAGCTGGAAGCTTGCACCTTTTGACCATCTGCACGCATTTCACCCATTCACCTCAACACCCTGCGTCTGACAACCATCAACTTGTTCTTTGTTTCTATGAGTTCAGTTTATTTTGTAGATTCCACACATAATTAAGATCATAAATATTTGTCTTTCTCTGTCTGACTTATTTCATTTATCATAATGCCCTTGAGGTCCATCTATGTTGTTGCAAATAACAAGATTTGCTTTTTTTTCTTTATGACTCAATGAGATTCCATTGTATCTACATACTGAATTTTCTTCATTCATCTGTCGATGGACACTTAGGCTGTTTACATATCTTGGTTATTGTAAATAATGCTGCAGTGAATATGGTGCAGGTATTTCTTTGACATTGTTTTTGTTGTCACTAAGTTGTGTCCAACTTTTTTCAACCTTGAAACTGCAGCACGCCAGGCTTCCCTGTCCTTCATTTCAACAAAGTGAAGTCTCTGCTTTTTAATATGCTGTCCTTCCAAGTAGCAAGCATCTTTTCATTTCATGGCTGCAGTCACCGTCCACAGTAATTTTGGAGCCCAAGAAAACAAAATCTGTCACTGTTTCCACTTTTTCCCCTTCTATTTGTCACGAAGTGATGGGACCAGATGCCATGATCTTAGTTTTTTGAAAGTTGAGTTTTTAAGCCAGATTTTTTTGCTCTCCTCTTTCACCCTCATCAAGAGGCTCTTTAGTTCCTCTTCACTTTCTGACATTAGAGTGGTATCATCTGCATATCTGAGGTTGTTGATATTTCTTCTGGCAATCTTGAGTCCAGCTTGTGATTCATCTAGCCTAGCATTTCGTATGATGTACTTTGCATATAAGTTAAATAAACAAGATGACAACATACAGCCTTGACATACTCCTTTCCCAATTTTGAACCAATCTGTTGTTCCATGTCCAGTTCTAACTGTTGCTTCTTGACCTGCATACAGATTTCTCAGGAGGCAGGTTAGGTGGTCTGGTATTCCCATCTCTGTAAGAGTTTCCCACAGTTTGTTGTGATCCACACACTCAAAGGTTTTAGCGTAGTCAATAAAGCGATGTTTTGTTTTCTAATCCCCTTGCTTTTTCTATGATCCAACAGATGTTGGCAGTTTGATCTCTTGTTGCTCTGCCTTTTCTAAATCCAGTTTGTACATCTGAAAGTTCTCAGTTCATATACTGTTGAAGCCTCCCATGAAGGATTTTGAGCATTACCTTGCTAGCATGTGAAATGAGGGCAATTGTATGATAGTTTGAACAATCTTTGGGATTACCTTTCTTTGGTATTGGAATGAAGACTGACCTTTTCCAGTCCTGTGGCCACTACTGAATTTTCCAAATTTGCTGACATATTGAGTGCAGCATTTTAACAGCATCATCTTTTGACATAGTGATTTCACTTCCTTTGGATATATCCCCAGGAGTGGAAATGCTGAATCACATTGTCATTCTACTTTTAATTTTTTGAAGAAGTTTCATACTATTTTCCACAGCTACTGCACAAATTTGCATTCCCACCAACAATGACTTTCCCTTTTCCCCACATCCTCGGTATTTTTGATGATAGTCATCCTGACAGGTGTGAGGCGATACCTCATTGTGGTTTGGATTTGCATTTCCTTGATGATGAGTGATGTTGAGCATCTTTTCATGTGTCTGTTGCCCCTCTGTATGTTTTCTTTGGAAAAAACATCTATTCAGTTCCTCTCCCCAATTTTGAAACAGATTTTTTTTTTTTTTTTTGCTGTTAAGTTGTAATTCTTTATGCTGTGCTGCTGCTATGCTTTTGTGTCCGACTTTTTGTGACCCCATGGACTGTAGCCCACCAGGCTCCTCTGTCCGTGGAATTTTCCAGGCAAGAATGCTGGAGTGGGTTGCCATTTCCTTCTCTAGGGTATCTTCCCAATATAAGAATTGAATCAGTGTCTCTTGTATCTCCTGCATTAGCAGGCAGATTCTTTACCATTAGTGCCACCATAGATGAGTGATGAATGGACCACATTTAACACACGATTTTATTTTTTAATTATTAAAATATCACATACACATTATTGAAAAATGAAATTTCACCTAAAGGAGAAGAGATTTGTAAGTCCCATCCCCAGAAGTGATCGTTGTGAATGTTTTTGCTCATATCTCTCAGGCTCTGCTTCTCTCTTCTGTCTCTCTCTCTCTTACACACAAGCAGATTCATTTACCTCTATGTGAATGTCACATAAATGTGGTCTTATAGATAGGATCCTGGATGCAGTTGGTCCATGTACATACACAAAGAGAACCCTGAGGTCTCCTTGTCATCAGATAGAGACCCTACACCCACTTTCTTAGCTGCACAGAATTCGTCCATCCATGTGGACTAAAACTGATGGATCCCATCCCCATCTCCATGAACATCAGTGTTGTTGCCAATTTCCTACTATTTCAACCAGTACTGTGATGGATCTTTGAAAAATTGAGCAAGAATTTTAGTGGGGCCAATTCTAAGGATCAGCACTGCTGTACAAAAATGCACTGTGGGACTTTGATGGGTCCTGCACACTATTCTTTCAGAGGAGTGTCTATTCACTCTTCCATCGAGGGGATCTACCGTGGCCTCTGATTCTTCACTTTGTCACCAGACTAAAACTGATCCACTTTTCTTTTTCTGGAACCATTACTGACACTGTACCTCAGTTTCACCATCTTGATGGATTTAAAGTCCCCTAGATGAGTATGATCAAGCTACTCTTTTCTGTGTGGCTTCTTTCACTTGGGATGTTCATCCATGTGGTAACATGTATCAGTACTTCATTTTTTTAATTGTGCTTAAATATACATAACATTTACCATTCAAACCATTTTAACTATGCTTTAAATTCAATGGCATTAACAATATTCACATTGTTTTACAAATATCCTCACCATCCATATTCAGAACTTTTCAATAATGAAACTCTGTAGCCATTAAGCTCTACTTTTCCTCAGCTCCTGGCAACCAACCACATTCTATGTTCTGAATTTGAATTTAACTTTTCTGGATACCACATACATGTGAAATCACATTTTTGTCTTTTTGTGACAGAGTTATCTCACTCATCATCATGACTTCAAGGCTCATACGCATTGTAGCATGTGCTGATATTTCCTTAGTTTTGAAGACTGAATTACATTACTTTGTGTATATGCCACATTTAGTTTACCCATTCTTTTCATCAGTGGACACTTGGGTTGCTTCTACCATTTGCTCTTGTGGTTAATGCTGCTATGAATATGACTGTACCCGTATCTGTTCCAGTCCCTGCTTTCAGTCTTTTTGGTATATATCCTCATGTGAAATTGATCATACATTAATTCTGTTTAAGTTTTTAAAGAACTATCATACTGTTTTCCACAGAAGCTGAACCATTTTACTTTATTCCTCCTATGACAGATAATAATGATGTGTATGTAATCTACCCCATTTTTGTTATTTTTTGGCCACACTGTGCAGCATGTGGTATCTTCATTCCCCATCAAGGATTAAGCCTGCACCCCTGCACTGGAAGTGTGGAGTCTTAACCACTGGACCATCAGGATTCTTACCCTCTGGATCTACTCCGTTTTGCTGATCTATTTACCCACTGATGGATATCTGCATTGTTTCTGCCTCTGGGCTCTTGTGAACAGTGCTGCTATCCATAAACATGTGTACAGCTGTTTTCTTTGGGGTATGTATCTAAGAGCAGAGTTGTTGAACCACATGCTAATTGTACATTTATGTTGTAAGCATAGGTTGTGCCTTTTCCCATTTCCACAATTTTTAAAGTTTCCAATTTCTCTACATTGTTGCTAACATTTGTTATTTTTCATTTTCTTGATTATAACCATTTCAGAATATGAGAAGTTGTTGAATTGTGATTTTAATTTGCACTTTCATCATGACTAATGATACTTGACATCTTTTTTTTCTATTTGCTGACCATTTGTATTTCTTGTGTGGAGAATGGTCTATTGAGGTCATTTATCCATTTTAAAATTGGGGGTTTGTCTTTATGTTGGCATACTCTGGATAACGTTTCATCATACATTTAATGTGCAAATATTTTCTTTAATTCTATGGGCTATATTTTCACTTTTTGAATTATATCTTTTGATGCAAACAGATTTTTAATTTTGAGGAAATCCAATTTACTTTTTCACTGTTTGTGCTTTGCTGTCAGATCTACAAAACTGTGGCTAAATCCAAAATCATGAAGATTTATCCCCATGTTTTATTGGAGCATTTAACAGTTATCCCTTCGTATCTGTGGAGAGTTGATTCAAGGACACTTGGGCATACCTAAATCTGCATAGTATTTGCATATAACCTAGGGACATCTTCCTATATGCTTTAATTCAGCCTTCAGTGAAAAGAAAAAAACATCTCAGTAGATGAAGACATGAGCAGTGCACTTGGCCATCCACTTTTTGAGGAAGGAGACATGGCCGGAGGTGAGAATATACACAGATTCTTAAGCAGCGACCAAGGATCTGGCTGACTGGTCAGGAAATTGGAAGAAAAGGGACTAGAAGACACAAAGAGAGTGAGGTAAAGATACATGACAAGACATGAGAATATGAGTGAAACATGAAAATGTTTCCTATCACTTGTTAACAACCACCAGAAAGCACTCTCCACTTAAAAATGGCACTGAAAAACCAAGTAGACAAAGTGACTTGATTAGCTGACGTTAGCTATCCTTCATCTTCACCCTAGAACTAGGACAGATACATAAACGAAGTAGACAAAGATGGAGGTTATACTGAAATGGACTCCTAGTTATCATCTGGTTACTGTCCCCTCCGAACGTCTAAGCAGCCAACAGAGGCAACCCTGAGCCCCTGTTATGCACTATCCCTCAACCACACCACCTTCTTGGTAGTAAGTAGAACACACCAGGCCCTTTCAGTCCTTCAAGAGCAAGTGATACATCCTCACAGGGATGCCTATTTCAGGTACGGTTTTTGCCTTTCCTGTTCACAAGGCTTCAGGCAGCACTGCAGGGATGAAATTCCACATGACATAGCACCTAAGGAATCCACTGCACAGCAAAGGAGAATCAATTGATCATATCACACACTGCACCATCCAGAAGCAGCTGGCCTTAGACAGCCCTGGAACAGCCTACTGAAGGTACAGTTGAAAAACACCAGCATGGAGCATGGAGGAAATTCAAGGATGGGTGCTATCCTTCAGGACACAGTTGTTCATTATTTTAGTCGCTAAGTTGTGTCCAATTCTTATTGTGACCCCATGGACTGTAACCCACCAGGCTCCTCTGTCCATGGGATTTCTCAGGCAAGATTACTGGAGGGGGTTGCCATTTCCATCTCCAGGGGATCTTTGCAACCCAGGAATCTAACCCAGGTCTCCTGCATTGCAGGTGTTGGGCCTCTGGGGAGGCCCTCTTCTTCAGCACGCACAACATGCACTAAATAAGAGATCTCAATAAACTGTTATGTTCCCCTGGGAATTAAAAAATGGGCTTGGGACCCATGACCTGCTGGGGTATTTCCACCCGATTTTAGGCTCTGCAAGGTTACAGGTCCTGATCCCAAAGGCATTCTTACTGGTGAAGATAGGATCTATTTGTTGTTCACTCAGTCATGTCCAACTCTGCGACCCCATGGACAGCAGCATGCCAGGCTTCCCTGTCCTTCACTATTTCCTGGAGTTTGCTCAAACTCCTCTTCATTGACTCAATCACACCCCCAACCATCTTCTCTGAAGTACCACCAGGGAACTTCAAATGCTGTCCAGGAAAGGAGCTCCATTTCAGCAGGATAACTGACCAGCTGAACGTAGGGCTCCAGCTCCATCTTTAGATCTACACTGAGGCCATAGCTCCCTCAGGATGCTGCCACTACAGGCAGGCCACGTCTTCTAATAGGTAACCTTTGCTTAGGGACTCCCGCACTTCCTGAGCTATAATGCAGCCCAAATATTAGTCTCTTCCTACCACATCTTAATTACAGAGGATAAAACCTTGGAGGAGAGTAGTAACTAGGGGTGGCCTTTTCCAAACTCTTCACTTTGCATTTCCAGACAAGTGGCCATCAGAATCTCTGGGTGCTAGGATACAGGTTCCATGGCCTCTACTCCGTACCCCCCTCAAAGGTATCTGAACCTGTTAATTTACAAAACCACCAGACTGAGTGACATGGATGCTGGCAGTTTGCCAATAACTTTTTAAAACAATGGAAAGATGGGACTTCCCTGGCAATTCAGTGGTTAGCACTCTGCACTACCACCCCACCAGGGGTGGTCTCAATGGGAAACTAAGATCTTACATGCTGTGTGGTGGAGTAAAAAAAAAAAAAAACAATGGGAAGAAGATATTTTAATCCCTAATCTTGTTGCAGAAGTTTTTCAATCTGCATAAGAGATGTTCATGAATACTGTAAAAAGTACTAGACAAGAAAGCAGTGGGAACAAATAACTGGAGTATACAGCAAGCCCTATTAAAGGTGATCTCAGGATTCATCTGACATGTCTTCTGAGTCACTTCCTAACCATTCCCAAGAAATAAACTAAAGCCAAGGTGATAATGTAACTATATAACTTTTCTCTATTCCGTTTTCACAAAGGGTAACTTTTTGGCCTCCTTGTCATATTACATTATGGTGAGATCACACACTCCCAGCTTTACACACACACACACACACACACACACACACACACACTCCTAGCCTTAGAGAACGCTGGAGATCACACAAATACACACACATAATCCTAGCCTTAGAGGATTTTGAGACAACAATCAGCCATTAATTGTGAGAAAAAAATTTGAGTGGGAGGAAGGAGCACAGAGGTGAAAAACACATTTGGGAGGAATATGCAGAAATACCATAACTAGGCAAGTAGGTTTTAGTAAGGGAGCCCTTTCCATTTACTTATTACAGGTTTTTAAATCTTTTAAGTGTATCTGTCTTGTTTTCCCTTTCTCATCAGACAGCTCCCAATCCACCCCCCAACATATAGACACCACACTCTCAAACACAAAACATGCATTCAACTCATTGTTTTATATTTTCATAACACTTTAACATTTAATAGAAACTATGTACAATAATTTTTTATTTTATCTTACATAAGATAGCCACTACAGAAATTTACATAGGTTAGAAGCAAGATGGATTGTTTAGGAAGGCCCAATCCTGTGGGCTATTTTTTCAAAGACTATGGGTCAGAGTTCACTGAGGAGGAGCTTCAGAGTACCCAATAAGGATGGGAGGTGAGGAAAGGCTAAAATATAGGCTGCTAGACAGAGATAACCAACCACTGGGTCCCTCAACATCCCAAGACTTGGGAAACAGCATTACAAAAACCTCTCTTCCCTTAGGCACAGTCTCCAGGACTCTCAGTCCCAGCAGCTCTGATGGGAATCACCTACCTCTCCCCCCTGCATGGAGTGGGAAGACATCCACAGCTTGTAGACACTATTGGTCCCTGCCCCCAACATTTGTTTGACTAGAGCACTCGATAACCCAAAAGAAAAACAAGGTAGTCTGGACTGTCCTTTATAGTGAGAGATGGGTCAGAAATACTTATTTAAAGAATGGGAAATACAAATCCTCCAAAGTCAACTGGTTCCCAGAACAAGCTATCAACTAACAGAAGTGGGTTCCGGCTTCCCATTTGCAGTAGCTATTCCACTCTGAGGCAATGGTGCAGGGGCTTTCTCAGAATTTCGAGGTCCCTGTGATCTGCACCCATCTCCAGCCATCTGCATCTGGCCCTGTTAAAACAAAGTCAGTTTGGTTACAAACTCATTCGTTGTGGCCTGCAGCATGAATCTGACTTACATAAAGCCCATGTACAGTAAGCAACCAGAACAAGACAGCAGATATAAAGTAACTATGTAGTTGCTCTTCCCCATACTTGACTATTCCTGACCCCTGGAGTCACAAATCATTACTGGTAGCATTCCCGAGGCTTTCCAATGCAAAGGAAAGCTGTGGGTTGTTTCTTCCAAATGAAACAGCCATTCCCTGCTGAGGTTACAGAACAACCGACAGATCACACAGGAAGACAGTGCTCTGGGCCTCTGTTTGAAACCAGCAGCTATAGTGTAACTGCAGGTCTTCAGTCAGGGCCATGAATGTCCCAGCCAAAGCTCAAAGAAACCAAATCACACTGCTTGTGCTTAACTTTATGATGAAAACAATTCCAATACTGAATTCTCCCTTAAATCAACCTACATTTCTTGCCTCAACCTTTCCTAGTTAACCAAATAAACTTATGTCCTGCTCTCCCAGATATGGGGATCAGGGGCTAGTAAATGTTCTAAGGCCCAGCTGGAAAACTCCAACCACGGGCACCTATACAGACAGTGATGACAACCTCAACCCTGGGGAGTACATGCCAGCCAGAGCCAGCATGGAGCTCTCTGCCTGGCTGAAATTATTCTTCACTTGCCAAAATATCCACTGGGCCTTCGGCAATTTCTTTGACCGGATGATCTTCAAGGGTTAGTGAAGGATCAAAAAGCAAGGGTGAAGGAGGGCACTGCATACCGTCACCCACAACATCCAAATCCTAAGAGAAGAGAAGAAAAAAACCTATCAGCAACACCAAGTGAACCAACAAGCTAAAGTTTGCCCACTTTTAGCAACTCTCACAGCAGTTCTCCCATCATTCCCTCACCCCTTGTCTACCTTTAAACAAAAACACATGTGCGTGCAACAAATGGGACAAGATGGAAAAGTACTGATTCTTGCTGCCAAATATAAAGTGCAGACCACTATAGTAGCTTTAAGAGTATTTTTTAAACAGGAAAATTCAGGGACAGAAAGTAGAATAGTAGCTACCAAGAGCTAGAGACAGAGACGTGGGAGTTACAGTTTAAAGGATACAGTCTCTGTCTGCACTGAGAAAAGTTCTGTGGAAAGTTCAATGGAAATTGACTGTGGTGATGGTTGTAATATAGTTTAAATGTACTTAATACCACTGAACAGTATGTTTTAAAATGGCAACTCTTACATTATAAATATCTTACCACAATAAAAAATATTTTAAAGAAGCATATACTGGGAATTCCCAGGCAGTCCAGTGGTTAGGACTCCATGCTTTGTTTCACTGCCAAGGGTGGAGGTTCAACCTCTGGTTGGGGAACTAGACCTGTGCCGCACCCCTCCCTCCCCAGAACAGGCATATACTTCTAAGACTAGCTGTAGGCGACCTCTAAGTTCATGAGTGATGCATCTAAAATGGAGAGCAGCATAATTATAAACTAAAATGAAATACTGCCTTAATAGATTGGACAATATGAGACCACTTGATAAATATTCTAACAGCCCCAAAGCCAGCCAGTGAGTAAAACAGGAAGAGGTATAGGGAAGAAAGAAGGAAGACAAAGAAACTCCAAGTCCTTCTGAATGGCCAGGAAATATTCTGGTTAAGTCATTATGCCTACAGAGAATAAGTTCCTGATTTTTAAACCTAACATAATCCAACTGCCCTTTAAAATACACACACATGACATTATATTCTACAGACTATGTTTCTTCCAATTGAACTGGCTATTCCCACTGGAGGGCTGAAGCCAACAGACCATAGGAAGACAATGCTCTCGGCTCCTGTCTGAAACCAATAGCTACAGCAAACCACTGGTCTTGATTCAGGGCCTAAAGCACTATAAAAGCTCAGACAATGTGTCAAACTCACTTTCATGCCTCTGCTTTCTAAGCATTACTGCCAAACTCTGCCTCCCAAGAGTGAAAACTATCCAAGGGTTTAAACTGTCCTGTGTTCAAGGCACTTTACAGAGGATCCATGTCTCCAGTAATTCAGCTTCTTGAGAAAAGCGAAGTTCTATGCTTTAAAAATAAGTCTTAAGAATTCGAAATACTTTCCCTTGGTTTTGATCACCAAAACAAAGAATCATATCCTTAAGGTAAAGGAAGGAATATAACTTTCAAGCCTGTGACTGTGTGGATCACAACAAACTGGAAAATTCTTTGAGAGATGGGAATACCAGAGCACCTAATCTGCCTTCTGAGAAATCTGTATGCAGGTCAGGAAGCAAGTTAGAACTGGACGTGGAACAACAGACTGGTTCCAAATTAGGAAAGGAGTACGTCAAGGCTGTATACTGTCACCCTGCTTATATAACTTATATGCAAAGTACATCATGCGAAATGCTGGACTGGATGAAGCACAAGCTGGAATCAAGATCACTGGGAGAAATATCAATAACCTAAGATACGCAGATGACACCACCCTCATGGCAGAAAGCGAAGAACTAAAGAGCCTCTTGATGAAAGTAAACAGAGTAAAAAAAGTTGGCTTAAAACTCAACATTCAGAAAACTTAAGATTATGGCATCTGGTCCCATCACTTCATGGCAAATAGATGGGGAAACAATGGAAACTGTGTGTGTGGGTGGGTGTTTTGTTGCTCAGTTGTGTCCGACTCTTTGAGACCCCATGAACTGTGACCTGCCAGGCTCCTCTGTCCACAGCATTCTCCAGGCAAGAATACTGGAGTGGGTTGCCATTTCCTTCTCCAGTAGAAAAGTGAGAAACTTTATTTTTGGTGGCTCCAAAATCACTGCAGATGGTGACTGCAGCCATGAAATTGAGACACTTGCCCCTTGGAAGAAAAGTTATGAACAACCTCAACAGCATATTAAAAAGCAGAGACATTACTTTGCCAACAAAGGTCCGTCTAGTCAAAGCTATGATTTTTCCGGTAGTCATGTATGGATGTGAGTTGGACTATAAAGAAAGCTGAGCGCTGAGGAATTGATGCTTTTGAACTGTGGTGTTGGAGAAGACTCTTGAGAGTCCCTTGGACAGCAAGGAGATCCAACCAGTCCATCCTAAAGGAAATCAGTCCTGAATATTCATTGGAAGGACTGATGCTAAAGCTGAAATTCCAATACTTTGGCCATCTGATGTTAAGAACTGACTCATCTGAAAAGACCCTGATGCTGGGAAAGACTTCATGAAGGCGAGAGGAAAAGGGGACGACAGAGGATGAAATGGTTGGATGACATCATTGACTCAATGGACATGGGTTTGAGTAAGCTCCGGGAGTTGGTGATGGACAGGGAAGCCTGGCACGCTGCAATCCATGGTTGCAGAGTCGGACACGACTGAGTGACTTAATTGAACTAATAAAGAATGTGCTAGACTTAAAAAGCTGCTCAATCTAAGCAGAAACATAAGGAAAAGGATATAGCTGGCTACCTAACATCTATTTCAGATGTGTTAGAAACTTCTGTACACAGAAACCAGTGTTCTCATACCGTTAAGACTATTAACTATTGGGACTCCCTGGCACCCCAGTGGTTAAGACTTCATGCTTCCACTATAGGGGGTGCCGGTTTGATCCCTGCACTGGTTTCAAGGAACTAAGATCTTGCATGCTGCAGACAGAAGGGGAAAAAAAAAAAAAGACTGTGAACTGTTCTATCCAATTCTTTTAGTATGCACAATTATCATGCACTTGATCCTTGCACAATGCAGTGGCTAGGGGCAACAGTGTCCAGTCAGAAATCAGGGCATAACTTCAAGGCAGCCTTGTGTCCATGGTTCTGTACCCTCAGATTCAATCAACTGCAGATCATGGAGACTGTAAAAAGTATTCACTGGAAAAAAAAATCTGCGTAGTAAGTGAACCCACACAAGCTCAAGCCCATGTTGTTCAAGAGTCAACTGCATAATTAACTAAGGTGAAACTTAAAAGAACCCATGTAAGTAATGTGGCAAAACGTTTCAAAGTCTCGAAATGACAATGGCATAGAAAGTTTTCAAAGAAAAATAGATACTAAAAGCACTTTCTTCACATATTGAGTGTTGTCTGTTATGAGAATTAAAATTGGGAACAGGAACCTAAAATAAGAGGAAGAAAGGATCAGCAGAAATGCCTAACATAAGAGGAATATGTAGAGACATACCAGAACATAGGATAGAATCCACATTTTGTTCTGATGTCAAAAACGGAACTCAAAAAACAAACAAACACAAAAAGAGAGCAAGCTCAAAGTAATAGGATTAAGGTATTAAATTAGAAACTATTTTTTTCCAGCAAGACTAGGATATTCAGAATTTATGGGAGGACAAAAATTCTTTTATAAAACTGAATTTGAATGTGTTTCAACATTTTCTGGAGAATTTTTACCTCCAAAGAATAAAACTACTTTTTAAACGACCAATGTGGTTCATCTAAAGTACATTAATACAGACATAATAGATGATCAAGTACAAATAGTTAATTATCACTTTTAAGCCTCTAACAACATAGGTCCCTCTTAAAAACCCATTAGATTCTCAAAAATAAAGTTACTTCTCGTACATTCTTTCACATCTCATAATCACTAACATTTTGTGTCATTATTCTCTGAAGACAAGAATACAATCTTCAACAAAGAGTCATATTTTCTCAGATCTAAATCATCAAAAGTTTGAGAACACTCTTTAAAATTAATGACAAAAACAAGTCAAAGGGGAAACAAAAGGGACAAAACAGAAATGGCTCTAGAAATTAACAATCATATGAAATAAAAATTAACAATAATCTAGTACATCTAAATAAAACACGTGTTAACTTCTACATATATACATTACTATGTGAAGGGAATCTGGCAACATAGTACTTGATCAGGTTGTTTTTAAAACAGATAAATCTGTTCACGTTACTAAGTTTAAAAAAAAAAGGAAAGATAGTACCTCTTTGGGTTTTCTTGGGTTTTCTTCACATGTAAAAATGAAGAAAGTGGACAAAAATTTGCCCATCAATCTAGGGCTATCTATTCATTTACTCTCTTCAACACAATCTCACTGGAAAACTTTAGAAAGCACTGGAGTATATAATCTCTAAGATTCTCATATTCTATGAATCTGTTTGAAAGAAAAAAATTTTTTAATTATTTTTAATTTTTTTAGTTGTGCCATGCACCTTGCCAGATTGTAGTTTCCCCATCAGGGATCAAACCAATGCCCCTGCAGTGGAAGTGGGGCGTGCAAACCACTGAACTACCAGGGAAGTCCAGAAAGAAATGTTTTAAAAAGCAATCATAATCAAGATTATAACCAAAAGTATAATTTTATTATCATAAAGTGACAAACATTAATATACTAAGCCTAAAGACAGTATACAGTCAAAAAAGAGGTAAGGAAATTTATTCAGTCCACTCTTCTTTTTGGGCCACACCACTTGGCTTGTGCGAACTTAGCTCCCCAACCAGGGAATGAACCCAGGCCACAGCAGTGAAAGCACCCAGTCCGAACCACTGGACCTCTAGGGAATTCCTTGGAATCAGCTTACTGAATCAGTACCACTTTTTAAGATATTAGCCTTTCCTGATTTATCTTTTTAGTGAGCAATACTGTAGGCCATCCAAATCCTGCTTCTACCCCTACACAAACAATACTGCAAACTTTACTAAATTTTCTATTTAGATTTGTCACTTTAAATATGCCATGGTTATATACAAGACATATTAAATTCAGAAGATTTCATAATAAATAATGAAAACCTTTATTAGAAAGCTAAAGATTAAGCCAAGTGCTAAAAAGAGAGAGGGAACATCAACTGATCCCTAAAGTGAATGACATAGTAGGGTAGTGCTAATTAGGGAAGCAAATACAATGAGAGATGCGTTTAAGAGCGAGAAGCAGGCTGAAAAAGGCAATGAAGTGTATATACTTAGAAGGTTGTCACAGTAAAATTTAGAGAGGTCAGTGATATCCAAGTCTGTTCACAAAAGAATCTTTAATAACTATCAAAAATGAAAAACAGTAGGCAGAGCTAAGTTTAGAGCTGTTTTTTGGGGGGGACACATTAATCTAAAAATGATAACCCTGAATACACAATCAAAACACTTTGCACTGCTGAGTAGATATTGGAAATCATTTGTATTGTTAAGATTCTAGTGAATTACCTTGTGAATGGGCACCAAATTTCCCAGCTACGTAAATCCAATCACAGAGACTTTCCTCCAACTTCTTTTAGTTTATAATATCCCTTATCATGCCCTCAGAAAAACTTCTGTAAATTTAAACTGTCTCTAAACGAATGTGTTAACATACAAATACGACCATACATATCATTTCAAAAAATTTATCAGTTTTTTTCTTTTTTAAACCACAAATGACTAACCTAGTCTCACCATTAATAAACAAGGCCTTGCCTCAAGGGCCAACCAGAGCAGAGCTTCTCTAACTTACATCACTGAACTCCAGAGGTAAACTCTCAGTGGGCTGAAGCTCGGCAGCACTCAAGTACAGATCCATGGGGCCGGCTTCCAGATCGTCTGGCACAGACAGTACCTGCTCGGGCTTATACATCTGAGGAGGTAACTGGAAATGCAGTGGGCAGCAAGGATCCTCAGAAAGGCTTACAGGAACTGGTTTGTTGCAGGGTACCTCTTCAGACCCCTGGCAGCATTTGAAGAGAACCTGATTCGTGTCCTGACAAATATCTGTAGAAAAATGGTCAAGGGAAATAAAATGGATCTGTCCGAGGCATAAAAAAGTTGTCTGCCATGTAAAATTCAAGGTCTGGACTACATAAGATTATTAGTTACATTTGATACAGAATCAAATGCAGGTAACAATTTTTAAAGTTATTTCTCAAATTTTCATTTACTAGAGTAATTCTAGCTCTACAAGTAGTGTAAAACTAGTCCCCAACCTTCATTTCAGGATCTATACTTTAGAATAGACACTAATCTCATTCTCTCCATGAGGGTCAAATATGAAACATTTAAAAACACAGTGCTAAGTGTCAACAGTAATGATCCTAGAAATCCCTACCTATCCAGAAGAAACATGTCACAGCAAAAGCAAATACCTTGCAGAGGCCCCTATCTCTGCAAGACTCCTTCCAAGAGTCAAAAGATACAACGTTGTTTCTGCTGTTAAGCCGATAGGCAGAAAGTTGTTTTTATTTTTTTAAAAACACATTTTGAACTTTGTTTCCAAAATGTTTATTACATAAATTTGTTTAAAAGAAGCAGGGTACTGGGGAAAACAGAAGCTCTAGCAATGTAATTAGCTATCATACTCTAACAGGAAATACTTTGCTTTAATCAGGACCCATGGAAAGAAGTACTCCAAGAACACTCCAGGAGCCCTAACAACTTCTATTATGGGTAGAAACAGAAAGGGGCTATATTTCCAAATTGGCAAAGAAGCGCTGTAGGATGAACGAACATTGAAATCATGATTAGATAGCAAAATTTCAGAAGTCAGTCTACAAAATACATTTTCCTCAAGTTTTAGCATTTCCTGATATCCTAACTACACAGTTGTTTTCCCTAAATTAATAGACAATGGTCATTTCAAATTTGGGCTCATTTTTAAAACCAGAAAGTACAATTTTCTATAAATTGATTGTACCCAATTTTCTATAAACTGATTATGCAAGTATGGGTAATTTTTAATCCTCCAAATTTTAAGGTTACGTTTTTACAGGTAAAAAATCTAATGTACATTATAATTTTTAAGCCAAATAAAACCTCTTGAAGAAAGTTATTTTTTTTAATCCATTCTTAGAACTTGCCAAACTCTCTAAAACAGAGTTACACAGCACTGCCACTACCAGCATCAGCATTACGGCTATCTGTGTGCTGTGGAATGTTTATTAGCAGCATTCCCAGCCTCTGCCCACTAGATGTCAGCAGCACCCCCACCAGAGCTATGACGGACAAAGATATCTCCACACATTGCCAAATGGGGGTCAATGGCCCCTGCTGAGAACAACTGCTCTCAAGGTACAGTATACAGCTTACTGTAAACAAATAACTATTGAAATGAAAACCAATGCTCAAGTTAACAAACTGCAATCTCTGTGTGCTTAAGAAGCCCAATCTTGTTTAAATTATCAAAATCTTAAATGTTAATCCATTAAATGTTTTAATTAGAACCTTTTTCATGTAATTCAAAGGACTTTCACAAGCCTCTTATTTACTATCACAGTATCCCTGAAAACCCTTTTACCCCCCTCCTCCACCCCTTTCCTTTCAGATGGGGACAACAGACAAAAGAAGGGAATGGTTGACCTACAACTAGAGACTGGGTCCTTCACTTTCAGTCCAGGGCTCTCTCCATTAGACCAGAGTAAAGAGTTAACAGGTCACCAATGGCAGTCGCATCTTTCTCTGGGATAAGGACTTAAGGAAGGGTAAGTGACTTAGGCAACCATGGAGTGGAAAGGAAAAGAGCATAAAAGAGAAAAATAATAACTTCCCTTCTCTTTTCAAATACATTTTATGTTCAACTTTGCTTTTTTAAAATATTAAAATTCTAACAAACTGAGAATAGTGCAGTAAGAAAAAATCTAGAATACTCTTTAATATCCATAAGTTGGGTTTTTTGCCTTATAAAGTAATTCAAGGCCACTGAAGAAAACCTTAAAGTACAAGGCAGAGGGAAAAAGGACATTCATAACCCCACCATCCAATAATAGTCACATTTCTGTTATATTCCCTCCCAGTATTAGTTCCATGTAGTTAAAACCATACTCTACTGAATTCCATATTCTATTTTTGTCACTATCATTTTCTTGTCATTCATAAACTTTAAATATGTTTAATTCCTGAACATATTCCATATTACATTTTATCAAAATTTTCCTATTTTCCATCCCTGAAAATGTTAAGGCTGTCTCTAGTTAGAAGAATTTTATGTAAAAATAGTGATCCGTATTTGATATCTTAAATTCCCAGAGATGACATCAAAGAACATGAACATTAAAAAAGAAAAAAAAAATATATGAATATTGTCAAACTGCTTTCTAAAAAGCCTATACCACTTTACAGTCTCACTGGCAATGTTTAGAAGGGCCCATTTCACTATTTCCTCAGAAACTTTTGAAACTTACTAATTATATTTCATACATAGATAAGTATCAAATTTCTAGATTAGGGGATTCCCAGGTGGTCCAGTGGTTAGGACTCAGCACTTTCACCGCCAGGACTTGGGTTCAATCCCTGGTCAGGGAACTAAGATTTCACAGTCTGTGGCAGTACAGCCAAAAAGAAAAACAAAATGCATAATTAAAAAAACTTCCTTGTTTTCTTATTTATTTATAGTGAAGATGAATACTTTTCAACTATCAGCCACTTCTTTTAATCTGTCCGTAGATATAGCCTTTGCCCAATTATGTTTTCAGTATTTATCTTTAGTTTTTAATGATATCAAGGACAAAATCCTTTATCAAACATTTGTTACAATAATTAATAAACTTGTAAAGTATTTAATAAACAGAATAGAAAAAAAGTCAGTTTTCCTTTCAAAAAAGAAAGTTTTCCTTCCCTTCTTACCAAAGAAAATACATTTTACTTTCCAAATATTTGTGTATTTTGCCAGGCAAATGAAATCCAGCAAGATTTATGCCTTTCATATAATAAAGATTATATTTTAAAAGTGCATTAACTATGAAAGTGACTTTTCTCAATGTTCATAATGTAGATGCACTTTCACAATCTAATACACAACTCAAAAAATTTTACAACCGAATTACAAATGTAAGTTTCCTATTTGAATGAAAACTAAAATACATAAGTCATGGCCCTGACCACACAAAAGGATAATATTCAAAGACAGCTCACAGTTCAGAATCATCCCACTGTTTTTGGATACACAACAATTTTCTTTTATAGTAACTGGACTTAACATTATATTTTTAATGAAAAAGTTAAACCAGGGATCTCTAAATTTTGGAATCCTAGTATTAATCAACTACAAATAAGTATTAGCCCCTATCACCAATGACTTGAGATGTTTCTTTCTAATGAATTGACCATTACATTTCCAAGATCTGAAATGGCCAACAGACCATAGAAAGAGACTTCTTTAGGCTCCTGTTTGAAACCAACAGCTTCAGCAAACTGCTGGCCTTGATTCAGGGCCAAAAGAATACAAAGACCTTCAATTAACTAAACTATCACAGATCCCCACTAGTCTTCAGATTAGCTAGCAAACTAAAAACAGAGCAAAAAAGATACGGGTAAGGCAGTGTCTGGTCATTGGAAGAGACTGATTGGAACAACGAACATCATCCACAAAGGCCAAGCATCTCTGACTGGAACGAGTGGTATGGGCCTAAAATGAGAAAACATGTTAGTCAAAATAAATTATCTATCGTTTAACAATTTATTCACCGATGCTATGCAAAAGGAAAAAAAACTTAAACCTCATGTGCAAATATCGAGCCAACCATAATTTGAAATACAACTCCTCCATATTACAAAAGTGTGATACACAGGCCTAGAGTTTTTCAAACTACCCATCTTTTACTTATCTTAAATTGTAGTCTTATGCTGAGCCTCAAAAAATATGAGAAAAATGGAATTACTCTGATGTTTTGTTTAAAAATCGTTTTAAACAAGTTTAAAAATGATCACTTAACGTGGTTCATCAAACTTACTGACATTCATTGTTCTTATTATTCTACTTATTTCTCTGCTTTCTAAAACAAGAGTCACAAACTGTTAAGTGTTCTGTGCCTATTTCTGAAATGAAGATTTCTGAACCAAATAACTTAGAAATCTATAGCAATCCTTCAATATGCAGATGAAAATAAGAGTACAGAGAGGTTCATTTATCAGAGCAGGCACAGAATTAATCAGAAGGGAACTAAAACTCATGTCTCTGGACTCCCAGGTAAATGCTCAATATACCCCATGTCCAGTAAGTTAGATTTCAGAACAAAAATTTTGCAAGTGAGAGTTAATCGTTCAGTCACATCCAACCCTTTGCAACCCCATAGACTGTAGCCCACCGGGCTCCTCTGTCCATGGATTCTCCAGGCAATAATACTGGAGTGCGTAGCTATTTCCTTTTCCAGGAAATCTTCCCAAACCAGGGATCGAACCCAGGTCTTCCATGTTGCAAGCAGATTCTTTACTATCTGAGCCATCAGAGAAGCCCTGTAAGCCTAGTAAGTGAGATTTTAGAACCAAAACTGTACAGCAGTGTTCACCATAACTCTGTAAAAGCAAATGTATACATCTTAGAGGTATATACACAAATTACCTGTTGGGCGGCACCATCTGTGGCCAGCATTCTGCGCTCCTTCAGCTGCCTGTGTAGTAAGGCTTCCACTCCATAGCGCTGACGATACCGACGAAGACATTTTAGACGCTTTAAGTTTTCTCGTTCTTTGGCCAGAAGTCCCTCTGGGCCAGTCAGGAGACTACTACCTGGAAAGTCAAAACAGTCAAGATGTTATTTGCCAAGCAACCAAGGATGCATCTTCAAACAGTTTCAAAAGCAAATCCTTCTCCAGTCCAGGTAACAAAAAAGAAATAAGTCTAACTACCGAATTCACATGTTGATTAAACCCATGACAGGTTGTCGGAACTGGCATAAAACTTGCCTAGAGCTTCATGTTCCACTTTGCGATTGTGTAAGTAACGTCGCTTCTTCTCTTTGAGCAGATGCTGAAGTCGTTTAAACTGATCAATGTACAAAGATTGCAAACGAATAAGCTTCTCACGCATAATCAGGGCCACTTCTTCTGCCGTGTAGACACCAGCATGTCTAGAGTAAGATGATTCAAAAAGGATAAGAAGGCACAACAATAAGACCCAAGCTTAAAAGGAGCAAAGAGTAAAGGTTAGACTTAGGGTTGCTATTCAACAAGCAGTCAGTGCTGAGATAATCACCTTACTAAATAAGAATGTTTTCACAGCATTTTACTATTGTAATAAAAAAACAAAATACCCAAGAATGGATACTAATGTATGATCTCAAAATGTGGAGAAGGAAAAACGTTTCATTATGCTCCCTAGTTATTTGCATTATGTTTAAACAAGAGTAAAGCTACAGAACACTCAAAACTTTTATTAATCTACAGTCTTGTTCCCTTTAATAATTTAATACAGAAAAAATCACCTACCAGTAAATTACAGTGTTAATTTAAGAGCATGTATCTCAATATATTTTAATTAAAGTACAAAAGATCACAAACAATTACAACTTCTAATTTAAAAGTGCACTTTTAATTGGTGGTCCAGTAGTTAGGATTCTACGCTCTCACTGCTGAAAGGCCTGGATTCAATCCCTGTTCAGGCAACTAAGATCCCATAAGCCACAAAGCATAGCCAAAAATAAATAAATAAAAATAAGCTACACTTATATTTTGGAGTTTATACCAGCCCTCAAAACACTGATCCCAATGGCTAGTCAATGTCCTCAGTTCATTCTCTTCACAATATTCTCAAAATATAGTACCCTGGAGAAACCCTTAATTGCCAAAGATCTAGATCCACATCAACTTTATTAAGCTTTGCCACCAACTATGAATTAACAAAACTTTATTTAAAAAACCCTTATTCTAGGGGGAAAAAAAAAAAAGTTAGATATATACCCTGACTTGATACTCTTGTATTTTGACCTAGTAAAAATTATTTCTATTATTTAAAAGGCAAAATATACAGGAACTATATACTAATTTTAAATCCAAAAAATATGTGCTCTTTAAAATTTAACTCTTAAATCACTGAAATACACAGAATAAAACTATTAACTTTAGGACTGAGAGCAAATAATCTCTGCCAAAAACTTTTCTTAAATATAAACAGGAGATAATACCTGTGCATTAGAAAATTACAACTACAAAGTACTCTGAAATTATAAAAATGGCAAAATCTAAGACTCAGAAAATGTGAAAATTTCAAAAATATCTAATGTTTAAACAAGGTGATGAGGTTATTCATATTCAGGAAAATGGGGCATGTCTGCATTAATGCCTGTATCCCTAAAATACTGAGGCCTTAACCTAACATCATTTGTTAAAATGAAATTAATTTCATTGTACCCTGTCAGAAGAGGACTTAACTGGGGACTACAATTAGAATTTACAACAAATCATTTGGGGAGGCAGATGAGCATCCTAACTAAGGTAAATGCCTAGTTCATGTGACAAATGAGTCATTTATTTAAAGATGGAGCCACAAATATTCACAGCTAGTTTTAATTTAAAAAATCATGTACTAACTCTTGCTCTGATATGCACAAATGTAAGTCTAGGTTTATTATTAGACCAATTTCAAAAAAGGGAATCACTTTTTATATCGTGTTAAATTGTTTTTTCCCCTTGAATGTTCCTTTCAGGGGAAACTGACATCTAACCCTTTTAACACTTATATTTCTCATAAAATTAACTGGTATTTTGTTTCACGTAACAATCTCCTTTAAGGGCTTCTTTCCTAGCTCAGTCGGTCAAGAATCTGGCTGCAATGCAGGAGATCCAGGTTCAAATCCTGGGTTAAGAATCCTGGGAAGAATTCCTGGGTTGGGAAGATCCCCTGGAGAAGGAAATGGCAACCCACTCCAGTATTCGTGCCTGGAGAATTCCATGGACAGAGGAACTTGGCAGGCTACAGTCCACGGGGTCGCAAGAATTGGACATGATTTAGCGACTAAACCACCAAATCTCTTGTATGTAAGTCAGGTTAGCATAAACGTGGATCAGTGAAGATTGACCCACTCTAGATTAGTAGAGAGAAAATAAAGTTTCTGGACCTTACAAACTGAGTGTTTACCACACCAAAGACAATCACTTTGTGATCCTACAGCATGTACACCTCAATCAAGTATGGCATTTCCAGATGCACAATGTAATATAACTATGTAAATTAAATCTATATCTATATCTACATCTATATATATATACCTATATATAATATCTATATCTATCTATCTATCTATGGCTTAGTATAAAGTTTCTACTGTGAAAATATCCTGCTAGAAACAAGCATTTCTTCTCAAACTACTTACATGGACTTTCCAAACACGTAGTTCCTGAATAGCCCTCTATATTCAGATTACTTAAAATAGATGAAACTACTCTACTCAGAAAATAGAACCCTAAATGACTTCTTATAAACTTCAGAATCCAAGGAATGAAGAAGATGCTATTCTTAGAATTTGTCAAACACAGTCAAGTCTAGAAATGTATTACCCCTCCCACTATTTAAGAGTTCTTCCACCTAAACTGTCAGTGGGAAGTATCAAGAGATAGAAGTTAGGAAAAAACAAAAACTAAACCCAAACTATGAGACACAGCAACATTAGACTTTTGAGTGGCAATGTTCCATAACTCCAAAGCGATCGTGGGTTAAGTAAAGAGCAGAACCTTAGTAAGATATAATTAGGACGATTACTCCTGGGTTTCTAATCAGTTTCTCTTTCTTAGGCATGAAACCAAAGGAAGCTCTTAAACACCTTTTAATTTTTCTTAAACATATAAAGTTAAATAAAATATAAATTAATCAGAACTTTGAGGGGGAAAAGTTGTTATTCAAATATAATTAGTTTTTTATTCCTGAGGTTTAAGTCAAGAGCAAATTCTCATCACTTTTCTCTTCTCTGATCTCCACCCACCTCTCAACTCCTATGTCCAAGAAATCTATTTACCCCCTGCACTTTCTCACATGTAGAATTTGATGTCCAAAAATTTTCCCAAATTACAAGACTTCTAAAAAAGAATCGAATCCTACTCTGAGGCAAGATGGTGATGAACAATGACACTTTTAAATACAGAAGCTATTACTGCTCACAAATAGCTAAGCTATCTTCAACCCTCCTAGCTTATTAACCTATTAACAGCATGCAGTACTACATTCCACATACTACCTTCTAAAATATTTTAAAGCCCTATGTGGAGTTACAACTTACTTTAGGGGATCTTCTTGATCACTGTCTATGCTATCAGCTTCACTGTCAGGGTCACCTCTCCATGTCTGATCCACAGTAATGGGTTCCTGGTCCCCATCACTCCAGCTGTCTTCATCTGAGGCAAGGAAGGGAGAGCAGCCATTAAGACTTCCCACCTCTGTAACTCCACCACACAAAACTAGATTACTTAACACACCAATCCAAATCTTATAATTAAAAATGCTTAATACAGAAGCACCAGCAAATAAAAATGGCTTAAGAAATATACTTTCTGAGTCACAAATGAGTTAACCATAGCCTCAAAAGGACAGAAAGGTCAACTCAAAATTATTCTGTTTCCTGAAATTATCTTACCTAACAAAGTTAAGTATAAAAACATCACTGAAAGAGTCATTAACTCAGGAAAGTAAACCTAAGCACACACTACTTAAAACCAAAAAGACTGGTGAACAGCAGCAGTCCTGAATTCTCCCAAACTGGCAATGAATTAATAATAATATTGTACTTTCAAGTGCCACATATGTTCAAGGCACTGAGATAAACCAAAGTTCTTTGTTAACTTTCTTCCTGTTTTTTCATTATGAGAGAGAAGATTCTTACCCAGAATTCGGCTGGCTTCACTGCGGCTACTTTCTGGAGTCTGAGACCCCAGCTCTGTCTTAGCGTATGAGCTCAGCTGGCACAAGAGTGTTTCACCCACAGGCCCTGGACTGGTCTTTTTCATTTGCGCATGAAGTGCCAGGGCGTTCCTACGAGCGTGTTCAGCACAGAAGGATGCCCTAAGGAGACAAAATATTAACGTTTCATACTCATGCTCCCTCTTACAAGAGCTCAATGATTTCCATAGACAGTGATCTTTAGATCATTTTCAGGAAATTAAAATGACTATTATCTTCATTTGTAGATTAAAAATGCTAGTGAGGCAGAATAATTTAACAGGCAAGGTCAACTCATTTGGTATTACTGAAGGGAAATGCAGGTTAACATACCCTAGTGATCTATCCATCTAAGGAAATATTCCAACTATAAAAATGCTGGTTATCATTTTGCAACAAACCACACTGATCCACTTTCATCTCTCAAAATTGGTTCTGGAAAGCAATTTTACATTTTATAACACTTCAAAATCAATCCACTGTAGGTAGTAAGATGTGGGACACAATGCAGAATTATCTAGCCAATTTCTGCATGGATACTTTGCTTAAATGATGAAAATTTTTCCTAGAAAAATACACATGTATACAATTTTGCATTACCTAAGATTCAAGGACAGCCACAAGAGCCATGGAACCTAGGCTTAAGAACAATCTTTATTTTACAGGTAAGGTAAAATAGCCAAAGAGATAATAAAATGGCCCAACCAGGAGATGTCTCCTCGTTTTCACCATTAAAAAACATTTTCCAAGGATATACCCATAACTTCAATTTTACAAACACGTGGCCTAAAAAACTTGGCGGCTGTTTCCAAGGCCACATCCTGCCACATCTTCCTCTCACTTAAAAACTAAAAGTACATACGACAGGTATCTAACTGTCTCTCTCTCTCTCTATATACATATGTATACACACACATACCCATCTTTCTTCTCAGGCTTTGGGGCAGCACTGGGACATCTTTTCCCGTTCTTCGTCGATACATAACTACACTGCTTGAAAGGCGCATTCTTGTCTTCAAGGATATGCTTAATGCAAAATTCCTGCCCCTCCAGACGAGGTTGCGAACATGGACGATGAGTAAACGAACAAGACAGGGGCTCCTGAGATCTGGGCACTGGGGTGATCCTCCCCCGATTGGTCGGCAAGACGTGAATCCGAATCCTGTTCATACCAAAACCTGCAGGGTCGCACAAAGATCAAAAAGCCCTTACCCTCCCGAAAACCCCAGCTCCACAATACCGGGCAGACTGCACGCGGCTTCTAAAACGCCAGGCGGAAGTCACGCTCCTTAACTCCCTTCCGCCCAGGTCTACCAAGATGTTACTGAATTTGCCTCATCTCAACTTCTCTGTCCAAGCCCTCCCCCAACTCCGACCACAGCCACATTGAAAGTATCTCAAGGGCTCGCACGGTCGCCACACGAGGGAGAAGCAGCAAGAGGCGGAAGCGCCAGCTCCTGCCCAACGCCGCGCCGCAACGCCGCAGAGCCACCCGCCCCACCCCTGGCCTCCGCCTCCCCGCATGCCGCCTTTGTCCCGGCCTGCCTCAAAGCTGAAGGCTGGGCCCTGCCCATCCTCGGAGGCCCCGTGCAAGCGCCATTTTGTCCTAAGACTCCGAGCACCGGCGAATCTGGGTCCTGGAAGCCTAGAGGAGTAAAGCGACCCTGACGCTGATTGAGACAGAGTAGCAGCTCGAAACAAACAGAAGGGGCGAAGCAGCAGCCTAACTCCAAAGGCGAAGAGCAAGCACAGCAGCCATCTTACCTCTGCCGCTGCGCCGCGCCACTCGCTTTCTGGCAGCGCCAGCCACTTCTAACCATGCCTTTCCGGGCTCCCAGCCACTGATTGGATACTGAGCCTACGACTCTGTGTCACCATTGGCTACCTATCGAGCTCAGGGGGCGGGGCGCTGGGAAAAGGCGCGGCTGGGTGGCTAGAAGAGGTGTCTGTCAGCGACTCAGCGCCGGAGAGAGTGAGACGGAGGGAGCGTGGGTTGTGGGACCTGCTCGGTGGAGACTGCTCTTTACATTTCCGATCGTGGCTGATGTCCAGGCGGATTGGGGGCGCTCTGTGTGTGATCTTAGGCCGCAGCTATTTCACCACCCCTACACAGTGGGTACAACAAAATCAACATGTAGAGGCCAAAGAATCACTGTACATTTGACTCTCATTGTCTATACAAGAAAAGGCTTTTGTTTTCTTTTGTGAACAGTTCATTTATGGAAACATTTTTTCAAGTATTTACTGAGCCTGGGAAATTACACATACAAACTTTTAATTTTCAGAACCCTAAGAAGTAGAAACTATGAATAGAACGGGCCCATATCTAGTAAATAGGGCGAGGAGGTGAATTTGAACCCAGCCCTTATTCTGAGTTTCCCCAGTGGCTCAGACGGTAGAGAATCCACTTTAAGTGCAGGATATCCGGATTCTATCCCTGGGTCCGGAAGATCCTCTGGAGAAGGGAAAGCCAAGCCACTTCAGTATTCTTGCCTGGAGAATCCCATGGACAAGAGGAGCCTGGCGGAGAGGGGTAGCAAAGAGTGGCACACGACTGAGTGACTAACACTTATTCTTTATCCCTTTCTTCTCTCTTCTATAGTGAAGTGCATTGGACTGAGAGGGCTTCCCAGATGGCTCAGATGGTAAAAGTGTCTGCCAGCAATGCAGGAGGCCCGGGTTGGATCCTTGGGTCGGGAAGATCCCCTGGAGAAGGAATGGCAATCCACTCCAGTATTCTTGCCTGGAAAATTCCATGGACAGAGGAGCCTGGTAGGCTGTAGACCATGGGGTCTCAAAGAGTCTGACACGACTGAGGGAGTCACTTTCACTTTTTTTCACTTTTTGGACTCAGAAAATTGAGTTCTGAGAAAATTGAGTAAATGAGTTCTAGTTGAGGCCTTGCTTCTCTAAAATATTCTACAATTCCATGCTAAATAACGCAGGTACATAGAATGGCAGATAAATCCCAATCTTATAATCCTTTAAGGATTTTTTAGTTAAAAGCATTTCATCTCACCAGGACTTTTGTAGACATGCTGCTGCTGCTGCTGCTGCTGCTGCTGCTGCTGCTGCTGCTAAGTCTCTTCAGTCAGTGTCCAACTCTGTGCGACCCCATAGACGGCAGCCCGCCAGGCTCAGCCATCCCTGGGATTCTCCAGGCAAGAACACGGGGGTGGGTTGCCATTTCCTTCTCCAATGCATGAAAAGTGAAAGGTGAAAGTGAAGTCACTCAGTCGTGTCTGACTCTTAGCGACCCCATGGACTGCAGCCCACCAGGCTCCTCTGCCCATGGGATTTTCCAAGCAAGAGTACTGGAGTGGCTCTCCATAACCCTTGATCTTTTTTGCATCCCAACCTTCCCAAACTCTCATATCTGCTGTCAGTTTCATTTAAGTTAGCTATTTCTCCACTACCAATAAGCCGGTGAGCATGGTAGAGAATGTACAAAGCTCCAGAACAGCAGTTTAGGCACAAGAAGTGATTAAAACCAAAATGGGGAAAGGAAGGCTTACAGGTGCCTTTTCCCAAAGATGAGGGCAATCCTATAAGGCATTTTCAGAGAATGAGAATGGTAACTCTGCTCCTCTGGAGTACACATTCTAGAGTAGTTTAGAATTGTGGATGCAATACAACCATTAAATAGCAACTGTGTTACATACATAAGCAAACATTCCAACCCTCAGATGTAGCGAGATTTGTTATAAACATCCTATAACTCAAAACTAGGGGAGGCAGTCACATTACAGAAAACACGGGAATCTTCAACCAAATGCAGTGATATCAAAAAGGAAAATTAAAACTACTAGAGGGAACAATGTAAAGAGGCATTAGGGACTAGGTAGAGATGCAACAAAGGCTTTAACTAGGGAGTCTAGAGAAGGCCTTAGTTGCGGGGGGGGCTGTGAAATCCTGCTGAGCTTGAGAAGACAAAAAATGCTATTTAGAACCACTTCTAAGTTGAGGAGAGGTAGAGATTATTAAACGGTCAAGATACTGGCAAATTCTTTCTGCTTTTTATCAAAGTAGATGGCTGTTTTTAATCCGAGGAACACTTTGTTAGCTACTGAACAGGTTAAAGCAGACCTGAGGCTGTTCGTAGAGGTTAGGAAAGATGAATTGAAGGACATTTTTAATTTTGGAGTTTGGGGGGCTAGTCCTACAGGAAGTGAGTGTTGGAGGGGGAGGGGGATAAATGAATGCTAAAATCCTGTACTTTCTATAGTCATCTTCATCTATTTTCCTTCCAGCTTATCAGGCCAAACACTGGGAGTCATCCTTGATTTCTCTTCGAACCTTACAGCAGATCCTGATGTCACTTCAGTCGTGTTCGACTCTGTGCAACCCCAGCACAGAGTCACTGGGCAGCCCACCAGGCTCCCCCGTCCCTGGGATTCTCCAGGCAAGAACAGTGGAGTGGGTTGCCATTTCCTTCTCCATACAGCAGATCCTACCAGCTCCAACTTCAAAATATGTACTTCTTGTTACCTTCAGCACTTATAACCTGGTCCAAGCCAATTTTATCTGGTAGCTTAATTACTGTGTCCTTACCTTTGACTTCCTGTAGTCCACTTTCAACACAACAGCCAAATGAATATTTTGGGGGGTGGAGTGGGGGTCTATGCCTCACAGCTTCCAGCAGCTCGCAATCTTAGTTCCCTGACCTGAGATTGAACCTGGACCCTCGGCAGTGAAAATCCTAACCATTGCACCACCAGGGAATTCCCCACCAAATGAATATTTTAAACCCCAAGCTAGATCATGTCACTTCTCAACACTTGTCACTGGTGCTCCATTTCACTGTCTTTATAATGGCTTACAAGCCCCTACTTTATCTAGCCTTCTGCTGCTTCTATAACCACATTATCCTACTACTTACCATCTTCCTCAGTCAATTCTGTAACTAGCCCCACTGGCCTCTTTGCTCTTTCTCAAACATGCCAGTATCTTCTCACCTCACAAACTTGGCAACCTAGAATCATCTTACTCACAAATATTCCCATGGCTTGCTCTCTCACCTCTTTCAGGTCTTTGATGAACTGTAATTTCAACAATCTTACACACACACACGAAATCCCTCTCCTTCCCTGCTTTACATTCTCCAAAGTACTTATCATCTAGCATGTTTTGTCTCTTCTACAACTAGAATGTAAGTTGTATGAGGCCAAGATGCTTGTTTACTGCCATCAGTAAATGGTATATAGTACTTAGTAAATACTATATTCTAACTAAGGAATAAATGAAAGGCAAGGGAGTGCCTAAAACTACTTTCCAGAAAAGATGTATCTAGCTTTCAGTTTTAACTTGTTTTCATGACTAGGGTTCTTTGGTTTTGAGTGTTACGTGAATCAAGAAAAGGGGTTAAGATTCCACAGTGCAAAAAAGGTAGCACAAGACAAGTGAAAATCCACAAACTGAATGAATTCAACAGAAGTAGGCCCCAGAGCTAGAGATTACAATAAATACAAGCCTCTAAGGGAATCCACAGAAGTCATAGAGAGGGCTTCAAACTTTCTACAGAATGTTGAATGATAGAGATCAAGCCAATCTTACTGGTTTTCAAAACTGTCAGAGACCGGGATGCTTTAGGCACTGATGGTAAGATGAAATGTAACGCTATGCCAGTTAAAACAAACCTCTGTAACTAGGGATCCAGCTGTTTGGAAGTTTGTATTGATTTATACCTCACCTATTCCCAACAATGATACAGTTGATACCTCTTTTAACAAAAGCAAATCACTAAATGTATGACTTTGTAATAAATTTATATCATCCATTCTCACACTGTTCATTTAGTACTTCTCTATTCTTCCATTTAAGTCAGACCAATATTCCTAAAATATCAGCAACTTTATCACTCAAGTTTCAGGAGGGGCACCGCCAACAAAAATGTTCTTGTAGTATTTCAGAAAATGGAAGAAGAAATGCACAGAACTCGATTTTTTTTTCAGAAGTGTTTAACACTGTTAAATTTATCTTTCTTTCCTTTTAGGGCTTTTAAACTATAGCTACTCCTAACTTTTTAAAAAATAATTTAATCATTATAGCATAAAAATTCTTTCCATTTAAATGTGTAATTTACAAGAATTACCTTGTATATGTGATTTTATTTCCCAGGAAAAGGGTGAGTATTCACTATCAGAGGCTATTAACTTTTTTCTTATAAAAGCACTGCTGTCTATACCAACATTTCAGATTTTTTCAAAGAACCAAATATACAAGTATGAATCACTGAGAGCACTCACTAGATAAGCAGTACATGTTGCTATCTTCTGTTAGAGCTGTCTGTTTCTCTGTGTGCCAGGCATCCTTCCAGGTACCCATGTGACAGTGTAGAATGAGGGGTTTCTCCCCTCAGCCACATCATACTTACACTGTCAGCTTCACTGTGATGATCAAATCTTAGGTATTCCCACTGAACTCAATTCCCACAGGATCCTGTGCAGTAAGAAAGTACATACTATACTACCAAAACTAAGACAACTATTATCGTATCAATGAAATGACAGTTAAAGACTAACTTGAAGACTCAGCACACATAAATGATCATCAGATGAGTGTTTAACATTTATTGATGGGATGGATAAATACAGATTGAGAAACATACTTGACAGCAAAATATCAAATTGATAGCCAGACTATAAAATGTATACAATGTACTTTTTAAATTTTTAAAAACATTTTTTAAAATTTTTTACAAAGAGCCCTTACTGTAATGGTCACTTACATCTTATCATTCACATAACAACAGTAGAGATCCCAGGAGTAGCATCCAGAACTGAGGTGCCCCGAGGAAGACAGAGGCAAGAGCAGAATAATATGCTGAGAAAGGACTCTTAAGAGTAATACAAAAAAAAAAAAAGACAAAAATATCACCACAAAATTGTACCTGAGTGACACAGATTGGTAAAGTGTTTCATTTTTTTTTTCCTTCTTTGCTCTTTGGTCTGATAAGAAAAGTTTTAGGTGTGGGGAGTAGGGTGAGGAGGTGGTCAGTTTCAAATCCAGAACCTAAGTTAACACTAAGTCAAGTCAGCTGCATTCTTTTGTGTGCTTAACCCAGCCAGCACTTCCATCTTGTAACCAAATCCAATGTGATCAACCACTAATCAGTTAAGGCCTCAGCTTTCAACTGAACAGTTCCTGATAACCTGATGGAGACATACTTGCTCTGGCTTCAATTAGCATGCTGTCAAGCATCCCTCTCCATGCTTAATATGGCAACAGAAAACCCAAGTCTTTCTCTTTTCATTCACCATGAATACACACTTAAAAACAGGAAGAGTAGACACCACTTTTCAGTAAACATTCCTTTAGAGACATTAAAATGGAAGGGTCTCCCACTTAAAAATAATTCTCACTCAAGACCACTCTATCAGGCAGGATTATAGTACCAGGCTTTTTATCCCACATAGGGATAGAGAGATAAAACTGACAGTGTGATACAACATGAACATTCTTTAAACCACCAGGAACAGATACTCAGTTAAAAGCTGGGTGTTGACAAGCAGCAACACAAGAAATCTGGGGAGGCATCAGTCACTAAACGTTTAGTGGGACTGCAGAGGGCTTACTTCTCACCATGTGAAGGGTTGCATAGGCTGCTTAAATTCTCCCAACCCCAAGACAATAACATTTATATTCCAACTTAAAGATGTTGGAGAATCCTTTTTCCCTGGCATTAAGATCAAAACAGATTATCAACAAAGGAATAATCCTTTTAAAAGTTAAATCAGTTCCCAAGTTCCCACAGTCCCCTGTTTCTGTGGGAAACACAGGTATGTTTAGAATCCAACTATAATCGGCTTTTGTCCAGGAACAAAGAGGGGAATGGATTTTCAATATGGGGAATTAGGTAGCAGAGGTGAAAGTAAATCCAGCACTGATGTTACCAGGATTTTATTTTTATATTCTAATCCATTGCTGTTCCACCTGGAGATTTAATTTTTCTATCAATACTGGTGAAGCCAATAATACAGAACTATGTAAAAGGATACATTAAATGAAAACACTAAAATCATAAAAAAAGGGGGGGGGGAAGCTGAGGGTCTCAGATATGGAAACACACTGATTCAAGTAAAAAGACCAGACTAATTCCTATGTATTTTCTAAACCCCAAAAGCATAACTGATACTTCAGAAGACCAACGTAGCTTTAGATTAATGCTTCACTAAAGGTAAGCAAACAGCAACACAGGTTATCTGATTAAAAGTCCTACGAACAATTCACAGATAATCGTTTTTGCCAACATGAGATTCAAGCAAAGTTTCAGGAATGAGATTTATAGAACTTGAGGCTCCAGGCCTGCTTATCACCACTTATCCTTGATAGTCTAGGTTAAAAGAGGGGGGGAAAGCCATGTTTACTAGACTAACTTTGGATGTATAAATCCTGTTTTTCACCCTTTGAAGTGGTGAGGGTAAAAGACGACACAGTGTTTAGAAACCACACAACCTCATGAAGCCTAAGTTTATGGAATTTGGACAACATGCATGCTAGTTGACAGGGACATCTGCTAACCCAAAGACAATGCAGCAAACACTTCATGCAGAGCCCATAAGGAGGCTCATAACATATGCAGAGATACAAAAGCAGACACTGCAGGTATCTTAAAACAGTATCAGGAGGCACTAATATAGAAAAGTCTCTAAACTGACCTATATCAGCAATGATCTACTAGTGCAAAGGCCAGACTATACAGCAGAAAGCAGCTTTTAGGCTCTAGTAAGCATTTTTTTCAAGGTCACTCCTGACAAAGTTCTAAGGAACTAACTACAGACTGCCATGAAGAACTGCTGAGGCCAAGTGGATATGTATGTCTGTGGTGAGGAAGTGAATGTGATTAGAAAATATGTGACATTTCATGAGAAAAACTTAAAGCTGTAAGAGACATTTTCATAATCAAATCAGTGATCATCACTTCCACAAAGATACAAAAGCAAACTAAATAACCTTTAAAGGTCAGGGAAGAAAGCTGACTCCACCAAACAAAATCTAAACGAACAGCCTAAATTTAGTAAACACATCACGCATCTACCAATTACCAAACATAACACAGAAAATATCAAGGAAAAAGAGGAAAATGTCATCTGTAAAAGTAAAGTGACATTCCAAGTCAAAAGTATTACTGGTGTATCGATCAGCAGAGAGCTCACTTTACACAGCAATAGCAGGCACTCTAGACAGTTAAAATATGCAGAGACGAAGGACACTAACTCATCTTCGGTTAAGGTTTATTGTACAAATTCCCTCCTGTATTAGGCCAGTGCATCAGCAATTCCAACTGCCTCAGTTTTCTCCCCAACCTGTTCCTGGCAAGCAGCAGCACACACAAAACTCCTATCTCCCTATGACTTTCAATGAAAAAATTCAATTTATCCATAAAGAATATTTGGTGTGAAAAAAGCTGCATTAAAATCAAGAAGACAAATTCAAATTGCATCACCTTTTCCATAGCAAAAAACACCATGAAGACTGAAGAATATCACATGAAATGATCTGTGACTTGGTGGCATTTTCAGCTGGACAACTTGGCTTAGAATTCTTTCTAGCCCCCTGAAAGATTTCTTTCAACAAAAACATTCACTCCTAAAATATGGGACAATTAAGTACCCATAAGAACAGGACTCCTGATCCATTTTTCTAAAGGACTTTTAGAAATCTCCAGAAGAACTTCTGCCTAGAATTAAAGCCACCAAAGATGGACAATCTAAACATAACAGTTATCTGTAGGCTAGGCTTGCTCACCCTCATGGCATCAGCACTGTTAAATTCGTAAGTTTCGATCTCTGAAGTCATATAGACTGCAAAAATTGAGGATGCAGCTGCTTCCCTTCAGACATACAGAAAGTCTTACATTCATAATATAATTTAAAATATAATGTCCTAAAAATTCCCAATCACAATTTTCATTGTTTTCAGTATCCTCTAGCTCCATGGCTTCTCCCAGAACTATGCTCACATATGGTCTGGGCTTCACTGAAAGGATAGCACACCCCACTTCCATTCAGGGACCCTGAGACTGCTCTCACTTGAACACTTTCCAAAAGCCCAACATGGGGGGAAAAAAAACACAATACAATTCTGTAGGGCCGAAGCCAGCCTAGCTCTCCAGCCTTCTTCCTCAATCCCATCTTTGTTCTCTATCAAAAGGAAAAAGAGGGTAAAAAAGGAAGTCTGTATAAGAGTCCAATATCAGACTATTGGCTGCACCTGCCCAAACTAGAATTTAGAAGGCTACCTTCAATTACAACATAAAGAATAGGGGAAAATATCACACCAAATATATGCCTCTTCCTCCCTTTATGCTCAAAAAGGCCACACCGTGTTCTCCCTAGTAGACTGTCGAGAAGTAGAAATGGTGAAGGACAGGGAGGGAAAGATAAAACATGATTTTTAAACACACACACACTTAATATCACACATACCCACACTTATATACACACTTACAGGTCGAAACACTTCAAGTGGCCAGAGCCTGTCTCAGCACTCATGGCCAAAATCCTATCTTCCCAACCCACCTACACACACCCCCAACCCTCCAATCCCACCCGGAAGGACTCATTACTGTGCATCTCATACACACAGCAAAATCCCTACCCCTTCCCCAATTATATAAAAAAAAAAAACTAAACAGATAACTTACTTTCTTTAAATTATTTTTTAAAAGTCTCTTAAAAGATTTTGATGTTTAAATACTTCCTCTCTTCTTATATATTAAACACCAAAAGGATCCACAACTGTTTGATAAAACAAACCCTCCATATTTCAGTCCTGGCAAGAAGAGGGAAGATATCAACTCTAATCAACCTAATTAGGAGGTGGAGAGGCCAAGAAGAGAGAAAGTATTCTGAATCATTCACAGCTTTAACACATTCTCACCTCTCCAATACCAGTAAAAACTATAATAAAATAGTTAAATTTCTGAGGCAGGAGACATTAACAACCAAGGCCCTCAACCATCCTCCCACCTATGTCTCAATATTAATTTATTCCCTAGTCCAACAAGGGTGACATATTTCATATGAGAAGTCCTTTTCTTAGTCCAGAATCAGTAGTTTAAAAACAAATGCGTTTTTAAAGAAGCTTTTTTCTCTTCTTCTTTTTCACTTGGGAAGGGGTGGAAGCGGTGGAGGAGGTTCTGATGGTAGAGGTGGCGGCCGGGGTTTGTCTGTGTTGCCAGATCTGGAGGACATTCCACCAGCCCGTGGATTCATATATTCTCCATAAGAATGAACGTATTCAAACGCCGGGGGCTGAGTGGGCTGAACACCCTGGGCATTGAGAAGGGAGTTAAGCATATTCACAGTATCTTGATAGTCTGTGGTCTGGGGTGTATTGTGACTATTGGCCCCAGTGGAGCTTTTATCCAATTTCATGTGAGGAACTCGAGTTTTACAGCTGGGCTGTGAAAAATGAAGGCCACTTGTGTCTGAGCTATGCCCAGGCAACTGGGCCATTGTAGGAAGAGGTGGGAAGGAGAAATTTATGGAAGAGGATTTAGCACTCTTGGCGGTCTTGGTTGAATGATCATACGCCACCCCTCCAGTCTCTTCAGGGAGGGGCCTTTTACGAGAAGAACTGGAAGAGGAGAAAGAGCTAGACAAGCTGTAGGGTTTGTGTGCTAAGGTGCTTGTCTGGCTACTATGTTTTGGATCACCCAGACGTTTGTTCCCAGTACCAGCTGGAAGCTGTGAGTGAGAGTGTTTGTGTGAGTGGTGATTATGATGATGATGATGATTAGATGGGTGAGTTTTGTGCTTTTCTTTGTGCTCTCGGTTCTTTGTGACACTATCATCTACAGAATTGTGCTTATCAGCTGCAGTGTGAACTTTAATGCGCATTTTTATCTCCTCTGGTTTTATAGAGGCAGCTTTATCTCCACCTGTCATTGGGATTCTCATTTTGAGAGCTGTTTTGTCAGTTTTTTCCAGAAAAGGCCGCTCAGGGTTTTCTGAGCCCTCTATGGGCATTTTCAGAATGACCGAAGAATGGCTATCATGGTGAGACAGAAGATTCTGGGCAGCATACGCATACTGTGACTTCACATTGGCCTCCATGTTCTCCAGTTGCCTCTTCTGGGCAGCCAACTCTTCTGCATGCTTTGCACGGTATTCTTTCAGTGATACTTTAGCTGACGGCACACTCTTACTATTCTGTTTCTGGGAAACAAACGCATTTGAACCATCCTGTTGTAAGGAATGATCAGCTCCTACAAGTGCTAAATTCTCACTCTTCCGATAACCCTGAGCAGGTTCTACCTTGAAAGGAGGGTGGGAGGACAGCCAACGCTCACTTGACAACATCTCCACGTTGCTTAAGTTGCTCTTTGAGTCTTCAGTGGCTGGAAGGGAAGGCACTGCACTTGTGGTAGAAGAAGCTGACATGCTCATTAAACCTGCGATAGTTGTATCTGAAGAGCTCTGGGAAATCATATTAAGGATTGTCTGCTCCGAAGAGTTTTCATCTGCTCCTCGGTCATCTGCTTTTGTTTTCCTGTCAGCCTGCCATGCCTAGAATAGAGCAAATAGCATTTTTTTCAATTTAAGTAATTCATCATATGGGAAAAAAACACTGAAATGAGTAGACTGTGTCTGCTGTGGCATTGGGAATTGGGCTAGCCCATAACCAGAAGGCTACTCTAACATGAGACTGATAATTATTACCATCAGGAGATTTAAAATTTTTTAAACTTCAATCAAGAATCACAAGATCGCAAAGAGGCACAATACCTAAGGTATGAAAGCAAGCCAAGTGTCCAACAACAAAAAAGAACAGATTTTAAAAATGTGGCCTGTACATACAATGAAGTATCATTTAGCCTTAAAAGAGGAGGGCAATTCTGTGAAGACAGCAGAGTAGGAAGCCCCAAAAATCTGTCTCCCACCTAAACAACAACTTCACAGGCAGGATCTTTTTGATATAACTATTTTGGAACACTGCAGTCTGCTGAAGGCTTGTAATTTCCAGGGTAAGTAAGCCATGGACAAATAATTGGGTTTAATTTCCCTCAGTTTCAGCTCTCAGCCCCAGGTAGCTGTGCATCTGTTCCTATAGTACCTTTCTCACAGCTTGGGGAAGCCTGACTGGCAAATATTGGAGATCTGTGCTCTGATCGCTGACTGTTGCTTTCAATCACAGAGGTACAAACAGGCAGGAGACCACTGTTGCACCTCCCTCCATTGTTGTGATCCCCTCCTCCTCTGGCTGAAGTGAATTCCCCAGATACAAAGGGCCAACACCTTTCCTTCCCCACTTCATTTTTTCCTTTTCCCTCTTTGGGAGCCAGATATTATGGTAGAAAATTTAAAAACTACATATACAGAAATGTCTAGGAGAAGGCTCAGAAAAGAGAAGTCCATAATTTTACACATCAGGCTAATCTTCAGCACAGAGATATCCCTGAAAAATCAAGCCACCAGCCCAAATATACAAAAATAAAAAATAACAAACCCCAGGAAAGTGAGGGAATCTGATTTCCAGAGTTACCGTGTTATTAGATTCAAATATTCAATCTTCAACAACGAAAAATCACAAGGCATATAAAGAAGCAAGAAGTATAGCCCATTCGAAAGGAAAAAAAAAAAAAATCAACAGAAACTGTCCTGAAAAAGACCCAATGGCAAATCTACTAGGCAAAGATGTTAAAATAACTGCCTTAAAGACACTTAAGGAAACGAAGTTGAAAGTTAAGAAAACAACATGTTAACAAAATGAGATAAAGAGATTTAAAAAGAAAATAAAAATGTTTAAAGAAACTAGAAAGAAATCTTGGAGCTGAAAAGTACAATAACTGAAATGAAAAATGCACTGGAGGATTTAAAAGACAGATGAGGCAGAAAAATCAGCAAACTTGAAGACAGCACAATGGAAATTATATCAAGTCTGAGGAACCAAACGAAAAAAAAAATCAGAGTACTATAACTTTAGGATGTCAAAGATAATCCCATGATAAATTCAAAGAAAACAGCCTAGAATACAAAAAACGAGCAAGAAAGTTTAACATTTTTCACTATGAAAAATCAACTAAGTACAAAAAACAGTAATGCAGGAAATGAACAAAAAGCTCTAAGGCACACAGGCATACTTGTGGAGATGCTGTGGGTTCAGTTTCACACCATCTCAATGAAGCTAATCACAATAAAGTCAGGGAATTCTCTGGTAGCTCAGTCGGTAAAGAATCTGCCTGCAGTACAGGAGACCCGGGTTCAGTCCCCAGCTTGGGAAGATACCCAGGAGAAGGAAATGGCAACCCACTCCAGTATTCTTGCCTGGAAATCCCATGGACAGAGGAGCCTGGTGGGCTATAGTCCACAGGGTAGCAAGGGTCAGACAGACTGAGCAACTAAACCACCACCACCACAATAAAGCAAGCCACAAAAAACTTCTCATTACCCAGTGCATATAAAAATTATCCTTATGTTGTTTATTAAATATGCAATGCATTATTTCTTAAAAAAACAAAAACAAAAAAAAACACATACATTTATTTAAAATACCTTATTGGTAAAAAATGCTAACCATCATTTGAGTTGTAGTAGTAATATTATTACATATCACCATAACAGGAATTTCCAAAATGTAACAGACACAAAGTGAGCAAATACTGTTGGGAAAATGGCACAAACAGACCTTTTCATTGCCACAAACCTTCCTTATAAAGAGTGCAATTATCTGCGAAGTGCAATGAAACTAGGTATGCCTATATAAAAAATACCATAAGTAAAAGAAGTAAGTCTCTCCTTATCTCTAATTACTTTAAGTGTAAGTGGACTAAACTCTTAAGGAAAAGACAGATTTGTAGAATGGGTAAAAACATATGCTTGAACTCCAACTTACAGTTATCTATATGCCACTGAGATCCAAAGACCCAAACAAGCAAAATGAAAGGATGGAAAAAGAAACACAATGCAAACAGTAACCATGAGAACATGCATGGCTATTCTAAGAGCAGACAAAATAGACTTTAAATCAAAAAAGGTTTTAAGAGACAAAGAAGGGACATTATATATGTTAAAAGGCTAGGTACAGAAATAAGACACACCAGTTATAAACATTTACATACCTAGTGACAGGCCATCAAAATATATGAGGCCAAAACCTAAAAGAATTCAAGAAAAATAGACAGCTTTACAGTAATAGTTGAAGACTTCAATACCCCCTTCACAATGATTGATAGATCAGACAAGAGGATGAGGAAATAGGACTTAAATAAACTAACTAGATCCAACAAACATATACAGAACACTCTCCCCAAATGAGCAGCATACATTCTTTAAGTGCATATGAGACATTTTCCAGGACAGACCATATGTTAGGCCGCAAACTTAAGTCAACAGATTTTAAAAGACACATATCATACTAAAAATCAAAATGAGATAAAAGTTAGTGAAAACTGGGGGGAAAAAATCACAATGGATCAAAGAAATCAAAAGGGAAATGAGAAAATACTTAAGAGAAAAAGGAAAACAAAAGTACAACATTTCAAAACTTAAGGGATGTAGCAAAAGTGGTGCTAAGGGAGAAATTTACAGATATAAACACACTAAAATCAGGAAACTAAAATCCCACAAGCTGTGAAACACAAAAACAAATCAACAAACATCTCAAAATAACAAACTTACAATTTAAGGAACTAGAAAAAGAACAAAGGTAGCAGAGAGAAAGATGCAATAAAGATTAGAGCAGAGAATAAAATGGAGAAAAGAAAAATAGAGAAAAATCAAAATAAAATTTGGGGACTTCCCTGGTGGTCACGTAGTTAAGAATCTGCCTGTCAATGTAGGGGACACAGGTTCAGTCCCTGGTCCAGAAAGATCCCACATGACATGGGATTAAGCCCATGCACAACAACTACTAAGCTCGGGCTCTAGAGCCCTTGACCTGTAACTACTCAGCCTGTGAGTTCCAATTCCTGAAGCCTGCACACGTAGAGCCCGTGCTCCGTGACAAGAGAAGCCACCACAAGAAGGAACACCAATCCTTTTCAAACACTCCAAAAAATAAGAGGATGAATACTTCCCAACTGATTCTATGAGGTGAGCACCACCCTGATAACCAAAATCAGACTAAAACACTGTAAGAAGGGAAAACTACAGGCCAATATCCCTTAAAAACATAGATAAAAAATCTTCAACGAAATACTAGCAAAATGAATTTGACAGCCTATTTTAAAAACTACATATCATGACCAAGTGGGATTTATTCCTGGAATATAAAGACAGTTCAACATACGGAAATCAATTGATATGCTATGTCACAAAAAGTGAGACACGACTGAGCACGTACACAAGCACATCACATAAGCAGAATGAAGGGGGAAAAAAAACAATACATGATCGTCTCAATTCATGAAGAAAAAGCATTTGACAAAATTCAACACATTTTCAACATAAAAATACTCAACAAACTAGGGATATAAGCAAACTATCTAAACATAATAAAAGCCATATATAAAAAACCCAGTGAATATCATATTCAATGGTTAAAGTCTCAAAACTTTCCTTAATATCAAGAATAAGGAAAGGATGCTCACTTTCAATACACTTCTGGAAGTCCTAGCCACAGCAATCAGGCAAGAAAAAGAAAGAAAAGGCATCAAATTGGAAAAGAAGAAGTAATATTACTGGTCTGCAGATGACATGAGCTTATATGCAGAAAACCCCAAAGATTCCATCAAAAAATTATTTTCTATAATTCTATTAGAATTAATCAATGAATTAGGCAAAGTAGCAAGATAAATAAAATTCAGTTACAATTCCCTGAATGAACAGTAAACAATCTGAAAAGGAAATTATATGAAAACAATCCCATTTACAACAGCATCAAAAAGAATACTTAGAAATTACCAAGTAAAAACTTGCATGGGCTTCCCTAGTAGCTCAGACGGTAAAGCATCTGACTGCAATGCAGGAGACCCGGGTTCAATCCCTGGGTTGGGAAGACCCCCTGGAGAAAGAAATGGCAACCCATTCCAGTATCCTTGACTGGAAAATCCCATGGACAGAAGAGGCTGGTGGGCTGTACAATCCATGGGGTCACAAAGAGTCAGACACGACTCAGTGACTAACACACAAAGACTTGCACAGTGACAACTGCAGAACACTGGTGAAAGGTATTATGGAAAACATAACCAGAAACTCATCCGGCGTACTCGATCCAAACATTAACTCAAACATTAATATTGTTAAAATGTGCATACTCAAAGCAATGTATAGACTTCTGCAATCACTATCAAAATTCCAACGACATTTTTTGCAGAAATAAAAAATCCATCCTATAATTTATATGGAATCTCAAAGGACCCTGAATAGACAAAACAATCTCAAAAATGAAAAACCAAGCAGGAAGACTCACACTTCCTGATTCCCAAACTTACTACAAAGCCACAGTAATCAGAACAGTGGGGTAATGACATATAGATGAATGAAACAGAAGTCCAGAAAAAAACGTTGTCATACATGGTCAAATGATTTTTGACGAGGGTGCCAAGACCATTCAATGGGGAAAGGACAGTTTTTTCAACAAATGGTGCTAGGAAAACTACACATCCACATGCAAAAGAATGAGACTGGACCCTTACCTAATACCATATACAAAAATTAACACAGATAAAGGATCCAAACTGAGATCCAAAACAGTAAAACTCATATACCTCAGAAAACCATAATCCTAAAAGACGTATGTACCCCAATGTTCAATGCAGCACTATTTATTTACAATATCCAGGACATGGAAGCAACCTAGGTGTCCATCGACAGATGAATGGATAAAAGAAATTGTGATACCTATATACAATGGAATGTTACTTAGCCACAAAAAGGAATGAATTGGAGGCAGTTAAACTGTGGTAGATGAACGTAGAACCTGTTATACAGAATAAGTCAGAAAGAGAAAAACAAATATCATATATGAACGCATATGTATGGAATCTAGAAAAATAGTATTGATGATCCTATTTCCAGGGCAGGAACAGACACAGAGTACAGACTTGTGAACACAGAGAACTTCCCCTTGTGGGGGAAGGAGAAGGTAGGATGAATTGAGAGTAGCACTGAAATATATACATTACCACGTAGAAACAGTGACAGATTTTATTTTCTTGGGCTCCAATATCACTGCAGTTGGTGACTGTAGCCATGAAATTAAAAGATGCTTGGCTCCTTGGAAAAAAGCTATGGACAAACCTAGATAGTGTATTAAAAAGAAGAGACATCACTTTGTCAACAAAGGTCTGTATAGTCAAAGCTATGGTTTTCCCAGTAGTCAGGTACAGATCTGAGAGTTGGACCATAAAGAAGGCTGAGTACCAAAGAATTGATGCTTTTGAATTGTGGTGCTACAGAAGATTCTTCAGAGTCCCTTGGACGGCAAGGAGATCAAAGCTGTCAATCCTAAAGAAAATCAACCCTGAATATACATTAGAAGGACTGATGCTGATGCTGAAGCTCCAAAACTTTAGCCACCTGATGCAAAGAGCCAACTCAAAGGAAAAGACCAATGCTAGGAAAGATTGAAGGCACAAGGGGACGACAGAGGATGAGATGGCTGGATGGCATGAACGGACACAAGTTTGAGCAAACTCCAGGAGATAGTGAAGGACAAGGAAGCCTGGCATGCTGCAGTCCGTGGGGTTGCAAAGAGTCAGACATGACTTTGTAACTGAACAACAATGGCTGGTTCACTTATTGTAAGGCAGAAACCAACACAACACTGTAAAGCAATTATCCTCCAATTAAAAATACATATATTCAACTCTTAGAAGAAAGCAAAGAATAAAAGGTTCACAACATTGCATTTAGCAATGACTTCTTAGATATGATAGAAAAGGCCAGGTGACCACACCCCTCCCCAAAAAGAACTCCATGGGAATATTTAAATTTTGTGCATCAAAAGCCACTATCTGGAGTAAAAGGCAACACACATAGGAGAAAATATTTGTAAATTATATATCTGATGAGGGATTAGTATCCAGAATGTGCAAAGAACTCCTAAAACTCAACAACAAAAACCAAACAACCCAATCTGAAAATGGACAAAGGACTGGAGTAGACATTTCTCCAAAGAAGATACACAAATGGCCAATAAGAATATGAAAAATGCTTAACATCACTAATTATTAGGGAACTGCAAATCAAAGACCACTTCACATCCTTTAGACAGCTACTGCCAAAAAAAAAATTAACAGCAAGTGTTAACAAAGATATAAAGAAATTGGAACTCTGTGAACTGTTTGGTAGGAATGTAAAACGGTACACCAGTATGGAAAACAGTTCCTCAACAAAATAAAAATAGAACTAGCATATGACCCAGCAATTCCACTTCTGGGTATATACCAGAAGAATAGAAAGCAGGGTCTCAAAAGAGATACTATACACCAATATTCATTGCAGCATTACATACAAAAGGTAAAATGCAGACACAAACCAAATGTCTATCGATGGAAGAATGGATAAATAAAATGTGGTACAAACACACAAAAGATTATTCAGCCTTTTAAGAGAACAATTAAAATTCCACCATATGCTACAACATGGACAAACCTTGAGGATGTGCTAATTGAAATAAGTCAGTCACAAAAAAACAAATAATGTATGATTCCACTTACATGAGGTTTACAGGTACTAACAATAGTCTAAATAATGAAATATAATCGTGGCTGCCAGAGTCAGGGAATAGACAGTCATTGTTTAATGGTTATAGAGTTTTAGTTTTATAAAATGAAAAGTTATGGGGATAGATGGTAATAATGACTGCAGAACAGTATGCTGCTGCTGCTAAGTCACATCAGTCGTGTCCAACTCTGTGCGACTCCATAGACGGCAGCCCATCAGGCTCCCCCGTCCCTGGGTTTCTCCAGGCAAGAACACTGGAGTACAGTATAAATCCATGTAATACCTGTATACTTAAAAATGGCTAAGACAGTCAATTTTATGTTATTTGTATTTTACCACAATTTAAAATTTTTTTAAAAATTTAAAAAGAGGGAAATTCTGCCATTTGCAACAAACATAAATGAACCTGGAGGACCTTTTGCTAAGTAAAACAAGCCAGACACAGAAAGACAAGTACTATGTGATCTTACTTATGTAAGGAATCTAAAATAGTCAAACTTGTAGAGAGTAGAATAGTGGTTTCCAGAGACTGAGGGAAGGAGGAAACAAGGACATGTTAGTCAAAGGGCAAAAAGTTTCAGTTACATAAGATGAATATACCCGAGAGATCCTCTGTACAACATAGTACCTACAGTGAAACATAATATTGTGGGAATCCTCTGGTAGTCCAGTGATTAGGACTCGGTGCTACCACTGCCAGGGTCCCAGGTTCTAACCCTGGTCATGAAACTAGGGGCTTCCCAACTGGTGCAGTGGTAAAGAATCCACCTTCTACTGCAGGAGACGCAAGAGACGTGGGTTCAGTCCCAGGGTTGGGAAGATCCCCTGGAGGAGGAAATGGCAACCCACACCAGTATTCTTGCCTGGAAAATTCCATGGACAGAGGAGGCTGGTGGGCTACAGTCCATGGGGTCGCAAAGAGTCAGAAACAACTGATCACACACACACATACACACACACACATATACACACACACGAAACTAAGATCCCGCTACAAGGCAATAAAAATAATGAAGTTGTATTCATTCATGAACATCCTTATCTTACGATTACAGTTAGTCTAGAACTCTAGAAATTTTGGTAAAGTTTTACACAAAAGTAAAGGATAAGACTTGTGTCCTCTCAAATCTCCTTTGAACCCTAGGCAAACTCATTTTCTATAACTCAACTTAGGAGAAAGAAAATTAAGAAAATTAAGCATCCTCAGTCTAGAATTCTCAGAAATGCAAGGAATACTTTTAAGTTTTCTGACACTGAAAAAAAAAAAAAGAGAGAATTATTTCGTTAATCATAAATAAGACTTTCAAGAATACTTGAAACATAACTTTGAACTGTGATCTATATAAAAACAAAATTCGAAAATCCATTTAAAAGCAAGTAATGTCAAAGATAAAATTACAATACCAGCTCTAACCTCCTAACTCTGTATCTTTCCTATATAAGAAGCCAACATTCTATGTCTCCGAAAAGCCAAATTTTCCCCCTTCCCACTCTCTACACACAAAAAAATACTCAACCAACGTTGCTGACCAAATGACTAAACCACGAAGAGTTGCAAAACACAAAATAAATCCTGCTGTTACCTACATCAATGGATTTCTGAGCCAGTATCCCAGCTATGAAGTTGAAATCATAACTGTTGCATAACTATAAAAAGTGGAAATTCCAAACCTAGGGTACATATCCGTATCTGGTATCTCACTGGTACAGTCAAAAGAAAGTGACAGCAATAATTCTTACCCTCCAATTCCAAATTCGTTTGAGCCTGTTGGGGGTTTTCTCCAGAATCTGTAGAAATTCATGTGTCAGTTCTACAAATGAAATTAGAACATTTAAGAAAAACTCAGAGAGGCAGAAGTAATGAAACAAGGATAACCTCAACTAACTGTATTCATCTGAATCAAGTCACCTTTGGCCAGGTATGTGACAGATCAAGAGCAAGTGCTTTTCAAGGTCCCTTCCTCTAAAACTTACCATCTAAAAGTTCCAAGGTCACAGTGGCGTCAACATACTCCCACCAGTGCTTCCCATCAGTTGAGACTGGGATCTCCCAGTTGGACCACTTGCAAGCCAGATGAATGCAGACACAGGCCACCACAGGAGGTGTGTACTGCAGGCTAAATGTGGTCAAATGCAGGCTGACATCAGAGGGAAGGAAACAAGAGAGTGTCATGAGCTCTCAATTCTGAACCCAAAGTTAAAAAACTCTCCATTATTAAAAAAAAAAAAAAAAAAGTAAAAAAAAGAAAAAGAAAAAAACACTGGAGAGCAAGAAAGGCAAGAAATAGCCAGTGCTCTGATCCAACACCCAACCCAATCTTTCCATTAACCCATCTGCTCAGGTAACAACTTGTCTAATTTTTTTGACTATACATCATTTAATCCACACACTGATGAAGGACCGGAAAAAATAAAAACAAAAATAAAAGACTGAGTACTCAAGTTTTTTTAAATAAGGATTAATCATCCTAAGAATAAGGTCAGAACATAAGAAAAATTTTAACATTTTTAAGATGTACAATCCCTAAATCAAATACTTAAGGAACTATCCTAAAAATTATCTTATTTCTTGCCAGTCATAGGTCTGGTCTCTTTTAAATAATGAATAGATAATCACTCTCTCAAGTGTGAATATACTTGATAGTTTATTTTTAAAATCTCTCCCATCAGGCTATAAAAATGAACTGCTTAGCCTTGACGGTCATTAGGAGTATCTTTGGTTTCCAAGAACTACATAGTAGATTGGAGATGAGAATGTGCAAATCATTTGGTAATACAAGTTATGTGTTAATTTTTTTCTTTAAAAAGGGAACAAGAAAGAAAAAGTATCACAACTCTTAGCACATATATGTGCCCATTTATCTGGGAGTGAGTGAAGACAAAAAGTACCTTTTAAAATACCACAATTACAGCAGAATCCTCCAAACTACATTTTAGTCACCAACTGGCAATGAAATCCAAGTTTAAATAAACTTTCAAAACTATGCTCTTGGATATTTAAATGCAAAGTAACAAATGCAGAATTAAATTGGCTATCAATCAGCAACAAAAATATTTTATCACCTTAACAAATTTAAAAAGCAGCATGGAAATTTTAAGGCACGCATGACAACTGTGCAGAAAAATCAACATTTACCATGGACTTGTCTATAACACAGTCTATTAATATCAGAGATCCTTGACTAGATCTTTGGCTCCTAGTTTACTAAGTGCCAGACCTATCATCTTTCCATATACCCAACAAAAAGTGACAATTCCAACCCAAGTAAAGTACTATCCCAAAAAGAGAAGAGAAAAATATTAAAATATAAACCTGTTGGTTGCCATGAAGTAAGAAGTTTGTGCTAAGTCCTTGCTTGCTAAAAAAAAAAGGGGGGGGGAGATTATTAGTTCCATTCATTCTCAATAATTATTTAGTAAGCATTTACTATTTGCAAGGCAGAGAATACAATGGCAAATGAGACAGACATGGTCTCTGACCACCTGATGCTTACATTCCACTGTCAAATGAAACAGTTTAAGTGATTTTTAACTACAGTAACAATTATGCTGCTTCCAGACTTAGGGACTTAAGCTTTATTCTGCACACCAGGTATAAGGATTAGATATTTAAAATCCAATTCCTGGGCATCCTCCCTAGAGTCTAACTCAACACTTTTGGAGAAGGATGTAGTAACAATGAGCATTTTTAACAAGTAACTCAGAGATCCTGATACAAGAGTCCACTAAGAACTAAGAAATTCTAAGCTAGGGGATGAACTAATCTGGAGGCAAGATCAGAAGACCTTTATATATTTGGAAAAAATCAGCAAATGACATAAATTATTTAAGCATATTACAATAAAAAAATTCCTCCTTCAAAAAAATTTGTCTGGGTGACAAAGTAAATTTTAATCTTCCTTAGATGAAATATTAACATATTTAACCCATTTCTGTTTAACACTATGTTTGCTCAATGTAAACCTTTTATGCTCTCAAAATATAAAGAACTCAAAAAACTTGAATTTTCAGATGAAATACATGATAAGGCCAATTATTAGTGAAAATCTGCAAAACAAGAAATTACGTTTAAATGCACAATGGTATCTAGATTTTCTTTCTTGATATTACTATTTGAATAAAAAGAAGAACTAGGTTTAATGCAATCATGGCTACTAAAGTTAAATTAGAATAAAAAGCAAGTCTGCCAATGAATTAACAATGATGAAAGTAAGTTCAAATCAATTCTACATGGCCTTCTGGGTAGCCTTTAACAGTGTCCAGGACAATCAACCCTAGAATCAAATTAAGATCACTTCCCTGGTGGCTCAGACCATAAAGCATCTGCCTACAACATGGGAGACCTGGGTTGGGAAGATCCCCTGGAGAAGGCAATGGCAACCCACTCCAGTACTCTTGCCTAGAAAATCCCATGGACAGAGGAGCCTGGTAGGCTACAGTCCACGGGGTCAAAAAGAGTCAGACACGACTGAGAGACTTCACCTTTCATTCCCAAGACATCCTTAAAACTGCTATTGGATACTTTGATTTTAGTGACTTTTCAAAATCTGCCTCCAGCTTTGACAAACAAGAAACTCACTCACTTTTATCTGGAGATCACCTAAAAACACTACAAGAACTCAAGAGAAAAGCTCCAACCACTCACTTTGAAATTTAAAAGCCAGGTAGGTTTTTTAATTTAAATTTTGGCCAAAGCAGCTGTATTATGTATTAACCCACAATAAATCTTAGCATCTAAATGGTAAAACAATTTAGGATAGCATCTCAGGTTGGGATTGGGATTCCTTACCTCGAACAAGCTGAGTGCACTTTACCACATGTGTATGTGGGTGATCAATTGTTAGTTCAAAGCCTAAAAAAAAGTAACTGGTTAAAAAACCTAAAGATACTCAAAATATTTTATACTGCTTTTATCTGAGTCATCATTGAAAGCTTCTCTCATTTTCTGGTCCCAAAACTGCCTATTGAGAGGCTGAGAGTCACATAAAGTATGCAGCACACTCTTAAGATTATCTTCAAAGGCACCACTCAGATAATGAAGTTAATAGAGTCTCAAGATCCCTGAACTATCAATAACATCTGAATACAAAGCATGTTCTTAGGGACAACAGAATATATGATTGGAAAAGAAGCAGTTACATAATGATTATTTGTGAAAGCTTAACCTTTAGAAAATATTTTTAAAACCTACTCCTCTCTTACCTTAGTCTTCTTCCTTTTCATCATCTCAATCATCATTAGTACCAATCATTTTATCTAACTCTAAATGATCTTAACCAAAATGTAGTATGTCTATAAAAATTTTCGAAGAAATTTCTTTTTGTGTATGTAAATAAAATTATCTAGTACGAGTAAAGAAATTCTAGGCAATTCCCCGGCGGTCCAGTGGTTAGGACTCCACACTTGCACTGCCAAGAGCCGGGGTTCAATCCCTGTCAGGCAACTAAGACCCCACAAGCTATGTGCAGCACGCCCAAAAACTAAAAATAAAGTCTGAGGCAAACTGACTAAAAAAAAGAAGAAAATTCTATTGCAAAATTTACTTGATGCAAATTATTCTAAAAGCACAACTGATTCTCACAAGTTAGATTTTACAGATTTTCACAGTAAAATATTAAAATGTATCCCAGCAGAAAAACATCATTGTCCCTTAAAGTATGGTTACCTTGAAGATAACTAATTTAAAGTAAAAATTAGCAGAAACTAATTTCAGAGATAAACTTTGAAGAATTCATTGTGTGTATAGGTGTATATGCAAAAAATACAGGCTGATCAGCAACTTTCCAACATGACTCATGAAATACTCTGTCTAAAGAGACAAATGAGAGCCCAAAAGAACTAGAAAATCTTTATTTTCCATATTTGCTAAGCTTTTAAAGGCAGTCTGATGAAAATAATAATAGATAATAACAGAACATCATCAGTTATTTAGCCCATCAATTCAATTTAGCTTGAATTCCTCCATCTCCACTCTACTGTTTTGAACGCTAATTACCAATTTTAAAATTATCTAAATATAAGGACAGACTATGAAAACTCCTGGAAGGAAAAAAGTTATTTAGATAGTTTCTGCCATTATTTATCAGAAAGTTAAAAACTCCCAAATCTTATCAAGCAAATCATGAATCCTAGAATAAAAACAAGCAGAAAAAACCTGCTAATGGCTATCTCAAAGGTCAGTGGTGTCTTCATTCTCTCTGTGGCAGGGTTAAGCAATCTCTACAAAGTACAAAAACCTTCCCAAGAAATTCTTCCTGTTTCCTATTTTGCAAATTAGAAAAACATTATATTGCATACATATTTCTTTAGTGTTTTAAAGGAAAATAAACTTACCTAAAGTCTGCAGAATTATGCTTTCTAGTATCACCAGATCTTGAACTTGCTGCAGGTAAGCCTGCAGGTGTGAGAAGACACATAAATTATTCCCCAAAAAGACACAGTATATAACATAAAGTGTAGACAATTCTATCATAACAACCTCCAAAGGAAACCAAAGCCACAAAAGGCAAGGGTGCAGTTATGAGGGAAAGTAGGAACTGAAATTAATCCTTATCCCTAACAGATTCTCCTTTAAAAAAAGAAATAGATAAATAAGTGGTACAGCAAAAGATGTCACTTTATTTATAAAGGGCTACAGAATAAACACCAGATATCTGGTTCATTTTCAGACTGACATTTTAGGTTATAATGTTCATATGATACAGATTAAAACCTTTTTTAAAATTAAAATATTAACATGCCTTTTTTTTAACATCATCAAAACACACTGCACAGCCTTCCCACAGTACTGTACGCAATCTCAAACATTTGATTCCTGTTAAACTTTCCTTTTAGAGTAATGCTAGATTTTTAAAATTCACAGAGGAGTTCACAAGAAAATGGAACAAACAAAAATCCTTCAGATTTGTACAGCCATTACAGTAGCCACTATTCATACATGGCCATCAAGCACCTGAAATGTGCTATGAATGTAGAATACACAATGAATTCTAAAGACTTAGTTAAAAAATAATAATGTTAAAAAACACTTCATTAATAATGTTTTAAAATTGACTCTATGCTGAAATGACTATATTTTGGAGTTAAACAAAATGCTATATAAAATATGTTAAATTAATTTTAAATTTAAATAAAAATTTAAAATAAAAGCTTAATGAAAACCTTAAACATTTTAATTACATATGTGACTTCCCTTATATTTTTATCGGACAGCACTGGTATAGAGCTCTAGGAGAATGAAGCTTGAGCCAAGAGTTAAGAGACTTATGTTGCTGCTAACTTTCCACTGAACTTTATGATCTCTAGTGAGTCCAATAAGGACTTAACCTACGGTAGCTCTCCTTTCCATATAATGAAGAAAGTATCTTCTCCGATTCACCTCATAAGACAGACTCAGGTGAGAAGTCATGTAAATATACTTTAAAGAAAAAAAAGTTGGGATTTTACTTTTTATTTCAATAAAATTTTGTTATTTGGTCAATTCTACGGACCAATGGCAGTTAGTAGTCTTAAACATAAATAAAAGTTCAGACCAACAACTTTTCAACAAAACTACTCTGGTGCAGCCCAGAAAGAAAATGAAGTCAAGACACTGCTATTTTAAACACTTGACTCATATAACTAGGAGCTGTGATTCCACAATTCCACTTCTCTCTGAAGTGCATCCACTGCAACAAACAAATAACCTGGTACAGAAATCTGTAGTTTTTCTTCAAACTCATTGCTCCCCAGTCACTGAATTCTAAAGCCAGGAGAGTTTCCCTTCTTCATAAGGTCAAGGAAAGATGGAAGGGGGGAGGCAGGGGAAGCTATATGTAGACACAAAGGATAAAGGGGTAGAAGGATATATATCTGAATTATAATCAACAGTATTCTCCTAGGAGAAGGGGAGATGAGCATACTTGAATTTGTTAAAAACTTAAACATATAAATGACAGGATCCATTTTTTAAAAATTCATTAACAAAAATAATGTTCTCCATAGAGATATTTCCAGTAAAAAGCTGGAAATTATCTTAAGAGATAATGGTTAAAATATATGTATGTACATGATGAAATTCTGTATCAATATTTAAAGAAAGTGGAGAACTGACGGGGAAATATTTGACATACAGTAAGTGAAAAAAGTAGGTATAAAATATATACATGTACAACTACTTATAGAAAAGAAGCTGGAAATACTGGTTCATTTATATATCTGTGGTACAAATTATATCTAGTTAATATATTTTCTTCTTTTTATGCACTTTCCAATTTTACCAGAAAAAATACAATTAACTTTTACCATAAAATTTCTATGTTTTAAGGAAAAAACAAACACTAAAAGTTCATTTAACAGTCCCCATTGAGATTTCAGTAAATCAAAGTTGTAAAACTAAGTTATGATCAAAATAAATTAAGAAAAACAGATGTATGCAATTAATCAACCCCCTACCTCACTCCTGGTATCAGGAAGTGATTCCTGTGGATGGAGACAAGTGTGTGCTACCTTGATGACGTGTTCCAATTTTTTTGGCTGCTCCTCTACTTTGGCTGCTAAAAATAAGGCTGCTGGAGCCACAGACTGGATGAAGAGAAAATAAATCACTTTTATTATTTATTTCTAGAGCAAGGTAGTTCTAAAAAAGAACTAAGTTTTAAACCAACTTCTTTGCTTACCTCAATTTTCATCACCTCCTGTTATGCTTTCCCTTCTATTTACAATATCTTCTCCTCTATCCATTAACCCAAGCCCACTTCCTAAATCAATCCTTCAATGAACCCTCATTAAAAGCTACTTTTAAGTAGCCACTAGACGTTAAGTAGACAGCTTTCTATTTAAAATGAGATTAAGTTTTATCAAAGCACTCTATATACTTTTTTTTAAAGGACTGTTAGGGAAATTAAAATAGGGTAACCTTGTTCTCTTGTTCTGGAGAAGGAAATGGCAACCCACTCCAGGATTCATGCCTGGGAAATCCCATGGACAGAGGAGCCTGGCGGGCTCAGTCAGACATGACTTAGCAGCTAAACCACCACCACCAGTCTTGTTCAGACTTCACAAGTAGGGCAGCAGGCCTCTGAGTGACTTCTGACCTTGCCCGGACTCTGCCTGGACTACATGTCTGCCTGGCAAGGACACCAACCATTACCAGCAAGTCAAGAGGCACTTTAGAGAAAGGGAATGTGACTTGAAATCTCTAAGCCCCTAAGGACCTGGCCAGCCCGGTCCCACCTCCAGGGTCTAAGAAGTCTTATGACTAACAAGATGAAATCAACAGCATTGTAAAGTAAAACCAGAGCCTCTTTTTTGCTAGCAAACTGATGAAGACATCAGTTTACAGCATAGGACTATAATAAGCAGGAGCCCCCAAAACTGCAATCTGAAGTCTCACCCGTGGGGTAGATGTACCACCCTGATCTTTTCCAACTGGGCCTCCAGATTGCTGTTAACTTCTCACGGCTGTTCAAGTCTGGATGTAGGTTGTCAGCCCAATTTGGTGATGTATACACTGTTACACTTCTATTTCTTTTCTTTTAATGACTGTATATTGAAATTAAGTCAAATAATCTTCTATAAAAAAATGAAATTGTTTATTTGTGTGTAACGAGTGGTTTCTTTTGTTAATGAATCCTTCGAACCTAAAACGAAAGTAAAACTTTTGGCAAAACATAAATTGGCACTGTGAGCAGGATTCGTGAAGCAAAATGCCACTCTTTAAGAAGAAAGACATTAAGATTAAATAAGTCTTTATTTCCAGATGGGAAGATGTGCCTTACTTCTTGTTGGCTACTGAATGGGACATATCCACTGGACTGTATGAGAATTGGAACCCCAATTGGGACCCCAAATTAAAGAGGGCTGAACCTTTAAAAGTTATTGAATGTTTGTGGCTCTTGCCAAGTGAGAAAGAACAAGAATGTACCATGATGGATCAGAGAGGCTGGATCCTCTCTGCCTACCATAAGGTTGAAGAAGCCAAACTAAAACTGGTTGAAAAGAAGTCAAAACTGGAGAAAGAATTATGCGACCTGCAAGGTTGATTGTTCACGTTATAATGTCAAAACTACATTTTAGCTGACCAAGTGTCCATTTTCCAGTTGGTAGCTGAAAAAGCTGCTGTAAAGGCTGCACGAGTTAAATATCGAAAGGAGCACGGCAAGGTTAACAAAAAGAAGTTCAGTCTCAGGAAATGACAGGGGGAAAAGAGACCAAGAGACATTTTAAATCTCAAACAGAAACTGAAACCACCGCCTGTCTGGATATATGTGTCTGTCTCAGTATGTCTTTGTCCTTGGATAACACTGCTAAGGTTTACTTGTAAATGAGCTCTATTTAACTGACTTAAAAAGTAAGTGCTTACAAATGAAAGCTAAATATCTAGAAAACTGGCCAAGATAAAGTTTAGGACCACAGGATCTGGGAAATATTTAGTACGAAGTCGATATCTGCTATTGAAGATGGTTTAAGTCTGTTGAGTTAATCAGTATAGATTCTTAATATGTCTTATATGTCTGTCTTAGAATCATCGTATAATAATCAGTAGAATATGTTCACTGTGCCTAGGCTTAATGTAAAGCTAAATAAAATCTTGCTGTTTCCTTTACAAATCTGTCAGCAAGGAAAGTAACTCAATGTGAAGAAATTTTTAAGGAAAGAAAATGTAAATGAGATAAGAGCTTTTAAATCAAATTTTATTAAGAATAATTATGCTTTAGCAAAGTCTCCCTAACATAATAGGGCTTTGCTGGTGACTCAGTGGTAAAGAATCCACCTACCAAAGCAGGAGACTTGAATTCCACCTCTGGTCTGGAAGATCCCACGTGCCACACAGCAACTAAGCCCGTGCACCACAGCCATCGAGCCTGTGCTCTAGAGTTGGAATGGCAACTACTGAGCGCTAGCGCTGCAACTGCTGAAGCCAGCAGGCTCTAGAGCCCTTGCTTCACAACAAGAGAAGCCACCACAATGAGAAGCCTGTGCACCGCAACTAGTGAGCAGCCCCCACTCGCCGCAACTATATAAAGCCCACACGGCAATGAAGACCCAGCACAGCCAAAAAATAAATAAATAAAATTATTAAGTAAAGTCTTTTGTCATTTTAGTTATGGCTTTATTCTGATGGCTTTGTAAAAACAATTAAAAGACGCTTGCTCCTTGGAAGAACAGGTATGATAAACCTAGACAGTGTATTAAAAAGCAGAGACATCATTTTACCAACAAAGGTCTGTACGGTCAAAGCTATGGTTTTTCCATAGTAGGTCTGGTGGTGCTCATGGTAAAGAATCTGCCCGCAATGCAGGAGACCTGAGTTTGATTCCTGGGTTGGGAAGATCCGCTGGAAAAGGGAATGGCAACGCACTTCAGTATTCTTGCCTGGAGAATGCCATGGACAGAGGAGGCTGGTGGGCTACAGTCCATGGGGTTGCAGAGTTGGACACAACTGAGTGACTAACACACACACCATGGTTTTTCCAGGAGTCATGTAGGGATGTGAGAGTTGGACCATAGAGAAGGCTGAGCACCGAAGAACTGATGCTTTCGAACTGGTGCTGGAGAAAACTCTTCAGAGTCCTTTAGACAACAAAACCAAACCAGTCAATCCTAAAGGAAATCAACCCTGAATATTCACTGGAAGGACTGATACTGAAGCTGAAACTCCAATACTTTGGCCACTTGATGTGAAGAGCCAACTCACTGTAAAAGACCCTGATGCTGGGAAAGACTGACGGCAAGAGGAGAAGGGTGAGACAGAGGATGAGGTGGTTGGATGGCATCACTGACTCAATGGACATGAGTCTGAGCAAACTCAGGGAGATAGTGAAGGACAGTGAAGTCTGGCATGCTGCATGACTTAGCGACTGAATAACAACTTTGTAAAAATATCACCTCTTCAAGATTTACAGAAATCTTGAAGATTAAATTAACTATTAATAGATAAACAAATTTTGTTATTAACAGTAAGCTTGTATCAGACTGGAACTTGGTTTTCTCGTTAAGAGAACAGCTTTCTTGGGATGTGGCTTTTGATAACAAGACTGTGAGAATTTCATCGCCTTTGTTTCTAAAATCTTTTGCAACTTTGGTAAAGTAAATGAATATTTCACAATGATCTATGAAGACTGTGGCACACAGAGATAAGCTCGTTTTGCTTCTACAAATAATTAATCTTTCATTGTCAGACTTTTGCTATCCTGATGTTCTTAGAACATGGCAACTGTCTACTTCTAAATCAAGGAATTTAAAACAGGTAAACAAAGGCTATAAATCAGTCAGGGGACTGGGAAATCCAAGATGGCTGCTTGACTTTTCCCGGCTCCCTGATAAACCTCATTTTTTGTTTGATGGGACTAACCATTAACCCTCACTAGAGGGTTAATGCCTTCACAAAAAATTGTTTCACTTAATAGTAAATTCTAGTTTTGTTAACTGAGATCTATGTTGACCAAGACTTACTTCCCAGATAGCTCCTTGCTGTTATATTGCTAAGACATTTAACTTAATTTTTCTAAAGCTTATCTCAGTAATCTATCTTTGGATGGAGAGCAGATACCCTGTGACATAAAATAACCTGTATCAATCAATGAACTATATGCCAATTGGAGCTTATGGAAAAAACAAAATAGAGCCCTTGGGTTTCTAGAACAGGAAATTTCCAGAGGCTGGAAACAGTCATACTAAGAACAGTCAATTTGCTGAATTATACACAGTATATCAGGCTCGAAAACAAGACAATTTAACAGAATGTCATATTTATACAGACTCTTGGCCAGTAGCCAACGAACAGATTGGCCACTTGGCTTCCCCTAAGCGTAAAGAATAACTGGCGAATTCACTCCAAAGAGCTATGGGGAAAGGAATTATGGTCTGACATTTGGGAAACTGTTCAAACTACTACTGTTTCAGTCTTTCATGTAGATGCTCACAGTGTCCCAAATTCTAGGAAATAATGGTATAACTCTATTAGAAATGAACAAACCTGAATTCAAGCAGCAGAAGTTGATCCAGACTCCAGCAACTTAAAATGTTCGACTTCATGCGCACACCAAAAATGTGGCCATTTGGGAGAAACAACAACATACAGGTGGGCTCAGGATCGAGCTATTTCTTTCACTATAGATCTCATTAAATGTTATTTTACAATGTCCAATTTGTCAACAATTAAGCATAGAAGCTTGCCACAACCAGTAAAGGACAAGTGGCACATGGCAAGCTGCCTGGGCAAATACAGCAAACTGATTATATTGGTCCATTAATTTGGGAAGAAGGGTGCCAGTGTGTGTGCTGCTGTGGACACCTATTCTGAGTATTTAGTGACCATTCCCTTGGGGAAAGCCAGAGTAATACTATTAAAACACTAGAGATAATTCATCTATATTACGGTGTTCCACTTCAAATTCAGAGTGACAATGGGTCACACTTTAAAGTAAGTTAATACAAGAGTTTGTCCAGGAACATAATGTACAATGGATTTTTCATATTTTATTATCCTCAAGATGCTGGCTTGACTGAAAGAATGAATGATCTGTTTAAATAGCAATTAATTAAACTTGGAGAGGGTTCTTATAAAAACTGAAGGACTAATTTAAATACTGCCCTCAATATTTTAAATAATAGACCTATAGGAGAATTAGAAACTCCTTTGATGAAGATGACTATTCTGAACGTACAGATTCATAAAACAGACTTCCATCCTGAGACAGCTAGAATTAGAAAATCAGCCCAGGAGCACTAGCTCCTTACTGAGCTACTCCTGAGGCCTCCAGACTGGATTTGTCACCTACATCTGAACACAAACTTACTAAAGGATTGGTATGTGCTATTTCAACTGGTATTGCAATTAAAATGTCTCCCAGACACTTTGAATTAATCCAAGAATGCTTCAGTTTAGCATTAACATGGATTTGTGTCTGTGGGGGAGTCACAGACCTAGACTGTAACTAGAATGAGGAAAAGGATGATCTACTTATTAATAAACATAATCAAGTTGTCAGTTGCTGATTCTTCCATTTGTAACTGACAAAGTACAAAATGGAGAACCTCCCACCTTACTAACGGTCAGAGGTGATAGAGGGTTTGGGTCCACAAATGAAATACATACTATTGAAGCTAAAATCTGGGTGAAGCAGCCTAACCGTCCTCCCATACCTGCTGCTGATATGACTGCATAGGGGAAGGACACTGTCATATAATCTCCGGACAGGAAAAATGGAAATATGTGCCATTAACATACTGTTATTCTCAAGAAAAGACTCTTCTTGGAGCCTTACTGTAATGTGGATTGTTATTCATACCTCAACTCCTGATTATCTGCTACAGTTAAGAAAAGAACATGACGAAAAATGTTGGGGAATCTTCAGATGGAGAATTACGAGCCAGACCCAAACTCAGGATAACCTGCCTTGCAAACAAGGCCTGTTCTTTCTTAACTTTGACTTTCTATGGACAAAATTTATCTGTCTGTTACATTACACCAATTTCATGTGTTACTCATTGTATCTGGGGGAGAGTATTAGTTGTGGCATTTTACTGGGAATTGTTTGGACTTTAATAATCGCACCACTTACTGACAGACTATAATAAGGCTACCAAGAGACTGCTAAATGGACCAACATCTCACATTTGGGAACACTACTTATCACAGAACTTCATGAAGTATTGTGAATGGACTATCTTCCCTAAATCCCATGTTTTTTTAAATAGCCCCTCAACTTGTATGTATGTATGTATGTAACCAGTTATGTAGAAACTAACTTCTACGTTTCAGCTAGGAACCCCTTTTTCCAGATGCCTAACATATTGATCATTTATATTGGAAGGGGACCACCTATTACTTTTCCTCCATGAGAACTTAGGTATAGTGGACTCAAATCCTATTCCTTACTCTCTCTGTTCCCAGTATTAGCTTCCCCTTAAAACCTTTATGAAAGATTTTGCGAGGAATCAAAGAGTTATAAAATTTCATAGATAAATATAATCATACCTTAATAGAGCATTTTGTTGTTACTACTGTAACTGCCAGTAACTTAATGGATGTAGGAGTTGATGTACAAAAACGTACTTCTCATTCATGGTGGGTCTTTTTCTTTACTAAATCCCCTACTGCTCAAAGATTCTTTTCTGCACTGCTTAACCCATTATATATTTCTATGATCACTTTATTTCTATTGACTATCTGGAACTGTTATTTGACTTACAGAATTAAAGAGACTGTTCATGTTACTCTGCCTTATTCCTATGCTCTTCAGCCTCAACAATTCTGAGGTCAACTGGTAAGGATGAGTCTTGTTCAGGGTTCAGAAATAGGGGAGCAGGCCTCTGACCCACTTCTGACCTTGCCCAGACACTGCCTGGACTACATGCCTGCCTACAAGCACATCAAGTGTTACCATCAGGTCAGTCGGCACTTTAGAGAAGAAAGGGAATAGGACTTGAAATCCCTAAGCCCCTGAGGGCCTGGCCAGCCTCTCTTCCCCATCTAAAAATTCTTAAGACTCAGGAAGATAAAACAAACAGCATTGTAAAATTAAAGTAAAACTAGAGCTGCATCTTTTTGAAGTAATCTTTTAAAATTATTTTTATTATCAGTCACCAAAAACTATGTGGAGATGATATTTACAATGTTACATTCTCACAAGAGCTCATTTTTTGCACACAAACTGATATCAGTTTGCAGCCTGAGATTACAAACAGGAGCCCCCAAAATTGCAATTTGAAGTCTCACCTGTGGGGTGGACGTACGACCCAGGATCCTTCCAACTGGGGATCCAGACTGCTGTTAACAAGAGACTGGCCAGTGCTGTTCAAGTCTGGATATAGGCTGTCGGCCCAGTTCTGTTACTTCTCTCTACTGTTGTTGTTGTTGTTGTTTTTTAATATTGTATATTTAAATTAGGTCAAATACCCTTCTATAAGAAAATTGAATTTATTTGTGGTAAAGAGTGGTTTCTTTTGTTAACGAATTCTTCAAATCTAAAACGAAAGTAAAACTCTCGGCAAAACAAGGAGTAAATTGAAATGTCCAGAATCAGCAAGTGTTGCCAGGGGCTGGGAAAAGAGAAATGGAAGTGACTGCTGAAGTATGAGGGGTTTCTTTCTGGGGTGATGTACATGTTCTGAAATTAGATCATGGTGATGGTTGCTGACCTCTGAATATACCAAGAACCAGTGAATTGTAAATCAAAAGAAGGAATTCTATCGTATGCATATTATCTCAATTATACTTACATATGGAGAAGAGCACAAAACTTTAATTAGTGCTCTCACTGCTGGGACCCCAGGTTCAATCCCTGTTCGGGGAACTAAGATCCCACAAGCCATGCTGTGAGGCCAAAAAAAAAGTCAAGCCGATACACAAGAAGACAGAAAACTCAGATGCTAAAAAAGAAATCAGAATAGGACATAAACATACCCTGGTGATTTGGGAAATCTCAGGAAGCAGAACTTCTCTAGAATCTTAATAAGAATATGTCAGCGAATCAAACACGGCAATGGCATGAACTAGACAGAATTCACCAGAAGTTAAAGAAAACAATAAATAATTTTATAGAAGTGAAATATTTATTTACTGAGTATAACTGATAAGAATTCTAATATTTATTTGTATTACTTTGTGAAAATATTTTTCTCCACAAATTCAATTCAGAATAATAATCCTCTTCCTTTTTATCTGTTGCAGTTGTATATCGAGCTTGCTACAAATATTCTACTAGACCTTAAAACAAAGAAAAACCAGAGGAAAATGGGTGTGAACAAAGACATGAGAAATTAGGGCATCAAGCACATTGTGAACAGTACATTGAGTAAAGGATATAAATAAAAGGATATAGGTCACAAAAGATTTTTTTTTCTTTTGATGTATCCTAAATGCTTTATTTCTGGGCCAGCTGTCAGTATTTAAGAGCTCAGCTTATTACAAAGATTTCTCAACGGGAAGATATAATAATAAATAATGATCTAAGTTATGGTACTAACAGCATTTAGAGTTGTTGAGAACATTGCTTGAGATCGCCTTAATGGCTCACAAAAAACTGAATGCAAAAGGTCAAGCAAGCAAATACAATTGTTGTACATAAAATTTTTCATTAAACATTTAAGAACCTATGATTTCCTTTAACCATTTAGAAATCTAAGGATTTTAGGCCCTACTGACTTTAAAGCAAAACGTTTTACACCAGAATTGTGGTACCGTACAAGTTCATGTGCCAAAGTTTAGAATATGGACTTTATCTTTTACAGTGTTATATTTTAAACTAATAAAGATTTGAAAATTATTTAGAGTTTTTGTTCAGGAAGACTAGTTCTGATATATTTCTGAACATCCATTGAGTGTGTGCGTGCTCAGTCATGTCTGACTCTTTGTGACCCTTTGGACTGTAGCCCACCAGGCTCCTCTGTCCGTGGGATTTTCCAGGCAAGAATACTGGAGTGGGCTACAAAAGATTTTTAAGAAGAGAGTGACATTAAACATTTTGGGGGAAAAAAATGTAGAGTTTAAGAAATAATTATACAGATTAATCCAGTGGTAGATGGGACTAAAAGGAAAAAAGGATAGATACATTAAGTTACTTTTTCTAAGAGAAAATTTTACTAATACAAGCACTAAGAAACAAAGTTTAGAATAGGCACTAGCAGTAGAAATAAAGGAAAAAAGAGATACAGTTTTCACCTTGGAAAAATGAATAGGTTTTCAGTAAATATATGTGTGTGTGTGTGTGTGTGTGTGTGTGTGTGTGTGTGTGTGTAACTGCATGAAGAGAAAAAAGTTCTAGTGGAAATACATGCCAAAAGGTTAATAGGATTATCTCTGAAGACCAGAGTTACAGAGAAATAATTACCTCCTTTAATTTGTCCTCTTTAATTTTATGATAAAAATACATGTTTATAGGGTGAGAAAAACAGAACAGTACCATTATATAAATTAATAGGACTTTATAACTGATTGGACAAAGGGGAGAAGGAAAAAGGTAACTCAAAGGCAATACTAAGATATTAAGCCTACAACTTTGCCTTCAAGGATCTAAAAATACACTTGAAAGAATCTAACATATATATATGTATATATATAATAAAAGCAATGTCTAACAAGGCACTATCTAAGTGAAAGACTGCAACAGATAAATTTCAACCTAATTTTTGTGCAATCAACCATATACTCATTGCTCCTCATGCAATCATACACCAAGCTAGTTTATCAAAGTATTTTCCTATCAAAAGTAGTTTCAAAAGGAATTCTTACGCCAAGTTAAGAGTGTAAGATTTTGTCCATATTATAAACAGTAATAATGCCAGCTAATACTTGCTATGTGCAGGCATTCTGCAAATTAATTCACCTATATCCTATGAGGTAGGCACCATTTTTGACTCCAAAGAGATGAGAAAACTGAGGCCCAAGGTAACTTGCCCAAGGCCAAAGAGCTGTAGGCAGTGCAGCAAGGATCCAAATTGAGATGTGTCTGACTCAAGAGATCATCCTCTTAACCACTCAATTCAGTTCAGTCACTCAGTCATGTCCAACTCTTTGCAACCCCATGAACCACAGCACGCCAGGCCTCCCTGTCCATCACCAATTCCCGGAGTTTACCCAAACTCATGTCCATTGAGTCGGTGATGGCATCCAACCATCTCATCCCGCTGTCCCCTTCTCCTCCTGCCTTCAATCGTTCCCAACATCATGGTCTTTTCAAATGAGTCAGATCTTTGCATCAGGTGGCCAAAATATTGGAGTTTCAGCTTCAACATCAGTCCTTCCAATGAATATTCAGGACTGATTTCCTTTAGGATGGACTGGTTGGATCTCCCTGCAGTCCAAGGGACTCTCAAGAGTCTTCTCCAACACCACAGTTCAAAAGTATCAATTCTTCTGCGCTCAGCTTTCTTTATAGTCCAACTCTCACACCCATACATGACTACTGGAAAAAGTATAGCCTTGACTAGACGGACCTTTGTTGGCAAAGTAATGTCTCTGCTTTTTAATATGCTGTCTAGGTTGGACAGCATATTTCCTTCCAAGGAATAAGAGTCTTTCAATTTCATGGCTGCAATCACCATCTGCAGTGATTTTGGAGCCCAAAAATATAAAGTCAGCCACTGTTTCCCCATCTATTTGCCATGAAATGATGAGATCGGATGTCCAAAAAAATAAAGTCAGGTACTGTTTCCCCATCTATTTGCCATGAAGTGATGCGACCAGATGCCATGATCTTAGTTTTCTAAATTTAAGCCAACTTTTTCACTCTCCTCTTTCACTTTCATCAAAAGGCTCTTTAGTTCTTCTTCACTTTCTGCCATAAGGGTAGCATCATCTGCATATCTGAGGTTATTGATACTTCTCCTGGCAATCTTGATTCCAGCTTGTGCTTCCTCCAGCCTGGCACTTCTCATGATGTACTCTGCATATAAGTTAAATAAGCAGGGTGACAATATACAGCCTTGACATATTCCTTTTCCTATTTGGAACCAGTCTGTTGTTCCATGTCCAGTTCTAACTGTTGCTTCCTGGCCTGCATACAGGTTTCTCAAGAGGCAGGTCAGGTGGTCTGGTATTCCCATCTCATTCAGAATTTTCCAGTTTATTGTGATCCACACAGTCAAAGGTTTTGGCATAGTCAATAAAGCAGAAATAGATGTTTTTCTGGAACTCTCTTGCTTTTTCAATGATCCAGTGGATGTTGGCAATTTGATCTCTGGTTCCTCTGCCTTTTCGAAAACCAGCTTGAACATCTGGAAGTTCATGGTTCACATATTGCTGAAGCCTGGCTTAGAGAATTCTGAGCATTACTTTACTAGCATGTGAGATGAGTACAATTGTGCAGGAGTTTGAGCATTCTTTGGCATTGCCTTTCTTTGGGATTGGAATGAAAACTGACCTTTGCCAGTCCTGTGGCCACTGCTGAGTGTTTCAAATTTGCTGACATATTGAGTGCAGCACTTTCACAGCATCAGGATTTGAAATACTAAACTTGACCTTTTAAGAGTCAGTTAATGAGAGTAATATACACCCAAATTTGTCAGCTATTACAACACCTGTGAATCAAATGTTAGAAAATGCAACATAAATACACACACATCAAGTTGCTCACCTTTACTTTTACATTCCCCCACTTGAAAACATTTAAGATAGTATATATATAGAAATTCAATTCAGTTCAATTCAGTCGCTCAGTCGTGTCCAACTCTTTGCGACCCCATGGACTATAGTGAGGCTTAATTTCTTCTCAAAAAAAGAATGCAATGCCAGGATTTAAGTAAAAATAAACCAGTCATTTAATCATGTCCACTAAAAGAATGCAATTTATACAATCAAAAGGTAAGTTCTCTTCAAAGGTATTGGAAATACACTGTATCTTGTTCTGAGTGGAGGTTATGTATAAATAAAATGCAAAAAACAATTGTGCTGCACCTCAGACTTGAGTGCTTTATGTTGCTGCTATTGTTGTTTAGTTGCTAAGTCCTGTCTGACTCTTCTGTGACCCCATGGACTGTAGCCTGCAAAGCTCCTCTGTCCATGGGATTTTCCAGGCAAGAATACTGGAGTGGGTTGCCATTTCCTTCTCCAGGGGATCTTCCTGACCCAGGGATTGAACCCACATCTCCTGCATTGGCAGGTGGATTCTTTACTACTGAGCCACCAGGGAAGCCCATGCTTTACGTTATACCTCAATAAAGATTTTTAAATTTTTTTTTAAAAAGGCAAGAGCTATAGGCTCCGAAACACTATAAAAGAGTTACAACAAAACAAGAAAAGTATTCACGGCACATGGCACACAGCTTTGATAGATGAGAAAATCAAAATAAAATAGGGGTATAAAGAATCAACAGAGAATTTTTTTTTTTTTCCTGAACCCTCCTCCCTCCTCCCTCCCCATACCATCCCTCTGCGTCGTCCCAGTGCACCAGCCCCAAGCATCCAGTATTGTGCATTGAACCTGGACTGGCGACTTGTTTCATATATATTATACATGTTTCAATGCCATTCTCCCAAATCATCCCACCCTCTCCCTCTCCCACAGAGTCCAAAAGACTGTTCTATACATCAGTGTCTCTTTTGCTGTCTCGTATACAGGGTTATTGTTACCGTCTTTCTAAATTCCATATATATGCGTTAGTATACTGTATTGGTGTTTTTCTTTCTGGCTTACTTCACTCTGTATAATAGGCTCCAGTTTCATCCACCTCATTAAAATTTTTAAGTCAATTCTTCAATTTCATAAGAAGAACAATGACCAACAGGCATAAGACGTTCAACTTCACTAACTGAAGAAATGTAAATTCAGAAAATAGGACTCCCACTATCTTGCTCACCACTCTATCCCTGCTGTAGTACTTGACAAATAGTATTTCCTGAAAGAATGAGTATTTGTTATTAGTGAGGATGGAGAGAAAAGAACAGTCTTCCACAGTGCTGGAAACAATGTATGCTGGTATAATCTTTCAGTAGAGCAAATAGACACAACAAAAATATTTTAAATGCATACCCTTGGACACAATTCCATCTATTGGAACTTATAAAACAGTCATGTTTACCAGACTATCTTATATAAATTATTTATAATACAATAAACTATAAACCACCCAAACATCCACCAATCAAAAGCTGGTAAAATAAATTATAGGAACTACTCAAATACTATGTGGCCATTTAAAATAACAAGAAAATGCCCAGTACATATACTGTTAAGTGATAAAAGGCAATTGCATAAGAGTAGTATAGTAACAAGTGATTTTTATAGAAATACATAAATGCTGGTACTACAGGCACAAAAAAAGGCCTAAGACACTACTGTCGAAATGTTTATCAAAAGTTACTTTTGGAGGATGGGATTACAGATGAGCTTTTACTTTCTACATTACACACGCTTGTATTAATTTTTACCACAACCATTTATTACCTTTGTAATAAGAAAAAATTAACAAGAAAAATGTATGAGCACTTTACAGGACATACTATATATCAATGCCACAATGTACTAAATCCCCTTAAATTTGAATTTGGACTTACCACAGCTAAACCCTTAGAATTAACATCCTACAGGAGTCATATTTTTCATCCATTAATTCCAGAATGTTCCTAAAATCAGTTCTCTGAAGAGGATCAATAACCCCAAATTAAAAGAATCAATGGATTCTCGAAAAGGTACTGAAATCCAAAAGAATATCTCTATATTGGATAATTACCAGATCATTCATTCATTAAGTTTACTGAAGATGCTTTAGAGGATACACAGAAAAGTGAGTCTCTGTCCTTGCTAAGATAAATACATAGAAAATAAGACAAGATGTAATTTAAAAGGTAAAGCAGGGGAAACACACCCACACACATTACTGTTTAGTCACTGAGTAGTGTCCGACTCTTTCCTGACCCCATGGACTGTAGCCAGCCAGGCTCCTCTGTCCATGAGATTTCCCAGGCAAGAATACTGGAATGGGTTGCCATTTCCTTCTCCAGGGGATCTTCCTGACCCAGGGACTGAAACCGCATCTCCTGCACTGGCAGGTGGATTCCTTACCACTGAGCCATCAGGGAAGCCCATACATACATACATACACACACACACACACATACATATATATATATAAATACACACTCATGCATAGAGTGGACAAATTGATGTGAGATGTATTTCACCCTGGATTTCAAATCTTTACCATAATAAAAGAAATGTAGAAAACTTTTAGAATGGGCAAGACAGCAATAGACTTCCTCTTCATATACCATTTTTTATCCACTACTTTCTCTTCTAGAGCTATCAGACAGCCTCAATAAATGCTTCTCTCTCTTAAGAAGAATGTGTTCCTGGCAATCAGAGGAGGTAGAGGGGTTAAAGATAGGAAACAGCCAAAATGACTGAACAATCTGCAAAAATTGGGAATATTTAATCCATAAATCTCAAGGGTTTCCTGTACAATTATTCCCAATAATGAGTCCACTAATATCTTGCTTTTCAATTTCTTTTTCTATGGCATAAAAAAGAGAATTTAAACCCTATTATCCTAAGGGTAAGTCTGAAACACCTTACCTCAAAACATAACTTTTTCTTAAAAAAAAAAAAAAATGAAATATTTGACTCATAAATCCACATGAAGTATTCATCAAGTTCAGCCCTATTATCTTGTGATTTTATTAAACAAATATATTCTTACCTGCAATTGGAATATCACTATGCACTTGCTTCCAAGTCATTTACAATAATGTTAAATAGGACCATTTCAGGTAGCAAAACTGAAAATAGCATTATTTACAATTCTGTCCAGAAAAAAAAAATCCCTTTATTACTATTATTTTATTTTTCTCCTCTTAAAAGTCATCACCCAGTCATCACATAATGTACCTTCCCCTTCCAACCAGACACTGATTGGACTCTTTTCAAATATTTTTAGAAAATGTAAATGACTAACATTCACTTGTTTTCCTGTGCCTGTATTATTAACCAGTTCAAAAGTTACACTTAAGTTAGTTTCCCCTTTAACACTACTCTCCCAAACCAAAAATGTTAACTCTAAGTGTTCAATGATCTATTAGAGAATCCACCTACTCTAAGAATGCACTAAAGCTAAACAAGTAGCTAGACACTAAACAGGAAAACTAGAAGGCTGGATTCAGAATAGCAGTGTGATTACAATGAAAGCGATCAATACTAAATTCTAAACTTCAAACCCCAGTTCAGCAGCAAAGATCAACCACAAAAGAAATATGAAGCTGAAATTAATCACAAAAGAATTATACCATATAAAAAAATTATACTTACATTTCGATGGAACTGTGTAAAGGACTGAATCATGTAGAATCGATGCATGTACACTATAGCAGTGTTGATGGTCAATTGTGAGCTAAAACGTTCAAGTTAAGGTCCCAAAACAGACAGTACAATCCCCAAAATACAATCTCTACATGTCCCCAAAAGGACCATGCAGCCAAGCACAGTAGATGCTCTTAAATGAAAATCATACTTACCTCTTTGGGGTGTGGAGAAAGGGAATTCTCTACCCTATTGGGGGGAATGTAAACTGATGCTGCCACTATGAAAAACAGTATGGAGGTTCCTCAAAAAAACTAAACACAGAGTTGCCATATGATCAAGCAATCCCACTCCTAGGCATATATTCATAGAAAATTCTTCTAATTCAAAAAGATACATGCACCCTAATGTTCACAGCAGCACTATTTACAAAAGCCAAGGCATGGAAACAACCTAAAGGTCCATGGACAGATGAATGGATAAAGAAGATGTGGTGCATATACACAATGGAGTATTACTCAGCCATAAAAAAGAATGAAATAATGCCCTTTGTAGCCACATGGATGGACCTAGAGATTATCATACTTAGTGAAGTCAGAAAGAGAAAGACAAATACCATATGATACCACTTTTATGTGGAACCTAAAATGACACAAATGAACTTATTTATGAAACAGAAACAGACTCACAGACATACAAAACAAACTATAGTTAGCAAAGAAGAAAGAGGGCAGGAGAGAATAAATTAGGAGCCTGGCATTAGTATACAAACAACTATATATATATATATAACCAAACAGATAACAGCATAGGGAACTATATTCAATATCCTGTAAAAAACCATAATGGAAAAGGATATTTATATATACATATAACTAAATCACTTTGCTGTACACCAGAAACTAAGACAATGTTGGAAATCAATCATTGTAATTCTTCAATTTTAAAAAAAGATATCATACTTGCCTCTCAGAATTAAAAAGCAAATGTTTTCATCAAACTATTGACACTTAACACAATGCCTTCTATGATACAGGTATTCACTATAAACTTGCTGAATTAATAAACAAGGTCTCAATATGTGTGGATCAAGAAGGAATACAAACAAAACTATTTAAGACCTAAACCTGTCACCTGTCTACTGAAAATCCTGCCAAGGTGATCCATTATCACAGAATCTCTCTTCACACTGATTTACAACACCCTGCCCTGATCTGTCCTCGCCCTCCCTGATCTGCCCCCTAGGTTGCTGTTCAGTTGTGTCACCAGGCTTCCCTTTTACCATCTCCTGGAGCTTGCTCACACTCATGTCCACTGAGTCAGTGATGCCATCTAGCCATCTCATCCTCTGTCGTCCCCTCTCCTCCTGCCTTCAATCTTTCCCAGCATCAGGGTCTTTTCAAATGAGTCAGTTCTTCGCATCAGGTGACCAAAGTATTGGAGCTTCAACTTCAGCACCAGTCCTTCTAATGAACATTCAGGACTGATTTCCTCCTAGGTATGTTTCCACTAATCTCCTCATCTTCTAAGCTCCAGCAATTAACTTTTCAGTTCTACTTCCCTCTGGCAACAAAACCTTCTCATAAGGTGATCCCTGGGACCAGAAACACCTTGGTATTTAATGAATTATTTGATATTCACGGAAAAGAAAAATTTCTATTTTAATTTTTAACACAATTTTTAAAGATTATGTTCCATTTCCAATTTCTACAGAATACTGGCTATATTCCTCTTGTTGTAAAATACACCCTTGGAGTCTACCTCACACCCAGTAGTTTGTACCTCCCGCTCCCCACCCTTACATTGCCCCCTCACCTCTCCCCACTGCTAACCATTAGTTGGTTCTCTAGATCTGTGAGTCTACCTTTTTGTTTCCACCAGTTGTATTCCTTAGGTTCCACATGTAAATAACATATATTTGTCTTTTCCTTTCTATTTCACTGAGTATGATAACCTCTAGGTCCATCCACGTTGCTGTAAACGGCATTACTTCATACTTTTTTTATAGCTAAACAGTATTCCATTGCCTATATATACCACCTATTCTTTACCCATTCATCTGTCCATGAACATTCAGTTTGCTACCATATCGTGGCAACTATAAGCAATGCTGCTATGAACAACTGGGTGCTCATATATTTCCAAATGAGTGTCTTTGTTTTTTCAGATATATACCTAGGCGTGGAATTGCTGGGTCATATAGTAATTCAATTTTTAGCTTTTTGAGAAACCTCTATTTGGTTTTCCACAATGACTGCACCAATATACACTACCACCAACACTGTCCAAGGGTTCTCTTGAAAAGGGAAATTTCTGAATGCCTTACTTAAAAAGACCTCAGAAAACAATGTGGGATATACAGAGATGGGGGCTTCCCAGGTGGCCCTAGTGGTAAAGAAACTGCCTGTCAATGCAGGAGACGCAATAGACACAAGAACAATCCCTGGGTCAGGAAGATTCTCCCCCTCCCCTCTCCCCGTAGGAAATAGCACCCCTCTCCAGTATTCTAGCCTGGAAATTTTTATGGGCAGAGGAGCCTGGTAGGCTACAGTCCATGGGGCCACAAAGAGTGGAACACGACTGAGCACACAGAGTTGAGACAGTACCACAATAATACACACATAAGGAAAATACTAGGATACACTAAAACAGAATTAAAAAAAAATTTTCTAACTCAGTACTGACTGGATGCTTAGGAAACAAACTGAATATGGGCACCAAAGACACCTTTTTTCAAGTGAGGACAACCTTAAATATACAGCCAGCAACACATTTAAATGGAAGTTGCGCCCAAAAACAAATTTTTACTTCCTAAGTGGAAAGAACTTCAAAACTCTACAGCTTTCTCTGCTACAAAATGAGTAGGCTTTCTGACCAAAACACTTAAAGGGAAAAAAAAATCCCACTAAATCGTTTAAATATGAGAAAAACGAATATACATTAGCATTTTGAGTAACTTAAAACCCCAGAATTTCATAAAGGATTTTTCAGAACATTAGATCTGTAAGTCTACCTGCCTACAAACTAAACTGACATCGTTCCTTTCTCTGAAATACTGTAAAACTCTCAACAGTAACTACTTTTTGAACATATAAGTGCCAAATATTTTGCTGGGCATAGAAATCAAATTCAAGAGGTATCATCTCATTTTATAAACCAGTCTTAAACAACCAGTAAGGGGAAGGAATGGATTTTAAGCCAAAGCTGGGGTATTAATTCTAGGCCACCCTTTTAATAAGACCTTCAGGCACTGAAATTTCTCAAAACTCTCTTTACACAGTAAGTTTAAGAAGGCAGCCGTCAACAGTGAAACCTCCACTAGACACTTTGGGCGTAACAGAAAAGCAGAATCTCAAAGTCACCAGAACAGGAGATCACAACACACCGAAATGGTACTACTACTACTTTAAAATACAAAGTGGGAAGGAAACGCATTCCCACCAAGGCTGGTGGCACGGGTGAGCGAGCGGGAAATTAACTCCGCCTCGCTTCCCTCTCGCGAACACTTAACTTTTGCCCATCGTAGGCTCTCCTAACTAGACCCCCAGTCCTTGCCCACCCTCTTCTCGTCTAACAGACCTTGAAGACTGGAAGCAGAGCAGGGCGGGACTGACTCCGAGGCCGAAGGCCTAGGCCGCAAGGATACACGTTGAGACGTTGGCCCATGTCCTGGAGCAGATTGGCCGCCTGCTGGCGATTAGAAAGTTCTTTATCTGGATCCAAGCCAAAACGACGAGACGGGCTATTTTCCAGTTGTTCTCGAGTAAAATACCACCGTTTATTGTTGTTCTTCCTCTCTCCCTCCATAGTGCTTCAACCAGAAGGCAGCGGCGGCGGCTGCAAGCACTTCTCAGCGTCACCTAAGCGGCGACACACATCCGCTGAGCGGGGGCAACTGCGACGTGACGAACTTCCGCAAAGGCCGGACGGCTAGGTTGTGACACGCTTCCGGGGAGGAAGTGCTAGTTAAAGGATCTACTTCCGGAATGGACCCCTGGTCAGCCTGCCTCCGAGTTAACAGCCAGTAGGCGATCAGAAAAACCTTGGTTCTAGGACGCAGGCGCCAGTCATGTGACCCTGGAGAGGCAAGGTGGGGTTAGGAGCTCCGCTTTAAAAAAAAAAAAAAAGTGTCTCCTCTCGCGAGAACTATTTTGAGCCTTCGCGCCATGAGCGAGGGAGCGAGGCAAAGGCTGTGGGTGGATGGGGCTCCCGCCCTCGCGCCGCGCGGCGGTTTCTCGGAGAATTTCGCTTGTGAAGGTGGTAGCTGTACAAAACGAGGCGGATAGAGAACTTGACAGAGAAAATGGGTAAGAGTGTGAAAAACCGAAAAAAGTAATCAAAGCGAGTAGCCCTATCGTATATCGTAACATACAGCCACCGGAAGCTCTTGAATTCGTTGGTAGTAGTATAATTTACCCATTTGAAAAGCTTAAACGCGTAGCTAAATCCTCGAAAACACTAATGATTCGCCACGCTGAACCAATTTAAAGGAATAAAATAAATTAATAATTTCATTTTATTAATAATTTAGTGCTTACCACATCGCTGACTCTTAACTACACTATTCAATCGGCACAACCAGAAAAAGTGGTACTATCTTAACCCCATTGTATGACCGGATGAACTAAAACTGCTCCTTCCGTGTGGAAAACTTCCACTACCATCCTGCGCATGCACAGATTTTTAAATTCCTGTCCACTGTCAAGCTATATCCCTACTCCAAGTTTGAGGATTCTTTGTTCCTAGTGTGGGTTGCCTGGAGAATCCCAGGGACTCAGGAGCCTAGTGGGCTGCCGTCTGTGGGGTCGCACAGAGTCGGACACGACTGAAGCAACTTAGCAGGCAAGATACTTAACTTCTCTGTACCTGTTATAAATGGTGTGCAGTACATACGTTTTAGTTTCTGAAAAGGATTAAGTGATTTGGTAAGTTATAAGCAGTTATAGTAGTACCGGGCACATAGAAAACATTCAGTAGGTTTCCTCATAATATTTATTACATTATGTGAAGTTGAGGGTAGGAACAATACCGTCTATGCTTTTTGTATCCTTCGCACCTACATACTGTAGTCCTGGCCCTAGTAAATGAGTGTTTGTCAAACAAATGGTCACTACAACCTATAATAAAGAAACTGAGGCTTGGGAGATTAGGTAGTTTGTCCTACACTACACCACTTGTAAATGTACATTTTAAAATCAAATATATTTCATTGTTCTTGCTCTCCTGGAACAGTCAATTCACCTTGATTATATTTGAGTAATATTAGAACCTTTTGTCTTTTATAAAAAATATTTTGAGTTTTGTCATTTTTAGACACGGCTTTTCCCACTTTGATTCTACTTCATTCTCAGAAGTATTTTCTTTTACTGCAAGCCTTCCTCTGCCATATACTGCCTATAATTAGCATTAAGTGAAAGAGGAGAGTGAAAACGTTGGCTTAAAGCTCAACATTCAGAAAACTAAGATCATGGCATCTAGTCCCATCACTTCATGGGAAATAGATGGGGAAACAGTGTCAGCCTTTATTTTTGGGGGCTCCAAAATCACTGCAGATGGTGACTATAGCCATGAAATTAAAAGACGCTTACTCCTTGGAAGGAAAGTTGTGACCAACCTAGACAGCATATTGAAATGCAGAGACATTACGTTACCAACAAAGGTCCATCTAGTCAAGACTATGGTTTTTCCAGTGGTCATGTATGGATGTGAGAGTTGGACTGTGAAGAAAGCTGAGCACCAAAGAATTAATGCTTTTGAACTGTGGTGTTGGAGAAGACTCTTGAGAGTCCCTTGGACTGCAAGGAGATCCAACCAGTCCATTCTAAAGGAGATCAGCCCTGGGTGTTCTTTGGAAGGAACGATGCTAAAGCTGAAACTCCAGTACTTTGGCCACCTCATGTGAAGAGTTGACTCATTGGAAAGGACTCTGATGCTGGGAGGGATTGGGGGCAGAAGGAAAAGGGGATGACAGAGGATGAGATGGCTGGATGGCATCACCAACTCCATGGACGTGAGTTTGAGTGAACTCCGGGAGTTGGTGATGGACAGGGAGGCCTGGCGTGCTGCGATTCATGGGGTCACAAAGAGTCGGACACGACTGAGCGACTGAACTGAACTAACTGAAGTGTTAGTCACTCAGTTCTGTCTGACTCTGTCTGCCAGGCTCCTTTGTCCATGGGATTTTCCAGGCAAGAATACTGGAGTGGATTGGCATTCCCTTCTCCGGGGGATCATCCCGACCCAGGATTCGAACTCAGATCTCCTGCATTGTAGACAGATTCTTTACCATCTGAGCTACCATTAGCTCCATTTTACTCCAGAAAAATTGAGGAAAAGATGATAGGTACGGAGTAAAAGGATAAAGTAGATGATTGAAATAGTTAATCCCATTAGGGGATTGTAAGTAGAAGTAGTATGAGAGACCCTTGTAAGTTAATAATTACTTAAGAAAGCAGGTTTACTTAACCACAAAACCAAGCAGGCTTGTTTAGCAACAGAATCATGCAACAGAAGCAAGAGATATGCCCCAAAATAATAAAACAGTGGTGACATCAGACTCACATGCTGCCCAGTGAACTCAGTAAGTTAATGATCCCTAGGACATGCTCTCTGCACACATAAAAAACATTAATTTGTGCACCTAACTTGACCATGTAGGGACAAGAAAACCCCCCTGCTCAACCTGGAGCTGAAGCTGATGATGGAAGCGTGATGTCTACTCAAAGACAACGAAGTTCTGCTCTTCCTGCCCACTTTTCCTTTAATTATAAAACTAGCCCAGTAAGCTCTTGGGGCCTGGCATCCTTTTTTCCATCTGCTCATAAGCCTCACAAGCATTCAATTTTAATAAATCACTTCTTATCTATCACTTTGTCTCTTGCTGAATTCTTTTTCTCTGCTGAGATATAAAGGACTGGTACCAGAGCTCTTCAGAGCCCCTGAAATGACACCAAATGGTTTCAAAAATACTTAATTTCAAATTATAACATTAAACATTTTTTCTTTCAAACTTTTTTCCATGGCAGACTTTTTCTGTTAATAGCAAAAGCACTTTTCAGTCATGTCATCATGAATTTTGTCTTTTAAACAGCCAAAATTATTTCTCCCAGATCCCTCTTGCCTATTTCTCTGACCAGTGTTTGTTTTCCACTAAATCTGTTGGATTGATGACTCCATTTTGAATTTGCTACCGTAGCTGTGCACCAGTCCTCCAAGAAAAAGTTCTTGTGTTTGACAGGCTTCAGGCAAAGCAAATGCTAGCCAATGGTTTACTACCCTGTCATACGGAAGAGGAGGACCTGTGTAAATCAGAGAAAGGAAATGTTCTTTGACTGAAGATAAAATAATTGAAAGTAAGCAGCAGTGACTACATAATTGCTAAACATAACTTTTTGATTCAGGACTGATTTCAAATCCCAGTTATTTTAAAACTGTCTTAACCACTTTGAAGTGTATAGTTCAGTGTCAACTGCATTGTTATGCAGCAGGTATCTACAGATTTTTCTTTTTGCATAACTACAACTCTTTATCCACTGAAAAACTTCCCAGTTCCCCCTCCCCTAACCTTGACAACTCCCATTCTGCTTTCTGTTGAATTTGAATGCTTTAGATATTTCATATAAGTGGAAAGGTATTTATTCATATTAGTGGACAGGTATTTCATATATGTCATATGAGACAGTCTCACAGGATTGTCTTTCTGTGACTGGATAATGTTCACTTAGTATAATGTTTCATTTAGTATAATGTTCTAAAAATTGCCAGTTATGTATTGACTAGCTGTGTGATCTTTTTTTAAAAAATACTTGTTATTTTTTTTCTAACTTTAAACTTCTTATTTTGTATATGGGTAAAGCCAGTAAACAGTGTTCAGTGGATTCAGGTGAACCCTGAAGGGACTCAGCTGTGCATATACATGTATCCATTCTCCCCCAAAGCCCTCTCCCATCCAGGCTGGCACGAAAACTTTGAGTGGAGTTCCATGTGCTATACAATAGGTCCTTGTTGGTTATCCATTTTGAATATAGTATTGTGTACATGACCTTCCCAAACTCCCTAAATGTCCCTCCCCCCTGCAACAATAAGCTTATTTTCTAAGTCTATGAGTCTCTTTCTGTTTTGTAAGTAAGTTCATTTGTATCATTTCTTTTTAGATTCCATATATAAAGGATGTCATAGGATATTTCTCCTTCTGTCTTAACTTCACTCAGTATGACAATCTCTGGGTCCATCATGTTGCTGAAAATGGCCTCATTTCTTTGGCTGAGTAATATTCTATTGTATATATGTATCACATTTTTTTTCTTGAAAGAAAGCTCCTATTTATTTTTTATTTTAATTAAAAATATTATATGTATGTTTAGTTGATATATAATATTATATAAGCTACAGATATATAATATAGTGGTTCACAACTTTTAAAAGTTATACTCCATTAATAATTATCATAAAATACTGGCTATATTCCCTGTGTTCTCATTCTCCAATTTTTTCTACACATACACACCTGTACTACCCATTAATAGAGGAGAAAATAAATGTTAATCTAATCTGGTAAAATTTTAGATCCAATAGTTTAATTATTTCATTAAGATAGTTCAGTTTCTTCTGGTTTAACAGTCTCTTTTCAGTATTTCAAACTGTATTATCCTTCCCTTTCTCCTTGTAAAACTGTTGTCAGAGTATATGGAAGAATGTAGCTAATATGACCTAGTGTTCGTGCTGAGGAGGTAGAATCTATAAATAATCCAGTATCCTCTGTACGAATGGTCTGGTCTGGTCTGTTCTGTTCCGTGAACTTGTTCTGCACAGGTACAGTACTTCTATCTCACATTTTTGCCTTTTTTTTTTTTTTTTAAACTTTACATGAGGCTATTGCAGAACTCGACACACTGAATGAAGACTCGTACAAAGACAGCACCCTCATCATGCAGCTGCTGAGAGACAACCTCACATTATGGACATCAGACAGTGCAGGAGAAGAATGTGATGCGGAAGAAGGGGCAGAAAACTAAGTGCATACAGGGTGTCATCTTTCTTCCCCTTGAAACCTTTGTACTCATCTCCATTCCTTATTCCATTTGGATTTCCTATAGCAAAGAAACCCATTCATGTGTATGGAATCAACTGTTTATAGTCTTTTCACACTGCAGCTTTGGGAAAACTCCATTCCTTGATTTGTGTTTGTCTTAGCCTTCCTGGTGTGCAGTTACTGCTGTAGAAAAGTATTAATAGCTTCATTTCATACAAACATAAGTAACTTCCAAACACTTATGTAGAAGACTAAAAATGTATTTAAGTAATCTGAACCAGTTCTGCAAGTGACTGTGTTTTGTATTACTGTGAAGATATGAAAATGTAGCTAATTACAGTTTAAAGAGTGTTCTACATAACTTCTTAATTTCTACATTCCCTCCTTTACTCTTCTTCAGAGATTTCCTTTCAGTGAGCAACTTTTCCATCCTCTTAATGTATTCCTTTTTAGTAGGAATCCAGAAGTATTAGATTGAATGGAAAAGCATTCAACATTTTGGGGCTGGGGGAATCACAGATTAAATGCCTCCTGTATCATATGTGATGGAGGTCTTGTGTATCTGTGACAACAGGGAGTTTCCTTATTCACTCTCATTTGTTGCTGTTTAAGTTGACAACTTCCCTTCCCAATAAAAACTCACTTACACCTTCTGCCTTTGTAGTTCTGGTATTCACTTTACTATGTAATAGAAGTAGCATGTTGCTGCCAGAATACAACCATTGCTTTTGGCAAATTAAAGTGCATGTCATTTCTTAATACACTAGAAAGGGGGAAAAAAGCACACAGTCCAGTCTAAAACATTAGTACTTTTCCATGCAGATTTGTGCACATGTGAGAGGGTGTCCAGTTTGTCTAGTGATTGTTATTTAGAGAGTTGGACCACTATTGTATGTTGCTAATCATTGACTGTAGTCCCAAAAAAGCCTTGTGAAAATGTTACGCCCTATGTAACAGGAGAGTAACATAAAATTACATTTTATAAACCAAAAAAAAATAAACTTTATATAATTGTATTAGTTTTGCCAAACATCAAAATGAATCCGCCACAGGTATACATGTGTTCCCCATCCTGAACCCTCCTCCCTCCTCCCTCCCCATACCATCCCTCTGGGTTGTCCCAGTGCACTAGCCCCAAGCATCCAGTATCGTGCATCGAACCTGGACTGGCATCTCGTTTCATACATGATATTTTACATGTTTCAATGCCATTCTCCCATATCTTCCCACCCTCTCCCTCTCGCATAGAGTCCACAAGACTGCTCTGTACATCAGTGTCTCTTTTGCTGTCTCGTTTTTTTTTTGAGAGTGAGAGTCTAGTGTTCCTTGCCAGAGTCCACAGTGTCAACCATTTACACCCATTCCCCTCATTCCCAGCTCAGCCTCAGCATCTTCTGCTCCATTGCCTCCTCATCACAATTTCTGGCAGTCCTCTGGCCACTAAAGGCTTCTCCATCCCTACACCAGGCCAATTTTACTAAGCCTTACAAAGGCCAAGGGCAGCCAGTGATGCTCTCTAAGGCTCATCCCTGAGTGATAGAATCTTTTTTTTGTTGTTTTTAATCCTCTCCTTTTTTAAATTTTATATTTTTTAATTTAAGGTAATTACATAATTGTGTTGGTTTCTGCCAACTGTCAATGTGAGTCAGCCATACGTATACCTCCCTCCTGAATCTTCCTCCCTATACCACCCTTCTAGGTTGTTACAGAGTCCTGGTTTGAGTTGCCTGAGTCATACAGAAAATTCCCATTGGCTATCTATTTTACATATGGTAATGTAAGTTTCCATGTTACTCTCCATACATCCCACCCTCTCCTTGCCCCCTCCCCCGCCCCCACTGCCTGCCGCACTGTGTCCATAAGTCTGTTCACTATGTCTGTGTCTCTACTCCTGCCCTGCAAATAATTTTATCAGTACTATTTTTCTAGATTCCATATATATGCATTAGTATATGATACTTGTTTTTCTCTTTCTGACTTCACTCTCTATAATAGGCTCTATGTTCATCCACTTCATTAGAATTGACTCAAATGTGTTCCTTTTTATGGCTCAATAATATTCCATATAAATAACCTCACATATGCAGATGACACCATCCTTATGGCAGAAAGTGAACAAGAACTAGAGAGCCTCTTAATGAAAGTGAAAAAGGAGAGTGAAAAAGTTGGCTTAAAACTCAACATTCAGAAAACTAAGATCATGGCATCCAGTCCCATCACTTCATGGCAAATAGATAGGGAAACAATGGAAACAGTGAAAGACTTTATTTTGGGGGGCTTCAAAATCACTGCAGATGGTGACTGCTGTCATGAAATTAAAAGACACTTGCTCCTTGGAAGAAAAGCTATGACCAACCTAAACAGCATATTAAAAAGCAGAGACATTACTTTACCAACAAAGGTCCGTCTAGTCAAACCTATGGTTTTTCCAGTAGTCATATATGGATGTGAGAGTTGGACTGTGAAGAAAGCTGGTTGCTGAAGAATTGATGATTTTGAACTGTGGTGTTGGAGAAGACTCTTGGGAGTCCCTTGGACTGCAAGGAAATCCAACCAGTCCATTCTGAAGGAGATCAGCCCTGGGATTTCTTTGGAAGGAATGATGCTAACGCTGAAACTCCAATATTTTGGCCACCTGATGTGAAGAACCAACTCAATGGAAAAAAACCCTGATGCTGGAGAAGATTGAAGGCAGGAGGAGGAGGGGACAACAGAGGATGAGATGGTTGGATGGCATCACTGAAGCGATAGACATGAGTTTGAGTAGGCTCCAGGAGTTGGTGATGGACAGGGAAGCTTGGCGTGCTGCAGTCTTTGGGGTCACAAAGAGTCGCACATGACTGAGCAACTGAACTGAACTGATTCTATTCTTTTTGATGTGATGGTAAATGGAATTGCTTCTTGAACTTCTCTTTCTGATCTTTCATTGCTGGTGTATAGAAACGCAACAGATTTCTGTGTATTGATTTTGTAACCTGCAACTTTACCAAATTCATTAATGAGTTCCAGTAGTTTTCTGGTAGCGTCTTTAGGATCTTCTATGTATACTCTCATGTCATCTGCAAGCAGTGTTGGTTTAATTTCTTCTTTTCCGGTTTGGATTCCCTTTACTTATTTTTCTTCACTGGTTGCTGTTAGCTGTGATCTTAAATGTCATCCTGAACAGAACACCATTTGGCACACGGTAGGTGTTCACCATATGCTTATTGTCAGAATAGTGTTAACTTTCAGACACATGGCCCTTAAAGAACAACTGACAAAATCTTAGACCAGAGAAATTTCCCTCTTTTTTTTTTTTTTTTACATTTTAAATAGGACTCTGTTTCCTGTCACACTTACAAGGCTATTCATTCTGGGTATAGGATGATATTTCATGCTTTGATCTTATTTTGCATTGTGCTTATGAATGTCATATTTAAGTCGTGTCACACATTACCATTTACTGCTTTTACAACAATTTCTCCACACATTCATGTAGTTTCCAAACAAAAATATGAAAAGATGGTGTGCTATTCATAACTATCCCCAGCTCCAAGTTGAGTGATGTGTATATTTACATAAGTTTATTACAAAATTTACTGATAGGATATATAGCATGCAATTTATAAAACTAAAATATATAATTTTCTTTATTGTAAATTTTGTATAGCCAGCTGATCCTCATGAAATGCTTGCATTGAATTTTCCCAAATCTTGAATCAAGAACCAAATGTTTGGTGACATTTGACAGACAAATACAGGCATACCTTGGAGATATTGTGGGCTCGGTTTCAGACCACCACGATAAAGCAAATATTGCAATAAAGCAAGTCATGAATGTTTTGGTTCTTAAGTGTGCAGTAGCATTATATCTAAAAAACAATAATACATACCTTAATTAAAAAATATTTTGTTGCTTAAAAATGCTAACCACCATCTGAGCCTTCAGTGAGTTGTAATCTTTTTGCAATAGTAGCATGAAAGATCACTGACCACAGATCACTATAACAAATAATAGTAATGACAAAACATTGTGAGAACTACCAAAATGTGACACAGAAACACAAAGTGAGCAAATGTGGTTGGAAAAAAGTTTATGCTGGTAGACTCACTCCAACCTTGAGTTTTTAAAAAGCACAGTATCTGCAAAGTGCAAAAAAGTAAAGGGCAATAAAATGAGGGATGCCTGTATAGCTTTGATTGCTGGTTGACATTTTCACATACGTTAATAAAGTGAAAGTGAAGCAAAGAGACATGTTGGAACTTCACTTATTTGTCAGTGACTTGAGCAACATCTTTGCTGAATTGGATAATAGTTTTTGAATACTGGAAAAATATTTCAATTTTTTGTGCTTTTGACAATATTTAATGGCTGCAAATATACATTTTTAAACTTAATGTACATTATTAACATTTTCTTGATCACTTTTTTAAGTATAAACAGTTGACAAAGCAAATAAATTGACTGTAGTATTTGCCAATTTCTGTAGTGTAATTCTTTCACCATAGTTAATTTCAAACTACCAGTGTGACATCACTGATCATGAAATGGGGAAGAGATGAACATACCATCACATAGTATTTCCTCCATTCAGGTGTAATAGACAGGGATTCTGGTTTCCAGTATGACATATAAAGAGCTTAGAAGTTATCACTCCTGTTCTCACAACAAAAAAGTTGAACAAACTGAAAATCAGTAACCCTTCTTAGATCCATCAGAGAATCAAGGTGACAGGGCAAACCTCTACCACAAAAAAAGAAGAATCAGAACAGGCAGAACACAGAATCGTGGCTTACTAGGAGCAAAATCATGGAACCAGTAATTGATGTAAATATTTTAAGGACAATTGATTAACTACTGGAGACTGAACATGAACTTGATTGAAAGATTTCCAGAAACAAAGTTCCTTGGTGCCCAGCCTAAGTAGGTATCCACATTTTCATGAGTTTTACCTCTCAGAGCCCCACAGGTCTTACTATGAAGATAGGAGAAAAATCCTTTCATCCTTCCAATGGGGAGAGTGAAAAGTAGCCATTTTGAAATATACTAGAGCATTCAGTTCTCCTTAAAAAAGCCCTTCCCTCAAGGAAACTATTCAACAGAGCCTGACCAATGTGGGAGAAGGAGAATAAGCCAACTCCAGTTTCCTGTAGCTGTATTGTTTCATGTAAGAGGGAAAACAGACAAAAAGCATCTATGAAGGTCAGAGTACAGGGACACAATCTCACTAAAAGAATGAGACCTACAGGACACTTCCCCTCCCCGCCCTTTACCAACACATCAGTTGAGTTCCTGTAACATTAACAGGTGATTCGGTCTAAAAGAACTATAAACTCAGACCCTATTAAGAAGGAATTTCTAGGGAAACCCAAAGACATCAGAGGAAACAAGGACATCAGAGGAAATTTGACACCTACAGCTTTAACAAACAGGAAACATAGCCTAACTCCCAGCCAGACAAACATAGTACCTCAGTTCCTTTTACCAAATATATCACGTCTTACTTTCTATAAAAAGTTTACAAGGCATGCTAAAATGCAAAAAATACAGTCGGTATTTCCCTGGCAGTCCTGTGGTTAGGCTCCATGCTTCCACTGCAGAGGGGCCCAGGCTCAACACTTAGTCAAAGAACTAGGATTCCACATGCCCTGGGGCATGGCCATATATACAAATACATATTGGACAACTGGACAAATATATATTTGGCCATGCCCAGGGCATTCGAGATACATAAATATATGTACACATAAAGCAAGCATTAGAATCAGACTCATATATGGCAGAAACTGGAAATGTAACATTAATATCCTAAGAACTCTAATGGAAAAAATGGACACCATGAAAGAATCAGTGAGTGATATAAGCAGAGAGATGAAAACTCTTAAGAAAGAATCAAAAGGCTAGAATTCAAAAGCACGATAGCAGAAATAAGAAATGCCTTGATGGGCTAATCACTACTCTGGACATGACCAAGGAAAGAATCAGGGAGTTTGAAGATATGTCAGTAGAAACTTCCCAAACTGAAAAGCAAAGAGGAAAAGTAATGAAAACAACAGAACAGAATATCTAAATACAGTAGATGTAAATAACTTCATGAACATAGATCATAGTAAAATGTAATAAAATAATTAGGAAAAGATGAATTTTTAGGATTCACTACCGGCATGCTGCAATCCATGGAGTTGCAAAGAGTCAGACATGACTGGGCAACTGAACAACCACCACCCTTATTTTTAATAAGTATATTTTATTCAATTGTAAGTCTAGATAACCTGTAGATTATCTGTAATAACAACAACAATAATAATAATAGGTTAACAACCAGCTCACAAAATTCCTGGAAACTTAGCAAGTAGTTCTCAAAAGTCAGTATGAACTGGCGCAGCACATTACTCTTGAAATAACTTAAAGACTTATTGAAAGTACCATATTCAGATTTATTAATGCACTATATACATATATAAGGTCCTATTATATGCTTATATGCTGAGGAAGTTTGCATACATGATTTAATTCTGTTAACTATGAGTAGATATCATAGCCCTTTTTAATCAGTTCAAAGACACCTAGAATGTGGCAAAAATTTGAGCCCACATCAGTGGCTTCCCTGGTGGATCAGACAGTAAAGAATCTGCCTGCAATACAAGAGACCCGGGTTTGATCCCTGGGTCAGGAAGATCCCCTGGAGAAGGGAATGGCAAACCACTCTACTCTTCTTGCCTGGAGAATTCCATGGACAGAGGAGCCTTGCAGGCTATACAGTTCATGGGATCACAAAGAGTTGGACACAACTGAGCGACTAACACTTTTCACTTCACTTTTTTCAGCACTCTTTCTACTCACTGCTTTCTGAAGCTTACAGTATAAAGAAGACTAGGATAAGAAAAAGGGTAACAAGCACTTGGTTCATCAATTTTTGTGAAGTTACTTTGTCCACTGCCATTCCATCCCTACTGTGAACCCATAAATCCTGTGCCTCCTCAGACAATGGGAGTTTCAGTCATAGTAGTTCTTCAGGACATTCAGTTCAGTTCGGTTCAGTCACTCAGTCGTGTCCAGCTCTTTGGAACCCCAAAGACTGCAGCACGCCGAGCTTCCCTGTCCATCACCAACTCCTGGAGCCTACTCAAACTCATGTCTATCGCTTCAGTGATGCCATCCAACCATCTCATCCTCTGTTGTCCCCTCCTCCTCCTGCCTTCAATCTTTCCCAGCATCAAGGTCTTTTCCAATGAGTTGGTTCTTCGCATCAGGTGGCCCAAGTATTGGAGTTTCAGCTTCAGCATCAGTCCTTCCAATGAATATTCAGGACTGATTTCCTTTAGGATGGACTGGTTGGATCTCCTTGCAGTCCAAGGGACTCTCAAGAGTCTTCTCCAACACCACAGTTCAAAAGCATCAATTCTTTGGTGCTCAGCTTTTTTATAGTCCAACTCTCACATCCACACATGACTATTGGAAAATCCATAGTTTTGACTAGATTGACCTTTGCTGGCAAAGTACTGTCTCTGCCTTTTAATATGCTGTCTAGGTTGGTCATAGCTTTGCCCCCCCAAAATAAAGTCTCTCACTGTTTCCATTGTTTCCCCATCTGTTTGCCATGAAGTGACAGGACCGGATGCCATGATCTTAGATTTCTGAATGTTGAGTTTTAAGCCAACATTTTCACTCTCCTCTTTCACTTTCATCAAGAGACTCTTTAGTTCTTCTGCCATAAGGGTAGTGTCATCTGCATATCTGAGGTTATTGACATTTCTCCTGGCAATCTTGATTCCAGCTTGTGCTTCATCCAGCCCGGCATTTCTCATTATGTACTCTGCATGTAAGTTAAACAAGTAGGGTGACAATATACAGCCTTGACATACTCCTTTCTCAGTTTGGAACCAGTCCATTGTTCCACATCTGGTTCTAGCGGTTGCTTCTTGACCGGCAAACAGATTTCTTAGGAGGCAGGTCAGGTGGTCTGGTATTCCCATCTCTTGAAGAATTTTCCAGTTTGTTGTGATCCACACAGTCAAAGGCTTTGGCATAGTCAATAAAGCAAAAGTAGATGTTTTTCTGAAACTCTCTTGCTTTTTTGATGATCCAGCAGATGTTGGCAATTTGATCTCTGGTTCCTCTGCCTTTTCTAAATCCATCTTGAACATCTGGAAGTTCACAATTCACATACTGTTGAAGCCTGGCTTGGAGAATTTTGAGCATTACTTTGCTAGCATGAGAGATGAGTACAGTTGTGCGGTAGTTTGAGCATTCTTTGGCATTGCCTTTCTTTGGGATTGGGATGAAAACTGACCTTTTCCAGTCCTGTGGCCACTGCTGAGTTTTCCAGATTTGCTTGCATATTGAGTGCAGCACTTTCACAGCATCATCTTTTAGGATTTGAAATAACTCAACTGGAATTCCATCACCTACACTAGCTTTGTTCATAGTGATGCTTCCTAAGGCCCACTTCACTTCACATTCCAGGATATCTGGCTCTAGGTGAGTGATCACACCATCGTGATTATCTGGGTTGTGAAGAGCTTTTTTGTACAGTTCTTCTGTGTATTCTTGCCACCTCTTCTTAATATCTTCTGCTTCTGTTAGGTCCATACCATTTCTGTCCTTTATGGTACCCATCTTTGTATGAAATGTTCCCTTGGTATCTCTAATTTTCTTGAAGAGATCTCTAGTCTTTCCCATTCTGTGGTTTTCCTCTGTTTCTTTACATTGATCACTGAGGAAGGCTTTCTTATCTCTCCTTGCTATTCTTTGGAACTCTGCATTCCCATGGGTATATCTTTCCTTTTCTCCTTTGCCTCTGGTTTCTTTTCTTTTCTCAGCTATTTGTAAGGCCTCCTCAGACAACTACTGTGCCTTTTTGCATTTCTTTTTCTTAGGGATGGTCTTGATCACTGCCTCTTGTACAATGTCATGAACCTCCATCCATAGTTTTTCAGGCACTCTATCAGATTTAATCCCTTGAATCTATTTGTTACTGCCACTGTACAATCATAAGGGATTTGATTTAGGTCATACCTGAATGGTTTAGTGATTTTCCCTACTTTCTTCAATTTAAGTCTGAATTTGGCAGTAAGGAGTTCATGATCTGAGCCACAGTCAGCTCCCGGTCTTGTTTTTGCTGACTGTACAGAGCTTCTCCATCTTTGGCTGCAAAGAATATAATCAGTCTGATTTTGGTATTGACCATCTGGTGATTTCCATGTGTAGAGTCTTCTCTTGTGTTGTTGGAAGAGGGTGTTTGCTATGACCAGTGCGTTCTCTTGGCAAAACTCGGTTAGCCTTTGACCTGCTGCAGGGGCAGGGGCTCTGGGTGCAGTAGACCTGGGTATGGCATAAGCCCTCTTGGAGGAGGTTGCCTTTAACCCCACCATAGAGCCACCAGAATTTCCACAGGACTGGGGAAACAGATTCTTGGAGGGCACAAGCAGAACCTTGTGCACACCAGGACCCAGGAGGAAGGAGCAGTGACCCCACAAGAGACTGACCCAGACTTGCCCGTGAGTGTCCAGGAGTCTCTGGCAGAGGGGTGGGTCAGTGGTGGCCTGCTGCAGGGTTGGGGGCACTGAGTGCAGCAGTGCCTGCATGGGACCTTTGGAAGGAGGTCACCATTATCTTCATTACCTCCACTATAGTTTGGCTTCAGGTCAAACAACAGGGAGGGAACATAGCCCTGCCCATCAACTGAAAATTGGATTAAAGATTTACTGAGCATAGCCCTGCCCATCAGAACAAGACCCAGTTTCCCCCAAGCTTCCATAAGCCTCTTAATCCTCCATCAGAGGGCAGACAGAATGAAAATCACAGTCACAGAAAACTAACCAATCTGATCACATGGACCACAGCCTTGTCTAACTCAATGAAATTATGAGCCATGACATGTAGGGCATCCAAGACGGATGGGTCATGGTGGAGGTCAATGTGGGTCACTGTAGAAGGGAATGGCAAACCACTTCAGTATTCCTGCCTTGCAAATCAATAAACAGTATGAAAAGGCAAAAAGACAGGACACTGAAAAATGAACTCCCCAGGTCAATAGGTGCCCAACATCAGTGGAGAAATAACTCCAGAAAGAAGAGATGGAGCCAAAGCAAAAACGACACCCAGTTGTGGTGTGACTGGTGATGGAAGTAAATGCCGATGCTGTAAAGAGCAGTATTACATAGGAACCTGGAATCTTAGATCCATGAATCAAGGCAAATTGGAAGTGGTCAAACAGGAGATGGCAAGAGTGAACGTTGACATTTTAGGAATCAGCGAACTAAAATGGACTGGAATGGGTGAATTTAACTCAGATGACCATTTATCTACTATGGTGAGCAAGAATCCCTTAGAAGAAATGGAGTAGCCATCATAGTCAACAAAAGAGTCCGAAATGCAGTACTTGGATGCAATCTCAAGAGCAACAGAATAATCTCTGTTTCCAAGGCAAACCATTCAATATCACAGTAATCCAAGCCTATGTCCCAACCAGTAATGCTGAAGAAGCCGAAGTTGAATGGTTCTATAAAGACCTACAAGACCTTCTAGAACTAACACCCAAAAAAAAGATGTCCTTTTCATCACATTACCATGGTTACCATACAGACTCCACTGCTCCAGCCTGAACATTCTAGAAGAAGGCAGGGAGTACCTGAGATGGCCTTCTTCAACTTACATCTGTTAGGATATCAAAATTCCTTTCGGAGCAAGAAGAGGGACAAAACTGAAGAAACAAGTAAGGGAAACATAGAATAGAGGGTTAGAAGGGCCACTTCTTAGTCATTTCTTTTCCTACCTTGGGTTAGAGTTTTATCCCCTGAGATTAACCACTACGCTAGTTAAAATTATGGAGTAGAGACAGTATCCATTCCCTCTCCTGTCATTTAATATCCTTGTTAAGACACCCAGTTTGTTCAACTGAATGAATTCATTTGCTCATTTAATCAATATTTATTAAGCACCAACTATGTGTCAGACTTTATGTTGGTGACTAGGGTTACAAAGATAGATAGGATTAGACCTCTCTCTGCCATAAAGTGGCCGACTATCCAATGAAGATAAGTATGCAAACAAAAAAATTTGCAATATGGTGTATGATTCAGTTAAATATGGAATGTTGTAGAACCACTAAAGAGGAAGTACCTAATGCTATTAGATTGAAATGAGAATACAAGGATCCTTTAGAGAAGAACTCCCACAGGAAATGCTTCTAGAACTCAATATTAAAGGATGATTGGAATTAACCAAGGAGACAAGAAGGGAATAAAGCACAGACAAAGGAACAGAGAATTGAGAGTCTTATTAAATGAGCTCCAAGTCCTTGAGTACAGATCAGTGGTAGACAGGAGCTAAGAAGCAGGTGTTGAAAACTAGGCAGGGGCCAGATAATTGAGGATTATGTTATCCATGCTAACCTTTTAACTTTATAGGAACTATTGAAGGAATTTTAGTAGGCAGTGAGTAAATAATCAGACCCATATTATATCTGCAATACCTAGCAGTGCCTCATATCTAATAGAGGTCTAATAAATGTATTTGTAGGGTGAATGAATAAGTGATACTGAATGACTAATTCTAAAGGGAGGATTTACAGGAGATGTGACAAGATTAAGATAGTAAAAGATGAATTGCTTGAAAATAAAAGAGAAAGGGTATTCCAGGCAGAATGAAGAACACATGTGAAGGAAATTAAGCGTGGGCAGGAACTGTTGCAAAAGTGGTATTGGGGTAAAGGGAGGAGATAACTGGGGAAGGATAAAGCACAAAGTTAAGGCTGAGAAGGACTGAGCTTGTGTAGGACTCCTTGGGCACTCTCTGTTCTCTAATCCTATCAAAGAAGCTCTGTTTCACGTATTTAGCATTCAGGTAAGATTTGTACAAAGGGTCCCACTAATAGACCCTGCTGCTGCTGCTGCTGCTGCTGCTGCTGCTAAGTCACTTCAGTCATGTCCGACTCTGTGCGACCCCATAGACGGCAGCCCACCAGGCTCCCCCGTCCCTGGGATTCTCCAGGCAAGAACACTGGAGTGGGTTGCAATTTCCTTCTCCAATGCATGAAAGTGAAAAGTGAAAGTGAAGTCACTCAGTCGTGTCCTACCCTCAGTGACCCCATGGACTGCAGCCTTCCAGGCTCCTCTGTCCATAATATTTTCCAGGCAAGAGTACTGGAGTGGGGTGCCATTGCCTTCTCCGAATAGACCCCAGGAATCCCTTAATAGCTCTACACTCTACTTGCCCCTACCCAGCTGGGTCACAGCATTGTGCCCTGGTGAGGATAGTTTTGTCTCCAAATTAGTTCATCACCCTCTCTCAGTTCATCACCCTCTCTCATAGAAAAACACTTGGCCTAACTCACTAATTTCCCATGTTCCATTTTGGTTTATATATTGCCCTCCTGTAATGATAGTTGAGAATTTAGCTTCCCCTCTCCCATCCTAGTTCTTCTAGTATTGTTATGTCACAATTTTAGGTTTATGGTAAGAAAAATTCTAAGAATGACCCTCAATGAATCTTGGCCTTATATCATCCCCTCCCCTTTGAATGTGGGTGGAACCTCTGAATATGATGGAAAACACTCTGGTGATTGTTACTTTACATAGAAAAAAAGGAGATTATGTGAGTGGGCCTAATCTAATCACACAAGCCCTTTAAAATCTGAGTGGTTTTTTTCCAGTTAACAGAAAAAGAGGAATTTGGAGATTGGAAGCATGTAGGGCTCTGAAGATGGAGGGGGGCTGCATGCCAAGGAATGTGGGTGGCAGTTAGGAGCTGAAAGTGTCCCAGCTGACAGTCAGCAATGTCCTATAACAACAAAAACCTGAATTCTGTCAATAACCTGAATGAACCTGAAAATAGACTCTTCCTAGAGACTCCAGATAAGACCCCAGCCCAGCCAAGACTTAGATTTCAGCCTTGTGAGACTAAGTAGAGACTGCCAGACTTCTGACTTATAGAAGTGTCAGATAGTGAGTGAATGATGTTGTTGTTTTCAGTATTTATTTATTTTGGCTGTGTCTGGTCTCAGTTGCGGCAGATGGGCTCTCCCATCTTAGTTGCAGCATGTGGGATCTTTCGTTGGTGCTCATGGGAATCCTCTTCTAGTTGCAGCATATGGGATCCAGTTCCCTGACCAGGGATTGAACCCTGGCCAGCTGCATTGGGAGAGCAGGGTTTTAGCCACTTGGACCACCAGGGTATTGTTTTAAGCCACTAAACTTGTGGTCATTTGAGATGTAGCAGTAGAAACCCTAATACAAGCTTATATCTATAGTCTTGTAGTCTTAAAATATGTAAAAATTGTTTACTTCTAAGGCAATTAATTTGACTATAATAACTTTTTTGTTCAATTTTTTGTTTATTCCTAGAGTTAAGAACTGCCACCATTGTTTTTTCCCCCCATTTGCTTGGTTCTCTGCTATTACTTCAACAACTCTATCCAATGCCCAGTGATATTTTTTCCAGTCATTCAAAACACAACAAGTAATCTACCAATTCCTTTTTTCCCAAACTTCTCTCTCCTACTCCTACATTCTGCCTTCTATTCCTGGCACATAGATCTTTCCTAAAACTTGCTTTTGCCTCTCTCCAAGATTTTATTCCCCATTTCCTGGATTCTTTCTTTCTTGGTTTTACTCTCTCCTTTTCCTGGAATATATTCTTGACTAGCTTTCTATGAATGTACCGGAGATATATTTTTGAGTGAAGAATGGTTTTAGACTACCATCACACTTGATTGTCAGCTTTTCCAGATATGGAATTCTAGGTTGAAAATCATTTTCTGAAAACTTTGAAGGTATACTTTATTGTCCTCTAACTTCCAGCTGTATTATTTTGTGTAGGATGTATTTGTCTCCAGAAGCTTTTTGTTTTCTTTCTTGTTCCCTAAGTGTTCAAAATTTCATAATTTTGGAACTTGCTGTATAGGTCTTTTTTCATTCACTGTGATAGACTTTCCATGAGCTTTTTTAACCTGGACATTTGTACCCTTCATTTCTGACAAATTTTCCTGTATTACTTGTTTATTAATTTATTCTCTATTTTCTCTCTTCTCTCTTTTTGGAACTTCCATTTATCAGCTGTAAAACCTGAGGTGATCCTCTAACTTTATTCATATTTCTCTATATTTCCTTTGGGTTTTAAAAAATTTACTCTTTGGGAGCCTCCTCAATTTTATCTTCCAACCTTCTGGGTTAATTTTCTTTTGCTGTGTAAGAAATTACCCTAAAACATAGAGGCTTAAACCAACAAAACACATATTACCTTATAGTCTCTGTGAATCAGGAATCCAGAAGGAGTTTAGGTAGGTGGTTCTAGCTCAGGGTTTCTCGTGTGTTTTCAGACAGGGTGTCAACAGGGGCTCCAGTCATCTCATGGCTGGAGGCCTCAGTCCTTATCAACAACCGGGCATCTCTGGCTCTTGACACGACACCTCAGTTTCTCACCACATGAGCCTCCACATAAGCTGCTTGAGTGTTCTAACCTGGCAGCTAACTTTCCTCAGAGCTGGTGATCAGAGTGCAGTGCCTCCAAGATTCAGTTCCTCCAAAGACATCTTTCTCTTTTATCCCCATTTTTATCGAGATATAATTGACATACAACATTGTGTAAGTATGGGCTTCCCTGGTAGCGCAGCAGTAAAGACTCCACCTGCCAAGCAGGAGACATGAGTTCAATCCCTGGTCAGGAACATCCCCTGGAGAAAGAAATGGCAACCCACTCCAGTAGTCTTGCCTGGGAAATCCCATGGACAGAGGAGTCTGGTGGGCTACAGTCCATGGGGTCGCAAAGAGTTGGACACAACTTAGCTACTAAACAACAACAAGCAAATTGTGTAAGTTTAAGGTGTACAATATGTTGATTTGATACATTTTAAATATATTGCAAAATGTTAACCACTGTAGCATTAGCTGTAATACCTCCATGACATCACATAATTGCCATTTCTTTCTTGTGGTAATAACATTTAGGATCTACTCTCTCAGTACCTTTCAATTATATATAATACCATTTAATTACCTATAATCACCATGCTGTACGTTAGATCCCCGTAACTTATTCATCTTATAAATGGAAGTTTATACCCTTTGGCCAACATCTCATCCCCTCACCTCCAGCTCCTGGTGACCACCATTCTACTTTCTGAGTTCTACTTTCATAGATTCCACATGTAAGTGAGATGGTACAGTATTTGTCTTCTTCTGTCTGACTCACTTACTTATCTTACTTAGCATCATGCCCTGAAGGTTCGTTCATGTGGTTGCAAATAACAGGATTTCCTTTTTTCCCATGACTGAATAATATTTCATTGTATATGTATTTATACTGCATCTTCTTTATCCATTCATTCATTGGCAGACACTTAAGCTTCTGTAAATGCCTATTGTGAATAATGCTGCAGTGAACATGAAAATGAAGATTTCTCATCAAGATCCTGTTTTTATTGCCTTTGGCTATATAGCCAGAAATGGGGCTTCTGGACAGAGAAATCTTTTATCCCCTTGCTAGGGCATGGTGAATATGATGAGCCTGGTTGTGCCGTGTGCTCTGTAGAGAGAGTTTCAGTGAATACCTCCCTGTTCTCAGACCTATTTTTTTACTCCTACCTTCTGTGGTACCTGCTATATACTAAAGTTTGAGTTTCTCAAGCAGATTAGGTCAATTCTAGATATATCCTCCGTTGCAGAAACTTAGTTAAAACTTTTCCTATTCTGATAAACTGGGGCTTCCCAGGTAGTGTTAATAGTAAAGAACCCATTTGCCAATGCAGGAAATGTGGGTCCTATCCCTGGGTTGGGAAGATCCCCTGGAGGAGGGTATGATGACCCACTCCAGTATTCTTGCCTGGAGAATCTCATGGATAGATGAGCCTGGTGGACTGCAGTCCATAGGGTTTCAAAGAGTCAGACAGGACTGAAGTGATGTAGCTCTCATGCATGCACATTCTGGTAAGTTAGTTGCTACCCCTTTATCCACTTTCCATTCTTCAAAAGATGTTTCCAGTGAAATATATCATCTTGCTTCTGTATCCTTACTCTCTCTCTGCTCCTGAAGGTTAATGCCATTTTTATCATTGTTGTTCTTGTGTTTGTTTGTTTGTTTGTTTGTTTTGGGGGGCAGCACTGGGTCTTCATTGCTGTGCACAGGCTTTCTCTAGTTGCAGCCAGCAGGGGCTACTCTCTGGTTGCAGTGTGTGGGCTTCTCACTGCAGTGGCTTCTCTTGTGGAACACGGGCTCTAGGCACACTGGTGTCAGTAGTCGTGGTGCATGGGCTCAGTTGCCCCGTGGCATGTGAAATCTTCCCAGGCCAGGAATGGAACCTGTGTCCCCTGCATTGGCAGGCAGATTCGCAACCACAGGACCACCAAGGAAGTCCTTATTGTTGCTATTTTGATGTCATTTTAAGACATTTCGGAGGGAAAGAAAATAAACTTTATGGTTAATCATTTTTAAAACTGATTTTTGTGATGTATTTCCAAAATTATAAAAATTTATAAGACTGGTACAAAGAAATTCCCTATACCCTTTACCCAAATTAGTCAATTGTTAATATTTGGCCATATTTGCTTGTTCTCTCTCCCCTCGTATATATATAATTTATATTAGCATATCTATATATAAACATCTATTTTTTTCTCAGCTAGTTGAGAATCAGTAGTTCATATTATGTCCTTTACTCTCAAATATTTCAGTTAATATTTCTTAAAAATAAGAACACTTTTTTAGGGGCTGCCCTGGTGGCTTAGTGGTAAAGAATCCACCTGCCAATGCAGGGAACATGGGTTCAATCCGTGATCTGGGAAGATGCCACAGAGCAACTAAGCCAGTGTGCCACAACTATTGAGCGTGTGCCCTAGAGCCTGGGAGCCGCAGCTACTAAAGCTCACATGCCCTAGATCCCATGCTCTGCAACAACAGAAGCCACCAGAAAGAGAAACCTGCACACTGCAACTAGAGAGTAGCCCCTGCTCGCTGCAACTAGACAAAAGCCCGAGCAGCATCAAAGACCCAGCACAGCCACAAACAAATAAATAAAATTATTTTTTTAAAAGAATAACATTTTTCTAGATAACCCACAGTATAAGTTCTCAAACTCAGCAATTTTAACACTGATACAATACTATTATCTAATTACCTACAGTCTGTATTCCAATTTTTCCAGTTGCCCTGTTAATGTCCTTTAGAACAAAATTTTCCCTTTTAGGATCCAATTAAGGATCAGAAGATATTAAGAGGTGGCAAGAATACACGGAAGAACTGTACAAAAAACCTCTTCACGACCCAGATAATCATGATGGTGTGATCACTGACCGAGAACCAGACATCCTGGAATGTGAAGTCAAGTGGGCCTTAGAAAGCATCACTACAAACAAAGCTAGTGGAGGTGATGGAATTCCAGTTGAGCTATTTCAAGTCCTGAAAGATGATGCTGTGAAAGTGCTGCACTCAATATGCAAGCAAATCTGGAAAACTCAGCAGTGGCCACAGGACTGGAAAAGGTCAGTTTTCATCCCAATCCCAAAGAAAGGCAATGCCAAAGAATGCTCAAACTACCGCACAATTGCACTCATCTCACACGCTAGGAAAGTAATGCTCAAAATTCTCCAAGCCAGGCTTCCGCAATATGTGAACCGTGAACTTCCTGATGTTCAAGCTGGTTTTAGAAAAGGCAGACGAACCAGAGATCAAATTGCCAACATCTGCTGGGTCATGGAAAAAGGAAGAGAGTTCCAGAAAAACATCTATTTCTGCTTTATTGACTATGCCAAAGCCTTTGACTGTGTGGATCACAATAAACTGTGGAAAATTCTTCAAGAGATGGGAATACCAGACCACCTGACCTGCCTCTTGAGAAATTTGTATGCAGGTCAGGAAGCAACAGTTAGAACTGGACATGGAACAACAGACTGGTTCCAAATAGGAAAAGGAGTATGTCAAGGTTGTATATAGTCACCCTGCTTATTTAACTTATATGCACAGTACATCATGAGAAACGCTGGACTGGAAGAAACACAAGCTGGAGTCAAGATTGCCGGGAGAAATATCAATCACCTCAGATATGCAGATGACACCACCCTTATGGCAGAAAGTGAAGAAGAACTAAAAAGCCTCTTGATGAAAGTGAAAGAGGAGAGTGAAAAAGTTGGCTTAAAGCTCAACATTCAGAAAACTAAGATCATGACATCTGGTCCCATCACTCTATGGGAAATAGATGGGGAAACAGTGTCAGACTTTATTTTTTTGGGCTCCAAGATCACTGCAAATGGTGACTGCAGCCATGAAATTAAAAGACGCTTACTCCTTGGAAGGAAAGTTATGACCAACCTAGATAGCATATTCAAAAGCAGAGACATTACTTTGCCAACAAAGGTTCGTCTAGTCAAGGCTGTGGTTTTTCCTGTGGTCGTGTATGGATGTGAGAGTTGGACTGTGAAGAAGGCTGAGCCCCGAAGAATTGATGCTTTTGAACTGTGGTGTTGGAGAAGACTCTTGAGAGTCCCTTGGACTGCAAGGAGATCCAACCAGTCCATGCTGAAGGAGATCAGCCCTGGGACTTCTTTGGAAGGAATGATGCTAAAGCTGAAACTCCAGTACTTTGGCCACCTCATGTGAAGAGTTGACTTATTGGAAAAGACTGATGCTGGGAGGGATTGGGGGCAGGAGGAGAAGGGGCCAACAGAGGATGAGATGGCTGGATGGCATCACTGACTCGATTGACGTGAGTCTGGGTGAACTTCGGGAGTTGGTGATGGACAGGGAGGCCTGGCATGCTGTGATTCATGGGGTTGCAAAGAGTCAGACACAATTGAGCGACTGAACTGAACTGAAGGATCAGTCATTGCATTTAGTTGGCATGCCTCTTTAGTTTCCTTCTATCTGGAAAAATTCCTCTGCTCCTTTGTTCCATGACGTTGACAATTTTAAGAGTACAGGCAAGATATTTTATACAGTTTTTCTTAATTTGGGTTTATCTGATGTTTATTAAGATTAAGGACTTCCCTTATGGCTCAAATGGTAAAGAATCTGCCTGCAATGTGAGAGACCCAAGTTCAATCCCTGGGTCGGGAAGATCCCCTGGAGAAGGGAATGGTAACCCACTCCAGTATTCTTGCCTGGAAAATGCCATAGACATAGGAGCCTGGTGGGCTACAGTCCACGGGGTTGCCAAGAGTTGGACACGACTGAGCAACTAACACTTCCTTTCTCTAGATCAGGTTTAAATGTTTTTGGCATGAATAAGCAATATTACGTCTTTAATACATCACATCAAGAGGCTTGCGATGTCATTTTGTCCCATTATTGGTGATGTTAACTTTGACCATTTGATTAAGATGGTGTTTTCCAGTCTTATTCACTGCCAAGTTGATAGCGACAGAGTAAAGGGACAAAATAGGTAAATAAGTAGTTAATCCCACTGGGAGATTGTACGAAACAGTATGGGAGACCCTGTAATTTAATGATTACTTAAGAAAGCAGGTTTGCTTAACCACGAAACCAAGCAGACTAGCTTAGCAACAGAACCACACAGCGGCAGAAGACATGCCCCAAAACAATAAAACAATGGTGGCATGAGACGCACATCCTGCCCATTGAGGTCAGTAAGTTAATGATCCCTAGGACATGCTCTCTGCACACATAAAAAACAATAATTTGTGCACCTAGCTTGACCATGTAGGGACAAGAAAACTCCCTTGCCCAACCTGGAGGAGGAGCTGATGATGGAAGCATGACGTCTACTCAAGAAAGACAAAGATGTCCTTCTCCCTCTCCCCACTTTTCCTATGATTATAAAACTAGCCCAGTAAGTTCTCGGAGCATGGCATCCCCTTGTCCACCTACTTGTAAGCCTCCAAGTGTCCTTTTCTAATCAGCTACTTCTTATCTATCATTTTGTCTCTTGTTGAATTCTTTTCTGCACTGAGACATAAAGTACTACAGTATCAGAGCTCTTCAGAGCCCCTGAGACAGAAACCCAAACAGTTTCAAAGTTGCTATTTTTATTTTGTAATTAGTAGTGATTTCCAGGAAGATTTTTTGAAAAAATGTAAATACCCTATTTTACATCAAACTTTTTCTTACTAATTTTAGCTTATACTGATGATTCGGTTATCTCTATGATAGTTGCAAAATGGTAATTTTCTAACTCACATCCATTTTACCTCCAAGTGTGAAATTTAGGCATGAGTTTTTCCAAAGCATTCAATTTCATTTTTATACAAAATCACTGCTCTTTTTTTTAATATCCCAGAAGTTTATTTAATTCTTGCTTGATACATTTTATAGAGAAAGGTTGGGACTATTTGCTTTGGGTGCCCCTAGTAAACCTCAGTTTCACTTTTCACTTTCATGCATTGGAGAAGGAAATGGCAACCCACTCCAGTGTTCTTGCCTGGAGAATCCCAGGGACGGCGGAGCCTAGTGGGCTGCCGTCTGTGGGGTCGCACAGAGTCGGACACGACTGAAGAGACTTAGCAGCAGCAGCAGCAGCAGTAAACCTCACGGAGGCACCCACTGATCCTTTTTTAAAAATACATATTCCATTAGTTTAAGTAATATATCATTAAATTGTAATTACAAAGTAAAACTGGAGTAAATTTTGCAGGGAGAAAAATCACAGCTGACTCTTGGTATGCATACAGTTCAACTGGTGGGAGCATAAGTATGCAGGTATGCTAGAGAGTAGCTCTTGGCTGCAACTGGAGTGTTATAGGCATCTTTTAATATACTTTTCAGAGGAAATGCAGAACATTAATTAGTCTAGCAAACCTATTCAATGGAGCTTCTTTAGAAGAGCTCCTAATATTTATAATATTGAGCTATTCACATTTAATATTCTAAAATACATCAAGGAACTAGGACATTGAAAAGAATTATTGATAAAAACTTAGATAAGCTTGTCCTGGACCAAGCTAGAGATTCCTGAATATTTGCCAAATTCTATATGTAAGTTAGGATATGGGGGTGTGGCGATAAATGTGAGGTCCCTTTCCAGACATATTTTAGAAGCTTAGAATTCCTTGTGGTGAAATATCACCCAAATGAGACTAATGTAATATTGTATGTCAACTATACTTCAGTTAAGAAAAAAAAAAGAAATATTACCCAAAAATAATGATATCTGATAGAAATTGACAAGATACTCTAAAATTCATATGAAAAAGTAGGGTATCCAGAATAACCAAAGCAATCTTGAAGAATAAGAATGATGGAGGACATACTTCCCAATTTCAATTCTTCTACAAAGCTTCTATAATCAAGACCATGGTGATGTTGGCCTAAGAATTGCCATATTAGATCAGTGAAATAGAACTGAGAGTCTAGAAATAAACCCTTATATTCATGGTCAACTGATTTACAACAAAGGTGCCAAGACAATTCAATGGGAGAGAATAGTTTTTTCAACAAATGGTGTTGCAAAAACTGGATAATCACATGCAAAAGAACGAAATTGGGCTCCACCTCACACCACATGCAAAAATAAACTCAAAATGGATCACAGACATAAATGTAAGACCTAAAACTTTAAAACTTTTAGAAGAAAAATCTTCATGACCTTGGATTAGGCAATGTTTTGTAATAAATGACAGCAAAAGCATAAATGACAGAAGAAAAGATCGACAGCTTGGATTTCATAAAAATTAACTTTTGTCTTTCAAAGAACACTGTCAAGTAAGTAAAAAGAGGCTTATGTGTTTTTGTAAATGTTTGGATTATAAGACACATTTAAAAATAAATAAGTATAAACTTATTAAATCAATAATCATAAGAGAAAATGAAAGTTATTACAGTGTGTAGAATAAAATGTGGGCTCAGACAATTTTGACAGGAAATATTTTCAAAATGTTAACAGATAATTCCATTCTTTATAGAAAAAAATGAAAATAACCGATTAATTTTATAATACTAACACAAACTGATAAAATAACATAAAACAATACAGAATACAGTACAAAAGAGGAACCCATAGACCAATAAATGGACAAATTCACTAATAGACTAAGTTCAAGAATAAAGACAATCATATACCATCAAGTAGGATTTATTCCAGAAATGCAATGAGGATTTACTATTAGGAAATAGATAAATATAAATACATCACACCTGTATGTCCAAAAGTTATATCCAACTATCACTAGGAACTAAAAAGGCATTTGATACTTTTAGAAAACACTTTGTAAATTAAGTAAAAAAGGAAATCATTAGCATAATATGATATCTACCTCATATTTATACACAAAAATAAATTCTTGATGATGTAAAGACCTAAGCATATAAGACAAAACTATAGAAATATTAGAGGAAAATGTAAAATATTTTCACAATCCTAGGATGATTTCAGAAAGCTTTCTTATAGGACATAAGACCCAGAAGCCTAAAATTAAAGATTGACAATCTTTCCTAAATAAAAAATTATAATTCTGTATCAAAAGACATCATAAAGTTAAAGGTAAGAAAGCAACTAAGAGGGGAATTCCCTGTTAGTCTATATGGTCAGGACTCCACACTTTCATTGCCAAGGACCTGGGTTTGATCCCTGGTCTGGGAACTAAGAACCCACAAGCCATGCAGCATGGCCAAAATTTAATAAATAAAAGAAAGACTAAGAGAAAATATTTGCTATTTATAGATGTGTATGTGTGTATACACATATTTATATATATACACAGACCTCTATATAAACACAAATTTATAATTCACACATACATATAAAACACATTTATAATTCATATATATAATATTCAGAGTACATAGAAAAACCCCAAGTATGGCATCAATCCAGACTCCCCTTCTCATTCAAGATCAGATATTTATTTTTTGGTAACTGACTGAGCCAGGCACAGTGTTAGACACTGGGAATACAAAAGTGACTAACACAGACGATAAATAAATAAACAAGATTTCACAGATTATAACAAGTATAACAAGTATGGAAAGGATATAAGGGTGGGAGAGTTGATCCAGTGGCTCAGGAGTTATAAACTGCTGGCCAGAGGGCGAGACTCAGCCTGCAGAGTGATTTCTTGAAAAAATTTGGACCAACATCTAAAACTCAGGAGATTTTATGTAAATTCCACATTTCTGACTTCTCTTAAAGATTAGAACTGGCCGCACTGGCCCTAAGTTCCCACATGAGCACGAAAGGCCAAAGTAGCAGCTGACCATTTTGATTGGACAAGTTTCTTGCTCAGTTTGTTTCATTCATTATCTGCCTGACTCTTGGAAGCAACTGAGTTCATAGATCCCATGATGGAAAGTAACTTGGAGAGGTCCACTTTAGACAATAATCAAGGAAGTAATGTTTGAGCAACTTCATGAAGAATGAGAATGAACCAGCCATGTGTAGAGGTAAGGCAAGAACTTCCTAAGAGCGAATTTCAAAATCTAGAAGCAATTCAAGGCCAAACTATAGCAAAGCACTTCCAACTCCCACTTTGATCACAGACTACTTTCACTGTATCCCAGTCAGAAACCTGTGGCTCATCTCCCATTTGTAACATGCATTTTTTTCTCCTGTGGTTGATTTCTAGTTTCATACTGCTATGGTCAGAAAAGATGCTTGAAATTATTTCTCTCCTCTTAACTTTGTTGAGTCTTGTTTTGTGTGAAATTATGTGGTCTATTCTAGAAAATGTTCCTTGAGACTTGAAAAGAATGTGTACTCTGGTTCTTTTTAAAAAAATTATTTATCTATTTTTACTTTGGACTGTGCTAGGTCTTCGTTACTTTGTACAGACTTTCTCTAGTTGTGGCGAGCAGGGTCTACTCTATTCTGGTGCGTGGGCTTCTCGTTGTGATGGCTTCTCTTGTTGTGGTGCAGGCTTTAGGCACGTGGGCTTCAGTAGTTGCAGCTTGTGGGCTCTAGAGCATGGGCTCAGTAGTTGTGGTGCATGGGCTTAGTTGCTCCTCAGCATGTGGAATCTTCCCAAACCAGGGATCAAACCCATGTGCCCCCTGCATTGACAGGCAGATCCTTATCCATTGCACCACCAGGGAAGTCCTGGTTCTTTGTTTTGTTTGTTTTGTTTGGATGTAGTGTCTTGTAGATATAAGTCCAGCTGTTTTATTGTGTTCTTTAGGATTTCTGTTGCTTTACTGATTTTCTGTCTGGAAAATCTGTCCTTTGATGTCAGTGAGGTGTTAAAGTCTCCTGCTGCTGCTGCTGCTAAGTCACTTCAGTCATGTCCGACTCTGTGCGACCCCATAGACAGCAGCCCACCAGGCTCCCCCGTCCCTGGGATTCTCCAGGCAAGAACAATGGAATGGGTTGCCATCTCCTTCTCCAATGCATGAAAGTGAAAAGTGACAGTGAAGTCGCTCAGTCGTGTCCGACTCTTAGCAACCCCATGGACTGCAGCCCACCAGGCTCCTCCATCCATGGGATTTTCCAGGCAAGAGTACTGGTGTGGGGTGCCGTTGCTGTCTTCTACTATTACTGAAATATTTGCCATATATAGGTGTGTATGTATATATGCACATATATTTACATATATACACATACGTCATATGTACACATAACTCATGTCAATTTCTCCCTTTATATCTGTTAGTATTTGTTTTATGTATTAGGTGCTCCCATATTGGGTGTATTTCCATTATTGTTGTTCAGTTACTCAGTCACGTCTGACTCTTTGCAACCCCATGGACTGCAGCTCGCCAGGCTTCCCTGTCCTTTACTAATCTCTTGGAGTTTGCTCAAACTCATGTCCATTGAGTCAGTGATGCCATCCAACCATCCCATTCTCTGTCACTCTCCTCTCCTGCCCTCAGTCTTTCCCAGCATTAGGGCCATTTCCAATGAGTCAGTTCTTCGAATCAGGTGGCCAAAGTACTGATGCTTCAGCTTCAGCCTCAGTCCTTCCAATTAATATTCAGGAAATTTCCTTTAGGATTGACCTGTTTGATCTCCTTGCTGTCCAAGGGACTCTTAAGAGTTTTCTCCACCACCACAGTTTGAAAGCACCAATTCTTTGGTGTTCAGCCTTCTTTATGGTCCAACTCTCGTATCAGTAAATGGCTACTGGAAAAACCATAGCTTTAACTAGATGGACCTTTGTTGGCAAAATGATGTCTCTGCTTTTTAATACACTAAGTTTGTCATAGCTTTTCTTCCAAGGAGCAAGTGTCTTTTAGTTTCTTAGCTGCAGTCACCATCTGCAGTGATTTTGGAACTCAAGAAAATAAAGTCTCTCACTGTTTCCATTGTTACCCCACCTATTTGCCATGAAGTGATGGGACTAGATGCTATTGATCTTAGTTTTTTCAATGTTGAGTTTTAAGCCAGCTTTTTCACTCTCCTCTTTCACCTCATCAAGAGCCTCTTTAGTTTCTCTTTGCTTTCTTCCATTAGGGCGGTGTCATCTGCATATCTGAGGTTACTGATATTGCTCCCAGCAATCTTGATTCCAGCTTGCAAGTCATTCAGTCCAGCATTTCACATGATGTACACTGCATAAATAAGCAGGGTGACAATATACAGCCTCCTTTCTCAACTTTGAACAAGTCCATTGTTCCATGTCTGGCTCTAGCTGTTGCTTCTTGACCTGCATACAGATTTCTCAGGAGGCAGGTAAGGTGGTCTGATATTCCCATCTCTCTAAGAATTTTTCACAGTTTGTTGTGATCCACACAGTCGAAGGCTTTAGATTAGTCAGTGAAGCAGAAGTAGATATTTTTCTGGAATTCCTTTGGGTTTTCTGTGATCCAACAGATGTTGACCATTTGATCTCTGTTCCTCTGCCTTTTCTAAATCTACCTTGTACATCTGGAAGTTCTCAGTTAACATACTGTTGAAGCCTAGCTTGGATTTTGAGCATTACCTTGCTAGCATGTGAAATGAGCACAATTGTACAATAATTTGAACATTCTTCGGCATTGCCCTTCTTTGGAATTGGAATGAAAACTGACCTTTTCCAGGGCTGTGGTCACTGATGAGTTTTCCAAATTTGCTGGCATATTGAGTACAACACTTTAACAGCATCATCATCCTTTAGGATTTGAAATAGCTCAACTGGAATTCCATCACCTCCACTAGTTTTGTTTGTAGTGATGCTTTTTAAGGCCCACTTGACTTCACACTCCAGGATGTCTGATTCTAGGTGAGTGAACATACCATGGTGGTTATCCGGCTCATTAAGACCTTTTTTGTACAGTTCTTCCATGTATTCTTGCCACCTCTTCTTAGTATCTTCTGTTTCTGTTAGGTCCATACTGTTTCTGTCCTTTACTGTGCCCATTTTGCATGACATGTTCCCTTGGTATCTCTAATTTTCTTGAAGAGATCTCTAGTCATTCCTACTCTATTGTTTTCCTCTATTTCTTTGCATTGTTCACTTAGGAAGGCTTTCTCATCTCTCCTTGCTATTCTTTGGAACTCTGCATTCAGATGGGTATATCTTTCCTTTCCTCCTTTGCCTTTTGTTTCTCTTCTTTTTTCAGCTATTTTGTAATACCTCTTCAGAGAACCATTTTGTCTTGTTGGGTATGTATTGGGTGTATATATGTTATTAATAACACATGTAATATCCTCTTTTTGTAATATAATGATTCCTTTATCATTATATAGTGTCCTTCTTTGTCTTTCTTCATGGACTTTGTTTTAAAGTCTATTTTGTCTAATAAGACTATTGCTACCCCTGATTTCTTACTGTTTCCATTTGCATGAAGTATCTTTTTCCATCCCTCACTTTCAATCCATGTGTGTCTTTTGCGATAAAGTGGCAGCATATTGTATGTTCTTCACCAGTCATTTTAATTGTGCACATCCTGAAATATCTATGCACAAAGACATTCAGGGAACTTGACTACCCTCTGCGAAGTTTGGTTTCAGTTGTATTATTCAGACTTCTATGTAAAAATTCCACTCAATAGCAATTATGTTCTGTTTCTAGTATTCCCTTGAAGCCACTTCAGCTGCCCCAGAACTGAAGTCTGGGCTCATGTGACCAAGCTCTGGGGTACATAGGCTGACTCTAGAAGCTCAGGATAAGGCTATGAAACTCAAGGGAGTTGGAGTGTTGAACTCCAGGGCAATCTGTCAAGACAAAGGTATGTGTGTATGGCTGTCCTCCTGGACATCTAGTCTTCCTAGAATGATTAGGAACAATAACCGCAAATCTCAAGTGAGCACTTGGGACTTCCTGATAATCCTATTATATTTCCCTAGCCACTCTCCTGCTCCTCAAGGCAACTTCACATCTATTCTCTCCTCAAATCTCTAAAATGCCCTCTCCCATCCTCACTCTGAGGTAGTAACTTCCTTGTTCCTTATTTAACTAAGTAGGAGTAATCAGAAGACACTTTCCATCATCACATCTAACATTCCACTGCATTTCTATCTTCCCTCTGCTACAATGAATGAACTAACTCCATTTGTCTATTATATCTCATCCACTTTTTTTAGGTTTATTTATTTTTGGCTGCACTGGATCTTTGTTGCTGTAAGTGGGCTTTCTCTAGTTGTGGCAAGTGGAGGCTACTCTTTGTTGCAGCGCAATGGGCTTCTCATTGTGGTGGCATGTCTTGTTATGAAGCATGGGCTCTGCAGCGCAGGCTCAGTAGTTGTGGCACATAGGCTTAGTTGCTCTGTGGCACGTGGGATCTTCCTGGAACAGAGACTGAACCTGCATCCCTGCATTGGCAGGCGGATTCTTAACTACTGGACCACCAGGGAAGTCATGGATCTAATCCACTCTTAACCTCAAGGATTTTGCTCCTGTAATTATCCCCTTTCCCTCAGTTTTTTCCCTCTTCCCAGATCATTCCCATAAGTATACAAATATGCTGTAATCTCTACCATCTGGGAAAAAAAGGAATCCTCTCCGATCATATGGTCCCCTCAAGCTGTTGTCCCCATTTCTTTCTCCACCACTCTCCCCCCTCCCACTTGTGATTATACCAAAATTCCTAGGAAAAGTAGTTTAGACTCATCAACAGGAGAAAAACAACCATGCTGATTGACCTCACTTTAAAATTCCTGATCACTAAACTTAAATGGGTCTTCATGGCTGCCCAAATGTCAGACTACATTTCTTTGTTCTATGCACTCTTCTGAAGGCCTCTTCATACCTTCTCTTCCCTCAAACCTCCACCACTTCCTCCCCTATCCTCACTCTCAGATAATGACTTTCCTTCTATTTCACAGTGAAAATGGAAGCAACTGGAAGATAATTTATATAACCCCTCACAAACCATATCTATCTATCTACCTGCATCTGTGCCCATATATGTCTTATAATAACAAGTGAATGTTCTACACACTTAAGACCAACCCCTCCACTTGTGCATCAGATCTTTGACTATTCAAAGATACTACTCCAATACTACTCCAACTGTTGCATCAGTTTTTCTGTGTCTAACCATTCCTATCTACATACATACATGCTATAATTTCTTCCACCTTAAAACCTTACATCCTATTTCCCTGCCTACCCCCTATACAGAAAAGCTTCTCAAAAGAATTGTCGGGTCTTTCTGTCAAAAGCTTCTTAAAAGAATTGTCGGGTCTTTCTGTCTCCAAATGTCCTGCCAGTCTCTCTTGAACCTGCATCAATCGGGCTCTTGCCCCCACCAGTCCACTGAAACATACCTAGTCACCAGTGCTCCTATCCATGGTGATGTTGCTAAATTAAATGGTAAACTCTTAGCTTTCATCTTATTTAACACATTAACAAGAAAGAGCAACAGAGCTCACCTGGTTCTGAATCCGGATGGGGCTAATGTTGCTTACAATATGTCAGCTGGTAGAGGATTGGGAATGTGGACCACCATAATGGGGAACTTACTTCATACCTTTCTGTTACTTCAGAACTGGTTTGGAAAAAGTATGTGTGGAGAAAATACTGCGTTCTGCATTCTGTTTGGCTCTTACAAAACCACATCCATCCACCATGCTTAACCAGGTCTTTCTAATCTCAATTTCTACATTCATTAATTTAAGGAACACACAGTTCCTGACTGCTCACCCTTAGTTCCACAACACAAGTGATCTTACAGGACTGTGAGTTGTAACCCACACTTGTCTTCAGAATGAGTCTCTGGCTCTGCTCGCTTTCTGACTGATTTCACCTTGTTAATACATTCACTCAAGAGGCTTGACCTTTTTCTGACTGCCTGTACTAGCACTTCAACCTGTTCTCCATGCTCAGATCAGCCACTCTTACCTGGCTCTTCAGTGAGGGCTTTAACAGCAACATTAAAATGAACCTATTAACACTTCACATTCTTAACACATACTATAATGATATTTTTAAGTTATTCACGATTTTTCTTTGAAGAAAGTTTTTTTTCACTTCTGGTAGATATGAGGGCCCACTCAAGCTTTCCTTGTTATAATGAAAACTTGTAGAAGTGAGACAACACAGGTAACTAAATATTCTGCCAGTCTCTGCCCCCTTCCTTTCTTTTCCTCCTGATAAAGAACCAAAATAGAAAAGCCAAAGAGGAAAACTGGGTGTGGAGAGCATATTTTGGTTTATCCTTGACTTCAGAAACTCATTTTTCTCAGGTACTCAAAGCTATCTCACACTAAGCAAATTCAGAGTGCCCCATTTTCCTCACCTGTAAATGGAGATGATAATGCCTTCCTTACTGATCTGTTTTGGAGAGTAAATTAAATATTCAATGTATGTAATACACCTAAGACCTAGCACATAAAACTGTATGACAGATGATTGGAAGAAAAGTTAAAAACCATAATTTTATTTACATAGGGAATATATACCTTTCCTCTGACTAGAATATATTTGCTACTCAAAACATACCTGCCAGGGGTAGAGAACCTGAAAAGCAGTATATATATTTGGATCTTAGTTCCTCAACCAGGGATTGAACCTGGGCCCTTTGGCAGTGAAAGCGCCGAGTCCTAACCATCAGACCACCAGGGAGTTCCCATGGAAAGCAATATTTTTAACCATAAGATTTCTTGAGAAGCAACAAATGCTAGCTGGCATCAAAGGATAGCTCATCCAGACCCTGAAAGAGCCTGGTCAATTGCAGTTGCTCACAGAAGAGCATCCCTGACCAGTGACCAGAACTCTCTTGTCCACCAATCAGTAATTCCTACCCCTCCCAGACTCACCTTACTGATCCTAATTCTACTAGTTGCCCCTGCAGGTTCAGCCCAGCTTCCTGAGTTCATTCACCTCGAGTGCCTAAGCTTTCCCTTCCCTATCCCCAGGAGAGCCTGGCCACATATCTGTCCTTTCCTTTGCTGAATCTGTCTCACAAGTTGCTTTGAATCTTGTTCTCCCATCTTCTTTTAGCATCACATGTGGACTCTTTTCTTGGTTCAGAAGTGTCTTAGAATTTCAGAAAAATTCCCTTATGTGGCCCTTTGCTAAGACAACTCCCTTGCCTTGTTATATGAAAAACCTAGGTCAAGCTAGACATCATCCCAACGCACATCTCCACTCAGGGCATTGCCCACTGACAGGCGTCTCAGAGGCAGACTGATGGGGATTGGCGGTAAAGAGTGCTCATACTTGTTCTTAATTGGAAACAAATGACAGAGTCTGCCTGCCAGACTCTCTAGTGACTGCCCTCCAGCCACAGACACAGTGACCTCTGAGCTCTGCATATCCAAAGGGCCTCACTCCATCTTCCTCCACTGCAGCCTTATCATTCCTCCTCCCAGAGGAATTCCATAACGAGTCCTCCTAGTTGCTCTTACTTCCAAATGAATCTCTTCAAAGAAAAAGTAAATCTTTGGTAAAAGCTGAGTATGTATCACTTGTATTCTCATTTTCTGGATCTTGTCAAAGGGATCCCATAGGTGGTTTTCCCCACCCTTGCTGGAAAGTACTCTGCTCAGTCTCCTAGTTCTGTTGACCTCTCCTAGCTGCCTGTTTGATGACCCGCTATGAGAAGACAGCTGGATATGCCATTCTTAGACTCCAGCAGAGGGCACTGTAGTTCTGGCTTTTAGAACAGGAGCGTGAATGGCACAATGCAGCCAAGAGTGAACTGGCCAAAGTCTGAGCTCCTCCACCTTTCTAAATGGATAAACATACTGAAATTATAGAAGTGAATTTTTGGAAACACTCATACATCTCATAGCTGCTACAGACCGTCATCCTCATCCACCTGAAACTAGAGGGAGAAGATACTCAAGCTACTCACAGTTAGATAACATCTAATAGACATTACTTGCAGTTGTCTTGAAGTTGGTATAACTGCGAGCAGAGTAATACCACCCTGCCAAAGCCTCAGGAATGGGCACCTCCAAGGTAGGTGCCTTTGTCTGTATTGCAGCAGGTAGACCACTTTTTCCACAGGGGCTTGGTCTTTCCCTACCGGTTCTCCCCGCTGAGACTGGTCTAATCCACTGAAGAGTGACCCACCAGGTTCCAGTCTTCTCTGTTCCCTCGATGCTAGTCATAGGAAATGATGTTCTGCATTTAAGTGACGCTCAGGGAGGCAGAGATCTGCTTCTGGAACAAGGTAATATCATTACAAAGTCCCTTACCCAACACAAGGCTTCTTTAGGGTGAGAAGACACCCTTAACAGGGCCGTCATTGAGCTATACACAAGAGAGCCCACTAAGAGGGTAGTTCTGTCAGTTCATATTTTTCCTTAGCCCTTGGTCTTTCCTGGAAACCCTGATGATATTTCAAAAGCCAATTTAATGTGGTGGTTAAGAGCATGGGCAGTAGAGCCAGAGTGCTGGGTTAAATCATGTCTTGGCCATATGCTAGTCATGTGATCTTGGCAAATCACTAAACTTCTTTGGGCCTCCATTTCTCCATTTATAAAATAAGGTAATAGTACCCACGTTGTATTTACAGTTGTGCCAAGCACATTCATTGCATATCAGCTCTTATTGTTGTTATCGCTAGAAGATCCATGCAGTCCATTTTATATCAGCAGTCTGCAACCAGCACTGTCTCTCTCTTATCTCATGGCTGCCGCCCCGCCCCCCCCACACACACTTTTCCTGTGTTCAGAATTCTGAAGAACTGCACCACTTTAAGGAAGATATTTTTGGAGGTAAAGGCACTGCCTCCAAGTGTAAAATGTGCCCTGTGAATTGGTCTGGTTCCCTGGGTTTATGTTCTTGTTCACTTTCTCCCAAATCACTGACAATTTCCTGATATCAGGAAAGACTAAGTGCAAGATAGCTCCCAAAAATACTCCAACCAGTTTCAGTCTGTGTTAATACTCTAGTCAACTTGCCTCGTATCTGATATAACCTCTTAGATAGGAGTCATATTTTATGTACAATACCACAACATCTGGAAATGTTGTTTGCATTTCTACAAGTATGTTCTACAAATATCTTGCATGCATTTCTAGTCTGGGTGGTATTACTCTGCTTACAGTGACACCAACTTCAAGTAATATCTGTTAGATATTATCATCACTATGTACTAAGAATCTGGAACAGACAGGCAAATACCTTAACCTAAAATTCAGAATTCTGGGAGCCACTGAGGTAGCGTACATGCTTAGTCGCTCAGTCACGTCCAACTCTTTGTGACCCCATGGGCTATAGCCCACCAGGCTCCTCTGTCCATGAAATTTTCCAGGCAAGAATACTGGGGTGGGTAACTACGCCCTTTTCCAGGGGATCTTCCTGACCCAGGGATTAAACCCAGGTCTCCTGCATCGCTGGAAGATTCTTTACCATCTGAACCATCATAGGTAGACCCATTCTAAAGAGTTTTCAGCCTGAAAACATTGTGGCCAATCAGCCCCAGTTCCAACTAACAGAAACAGTGGGCAAAGCAGTGGGAAACTAAGATTTTGTGACCTTCTTAGGGGCCCTTATACTACTGAGAAATCTGCAACATATATTTGGAAAAGTAGAAGATCCAGCCAACTATTTTTGCATTATCCCATATATCCTTCACAGTCCATTCAAAGCATTAAATCTGGTCATGTGGCAATTCCTAACTTATGGCCTGGTTCTAGAAGCAGCTGTCAGGGCCCTTCCTATCTATTTACCACAAAAAACCATATGCAGTATAGTATTAACCAAGTGGATGAAGAACCTCTCTTATACCATCTGCCAAAAAAATGATGAAATTTTCTCCCTTGCCACAGTGGAATTTGCTTATAAAGAGTTCATTGCATCACGCTATCCAGAACATGCCCTTTCACAGTAGCTGTGACATGATTCTTACCTACCCCTCACCACCCTTCACCTCAGATGGCTTCCAAAACTTGGCAAAGTTATGGGTTACCAAAAATATCTTCCAGCTTGCCAAATACTGATCCGAGGAGTAGGCCAACTGGTGCTTGATTCAAGAAGAAGGCATCCAAGTGGGTGATACTGTCTAAGATACCTCCAAGCACATGGTAACCCATACAGGAAGCTGGGCACCTACTACTCAGAAACTGACATAACAGTCATCTGATAATACTCATATGGCTATACTTTAAAGAACAATCAGCCTGAGGCCTCAGGACCAGAGAAAGAGTTCCCACTGTCACCTGCACCCTAGTTAGTACTTACCTGCAGTCCAGGTCCCATTGCTCACTAGGAATATGCTCTTGCTCTTCCTCAGTCTGCACTTACTTGGCCATGGACATTCCGCCACCCTCACTTAGCCCAAAGTCAAACAACCAAACTCAGATGACACTGTTTCTAGGAAATGTAACCTGCGATGAAGTACAAAGCCAACCCCTGGTTCAGTCCAGGGTTCCACCTGTCCCGGCCCTCAACTGTCAATGGAGGGGACTCAAACTTTGCCCCACTCTGGTGGTGTCACTGTCGCAGAGAATGTTAAGGATGTCCATGGGAGGGCAAAAGGGAGGGTGGAGGGACAGAGATGATGAACGTGTGGGGCCAAGCAGAATAAAGGGGAAAGCAGGAACTGCGGAAGAACTACAGAACAGCGGGCATCCCCACCACCCACCCAAGATGAGGCAGCAATCTCAACAAACGATTTCCAGAGAGAATGGCAAACTTTGATCCAGTTCACGACAAGCTCAGTTCTGAGATGCAAGCCAAATCTAGCCTATTTAAGCAGAACATGAATTTTTTTTAAAGATGGTGGTGAGATTACACCAAACTTAAAAGCTTCCATATGGCAAAAGAAACAAATTGAAAAGACAACCTACAGTATGGGAGAAAATACTTGAAAACCATATATATGATAAAGGGTTAATAACCAAAACACATAATGAATTCCTATAACTCAACAGCAAAAAATAAAGAAAATCCAATTAAATGGGCAGAGGATCTGAACAGACTTCTCCAAAGAAGACACACAAATGGCCAACAGGTATATGAAAAGATGCTCAACATCTAATCATTAGGGAAATGCAAATTAAAACCACAATGATATATCACCTCACACCTCTTAAAGTGGGTATAATAAAAAACAAAATCCACAAAAGTTAACAGCATTGGTGAGAAGAAAAGGGAACCCACATGCATTGTGGTAGGTAAGCAAATGGATACAGCCACTGTAGAAAACAGGGCAATTTCTCAAGAAATTAAAATAGAACTACCATATGATCCAGCAATCTCACTTCTGGTATATATATCCCCAAAGAAATTGAAATCATGATCTCAAAGGGATATCTGCACTTTCATATTTGTTGCAGCATTATGCACACTATCCAAGACATGGAAGTAACAGAAATGTCCATTAGGGCTTGGATGGATTTTTTTAATGTGGTAAATGCATACAATGGAATATTAGTTGGCCTTAAAAAAAAACCTAGGGAAATCCTGGCATTTGCAACAACATGGATGAACCTGGAAGATATGCCAAGTGAAATAAGCCAGACAGAAGACACATATTACACGATACCACTTATATGAGGAATCTAAAATAATTAAACTCAATAGAACCAAAGAATACAATAGTGTTTTCCAGAGGCTCAGGGGAGGAAAAAACAGGAGGGCAATAATCAAAGGGTACAAAGTTTCAGCTATGCAAGAAGAATAAATCCTAGAGATCTACTGTACAGCATAGTAAATACTATACTATATACTAAAACTCTGCAAAGAGACTAGAGTTCATGTTAGATGTTCTTGTTACAAAATAATAAAGAAGGTGAGAGGAAGTTTAACTCTGCAAAGAGACGAGAGTTTATGTTAGATGTTCTTGTTACAAAATAATAATAAAGAAGGTGAGAGGAAGTTTAACTCTGCAAAGAGACGAGAGTTTATGTTAGATGTTCTTGTTACAAAATAATAATAAAGGTGAGAGGAAGTTTTTGGAGGAGACAGATATGTTTGTGGCATAGATTTTAGTGATGGTTTCACAGGTGTATACTTATCTCCAAACTCATTAAGTTGTATAAATTATATATATATAACTTTTTGTGTGTGTGTTATACAATAAGTAATTTTTTATTTTAAAAAATAATTATTCAGGTGTTTCAGGTCTTAGTTGCAACATGTGAGATCTTTCACTGCAGCCCACAGACCCTCTAGTTGTGGTACATGGGCTCAGGTGCTCTGTGGCGTGTGGGACATAGTTCCCTGACCAGGGATCAAACCCAAGCCCCCTGCATTGCAAGGCAAATTCTTAACCACTAGACCACCAGGCAAGTCCTTGAAGTAGTTGTTTAAAAAATATTAGGAGGCACAGAAAAACTGTAGAAGGGACAGAGAACCAAGTTTGGCAGATAGTAACCAGGAACAAGGTTCACAATCATGCCATAGACCTGGCTGTGCAGAGACACCAGTGCATTCAGTGCTGTGGTGGACACTGCTGGCGCCGAGGACACTGGGCCCCAGACAATGCTGCTGGAGACAAGAGGCAGCTTCACTGCCCCAACCTCCATCAACAGAAAAAGGCTTCACATGGTCCCAGCTTCTTTGCAACCCCAATCTTTGATTCAAAATCTGAAGAAGACATGTTGATTGGCCTAGCCAAAACTCTTGGCCCTTGGCCTTGCTACAAGAGAGGCTGGGTATCTTAGTCCATGCAGGCTCCTGTAACAAAATACCATAGACTGGGTGGCTTATAAACAACAGAGATTTATTTCTCAGAGGAGGCTGGCAGTCCAGGATCAGGAAGCCAGGTGAGGGCTCTCTTCCAGGTTGCAGACTTCCTGTTGTTCCCTCACATGGCAGACGGGGCCAGGAAGCTCTCTCAGACCTCTTTTTATAAGGGCACTTGTTCCATTCATGGGGGATTCATCTCATGAATCACACCCCAAGAGCCCCGCCTCCAAATGCTATTACCTTCGGCATTAGGTTTTCAACATATGGATTTGGTTGGGGGCGGGGGGCGGGGAGTGGAGGGAATTCAAACATTCAGACCACAGCACTGGGGTAAGGAAAATCTCATCTTTTCAGTCACTATAAGAAGATACAGATTTTGCATCTGATAAGATTCCTAAACCTAAGACTACACTATCCCACTCTATACTGCCTTTCCAGCTCCTGGCCCTGTCCCTCTCCACTTGACCCAGCACCAGTCCAGCTCTAAACCAAAAGCAAGCTAATACCTCTCTAATGCTCCTAACACACTTGATACCTGCTGCCCAAAATGCTCTTCCTGATACTACTGTGTCCCATGAACCCCTTCTTACCCTGCAACACTTGGCTTGTGAGGGGCTTGGAGGGATCCCTGCCCTGTACCTGGTTAGCATGGAGACCAGAGACTGAGAAAGTCGAATAATCCCATTTGCTAGGTACTCAGAACAAGTCTGCTCTCATTTCAGACCAGAAGGATCCAGTACCCACTAGGCTTCCCCCTATTTTCTCAGAAGATGGGAATTATTCTGTGCACCAAAATAGCCACACAAAGTACCACGAAGCTGTTCGGAAGGTATCGTTAAAGACATGTAAGTGTCTTGGATTTGTCACCATTCTAGGGGCAGAAAAGGTGCGTCTGTGTTGCTAAAGTGGCTGGGATGTGGTGGGGCGCTGTTTTAGAGCAGGCAGCAAGGTCAGAAAGAGCCAAGAAGAGACTGAGAAGAGGGAGAAATAGGCTCCAGTAGTGAGGTAAACAAGATAAGATAAAAACTGAATCAGAATTGACAGCAGAACTTTGTGAGTTCTGCTCTGTCTCTGTGAGTACTTTCTGTCTCTTTCTAGTGTCTCACCGTGGATAAGTCACTTATCCTTTTTTAACTTGTTTCCTCATTCATTTAAAAAAAAAAGGGCAGAAAATGCCAACTCCACCAATCTTACAGGATTGTTATGAGGATCAAAGCTTTGGAATTTGAACTGAGTTTCAACTCCAAACAAGCTGTGTGACCTTGGGCAAAATCCTTTGATCACTTAACCTCTCTGGACCATCTGAAAACTGGATTAACACTCTAGTGTTTTCTGTGAAAGAGAAACTTACATTTAAAAAAGTACCTAGGACAAGCTACTGATATAGGCAGATACTTGCAGGAATCTCCAGGAAATTCTATTATGTAAAGAAAGCCAGTCCCCTGTATGATGCCATTTATACAACATTCTTAAACTGACAAAATAACAGAACTGAAGAACACATTACTAATTACCAAGGAGTCTGGGGAGGAGTATGTGACTATAAAAGGGCAACTCTGGGATCCTGTGGTGACAGAACTGTATCAATATGTTAATAGCCTAGTTGTAACAGTGAAAAGTGGAAGTGTGGTTTGTTTTTTTTTTTTGCTTAATCCTATTGGACTTTTTGCAACCCCATGGACTGTATGTAGCCCCCCAGGCTCCTCTATCCATGAGATTTCCCAGGCAAGAATACCGGAGTGCATTGCCACTTCCTTCCTCAGAGGGGCTTCCCAACCCAGGAATCAAACCCGAGTCTCCTGCATTGGCAGGCAGATTCTTTGCCGTTAAGCCACCTGGAAGGCCCCAATAGTACAGTAGGGTTTTTTTTTTTTTTAATAATAAAGACTAGATAGCCAGAATATTAGGCTATAATTCTAAGTTTTAAAACATATACAAATTTTATACACTGGTATAATATAATTAGATTTATACAATAAATTAAGAGTGAAAATCCAAAAAAAAAAAATCTAGGTAAGTCTGATATTCAAAATTTTTTAAATATCTAATACAAAATTTAGAATTTAACAGGTACTGGATAAATTATAGGACTTCCCTAGTGGCTCAGACGGTAAAGCGTCTGCCTACAATGTGGGAGACCCGGATTCAATCCCTGGGTAGGGAAGATCTCCTGGAGAAGGAAATGGCAATCCATTCCAGTATTCTTGCCTGGAAAATTCCATGAATGGAGGAGCCTGGTAGGCTACAGTCCATGGGGTTGAAAAGAGTCAGACAGGACTGAGCGACTTCACTTTCACTTGATAAATTATATGTTAGCAATACCTAAATATAAGGCAGTATCACTGCTAAATTTCAAAGAATTTCCTGAAATAACCAAAGGGGGAGGGGAGGAAGAACCAGTAGATCCATCTTGCACATTTTCCAAGTGAGTTGTGTGGTTAGGATTCTGCACTCTTATTGCTGAGGACCTGGGTTCAATCCCTGGTTGGGGAACTAAGATCCCACAACCATGTGGCACGGCCAAACAGAAAAGAAACCAAGTAGGTGGACCACTTGTTTTGGCACCACCTTAGCACCTGGGGAAAGCGCTCTTGGAGACTGACTTGTGGCAAACACAGGAAGAACCAAGACTGATTCCACTGACCATGAAGGGTGTAAGACGCTGACATCCAGAAGTGGAGCTGGGTGTGGTGACTACATTTCCAGGACTTCTCGGCGTCTGGTCAAGCCTAGTTGCTAGGTTGGGCTTGCGGTGCCCTGAGGCACAAAAGGGGGCACCCAACTCTAAGAAATCTAATAACCTGCCCAACCATTCAGTCCCTAATCAGGTCTTCAGGGTCCCCCTGACTGATGCTCAGAACTTCAGCTTCTGGCGGTCCAACGCTGCAGGAGCGCGCCCAGAAGAGACCATGCCATGGATCCAGAACCCCCGCCACTGCCTCATCAAAAGCACAATGACCAGGTTAGGCTGGGAGGGGTAACGGTGGGGAGATCACTTAAATCCTGGAGATGTTTTCCATTCTATTCAGAGTTGGAAAATGGAATAGGAGGTTTTGGTCCTATTTGGATCAAAACCTATTTGCTCCTATTTGGACCAGGGAAAACTGGCCCCAGAATCTGGGCAGTAGTGGCTATTCAAAGGAGCTAAAGATTTATCCGTGTCTTTGTGTTTCACCTTATGGCTATGACTTCTGAACAGACTCAAGAATCTACAGCATTCCTGTGGGAGGCCTGGAATGTTTCTGCTCCCTTCGCTGCCACCTCCCACCCCTCTAAGCACCACCCATTGGCAGCAGCTCCACTTCTTCATCACTACCCCTGCCCATTCAAGGTTTAAGTGCCCCCCCACCCCCAGTCCAGCCTAACGTGGCTGAATCTGAGGCTGTTTCTTTTCCAGGTTTATGGATCACTCTATTCTCAATGACAGAAACTTCAGTCTGTATTGAGCAGGACGTGTTTGCAGAAGAACAAGATAGTACTGCAGATGGAGCGGTGAAGAGGGTGGGATCCTGGTTCCAGTGGCTGACTAATGGGAAGAGGGGACTGAGAAAGTGCAATAAACAGACTGATCTAGAAGTAACTTGTGTACACAGGAAATGAGGGAGTGGGAAATTATTCCCCAATTCCTGTGAGATCAGGATTGTGAGAGATTCCTGAAGGAGTCAGAGCTTGGTGCTTAGTTTGGGAGGGGCCAGGACAGACCACTACAAGGGGTCCTGAGCTCATGCATGGCAGGAGTTAGAGTAACAAATGCTGCCAGGCCTCAGAGTGGTCACGTTCTCTGCACACTGCAGCTTTATCTTAGCAGATGAGAGAGGTCTACAGAACCCCGGCAGGGGACTGCCCTCCACCAGGCTCTGCCACTTCAGACCCAACCCAGGGCCCAGAACAGCTGCAGAGAACAGGGAATTTTACAAAGTTTGATTTTTATTGATATTTAAATATATTAAATATTTCACTGAAATACAATGGTATGCCACCCTCCCCCCGCCCCACGCTGGTTACATTATAAAACCAAAGTCCATGGGCCTCCCATCCACTGACTCCCCCACCAACTGGCAAGGAAGGGGGCAATATCAACCCAGGGGAAATGCATGGCTGGCACTGTGGTGCGGGGAGCCAGGGTGCAGACAGGCCCCTCCACTGGCAAGAAGCAGACACAAGTCACTCACTTTTGCTGTAAGGGAAGCGGTCTTCCACTCTGGTCTCCTTACAGCCTCATCCCCACCCCAGGACCCCATGCAGAACCTTCCTGTCCAGGGCTGTGGCTGAGGGAAGGGGAGCTGACTTCATCTGGACCACCTAGTCTTTTCTCTTCTCCTGCCTTGGCTAATGAAGTGACTGATGGCCCACTTGGCTGATACATGGAGATCCCCCAGAGCAGTCAGTACGAGCCAGAAACAATGTCTGCAAGGAACTAGAGTCAGAAAGGGCATGAGGAAGGGCAAGAGTACCACCTGCCCCTTCCAGTCCCCAAAGTCAGCAACTCTGGGACCCTCTCCCCTCTGCCTCTAACACCTCTGAGACAAAGCGATCTTCAAGCAAAACTGTGGCCAATGCCTCAGCTTAAACAGGTACAGAGAAACCAAAGCACCGACTCATTCAGGCCAGAGGCAAGGCTGCAGGGAAGCGGGTGAAAGGCAGGCGCGGACAGGAAGGGAATCGAAGGCCCAGCCCTCCTAACCCTCCTGCCAGCCCCCGCAGGCTTCATGGGGACTGGGGAGCCTGGAGCACACTGGGCTCAGGCTGTAGACTGGGGACGGCTGAGGTCCGGGTTCCCCTCCCCTTGCCCCTAGTACCAGAATCTGGGTCCTCGGGGGATCCCAAGCTACCCCAGCCCCAAGGCTTACCACGTCCCAGGATACCAGCTGGGGAAATCCAGGGGACTCCTGAGCCTCTGCCCACCAAACCCCATAGAGTTCAAGTGCAAGGAGCACGGGGGCTCCAGCAGGCGCTTGGGTCCCTGCCCTAGCAGAGAGAGTGTCATGCTGCACACGTGGTCCCCACGAGGCAATTAGGGATTTGGCACAAAAGTCCTCTCCCCAGTCACCCTCCTTTTGTTACCACACCCCATCCCACTCCTGTGCAAACTGGGCATCTGTCTCCATCCCTTGAAATCAGACATCCTGCCTTAATTCCCAGAAGACAGAAGCCCACAGGAAAGAGGCAACCCAGGGTGGAGAGTCGAGGAGCAGGAGCGCAAGGACACACAGACCTGGAAAACAGACACACACACAGACCACCGTGCACACACAGTACACAGACACACAGGCCCTCCCCAGTGCCAGGTCTGGGAGGACGGGTCTAGGATCAGGGTCGTCTTCCTCCAGGCCCTGGCCCTGTTCTATTTGGCAACAGAAGGGGTAGAGACGCTCTGTGTCCCTTGCAGCAGACAGCAAGAGTGCGCGGGGGCAGAGCAGCCTGATCCTGACCTTCGGAGTCTGGCACCACCCCCATCCCTGGCTGGCCTGCTCTCTTTGGCACCTGCAGGCGAACATCCACCTTCCAGTCTTCTAATGCCCTCATGCACATTCCTGCTCCCTCCTGGGTGTTTTCACAGTACCAATGAGACCAGATGCCCCTCTCCCTGGAGCTGTGCAGGAACTGGGGCTAATCTGAGCTGTCAGAAGTCCCTTTGTTCCCCTTTGGGGACAGATCGTGGGACTAGGATTTGGCAAATGGAAACGTTCCCCTGAAATATGGACAGAGCTGGGTCTCCCGAGCCTCTCCCTCCTTGGCCCTGTGTCCCTGAGGGAGACCTGACCGGGTGGGGAGGGCCCAGGACCCATGCTGGGGATGCAGGCACAGCAAAGGCAAGCGTGGAACAGGCACTCTTCAAGCCTGCCCCAGTCTTTGTACAAAAGATTCCCAGGAAAAAGGGAAAGGAAGGGCCCAGCCCTGAGCCGGTTGCCCAGACGGACAGGGAAAGGGGAGGTGTGACAAGCTGCCATTTTAATCTCTCAGGTAGGAAGGATCCCCCACCTTTGCTGCTGCCCCCTCCCCTGCTCCCAAAAGCTGGAAGAAAGGAGGGAAAACAACCCTACCCTAGTTTTAAAAAGTTACTTGCATAATCCTCTTGGTATCCCCTCGTTCACCAGCCTGAGGACGTAGTTGAACGCAGCCTGCTGGGGTGTTCCCTTTGTGATCAGCAGGGTCTGGAGGCTCAGTGCCCCCTGCCACAGCTTCCCCCAGCGAGCCCAGAGTCCACACAAATGCCCACCTTGGTCCTTTCAGTTGATCTGTAGCTGGGCCCTGCTAACTCCTGGGGCCCCCATTGAGGAAGTAGGTGGTCATCTCCCCCTTGCCCTTCACCTTGACCACCCCTCGACATTCCAGCTGGTAGCCCTTGGCCGCTAGAACCTGGTACAGGTCCGTGGTCACCTGGGGGGGCGGGGTGGGGGGGGGGAACCTGCTTAGGCCAGGATCCTTCCTGCTGCATTTGCAGGGTCCCAGGGGTTCTCTGGTCATGCTACTATCTGCCCGCATAACCCCCTCCACCAAACACAGAATATCGCCACCCTACCCCTGTCCTGGCTGACTGCAGAGGGGGCCCTGTGGAAGCTCCCCACACCAGACCCCCCCCAGCTTCCGCTTACAACCCCCTCACCTGGATTCGGTCGGGGACCCCGGTGCTGTCCATTCGACTCGAGACATTCACTGTGTTCCCCCAGATGTCATACTGTGGCTTCCGAGCCCCAATGACGCCTGCCACAACTGGGCCCATGTTCAGTCCTGGGGTGGGTAAAAGTAAGAAATTGAGAGCAGTGGATGTTCCCCAGTCAGCCCAGGGAGGCACCACCTCCTGGCACCTTTAGAAGGACCCAGAGAAGAATGGAAAAGGGACAAGTCTCCTGGTTGTAAAGAATGCCAAGGAGCTCCCCTGAGTCAGAAGGGCTATGCCAAAACAGCAGCTAATCCAACAAAGGTTCATGCTGTGCCAACCGCTCTATAAGCATTCTATACTATCTCAGCCTCTCAACAGCCCTACAAGGTAGGGCTCATCATCCCCATTTTATAGAAAAGGTACCTGAAGCTTACAGAAGTTAGGTGACTTGCTAAATAAGCCCATAAGTGGAAGAGCCAGAATTCAAACCAGACATTCTGACTCGAGAACCCACGCTATTAACAACTCCCATCCACCGGCTCATCTGGGAGCAAGTTCCTCTTATCAGACCAGCCACAGATGGGGACATAGGTACTGGTATCTACATAAACCTGGTCTTGAATCCCGGTTCAGCCATAACTAGTTGTGTGACCTTGGCTGAGTTATCTACCCATTCTGAAAATCTAACTCTTTTCTGTAAAAGGGGATAATAATGTGAGAATTGATATATGTTTAAAAAAAAAAAAATCTGAGACAATGCTTAGCACATAGGAGGCCCTTAATAAATGGTATCTATTCTTAACATCAGATGATATAGGGAGCAGGAGAAAAGGAAACCCCCACAGGACTCCTGATACACCATCCCCAGCCTGCTGCCTCAGCTTCACCCCAAAAACAGCCCTGGGAAAACGTGCCATGATCCAGGCCTTCTTACCGATCTTCATCTGGAAATTGTTGAAGGAGTGCTCATTGATGTGCTTCATCTGCTCCATGAGCCGCATGGCATAGTCGGCGAGGGCAGTGATGTGGGAGCGGCCCGCCTGATCATAGGTGCTGGCGTTCAGCCCAGAGGCAGCCATGTACGTGCTACCAATTGTCTTGATCTTCTCCAGCTGCCGGAAGCGCTCCTCACTGATGATCTGGACAGCATAGGGGGACCTGGCTGTCAAGGCAGAAAGGCCAGACCCAGTCCTGCCCCAAGGCTCCTTCCTGCCCATGCTCTGGCCCCCTGCCCCACTTCCCTGTCTCAATACTTCCCTCCAGTAAGTGAGCCCCGCTTCCAACTACTGCTCTTGGTGCTGGGCTAGGAACCCGGAAAACGTTTCCCTTACTAGGCAGCCGTCAAAACCCAAGCAGGAACTTGAGCACACAACTCCAGGACAACTTTGACAGCCCGCTACAGAACCCAGAACCACAGAAGGGATATCAGGCATTAATGATTCCAGCCCTCACTTTGGGGGAAAGAGTCCCAGACTGAGGAAGTGCCTTCTCTCCAGACCTGACCTGGATGTTCAGGACGCTTTCTCGTATTTTACTTCCATTTTCTCTATTCAGGGGATCATCTTGATTACTTGGCCTCATGAGGCCGTAGTCTACAGATTACCAGCTCCTTCTTCAATGACATCCACTTGCTAACTCTACTGGCCCCTCCACAGATCTTCACATCCTCCTTTGCTCCCCAGTAACAATGACCCTGCCCCACTGGAGCTGACCCTGCTGCCTGTGACACACTCATATCTGTCCCCAACTCCACTGTGCCTACCTTTACTCCTGCCCTTCACATCTCTGGGTCTCATCAGATGAGCCCCTCCAATCCTTGCCTTCTTATCCAAAGTTCTCCCACTTCTCTGGTCCCCACATTCCCCCACCCTCTGCCAGCACCAACCTAAGGGACAAGTACCTCATCGAAATCAGCAATGATCTCATTGAGCAGTCGCAGGCACTCAACACCCTCGTTGTTGGCCTCCAGCTCCACGTAGAACTCAGAGAAGTTGGCAATGGAGGCAAACATGACGGCCACACATTCACAGGACTGATAGTAGAGCTCGTCGTTCCGGCGCTCCCGGGCCAGGAAGTGGGCGGCCACGTCCTTGGGCAGAATGTTATGTAGCAGGCGCCGGTTGTAGGCCTGGAGCTCCTCCATCTCTTCCTTCTCCCCTGTTGCCTGTGGACACCACACCCATCACCCACTGCCCAACATCCACAAGGCGTGGGTACAGCAGCCAACACCTGGAGAAGGGTATCTAAGGGAACCGCATGGGAGAAGAAAACCAGGGAGAGATGAGGCCAAAGAACAGGCAGAGGGGCGGAGGGGGCAGGGACAGAATGAGGCGGGGGATGGGGGTGGGCACAGGGAAAAAGCATGGAGCCAGGGTGGGCTCAGGGCAGGCTAAACCTTGACCAACCTAAGAGATGCCTGACACGGCCCAGGCTCCGCCCCCAGGAACCACCCACCCACCCCAGAGGCCTGCCCTGTCACCTGCAGCTTCCAGAGGAAGTCCAGGCGGGCGGTGGACTCCACCTGCTGGGCATGCAGGTACAGCGCCAGTGCAAACACCAGCAGAATCACGGGGGTCATGTATTTGAGTGCCACCCTCCCGGCCGCTGGGCTGAGGGAAGCAGAGGCGGGCTCAGTGGCTGAAAGAGGCGTCTGGCAGCCCAGCCCTTTGCTGCCCTGGAGCCCTCACTCACCAGTCCAGCCCATCAAAGGTCTCATTGGAAGAAGCCCTGGCAAGAAGATAGAAGAGACAAAGTCATTGGTTCTTTCTGGGTCGCCAGGTCAGGGCACGGAAGAGGAGACAGAAACTGCATTTACTGAGCACCACAGATCAGGGACCAGGCCAAGGCATTTGCTTATATTAAGAGCAGAGATTCCACTCCTGGCTCCTCTACCCACCAACTATGTGACCTGGCTGTTTAACTCTGTAAGCCTCAGTTTCCTCATCAATACAAGAGTGATCAGATCTAAACAATGTGAGCAAAAGGCTTAGCAAATCCACAGCTATAGAAAGCCCAAGTAGCACAATAAAGACACAGCACAGTCTAAATTCTTAAAAAATGCTTTTAATTAAAAAAAAAGACTTAGCACAGTGCTTGGCATCAGCAAGTCTTCGATAAATGTCAGTTACTATAATCTTTACAGCTACCCTGTGATATAGATGGCACTGTCATTTTACAGATGAGGAAACTGAGGCTCGGAGAAGTTAACTCACCGATCTAAGGTCACACGGCTAATAAGTGGCAGAGTAGGGATTCAAACTCAGCAGGCTGCAGAGGCTTTTTCTACCACACCATATGTTTCTGCCATATAAGGTGTGGGCTTTTACAGAGGAAAAGCCAGTGTTGTCCCAGGCAGAGCCCTGAAGCAGGAGCCCGAGTTTTGGTTCCTTTCCTAGCCGGGGCTCTACCCCAAGCAGCTATGTGACCTACAAGTAGTTAAGAGTGGATATGAAAGCAACACGCAAATGCAAGAGGGAGTTTTTATTTTTAATGTCTAGCCTAAAGACAAAGGGGTTTCCCAGGTCTGGGGTTTCCTTGAGGAGACTGTTGGGGGTCAGGTGCTACCTCCTTTCCCCGCGTGTGAGGGATGAGTGGTAGCACGCCAGGGTACAAAGGTCTCTCAACGACCTAGCAGGGTCAAGAGGCTCCTGGGAGATTAAAGGGGTTGAGGATAAACTCACAAGCCATGGACGCCCAGCAGGAGGTCATAGTTGTCAAAGATGGTGGCTGGGGGACCCAGCAGAAGCAGCACCAGATAAACGAGCCCCAGGACAAAGATCATGGCCAACTTCCCGATACTACTGATGTGCAGGAAGACAGAGCTGGCCAAGAGACTCAGCAACACGTTCCCAATGAAGTACTGCGGAGCGAAGGCAGAGGAAGTCTGGGTGAGGGCAGAGCACGAGGCACGCCGTCACCTGACCTGAGCCCCCCTCGACCACCTCAAACCCAAGCCGCCTTCTCCCTCCACACACCCCAACACCACACCACGCCAGAGCTGCTCCTGGAGTTGGAGACTCTGGTGAGATCCTGGGTCCCCAGTGCCCACCACCAAGCCTGGCACAGAAAGGTCAAGAACTGGTACTGATCAGGACCCCTCCACCCCGCCTGACCACTGCCTGGACACCTCAGGGAAGCTGCAGGTGGGTGCGGTGCCCTCACACAGGGGAGCATCCAGGCCCAGAGAGTAATTGAGCTGCTGCAGGTGGCAGGCGGTAATGTCAGCAGGGGTTAAATTCAGCATCCGGGCTGCGCAAGTTCGTAAGGGGGTGTGGTTACAGGTGAACTGCAAAAACAGGGGGAGAGGAGGTATATATTAGGGTAACTGAGGAGGGGAGGGGTTACCAGGGCCATGCCCAAGTACCTTATATGCCAGAGGCCCAAGTTCTCACTGAGGGATAACAAGAGGCAAAGGGAGCAAGCCAGGAGGACAGGGGTTAACCTCACTCCTGCTTTGGGGAGGAAATGTGTCTCGTTCCTCTTTGTAGCCCCAGCACCCAGAACAGTGCTTGGCACAGAGGAGGAGCAGGAGAATTCTCCCTGGACCTTTACCATGCTGGCAACGGCGGAGGTGAACACAAGCAGGACAGAAAAGATGCCAACTGCGGTGCTATGTGCCCTCGAGCGGACGATACTGCGAGATACACGTTGCAGGGCCTCAGGGAACAGCTGTCAGGAGGCAGGAGACAGAGACAGACCACGTCACCCAACGGTTAAGGCCACCCAGGGCCAGCCTAGTGGCAGAGGCCTCGCCTTCTCCTCCCTCCCCACTCCCAGTCTGGCCTCCCCGACCAGCCCTGGAAGGTCCCCCACGTACAGAGCCACAGGAGTACACGGCACAAGTCAGCACGGTGACCAGTAACAGCAGGAAGATACTGGCGTGGATCCCAAGCATCAGAGCTGAGCTGGGCGGGAGAGGGCCAGGGAAGATGTTACTCTGGGAGATCTGGGGGTCCTTTCCCACTCCCTGGGCAGGCAGGGGGCAGGCCCCAGGACTGTGTGCTTGCAAGGGTGTTTTAGAAGGGCCTGGGAAGTGGTAGAGGGAAGAGAAGCCCAGCAAGGAGGGGCAGAGCTCTCACCGTGGGAAGACAACAAGCTGGATGAAGCAGATGAAGCAGAAGACCAGCAGGGCACAGGCCACGTAGGCTCCAAAGCGGGGGTCCACCTTGCGTGAGTACTGAGGGAGAGGAGACTGAGCTGGGCACTGCCACTGCCCTCGGAAGGCCGCGTGTTGCCAGTTGGCCCAGCTGAGGTGAATCCCCACAGTGCCCTGTGGTCACCCCCCCGCTCCCCAGAAACTTCTCCTGTTCCCTCACTTGTGCTCAGACCACCCTGCCAGGACCTCCTCCTCCTGCCCTTGCATCCCCCAAACCTTCTTTTCAAGATCCTCTCTCTGGAAGGTGAGCAGGAACCGGCGCACATGGTCCTTGCGCAGCTGATCAATGCTGCGGGCATCAATGGCCCGGCCCAGGAACTCGTCTACCTCATCCTCAGGGTTCAGGGCATCCTGAGCACCCCGGCTGAGGGCAGAGGACATGGCTTCACCAGGCGCCTGACCACGGCCACGTGACAGGTGATGAGAAGGGAGGGGTACGGGCAGCACTCAGAGGAGAAGTGTGAGCGGGGCAGGTGCCACCCAGTCCCACGCGACATGTCTGAAGTCCAGGGAAGAGGGGTATCTCAGCTCCCCACCTCCTCACCCCAGGCTGCAAGTGCCTTCCCCCACCCGCCCTCCTCAACAACTTGACTTACTTGTCTTTGCTGGAATCATCGATGCCCTGGAGAAAGGGACAGAGTGTGAATGAGGTGACGGGCAGGCCACCTTCACCTCTACAGTCCCTTCCTTCCCCACCATCAACACTGTGCTGAGGGCTTTCCCCAGAGACTCTGGGGAGCCTGGGACCCCTGGGATGAAACCAGCCTTCCCATTCCCAATTCCAGAAACTGCAGAGACAACAGCCTCAACAAGGGAGGCAGAAGAGGGCAGGGCAATACTGAGTGTTCAGGGAAATAAGAACCAAGGCCCGGCCCAGGCGCGGTGGGACCCTCACCATCTGGCGGAAAGCCTTGGAGTCCTTGGTCCGGGAGAAGGCACGGTCAGGCACCCAGCGTGGCATCAGCCCTTCCATGGAGTTGGCCCGTGCCCGCTGCAGCTTGGCCAGCATGGCCTTCTCTTCTTTCTGTGTGGATAGCACAGGTACAGGCTGGGAAGAGGCGCCCAGAGAAGGCCTCTGCTTGCTCCTTCCATCTGCCCCTCCCCCCAGCCACCTTCCCCAACCCGACCCTGACCCGTTTCTGGCTGGCTCCCAGGATGAGGAAGGTCTCAATGTGCTGCTCCTTGAGGTAGGCGTTGCGCTCCCCACCACGGCCCGGCTCCACTTCGTAGTCCCCATTCAGGTACTGCAGCGTGGCCCGGGTGATGTGGATGCGGCTGCGTGGGACAGGCGGGTAAGACCCCAGCTTGCCCGATGGCTACCACCCCTTACCCCCTGGACCCGCACTCACCCGGCCCGGCCCCCGGCCTCCATGTGGTTGGCCAGAGTCACGTCATTGGACCACACATCAAACTGCCATTTCCGCAAGCCAAGGACGCCACAGTGCACACGCCCACTGTGGATGCCCACGCGCATGTTCACGTTTACACCTGTCACCTCGCGCACCAGCCTGGGAGGAGGTGGCCTGGCTTAGCTCTCGGTAGTCCTCCCCACTCCCAGCCCAGAGCCCAGGCCTTGAGCTCGCCTTGGAGCCAAGTGGCCAAGGACAGACCCAGCCACAGGGCACATGGCACACCCTTGGCGGGACACAGGTAGGAGGCTGCACAGGGCTCAAGGACAAACCTTTGGGAACCCTGTTCACCAGCAGGGGTCCAGCAGCGTCCTATGGGACTGGGCGAGTAGATGAGGAATCACCACCCTCCCAGCAGGCCTACAACTGGCATTCTCTCCAGCGTAAATCCCCCCTCACCCTGACTCCCCCTGCCCCATCCCAGCCGCTGGAGTCTAAGGTGCACATGGATCTTCACATGGGCTGAAGCCTTTCCACTCCCCAGGCGTGGATCTCCAAGACAGAGAGACAGCCAAGACTAAGGAAAGGTCCTAAGGACACCTCGAAAGGGAGGGGCAGGCGGAGCCCCCCTCAGTCCCAGGAAGGCCGGGGGGGCGGTGCTCACGAGATAGCCTCGATCATGTCCACCCCCATCTCCACGCAGCAGTGGGCATGGTCTGCCCGGGCCTCTGGCAGCCCTGACACGCAGTAGTAACAGTCCCCTAAGATCTTGATCCTCAGGCAGTGATTTTCCTGAAGCAGAAAGAGTTAGGGGAGAGACTGAGCGACTTCACTTTCACTTTTGACGTTCATGCATTGGAGAAGGAAATGGCAACCCACTCCAGTATTCTTGCCTGGAGAGTCCCAGGGACAGAGGAGCCTAGTGGGCTGCTGTCTGTGGGGTCACACAGGGTCGGACACGACTGAAGCGACTTAGCAGCATCAGCACCTTTACTTTACACCTTTACCACCTAGCCCACTACTCTCAGTGCAGACTCCACGGGCTCTCATCCCCAAGCTGCTGCCAGAAAGGTGCGCCCTCACCCGGTCGGCCCTGCCCCCTAGCCCCAGCACCCTCACCGCAGCCAGCTTGTCGAACCGGGCAAAGAGCTCGTTCAGGGTCATGACCAGCTCCTGCGCTGTGCACTGGGACGCCAGGCTGGTGAAGCCTTCAATGTCCGCAAACAGGATGCTGTGGACGATGGCAGAAGACGGAAGGACGGTGTAGCCCTCAGAGACCACCCCCCACCTCTCCCAGTATCCTCCCCACCCCCAGCCTACCTGACATTGTCGTGCTTCTGGATGTAGATCTTATGAAACATCATGTCTTCTTTCTTTGTGTTGATGTCTTCTTTCATCTCCATGGCAACATGCTGGGGCAACACAGACAGCAGCAGCCGCTCCTAGACCAGTGGTTTCAACAGGGCACCACTATCTTCCTGGCCTCATGCTTTAACCCCTCCTGGTCCCTCCACATCCCTGGAACCCTCCCTGACCTCTTTGGAGACCTGAGCTTCCCTCCTGGGACCTAGCCTGACCTTCCTCCGTTAGAGCCCTCGGTAGACACACACCCCAGTCTTCTCTGACAACAGCCCATTCAACCCCTCAGGTGCACTCCATCTATTCCCTCCCCTCCTCTGACAGGCCAGCAACTCCAAAGTCAGAGCGCCTCTGCGCTGCACAGTCAGGGGGAACAATTCACACTATTCCATGGAGTTGCACAAGGTGGCGGATCCAACCTGCAAGCTGTTGGCAGGTGGGGCGGGGGAAGGCCGTGACCAGGGAGAGCAGCCCCACCTGCTGCCGGTTCTCATGCTGCAGGTGCAGCCGGGCCTGGATGTAACCGCGGGTCTCTTGAAATGCCTGGCGCTGAGACACCTCAGCCGGATAGTGTGTGCAGATGCCAATGACATTGGTGCAGAGGAACAGCAGCATGTTGGCTCCAAGCTGCAAAGGGGTGGCAGAGGCAAATGGTGACCACCCCCCCCACACACAGCTGCAACTAGCTAGGCTCTCGGCAGACGCACTGCCTCAGGGAGGAAGCCAGAATCCTGTGCCCTGTCTTCCCCAAGCCAGCCCCAGCCCTGCAGTCCAGCTCTCCATTCCCCATAGGGGTCCAGCTCCCTGCCTGGCTCACCCGTGTTGAGAAACATGATCTTCTCACAGCTCCTGGGAGTGGAAGCATCAGCCAGGGCCAGGTAGGTCACAGGGCCTGGGCCCAGCACTCTGACTCCCTGCCCCACAAACACCCCAAACAAAAGACACATGCTGCGGCTCCAGCACGTGGTTCTCCTCACAGGTCGACACCCAGGAGATCTGAGCTCCAAATCTTCCTGTGCGTGCCCAGGACAAGTCACCTCATCTCTCTGGACCTGTCTGCTTGTCTAGAACCTGGAGAGGGACAGTAAGATCTCCAAGGTTCCTCCCTACCCTGACATAAATTAATATGATAATAATGACTACTATTATTATTACTGGAGCTAATTTGTTGGCTATTTACAACGTGCCTGGATTCTATAGGTGTGCTCTATACATTAATGAATGTTATTTCTTACAACTCTTATGAGATGGGAGCATGATCTCATTTTAAAGGTGAGGGACTCAGGTGCATAGAAGTTATATACCTGCCCAGGATCTCACCGCTGGTAGTAGCTGGTGTGGGACTCAAGTCCAGGACAGTCAGACTCCAGGCTGTGTCCTAACCCTACCGTGCACTACAGCCCACGTTCCCAGGATGCCAACTCACTCCACTCACCAACGCTCTTGAGGCCCACCTCAGAACCCAGGCTTGGGAGTCATTAATTCCACAGACACAAAGAACTCTTCTGAACTGGGATGGGGTGCCACCATGCCTGGCCACCCCCAACACTTGGTCCAGCCAGGTCCCTACACCCTAGGACCCCAACCCAAGGTGTTCCATCCTCAGTCAGCAGCAGCAACAGTGACTGGAGAGCGAGTCTAAGGGAAGCTGGCCTCTGTGATTCTGGAACTTCAGGGGTTAACCTGGCACTTGTGGCTCCACCCCAGAGTTGGCTGGGGCAGGGCTCTGGTTTTGGGAGAAGGGAGGGCAAGAGCACCAACTGGAAGCCAGGAGTTCTGGGCTCTGCCTGGAACCAGGACTCATCCTGCAAAATTGGGCCTGTCACTCAGTCTCTGGGACCTCGGCTTCTTGTTCCTTGGGTAAGACGGAGGGTAGGCCAGCTAACCCCCCACCATTCCCAGCTCCCGCCCTCTAGGATTGGTTTCCCAGATTCCCTTCTCTGTCTAGCTCACAAGAGCCCCCCCTTCCCAGCAGCAGGGGTGAAGAAGGGGGGCACACTATCTCCCTCGGGGGTTTCTAAGAATAGCCCCCAGTGGGGGAGAAGAAAAGGGGGGGTAAAACAGGCAACTTCCCTTCCTGGCCCCAGGAGCCCAAGAGGAAAATGTGAGTCATGGTGGAGGGAAGGGGAAGGGGGACAAGAGACTGAAATAGATCTGTACACAGACCCCCATCCGACTGTGAGAAAAAATGGCTGCCAGGACACTGCAGGACACGCCAGGCTGGACTGGGTCACTGGGTGGAACCGCTCAGTGTGTCTGGGTGAGCGGGTCAGAGGATGAAGGGCCTGGATCTGCGAAGGGGCTGCCCAAGGACCATAGAAAGGAGGCCAGAGCCCCACCCAGAAACCTGAAAGCCAACTGGGTGCAGGGAATCCCCAGTTCAGAGAGAGGTACGGGCTGCCCTGGCCCCAAGGGCTGGCATGGGCCATGGGCAGCTTCTTCCACTTGCCCCAGGAACATGTGCACTGAGCCCCACTGGCTGGGCACCCTGGAGAGGCGGGAGACTGGTGCAGTCCTGGCCTCCATGGAACTGTGCCTCCCTAGTCAGGCCCTGGGCTTGGCTCTGGGCACCAGGCCAGCAGAGAGGAGGGAAGAGACACCCATCTACCCTAGAAAGGATGGGGGATGGGAGGTCCCACCTCCAAGCTCCTCCTTCCCCAAGAGGGCAGTCCAACTCCAATGCCCAGTGTGACAGCTCCCCTGGAGAGAGATGGGGGGCTAGCAACAGCAGAAGGACCCTGGCCCTTTAAGAGATCTGACAGCGCCCTGCGGGTATGTGCTCCACAAACAAAGTGGCTATAAGGTTACTCTTAAAAAGGTACATTCTGTTCCACAGGCAAGGCAGGGAAGGGCATCATGCCAGGGCACCCAGCTTCTCACCCTGGGAGCCCCAGGCAACTTCCTCTTTGTGGGTGGGGCTGGGTGGGCTACAGGCCACAAGCTCTGGGCAAGGCAGAGCAAGAAAGAGGGCAGCACCATCTAAAGCAGGGGCCAATGGAGGGATCACAAGGAGTGCTGGGGAGCTGTATCGACAGCAGCCCCAAAGGCTCAGCTGGGCAAAAGCCCCTGTGCCTGGTCAGGGGACGACACGAGACAGTCGACTCCACTGGCTCACGTCTCTCTGCCATGGACGTCCCGGAAGCCCCTTCACTGGGTACCATCCCCTCCAGCCTCCCCACACCTCGCTGCAGGTGAGACCACCACCCTATGAGGCTCTACTCCACGCTGGCAGAGGGCAGGGCCCTGACAGCAGCATCACGAGGTGGACACCGTCTGTATCTTCCTTTTACAGAAAGGGAAAGTAAGACTGGGAGAGGCAAGATGTGCTGTCTGCACTCTCACAGAGAAGATTTCAGCCCCTTGGACAACCAGGTCTGCCCGCAGCCAAGCGCTTACGAGAGCCTCACCTCACACACCACTCAGAACCCAGAGGCGGAAGCCCACATGGGCAGAGAGCCTCAAGGCAGTTGCCAGAGCCCTGGTGCTCAGTGGGAAGTAGGCGAGATGAGGTCGGAGCCTAATGCCCCTCTTGTGTACAGTCCCACCCCAAACTACTCCCAGCCCAGGAGAGAAGAGACCACCCATCACTTCCCCTGTCCTCTTGGAGCTGGCCTCGGTCCAGGTGACAGGTGACTCCTCCCTTGCTAACTCCATCGAAAACCTACTCGATGCCCCCGCATTACCGCCGAGAACTGCCTAGAAGGATGGCACCAAGCTCGGAGTCTCAGGCTGGGGTCAGGGGTCAGGGTAGGATGTAGACTCCCCTGCCCTCTCAGACTTGCCCCCACCCAGGGGCTAAACATCACCTGCCCTCCTCCAGCCCTCCACGGTGTCTCTGCAGATGATACTATTTCAAGAGCCTCAGGCTAAAGAGTTGCGGACGGCGGCCCATGGGAGCAGAGCACAGGGTCTGCAGCCTTCCTCCCCATCAGCAGGGCCTTCTGCCCTAGATCCCAGATGGAGACTGACCCCCGAAACCAGGCCTCCCAAGCCCTCCTTCCAGATCCAGCCAGACATCCCTCACCCAGTGTCCATCCAGGGCTCAGCCACCGCCCTGATCACCAGACCCCTTCTCATTCCTGGCCTGATGCCCCCAGGCCTACCTCCCTGACCACCCACCTGCTTCCAGAGGAAGGCGTCACCACGGTTGAGCTGCCAGGCCAAGACCAAGTGCAGGGTGGAGAGGCCCAGGCCGCTGAAGACTGCAGCCCGCATGCGGATGGGAAGGAGTGTGTAGGTGATGTAGACAAAGAACACAGGGCACCAGAGGCCTGCAGACGGGCTACGCGGGTCGGCTGCCAGGGCGCCCCCGACCTGCACGGCCGCCAGGATGCCCAGCACCACGTAGCTCACCACCCACATGGAGTCCTGGCGGAAGCTGTGCCGGTTGCACACCACCATGAGTGCCACGAAGAGGGTGGCGGCACAGGCCAGCAGGGCCACGTAGGCGGGCTGAGGGCGGGCAGGCGCTGCGTGGAAGGCCAGCAGCACGGCAGTGAGCAGCACGAGCGCCGCCATGAGCAGCGTCAGGCTGCTCTGGTTCATCTGGAAGAAGTAGCGCTGGTACAGGCGCTCCAGCTTGGTCGAGCGGAACTGCTTCGACTGGAACACCTGCACCAGCTGGCGCCAGCAGGCCCGCCTGCTCCTGGTGGCCACGGCAGGCGCCACCTCCGCTGCTCCGACGGCCCCGGCCACCTCAGGGTCCTCGAAGCCCAGGGCCACCGCCCGCAGCCCCAGCTCCGGGCCCTTGCCTGGGCCCCCCCTCCGGATGAAGGCCTCATCCTGCCAGGGGCACCGAGGGGCAGTGGCGGGCGTCGGACTGGGTGGCTGCGCACCCTGGAGGCAGCTCATGTAGCGGGGCGTGCAGAAGCCACTGGTGCGGGTCCCACGGCGCGGCCGCTGCTGCCCATTGCGCTCCCCCCAGGCTGTTTTCCGTTCATCCACCTTGGGGACCAAGAGGCCGCTAAACCACGACATCCTGCGGGGAGGAAGGGAATGAGACGGTGTCAATACCCTGCTCAGTTAGTGAGAGCCGCGGCCACCAGCAGCTCTCACTACCTGAGCACTTCCTGCTGCCGAGCTGAGCGCTTTCAGGCACATCCTCCTCCTAAGATGACTCTGAGGAAGACCAGGGTAGCCCTAATCAACAGGTGAGGAAACCGAAGCACAAACGGGTGGGGTCACCTGCCCAAGGTCAAGCAGCCACACAAGTGTAAGAGCTGAGATGCAGTTCACTTAAACATCCACCTTTTCCCTACAAGGCACTGATCTGGTGGTCACAGACTCGAGCGCCTCTCAGTGTGAAAAGCCGCCTGGCTCAGGAGAGAGGGCACACCCGGTACAGGGGCTAGCACCACCCCGCACTGGGGCACCGGTGCCACTGCTGTCCCAGGGGAATCCCATCTGATTTTTCAACAGAAGCTTTAAAAAAAAAGTAGACTTTAACACGCCATCTCCTGGTTTTACATGTTGGCAAGGGACTTCCCCGGTGCTTCAGTGGTTAAGACTCCAGTCTCCCAAAGCAGGGGGCCCAGGAGCCATCCCTGGTCAGGGAACCAGATCCCACATGCCATGTGGTGCGGTCAAAAGATTAAAAAAAAAAAATTAAACTTTGGCAAGTAACCAACATTTCTCAATACTGCAAGCCAAATAAATCACATCTATGGAATGAATTCAGCCTGTGAGCTGCCAATTGGTGACCTCTGTACAAGGGGGGATCTTGCACGTGTGCGCGCGCACGCACACACACCACACACTTCACCAAGTGAAAGTCAAACTCTCCCTCAGGTTCCAGCTTAAACGTAACTTCCTCAGGGAGGTGTCCCAGCGCCCCCACCCAGACTAGGTTTGGTCCCTATTCACTCTCCATGCATTCCCTCCGTAGTACTGATCACAACTGAAACTAAATCATCCCTTGGAAAAGACCCTGATGCTGGGAAAGACTGAGGGCAGGAGGAGAAGGGGGCCACAGAAGACAAGATGGTTGGATGGCATCACTGACTCAGTGGACATGAGTTTAAGCAAACTCCAGGAGATGATGAAGGACAGGGAACCCTGGTGTGCTGCAGTCCTTGGAGTCGCAAAGAGTCAGACAAGACTTAAAGACTGAACAGCAACCACAACACCCCTCGTTTATTGTGTGACTCTGCCCCCAGACTCCAAGTGTTATGAAAGGAGGGATGATACCTAGTTTGTTCAGCACTTTATCCCCAGCCCCAAGTACCCTAAGCATTGAGCCTGGCTCATAGTAGGTATTCAACCAATTTATATGTTGAAAAGATAGAAAAAAAGCAAGCTCAAGGGACTAGTTCAGAGAAGCTAACGTGAAATAATAGTGATAATCCTATGATTCTCCATCTCTCTTTCTGCACTCTGCTTCACTTAGCCTCTTTGCTGTTCCCCAACACACCAGCACAAGTCAGCCTGGGACCTTGGTGCTTGCTGTCCCCTTTGCCTAGAACAAGGGCTCCTCCAGGTCACAGCTCAAACACCCCCTTATCAGTGAGCTTTCCCTAACCACTCTATTAAAATAGCAACCCCCTTTCCTGGCGCTCCCTATCTCTCTTCCGAGCTTTATGCTTTATTTTTCTCCACCACTCTTATCGGCAACTGCCATTCTATATATTTTTCTTATTTGTTCATTGTCTGTCTCTCCTAACTGGAATGCCAACCTCACGAGGGCAAAGATTTTGGCTGGTTTTGCTCACTGCCACATCTTCAACACCTAGAAGGGTCTAAATGAATGTTCACTGAGTGGACAGATGGGTTGGGGGATGGATGGATAGACAACACTTCCATGCACTTTCCCTCTGCTTTGAACCAAAACCCTGTGAGGCTGGTCCTGTGGCCACCCAGTGCACAGGACAGATGTGACAGCCAAACAAAACAAAACGAAACTGAGGTCCACTGTAGTCTTACACAGCCGGCCCAGACTCTAGAGATCACGAGTAATCAAGTCAGCCCCAGATCTCACGTCTCTGGGAGGGAAGTGTCTTGACCTGGGGTGGGAGGACTCCCTGACAAAACCCTGGACGTGTCTCCAGCTGAGCCCAGCTCAGAAGGTGAGGGTGAGAGCCCTGCCACCATGGATGCCTGTGTCCCCTCCAGGGCTACACTCCTCCATGGCCACGGGGCACCCTGAGGGGCTCCTCATACTTAAACCTGCAGAGCTAGCAGCACTGACATTTGTACTCACAAGAGGAGTACCCAGCACTTGCCCCAGGTGGCCACAGAAGCAGTGCTTCAAGCTGACACCCAGGGACCCACAGAGCAAAAGGCAGCCTGGGGACCTCTCTGCACATGGGAAACCCCCATTCCCAAGCACACTCTGCCAAGTTCCCTCGGTGTCCTTCAACCCCTTAACATCACCAACAGCACCATCTGGAGAAACAGATCCAAAACCTACGACTTCTGGTCAGGCTGGCGTTTGGAAAAGGTCACCGAAGAAAGCCTTCAAAACTTCAAAACACTTCCCTGGAAACGGGGTCTTGGGAATGAGACCAGGCTTCAAACCTTACTGTGATTATTTGCTAGGTTCACGGCCTTGGACAAAGTTACATCACCTCCCTATGTCACTTTCTTCATCTGTAAAATGGGAATAAGAAACGTTGCGAGGAAAGAATAACAGCTCCTGCCACACACGTAGTACGCATTTAATAAACATGAGCTCTTCTCCCCGCCTTCCACCACTTTGCACCCAAAAGCCTGTCAATGTCCAAGAGATGGAAAGAGAGGAAAAATCATGAGCAAAACCCCACGCATGCCAGCCAGTCACGTGTCGCTATGTCCTCAACTGTCAGTCTCCAGAGCTGCATGAGACACAGCCCAGAGTGAGCAGGTTGCCCACTCCCTGTGATATTTAGCTTCAGTCTCCTCACCCTCACCCATCCCCTGACCTGTCCTTACCACCACCCCCCCCACCACTGGCCAGACCTCTGTTCCCACAGGACCCGTTTCTGGCCATGTTCCCGCCCCTTGGAAGTGCATTCTAGCATGTGGCTTGTACTCACAGAGGAAGGACAGACACTGTCCAGCAGAACGCATGACCCTCCCAAGAACACTCTGACCCCACAAGCGGATAGCTTCGGAGATCTGTAATTGTCCAACCAACTTCAACCATCCCACCCTGGGCTCCACTCCAAGCACTGCCCAACTTGGGAGAACTCACTCCTGGCACCCCATGCCAGGCTGGTACGGCAGGGAACAGGGCAGGGTACTGTTCAAAGCCACAAAACTTCCCTATATGGGCCCCCACCCCTACACGTCCAGGAACCCAACTCTGTGAACCACAGACCACCCGCTCCTCCCCAGATGCAGGCTCCTGAGCCTATGCCCCAGACCCCTCCTCCCCAGGCTCCTGGTCTCTTTGCTCTCTCTCACTGATCTTCTGCTCCAACGCAGATACAGGCACCTCCAGCTCCATCTGGGAGCTGTGTCCATGCAGCCTGGCAGACCCAGGCCCAGGGCCCCTGACCCCAAATCTGTATCCTCCAGTGGGTCTGCGACTTGGAGCCTGAAGCAGGCCAGGCCCCAGCCCCAAGGATGGCTGTAGTCGCTGCTTCGCCCTACACCCTTCCTCTACACCCTCTTCCTGGCCACCTCCTGTCCCCAGGACCCCTCTGCCCCTGCCCTCCTTGGCAAAAGGAGGCTCCGGGGGGACTTTAAAAGGACTTCAGAAAGTTCATGGCAGAAGGCGCTGCCCAGGCTGGGCACTTCAGTGCCAGCACCACCCATCAGGCTGGGACGTGGGCCTCAATTCCAGGCCTATCCAGATGTGGATGAGCCCGGCCAGGGCCTGTATCAGGAGGTCCGGCGACCCTTCCCCTCCCTTCCGTAGCCCCTGGTCTCCCTGAAGATGGCACTGAGCTCCGTCCTCCGCCACAGCCAGAAAAGCCCCATCAGGGTCCTCCAGTCACAAGGCACTCGGGGCAGGGGAGGCTGGGGGAAGAGAGTCCACCGCCTGACTCCTGATTCGAGCTTTTCAGTCGGGCCCCAGAGCTGTTCTGAATAAAGTCTGCCTTAGCAGCCAGCCAGCACACCAACCCTTTCTGTTCCCAAGGTCTGGGGTGAGGTGGGTGATTGCAGGCAGAGGGCACCCCTCCCTCCCTTCTTCCCAAGCACAACCACACTCTACCTCAAACTCGGAGACGCACCCACAGCCCGGCTGCAGAAACCTCAGGGCAGCCCCTCCCCGCCGTACATGCCTCTCCCCACCTTCCCCGCCGGCCGGGAACTCACTCTGGGTGGAGAAAGAGAAGCGCCCGGCGAGGGGTGAGGGTGAGAGCCTGCAGCCCCGGACCTGAGTCCACCGTCCCCCATCCATCCCCTCCCGGACTTCCCTCCGCCAGTCCCTAGGGCCCGGAGCTCCCCGCTCCTCCGCGACCACAGAACTCTCCGGGGGCCGCGCGGGAGTCCGCCCGCCGCCGCGCGGAGACCCGAGCGCCGGGCGCCGCCGCCTCCCCCGACGCTCCTCCGCGCGGTCTCACCTGCCGGCCGGGGTCGGCGGCTCCCCGGAGCCCCCGCCCCGCCCTCCCCGCGGGCTCCGGCCGGCCGGCCGGCAGTCCCGCGGTCCTGCTCCGTGCCCGGGCGTTCCGGCCGTGCCGCCCGCCGTCCGCTGTGCGCCGGGCCCGCGCCCCCTCCCTTGTTGTCCAGCGCAGCCGCCCTCTACCCCGGATCCAGAAGTCCCCTCCCCGCCGGCTCCCGGACTCCCCGCCTTAAAGGCACAAGCTCCTTTTGTCTGGGCACCCCCTCCCCCCCACCGCCACCCCGGACGCCCGGCCGAGCGGCCCGATTCCCTTCGGAGGAACGGGGTAGGGGCGAGCGAGACCGAAGAAGAATGGAAACCCTCCCTCCGCACGCCCCCTCCTCTCCTCCGGCCGCTCCCTCCCCCAGTCTTGGGAAAACAGGCGGCTACTGTTCTGGGATCAAGACCCCGGGGAGGAGCCGGCCGGCCGGCCCTCTCCCCACTTCCCTCCACCCCCGGGCTGCCTCCTCTAGCATTCTCTTCCCACCCTCACTCCCGGGGTCCCCCCACGCGCAGGGGAAACCCACTCTCTAGCAGCGATTACCCGATCCCCCTCCCGCCCCCGTCCCGCGCCCAGAGGGTCAGCTTCCTTCCTGTCGGGGTACCCTGGGACTGAACGGGTGCCCAGCACCCACTCGTCACCCCTCCTCCCTACCCCAGCCTCCACCCCGCCATTCCCGCCCCGCCTGCCACGGCTCTGCTCGCTCCCGAGGGAACTCGGTTTAATAATTAATAAAGATTTCATTCCACAAGGCGCCAGGTGTGTGCGGCCTGCTTCCCCACACACCACTTTTTTCCTCTTCCTCCTCCCTCCAGAGCGTTGGCCCCACGTGAATCTCCTGCACCCAGAGCCCCAGGGGGACTGAGGGAAGGGGCACTCACCACGTGGCCCCACTTTCTCTGGGAAGCCGCTCCCCAGCACCTGCCCATACGGAGACACACACCTGCACCTTTCACACACACACACACACACACACACTTTTTACCCAAAGGGTTGTCCTTCTCTGTGGAGTGGGGGTTGGGGTGGAGAGAGGGTGCATTGCTAGGGTACTGAGAAATTGTTTGGGACTTTTATTTATTTCCCAGGTTTTCAAGCTGGGAGCTGCAGCCCGAGTAACCTGGATGATGGGAAAATCACGTGGAAACCGCTTTAACCCTTTGAGGGTTAGAAAGACGGTGTAGCCAGAAAGGAGAAGAGGGTGGGTGAACTCACCCAGGATGTCGGTGATTCTGGCTTTAGAGCGGGTGCCAGTCCTCCCGAGCTGGAGAGAGGGCGGCTTGTCAGCCTTCCCCTGAAGGCGGCTCGCAGGGTCCTCAACCAGACCAGTAGTTCATCCTTCCTTTGGCAGCGCCTTCCCCACCCGAGGTCCCAGCCTGGGTATCTGAAGCTGCTCTTCAGACCCAGCCCTCCTGCCCTCCCGCCCTCCCTTGCCCTGTGCTTCAGGGCCCAACTCTTGTCCTTGCCAAACTCCTACTAGGATTTCGCAGCCCAGGACAGAGTCTGAGGCCAGAAAGAGAGGGGAAGAATTAAGAAAATCCCTTTCAGGGGGCTTCCCTGACGGTTCAGTGGCTGAGACTCCGCGCTCCCAATGCCAGTGGACTGGGTTCCATCCCTGGTCACCGAACTAGATCCTACATGCCACAACTAAGACCTGGTGCAGTCAAATAAATATTTTTTAAAAAAAGAAAAAAAAAGCCTATTTCAGTCACTTATCAGGCATATATAATTGCAAACTCTTCATCTGCAGTTAATCATCACTTACTCTCTTGGAGCCTCATCTATAAAATAGGGATAAAACTATCTGTCTTGTCTTACAGAATTTTCAGGATAAGCTAGAAAAATGTTGGTTTAAATGTTTGAAAATTGAAAGTAAAAAAGGGACAGTTTATTCTTCCGTGTATGAGTCTCAGTGGTGCACGCCTGGCCTGTAATTTGACCTTTGGGGCCTTTCTGCCTGACTTCTCCCTTCAAGTAGCCAGTGTTCTGACCACTGTCAAAATTTCCTCTCCAATCTGAATCTAGTATCTGCCATTTATCTCTTAGAATAATACATTTACAGACAGTATTGGGGAAATACAAAAGACATTGAGGGAAAGAAATGTGTGTGTTACGAAATTTTATATTTCAGAATGGAAGCCTTGATCCTTCATTTTATTTTGGAATGAAAAAGAAAATTTGGGGGACACCAACCAAACAAGCTGAAGAAATATGCTAGGGGCGCATCTCTGGCCTCCTCTGCCTCCTGTGGAGCTGCTAGGGCAGTCTGGCCTCCTGCAGTCCTTTTCTGGGTTCTGAAGGCCAAGGCTGTCACCAGCATGTTTCTTTGATCCCCACTATCAGCACCTTACACAGAGGATCTGTTTCTAGCGCTATTGGGGCCATAAAAATGATTCCAGCCCTTTACTTCACACATAGGAAACATGAGCTAGTGCTAGGCATGTGGGAAATATTCAATCATTAAACATTTTAATCTATACGATATTAGAGCAGGAAGAAATCTTTATGTAATTCAGCTGCTATACTTTCCATCGGAGAAGGCAACGGCACCCCACTCCAGTACTCCTGCCTGGAAAACCCCATGGATGGAGGAGCCTGGTGGGTTGCAGTCCATGGGGTCGCTAAGAGTCGGACATGACTGAGCGACTTCACTTTCACTTTTCACTTTCATGCATTGGAGAAGGAAATGGCAACCCACTCCAGTGTTCTTGCTTGGAGAGAATCCTGGGGACGGGGGAGCCTGGTGGGCTGCCATCTAAGGAGTCGCACAGAGTTGGACACGACTGAATCGACTTAGCAGCAGCAGCAGCAGCAGCGTACTTTCCATAAACAAAATAGCAAGCACATTCATATCATTTACTGTGCACTGAGTAGTCTTCTAAGCCCTTGATTTAAAATAATTAATTTAATCTTCATAATTAAGTTCATGATGCTATTACTATGCTCACCTTGCAGTGAGGATGTACCTCACCTTTCCCATGAAAAATGAGCCACAGAGAGGTTCAGTAATCTCAGGGTCAAAGAGTGGTAGGTCCAGATTCTGAGCACGGGCTGCTTGGCTTCAGAGTCTGCGTGTTTCACCACTGTCCTCTACTGACTCTGGAAAACCCAGCCCCTGAGATGGGAATTGACTTGCCTATGATCACCCAAACCTAGACAGCATATTAAAAAGCAGAGATATCACTTTGTCGACAAAAGTCCGCATAGTCAAAGCTATGGGCTTCCCAGGTGGCACTAGTGGTAAAGAACCTGCCTGTCAATGCAAGAGACGTAAAAGACGCAGGTACAATCCCTGGGTTGGGAAGATCCCCTGGAGGAGGGCATGGCAACCCACTCCAGTATACTTGCCTGGAGGAGTCTATGGACAGAGGAGCCTGGAGGGCTACAGTCCATGGGGTCACAAAGAACTGGGCACGACTGAAGTGATTTAGCACAGCACGATGGTTTTTTCAGTAGTTGTATACAGATGTGACAGTTGGACCATAAAGAAGACTGAGTGCCGAAGAATTGATGCTTTCGAATTCTGGTGCTAGAGAAGACTTTTGAGAGTCCTTGGACTGCAAGGAGACCAAACCAGTCAATCCTACAGGAAATCAACCCTGAATATTCATTGGAAGGACTGATGCTAAAGCTCCAACACATTGACCATCTGATGCAAAGAGCCAACTCATTGGAAAGGACCCTGATGCTGGGAAAGATTGAGGGCAGGAGAAGCGGGTGGCAGAGGATGAGATGGTTGAATAGCATCGCTGACTCAAAGGACATGAGTTTGAGCAAACTCTGGGAGATAGTGAAGGACAGGGAAGGCTGGCGTGCTGCAGTCCATCGGGTCACAAAGAGTCAGACCCAACTTAGGGACTGAACAACAGCAAATGATCACACAGCTGATTGGCAACGGAAGGAGGACCAGAACACAGAGCCCCTGGCCCCGGTTCCTTTCCCTTTCCACTCAGCTTCCCTGGGTTGGCCCAAAAAGTTTGGGGTTTTCCATACGATCTTAAGGAAAAACCCAAATGAACTTTTAGCCAACCCAAGATCATATAGACGTGAGTTGTTATCCTTCCCTATGTTCCCTCAGAGGCACGACATTCTCCTGCTGGCAGATGGCAACATTTTTCTCCCCTTTGGCTGTGGGGAATGCATTGAAGGGTAAGGACAGTGGGCCCCTGATCTGTAGCTTCCTGACCCCAGAAGAGTGAGACCTGCTGCTAGTGACTGACTGTAGAGGGCCAGGGACTCCAGATTAGACCACGGGTTAGAGTCTGGGCCCTTCACCAGCCCCTCAGTGAGAGAGAAGATTCCACGTGTGGGACATTTTTAAGTCAAATCACCTCCCTCTGAAATGCACCAAGGCTATTTAAAAGAGCTTGCATAGCAAACATGGAATTTTTGAGATGGTGGTTCTCAGACTTAATCCTGAGCCCCTGGAAGAAATGGTACTCTTAGCAGACCATGATGAAATATTAATATATTAAAATACATAATGTTGTGCTTTGCCAGATCTAATAGACTCTAGAATCACAAGCACCAATGTTTTAGAAAAAAATATTGGAGAAACTTTAAAATTGAGAAAATTCTATTAATTTTTAGTCCTTGAGCCAGAACATAATGCCTATTACTCAATTTTCATGGCAGAACACCTTGATCCAGCTGAGGGAACACCAGCCCTGCTGAGCCTGGTTTGAGAACCACTACAATAAGTGAAATATTCAGAAAAGACCTTCTTATCCCAGGGTGGGAAATAAAACCAGTCGGGAATCAGTTGGAAAGTTTTAACCCTAACAAAGAGAATTAAAAAGAGAGAGGCAGCTGGCATGAACTGTTTCTATTGTCCAAGTCTAGCTTAATGTCAATGACTGTGGCTTTTTCTAATACAGACCACAGTCACAGAGTGATATATTCTCAACCCCTCATTTTCACAAAGAGGAAATTCCTATGAGAAAAGTGCATCATCTGTAAATGCAAGTTCCATATCACTGTAAGTGTATCTGGACAATGCTATAAATATCCAGTGTTGAAAGCACCCTGGAACATAACTAATGGTAGAGCTTGGGTCCCCTGAGCTTTCCCTGGGTTGTTTGGAAAACAGCTAAGCGAGCCTTTGCCTACTCCCTTTTACAAGGCAAGGATTCCTTTACAGTGCAAACAACCATTCGCTGACTTTTCTGTCTTCAATATCAGATTTTTGTGTATTTCATTTCTGGAAAGTAAGAAAAATGTGTCAAGACAACCCACTTTCGTATATCCCCTGTCCACTACCCCACTGGAACGTGGCTACTGCCACCGTCACCACCCCAGAGACTCTTGGCTTACTCTAGGGCCCAGATTAGAGGAGCCCTTGGATACCACCAGTCCCACAGCCTCTACCATCTATGGGAATGGAACGATTAACTGTAAACCCAAGATGGATACAAACTTCCTCATCCCTTAGCTCCCCATCATTCATTCATTCTTTCCACAAATACTTATCAAGTGCTTACTAAGGCCGGGTCCTGTTCTGTTCATAGGTACTGGGGCTACAGTCTCAGTAGACTGGGTCCTTATTCTCATGGAGCTTTCCTTCTAGTGGGAGGAGGCAAGAAACAAATGAATAGATGAGAAGATATGTTGATGTGATAGTTGCAATGATAACCATTAGAAATGGGGACAGGGACTTCCCTGGTGGTCCAGTGGTTAAGAATCCACCTTGCAACGTAGGGGACCCAAGTTTGATTCCTGGTGGGGAACTAAGATCCCACATGCCTCGGGGCAACTAAGCTCATGCTCTGCAACTACTGAGCCCACGTGCCACAACTAGAGAGTCTGTGCAATTCACTGAAAGCTCCCCAGTGCTGCAACTAAGACCTGACACTGCCAAAAATAAATATTAAAAAAAAAAGCGGGAACAGATAGGAAGTAAGTTCCTCTCTGAGGAAGTAATGTTTTCATGGAGACTTGAATGACAGGGAATCAGCCACGCAAAAAATATGAGTAAAGAGCATCCAGGCAGAGGGGACAACTAATGTAAAAGTCCGGAGGCAAGAGCAAGCTCACTGGGTTCAAGAAACAGAAAGCAAGTCAATGAGGTTGAAGCCCCGTGTGCTGGAGGAAGAGAGTAAAGATGAGGTCAGAGAGGGAGGCATGCCCTAGCTAGTGCAAAAGCTCGGAGGCCAGGGTGAGGAGCTTGGACTGCATTCAATGTGTAATGAGAAGCCTTTGGAATATGTTAAGCTCAGAAGCAGCATGATCTGATTTATGGTTTTAAAAGATCAGGTTGGCTGCTAGACGAAGAATAAATCAAGGGATCAAGAGATGCAAGGGAAACCACTTAGGAAGCTATTATAGTGGTTCAGGTGGAAAACAGTCTTAGACAAGGGTGGTGATAATAGTGGGCTATTGAGAAGTGAAAGGTTTGGAGTTGAAGTACCCTAATGACCTGTCTTGGTTCCCTCTGCATGGTTGATCCACAACAAATAATAATCCCAAACTGACAAATATGTGTTCAGCAGCCACTGTATGCCAGACACTGTGCTAGGCGCTGGAAGTTACAGTCCAGAGAAGACAAACCTACCCTCTCCTGCCCCACCACCATATCAAGCTCTAGGTTGGGCAAGCGACTGCCCACCCCAGGCCCTGTCCCATTTTCAGGGCCATGGCCACACCCTCACTCACCCCTGCACTATACTCCAATGCTGAGCTGGAGTTAATGGGATGGGGGTGGGGGGAGTGTTTACACTTGGAGAATTGATGCCATAAAAAATGAGTCCAAAGTCCTCCCAAGATCTCAGAGCAAAGACTGAGAGAGCCCAAAGCTCCAACAATGGGGAGATGGGGCAGTCAGGGCCATGAGGACAAGAGAAACCAGATGGTGCCCACACCAGTGCTCGCGCTTTCCTGAGTCCCTACAGCCTCAACACATCAGAGCCCCAGCCAAGCCCGACTTCTCTCTACCACCCGGTTCTACTGCCCCAAGCCCTCCAGCTCCCTTTGATTTCTGAGTCTTGTGTGCCCTCTGGTGGCATATTCCTGACACTGCAGCCCACAGTTAGCCTCTCCAGTTTTTCACCATACAATCTGCAATCCGTGCTGGAGCAGGGCAGGGGACACTATGGGAACCAGACACTTCCATGGTTGTGTGTGTGTGTGTGTGTGAGCACACGCGTGCAGTCTCTCAGTCGTGTCTGACTCTATGACCCCATAGGCTGAAGCCTGCTAGGCTCCTCTGTCCATGGAATTTTCCAGGCAAGAATATTAGAGCAGGTTGCCATTTCCTCCTCCAGGGGATCTTCCCAACCTAGGGATCAACCTGCATCTTCTGCATTGGCTCTTTAGCACTGAGCCACCTGGGAAGTAATTTCCCTTTGTTCCTGCCTGTTTTTTAAGCCTGGTACTCTGACCTTTCCATCAATTCTATGAGCAAGTTATTCCCTGTTGTTAGTCGCTCAGTCATGTCCAACTCTTTTGTGACCCCATGGAGAGTAGCCCGCCAGGCGCTTCTACCCATGGGATTTCCCAGACAAGAATACTGGAGTGGGTTGCCATTACCTTCTCCAGGGGATCTTCCCAACCCAGGGATCGAACCCAGGTCTCCTGCATTACAGGCGGAGTTTTATCATCAGCCATCAGGGAAATTCAAGGTATTCCCTAACCTTCCAATAACCTTCCAATAAATATCTCTTCTGTTCACATTGGTCGGGTCTATTTCTGCTTTTACAACCAAGAAGATGACTGATATATTGGTTGGACAATTGATCCAGCCTCTCTTAGCTCTAGTTTCCTCTTTGGTAAAAAGGGATGAAAGTGAATTCTTTTTTCAAGGCTGTTTTACTAAATGAGTGTATTAGTTGTCTATTGCTGCCTAACTACCACACATTTAACACCTTAAACATGTTTACAATCTCATTTTCTATGGATCAGGACTCGGGGCGTGGCTTAGTTGTGTGCTCTGAGCTGTAATCAAGGTGTCAGCCAGGGCTGCAGTCTCATCTGAGGCTTGGATGAGGAAGAATCTAATTCCGGGTTCAGGTGGTTGTTGACAGTTCCTGAAGGGTGTTGGACTGAGGGTCTCAGCTCTTTGCTACATGTATCTCTCCAGCATGGCAGCTTACTTCATCAAAACTGGAGGGACAGAGTCTGCTAGCAAGATGGAAGTCACAGGCTCCTGTAGCCTAATCAAAGAAATGCCATCTCATCCCTTTCGCTATGTTCTGTGAACTAGAAGCAAGTCACAAGGCTGGCCCTTATGCCAGAGGAGTGGATACCAGAAACAGGGTTCCTTTGGAGCCCAGCTTGGAGTCAGCCTGCCACAGTGAGGTAGCTTTTAGTTTTCATTCTAGGCCTTGTTCAGAATCACACTTCCTTCTTTGGGGGGGTGGAGGGTGGGGTGGGGGAGGTGTGGCATGTCCCACGACTTGCAGGATCTTAATTCCCCAACCAGGGACTGAACCCTAGCCTGAGGCAGTGAAAGTGCAGAGTCCTAATCACTCTACCACCAGGGAAGCCCCAGAATCCCACTTCCTTCTTGAGGGCTTGTCAAGTCCCTCCTCAACCCAAACTCCTCCCAATCAACCTTTCTTACAAATGAGGAAGCTTGATGTACTGGGTGTCACATAGAATTATTTTTAATTGTGTTGGGGGATAATGTAATTTCAGTGCTATGAGAAAATGTCCTTTTGAGAAATACTACTGAAATTTTTAGTGGTAGAATATTATGATGTCCACACTTTTAAAAAAATATTTTAGAGTAGTAAGGAGAGAGTCATAAGGCCATTCTCCCACTGCTTCCCAATCTCCCTGGCTGAGTGGTTGCCATGGAAAAAGTTGCTTTTGCTCTTGCCAAAAAATGGTCTAGAAAGTCAGCTTTATATATGTGTTTAAGATGGGAGTGGGACTAAAAGGAAAAATATTTAATAAATATCAGAATTCCTCATCTCATAAGCCTCAGAGGGTTGTGTGTAAGGCTGTAAATATATGTGTGTGTGTGCTGTGCGCTAAGTCGCTTCAGTCATGTTTGACTCTTTGCGACCCTATGGACTATAGCCTGCCAGGCTCCTCTGTCCATGGGATTCTCCAGGCAAGAATACTGGAGTGGGTTGCCATGCCCTCCTCCAGGGGATCTTCCAAACCCAGAGATCAAACCTGCATCTCCTGGTCTTCTGCATTGGCAGGTGGGTTCTTCACTGCTAGCGCCACCTGGGAACCCCCATAAATACATAAATATACATAGATAGATATATACAACCTCACTAAAATGCTTTCATCCACCCTGAATAGAAGGGTGTGGGGTGGAGATGATTGTCATTGGCTTATAGATATTATCATTAAAAAAAATGGTGTTTAGCATATGGCATTTCCCCATCTGTATTGTGCTTAGTTCTTCAGGACAGATCAAGATCAAGAGAAAGGATCCTAGAGAAATCCCAGGATGGAGACCCAGCAACTAGGAATCAGCTATCACTCTGTAGATGTGGGTGGCAGACACTCAAGACAAGGATTCTCTTTGAACTTGGCTTTGACCCAGGTGCATCTCAGCTCCTAGTTCAGGACCTGGGCATCAGGCAAGAGAAGGGAGAAGAGAAAGTCATTGAGTTGCTGCTGCCTTGGCGCAGGCTGGCTCCAAGGCTCCGTGGCAGGGAGCAGGAAGCACCCTTCACTTTGTGCAGTGTTGGCCCCAGGAAAAATGATGGCCAACCTTAGCCCTTCCTTCCCCCTCCTCCCTGGTCTTCTCACTCTTCCCTCCAGCTCTCTCATCCCTCTCTTCCTCTCTGAGGTGACATCCTCCCTAATTAAGAAAAATGCCATGAATGCCACCTTAACCAGATGACTAAATTTTTATATGCTTTTATTTATTTTCGGCTGCTCTAGGTCTTCTTTGCTTTGCATGGGCTTTCTCTAGTTGCAGCGAGCAGGGGCTCCTCTTGGTGGTAGTACATGGGCTTCTCACTGGGGTGGCTTCTCGTGTGGAACGCGGGCTCCAGGCGTGTGGGCTCAGTGGTTGCAATAACCAGCTCCAGGGTGTGGCCTTTCCAGTTGAGGTGCGAGGGCTTTGCTGCTCTGCAGCATGTGGAACCTTCCTGGACCACAGATGGAACCTGTGTCCCCTGCATTGGCAGGCGGATTCTTTACCACTGAGCCACCAGAGAAGTCCAACCAGGTAATCAGATTTAATGTCGCCAAAAATGGGACAAACTGACATCACTTGTCCCCCATAGGATGCAGCAGGAAAGACACAAAGTCACTTATAGTATTCCTACCAAAAATGTTTAAACTGAATCTGATCCCAAGGAGACAAATTGAGGTATATTTCTAAAATAATTGGCCTGCACCATTCAAAAATATCAATGTTATGCAAGAAAAAAAAATAGAACAGGGAAATCTTATAGTTTTAAGGAAACCAGAGAGACATAATTAAATGTAATACATGATGCTTGATTGGATCCCGGGGGGTTGGAGGGTTTTTTTGGTTTATTGTTTGTTTTTTTTAATCATAGGAAAATTGTTGGGACCATTGGGGGAATTTGCAACAGACTATATAGTAGATAATATTGTAACAATGTTAAAATTTCTGAATGTTATAACATTTTGTGCTTATGTAGAAATGTCTCTGTTCTTGGCAAATACATGATGAAGTATTTAGGAATGAAGCTGATATCTGGAACTAACTCAAATGGTTCAGCAAAAACACATGTCTACACAGCAAATGTGGGAAAACTGTAACAACCAGTGAATCTAAGTGAAAGGCATATATAGTCATATAATTCTTGCAACTTTAAATCTACAGAAAGGTTTAGAAATTTTCAAGACAAACTTTTGGGGAAATGCCAGTTCAGAAAAATACTCCAAATAAGGAAAGACCCAATATACTATAATTCCCCTAAATTTCACATTTCCCTCCTGCCAAGGTGGGGTTTTGGGGATTTAACAGTGTGACTGTTTACTCAATAGACATGCTGAGGGCTAGGTGTCAGCAAAACAGGGCACTGAAAAATATTTATTTAGAAATAACTTTATATTTGATATTTTCCCCGACACGTCAAATTTGTCATGGAAATTTTCAGAATTTTGTTAAACCTCTAAAATTTTTTTGGAGCTGAATTTCTTGAGGGTTGAATTGTTTTTCACTGTACAAGGATCATTATAATCTTTTTCATGCTTAGGGCATCTTATCATGTCCTCACACCCACCACCAGCGCAAACAGGCTAGGAGCTGGGAGGCAGGGAAACCCAGCAGGCATATAAGGTGACTGCAGTCATTAAAAAAAAAAAGAGAGAGAAAGAAAGAAAGAAACTAACTTTTAAATTGGGTAGCAGTTATCTGGGGGGCAAGATCTATAAAGAAGCCAAGCCTGGATGTCCAAGGATAAAGCCAGCTGTAGTGAGAATGGGAACTTTCTTTAATATATATATATATATATACACACACACATATATATATATTTGTTTGTTTGCCTGTGCCGGGTCTTAGTTGCAGCACTTGGGATCTTCAGTCTTTGTTGCAGAGGCAGGTGAACTCTTAGCTTTCTTGCTGGGGCAGGGCTCTCAGGGGAAAGGAGAGCCTTCCAGAGCTTCTCCCTTGGCTAAGTGTGCTTAAATAAAAGCTATTTGCCTCCTATCCTTTTCCTTTCTTGCCTTCACTCCTTCTGCCCATCCCCTTCTCTCTCCCATCATCTTTTTTCCTTCCCAATGAGGTGTAATGAGGGATTCCCAGGTGGCTCAGTGGTAAAGAATCTGCCTACCAATGCAGAAACTGCAGGAGATGCAGATTCAGTCTCGGTGTTGGGAAGATCCCCTGGAGGAGGAAATGGCAACTCCAGCAGTATTCTTGCCTGGAGAATCCTAGCAACAGAGGAGCCTGGAGGGCTACAGTCCACGGGGTCACAAAGACTCGGACGTGACTGAGCATGCACGCATGTGATGTAATGAACACCCATCCATCTGGGCTGTGAAGTCAGGAAGACCTGAATTCCAATCAGAATGTAACATGGACAAACTGTAAAACGTATTCATCCTTTCAGCAAACATTTATTAATTGCCTACTAGGTTCAGTTCAGTTGCTCAGTCGTGTCTGACTCTTTGTGACCCCATGGACTGCAGCATGCCAGGCTTCCCTGTCCATCACCAACTGCCAGAGCTTGCTCAAACTCATGTCCATCAAGTTGGTGATGCCATCCAACCATCTCATCCCTTTCTCCTCCTGCCTTCAATCTTTCCAGCATCAGGGTCTTTTCCAGTGAGTCAGTTCTTCTCATCAGGTGGCCAAAGTATTGGAGCTTCAGCTTCAGTATCAGTCCTTCCAATGAATATTCAGGACTGATTTCCTTTAGAATTAACTGGTTTGATCTCCTTGCAGTTCAAGGGACTCTCAAGAGTCTTCTCCAACACCACAGTTCAAAAGCATCAGTTCTTTGGCTCTCAGCTTTCTTTATAGTCCAGCTCTCACATCCATACATGACACTGGAAAAACCATAGCTTTGACTAGATGGACCTTTGTTGGCAAAGTAATGTCTCTGCTTTTAAATATGCTGTCTTGATTTGTCATAGCTTTTCTTCTAAAAGGCAAGCATCTTTTAGTTCATGACTGCAGTCACCATCTGCAGTGATTTTGGAGTCCAAGAAAATGAAATTTGTTACTGTTTCCATTGTTTCCCCATCTATTTGCCATGAAGTGATGGGACCAGATGCCATGATCTTAGTTTTCTGAATGCTGAGCTTTAAGCCAACTTTTTCACTCTCCTCTTTCACTTTCATCAAGAGGCTCTTTAGTTCTTCGCTTTCTGCCATAAGGGTGGTGTCATCTGCATATCTGAGGTTATTGATATTTCTCCTGGAAATCTTGATTCCAGCTTGTGCTTCATCCAGCCCGGCATTTCTCATGACGTACTCTGCATGTAAGCAGGGTGACAATATACAGCCTTGACATACTCCTTTCCCAATTTGGAACCAGTCCATTGTTCCACATCTGGTTCTAGCGGTTGCTTCTTGACCAGCAAACAGATTTCTCAGGAGGCAGGTTAGGTGGTCTGGTATTCCCATCTCTTGAAGAATTTTCCAGTTTGTTGTGATCCACACAGTCAAAGGCTTTGGTATAGTCAATAAAGCAGAAGTAGATGTTTTTCTGGAACTCTCTTGCTTTTTCGATGATCCAATGGATGTTGGCAATTTGATCTCTGATTCCTCTGCCTTTTCTAAATCTAGCTTGAACATCTGGAAGTTCTCAGTTCATGTACTGGTGAAGCCTTGCTTGGAGAATTTTGAGCGTTACTTTGTTAGCGTATGAGATGCTACTAGGTAGCAGGCACAATTCTAGGTACTGGGATATAATGGGAAGTAAAAAAGGTAGACAAGGTTCATGGCCTCATACTACTTGCATTCGAGTCCAAGGAGGCAGATAATAAACAAACAGGCAAATGAAATAGAAAACTATATATCATGAAAAGTATATTGCATAATCTAGCTATATATTATATGAATATACTATAGAACTGGAGAGGAGAAAGGCAGACCACTCCACTATTCTTACCTCGGAACCCCATGAACAGTATGAAAAGGCAAAAAGATATGACACTAGATGAGTCTCCCAGGTCAGAAGGCATCCAATATGCTACTGAGGAAGAGTGGAAGCCAATTACTAGTAGCTCCAGAAAGAGTGAAGTGGCTGGGCCAAAGCAGAAACGATGCTCAGTTGTGGATATATCTGGTGGTGAAAGTAAAGTCCGATGCTGTAAAAAACAGTATTGCACAGGAACCTGGAATGTTAGGTCCATGAATCAAGGTAAATTGGATGCGGTCAAGCAGGAGATGCAAAATGGAACATCGACATCTTAGGAATCAGTGAACTAAAATGAACAGGAATGGGTGAGTTTAATTCAGATGACTGTTATATCTACTACTATGGACAAGAATACCTTAGAAGAGTGGAGTAGCCCTCATAGACAATGAAAGAGTCCGAAATGCAGTACTTGGGTACAATCTCAAAAACAAGAGAATGATCTCTGATGGTTTCCAAGGCATTCCAAAGCATTCAACATCACAGTAATCCAAGTCTATGCCCCAACCACAAATGCCAAAGTAGCTGAAGTTGAACAGTTCCATGAAAGTGTACAAGACCTTCTATAACTAACACCAAAAAGAGAAGTCCTTTTCATCATAGGGAATTGGAATGCAAAAGTAAGAAGTCAATGAGTGCCCTGGTGGTTCAGTGGCTAGGACTCCATGCTCCCACAGGGGGCCTGGGTTCTATCTTTGGTCAGGGACCTGAATCCCACATGCCACAACTAAGACCCAGTGCTGTTTTAAAAAGATCTCTTTTTTAAAAAAATAGGAAGTCAAGACATACCTGGAGTAACAGGAAATTTGGCCTTGGAGTACAAAATGAAACAGGGCAAAGGCTAACAGAGTTGCCTAGAGAGCACATTGGTCATAGCAAAAACCCTCTTCCAACAACAAAAGAGACGACTCTACACATGGACATCACCAGATGGTCAATACTGAAATCAGATTGATTATATTCTTTGCAGCTAAAGATGGAGAAGCTCTATACAGTCAGCAAAAACAAGACCAGGAGCTGACTGTGGCTCAGATCATGAACTCCTTATTGCAAAATTCAGACTTATATTGAAGAAAGTTGGGAAAACCACTAGGCCATTCGGGTATGACCTAAATCAAATCCCTTATAATTATATAGTAGGGGTGATTAATAGATTCAAGGGATTGGATCTGGTAGACAGAGTGCCTGAAGAACTATGGAAGGAAGTTTGTAACACTGAACAGGAGGTGGTGACCAAAACTATCCCAAAGAAAAAGAAATGCAAGAGGGCAAAGAGGTTTTCTGAAGAGGCTTTACAAATAGCTGAGAAAAGAAGAGAAGCAAAAGGCAAGGGGGAAAGGGAAAGATATATCCAACTGAATATAAGGTTCCAGAGAAGAGCAAGGAGAGATGAAAAAAAACCTTCTTAAGTGAACAGTGCAAAGCAATAGAGGAAAACAATAGAATGGGAAAGACTAGAGATCTCTTCAAGAAAATTAGAGATACCAAGGGAACATTTCATGCAAGGATGGGCACGATAAAGGACAGAAACGGTAAGAGCCTAAGAGAAGCAGAAGAGATTAAGAAGCAGTGGCAAGAGTACACAGAAGAAATATACATAAAAGGTTTTAATAACCAGGGTAGCCATGATGATGTGGTCACTCACCCAGAGCCAGACATCCTACAGGGTGAAGTCAAGTGGGCCTTAGGAAGTGTTATTACACAGAAAGCTAGTAGAAGTGGAGAATTACAGATGAGTTATTTAAAATCCTAAAAGATGATGCTGTCAAAGTGCTGCACTCAATATGTCAGCAAATTTGGAAAACTCAGCAGTGGCCACAAGACTGGAAAAGTCAGTTTTCATTTCAATCCCAAAGAAGGACAATGCCAAAGTATGTTCAAACTATTGAACAACCATGCTCATTTCACATGCTAGCAAGGTAATGCTCGAACTGAGAACTTCCAGATGTACAAACTGGATTTAGAAAAGGCAGAGAAACCAGAGATCAAATTGCCAACATTCGTTGGATTATAGAGAAAGCAAAGGAATTCCACAAAAACATCTACTTTTGCTTCATTGACTATGTTAAAGCCTTTGACTGTGTGGATCACAACAAACTGGAAAATTCTTACAGAGATGGAAATACTAGACCATCTTACTTGTCTCCTGAGAAACCTGTATGCAGGTCAAGAAGCAACAGTTATAACCAGACACGGAAAAATGAACTGGTTCCAAATTGGGAAAGGAGTATGTCAAGGCTGTATACTGTCACCTTGCCTATTTCACTTATATGCAGAGTACATCATGCAAAATGCCAGGCTGCGTGAATCGGAAGCTGGAATCAAAATTGCCAGAAAAAATATCAACAACCTTAGACACTCAGATGATGCCACTCTAATGGCAGAAAGCAAAGAGGAACTAAAGAGCCTCTTGATGAAGGTGAAAGAAGAGAGTGAAAAAGCTGGCTTAAAACCCAACATTCAAAAAACTAAGAGCATGGCATCCAGTCCCATCACTTCATGGCAAATAGAAGGGGGAAAAGTGAAAGCAGTGAAAGATTTTTTTCTTGGGCTCCAATTTCACTGCAGACAGTGACTGTAGCCATTAAATCAAAAGATGTTTATTCCTTGGAAAGAAATCTATGACAAACCTAAACAGCATTTTAAAAAGCAGAGACATCACTCTGCTGACAAAGGTCCATATAGTCAAAGCTATGGTTTTTCTAGTAGTCATGTATGGGTATGAGAGTTGGACCATAAAGAAGACTGAATGCCAAAGTATTGGTGCTTTTGAACTATGGCGCTGGAGAAGACTCTTGAGAGTCCCTTGGACAGCATTGAGATCAAACCAGTCCAGCCTAAAGGAAACCCACACTCAATATTCACTAAAAGGACTGACACCAAAGGTGAAACTCCAATTCTTGGGCCACCTGACTTGAAGAGCCGATTCACTGGAAAAGACCCAATAAGATGAGAAAGGTTGAGCGTAGGAAAAGAAAGGAGCTGGCAGAGGATGAGATGGTTGCATAGCATCACCGACTAAATGGACATGAGTTTGAGTAAACTCCGGGAGATAGTGAAGGACAGGGAAGCCTGGCTGCTGTGGTCCATGGGGACACAACTTATCAACTGTACTATAGTTGCTAACAACAAAACGAATACTATATGAGCTTCTAGCAAAGGTAAAACTATGGAAACTGTAAAAAGATCAGTGTTTGCCAAGGTTTGGGGAGAGAGGAATGAAAAGGCAGAGCACAGAGGATTTTAAGGGCAGTGAAGAGCCTCTTGATGAAACTGAAAGAGGAGAGTGAAAAAGTTGGCTTAAAGCTCAACATTCAGAAAACTATGATCATGGCATCCGGTCCCATCACTTCATGGGAAATAGATGGGGAAACAGTGGAAGCAGTGTCAGACTTTATTTTTCTGGGCTCCAAAATCACTACAGACGGTGACTGCAGCCATGAAATTAAAAGACACTTACTCCTTGGAGGCAAAGTTATGACCAACCTAGACAACATATTGAAAAGCAGAGACGTTACTTTGTCAACAAAGGTCTGTCTAGTCAAGGCTATGGTTTTTCCAGTGGTCATGTATGGATGTGAGAGTTGGACTACAAAGAAAGCTGAACGCCAAAGAATGGATCCAACCAGTTCATCCTAAAGATCAGTCCTGAGTATTCACTGGAAGGACTGATGTTGAAGCTGAAACTCCAATACTTTGGCCACCTGATGTGAAGAACTGACTCATTTGAAAAGACCCTGATGCTGGGAAAGATTGCGGGCAGGAGGAGAAGAGGACGACGGAGGATGAGATGGTTGGATGGCATCACCGACTCAATGGACATGGGTTTGGGTGGACTCCAGGAGTTGGTGATGGACAGGGAGGCCTGGCGTGCTGTGATTCATGGGGATGCAAAGAGTCAGACATGACTGAGCGACTAAACTGAACTGATAACATCCTACTAGAATAGTTTCAGTTCAGTTCAGTCACTCAGTCGTGTCCGACTCTTTGCGACCCCATGAATCGCAGCACGCCTGGCCTCCCTGTCCATCACCAGCTCCCAGAGTTTACCCAAACTTATGTCCATCGAGTCAGTGATGCCATCCAGCCATCTCATCCTCTGTCATCCCCTTCTCCTCCTGCCCCCAGTCCCTCCCAGCATCAGGGTCTTTTCAAATGAGTCAGCTCTTAGCATCAGGTGGCCAAAGTATTGGAGTTTCAGCTTCAGCATCAGTCCTTCCAGTGAACACCCAAGACTGATCACCTTTAGGATGGACTGGTTCGATCTCCTTGCAGTCCAAGGGACTCTCAAGAGTCTTCTCCACCACCACAGTTCAAAAGCATCAGCTTTCTTTGTAGTCTAACTCTCACATCCATACATGACCACTGGAAAAACCATAGCCTTGACTAGACAGACCTTTGTTGACAAAGTAACGTCTCTGCTTTTCAATATGTTGTCTAGGTTGGTCATAACTTTGCCTCCAAGGAGTAAGCGTCTTTTAATTTCATGGCTGCAGTCATCATCTGCAGTGATTTTGGAGCCCAGAAAAATAAAGTCTGACACTGTTTCCACTGTTTCCCCATCTATTTCCCATGAAGTGATGGGACCAGATGCCATGATCTTAGTTTTCTGAATGTTGAGCTTTAAGCCAACTTTTTCGCTCTCCTCTTTCACTTTCATCAAGAGGCTTTTTGGTTCCTCTTCACTTTCTGCCATAAGGGTGATGTCATCTGCATATCTGAGGTTATTGATATTTCTCCCGGCAATCTTGATTCCAGCTTGTGCTTCTTCCAGCCCAGAGTTTCTCATGATGTACTCTGCACATAAGTTTAAGCAAGGTGACAATATACAGCCTTGTACTCCTTTTCCTATCTGGAACCAATCTGTTGTTCCATGTCCAGTTCTAAGTGTTACTTCCTGACCTGCATATAGGTTTCTCAAGAGGCAGGTCAGGTGATCTGGTATTCCCATATAGTGGGCATATTCCATTATACATGTCAAAACCCATAGAATGTATGGCTGATTCATGTTGACGTTGGGTAGAAACCAACAAAATTCTATAAAGCAATTATCCTTCAATTAAAGAATAAATAAATTAAAAAAAAACAATAAAATGTACAACACCAAGAGTGAACCCTGATGTAAATTAGGGACTTTTGGGTAACAAGGATGTGTCAAAATCAGCCTCTATTGATTTTAACAAAATCATACTGTACTAATCTGGTGGGGGATATTAATAATGGGAGAGGCTGTGCACGTGTAGGGGGAGGGTGTTAATGGGAAATTTACTTTCCCCTCAATTTTTCTGTGAACTTATAACTGCTCTAAAAATAGTCTATTTTTTAAGGGTGTTGTGAGAACTTAGCATAAAAGGTAATTATAATAAAAGGTAACTGGAGGGACCTACTTTCTTTTTTAACTTTTTATTTTATATTGGAGTATCAGGAAGATCAATTCTTCAGCGCTCAGTCTTCTTCACAGTCCAACTCTCACATTCAACATCTCACAACTCTCACATGACCACAAGAAAAACCATAGCCTTGACTAGACAAACCTTTGTTGGCAAAGTAATGTCTCTGCTTTTCAATATGCTATCTAGGTTGGTCATAACTTTCCTTCCAAGGAGTAAGTGTCTTTTAATTTCATGGCTGCAGTCACCATCTGCAGTGATTTTGCCGAAGAATTGATGCTTTTGAACTGTGGTGTTGGAGAAGACTCTTGAGAGTCCCTTGGACTGCAAGGAGATCCAACCAGTCCATTCTAAAGGAGATCAGCCCTGGGATTTCTTTGGAAGGAGTGATGCTAAAGCTGAAACTCCAGTACTTTGGCCACCTCATGTGAAGAGTTGAGTCATTGGAAAAGACTCTGATGCTGGGAGGGATTGGGGGCAAGAGGAGAAGGGGAAGACAGAGGATGAGATGGCTGGATGGCATCACTGATTCGATGGACATGAGTCTGAGTGAACTCCGGGAGTTGGTGATGGACAGGGAGGCCAGGCGTGCTGCGATTCATGGGGTCGCAAAGAGTCGGACACGACTGAGCAACTGATCTGATCTGATCAGGAAGATCCCCTAGAGGAATAAATGCCAACCCACTCCAGTATTCTTGCTGAGAAAATCCCATGGACAGAGGAGCCTGATGGGCTATAGTCCATGGGGTTGCAATGAGTCAAACACGACTGAGCAGCAGACCACAGACACACACAGCTGATTAACAATGCAGTGACAGTTTCAAGTGGGCAGCCATGCATACACATGTATCCATTCTCCCTCAAACTCCCCTCCCATCCAGGCTGCCACATAACATTGAGCAGAGTTCCCTGTGGTATACAGTTGGTTATCCATTTAAAATATAGCAGTGTGAACGTGTTGATACCAAACTTCCTAACTATCCCTCCCCCTCCTCATTTTTCCCATCTTCCTCCCTGGTAACTGTAAGTTTGTTCTCTAAGTCTATGAGCAAAGGGACTACTTTAAATAGAATGAAAAAGGAGGCTGTCTTCTCACTCATAAAATGTGAATAGAAGTATTGGTCTACATATATGTGTGTGTGTGTGTGTGTATCATATATACATTAAGTGAAAGTTGCTCAGTCATGTCCAACTCATTGCAACCCCATGGACTACACAGTGTACGGAATTTCTCTAGGCCAGAATACTAGAGTGGGTAGCCTTTCCCTTCTCCAGGGTATCTTCCCAACCCAGGAATCAAACCTAGGTCTCCCACAATGCAGGCAGATTCTTTCCCAGCTAAGCCACAAGCCACTGGAGTGGGTAGCCTATCCTTTCTCCAGCAGATCTTCCTGACCCAGGAATTGAGCCAGGGTCTCCTGCATTGCAGGCAGATTCTTTACCAACTGAGCTATCAGGGAAGAAGTCCTTATGTATACATTAAAGTTCCCTTTAAATTATTATATATCTTCCCGTCAGCTCTGAAATGGCTCCCCACGATCCCTACTTTCTGGTATCCAAGTCTTTGTTTAATCGCTACCCTCTGAGTGTAGGTTGGATCTAGTCACTTGCTTTTAAGGAATAAAATGCAGCAAGAAAGATGAAAAGTCACTCCCAAAATTAGGTTCCAAAAAGACCTGCTCTTGTTCTCTCTGTTGCTCTCTCGCTCTCTCTCTCTCTCTCTCAGCAGCTGCCATGTGTGTGCAGTCCTGCATAGAGGTCCACGTGGCAAGGAACTCATGTCTCCAGCCACCAACCAGCAAGGACCCAAGGCGAGGTGTTGCAGGATGCAGTGTGAATTCTTGATGGGATACTGATTAGGGTACAACAGCTATAGAAGACATTTTGGGGCCAATTGGGAGATCTGAATATTGACTGGGATTAGATAAAATGAAAATTAATGAAGTGGAATCATGGAAAACATTGGATGAAAATAAGCAGGTTAAAAAAGCATTCATTTCTCTGTGCGTGTGTGTGTGTGTGTGTGTGTACATTAAAAAAAAAAAAAAAGATACAGCCTAACCTATAACTCAGCAATTCCATTTCTTGCTATATACCTCCAAGAGGAATGAGTTCATGTGTCTAACCAAAAGACACATGTTCAAGAATGTTCATAGTAATTTTATTCAGTATACAACAAAATTGGAAACATCCTAAGTGCTCATCAACAGGAGAATGGAAAAATAAATTATAGTGTGTTCTAACAATAGAATACCACATGACATTTTTTAAGTTGTTGATAAATGCAACAGAGATGAATCTCAAAAATGTAATATTGTGGGAAAGACACCAGATATGAGAGAGTACACACTGCACAATCCTTTTTATATGAAGTTCAAGAACAGGCAAACCTAATCTATGGTGATAAGAGCCTAAGGAGCCATCACCACAAGAGTCTGGATCCTGACCATGAAGGGGTACAAGGACAGCTCCTGAGTGAGGATGTCACAGACCTTGACATGGATGTGGTTACACAGACATTGATGTATCGGTACGTATATGCAAAAAAATTACCCAATTGTACATTTAAACCAGTACGCCATATACAACTAAGTTATATCCCAGTTTTTTTAAGGAAAAAATATCCAGAAGGATTACACCAAAAGCATTAATGGTGGAAATAACAGGGCGGTGAGAATACTGTGTTTTGATTCGTCTCATCTTGTTGCTTGTCTGTATTTCCTTTCTCCAATACATAACCCCTACTTCTGTAATGATAAAAAGTTATTTTTAAACTACATTCCAAATGCTTGATAATATCATTTATGCTTTCTCAGGGGAAAGCTAAGAAATGTATTTGCTGTGTTATTTCTGAAGGAGAGAGGGGTGTGGCCAGACATGAGACAAAAGAATGAAGTACTCAGCGCTGTGGCATCAGGGTGTGGGGGACTTTTCGGGGGAGTCCCCTGTGCTGAGCACGGGTCAAAGGTCAGAGTGGACCAGAGTGTCCAGCCCACGTGGTGTAATGGAAAGAACCCAGGAGATAGAATCTGAAGATCTAAGTCTAAATCCAGATCCAAGCACTGAGTGTGGCCTTTTGAAAAGTCCTGTAAGCACAGAAGTGGAAAGACGAGGGGTCAGTCACAGGGCACGGGTGGTAACCCAGATCATGACTCTGGACAGGTTCTCTCCACTCTGCACTGCTTCCCTGTTTATAACAACAACTAACTTTTCCATAGGAATTTACATTTTATGAAACGCAAATATTCCTGCTGAATTCTCACAGAATCTCTTGAGCAAGCACTGCTCTTGTCCCTTTTAAAAGTAAGAAAACTGTTTCCAAGTGACTCGCTTGAACCAGCGAGTGATACAATTAGGACTTGGCTGCTGGTTTTCGGACTCCACATCCTGTGTTCTTTCCACCAATGGCCTACCTAGAACCTTGACCCTCGACTGTTGCCCTCCTCCCTGTCAACCGTAAACCAGCACCTGCTTCCAGCCGCTTTGTGGTTCTCCTGCAATCTTGATAGGGCCTTATTTCTGGGCGGGGGGGCCCCACAGGGGAACAGAGAGCTCTGTACAGAGCACTCCTAGTGACCTGATGCTAATTCAAAGAAGGATCCAGACTCCTGGCTCTATGTTACTCAGAAAGGCATGTAGGAATCCACCCCTCGTCAATGCAGCCCCTCAAGTCAGGGTCTTCCAGGCTCATTTCCCAACCCAGCTCCAGGGTGAGCACCCCGTCATGATCCACAATGAGGGGCCACAACTCTTCACCAGTCCTCTGCCATCCCCCCCAGAAGGCTTCTCCTCAAGGCCTGAGTCAGCACTTCCACATCCCTACAAAGTTCCAGCCTCTCCTTAATATCTCCTAAGGCCTGTCCCATCCCAGGCAGCCAGACCTCATCTTCCTCACAGCTGGTGAAGGAGCCGTGAGAAGTGGAGTGAGAGGCAATGGCAAGCCCCAGGGGGCAGTCGCCCAAGCAGCTAGCACTCTGTTTTCTTCAATAATTCATTCCCGGGGAGGCTGAGGGCGCCAGGCCCTCATTCTGAGCTGGAGATGGCTACCACAGCTCAGATCCTGAATTGACAGTGGTGGGAGTCACAGGTGGGTGAGAGAGCTAGAGTAAGCAAGTAGAAGAGTACCCAGCCTCCAGCCCCACCACAGACACTTCCCCCACTAATTCTTATTTTAGAGAAGGGAACTGATCTGGGTGGAGGTCAGGCGTCCTATGAGAGATAAAGGAGCCGAGGACCTGTGGTAAGCCCAGGGGTGCAGAAAGAAAGGACCCAAGTCTCAGCTCTCTCACTCCAGCTGTATGTACATCAGGGTTGGCCTTATTCCCATTGCCCTGAGCCTTCTTGAGGCCACCTCAGCCTCTCATCAGCAGCCCCACCTTTCTAAAGGATGCCCAAGTCCTCTCTGTCCCAGCTTTTGGAAGGCCTGGGATGCTTCCACTGCCTCCACTTGGGGGAATCCTGCCCCCACTTAGGCCTCAGCATGCCTCCCAGGAATTCCCCACCTCCATCGCATCTCTTTTCAACCCCAGCTTCCCTACCCAACCTCTGATGTTTACAAAGCTTGTAAATATGTGAGACTGGAGAAAGGACTTGACCTGATCCCTTGGGTGGTGCTGTAATACAGTATCTGGAAGTGTTAAGAGTTTGGCAAAGGAGGTAAAGTCTAGGCCAGCACCCCCTTCCCCAGGCCACCCTAGGGAGCCTGCCTCTCGTACCCCTTCCTCCACCTGGCGTAGCACTAGAGTTACTCTCCTATGTCCAGCCTTGTTCCTCTCTCCAATCCATTTTGTGGAACTGGAATCACCAGTCACATTCAATGGAAACTAGGATCTAAAACTAAAATAAACATATGTCAAACACCTACTATGTGCCACCTACTCTGAGCCAGACTCCAGGGAGAAAGAGAATGAGAGCTAAGCATCTCAGCCTTCTCAGCTTCCCCTCTTCCCAGGGATGAAAAGGAACCCCCAAGTCCACAGAGCAGCCACACCACTTGCCTCAGAACTGGCAAGAGTTGGGTCTGGGAGACATAGCTGAGAGCCCAGTCCCTCTAGAGAGGCCTTGTGTGGGAAGGAAGGTGCAGTCTTGCTGGGCACTGTCAGCAAGAAACTCTTCAGACATATTTATAGCAAATGCTGCGTCAGGGGATGGAGCCTGAAAGTGCCCAGAAGCATCAAATATCACCACGGTTCTAGAGGCAGAGCCCAGAAAAAGAAAACAGAGATTGCAGCAAGAGGGATTGAGGTTTGATGGTAGAGGAACTTCCCCAGAGTAATATCTGGAGTTGGCAACAGGGATTCCCTGTGGAAACTACCCCACAGAGCTTTCTCAGAAGCTCTCGGTAGACACAGAGGGACAGACACGGTGATCTCTGTTCTCTGTCCTTTGTGGTACAGGGGTTTTCAAATGTTAGGGCCACTAAGTACAGTTATGTGAGTTACGCCTTGCTGAGGAGGCAAGTGGGGATTGAAATCTAGCTCTAGGTCAGGAGCGCAACACCCTGTGCAGGGCAGTGTCTGCACAAAGGCTAACCAAAAAGGCTAGCAGAGTCCTGTCAAATATCCTGAGGTCCTGACAACCTGAGAGGTCAGAGAGGAGGTGACACCAGGGAGAAGGGATGAAGGCTGTCTGGAGAGGCTGCCCGGAGGGCGGGGGTGGGGTGGGAGGCAGATGCTGGAGCTAGGGCCCGGAAGGGGCCAACCCAGAGCATGGGACACAGGAGTGCATCCAGGCTTTGAGGCCCCTCTGAGCAGGGTGTCAGACACTGTGAGGTCAGGGCCAGAGGTGGGGGCACTAAGGGAGGTAAAGCAAGGAGGAAGACTGTGCGGGTCCTCTAAGCAGTCAACTCACATGGAGGGGGCTGGAAGAGGACTGCTCTGGGGACCCAGGGGCTGGGCTCCCAGCTCCAGCTCTAAGCGTCCTACCTTTTCCCAGTAGCAGAAGAGAGAGGGGTGTGTGCTCCAGCAGCTGGAGTGGAAATGAGAACAAGTGAGGGTGCCCAGCTGTCCCTGTGCACCTAGATTCCCTCTGATAGGCTCAGAGAGAAGTCGTTGATATTTCTATTTTAAAGTAAGGGATGAAGAGGCTGTAGGTTCTTGAAGAGGAGGGAGGGAGGGGGAAGCTAGGGACAGTTGCTTGCCTTGGCCAGCACACCCCCCCCCCTCTCCTTCTCCTATGGAAACTTAAGCTGCCCCAAGGCCCAGAGGAGCTAGTCCATTAGCTGTGGTCAGCAGGGGTGTAGGGAGGGGCCTCTCTCCCTCCAGGTCTTATTGTCAAATGATAGCAAAGCTTCTGCTCCCTCTGTTAGAGCCAAAACAAAACAAAACCCATAAAAACCTCCATGCACAATTTTAAAGCACACATGCAACCTCTTTATCTCCTCTGAATAGTTGAAGCTGAGTAACTGAGGGGTAGGTGGGTGGGAGGGGATGCAGGGACTAGACCACAGAGAGAGGAGGTGCTCTCCCAAAGGACTTTGCAGGTTAAGCATGAGGAGGAGCTGGGGGTGGAAAGAGGAGAGTTGATTCTCCCTCAGATTAGCTCCCTCCAGAATGGGGGCAAGGACAGGGTAAGCTGAACGGGAAGTGGGGAGAAGTCTTCCAAGATCCCCAGAGGATAGGAGGATGGGGGGGGGGGGGGGCGGGGGCGGGAACTCCCCAAAGGAAAGGAGTTAGAAGAAGGGCCAAGAAGGAGAGTGGAATACCCTGGATCCGAAAGGAAAGAGTTCTAATTGATGCCGAGGGGAAAGTTGGAGACGCCGGGTCACTGGGCTTCAGGGTGTATCTGTCTCTGCGTAGGAGTCGGCCGCCCCCTCCCTCCCTCAGCGGTCTTTGGTATGGAGAAGAGTCCAGCCTGGGGATACTGGGGGTTTAGAGGGACCAATGAGAAGCTGATCCGCTCACAAGGGTGCAGGGAGAGAGCTGGCTGGGGCTACACCCCTGCTCCCCCCTTCCCCCGCCAGAACTTGGGCTTGTCCTATTTGACGTGCCCGCCTAAGCGGGCGGGAGCGGGTACTGACCCAAGGACTGGTCCCACGACTCCGTACTCCCTGCTACCCAGGCCGGGCCAGGACGCCGCCGGACTCAGCAGGACCGCCCCCGGAGAGCAGGATGGAGGTAGGAGCAGCGTAGGGACCCAGAAGGGCCAAAGACCTCAAAGAAGCCCCTCGGGGGAGGGGTAGAGTGCAGATCCCAAAGGGGTCTGGAGGTGGGATCGCAGTTTCTGGAAAGAAGAGCGGATGAGGGGGCCCTGTTAGGCTTCTGGCGGGCGAGGGTCTGGCTCCGAAACGCGCTGCCTCTGCTCTAGCCAGGGCAGCGCCTCCTGCTGGCAGGGCCGGAGCCCTGCCGGCCGACAGGCGGACCCCGGACGGGTGCCACCACCTGGAGGGCGTGTGCGACCGCGACCGCGGGGCGAGCGAGCCCAGGGGGCGCTGCAGCCGGCCGGGAGGAGCCGCCTCACCTCGCTCTCCGCCAGTGCGAGCTGAGTCCCACGGCTCCCGGAACCCGGGAGAGAAGAGTGACAGTAGAGACGCCCCGGGTGCCGGGCGCATCCCCGCTGGGGTGTCGCCAGTTGGATCCCATAGGAGCCACCGGGTCTGGGCCTGGGACGGGTGGATGGACGGAGCTTCCCCGGAACCCAGAGAGAGCGCTGGACGCTGGGGCTAGCGAGCCGTACACAAGCATTCTTCCTTTCCGATCATTTCCTCTGCTGAGGACAGGTCGGAGTCGTCTCTGGGACCGAGGCGCCTTTCTTTCCGGGCGCACCGAGCAGGTGTCGGGAGGGAGCGGAACCTTCCGCCTAAAGGTCCGGAGTCCGGGCAGCCCTTCGGCTACTCCTGCCCTTCTGCCTGCGGCAGTGGGAGCTCCGGAGCCCCTACCTTTTCTGGGGAGAGGGTTAAGGAAGAGAAGGTGGTGTGGGGGGCGGTCAGGGAAGAAAGGCGAGATATGTGGATGGAAGGACAGCGGCAGGCCCCCAGATAAACAGAGAACTGGGATCGTAGAGGGGGTAAGAGACGGAAATGGAGAAAGCTGGGCTGAAAAGCGACAGGGGAGGGAGAGTGTGACAGAGGCGACGAGAAAGGAAGAGAAAGGGAGGAAGAGAGGGAGGGAGGGAGGGAGGGAGGAGGGAAGAGGGAGGGAGCCCGGAGAGAGGGAAGAGAGCGCCGTGGGAGCCGGGCGTGGGGCGAGGCCAGGCGTGCAGGCGGGAGCCAGTGTGCAGAGCAGCTGCCCGGTCCTGCTCCCGCCTCGGAGCCCCTGGCCCGGGGGAAGGGGAGAGGCCACCAGCCCAGTCTATGTCTTTTTCTGACTCCAGTGCAACCTTCCTGCTGAATGAGGTAAACGCGAGGGCCCCTTCCCCAGTGGGTGGGAGGAGAGCCCACTCCGAGCTAGGGAGAGGGCTGGCATTTGGGGGAAGACTGCAGTGATGGGGAGGGAGGCGGAGTAGGTGAGGCTAAGGGTAGAGGTGGCAGGTAGGAAAGGACGGAGCGCCAGTGCTGGCAGCCTCTGAGCACTGGGACTGGAATGGGTGGGGAGGACAGTGTGGGGGCCAGAAAGGGGTCTAGATGTGAGGACTGAGGGGAGGACTCTGCAAAGCTCCCCTGGTGCTCCTGCCTGCATTCCCTGGGAGCAGCCCAGCAGCTAGAATCCTAGAGGCTTTGGCTTTCTCCAGATCTTAAATACTGCTGGGAAGGACTTCCTAGAGGTCCTAGCTTCTGCCTCAGTTTCCTCTCTTCAACACTCTGTGACTGGGATCCACCCAGGTTCCTGGTGCACTTATAGGAGAAGCTAGAATGTATTCTGGAGATTGCCAAGAATTCCAACTCCCAAACCTGGTTATTCAGGCTTCCCCCCAGCCCCGACCCCATGTCCTGCTTCCATGCCTTGGGTATCTGCCAGCTGCCAGTCTAATGACGCTCTCCTAGAAAGAGGAAGGCAGGAGGAATCCTGTCCATGAATCCTCCTCCCACCCCAATCCCCAGCTCGCTCTCCTTATGCTTAGCCAGGGAAAAGAAAATGGATAAGGGACCACATGGATAGTGACCGGCACATGTCTTGTTATAGGACAGGAAGCACTAGGCTGGCATGAGAACTAGAGCAGGCAGGTGTGGGTGAGGTGAGAAATGGAAGAGAGCAGTGAGTAGCAACTCGGAGAGAAGTGAACCAGGGAGAGGCTCTGAAGCTCCTGCAGGACCCAGGAGATGGCCCAGGTATGAGGAACTTGAATACATCTCCTGGGGGTGGTTGGCATGGCAATTCATGCTTCATGAGCAGACTTAAGACACCACTGTCCCAGATGGGGATGAAGACAAGGTGTGTAAGACAAGAGTGAGGTTGATAGCAGATCCACTGTTACCTACAGTCCCCTGGACACTCCGGTAGTGGGTAGAGTCCCAAAAGGAGGGGCCACGAGAGTAAATTTAGGGATGGAGAGAGAAGCAGATGCCCCGGTAGCTGTCATCTTCATTAGAACCATCTCCCAGGAAAGAGCACCTTAAGGTCTTATTGTGTCACATTTAATGCCCCCTTTCTGCCCCTCTGGAAGGACAGAAGAGACAGAGAATAAAAGAGGCTATGAGAAATACTGAGCAACTGGGAGAGGGCACAAAGCGAGAAGACAGTGTCTGGGAACTTCCGATACAGAAGAATCCAACATATAACCAAGCCCCAAATGGTGCTGGACTCAGGAGTGGGAGCTGTGAAAGTACACTGCCTCCCCCAATAGTGGGCCACAGGGGCTCCAAGAAAGTTGTTCGCCAAATCCCTGCGGGAGGTAGATGCTGAGCAGGGCTGGACTGCACCATTCACAGGGTGGTGAGAGACTAAAGGCAGACCAAGACAGTCTTAAGATGAGACCCCCTTCTCTTTTTCTTGTTAAGGAACACGAACAAGTGACCTAAGTGGGAAGCCAGTTGGTTTGGGTGGTCTTCCTCTCTCTCCCAGGCACAGTGTTTCCTACCACAGATCTCACCCAACCCTGTCAGACTTTTGGTTTTCTAACTCCCCTGAAGCCCAGGAAGAAAAGGGATGAGCAAATATCAGATTCACCCTCCTGGGTGTGAGACTCTGGGAGAGGACAAGGACTGAGACCCAGAAGCTGTCCAAGAGCACCCCTCTATCTCACATTCCTCATCCCCGCCACCGGCCCCAATCTCTGGGAGGAGGCAGAGAGGGGAGGAAAGGGTAGGGAGGCAATCAAAATTCAAAGGAATAACTTTTCTCTGGAGTTCAAATGGGTGGATCTTTGAGGAAGTTTCCTCAAGAGAAGGGCTGCTCCTCGGATCTCTAACCTCAAATCTTAGTGCCCCTTTGAAGGAGACTGACTGGAAGAGTGGTAAATGTGGCTCCAACCCACACACTGGCCACCCGGACCACCCTCATCCTTTTGCTAAGGAGAGTATCTGGCCTTAGACTAGTGACTCTGAGGAGACTTGCTCCCCACGCCAACCCCGGTGTGGCCAGGCTCCCTCCTTCAGTCCCAGCCACAACCGTCCCCCTATCTCCACTCTCTGGCTTCTTTCCCCCTCCCTTTAGGTTCTCCTAAAGCAGCCCCTCCCTACGCCAGTTCCCACGATGCCTTGGCAATGCCTGGCACAGTCCTTGGCAAGGAAGTGAGGAAGGGAACCCCCATCCTGGCCAGACTAGGATGAAATCTGCCCGCGCAACAGGTGTAGTAGGGTGGCCGGGCCCCAATCCGCCCGGGTTGGGCAACCACCGAGGCCCTTTGCTGCGAGAGAGTCCCAGCACTAAAGGGGCCGAGCGTCTGGCGTGAGGGGGTTGGGGAGGCGGGGGACAGGGGCTACTTTTCGGCATTTGGCCGGGGGTCGCTAAAGCCACTCCCCCCCAGGACCCCTGCGGGTTTGCTTTTGGAGTCTCCCGGGCCTCCAGGGCGCAGACACGCCGCCCTCTCACCTGCCGCCCGCCCCCGCCCCCGCCCCCGCCCCGCCTCCTCTGTCTCTCCAGGCTCCCACTACCCTGCCTCCCCTCTTCCTCTCTCGGCCTCTGCCCCTGCACTGTCTCCCTCTCTCCGGCCTCCCCTTAACCTGCGCCCGCTCCTCGCTCGCAGGGTCTCGGCTCCGCGGCGGTCTCCGCCCCGCCCCTCCCCCGCGCCAGCCCTTTGTTTCCCGGCGGAACATTTCCTGGGTTGCCGAGCGTCTCGGTCTCCGCGTCCCTCCTCGGCCCGCCTCCTCCACGCCGGGATCCGCCCCGCCCGCAGTCTCTCCTCCCCTTCCTCCCCGCCGCCCCTCTGCCCCGTAGGTGCTCGGGGACCCACCTTCTACCCCGCTGGCGTCGGCCACCCCCCGGAGGCCGGGCCTCGGGCTCCCCCGGCGGCCGGCGCCCCCCGCCGCCGCCCCCTCGCCCGCTCCCGGGGAGGGGGGTCAGGTGGGCGGGCGCTATTGTTGTAGGAGCCGGCGCCAGATTTCCTCAGCCGCGCTCGGGGTGGGACCGGCAGGGTTTTGGGGGGTGGGGGGAGCGGTGATTTGAGCTCGGAGCAGCTGGTCTTCGCGGCTCGCTCCCTCCTTCGCTCTCTCGCTTTCCGCCGCCGCCCGCAGGGCTGCGGGGCTCGGTGGCATCTCCCGGGCGCGGCCCGCTGTCATCGCCCCTGCCTCCGGGCCGCTCCCGCCCCCGGCGCCGCTCGCTTCCCCCCACCCGGACTCCCCCATGTATGACGACTCCTACGTGCCCGGGTTTGAGGACTCGGAGGCGGTGAGTGCCCACGGGGAGGGTGGGGGTGGGGACGTTGGGGTGACACCTCCTGTCCCTCGGACCCTTCCCCCAGTTCAGGACTTTGAGGAACGCCTCTGTGGCGGGGCAGGGCATGTCGTGGGGGGTGGGGGGTGGTGGCGCTCCAGCAAAGTGGAGCGATGGATGTTCACGCCAGAGGCTTCCCGGTGCCCCCGTCCTAGAGCAGGGCGCATCCGGTGTGTGCCGAGAGGGGCTCGGGTGGGGGGAGGCTCAGAGCAGGTGGCTCCACAGCCCAGGACAGAAGGGTAGAGGGAGGCGGGGCTGGAGACTGAGGGCACGGAGGCATTAGAGAGGCCTCGGGCAACGTCTGGAGTTCCCCGAGGGAGGGTTTCTGGGGTCTGAACTCAGCAGACACAGGAGATGCGGGGGTTCTTACAGAGGGGGACAATCCAGCCCTCCTGTGCCTTAGTAAAGAACAGATTAGGGAACCTGGAGAAGAGCAGAGGATCCCATACCAGCCCCTTCAGACAGAAGGATCATAAAACTTGAGGACCTCCATTATCGCCTTCAGCTGGCTATCCCCGGGCACTGCCTTACCTCCTCTCCCCCCTCAGCCCAGCTTCTCTCCCAGGCTGGAAACTGGGTGCCCAGCACATGGGTGGGCCGGCTGACTGTGCCCCAGCCATCCCACTCCTCCTGCTGAGGCATCCCCAAGCAGGGGGGCATCCTGAGCACCTGCTCAGCAGGAAGGCCGGGAGATGAAGCCAGAGAAGCCCAGGGCCTGGGGATGGAGAGAAAGCTCTTTGCTCAGAGAACCAGGCAACTGATAAATATTTAATTCTCCTCTTTGCTTTTATCTCCTGACCCACTGAGACAAATCAGCTCATTAGGCAGTGATTCCCGGAGCTCAAGAGGGCAGGGAGAGTGCCTGGAAAGATGGGGCAAGGATGGGCAGCACTGTCTCAGTCCCTTCTCTCCAGCATCCTACAAGAAGGCCTCCTTATGAAAGCAGCTGGATGGCTTGAGAGGGGTCTCTGATCTGATATGAAGGGTAGAGTGCTCCAGGGTCAAAGGGGGAGTGTTGGCATCTTCTCCCATCTCCTGCTGCCATGCCCAGGATAGATGAGTTCTGGGGCTCAGGAAAGACACCTATCTATCAGTCCTTTTCGGGGACTGGGCCCCTGCTGGGCCCAATTCCCCACTGGGCCTCTGGGGCTAATTACATTGCAGCTAGAGCAGATGATTTTCAAGGCTCTGGTGAACACCTCTTCCTGACAGTTGAAGGGACAGCTGGCCACGGCCCAGGGTGCCAAGGTGAGCTGGAGAATGAACCTCCCTCTGTGGGGCTGGAGGGCCCTAGAAGGTTCTTCCCATCCCTAGTTGAGAAGGCTTGGACTGTTTCAAGGTAAAGCCTGACATAGGGATGGTGTTTGGGGCAGCCTGCTAACCCATTGCTGGTTCCCCACCCCTCTCTGGTTCCTGGATTACCCTCCCCCACTTTCCTTTCTCTTGCCTGGCTCCTTGCTCTCCCTGAGGCCCCCTCTGAAGCAGTAGGAGGGAAATCAGGCTCTAAATAAATCCAACGGCTCATCTCCCTCCTCTCCTTCCCCCGTGCCAGGCAAGAGTAGAGCTGCAGCCTGCCCACACACTCACCAGGCGAGGGGGGCACCACCAGGGCACAGTGCCAACTCCTGGCAGCTCCAAAGCACTGAGCCTCTGGCTGTTTTGGCATAACAGGGGGTGGGGGAGGCAAGACCCCAGGGTCTGCTTGGTGGGGCAGCCCTGGCTTCCCTGAGTCATGGGTGAGCTCTGAGGACCTGGGAAAGATGGAGAGGGGATTGCATTCTGAGCATGACTCACGGAACATTAGGGAGAGACCCCGTCATCCCCGTCTTAGTCCAAGAGGTCAGGTAACCCAGGTGCCCCAGGCAGGAGCACAATGACTCAGTTAGGCGGAGAGCCTGGAGAACAGAGAGGAAGGGTCAGGCTCCTCTCCCATCTAGGAAGCATCTGGCGTGTACTTACCAATGCATGTGGTCATCCTGCCTCACCTGCCCCCTTGCCTGCTGGCCCCTGTTCACTTCACACAGCTGTTTCCCACAGAGGCATCTCCTGTGCCCCGGGCCCCTGGGACGAGGTCCCCTCCTCAGCTGATAGAGCTAAGGTTCTTCCCGGGGCTCAGCTGCTCTTTATCCTGCTCCCAGGCCAGGCTTATTTAGTTCTCAAGGGAGATGGGGAACGTGCTCTGTGAAATGGAGGCCCGTCCCTCCTCGTGCTGTCTTCATGCCTTGGGTCTAGCACGGACGTTGTCGTGAGCTTCCACACTAGGACCTGGGCTGCCCACAGGCTGACCAGTCCTCTTGCCCACGGTGGGCTGGTGTGTGAGTTTGTCTTCCCCACCCAGAATCAGGCCTCCGCTGCCTTCTGTGGTGGTCATGCACAGTGGGTCTGAAGGAATGTTCCTCAGCCTGAGAACATTCTACTACACACGCACACATGTGTACATTCCCACACGGTCCCTTTATCTAGGCTCCTGCCTGATCTCTGCCCCCTGGACCTCAGAACTGATGCAAGTATCCCTTCAGGCTTCTGCTCATAAAGAGGGGAAACTGAAGCAGGAAACAAAAGACTCCCTTTTCCCTAGACTGAGGGGGAAACCCAGACATTCTGACTTCTTCCCTCCTGCCCTGAGGTCCAGCTTCCCTTGTTCATCACCCTCATGGCCTTGAAGGTGAGCTCTACCACCCTCCTAAGGCCCCTCATTGCTCAGAGGCCCTTCCTCTGAGCAGGACTCAGACACCCTCCTTCCTCAGGTTACCAGAGACCCCTCCCTCCATCCCCAGGGTTGCTCCTGGCTGGGTTGCTGGGCACCAGCACTGCCTTCCTCCAGGGCTGATATCCCCCCCGGGCAAGGGGTGGAGAGATATAGGCCAGGTGGTAGGCATGGCCAGGCTTCATCTGGGCTCAAGGAGGTAGCTTTATGTTGCCTCCTCAGTCTGTGCTGCCCACACCTGGCCAGTTGTCCCAGCAGGTGTGAGAGGAAAGAAAGTAGGGGTAGGGAGAGCAGGAAGGGAGTAACTGCCAGAAGTTGGGAGCCCCATGTCCTCTCCTTCACCATGGATGAGAGAGGGGATCTAAGGGGGTAGGCAGCTATATCCTGACATTCAGGACCAGCGCCGTGCCAACCAGTGTCTCTTGACTGCTCCTGGCTGGCTATACTCCTGCCAGGCATTTTAAGGAAATAGTTTCCAGGCTGCTTTGCATGCTGATGTGAACAAGAAAGAGGGTTGAGTCTTCTGGATTCCAAAGATTCCGAATCATCCCTAGTATGTCATCTTCAGTACATCTCACCTCCCTCTGCCTCACAGGACATGGTCAAGGGGAGAAAAGGGAGGAAGGAGTGAAATGAAGGCTCTATTCACGGCTGCAGTATTAATAGGTTTGGGAGGAAGAGCCCAGATCTCAGCACATATGGGTTGGACTGGCTTTCCCGCAGCCCCAGAAGCACTGGTGCCTTTCCTGGGGAAACAGGAGGGACTGACAGGGCCAGCCACCCCCATGGAGCTGGAGAGGCTGAGGTTCATGGGGTTTGGAGGTGCCTTTCTAGTGCCCAGCACTCCTGAGCCCACAGGTCACCGCGTCTCCCCACACCAGGGTTCAGCCGACTCCTATACCAGCCGCCCATCTCTGGACTCAGACGTCTCCCTGGAGGAGGACCGGGAGAGTGCCCGGCGTGAAGTGGAGAGCCAGGCTCAGCAGCAGCTGGAAAGGGCCAAGGTATCCTCTTGCCGGCTGGGGGCACAGTGGGCCAGGGTGGGTGGAAACTGGTGCCAGGTCCTAAGTCTCGAGGGGTCAACAGACAGGATGTGCGAATGAGTATGTGTGTGGTTGGGTGGATGGATGGGCCCTGAGCCTGGAAGGGGTGCTTTGAGGTTCCCCTCATTTGCGCCAACTGTTGCGTTCCCCAGCACAAACCTGTGGCGTTTGCTGTGAGGACCAATGTCAGCTACTGTGGTGTACTGGATGAGGAGTGTCCGGTCCAGGGCTCTGGAGTCAACTTTGAGGCCAAAGACTTTCTGCACATTAAAGAGGTGACTGACCCCCTCCCAACAGAAGCTGCTTGGTTTCTCTGCTCTTACCCAAGTTCCCAGGCCTCTTGCTTCAGTCCTCTTTAATAAACAAGTCCCGAAACTCCGAAACTCATCATTAACACCCCTCTGTACATACACATACCCCTCATACCCGAGACCTAGTCCTCAGGGTCTCTGTCCTCCTGAGACCTGGGCCTCAGCTCCAATCTGTACAAGTGAGCAGTTAGCTTAGTTGCCTCTGTGGCTCCCTGTGACCAGTGTGAGGCCTCACACGCAAATCTTGGGGGTCTCAGACATGGCTGCCCTCCCCTCTGGCACCTTCTCTTGACCCCCTCCCCTTGCGCTGCCTGGCTCTCCCAACGCCTCCTTTTCCGTTGAAGAGCCAGCGCTGAGGCCTGGACCGCCTCCTCTACCACCCCTTCTGCCCCACCCCACCCCTAGAAATACAGCAATGACTGGTGGATCGGGCGGCTAGTGAAAGAGGGCGGAGACATCGCCTTCATCCCCAGCCCCCAGCGCCTCGAGAGCATCCGACTCAAGCAGGAGCAGAAGGCCAGGTGAGAGCAGGGCTGAGACTCAGTAAGTACCTCCCCACGTGTGCTCTTTACCCACAGTCCACATCACCACACAGGCATGCATACCGCCCCCTCTCCGCAATGTGCAGTGTGCACACTCAGACCTAACGTGTACATTCACAATGCACAGGTACAAATGCACACGTATTGAAGCTCACACACAAAGGCTCACATCACATGCACTTCTCTCACTAGCAGAAACATGAGATGTATACAGCTATTGAGTACTGTGTAGAGCAGACACACAAAGACTCTCACTGATCTCCCTCTCTGCTCTCAGGAGATCTGGGAACCCATCCAGCCTGAGTGACATTGGCAGCCGACGCTCCCCACCTCCATCTCTAGGTAGCCTCCCCTCCACCCATCTATCTTGGGTAGGTGGGCCACTCAGACACAGGGGGAAGGGAGATTCTCCCAGTGAACAGTGTGGGAAGGGGTTGGAGCTGGGAGAAGCCCAGGGTTTCCCCTGGGGACGGGAACACCGTGCCCTCGGGGTCTTTCCCCCTTCACCAACTTTAATCTTTTATTTCCTTTTCCAAAAAGCCAAGCAGAAGCAAAAGCAGGTGAGTCAAGGAAGGGACTGGGGCTTGGGGGGCTCATGGCTTCTGGCTGTGGGGACAGGTTTCTGGGCAGTCATTGTTGAACGGGCAAGAAAACACAGAGGGGAGGGGGCCCAGATGTCTGCATCTGCCCCACCCCACTCAAGTGAAGGGCAGGCCACATGGCCATGACTTTGCCTGACCTCAGGTCAATTCTGCAGGCAGAACATATTCCTCCATATGACGTGGTACCCTCCATGCGGCCTGTGGTGCTGGTGGGACCCTCTCTGAAAGGTTATGAGGTGAGAGGTCCCTGACCCCAGAGTTGTTTCTACCAAACTTGCCACAAAAACAGTGGGAAGGGATGTTCCCTACTGCCCATCCGTCAAGGTCTGTGTGGAGGGGGTGAGCTCCATGGCCGTACCTGGGGATGCTGCCCATCTCCAAGAAGGCTCCAGTCAATTACACGCCTTTCCCTTCACCCTCCCCCCACCCCAACCCAGGTCACAGACATGATGCAGAAGGCGCTCTTCGACTTCCTCAAACATAGGTTTGATGGCAGGTAAGCTACTCTGGCCTGGGGAGGCATGAGAATCAGGGAGAAGTCCTTGCCTCCTTCCAGGTGCTGTAGCCAGGTCTCCTCTAAAGTGAAAGTTGGTGGGACCTGGGTAGGGAGGGCCCTAGGCTTGAAATTTAGAGGCGGGCTGTGCTTCTCCCTGCCCACGCCAGGATCTCTATCACCCGAGTCACCGCAGACCTCTCACTGGCAAAGCGATCCGTGCTCAACAATCCTGGCAAGAGGACCATCATCGAGCGCTCCTCTGCCCGCTCCAGCATTGGTGAGAAGTCACCAGTCCTGCTTCTTTGCCCACTCATGCATTAGTGAAAACCTTCCTCATACCTTCCTCTTTCCTGGCAACTTGCATTCCTGCCCAACCCCTTCTCCACCTCCCCCAGGATTGGCAAGAACCCACCCTAGTCTCAATGCCCCAGTGCCTCTGCCTGCCCAGGCCTTGATGAACATCCTCTCCCTCCACCATCCCTTCCCATCCACCATTTGGGAGACCCCAAAGCCCTGTTGGAGTCGGACGGGGGTGGAGCCACCAGTGAGCATTGCGGCTCCCCTGTCCCTCCCTTCATAGCTGAAGTACAGAGTGAGATTGAGCGCATATTCGAGCTGGCCAAATCCCTGCAGCTAGTAGTGTTGGATGCCGACACCATCAACCACCCGGCACAGCTGGCCAAGACCTCGCTGGCCCCCATCATCGTCTTTGTCAAAGTGTCCTCACCGAAGGTAAGGCAGCTGTGGCGATAGAGGAGGCCTACAGGGCTGCCCTCTTAGAATGCGGTACAACTCTGCTTGGTCCCTGCCCAGGGGCTCCTCAGGCCACTTTTCCTGCTGCTGCTTAACACCGCTCTGAGTCCTCCTTGCCTGCTCCCATGCCATGAGTTGGGGACATGCCCAGTGCTTCCTGGGCCCAGCTCTGCCCTTGCCCCTCAGGTACTCCAGCGTCTCATCCGCTCCCGGGGGAAGTCGCAGATGAAGCACCTGACCGTACAGATGATGGCATACGATAAGCTGGTTCAGTGCCCACCCGTAAGTGGCTGGGGCACCATTCCTGTGCCCACTCTTGCTTTTCCAGGGCTGGGGTGGGCTGATAGAGACGGAACATTCCTCCTTTCCCTTCCTTCCAGGAGTCATTTGATGTGATTCTGGATGAAAACCAGCTGGAAGATGCCTGCGAGCACCTGGCTGAGTACCTGGAGGTTTACTGGAGGGCGACCCACCACCCAGCCCCTGGCCCTGGGCTTCTGGGCCCTCCCAGTGCCATCCCCGGACTTCAGGTAACCATTTCCAAGGGCACTGATGCTCAGGCTGAGCCAGCCAAAGCAATGCCCCCTCCCCACCTGGCGGATCATTCCTGACCTCCAATTTGAAGGCCAAAGGATCAGAGAGCAGAGCAAGGGGGTGTGGGTGAAGGCAGTTCCTGATGAGGGAAGAAAGCAATGAGACAGGTAATCAGAGGCCACTTTTCCTAGGATTCCAAAGAAACACGCTCTCCAAACTCTTCTCCTAGTCTGTCTTGAAGGCAGAGTTTGGATTTGGCAGGAGTCAAAAGTTCCAGTTTTCCTTGTCTGAAGTGGAAGAATGCTCCGGAGTGCTTCTCCTTCTGGATCATTTCCTGTACGCAGGGAACAAGAGTTGAGGGCAGGAATCCTCACGCTGCCAGAGTGGGAAGGGAGACTGAGGCGAGGTCCGCATGGCCTCACTTAGAGCTGCTATCTTGTCCCCAGAACCAGCAGCTGCTAGGGGAGCGTGGCGAGGAGCACTCGCCCCTGGAGCGGGACAGCCTGATGCCCTCAGATGAGGCCAGCGAGAGCTCCCGCCAAGCCTGGACGGGATCTTCACAGCGCAGCTCCCGCCACCTGGAGGAGGACTATGCAGATGCCTATCACGACCTGTACCAGCCTCACCGCCAACACACCTCGGGGCTGCCTAGTGCAAACGGGCACGACCCCCAAGACCGCCTCCTGGCCCAGGACTCGGAGCACAACCACAATGAGCGGAACTGGCAACGTAACCGGCCCTGGCCCAAGGACAGCTACTGACACAGCCTCCTGCCACCCTGCCCCGGCAGGCACAGGCTGGCTGGGGCCCCTGCGCCAGGCAGGTTGGAGTTAGACTGGCATGAGGCTGGCACTAGGCTCAGCCCCCGAAACCCCCTGCCCAGCCCCAGCTCCAGGCCTGTCTGCAGTCCCGAGGTTCTGGGAGAAGAGCAGGGGGCCCCTTCACCTCCTGGGCACAGTGACCCCTCCCCAGGCTCCCATTCCAGGAAATAGCTGTGTGTGCTGCACCCTGGCACCTTTCCTCTCCTCCTGCACAAGAAACTGCCCCACTGGGCAGTGCCCTCAGGCCAGGACCCCCTTAGCAGGGGCCTTCCCACCAGACTCAGGGAAGGAATGCCACTCAAAGTGACAAGAGGGTGGGGCGTGGGCAGCATGGCATAAGGAAGAAACAAGGTCCCTGAGCAGGTACAGTCCTGTCCTAACCTGAGGGACTCAGGGGTTGTGCTTTGGGGTCTGAGGGCCTCTACTCACCTCACTGCCACACATGAGACATGAGACAATCGAAGCCCAGCAAGGTGGCACTCCTGGCATCAGCTGGGGTGGGGCATCCACACAAAGGCTGGAGCACGGACGGCTGGGCTAGGGCCAGCTGAAGCTCCAGAAGGGAAGGGCTCTGCTCACCTGCCAGGAAGCAGCTTAACATCTGAAGGGACCAGGGACTAGGAACACGGTGGACTGGGGGCTGGGGAAGGGAGGGCGAGTGTAGCAGAGAATATATGGACGGCTTGCTTCGGGCGCCTCCTTGCCCCACTCATTCTTTTGCTCTTGCATCCTATCTTTTCTGTTCTTGGTCTTCATGCCTCCCATGCCCATGGGATATGGGCCTCAGACTTTATTCCCTGATCTATAGCTGCTGCTCGTTAAGTTAGGATTAGAGGGGGAGATAGGACCCAGCGGACAGCCCCCAGAGGCCCTGTCAGCCTGGCTACCCTTGTCTTAAGAGGCTCTCGTGTGTGACCTACAGAGCATGCTCCACAAGCCCCTGCCCCACCTGTCATCACTAATAAACACCATGCGCAGACCCTTGGGCTCCTGTTCTGTCTGCTGGCTCAGGGAGCCAAGGCCCTCACTGCATGGCCCAAGTCTGGAGTTGAAGATGTATCCTCGATGTGCTCTCTCAAAAAAGACCCACTGAGTGGGAAGAGAAAAGGACAGAGCTGGGGGAGGCACTAGACTCCCGGGCGCCCCTTTACCCACCCGCTCATGCCCAGCCCCTGGAGGGAGACCGTCAGCAGCACAGAAGGGACTTGTTCAGGGAGGTGGAGAAGAGGCTGAGTCACAGCCTCACACTGTCCCAGCCTCAGGCCAGAAAGGCCCTGAAGGAGCTGCAACTCGAACTCCACGTCCTTGCCCAGCTCTTCGAGGGGTAAGGAAGAGCATGTGAGTAAGACGGGGGAGGACCCAGGCCTTGCAGCCCCCTCCCCACACGGAGACTCAGCCGGGCCCAACTCCTCTCTCCTTGCTGTCTCTGCTACCCATCTCCTCACCCTCCAGAGCAGCAATCTGGGAGCCACAAACAATGGTCCTGAAGACTTGGGGTCAAGCACACTGTTCCAGGGTGGGAGAACGGTTCTGACTGTGCTGCTCCTGCCAGAGTTTCACAGCTGCTTTCCTTCCTCACCCTTGTGTGAAGACCCCAGGAGGCTGCCCAGGCCAGAGCTACAACTTTTATGAAGCCAGAGCTGAGGAGGGAAGATGCACGACAGTCTCACCGTCACTGCCTTTCCCATCTCCCCTCAAGTAGTTCCTAGAGACTTAGGGCTAACAGCCTAGACCCAAGGATCTTTTCCGGATGTGACTTTCCTTCATCTCCCAAGTCAACCCACCATGCCCAGTGCTGTCCTTCCGTCTCCTGTGGTACTAGGGAGGACCTGGGAGATGAGTTTAGCCAGAACTAGACACAGCCTTCATATTCGTGTATTTATTCTCAGAACATACAAACTCATCTTCTCAGAGAATAGAAAACAGAAATTTCACTGACTTCAAGATGGACTCAGCCAGCTCACTCTGTCCCCTCATCTACTATAAAAACTCCCTGGGTGAGGGACGTCTCAAGTGCACAACACCCCTTGGCACAGGGGCCGTGCACAACTCTAAACAAGGCTCTCGACTTGTTTTATAATCCAAAAGGGCAAACAGCTGTCAAAATGACGATAAGAGTCCAAGGTCCATAATCCTCAGTACCCGATTCCCTGGGTCATCTAGGGCAATGATGGTGCCGTAGCTTAGGCAGTCAAGTCTGTGCCAAAGAAATCCCAGCCCAGCAGCCAGGTTTTTGTTCAGTCGGAGGCTATGCCAATTGGCTGCCCCTTTAACTGGCAAGAGCTGATGGCCTGATGCAGTCCCAAAGCCCGCCTAAGGGGCAGAGCTGGGCCAAAACCCTGGTAGTTTGTTCTGCCTGCCTCCTAGAGCAGCTTCCTCCCCTTGGACAGACCTGCACTCAGGCCTCAGACCTGAGGGCCTAGGCCAGGGAGTCTGACTGCTTCCTAAGCCCCTGGAAGAGTGAGGGCCTGGGAAGAGATGTGAGGGTCCTGACGAACAGGCTCCAGAGCACGGCCTTGACCCCGGGGCGAGTGTTGTGTCAGGCAAAGATGGTCTCTTCCCGGCGCTTCTTGGTGAGGATGGTGCCTGGTTTGTGCTGGGCATCAGGGTGGTTGGCCAGCTCTGGGGGGCAGGAGGACACCGGGCTCTCCAGAATGGCTTGCTTCAGCTCATAGAACACAGCAGAGTCCTCTTTGGTGAGGAAGGTGATGGCCACACCACTCTTGCCTGCTCGTCCCGTGCGGCCAATGCGGTGGATGTAATCTGGGGAGGGGAAGAAACATCAGTGCACCAGGCCAGATGCCCTGGTGGGCAGTGTCTGAAGCCTCCACTTCTAAAGGCATCCTCTTCCCTGCCACCCCCACCCAGGGCAGTAAACGCAGCTCGTGCTGCCTGACCCTGCAGGGCCCACGGTGCTCTCCCCAGCAGCACTGCTGATGGAGGTCACTCTCTCACACTCGGACAGTGTGGCCCAGCTCCACTCTTCACACCCAGAAGACCAGGGTGCTGTCCCAGGTGCTGAGACAACACACCCAGGTGAGATGAAGGGCAGGGGCTCTTCTCACGGGAACAAGCAACCCCAGGCTCGAGGCTAAGACAGCTGACGGCAGCGGCCCCCTCGGTGGAGATATTTGAGAAGAAGCAGGCAGGGAATCACCCTTTCCCTGGAGTGAAGCTCTTTCCCCTGCACTCACCCTCAATGTTCTTGGCCATGTCATAGTTGACGACCATAGATACATCTTGGATGTCGATACCACGACCCGCCACATCTGTAGCCACCAAAATATCCTTGGCCCCAGCCTTGAGGTTGGACAGTGCAAACTCTCGCTGCTCCTGGCCTTTTCCACCATGCAGCGTACAAGCGTTGTACTGTTGGAAGAATGGTGAGGTGAAGAAAGAGCAATGGGATCACACAGAGACGCAGAAGGTAGGAGGGGGGGACAGGGAGGAAGGGTTGCAGACAGGAGAGGGAGAAGGAAGGGGAAGGAGGCGGGAGAACAAGGGCAAGTGAAGAAGGGAGCAGATGAGCTGAGGAAAGGGATGGGAGAGACGGGGGTGCGGCAGACAGACAGGACAAGGTTAAGGGTAGGGCAATCAGGGTGAGATATGGAGTCAGACAGATGACAAGCAGTGGAAGAGAGAATGAGGGCGAGATGAGGGTGGAAAGCAGGGACCAAGAAATTTAAGGCCATTTCAGCATTGAGTGGAAAGGACACACCCTTCCCCTCAAACACCAGATTCAGGAGTAAAGGACGCTGATCACTAACATCTCCCTCCTGACCACGCCATCCCCTCTCCCAAAAATACTTCATAACAAAACACTCCAAACCACTCCATTCCACACCCTCAGATCCTGCCAGGATATGTGTCTTCCTGGCCCCAGCCCACCTGGAGGAAAACCCAAGGCAGCTGTGGCTGGCACTGCTGGAACGGACAGGGAGTCATAGCAATTGACCAAGTCCTCTTTATCCCCATCTACCACCCCTTTCCCTCTGACCCTGACTTGTTAAATACTGTAAAGGTTCAAGAATGGGTCGGCATTGAAAGCAGAAGCCCAGGGGGCCTGACTAGCTTCAGAAAGCAGCACCAAAGAGACGAGGCGTTGCCCTCCCCTGCCAGACACACCCCCATCTTCTCCAGGGATTTGGCCAAAACATCACAGCCCTTCTTCTGGTTGACAAAAATGATGATGGGTGGATCAAAGCCTTGCTCCAAGATTGCCAGCAGCTTTTTCCTGGAGAGAAAAGGATGAGAAAAATGACACACATACTACCCCTCCACTCCAAGTGAAATGCCCAACCCTGATCTACAAACACCAATTCCAGAATCTCCAATGCCCATGGAATTCTGTACAAGAAAACAGAACTCTTCAATGTGGCAGACAATCACCCTCCAGCCACCACTCACACTAAAAAGAGCCCCTTCTCCCTTCTGTTTCCCCTGACTCAGGTGCCCCCATACCTCTTTTCAGACTCTGACATGAGGAAGACTTTCTGTTCCACACGTTCATGGGGCTTGCCTGCAGAACCAATGTATACCACAGCAGGTCGCCGAAGATAGCTCCGGGCCAGACGCTCTACCGCTGGGGGCATGGTGGCCGTGAACATGACTGTCTGTGAAAACAAGAGGTCTAGCCCTGAGCTCAGGCAGACACACCACACATCCCACCATCAGCACAAGCAGCGCAGCCCAAACTAAAGAACAGAAAATGAGCCTGGACAGGAAACAGTGTTTCAGAAAACTGCCCCTCGCCTTCCCACTTCTTTCCTCAGTGGCTACTCAGCAGAGTACTTTCTACCTTATGATAGAAGGAAGGGCTGAGTGATCTGCTAGTACCTGCAGTGGCAGCGGCGTGACTCTCCAGAATCATCTTTCCAGGCTAAGAGGCTACACTGCTAGCACTGTGAGAGGATCATACACGGCCATGCCTCACCATTCTGGAAACATGTACTCTAGCCCACCAAGGGCAAGAAGGGCCCTGGAGCAGGTTTGGCAACTTGCCCAACTTCTCCCGGCCTGGGGAAGCAGCCTTACTTGGCGGTACTTGTGTTTTCCTGACTCAAAGTTGGCCAGCATCTTCTCAGGGTCCTCGGCCTCATCTGTGTCCGGCTTCTGATTGCTGACAGGCATGTGCTCCAGGATCTTCTGGACGTCTGGCTCAAAGCCCATGTCAATCATCCTGTCTGCCTCGTCCAGAACCACATAGGTGCAGCGGCTCAGCACCAAGTAGCGGTTCTCTAGCACGTCGATCAGACGTCCCGGGGTAGCGATCACTATCTGGGGGGCACAGGGGAGTCACGTGTGGCCCCAGCAGGTACCCTTTCCTTCCCCTCCTGTCAAATATCCATCTACTTGGGCAACAGATCCCCAATGCTAAGAAACTTGGCCCCCAAACTCCACTTAGGTTTGCGAGTGAAAATTCCAGAGAACTGCATGAAATCACTTGGATTTTTTTCCTCAGGAGTGAATGGGGTCTCTGGGTAAGGTCCAGGGGTTAGATGGAAGAGGGAACATCAACAGGAACCTTCTTAGGTGGAAGAGAGACTAAGTGATACAGGGGAGGGGGTTGGATAGTAGGATTAGGAAGCCTGCAGAAGCAGACTTCCTTGTAAAAAGCTCTCCTTCCCTACCCTGAGAAGAATGCAAAGCAAAATCAATGATGCAGTCTGGCAGAGTGATTAAGAGCACAGCCTTCAGACATGAATCTCAGTTCTGCCCATCACCAGCTGTGACTCTGAGCAAGTTATTAACTTGATCCTCAGCTTCATCTGCAAAATGGAAGTACCATTATCCATTCTCTTAAGGTGGTTGTGACGGTGATGTGCAAAGTACAATCCCCGGTGCCTAAGTCCTCCATAAATAACAGCATATATCTATAAACCAGCCCCTTTTTTCATTTACTGTACATCTATGGCAGAACTAGAAACAGTTCCGCCCCTAACAGCGGGCTGGCTGCTGGCTAGGTGAACCAACCTCACAACCCATGCGCAGCCTGAAGCCCTGGTCTTCTCTGGAGATGCCGCCAATAACAGCCACAGTGCGGATGCCTAGCGGCTTCCCAAACTTGATGGTCTCTTCCTCAATCTGCTGAGCCAGCTCACGAGTGGGGGCCAGGATGATAGCATAAGGGCCCTGGTCGGACTCTTCGATCCTGTGGTAAATGGGGCAGCCCGCAGTTTCATGAGCTTTGGTTCTCATCCAACCACAAACAGGAGCAAGATAAAGTCACTCTTAAGGGCAGCTATGAGAATGGGGAGGGTGGTGGGAAAAGAATGCAACAAGTGCTCTTAAAAATAAGACTCCAGGACAGCCAAGCACTCCAAGGAGTGATCTGTACCAGCAATAAAATAACCATATGCTTCTTTAATATCATGATCCAATTATTCCCTAATATCTGACCCAGGCTAAATAAAGAAGGGGCCTTCTGATTATAGACTTAAAAAGAAGACCAAATGCTCATCTGCCATTTTCACCTTTCCCACCCCGTGGAACCAATGTCAGATGCTCTCACCTGTCAATTTTGGGGAGAGTGGTAATCCAGACCAGCAACGGGATGAGGAAGGCTGCTGTCTTGCCGCTGCCAGTCTCAGCCACTCCAATGATGTCACGATTCTGTAGCCCAATGGGAATTGCCTGACGCTGGATAGGCGTTGGCTCCTGCAGAGACCCAGAGATAGCAGTGGGTACAGACAATGGGTACAGAGTTATGCTACCTGTGCTACTGCTGTCAGGGTGGGCACAATGGGAAGGAACCAAGCAGAGTGAAAAGGTATGGGACCCAAGAAGAAACACAATCAACAAACAATACTTCAGAAACTGACAACAACATCACCTTGGTGCCCACTGGCAGAGGAGGCACCAAACAGTCAAGGAACAAAGTTTTCTGTTCTCAAATTAAGTATGTACCCCCTAGAATCTGGCAACATGTCAGATCTCTGGGCCAGTCTGCTTGTTCTCACCTTGTAGCCACACTTATCGATGACCTCCAAGATGTGTGGAGGCAGAGAAGAGTCTTTCCAGGATCTGATGGGATTGGGGATCTTGCCACCTTTGGTGGTGATGCTGTAGTCCTCGCGGAAGATCCGCCAGTCCCTGTCCGTCATTTCATCCAACTTTTTCTGGGACCAATGCCGATCATCCCAGCGTTGCTTGGCTTCCTTCTTTCGAAGTTTGCGGAGTCTCGCCCTGGAGCAGGACACAGGGAATAAATGGGGTCCATATCCTCCATCTCCTTCCTGTAGACTCACCTGTGCCCCCACACCCACAGCCCTGATCACTCACTCCTCCTGCTCCTTTTCTTCCAGCGTCCGCCTCTTCTCCATTAGGTCTCCATAGAAACGCGACTGCTCTCGTTTCTGCTGCTTCAGGTCAATGCCTGCAATGAAGCCTCGCCCCAACAACTGTACCTGGTGCCGTTCTTTGTACCTGGGATTGAGACAGAGGAAGAGGAAAAGAGAAGAAGCTGCTAAGCACAAGGCTGAAGGTGTACCAGTTCCCCTTTCGGTCAGAGTCTTCCCCACCCAGAGGGCCGGCTGATGACTGTTTTACCCATCTCCCCATCCCAGCCTATCTCACTCCTATTTCTGTATCACTGATTCTCTCTAGCAACTGCCTAGTTTAAAAGACCTAGCACTGAGGCATGAAACCACTCACAAGGGGTTGTAGTCAATGGAAGTGTCCTCAGACGCATCCCACTCAAAGACAAACTTTCGGTCATTGAGATGCCTTGTCCGGCGCCGCTTCTTGATGCCACCGAGGTAACGCTCCTGCCCAGGGACAGAACACAAAGCCCTTCAAGCAGGAGGCCCAAACCTCACATACAGAGATCAGAACAGCCACACAGCTAAACCTCATTTGTGTGTGTGGAGGGTGGGGCCAAACCTTAATGGCATGTAGCTCCTTGCTCTTATCCTTCTCCTCCCGGATCTTCTGCCGCCCTTCCTCATCCTCATTCCCGTTGGTCTCCCTCTCCATCCTCTCCCTGCGCTCCCGACGTTCCCGTTCCTGAGGGTCTTCTGCAGACCAAAGAGAACAAAGCTGCAGGAGAACTCAGTGGAAGAAAAAAGAGGCATGGAGATCATCCAAATGACAGACACCAAATGAGTAAAAAGGAAGGGGGGACATTCGTGATACAAGGGGAATGAAGACCTAACAGAAAGAGATGTCTCTCATGAACGTGCCCCAGCCACCCTCTTCCAAACTCAAACAGGTCTCAAGCCCTTCTGAGTGACACCACAATCCTGTCCCACCCTTTCCTACCCCCATCGAGGGCCACGGGGTAAGAAAACGAACCCAACATTTTCCTGCCCAAGTCTTGGAACTGCTTCCTTTTCTTCCTCTCTTCTTCAAGCATCCTCTGCCGTTCCTCCACCTCCTGTTGTCGTCGCTTCAGGGCTTCAGCCTCTCGTTCTGCTTTGGAGAGGAACTTGGGCTACAAAATAGATTACAACTGTTAACAAGGATCTGGGGACAGGGTAGACTCACGTCACTGATGGCGAGATGGCAAAGGGCCCAGAAATACCTGCTCAGGCATTAAATGTGTGAGGAAAACACAAACAGGCCTGGGACCCTGTTAAAGGCTAAACTATGTCTCTCTCAAAATCTGGATGTTGAAGCCCTTAACTCCCATTCCTCTGAGTAGACTGTATTTAGAGACAGAGCCTTTAGAGAGGTGATTAAGGTAAAATGAGGCTCCAAAGGTAGGCCCCACACAGATCTAACTGTATCTTTATAAGAACACTTGGACACACAGAGACACCAGGGGCCTATACACAGAGGGAAGAGCATGTGAAGATGGAAAAGCCATCCACCTAAAAGTCAGGGAGAGAAGCCTCAGAAGAAACAACCCCATTTGATCTTGAACTTCTGACGTCCATAACTGTAAGAAGATAAATTTCTGTTGTTTAAGTCACTCAGTCCGTATGTTCTGTCATGGGAATCCTAGGCAACTAATACAGACCCTCAAGCTCTTACCTTGGCCTCAGCTTCCTCCTCAGCCTTTTTTTTGGCCAGAAGTTCCTCCAGGGATAATGGCTGGGCCTGAAGATAAAACACAGGACTTCAGTCCATAGAGGCTCTCTCCCTCTGAAGAACAACAAAGTCAGGCTTAAACTGAAGAGGATGATAAGGGGAAAAAAAAATTCTTCCTCTTTTTACCTTAGGCTTCTTATCACCATGTTCATCCTCTTCATCCTTTCTAGAGTCTCTGTCTTTCCGAGATTTAAAATCTTTTCCTCGGCCAGGAGATAAACTTTAAAGCAAAGGAACAGGGGAACAGTCCACATCACTATTTTTTGGCTATGCTGTGAAGCATGTGAGATCTTAGTTCCCCAACCAGGGATCCACTACAGTGGAAGTGAGGAGTCTTAACCACTGGACCACCAGCGAACTCCCCATATCACTGTTACTCTAGCCCCTGGATGAGAATCAGACTGAGCCCCCAAAAGAGAATGGAAGTTTTCCCATGACTCAACAAGGCTGGCCCATGGTCATCCAACAAGTCCTGAAGTTCCTTTTGCAGGCCTGGTCACTCTGCCTGCTCTGAAACGAATGATGGCCCTGTCTTGGCCCCATGATACCTGAATGTCCTTTTCTGAAACCAATCTCCTCTGGGAAGTGGGTCTTAACTACTGATATCAAAAATATTTTCTCCAAACATTAGTCACAAAAAACAATGAAATATTACCATTTGCAGCAACATGGATGGACACAGATTATCATACTGAGTAAAGTAAGTCAGACAGAGAAAGACAAATACTAGGTAATATCACTTATACATGGAATTGCAAAAATAATCAAATCAATTATTTACAAAACAGAAACAGACTCAGAAACAGCAAGCAAACTTATGGTTACCAAAGGGGAAAGTGGGCAGGGAAGGCTAAATTAGGAGTATGGGATTAATAGATACACACTACTCTATAGAAAATAAACAACAGGATTTACTTTGTAGCACAGGGAACTACATTCAATATTTCATAGTAACCTATAATGGAAAGAATTAGAAAATATATACGTGTGTGTACTGAAATCACTTCACTGTACACCTGAAACTAACCCAATATTGTAAATCAACTATATTTCAATTAAAAAAAAATTCCTCCAAATAGCAAATGCACATCAGAAGGAAAAAAAAAAGACCCTGCCTTACTTTGTAATGCACAATGAATTCAGCCAGCATGGCCACCACCCACACCCTTCCCAGATACTGCTATATATGTCCTTTGCTCATTCCTCCTTCCTATCGGTCCCAGCAATCTTTTCCCCACATCTGCTATAAGCTTAATATACAAGAGATCTCAAATAACCACAGTGTTTGTTATAAGGATGCTATCCTTCACCCTGAATTCTAACCTACATATTCAGGGCCTAATAAAAACTTTGTACAGAAAGTTTCCAGAACAAAGACATCAAGATATTGTCACATTAAGCTAACCCAACAAGTACATGTTGTATATTCTGGGTAGGAAACTGAATGGTCTGATGAAGCTATAGGAATGTTCTGTTGGCTGGTAACCTTTTCAAACTAACTTCAAAATTCTAAGAACAAGTGGATCCTCAAGGGGCTGTGACTTCACTAACTGGTTATACATTCTAAAGAAGATGTGTGCCTTCTAAAAGACAACTCTGCAATAACTACCAACAGGATTCACTGTGGAAAATTCACTTTCCCATGCAGCTGGGCGAGCTGAGATGCAGAGAGGAAGCAGTGAGGGCGTCGCCATAAAGCCCAATCCAACCCGTCAGGTACCTGGATCGCTTGCGGTCCTTGTCCCTTCGGTGCCCATCCTTATCCCTGTCTCGGTCCTTCTTATTCCGATCTCGTTCCTTATCCCGCTCTCGCTCTTTGTGCCGGCGATCTCTGAAGACAGAGCAATTAAGAAATCATGTGATATTTCCTGTGGACCTGCACTGCAGCCCTATCTTAGAAGGTTCCCATGCCCTTTTCTTCCCAAAGTAATATTTTACAAATTAGAAAATGTGTTTCCCAAGAAGTTATGAGAGAATTCTATTAATAAGGTCTTATAGCTCCAAGCGTTACTGCTAAGTATTAATGACAATGATAGGACTGTGTGAAGAGATGAACTATTTTCCTCAATCACTAGGACCTTCATCTTACAAGTTTCTTCTTTACCCTTAAGAGCTACTGGGTCCCAGGTGTAGAGAAACCTATTACAGACTCATGTCCCCATATGGAGGCATCAGAGGAACCAAGAATAAAGGAGTCTGAAATGTACACTCCCTTTCCAGGTAACACACAGCAAGTTACTTTACCTTTCCGTAGACTTGGATCGGGAACGGGAGCGAGAACGGCTGACTCCTCTACGCCTATCCCTTGAACGATGCCGTTTCCTATCTTTAGATGGGGAAGACTTCCGGTCTCGGTCTCTATCGCGGTCTCTGTCAGGAGTCCGAGATCGCTTCCTTTCCTCCTTGGAAGGTGATGCATCACGGTCCTTCTTATCAGCCAGCTCTCCTGCCATCTATCGTGCATAAGACGAGTATTTATTATGTATTAGATACTTTTCTGAACTTTTTACAAACAATTTACTTAATCTCAAAACAATGCTCTGAAGTAGATATAGTGGTGTGCCTGCTTTATGGTTAAAGAAACTGAAGCTCAGATATATAAAGTAACTTGCCTAAGGACACCTGGGCGTTAAGTGTCAGAGTTTCAGGCAGTCTGGCTCCAGAGGCCCATTCTTATTCATTAATACTCTCTCTCTGGGATTCCTTTTTGTACATATTTATTTCCAAAAGTGTACAATAAGCATACCTAATTTTTATAATTAGACTGCAAAAGTATTAAAAAAATGTTACCAAATGAATAGTATACTATCTCTAGAAATAACTTATATTACTTAACTTAGGAATCTACTGAATCTGCCAGCCCACCAGGATCAATAAACTACATCTAAGGGAGATAAGTTCTCTTGAGCGCATAAAGAAAACTCAAAAGAGAAAAAAGGAGTTTAATTTTGAGATGTAGGATTAAGATCAGCACCTCAAGGAAAACCTAAGTTCAAAGAGAAGAGAAACTCACTTTTACACAGATTAAAAGAAATGTACTTCTAGTTATGGAATGGCAAAAACTTGGGTGACAGGTACATAGGACCTCCATGCACTTTGGTTTTAAGTTTTCCTGTGAATCTGTATCTTATGGAAACAGTGAGAGACTTTATTTTTTGGACTCCAAAATCACTGCAGATGGTGACTGCAGCCATGAAATTAAAAGATGCTTGCTCCTTGGAAGAAAACCTATGACAAACCTAGACAGCATATTAAAAAGCAGAGACATTACTTTGACAACAAAGGTCCATCTAGTCAAAACTATGGTTTTTCCAGTAGTCATGTATGGATGTGAGAGTTGGACTATAAAGAAAGCTGAGCACTGAAGAATTGATGCTTTTGAGCTGTGGTGTTGGAGAAGACTCCTGAGAGTCCCTTAGACTACAAGGAGAGCAAACCAATCCATCCTAAAGGAAATCAGTCCTGAATATTCATTGGAAAGACTGATGCTGAAGCTGAAACTCCAATACTTTGGCCACCTGATTCGAACTGACTCATTTGAAAAGACCCTGATGCTGGGAAAGATTGAAGGTGGGCAGAGAAGGGGACGACAGAGGATGAGATGGTTGGATGGCATCACCGACTTAATGGACATGAGTCTGAGCAAGCTCCAGGAGTTGGTGATGGACAAGAAGCCTGGAATGCTGCAGTCCATGCAGTCACAAAGAGTTGGACACGACTGAGCGACTGAACTGAACTGTGAATCTATGATTATCTTAGAATTAAAAATAAGGGAGGAAGGGATGGAGTAGAGCAAGGAGGGAGGGAGGGAGCGAGGGAGGGAGGAAGAAGTGTACCAGAAACCAGAGGTCACAGACGTTCTGACATTCCATACTCAGATTTTCACAGCCTTGATTATGATCCAGTCCCACAAAAGGTCTGAGCAGGAATTGTTCTGTCCCCATCCTGCCTGGGGGACACTGAACACCATACCATACTGTCAACTGCCCTTTAGACTACAAAATCTACTTCAGCGAGGTGCTAAATTCAGACAGCAAGTCTGAATCTGCCTCTATTCTACGACCACCATCATCATTCCTAAGCCTCGGGATATATTTCTCAAAATTTACTTTATCTCCAAATGGTTCCCATGCAATAACAGTTCCCTAAGCTACAGCTTACAATCCCCCTTTGCCATGTAATTCCTGCCATGTATCTTTAAGAAGGGAGAATAGGTAAAGAAAAGAAAAATGAACAAGTAGCACTTTAAAAAAGTTGGAGACAACCTATTTTACCTCAGAATTGCCAGTACATCATGCACAGACCATGGACATTATACTTATGTCTCTTTCACTTATAGCCCTCAGAAAACAATCAGAGGAAAGGCAATCCTGGACATCACCATTATTTCAACAAATACTCACTGAGTACCTGAGAGGTGCCAGAAACTATTCCAGTACTAGAGATACAGCAGGAAACAAAACAAAGCCTCTGAACTCATAATGCTTAAATTCCAGTGAAGACGACAGCAGTTCGGCAGAAAATAAGAGAATTTCAAACAGTGTAAGTGCTAATAAAGAGAACAAAGCAGGGTGTGTGATGGGGAGCAGCATGAACAAGAGGGCTCTGGAAAGAATTTTTTAAATGACATGTAAGCTGAGATTTGAATGATGGGAAAGAGAGAGTCCATAAAAATCAAGGAAAAGAATTTATTGTGTAGAAGGAACAGCAAGACACTGGGGCAAGAGCTAGCTTAGCATGTTTGCTAACTAACAATAGACACGCGTGGAATTCCCTGGTGGTCCAATAGTTAGGCCCTCACAATGCCAGGGCCAGGTTCACTCCTTGGTTAGGAAACCAATATCCTGCAAGCTGTGCAGCACTGCCAAAAAAACAGACTCATGTGGTCAGGAGTGGCAATGACCAAGGGGAAAACTGGCTCAAGATGCGTTCAAGGAGGTAGGCAGGAGTCAGATCACGGAAACGTGTTTTAGAGCAGGCTAGAAAAACTTGGATTTTAGTTTAACTGCAGTGGGAACCTTAGAAAGGTGTTAAACCGGAAGTAATATGGTCTTATTTTACATTTTTAAAGAATCACTTTGGTGACTTGCAAAAGGCAAGAATGCACACGGAACCACTGAGAATGCTATTATGGTAGTCTAGACAAAAGATACCCCACTCCAGTACTCTTGCCTGGAAAATCCCATGACGGAAGGGCCTGGTGGGCTGCAGTCCATGGGGTCGCAAAGAGTCAGACATGACTGAGCGACTTCACTTTATTTTTTCACTTTCATGCATTGGAGAAGGAAATGGCAACCCACTCCAGTGTTCTTGCCTGGAGAATCCCAGGGATGGGGGAGCCTGGTGGGCTGCTGTCTATGGGGTCGCACAGAGTCGGACATGACTGAAGTGACTTAGCAGCAGCAGACAAAAGATAACAGCGGGGACCTCTCTGGTGGTTCAGTGGCCAAGAACCACCATCTGCACTCCCAGTGCAAGGGGCCCTCTGATCCTTGGTCAGGGAGCTAGATTCCACATGCCACAACTAAGAGTGTGTATGCCACAACTAAACAATTCCTTGTGTCGCAACTAAGACCGGTACAGCCAAATAAATAAATAGATATTTTTAAAAAGGTAACAGTGGTTTGTTCTAGGAAAGTGAGAGTGGAGATGGGACGAAATAGAGAGCCCCAAGGCAGATTCTGAAGACAGAGCTGACAGGACTTACTGATGAAGGGAGGAAGCAAAGAGGAGACACACTCAAACTCCTATATGGCCTGACCAACTTAAATGGCTCACAGCGCCGTTAGCGACTGCAGAAGACTGGGGAAGGAGAAGATGTAGGAAGAAATTTAATGTTTCATTTTGATCACGGTGAATGTAAGATGTCAGTAAGAAAACCAAGTAGCGATTCCAGGAAGGCAGCTGAAAATGCAATTCTGGAACTTAGGAGAGAGTTGGAGACAGTAATGTGAGTTATCAATATACAGATGGCTTTTAAAACCGTAGGACGCTAAATGATTATTACCTAAGTAGGCATTCTAGTTAGGAACAAAACAGAGGAGAGGACCCAGGGACTTCCCTGGTGGCCCAGTGGTTAAGAACTCACCTTTCAATGCAGGGGACACAGGTTGGATCCCGGGTCGGGAAAGTAAGATCCCACATGCTACACAGCAACTAAGCCCACAGGCCACAACTAGAGAGCCCAAGCGCTGGCAAGAAAAACCTACACCACACCGCCCCCGCCCCCCGCCAGGCTAACTGCAACTAAGACCCAACTCAGTCATAAATATATTTTTTAAAAAAAGAGGACACAGGATTAAGCTCTGAAACACTGTAACGTTTAGAAGTCAGGCGTAGAAGCCACAGAAGAAAACTAGAAAGAAACAATAGCCAGTGGAAAAGAAGAAAAGATAGTAAAGTATACCATGGAAAGAAGAAATAGTAAGGTATGCCATCACAGAAGCCAAAAATGTGTTTCAAGGAGGGAATGCTGATCTGTGTCAAGGGGAGAAAGACTGGAAGATAAAGGAGTCACCCTCGCCTTTGTAAAAACAGAGATGACAAGAGCTGGCATGGTGAGAGTAAAAGCCCGAGTGCAATGAGTTTAGAAGAAAATGAGAAGTGCAAATAAGCAGACAGTAAACACAGGCAACTTTTATTATAGGTTCTACTCATCACAAACCTCCGGATCTTTGAGTTCCTCAGTGCTTGCAGGACAGAGACAGTCTTTTTTTTCATTCAATGAAGTATGCATTTATCAAACCACCACCATATGCAAGGCACAGTGCTAGGCACAGTGTGAGTTACAAAAGGAAATCAGGAAGATCCTGTCCACAGGAAGCTTACAAAACAATAGAGGATATGAGGCACATACCAAGATGCAGGCTCAGATGAATTATTGCAGGAGTTCAAAGAAGTTTCCTTTCACTTGAAAAAGGAAATCTGCAAAGAGTGTAGAGGAAGTGGCTCTTGAGTATTAAAATGAAGGTAGAATTTGAAGATGTGTAATTGAGGGTGCCGGAAAGAAGTCATTCCCGGCAAAAGAAATAATACAGGAGGCGCAGAGGCGGGAAAGCATGACTAGTTATGGGAGAAAAGCCAAAGTTTCAGTTTGGCTGGAGCAAGGGCTACTCCAAACATGAAGGAGTAAGATCGGACTGAGGATATCACGGGTGCTGTGCGCATGGGCAAAGGTCTGACCCGTAACACCGTCCAGGGACCTGCCCTATCCCCGCCGGAGCCAACACTCCCACTGGGGCCCGCGCCCCTTCCCTCCTGCTGGATAGATCTTTCCAAGCTCGTGCCCTTTCCCTATGGCGTTCTTCCTCGCCTCGTCCCAGAGACAGGGTCGACCGCTGTACCCTCATTCTCGCCTTCTCTGCAGGCTCGTGGAAACCGCTTCCATCGCCCGAGACTCACCACTCTTGAGCCCAAACCGCCCAACGCGGCCTCAACGTCGCCGAGTAGTCGCCATCTTTCCCGTTTCCTGGTCGCCGGGCTGCTCCCTCGGCCGCGCGGCAAGCCGGGAAGGCGAGTTCCTGGTCCTGGGCAGCGCAGGCCAACAACGCATGGCCGAGAACTACCAATCCCAGAATGCACGGCGCGAGCGCCGGTCCCGGGACGCGGGGGCCGCTGGGCAATGTGGTTTGTCAAACATTTGAGTCTGTGGGAGCAAGAGTTTTTCATAGGTCGACTTTCATCAGAAGGTTATTCTCTCTGTGGGCGCAGCCCTCCTAGAATATGCTGGTTTTCCTGGAAACTGTAATTAACGACATCATGACCGGTGGCTTACAACGGAGAAATTTAAGGCTTTCCTTACATACGAACTCCGGGAGTTGGTGATGGACCGGGAGGCCTGGCGTGCTGCAATTCATGGGGTTGCAAAGAGTCGGACACGACTGAGCGACTGAACTGGACTGAACTTATACATCAATAGCACGTAGTTATAACTAGCAACTATACTAACAGCAATAAATACCATTTGTGGAAAAGCCGGTTTTAACAAAAAAAATCTTTGAGATAGATTATTAGCCCCATTTTACAGATGGACAAATGAAAATTTAAGTTACAGGAGCAGCCTAGTATTTACCAGTGAGGGTGGGACAGTTCATTGTGTGAGACTATCCCAGCTTTGGGAGAACATATTAACAACCTTGGCCCCGTCAGTAACACCGTAGTTACTGTTACAACATTTTGAACATTTTGAAATGAGCTCACACAATGGATTGCACCTCTTGGAAAGACAGTATCTTCCGGGCTGTGGCATCTGCTTTTCAAAACATCCCAGATAGGACCTGCCCTTTTCACATTCTTGCTCTTTGGAATCTCGCCAGTTGTTTGGGTTATCTTAATACTTTTTATTCTTTCTCTCTCTAGTTCCCTCTCTTCAGTCCTCCAATGAGCTTTTTTTCCCCAAAAACTGTACTTTCATTTTGTTTCTCTTTGGTCTTGTGGTTAATAATTCTACCTCCCTTCCTCCCCAAAACAAAAATCTTGACAACTTCTAGGACGGTTTTGATAGGTGCGTTCATGCTAAGTCGCTTCAGTCGTGCCCGACTCTTTGCAGCACCATGGACCAGGAAGTAACTAATGTCTCCTTCCTTTCCTTTTTTCCCATCACAAGCTTTTGGGTTTCAATCCCACATGGCTCTTGGTCTGGTTTTTCTCTCTGAATGTGTTCAGTGCTGCTGAAGCAGAGCCTGGAGTAAGCCCAAATAACCTAAAACTCAGAACCTCACTGCACAAAGTCCCACAGTATCTGGCCACTTGGACCTCAGAAAAGGGAAGGGAAAAGTTGTCCAAGATCAGTTAGGTGTAATTCACCCAGTGAACACTGGAGGGCTCTCCACTCACAGACTGGAACTAACAATCAGACCAAGGGGTAGAGCTGCCGCTGCTCTTTACTAAGTTACCTTCTACTGCCCAACTCTGTGCTGGATACTTAATTACTTTACTTACTTCACTTGTTCTAACACTTTAAGATGGGCATTATCTGCATTTTAGTGATAAGGAGATTTGTGGCCCAGAAAGATTAATTATACCTTTGAAGTCCACATAGTTCAAAGAATGAAGCCAGGATTCAACTCCAAGTTCATTTAACTTCAGCGTAGATGCTGTCCCCATGTTCAGGCTACCATTCTCAATCATCTTTAAGATCAATAAATTGAGGCCCACAAAACTGATTAAGCTTGTCCAAGTGCATAGAGGCAGAGTTCCCTAGTACTTGCACATAGCTTTCTCATGATACTTGTGAGACATTGAGTTCATTAAAGAATACTTACAGGACTTCCCTGGCAGTCCTGTGGTTAAGACTCCATATCCAATGCAAAGGGCAGGGGTTCTATCCCTGGTCAGGGAATTAAGACCCCACATGCCTAGCAGTGCAGCCAAAAAAAAAAAAAAATTTTTTTTTTTAAAGGATACTTGCATGGTTTGTCCTACCCTGCTAGCTCTTTCACAAATATGCATCTTTGGAGATGGAGACAAAGGGACTACATTCTTTTAGGGTTCATAAGTATAGTCTCCTATTTCAGTACCACATGGCTAGCAGTAAAGGACCCATGGAATTAGTTTAACACTGAGACTGGGTTTAAATCCTGACTCCACTATTTACTAGAGTACCATCTTGTGCAAGTTACATGGCATCTCTGGCTTTTCTATTTCCTCATTTGTAAAATAGGGATAATAAGACCATTTGCCTCACAGGATAGGAGAGCATGGGCTTCCCTGGTGGCTTAGATACTTAAGAATCTGACTGCAATGCAGGAGACCCAGGTTCAATCCCTGGGTTTGGAAGATCCCCTGGAGAAGGGAATGGCAACCCACTGCAGTATTCTTGCATGGAAAATCCCATGGACAGGGAAGCCTGGCGGGCTATAGTCCATGGGGTCGCAAAGAGTCAGACACAACTGAGCAACTAACACCACTACAACCATAGGATAGCAGACCAGTAAAAAGTCCATGTTCTGTAGAGAATAAACTACTGGTTACCAGTGGGGAGAGTGAAGGGGCAATATTGGTGTGGGGGGAAGAATATGGGATTATTTGAAATCATGTGTGTGAAACTTAAAAATTGCACAGCACTAAAGAATTTAAAGACATTCAATTTTTTTTAATAAAAAAAAATTAAATGGTTCATTTTTTTAAGTGCATGTTCTACAGCCAGGTTACCTGGATTTGTATCCAGGTTCTAATACTTTCTAGCTGTGTGGCCTTAAGCACATTAATCTCTCTGAACCTCAGTATTCCTGTCTGTAGAATGGCATTAGTACATCATAGGATTATCACAAGAATAAGTAACATAAAGAACTTATAAGCACACCTGACCCATAGTAAACATTTAATAAATGTTAGTTATTTTCATTTATGAGGTGAAATGTGATAATGTAGGGGGAAGAATTGTAAATTTGGGATCAGCATATACAAGCTATTATACATAGGGTGGATAAACAACAAGGCCCTATTGTAAAGCACAGGGAACTATATTTAATATCCTGTGATAAACCATAATGGACAAGAAAAATAATATATAACTGAATTACCTTGCAGTACACTGGAATACAACATTGTAAATAAACTACCGTAAGATTTTTTTAGTACTAAATCAAAAAAAATGTGATAAGGTAAAGCACTCAGCACAATGCTGAGCACATAGTAAGTACGCAATACACAGTAAATTTTTATTTCCAGTACAGTATGAACCTTAGAAAAAAGGAGCTATAGGCAGCTGAAGAGAAGAGATGATAAGGCCCCTGAGCTGCCATCAACAGGCCTTGGAATTAGAAGGTCAAGAAAGCAAAAGGCATCACCTCACCTTGAATTCAGAGGAGACCTGAACCCTTGGAACCTCCCAGCCTTGGCTTCAGCCTGTCCACTTTCTGTAGGGGTGCGGTCGGCTCTCCATCTGATGCTTTCACTGGATTTTGTCTCTCTCCTCTAGACTCTCTAGAGCAATGGTTGTCAACCCCAAATGACTTTGCCCTGGGAGACATTTAGCAACATCTGGAGACATTTTGGGCTTCCCTGGTACTCAGATGGTAAAGAGTCTACCTGCAACGCAGGGGACATTTTTGGCTGGGACAACTCGGGTGCTATACACACCTAGCAGGGAGAGGCCGGGGATGTTGTTAGACATCCTCCTGTGCACAAGAGAGCCCCCACCACAAAGCATTAGCTACTCCAAAATGTCATTGGTTCCCAGGTTGAGAAACCCTGCTCCAGAGGTAAGGAGATCATCACTCAATTAGCAGGAAATGGGTGGGGAAAGGGATGAAGCAGGGATGTGGGGAGAGGGAGCAGTTCCTTGCTGGAGGTGCCAGGGAACAGTGGAGGCAGCCCCTCTGCAACACACAGAAAGGACCCCAGCACCACTTTCTCCTCAGTATCGGAGACCAAAGGAAACCAAGAAAGAAACCAAGACAATGGAGTCAACTTCTTTGTATGTCTTATATATTTAATTAATAAATAGGTTTTCTTCTTTAAACACAGAACATATAACAGATTGAAACACTCCCCCCTCCCCCCGATTCCAAAGACAAGAGTCTATAAAACAAATGCCAGCTATACTGCCCTAAGGGCAGAAAAAGTCTGGTGATCCCCACCCAGCCCTGCCTCCTGCAGCACCACCACCCCCACACTGCAAGAGAAGGGGGTCTGGGGCTTCTCCCTTGGACCCTGGGGACTCAGGTGAGAAGCATGCGAATGTATGATGTCACCTCTCCATGAGGCATGGGCTATGCAAAGATGAGGTTTCCTTCTCAGTGGCTCTGACCAGCTCCTGCCTTCTGATTTCAGTTACCAGTTATGAAGCACCTGGGCTCAGCTCCCAAGGGAGCTGCCTCTTGGCTTCCCCACTCTCCACTCCTCTGCAGCCTCCTCAGAGGGGAAGGGAAGGGCTCAGGGACCCCTCCCATCCCCTGGCCTGCATGGAAACGCTGTGTGGAAGAGGCATGATGCTGAAGTGAGGCTCCTGTAGGCCCCCCAACCAAAGCCGTGAGGCCAGCATGCCCCCCAAACCCCCACACCTTTTCTGCCACTGGAGCAGAGGGCACTGGGGCAGCCGCCCCCTCCACCACCTAGTGCCTGGCTTGGGGTGTGATGGTTCTTTCTCAGTGTCAGGTCCTCAAGCCGGGCCTGGCTCTTTCCTTGTCTCGTTCCTGTCTCCTTCCGAGCCCTCACCATGGCCATCTGAAAATCTCATGTCCAGAGTCCTAAATTGTCTCCTCCTCCCTCTCCCCGTGCCTCTGCAACCCAAGGGAGGAAGTGGGAGGTTGTCTCCCCTCTCCAACCCCCACTTCACATAATGGAACAGCTTTTGGCCTTTTCCTTCTTGAAGGTGGAAGAGATGAGTTCAGAACGGCTGGGGAGGTGGAGAAGTCGCTTGGAGAGGCTTCGGACAGGGCTCTTCGGGGGAATTGGGCTGGGTTTGTTCAGACACACCATGGATGCTGTCCGGAAGATGCTGTGGATACTCTTCTCTGACGTGAAAGCCGAGCCTTCCAGGTATATTTCTGCACCCAGCTGCTTGGCAATGGCACAGCCCTGCAGGGGGAGTGAGGTCATCCATGCAGTGATCCAAAATGGCTCTGAAACCCTGGTTTCTCAGGGTAGTGGTCCTCCCCAGGGCTGCTCCAAGGGACCCAACTGCCAGGCTCCCACCACCACCCTCTATTGATTATTTTCTGAAGGTGAAGCCTGACTGCACCTTAAAGTCATCTGGAACATTTTTAAACCATACTGATGCCAGAACAAGTAAATCAGAATTTCTGGGGGTAGACCTAGGAATTAGTATTTTTAAGAACTCCTCAGATGATTGTAATGTGAAAGACTGGTTTAAAGAAATGATCTTTACCTTCCCATGTGCATAAGAAATTATCCAGGGACTTAATTTATAATGTAACTCCATACTTTTCTCCCAGAATGACTCTGCAGATAAGGAGTCAGGAATTCTAACAAACACCTCTAGTGATTCTAATGAAGGTGGTCCACACATACACACAAAAAACCACTTGAGAAACACTGGCACACACAGGAATGGCTCACCTGAAAAACTATAGTATGTGCCTGCGTGCATGCTAAGTCACTTCAGACGTGTCCAACCCTGTGCAGCTCTGGATTGTAGCCCACCAGGCTCCTCTGTCCACAGGGTTCACCAGGCAAGAACACTGGAGAGGGTTAGCCATGCCCTCCTCCAGGGGATCTTCCTGACTCAGAGATGGAACCCATATCACTTATGTCTCCTGCACTGGCAGGCAGGTTCTTTACCACTAGCACCACCTGGGAAGTATGAATCTGAGCAAATTGGTATCCATTACCTCCATCCAGGTAACTAGTTTGCTGATTACAGATGGCACCCCAGAATACCAATTCTCTCTTGCTATAGTGAAAGAGTGTGAGCAAGAGCCATTTCCCAAGCCCTCTCCTGTAGCCTTCCCCAGCTCAACTCCCAGCCCACACATGGGCCCGCGTGCACACACACACACACCTACCTGCTCATAAGAGATGGGTGCCTGCTTCTGGTGTGACAGCTCCATCAGAGTGCTCAGGTCTGTTCTCAGGTCGGTCTTACAACCAATAAGCAAGACACGGGTGCTGGGACAATAGTCAAGGATTTCCGTCCTCCACTGAAGAGCCGCGCAAGAAGATAGGAAGGAGGAAGGAGGGACAGTCAGTGGCTGACAGACAACCGGAGGAACCCAGTTGGCAACATCACATACACCGTTCCGCTTATCCCCAGCCCAGCCCTCCCTGTGAGTCACAGCATCGCCACTGCACTAATTACATCATCTTCCTGCCCAGCCTTTGGGGTCACAGGAGTGCTGACCCAAGAGCCTGTCCCCAAATTCAATGGCCCAGTCTCCAAAGAGAGCACAGGGACAAATCTCTCACTCTCCGCCAAGCATATGGGGCATGGGTCCACCCCCTCAACCCAAAGGGCTGCACAAGTCCAGAAAGCCAGGAAGAAGCCAACCAGTCTCTTTCCAAGGGAAGGAGATAATCCCAGAGTCTTCTGGGAAACTGGGCTAGTTACACAAGGCTTCCTGGGACTCCTCAGTATGGGTAGACCTTACTACCATGACTGAGGCATTTCCTACCAACAGTTCAGCTCACGCCTGCCTGGCTAAGTCCCAGAAGGCCTGGGATCAAGGTCCGTAAAGCTGCCACCCAAAGGCCCCTTCTCCAACCCTCAAACCATATCACCAGAAAGTTCCCTACTCTCAACCCTCACTTCCTGAGTCTCCAGCACCACCCTCCCCTGCTGGGCCTCTGGCAGATCAGTGCAGGATAGGGGCAAAGGCAGGATGAAGAGGGACTGGAGATCTGGGTTTAGTTCCAGTGTTTAGTCGCTCAGTTGTGTCTAACTCTTTGTGACCCCATGGACTGTAGCCTGCCAGGCTCCTGTGTCAGTGGGACTGTCCAGTCAAGAATACTGGAGTGGGTTGCCCTGTCCTCCTCCAGGGAATCTTCCTGATCCAGGAATTGAACCCATGCCCCTGCATTGGTAGGCGGATTCTTTACCACTGAACCACCTGGGAAGCCCCTCTGGTCCCAGAACTGTAGCTAATGGTGTGGCCTCGGGCAAATCTCTTCCTTCCCTGGCCTCAATTTCTTCCTACACAAGAGGGGTTAGATGACAAGGTCCCAAGATTCCTTTTTGTTCTCCAGCTGAGCTAGAGATGGTAGAATTCATTCAGTCTTACCTTCTTGAGTGCACTGTCCACAGTCTCTGGACGGCTGATATCAAAGCACAGTAATACTGCGTCTGAGTCACTGTAGCAGAGTGGACGGACATTGTCATAGTAGGGAGACCCTGGTAGCGGGAAGAGAGAGCTGATGGTAAATCATGGCACTTTCCCTCCCCTAGAGGCCTAAACCCAAAGAGCACTGGGACACCACGCTTGGTCCCTTAAGGGAGAGGGCCCCACCTATCTCCCAGGGGAACGTGCTGCAGTGGGAAGCTTGGGACCTGACCACCTGCCAAGAGACAGTGCAAGGTCATCTTCCTTAATCCTGAAAAAGGGAAAGGGGCAAAATAAAAGGGAGGTGAAGTATAATCGGGCCCTATCTGGGTCTCCTACAGTGGGCTTCATTGAAGGTCCACCAGTTTTCCGAGTCCCTGGGGAAGCGGCTCCTACTCGTGCAGAGAGATCAGGCCTTGTTTAAGGTCTCTTTTCTAGAGTCTGCCTGCTGTCTAACCTCTGCTCCTGGCTTCTGCTTCAGGGTCTCCCCAGTGAAGAAACACATCTGCCTGTTATATAACTGGCTGCCCTGCTTCTTTGCCATGGGGTCAGAACTCTAGGAGGCAGGCAGGGGAGGGAGAGCATCAGGAATTCAGGGTCCCACTGGTCCTCCCACCCAAATCAGCTTACACTGGAAAGAGCAAAAGGAAAGCTGCAGCCCCCTGTCCCAAGATCTCAGGGAGGCATTCTCAAAGACAGCAGCACCAACAGCTGGGATTTAGAGGCTCTCGAATAAGGGTCCATGGCTGGGAGGGGAGTAGGCAGTGCAGACCCAGGTGGTGCAATGTGGGAGAAGGCTGGGGGTTGAACCTGCCCCCCTCCACCCTGGAGAAGGAACAGTAGCAGCTTTGGAACCCAGACAATCCGTGCTCAGAATAGCAAGCAGCCCCTCTCCCTGAACCGCAATCGCCATGGAAACTGGGGGGAATCCAAGCTGAGGCAGGGGGGTGGTGGTTCAAAAAAAGGGAGTAGAGGGGAGTTGGGATAACTGCCTGCTCCTTCAGTAATCAGCCCCCATCCCTCTCTGAGGGATAAAGTGGGGTCTCATCACAGTATCACTGAGCAAAAGGAACACTGCAGCACTGGGGAAGGAGGAGAGGAGGCCTCCTTTCTGGCTCTAAGCGATCCCCCTCCTCTAAGACCAGCAAGTGAATAATGGCCCCAGTGCTGGGAAGCCCCATCCCACACACCCCTGCCATTCCTCCTTCCTTACGGGCATCTCATTTGAAAGAGGGAGTTTGAGGCTGAACGACAGCCGGCATCCTTTTGGAACTTGGGGGGTGGGGATGCGGCACAGGGAACAGAGACCACCTTGCTGATTTTCCATTATCTGAACTGGGATTCAAGGACTGCATTCTGACTGTGGGAAGAGGGGGAGGGGCTTTTTGGGGGCGGTGGTAGTGAAAAGAGACGAGCTGCAGGAAGATTCTGGGAAGATTGAGAGGTGGGCAGAGTACAGCAGATGAAAAACCATATATCATGCAGCCAAGCTGCATTCCAGCTCAATCCAGCCAGCATAGCACAGTCCAGATAATCAGAATCCTGGCTCCCAACCCCTGGAACTGCAACAGAGGGAAGCATATCAGGTGGAGGAATTTCTGTCCTGGTTTGGGGAGTGGGGAGCAAGGGGGTGTCTCATTTCTGATTACCCATATCCTACCTCCAGTCTTTCCAATCCTCAAAATTGGATGATGGGAATAATAGATCTTTGGAGGAGTAGGATGGCATATTTATATGTAACAGGAAACCCCTAGTGATTTATAGTTCCTCTTTAAACTCAGCATTTTTGAAGAAAAATGGATTTTATTTTCTTTCTCATATTTCTGGCTTTCAGTCCTTAATTATGATTCTGAGCTCAGTCTATTTTAAAAGGGCTGGGGTAAAGAGATAATGGAAAGGGGGTCAGAGTGAAAAGCAAACGATAGCCTAGCACTGAAGGTTTAGGAATGAGAGACTTAAAACATTGCTTTCCACGTTCCAGAAAGATAGAGCATCTTCTACCTCAGCCTAGTCAGAGCCAACACCCCCCTGCTATGTACAACATGACCATGACCCATATTGAGCCCCCACCCTCCAAAACACTGACGATGCATCGCTTCATCCCTCAGCCGCAGAGGTATGACAGTGGGGCTGAGCTGCGGCAGGCAGGCAGGCAGCAGTGGCCAGAGATGAAATGCAGAAGAGAAAACTGAGTCAGGAGCAACATTTCCCCCCAAACAGACTTGTCTCCCTGCCACAACCACCACTGCCTCCTGCCTTTTATTTGGCTTTGCTCTGGGGCAGTAAAGGCTGTGAGTGCGTGTGTTGGGTGGCAGAGTGTGGAAATGCAGAAGCCCTAACTGCCTCCTCCAGTAGTCTTCTGGGGTCCATTCACCTCCCCATTCCAGCTCTCTAAAGGATGGAGCCAGACCAAGAAAAGTGATAGCTTCTGGGGTTCATCCATTCTGCACCCCTGGATGAGCCAACTGAGTTAGCCAAGCCCCACCCCCACCAAAGAATCTTCAGGTCTCTTTCTTTCAGTTTACAGGCAAGCACCATACTCCTTCTCCCCGTCAGAGAGAAAAACAATTTCTAAGAGACAGTAACTGCAACAGACCAGTGGGGGTGGGAAAGGGGCACTTGGGGCCAGCAGTCTTACCTGAAGTGTCCCAGAGACTGAGCTCCACTCTCTGTTCCTCTGTCTCCAAGCAGGCTGTGTAATTCTCAAACACAGTGGGCACGTACGTCTGTGAAAAGAGAGGAACTATTCACATCTTGGACGTACCAACCCTCAGAACCCTCCAGTTAGTTCTGGCTACACAAGAAGCCACTCACCCTAGTGAGACACTAACGTGGCAGGAAAGGAGAGGATACCTGGGGCAGGAGGGACCACATGGGACAGGAGAGACGGGTGTAGAGGCTCAGGCACTTGGCTCCATCAAAGTGAGAAATGTAAAAGACTTCCTGCCAGGGACAATCTCCCCATTGTCAGTCAGGGAGACACCACACACACGGATTCCTCTTGTCCCCAGATTTGCCTGTCTTCAAATTTCAGAGCCACAAATCAATTCTAGCTCTTCTTCTCCCCACAGGTCCCTTGGACCAGCAGGGCGGCAGAAGCCTGCCTGGGGACAAGCGCACAGAATGGGTGAAGGGACGGCAGGTGTTACGTCAAGAAGAAACCCCTGACTCTCAAATGCCTCCAGTTCCCTCTCCCAAAAGCAGACTCCAGGATGGAGAGAGGTAGGAGGGGATTTGATCAGGGACCTATGGGTGAAGAGGTGAGGAGGAGCCAGCTGGGCGGCAGAAGTGGAACAGGTCTCAGGGGAAGCTAAGGCAGGGCGGTCCTCCAGCCAGAAAGCGGCTGAGGATGGGGAGGGTGGGGTGGGATGAAACAGCTCCCCTGGGCAGGTGGGAATCTACCCGCAGCAGCAGGCGGTCAAGAGGAAAGGTGGCCAGCGGGCGGGCGAGCAACTCACCTCGGGATAGCAGTCCTTCGCCAACACCTGTAACATTGCTGTCTTCCCACATTGCACATCCCCCACCAGAACGAGCTTACATCTGGCCACGACTGGCTGGGGGGCCCGTCTCTCCTTCATGGCTGCAGCCTCCGCGGGAGCTGGACTCGGAGAGGGTTATGCCAGGTGCGTCTCAGCACACTACCACCCGGATTCCCTGCCTCTCTCCAACTGAGAAAGAGGCCAGTACGGCCACCTTATATTGCCCTGGCTGAGCCAATCACAAGAGAAGGCGGACTCTGTCACAGCCAATCCCTGAAGTGGGATCCCCTCTAGCAGCCAATGGCAGGAGGATCTGAGTCAGAACCCTCTTCTTCCCTTCCCTTTCTCTTAAAGCTGCACCGTTTCTTGCTTCCTCTGAAAGGGAATTCCCACGTTGTTTTGCGTTTCTATCGGGATTGGGGTGGGGGGAAATCAACCAAACTTTAATGGTCTTGAGTGTCCACCAATTAGTGTCAAAAACAACAAACTAGCCAAGAATGTGGATAGTGAAGTCAAGCTGGAATTGTCCCAGGAGAACAGGACTTGCCTAAATTGAGGACTGGTGGCACTTCCCTGGGGAAGGGGTGGTCCCAGAAATCTCTGACCCCTTTGTTCCATCCAATCCCCACTCGGACCACTTCCCACTTCTGGCTTCTCTTCACAGAAGCTCCTGCTGGACCCCCTTATCAACTCGGTTGGACCCCTTTCAACACCCAAGTCTCTTCCTCAGAAATCACCTTCACTAAAAAGTACATAAATTAAACAACCTTCTTGCGTCATCTGGAAAAAACCCACAGAGCTTCTGACCCAGAGATGGGCACAGAGAAAGGAATGAGGGAGTCTGGCAAGTGGGGAGGGGTATGAAGAGGGCAAAACAAACAAAGTTGCTGTCTGTTTGGCCAGACAACCTCTCACCCCAGGCCTAGCAGGAGCTGCTTTAGGGGTGTTTGTTCTACCTCTTGGGTTCAGCTTCCTGGATGAATCAGGCACAGGTCCAGTTTCAGGTTGACACCTACTGACGCTGCTGTACTGCGTGTGTCAGCTGGTTGAAGTCCAGACGGGAAGAATGGGCCTGGGACTTTGGGATTCGGAAGCTGAAGGGCAAAATGAGGCTGAGATGAGCTACGTAACTGCCTGCCAGCCCTTGGCCCTGAGAGCCCTTCATGTTACCGCCTCTCCACTAGACAGAACCAGCTTGAATAACCTACTGATTATTCAGGAACCTAAACAGTCTAGATCAGGCCTCCTGGGGGATCAGGGATTGAAGTGAGACTGACCCTGGGCAAAAGCGGAGCACTCCAGACTTCTTCTCTAGGTCCCTTCACCTTGTGAAGCCCAGTGCCTCTGGACACAGGCTGAGCCGTATTCCCTTTGAGCTTTACTCTGACTTGCCATCACTGCTACCCTCCTGGGGCAGGGAGGGGGGTGTGTTCCCTGTTACATACGATGTTTAAAATCTTCCCTGGTCCCAAACGGACAGGATTGCCAACGCCCTCTATAGACGGAGAATGGAGAGTATTTTGAGACTGTGGCCTAATCAATGTGCGTGCATGCTAAGTAGCTTCAGTCTTCAGCGTCTGACTCTTTGCAATACTGTGGACTGTAGCCCACCAAACTCCTCTGTCCATAGCATTCTCCAAGCAAGAACACTGGAGTGGGCTGCCATGCCTTCCTCTAGGGGATCTTCCTGACCTAGGGATTGAAACTGCATCTCTTATGTCTCCTGCATTGGCAGGCGGCTTCTTTATCACTAGCACCACCTGGGAAGCCCCAACAGAGGTGGTCAATCAGTTGTGTCCAACTCTTTGGGACCTCCCAGACTCCACGGACTGTAGCCAGACAGGCTCTTCTGTCCATGGAATTCCCAGGTAAGAATACTGGGGTTGGTAGTACTCCCTTCTCCAGGGGATCTTCCCCACCTAGGGATCAAACCTAGGTCTCCTGCGTCTAGTCCAAGTTGCCTGGCTGAGGGTCCTGGGGCTAAGTCCTGCATTGTCCTCTGCCCTAAGGCCCCCCTTCCAGGGATCAGGGATCACTTCAGGGAATCTCCAGGGTAGAAAGACAGTTACAGGGTGATACCATTGGCTGGTTACCCTCCTCTCCCAGGCAGGCTCTCTGGAAGCTTCTTTTCCCCTACCATTCCCCAGGTCTCATCCTCAGCCCTAAGATAATGTTCTGTCTGTAGAATTTGTCCTCTTTCTGCCCTTTTGCAGCAGCCTGACAGCCTCTCTGAGCTGCCCATAAACATGGTTTGGGAATGTTCCAGGAACAGCTGTAAGATCACAGACTGCCTCAGCCTGGAGTCCTCTCCTTCAGCATGACTTTTTCCTGGTGTCTCCCTCCCTCCGTCTCATCCGAACTCAGTTCTGGAAGCACCAGTGGGGTTCCCATACAGCCTCTTAACCCTTAACTGGGTTCCCTCCAATGGCAGCCCCAAAGGCTTTAGCCCTCTCTCTCCCCATGTTCTCTCCCAGCCTGCCCCTACACGGACCCCCTCCCGAGGCACTCCAAATAATATTCAAATAAGTAAAAACTGTTCTTGCTATGCAAACAACTTCCTCTAACTTCTAACAAGATTGCCACTCCTGAGGTCCACTGAGGTAGAAATTCGGGGAACTGGTGCTAACACTGCTTCTTCCCTGAGCAGTTGCATTTCAGGAGAGGAAAGCAGAAAGCCTGAGCCGTGAGACGGAGCAGCCCCCATCATGGGGCCTCCTGGGGATCAGGGCTGAAGTAAAACTGACCTTGAGCAGAAGGGAGAGCTCTCCAGACTTCTTCTCTAGGTCCCTTCACCTTGTCAAGATGTGTCTCCGAAGATATTTTGTGGGTCACATGTTTATGAATTATGGTGGGACATGTGGGGGGTGTGTGTGTTCAGAAGGCAGTGTGGCAACATGAAAGGAGGATGGAACCAAAATTCAGCTGGTCTAGATGTTGGACCAGCTCTGTCCTTAACAAACTATGTGTGTTTGGGTTAGTCTCTCTGGGCCCCTAATTCCTTGAATGTAAGGTGAAAGGTTTGGACTAACGAAGGGGTTTTTAGCCTTTTTTTTTTTTTTTTTTTTTAGCAGTTAGACTACCTCCCCCAAGTTTGTTTAAACCTCTTCCATGTATCTTTATTTAAAAATCCAAAGCCAGAGTAATAATTGTATACTGTTGTTTTTTCCTATAAGACCGACTCTTTGCAACCATGTAGACTATAGCCCGCCAGGCTCCTCTGTCTGTGGAACTCTCTAGGCAAGAATATTAGAGTGGGTTGCCATTCCCTTCTCCAGGGGATCTTCCTGACCCAAGACTCAAATCCAGGTCTCCTGCATTGGCAGGCAGATTCTTTACCACTGAACCACCAAGGAAGCCCTCCTATAAGAGCAGGAAAATTTAAAACAAGGTTATACTTGAAAACATTATCCTAAGGTAAAAGAAGCTAGTCACAAAAGGCCATATATTATATGATTTCACTTGTATGAAGCATCCAAAACAAATCCAAAGACACAGAAAGGAGATTAGTAGTTGTCTAGGGCTTGGAGAAGGAAATGGCAGCCCACTCCAGTGTTCTTGCCTGGAGAATCCCAGGGACGGGAAGCCTGGTTGGCTACTGTCTATGGGGTCGCAGAGTCGGACACGACTGAAGCGACGCAGCAGCAGCAGGGCTGTAAAAGCTGTGGGGGAATGTAGAATGTCTGCCAATAGGTGTGAGGTTTCTTTCTGAGGTGACAAAACTCTTCTAAACTTGATTATGGTGATGGTTGTACAACTCTGTGAATATACTAAAAACCACTGAATTGTTTAAATTGGTGAGTTGTATGGTATGTGAATTAAATCTTGATAAAGCTGTTACTTTTTCTGACATTTTATTTATTTATTTATTTTTGGCTGTGCTGGGTCTCTGTTGCTGTGCGGGCTGCTCTCTAGTTGCGATGAGCAGGCTTCTTATTGCAGTGGCTTCCCTCGTGTCAGAGCACGGGCTCTAGAGCACAGGCTCGGTAGTTGTGGTCACGGGCTCAGCTGCTCCTCGGCATGTAGGATCTTTCCAGACCGGGGCTGGAACCATGTCTCCTGCATTGGCAGGTAGGTTCTTTACCACTGAGCCACCAGGGAAGTCCAAAGCGGTTACTTAAAAAATAAATAAGTAAGTTTATAATTTCAAATTTTCTTTACAATCTCCTTTAACTTGGTTTTTTTTCTTAAAAAAAAACTTATTGTGTGGAGATGTTCAAACATTTAAAGAAATACAAAAATACAACGAACCCATCTGTAACCATCACCCAGCTCCAACAATCATCCTCACAACCCTACATCTCTACCCCATCCAGCTTCTCCCCGTACACCTCCTCACTGGACAACTGTAAGACAAATTTTGGATGTCATATCATTTAATCCATAGAGATTTCAGTACTTATCTGAAAAATAAAAAGATTCTTCATAAACATAATCAAAATACCATTATTCCCACTAAAAATAAATAATTCCTTAAAAATCACCAGTCAGTCAGTGCTAAAATTTCCCCAATTGTGTCATTCATTGATTTAGTTAAATTGGAATCTAAACAAAGTCCACTCACTGAATTTCATTGGTATGGCTCTTAAGCATCTTTTATTTCATAGGTTCCATTTCCTTTTTTTCCCCTATAGTTTACCTGATGAAGAAACCACATTGTTTATTCTACAGTGTCTTCCATATTCTGGATTTTGCTGATTGCATCTCCATGGTATTGTTAACATACATTAAACACTTTTACAAATTACATCTCATGCAGTATCCCCAAACACAAAAAGATGAAAAACAAAACTTCAGTGGTTAAATCAGAATTAGGGACTTGGGATGGGACTCACTCAGCCTCCCAGGGTACTTCTAGGGGACAAACTCCAGGGAACACAATTTAAAAGCCACTAGCCTGGATATCGTGTGCATGCGTGTGTGTGTATGTGTTTGTGTGTGTGTGTGTGTGTGTACCACACCTTCAAAGCTCAGGGCTGTCCTATCTTTTTTTGACTCTGATTACTCTGATAAGGTCCTTATCTAGGACAGTGATGTAATACACCAAGGTGTTCAGGGTGGTAGCAAATTCAAATCCACTCTGACTCTTAGCACAGAGTACACAAACCCAGGACTTTCTCTGCCCTAGGGATCCTTACAAAGAGCTCCCAGGGACACTGCCACCTGTGTCCCCCAGGAGTCTAGAAGGCAAGGCCCACTCACCCCTCCTTAATACAACTCAGGCGCTCCACTTCTCAGTTCTAAACCATAACTTCTCATGATCTCAGGGATCTCTGGCTCCTAGCCATGGGAATACCTGACCCTTTGACGGGGCCTTTTAGCTGGAGCACTCACTAGAGTGCTAAACAAGATTTTAAGACTCAGTCCCCATCTTCATGGAGTTTACAGCTTATGAGGAGGAGATAAAACAAGAGCCTGGCAGGTAACTGAAACAAGCGCAGTAGGAGTGCTGAGAAGGGAGAGGTCAGATCTGGTTAGGTGATCTTGGAAGCCTGATCTAAGAGAGTGGTTTCTCCTGGGCCTCAATTTTAATACAAGACTGGAGACGCCAAGACTTCCCTGCTCCAGTGGTTAAGAGTCCTCCTGACAATGCAGGGGATGTGGGTTCAATCCCTGCTCTGGAAACTAACATACCCATATGCTGTGAAGCAACTAAACCAGAGCACTGTGACTACTGAAGCAAGTGCTACCGAGAGCTGCAACTGAGACCCAAGGTGGTCAAATACATACACAGACAACATTATTTTTTTTAAAAAATACTGGAGAGGAGAGATGCAGGAAAATTCTCAGCTCGCCCAAGGACTGAAGAATCAATGTAACCAGCTGAAGCAGATGATTCAGGGGGTGGGGCAGTTTGCCTGAGAACATAATTAGGAAAGGGAACGTGGTACTAAAATATCATAAAATACACTTAAAAACCAAAACGTAGGAGTTCAGAGTTTTAAAAAATACGCACAAGTATACTTGTATGTTTTTTCTTGATTGTCAGTGCCCTCCAGCCGAAGACTACCAGCAGACACTTACAGTCAAACAGAATTGGGTTTGTGAACTCATTTCATCAAGGAGAAGAACACACACCAACTGTGGGGCATCCAGGAAAAGGCTTAGGATTTGGACTTAAATTTGCAGATTTGGGGAGAGGTCAGGGAAGCAGCAGAGAAGGCAATGGCACCCCACTCCACTACTCTTGCCTGGAGAATCCCATGGACGGAGGAGCCTGGTAGGCTGCAGTCCATGGGGTCGGAAGAGTCGGACTCGACTGAGCGACTTCACTTTCACTTTTCACTTTTCTGCATTGGAGAAGGAAATGGCAACCCACTCCAGTGTTCTTGCCTGGAGAATCCCAGGAGTAGGGGAGCCTGGTGGGCTGCCGTCTACGGAGTCGCACAGAGTCAGATACAACTGAAGTGACTTAGCAGCAGCAGCAGTAGCAGTAGGGAAGCAAGGTTGCCCTGGGTTAGAGGTTGTCAGGAAGCTGGTGGATTCTACAATTGGGTACCTTTTTTTCTTTTTTTTTTTTTAGTTCTATTTTTTTGGCTGTGCCGCACTGGCATGGAGGATCTTAGTTCCCCAACCGGGACCTAATTCATACCCCCTGCAGTGGAAGCACAGAGTCTTAACCTCTGGACCGCCAGGGAAGTCCCTACCTTCTCAGTTCTAAACCATAGTGGTACCTTAGTAAATAAGAATGAAGCAAGACTAACGCTGTGACTGGTAAAGGAGCATCAGCCACTCGTATGAGCTAGAACAGGGGGATGTTTGTTCATTTTTATGGGTTGGACAATTTCTTGTTTTTGTCTGTGTTTGGATGTGACTACAGCGAGGTCTTGTTCTTGATCTATTTAGGTCATTGGGTAGCCTTGCTTGATGTTGATATTCTGTGAAAGTGTTATATTCCGTAGGAGAAAACCAAAGATTACCTGTGAAGGCCAGGCCCACTCCTGCGGCTTTTCTCTTTCTTGGGCTCTTCTGCTCCTCTTCCCGAGCGCTGAGTGTTGTATGAGTCTAGTGAGCGATTAGAAGCAGAAACAAAAGGAAAATGGAGAATTTTCTTGGAAAACTTCCTAGAGGAAGTAGCATTGAGCTATGGTTAAAATAAGAATAAGATGCTGAGAGGTTGGTAGTATGTAGGGAATGATCTAGGGAATTGGGATGATGTGGAAGCAAGAGATGGAAAAAGAGGACCAGTGAATGCATGTGTGTATGTGTGTGTGTGTGTGTGTAAAGGCCTATACAGGAAGAGACAGAAATAAAAGCTACCTGAACTAGACTAAGAATTAGGAGGGAAAAGATGGCTGAGGATGGGGCAGGAAGGGAAACAGGGACCCAGTAAAGACAGTGGTCCTGGGGAAACCTTGTTCTGCCTGGTCTGGACTGAGCTGTGGGCTGGAAGTGGGGGACAGAGGAGCAGTGTGTGGCCAGAGTGTAGCCACCATTCCTGAAACAGGTACCTGGATCAGAGGACCCTGGTAAGACTGCAGCAGGTAGGGCTTCCTGCCTTCTTTTGCCACCACCAAGGCTTGGTCAGGGCCAAGGTGCTAGGGGCCGTCATGCTGGGGGAAGTCTAAGGAAGGAGAGGCGCTCAGGAACATGGGAGTGAGCCGGGAAGCGATGAGAACGCTGAGCCACACATATCCCCTTTCCAGTTTCCCAGGTCCAGCCACTTCCTCATCCGCTAGTGTAGCAACTCCCCCGCCCTCCTCTGGGCCTCCTTCTGCAACCCTTCATTACAGCCTCTCGGGGATCTTTGTGTGCCCCCTCTCCTGGGTCCCTCCAGGAGGTCCTTCTTGATCTGGCAAGGTGGACAGAAGTATAACTTTCCTCTGCCTCCCCCCAACCCAATTTCTTGCCAGCAAAAGCAAGGCAAATCTGTTTTGGTGGAAAAGTAACTATAAGGAGATTCAGTTTATCTATTTCTAAAAGGCAAGATTAAAAACAAAACCAAGAAACTACATGGGTCATGTCCAGTCTCCGCTTAAGTCTTATGGGGTCAGGTTCATTTTGAATAACATCCAGTTGCTTTCAGAACCATACATGACCTGTCTTGCCCTTGTATTCTTCCCCTCTCCCACTGTGCTCCAGCCATGCTGAACCTTTGCTTCCTCCAATCAGGGCTCTCAAATTTTCTATCACATGTCATAGTCAGAAATCTGTTACGGGAATTTTTCTGGTGGTCCAGTGGCTAAGAGTCCATGTTCCCAATGCAGGGGACATGGGTTCAATCCCTGGTCAGGGAACTAGATCCCACGTGCTTCAACTAAGAGTTTGCCTGCTGCAGCGAAAATTGAAAACACCATATACCACAACTAACGGGATCTTCCCAACTCAGAGATCGAACCGGGGTCTCCTGCATTGCAAGCAGATTCTTTACCACCTGAGCCACCAGGGAAGCCCCAACTAAAATCCAGCACAGCCAAATAAATAATAATAATAATAAACACTTTTAAAAAAGAAACACGTTACATCACAGCCCAAAACATAGACACATTCACACTTTATCTACACATACAGTTACATATAAATATATATTTATCGCACACACACACACACACATTCATACTACACTAGCGGATGAGGAAGTGGCCGGACCTGGGAAACTGGAAAGGGAATATGTGTGGCTCAGCCTTCACATCATTTCCAAGCTCACTCCCATGTTCCTGAGTGCCTTTCCTCCCTTAGACTTCCCCCAGCATGACAGCTCCCTATGAAATTAAAGTTCCTGGGGAAAAAAAAAAAAGAACATTAAAGTTCCCCAAACAGTCACCTTTACCAAGTACCATGTACTCTGCTTGTACCTGGGAACCTTTAGCTGCATTCCATCTTCCGGAGCACCCTGCTCCTTGATGGTCCCCACTGGTATCCCTTCATCCCTTAGATCTGGGGTTTTAGTGTCATCTGCCCAGAGAACTCACCTTGACTGAAGTAACCACTTGACAATTCCCTTTCATGTTCTCTGGCATTGGTCACCACGATCTTTTTCTGGCATGTGTTTTTTGTGTACCTATTTTTGTTGTCTTTCTCCTCCACTCTGGTATGGCAGACTCGAACGTGTGCTTGCTGAGCTGCTGCAGTCACATCCAGCTCTTTTCGAGCCTATGGGCTGCAGCCCGCCAGGCTCCTCTGTCCATGGGATTCCCCAGGCAAGAATACTGGAGTGGGTTGCCATGCCCTCCTCCAGGGGACCTTCCTGACCCAGGAATCGAACCTGCATCTCTTACGTTGCCTCTTGGTGGGGTCTTTTCAGTACCATTTCCTGCCATATCCCCAATGTCTAGAACAGTATCTGGAACCCAGCAGGGGCTCAGTGAATGTGGACAGATGGAAGGAATGACCCTGACCCAGACTCTCTCTCTTTGGGCCTCAGCATCCTTATACAAAATATGAGGCTGGACTTGCTCTCTGGGAGCCTCCCGGCTCACCCCCAGTCCAGTCTTCCAGGGCATGCCAGGGGATGCGCCCCAGACAACCAGAGTCTGGCATGATTGGGACTGCGAGGGTTAGGCAGTCACCCCTTAACCCACAATCCTGTTTACTGACGAGGACAAACACGGAGGAAGGACAGATATTTGCTTCCAGGTTAGTGAAGGCCAAGGGCATAAACCCCGGCACAGAGCAAATAGTGGAAAGGCAGACCCGAAGCCAGCCAGACATAGTGGAGAGCCGCCACGGCTGTCCTGTGTGCTGGGCTCCACCTGCACTGTCTCACTCAGTCCTCGGTCCTCCAAGAGTCCAAGAGGTGCTATGGGACTTCATTAGCATCTCCGCTCCGGAGTCAGCCCCGCTAGCTTGAGAACCAGACTCCACACATCCAGAGGCCGCACAGGTCTCTACCTGTGCTCAGATCATGAGGCCCGGGTTCAAATCCTGGTGCCAGCCATTCCCAGTTATGTGAACTGGGTGAATTACTCCATCTTTCACTGAGCTTTGGTTTTTCTGAAATGGGGGTGGCAATACTGCATTACCTTGTGTTCTTTCCACCACTTCCTGGGGATGGGACTCTTAAGCAAATCAGGAGTCTCCACTGGGTTTGCCAACCCATCTGACCCCCTGGGCCTCCGGGCCTCTGGCCGCAGCGCGTGGGTTGAAAGCCTTGGCCCACGTTCAGTGGGCTGTGGTCTGCGTCCATGTCCAGGGCCCAGCACCGACTGCCTTGTGACCTTAGGCAACCTCTGTGAGCCTTGGCAGAGATTTCGAATTTCTTGAGCCAGGGTTTCATGCACAGCTGGGACATGCTTCTGCTCGCCAGTTCCTAGACGCTCCAACCCCAGCACTTCCTCTTCCCTGAGGGAGAGAAAACAGAATGTGACACAGAGAGCCCTGAAGTCTGTTATTATTATTAAAAGCCTTTCCTTCCCTCTTCCAGTTTTCTCCAGACTGGATAATCCAAATCCTTGTCTCTTGCCTTCACAAGAGAAAACCCTGAGCCCTCCCCCGGCACCTCTCCTGCGCCACCTCTGGACGTCACCTGTGTCTTCAGGCGGCAGTGAGTCCAGCTCAGGGCTCTGATGGGCAGGGGACAGGGTTGAATGAAAGAGGCCTGAGAAACAGCCCTGCGTCCTGGAGGACCCTCAGGTCCATTATTAAGGCCTTTGCCACCTGCAAGGCACCTGAGCTCAGCACTCTCCTTGCATTAGTTCACTTCAACCTCGCTACAACTCTGGTTGTTTAGTCGCTCAGTTGTGTCTGACTCTTTTGTGACCCCATGGACTGTAGCCTGCCAGGCTCCTCTGTCCATGGAATTCTCCAGGCAAGAATACTGGAGTGGATTGCCATTCCCTTCTCAAGAGGATCTTCCCAACCCAGGGATCGAACCCACGTCTCTAATGTCTACCGCATTGGCAGTCAGGTTCTTTACCACTAGTGCCACCTGGGAAGCCCACTGAGCCTTAGGTAAGTGCTATTTTATTGATGATGAAGCCTAAACCTAATTGGTGGGGTGTGGGCTCCTAGACTCACTGGACTCCCCAGCTCCTCCTTTGAATCAGGTGCTGTCACAGTGGGATGAGCCCTGAACCACAGAAATAGAGTGGCTCTTCTGAAGGGAGGGAAAAGAATGCCACAGTGGGGAAGCTTCCCACTGTGGGAAAACAAGAGGGAAACAAGACAAAAGTATAGAAAGGATGTAAGACCCAGAAGGTTCACATTACAATCAACATTTACCAGTGTTGAGGGGATGGGAGAGGCGGTAATGCGAGATGGGTGGGATAAGGCTGGAAATTCTCAACAGAAGGTAAGGATGGGTGGGGTGGGGCAGGGTTGAAGAATGGTCACGGTCATGGAAAGAATTGCCCTCACCCCCACGCCTATGAAGATCCGAAAGATCAGGAAGGTGCTAGTGTGTGAGCTGTGTTTATTTTTTCCGAAGTCTAAAAATACAGCGAAAAGGAAACACACACACACACACACAAACTAACCTAACCAGAAATGGGAAAAAGTGGTCACAGCAACAGCTGAGAAATCGGAGTCAGGAATTTCAGGAACCCGGATAACTCGGTTACTGGAGCTTGGAAATTCCACCTCATGACGAGCTCCTGAAAGCTGCCAACTTCCGATCAGAGTCTGGAGCACTTTCCAGCAGTCTGGGGTGGGGCGGACAGGGAGGAGGGAGGAGGAGGTGAAAGAAAGCCTTCTACCGAGGGCTGACCTGTCACCTTGAGGGGCTGTGGGTGTGGAACGAATAAGGGGTAGGGTCCTCCATTTAGCCCCCTCTCATAGTAATAATAACTGTAACAAGAATAACCCCTTACCAAGTGTTCATCATCTTTCAAAGTAAGAATTATGAACCCTACTCTACAGATGAGGACTTAGAGGCACAGAGAGGTTAAGTAATTTGCCAAAGGTCTCAAGCTAGCAAATGACAGATGTAGGGAAATTTTTGAGATCACAGATCCCTTTGTGGAGTTGATGAAAGCACACAGGAGATGAGAGTTCAATCCCTGGGTTGGGAAGATCCCCTGGAGAAGGAAATGGCAACTCACTGCAGTATTCTTGTCTGGGAAACCCCATGGACAGAGGAGACTGGCAGGCTACAGTCCATGGGGTTGCCAAAGAGTTGGTCACAACTTAGTGACTAGACAACAAGAGTTGCAGCTTATAAGAATTTATATACAACATTTTACATTCAATACCAGGGGTTTCAAAGAGCAATTAGATGGTAGGGCCAGCGTTGAATTAGCTCCCACCCCCATCCCATCCCACCAGGGGCTTCCCTGGTGGCTCAGATAGTAAAGAATCTGTCTGTGATACAGGAAACTTGTGGTCAATCCCTGGGTCGGGAAGATCGCCTGAAGAAGGGAATGGCTACCCACTCCAGTATTCTTGCCTGGAGAATTCCATGGACAGAGGAGCCTGGCGGGCTACTGTGCAGGGAGTCACAAAGTCAGACACAACTGACTAACAACACTTTTTTCACCACCCCATCCCATCTCCAATCCACTAGTGCAGTAAACAAAGCCAGAAGAGGGGGTGGCTTACAGAAATTACCTACTCCCCCGACCCAGAACCCTGCTATTCTGGGACCTGGGGTTTGCCCTGGCTGGTCTGTGAGGTTTCCCCAGCCTGCTCTGGTGTGGCAGGGAGACGGCTGGCAGGTGGGAGGGGATGGGCTGGGAAAGCTATACTGGGTGCTGTGGAGAAGCCAGAATTGTGCTATACTAGAGGACAATGCTTTTCCCTCACCCCCTCAGGGTATCCTTTTCGGGCAGAGATTTGGAACTGCCCGGACTAGAAGAGATGAAGGCCTCCTCCTTTAATTAAATGCCCAGGGGTTGCTATGGAAACCAGAGCTTCCAAATCCTGGTCAGACAATGGGGAGAGGAGCTGCCTCCAGCCCATACAAGTGAAGCTTCAGAGGCCTCATTGGGGACAGGAATGGGGCTAGAGGGTGAGAAAAAGGGGGATGCTGACCAAGGAGTCCAGCCTCGTCTCTCCATGGAACTGTGGGAAGGAACCTCTCAGAACCAAGGGGTCTGCTTGAGACGGGAAGGGGGAGTGGGGGCCAACGCTCCAGGGGAGAGGGGAAGGGAGTGGGGGCGGGGAGCTGGAGCCAGGCACTGCCCAGAACTGAACACCTCCTTTGTTCCCAGAGGAGAAAGCGAGCCAAGCTGGTAAACAAAGGGAAGAGGCCAGAGGGCAGACAGCTAAGCGATAAGAGCGGGACTGCCGAGAGCTGAGTAATGGAGCCTGAGAGAAGGAGGGGAATCTCTTGAGTCCCATTGACTGGCAGAACGCCGGCATGCACAGTCACCAGGCCTCACAGGGCCCACACAGACACACACCTCTACAGAAACGGTGTGCACTGACGCACCTGTTTGGGGGGACACTCAGACCCTCAATGCCTTTGTCACCCAACTTGTTTCTGAAACCCCCTTTACCCCCACCAGGCTTTGGAACATCTCCTTATGGACAGTCCTCTGTAATCAGCTGGTGTTCCTGCATGAACATGTGAGCCAGCTGCGTATTGGGGTCAGGGTCTTAGTAAGTCATGGATCGTGACACCTCACCTCAAGGGAAAAGACTTACACTTTGAAAGCCTGACAATACCTACCATTCATCAGCACTTGTCAGGCAACTCTGCAATGATTGTCTTTCTAGACACAGGAACCCGAAGGAAAGTTAGGTGACCACAGCGGGGCCTCCCCCAGTAGGAACGGCAAAGCTGTGACTTGAACTCAAGTTTGTCTGGCTCTGAAGCCTGTGTGCCTTTCCACTTTCCCTGCCTTTGCTTTGAAAACCTCTTGGAAACTTTTCTGAACAAACCCACTCTGTTCTCGTCCCTTCACTCTCCCACTCGGTGTTACCTAAATACTGCTCTAGAAGCAGTTCCCAATTTGTAAGCTGGTTATCTAAAGGGTTTATATATAACTTTGTTGTTTGGAACCTAAACACATTTTGCCCAAAGAAAAGGGTCCAGAAAGGCCACTTGACCCAGAATGCAGCTAACAGCCATACATCTGGTTCAGAACTAGCCTGGGGCCCCAACCATCATTAATAATATTGTTTCCTGGAGAATCACATCCCTGCTTACACCGGAGAGAAAGAAACAGCTTTCTTTTCTCACTTTCTCCTCCATCATCCCGCTGCACCTATGCCATGTGGCTGAGAGTAGGGGCTAATAATTCATAAATGAGGCTACATTCTGAGTGCTGACCAAAGTGGGTGTTTCTTGAGAAAAGAGCCCAGGGTGGAGAGGGTTAAGAAACCAAGGCTTCCAAAGCTGGAAGAACTGTTTAGGTGGCACAGCAAAGGCTTGAGGGTGGAGGGGGCGAGGAGGATGGCTGTCTGTAAGTGCTTAAAGGACTGTCTTGATTGCATGTAGCTCCAGAGGGCCAAACTAGGACAAAGAAATAACAGGGAATCTGTTTTTGTTTTTTTTTTTAATAAGAAAGAACTATTCTTTCACCTGTGCTGTGCTTAGTCGTGTTGACTCTTTGTGACCCCATGGACTGTAGCCCCCCAGCCTCCTCTGTCCATGAGATTCTCCAGGCAAGAATACTGGAGTGGGTTGCCATTTCCTCCTCCAGGAGATCTTTCTGACCCAGGGATTGAATCCAAGTCTCCTGCGTCACTTAAATTGCAGGCAGATTCTTTACCTGCTAAACCATCATGATGCTATTTTTTTTTTCCCCTTTTTTCTATTAAATCTCTTCAAAACTGGAATGGGCATCTTGTTAAGTAGTGAGTTATCTGACACTAGGGATATTCAAAGAGAAAGTAAATGGCTGCCTACTGGGCATATGATAGAGGGAAACAAGCATTGGACCAGTAGGCCTCTGAAATCCTTCTAAATTTATATACTCATTTTACTCATTTAGCAAAATGTTATGGAGTGTCTATATGTGTCTAGCACTATGCCAAGAGCAAGGTTTCATTTTGTTTGTGTTTTGAGGAGCTGCACTGGGTCTTCATTGCTTTGTGTGGGCTTTCTCTAGTTGTGGAGAGCGGGTGCTACTCTTCGTTGCGTTGCATGGGCTTCTCATTGCCGGGACTTCTCTTGTGGTGGAGCATGGGCTATAGCGCACTTGGGCTTCAGTAGAAGCGGTGCACAGGCTTAGTTGCTTAGTTGCATGTGGAACCTTCCCAGACCAGGATCGAACCCAAGTCCCCTGCATCGGCAGGCAGATTCTTATCCACTGCGCCAACAGGGAAATCCATAAGCAAAGTTCAAAGTGGAGAATAGAGTGGGGCCCTTGTCCTCAGGTGGAGAAGGCAATGGCACCCCACTCCAGTACTCTTGCCCATGGACAGAGGAGCCTGGAAGGCTACAGTCCATGGGGTCGCTAACAGTAGGACACGACTGAGCGACTTCACTTTCACTTTTCACTTTCATGCATTGGAGAAGGAAATGGCAACCCACTCCAGTGTTCTTGCCTGGAGAATCCCAGGGACGGGGAGCCTGGTGGGCTGCGGTCTATGGGGTCGCACAGAGTCGGACACGACTGCTGCGACTTAGCAGCAGCAGCAGCAGCTTGTCCTCAGGAAGCTTGTGGTCTAATAGGAGAATCAAGCATCAAGCACAATTGGATCTATAACTTCAAATTATAATATAGGTTATAAAGGGAAGTAATAGGTTACTACTATGAAAGTATAACAGAATAACCTAATCCAGAGATGGGATCCAGGATGGCCTCTCTGAAAAACCCACAGTGAGGCTGAGAAAACATGAGGAGGGTGTATCTGTGTGCAGGGGGTGGGGTGGTTCAGGGCAGAGGCCACAGCAAGTACGAAGACCCTGGGGGCAGGAAAGAACAGCAAGATGAAAACGTTGTGAATGAGGGGAGAATGGCTAGAGATGACAGTGCTAAGAGAGGAAGGGGCTGGCTCTCAGGGACCGCAGTAGGAGAGTCCACTTTACTCTGCCCCTGACCTTCTTACTTAGCTTGTCACCCCTCTCCAGTCCTGGATCCTCAGCCTTAGTCTAGCAGATGTCCAAGGCCTCACCATTCCCTGTGCTCCTCCCAATGCCCTAGGACCTCCTGCAGAGCAAGTCTCCAAGTGCTGTATCAGTGTCTTGGGAGGTGGACTGGTAGAATTCTCAGCTCTCGTGTGGGAGGCCCAGGCTCAATTCTGAGCTCTTGCAACTGCCTTCCTTTCCAGAGGTAGCCTCACTCAGTGGTGAAGAGCCCAGACTGCCTGGGTCCCGATGGTGGCTTTGTCCCTTGCTAGTTGATTTTGCCAAGGCACTTAACTGCTCTGTGCCTCATTTTCCCCGGGTGTAAAATGACATTGAAGATCATGCCTATTTCCTAGAAGTGTTATGAATGAAAATTGATTAAGTGTTTAGGACAGTGCCTGGCATGCAGTAAGTCCTAGGTGAGTGTTTGTTAAAATAAATCACTGACAACAAGTCACTGCAATACCTGCTTGCCTGTCTCATCCGGTGCTCTTCCTGTTCCACCCCTAAACCTACAGCAAGGGCTGGGGACGGCAGGTCTATTGCTGTCTCTCCTCACCCACTTTTCTAGCCAAGGCTGCTTCTGGCCTCAACTCTGAAGTTAAAAAGTAGGCAGAGCTGAGCTGAGCCCTCTACACCCCCAGCATAAAAGGTGTTCCTAACGATAGGATGCAGTCAAACCGAGGTGCCCTTGTGATTGCTCCCTCCCCATTCATCCTCTGGCTGTTTTCAGAGGCTGAGGGTATTCTGGATATATACCATGTGTATCACTGAGCCTCACGTCCTGGGCCCTGGGCCGATCCCCAAGACTGGGTATACAGCTCCTCCTGCACACTCCCACAGCATGCTCTGCTCACTCCTGGTGCTGAACTCGCCCCTCTACAGCAGAACCACCAGCTTGCTTGCCAGCGTCCTTGAGGGCGGCAGCTGTCTCCTGTTCCCTGTCGCATCCCAGGGGCTGCATATGGCACTCACCCTCTAGCCCCATTTCTCATGCGTTCTCCGCCTGGCACTTCTGAGCCCGCTGCACGGGCCTCCTGTTGGCGTCTCAGGTTTGCTGTCCCCTCTTCTCAGAGGGTTTCCCTGTGCTTTCCTTCCTGCCCAATGCGTTCTCCCTCAAGCCTTTGCCTGACCAGCTCCTGCTCCATCTTCAGGTCTCAGCTTTCTGTAAGGGCCCTGGTCTAGGTCCTGGTGGGTCTCCTGAATTTCCCCACTGTATTTTAAGCATTTCTTTACTGTCCTGTGTCAGTGAAAAATAATCAATAAACGATCTGTAATAGCAATAGAAAAAAGTTTTCTTTGAGCCAAACTGAGGATTACAGCCAGGAAGACAGCCTCTCAGGTAACTCTGAGGAGCTGTTCAGAAAAGCACAGCTTTCAGCACAGAACAAAGAACATCGAAAGAGTCAGGGATATCTTCCTTCAAGGTTTCAAAAGAAAAACCAGACCGGCACTGTACAGAGTGAGTCAGTATGGCCTTGGCACCTGGGAAGGGAGTCTTATCATTGAAGGAGTACTCAGCACTGGCTTCTCAGGGAGGGAGGTATTTAATCTTTATTTTTAACATGGACATTCTTTTACTTCTGGTCAGTGTGCCCTTTTCCTTAATAATTAAAGCAGATGTACAATGTATGTTTGATAGGCCACAAACACGCTGTTCTAATTAGCATCAAATTCAAGTTAACTCACCCATAAACCATAATGACTTCCCCATACCTCAACATGTAAAAGTGTCTTTAATCATCTGTGTCTCCCACTAGCCTCTGAAGCTCAGACAGGGTGGGGATATGTGTACCTCATTTGTCTTGTACCCTCAAAGCCCAGCACAGGGCTCACAGTAAACCAGGAGTTTAAGTCCTGAGGCCCGTGGGTGAACTCCCAGGAGTTTATGGGATTCCCCAAACCACACAACAGCATTTCTAGATTTGCAGTGCCTTCTTTCTGGGAGACAGTCTGTATTTTTTTTATCATAATCTCAAAGGATATGTGACTTCCCCTCCTCTGCCCGCCACCCCCGCCCCCCGCCCCCGGAAAGGTTAAGGACATTCCGTAAACACTCGATTTGATTGGATGCATCCATCCGTGAATATAATCGTTGACACTCGATAAACAGTTATTGAGTGGATGACTAAGCCTCCTCCTCAGGGTTAGGGTGTTTCAACGGATCAAAATAAACCTCAGAGGAAATCTTTGCCAGTAGAAGTTAAAGTGTCCTTGCTTCGGCCCCTGACTCGGGGCCCTAAGCACTCCCTCTCCCCAGCCGAGCGCACAGTCTAAAGACTAAAGCATCAGCCGCTCACAGCCCCTGCCAGAACCCTTCTTCTGTCCTGAAATCCACCTACTGCGCCTTTGCAGCCTGTCAGCTGAAAATAATCGTGGTGAGAACAGGGGTGGCGGGAGCAGAGAGGATGGAGGCCGGCAGAAGCTTTGACGGAGGGAGACTCTGCCCCCTGCTGGCCGCCGGGCTCCCCTTCAGCGACCCGGCAGCGGTTCAAAGAACGAGGTCAGAGCAGGCAGAGGAGAGTGTGGCAGAGGGGCCAGGGGAGGAGGGGGCTCCCCAACTGGGTAGCCTCTCCCAAGATTACGCTTTGTTTTCAAACAAGTCAAAGCCCCCACCGCGTCCGTTCCCCTGGGCTCCTATGGTCTACACCCAAATTAGGAGTTTGAGGAGGGCAGGGGTGTGGTGGGGGTGGAAATCCTTCTGGAGCTCCAAGGGAGGTCCAGCCACTCAGACTCGGCTTTCTCATCGATCTCTTTTCCCGGAGCCTGACTACTGCCGACTCCTTTGGATCCTGAGCCAATTCTCTGCATCGCCTACCCTTGGCGTGTGTGGTACCAGCCTCCGCACATCACCATGGAAACAGGAGCCTCTGCAAGCATCCCAGAACTGATTTGTGAAGCTATGAGAAGAATCTGAATTTCAGGGTGGGGTGCATAGGAAGGGCAAAAAGGAGACATTCACAGAAATTATGGGGAGAGGGCCAGAGACGTCAGGGTTGGGGAGAGATTGCTTTATAAGGGTTACCGGAGTAACCTGCACCCTGTGAAGAGGAGCAGCTTTCTGGACAGACCATAAAGGCCGTCCTCTCATGGGCTTACTGGTCAGCTCAGACAGACCAGCCCCTCCCCATGTGCTGTCCTTTTAACTCTATAACCTTGAGTGAGTTGTTTAATCCCTCCAAGCATCACTTTTCTCATCTGTAAAATAAGAATAATAACAGCACTTACTTCACAGGGTTATTGTAAGAATCCAGTGAGGTAATGCATACACAGCACTTAATATAGTGCTTAGCACACAGCGAGTGCTCAAAAATGTATTGTTGCCCATGCTTATATTTCTATTTTATTTATGTCTCCTTAGCTAAATTGCCAGCCCATCAATAATACCTGAAGTAAGCGAAAGGTGAAAATGTTAGTTGCTCAGTCATGTCTGACTCTATGTGACCTGATGGACTATAGCCCACCAGGCTCCTCTGTCCATAGAATTCTCCAGGCAAGAATACTGGAGTGGGTAGCCATTCCTTTCTACAGGGGATCTTCCCCACCCGGAGAATTGAACCTGGTCTCCTGCATTGCAGGCAGATTCTTTACATCTGAACCACCAGAGAAGCCCTCAATAATACTGGAATACCTCACAATTTTCAAAGTGATTTCACACACATTTCTCTAATTTCTTTTCTTTTAAATTGCTCAGTCGTGTCCAACTCTTTGCAGCCCCATGGACTATACAGTCCATGGAATTCTCCAGGCCAGAATACTGGAGTGGGTAGTCTTTCCCTTCTCCAGGGCACCTTCCCAACCCAGGGATCAAACCCAAGTCTCCTGCATTGCAGGCAGATTCTTTACCGGCTGAGCCACAAGGGAAGCCCAAGAATACTGGAGTGGGTTTCTCTTATTTGTCCCACCCCAATCATGAAAAATAGAAAGGAGATTACTCTGCCTACTTGATAGGCAAAGATGCAGATTCAGAATTTAAGCTTGGGACTTTCCTAGTTGTCCAGACTTCCCTAGTGGTCCAGACTTCCCTGGCAATCCAGTGATTAAGACTCCATGATGCCAATGCAGGGAGTGTGAGTTTGATTCCTGATTGAGGAACTAAGATCCTACATGCCTCATGATGCAACCAAAGCGGGTAGGGGAGAACTGAAGCTTGTTCAAAGGCTGAGCTCTAACCTGGTGCTAAAACTCAGGTTTCTAAAGAACCTGGGTTTATTGCCCTGTTCACTCATGTCCTCTCTGCATCCCAGCCCAGTGCCACAGATGGTAAGTGCCTCATCATTTGCTGACATTGATCCTGGAGCAGGAGTCTCTGGGAAAAGCTAGTCCTGAAGTTTGAGTCTTGGGTTTGACCATGAAGGAAGCATAAAACTCTTAATTGAATCTATAATGAAAAACATTGCCACAAAAGGGGAATGACTGCTAATGGTTTGGAGTTTCTCTCTGGAGTTGTGAAAGTGTTCTAAAATTGATTGTGGCAATGATTGCACAACTCTGTGAATGTACTAAACACACCACTGAACTGTACATTTTAAGGGGATGAATGTATGGTATGAGTTATATCTCAATAAAGCTCTTGTTTTAAAAACTCCCACGAATCAAATACTAGGCTCAGATGTGGCACTAGTAAATTCTGCCAAACATTTAAGGAAGTAATAAAGCCAACTGGACACAAATCTTTCCAAATAATAGAAAGAAAAACTGTTCTTCCCAATGCATTTTTTTACTTTAAGTTTTATTTTATTTTTAATTGGAGGATAATTCATTACTTTGCTGACAAAGGTCCATCTAGTCAAATCTATGGTTTTTCCAGTAGTCATGTATGGATGTGAGAGTTGGACTATAAAGAAGGCTGAGTGCTGAAGAATTGATGCTTTTGAATTGTGGTGTTTGAGAAGACTCTTGAGAGTCCCTCAGATAGCAAGGAGATCAAACCAGTCAATCCTAAAGGAAATTAACCCTGAATATTCATTGGAAGGATCATTGATGAAGCTGATGCTCCAATACTTTGGTTACCTGATTTGAAGAGCCAACTCATTGGAAAAGACCCTGAAGCTGGGCAACCCAGAAGCTGAAAAAGATTGAGGGCAGGAGGAGAAGGGGGCAGCAGAGGATGAGGTGGTTAGATAGCACCACCAACTCAATGGACATGAATTTGAGCAAACTCTAGGAGGTAGTGAAGGATAGGGAAGACTGGCATACTGCAGTACATGCTCTTGATCAGTCACTTCAGTCATGTCCAACTCTTTGCAACCCTATGGACTGTAGCGTGCCAGGCTATGAAGTCTATCTCAGTGGGTTAATGAGTCCCTGAACCCATTCTATGGGTATTTTCCCAGTTCTGCAATGCACAATTGGAATATACTCAGCAGCTGGCAGAATACCAACACTGGTTCCCTGACTTGTGGATTGAGGGCTTTTATGATGGGAAAGACCAAGTGGAAGCCACTAGAACTGATTCTGCCTAGGAAAATAGTGAACCAAAGCAATACCACATTCCTGAAGGGATTACACATAGATTACTACCATCCTAAAGTTCTTGAAAGACGCAGGAGTGGTCATTTCCACCACATCACCATTCAACTCACCTATCTGGCTTGTGCAGAAGATGGATGGATCTTGGAGAATGACAGTGGATTATTGCAAGCTTAACCAGGTGGTGACTAATTGCCAGATGTGCTTTCATTGCATGACCAAAATTAACACATCCTTTGGTACCTGATGTGCGTGCTCGGTCGCTTCAGCCATGTCCAACTCTTTGTGATCCTATGGACTGTAACCCACCAGGCTCCTCTATCCATGGGATTATCTAGACAAGAACACTGGAGTAAGTTGCCATTTCCTCCTCCAGGGGATCTTCCTGACCCAGGGATCGAATTTGCATCTCCTGTATTGGTAGACAGATTCTTTACCACTGAGCCACCTGGGAAGCCCTTAGTACCTGACATGGAACTCTTGATCTGGAAAGTGCCTTTTTCTCCATCTTTGCCAATTTGGACCACCAGAAGCAGCTGGCTTTCAGCTGGCAAGGCCAGTGATACATCTTCACAATTCTACCTCAGGGGTATATCACCTCTGCAGCCCTGTGTCATCATTTAGTTCACAGGGATCTCGATCACCTTTTGCTGAAAAAGCCAACGCTTACAACCTTTCAACTCCCAATCCGCAATGTAAGAATGGACGCTGGGCCTGGAACACTTCCTTCTTGTTTGTTGTTGTTCAGTTGCTCAGTCGTATCCAACTCTTTGAGACCCCACGGGCTGCAGCACATCTGTCTTCCCTGTCCTTCACTATTTCCCAGAGTTTCTCAAACTCATGTCCATTGAGTTGATGATGTTATCTAACCATCTCATCCTCATCCTTTTCCAATGAGTTGGCTCTTTGCATGAGGTGGCTAAAGTATTGGAGCTTTGGCTTCAGCATCAGTCCTTCCAATGAATATTCAGGGTTGATTTCCTTTAGGACTGACTGGTTTGATCTCCTTGCTGGCCAAGGGACTCTCAATAATCTTCTCTAGTTTTCTCTAGAGAAACTTTCTCTAGTTTTCTCTAGAGAAACTTTCTCTAGTTTTCAAACTTCACAGTTTGAAAGCATCAATTCTTCAGCTCTCAGCCTTCTTTGTAGTCCAACTCTCACATCCATACATGACTACTGGAAAAACCATAGCTTTGACTAGATGGACTTTTGTCAGCAAAGTGATGTCTTTGCTTTTTAATAATACAGTGTCTGGGTTTGTCATAGCTTTTCTTCTAAGGAGCAAGCATCTTTTAATTTCATGGCTGCAATCACCATCCTCAGTGATTTTGGAGCCCAAGAAAATAAAGTCTGTCACTGTTTTCACTTTTCCCCCTTCTATTTGCCATGAAGTGATGTGATCAGATGCCATGACTTTAGTTTTTTGAATGTTGAGTTTTAAGCCAGCTTTTCCACTCTGCTTTTTCACCTTCATCAAGAGGCTCTTTAGTTCCTGTTCACTTTCTGCCAGGTGTGGCATCATCTGCATATCTGAGGTTATTGATATTTCTCCCAGAAATCTTGATTCCAGCTTGTGATTCATCCAGCCTGATAGGAGGTAAAGAGCCCACACAGCCTGAATGAGCTTATCACCTTGTGTGGGAATCTCTCTGTATCCTGCTCAATGTACTCCTGTGTTCTGCTTAAGCAAATGCACCACTAGTCCTCAGGCTTGCCCCCAGCTATTTCAGATTTTATGGGCAGGGGGAGGAGTCTTTCACTTGACACCAGAGTGGGTGCGTGTGGGCTAATTGCCCAGCTTTGGCTTCCAGGAGGGGACCCACTGGCCACTGGGGACCAACACTCACTATTTTTAAATTTTATTTATTTTATTTATTTTTGTTTATTTTTGGCTGTGCTGAGTCTTCATTGCTGTGCATGGACTTCCTCTAGCTGTGGTGAGCAGGGGCTACTCTTTGTTATGGTGTTCAGGCTTCTCATTACGGTGTCTTCTCTTGTGGTGGAGCACAGGTCCTAGAGCATGCAGGCTTCCGTAGCTGTGGCATGTGGGCTCTAGAGGATGGCTCAGTAGTTGTGGCATAGGGGCTTAGCTGCTCATGACATGTGGAATCTTCCTGGACCAGATATCGAACCCATGTCCTCTGCATTGGTAGGCAGATTCTTAACCACTGGACCACCAGGGAAGTCCCCACTATTGAAGTGATCTTGCTCTATCTCTTCTGTTTGTGAGTGACGCACTGTTCCACCCAGTGCTTGACTACATTGTTGTCCTTGGCAACTCTGATACCAACATGCAATGGGCAGAAGTGCTTAGACTTCTGTTCCTGGTGGTCAGCACTGTGATGATCTTAGCTCTTCCTCCATGTAGTTGGAATGCTCCCCTGACACTGTTCATCAGTGCATGATGTTCTGCTTGACATCTTTCAAAACCAGAAGATATCACACTTATCCATTACATTGATGACATTATGCAGATTGGACTTAGTGAGCAAGGAGGAGCAACTATTGCAGCCATTGGTTTTGTTTTGTTTGCCGCATCACGCAACTTATGAGATCTTAGTTCCCCAACCAGGGGATTGGACCTGTGCCCTCAGCAATTAAAGTGCAAAATCCTAAGCATTGGAACACCAGTGAATTCCCCAGACGTTGTATTTTTTTTTTCAATTTTTTTTTTTTTTTGGCTGCACTAGGTCTGTGTTGCAGTACAGAGGCTGTTACGAGAGGGCTTCTCTAGTTTTGGGGTGTGGGCTTAGTTGCCCAGAAGTGATCGGAATTTCAATTCCCCAACCAGGGACTGAACATGTGCCCTGAATTGGAAGGCAGATTCTCAACCACTGAACCACCAGGGAAGTCCCCAGACATTGGTTTTTATTGGTGAAACATTTGTGTGTCAGAGAATGGGAAATAAACCCAGCTAAAGTCCAGGGCCTGTCAGTGAAATTTCAAAGGTACAGTGGTGTGGGGCACATGGAGATATCCCTTCTGAAGTGAAGGACAACTTGTGGCTTCTGGCCCCTCCCACAATCAACAGAGGAGTACACCTTAACGGGCCGCCTCAGGTTTTGGAAGCAGCATATTCCTCATTTGGGAGTGTTATATTGGCCTGATCACCAAGTGACTTGAAAAGCTGTAAGCTTTGAGTGGGACCAGGACAAGAGAAGGCTTTGCAACAGGTCAAGCTGCTGCACAAGCTCTGCTGCTGTGCCGTGTGGGCCACACAATCCAGTGGATGCAATGGTGCTGAAGCGGGAGTGGCAGACTGGGATGCTGTTTGAAGTATTTGGCAGCCTCAAGAGGTGACTTGCCACACAGGCCCTTAGAATACTGGAGCCAAGTCCTGTCATCCTCCACAGATGACTACTCCTCTTTTTTATTTAAAAAAAATTGTTTGTTTATGGCTGTGCTGGGTCTTCTTGCTGAGTGGGCTTTTCTCCAGTTGTGGTGAGAGGGGGCTACTCTTTGTTGCATTGTACAGGCTTCTCATTATGGTGGCTTCTCTTGTGGTGGATCACAGGCTCTAGGGTGCATGGTCTTCAGTAACTGCAGAGTGTGGGCTCAGTGGCTGAAGTTCCTGGGCTCTAGAGCACAGGCTCAATAGTTGTGATGCACGAGCTTAGTTGCTCCTCAGCATGTAGGATCTTCCCAGACCAGAGATCAAACCCCTGTCGCCTGCATTGGCAGATGGATTCTTTACCACTGAGCCACCACAGAAGCCCCTCCTCCTCTTTTGAGAAACAGCTCTTGGCTGCTACTGGGTCTTAGTAGAGACTGAATGCTTAACCATGGGCCTCCAAATCACTATGTGACCTGAGCTGCCCATCATGAACTGACCCACCAAGCCATAAAGTTGGGTGTGCAAAGCTGCACTCCATCATCAAATTCAGTTCAGTTCAGTTGCTCAGTCATGTCCGACTCTTCGCGACCCCATGAACCACAGCACACCAGGCCTCCCTGTTCATCACCAACTCCCGGAGTTTACTCAAACTCATGTCCATTAAGTCGGTGATGCCATCCAACCATCTCATCCTCTGTCATCCGCTTCTCCTGCCCTCAATCTTTCCCAGTATCAGAGTCTTTTCAAATGAGTCAACTCTTCACATGAGATGTCCAAAGTATTGGAGTTTCAGCTTCAACATCAGTCCTTCCAATGAACACCCAGGACTGATCTCCTTTAGGATGGACTGGTTGGATCTCCTTGCAATCCAAGAGACTCTCAAGAGTCTTCTCCAACACCACAGTTCAAAAGCATCAATTCTTCTGTACTTAGTTTTCTTTACAGTCCAACTCTCACATCCATACATGACTACTGGAAAAACCATAGCCTTGACTAGACGGACCTTTGTTGACAAATTAATGTCTCTGCTTTTTAATATGCTGTCTAGATTGGTCATAACTTTCCTTCCAAATTAAGGTGGGACTTCCCTGGTGGCTCAGAGGTTAAAGCGTCTGCCTCCAATGTGGGAGACCCGGGTTCGATCCCTGGGTCAGGAAGATCCCCTGGAGAAGGAAATGGTAACCCACTCCAGCATTCTTGCCTGGAGAATCCCATGGACAGAGAAGCCTGGTGGGCTACAGTCCATGGGGTCGCAAAGAGTCGGACACGACTGAGCGACTTCACTTTCACTTTCACTAAAAGAGATCAGGCCTGAATAGACCCTGAAGGTACAAGTAAGTTACATGGAGAAATGGTCCAGATTCTCACAGCTCCACAAATTTGTCTCTTCTAGCCTCCACCCATAGCCTTAGAGGGAGTTCCCTATGATCAGCTGATGGAAGAAGAGAAGACTCAGGTCTGGTTTACAGATAATTCTGTGCAATATGCAGGCACCACCCACAAGTGAACAGCTGCAATACTGTAGCCCCTTTGAGGGACATCCTGAAGGGCACTGCAAAGGGGAGTGGTCCCTGTGGGCAGAACGTCGCACAGTGCACCTGGTCGTTCACTTTGTTTGAAAGGAGAAATGATCAGACATGTGACTGTATATCAACTCCTAGGCTGTGGCCAATGGCTTGGCTGAATCGTCAGGGACTTGGATGGAACGTGATTGGAAAATTTGTAACACGGAAACTTGAGGAAGATCTATGGGATAGAACTCTCTGAATGGACAAAAAATATGAAGCTATTTGTGTTCCAAGGAAAAGATCACAAAGAGTGATCTCAGTAGAGGAGGATTTTAATAATCAAGTGGATAGGATGACCTGTTATGTGAATACCAGTCAGTCTGTTTTCCCAGCCACCTATGTCATTGCACAACAGGCCCATGAACAAAGTAGCCATTGTAGCCATGACAGAGGTTATGCATGGACTCAGCTACATGGCGTTTCACTTACCAAGGCCAACCTGGCTAAGGCAATCACAGAGTGCCCAATCTGGCAACAGCAGAGACCAACACTGGGCCCCCTGCATGGTACCATTCCTGCGTGAACAGTTGATTACATTTGACCACTTCCATCATGGAAGGGGCAGTGTTTTATTCTTAATAGAATAAATATTTACTCTGGATATACATTTGCCTTCTCTGCATGCAAGTCTTCTGCCCAAACTACCATTCTGTGGATTTACAGAAGGATTTCTTTGGAAGGAATGATGCTAAAGCTGAAACTCCAGTACTTTGGCCACCTCATGCGAAGAGTTGACTCATTGGAAAAGACTCTGATGCTGGGAGGGATTGGGGGCAGGAGGAGAAGGGGACGACAGAGGATGAGATGGCTGGATGGCATCGCTGACTCGATGGATGTGAGTCTGAGTGAACTCCGGGAGTTGGTGATGGACAGGGAGGCCTGGCGTGCTGTGATTCATGGGGTTGCAAAGAGTCGGACACGACTGAGCGACTGATCTGATCTGAATCCACCATCATGGTATTACACACAACATTGCTTTTGATCATGGAAGCTACTTATCAGCAAATGAAGTGTGTCAATGGCCCCATGCTCGTGGGATTCACTGGTTTTACCATGTTGCCTGCTATCCTGAAGCTACTGGTTTGATCAAATGGTGGAAAGGCCTTTTGAAGACTCTGTTACAGTACCAGCAACAGTGGCAATCCAGGCAGGACTACTAACAGCCCAGACCCTTCAGGAATGAGTTTGGGTCACCCCACCAGGTAAAGAGCCATGATTAGCTGAGGTGCTTGCTGAAGGCAGAAAGAATACAATATGAGTAGTGGGAGAAGGCAGTTATAAATTCCCAGTACAACAACATGACCAGTTATAGAAATGTGATTTCTGTAATTGCAGAACTACAATTTTTATATTTCCTCATTTTGTTATGAATGTGTGTGTATAAAAATAAAATCGTTTTTCCCCTTTCTTATTCCCTATCATGTAACATAAGATGTATTGACTTTATATTATAATATTTAAGTATCATGACCTTGTCATTGGCTTTATTTGGAGATTAGGTATGGTTTAAGAAGATGTGTATTAACAAGAGGTGGACCTGTGATTGTAAAATTTATGTGCCAACTTGACTGAGCCAGAGTGTCCAGACACTTGGTCAAATATTATTCTGAGTAAGTCTGTGAAGGTTTTTCTTCATGAGATTAACATTTGAATCAGTAGACTGAGTAAAGCAGGTTGCTCTCCCTTATGTAGGTGAGTCTTATCCAATCAGTTGAAGGTCTGAGTAGAAAAAAAGGGCTGAGTAAGAGGGAACTCTTCTGCCTGACTGCTTGGTTGGGACATTGGTCCTTCTGGCCTCTAGACTCAGATTGAAATATCAAATGGATGAAGATAGATATTCTATATCTTAAATATTTATATTTTAAATATTATCTATTATATACTTAAAATATTGGCTCTGTTTCTCTGAAAAACTCCAATCCAGGTATTATATCTTCTATTTAAAACAACTCTATTGAGGCACATTTTGCATATCATAATTCACCCTTTTCAAGCATATAACCCAATGATGCTTTTATCCCAGATTCATCAAATTCTCCAGCATAAATCAGTTTTAGAACACTTTGATCAACCCAATATGATCTCTCATATACATTTAATGTTAATCTCCCTCACCCCCTACCCCTAATAATTTGTAGTCTACTTTCCATCTTCATAGCTTTTCCTTTTCTGGATAGTTTACATAAATGGAAATTTATGTGACCTCTTTTATCTGGCTTCTTTGAGTATGCTTTTCCGGTTTATCCACATTGTAGCATGCATGCATAGTCTGTTCCTTTTTTATTGTTGAATAGTATTTCACTGTATGGAGAGAGCATATTTTGTCCATCATTCACTTGTTTTTGGAATTTAGGTTGTTTTCAATCGGGCTATTATGAACTGGACATGGAACAACAGACTGGTTCCAAATAGGAGAAGGAGTATGTCAAGGCTGTATATTGTCACCCTGCTTATTTAACTTCTATGCAGAGTACATCATTATAAACGCTGAGCTGGAGGAAGCACAGGCTGGAATCAAGATTGCCAGGAGAAATATCAATAACCTCAGATATGCAGATGACACCACCCTTATGGCAGAAAGTGAAGAGGAACTAAAAAAACCTCTTGATGAAAGTGAAAGAGGAGAGTGAAAATGTTGGCTTAAAGCTCAACATTCAGAAAACGAAGATCATGGCATCTGGTCTCATCACTTCATGGGAAATAGATGTGGAAACAGTGTCAAACTTTATTTTTAGGGGCTCCAAAATCACTGTAGATGGTGATTGCAGTCATGAAATTAAAGATGCTTACTCCTTGGAAGGAAAGTTATGACCAACCTAGACAGTATATTAAAAAGCAGAGATATTACTTTGCCCACAAAGGTTAGTCTAGTCAAGGCTATGGTTTTTCCTGTGGTCATGTATGGATGTGAGAGTTGGACTGTAAAGAAAACTAAGTACAGAAGAATTGATGCTTTTGAACTGTGGTGTTGGAGAAGACTCTTGAGAGTCCCTTGGACTGCAAGGAGATGCAACCAGTCCATCCTAAAGGAGATCAGTCCTGGGTGTTCATTAGAAGGACTGATGCTGAGGCTGAAACTCCAATACTTTGGCCACCTCATGCGAAGAGTTGACTCATTGGAAAAGACCCTGATGCTGGGAGGGATTGGGGGCAGGAGGAAAAGGGGACGACAGAGGATGAGATGGCTGGATGGCATCACCGACTCGATGCACATGAGTTTGGGTGAACTCCGGGAGTTGGTAATGGACAGGGAGGCCTGGCGTGCTGCGATTCATGGGTTGCAAAGAGTCGGACACCACTGAGTGACTGAACTGAACTCTTTATGACTAAAGCCACTAAGAACATTCCTGTGACAGTCGTTATATGGATACACTCTCACTTCTCTTAGATTGATATCTAAACGTGAAATTACTGGATCACAAGGTAAATTTATGTTTAACATTTTAAGAAACTGCCAAACTGCCAAAATGGCTCTACCATTTTACCTTTGCCACCAACAGTTTGTGAAGATTCCTGTTTCTCCATATCTCTCAAAAGTTAGTTATTACATATATTTTAACATATGGCCATTACTGAAAAATAATACCCCCAAAAGATTTTTAGAATATTCACTGAGGAGGAAACGACCCTCTCTCAGAAACTGACTGAGGTCCTCCAGCGAGCAGAGGGCGCTCCAAGACGGGGCGCCTTCTCTTAGCTGCTACAGCGCCATCTTAGTGAGATCTCCGTTGCTAGGAGACGGAGAAGCGTCCTTTGGCTTGGGAACCCTGCCACACCGCTCTCCCAAGTTTTCTCTAGCCTGAGGTCTGAGATCTAAGGTCACATTCCCTTGCAGGGGCAGTCCCAGAAGGCTCTTTTCTGGGGACGTTTTCCTCCTGCCCTTTTAATGCTGGCCGTGGCAGGTGGAGGATCCTCGCCTAGATTCAGCTATGTCTAAGAAAGGGAAAAAAGCCAAGGTGCCGTTGTCGGATGAGGAGCAGCTGCTTCTGTTTCAGCAGAAGTTGCTGGCAGAGGAGGAGATGGCCAAGAAGAAAGAGAGGCTCCTGAACCAGTTCTTGAAGGTGATGGGTTTTTGCATTACTCTCTGCCCAACCCCACCCACCCCCTGCCCTGGTCCTGTCACCTTGACCCTGTCTTTGTGGCAGCCTCATTTTCATGGTAGCCTCCCCTCCCCCTGGAAATCTTAAGACCCAGATAGACTTAGATTTCAGCAATATTGTATGGGGGAAGGAGCAGTTCTCTGTGAAGCATGGAGGTAGGGAGATGGCATAGAGCTGGACAATCACTACTGAGCCCCAGAACTGGGATAGTAGGTGCTATCATCTGTCTGAGCCATCTGAAAGTCTGATATTCTCCCTCGAGATGAGCCATTACAAACAATGTCCTGCTCTGATGCCTCCATCCAGAAGGAAACTCACCATAGCCCTCCCTAAAATGCCACTGGGCAGATCCTGTCTTACTTAAGACCCTCCCAAAACAAGAGTAAAAACTCCTGAATGTTAGCCATCGGGTCCCTCAGAAAAGACAAAGGGTAAGATGTTAGTTGACAAACTAAGTTTGATCTTGTTTGTTGTACTGTATCAGGGCTTTTAGCCCTGACCTCTGGAGTTGTTGTTGTTGTTCAGTGGCTAAGTCATATCTGATTCTTTGCAACCCCATGGACTGTAGCACTCCAGGCTCCTGTGTCCTCTATTATCTCCCAGAGTTTGCTCAAATTCATTTGTCCATTGAATCAGTGATGCTATCTAACCATCTCACCATTTGACCTCTGGTGTGTATGTGGGGCGGGATATATTTATTCCTTCCCACAGGACAAGCTGGCCAAGGAGGAGCACAACAGTGCTCTGAACCTTAATAAGATTAACACACAGTGGAGAACGGTCCTTCGGGAAGTCAAGACAAGAGAGCTTCATAAGGACATTGAGATCCTCAGCCAAACATTTGAACGAGTGGTGGACTGCAAGGACAGTGTCATCAAGGCAAGCTCTCTTCCCAAAGAAACCCTTGATTATGACTGCCTTTGATCTCTTAATAGAATGGGCCTAGTGAATTAATTCATGTTAAAGCGCTCCCAAGACACATGCTGTGATGCTGCTAGGCTATCGTTCATTTCACTGAAGTGAAAAATAGAATACTGAGCTGTCATCCCTCCCCTTCTGTTAGAGGAGCCATTCTCCTTGATCATCTACTGCCTCAAACCAGTACTATACAGTATTAGAGTTGAAAGGCAGAGTAGATATCACCCAATGACTTGAACTTAGTCCTAAACTTTCATTTCAATGTGAGAAGGCTTAGTTCCAGAGAGAAGCAGTTTGCCCAAGGTCACACAGCTAGTCAGTGAGAGAGCTGTGACTATAGCACGGATTTCTTGATTCCCACTCCAGTGCTTTATGCAACCAATTCCATGTGGCCTCTTGGATTCAACTTCAGTGGCCCTGGATGAGGTTGTGAAGATCTCCATCGGTAAGAGCGGTTCTGGATCTCTAACCAATTCAATCAGCTAACTTTATGCCCTTGGGAGGTTCTTGAGTTGAGTACATACCATCTTTTTCTGCAAGGGATTTTTTTCTCTTGAATTTCAAGTCCCTATATTTAGGATCCCTCAATATCTGTTCCTGTTTGTTGCACTGTTCTTACAACTGAACTCATGAGTTCCTCCTCTCTCCAGTCCCCTTTCCCATACTCCACAATCTGGTCTTCCTCATACTCTCTGTTTGGGTGGCTGGTGCCATTCACCATCACCCAACCCGGGAATCTGGGAATCATTCTAGCTTTGGCCTCCATCCCTGACTTCTGGTACTAAGTCTTATGTAAGTCTTCTGCTTGAATAAGTCACACCCTGCTCTTTCCCACTATCCTGCAGTAGTTGAGACCTGGGTATTATCTCTATTGCAATAACTTCTTATCTTCCAGTGTTTGATTGTCTACACAATGACCAGGATTATCTTTCTGAAACAAAAATCTGTTCCTGTTACTCCACTGTGTAAATCTCCTTAGTGGCTCCATAAATAATGGCTCCCTTCCTCCACAGAAGGAACAGCAAAGCCTTTCATGATCTGGCCTCTACCTGCACCTTTCATAGAGCCAGCCTTCTTTCCTGTGGCTTTGCACATGCTGTTCCCTCTGTCTGGAATTCTCTTTTCCTTATCTCCTCATTGTTCCTGGCAAATTCTTACTCCTCCTCCAAGAGTGACACAAATGACATCTCTACTATGAAGCCAATCATCAACCTCATAGCATTTTCCATGTTGTGCTGTAACATTTTTTCAAATTTTATAAAATGGGGATTTAATCTGCACCTGTTTTTTGTTTTCTCAGAATTTATTTGTAATTTTCTGTTTATATAACCTTTTCTACTGCAAGACTTCAGACTCCTTTGGAGACAGTGAAAGTCTTTTCATCTCTGAATCCTCAGTATCCAGCACAGTGCTGGTACAGAGCAGATTTAGTACACCTTAGCTGAGTGAGTGAATAGTCTCCGATTATCAGCACCTATTTCATAAGATCTTATCCATACTAAAGTCGCTCAGTCATGTCTGACTCTTTGCGACCCCACGCAATTCTTTGCAACTCCCTGACGGGGCTGTAGCCCGCCAGGCCCCGCTGTCCATGGTATTCTCTAGGCAAGAATAGTGGAATGGGTTGCCATTCTCTACTCCAGGGGATCTTCCCAACCCAGGGATTGAACCTGGGTCTCCTGCATCAGAGGCAGATTCTTTATTGTCTGAGCTACCAGGGAAGCCCCATACTAAACATATAAGTAAAAGCTAGCAATGTGGTAGTTTACAGTGAGTGGATCATCTGGACATTTCGTAAAGGCTTTTTTGCTTTATTCATTTTAATTTGTTTTGCTTTTTTGAATAAGTAGTTCACCCACATTATTCAAAATTCAAAAGATAAAAAAGTTATGTACAGAAAAGTTCCCTCCCACTGGTGCCTTTCAACCACCCAGTGCCCCTCCTGGTAATTTTTGTTGCATGAATAAAGCTTTTTTTTACACAGATGGTAGTATTACATAGTGTTCTGCCTCTTGCCTTTTTCATTTAATAATATATCCTGGGGACTATTCCACATTAGCCCATGCTTCTCATTGTGTTTTACAACTGCATAGTATTCTGTATTGTGGTTTAACATGTTACTTTGTCCTCAGTATTTCCTGTGTTTTGGTAATTCCAACTAGAAGCTTGCAGGTGCTGTGTTCTTTCATAGAAGCTATTGATTAATTCATTGTGGGTTGCAAAATGCTGATTTTCTTTTTTTTAATGCTGATTTTCTAATAGTATCATTCTTTTTTCATTTATTAGTTCAAATACTTCTATAAAGAGATACTTACTATCATTTACCATTCAGTTACCCAGAGGTATAATTTATATAAAAAATGCCTGACTCTTTCTCTTCCCTTTTATAAACCAGTTTTTTTTTTTAAAAATTGGCATCCTCTAATGGGAATTGATTTTTTTTTAAGTATCCTGATAAACTCATAATCAGACACATTTGATATTTTTTAACCCATTGCCATTCTTATCCTTATTGATGTTCACACTGTTGCTTTTTTTTTTTTTTTTGCCAGTGGATGTCTTCTCATTATCTATTATAGCTACATCACAAATCACCTTAAATTAGCGACTTACAACAACAATTTATTTCACTCTCTCTCCGGGTTCTATAGGTTGACTTAGCTTAGCAGGGAGGTTCTCGCCTGGCACCTCTCACACGGTTTTCAGTGAGATGACACTTGGGGGCTTGACTGAGCTGCATGTGTAAGGTGACTGGCATTGATTCTGACTGTCCACTGGGATCTCAGCGGGGCTGTTGACTGGAATGAATGCTTTCACAGGGCCCCTCCACCGGCACTAGCTTCTTACATTCCAAAGCGGGACAACCCGAGATCCCAGAGCCAAAGAATTGGCATTTAGGTACTAGGGAAAATAGGAACTAGCTAGCTGAATACATTTTTTTCTCACCCAGCTGCCATTCAGCCAAAGTGGTAACTCTGTTTCCTACCCAGTCTTTAGCAAAGGACCTGTCGGAAGCCGAGGAGCAGCACGCCCACGCCCTGCGCAGCCACCTGCACAGCATCGACCAGCTCTTGGCCCTGCAGAGATGCCGGCTCAACCTCCTAGAGGAAAATTACAACATGGAGCTAGAGGCCCTAACCAAGGAGTTTGAGACTGAAAGGTGTGGGGGCCTAAGAGGAGCTATGAGGGTGGGGGAGGGTGTTGAGCCCAGGGCCGTATCCAGAGCCTATGTCAAGATGCTACCTGTAAGCAGCCACCCACTTTTAGCAATCAAAATCCTACCCATCTACCTACCTGGAGGATAGCGATAGTATGGGGAAATTAACAAGATGGCACCATTCAGGCCCTCTCGCCCTACCGTCTCATGCCCTCTGCCCCATGTTCTGTAAACAATGATTATGTGATTGCTGAGGTCACTTGTAGCACTGCGCATGCGCATCAGGAGGTACTCGGTTGGTTCCGGACTCCTTTGTGCGGTGTGCCTATATGAGCATCACCTGGAAAAGCCCAGAAGGGTTGTGTGCAGTTATGTTGTGTTATGTTATGTCTATGGGTGCAGCGTCAGCCAGAAGAGAGGCTGTGTTATAGCTGCCATGCCAGCCAGGAGAGAATAAACCTGGCTACAGTTCCTATAGTGTCTGCGTCTTCTTCCAACCTCTTAGCTCTGGGCTTACCTATCCTGGGTTCAGCGAACAGTGTGGACAGTGTGAACAGCAAGAAAATTGGCATCCGGAACAGGATCAGCAATACAGATGGGAAAGAGACTTTTCACTGCAACATTTTGTACTTTATTTTTTTATCATATGAGTATATTTCCTATTCAAAAATCAAACTAATATTATTCATTTTTTCTGGCCCGGCAAAGGACAGAACCTGCGCTCCTTCTATCCTTCTTCAGTACCTACGAGTTTGTACCATTCGTATAGTTTTATTACATTCTGCTTTGCATTGTCATTATTGGTCCTTATGCTTTATGCCTCAGAGCAGGAACAGTATCTTATCTCCTACAGGAAAACAATTATTGACCAACATGAAAAAGAGATTCACTACCTACAAGATGTCTTCATGGCCATGGAGCAGAACTACATAGATTCTGAATATGAAAGCAAGCTGGAGTTCCAGAGCATGTGGGACGATCTGAAAAACAAGGTACCGAGGGAGAGCAGATGGGCAGGAGGTGGGAAAAAGGGAGAAAAAAGTTCTGAAGGTAGTAGAGCTAGAAGAGATCCCTTTAACCAATACAGTCAATAAAATGCCTGTTGCCACTGTAGGTAGACCCCTGCGGCTTTTTGTAATCTTGTGAAAATTGGTGAGGACGAAAGACCATCTGAAATACCAAGAAAATGCATTTTAGAGCTAACACACACCAAGGAGATCCTCTCACTTCAGCCCTGTGATCTGTAGAAGAAGAAATTAAGGTCCAAAGTGGACTTTAATGACCTGCCAAAGTCAGGCTGCTGATCTGTGATCAAGCCAGGGGGGAAGTCCAGTTCTCCTGCCACTTGGCCTCAAGAGCTTCCACCACCTTGGAGGCTGCCAACTTAGCCAGCCTGCAGACCTGGGTTTGGAGGGTAGAGTGCTTTGTTTTCATTTTGGCCTATAATGTTTCATACAAACTTTTATAAGCTTTCTACATTTAAAAATTGGAAGATTTCACAAGAAAATCCAAAACTGCAACTTCCCCTAAACAATTTAAAGATCTGGTAACAGTGGGCCACATTTTCAAATGGGGACGTTCCCATGGAGCTGAGCAGCTGTGCCCTCACCGCCCCCCCCCCCCAATGGGGCATTTCCTTCGGGATTCACCACCGGCCCCACATAGCCCATAGCACTTATTTATATCATCTGCCTGGTCTTTGTAGGCATTTTCACTGGCAACCTCTGCACCATGCTGTGCTACAAACAGTTCAAGAGGGGGAGGTGTTGGTGCCAGAGAAAGGGCGCTAATAGGTTAAGTCCAAACACTGGCTATTTGGGGATCACTTCCCAGAATTTAGAAGAGAAGCACTTTCTAAGACTGCAACTGGAGAACATAGTAGAAGATCTGTGGAGAAGGTTCCAGGATGCACTCAAGAATTACACTGATGCTACAGAGGATCGAAAGATTGCCTTCGAGACTCTCAAGGTGAAGGACGAGAAAAGCTCCAGAGAGATTGAAGCACAGATGAAAAAAATACAGAAACTACAGGTTAGTGCAGCTCACCTGGGCGACTCACTGCTTTAACTGCTCCATTATCCCCTGTTCTTCTTCCCGTTTCCCCTGGGCTTCATCACTGTTTGGGGAGAGATGGTATGCTCTGATTTCAGTCCCCAGAGAGTCCTTCTATCTGTTCTACTGAAGACCCTCACGTAGTCAAGTGTTTCCTCTAATCTACCCTGTTCCTCTAGGATTCCATCATTATTTTTAAAGGCAAGATCCTGGTGCACAGCCGCGAGAGTGAAGAACAGAATCAGGACATTCGTGAAGACAAGGAGTTGGTCCTGGTACAACTGCGAAAACTTAAGGCCCAGAGGACTCAGGCCCGGGGAATAGCACAGGAGAACTTAGTCAAACTCACCCTGGAAAGCAGTGCTACCCTCAAGGCCCTGAGGGAGATTGTTGACAAGGTAACAAAGGGAGAGGGTAGCCAGAACAGAACCAGGGAACCTGGCTCCCTGCAGAGTGAAAGGGGCTGGCAAAACAGAGGGCTTCCCCCAGCTTCCTACCTGAGTGCACACTTGGAATACCTATTTTATTTCATGTTCCCTTGCCTTTCACGTATTATTTCATTTATTTAATATTTATTTCTTTTATTTCTGGGCTGCATTGGGTCTTAGTTGTGGCATGCGAGTTTCTCTCTAGTTCTGGCGCACAGGCTCAGTGGTTGCAGGACACGGGCTCTCTAGTTGAGGCACTCGGGCTTAGTTGTTCCACGGTATGTGGGATCTTAGTTCCCCAACCAGGGGTGGAACCCATGTCCCCTGCACTGGAAGGCAGATCCTTAGCCACTGGACTACCAGGAAGTCCCTCACCTCTCACCTCTTCAATTTAATGAGTTAATAGTGAATGGGTTTTAGAAGAATATAAAATATCTGGAATAGTGCTTGTAAGCCCTTTGTGTTGGATGTATTACTTTTGTATCCCATTTGGCTAAGTAGCTTCCCTGGATTGAAGCAGGGTAACCAACTCCACTATTTCCCCTTCCCAATCCCTTTCCTAATAGAAGGTTTCTGCTTGCTTCCAACAGGGTGAAAAGATTCTTAAACTTGCTGAAATATGTAGGAAATTTGAAACAGAAGAAGAAAAAGTGCTGCCTTTTTATTCATCAGTGTTGACTCCCAAGGAGCAGGAAGAGATAGAGACAATGGACCTAGAGGAGTTTAATGAAGAGCTTGGAAAGGTAAGGTTCCATGGGCCCAAGGCCACCACCTGAGGCTGGGGTGACAGAGCACTGGGCTACACTTGCTGACAGATCCTACCACACACCTTCTCCCTGTAACTCACTCCCAGGTGATAATGGACTACAAAGGGATGGAGAATTTCTGGAAAAGGTACAACAAAGTGAAACTGGAGCAACTGAGCCTTCGGCACAGACGTGCTCAGTTGTTAGAAATCAATGAGAAGCTGCGGGAGATGCTCAGGCAGTACTTGGATGGCATCTCCGTGAGTGATGAAGTGCTGAGCCAGCTCAACCCACTCTTCATCGTCAATCACCGCAGCAACTTACCCCAGCTCCTGCCCATGCCCACAGCCCAGCCAGGTGACAAAAAACCTCCAGCCACTTACAACATCATTGAAGCCGCTCATGTGGTCTCCCACACCCTGTGATACAAGGGGAAAACCTCTTTTCAATTCCCAGAGAATGTTTTGAGAAACCCAAGGACTTTGCTATTAAAAATCACCATGGAGTTTATGAGGTCTCCATATCTTTTCCATGTTGGATTAAACAGTCTACTTAGAGGATATTAGGCATACAGCAGCCCTAGGGAGTAGAGAGGGCTTCCCAGGTGGCACTAGTGGTAAAAAAAAAAAAAAAAAAAAACACCTGCCAATGCAAGAGACGTAAGAGATGCGGGTTCGATCCCTGGGTTGGGAAGACCACCTGGAGGAGGGTACAGCAACCCACTCCAGTATTCTTGCCTGGAGAATCCCCATGGACAGAGGAGCCTAGGGGCTTACAGTCCATGGGGTCACAAAGAGTCTGCCACGACTGAAGCGACCCGGCACACACACAGCACAGGGAGTAGAGAGAGTAGCCAGGCAACTTCCCCAACGCTTACTTCTCAGTGAGGTATTGCTCCTCGGTGTCGGGACACCACGGGAGCCAAAACCCATGCTTTCAGTACCCAGAGATCCTATGGTCCTTGGTGTAAGTTAGGATAGGAAGAGGAGGCCAGGAGAACTGATCCAAAGCCTCCGACCACCCCCTGCCAAGCAGAACCCAACTAAGAATGCCTTTTTCCTCAGCCCTTTATCTCATTCCCACTTACATAGGCAGCCGCAGAAAGTATCAGGTGAAGAATGCAAAGTTTTTAAAAAATTGTTTATTATTTCTTTTTGCTCTTGTTTCGTTTCTCTTCCTTGAGCTTCTTTTTGGAGATTTTAGGACTGCTGGCCTTTCTGTATAGATGATACCCAATGAGGCCCAGGAGGGCTGGCACCATGGCCATGCCTACCAGAGGCAAAATGCCCTTCACCAGCTTCTGCCAGTAGTTGGCTCGGATCAGTGCAATCAGTTCCACATCAAAATGCAGCTCTGCATCCGCTGGAGGCAGAGAGGAGGTGAAGGTTAGAATCCCTGTGCACTGTATCCAGGGCTCAGAATCTGAATGCAAATAGGGAGGGCAGACCACACCGCAGCAACATCTGTGAAGTTGGCAAGATTTAAATGTGGGGCTGAGTTCTCTTAATGCAAGAGGCAGAGGAGGGTTATGAGGCTATTGAGTGATAGTCATGTTTACCCCAAATATACAAGTGTGGCTTGTCTTCACTGACAGGTCTTTGACACAACAGGAGAACCTTTGTGAAAAGTACAGGCGGTTTTCCATTTATGAGTTAGAGAACTTCTGTACTATCTATCTCTAAACAGCCACATGGATAGAATCTTTGCAAGGCTGAAATTAATTGGACTTAAACTAGACTTTTTAAAATGTCACCAACCAGTAAGCACACTCACTGTGATTCTTTAAAAAAAGAAAAAAACAGGTGTTTCAACATGGCTAGAGAGGCAGGATGTGGTTTAAGACGTTCGGAATGGAGAAATGAACAGGAGTGAGATGGGGGAGAATGTAAACAAGCAGTGCTGGAGATGAGGAGGCAACAGAGCTTTGGGTAAAAGAATTTCTCTTTAGTCCCCTGACCCTCTGTCTGGGTCTACCTCTAAGCTAAAACTTAGGATAAGAATTTTTATCCCAGTACAACTCATTTTAGCTAATGGAACATTTCTTATAACCAAAAGCAAGAGATCTGCGTCTCGGAAAATCTGTTTAGGCTCAGGCCTTAAAAAATAGGTATTAGCAGTGACCTGTGAGGGCTTGGCTTTTTTTAAGTTTGGGGTTTTTTTTTTTTATGTGGACCATTTTTAAAGTCTTTATTGAATTTGTTACAATATTACTTCTGTTTTGTTTTGGTTTTTTGGCCCAGAGACATGGAACTTACACCCCCAGCATTGGAAGAGGAAGTGTTAACTAGAACCCCAGGGAGGCCCCCAGGCTTGGCTTTTAAATGTTTTTATTTTGTTTTGAATTATTTGACTGTGACCATTTTCACCAGCTCTTCTCTAGTGGAGGCTGAAAGGAACTGTGGAGATGTGGTGAGGAGCCATGCCGGCTGCACAAATGACAGTCTGGAGTTGTAGGGAAAGCACAGGAAAGCAGCCCAGAGCTCTCAGAGAGGTGGCACAGGCAGCAGACTCGTGTGGCTCAAGCAAGGGTTGCCTCCCTAGAAAGTGGCCGGCTGCCAGAGGACAAGCCAGGTGGCTTTAACAGGTTATATGTCTCTAGTGCCTGCTGGTGATCTGAGGGGGAAAAAGGAGGCCCTGCAGAAGGAGGCATCAGCCAGTCCTACACCATTTAGCAAACTGGGTTTCGACCTTCTCAGGCTTCAAAGTGCATAGCTCCTTGTAGCTCCTAGGGACTGTTTCTTTTTTGTTTGTTTGTGGCTTTGCTCTCTGGCATGTGGGATCTTAGTTCCCCGACCAGGGCTCACACCTGCACTCTCTGAGTTGGAAGCACAGAGTCCTAACCTCTGGATCGCCAGGGAAATCCCAGGGACTGGGTATCTCGAGAGCCAGAGAGCCGCCTCATCAGATTACCTGGGATAGATGGTGGAAATCCCCGTTTTCCATAGGCCAGGTGAGAAGGGATGATTACCCTTCGCTTCTCTCTAAGGAAAGGAATGTGAGTCATAGCCAGGGGTAGAACCAGGTGGGCCAACCACCTCAGTCCATCTGAAGTCCCACCAACAAAACCCTCTGAATATTCACACTCAAAACAAGAACTTTCCCACCTGAGCACCAAACAGGTTGACTGGCCAAGGTGTCTCAATTCCACCAACAGAACCCCCAGCCAGAAAAAGCCTGAGGCTTCATCCAGAGCCTCCATGCCCAGAGACCAGGGCCTACCCAGTACAAAGCCAGAGCCCATTCTCCTGCCTCCTCTAGGAGCAGAGACGGCCTCCACCCATGCAGAAGGGGTACACCCAAGCCCACCCCTGCCCAGATACTCACCCCACACACATGTCTAGAAGGCTCTGCTCCAGACCTTGAGGAAGACACAAATGAATAGGAAGCTATCTACATTCCCCAAATCCTGGGAGAGGAAGATCAAATATTCCCCATGACCCTCAGTTGAGCTCCCCACTTCTGGAATCTCTGGCTTCCAATGTGGTATGCGGCAAGAGGAGTACTAGGAGTGGGATTTGAACCTCCGGAGGTGAGTGGTAGAACCCTGGGTGGGGGTGGGGGTTGGGTTGGGTTGGGGTGGGGAGGGCATTTCCAAGGTAGCTGAGAGGTTAAAGAAACTAAGAATGGGCTTAGGTTGGGAAGAAATGGAATGGGAGTGCAGCTCACGTACCTGGTATCACCTGCTTTTGGCCAAGTTCTATAACCAGAGGGTCTCTGGTCAGAGACGTGTCAAAGATGCGTCCATCTACCAGGCTGCCCTGGGGGTGGGAGGGAGAGCACCTAGAGCGCCCACCTATACCGCTCCCTCCCAGCAGGGTGCGCACACACCTGGCCTCGGCCCGCAACCCCTAGCAGCTGCAGTCTAACGTTCCCTTTCGGGCAGAAAGGAACAGGAAACCCCAAAAGGGCTGGCACTTCTCGGAGATCCCTCCACCCTTCACTTCACTGCGGAAGAGCAGGGAAGAGGAAAGGGTAGGGAAGAGGTACGCCCCTCCCCCTCGCCACGTGCCGGAGGACCCCAGAGCTGGAGTTACTCCCTGACCGCTTGCCACGTGTCCAAGCCAAAGCTGACGTGTTTCAGTGGGGCGCCGCCCCCGGGGCCCCGCCGCTGCCCCCCAGGCCCCTCACCGAGTAGTGTATGTGAAGCGTGTCTCCAAAGGTAGCAGGCTCAGCACACGGCTCGGGGGGCTCCACCTATGATCGCACTACACGAGTCAGGGAGGTTCCTGCCCCTCGACGCGTCACCCCCAATTCGGTGTTTGCACTCCCTCCTCCCCGCTCCCAGGATCCTTTAGACCCCGACCTTCCCCGCAACCTGGCCCGACCTCCATCCACAGCGCCTACCCGGGATTCTCCCCTCCTCACCAGAGTCTCCACTTGGAGGGTCCGGACGGGACTTTCGGTTTCGGACCCAGCCTCCGCCTGACACACCGCCCCCCTGAGCAGCAGCAGCAGCAGCAGCAGTCGGAGCGGGAGAAGTGAGGGGCGCAGAGTCATAACTGGGTGCGGGCAAGGCTCGGGGCACGCAAGACAAGCCGCTGGATGACAGGGGCTGGGACCGCAGTTCCTTCGGCGCCCAGGCCAGACTGGATGGGACGGGGCGGGTCGCGACGCGCCAGCTCCTCCTCCCGCAGCCCTTCCTCCACCTAGTCCCCACCTCCTGCAGGGAGGAGGCCACGGGAGCTCTCCCGGCCCTCTGAGATCCCGAGGGTGAGACTCCGACCTGTCGGTTAGCCGTTCGTTGGGTCCCACAGCGAGGGGCTGAGTCACATCGTAGCATCCATTTTCGATTACCTATTGTGTTCCAGACACTTGTCTGTAATCCTCAAAACCACCTTGAAAGGTAGACATAATTGTTTCTATTTCACAGATGAGGAACTGGGTGTTCGGGTTAAGTAACTTTAACTTACTCAAGTTAAACTAGCTAGTTTAGCTTAACTAACTAGGTTAAACTAATTTAACTAGCTAGGTGGTGACAGAGGCAGGATTCAACCCTAGGACTACCTGAGTCTAGTCCAGTCCCCTCGCTCCCTGCTCTTTCCTCTGAAGTCTCCTCACACCTATCTTGGCAGGATCTGACTGGCTCACCCCAGCCCAGCAGTTGTCAAAGATGGCAGCCCTCTCCCACATCCAGCCTTTCAGCTTGCATTCCTGGAGGTCATATACCCAAAAGGAGGCAGTGTGCTGTCCCATAACCCCACCCTTAGGGACGTTAGATGAAAAGAGCACTGGGCTGTTTACGGTAAGGAGGGGGTGCATCCCTGGTCTTTTCCTGTGAGAGTACCATTTATTTCCTTTTTCAACAAACCTGTCAAAAGGGCAGCTACATACACCCCTTTTGTTTGTGCAAGGACTTCAGTTTTTAGGAGTTTTTCTATTATTTCAGGTGACCCTACCAATCCCCTTCTGCATGATTCAAGCCCTCACTGCCCACTTAGGCTTTAGGTATCTGGATTCTGCCCATCAGTGAGCTCACAGTCATCGTTTGGGGTCACCTCTTAGGCCTTGTCCTCCTTAACATCTCTCCGGTCCATGATGCCCATGAGCTCTGACTGCCCTCCCAATTTTAGACACAACTTGTGTACTGCAGGCCTCCACCTGGATGTCTGATCAGTACCTCAAATCAACACACACACTACCATACTCATTGCTCTTTCTCCTCCATCCCACCTGTAACAATCTGGATTTTGCACCCAGCGTCCTGTTTCTATTTGTTCTGCTGTCAGCCTTCTCTATGATTCTTCTCTCACTTGCCCCACATCCAACCAGTCTCCTCTGGATTCTCCCTCTACAGCCTCTCCAGCTCTCTTTCCATTCCCATGGCTACCACCCTAATTAATCCTTCATTCTTTCTTTCTTTGGGATTGCTGTGCTGGGGTGTTCTCTCTGGTTGCAGTGAGCAGTGGCTACTCTCTAGTTGTGGAGAACAGCCTTCTCATTGCGGTGGTTTCTCTTATTTTGCGGCATAGGCTCTAGGCTGCTGGGGCTTCAGGAGCTGCAGCTTGAAAGCCCTTAAAGCACAAGCTCACTAGTTGTGGTGCATGGGCTTAGTTGCCCCGAAGCATGTGGAATCTTCCTGGACCAAGGATCTAACCCGTGTCCCCCGAATTGGCAGGCAGATTCTTAACCACTGGACCACCAGGGAAGTCCCTCTTTTGGGTTATCTTTTTTTTCTTTAAAGCCTCCTTCTAGGGGTGATGGAACACTCTATATCTTGATACGGATGTGGGTTACATGGGTATATGCTTATCAAACTGTATGTGTGCACTGTATGCAAATTCTACCTCAAATTTTTTAAAAAGGAAACAAAACCAAACACAAAAAAACTATATTAAAAAAAAACCCCAAAACTATTATTTCCAAGTCTCCCTTCAAGTCTGATGGTCAATAAGACATAATATTGTCCTGGACTTTCAGGGAGGCTGCTTAAAAGGAGCTAATTTAGCTAAGAAATGTGTCATAGTGCCTCACCTCCTCCCCCAGTCTGCTTCCCTTCCTTCTTCCTGTTGCCTGGAATGTAGACAAGATGAACTACACTCTAGCAGCCATGTCAGACCATGAGGTGAGCATGAGGACATAAGCTACATGCGAGAACAGTGATAACTACAGCGCCACCATTCCAAGCCTACACCAGGTACCTTTTAACTGAGGTAGAAATCAACCTCTATCTTGTTAAAACAACAAAGAGTAATAAGCCCTCAGCCTCTTTCTACTCTAGCCCATTCTGTACACTGCGGCTATCTGTTCAGCTTCAGTCATGTTATCTACCTGGCCACTAAAAAGCCTGCGTGGCTCCACATTGCCCAGTGAATTAAATTCAGACAACCTGACATACCAATTGAAAGCTTTCATTATCTGGTCTTAATCTGCCTTTCCAAATTTTGCTTTGATTCCATTAAAATAAAAGCCTTAAAAACAGGAACTTCACTTTTCCCATTTTTATATTCTCATTGCCTAGTATGGTGCCTGACACATTAGATGCTCAATAAATGTTTACATATAAATTGAATCAAATCCTCTTGGCATCATGATGCTCTTGGCGTCAGATGAACCTGCGTTGTTTCCATCTCTGTGCACAGCTCATGCTCTTCCCTCACCTGTCAAGCTCCCTCTAAGCCAAGCTCAAAGATCACCTCCTCTGTGAAGTCCTGATCCCCTTGCTCGAAGTGACTTATTTCTGAACTTCAGGCAGACGCTTGGGGACTTTATTGTATTCTCCCTTGTGTTGTAGTTAGTTGTGTATTCCTGCTCCTTCCTCCCCAAGAGTGACCTCACCAATGGCAAGGACAAGGCTGTGATCATATCTGGAGTCCCTTAGGTGCCAGCTGCACAATACCCTCCATACAACAGATTCTAGACAAATATGCTTTGAGTAAATATACTATTGCAATACTGAGATACCATTAGAGGGAAAACCTAACTATACTAATAGAGAAAACCTCCAAGACAAGCATATATACCTTTAAGTTAAAAAAAACAACTAGACTGATACATGTGGTATGAGCCCTTTGTACTTTAACCCCTTCCCAAATATGGACAGATACATATATTTAGAAAAGGAACTAGAGGATGCACACCAAACAACTGAGGGGGGTTACCTCTGGGAACAGAGTGAGCAGAGGGGAATGAGTATTACATGTTGCTCTGAACATTTATGTAGTATTTGAATCTTTTGCAATAGGAATTATTTGGGTTACAAAGATAAATTGTAAAATTTTGAATGAATGAACGTGATATCCAGCCATCCAAGACGATGTGTGGGAAGTGTTGAAGGAGTTGGGCTAACAGAGCTAAAGGAGCCAAACTGAGAAGCAAAGCGTCCTTGTGTTGTTGTCGTTTCGGCCGTACTGCATTACTTACGGGATTTTAGTTCCCCTACCAGGGATCGAACCTGGGGCCCTGGCAGTAACAGTGCTGAGTCCTAACCAATGGACCACCAGGGAATTCCTGAAAAACATTTCCTGTAATTAGAAAGGTCATGGGTAACTTTGTGCTTAGTCACTCAGTCGTGTCTGACTCTTTGTGACCCCATGGACTGTGGCCCATCAGCTCCGCTGTCCATGGGGATTCTCCAGGAAAGAAAACTGGAGGGGGTTGCCATTTCCTTCTTCAGGGGAACTTCCCAACCCTGGGAACGAACCTAGGTTTTCCACATTGCAGGCAGATTCTTTACTGTCTGAGCCACCAGGGAAGCTCGGGTAATTTTGCAGATCCTATAAGTGGGATTTTTTTTTTTTTTTGAAAGTGGTATTTTTAAACAAGTGAGAAAGGGTATAAAGGCAGAGGGTCAGATATTTGGGGGAAATGAACAAATCAGTTTGGCTAAAGTAAGGGATTTAGCCAGGAGAGTAGACAGAGGTAACTGGAGAGACAAGTAAGAGTTGGTATGGAGAGACTTGAATGGTAGTGAGAACCCACTGAAAGTTTCTGGGCAAAAGGGCCGCACTGAATGCCATGCTGGTGCAGTACTGGAGGTGGAAGGCTACTGTCTTGTCCAGCTCGGAGGCTTTGTTTGGTCATCTGAATGGGAACGGGTGAGAGGGCAACAGCAGAAAAGGGCAAAACTAAGGCAACAGTATCACCCACAGAGGGCAGCACAAGCCCTCTTGGACCCAGGAGAGACCAGGGAGGGAGTTTTCTCCTTAGGTCAAGTTAGGAGCCTGTGTGTGCATGCTCACTCAGTTGTGTCTTGAGTCATGTCTCTGTGACCCCATGGACTGCAGCCCACCAGGCTCCTCTGTCCATAGAATTTTCCAGGCAAGAATACTGGAGTGGCTTTTCATTTTCTATTCCAAGGATCTTCCTGACCCAGGAATCAAACCTGTATGTCCTACGTCTCCTGCACTGGCAGGTGGATTCTTTACCAGTGAGCCATGTGGACAGGCAGAGAAAGGTGACATGGCCTTGGGAAAGGTAGTGGAGACTGGCCCAACCTGACTCAAGGCACAAGTTCATCAGAGGGCCACCCCTGAAGCGGCTTCCACCTTCAAAGGTGTCTGTGAAGGCAAGTAGGAGAAACTACCACATACGCCTGGCTTCCAAGCTTCACGGGGCACCCACCATGCCCAGCTTGGTCAAAGACAATGATGTTGATTGCTTCGTCAAAGCTGAGTGCCTATTATGTGTCAGATAGCAAGCAAGGCACTGCTTTTTAAATGGTTTTAATATGTTTAACAGATTGCCAACAAATAAACACTTAAGTATCTGGGTTCAAAATTGAATGCCATATTTTCAAGACCATGCATACCCAGGCTGACTAGATGTTTTCTTTTTGCATCTGGTTATATGTGCATAACCAGGAATGATATGTTACCCCCGCCACTATCCCCTTTGGCTGTTCTAGCCACAGATGTATCGTGCCATCGATACAAGATCTGGCATAGGCAAAAACAGATTCTCCATCTCCTCTCTTCTACCTAAAGGCAGGACTCCTATATTCAGAACTCAGAAAAAAGCTAGCATCCAAATCCCTGTAGTTCAAAACCCCAAGCTAAGCCCTCCAACCCTTAGAAGGCCTTGTACTCAATTCTGTTCTGGGACAGTTCTCGACAACATGTGGGAGGGAGTGCTGGGTGGACCAGTTCATTCTCAAACCTCCTGCCTGGCCTAGCCTAACTGTTCAGATCTCCTCAGAGACAGCTCTCAATGCACCTGCTTTGAAGGAAGGGTCAGGCAGGAAGCGGGTATGGGCCGCGCTGTCAGCTCTGGGCAGAGATAGCAGAGTTCTGGCTTGTGTGTTGCCCTCTCTACCACATTCAGCTCGGAAGTCAGATCTGCTGCTAAACTAGAGCCCAGATACTCTCTTCCGTGGCTCATGGCCACAGTGACACAAACAAGGAGCCACTTACCTTCAAGCCTTGATGGTGAATAGTTCTGGCCCAAGTCCCTCACTTCCAGGCCTCCACCATGGCCTTTCGGCAGCACTGCGCCCTTTATCAGTCAAGGCTCTGATTTCCTCACACCTAACCCTTTCTTCGGAGGAGGTGATGGCACCCCGCTCCAGTACCCTTGCCTGGAAAATCCCATGGATGGAGGAGCCTGGTGGGCTGCAGTCCATGGGGTTGCTAAGAGTCAGACATGACTGAGCGACTTCACTTTCACTCTTCACTTTCATGCATTGGAGAAGGAAATGGCAACCCACTCCAGTGTTCTTGCCTGGAGAATCCCAGGGACGGGGGAGTCTGGTGGGCTGCTGTCTATGGGGTCACACAGAGTCGGACACGACTGAAATGACTTAGTAGTAGCAACCCTTTCTTCCCTTGCTCAGGAACTCAGGGTCATCCTTACCCTTCCCAGTAATCAAGGCCAGGAAACCTAATTTGAATGAAAAGCTTGCAGAGGAAAAAAGGCACTTGGATTCCATGACTCCCCAGTGGCCAGCTTGACTCTGTAAACCTCCAGTTCCCAGTTTAAAAAAAAAAGTGGGGGGGAGGGGAATTGGACTTTGACCCTTCTATCTCCATGCCCTTCTGAGCTGGAAAAGAGAGTGTTCTTAATATTATGACTGCCTGCACAAAGACACCACTCCCTGCTCCAAGCAGCGGCAAGGGGGTATCCCTTCTACACTCTCACTACCCCCATGTGGTACCTTGTGGTTATCCCAAAGGATTCCAGAGCAGCCTAGGAATAGACTTCCTGGTCTCTCCCTCAGTACCATGGTTTAACTCCACTCAGCACAGGTCTGTAGACACGAAGGTACAGAATAAATACCTGTCCGCTGTCTGCTCTGACCAATCTAAGTACCTGAAACTGGAGACAGTGCAGTGACTTCCCAGAGCTTTCAGACCTTAGGCCTCTAGTCCAAGAAAGTCACACCCACTCACACTTATCCTGCATGTCACTGACTCCATCCCACCTGGCCCGATCAAGGCTTTCCACTAGCTTTCTCTAGGCTCACTTCAGAAGCTCCCTTGCCCAGATTAACCTGGGCCAAGCCATGAATATGGAGCTATTCGTGTTCTGGGAAGATAAGGTTGCTTTTGTCTTAAGAGCTGGATGCTAAACATTCACCTTCCAGGTTAAGTCTCCCTTTCATCTCCCCATGTCCTCCTCCATCCCCCCAAAAGCTAGAAGTTTCAAGCAACTGCCGCAAGAGAGCTCCCCCTCTTTCCTGGCATCCTGGACTGACTACTGAGGGACAGAGGCACTAGACCATCCTCTCCCCAAGTTGTCAGAGGTCCAAAGACCCCCAGTGGCCTGCCATCCAGCTAAAGTCCTCTCCATTACCATTATCTTATGTAGGGCTGTAGCTCTAGAAGTTATCTATTTGTTAGTATACAAATAATGCACTTGGGCAAGTGCTCCTAACTTATCAGCAACCTTGGTCACTAAGCAGGACTTCTGAGGAGCCCAGGAGGAGGAAAGCATCACCTGGTTTTGAGGGTTATGTGGGTAGTGTTCAAAGCTTATGGGGTTGATAAAGCAATGTGTGATTGAAGTAGTTTAAGGGTTCATAAGGGCAGATGCACTGGTCCTTAACCATGATGGATTATTTTAATAGCAAGAGAGGGGCTGAAAAGGAAGATTGCCAGGGGAGGCAGCAGGGAGGTAGCTGAACACAAAGGATAATTTCACACTGGTATTTAGGGCTCTCAAACTTATTACATGCCTATATCCTGTGCCTTTTCCATAACATCGAGTTGGGAAGACCTCTGTCATTAAAGCTTAGTTAAGTGGTGAGAGCGGGGAAGGCCTGCCTGGCTCACTCAGACCTCACCAAGAAAGGGGAGCAGTATCCCTTTCTTTGCCTGAGTAACAGCAGGAGAGGAAAAGAGTAGTGGTGGGAATTGGATGGAAGGACAAGGCTTGTCTTTTTCCTCAAAACATTATCTCTGGATGAGGTCTGGCCTCCTGACAATGGGGAACCGGACACCTAAATCAGAGGTGATGCAGGGCCATGAGCTATAAGGAGGGTCAAGTTCATTACACTACTCAGACCTTTACCCTTCACCTTACTCAATGCCAAAGTCCAGAACTAGATGGGTAAGCAGATTCCAACCTATGGATGAGGGGACCCTGGTCCAACTAGAAGCACCTGAGGCACAGGGCTGGGGACATCTGAGAGTGGGGGCTGTGTGAGGCATTAGGGCCCTCTATTGGAGTCCCTAAGTCTACTAGAAGATGATGAACATGGCTAAGTTCAGGGTTAAACCCTTTACAACTTGAGGGGCAAAGTCACAAAGCCCTCAAACTCTGGGCCCTGATTCATTTCAGCTCCCTTTTGGGGTATGATGGGAAACAGTAAGCAGTGTGGAGATGAACCTCCATCACTTCACTCTCCCCAGTCCAGAGTACCCTTTACCCCTCTGCTGAAACAAAGAGCAGTCTGGAGAGGGGGACCAGAAGCAGAACTACCCTCACCAATAAACTCTGTGCCACGGCTGCTGCACATCAAGGATGAAGGTCTGCTCCAAAGCTGCATAAAACAAGTTTAATTTCCAACCAGGGTCACAGTCATCGCGTATCCCACATTTTGAGCAAGGAGAGAGAAGGTGAGTTATTAAACATATACAGTCTACATTCCAGAGGAGAAAAAAAGAAGAGAAAAACCAGTTCAGAACTGCAGTTACCACTATAACACCACAAACAAACTTTTAGGGGGGAACAGGGGAAATTCCCAGGGAAAAGAAAGGCTGGAACAAAGGAAAGCAAAAAATTAAACCTACCAGAGGAAAGTAGGGGAGGGAGTGGGTAGAAGTGGAATGAAACACCCAATTCCGAAAGCGCTTTTGGGTGAATGGGAATGCAGAAAGACCGCCCCTGCCGAGGGCCCAGCAGCCTGGCATACTAACAAGATCATTTACTGCCCCCTGCTGGACAGATCCTTGAGCAGCACCCAGGCAACCTCCAAGACTGTTTCCCAACACCCTCAGCCCCACCAGTCCCTGAAGGCCCTCAAACCAAGGTCCGGGGTAGGTCTAAAATGAGAAAAACCCATTTGGGACTGACATCTAACTTGGCAGGGTTAGAGAGGGAGTGAGGCAGGAGAGGAGGCAAAGTCCTCACCAACCACAACGATACAGAGTGAGCAATCCTAAGGAAATTTTCCCAAGGAAAAGGGAGACAAACAGGCAACAGCAGTGAAGCAGGTGAGAAGGCAAAGGAAAGAGTTCCGGGAGGCAGAGGCAACAGGAGCAGGAACAAAAAAACATCTGACAAAACAGAGACAAAGGCAAAGCAAAATACGAGGGAAGCATCTGTGGGGTCAGGGGAGTGAATACATGTTAAAATGAACCAGAAGCTCCAGCAACCCCTCCCCCAACCCTGCCACCAACCACACATACACACGCACACACACAAAGGCCTAGAGCGCAAGAGACCTGCATACACCCACTGCATCTTGGATAATTAACACATCACTAAGGAGCTGGCACTGAGACACCCCTGGAACCTCTCTTTCACAGTTCAATCTGAGGTGGGGTAGGGGGTACTGATCCGCCTGTTGTAGACAAAGGTGGCAGGAAGCCTGGCCCCATGGGGTGGAGCTTGGGACAGCCCCTCTGGGAAGGGGTCCCTCAGCCATGCTATGGAGGCCCTGGGCCCTGACATTAGCAAAAAGGTTATGGGCGGCCGTCTTGGAGCTCAGGGCGCAGCCAGCACACACAGGAGCCCGCAGAAAAGCCACGGCTTCACAGAAACCGCGGAAGTCAGGAACCCAGGCCAGGATCTCAGGGACAAGTGCCTCCTGTAGACAGAGACACAGTAGCAGCAGCTTCTGAACAACTACATGATAATGGAGGGAGGACTCGGAAGACGCTGCAACCCATCAGCACCAACAATCACTTCGGAGCCCAGTTTCCTCCATTCCAATGCCCAGATCCATTTATGGGAAGTGGGTGGAGAGGGCAGGGAAAGGCTGTTGGGATGGAGTGGGGAGTGACGGCAGGATGGTCTCAGGGTCTGGAAACAGAAATTTCCATCGTTCAGCATGCCCTGGACTAGATAAAAATGGAGAAGAGGTGGCTTGCTGCTGAGGTCTGCTGTGTCACCCCACTCCCCTGCTCCTCAGCAAACCAGCCAGCCGGCTCTGGTAAGGCCAGCAGAACTACCAGGGTGAGGAAACTTCTGACAAAGGACAGGGGAACCACCCAGGCCCAAGATCAGAAGACAGAGGGGGACGAGGCAGGAATAGGGAAACTGATCTGTGTTTCACCTTCTCCTAATAACAAAAGAGGATGAAGATGGAAAACCTGAGCCCCTCTCCCCAGTGCCCTGGGTCCCAAATACAACCCATGGTCTTGCTATCCCTACCTCCCCGCTCCAGCTCGGAGAAACAGATCTAAGGACGAGGGGGAGGATCAGCTGAACACTCTGAGCTGATAAAGAGTGAGTGGGTTCCTCTCTCCTTTCACAAAAAGGCAGGGCAGAATGGCATCTCCTTGGGAACAGTCATCTAGAGACAAATGCCACCCCCCTGACCTGAGTGGGGTGGAGAGAGGGATAGAGGAAGATGGTGGCAGAGAAGCTGTCATCTGCCCTGTCATCCAGGAAAACCTACCTGCAGTGGAGAGACACTAGCCCAGGACTGGGGCAGCCTCCCCTCCATCTCCTTCCCTTTATCTCGCTAGCATGGGAGGAGCAGCTGATAGACGAGAGTGGGCAGTGTCCTGCTCCAAGCCCTGAGCTGCACCCACCTCCTCCACCTGCTCCTTGGCCCCCATATATATCTCTCTATACAGGTATATACACGCGCACACATGCACGCACACACAGAGAGGCCCGTGCAATTTCCATGTAGAATAGGGGGAGAGCAGCAAAGGAAAGGAAGATGGGGAAGGGAAGAGGGGCCTGTAGGGAGAGGGAAAGGACTCAGATGCCAAGAGCACAGCAACTAGAGCCAAACGAAGCAAACCGGAGGGAACACCCCATCCCACCTCCCAAGCCCGAGCTTGAGGGGGGGGCCCACCCCATGAAACCATAACAACCTTGTTTTTTGTTTTAAATCCGGTAAATTGGAATGATTCATCATCAGGACAGCAACTGGGGACTGGTCATGGATGGGGGAGGGGAGGGCAGGGGAAGCAAGGCTGTTGCTGGGCATGCGGACATGATACCCAGGGCTCTGGCCGCACTGGCAACAGGAAGGAAAAGGGTAGGGCTGGGTCAGGGAGACAGTAGGGGTGGATGGGGTGGTCGGATAGGGCTGTCTGGCTCTCACTTCTTGTTTTTGAGCTGATTGGCCAGCCAGTCCAGGCCTTCGTACAGCCCGTCCCCGCTGGTGGCACAGGTGGCCTGAATGTACCAGTTGCGGTGGCGCAGGGAATGCAGGCCCAACTTGTCTGTGATCTCAGCAGCATTCATGGCATTAGGCAAATCCTGAAGCACAAGGGAGACACAAAAAGGAGCCTCAGGATCTTGCAGAAGCTTCTAGAGCACCCACCTAGCAAAGGCAGATATACCAGCACCCTCTCCTCCTTCTTCAGTGGAGGAACCCAGAGCAAGATCCTAAAGAACCACTTTGGATTTAATCATCCTAGAACTCCAGAGCCAAGGCACTAAAGGTCATTCCACTGAGGAGCTGGAAACCAAGTATGGGGTTGCTAGGGAAGTGGAGAAGTGATTCAGATGGGCAGACAATCAGGTCCATCTGACAGTAAGAGAGAGGGCTGTTCCACTAAAGCAGATAACAGGTGAGATAACAAAGGGGCTGGAGGTAAAGGATCTACCACACCAGTCCCTCTGGACAGAAACACTGCTAAGTAAAGCTGGGATGGGGGAAGGGGACAAGAAGAGCATAAAGAAGCCACCTAATCATATTTCCTACTTTCCAAATTGACAGCCTAGTCATAGGGTTTACCACACAATGGGCTCCAAGATCCCATGACTTCCACGGCCAGGCTGCCCTCTCTCAAACGCAGAGGCAGGGAGATGTCACACCTGTTTGTTTGCAAAGACAAGGAGCACAGCATCCCGGAGCTCATCCTCCGCCAGCATCCTCATCAGCTCCTCCCGGGCCTCATTTACTCGCTCTCGATCATTGCTGTCGACCACAAATATCAACCCTGGGGAGGCAGAGCATGGGCTGCACAGAGACGACAGATCAACTCCCCTCCCCCACCACAAAGAGAAAACACCCTCCTTATACCCTTCGAGTATCTGCTCCCTCTTCTCCTGTCTCCCACCCCTAGGAGCTGCAGCAGGGCAAGAGCTGGTGCCTGATAACCAAGAACAACAGCCACCCTCTGCTCACACCCAACCAACCCGTGCCAGTCCATGGGCAATTCACACGCCCTACCTTGGGTGTTCTGGAAGTAGTGTCTCCAGAGAGGCCGAATCTTGTCCTGGCCACCTACATCCCAAACTGTGAAGCTGATGTTCTTGTACTCCACTGTCTCCACATTGAACCCTTTGGGGAAAAAACAGACAGTGGTCATTTGGCCAGAAATACCAGGCCTGCAAACAATGCCCCATTGGGTTATTTCTGTTTCCCCCAGGCCTAGCAAAGAAAAGAAAGTAAGGCCTCCTCAGACCTGGTGTTCCCTGACTTAGCAGCATTAAGGCCAAAAAGAAAACCTCAGAGAAGCAGCAGAAGAGGACGAAGAGGGCCAGTTGGGAGGTTCCCAACTGCCTGGGTGAGACAACCTTCCCCACTCATTCTCAGTCTTTGACTCTCTCTCCTGCAAAAGAAATGACTCAGCCCCACTCCTGTCCCTGGGCCACCGAGTCGGCCTCAGTTGAGAAGTGGGGCCTGTGAGGCAGAATGGGGAACAAGAAGTGGGTGACAGTCCTGGAGCCCCGAAAGCAGAACCAGCTGATGATGGTGATCTAGAGCTGCTTCCACAAGGCAAATGCTCTCCCTCCCAGAGGCAGGTCTTAACTGGGATCAGGGCCACCAAGGATCTAAACTGAAGCAATTCCAGGCCTCTGGCAGGAACATCAAAGCTCTTCACCTGCTTTTCAAACAACAGAGAACAAACCAGCTCAGTGCTTGAGGGCCACTGTTGGGTGCCAGGGTGAGGAAGTTCCTGCATCAGAGAGGGCTAGGGTAGGTGTGCAAATGGCAGGCCCAGCACCTGCGGGGAAGCTAAATAACCACTCTTCCCTGAACCCCACAGACCGTAAGGACTTGCCGGTGGCCAGGTGGGGGATCCAGGAATAGGCCCCCTACCTGGCTCAGGGGTGGGCATGAGAGCCTCCATCTGAGTATTACCCTTACCAATGGTGGGGATGGTGGTGACGATCTCGCCCAGTTTCAGCTTGTACAGGATGGTGGTCTTTCCTGCGGCATCCAGGCCCACCATCAGGATGCGCATCTCCTTCTTCCCAATCAGGCTCTTGAGAAGGTTTCCAAAGATGTTACCCATGATCACAGCACTCGCTTTCTGAGGACAGTAGGGTGCAGTGGGGGCAGTGGCAGTCTGGTTCGGGCCTGGACCCTGGTATGGAGGGCTTGATCCTAGGCAAAGAAATGCAGACTCACTACCATCTGCTTGTCAGGACTTCAAGATAATGGGACTGGCCACAGTCATGGCTGGAGTTCTTTTATGACAAACCGAGAGCCTGAGCGTACTATGAAGATCAAGGCCCACTTAGATCCTGAGCCTTTGGGAGCAGAGACAAAGCAGTGAACACTCAGGTCCCCTGCTTCTGCCAGTAATCCACCCAGGTGACGCTGGATGGGTTATTTCACCTGTTCTTATCCGCACCTGTAAACGGAGGAGGTTGAACTAGATGATTTCTAAAGTCCCTTCAGTCCTGCCATTCTATACTGTATCCCAATGCATAGGGAGATCGTTAATGCCTCTCCTTCCCCCAACCTTGCCCTGAGACTTCTGGAAAAGGTAGGAGAGGAGGGAATGGAATAAGGAGTGGCTCTTTGTGATTCTTGACAAGGTTCAAGCTTGTCAGGTTCCCAAGGTTTATGCTCTCAGCCCTAATTAAGAGATTCTGCTTCTTCCCTTCCTGTGTTTCTACACTTTCCTTCTACACACCAAAATTAAGCAGGAAGAAGAAAGCAGCACTCCTAAGAAAAGCTGATCCTTTCCACTCTGTGAACTGCCAGCTGCTAAAGCTGTACTCTGCGCATACAACAGTGAGCTGAGAGCTGGGAGGTGGGGTGTGGAGAGGCTCCCCCTCATTCCTCACCCAGCTAGGTCCTGGGCTCCCGTGGTGCCTCCCGGGACAGCTGCTCCACAGGGTCACCTGCAATGAGGCCGTCAGCTCATTCTCTGCTTCTGTTCTCACCCTCTTCAACCTATTCTCCAGAGCAGCCAGACTGATTGTAAAAGCAAAACCAGGTCAGGCTGCGCCTCTGTTCAAAACCCTCTCTGGGCTTCATAGCTCCCTTTCTGTAAAACCCAAAGCCATCGTGGCCTACAAAGTCCGGCACAGTCTGCATTCCCGCTTCTCTCATCAGGCCTCCTACTCTCCCCTGTGCGTACTCCAGTTCCCCAACACTCTCCAGTCTCAAAGCTTTTGTCCCTGCTCTTCACTCTGCCTGGAAGGCTGATCTCCGAGACAGCCTTCGTGGAGCTCTCCCTCGCTTCCTTCAGGTGTCTGTTCGACTGTCCCTTTATCAAAGAGGCCTTCCACAGCCACCTGTGACACACACACACGCTTCTCTAACCCATCATTCCGCTTCTTCCTCGTAGCATTTACCACCGTCTGACACATTCTGTACTTGTTTCCTTCTGTACTGTTTTCTCCTCCTACTGTCATGTCAGTTCCTTGTCTATTTTGTTCCCTGCTGTGTTCCTGGTGCCTTGACTAGTGCCTGGCACACTTCATAGCTGGATAACTGAATTAACTCACAAGGTCTCTACTGACCTCACTAGCAGCTCACTCAGGTTAGACGCTTCTGCCTGATACATCATTGGCGGAAATGAGGGAGCAGCTAGCACACTACCGAAGTACAAAATGCCTATCTGCCCACTTTGCCCACTGCCCCAGACTGACAGAATCATAGAGTCATTGACTTCTTCCCTTCTCTCCCATCTGGATGGCTCAGGACAGCCACAGAAATGACTCCTTGAAACAACAATGAAGCAGGGGTTCAGAATCACCCATGCCAGCCAGCTCTCTGTGCCTGCAGGAGCCGATGCGTCAGCAGCAGCTTATTCAGCGATCACCATATGCCAGCTGCTGGCGTTCTCCACAGTCTGGGAACCAGAGGTACACATATGCATACCACAAACCCAGCAGGCAAAGGAACAGGTCAAGACAGAGTGCACCCAAACCCAAGAATGTGAAAGATGGACAGGGAGGAATCCTATTTTCAAGCTAAAGCACGGGGGTTTGGTGGGAGTTTAGTTGTTTTTTTCAAAAACTATTTTAGGTTTGTTTATTTGTTTCCTACTCTCCTCAGTTTGCAGTGAATTCCAGACTGGTAAAAAGGAGCCAGATCAACGGCCCCTGGAGACCAAAGTACTAGTTTGTCCAAAAAACAAACAATCAGTGCTTATGGAGTGTTTCATCTTCAAAGGCCTCTGCAGACATTCACTAATAAGCCAGGCGTGGTGCTCTGGGTAGGTTCCACAGAGGAGCCCAGCCCCTGACCCAGAGGGCTCACACCCCAGGGGGAGGGCCTGGCTCAACTTTAGGGTGCAACTTCAGCCAAGTCGCCCACTAGCCATCCACCCGGCCCCTCCTGCCTCAACCACCCAGGCAGACAGATTCCTGAGGATTCCTGAGGCAGGAGGGGAAACCTACTCAGCTAGTAAGATCAGATCCTACTAACTCTGGTAATCCGTGGTAGTCAGACTTCTGGTTCTGATGCCTTCACTTCCAGAAACTTATACCTTCCCCAAGTCCTCCTAGTTTTTACCTTGTTTCCCGCTCACGTGTCTTTTCCTTTAGTTCCAGATGACACTTTGCTTTAAAGCTTAGGTAATAGGCTTTGGCCCAGATTCTGAACTGAATTTATACCACACATTTATCTTGCCATCCTTCATGACTAGAAGTATTGCTGATTAAAGGATTACCAACTGTGAGTAGAGCAGTGGCTGAAAGCGAGCCCTTGCCCCAGAACATGCACACACTGTCCTTTGGTTTGCTTCTTTGCTAAGCTATCACACTGAAGTCTTGGTTCAAAAGCGGATCCCAGTGTTACACTGATTTCTATTTCCTGGCAAGCTACAAAAAGACCCCTGAATTATCTGAACCATTCAAGTGCCACTATGTTGTGGAGTTCGTCCTTCTAAATCTGTGCTTTTACTGTCTCCCCAGTTTAACCATGTGCTCACCATGTGCAAGGACTATGCCTCTTATTTATTTTGGATCTTTCCTTGCTCCCAGTGCCAAGCCCCGCTGTAGGAGTTCAAGCAAGCACACTGGCTGATTTAAGCCTCATCTAAGGCTTGTATCATTTCTTCTGTCCTAGCAGTACTTGGTATCTTGGTGTCTCCATGTGGTGCACAGATGGCTGCTCAGCTTTCCTGTCAATTCCTGGCCATTTTCCACACATACTGACCTTAAGACTGATTTGGGAAAGCCATGAAAGGACGAGAAGACTAAAAGTGGTAAAATTTTCTCTTGGCATTTAAAACTCAATGGGGCTGGCAGATAACTAATGAAATATTCAAGTAGTTACCATGCGTCCCCCATGGCACCCCAGGGCCTTGAAATTAATGAACATTACAACTCTTCTTTAATATAATCAGGAGCTTGACTCAGATGAACAGTCCAAAGCAAGTGCTGGCTTTCTTGTCTTGGCTTTCCTTGCTCCTGTCTGTTTCCAGATGGCATGCTGCCCCGACCACCAGGATGGTGGCAACTTTCAGCTCTGTGCCATGAACATACACCTACGGCTATATAGTCAGCTCTCACTTTCACAGCACTGCATTGCTAGAAGCAGCTCTGGGAAGCAGAATGGCAAACAAACCAACCTCGGATTGTCTATGTACTATACAGCCTATAGTCATTCTCTTTTGCCACAGATGGCATTCCTGTGTCAATAAGGCAAAATACCAGGGTTCCATGGGCTGGGAGAAACAGGAAGCAGTTAACACTGAAGGTGAGTGGCTCAAGATGAAAAATGGAATACAGCAATATCTCTATTAACAAAAAGGATGTCTCAACATTCTATTGTACAGTTACAAACTTTGTTATCAGTGGTAAAAGCAGCAACAGGAACTCTAAAAATGTGTTTTAGTATAATCCGTGTTGGACAGTCGGAGAAGGCAATGGCACCCCACTCCAGTACTCTTGCCTAGAAAATCCCATGGATGGAGGAGCCTGGTGGGCTGCAGTCCATGGGGTCGCTATGAGTTGGACACGACTGATCGACTTCACTTTCACTTTTCACTTTCAGACAATGGAGAAGGCAATGGCAACCCACTCCGGTGTTCTTGCCTGGAGAATCCCAGGGACCACAGAGCCTGGTAGGCTGCCCTCTGTGGGGTCCCACAGAGTCGGACACGGCTGAAGCGACTTAGCAGCAGCAGCAGCAGTGCTGGACAGTGCAGTTGGATCGGGCACACCGACTGACCTCACCTGAGGATGCCCTCACTGATGATCACTCACGGCCCCCAACCCCTCCCTCCCACCCCCACCACCCCAGGAGAGGCAGGCTGTTGCTGTCACTGACTGTTTAGTCACTTTGACTTGAGGCCTGTCTGCCTCACACTCCAGGTGATTCTGAGAGTCACAGCTCAGTCTGCCATGCACACTCCCTGTTCTTTTCACAGGCATGTGTCCTGAGACACCCCTAGGGGACTCCTGATTCAGCACCTCCTTTTCAGGCTACATGGGCTAAAGGAAAAGAAGACCAGAGTCTCCCAAACCCTCTGCTGCCAGGCAGAGTGCACAAAAAACAGCTATATTCCCAGATGATTTTCAAATTGAGACATCACTAATAAAGATGCTATTTTTAGCACAGCCCATGGAATAGACCAAAAAATTTAGGGAAACCAAAGCAAGGTCTGCCTGTATTTGGTTTCCTTAATGCAGCTGGCTTGTGACCTATGTAAACTTTCCAAATTTTTGTCTCAAGAGCACTGTAATCAGCACACAAGAACTCGTAGATTAGTATCCCAATGGCTTCTATTAAACTCAAAGATTTCCCAAAGCCAAGAAACAGCTTCTGATGTCAGTTTCCATTCATTCATTAAACGTTTATTAAGTATAATGAACTAGGGATACAGAGGAAGACAGTTTCTGCCTTCATGAAACTCAGTCAATGGGAGAGAAAGACTAGGAAACAGAGGATTACAGTGTGAGGCTAAGAGTGGGATAAGCACACAGTATTATGGGGACAGAAAGCTAGAGCAGTTAATCAAGGCTGGAGGATGAAGGCCAATTCCAAGACATGACTCTCTGGTCACACCTGAGCTGACTCTTAAAGGAAGAATATGAATCAGTCAGACACTAAAGAATAGGGAAGGTGGAAGAGGGAGGAGTGTAGGCACAGGCATAAAGATGAGTTAGAACAGTGATTAGCCAAAGCCAGGTGCAACCAGGAGGCCATGTATGTGGATGCAGCATCGTGAGTAAAAAGAAGGGATGAGGCTGGAGAGGGAAGCAGGAGCCAGATCATGAAGGGCCCTAAAGGTAACACTGAGTAACATGATCAGATATGTGCTTTAGAAAGATCGTTCTGACAGCAGTTTAGGGAATAAGTTAGGGAATAAGGGGGAAAGACAGAGGGAAAGAGACCACTTGGGAGGTCCAGTAATACAGATAAGAAATCCAAAGTTCTTAGAAGGGTGGGATGGGGAGGGAGATGAGAGGGAGGTTCAAGACAGAGAGGACATATGTATACCTATGGATGATTCATGTTGATGTTTGACAGAAAAAAACAAAACAAAACTGTGTACAGCAATTATCCTTCAATGAAAAAATAAATTTAAAATTTTCAATAAATAAAATTTAAAAAGAGAAAAAAAAAGAAATCAAAAGTTCTGAAACAGAGGTGGCAATAGAGAGGACAGGACAGATCTGAAACACCAAAACAGTAGACCTCACAGGATTGATAGCTGATTATAGTAGGGAGAGGAGAGTCCAAGACGACTCCCAGGTTTCTGGCCTGTGTGAGTCAGTGGCACTTCTTTAGACTGGAAACACTACAGAAACAGATCTGGCAGCAAAGATGCTTGTTTTTAGATTAATTGTGAAGTGCTAAGGTCTGAAGATCAGGAGAAAAGTCTGGTCAGGGTATTTGGAACCATGTGCATAGACAGTAACTGAAGCCCCAAGAGGAACCAGGAAGATTCAGGGTGGCAGCAGTTACTGGCTGCCTGCCCCAACAGCCATCTTCCCTTCTTTCTTCTAACAGAACCCCTAATTTGTTCAGACATTGGCAGGCAGTGGTTATGAGCTACCCCTCCCCAGACCTAGGGTATGAAAGCTGATCAGTAAAGACTCTGGGCATTTCATTTCTCTCACCATGATTTGAGTCACAAATGCTCAAGCACTAATTCTGGGCAATAAGATGTAAGAAAAGTCTACTGGGAATATCTGGGAAAGATTTCCTCAATCCTAAAAAAGAACATATATCAGTGTTCTCTTCTCTAGCTTTTGGATGTTAATGTAGAAGGGCGAGATGCTGGAGTAATCTTGAGTATATGAAGGGACAGACACAACAACACTAGGATATCAGAGCAGAAAAACCTGGATCCTACCAGTGTTTAGTTGGTAGATCAAAAAAAATTGTAAGAAGGAATGTTCTTCCCCTGAACTACTTCTGCATGTGGCAGACTGTGAGTGTGTGCTCAGCTGCTGCAGCTGTGCCTGACTCTTTGCAACCCCATTGACCATAGCCCACCAGGCTCCTCTGTCCATGAGACTCTCCAGGCAAGAATCCTGGAACCGGTTGCCACGCCCGCCTTCAGGGTATCCTCCTGACCCAGGAATTGAACCTGAGTCTCCTGGACTGCAGGGGTATTCTTTACCCACTGTGTCACCTGGGAAGCCTTGTGGTAAAATATACATAAAATTTACCATTTTAATCATTTTTAAGTTTAAATGTACAGTTCAGTGGCATTAAGTACAGTTCCACTGTTGTGCAACCATCACCACCGTGCATCTCCAGAACTTTTGCATCTTCCCAAACTGAAACTCTACTTGTTAACCAGTAATGCCCCTCCCCTACCCCCTGGAAACAACCACTATACTGTTTCTGAATCTGACTATTCTAGGTACCACGTTAATGTGGAATCAAACAATACCTGTCCTTTTGTGTCTGGCTTATTTCACCCAGATTTCCTGCTAGGTGTTTAATAAATCCTCGAATTATTTGAGCCACAGTGTGTTTTCTTTCTTCTTTTTTTATTTTGGCTGCGCTGAGTCTTCGTCGCATGTGAGCTATCTCTAGCTCCGATGCTCAGGCTCTAGAGGGTGGGCTCACTTGCAGCATACGGGCTTAGTTGCCTTGAGGCATGTGGGATCCTCCCGGGACTAGGGATAGAACCCAAGTTCTTTGCTTTGGAAGGCGGATTCTTAGCCAGTGGATCACCAGGGAAGTCCTTCACAGGTGTGTTTTCTATCTTTTGCAACTGATACATCCTAATCTATGTATCTAGAGAGAGTGTGTATGCTCAGACAGGAGAAAAGCCCAAAGATAAAAACCTGGGGCACATCAACATTTAAAGCAAAAAAAGGCCAGGAAAGAGAGTAGGAAGCAACCAAAAGGGTAAAAAGGAAATCAAGAGACTAAGGCATCAGAGACACCAATGAGGAAAGAAAAAAAAGAGGGTCAAAGGCTACGAAAAAGTCAAATTAAGATAAGGCCTGAAAGATACCTACTGAACTTAGCTACTAGGCAATCAATGAATGGCCTTGTTATAAATTAGAACATATGACTAAAATTAGTCTCCACTTAACTAACAGCATTTAGGTTTGAGTCAGAATCATTAAACATCAGTTTCCCTTCTAGTCCAAGAGGAAGACTCCAGTTCAGGATAACCTGAAGGAAGCCACAAAGTCAAGCGAAGGATTCTAAACTGCCCTGATAGACCCACACACCAGAGAAGGGTATGGCTTTTCCCAAAGACAAACCTCAGCAAGTGAGTCAGAACAGAACCTCAAGTCTGTTTCAGAATACATGACCTAGCTAGATAAGACAGTGACCAAATAAAAACTAGACTCATTTCTTTCCCTGGAACATTCCGTGGCACTGCCCTCTAATCAAAGCTTTCAGTGTGCCCTATTCTTAGAATCTGACCACCTTACAACTGTACCATATCCTGATATTTGATGTCTGCTCCAATGCCCACATCTCTAGCCTTGGATATCCAGTACACTGTACCTTCCTAATTACAAAATCACTGAAATCCCATGAGTAATCAGCCTAAAGTCCTAGTAAACCTTTGCCCCAATCTGGTCCCACTATGCATGTCAAAATGGAGCTGCCAGTGAACAGATGAAAACAGGAGGCCATGATTTGGACAAGGCCACCTGTAACAGAGCAGCCTAAGAATACAAAAGACAGGGAATGTCCTACCTTGGGGGATAAGAGCCTTTTGTGATCCCTCAGCACCTCAAACACACTTCTACTCTAGGACTTAGCACAGAATGTTTTATTTACCTTGGTGTGTTTTGCTTTCCAGAGCTGGAACTTCCCAAATAATGTGCCTTTAATGTAATACAGGTCAGCTGAAGATGCTGATCCCATCAATACTGGATAGCTAGGGCTTAGAGTGGCTAGAGCCCATGGGCCGGTCATCTCAGGTTGCAAGCAACTATGCCTGTTTCACTGTTACCATTTTCTCAGGACACCAAGGTGGGAAAACAACACTAGACTCTCAGTCCCTTGACAGCTGGGACTGTGCCTTATTCATGTTTCATGCTCCCAGCATCCAGCTCCATGACTGATCTGTAGCTAGTGACTGATATACTTGTTGCTGAACTCAGTTCTACTGATGGTGGCAAACGCTCGTGAGGTTGAGGAAGACAGTATTCTATATGTGATCTCCAATCTTTTTCCTGTAACTGACAAACTGGCAAAGTGGCTTCCATGTTCTCAGGTTCCTTGGATGGGATTCAGAGCCTGCCTAGGGGAAAGGGAAAACTATCTGAGAGGTTCTGATTATGGTCCACCACTCTTCACCACTACCACAGCAGCACTGCTTTTATCCATTTTACGTATTAGACTTCAAATAAGACTTTATATAAGGTATGGTTAGATTCCTTTTTTTCAAAAAGGGGAGGATGAAGAATTAAACCACTCCAACAGAAAGCTAATGTTCTTCTGCATCCTAAATCATGTTGAAATTTAAACATTCATGCTTGACACGCTTGTGTTTAAGCTCATAAAGGGCAGGTTATGGGAATTCCATGGCAGTCCAGTGGTTTAGACACCACAATTTCAATGCCAAGGGCCTGGGTTCAATCCCTGGTTGTCAAGGAACTAATATCTGCCATGCCCAGTCATTTCAACTTTCTTCAGGAATATGGTGATAACCGTGGATCCCTAATATCTTGAGCCATTTCTTTTTCTGGTCCATCTGATGCAGCAGGTCCTCTGCAGAAATCCATGACAAATCTCTAACACCTTGGTAGAATCCCTACGTCAGTCAGTTCTTTCCCAGACTATAAGACAAAGCCTTCAAACATTTGTAGAACTCTTTCTAAATGCTCCCCATGTCCTTTCATTATCCAAAACCTTTATTAGCACTCCACCTATACTTGAAACAGATGTTGGAAAAGGCATAGTAGACAGATTTACAGACATTGCAACTCTGGACTGTAATACAGTACATTCTGAAACAGAGGCAGACATTTAAAGGAGATATGACTAAGTGAAAAGAGTGGCCCAGGAAATGGAGGATGCTAAAATACCAAGATCTAAAATAATGGGACCCAGGAATCTAAACACCTGACATAGGCCAATTAGGGTGCTCTTTCACGGAAGAGTCAACCATTACCTCAGAGTCACTCTGACTTTTGTATTATGAACACTATTTCTGAGCCCCCACATCCTCACTCTACATCCCAGTTGATGGTTCAGGGCCCCTGCCTTGCTCCAGCTTCACCTCCCACTCAGCCAACAGGAGCTGCCTCTGTGAGGCTGATGCTGAAAAAAGATTTCATTGCTCATAAGCCTACGACCAGCACAGAAAGTCATGGTAACAATCACCCCTCTACATAGGCGCTTCAGGCAGCAAGTTGTTCTTTTGTAAACCTCCTCTTTTTTAAGGCAGCCCTGAGGGCTCATGTTATTATTACTGTTATGGTGATTATTAATAGCAGCTAACATTTACTTGAAGCTTACTATGTGTGCTTTGTATAACCCTAAGCACTTTGTGTATGTTATCTCATTTAATTCCCATGCCAACACTATGAACAGACACTATCATTATCATACTCCTTACAGATGAGGAAAATGAAGCTAAGAGAGACAAATAATTTCACCAAAATCATACAACTAGTAATTAGCAGAGGCATGATTTGAACCCAACTGTGTCCAATTCCAAGGTCCACATTCTTAATTATCATACCATGTAACAAAAATGGTGAAGAAAACTGTTGCACACCTGAAACGAACACAATATGTCAATCAACTATACTGCAATATAAAAAATGTGAAGGACTTCCCTGGTGATCCAGTGGTTAAGACTCTGCACTTCCACTGCACGGGGCACAGGTTCGATCCCAAGTCAGGGAAGTTCCACAGTAGCCACACAAAAAAAATGGTGAGGAGAGTGAAATACAGTGACATGTTTTGAGTCTTAGGCCTCTTGAAATCCATTTCTAAAGGTATATGGGAGAGTAGACTCCACAATTTCCCTCAGTCATTGAATCAGTTTTAACAAACCTGGTTTTAGAGAACTTCCTTCTAACCAATAAATCCCGCCCACTGTCCTCTGAGTCCATTTCCTCTATTATGACTCCAGTGGAAGAAAGTAGCAGAGACGAACACACTTTATGACTTTGTGCACGTAAGACTTCACTTCCACTCTTTCTAGCCTGCTGTCTGTCCTCCTTTACACTTGCATTCAGTTTAGTAATAGCAGCTACCATTCATTGCCACCAATTCTATGCCAGGTACCAGATACATACACGGGCTTCCTTCTCCGTAATTATCAGGAACTCAATCTGCAGACAACTCTGCAGGACCTAGGTCTAAAGGAGATCTAGGATTTCTGCTAAATAATGACTCTGTGTTCTAATACTTTTCTTTTGGGGGTCTTAACTTTCATTATCCACAACTGTTTTGTGCCTCTTAGGAAACGTGGAGACCAAGACCTTAATTACAAAGGGTAAAGACCTTTACACCTTTACACCCTCACTCAGCTATCTTCAGGAACTCTCTATGACAGCCAAGCCATCTCTTTCTCTTTCCTTAAACTATGGTCAGAAATCCGGAATTCAGGACTTTCCGGGTTTGATCCCTAGTCAGGGAACTAGATCCCACAACTAAGAGTTACCAGGTCCATCCTGCATTTTGCACTAAAGTGCCACAACTGAGACCCAGTGCAGCCAAATAAATAAATAAATATTTAAAAAAAGAAAAGAAAACCTAAGTTCTATTCATTCACATTCAGTATTCATGAGAGCTTACTGTGTGCCCAGGCAGTGTGGGGGACACAAGACGAGATCTAATTCCTGCACTCAAAGTTTCATCTCTTTGGAAAAGCAAGACATACGCATAAAAATTTTGACTACAAAAGAAAAAAAAATTTTTTTTTTTACTACCCAAGGCAATAACTCTATGCGGGGAGGCAGGAGGAATGTTAATATGTGATACAAGAGGACCCTTCCAAGCTGAAGCCAAGGTCAAAGATTCATTCTGTGAAAAGGTGGATCAGTTTCTTTCTTAGAACAGGCTTTTATAGACATGGTATTCAAACCCAAGTCTAATGCACAATGACCAATTCACTGACCCATTCCTGTCATAGCAAATGGAGACACTTAACCCAACAACAAGCTCAAGACAAAATGGTAGCAAATACTGTCACCACCTGAATAGGATGGGGAAGGAAGTATGCAGACCCTAGCTGCACTGGCCTAAGCAATCAGACTCCTGCAGCAGATCTCCTACCAAATAAAACTTTCATGCCCTAGACCAGGAGTGACCCAATCCAACAGCGACGGAGACACGTTTTAAGTTACACTTCTTCCTCCCCCGATGACCTCACTATTTCTTCTCACTCCTGACCACATACCACACTCCTCTCGGCCTAGCCAGAGGGAGACCAGCGGTAATACAACCCAGAAAGAAGGGAACTTTCCCCAAAGAGAAGTTACAACTTGGCTAATCAAGTGGCCCGGTTTTAACAGGGAATTCCATCCTACCCCTCACCCCCACCTTCTTCCCTCAAACACTAGTGTAAGCAACGGCTCCATTTTCGGTTCCGGGAATCCTGGTACTTCCTAAAGAAAGAAAGCGGATTGGAAGACCGAAACTCAGAGCTGGCGACCAGAAGCTCCCTCCTCCAGTGAGACCGCCCCCGCTACGCCTGGGGGAGAAAGGCACCACCTCTCTTCTCCAAGCAAGACCAGATCCCCCTCCCCCTTCTGCTGCCTCCTCTCTTCTGGCTCCCCACCTGCTGCCCTCTTCTCAACATGCGGTTCCCAGGACCCGAAAGCTCAACCTCCACCAGAATAGTGTCCCTGGGGTGTCCCACCAGCCTGTGTTCCAGGTTAATCCCTAACCCCCCTACCGACCCCTGCCCCACGATAGGGGGAGGGGTGTCACCATAGCAAGGCTTCTCTCTGGTCTATTACCAAGGTGAAGGCGGAAAGCGGGTAGGAAAAAGCGCTATTCCCTAGCCCTTTAATAGGAAAAGAATACAAAACAGTCATTGCCGCCCTCACGTCACCTCACCCAGGACTGCTTTCCTCCCCCTCAACCCCGACCCTTCAAAAGCCCACCTCCTGCAGGCGAGGGGCTCCTCACCGAAGCCCAGGTCGCCCCCTTGTGCGAGGCGGAGGACAAAACCGTGTGCGCCCCCAACCCCCACACCAGCTCAGCGTCCTTCAAATGCGGGGGCAGGCGTGTGGCTGGCCCGGCGCCCCTTCTCCGAGCTCTCGGGAGGGAAGGACCACACCGCTCCATGCCAGGCAGTGCCCGGCGGGTGAGCGAGCGGAGAGCGGGGCGAGAGGGCTCTATCCTCGCAGCCCCCACCCCGAGCCTCTCCTCTACCCGGACCCGCCTTCCCTCCTCCAAGCCCCTCACCTGTTCCTGCTCCCAGCTCCGCCGCTGCGGCCGCCGCCTCCGCCCCCACAGGCTCCGCTCGGCTCTCGCTCCACTCTCTCCGGCTCCCTCAGCCGATTTCAGCGCGGCTGCTCCCCTGGCCTCGCTCCCGGCTCCCTCCTTCCTGCCCTCCACCTAGCACCGGAAGCAGCGACGGCGACAGGAGCCGTGCGGCGCACCCCCACCCCCAGACCGGGATACTTCCCACCTCCCCGATCGCGCGAGAGCTGCGCACCGGCGAGCGGCAGATCTCGCGAGATTCATCACCATGGCAGCGGCTGCAGCAGAAGCAACCGGTATTGGAGACGAAGTCCGGGCGGGGTCCGATGTGGGGGCTGGAATCTGTGGGCGGTGGTGGCGGAAGCTAGGGAATGGGGGTGAGACAGTGGGAACAGGTGAGAAGCCCCAGGGCTATGCCTGTTATTTAAGGATTGAGGCGGCGTAGTGGGCGCAGTGGAGACTGGGGCTCCTTGGGCAAAGTCAGGAAGCCAGAAAATGAGTTAATATCTCTTGCTTTGGACCTTACTCCTTCAGCTCTCATTTTCATTTCTTAACCAGGGATAGGTGCAGGCCTCCGAGAGCCCTCACTGCACCAGTGTTGCTACTCACTGCTAAGACTAGGTTGCTGGGGGGGTCTGAATCAAGAGATCTTTTTTCATAAGGAAGAGGGAGAGTGATGAATTTAAGAGACTGAAGGAAGCAACTGGTCACTGGGCCAGTTAGGAAGTTGGAACTTGAAAGACAAACAGTTGAGGCCTAGTATTCAGAGGTGTGGTTTGAGGAAGTATACCTAGATGAATATGAATTTTGGTATTACAAGGAAAGTGAGGGATTTTGCACCTGTGTTTCTCTATTCCTGCCCACTCCCACTTTCATCACTCATTTTTGCACCTGGTCTAGACATGGAGAGTTACCTTGGAACAATCACAGCTGTCATACAAGAAGGGCACTAGTAATGCTAAGCACAGAAGGTTCTTGAAATGCCCTTTCTCCTCATTTACAGCAGTACAGATTTTCCTTGTCTTAAAATGGGGTTCAGTTCAGTTCAGTCGCTCAGTCGTGTCCGACTCTTTGCGACCCCATGAATCGCAGCACGCCAGGCCTCCCTGTCCATCATCAACTCCCGGAGTTCACTCACACTCAAGTCCATCAAGTCAGTGATGCCATCCAGCCATCTCATCCTCGGCCATCCCCTTCTCCTCCTGCCCCCAATCCCTCCCAGCATCAGAGTCTTTTCCAATAAGTCAACTCTTTGCATGAGGTGGCCAGAGTACTGGAGTTTCAGCTTTAGCATCATTCCTTCCAAAGAAATCCCAGGGCTGATCTCCTTCAGAATGGACTGGTTGGATCTCCTTGCAGTCCAAGGGACTCTCAGGAGTCTTCTGCAACACCACAGTTCAAAAGCATCAATTCTTCGGCGCTCAGCCTTCTTCACAGTCCAACTCTCACATCCATACATGACCACAGGAAAAACCATAGCCTTGACTAGGTGGACCTTTGTTGGCAAAGTAATGTCTCTGCTTTTGAATATGCTATCTGGGTTGGTCATAACTGTCCTTCCAAGGAGTAAGCGTCTTTTAATTTCATGGCTGCAGTCACCATCTGCAGTGATTTTGGAGCCCCAAAAATAAAGTCTGACACTGTTTCCACTGTTTCCCCATCTATTTCCCATGAAGTGATGGGACCGGATGCCATGATCTTCGTTTTCTGAATGTTGAGCTTTAAGCCAACTTTTTCACTCTCCTCTTTCACTTTCATCAAGAGGCTCTTTAGTTCCTCTTCACTTTCTGCCATAAGGGTGGTGTCATCTGCATATCTGAGGTTATTGATATTTCTCCCGGCAATCTTGATTCCAGCTTGTGCTTCTTCCAGCCCAGCGTTTCTCATGATGTACTCTGCATAGAAGTTAAATAAGCAGGGTGACAATATACAGCCTTGACGTACTCCTTTTCCTATTTGGAACCAGTCTGTTGTTCCATGTCCAGTTCTAACTGTTGCTTCCTGACCTGCATACAGATTTCTCAAGAGGCAGGTCAGGTGGTCTGGTATTCCCATCTCTTTCAGAATTTTCCACAGTTTATTGTGATCCACACAGTCAAAGGCTTTGGCATAGTCAATAAAGCAGAAATAGATGTTTTTCTGGAACTCTCTTGCTTTTTCCATGATCCAGTGGATATTGGCAATTTGATCTCTGGTTCCTCGGCCTTTTCTAAAACCAGCTTGAACATCAGGAAGTTCACGGTTCACGTATTGCTGAAGCCTGGCTTGGAGAACAGAATGAGCCCACTCCAGGAGTCTGTAAAAACATTGGAGGAGTCTTCTGCCATTTAAAATACAGAGCTTAGGATCGCCAAAGGCCTTTGACGGCAATAGCCCAGGACGGATAGGATACAATTCTTTTTGTTATAAACATACTCCTTATTAGTCCTCTCATCCTTCATCATCTTTTAAAAAAAATCTTATTGGAGTATAGTTGGTTTACAATGTTGTGTTAGTTTCAAGTGTTCAGCAAAGTGATTAAGTTATACATATGTATATTATTCATATATATATATATATATATTCATTCTTTTTCAGATTCTTTTCTCATATAGGTTATCACAGAATATTTGAGTTCCCTGGGCCATACAGTAGGTCCTTGTTGGTGATCTATTTTATATATAGTAGTGTGTGTATTTTAATCTCAAGCTCTTGATTTATCCCTACCGCCACACCTCGCCCCCCAACGTTTCTCATATGGTAACCACAAGTCTGTTCTTGATCATCCTTCACCAACTTTTTAAAAAATAATACTTTACTTTTATTGGCATATAGTTGATTTTAAGGGCATCCCTGGTGGCTCAGATGGTAAAGAATCTGCCTGCAATGCTGGAGACACAGATTCCATCCCTAGGTTGGGAAGCTCCTCTGGAGAAGGGAATGGCAACCCACTCCAGTATTCTTGCTAGGAGAATCCCATGGGCAGAGGAGCCTGACAGGCTACATTCCATAGGGTTGCAAAGAGTTGGACATGACTGAAGCGACTTAGCACACATAGTTGATTTACTAAACTAATGTGTTAGTTTCAGGTATACAGTGAAGTGATTCTGTTATACCACATATATTTGTTCATTTTTAGATTCTTTTATCATATAGGTTATCATTCATCCTTCACGATTTTAAGTTAAGCTCCTGCTGACTTCACATTCTAGGGTTGTGTTATTCTCCAGGTTAAAACAAGAGTGAAAACAGACTGGGATAAGAGGAAGGGATTGGTGAATGTATATACCAGGGATTGATGAGGACAAGGAGTAGACAGAGTTATCTACCAGTCTAGTTCTTCTTGGAAGGAGACAAGAAATAAGGCCCAAAAAATCAAATTTAAAAAATCGACAATTTTGGCTCAAGCTTTAGGGAAGAGCCATGTGTTTCCTTATACATATGGTCCAAACTTACAATGGTTCCACTTAATGCTTTTTTTTTACTTTATGATGGTGCAAAAGTGATATGCCTTGAATAGACTCTGTGATTTGAATTTGATCTTTCCCCAGGCCGTGTGGTATGATTTTCTTCTGTGATGCCCAGCAGTAGCAGTGAGTTGCAGCTCCCGGTCAGCTATACCATCACAAGGGTAAACAACTGACACACTCACAACCACTCTGTTTCCCACTTTCAGGATAGTATTCAATAGATTACATAAGATATTCAACACAATTATAAAATAGGCTTTTTGTCAGATTATTTTGCCCAACTGTAGGCTAGTGTAAATATTCTGAACATCTTTAAGGCAGGCTAGGTTAAGCTATGATGCACTTTCGACTTTAGATATTTTCAATTTACAATGGGTTTATTGGGATGTAACCCCATTGAAGAAAGTAGGGAAAACCACTAGACCATTCAGGTGTGACCTAAATCAAATCCCTTATGATTATACAGTGGAAGTGAGACATAGATTTAAGGGACTAGATCTGATGGATGGAGTGCCTGATGAACTATGGAATGAGGTTCGTGACATTGTACAGGAGACAAGGATCAAGGCCATCCCCATGGAAAAGAAATGCAAAAAAGCAAAATGGTTGTCTGGGGAGGCCTTACAAATAGCTGTGAAAAGAAGAGAAGGGAAAAGCAAAGGAGAAAAGGAAAGATATAAGCATCTGAATGCTGAGTTCCAAAGAATAGCAAGAAGAGATAAGAAAGCCTTCTTCAGTGATCAATGCAAAGAAATAGAGGAAAACAACAGAATGGGAAAGACTAGAGATCTCTTCAAGAAAATTAGAGATACCAAGGGAACATTTCATGCAAAGATGGGCTTGATAAAGGACAGAAATGGTATGGACCTAACAGAAGCAGAAGATATTAAGAAGAAGTGGCAAGAATACACAGAAGAACTGTACAAAAAAGATCTTCACGACCCATATAATCACAATGGTGTGATCACTCACCTAGAGCCAGACGTCCTGGAATGTGAAGTCAAGTCGGCCTTAGAAAGCATCACTACGAACAAAGCTAGTGGAGGTGATGGAATGCCAGTTGAGCTATTTCAAATCCTGAAAGATGATGCTGTGAAAGTGCTGCACTCAATATGTCAGCAAATTTGGAAAACTCAGCAGTGGCCACAGGACTGGAAAAGGTCAGTTTTCATTCCAATCCCAAAGAAAGGCAACGCCAAAGAATGCTCAAACTACCACACAATTGCACTCATCTCACACGCTAGGAAAGTAATGCTCAAAATTCTCCAAGCCAGGCTTCAGCAATACGTGAACCGTGAACTTCCTGATGTTCAAGCTGGTTTTAGAAAAGGCCGAGGAACCAGAGATCAAATTGCCAATATCCACTGGATCATGGAAAAAGCAAGAGAGTTCCAGAAAAACATCTATTTCTGCTTTATTGACTATGCCAAAGCCTTTGACTGTGTGGATCACAATAAACTGTGGAAAATTCTGAAAGAGATGGGAATACCAGACCACCTGACCTGCCTCTTGAGAAATCTGTATGCAGGTCAGGAAGCAACAGTTAGAACTGGACATGGAACAACAGACTGGTTCCAAATAGGAAAAGGAGTACGTCAAGGCTGTATATTGTCACCCTGCTTATTTAACTTCTATGCAGAGTACATCATGAGAAACGCTGGGCTGGAAGAAGCACAAGCTGGAATCAAGATTGCCGGGAGAAATATCAATAACCTCAGATATGCAGATGACACCACCCTTATGGCAGAAAGTGAAGAGGAACTAAAGAGCCTCTTGATGAAAGTGAAAGAGGAGAGTGAAAAAGTTGGCTTAAAGCTCAACATTCAGAAAACGAAGATCATGGCATCCGGTCCCATCACTTCATGGGAAATAGATGGGGAAACAGTGGAAACAGTGTCAGACTTTATTTTTGGGGCTCCAAAATCACTGCAGATGGTGACTGCAGCCATGAAATTAAAAGACGCTTACTCCTTGGAAGGACAGTTATGACCAACCCAGATAGCATATTCAAAAGCAGAGACATTACTTTGCCAACAAAGGTCCACCTAGTCAAGGCTATGGTTTTTCCTGTGGTCATGTATGGATGTGAGAGTTGGACTGTGAAGAAGGCTGAGCGCCGAAGAATTGATGCTTTTGAACTGTGGTGTTGCAGAAGACTCCTGAGAGTCCCTTGGACTGCAAGGAGATCCAACCAGTCCATTCTGAAGGAGATCAGCCCTGGGATTTCTTTGGAAGGAATGATGCTAAAGCTGAAACTCCAGTACTCTGGCCACCTCATGCAAAGAGTTGACTTATTGGAAAAGACTCTGATGCTGGGAGGGATTGGGGGCAGGAGGAGAAGGGGATGGCCGAGGATGAGATGGCTGGATGGCATCACTGACTTGATGGACTTGAGTGTGAGTGAACTCCGGGAGTTGATGATGGACAGGGAGGCCTGGCGTGCTGCGATTCATGGGGTCGCAAAGAGTCGGACACAACTGAGCAACTGAACTGAACTGAACTGAGAGTGGGCTCCAGGAGAAGGCAATGGCAACCCACTCCAGTACTCTTGGATGGAAAATCCCATGGGTGGAGGAGCCTGGTAGGCTGCAGTCCATGGGGTCCAAAGAGTCGGACACGACTGAGAGACTTCATTTTCACTTTTCACTTTTATTCATTGGAGAAGGAAATGGTAACCCACTCCAGTGTTCTTGCCTGGAGAATCCCAGGGACAGGGGAGCCTGGTGGGCTGCCATCTATGGGGCCGCACAGAGTTGGACACAACTGAAGCGATTTAGCTGCAGCAGCAGCAGAGTGGGCTCCATGATACCTCCACATGATTTTTCTTTCCATTTCTTTTCCTAGATTTTTTAAGGCACACACCACCAGATTATGCCCTCACACTGATCACCAAAATTATGCTTTGCAACTGCCCTTGCCTCAACCATACCAAGACGCCTTGTGAGACTCTGATAGGAGGTGACACCTGTCAGTGTTCCTGCCCAAGTCTTCAGATCCTCTCAAGGTTGAGTCCCAGGTATGATAGAAGGAAGGAAATGGTGACAGTGTTGTATGGTTAGCAGCAAGTCCCAAGGTATTTGAATCAGGACTGATGAATGGAACTAGAGAATCTTCCAGCCCTGCTATCCTTCACCCTCTGGAGTCTGGAGAGGGAAGTGTCTATTGCAGCATTACTGGGTGCTCCCTATAGAGCAAACAGGAGCACAGACAGGAGGGTTGCTGCTCAGCTAGCAATAAGCCAGCCACTGCCACTCCCCAGCTCCCCAGCCACTTGAAAGGCTAATGCTCTAAGGGGAGAAGAGCTGTATCCAGAGCTGAAGGAGGCCGTGAGGCCTGACTGCAGTTGATCAGTCTTTCCCTATCCCTCTGGCTGCCATTGGCGCTAACCAAGGCTGAAATTTTAGCCACCCGCTCTGTGGGTTGCACACTCCCCCTCCACCACTGACCCCAGGCCTGGGCCTGAGCCCAGTGCGTGTGCCGGGAGCAGGGGTGGGGAGGGGAGTGTTGGCCTCACTGACAAAATCCATTTGGAATTTCTCAAGGTTGTGGTTTGGGGCTTCAGTTTGCCACAGAGTGTGTCTGACGAAAGAAGAGAGAAAGCTAGTAAGAGAAAAGGAGCCAAAGAGAGCACAGAGGAAGGAACTGGAGGAAAACCGAAATAGTCCTGCTGTGATTTCATTGGCCATTCTCTTCCCTCTTCCTGAGTGTGAGAAATTCCTAGCCTGGATGTTCCTTATCATTATTTTCCCTCATATCCTATGTCTATTCTAGCTGCATCCATCTCTCTCCTGCTGTCCCATGCATACACGAAGCTCAGTCAGTGCCTAAAGGCCTACCTCCATCAAATTTCCAAACCAAAAATTCTCAGTGTGCAAGTGAAAATTTAGGACATCAAGTTTTACCATAAAGTACTACCCTAAACCAACACCCCTTGCTGTCTTTCCTACCTTGATCCTACCTGATTTTAAGGGTAATTGGGGGCAGATAAAGCTATTGCCTAGAGGTGTGAAAAGGACTATTTCTACATCTCCTGGCCAAGGAGATGACCTGACAGAGTCAGCATCCTGCAACCCCATAAACAATCAGTTATTTGTAAAGTTCTAAATTTGTGCTATAGCTTCCTTTTCTGAATTTAAAGATGATTGTTTATTTTCAATGATACTTGACTAGGAATAGAAAGAAAGTGGAATTGGAATAAAAGAAGTTCTGTTTTCTCTAGTTATGGTTATCTCTTAAAAGATAAAGGAGCTATTTTGCTGAGATTAAGTGCAAAAGAGCTCTGATAAGGAAAGACAAACTACATATGCAAATAATTCAGGGGGATAGCATGCTGATTTTGCTGGTTTCCAGAGCAAAAAACTCCCAATTTTGAGAGTAGGAATCCTTTATATATGTTTCCCGTTAGTCTTGCATCTATCATCAAGTTCTCCAATTTGGAACCACAGAGAAAAGCACCTGCCATTTTTGAGTCCAGGTTCAATGGTGAGACATCTTCAGGACCTGAAAATCCCAGAACAGACGTGACCTTACTGTGTAGGGTAGGTGTCAAAACAAACCACAGCCGAAGAACCAAATCTGGCCCCGCAGTCCATTTTTGTGAATAAAGTTTTATTGGACATAGGCATGCCCGTGAGTTGAGGAAAAAAAAAATCCAAGCCCTGTTATAGGGCAGTGGCCAAGGCAAAATCTGGAGGCGGAACACAGAGAACCAGAATGGGGCCTATGTCTACCTCTTGAGTCCCTCACACCTAGAAGTCCCCCTGCCCCACCCAGTTTTTTCCACACTAAAAATTGTCAACTGAGTCACCTGAAGACCATTTCAAATCCTTTGTGGAATGGGGCATGATATACATAAAGTCACTGAGTGTGGGCGGGTAAGAGAATTCACCTGGAAAAGAAGCCAGGCCTGGGATCCCAAGTGTGGCTAGAAATATCACCATCTATAGTCACCATTCCAGGAACTTAATTTATTTTTATTACAAACAAGAACCAAGAACAAGTCTCAGTACAATAAATTAGCCTTTCCCACCCCTCCTGCTGAAGAAAGAAAAAGAGGCTCAGAGAGTCTTGGGTAAAATTCTTCCTTTGGAGGGTTCCCTTCAACATCTGAATAGGGGCAGACAGCTTCCCTAAGGGCCTTGACAGACAACTTTCAGGGTTTTTGAGTGCCCTGCACCGTGTCCCTTCCCTAAGAAAAAACCTCTCTACAACCGGCTCCTATGACTCCCTAAGATGGGGTCCAGGCTGCAGTAGAGGAGTTTGGAAACAGCAAATAGGAGTGAGAGGTCTCTTTCTGGATATAGGTTGTATGGCTCCACACAATGCTGGGGCTATCCCGCAAAAGAAAAGAGTGGTCAAATTATAGGGACTCCCCAGCCAAAAGGAATATGAATATGAGAGTTAAAGGGACCCCAGGTTGGGTGGCTGGGAGAGCAACACAGTTCATTTCATCTTCTTCCATTCAGGTGTTCAAGGAGCAGAAGAGGGTGACAGCTCCCTGACAAGGCCCTCCTACTGTGGGGGAGAAAGCCACACATCAGACTCCACCTGACCCAAAGCTGTTTCCAGGTAGACACTTTGAGCTGCCAGGGGCCAAGATTGACCCTGGACAGAAATCAGAGCAAAAGGCTGCAAAGGTGGCCCTCCCCTGCCCCAGCCCCGCAGTGAGGCTGACCCTCACTTACACACATTGACCCACTCTGTGACCTTGCACTCGTCACACAGCACGTAGCAGCACCAGTGGAAGCGGCAATTACAGCGCTCGACTCGGGTCTGCCGGAGCACGTTGTGCCCTCGGCCACAGCACAGGCTGCCACAGCTACCCAGCTGGTGGCTCGTCTTGTTGCAGGCCCGGCCCTGCGTGCCTGGGGAGCCCACAGTGGGGTCTCGCTCACAGAAGTCAGGAGAGTTCTCGAAGTAGACCAGCTCTCCTGAAAGGCGACGGGGCCGAAGACGGGGTTGAAAGGCTCCGGAGTTGCGGTTGTGAGTATCAATGAAGATGGCCCGGTCCAGCCGCTCCCTCAAGGCTGCTCCCACTGCCCGGAACTCTGGGGGTGCCCTCCAGCACGTCTTGAGCTGGCAGCTGCCTGAGGTACCATGGCACTTGCATTTCCGCTTCAGGTTTTCAGTTACCACCTAGAGCATCAGCGAGGAAGAAATGAGAGGGGAGGGCAGCAAATGGACAGAGCACAGAGGTACAGGAAGGGGAGGGAGCAGAGAACATGCAGGAACAAACAGAGGGAAGAATGGCAAAGAACTATCAGAAGAGAAAGGGCACCGTGGGACGGCTAATAGCCCCACTCCCTCGTTTCATGTTGGAGAACGGAAGCCAGAGCAGAGAGTAAATTGCCCATCTTCAACAATCAGCTGGTTACAGAGATTTGGCTGATAACTAGTCGGCAACAGGATTCAGCTCCAGTTGCCCTGACTCCCAGTCCAGTGCTCTTTCCAGAGTGAACACTGGTAAACCAGGGAGTCTAGCCCAGAGAACCCCTAAATTCTAGGGAAGGCAGTGACTTGCTTGGCTCCAGGCCACCCCGCAGGTAACAATCACCCCCCACAGCTCATCCTCTTATGCTGCTGTGCCCTCTCAAATCTAGCCAGGCCTTAAAAACGCCAGGAAGACCCAGGACAAGTTGCGCACACACATACCTGACGCCCCACCCTGTTGTTGTGGATCCGCATTCGTGCCTGGATGTCCCGAGGAGCTTCCCTGGAATCCAAAAAATCCCGAGAGAACTTCTCCCCGAAGTCCATGTCATGGTTACAGCCGCCCCATTCCCACGTGTCCTGGGGGCCAGGGCTGGGACCGGAGCCGGGGCCAGAGCTGGGCAGGGAGTGGGAAAAGCTCTTGCCCCGCGATAGTGCCTGCAGCTGCAGCAGTTTCGCCCTCAGTCGATCCTGCTCACCACTGCCCTTCCAGCCACAGCCACAGCTCACCAGCTTGCCCAGGCTGCAGGCGGTGGCTACCGCATGCATGACCCCAGCAGCCAGCATGGAGAAGGAAAAAGCGCTCTCTCGGAAACCTGGGGATGAAAGGGGTGTGGATAGGGGTAGGTCTGACAAGCCACTGAGAGTAAGGAGGCCAAAGGAAACAGCCAACCTGCAATTCCAGAATTTCCTAACTGACTCCAGATCCTGCCTTTACCAGTTAAGTAGTTTAGGAGCAAGTCACAGGAGAAGGAAGGGAACCTAAAAGCACAGAGTCTCAGTTTCCTCATCTATAAAGGGAGAGGATGAATTGAGATGATCCCTGAGGCCCATTCTTGCTCTGTTTAAGTCTGGGATTGTCAAGTGTGGATGAAAGAGGTAGGCTAGAGGGAAAGACCCCTGGGGATGAGAGATGACTAAGAGAGAGTCCTTGAGGTCTTTGAAGATATGTTCACTTAGTTCTATATCTGAAAGCCTTAGAAATTCCCCAGCTCTGCAGGTGGGATGGAAGCGGAGGCCTTGGTTTTGTGTTGTTGTTTTTTTTAATCAAGGTTATTTAAATCAGTCTTTTCACCAACTTACCCTCCACCAGCCCAAAATCCTCAAAGAGTTGGAGCTGTGGAGCTGTCCTTCCTCTTTCCAGTTTCTAGTTTTATATTTGCCTGTTAAGACTGCCCCTTGTATTTATCCTAACCTGTTATTACTCTGTAAAATGCTGGGAGAGGGAGAGAGGTGGAGGTGATTCTCCCTAAGGTCCTCTTAAAATGTTGACTTCTTTGTTATGTTTTGGGAGTCACAGAGGCTCAGGATGACAAGCCTTCCCCAAGCTTAGATAGACATGCTTCCCACTGGGCCATCAAAGCCTTCCCCTATGCCAGGCCCTGTAGGAAAGCAGCCTCCCTCTCTGGAGCCTTGAGTGGATGTGAGCACCTCTTTAGGGGCCAGGCCTCTCCCGTCCCAGGATGCAGGGCTCCTGGCCCAGCCTCCTGATCCCCCAACCTCAAGCCTCCAGGGGTGAAGCTGTTTTCACAAGTCTTGGGAATTCCCCCGCAGATGGCAGCTGCCTATTAACCCCATAGTCCCCAAAGTATTGCCCCCACCCTTGGGCTGAGCCCGAGATGGATGTTTACTCCTTTAGGGAGTAAACTGGGGCATGGCCTGGCAAGAGACAGTGATGCACTTCCAGACCAGGGCCCCTAGGCCAGGCCCCACAGTGACCTCCTGTGGGGAACACCTCCAGTGAACACCTCCAGTGCTTCCTCACCTGCTCAAGTGAGAGCCACCTGGGGCCCCCACAGCACTGAGGAGGGGGATGCTCCCCGGCTTCAAAGCCATCGGGGTCTTTGTTCCCAGCTTCTGCTCCTGGGAACCCCAGTAATTAGGGGAGAAGGTTTAACCCTTAAACGGTTGGGGGCGTCACCCCACCCCCGCTGAGGCTATGGGGACACCAGCCTGGGCTTGTCCCATGCAGAGAGGAGGGGCAGAAAAATTGGGGGACGGGGAGGAGGGGGGCATTTAAAGCTTCTAGGGCTGGGGGCATCACTTGCTCACAGGTGCAGCCGAGATCAGCTGGGCGGAGGCAGGAAAGGGGGGCCCTGGGGTAGGGGAGCAGGGACCCAGCTGCCTTGCCGGCAGCGCGCAGGTGGAAGTCTGAAGCACGGGGCCCCAGACGGGTGGCCAGACCCTACTCCGCGCAGCTCCGGGGGGGAATTCCCGGAGAGGCCCCTCCCGGAGTGGTGAACCAGTCCCTTCCCGCCTCCGCTCGCGTCGGCGTGCCCCCCCACCCCCCAGCCCCGGCGGCGGCTCAGCCTCGCCCGGTCAGGCTCACCGCGCTTGAGGATGGCGCTGTGGTGCGGCAGGCGGCCGCCGCCCTCGAGCGCCGAGCAGTTCCAGCGCTGGTCCCGCAGCTGGTGCTGGCACTCGTGGACCGCGATGTGCAGGCCCTGGAGCGCCGACGCCGTCACGTCGGGGCTGCGCAGGCACAGGCCCAGCTGCTGCTTGCTCAGGCCCGACAGCGTCAAGCACACGGTGTTGGCGGTCAGCGGCGGCTCGCCGCCGCCCGGCAGCTTCAAGCCCTGAATCTCATTGCCGAGGGCCCTGGGAACCGAGAAGGCGTCTCAGGTCTGCGGTCCAGGCCTTCGCGCCCCCTCCGACGTCTCCCGACCGGCCTCTAACCCAGGGCTTTCTCTCACGGGCTGGGTGACAGGGGGACGGCTCACCGACTGCACAACGCCAGGAACAGGAGACCGGCGAGGCCCGAGGGCGGAGGCCGCGGCCGGGGCTCCTCCCGCATGTCGAATCCCGGGCCCGAAGGCCCCGATGGGCAGATCGAGCAGGGCCTGCAGGACAGGGACACTTGGGGAGCGCTCCAGAATAGGGTGGCTCACCCGGGCAACCGAAGGATGCCCAACTCCCGCTCCTAACTCACCAGGGCCACTCCACTAATCCCGCTCAAACAAAACAGTAAGATCACGCCCTTGATTCCCTGAGTACCTGGGCCCTGGAAGAAGTATGGGCCTAGAAACTGGGACTTACGCCAGCGTCCTGGAGCTCACCCAGCCAGACACATTGCCCGGCACACTGACACACTCACGTGCAAACAGCTGGATAGTCTCACAAACAGCTCTCCATTACCCTGTCCACTGCTCCCTTTTCAAGGGCCCCAAGATTGGCTTCCCAGGCCCAACAAAGCTTCACCCTCTCACGCTCAGGAGGCCTAGGGGCAGGATTGAGAGGGGGCGGGGTGGGGGAGTGTAGTCTCCAAGTGCCATCTAGCAGCTTCCCTGAAAAGGGTGGAGGAATGGGCTCCCCCTCCCACTCTGCCCTTTGCAGCCCCATTAGGGAGCCAGGGGAGGCTCCAGGTGCCACAAGTCTGGGAGGGGACCTTGCTTCCCTCTTGAAATGGGCCGTGGTGCCGGCTGAGTCCTTTACTTCGTCTGATACTTTTCCTAACTACACGTTCCTCTCCTCCTGGCACTGCCCATCTGGTCCCCACCAGGTCCTCAGCCTCAGCCCCCACCCCTCCGCTCTCCACTCACTGGCCTCCAAATCTAGGGCCACTCCTTTATTTGCTAGGCTTTTATCTCTGGCAATATCCCGGGCTCTCTCTGCATCTCTGCGCCCCCGTGGGCGGATGCGTGTCTGTCTGACTACCAGAGTGCTTGTCGCGTCCCCGAGTGCGAGTCCCTGCCCTCCCTGCTTTCCCAATTCCGATTACCTCCAGCTGCTCTGGGGCCGAGTCTGCCACAGGCGCGGTTGGGTCGCCTGGGCTCGAGCTGTTCAAACTGTGGGGAGACTGCGTCGGGTTCTGGCCCCTCGGCAGAGCCGCATTCTTCCAGGGCAGGGCCACTCCTCTCCGCCGCTTCCCCAGCGCCGCCGCGGCCGCCGGGAGGAAGGGAGGGAGTGATCGAGAAAGCTAGCGAGCGGGCAAGCACAGAACTGGGGGCTCTGGCTCTACTCGCGCGGAGCTCACCGGCGGCTCTGCCGCGGCTGACAGAGCTGCGGCCCCTCCCCGAGCCCGGGGCATCCCCACCCCAACTCCTCACACCCCCCGCCTTGACCCGGGGAGCCCAGCCGCTCCCCCTCCTCCCGGCGTACTCACACACCCTCTCCCCCGACGCTTGGGTTTCAGGCTTGGCCCCACCGAAGGGGGAGGTGGCCAGAGTTCCACTCACCTGCTCTGGGACCGCCAAGGCTGCAAGGAGGGTGTGGCGACCCAGACTAGAGAGCCAAGCCTCTGGTCCCCAGTGGTCATGTCTCTTTGCCTCAGTTTCCCCCACCGATAGCTGAGTGACTGGAAGGTGCCTTTGACCAGATGAAGACGGAACTCAGATCGAACTTGCCTGGCTTGACTGGCTTGGTCTCCGCGCGAGAGCCTGGGGAGAGCGCACTGCAGGGCAATCTGAGCTGGCGGGAGTAGCTCCCTTCTGGGTGGCTTGGCTTCCGCCCACCTCGGAGCCCTACGCCTGCCCCTTGGGAGGGGTCAGCTCTGGCCTCAGAGTTTGGCTGTGGCAGAGGTTCCGGGAGCTCCGGAGATCTTCAGCCTGCCCCTGTTCTTCCTTCGGCTCACAGGCATCCTTGCCAGCAGAGGTCCCCTGCCCTTCCTAAGATCCCAAGTCGCCACTCCGGGGTGGCCCATATTCCTGCTCCAGACTCGCAGACTTGCTTCACGTGGAAAGAGGAGGGATCCCAAACTGAGCCCAGCCTGAGGACAGCCAGGCAGAGTCTGATCGTGGGTTGCACGGACGGAGGCAAACCACCCTAGGGAGTTCCAGTGGCAGCGAAGGGGTTAGGCGCCACTGCGCTCCTGCCTGACTCACCCTCCCAGCTCTAACCACTGTGGGCTATTTTTGCCAGAGAGGGGCCCCAGGCTTCCCAGCCGCCCCCCGCCCCTGCCAGACCGCAGCCCAAGGCACGGCTGGCCCCGCGCGCCCGAGGCTGGCACGTTGACTCAGAGACAGGCCCCCCAGGGAAGAAGAGCCACGGGGTTGAAACCCACAGCCACAGTCATCTCTTCCTTGGTAGTGGCCATGCAGCTTTCCTGGGCAGCCAGCCTCTAGTCTGTGTGGCTGCAGGTCTTGCCCTGGGCTGCAGGGGGCACTGCTGTCTAGGGGGCAAAGCCGTCTGAGAGAGATTAATAACTTTTATCTGTAGGGATATTTATTAATCACCTTTATGTGCCAGGCCGCAGGCAGGCTGGGGAGGTGAAAGTACCCTAATTCCTGACCCCGGACAGCTGTGATCAAAGAGGGGTGCTTTTATCTGCTTTCTCACCTCTGGGTGGAGAGGGGAATAGAGGAGAAGCCCTACAGGAGAAGGGGCTCTTGTCCCTGCTTCCCGTTTAGGGGCCAAGAACCAAACCATGTGTGGCTTTTGAGACCACTAGAATCTGCACCCTATCTTAGTAGCTTTTGGATCCTGTCCTTGTACTTCCTGCATGTCAGCCTGGAACTTTACCTAGGTCCCTGGAGGAGGGGAACAAGGTTTCCCATGCTCTTGGACACTTGCATTTTTCCATGTGACTCCAAGTCTCCCTCAGGTTTCAGACTGCTCCTTCTGATTTTACCCTTGTTGGGCTGTGGTATAGTCAGGTGCCAAGGAAGGGCCAGGGTCACAGCTACTACCACAGATTCCAACATCTTAGTGACCCCCGGGCTCCCCAGGCTGCCCTGTCCCAAATCCAAAGACCCATACTCCTGTTTCTTTCCCAGGAGAAGCCCAGCTCTGGGACAGGAGGCCACAGGCAGGCAGACTGGGTGGCCTGAGCTGGCCCCCAGTGCCCTCGGCCCGACCGGCTGGCCTGAGCACTGACCCGCAGGCGGCTGGAGGGTGGTGGGGCAGGCGGGGCCTGGAGAGGGCTGTGGGTACACACCCATTGCCTAATACCCCAAGCACGCGGCCAGCTCCAGGAAAGGAGAGGGGCGGGAACCAGAGAGACCTTGACAAGGGTTGGGGCCATGACAGCAGGGGGAAAGTGAGGGGCTGTCATTACTTCAGAGAGGGAGTGGGAGCAAGCTGGTCCCCCTTCCCCTGCGGGGAAGAGTAGGGGGCTGACTTCCCATCATAGGGCTGGACATATCAAGAGCAATCTGAGAACACTGGGACTCTATAGGGCGGGGGTCAAAGAAAAAAGTGGGGGTCCCTGGAGATTGGGGGATCCAGCAACTGAGGCGGTGGCTAAAGCTGAGTGCAGCCTCAAAAGCCTCCTCCTCCTCCCCCCGTGTTTGCCTTGGCCCGGGGTCCCGTGTGACTCATCTATTGCTGAGCTGCTGATAGGGGCGGCCAGGCCCAGGGAACCCAAATTATAGGCCCTGGAGGGATGGATGCACCCGCGGCGGCGGTGAGCTCAGCTGTGCTGCCCACCCTCCGCCTCTCACGCCTTCTGCTGCAGCACCCTGGGCCACCACCCAGAGGCACCAAAGCGTTCGCAGCTGACTGCACTGGACTTCAGAGAAACCCCCAACACTCAGCAGTTGCCCCCCACATATCAGTAAAATTACCCACGACAGAACTTTGCACCCTTCTCCACCAGAGGCTGATGCCTTCCCAGCCCAAAGAGGGAGTGCCACCTGCTGGTGCTTCAAAAGAAGGTAGGCTCCTCTGCCCACAGCTCTCAGCCCTGGTCCCCTGCTTCCCCCCAAGACCCCCATTTAGGTAAAGCCCCTCTCCCTTTGGATATCTCTCTCTCCAATTCCTATTTTAAGAGGGTAGTTTACTACTGACTTTCCACTTTAAGCCTTTAAAGGTATCCATGGTCAAAAGTGATGCAAAAAATAAATAAAGCAGAGTAAAGGAGATAGGTGGCAGAATTCCATTTTATATAGGGGGAGGAGTGAAAGGGATGTGGAGGAACAAACATATGGAGATATCAGGGAAGGGCATTCCGGAAGACAGAAAAGTGAGTGCAAAGATCTTGAAACAGATACTTCCTTGGTATGTTCAAGGAATTAACAAGGAGGCCAGTGTGGCTGGAGGGAGGAACCTACAGGGGTTTTGAAGACAGAAGAGCAGGAGTTTCGTTTTCTGTTTTTTTTTTTTTTTTTTTGACTGATTTGACTTAAAGTATAAGAAAACAGACAAGTCAAGGATGGCTCTAGGGTTCTCATCCTGTGCAACTCAAAGGATGGGGTTGCCATTCACTGGGATGGGGATGACTGAATAAAGAGTAGGTGCAAGTGAATAACTGGGAGTTTAGTTCTGGATATTGTACATTTTGAGATGTTTATTCAAGTGTTAGATGTGCAAGTTCAGAGTTCAGGGCCAGAGATAAAAGTAGGGAGTATGAGACTGTATAGTTCACCAAATGAGTGAGTGTAGACTGAGAAGAAGTTCCAGATTGAAATGGGGTGCAGTCCAATGAGTCATGTAGAAATTGGGTACAAAGGTGGGACCAGATAAAGAGACTGAGAAGGTGAGCAGTCAGGAAGGTAGGAATGGTGTTCCAGGAATCAAGTGAGACTATTTCAAGGAAGAAGTGTTCAACTTTGTCTGTTATTCCTAAAAAGTTTGTTAGGATGAGAACTGAGATTTGACAGTAGAGCAAAATGGAGGTCACAGATGATTTTGAGGAGGAAATGCAGTGGGTTCAAAGGTGTGATTAAGGTGGTGGAAAGAGAGAATAAAGAAAAGAAACTGGCACCGGGGTGATTAAAGCAACACTTTGAGTTGTGCAGTAAAAGACAACACAGAAATGGGGCACACTTAGGTAGTAATGTGACGTCAAATAAAGTTGTGGGGTTTTTTAGATGGGAGACATTATGGCATCTTTGTAGGCTGATAGGTATGATCCAGTAGAGAGGTAAATTGATGACACAGGAAAGGAAGAGAAAACAATTAATAGGGTGATGATTTGAGCTAAATAAATTTGGGCCAGGTCCTGCAAAATTTGACCAGCCCTAGAGCCCTCCCACTCTTCCCCACTATTCCTGGTGGGTGAGATAGTGGAACAAAGGATATGGAATCCTTCTTTCCTCCCTTCTTACTTGTGCTTGTCACCAGTGGCCACAGACAGGACTGCCCTGTCTTCAAGCCCAGCTCCCTCCTCCATGGGGTTTTATCAACCCACTAAACCAAAAGATGTGACCCAGGCCCCAGTGGGAAAAACTCCTAAGGGACAAAGGGCAAGCTGCCCATGGTACACTATCTACTTACTTGAGCCGTCTGTGCTGGGTGGCCTCCACAGGGGCCACTGGCTTTTAGACCTTTGGAAGATGCTAAGCCAGTACACCTTGTCCCTCAGGGTCAAATCCTTGGAGGGGCAAAGGGCCTGGGAAAGATATTCCCCTGGAAAATAACCTCCATCAGGTTTCATTTGGGTAATATGCATCCTTTTAAAATGCCCCAGGAAGTGCCCCAGGAAGATTCATTAAACTTATTAGGCATTTATTCTTTAGAGTGATTTGCCTGCACTGGCAGGGAGGCCTGATCATTTCTGGGCTTGGAACTCTTTGGGACCAGGCCTGATACATTACTCAGTCAAAAAAACATCCTAAAGTCAGGGAAGATGAAAAAAGAGAAGATCAAAATGGAGGCAGGAAGATCCTAAAGACCATTGCTATTTATCTCCCAGTTTGGTGAAGGGCCCCCAGCCTGCTACTGCTGTACAATCACAAGCAGCCATTAAGGTGGAAAAAGCATGGGGTGTGAGTCAGAACAGTCTGGGTTTTAACCTGGCTCTACTGTTCATCCCTTTATTAGCTGCGAGGCCCATGGAAAACTGCCTAATCTAGTTTTTCCTTTGTAAAATGGAGAGAGAGAGGAGAGATGTAAAGGAGGAGATCCTCCTCTTCCAGGGGCAAACTGCATGTGTTGGCGGGGCCTGATAACCAGGCTGGCAGTGCCCCCTATACCCCACACGGGGAACAGCAGCCACTCCTTCCATAGGAGGCAGAGGGGCCCTGAAGCTGAGAGGATGTAGGGAGGCGTGTTAGGGTTAGGTATCCCAGCATGGTGAGAGTGAAGAGAGCCAGAGTTTTAGGTGGAGAAGACAGAAACTTGGTGGAAATTTTCAGAAAGAAGCAGAAATGTGGATGCACAGGTTCTCTGCTCTGGGTTCAGTTTAGTCAGCAGCCCTTCTGCTCCCAGCCCCTCCACACACACACCTGACATCTAGTCTAATGCCTGTCTTTTCTGAGCCCAGTCTCAGAGTCACCGCTGCTCCAGGCCTCATCCATTATGATGCCACCTTGGTTACAGGTTTTGTTCCGTGCCCCCAGTGACATGCACAGGTTGACACATGCCATGGGGTGACACACTATAGGATGACACAAGGTACACAGGGCGAGAGTGACACATATATGCATATTTAATCTCCTACTCATCCACCCACCTCCACACACAGCTCCAGACACTTCCTCGGTCAACCTTCTGGGTCTCTCCTGCCCACCCCCTTCCCGACACATAGGAGATGATGCACTGTCCCAGAGGGTGTCTGTGACAAGATGACTCGATGATGCCTTCTGACCTGAGCTAAATTCCAAGATTCTTGAGAAAGGCTCCTAAAATCCCTCCTCAGAACATGGAGTTTCTGTACATGAGGACACACACTCATGGGTGTATGCACATTCTCACATGCAGTCTCATTTACAACTCTCCCACTTAATGCACACACTGGCAGGCATTTGTGCACTTCTTTCCTCCCACAAGTACAAACCTCTGCTGCCTTAGGTTTCTCTCCATGATCGGGCTCTGTGTGCTCAGCTCATCCCCCAACCCCAACCCACCCCTGGGATTTCCCTGACCACAGCCCGAACCCCACCCGTCTCCCCCTTCTCCTTCCCTGTTCAGCCGTCGGGGGTTCATGGGCAGGGAGGCGTCTCCCCAGAGTTGCTGCCCAGAACCACAGCTTTCCTTCTTCCACTCAGGATGGGGGACCGGGGTGACGTCGAAGGGACAGCCCCACAGTGGGCAGCGAAGTGGCTGAGCTCCTAGCCGTTTGTCCCCGCAGCACACTGGTCGCTGCGCCCCCTGGCGGACTCTGGTCCCCGACGGGCTCCGGACGCGGAGAGGACTGAGGCGGGCGCGCGTGGGAGGGCGTCCCAAGGGGAGGGGTCGGCGGCCAGTGCAGGTCTGGAGGCGGGAGCCACCGGGCAGGGGGCGGGGGTGAGCCCCGACGGCCAGCCCGTCAGCTCTCGCCTCAGACGGGCGGGAGCCACGGCCCCGCTCGCTGCCCATTGTCTGCGCCCCTGACCGGTGCGCCCTGGTGCCACAGTGCGGCCGGCGGGGCAGCCTCCTATCGTCACTTCAGCCAGCGCCGCAACTATAAGAGGCGGTGCCGCCCGCCGTGGCTGCCTCAGCCCACCAGCTGGGACCGCGAGCCATGCAGCCGGTCGCCCGCCCCCAGGGCTGTTAGAGCCAGACTGCGAACTCTCGCCACTTGCCGCCACCGCCGCGTCCCGTCCCACCGCCGCGGGCAGCAGCCAAAGCCGCCCCAACTGCAGCATAGAGCGGGCAAGGGCAGGCAGGCCATGGGGCACTGGGCGCTGCTGCCTTGCTGGGTTTCTGCTGCGTTGTTGCTGGCGCTGGCCGCTCTGCCTGCAGCCCTGGCCGCCAACAGCAGTGGCCGATGGTGGTAAGTGAGCTGGTGCGGGGTCGCCACTTGTCTCGGGGCACAGAGCCAGGGGCCAGCCCCATCCAGCTCCCACGCTCTGGGATCCGTCCGCAGACAGACTTCCTCCAGCGCTCTGACTTCCCTTTGAGACACCGAGGGGCGCTCTGGAGCGGAGCTGGTCCAGAAATTCCAGCTCTGCTGAAGTGGGGTGAATGGTCCGTCCGGCGGCCCACGATACTCCAGGAGGGGAGCCCTCTCTCATCTAGCATTGCCCGTCTTCCAAGAACCCCCAAACGAGCTTCACGGTGGTAGTCACACTACAGGGCTTCCCAGCCTCTGGAGAGAAAGGCCAGGCGTGCACTCCGAAAGAAGCCAATAAGCGGGTGGAACTCCCAAGCATTTCACGCCTTGGGTGGGCATGGACGGCAGGCCAGGATTTGCGAGCCAGACTGTCCGGAAACAGGCTCTGAGAGCCAAGGTGAATATCTAGTCCCTGGGCTCTCCATCCCTCCGCTGTCCAGCTCCGGGCGCAGCCCGCAGTCCCCGAGCAGCCCTAAGATTCCTGGGAACACAAAAGTCTGAAAGCCAAGTCCTTTCAAACTAGTGAGTGCCTAAGCGCGGAATTGTTACCTTATTATTGATTTCTCCCCGCTCTTGTGGGCAAATAGCTCCAGGAAGAGGACAGAGCGAGCATGACCTTTCTGGTTAGGGTTAGGGTTAGGGTGCAGGTCCCCTTCCAGAGCTTGAACTCCTCTCATGCATCTCACCAGGGGCATCGTGAACGTAGCCTCCTCCACGAACCTGCTGACCGATTCCAAGAGTCTGCAGCTGGTACTCGAGCCCAGTCTGCAGCTGCTGAGCCGCAAACAGCGGCGGCTGATCCGCCAGAACCCGGGGATCCTGCACAGCGTGAGCGGGGGGCTGCAGAGTGCTGTGCGAGAGTGCAAGTGGCAGTTCCGGAACCGCCGCTGGAACTGTCCCACGGCTTCGGGGCCCCACCTCTTCGGCAAGATCGTCAACCGAGGTGGGTACCCCGCAAGTTGATGCTTCCGGGGACCAGGGGAGCGCGGGGTCACCTCAGGGCACGGGCGGGCAAGTGCAGGGAAGATGTCTGGGGCATCTGCAGGGTCACAGAATCAGCCTGCCAAGAGCTTCATGCCAGCACTAGCTCTGGGCCAGACTCGTTCCACCAGGAGGTTTCAACCCATGTGCCTCGGGCAAGAAGCTTAGCTTTTCTGAGCCACTGCCCCAGCGAAAGGGAGTGCTGAATGGTGGACGCTCACTGGCCACCACTTTTCCGCAGTCCCTCTAAAAGAAGCCTGCGAGGCTGCTCTCTTGCCTCCAGCCCAGCAAGGCTTGCATCGCTGATGTGAGCTGGAGAGTTCTTGGCGGTGCAGAATTCTTCCGCTCCCCTCTATTCTCTTTTCCCTCCGGGGCTGCCCCACTTGCACCGAGAAGTCAAAATGAGCCCGGAGTCTCAGTAAAGCGTGATTACAAGTGTGGACGAGGTAGCGTGCCCACACACGTGCTTTCGCGGGGAGACCAACTTCCCAACACAGCCGGTCGCCAGGCTTCCAGGACTCTAAGGGCGTGGGACTCAAAGGTCCCAAGGCCTCCCCTGAAGGTGCAGGCTGCACCCCGCGTGCCCCCTCGCTGATCCCCTCTCCCATCCCCAATAGGCTGTCGGGAAACTGCATTTATCTTCGCCATCACCTCGGCCGGGGTCACCCACTCGGTGGCGCGCTCCTGCTCAGAGGGCTCCATCGAATCCTGCACGTGCGACTATCGGCGGCGCGGTCCTGGGGGCCCCGATTGGCACTGGGGAGGCTGCAGCGACAACATCGACTTCGGCCGCCTCTTCGGCCGGGAGTTTGTGGACTCGGGAGAGAAGGGGCGGGACCTTCGCTTCCTCATGAACCTTCACAACAATGAGGCGGGGCGCACGGTGAGCCTGCTTGAGGGTGTCCGCACCCGAAACGGAATGGCAGGGATCTTGGAGTCCCTGCCTTAGGCTAAGCTCGAACTTGGGAAGTAACGGTCGGTGTTAAGGCTAGAGGTTAGGCTAAGGAATCAGGCGAGGGCGTCCGGAGGGCGCGGGGGCTTGGAGGGATTCACAGAATGAAAGGGATAGTCTGACAACGGAGAGGTTAGAAGTCATGTAATCCATGGACTGTGTTGCCTACGCCCGCCACTGTTCAGGTTCAAAAAATAAGGCTGAGAAGCAAAGACAGATTCTCCGGGTGGAGCAGAGTTGGGTTTGGTGTCCAAATCTCTGCGGGGCATTTCGTGGCTCCCTGCCTTTGGGCTCGGCTAGGCCTGGGCCTTTGCTGAGATCCCGGCGACGACCAGGAGGGGGCGGTATCCGGGAAGGTGGCTCTGGCTCTGACGGCGTCCCGGGCCGTCCTTTCTTCTTCTTCTTCCCCACCCCCCGCCTCCCTAGACCGTGTTCTCCGAGATGCGCCAGGAGTGCAAGTGCCACGGGATGTCGGGCTCATGCACGGTGCGCACGTGCTGGATGCGGCTGCCCACGCTGCGCGCAGTGGGCGACGTGCTGCGGGACCGCTTCGACGGTGCCTCGCGCGTCCTCTACGGCAACCGCGGCAACAACCGTGCATCGCGGGCGGAACTGCTGCGCCTGGAGCCGGAGGACCCGGCTCACAAGCCTCCCTCGCCCCACGACCTCGTCTACTTCGAGAAGTCGCCCAACTTCTGCACGTACAGCGGACGCCTGGGTACTGCGGGCACGGCGGGTCGCGCCTGCAATAGCTCGTCGCCCGCGCTGGATGGCTGCGAGCTGCTCTGCTGTGGCCGGGGCCACCGCACGCGCACGCAGCGCGTCACCGAGCGCTGCAACTGCACCTTCCACTGGTGCTGCCACGTCAGCTGCCGCAACTGCACGCACACGCGCGTACTGCACGAGTGCCTGTGAGGCGCTGCGCGGACTCGGCCCCTGGGAGCACTCTCCTCAAGCCCACCCCCAGATTCACCACTGGCACCTCAGACCCGGATCTGCGCCCACCCCGTCCCTCCAGCCACACTCCGGGATTCCTACTACCTATCCCATCATTTCTCCCACCTCCTCAGACCTGGGGACTCCTGAAACCACTTGCCTGGGGCGGCATGAACCCTCTGGCCATCCTGATTGACCCGCCCCCGGACCTACCTCCCTCCCTCTCCGCGGGAGACCCCCTTGTTGCACTGCCCCCTGCTTGGCCGGGAGGTGAGAGAAGGATCGGTCCCTTCCCCAATCAGGGTCAGCTCCCGACGCGAAGCTCTGCCTCCTCCACCGGGCGCAGCGACCTGCCTGCTTTTCTCCTTCCTTCTCTTTTAACCTCCGTTTTCTCCAGGTCCCCACATGCCCTTCCCCTTCTCCTGTCAAGGGTGCACACCCTGAACACACACCTTGGCATCAGGGCCTTTCTCCTCCCCACCTACAGCTGAAGTGGGAGGTTCCGGGGTGAGAGGGCAGCTGTGGTGATGTGGAAAATGATGTTGGGGACCCGCGAGAAATATCGCCATTCTCCCAGCCTCTGTCATGGAGCCATTGAACAGCTGCGAACCATGCCTCCCTCAGCCACCTCCTACCCTCTTCCTGTCCTGCTTCCTCATCAGTGTGTAAATAATTTGCACTGAAACGTGGATACAAAGCCACGAGTTTGGTTGTTGTAAATAAAAACTATTTATTGTGCTGGGTTCCAGCCTGGTTTGCAGAGACCACTTCCCTCCCCAACCTAATTCTTCTCCATTCTTCTCTCCTTTTGCTCTCCAGCCTTTTCTGACCCCTTTTTGTCTCTCCTAGTTTCTCCAAGATGCCTTTGCATTCCGGAATCAGTATTTCCTTCCACTGTAGCTATTAGTGGCTCCTCGCCCCCCACCAATGTAGTATCTTCCTCTGCAGAATAAAATCTCTATTTTTATCAATGACTTGGTGGCTTTTCCTTGAATCCAGAACACACTATTGCTTACCTCCTTTAAACAAATAGGATACATTGTTGAGGGACTGTTTTCCTGACTCTGGAAGAGGACTCTGACATTCTGTCCCTTGGATGACCCTGATGAGGCCACTGGGGATCCAGGTCTCCAGATGAACCCAGTCAGGAGCCAAAAGATGCTACAGGGTCCTTCTTCCTATTTGAACACCAATTGGCTGTATGATACTGTGAAAGTCCATAACTTCAGTTTTTTGCCTTGCTGAGTGGGGATTAAACAAACAAACTTGGAGACCCTGCCTTTCCTATGTAGAAGAGCTGTTGTGAAAATCGCTACAACTGAGTGGTAGCTATGATGGTGTTCTGAAAAGAAACCAAAGAAGAAAGAGAAACCCAAACAGAAAGGATACTGTGGCTCATGGGTGTAGAGGTTTTGGTCCCCAAAGCCTCTCTGGGCCAGCTGTGGTCAGGGTGTTGGGCAACGGGGAAGCCACTCTCCTTCCCAGGACAGGGAAATGCCACATTAGGACATCAACTTCCAAACCTTGGGCTACAAAGAACAGGTGAAAAGCTGAGAGAGGATAATGGGGGAGGAGAAAGGAACAGCAGGGTTAGAATCCAAATAGAGGCTAGACTTTAACCAGTGTAACTGAAAGGAAACCCAACTGTGGTCCATAACCAAACCATGAGGTTAGCCATTCCCATAGAAAGCCCAAATGAGAATTCTGTTTACTAACAACACCAACATGATACCTCTGTGTGCATTTCACCAGGTCGGAGGGGAGAACTAATTTCTCCTACAGCCCGAAAACCTCTCTCTAACTCTAATCCACTCCCTCTCCCTAGGATTAGGTCTAACCTTAGCCTTAACCTAACTTCAGGCAAACACTAACTGCTTGCTAAGCTCTAATGCCAGTCTCTAATCCTAACACTTCCCCCGCCCCAGGGGAGGGCTTGAAGGACAGGGGGAGCTATGAAGCACCCCACCCCCTAAGGGCAACGACTGATCCCAGCCTACTGGAGAATTTCCCCCTCTCCCCAGGACTCTTTGCTGTTGTTGCTGCCTCCCACCTCCCTGGATGTGTGAACTCTGACCCTTGTTGGCCTTTGGGATATGTGTGGGGGTAGGGAAGTGGAGCCAGGAGCTGCTCAATCCTGCAGTGATATATCCCTTTTCCTTTCTCTCATCCACCAAGCTAGCACCAGTTCAGCTTTGATGGGCAGTTGAGGAGGAGGAATAGAAATCTTACTGATCCTGGGCAGAAGGTACCTGACAGGGCTGCGTGTCCAGTAAAGAACCCCCTGCAATAATGTCCAGTCTATAATCCAAAGAGCTACTAGATCCCCCCAGAGGCAGGAGAGGAGGTGTGGGCCCCTGCCAGACAATACCCAGATTCGGGGAGAAGCAACAGGGTGAAGAGTCAAAGGGTTGGCAGCTGTCCCCAACCACTCTCACCTAACTCCTAACACTACGAACTAGAATGAGTATCTGCTTTCAGGCCTGGAAGCTGGGGGCGGCAGGGGGGGGGGGGGCGGCGCTGCTCAGAGCCGGAGCTGGAAGAAGGGCAAGGAAGAAGTGAATCCTGTTCTGGTCCTAACTAGACTTTCAAAAACTCCGTAGCTTTCTGGGCTTCAGCTGCTTTGTCTATTCAACAGGGATGATTACTGGCACTTAGTCTTCTTCAGGAAGGTGATGAGGTTCAGACAAGATCATGTACATGGACGTGAAATACAGGGTCATTTGAACACTTGCTGACATCTCTTCTGTGCCAGGGATATGCCAAATGCTGGGGATATAGTGATGTATGAGCCATGGAGCCTGCTAGAAGTATACAGTCTGGCCAGGGAATCAGGCACATCAAGATATTGTCAGGATAATGGAAGCAGTGCTGTGAAGGCTCAATGAAGTGTAAAGCCCTCTGCACAAGCATGAAGTTTAAAGACAGACTCCCATACTCATGTCCTCAGCATGGAAGTCCTTTACTTCCAGCCACAGGAACTTCAAGGGAGGGGGTAGGGAAGTGCAGAATGGGGCTGGGTCCTCAAAGGGACATGTGATAATAAAGCAAAAAAAAAAAAAAGTAAGCAAAAGAAAAAAAATTTTTTTAAAGCAAAAGGGCTAGATCTGCAAAGCACTACCTAGGAGCTAATTATTGATTAGGATCACATGTGCCATCCTCACACGGAGCAGGTAAACCCTAGGGAGGAAAGCAGCAGTGCCCAGAGCAGGCCCAGGCGGGGGTCACTATCCTCCCGCCCACCTCTGATCTTCAGCTGGGATCCGAGACTGGCAGGGACCCCGGACACAGGCTTGGCTCAGTGAGTGAGGGAGGCACTGGTCCTGAAATATCCTGGGGGGAGCGGAAAAGCTGAGAGGACTGAGGCTGCACAGTCCCCAGGGGGTCAGCAAGCCGGCACCACACACACCCTGCCACACGCACCCTGGAAAAACCCTGTCAGTGGGGCTGCAAATACCCCAGGGTCTAGCACCCCCCACCCCCCACCTCAGGCTGGCTCAGTCCTCCTCTCCAGGCCAGAGGGAGAAAAATAACAAAATGAGGAGAAAATAAGCTGTTTGGCTGTGGTGTGAGCAGGAATATCCATGCAGAGCTGCCCACCACTCACCCTTACTCACTCTTTCCACACCCAGCCAGGGCGCCCAGCATGAGACAGACCACCCCCCTGCCCCCTCCCCCGTCTGGGCTAAAAGCAGACGCTGGTGAGCGAGCAGCAGGTTATAAATATGCCCGGGGAACTGCCGCCAACTCGCTCCCTTGTCATCCCCTGGGAGGGTATAGGGTGGGGTGGCTCCTAGGGAGGAGCCAGGGCTGCCCTGTTCCCTGGGGCCCAGGAGGAAGTGGGGCTTCCAAGAGGCCACTGCATTTTTCCTCCCTTTTCAAAGGGAAAGAGCTACTGCCACTTCATTTTTCCTGGACGTTTGCTCATCTGCTCAGAGGTGGAGCCCTCATCCTCCCTGGGCCATAACTGGGAGCTCAGAATGAAAGGGCCCAAGTCCATTCACTCCATGTCACGGTGGAGCCCAGCGCCGCTTCTCCTCACACCCAACACCAAAGTTCACTCATTCACTCCACAGATATTAACAGAGGACCTGTTGAATGCCAGGCCCTGTGCACAAGCATGTCTGCACATACAAGTGTGTGCATGTGTGTGTGCAGGCACACAGCAGCCCCTACACCCATGCATGCACACCAGCTCCAGCCCCTCCTCAGACTTGGTTTTACCAGCCTCATCAGGAAGGGTAAAGCTTCAGGCTCCCGGTTCCACCTCAGAGTAGGTTTGAGGAGGTGGGGCATTGAGAACAGGGCCCCTAAATATTCCTGCTTTTACTACCTCCCTGAGAAATGAGAGGGTCCCTTCTCTCCTCCCTGCCCAACCATCCTACCAATGGAGGTACCACCCAAGGAAGAAAAAGCCACTCTGTGGGATGCTAGGGGGTACCTGCCCCGGCTGCCAGGGCCCCCTGCCTCCCAACCACTTGCCAAGTAAGTACCAAGCCGGGCAAGAGGGGGCAGTGCCACCCTGGGAAGCTCCAGCTCTACTCCCCCAGAGCCGAACCCCTCCCTTCTCTCTCCTCCCTATTAATCCTCGGAAGTGAAGGGGCCGTCCCTGGCGGCCCCTCAGCCCTATTGTGGCCCCTCGCCCTCCTCGGCTGGCGTCTAATTAACTCCTCCTGCCCCTGGTTTTATGTGCCCCCCTTACCCCACCTTGTCGGCCCCGCCCCTCCGCTCGGCCCGCTCCCCGCCACGGACATTCCAGCCCGGCCGGGCTGGTGTGCCAGGGCAACCAGGGCCGGACCGAGGCCTAATCCCCCCGCCGCCTGGCCCGACTGGGAGAGCCCCGCTCACCTCCCCGCTCTCTGGGGGCTGCTCGGCTCTGCGGTGGCGGAGACACACAATCGGGACAAAGGAGCAGCCCCCAGGGGGCTAACTCAGCCTTCACGCCCAGGTTGTGCGGCATTTGGGGAGTTTAATGAATTGTCCATCACGCCTTTCAGGGCCCGCCCGTCAGCCTGGATTAATCTTCGGAGCCCTGGTGGGGTAGGAGACACTAAGCCTGTATTTATTACTCTCCCATTGTCACTAATTGAGGTAATTATCTGTGACTCTGGCCTGGCCAACAATGCGGCATTCACTCCCGGGACCTCGACGGGCCTGGCTCCCACTCTCAGCACCAGCCCTCCCTCCTCTCCTCTCCCAAACCCGCCAAGGGCTAACTGGAGCCCCGGAGCATGATGGGAAAGTGGACAATGTCCCATAATGCTTCACCTCCAAACCGGTGTGGAGTTGCAACTAGGGAGAGGTCCCTCTAAAGCAGGTGAGAAAAGAAGGCAGCCTGTCTGGGGACAGGTTTGGCTGGCAGAGCCCCCGAGCCACAGAAGGGCATGCCTCTGGGGTCTTTGGTTTTCTGGACCCTCATCTCTGTGTTGGTGGTGCCAGCGTCTCCCAGGGTCCTTCTGTGAACCCACCTTCATGTTCCTGTAGCCTCCAGAGTTCTAGGGTATTAGGAGGCCCTATCCCATACCAGGTATAATTTATGGAGGGCCCTAAAATTTCAGGGCTGGCAGAGTAGTGTGGGTGGCGGAGGTGGGGAAAAAGAATAGGCTTGGGCTCAGGGGAAGAGCAAAAGGAGCCATCACAGGAAGGAGCACCGAGGGCTCATGCTACTGTGGCCATGCAATAGCCTTAGGGAGAAACTTGGATGTGAAGAGGGGAGCAGGGCCAAAGAGCAGATTTCACATGGGGATGGCTTCCCAGGTCAAGGGGATTGGCCCTGGGGAACAGGTGTGTGTGTTTGTGTGTGTGTGGGTGGAGGGGGGTGTAAAAGAAAGAGAGAGAGAAAGATAGCAAAGGAAGTTTTGGAAAGGACTAGAGGGTAAGCCCCTACCTTGAGGGTAGGGGCTGTGTCTTGATTACTGTTGTTTTTCTAAGAGCCTGCACTGTGCGTGGCACATAGTAGATCCTATCAAATGAGCGTATAGGATAGGTGAGGATAAATGAGTGTATACTGTAGGTGAGGCCTGTATGATCGTTGGGGTTACGATCTGTCGACTCCTCTGCCACAGCCGCACACAAACTCTTCATTCTGCCTCAAGGCTTGCTGAAAGGAAGTTCTGACCATCTGCGGACAGTTCTTGAAGGGCACCTCACCAGCTACTGGTGTCAAGGATCTTGGCAGAGCTCAGTGCTACGCTCGGAACATCGCCACCTTGTGGTGCCTCTTGGGAGAGCTACTGGAGGGACCCCAGCAAAGGAAGCAGGGTCATCCCTGGCAGGTGGGGGGCATAGAGGAAGGACTGTCACACCAGGCAGCAGCAACCCCTCCCTTATATATGGACCCTGAATTGCTGTGCCAATGTTCCTGTGGCACAGTTTTATCATTTGTTCCTTCTTTCTGCCAGCATCTATTGAGAGCCTGCTCCAGGCCAAGCTTATAGGCGATGCAGAACTAAATCAAAGGCACTACCCTTGAGTAGCTCATGGTCCAGTAGAGAATCACACAAAACCTCTCTGCCCCTCATCTCTCCCTCAGTTCCTCTCACTAAAGCTCAAATGTTTGTTTGTTTAATATTTATTTATCTGGCTGAGCTGGGTCTTAGTTGCGGCATGCAAGATCTTTTAGTTTCAGCACACAAGCTCTTAGTTGCAGCATGTGGGATCTAGCTCCCTGACCAGGGATCGACTCAGGCTCTCTGCCTTGGGACCATGGGGTTTTAGCCACTGGACCACTAGGGAAGTCCTCAAATGTTTTATCCCTGCTTTCCTGGGATACTTCATGATGTGGTTCCCATACATCATTCCAGGATCCCATCCCCTTGCAACTCTGCCTTCCCCAGTGCCTGTGAAAGCTGTGTGCTCTCCCACCTCTCTACCTTCACCCACACCCTGGAATGAACCTTTTCCCCATCTCCCCTGGCTGAAATTCATCTCAAAGCTGCCTTCCTCATGCTGCTACTGCTGCTAAGTCACTTCAGTCGTGTCCAACTCTGTGTGACCCCATAGACGGCAGCCCACCAGGCTCCCCTGTCCCTGGGATTCTCCAGGCAAGAACACTGAAGTGGGTTGCCATTTCCTTCTCCAATGCATGAAAGTGAAAAGTGAAAGTGAAGTCGCTCAGTCGTGTCCGACTCCTAGCGACCACATGGACTACAGCCTACCAGGCTCCTCTGTCCATGGGATTTTCCAGGCAAGAGTACTGGAGTGAGTGCCATTGCCTTCTCCGGCCTTCCTCATGAGGCTCTTCTAATTTCCCTTGGCGAAGTGGCCTTGCCTCCTGACGCACCTTCTTGGCGGGGCTTTCACTAACAGCACATACTGGCTGCTCCATGGGTGGAACATCTGTGTATGTTATTCGTATTTTTATTGGCTTCTAGCTTTCTGAGGGCATGGACTCAATGTTTTGTTCATCTTGGCATCTCTTGCAACACTGAGCTAGGTGCATCACATGCCCTCATTAAGATGGATGGATGGATGGATGGATGGATGAAGGAAGGAAGGAATGAATGCATAGATGGATAAATTGATGGAAGGATGACAGATGAGTTGGTGAATGGGTGGATAAATGGATGGGTGGGATGTATGGATGCACAGATGAATAAACAAAAGGATGGATGGATGCATGCATAGATAGATGGATGGATGAAGTAACTCTTCTCTAAAAAGATTCACAAAAGCTTATGTAAGGGACTTGCCTGGCAGTCCAGTGGTTAAGACTTCCCCTTTCAATGCAGGGGGTGTTTGGTTCGATCCCTGGTCAGGAAGCTAAGATCCCACATGACTTGCAGCCAAAAAACCAAAATATAAAACAGAAGCAAAAATGATGCACCAATGAAGACTTTTAAAATGGTCCATGTTAAATAGAACTTTTAAAAGAGGCTAAGTAGTACCAGGGGCTTCAAAGGAGGGAGCCCCCACACCAGGACATGTAGAGGAGATGATGGATCCAGGCTGAGCCTCCTTCACTAAAACGTGTACCCTCAGTGACTGGTCTCTCAAAAGCTTGGGTATATTCCGACTGCTCAGCAGTTACAGTTTGGGAGCCATTCCTGCCTTTGTGCTCCCCTAGACCCTGTGGGAATGCCTTTATCAACATATATTACATTGTACTGCCTGCACTGTGATGACTCTGTGGGTTTCCTCTTCCAAATCCCTTCCCCTGTTTCTCATACAGCCTAGATGTGTAAACTCCCTGAAGATAGGTAACAGGTCTGAGTCTTTTATGTGTCCCTAGGGCCTGGCATCCATGATCAATGGGTAAGTGAACAAATGAATAACTGAGTGAATGCACAATATCTACATATTCATGTTCAGCCATCTCTCCTTGTCCTCTCCTCCTCACTCACACACACACACACACACACACACACTCCTGACGAAAAGTCCCAGAGTTATGGCCTGATTCTTTGTTTCATTTACCCATTTGTGATCTATCTCGGGAAGTCCCAGGGCTCTCCTGAGAGTCTGAAGGGGGAGGGGGCTCTTAGCTGCCTTCAGAAAGGGGCTTCCCTGGGAAGAACTTGGCTGGTGGAAGGGTAGGAGCATTCTGTGGTAACCTGAGGGCTGCTGCCCTGACCTGAGCACACTCTCCAGCATTGCCGTCCCTACAAGGCTGTCCCAACATGGGGTAGGGGGTGCGGTGTAGTTGTGGCCTCTGTCTTGAGGCTGGCTGGCTGGCAGACGCAGCCAGATTTAGAAGTCATTTTCGCAGCAGGGAGCCTCCAGCCTCCCACCCACAGGGCCCTGCAGGGCCAGTCTGAGATATGGCTCACCCAGGGCTGGCCCCCCAGGCCTGTACTAGCTTCTCCCCTTCTCCTCTCCTACCCTTTCTCCCAGATCTTTAGCAGCTGGTGCTGATTTCATCCTTAGGCAAAGATGGAGGAAGTCCTGGGGGAGGGGGTATTGCACTTGACATCCCAACCACCCATGTGCTCTCAGTACACCATTCACCCAGTCAAGGGGCTGCTTGTCTCCACCGCAGGAATCCCCTCTCCTCTCAGCCTCTGCTGCCTCTTCCTCCTATTCCTCTACCTCTACTTCTCTCTTCCCATCTCCCAACCTAATACTCCCAACACTAAAGAAAGTCCCCTAAAGAGAAATAACAGAGTTCAATACATATATCACTTACTGTGTGCCAGGAGATGTTCTAAGTGCTTTACATATTGAATCATTAATCCTCCCAACAAGCTTATGAAAAACACACTATTAATAACTTCATTTTGTAACTGAGGCTGCTAAGGCACAGAGATGTCGAGTAACTGGCCCAAAGTCACACAGCTAGTATGAGGTGGTGGTGGTGGTGGTGGTGGTTTAGTCGCTCAGTCGTGTCTGACTCTTGCGACCCCGTGGATTATAGCCCACCAGGCTTCTCTGTCCATGCCCAGGCAAGTATACTGGAGGAGGTTGCCATTTCTTTCTCCAGGGGAATCTTCCTGACCCAGGAATGGAACCTGGGTCTCCTGCATTGCAGGTGGATTCTTTACCGACTGAACTACAAGGGAAGATCGAATATGAGGTAGATGCAAGATTTAAACCCAGGCTGCCAGGTCCCAGAGTCCATGTTCTGGATACAACACTACCATAGTTCTCTAATAATGACAGCAGTCTGCATAAGCTCTTAAAACTAGCCTCCTGTGTATTCAGCCTCAAAGAAACCTAGGCAGCATTGTGGAACCCCCTCCCCAGGGCTAGCCCCTCTACTTTCCCATGCATCTTACCTCTCCTGCCACTCCCAGAGCCTGGGAGCCCCAGGGCTACAGCAAAATCCAGGCAGATGCTCTCACTACTGCTCTGGTCTTCCTCAGTCTTCCTCCTAGCCTTAAGTCCATCCTATTCTTAGGCCCAGAGGTCAAAGGCACACACCCCTGAGCTGGACCAGGCTCACCCTAGCTTGGCCTCTGTTTTCACGCCTGCCATTATCGTCCATATCTTCTCTGAATGTATCCTCAACTCCAGTCAAACCAGACCATTTGACAATTTCCTAAACAAACCATTTCCCTTACATTCACGCCTCTATTTTTGCTGTCTCCTCTGCTTGGAAACCCTTTCCCCAAATGCTATCTCAGATGCCTACCTCCTTCATGGAGCCTTTCATGATCTCATAGAATCTGTACAATCTGCCTTGTTTGATTCTTTATAATACTTAACACCAACTGCTCAATCTATCATTATTTTCGTGTTTTCCCTTCACCCCATCGGGCAGGTCTTACTCATCTCTTTCTTGGAGTTTAGCTTAGTGCCCAGTTCTTCTCAGGTGCTCAGTAAATGTTTAGGAGTTAGAATCAGCAGCAGTTAGAACTGTAGGTGGAAGGAAGACAGAACTCAGAAACCTTTGATCTCTGCCCAAGGTGAACCCCTACTTACTTCACTTCCTCCAGCAAGAGCTAACTTGAAACCTGGCAGTATGGTTTCCAGGCAGGTTCTGAGATGGACGGACCTTCCTGGGTGACTCTGACCAATGTTATCCATTTAGATTCAAAGCCCCAAAAGCGCCCTCCCCCCCCTCCCACCCGCCGCCCAACCCCTTTCACTGAACCAAGGTCAGACGCCCAGTTTAGGGTCCAATCCAGCGGCCTCCCTACCCTGCCCCACTCCCAGTCCTGCCCAGTCTCTCCGGTTGCGGGTGGGGAGCGACACTGAGATAATTGGAGACCAAAACTCTAAGTGGTTTGAGAGCGGGGCTGGGGATCGGAACGCTGAGCCGGAGTTGCTGTTGGCAGGACTCGGTGGGGGTGGGGGGCAGAGGCGGGGCCGAGGGCCGGGCCAGGACTCGGCGACTGAGTATGAGCGAAGCCCCCGCGCCTGCCTAGTCGGCGGCTAAATTTACCCAGGCTGACTCAGCCCTTGCCCGGAATGGGGGGTGGGGGGAGTGCATCGAAGCAATGGGAAGAGTCAGCGGGGGTGGGGTGGGGGGCAAAGAAGGGAGAGTCCGCACTGGGGGAGACAGGGGTGGACCACCGGAGTTTCCATCAGAGAAAGGGGTCTCCTCCACCGCCCACCGAGCAGGAAGGAGCGCAGGAGCCCTGGGGGGAAAGATGCTGTGGGCAATGGGTCGGTGAGAGGAAAAAGATGCCAAGGCTGGACAAAGGGAAGGTTAGATTTATTGAGCGCCTGCTGTGTACCAGGTACTGTGCAAGGCGCTTTACATACATTATCGCATTAAGTCCTCACAACAACCCTGCGAGGTAGGTGTTTATAAACCCCCATTTGACGGATGAGGAGACTGAGGCTCAGGGAGGTGAAGTGATTTGGCCGAGTTCACATGGCTAGTAAATAGAGACAGAGGAGGTGTCCGAGATCGAAGAGAAAAAAATACTTCAGTGTCTGAATCCCAAGCTGTTTGCTGTGGACGAGTACAGAGAGGGGCTCCGCGCGCTCCAGAGGTCTGCAAGGCCAGAGGCCTACTCGCGATCTCGCATGGCTGGAGACGGCAGGGCAGGGGACCCGCGCGCAGGAACTAGGGAGCAATTGATTAAGTGGCAGTGCCGGGGTTGGCAAGACTCGGGGACTAGCTACGAGGGAAATCCGCGACCTGCGCGCGCCCCGTAGTGGCTACAGCGAGTATCACACCCCACACCTACAGGCTTTTGGAGACTAGCCTCTTCCTTCCCTTGTTGGTTTCTGGAAGAGGCAGAAACATGTAAGACATTCTCAGGATTCTCTCAGATGGGTAATTCCACTTGGGTGGGAAATCGTGGTAACTATTTAGAGCATCACCAAGGGACACTGGGGAGGAGGAACAGGGGAAGGCCTAAAGGTCCCAAGCTGCTTCATTGGGTGCCTTCCCTCCCCAGCTCAGACCACCACAAACTAGGGACAGTGACAAGGCCACCATCCTGCTCTGCCTCGGGGATCCTACACCTAAACCTGAGAGACTGGAATAGGAGCCCTTGCCCACTTACTTGGCTCTTCTGCAAACCCTGCACAGTCTCTTGAATTGAGCCACCCAGGGACCCTCAGACTCTGTTCACTTATTCCTGTCTTGCGGAGGGGAGGATTGAGATAAAAGCCTCTCCTAGGACTCCAAAACATCAGGAATGGACCTTAGAACTCCCTCATTTTACATATTATGGGAACTGGAGAGGGGAAATGACTTGCTTAAGGTTACCCAGCAAATCAGTGTCAGAGTTGGGGTTGGAACCCAAGATCTGTGAAACCAAAGTGACTCCTCTTCTGCTTTGCTGGTGGCTTCTGCCAAGGGCCTCTCTGTCATCTGATCCTCAGTCTGAGGCCTCTCCATCACCTTCTTCCTCCGGCCCAGAGGTCCTGCCCTGCAGTTGCCCTGACTATCCCACCACTGCCCTCCAGCCTAATCCCACCTAGGCCTCTCTGCTCAGCTCCATGTTAGTGCACTGGGCCCTGCTGAAGACCTTACCCACAGGCACTGAGTGGAACAGGCATTCAAATCTAGTGCACACCCTCAACTCTCCTGAAAAAAAAAAAAAATCATGAATTGACATGTGCTCCCTCTCATCTGTGTGCCTTCTATGCTGAGTACGGGAATGGGTGGGTATAGGTAAGGGGTACAAGGAAGTCTGTGAGGAAGAAAGGGGACACAAATACAATAAAGGGCCTCTCACTGTTGCTCCCTATTTCCCTGTGGAGTCCCCGTAATGTCCCTCGCCCCGTAGAGGACCTCCTCGGTTTTGCTGATGGCACCTACAATCTCTCGGGCATTGCCGCTCAGCTCGGCTGTCTTTCCGCCTTCCGGGGGCCCGGTCCGCTCTTTCCGCCAGGAGGCGCCCGAGGCTTCTGTGTCACTCGCATCAGAAGAGCTGCTATGGACGCTGAGCTCCGCAGCTTCGTCTGAGTCGGAGTCCGGGGCGGTGTGGCGGCGGATGCGGGACACGGCTTCCCGCAGGGCCCCGGCATAGGGTCCAGGGGCTCGCGCCCAGCCCCGGCCTGCGCGCCGCGTGCCGGACGCCACTTTCTCTGATCCCTCGGCACCGCGCGCTCCCCGCGAAGCCGCTGGGCCTAAGGCTGAGTGCTCTGGGCTACCTGGCTGCGTGGGGGGATCCTGTAGGTTTACTTCGCCAACCGGGAGCCCCAAGATGCGGGAGGCGCGCTCCTCCAGTGAGGAGTCCGCGGGCTTCCCGCGCTCAGCTTCGAGCCCGCGTCCCTCACTGGGTTGGAGAGAAGGGCGACTGCTCAATGGCAGCTTTCGGCAAGGGGAGGGAAGGACCGCGGCCCCCTCTCCCTCCTCTTTATTGGGTTTCGGTTGGCTGGGGGCATTCCCTACAAGGCGCGGCACCCCGGCGGGCAAAAGCTGCACATGCTGGGTTCGAGGGGTCGGGACGTACTGGGAGCGTATCACAACGCAAGTGGCATCAATGACAAAGACGCCTTCCCCACGAGCCGGGCCACGGGAACTTCGGGGCAGGGTGTGGGGGCGTCGGGTCGCCTTCCAACCCTCTAAGGTCTCGGGTCCTGCCTCCCCTCTATGACCCAGGGACTCTATCCATCCCGTGCCTCCTGGAGCCCAGGGTCTGGGGAGGGTCTGGCTATGCCGGGGCGGCTGCTTTTTAATGGAGGGAACCCAGCGTTTGGGGAGCCAGGTCTGGTCTCTACCTTCCCTCCCTTCCCCGGAGCCTCTGGGATGGGGTCTGGACCTGGGAGTGGGACGCGGGGGGCTAGGGGTGGCAGTGGCAGACCCCGCAGGAACTGTGCCTGGGCTCCCAGCGGCTTTAGCTTGGGGATGGCCGTCGCTACCACTCTTCAGGCCAGCAGCAGCCAGCCTCAGGCTTTTCTCCGCGGGCCCCTTACCGGACTCCAGCCTTGGCCTGTCTGTTCCACAGCCTGGGGATCCCCCCAAGAGACCCCGCCCCTGACGGAGACCCCAGGCCCCTAGGACGTCCCGGTAGATCCGAGGATCTAGCCTCTTCTTTGCGCACCCTCCCTCTGTCCTAGTCGGCGCACAGGTTGAAGAGGAGCGCGCCTGCGAGGGCTCGGGGCCTCGCTTAGTCCCCAGGGTCCTGTGGGGGCCCTCGTAAGAAGGTGGAGCCACGTAGGGTGGCGGCCGGTCCCAGCGGCGTCGCGGGGCCATCCCCGCAGCGCCTCTCAGCAGCAGGTGAGCCTCGTAGCTGGGGGGCCCTGGCCGCCGACCTCCCCAGGGCCCCGCCCACGCCGCCCCAGGATTGCTCTGCGGCTGCGCGGATGGACGGGGCGGTCGCCCCACCGACCCCAGGCGCTCGGGCCTTGAGGGAGCTGGGAGCCCTGCAGAGTGGGCCACCCGAAGGGCGTTCCGAGGCTCCGGGCGGGGCCGACCAGGGGGACTCCTTCGGGCCCCACCAGCCTTGCGCCTTTTTCGCTCGGTCTCCTTGGCCTCCCGCTCCTGCGACGCCGCTTTCCTTTTCTCTTGCTCCCGGGCTCGGGCCTCGGCCGGGGGCCCCGCCCGCCAGTTGGTCGCCTCCTGCAGCACCCTGGAGGCCCAGGGCCGGCGGGGCGGCGGCTCAGGGGATCCCGGGCGCGGCCCACACCTGGGACAATGAGCAGGAACCCAGGTGAGCAGTTTGTGGGGGAAGGGAGCCGAGGTCCGGGGAGCTGGGAGCGCTGGAGGCCACTTGGGGCCGCCGGGTGGAGGGGTGTGTGTGAGTGTGTGCGCGTGTGTGCGTGTGTGCGTGTGTGCACGTGCGTATATGTTAGGGTTGAAGTCGAAGCGGGACTCCTCACCATCTCTCCATGCACACTTTAACAGTATCTGCCCCATCTCACCTGCCCTTTCTCACGCCCACTCCTGTGCCCCCAAACAAACGGGATGAGTCAGGCCCCAGCCTTCGGGATGGGGTTGGGGGTGGCGTGGGGAAGAGAAGGGGTAACAGCAGCGCTGGCTGGTGCCCACGGGAAGGTCCAGACCCCAATCCCTGCCCCACCTCTCTCTTCCCCTTACCCGTCCTTCACTCACGTGCGGCTCTGGGGCCCGCGGAGCCAGTGGCTGGCCTGGAAGTCCATGAGCTGTCGAGGAGGGGCGCGGCGACTATAATGACAGGAAATAGTCTTCACTTCGATCACCAGCAGCTTGGATTTCTGCACCCAGAGGCAGCTGCCGGACTCCTCATCCTGGAGCTCCCGGGGGCTATCGGGCCCCTCGGAGAAGAGCTGGCCATCCAGCATCCTGCCCCACCCCACCCCGGCCCCCCACCCTCCCACCCGCCCCGAAAGCCCCCTCCCAGCCCGGGGAGCCGGCGCCCACTGCAGAGCGGCAGGCCCAGCGACTGGGGACTATATATACCCAGGCACACGTGTGTGCCTGTCTGTGTGTGTGTGCGCGCGCATGTGACACGGCGCGGACGGCTCCGCGCTGCTACCTCCCCCACGTGCACGACCGCCCCCTGGGGCCCGGGATTGGGCGCCCCTTCCCACTGCTCTTGTCCCGCAAGCCTAATGGGACCCGCACGAGTGGGCAGGGGATTTCTTATTCTTGCCAAGATGACAGTGCCCCCACCCCCGCCCCCGTCTCTTCAACCTTCCCGCCGTTTTAACCCTTCAGTCTCCTGCTTCTCAGGGTGCCTGACCAGCAGCATTCTGTCCCTGACATCCTGCCCCAGACTTTTATTTCTTCATCAGGGAGGTGATGGGAACAGAACTCAAGGTCTCCGCCTGCCACTCTCTGCTGGTTTCCAGGGGGTTGGGGTGCAGGAAAGGCTGGCCCACGGCTGGGGGGTTTATTTTTAGCGGCAGTGGCGTTCGGGTGCAGAGGAGATGAGTAACCAGCTTCCATGCGGTGGAGGGAGGAGGTGGTGGCTTGCCCGCAGCCTTTGTGCAACTCTGGGGGAGAGCTGCCTCCAAGCTCAAAAAGGGTCACCCTCACACCCTTAACTCCTTACCCTCTCAGTGTTGTGCCCAGGGCTGATGCCACAGCAGGACAGGAGTCTGTCTTAGCCATCGAAGCGGCTCACACTTTCATCCTTAGATGTTTGTCCTTGGGCACCCATGGAGCCCTCTCTCTGAAGCAGGCTCTCCCAACCCCCAATCCAGAAGCCAGGATTTGGGGGTCCTACTGTTCTCAGCCCGAACTCTGCTCATACTTGTGGAGGAAAGAGTGCTTACGCACTTGCACCCTTTCAGAGGGTATAGAGGCGGAATGGTGTGCTTTCTTGGCTAAACTAATCCCCTAGCAACTGAAATGATACAACTGGCCCCCATTTTCCAGTGTAGCACTCTCTGTCACCACTACCACAGTGCCTAGCTCATTCAACCCCCACCTGGAGTGGTGCTCAAGGTGCCCCCCTTTTAGGCTCATTCTGTCCCGGGTGGGGGTGTTTGCCTGCATGATCCCTCCCCCCAAGCCTATACCAGGTGTCCCCTGATTCACCATGGTAATGTTAGTGGCAGTGCAGCCCACGCCAACCCTTCCATGCAGAGACTTAGCAACCATGCCTGGCAACCATGGCAGCAGCTCCAGTGGAGAGGAGGGGTGCGGGGAGGTGGGAGAAAAGTGTGTGTATGGCAACAGTGCTGAAGAACGGATAATGCACCTCTCCTGAGGAATAGGTTAGAAGGCTATGAGGCTCCCAGACTTTATCCCTTGTTTTTCCTTCTGCTCCGTCCTCATACCCTGAGACTGCCTGGTTGGGTTTTTTGGGGGGACAGGAGAAGCAGATCCCAATTTGTTTTCCACTAAAGTATACACAGCCCTTGGACACAGACCCTTCCTTTTAAGGTGATGAGCCAGGAGGGTTGTTTTAGGATGGGCACTGACTTACTGGGAACCACGGAAACAAAACCCAGGCCTCTTGCTCCCTGACATGGACCTTTAGAGAGAACCCAAACATCCTCTATCCCATATGCTCAGCCCGCTTTACACCTACCAGCTATACCGGTGGGATGGCTCTTGCTTGAAGATGCTTCCTTCTACCCAGGTCCCACCAGAGCCCCAAGGCTTTAAAAGTCCTTGCCTCCTCCCTAGACACGATGGAATGTGACATAAGGCGACATCTGTCCTTTCCATCATGCACACACCCACACTCACATAAACATACCCTAATTCTAATAACTCCCTCCCTCAAGTGTGGGAATGTGCTGTGAGAGCTTTGAAGGGGTGAATGCAGAAGCAGGGGCTTTGGAGAAGCCCCACAACGCAGCACTGAGAGCAGAGCTTGTATGAGTGCCCAGTGCTTTTCCCTGTGTTCCATGGAGAAGCCTGGTTTGGAGGAACCAGTACAGAATACCCGGGGTCATGAGTTATCAGGCCCAGTCTGGGTGGGGGCAAGGAAGTACTCAGAAACTCCTTCAAATCTGGGATAGGAAATGGTACCATATCTCTAAGGCAGTGGTGAGACAGTCCCCAGAATGTGGTTCATACCCAACCATCTAGCAGCCCTTATGGTGCCTGTTGCTTGGACTCCTGCTTTGGTCCATGTAGTTTCAGCACTGGGAGAGGTCTGACAGGGTGACCATAATCCTGCTGCTCCCCACCCCTCACTCTCCAGATCTTATCTACCTTGGAAGAAAGGGATTTATGAGTTCAAAGACAGTGTTGGCTCAGCAAAACCCAGAGTCCAACCTTCCCTAAGAAAAGTGGATGGTAGTGGCAGGTCTCTCTGTCTAGTAGAGAGACTTTCTTTCTCTCTTTCTACTCAGTTCTACCCTCAGTCTTTCTACTCTCTGGAGACAGAGACCTAGCACTGCTATGGAATTTTCCTTGGGTGCCAGCTATGGTCCAGGCAGAGGAGAAAGCGAGGTGATAAGGAGACTGCAGGGAATAGGGTGGGAAACAGTTATGAACGGAGAATTAGAAAGACAGTGAATCTACTGTAGTGGTAAAGTGCATAAGTTCTAAAGCAAGACTGTTTCAGCTCAAATCCTAGCTCTACTTTTTATTAACTGTGTGGCCATAGGCTAGTTACTTGGCCTTTTTGTACCTCAGTTAAAAAAAAATTTGTAAAACTGAAATAGTATCTACTATTGTTCTGAGGATTAATTGAAGTAATATATGTAAAGCACTGAGAATGGTGGCTGGCACACAGTTTAATGTATGTGTGTGTGCGCTATTATTGTTGATCTTAATGATGAGTTGAAGAAGCCATATGAAGTAGAAACATTGGAGCAACTACAAAAATCAAACACCGAAATACCACGAAGAGGCTCCTGTCATTTTAATTAGGTTTGCCAGGAAAAGCAATAACCTCAGCTAACCACTCTGCCCTCCCCCTCCCTGCAACTCTCATCTCCTTTCATATGCATACAGCACAGGAAGCCAAGGGCCCTCCTCCCCATGATCCTCCCCACTCGCATTAGAGGAAGAAATGCCACTACATGGACTCAGCCTCCTCCATACAGCATGAAACATGATGAATAAAAACATCTTTATGCAGAGTTCTGTTGTGCCTCTTTTCTTAGGGTGGAGTCAGGGACAGAGGCAAAGGCTGGATGAGGTCTGGGGATCTCTTAGAGATCAGGATTTGCCTGAGGAGCACAGAGTCCATAGGTCACTCAGATAGGGGGCTATGTCTAAAAAGAAAGGGGCTAAGATGGGCTGGGTGAGGATAAGGAGAGCTAAAAATCCATTTTCCTTCCTCCCCCACACGTTCCCTCCTCCCATGTAGAAGGGTAGGGGGCTCCTGGGCAGGGAACAGTCACAATTCTCTAAAGGTCTCATTTGTGGTTCTCAGAGCTTTGGGCAGGCAGTGAGTGGGGCATATGCCCTGGTGCTGCACGACCCCTTCCCCCAGGCTCAGGGCTTCTCTCCGCCTGTGAGCACCAGCGCCTGCAAGATGTCAGACAGGGATACAATCCCCTTGACCACATCATTCTCATCCACCACTACAAGTCGGTGAACCTGCATAGAGCCATGAGGGAGAAAGGGATGTTCAGTGCCAGCCTCAGTGAAGGTGAGCCCGTCAGTCCCCACCCTCCATGCCAGACCAGAGCTGCTCCCCCAGTTCCTTCTGGGTTGCTGGCCCTCCTACCTCTGCTTCTACCAGCCTATTGATGATGGTTTCCAGAGTCTCATGCAGGTAGCACTTGAGAACACCCTCAAAGTAATGTGATCGATGTTGCAGGGCTTTGGTCACTGACACATCTAGGTTGTTGTAGGTCTTTTCTGCTGCCAGGTTCTGGGGAGAGAGAGGAAGATTCATGCAGGGAAGCAAGGGAGCCAGCCGCCAAACCCTGAGCCCACCCCACCTCACAGAGTGATTTAAAGTAGGTGTCAGCCATGCCCACAAGCCTCGCCCAGCTCATTCAATTCCTTTTCAAACAGAATTTGAAAGCCTGGAAGCTTCCAAAACCCTTAGGTCCCAGAAGAGACTCTTCTTCTCCCTCTCCACATTCAACACCCCACCCCTTTCCCTACCTCCCAACCCCGCCCCCCACAATCACTCACGATAACATCAAACTTGGAGTAGATGTCCACCACACGCCCTAGGGGGACAGAGGCAGCTCAGCAAGGAGGATCTGGCATCCAAGGCTCCCCCTGCCTACAGAATCACCTTCCAGGTTGAGCTGAGGGGACAGCAGATTTTCCCACAGCCTCCCTGGAGCCCTCCTCTCCCTGTGCCTGATCCCTCACCTTTCTCATCCACCACTGGCAGGGCTGAGACTCGGTGCTGTACAAAGATGCCCAGAGCCACGTACACAGGGGTGGTGGTGCGGACCATAGCAATGTTGGCATAGGTGCCAATCTGTAGCTCTTCCAGAGACTTAGACATGAACTCTGGCTTGGGGAACTCGGTGATCTGAGGAAACAACCATCACCTTGATTTTTTTCAAGGCCCCTCAAACTACCCTTGGATACTCCTCCAACCAGTATCTAAGAAGGTGAGGAGCACTTACAAATAACTTGAGGAACTTGAGGATGCGCTTGTGGGTGAGGATGTACAGGGTGTTGCCTGATTCCGGGTCAATAACTGGCAGCCTGTGGATCTTGTTTCGAATTAATGAAGAGACAGCATCAAACAAGCTGTGGGAAGGCAGGGATTAACGGTAAGTCCCACAGTGGTGGGCCTGAGGGTGCTGAAGTAGCTCTAATTTAGAGTGTGCTTACAAACAGGGAAAACAGATGGTTAAGGAGAGGAGCAGGGGGTTCAGACCAGACCTAAAGAATGTGCATGCGTGTGTGTGCATGTGTGTGTATGTGGGAGGAGTGTCTTTTTTTCTCTTCTATTCTCGGCTCTTTGGGTATCTAGGGCCTCAGCTATGCTGATGGCAAGGCTCTTTCCCCTTCCGGACAAATGGGTAGGTGGAACTCACCTGGCATTAGGAGAAATGCAGACAAGTGGTTTAAAGGAGTCCTGTAGGTACACCTCTGAAGGGAAAAGGGAGGTTCACAAAATATTACCATGAAAAACTGTTTCCCAGGAAACTCTCCATCCCTTTATCCTTTTACAACCCTCGGCTCTCCACATACCTCTCCAAGTTTCTATCTTGTGTTCTTCCAGCTCATAGATCTGCACCTGAAAGCAGAGGCAACAGAACTCGAGACTCGATCTCTCTGCTGTATTAACCCCTTGTAGTTTGCTTGGAAGAAAGGAAATGAGAGTGAGGGACTCTGGGCAGGAAAGTGGTTTTGGTCATGGGCTCAGGAGCCTTACCAAGGCTGATTTATAGTAGCGGTGCAGGATATTGATGAAATCAGTGATGGTCAGCATGCCTAGAGGCCAAGATAACAGCCCTCAGCACTGCTCAAAAGCTTCTCTCCATGCCCAGTACAAGATGCCAATAAAACAGTGTTCCAAAAACTGCTTACCCACAAAACTCTGCTTCTTACTATCCCACAAAGGGGCCGCCCGGACACCATTAGTCACCAAAGCAAAGAAAGCTTTCTTCACCTGTAGTGAAAGAGTAATAACCACAAAGGAAAATTCACAGGAGGCAGGGCTGGAAAAGAACAGGGGTTGGATATGCTGGGGAAAATGGGACCCTAACCACATAGAAAGACAAGCTCATCACCCTTGGGATGAGGTATTGAACCAGCGGCTCTGAGGAAGGGGTAAGGGAAAAGAGGATTTCACCCACCTGAAGGGAAAAGAGGATTTCACCCACCTGAAGGGAAGTATCAAATACAACCAGTTTTGAGCTTGTGGGAATCAGGTCATAGCAGCGATGAGACTTCATGAAGGAAGTATACACGCTATTATTGGATTCCGGAGTCTCTGCATGGGGTGGGATGGTTAGTAGCTTCCTCCCATGCAACAACTCGCAATCAAAAGAGGCAGCAAATAAAAGTGTTGTAGTTGCTCAGATATTTACAGCATGATTTATAAGGCCCCCTTATAAAGGACAACAGGAACAGGTATTCTGTTTTGTTGCTATTGTTCCCACAAAACCTGGATAAACTCCTTAGAAACCATTTCATCCAACTTCACCCCCAGGCAGAACTGTATCTACTGGCTCCTTATGCAAAAGATGGCTGACTAAAACAGAAAATCTATTAAACTTTCATTAACCTGTTCTAGTCTAAAAGTTTTTTTTTCCCTCACCTTTAACTCATTTTCCTTCTCATATATTTAGCACATTTTCACTTGTTCTCTTTCTCAATTAAAATGTAATTAAGCTTCTTAAAATCCAAGAAGTAAACTTCTTAAAATTCTTGTTAGATTCACAGATGAGGAAGTCATGGACCAAGGTGGGCCATTTTAGAACAGCACTAAGTTAGAGCCCAGTGCTCAACTGACCTGGTCCCAAACAACCTGAGAGTCCATCTTGGGATGACCGTGTGAATCAGAAGTCACCCCACCTACTCTAGACAAATGGCTTTCCATTCCTCTGATTTTAACTGCTTGCTCTACTGGAGTGGCAACCCCCAAAAGAACAGCCCAAATGTGCTACATGGTATGCTTGTATATCTAAAAATATTATGTCATTTAATCTGTAAGGCAAATATTGTCATTTTTCAGCTGAGAAAACAGACAGAAAGCCATAAAACAAAAACTGTTCAACGTCATATCATTAGTAACAAGAAAGGCTCAAACATAGATCTACGTGATTCCAAAGTTCATGCTCTTAAATCCTAATCAGTTGTTTTTCATTTTTAATTTTTTTACCAAAGTCATATAGGTACACAGTTTAGAGAGTCAAATAGTTCTATAATTTTGTTAAGACAAACTGCAGTTCCTAGCACCCACCTCACTTCACCCCTCCCCAGAGATGAAACCTCTTTTAGCTGATTATTTGGTACTTATTTCTATGTCTATAAATAATATGCTTATATTGCTACCTTTTTTTTTTTCACTTTTAGGCATTAACTATTATCATGCAAGGAAGATGACAGGCACTCTCTATTATCATATGAGGAAGATGAAAATTTTCAATTCTATTTCCTACCAGGACCCCATTATAAACCTGTACCTCCTAACTCTCCATTCTCCCAGAAGTTAAACTGCATCAGTATTTAAGTAATTTGACTGAATATTCATTATTCTGAGCTATGTCAAGTAGTAAAGTCTGATTTTTTTTTTCCTTCACAACTTTGTTTTCCTTGGAGTTAATAATTGTCTGTTTGCTTAGTTCTCTGTGTTTAGTACTTATAACTAATTCAATCCCCACTCTTTATCAATTGTTTAAGTCTCCTTTCAAGAAGTTCAGAAGCATGGGATAGTCTATCAATTTAACTACCCAAAGAAGTCTCTCTGGAGCCTTCTGACCTGCTCAAATCTGGGCTGGTTTGCCTGCCATGCACTTCTGACATCTTGAGATCTTCCTTCATTTCCATCCTGGGACCCCTTTTACGTCTCTCCTGTATTAGCACTCTTGTGTCCTGCATCCCATGATTTCCTCTTTTTTGATTATTCCCTTGTTTTGGTGAAGCACATTTTCCAGTAGCTTCCTGAGAAAGGGTGCATGGGAGGTAAATTTTTTGAGACCTTGCACCCTGCAGACATCTCTATGTTACCCTCGTCTTTGATTTAAATTTGTCTGGCTACAGAATTCTAGGTTGAACTTTATTTTCCTGCAGAATATTGAGGGCACTGCTTCATTGCCTTCCAAGCTTCTGGTGTTATTGAGAGTTTGGGGTCCTAGGCCCTTCTGATTCCTTGTATATGTCTTGTTATTTTCTCTCTGGAAACTCAGGATCTTCTCTTTGTTTGGTGTTCTGAAATTTTATGATGATTGTGCTTTGGGTGGGAGAATTTCACCCGTTGTGCTGAATATTCAACGAGAAAACTAATGTTCTTCAGTTCTAGGAAATGTTCTTGAATTACTTCCTTGATTGTTTCCTTCCCTCTGTGTTGTCATTTTTCTCCTTTTGTAACTCCTATTATTTGGACTTCCAAAATAACCCTTAACGTTTGTTTTTGTTGTTTTTAAAACACAGTAGTTCCCCCTGCCCCGCTCACCTAATCCAGGGTTTTACTTTCCACCGTTTCAGTTACCCACAATCAAACCTTGTCTGAATATTAAATAGAAAATTCCAGAAACAAGCAATTCATAAGCTTTCAATTGTGTGGCATTCTGAGCAGCGTGATGAAATCTCTTGCTATTCAGCTCAGTTCCAGCCCTGGGAGGCAATCATCCCTTTGTCCACCACATCCCATCCACTACTCATTAGTAGCTCTCTCAGTGATCAGACTGTCATGGATGTTATCACTGTGCTTGTGTGCAAGTAACCCTTTTTTTGGAGAACATCTCTGATGGCCTAGTGGTTAAGACTCCGAGTTTCTTGGAGAAGGAAAATGGTAACCCATTCTAGTATTCTTGCCTGGGAAATCTCATGGACAGAGGAGCCTGGCAGGCTACAGTCTATGGGGTTGCAAAGTCTGGCACTACTTCAGCGACTAAACAACAATAACAAACCCTTATTTTATTTACTAATTGGCTATAAAGCATATGTAAAATTGAAGCCCTAATGCTGTGTGTGTGTGATTAGTCGCTCAGTGGTGTCCAACTCTTTGAGTGTCCAACCCAGGGATGGAACCCATTTCCTGGACAGCAGGCGGATTCTTTACTACTGAGCCACCAGGGAAGTCCTAAAACCTAGAATGCTTCCTATAAGTGAAAAGGTGAAAGTTCTCAACTTAATAAGGGAAAGAAAAACAATCATATGCTGAGGTTGCTAAGATCTATGATAAAAATGAATCTTCTATCTGTGAAACTGAGAAGAAACAGGAAATTATGCTAGTTTTGCTGTTGCAATTCAATTGCAAAAGTTACAGGGTCAGTGTGTGAAAAGTGCTTAGTCAAGATGTGAAAAGTATTATGTTTGTACAGTAAGATATTTAGAGGTAGACAGACTGAGAGATGCAGGTTTGATCCCTGGGTTGAGAAGATCCCCAGGAGTAGGAAATGGCAACCCGTTCCAGTATTCTTGCCTAGAAAATTCTTTGGACAGAGGAGCCTGGCAGGCTATAGTCCGTGGGGTCACAAAGAGTCAGACACGAATGAGCACACATACACCTTACTCTTATTAGACTGACCAACTACATTCACATAACTCTTAGTACACTGTTATCATTGTTCTATTTTATTATTGTTGTTGTTAATCTCTTACTGTGCCTAATTTGTAAATTAAACTTTATCATAGGTATGCACGGGGCTTCCCAGGTGGTGCTAGTGGTAAATAACTCGCCTGTCAATGAAGGAGACACAAAAGATGTGGGTTCGATCCCTGGGTAGGGAAGAGCCCCCAGAGGAGTGCATGGGAACTGAAGAATCCCTTGGACAGAGAAGTATGGCAGGCTACATAGTCCATATGGTCACACAGAGTCAGACATGACTGAAGCAACTTAGCATGCATACACTTATAGGTATGATTGTATGTATGTATATAAGTCAGGATATATAGGAAAAAAACATTATATATACAATTTAATACTATCTGTGGTTTCAGGCATCCACTGGCAATCTTGCAATGTATCCCCCAAGGATAAGGAGGTACTAACCACTGTTTCTTTTTTCTATTTCCTCTTTTTTCACTTTTTTCATTATAGTTTATTACAAGATACCAAATACAAAACATCCTTGTGCTATACAGTAAGACCTTGTTGTTTCTTTTATATATATAGTAGTTTGTATCTGCTAATCCTATACTCCTAATAAATCCCCCTTCTTTCTTCTTTGGTAACCGTAAGTTTATTTTCTATGTCTGTGAGTTCACTTTGATTTTTAATTCTTACTTTATGAGAGATTTCTTCAACTTGATTTTCCAAACCTCCTACTTAGTTTAACGCTTTTGCTGTTATATTTTTAATCTCTAAGAGCTCCTTTTTTCTTTTCTGAACATTCCTTTTCTTTAAAAAATTGCATCCTATACTTGCTTCATGGTGGAAATATGTTCTTTGAGTAAGTATTAATGTTAGTTTTTAAAGTTTTCTTCTTTATGCATTGACTTTTCCCACTGTTGCTTTTTTTCCTGTTTATCTTTTTCTTTTTTCTTCTTCATTTGGGGGGACAATTTGGATCACTCTTTTCACATTAGAGGCTTTCTTTAGATGTCTGGTAATCCTTGGTTTAAAGGAGGATTCAAATCATATTTTAAGAATGGAGTCTTTAAAGCTGATTAGAAGTTCTATGTGTGTAGATGAGCCTTGTTAACTGTGAACCATTTAGATGGGGAACAGTCAGTACTAATATTTTTAGGTTTTTCCTTCAGTGGGATTCTGAAGAAAAGGATTATTCATTTGACTTTGTGCTTGAGGATGAAGTCTTTTCTGTCAGCATTCTGAAAACTGAGTGCGGGAAAAAGACTAGGGTCTCAGCATCTAGTTCACCTCACGCTTGTGTTTTCAGCACAGTACCTCAGCCCCTTTCTGTACCTCCAGTCTGTGCCAAAGTTAGGATGGGCAGTTCTCCAGCTGCACTTAGTGGGGTAGGAAGTCTTGGGATGTGACTCCTCCTTAGACCTTCAGCGCTTCTAGGCTTTCCCCTCTGCTAGTTACAGTTGAGTTTTCTCAGGTATGCTAAGTCATTTACCACCCTTCTGTCTGCTTTCCAGCTTCCAAAAATTCATTGCCATTGTCTCCTTGCTTGTTCTCCCTATTTTGATGGTTTTTGTACCTTCAAGAATAATTCCTTCTGGTGGCTTTAGTGGCTTTTTTTTTTTTTTTAGTAGGTTTGTTTTTATAATGGTTTGAGAAAAGCAACTCTGAAACTATTTTAGAAATATTTTAGAATTCAGCAAATTAGTGCTTTTATGGGGATAATCAGCATTCTTTTGAAAGTGAAGTCGCTCAGTCGTGTCCGACTCTTTGGGACCCCATGGACTGTAGCCTACCAGGCTTCTCAGTCCATGAGATTTTCCAGGCAAGAGTACTGGAGTGGGTTGCCATTTCCTTCTCCATAGTGGCTTTTTGTGAAGGAACAAAAGTAGATACATGTATTAAACCCACCATCTCTTACTGGAAGGCCACCATTGTTCTTCGAATTTGAAAACTCACAGACTCCCAAGAACGTGTCTTTTGATACCAGTTCAAGACATGCTACAATGATAGTTAAATAATATTACAGGCTGCTGCTGCTGCTACTGCTGCTACGTCACTTCAGTCGTGTCCGACGCTGTGTGACCCCATAGACGGCAGCCCACCAGGCTCCTCTGTCCCTGGGATTTTCCAGGCAAGAATACTGGAGTGGGTTGCCATTTCCCTCTCCAATGCATGAAAGTGAAAAGTGAAAGTGAAGTCGCTGAGTCTTGTTCGACTCTTAGCGACCCCATGGACTGCAGCCTACCAGGCTCCTCCGTCCATGGGATTTTCCAGGCAAGAGTACTGGAGTGGGTTGCCATTGCCTTCTCCAGTATTACAGGCTACAGGCCTGCAAACATATTTGGTTTGGTTTTCATGGTATTTAAATAATTAATTTAAATAATTTAAATTAGTGCCCAATTAAAAAATTCTGGAGATTTATAAGAATCCAAATTCTAAGTTTCTTTTCATAATCAGAAGATCTGACAAAACTAAGTCTTGAATTCCTGAACAGCAGCAATTAACCAGACTAGGCTAGTTGCTGCCTCCTTTTAGATGCAACGAGAACCACAGGTTATTGTAATCATATGCAACCCACGTCACTACTTGATCCATGTAGACAATTTGAGTTTCTTACGCCTGCCTCAGTTGATGCTAATGCAAATGCACTCAGAAACACAAAATAAGCACTGACATCACGTTGCAGTCATCAATTATAAAGAATCATCCAGATAAATTCAAAATATGACTATATTAATTTCTGGATACTAACGACATGAAAATAGAACATTTAAAAATTCTTGTGGCGAACTCACAGACCTTTAATAATATATCCCAGAATCTCATCCCATATTTTAATCCTCTGAGAAAGTATGTATTCCTAATGCCATAAACACGTCCAAGAAAGACCAAGAGTGTTCCTGGGCAAAACCCTTTACCAGAGATGCCTATAATTTTGCTTCTTTCCAGATGACCGGGTTGGACCACCCTGCTCTAACCAGGTATTTGGGCAGATGCTGGAATTCCCTTCTCCTGTGTCCTGAATTTTAGGGTTTAGTGCCTCTATTTCTGGATTAGTTCTAAGGGTTTTCAAGTCCCTTCTATAATTTCTTGTGTATACTCAGTGGCTTTAGTGAGATCGCTAGATGGTAAAATCCTAGTGGCATTGTTTGGGCTACTCAGAACATTCCAGGGACTTCTAAAACATGGTTAGCCATCCCAGAATTGCCTATGGAAGTTCTCCCTGTACCTCAAAAGTTTCTCTCAAGTGGTTTGATGACTGAAAATATTAATCATCCTCACCCTGCCCAAGATTTATTCTTAGGATTTCTCACAAAATCACTTGTTCCTGATTTATGTGGTTTGGCACATTATCTGGCCCAGCCTTGATTTTCCCAGGGAAGACTCTGGGAAAAATTCAAAAGCACTGCTGAATACGAATTAGGATCAGGTTATTGTTTTCATACCAGTTGCCTTTCCTCAGTAAACTTACCTTGAAGATGCTCATTTTCCACAGCTGGGTAGCTATCTGAAGAAGGGACCTGGAAAGACAAGAGAAACAAAGATTCAGCCTGTCTTACGCTCCATCCATCTGAGCCTGGAAACATTAGGGGAAGGGCTGGTGAACTAATGACTTCCTTTAAAGCACTACAAGGTCCTTCAGAAATATTATCTCATTTAATCTTTATAACCCTTGCTGCTGCTAAGTTGCTTCAGTCGTGTCCAACTCTGTGCGACCCCAGAGATGGCAGCCCACCAGGCTCCCCTGGTCCCTGGGATTCTCCAGGCAAGAACACTGGAGTGGCTTGCCATTTCCTTCTCCAATGCATGAAAGTGAAAAGTGAAAGTGAAGTCGCTCAGGTTGTCTACTTGAAAGTTACACAGTCGTGTCCGTCTCCTAGCGACCCCGTTGACTGCAGTCTACCAGGCTGCTCTGTCCATGGGATTTTCCAGGCAAGAGTACTGGAGTGGGGTGCCATTGCCTTCTCCATGTAACCCTTAGGTGAATACTATTATCAGCCTTATTTTCACAGATTAGGAAACTGAGGTTCAAGAAATATTAAGCAAACTGCCCATGGCTGGCAAGGGGTGAAATGGGGATCTGAATACAGGTTTGTGTGGTTCCAAAGCTCATGGTCTTATATACTACATTGCCTAATGAAACATTAGGACTTAAAAGCTGACACTAGAAAATATGAGCTTAAAGTTGGCCCCACAAGACTTTCACAGACTTATTTATAAAAACCTGGAAGCTGGAGAGACAACACTGCTTTCCTTCAAATAGTCACTAAGTGTAGGTGCAGGCTCCTGAGTCACCGACATGCACCTTACCATGAGAGGGCCGCATCTGGGGAGGGTCCCAGCAGTTGGCTGTCACCAAGGATCAAAGTTTGAATGACTGAGGGGTAGATGAGAAGGATAAATGTTCTGAAACTAAGTCCTCTCAGCACCCCTGTGAGTCAAAGCCTGCTATAGCCCAGAGGGGACTGGTTTTCTAAGTTTCCTTGTTTAAGACAGTCTGAGATTAGAAAGTGCTCTGAATACAGAGAAACCTTCAGAGCATCTCAGTGCTCCCTCAAGTGGGAACATTTGGAAATTTCATTGTTATCTAGAAACCCAGGAGAGATCATGATCATTTTTGTCTGCTGGAATCAATAGTTTTGACTCTATTTGCTCTTTTTGGCTAATATTCCCAAAGTAACTTAAAGTCACACTTCACCTCCACAGCTGCAGTAGTAACATGAATTTAAAGGCCTTGGCTTGAATCTGGGAGGGTGGCTGGTAAACAGGGTCAAGTTGGTTGGATAGCTCTAAATTTCCCTCCTCTAATAGGCCAGGGTTGGGGCAGGGGTGTAATCTCCCTCTCTTCTCTCTAGGCTGCATAAGACTTTCATCATGGCCTGGCATTTTGGCATAGCTATCGGAACAACAGCCTCATCATTTATAAGTGGGAGAGAGGCCTGTTTAGCAGTAAAGCAGTCTCACAAAGACCTATACAAAGAAGCAGAAACAGTGACTTCTGTAGAAATTATTGTACCGACCATATGATTGATACTTACTTACTTCACTGTGCTACAGTTATTTTGTTCATTATCTATCTGAACAGACTGTAAATTCCTGGAAGCCTGAAACTATCTTACACTTCTTTGTATCTTTCTCTCATATCACCTAGCATGTGGGTTTGCATATAATTCTCAAGTGTTTTGCTTCTCAACACTCAAACTGGTAATGATTCACACTGATATGGACAGAGAGATCTAAGACTACATTACAGAGAGAGAAAAGACATACAGCTAAACAGAGACATAGATACCTACATAAGAGTCAGACACAATTGAATATGACTTTCTTTCTGCCTGTTTCTCCACACAGGAGTGGGGCAATTATGTCTACTCTCTCTACATTTAATAACAGAGGGCACTTGAGACTACTGTACTACATAAGTACAAAATATTATTCACAGAGACACACCCTACATCTGCTACAAGACTCACAATTTCTTCCAAACTCCTGATCCACCTTTCCAGTTGTTTGCTGGACCACCACAGTTGTCACAGAGACGCCTCAAATGCTTCACTACAAGACAGAACAGCATCTGTCCCTCCAATCCTATTATTCTTTTTTTTTAATCCTATTATTCTTAACTGTGGTTCCCACCTCTGCTTTTGTATTGCTCTCTTCCCAGGTGCCTGAACTGTGGTCTTGATTTCTCCAAGAATGAGCTATCCCAACATGCCTGCTTAGAATGATAGAGCAGGGTGTGACCTAAACTTGTCCTTAATGTCTATCAACTAAGCTGCTATGTTAGAAATAAATGCCTCAAATCCATCTCACTCCTTTCCACTTTCACAGCATTAACATAGCCTCTTACATCACATTTCTGCAACATTCTCTAAACTGTTATCCCTGACAGTTCAAGAGAAGAGGAAATCTATTTCCTCTTCAATTTGTCTTTCATGCTGTCACTAAGTTCTCTCCCCAGGCATCTCAGGTTTGCAAGGGACTTTCAACTCCAGGAACCAAGAACTCACTACTTTCTGAAGTAGCTCCTCCATTTACAGAAAGTTATTAGGAATATTCTTAAAGTACACTCACTACCTTGCTCATATATCTGTGTGTGTGTGTGTATGTGCATGCACTGTCATGTCCGACTCTTTGCAACCCCATGGACTGTAGCCCGATAGGCTCCTCTGTCCATGGAATTTTCCAGGCAAGAATACTGGTGTGGTTGTCATTACTATTCCAGGGGATCTTCCTGACCAAGGACTCAACTTGTGTCTCTTGTGTCTCCTGCATTGGCAGGCAAGTTCTTTACCACTCACACCACCTGGGAAGCCCCAAATCTTCCATGGGTCCCCTTATTACAAAACAAAGTTCAAACTTAATGTGATATGCAATATCTTCAACCTGACCTCAACCTACTTTCCCAGTCTTTTCTCCAACTATGATCAAAATCCAAAGTTCCAGCAACATCAGCCACTGTTCAGTTCAGTCACTCAGTCGTGTCTGACTCTTTGCGACCCCATAAATCGCAGCACGCCAGGCCTCCCTGTCCATCACCAGCTCCCGGAGTTCACTCAGACTCACGTCCATCGAGTCAGCGATGCCATCCAGCCATCTCATCCTCTGTCATCCCCTTCTCCTCCTGCCCCCAATCCCTCCCAGCATCAGAGTCTTTTCCAATGAGTCAACTCTTCACATGAGGTGGCCAAAGTGCTGGAGTTTCAGCTTTAGCATCATTCCTTCCAAAGAAATTCCAGGGCTGATCTCCTTCAGAATGGACTGGTTGGATCTCCTTGCAGTCCAAGGGATTCTCAAGAGTCTTCTCCAGCACCACAGTTCAAAAGCATCAATTCTTCAGCGCTCAGCCTTCTTCACAGTCCAACTCTCACATCCATACATGACCACAGGAAAAACCATAGCCTTGACTAGCCGGACCTTTGTCAGCAAAGTAATGTCTCTGCTTTTGAATATGCTATCTAGGTTGGACATAACTGGCTGGTCAGCCACTGGCTGACCCCCAATTAATCGCTACACACCCCAGTTTCTATGCCCTTGCTCACACTGTTCTCTCAACCCGCAATGCCCTCTAGTGGGCTGACAGTAATTTCTCCCTCCCCTATGGTGCCACAGTCCTTTTTTTGCATCTTAATGATAGCATTCACTACAATCTACCTTAAATAACAGCTGTCACTGACTTGCCCTTGCCTCCACTGCAGTTAGGCTAAGCATTTTCAAAGTGGGGTTTCTCTTTTTTCTTCATTTTATTTATCAGCTGCACCACGTGGCCTGTGGTATCTTAATTCCACCAGCAATCAAACCCAGGCTCTAGCAGTGAAAAGGTCGAGTCCTAACCACTGGACTGCCAGTGTACTCCCTTTTTTTTTCTTTTTAGAACAATTTCTATTCCAAGAAGCTTCTAATCTAGTACATAAAATATGATGGCTAAATTAGAAAATCCATATAATAAGTAAAAAATAATGTCATTTTGAATTTAATGGAAGAACACCTTTTATTTTTGCTCAAAATTCTAATCTATAAGAACTTACTCCCTTGCCTGGGTGACCAGCTGCAAATCATTTTACTTTGATTTCTTCTTTATAACCTGAGGGACATGACCTCTCTGCAGGCAGAGAAAGAGCACAATAAGGGAATTACTCTGGGCATGTAACTGATGGAGAGAAAGGTGAACCTGCAGCCGTCATACAACTAAAGTAGGAGATGATAAAAAAAAAAACCAGGAGAGGAAGAGCTACTCTGACAAAGAATACATGGAAGGAAGGAAGAGAATGGGAAGGGTTCCAGAGTGCCAGACCAAGGCTCCTGAGAGTGAGGGGAGGTACAAACAGATAGTAGGGGACCTGCAGCAAGTTAGGGAGGATGACAGGGTCCTGCCACAATCTGTCAATGCCTGCTACCCAAGAAGGAGCTAGGCCAACACACCTGCTCAGAATCGCAGAGCAGGGCATGACCTAAACTAGATCAGGGACACAGTGGCGTCAAACACTGGAAAAGTCCCTCCTTCAGGGAAACCCCACTTTTCAGTCTTATTAAGGCTGTTATCTCGCTGAACACCTCAAAGCAGTATAAGTCTTTCAGACGTCCCTCCTGCCAAAGATTCTATGGATCACACTCGGACAACTGGGGACCAGGTGCTACCTGCAAGCGGGGGTCCCTCGGAACCCCCTGCTTCACCTAAGGAAGCTGGCTCACGACCCTTCTCTCTCAGGCAAACCTCTGAAGGGCTTGAGGTGCTAAATGAGGAGGAGGTCCGAGATCGCCAGAGAGTGCGTGGGTTTCAAGGAGAGAGGCAGGAGTCATTGCCCGCTCGGGCTTAAAGTATCGTGGACCGAAGGCAGGCACCGGCGCGGCCCAGTCGCTGAGATGCGCTCAGCCAAAGAGCGGAGGAGCAGGGTCACGGTCTAGGACAGACACCCTGCTTCTCGTTGACTGGGCACCAGCGCCGGTCCCGGTTCCCCAGTCCTCTGACTGGGGTCTCGGGCTCCACAGCGCACCCCCGCCCCCCGCCACATTCCCGCGCTCCTCACCGCCTCCATCGCGAGACGCCGGCTGGGTTCTTTCGCTTTAGGAAGCTGGCCCGGGGCAAGGGGGCGGAGAAGGCCCCGCCCCACGTCCGGTACCGCGACGCACTTCCGCCTACGTCAGAACCTACGCAAGCCAAGGGTGGAAAGCGGGGAGCTCACCCTTCTGGTGTGTCCTGGCCTCAGAAACCGCCCTCCCCGGGTCCTCAGACCTCACTGATCCCACCGGCGGCGAGGGTGACGGGACGGAGTCGCTTGTATTTAAAATGTTCTTTTTTTTATTTGTCGTTTAAAAACAAACTTGGAAGAAGCAAAATCCAAAACTTGCCCTTTGCCTCTTGCAACATAAATTATGTACACTTCAGAATGATCGCTGATACAAAACATGCCAAGGACAGGGGCGCTGGGGGTGGAAGGAGAGAGGGCACTTTAAAAAAGGGAATCATTTCATCCGTTGTTACGAAGGACCAACCTTGCTGTACAGGATACACACAACACAAAATAAAGTCTTCACGGGATTCACACTTGTCAGAGATTTATTTTTTAAAAAGGGGGAGGGTCCTGGAGGTGAGGGGAGAAGACCATAAATGGGAAAAAAACTGAAAATTGAATATGTGCAAGTGTAAACCAACCCAAAGTACAAACATGGGGGGGGGGGGCGAGGGGGAGGGAGGGAATTCTGATGCAATTATACAGGCGGGGTACTTAAAAAAAAAAAAACCAACAACCAAAATTCCAACCTTGTAGCTTGGGTCTGAGTTAGTTTATATAAAAATTAAAAACTGTATAAGGTTTCTTCACTAAATTCTACAGGACTATCAGATACCTAGCATATGCTTACAAAGTCTGCCCCATCCCCTTTTCCCAATCCCAGGGCCCAAGCCCCAATCAGAGCCTGACTGGCAGGAGCCAATCTCCCCTTCCCTGTAACCTAGACCTTTTGCTCTTGGAAAAGGAACATCCAATACCTTTGGGGGCAGAAGCCCAGTCTCCCCACTGTGATTTCATTACAGTGGTTTCTGTGGGGGTGGGGGATGTTATTCTCTTAAAACATTTGCAGCTTGAAACAGTTGAGGAAGCAGCTTAAAAAAAAAAAAAATTCCCTACCCCCATCAATCTGCAACCCCCCAAATTCAAAAACAAACAAAAACAAACCTAAAATCACAACAGCGACCGTGCTCCCCCTCCAGCAGGCCCACCCATACACCACCACCAAGCCCACCCCCACACTCCAGACATTTGATTCTTGAAAATATTAATTACAAAATGCCCTTTGCCCACAGCCCCTAGGAGAGAACTGCATATAAGCTTCATCTTCATCCCCATGGCTCCCTACCAGAGAGGGGTCTGGGGCCTCACCCACCCCCTGATCTACCCCTACCCCCAGGAAGAGGTTCAACTGCAGCACAAGCTTGGGCAGAAAGGGGAAGGAAAGGGAGGCAGGGGAACCCATTACCCTCTGGCTCCCCCTGGGGCCAGCTCACTTTTGTGCGTTATAACATAGTCCAACTATACAAAAGGGGGTGGGAATCGCCCAGCCTCTATACCCCCACCTTACAGCAGTCACAGCCAGGGGGTGGGGAGGAGGGGGTGAGGAAAAGGGCGGTAGGTTGGGTAATGGAGGGGGCTCCCCCACAAGGGGAGCTCCATGTATCCGCCCCACACCCCCCTACCATTTATAAACTGGTTTTGTAAAAAGAAAATAGATATATTTATATAGAATATATAAAGCACAAAAATTAGTAGTTTTACATTTGCTCTCCCCGGGGGTGGGGGGAGAGGGGAGGGTTCTCACCTCCAGCCGGCTCCCCCATGCCCCACAAGACTATGTACAATCCCATGTATAAATAGATAAATACCCCCCACCCTCCCCGCGCTGACACTAAGCTCCCCCACCCCCACATCACCACCCCTTCTCACCAGACCAGCAGCAGTTTGGTGACTGAGGGAAAGTGGGAGCTCCGGGCCACACCCTGCCTCACTGGGTATGGGCATGCCACTCAGGGATAGCCCTCACCCTACCACCCACCCACCCCATCCAGGGGCTGGAGGGCAAATGGGCTCATGATGGGGTTGGGAAAACAGGAGGGAGATACTCTGGTCCTAAGTTGAGCACACTCCTCCTGCCCCCATGTCCAGATGGAGAAGGAAGTCCTAGAGCAACTAGGGGCCAGTCATCCCCAATCTTCGTCATCATTAGCCTCAACCACCATCCCATGCCCGTAATTAAAAACAAAGATGGATTTTTTGTTGTTGTTTTTTCTTCTTCCTCCTACCCCCCTTCCACCCACTCAGAAGAGGGCAGTGAGGTGGGGGAGAGGGTTGGGGCAGTAGGGGGCTTGGAGAGGGTCTCACATTTCAAAACAGCAAAAAATCCAACACTTAAATGAGGTAGGTGTGGGTGCGGGGTCTCCTTGCCCGGCTTGCCTGGCTTGCCCTCCTGGGCAGCTGGGCGCCTCTTTCCCATTCATGTTGCATTTGTCAGAGTGGAAAACAAGGAAACACAACCCATAGAGAGACAGAAACACAGAGGAGAAGAGGGAGACAGAGACAGATCGAGAGGGAAGGGGATGGGGGTGAGGGTGGGGGCAGGACCCGGCAGGCAGGGCCAGGTGTGGGACCCGGCCTTTGGGATTGTCAAGCTTAGTCAAGTCTCTTTGCAGCCTTGAGTTGGGCCAGAGAGGTCGGTGGGAGCAGCAGGGCTGTGAGGCCCGGCCACACATCCTCCTCCCGCCTCCCTGCTGCCTCCCAGATGCTTCTGGGTAGTTCCCGGCCCATATCCCCCTCAAACCTGAGATGCCCAATGGCTGCTTCTGTCTGGCCCCTCCTGGAGCTGGGGGCAGAGATGCCAGCCTGGGGGCCGGTGGCGGGGAAGAGGGTCATCCCTGGTGCCCAGGGTGGGCTTGGCCTAGGGCCCTCTGCCCCAGCCTCCTGCTCCAGGGGCTCCGGTCAGCCGGCAGCCCCAGCCCTGGGTCCTGGCTCTGGCTGCTACCTCTCTTCCCCCTCATCCCTTTCAGGGAAGAGGTTGGGGGTGGGGGGACTCCCCTGCCTGGTAGCCTCAAAGCTTCTTAGTTCATCCATTTCCGACAATTCCAGGCTCCACAGTGGCAGGGGATCTTGTGCTGATCGTCCTCAAAATCAAACTGATAGTCATATGTCAGCTGGAAAGAGAAGAGGGCACAATCAAGGCCAGTCCGCCAGAGGAAGTGGGGGAGGACGGTGGCCTTGGGATTGGACTTTGGGCAGAGAAGAGGGAGCTGCTCTGTCACTCACTGAGACGCTTCCTCTTACCTCCTCTCCTTTGGGGATTCGCCGGCTGGAGATGATGATGATTTTGTCCTCCTTGTCAAATGTCACAACTTCCGCCACACAGTTAGGGGCACAAGAATGGTTAATGTACCTAGGCAGTGGGACAAAGGCAGAAATATCAAGCTACTGGGTTGGATGATGCTGGTTCCTTGTTGGCCTACCCCCAGAGTACCACCCTGAGGGACTCCTAAATCCCTTCTTGCTCATCCCTCTTCTCACCTGGCGGGGCCTCCGGTCAACGTAGCATCAATGACATGTTCATTGTTTATTCGAAACATGTAGATGCCTCGATTCTAGAAAGGCAGAGGTTGCAGAAGGGGCAAGAGTATCAGAGAAGGGCAGGAGTGGTGGTGGTGGGGTCAGGTGGTGGGCTTGGGCAGTGAGCTCATCTTCATTTCTTACTCTTCCTTTCTCCTGCCTCTCCCCTCCTCTTCCCACAGCAGCTTTCCACCTGCTCCTCTGGCCCCAATCCTGCCCCTGCCCCTTGGCTAAGTGCACCATGATGGCCCTCTGCCAGCCCATACCTGCTCCTCATAGATTTTCTCCCGCCGGTTGGCCACCTCATTGCGAATGATGGTGCCAATGTACTCAATGACCATTGTGTGCTTTTCTAGGTCCTTGGCTGCATAGAGACCCAGGCCCTGGATACGGGAGCGAGCCAGATAGACATTGTTCTTCCACTCAGTGCGCAGCCGCCGGTACTGAGATGACTTGGAGTGCACAAACTGCTTGCTGTACGGGGTGTTGGTCTCTCCTGTGAAGGTGCTCTGATATGCCTTGGACATGCTGGTGCTGTTCAGAGTGTGGGGCCTGGGAGGTGATACAGTCCATAGTCCATGACAAGACAGCTCTAGCCCAGACCGGGCACACACCACCCGCTTCCTCCCTGGGATGTGTAACACTCCAATGAGGGCACGTGCTGCCTTGGGAGTGGAGTAGAGGCATCCGAGTCTTGGCTGTGGTGAGGCAGCAACTAGCTACGGGGACCCTTCCAACACCCTGTGTGGTGGAGAGAGCCCAGGATGGCGGGGTGGGGTGTGAAGGGAGGGGAGGGGCACTGATTCCCCTACACTGAGCCTGCTCTCCCATCTCCCCGCCTTCTACCACCCTCCTGCCAAACCAGACTCAAGGCCATGCTCACGACCTCTGGGAGGTCTTCCCCAAGCAGCCCAGGCCTGGAATTTAGGCTCACGGATTTGTTCAAATCTCTGAGTCCTATCTCCTGCTCGTGCTGGAAGCTCCGCAAACGGGGGCCATGTCTACCACACTGGGCTGGATTTGAATTAAAACTGGCCCTGAATTCACAGCCAAATGGTGGTATCCTTTCCTTTCTTTAGACTGTTCTCTTTCTCTGCCATAACATTGGGCTCTGTGCAGATGGCTCAGTGCAGGGGAATGACTGCTGCCTAGCAGGATGCCTTTTCACCACCCTAGGGCACCAGCCAAGTTCTTGCCCATCCCAGAGCAGTGGTTTTCAAACTGACTCTTTCTCATACAGCAGAAATCTTGTATTTTTCTTTAACAAAACATTATAGGAATGCCAATACATAAACTAGATGGAAACAGAACTCTTCTGGTTGAATCCAATATGGGGAAGGGGAGAGTTATGCATGGAGAGGGCCAAGTTCTGCCCACTCAGTTTATGTGTTCCAGGGCTTTCTGAAACACAGTTTGAAAACCACTGGTGTAGAGCATCAGGGACCAGGGCTGGCGGGGGTAGAGTCTGACGCTCTACGACAGCCCAAAGAGCAACCGAAGACCTTCAAGAAAGCCCTCCTCTCATGGATTCTGCCTCCCTCTACCCAGGGACCAAGGTCAGGCTACTGTGGTACACAGCAAGAACAGTGAACCACAAGTCAAGAGGTAAGGCTCTGGTCCCAGCTGTGACCTTTGTCTAGTCACTTAACTTTCCTGGGTCTCAGTTTTCTCAGCTGTAAATGGGGATAATACCACCTGCCCTACCTACCTCATAAGGTTGTTGTGAGGATCAAATGAGATAATGGATGTGAAAACGCTTTGAAAAAAAAAGTATAAAGTGCTATACAAATGTAAGGTTTTATTATTTTTTTCTATTATATTCCTAACTATTTATTTTTGACACCAACTCAGCCTGGGGATGGGAAGGTGAATCTAGCACTTGTGGGGCATCTGTCTAAGGTTGGGGAGAATCACAGGCCCCCTGGAAGCAACACAGGAGAGGAGGTGGCATCTGGGTCCTTTACACATAAGATCTCACCACCATCTTCCCAGAACCTCCCCAAGGGCCATTCCCAGGACACCCAAGAGAAGTGTCCCTAGATGCAGGTCAACCCCAAGCACCTGAGAGGCTGGGGGAGGAAAAGGATACCCTAGTGGTACCTGTATACCCTCAAGTCAGGAGGCTAGAGTGAACCCCCAGTCTTTCCAAGGGAACTCTGGTCTGTAACCCCAAACACTCGTAATTAGCCAGAGGGCCCTACCAACCACATACCCACAACCCTTGGTCCAGCCCCACAAGCTCACCGTTTGTAGTGTGTGAGGATTTTAGGCTCTGACCGAGCACAGCCAGTGGGGTTGATCATGAGCGGTAGCTCCATCAGGGGGTGGCGTCCATAGCGGAATAAATAATTTTGACAGCTTTCCACTCCAGGCAGCTGTGGGCACAGGTCACACTCGCTTCAGCCTGAGCACTTCTGGGGCAAGACCAACATTTCCAGGGCCCTCCCGGCCCCCAGCCACCAGCCGCCAGCCCTCGGCCCTTTCCTTACTGATTCAGCTATGCGCAGCACGGCATGCACTGTCAGCCCAAAGAGCTCCTCGCCTTTCAGGTACTCAGGGAAGAGACGCAGCATGTCGGCCTCTTTCCTCATGGCTGCCACAGGCTCAATGATGCGATTCCAAACGGCTAAGAGACAAGGAAAGACAGCAGCCCTCAGAGGCAACTTCTGCTTACTGACCTCAGCCCTCCATCTGATGCTAGGGTGGTTTTCTGTAGCCTGCCCACCTTACTATCAAGAGGGTGTGTGGTTCTTCAGGAACCTCTCTTGGCCTCCCAGTCTCAGTCTCCCTCAACAAGCCAGGAGGTTTCCCACCCTGGAGGGGCATCAGAGAGCCTTGTGACACAGAAACATGAACCCAGGGCCCAGGATATGCAACACAGTCCACGGATCTTACATGAGAGCCAGAGCAACTCAAGCTCCAGGCATGTTCTGGAGTGAGAAGACTTAGGTTCAGGTTCTAATGCTGGCCATGGGGCCCTTACGGCAAATATTAGGTAGGTGAAAAAGTTTGTTCGGGTTTTTTCTAAAACCTGAACGAATATTTTTTTGGCTAACCACTACTTAAATCTCTCCACTACTCAGTTTATGTATAAACTTGGCATAATAATAGTACTTACCTTGAAGGGTTGCATGAACAAAATAACCTACATAAACCACTCAGCTCAGTTTGTGGCACATAATACACACTCACTACAACGTTAATTCTGTTACTTTTACCATTAATACTGAAACCAAGATCAAAAGATTTTATCCAGGGGAAAGCAACCATAAGGAACTCAAGCCTAGGATGAGATTGGGTAAACTGGGTGACAGGGTCTCAGACCCGTATCCTTCAGATCCACTGAGATTAAGAAAAGGAGCTGGAAAGAGAAGCAAAGTATCTTCAATTACATAGAGAATTCAAAGTGGCTGAGAAAGGCCAAAACACTTTCTCTGGAGAACTTCAAGAGACCTCTACCGGCTGGAAGTGGGGGAACAAGATCACTCAATAAGGAGCCTGAAGGTCTCGTCTCAACATCGGAAAGGTGACTCTGGGAGAAACTCGCCCAATGCTATACTATGGCTGCAAGGGTCCCGTGCTCACCCTGCGGAGAGGCGTCCGTGAAGACCATGTCCTCCAGGCCCTGCTCCATGACTTTGATCACGAACTCCGGCCGCCCATTGTTCTCGCCGATGGAGCAGCGGTAGCAGCAGCGGCGGTTGTTAGTGCGGAGGCTCCAGTAGATGCGCGTGGCCTCGTAGCCCACTGGATAGAGGGCAGTGGCACTGTGGAAGTCGGCCATCTGGTGGGGCAGCAGCTGTCCGATGGCGTGGAACACAAGGCCCCCCACCCGGAACATGTGCAGCCGCTCTCCCCGCTGGATGATGCTGGCAATCTGCTTCACCTCATCCCGCTCAATGTAGACCCTCCGGAAGACAGCAAAAGAGCTCAGCTCCTGCTCACAGGGCCCCTTGATCTTATGCATTGGACATAGCATGGTCTTGTCCTTGAAGAACATGCACTTGGCGCGGATGGCGCAGGCAAAATGGTAGACGTTGGGGCAACGCATTCGATTGCAGCTGCTGGTGGCACCAGTGCGCTGGCACAGGGAGCACTTGGTGAGCAGGCCTCGGTGCAGGGCAACCTCCACGTTCATCAGCGCCCCACCCTGGGTCTCATATACCTCTGTGGACCACAGGGCACAGTTGAGATGCACCCACAAGTCCAAGTCCAGGTTCAGCAGGCGGGCAGGCCCATCCGTGGCCCCATCCCCCTCCTCATGACAGAAGCAGCAGCGCCGCATGTCTCGAGGCACCTTGTCAGGTCGCAAGGCTGTGCCGAGCTGTTCCATGAACTCAGCCACTTCCCGCTCATCCTCCTGCCGCACACCACCCTTCTGGATAGTCAGCAGCAGCCGGAGCCGCTTCCAGCGCACCCCCTTCCACTTCTTGAGGCGAGGGGGCCGGGAATCTTCACCTTCTTCAGGAGGCCGGGCTCGGGGCTTGGGCCGGGTAGATTCAGGGGATGAGGCCAGTGGCAGAGGCGAGGGGATGGGTGGCTCAGCTGAGGGTTCAGCTGGAAGTTCAACCAAGGGTTCAGCAGGGGGGCTGGCAGGAGAGGGTGCCAGAGGGGAAGGAGGTGGGGAGGGTTCTTCAGGAGGTGGGGCCGAGAGCTGTCGCACATCCAGGTTGGAGACGTTGTAGGTGTAGCTGTGCTGGGCGGGGGGCTCTGGGGCAGGGCTCTCCTATGGGAAGATAGGAGAGCCCTGTACCGTTAGTGCTGGCTCCTCAATTAACTAGTCACCTCTTTCCTCCCACCCAAATTCCACTCGCCCCAAAGCCCTCTGCCTTCTCTGTCCTAGCCAGATATCCACCCTGTCTTCTAACAACAGACCCACCTGTTTGAGGAGACTCAAGATGTCTAACTGACTCTTGAGTGTATAGCCAGGCAACACAGCATCAAACTGCTTCAGCCAATCAGGGCCAGCCTCTGGGCTCTTGCCTCCCAGACTCTTTTCTTTCCCACCTGCAGGAAGGAAGGGGTCAGAGATTCCCACCACAATCACTCCCCGTGGGCCCCAAGGAGTTTTTCTGCCATACTCACCAGGGCCCTCAGCCTCCCCCTTCTTAGGCTCGATGCCAGCCCGGGCAGGGCTCTCTGGGAACAGCACCTCATAGGAATTGGGGATCTTCATGCTCAGCAGCTCTGCCACTGCCACCATCATGCCATTCAGGTTCTGCCAGGGCAGGAAAGGGGATATGACAGCCATGTCGGCAGAGTGGCAGAGTGAGAACTATCACCAGCTTGGTGGGGACCACAACACCCAGAACGCAGGTCCCTAAGCGGCCTGTCAGTCCTGCCCCTGTGCCATCTGGCTTCTTCTCATGCACCTCTTTTAAAGGCAGCCTTTCTCAAATCGATGTGGGCATTAATGGGAGCTCACAGAAAGAGACCTGCGGTAACTGGGCTTAGGAAATGACACACTGCGTCCACCCCTTGGAAAGTCCCAGTACACATGAGCAAAGTAAAGGATCTGCAGAGTCTTGTAACAAAGAAACCTGTTTTGCTATTTTAACTGAGATTTCCAATTTCCTTTGATCACAAGACCCTGATAACATTTTCAAAAAAAAAAAAAACAGAATTCCATGCAATGTGACTGGGGGGACATGTTTGGTAACACTTTACCCCTGAACTATGAGCTCCTTGAGGGCAGGGCAGCCCCTTGTGCTACATTTTTTCTAATCCCACACTCCAGCTCAGTGTGGGATTTCATTCACAGGAGGTCCTCAATACACAGGTTTAAATGACTGGATTTATCCAGAGAAGCTGGACTGCCCTCTGACCGGCATCCCCTCCTGGCCCAGAGGCATCCCCAGGACATACCTTGGCGGCAGCAGCAGAAACCGTCAGCATGACTGACACCTCGCTTCCTTTGCCCTTTTCCCAAGTTGGGGCAGGCAGCTTCCTGGTGGTCTCCAGATCCAAGACTCCATAAGGTTTGCTCTCTGGGAAGACTGAATGACAAAGAAGGACCTGTGTAAGCTCCAGCTGCCTCACTCCCTGACCTCTGACAATGCAGCCTGGCCAGGCCAAGCTGGGTCCAGGCCCAGAGTCACCTCTACCTGGAATGCTGGCCCGAGGAATGATGGGGATGACGGGGGAGAGAGCCCGGTCATCCTGCTCCCACCGGCCTGAGCCCAGCTGAGGGAAACGGGGAGCCTCCTCCCCCAGGATGCTCTCAGGGGATGAAGCTGGCACGATGCTGTCAGGAGAATCGCTGTCCTCATCACTCTCCATCCTGTGGGCCAAAAGTAGACACTCACTGCTATAGCCCAGCAGGTGCCCCCTCCCAAATCTAGAGATTTGTGGATGTTACAGCCCTATTTGAAATCTGCCATTGGTCAAAAGAAAAAAACAAGGAAAAATGAGCAACTGGTACCCCACCCCAATTCCTCATCCCCATCTCTGCCCCTTCCACACCTGACATCCTCAGTCTGATTGTGAGGGGGGGTAGGCAAAGCGGCCAGCAGGTCTAGACTTTTCACTTCTGAAGCATCTGCAGGGTAGGGAGAAGAAAAGTCAGGCTGAGGTCAGGCCAGAGCTGCTGGTGCTTTCTCCCACGATTCAGGCCTAACGGGTATAAGGTCTAGCTCAGTTCTATGACCACTATCTACTCATCCACCCATCTGCCAATTTGGGGTACATGAGCTATAAATTTATTGAGCCTTTCTAAAGAATGTACTCTGCAGTGTACGCTCATTGGTTATAGTCTTTCAACAACTCCATTAAGTGAGTATTGTTTTTATCTTAGAGTGAGAAAATTGAGGCTCACACAAGTCAATCAAGTTACTCGGCTGCAGTAGCCCAGCTAAATGAATGCAGGAGCCAGAGTTCAAATCCAGATCTGACTGGAGTTCATACCCTGTGGGTAAGGAAACTTGGGTCATTCCTCAAAAACAAAAGCTTCATTAATATTCTCCCTGCCCTGCTGCCTTTGCTCTGGACTCCAGAAGCCCCTCCTTGGCTCCAACAAATCAGTCCCGAAGAGGCCCTTCCTATCTCAAGTACCATCTGTTGTGTATGCACACACAGCAACACACAACCCACTCCTACCCCAAACACTACCACAGGACCCTAGCCACCAAGACGGGGCCGAGAGGCAGCCCACTCTGCCCCTGACTTACCCCTCAGCACCCCTTCAGTATCCCGGGCACAGGCGGCATCCTTGGGGTGCTCCCCCAGCTCTTCAGATGGAGTGACGCCATTAACCATCTTCTGCTGCACCGATGGGGGTGGGGTGGGGGGCAGCGACGAGGGTGGTGTCGGCGGGTTACTCAGGTTATTCTGGGGGCGGGGTGGGGTGTTGTGTGCAAGATGGCATAGGGAGACTGACATAATCTCCTGGCCCCACACTCCATCAGCCCTTTGCTCAAGTCTGCCACCCCCAACTCCACCTCCCCAAGAACCTCATCATCCCCAAAAGGTACTGCCATTTTTCTGACCTTGGTAAGCAGCTGGGAATAGTAGTCAGGGCCCGTGGGCAGCACCCCACTTCCAAAGGCCCCCCTCAGCTGGCACTGCCCACTGACTGGGCACCCGCTGCCAAAGGGAGCAAAGAGGCTAAAATTGGCGGTGATGGTAGGCTCCGTGAGGGGCAACAGGGACAGCTCCTAGAAGGGGAAAGATGACAAGGTTGGAATCCTGCAGCATGTACCTCTCTGCTACCGCACAGCTGGGGGCCAGGCTGCCCCCTTATCCTGGGATGGGACCAGGGGACTGGCTCCTGGGGGTCACCTGTTTCAGCTGTTTGAGCAAGGCCTCGCTGGCCCTGACCCCGTCCTCCTTCCGCAGCTTCTTTCGGGAGCTCACCAACCTGTCGCTTGCCTTCTGTACCCGCTTGGGCTTCGGTGTCAAAGGCTTCCTTGCTGCTGTATCCTAAGTCGGACAAACCCACAGTGAAGGCCACCGTGCCCCTCAGCACCCTCACCTCTTGTTTCACCCAGACCTGCTTGCTCTGCCCCTGGGCTCCAGGCCCCACAAGGTCTGCTCCACTCTAACTGGAGTACTCACCTCCTTGGTGCTGGGGGTACCCTGTGGTTTCTGCTCCAGCCCAGCAAGCTTGCTGTCAATGTGCCCGTTGATCTCAGCTCGCAGCCCCTCAGGCCCCCGCCCAGTGCTGAGTTGCACATTCTTTGCTCGTAGAAGCTTCTGCAAGAGCAGATGCCCGGCTTCTGAGCGGGGCCCTGCCAGCAGGAGGTGGTTGCTGGTACCTGGTGCCCCCACAGGCTCCCCGTTGGCCTCCCTCTTCACCGCCTGGGACCCCAGGGCACATGGCTCTTCCCGAGGCTCCTGCTTGATGTTGAGATGCGGTGGCTCAGGTACCACCTGCCCATTCACCTGGTCCAGATGCCCAGGTACCAGGCTGCTTTGCTCCAGCTTCTGGGCTTCCGCTAGGTGGTCTGGGGGGTCCCAAGGTCCCAGTCCCTTGCCAAAGAAGGTATCCGCAAGCTGGGCAGCAGCAGGTGAGACCCTCCCAGGAGGAAGCTCCAAGGGTGGCCCCTGGGGCTTGGGGGTTCCTGGCTGGGTGGTAGGGAGCTGGGCCTCTGAGGGGAGCTGGGAGCTAGGGGAAGGTAATTGGGAAGAAGGTCTCTTTGGCTCTTGGGGGCTGGATGGTGGAGGTGTGGGATGGACAGGGCCAAGAACTGGTCCTGTGGATAAGGCTCCTTGTGGGGCGGGGAGTCGGGGTGGGCCCTGAGGTCGAAGCCCGGCCCCTAGCTCCTGAAGAGGGCCTGTCTGGGATCCAGGGAAGCCCCCAAGTTGGGGCTGGCGGCCCAGGAGGCCTTGGAGGGGAGAGGGCTGGGTCCCAGGCTCCTGGTATGGTGGGGCCTGGCGTGCTGCCTGACTCTGCTGTAGCTGCCGCTGCATGAGAAGTGCATGGAGCTGCTGCTGCTGCTGAGGACTCAAATGCCGCAGCTGCGGGTTTTTGGCCAGGACTCCTTGGAGCTGTGCCCGAAGCTGACCCACTGTAGGCATGACCCCAGCCCCTGGCAGGCTCTGCCCAGACTGCGGGACAGATCCCGGCTTGGCAGGCTGTGGCCCTATGTTATTTTGCATGGGCCGCTCTAGTCCAAGGGGCTGTTGGGAGCTCAGAAGGTTCTGGGTCACGGATCCAGGCTGTTCCCCTAAGGAAACAGAGGATTGGGCCAGTAGGTGGGGCACAGACGAGGCCTCAGATGATCCACTGCCTGGTTGCCCATGGCTTCCTGCACCTGCTGTGTGGAGCAAGTTAACTGGCGGCTGCTGTTGTCCTGGGAGCCTCAGAGGTGGCTGCAGCTGCAGAGAGTTGGGCTGAGGCTGGGCCTGGGGCTGGACAAGAAGGAGTTGTGAGTCCCCAGACAGTGAGGGCTTCACCTCTCCTGGTTCAGGGGCCACGGACTCTGGTACAGTCCCCATTGGTAAGGGCCCTCCCTGATGTGTGGAGGACCCCTCACTGGCCTCTGAAGGAAGAGCTGTCTCTACAATGCTTTGTTCCTTGCCCGTTAGGATAAGGGTTGGGCCCAGGGCTCCGGGGCTAGAAAAGTGTTGCAGAGGCTTGGCTGGCATGCCAGGGCCAAGTGTCATCTGTTGCTGCTGCTGTTGCTGTTGAGGAGACAGTAAAGCTCGACTCTGGCTCAAGAGGCCCATCTGCTGCTGCTGTTGAAGCTGCTGCTGCTGCTGTTGAAGCTGCTGCTGCTGCTGCTGTTGTTGAAGCTGCTGCTGCTGCTGTTGTTGAAGCTGCTGTTGCTGCTGCTGTTGTTGAAGCTGCTGTTGCTGCTGTTGCTGTTGAAGCTGCTGTTGCTGCTGCTGCTGCTGTTGTAGCTGCTGTTGCTGCTGCTGCTGTTGTAGCTGCTGTTGCTGCTGCTGCTGTTGTAGCTGCTGTTGCTGCTGCTGCTGCTGTAACTGCTGCTGCTGCTGTTGTAGCTGCTGTTGCTGCTGCTGTTGTTGAAGTTGTTGCTGCTGTTGTTGAAGCTGTTGGTGTTGTTGAAGTTGCTGCTGCTGCTGCTGCTGTTGCAACTGTTGCTGCTGCAAGGCAGCCATGGGCTGAGCGCCCACTTTGGGCTGCCCACTGTGTGGCATCAGACCCTGTTGAAGATGGGAAAGCCCAGCCATGGATCCTTGCTGTTGGTGCTGTTGCTGCTGCTGCTGCTGGGATGTGACCAGCCGGTGTCCCATAAGGCCCTGACCCTGCTGTGCCATCTGGGGGGAACTTAGCACCCGTGGCTGGGTCAGGAGCACCTGTCTGTGAGGGCCCTGGGGGCCCAAAGCTCCAGGGTGTGGTTGCTGCTGCTGCAACACTGCGACCTGGGCAGGGCCCAGCATGCCCTGGGGTCCCGGGGGTGGTTGCGGGGACAGCTGCTGGACCAAGAGGCCCTGGTGGCTGCTGGGAGGCAGAAGGCCCTGGGGTTTGGGACCCAGAGCCTGGTTTGCCTGTACTCCCGGGCCCTGCTGCTGTTGCTGCTGGATTGCCACCTGTCCTAGGAGATGCTGCTGCTGCTGCTGTTGCAGTTTCTGGGCCAGCTGCATGCGCTGCTGTTGGAGCTGCAGCTGCCTTTCCTGTAAAAGCCTCGAGTCAGGTCCCAGGCCTCGAAGAGCAAGGTTGCCAGGGAAAAAGCCCCCTGAGGGGCCAGCCAAGGCCCCAGCTCCTCCAGAATGTTGCTGTTGCTGCTGTTGGGCCAGGGTGGTGTTGAGAAAGGGGCCACCAGGCTGTCCAGGTAGGGCCATGCCCCCAGGGGTCAGGCGAAGGCCTGCAGCTTGGCCCCCGGGGGGTCCTTGAGGTGGCTGCAGCCCATGGCCTGGGAGCAGCTGACCAGGAAGCTTGGTGAGTAGCCGGGGACTCTGGGAAGGGCTAAGGGCAAGTACAGCTGAGTGCTGCTGCTGTTGCTGCTGCTGCTGTTGTTGCTGCTGCTGCTGCTTATTCCGATATTCTGCCATTAGGTTAGTGTGCTCCTTCTGCTGCTTCCGGACCTAACACGGGAGGGTCAGGGAGGTCAGCAGGGAGGCTACCCACCAGTGCCACCCCTCTTCCCAGGTTCCTGGTTGCTAGGCTGAAGTCTGCCTTCCCTACCTGATCCAGCTGTTTCTGGATCTTGCTCTGTTGTTCTGTAACCAGCTTCAGCTTCTCAGCATCAGCCTCGGGGAACTCCCGGCCAGCCTTCTTGGCAGTGCGCTGCTTGGCACACAGGGCTTTCCGGGACTTGCGGTGCACCCCTATCTGCTCCTCTAGCACCTTCAGTTGCATTTGTAGGAGCTGCTGGGTATGGAACAGCCACTCCTCATACTGCCGTTGGTCAGCCTCATCTGGGAAAGGAAGTGGACCAGTGTCAGGGGATCCAAACCCCTCTTTCCCCAAGCCACTTCCTTGTACATTCCTCCCTATCACCATACTCACTGATTACTCCCTGGGCAAAAGTGGGTGGATTGGGACGAGGCTGGGAGGAGTCACCGGCACCCCGCTCCTGGGATGAGAAAGACTGCTGAAGGGTCATTGTTCTGTAACAGGCCCTAAGAAGTATGGCCCGAAGGCATTGGACCCAAGTTCCTGCTCCCACCAGACCATTTACCTGGCCACTCCCAGCTGCCACATGGTTCTGCAGATCACTGCCGGGCCCCCCTGAGAGCCTCTGAGCTAGCAGGGACACTTGCTGCCTGGAGTCCGCCAAAGCAAAGAGGATGAGTTAGTGATGCGGAAAGTTGAAGGGCAGAGAGGTGGGACAAGTAGGAAGGAGGATCATGAAGAATAGGGGAAGGACTGGAAAAGGAAAAAGCCAATGCTCCCACCTCATACCTCTTACCTGTTCATACCAGGTGCCACTCCAATGCTGCCCTGAGCCATCACCTTCTTGATGCCTTTCAAAGCCACCATCTTGGCCTTTGCAATTGGATCAATGATATCTTCTGCAGCAAATTTGTCCAGGTCTAGAGACAGAAGAGCCAAGTGAGCCTGGCATTGAGGTCAATGTTGCAACTCTTTGACTTCCACCAAGCCAAGCAGAACAATGGCATGGCATGGTGGAAAGACCACTGGACTAGAAGCCAGGTAGCATAGGTGACTCAATTCTGTTATTCACAGGACACATAGCTGTTTTTACTTGCATGGTGTTAGGAAAAGGTACTCAGTAAATATTTACTGAACCAATGCATTAAAGTCACTTCACCCCTATGAGCCTCAGTTTACTCTTCTATTTGACATAGATCATGATTCCTTATTCTGCTTATCTCATGGAGCTACTGAGAAGATCATATATGACCAGAATATGAGTTTACTTTATGACCTAGAAAACATTCTTCAAAAGTCATGTTCTTAGGACAACTAAGTGCAGCCCAAGAACCCAAGATATGGGCAGGGTGCCAAAGCCCAATGCCAGAGTTGCTTTGGCCACAACACACACCACCTACAAACCACTATTCTACCTGTTCAGGACACTGGGCAGAAAAAGAGAAACAAGCAGATACCAAATCATCCTAAAATCTTATACACTGCATATTTCTCCACTACTCAGAAAGCTTAACTGACTCCCTACTTTTAAGAAGATTAACCAAACACCTTCTCCTGGTTATTCTGAGGTGGTAAAACAGTTAAAAGGATATGAGGGCCAGGCTTCAAATTCCAGCTGTTAGTTGTATGATATTGAGCAAGTTAATCTTTCTGCCTCAGTTTTCTTTTCTATAATCTAAGATAATAATAGTACCTATTACATGTACACACTGCTGTATTTAAAATGGATAACCAACAAGGACCTACTGTACAGCACACAGAACTCTGCTCAATGTTATGTGGTGGCCAAGATGGGAAGGGACTTTGGGTGAGAATGGATGCATGTATATGTACGCCTGAGTCCCTTAGCTGTTCACCTGATGCTCTCCCAATACAAAATTAAAAGTTAAAAAAAAAAATAATGGTACCTATTTAATGTTTTTGTTGTGATGATATTACACAATAAATGCAAAGTCCTCAGCAGTGTTTAGCAGTCATTATTCAATAGATACTATTATAATTTGAGGTCTTCTTCAATCTGGGCCCCCACCTTACCTCTCCAAAGTTAGGGCAGCGCCCACTCGCTTCCTTCCACAAAGCCTACCCCAGCCTAAGCAGTCCACTCATGGTCTCCAAATACACCTGACCTTCCTGCCACTAAGTCTCATTAAGTCTTTTACCAGGCCAACTACTTCTTGCACCACTCTGCTCCAAGTCCTAAGCTCTGGGTCTCACCACAGCTACAAGGACTCTGCTAATCAGACTTCAGGTGTCCATTCCATTCATTCACTCAAACATCTGAACACCTGCTAGATGCCAGGCACTATTCTCCCTTAAAAGGTACAGTGTTTCTGTCTACACCACTCTCTGTGTCCAGTCTCCTTAAACTAGGGAGTATCTTGGGTCTGCAACCTCAGAGAGAATTCAGTTAGTGGTAACCGTGATCACTCCTGAGTTACTAAGCCAGTCTCTCCCCCCAGCTGAGATTACCTGTATCAGGGAAAAAGCTGTTAGCCAACTGCTGCTGCATTGCCAGCTGCTGTGGTTTCATGCACATGGATGGTGGCACGGTACCCATTGGCTTCTGTGCCAGCACCGGCTGTGGGTTCTGCTGGGGCACCAAGCCTGCCTGTCCCCCATGCTGCCCACTTAGCATATGCCCTTGGTTGGATACCATGGCCATGGATGGGGCCAGGCGCTGCTGGAGGGCATGAGCTGGTGGCTGGTTGGGCATCAATGGTTGGGCCAAGCCTGGCTGTCGGGAGCCTCCAAGTCCCAGGGCAAGCTGCTGTTGAGGGCCAGCCAAACTGGGAGAAGAGCCCTCATGGGGCAAAGACACAGCCTGGCCAGGGCCTGGGGTAGACAGCAGGGAATGCTGCTGGGGCTGCTGCTGCTGCACAGGCTGCAGCTGCGCTGAAAGCTGCTGCTTCTTTTGCAGCTCTTTCTTCTCATGTTCCAACAGGTCCTCAATGAGCAGGGGTAACTCACTGGCTACCAGTGAGCTCTCCATCTTGTCCAGCTCATCCCCAGATGCATGTCCACCAGGCAAAGTCAGGGCCCCACTCTCTAGCTCAAACTTTTCCAGTAGGGAGGACCCTCCCGGGCCACTTAGTGGGCTGGGCGTCAGCAGGTGAGCTGGTGGTCCTCCTGTGGTCCCAAAGGGGACCTTCTCAGCTGTGTGCCCACTGCTACAAAAAGGTCCTGTGCCCATTCGAGTGTCCCGGCTGCCCGTCACACTCTGACCTGGCTTCACCCCCAGGCCTAGGGAAGTGGTGACAGGTGCCAGCTCTGCCTTGGGGGTGGTAATGGTAAACTGGCAAGGGGAAGGGTGGCGCCCACCCTCCTCCACCTTGGGCTTCACCTCGGGAAGCCCTGACGCCAGACGGGGCTCAGAGGCATCAGCGGCCGGGGGAGGGCGCTCCTCGGGGCCGAAGGGTCCTGGCTCCACCCCTCTCAACAGAGCCTCTCGTTCAGCCTTTTCATTGGCCGACTCCACCAGCCTCAGATGCTCATTGAAGATGTCCTTCTTGTCCCCCGTGTCCAGCTCAGGGTCAGTATAGGCCAGCAAGTCAAACTCATCCCCATTGAGCAGGTCATCGAGGTGGGGATCATTGGTCTCCAGGTTCTCCAGAGTGCCCAGCTCGTCATCTCCCTTGGCCACATCCACGCCCAGGCCCAGGTGAGCCAGCTCCTCGTCGTCCTCCAAGGCCTTGTGGGCGTCAAAGTCATCATCCAGCTCAGAGTCCTCACAAGGTAGTTTTCCAGCTTCCAGGGTCAGAGGAGGGGGGCGGCCAAGCTCAGTACTGGAGGGGGGCCGGCTGACTAGCTCCAAGCCAGTGGGCAGGTTGGGACCCTTGGTGTGGGGCGTTGGATGGAGGCTGTTGTTCAGTTCAGGAGCTGGTGGGGCTGAAGGTTTCTGTGGGGGAAGGCCTGAGACTGCTAGGCCACGAAGCCCTTCAGGGGCCAGTCGGTGGGAATCCTCAGTTACAGGGTAAAAACGGGGTCTCTGTGGAGGTCCCTGACCGGGAAATGGAGGCCCCCCCGGTCCGAGTCCTTTCTGTACATTGTGCCGCAACTCAATGAACTGGGCAGGACCAGCTGGGCCAGGCACTGGTTCACCAGGGCCAGGCAGGCGGTTGGAAATTCCAGCCAAAGGGGAACCTAGGGTTTGGCGGCCAAGTTCAGGCCCAGGAGTTGATGGAAAGCGCGCAGACATGGTAAGTCGCATGGAAGCTGCTGCTGTTGCCTGTTGCTGCTGCTGCCACAGTTGCTGCTGCTGCTGCTGCTGTAAGGGCAGGGACCCAGGATACGGTGCTCGCTGATAGAAGGCTTGGGAGCCCCCCACCAATTGCCTGGAAGTATACGCAGTAGTAAGATAAAATCAGAATGAAAAAAGAACTAGAACATGGGCTTCCTTAAAGAAGGAAAGAATTAATGCAGTGAGGGGGAAGGAATGGGGAAGAAAAGAAAGTGATGCTGAGGATTAGAGACACAGGAAAATCAGGGGCAGTGCACACTGGATACAATATACTCCCTTGATTTTTCCCCGAGGGAAGCCCAGGAGCCTCACCGGCTGTTAACATCCATAGAGGAAGGGGTGGCTGGTGGAGGCGGCCGGGAGAGTCGGTCATCACTGGGGAAAGCCCCTGGCCCCAGGATGGGGCCACCCAGCTTGCTTGGGGGCAGTCCCACAAGGCTGCTCTTGTCCTAGGAAAGATAAGGGTAGATGAAAGTGGGGCCACCTTCAGCATCTTGGATCCACCACCTCTTGCCACTCTACCTACCTGGGTCCCAGCAAAGGGGGTCTGGCCTCGACCCAGCTGCTCAAATGCGGGGCTACTAGGCTCAGCACCCCAGTTGCCTGGGGGTCCCACCGCTCCGGCAGCTGCCGCAGTCTCCTTCTCCTGCCGAAGGGTGTTGCGCTGCATCTGCTGCCGAATTAATAGCTCCCGTAGTCGCTGGCGCTGTGCAGGGTACAGACAAGATGGTAAGTCCACTGGACGAGCACCAAAGCCCAAAGGGCTGGCCCACAAACAGAGATGTCGACCCACCTGTCGCTGCTTCTCTAGTTCTGTCTGACTGAGGCCAGACATGCCTGGGTCCTGGGTACCTGAAAGCTCAGGTGCCGCCAAAGAGCTGCCCGTGCCAGCCCCTGGATCTTCTCGCTTCTCAACGGGAGAGGTGATGCCCGCCCGCTGTGTGGCCCCATGGGGCAGGCAGGGGAGGGGCCCATCGGGTGCGGGTTGGGGCAGGACTGACGGGGGGCGCAGTGGGGACGGCCCGTAGCCCTCTCCTGTGGGCCCGCTGCTGGGCCCCAGGGGGCTGCCCGATGGGCGGAAGTTCCCTGCGGCTACTGCGTAGTTTGTGCTTTGAGGCTTGCCCATGGTAGGGCCAGGCCCAAAATGGCTGTTGATCCCATGGGGTGGAGGGAGACCAGGCTGAGGGACAGGCGGCTTTAGGGGAGGCTCCCCGACCGCCTGAGGGAAAGTGAAACGCATGGGAGAAGGGGCGCCCACAAATGCACTGGTCCCAGGGGACCGGGCAAAATTCGGGGGTTGCACACTTGGGACCTTGGCATGGAGCTCACCTGCTGGCCCTGAGGGCAGGGCTGCTGGGAAACCCCCAGCCCCCAGCGGAGTGTGGGCTAGAGGCCCAGCCTTGAAGGCAACTTCAGAGGGCTGGGGGCGGGGGGGCTTATGCAATGGGGCAAATGGATCCCGGGACTGAGGGCGCGAGGGTGGACGGGAATAAGGGTCAGGGGATTGGAAGCGAGGGGTAACAGGGGATGGGCAGAAAGCCTCAGCAGACAGAGGACGGGGTGTCAATGGGGACTGGGAGCTGGACTGGGACTGGGGACTGGCGGGCACTCGGGAGAAAGGGTCAGAGGGCAGTGAGCGGGGAGGCAGGGCACAGCAGCTCTCAGGTGGTGGGGGTTGGGGCCGAGGCGTCAGCGGGGGCTGGGCGTAGGGGTCAGGGTAGGGACCAGGGCGAAAGATGTCTGAGTGGCTGGGAGGAGAAGGGGCCAAAGCCTGGGCAGGGGGTGGCTCCTGGGGCCTTAGGCCCAAGCCCGGGCTCTGGGGCTCTACCTGAGATGCCCGAGGGGTCAGGGGGGCTTTGAAGACATCAGGTGCCTTTAACTCCAGGCCACCCAGGTGGGGGCCTGAGGAGGGAGAGTCAACAAAGCCCAGGTTTGGGGGCCCATAGCTCGGAGAGGATCCCCCAAGCTCTTCCTTCTTCACCTCCAGGGCCTTCCGAGACTCCCCGAAAGGCAGGGGCGACAGCAGAGGCTCAGCAGCCTTGCTTCCGCCTCCTCCTGGGCTCTCAGGCACAGCCAGGTTGTCCAGGGAGGGGCAGCGGGGTTTGAGGAAGGGGTCAGGCGTGGAGGGCTGGTGTCGGGGGGTGCCAGGTGGGGTAGTGTGGAACTCCCCTGGCTGGCCAGTCCCAGGACGAGATGAGGCGCCCAGCGTCGGGGGCGGTGCAGGGGCCCCAGTCTGACTAGGATAGGGAGGGTAGGTGGGTGGTGCTGTGGGGAAGCGGGGCTCCAGAGCATAGGCAGAGGCCAGTCCAAAGGGGTCCTGCGAAGGCACTTGGGCGGGCACCTGGGGCGGGAGCTTGAGGAAGAGCTCACCAGGTGAGTCGGGGCCGGGCACCGTGCCCGCTGGCGGCTTCAGGAACCCGTCCGCAGAGGTAGACAAGCCGGCGGGGGGAGTGGGGCTGCCAATGAAAATGGTGGGGGCAGCAGCAGGAGGCGGACTGCCCAGGGCCCCTGGCTGGGGGGGAATGCGGAGATGTAGGGCCGGTCGGTCAGTCTTGCGGGCCATGTCGCCCACCTTGGTCTGCTTGTTGATCTGGCTCTCAGCCTGCTACAGGAGGAGACCAGGCACAGAACAGTTAGGCTGCTGTAGGCAGGCCCTCTGACCCCCACCCTCAGGGAGGCTGCCCCACAACCAGACTTGGATGCCCCTGCGCACCCTGAGCCCACTCACCTTCTGCACCTTGTTGATGCGGTGAGCTGCCCGGTTATCTTTGGCCTTTTGCTGAGGAACAGAGGACACAGCCTGAGGCTGGGACTCAGTCTCAAGCCCAGTCCCACTCCCTCACCATGCCCTCACACTCCCCACACAGAAGCCAACCCCTACTGGCCCAGCTGCCATGAAAGTGGGAAGTAGAAGGAATGAAGGTGACTTTCCCGAAGACACGCTGCCTATGACTCATTTCCCACGCCACTCCAGGCTCCTTCTGTCTCACCAGGTAGGGGGCTTTATCAGCAGCTGGAACTTTTCTCCACAGCTTCATGATTTGTTTGCAGCGGCTTGACCAATCTGGAGGACAGAGACGACGTGTGAGAGAAGAACTGGCAGGTGACCCCTGCGCTGGTCATGTCGCAGGCTGTCTCCCTTGCTCTGTCCCACAGGTACCTGGGTAATCCTGCTTGAGACTGGGGAAGTTAATATTGGCGTACAGCACAGGTGAGATGGTGGAGAGCTGGCCCAACTCCTCGTCCTTCTCCCAGCGCTGAAGACTCCGCTGATTATAGGAGAGCCCGTCGCCCTCACCCTCCGTGGTGGGGGTGGTGGGGGTGGAGGGCGTGGTGCCCCCCGAGCCTGTCCAGGGGCTGTCTGGCTCACCGGGTTCCGGGCTAAAGAAGCCCCCGCGCTCCCTGGGGCGCAGGGGCAGAGAGTCACAGAGGGCAGGGATGCCAAGCCCACCCCAGACAAACTGCCCAGAGTCCCCAGGCTACTGCCCTGCCCCAACAGAAGACAGTCACTAGCAAGGCAGCAGAGGGAGGGAGGGGTTGCCACAGCAGCACCCGCGAGTCCAACATTCCCTCCCCCAGTGTGGCCCCACTGGAGGGAAGGGACTGCCCACAGAGGTTAAGCACAAATACCAACCTAGAATCCAGGAATGGGGACTGGCAGAGGCCCGGGTAAGAGTCCATTGGGCTGTTGGAGGGGAGATTGCCCAAAGGGAGTCCACCTACAAGAGGCATAGGATCAGAGAGAGGGAGCAAGCGGCCCAGTCTGGAGGCAGGCTTGATGGTACCTGCCCACCCAGTCTTCAAACCACCCCCATCGGCTCACCTTGAAGAAAGGGCCTCTGCAGCGGTGTCCGGCTGCCGTCCAGGCCAGGGGTTCCGCAACCCAGATGCTGCTCTCGTTCGGAACCCAGAACGTCCTTGAAAAGCTGCTGTAGGTCCTTGGATTCCATCTTAGGCAGTTCTGTGAGGGATCAAGGAAACATGCTGCTGAGGAAGACTAGGGGGCTCAGGGGATACCAGGGAAGGTGCCCATGACTCCCCACCAGAGGAGCTATATAAACGAGTCCCTCAGGCAGAGGAAAGGACCCTTATACATGAAGAGTGTGGGTCCCAGCCTCACCTTCTGTGGGAATCCTGTCTAAGTCAGAGCTAAGCATCCCTTCACCTGGGGTGCCTGGCTTCTCAGGGTCACTGGGCACCGGGGATGCCTTTATGCCACCATCCTCAGGTCCTGCAATTGCCAAGAAAAGCCCATCAGCTAAGGTCGGTGTGGAGGCACCACAATGGCCACTCTGGCAAGGACCACAGAAGGCCTGAAACACTTTTCAGCCTCCAACCTTGATGGTGCTCAGGGGCAGAACAGGTAGACAGAAGCAAAACCAAGATGGCACCCAGTCCTCCCAGCAGCCCTCACCTGGTGTATCAGCCTTGCCCTCGGGGCCACGGGATTCTTCATCTGCAACATCCGGACCATCATCTCCTATGAGCAACAGCCCCACTTCAATCAAAGATGCCCAGAACAGGACCCCAGTACCAAGGCCAAGGCCCTTGGCCAATCCTCAACTCCTAGAGACCAGCCCATTTCCCACCAAAATCTCTTACCAGCTTCCAAGTACAAAGTGAAGTTGGACCCCTTCAGACTACCTTACCCCACATGACTGACCTTTCTGTGAGGTCGGGAGCTCCTTCCTCTCTGAGCCTCCATCGCCCTTGGCTTTGGGGGTTCCCAATCCAAAGCTTGGCCGGCCCATGCCAACTGCAAACAGGGCCTTCCGGCTCAGGTCCAGCAGCTCCTTCCCAAAGAAGGCTTCCTGTGGGAGGAAGCAGAAATAAATAGGCTTTCTCAGGCCCTGCAGGCCAGGAGCCTGGCCAGTGGCCCTCGGAGCCTAAGACCCACCTGCAGGTAAGCAGGGAACATGTCCTCCAGTTTGTTCTTCTTGCGCCCTCGCCGCTGCTGCTTCTTCTTTTCATCCCCATCGGCTAAGCCCTGGTCCACAGAGCCCTCGGCAGGCAGGTCGGCAGGCAACACTGAGGACGCAACAGGAGGGTCAGCCTCTCTGGGGACTGTGAACACGCTGCTCCCAGGTTGGCCTGGGGACACTTTTTGCCTATTCTCCCCCGACACCAATTGGGCCCACTACCTCCTTGGCCCTTTGAGAGCACCCCTGCCCCCAGCCTCCCTGGCAGTGTCCCACGGGTCCTGCGAGCCCCACCTTCTCCCAGGCCCCACTGGAGCCCTCACCCGTCTCACCCTCGTCGGGCTGCCCATCCCCACTCAACACCTCCGCCTGTGCAGCAGGCCCTTTTTTCACACGTGTGTGGGATTTCCGCTGTCGCACCATGAAACCACCGATGCCTGTAAGGAGGCAGAGCTGAGGCTAAGAAGCCGCTGGGGACCTGGTAAGCTGCCCCTCACCACCCCACCCACATCCCAGGGCCTCACCAGGGCGATAGGGTTTGCGTTTGCGTTTTTTGCTTTCCTCGGTCTCCTCTTTGCCAGGCTCTCCATCAGGGCTGACAGGACCCTCCAGTTTAATTTCGCACTCCATGTGCTCCACACTACCTGTGTATGGAGACAGAAGAGATGGAGACAGGTCAGAGGCTTGGACCCTTTGAACCCTGTCATCCTGTCAGTTAAGAACAGAGAACTGGGGACTCCCCAGATGGTCCAGTGGTTAAGAATCTGCCTGCCAATGCAGGGGACATGGGTTTGATCCCTGGTCCAGGAAGATCCCACACACCAAGGGGCAACTAAGCCTGTGAGCCACAACTACTAAAACCCGCACACCCTAGGGCCCATGCTCTGCAACAAGAGAAGCCACCACAATGAGAAGCCTGTCTACTGCAACTACAGAGTAGCCCCCACTCACAACTACTAGAGAAAGTTCACGTGCAGCAACAAAGACAACACAGGCAAAACAAAAAAGAACAGTTGAGTTCCCTGTCACAGAGCCATCGGACAAGACCCACAGTGGCCCAAGGGTGACTGGGAGTGGCAATGCTGCCCTGACCCAACACTCAATTCTCACAGGCGTGATCCCAGAACTCTGGTGCTCCCCGAGATCCCCTAGGCTGACCTTCAGCCTTGAGCAGCTCGTCCGTGTCCAGGTCACCATCCTTCTTGTCATCAGGGCCCAGGACCTCTGAAGGCTCGGCCCCCTCCAGCCCCGCCTCGCCTGGGAGGCCGGGCCGTCCACGCCTCTGACGCCGCTTGTGCAGAGGCGACATGGTCAGGTTACGCAGCACCGCCATGCCCGTTTCTGTCAGCCACACGCCCTCAAAGCGAAAGTACTGGGGCTCTGCACAAAGGGGGAAAGCACGTGACTCCATGGAGCCCCAGGGAAACTGGGACTCTGAGTTTCGGCCTAAGTCCCTAGCTGGGACAAGAGCAATGAGAGACAACAGACTGAAGTCCAGACTGGGGATCTGAGGGCTATAGAGAGACCACTGATAGGCACCAGCTGAGACCTGAGTGCTCTCTCAGTGACCCGAGGGGGTCTGAGAGACAGCGGCTGCTGAAGCTAGACTCTGCTCCTAATGAACCCTCAGGTCACCAAATATATTCTCTGGCTATATGGACCACCCCTCCTTGCCGAATGCCAGCTCATCGTGCCCCAGATGCCAGGAGCAGTGCCCACATCATGATGGATGGAGGTGGGAGAGCTCCTTCACTAAGGAAAAAGAGCAGGGTTCAGAAAGAGTTCTGTGCTCTCTGAAAATGAGAGTCTGGCTGTACAAAGGCCATGTTGGCTGGTGAATGGAATTCTGCCTGGAACCTAAAGGCCTTGAGTGTCACCACAACTTCACCACTGACCTACAGGGTGACCTTGGGCAGGTCACTCAACATCCCTGGGTCTTAGCTTTTTTTCTGTGAAAAATAAGATAAAATTGGGGGACTGGAGCTGGACTAAGTGTCTAAGGGTCTTCTCTGGCACTGGCATTCAGAATTACTGTGACTCACCAGGCTCTTTCACCTTCATAGGTACCAACTCTGGAGGCGCGACAGGTGCTGTGGAGAGGACAAACAGCTGGAGGCCCTGGCCCAGAGCAAAGCATCCCTGCGCTGACCCCTCCTCCCCTCTCCCTAGCACCCGGGACTCACCAGCAGGCTTGACCACGTAAGGCTGGCAGGAGACACAGTCGAAGCCCTCATCAGCTGCCTGCTCCACATCATCCTCTGTGAAGAGGCTCTCACAGCCAGCATGCATCCACCTGGTTGAAAGGAGACAGGAGGAGGTGAACAGAAACAACGAAAGGCTGAAAACAGCGGAGGGGGGCCTATCTGGGGGAGACGGGCACCCTCACCGTTCACAGTGGCGACACTGGATCAGCAGGTCCTCCTCCACGTAGGGGGCGTGACAGATAGGGCAGGTCACCAGGCTGGCACAGGGCCCGCAGTGTGTGTAACTATTCTGCCATTCACAGTGGAAGCCAGGGGAGGCGGCCCCACACTGCATACAAGACACACACCTGGTGGGGGCAGAAAGACAGACCCTCAATACTTGACCTACCCAGAGTACCCAAACCAGCCTGGCCTTCTAAACCCAGCCTCAGCCATGTATTCAACATCATACCCACTCTTAAACATGTCAGGCCCATCTGACGTTGCTAGTCTCCTTACCACTTGCACTTCCAGCCACCCTTGGGCACGGTGAGCAGTGGGGGGTCCAGGCAGTACGTGTGGTAGCTAATGTCACAGTCATCACAGAGCAGGAGGCGGGAGGGGTCTGAGGCCTGGCCACACACCTCGCACACGATGCACTCCACACAACGCCAGCCCTTCAGCAGCATCACCTTGGTGATCTGGTGCAGGAGATGGCAATTCCTCAGGGGGTGATGCAGAGGGCAGGGCAGACCTCTCCAGGGGTGCTGGGACTTATACAGGTGGGGCTGGAGGACCCCCATACCCAGGCCAGACCTTCATTTGAGCACAGGGAAGATACACGGAGCACCCTCACCCCTAAAATAGTGGCTCTTAAACTTAGGCTTCCAGGGATCTCCGCTGATCAAAGAACAGCCTCACCCAGCCACTGCCTGGTTAAGATCTTTCACTACCCAGGTTGTATTTCCCCCAGCTTTTCTTGAACATACTGCTCCAAGTCAGTGAATGTTAGCAGTGGACAAGTTCTAAATGTTAATGAAAACCCCAAAATGACTGATCATGCTTGAGTCAAAAACTGCTTTCTCTTTGTGAACATGTGTTTGGTGCTGATTTTATATTTTATATCCAGACCATGTTTTCTACTAGAAAAGTTCTCACAATTTATACAATGTACTCAATTATACTAGGAAGTCATGACCTATCACAAAGAAACTTATAAGACCACTATGTTTTCCAAAACATTTTTCCCAAGATGAATTTGACAGCCACTGGAAACTGAGGAACAAGTTCCATGACCAGTGACCACTTTAAGTAGAGTGGCCAGGAAAGAGACCTAGGATAAATAATAACTGATCCCATTCCCCAGACCAGATCTCTGGAGCTCTGAACTCACCTTGCTGTTGACACAGTAAGGGTGATAGCACTGAGAGCACTGGGAACAGGCAAGGAGGTGGCCCTCTGCCCCCCGGCCAAAGCTGCCACACACCACACACATGTCCTGGGGAAACACACAGAAACCCAAGTGTCCCGCCTCACATCCTTAGCACCACTCAGTCCCCGTGACTGACTATGACACTAATCTGACAGGAGAGAGTCAGAGAACCAAAAGCCTATCCCTGCATTAGGACACAGCGAGCCATCACAGGACCCTGCTCCTTCCTAGCCTGCCTGCTCGTCTGATCAGGTAATCTGAAATGATACAGCCTACCGTGGATAGAGGTAATGAGAAGTGAAAGACAAGGTGGGTGAAGACTGATCAGGATCACAGTAACATACACGACAAATTCTGTAGCTTCAAGATTACTCATGTTCCTAGACTAGGAGCTTCAATAGAGCAGAAATCGTTTCTGCCTTTTTCACTGCTACATTCCCTGCTCCCAGTTCAGTGTCAAGCTCATTTTCTAGTATTCCAAGAAGTAGGTCTTTGGTTTTCCTCATTTACCCTCCCATCAAAACACATATATCCAAATGCCATCCTGGCGTTCAGTCTGCCAGGTGTTACTGCTGAAGATGGGACTACTTGAGTCAAGTACAGTACCTGCATTAGCACAAATTTGTCTGTGTTGGAGAAGAGAACCACAGTATTTTGCATGGTATCATCATCATCGTCTTCTTCCTCCTTGCTGGGAGAGCTATCGATATCAGCAACCTTATAGGCAGAGAGTTGTGCAAAGTGAGGCAGCTAAATCTGCCCCGACTAAGCTGCTTTCCTCTTTGGTGTTGGGGGAAGGCGGCATAAACCCCCGGCTAAGATGAAGGCCAGGAGCCAGGACTAAGAAGCAGAAGAACACCCCAGCTCCCAAACTGGGCCTCAGCCCAACATCACATTTCAGAGAAGCCTGGGGACCAAGAGGACAGAAGGAGCACAGACATAGCTGGACAGGCCCTAGGCTAGCAGGCAGGCAGAGCGTGCAGGGGACTGGCAGGATTTAAAGGGTGTTTAATCTTGAAGGGGCCAGCTGAAGCATGTTTGGGGGATGGGAGGCCTCTCCTTACTACCAGAGTCTCAATGGAAGAAGTAGTTGATTTTAGCCGGGCCCGTCCTCTCCCACGTCCTCCATGTGCTCCTCCACGTGGCCGGCGTCTCCCTGGGAAACTACTGCTGCGACCCTGAGTGAGGGAAATGGGTGATTACAGGAGAAGTAGAGGGCTAACAGGTGGGGTCCATAGGCTTATCGGCAAGAGAAGAGACAAAGGGACAGAGCATGGCAGGTAACAAAGACCAAGCTTCCCAGTCAGGGCCAGAGAGGAAGCCCAAACTCTAGGGTAGCAACAGGTAGAAGCTCTGGTCCAAACCACTCCTGATCTTCCAAGAAAGAGTGGCCAACATAGTACTATACAGTAAGAAAAAAAGAGTAGCTTGAGAGATCTGAGTTTCTAGTACCGATTCTATTGACTGAGTAACCAAGAACCTGGGCAAGTTATTTTCCCCTCTGTTATTGGTGTTCTCTTTAATAAAATAACAAGATGAACTCAAGAATCTCTGAGAACCTGCTGCTGCTGCTGCTGCTAAGTCGCTTCAGCCGTGTCCGACTCTGTGCGACCCCATAGACGGCAGCCCAGCAGGCTCCTCCGTCCCTGGGATTCTCCAGGCAAGAACACTGGAGTGGGTTGCCATTTCCTTCTCCAATGGAAGAAAGTGAAAAGTGAAAGTGAAGTTGCTCAGTCGTGTCCGACTCTTAGCGACACCATGGACTGCAGCCCACCAGGCTCCTCCGTCCATGGGATTTTTCCAGGCAAGAGTATTGGAGTGGGTTGCCATTGCCTTCTCCCTCTGAGAACCTAGGATTCAATAAGTCAGGTGGGAAGGTATCAGTGAGTAACAGAACCGTACCTCTGACAGTGACGGGACATCAAACACACCCAGCGGCTGGATAGCCCCTCACCTGTTTGATGCGGGAACGAGCTGGGGAGCTGCGCCGCCTCCCCTTGTCCCCCTCGGCTTTGCCTCCTCCAATAGCTGTCCCAGCATCACACAATAGCGAGTCATCAGTCTCTGGAAGCGAGTCGGTACAGAGCCGCAGGGAGCCCTCATCTCGGGCTGGACTAACGTCTGTAGATACCCCCAACTCCATGGACAGGGAGCCACCCCCCTCGGGATCTGGAGAGCCTAGCAGGGGCTCTGAGCCAGGAAAACTGGCACTGGCATCGCCCTGGCTCAGATTGGAGATCTCATTAACGATGTCGGATTTGATGAGAATAGGTGGGGTTGGGGCCACTGGTGCACGTGGCTCCTCTTGCTCTTCACAGGGTGAGCCCTGCCCTGCCTGCTTGCATTCTGGGCCATAGACCTCCATAGGGGTCACAGGGGCCAGCTCCTCAGAGTCCAGGAGCACAGGAGAACCCTTAAGTTCACTAGCCAAACTGCCAGGGGTCTGTCCAGCCTCTGGCTGTGAACCAGGAGTGTCAGTCCCATCCAGAGGGGCTGTATCTTCCCCCAGGCCACAGAAGTCATCCAGGGCTGGGGCAGGGCTGGGTGCAGGGCAGGAAAGGTTCCCCAGAGGAGATGGAAGAGGACTAGTAGGGCTGGGTTCCAAGGCTGGGCACTCAGGTTCTGGGGCTTTCTCAGTCTCCATCTTCTGTGGCTCAGCCTCTTCTGAGACCTCCACTGCCTTGTCCATGGGACTCAGCGGGGAAGGAACCAACAGCGGCAGGGCAGGAGAGCACTGGGAAGGAGGTGAGTTTGAGGGAGGCAGGGAATGCTGGAGGAGAGGGGAACAACGAGGGGGGAGGGGCTCCATCAGGATGGGAGAGGCCGGTCCCATGGGGGAGCCTGGGGATGGGGGAAGGATCATAGGGGGTACAGGCTCAGGGTCAGTGCAGTTAGCTTCTGGTGGAGGGCTGATAGGTGTCTCCAGGATGGGGGCAGCCAGTGGCGACTCAGGGTCACTGTCCCCTTTAGCATCAAAGGGGTACTCTAACTCTCCCAACGGAGACAGGGCTGGTGGGGCCACAGTTGTGATGATGGGTGAAAGTGGAGGAGGAAGAGGATCTGGAGGAAAAGAGAAGCTCTTAGATTAGATGTGCCATAAAGAGTTAAAGACCATCCCAGAGTAACAGGGTACTAAGAGCCCCTTACCTGGTGGCATCAGCTGAGGTGACAAAGATGGCTCCCCAGATGGGGACAATGGCAGCTCCTCAGGCAGAGGGGACAGAGGTGGTTCCCCAGGCTCAGACAGGGCCGGCTCTCCAAGCACAGGGGATAAGGGTGGCTCCCTGGGTGGGAGGAGTAAGGGCAATTCCTCAGATGCAAGACACAGGCTTGGCTCCTCAATGGGCTCTTCAGGTCGAGGGGACAGGTGTGGTTCCTCAGGCCGGGGGGTCAGGCGCGGTTCCTCAGGCCGAGGGGACAGGCGCGGTTCCTCAGGCCGGGGGGACAGGCGCGGTTCCTCAGGCCGGGGGGACAGGCATGGTTCCTCAGGCTGGGGAGACAGGCGTGGTTCCTCGGATGCAAGGGACAGATGTGGCTCCTCAGGCACGGGGGACAGGTGCAGCTCCTGAGGCGCGGGGGACAGGCAGGGCTCCTGGGGTGCAGGGGACAGGCGCAGCTCCTTGGACGCAGGGGACAGGCGTGGCTCCTCAGGCGCAGGGGACAGGTGCGGCTGCTGGGGCACCGGGGACAGGTGCGGCTGCTGGGGTGCGGGGGACAGACGCGGCTCCTCGGGTGCAGGGGACAGGCACGGCTGCTGGGGTGCGGGGGACAGGCGTGGCTCCTCAGGTGCGGGGGACAGGCACGGCTCCTGGGGTGCAGGGGACAGACGCGGCTCCTGGGATGCGGGGGACAGACGCGGCTCCTGGGGTGCAGGAGACAGGCGTGGTTTCTCAGGTTGAGGGGACAGGTGTGGCTCCTCAGGCCGGGGGCAAAGTCGTAGTTCCTCAGGCAGTGGCAACAGCGGTGACTCCTCCAGCGGCAGGGACACGAGCAAGTCTTCCGGAGGTGGGGAAGCAGGCGGGTCTTCAGGTGGCGGAGATGTAGGGGAGTCCTCAGGTGGAGGGGACAGGCGTGAAGCCTCAGGTGGAGGGGATGTGGGAGACTCCTCAGGTGGCGGTGACAGGGGAGACTCCTCAGGCGGGGGGGACAGGCGTGACACCTCAGGCGGGGGAGACATAGGCAAGTCTTCAGGTGGTGGGGACATGGGTGAGTCCTCAGGCGGTGGGGATAGGCGTGACGCCTCAGGTGGCGGGGAGAGAGGAGACTCCTCGGGTGGAGGGGACAGGGGCGACTCCTCAAATGGTGGGAACAGACAAGAGGCCTCAGGTGGCGGAGACATAGGTGACTCTTCAGGTGGCGGAGACATGGGTGACTCTTCCGGTGGTGGAGACAGGCGAGATGCTTCCGGTGGTGGGGAAGTAGGCAATTCTTCAGGGGGAGGGGACAGAGGAGACTCCTCCAGTGGTGGGGACAGGGGTGATGCTTCAGGTGGTGGGGGTAAGGGTGTATCGAGTGGGGGATGTGGGGGGGAGTCCTCTGGGGAAGAGAAGGGTGGTGACTCAGGTGGGGGAGACAGAGGAGACTCCTCAGGCGGTGGAGAGAGGGGTGAGTCCTCAGGCGGTGGGGACAGGCGCGATGCCTCAGGCGGCGGGGACGTGGGTGAGTCCTCAGGTGGTGGGGACAGGGGCGACTCCTCAGGTGGGGGCAGCAGTGGCATCTCCTCATTTAGGGGGGCCTCCAACTGGGGCTCAAGTTGGGCCCCTTCTCTCCCTGCAGACATAACACACTCTGCTCCTACCTAGCTCAGCTGCACCCCCACAGCAAGTATAGGGTCGGGGCAAAGCAGAGATTGGCCCTTGCTGCAGGATAGAAGGGGATTACTTTCAGGAACCCTCAAACCCTACTCACCTAGTGGTTTGGCTTCACATTGCAGGGGCCCCGGTTCCTTGGGTTGCATAGAGGTCACGTGTCCACCCTTTGGCTGCCCTTGGCACGCAACATACAGACTATTGGGCTCATCAGTGGGGGTAGCGCCAGGCTCTAGGGGTGAGAATCTGCAGAGGGCACAGGAAGCAGACTCGCATCACCTACCGACCCCTCTAGAGCACACAGAGGTGAGGCATGGATGCTCTAGAATGTACTGCTCACCCGATGGCCCTCCTCTCAAAGGCTGTTTGCTTGAACACAGCCCCTGCCCATCTCAGTACCTCCCAGGCCCCCTCCCCACCTCTGCCAATCCACACCACTTACCTGCTACAGACCGGGGGGTGCTGCTCAGCAAGAGAACTGACAGGCTGTCCTCCCGGGGCTTTGTGACAGCGGTGACAGAGCGAATAGTTCTCAAACCACTCAGAGTTGGGATTCAGCTCAGCTGAGCCTGCCCCACAGGCCCGGCACACCCGGCATGCCTAGCGGAAGGGAACAAGCAAAATGGCCACCGGTCAGACAACAGAGACGCAGAGACGGGAGAAGAGCACAGGGCATGTCCCAAAGGGGAAACCTGGGGCGCTGCAGGAAGTGGAATTAGGGAGAGTAAGGAGCACTGGGGCACACTCACCTTGCACTTCCAAGAGTGAGCAGGCAGTTCTTCCATTGGTGGTTTCAGGCAGAAGGTATGGTATCCTTTGTCACACGTCTCACAGACCAACATCTTAGAGTCATTCCCAGGTTTCCTGCGGGGGCACATAACAGGGTTCTCCCTGCCCTCCTTTTCAACCCTGACCTGTGCTTCACCTAAGGTTCCCTTCTGCCCTCCCACTTTTACCTGCAAGCTTGGCACACTTTGCATTCAGGGCACTGCCAGCCAGCACGCTTGCGGGCAGTCAGAGCAGTGTCCAGACAGGCCCCGTGATAGTGATGCCCACAGCTGGTACAGAAGAACAAGTCACACAATTCCCCTGGCCCCTCACATACTGCACAGCGAGCCTCCTCTGCAGTAGGAAGGGAAGGATGACACAGGTCAGCTATGGATTCCTTACAGGACTCAGCACAGTGCTGTCTACATAACTGGCATTCCACAGACACAGAATGAACAAAGTTTGTAAGTGTCTGCCTAACATACACCAGGCACTGCTCTAAGCACTGCACTACATCGCGCATGTATGCTCAGTCATTTCAGTCGTGCCTGACTCTTTGAGACCCCATGAACTGTAGCCCACAAAGCTCCTCTGTCCATGGGATTCTGCAGGCAAGGATACTGGAGTGGGTTGCCATGCCCTTCTCCAGGGGATCTTTCCAAATAGGGATCAAACCCACGTCTCTAACTTCTCCTGCACTAACAGGCAGGTTCTTTACCACTAGTGCCACCTGGAAAACCCAGGTACTGCAGAGACCACGGTAAATGAGACAGGCAGAGCCACTGCACTCAGAGTCCAAGCCTATTTTCATGGGGCAGACTGACAGCACGTAATTACAGATTTCAGAGCACTCTGCAGAGCATAAAAACCCCAGGAGCCGTGGACCCTCACGTGTCCCCTGTCCAAGGGGTGGGACTCCTCACCCAGATGTGTGGCCCCCTCACTGTGCTCTGGGCATAGCAGCTGCAGTGTTTTCATGGATAAGAAGGAACCGCTGGCAGTTGCACAGGGGAAGTGGTAAAGACGTGAACATCCAGGCGAGCGGCAAGGGATGGAGGCACCAAGTCTGGTGCAGTGGGAGCAGCGCTGCCAGGGTGGAAACAAAGCCTCAGGACTGGCCAGCTCTCTCCAGAGCCACAGGCCAGGCACCAGTTCTAACCCAGCATGCCCTCTGCCCACCCTGCCCTTTGCCTGTGCCATTCCCTGGCCCCCGCCCCACCTGTGAGATCCCTGAGAAGATGGCCTTGTCCACACCACATAGTTCTGGGCCCTCCTGCCCCCATACGCCTGCCGACCATGCAGCGCACCAGTGGTGAGCCCAGCAGGACCCTTTATAGGTGGAAAGAGGGAAAACAGTTAACAAGAACGTGACCCCTGGTTCAGGACCACCTAGCCCTTACCCCATTTCCTCCCCAAGTCAGCTACCCCACTTCCCTTCCCTTACCTCCAGGTTCTCCCAGGTGGGCAGGTGTCAGGCCCTCAGGGAAACCAATCTGTGATAGGTCCTCACTGGGCAGCGCTCCCTCACTGGGCCCTGGGTTCCCCCCAGGGGACACCACGGGACACCGGGGCCAGTCAAATGGCAACTCAAAGCGCCGTAGCTCCCGCTGCCCATGTAGACTGGGCTCTCCGCAGTTACAGAGAGCACAACGCCGCACCGGACCCCCGCTGTGAACACACAAGCATCAGCACCACGCCAGTCCTGCACCCTCAACAACCCCACGACTTGGCACACCTATGCTTCTTGAACACTCATTTCCTAAATCTTCCACTTTGAAAGCCCCAGATGCTCAAATCAAGTCTTCATACATCCTTATATTCTCATTTCCCCAAACTAGTTACCTGCAGTCCTGGGGAGGCTCCTGAAGCCGGGGACCCCCAGAACTGGGCACAGAGACCTCCCCAACATGTGGTTTGGGAAGGTCTGGCTCAGTGGCACCTGACTCCTCGGAGGCTGCAGGTCCATCAGCTGAATGAACAGAGAAAAAACATGTATCAGCCATTATCCTCTGTTTAATACCAGTCCACTCATCAGACCCATGAGATTACCCAAAACCCTTGGTGGATAACAGTGATGACATTTCAACTTCCGTCCCAAAGAACAAAGTCCTTCAATTATTACCTGTCTATCAGACAGACTTAGCTTCTGTCCCTGTGCTAGGACCAGAAATCTAAGATTTCCTGGGAAGAACAGAAACCCACTGTTTGTCCTACCCACCTGCTGGTTCCGAATCTTTATCCTCACCAGGCGGCTTCGGGCTGTCCATCCCTCTCTCCGACTGGGCAGAGCCCTCTCGGGGAGACCTGTCAGAGCCAAGAGATATCTATTTGTCTAGGAAATCTTCCCACTAAACACTTTCCTCCAAATCCTGAGGAGAAGGCAGCTAATGTTATCTAGAACCTATAGAAATCAGAGCAAAATCACACCTACAAACTCCTGTACTAATGACAAGGAAAATCCTTCTCCCCAACCCTTGTCCCACCGTCTACTTCCCCTCCAATAAACACATATCCTCTTCTTCCACTCTGAATTCCCGGGGGGGTCCACTTCCCATCTCCTGCCTAAGAGTTCCCAGGACAACCAGAAGCACCCACAAGCTACATCTAGTACCCCTCTTTGCCGCACATCTGAGTTCTTGGCTTCTGGCAGGCCCTATCCCTTGGACTTTTCCCTCAGTTCTCAAGTCAGCTACCATCCTAGAGGTCTTTCAGCGCTAACCCAGGAGTAGTCATAAACCAAGAAGTCTGAGTTCAGCTGAAATCCCTCTACTGGAGACCAAATTTGGGGTCTTGCAAGATGTAGAACATGTTACTGGAACGAAATCCCAGCTTTGGATGGATCTCCCCCACCTCCACTGGTTTCAACCAGAATATTCTAATCATAACAGAAGAAACTCCCAATTTCCCACCAACTGCCCATCTAAATCTAGCTCAGGCCCACCCCCTGGCCCCTGCCATGACTGAGCTCAAGTTCTCACCCAGCCTGAAGGCCTCAGGTCGTTGCCCTTAGCAACGCCAACTGCCCTTCCTCCTTAGATGTCCCTAGAAGTTAACAGAAGGGGCCTTAAGAGTTACTGAGCATGTGTAGCCAGGCCTGACGCTAGGCATGCTGGGAGTTGTAGTCTCAGGAAGCACACAGCCACTTGGAGCTGTTCTAAACGGGGGCAGGACACAGCAAAGCAGCTTCCTTCCTCTTCCATCAGGCAGGGTTTCCACACACACTATGGGGGTGGGGGGTAACGGTCCCCTCTTCTAAGATATGCCTGCCTATCCCAGAGCCAAATGAAACACACTAAAGTTATACCTAAGAAGGTCAAGATACACACCTTTGGGCATATTTTCCTAAATCTCAGAGGAAACTAATAAACACAGTACAAAAAAGAGAGAAGTAAAGAATTACAGAGCTGAGGAAGAGGAAAGGGGTCCTATAGAAGAAGGGAAGAAAGGGACAGGTGCCAACCGCTCTTAGTGGGAAGGGTAGGGGCTTAAGCAGAGAAACTATATAAAGTATAATTTTCCCATAGCAGGTGGAGCAGGTTACGGAACTCTAAATGAAAGTTTGAGAATTTTCTGTCTCCCCTTTCCCACTCCTCTTATTTAACCAGAAGGACCACACCAACCTTTGTAAAGACAAGCCTCTCTCCCCACACCAAATACCCCAGTCAGCCACTTGGGGTTGAGTGCATGGGGCAGATGAGGCTGGGGGAATCCTCAGAGGTGCCCAGGATCCATAAATCAATCACCTAAGAACCACAGTATCAGTGCTCTTTCCCTGAGTTAATATTCCATTTCCAAAGACTGGCAATGGGCCTCATGGGACATGCCACAGGAAGGGCAATTTTTACTCCTTTCCCTTTACACTATTAGATTCTACTAGACTGGGAAAGTGAAGTATCACTTGATACCTGCTACCTTTACTCCCAGATCATCTCTTTCCCAAAACTGTCACTCACATACTCACACCTAAAAGGAAAGCAGGGTGGCCATCTAGCCAGCCCAGAGAAAAGATGCTCTGGCACTTCAAGGGCCCCCCAGAAGCCACCTATGTGAAGTAGGGGTTGGAGGTCAGGGCACCAGCTAGGCTCCTCTTCCTATTCAGCCACTCAAGGCCTGACCACACCCAGAAGGCTTCAAAGTTTCCTAAACATGTGCAATTTTCGTGGTACCTTACCACTAAATATCCCCAAGAGCTTCCAACTGTTGTACTCTCAAAGTTGAGGCTAAAGGAGTCACAAACAGCAAGAAATCAAAAGCAACAGTGATAGCGCAGTGGGTGGGAGGACTGCCTCACACAAGGCCAGAGGGACGAATTCCTCCGCCCTCCCACAAGCGCAGCCCTCTCAAACTGGTAACGCTGGCACTGCCTGGGGAGGTGCAGAAACCACCTGCATCTAGCTTTGGGAAACAGTACCAACATCCTCCAAAGCTGCAGCCTCATTTATGGGATCATGGAAGATGAGAGATAAGCCAAGGGTTGAGTGTCCTCCAAGCTGGACCAGAGAATCCAGAGGCTCTTCTAAGGAGTCCCATTTCCCTTTGGACAGTCCAGCACCTCCCCCACCAATGCTGAGTCCGAGTTGTCAGGCCCCTGAACAGATCCAAACAAATAAAAACCACAGGTTCCCCTGTCTCAGCATTCAAAACCAGAAACACACATATACTCCAAGGGTTTTTCCCTGGGTCTAAACTGGGCTAAGGCCTGGCCAGGATTCCTCAAGGGAACTAGGGATCCTAGAGAAACACAGATCTAGCGAGTGAAACCATGGTGGGTCCATTTGATTCCAGGCTAAAGAGGCCCAGGACAGCAAGAAAGAAGGCAGAGATTCATCTCAACCCACTCTCCCCTCTGCCTCCATCCCAGACCAAAAGCTTTAGCTCCATTATGCCAGCCAAAGGGGAAATGGAGGCTTGGAGAGGTGAAAGGCTGAAGCAGGCCCTTGAGTGAACAGCTCTTCTGTAGGACTTCAGGACTTCCTGGTTCCCAGCCTGAGAATCAAACCACACCTCTCCCCACCCCCATTTTGGGCTGGCCCTCCAGGGAAGAACCCAAATGGCAACAGGGGCTCTGGAGACCCTCTGAACTATATCCCTGGGTCACTCTAGGGTCAGCTACAGCCAAAAAGGAGTGGTGTCTCTTAAGGAAGTTGTTTAGGGACAGACAGCCGGAGAGGCCCTCCACAGGAGGCAGGGGCAGACAGCATGGGTGACAGCTAGCCTCATTTCAGCACCCCTGTGCCACCTCTCACCTCAGGATTACCACCCAAAACCTTTCAAGGGCAAACCCCTATTCTGTCTTTTCCAAGACCAGGCTCAAAGTGGTTGAGCCTCTGTATGTTGGAGGAGACAAAGTGAGGGAGCAAAATACAGCAGCCAAATCCTGGCTGGGCAGCATGACAGCTGTGAGAGGGGCTGTCCCAGCCCAGGGTCCAGAGGCTCACGCTGCACCCTTCATGCAATCACACACACACACCCCTTCTCCCCAACACCTCCTGCCAGGGCTGAAAACACTGGCTTCAGAGACATGCTCCTATCAGGTCATTTCTCCTCCAAAGAGGTACCGGCCACCCTATTCTGCAGGGTTGGGACAGGATCACAGGACTAGTTAACATTCCCTGACTGAAAAAGGTTGGCGAGGTCTGGGAGGGGCCCTGCAGGACTGGCCAGAGACTTACGGGCGACCAGGCCCGGAGAAAGCAGGAGACAAAAGCCATTTTTTGCAGCCCACATTCACAGGGAGCAAATCTCAACGGCCTCCTCTATAATCCCCTAGAGATTATGTCCATCCCAAGAGGAGGGAAAGCAAAGCAGGCTAAGACAGCACTAGGCCTCGTTGGGGTCACTTTGCCAGGCAGGGGTAGTTTAAAGTTGACCAGCAAGGCCAGAGCTGCCCCCAGCCCCGCCTCCTTCTTGCCCCAGCCACCTCCTTCATCACAATAGTCAGTTTCCACTCTGCCCCATGCACAGTGAAATAAGGCCTAGTGCAGGAATCAGGATTCCTTGAGTCTCCCAAAGACTGCTCTCAGTGCCCGGATGAGCAAGAACAACCTTAAAGTCCAACCTGGCACTAAGTCTGACCTGGCAGTGGCACCCTACCCCCGTTCCCAAGTTGTTCTATTCCCAAGGCCCACAAGGAACCCTGAAGGAGAAGCAGCTGACTGGGATTGGTGCTGGCATCAGGGCTTGGGTCCTAGTTTAGTAGAGCTCCCCCCAACACAAAAATAAACAGGCAGAGAGACTTTCTGGCCAGGTTCCCAAACTCCCGTGGTTCCCTGAACCCCCCAGTCTTTAAAGAGGCACACCCCAGGACACCAGGCCTCGGTTCTCCTCTGGCGACTGGCTCAGGTTCCCTTGACAGACCCTGCCAAAGGAACCCTCCTCAGCTCTGGCACCCCCTTCTCCAACCTACAGGCCAGCTCGGGCCAAGATAGTCCATCTGGCTATGCCCCCAGTCCAACCCTTTCTGGGCCCTGGCCGGGCGGACTTCACTCACCTCTTCACAGGGCGATCCAGAAATCCTCATCCGAGAACATGGCCAGAGCCCGGGCCGCTCCCCGACCTCCAACCGCCAGAGCGATCACAGCCGCCCCCCGCACGGGGGGGCTTAAGGGGGCCAAGAACGGTAAATCCAGGTCGGAGTGGCCACCCTCCCCCCCCTCAAAAAAAGCAAGAAGCCGAAGAAGGGTTCTCTGCCTCGGGTTCCAGCAGTTTAGGTTTCCATGGACAGCCCCAAGGCGGCGAATCCCGAGCGGACACAAAGAGAGCACCGGTGGCTTTGATCTTGGGCGAGCAGGCTCCGCATCCGCGTCGCCGGGCGGCCTCTCAGTCCTAGGGCCGGGCCAGCGCCCCGGTCGCCCGCGCCGGGCTCGGGCGGAACGTCGAGGCTCTCCAGATGGAACGTCGAGGCGCCTCCCCAGCAGCCCGGAAGGAATGCCGCGCCGCCGCGCCGGGCCCGGATGGAACGTGAGACCCTCGCAGGAGCGCCGAGCCCCTCTCCCCCTCGGGCCGGCGCCCCGGGGCCGCGCGAGCTACGGCGACACGGAGCCGGCGGGGCCGCGGGGCTGAACCTGACACACACCCAGTGCTGGGCTCCTCGACCCCGAGCACTCTCCCTCGGCGGCTTCGAGCCCCCCACCTTCTGCTCCCCCCTGGGGAAGGGAGGAGGGTAGGTGGGCGAGGAAGAGGAAGGGGCGGGCGGTGCGAGCCCTCTGCCCGCTCCCCTCCGGCCGCTCCAGGCCCTGCGCTCGCCTCCCTTCCCCTCTGGCCTCGGGAGCTGCCCCGCCCCCGGCCTGGCCGGCTCAGATCGGCGGCACCCCCTCGACCCCCGGCTGGCTGTGATCGCGGGGGGCCTAGAGGTGCATGGCCCAACCCCGGCTCCCGGCGCCGGGGGGTCAGGAAACTGAGCGGAAAGTGGGGAACGAGGCAGCCATTTGCAACCGGAGAGGAAAGTAGTGCAGCGCGGCGCCGCTCCGCCTCCCCCCCCCTCCGCCTCCTGTTCGGCCGGTAGGGTGGTTCCTGCGAAGGGGCTATTTCCTGGCCCGAGATCTCGGCAGCGGTCGTGAAGATTCAGGAAGCCTCCGGCGCGAGATCCGGGTGGCCCTTTTGCCCGGGGAACCCCACTCCAGAAGGGGAGAAAAGAGAAGACGCGGCCCTATTTTGTGTTGGAGCGGAGCGGCGGAGGGATTCGGTCCTCTCGGAGGAAAGGCTGTGACTCTGCAGTTCTACGCACACGCAGCGGGATCCCTCCGCCATAGGTTAACCCCGACTGCGCCGGGCCGGCCGCTGTGCAGACACGTGGGAATGAAGCCCCCCTCCTCTTCGCCCCAGACCTGGAACTGCCTCCTTTACCACCAGGCTAGTAAAACTAGGACTCTGGACACTTTCTAATTCCGTTTCGCTGGAGTTATCGGTCCCTGAAACTCTTAGCTGCCCCTTGTCTTGGCCAAGAGCAATCTTTCCCGGGAGGGGGATGGAAGAAGAGCCTGGAGATTGGCCGCTGCTCTGCATCCTGGGAACTGGAGTCCGCAAATGGAGAAAGTGAGGCACGGCGCCTGGCGCTGCAAAGGGTGGGTTCCTGCCACGTTCGGGGGCCTAAAGGAAAGCGGAACGAGTCCCTAGTCGTTCCTGCTGGCTCTCAACCCCCCTCGAGAGGAAAGAGGACTGTTAGTGCCTCCACAATCACCTCCCCTGTCAAAACAGAAATGCAGAGTTTCCCCTCCTTTCCCTGGTGCTCCCAGCCCCAGCCCTTCTTTCCGAATCTTCAGGGCCTGTGCTCCCCAGCACCCCCCCCCCCCCCCCCGCCTTTTCAGTAAACAGAGGGCATGTAACTTGTAGCCTTGCTACTTGGCTAGAGTACTGTTATTCTACGCAAGATCCCAAAACAGCTTGCAGGGACACCCCCCCGCCCCCCCCGCCCCCCCCGCCCCCCTTCCCCCTACCCCCCGCCACCAATTAGTCTGGATGAGAAAGGGTTGGAATGATTTCTCTGCATTAACTCTACCCACGGGATAGACAGGAGGAGACAAATTAACAAATGCGCTGGATACTTAAAATATTCTTAGTTATTCCTCACCCTCGTTATGAATTAATGTGGAATTATGTCCATATTACAGATGAAGAGATTGACACTAAAATACATAAAATTGTTCAACAAACCACATCTAGTAAGAAGTTGAGCCTTGCCGTAATGCAAGCCAATGGCCATGTTTGTCCTAGGATGTGTGTATGTGTATATAAATATTTTTTAAATTTTTATTTTAATATGTGGAGAAAGACACAAACCAGGTGCAGGGCTGGTTTTGTGGGAAGGGGTTTACAGTGCTGTCCAATAGAACTTTCTGCAATGATAGAAACGCCCTATACATTCATGTGGCTTAGTCACATGTAGCTATTGGGTACTTTGAAAAGTAAGTGGTGCAACTGAGGAACTTTTAATTTTTAAAAATTTTAAAACTAAATAGCAATATATGACTTGTAGCTTTTATATTGGACAGTGCAGACCTAAATGCCTACTGGCCAGAGTCATAGGAGGGATCAGGACTAGGTATGTCTTGGCTAGCCAAACACTGACATATGCTCTGCACTGACCATTCAGGTCTAATTCAGCAAAAAAAAGTCCAGCAGTAACTCCTCACCTGTAAATGGAAGGCCTCTCCCTACTTTCTGCACCCAGAGGCCAGGAGGCAGATCCTCACCAGAAAAACCTCAAATAATACACAATAGCCATCTTTTAAGGGTTTATTATGTATGAGGACCTATGCTAAGCATTTCATATATCACCTTAGTTTTATTCTTACCTCAATCCTATGAGGAAGGTTTAACTACACATAGTAAATGAGACACTAAGAGAGGTTCAGAGGCTCAGAGAGTTTAAGTGTCTTCCTAGCATCACACAGTTAAGTGGAAGAGGAACTCTTTTTAACCCAGCCATTAACCACTATTCTTTACTACTATCAGGCTTTGAGATTGTTTGATATGCCTCTCAAAAACCTGATATTTGTTATCCCATTTCAAACCTCATGGACATAACAATAGTATAGATACCTGTAATGAGAATTCCAGGTCTGATGTGCAAAAAGACCTAATATTAGTGTAAGGAGAGAGAGTGATGAGAACCCTAAAGAGATTCCTGAGCCCCTAAGAGATTGCTCTTTGGAATATGCTTTTTTCTGCAGCCCTTATTTCTTTTTAGATTCAATATCAGAGATGCAGAAGCTGCCAGCAGAACTTTTAAAAACAAGCATGACAGACCATCACCCCCAGTTATAAGCCCAACTAGCCGGGAGCCAGGCCATAACAAGGTCATAGCTAAAAATCACACCCGGATTTTGTCCATTTTTCCCAATTAAGTGCATTGACAGAGTACCTCAGGCTCTCCCAGTTGGCAGAACTCTATGCCTTTCCTGTGAAGGATACCATTCAGGTCACCCTTATAAGTCGTTGCAGGAGGTATTAGGCCACTTAGGACCTAGGGCTGCTGGGGAGGGGGTGGGGGTAAAGGCAGTTAGGACCAAACTTTCCTAGCTGAACCCATCCTCCTACTGAGGTGGTGGGTCAATAAGAACAGAAGCAATAACCTTTGACACCTGGAAAAGGTAACACAACTTCAAAAGTGTGAAAGGTATGAAAAAAGCAAAGAACATCTATTTTAATGAAAGGCACTTGAAGAGATAAGGGGCAGGGAGTGAGGGTTGATCGGGGCATTATTCCTTCCTTTATTCAACTCTCTTAAAAAATTAAAATCTTTGCAACACTTTAGTCCCTGCCTTCACACTACTTCACAGTTGTTACATCATTAGGAACAAGGGTCTTTCTTCCAACCCAAACGTATCCTCTCTGAGTTCCAACAAATCCCAAGGCCCCAGGAGGGAAGCTAGGGCAGCATGTGGCAGCTGGCCACTAGAGGGCGGTGTTTCTGTAGTTAAGGGGGTTGTGAGAGCCTACAAATTTGGATGGGAGTGGCAGTCAGTTGGTTACCTGTATGGGAGAACAGGGTAGAAAAGAAAGTTGGGAAAAATAAGTAGTAAGTCTTGGGGTGATGGTCCTGAATGAATTAGGGGTAAGGAATAGGAACAAGGTTGGAGGAGTAAAAACCTTGATTCTCTACCAAAGGCCACAGTCATCACTCCTTAGAAAAGAAGATACTGGCCCTGAGTGCTCCCCAGACACAGAGAAGTCAATTACAAAAAGATTTCTCAGTTTATTTGCATATGTACATTGTCACTCCTGGGAGCCAGCTTCGCTTCAGGAGTCCCCAGCTCCCCTCAGCCAGCCAACACCCAAAACCTACAGAGGAGACTGGGTCCTGAATAAACAATGCCCAGGACTCATATACCAACCCCATAGGTTATCACAGTTCATATATTTAGCAAAAACAGAGCTAGAGGACAGTGCCCATGAGACATCCTTGCCTCTTTGTAAACATGGACAACCAGGCCACTGGAGCCTGGGTAAGTGTGCAAACATGAGGGTACCTCACTGTGTGCCTAGAGGGCCAGGGACACAGCTGGCAACCAAACAAACCCGTGAAGTCCTGAGGGCGCCCCCACACGCCCCCACTGGAGCTTGGAAAGTACCAGGGGCAGAATCAAGGCAGCTGCCCCTTGCTCAAGAGCTCATCTCTGGGCTCACATGAGATGGCAGCGGCGCTCTTGTCCATATGAATTCTCTACCCGGGCAATCTCCTGGATGACTTTGGTGAAGATGCCTTGAGTCAGCTGCAAGGGATAAGGATTCAGGGCAAAAAAAAAAATTGGTTGAGTTCACTGCCAATACCACCCAACTCTCAGGTGAATGCCCCACTCCCCCACCATCCCCACCACCAAGCAGTGGCATAAAAAGAAAAACACTGCTACCCGCACCACCTTCCTACTCTTCAGGCCCAGTACCTGATTATTTCGAGCAGATGACTCCATAAATGTTGCACCCCAGGATGCTGCCAGCTTCTTCCCCTCAACAGCCTGGACCTCCCTAAAAGCAAATTCAGGACATGAAAATGAAGAATAGCAATAGGCCCCATGTTCTCTGAAAAATCTTTACAGAAACTAGACTTCCTCTGACTCATCTCATTCCAAGGTTTGGGAGAAGGTTTGGGAAAGAAGAAAATACAAGAAAACAAAGGAGCCTAGGACTAAGGCTTGAAATATGAAATTATAGCTTTTGAGATGGATCATTTTGTCTTAACCTTCAAGTTAGAAACAAAGAGGTAAAACGACTGGTTCAAATCAGTGGCAGAGCCAGGACAAGAGCCTGACTGATTCCTACACACTTTCCTTTGCCTTAAGCTACAGAGATTTCCATACCTGTCTGGAGAGAGATCGGCCTTGTTTCCCACCAGCACCACCGGCAGCCTGGGAGGAAACAGCAGTTACAACAGAATCCCCTCTGTTCCCCATGGACCCCAACCTCCTTCACTTCATAGCTGGACAACTCCCCATCAAACCAGATAGGATCTATGTCCCGGCTTCCTCCTTAATTTGGATCAATACGCCCCTCTGCCCTCCCTCTTCCCTGGTGTCCACACTATGTCTTTATCCCCTGTGGCACGTACCGGGTTTTCCCGTGGCCTTCATGTAGCTTTTGGTACAGACTCTCAATGACTTGGAAGCTTTAAACACAAGAAAAGAATCTTACAATTTTATTCTGGGACAGCCCTCAGGTCCTCCCAAGTCCCCCACTCTCAACCTTGGTCACTTACCTATGCAGAGAGGTGACAGAATACACAAGCACATAACCATGGACCCCAATGATGAATGAATAGGGCAGAATGCTGTACTCATCCTGACAAGAAATAAAAACATCAATACCTTGATTCACAAGACTCAGATGGCCAAGTTTGCTGGGCTGCATCCTGGGGACCCTCCCTGTGGCACTCCCTACTCCAGTCACTTCTATCCAACAAGTACTTATAGAGTAGCTCCAAACAGCACTGCACACTGAAATACTGCTAAAATGCTTTTCTTTTAATACTACTTTACAGATGAGCCTCAGAGGCTACCAGACTTCATCTCCCAGGACTGAACTGCCACATTTAGACACCCTACCCCAAACTGGTACCTGCCCTGCTGTGTCCACCAGGTGTAGGTGAAACTCATCTTTGCCAACAGTCACTATCTTGCTGTAAGCTGAAAAGAAAAGAAAACTTGACTGTGAGGTGCCTTGTAGGGTGAGCAATCTGTGCCCCTATATATTAACACAGATGGGCCAGGTTCAAGGAGCTCTCCAGGAAACTTAAGATACAATGTTAGGCTTCTTATTGTCTACACATGCACTATCCTGGACTCAGTATCTTGGAAAATGCACACTCTAGCTCCACTCACAGAACAGGATTGATAGAGAAGAGATTAGATTTAATATCTAATTAAATCATCCCTTTGGCACCCGGAAAATCCCAAAGTGTGGCCTTGGCGGGGGGGGGGTACCCAAGCCCTCCCTACCTCACTCCAAGGGGAGAAATTTACTCACTATTCTCCACAGTAGGATCATAGTCTTCCAGGAACTCGCCCTCCACAAATTGATGTGCTAAAGATGTCTTCCCTGTGGGAAGCAGAGGTAATTGTAGCCAAATCACCCATCCACATTCATTTCCTCTGTCCTTTCGGGCTGTGGCCCTGGACTAAAGGAAACCCCGAATTAGCATCCTAGCCTGTGAATGCCCCATGCAATGCTTTCCCTTAGACTCCTTCACCCTCTTTTCGCCCCAGGTCTCTGCACCTTGGCCACCGGATGCATACAGTAGCGACGCAGGAAGCCTTTCCTGCTGTCTTTCCCCACCCAACTCCTGGGAAGATCCGGATTCCCCAGGATTCAGTCAGCCTTGCATCCGACACCTGAGACTTGCCCCACCCAGACCGCGCCCCCGCCATCAAATCCTGCCCCCACCTCCACCCCCCAGAGTAACGAACGCTGAGGACCACTGTGGTGTTCAAGCCGTAAGCCCATGTTAACTCTTCCATGCTCCAGCTTCCTGCCGCCTTGAACACTACCACCACCCCAGCCTTTCCCACTCCAACCTTTCAGTCCTCGCTCTACAAGCTGGTTCTAAGGATGCCACCATTTCTCCCTGGGTCGCCTTCCCGCGGCAGTGCGCCTCCTCTGGCCACAAAGCCGCGGTGCATTGGTGCTCTGCCCTAGACGGAGACTCACCTACAGAACGGTATCCGAGGATGACCACCTTCCTGTAGCGAACTAACGGCATGGCAGGAGCCGGCCCCGAGGGGCTTGCAGAACTTGGAGCTGAGAGAGCCCCAAGAAGAGAAAGTCGCAGTGCAGTCAGGTGTGGCAACCGGCACGGGAAAGTCGCTCACTCTGAAGCTGCCAGGGGCAAGCTAGAGGGAAACCAAAACAAGCGCCGCGCCCGGAGCTGGCCACGTGATCACAACACAGCAAGACTAAGGCGAGGGAGCCGGGCGACCGGGGAACTACACTGCCGCGCCGCTCAGGGCTCCGCCCCCCAGGCCGCTCGCCATTGGTCCATTAGAAAGGATAGGGGCGGAGCCGTTAGCAGGAGGGAAGGGCGGGCCTCACGTGGAGCGGGAGAAAAAGGAGTTGCGCATGCGCACACTAGACCCGGTTCATTCATAAAGAAACAGAAAGGAACCCGGGGTCCTAGAGGTGTTTGCGCGTTTGCAATCGAGCAATAGTGGCTGCAAAGAATCGTGGATGGAAAAGCGTTGTGGCTGGGCTAGAATTTATGGTCAAAAGACTCTAGGTCTCCCTTTTCCAAGATCTCCGGAGTCCTTGGGTAGGGGAAAAAGGCCAAAGTTTTAATATATCCCCCTCCAAACTTTAGCCCCAGATATTTTATTGTCAGGTTTCTGTAGTCTTCCAGGATCTAACTTCGGAACTGCGATTCTTATTCCTTGAAAAATTGTTGGAATTTGTGGCCAAGTCCTCTGAGGTTTAGCTGTTATCGTTATTACAATCAAAGCATTTATTTATTCAACAAATATTTATTAAGCGTATATCTGATTTGATCTGATATGTTTTAGTTATTGCTCTATCTTTGAAGATAGAGTGATGAACACAATAGATAAGGTCTCTGAGTTCACAAGCTTAAAATTCAGTTGGGAAGAAACAAACATAAACAAGTAAATGTTAGATAATATTAAGTGCAACAAAAAAAAAGCAGTGTTACAAGGGACTTCTGGGTGGTCTAATGCAGAGTACTCTTCGTTCCCAATGCAGAGGGCGGAGATTCAACCCCTGGTCAGGATACTAAGATCCCACATGCTGCAATTAAGACCCTGTGCAGCCAAATAAATAAAAATAAAGGGGGGGGGGAACTGTGGTAAGAAATGACTGGATTAGTCATTAGTGACACAAATTAATGACTTTTCATTTCAAAACAAGCCCCATTTAAGCTGAAGTTCAAATGACAGTAAGGAGCCAGCTAGGTAAAGATTCAGACAGAAGAATCCACCAGCACTAGAATGGAAATAAGTTTGTTAAAATCCAGAAAAGAGAGAGAAAGCCAGTTAGCCTAAAGTAGATGAAGTCTAAGAGGATCGCAGGTGCTAGCCCCTGTAAAGTAGTTTGGGCTAATTCTAAATACCTAGAAAGCTGCTGGTGATGGCTGTTGATGGTGTCATTAAGTAAATTGGGGCATGACATGATCTGAATTGTGTTTCTAAAAGATCTTTCTGACTGTGGAGAATGGACTGGGGTTTGAGAGAAACAGGAGCAAGTGGAACAAACAGGGAGATCAGTCAGGAGACTGTTATTTGTAGACCAGGTAAGGAGTGAGAGTGGCTTGACTAGAGTGATAGTGATGAATGAATTTCATTCAGAGAATTCGGGGTATGTTTTGAGGCTGAGGTTAAGTTCACTTGCTTGCTGAAGGTGTGGATACAGAAGGTGAGGAAGGAAAAAGAGGAAAGAAAACACCTAGATTTAGAGAGAGTTTTACTTTATGCCAGGAGCATTGCACTGTCATCTAATTTAATATTCACCACAGTCTGAGGTTGTTAATTGGCATTGTTCACACATTCATCAACAAATGTTTATCAAACAACCACCATGTCCCAGTCACCCTTCCAGGTGCTTAGAATACAGCGGTGAACAATACAGACAACGAAAAAAAAAAAAAAAAACAATACAGACAACGTCTCTGCTTACAAGGATCAAGTATTCTTTTGGGAGAAGACAAACAATCTACAAGCAAACAGTAAATAAGTTACAATTTAAAAAGTAATAACTGCAATGAGAAAAAAATAAATAAGACATTAGTGGGCTAGAAAGTAACTTGGGGTGTTATTCCTCTCCTTTTAAAATAATTTTATGTATTTATTCATTTTTTTGGCTGTGCTGGGTCATTGTTGCTGATTGGGCATTTCTCTCTTTGCAGAGAGCAGGGGCTACTCTCTAGTTGCATTGCTTGGGCTTCTCATCGCAGTGGCTTCTCTTGTTTTGGAGCACAGGCTCTAGGCATGTGGGCTCAGTAGTTGTGGTTCCCAGGCTCTAGAGCACAGGCTCAATAATTGTGATTCGCAGGCTTAGTTGCTCTGTGACATGTGGGATCTACCCAGACAAGGGATAGAACCTGTGTCTCCTGCCTTGGCAGGCAGATTCTTTACCACTGAGCCACCAGGTAAGCCCCATACTCTCTTTTTATATATCCTAGAAAGCCTGAGGAGGTAACATTTGTGTCCGTGACTTGAGTTGTTGCTGTTATTTAGTTACTAAGTCATGTCCAAGTTTTTTGAGACCTCATGGACTGCAGCCAGCCAGATTCCTCTGTACATGAGATTTCCCAGATAAAAATACTGGAGTGGGTTGCCATTACCTTTTCTAGGGGATCTTCCTGACCCAGGGATCAAACCTGCATTTCCTACATTGGCAGGTGGATTCTTTACCACTGAGCCACCAGAAAGACTTGAGTAATGGGTAGCTGTTATTACTGTTCTCTTACAGATGTAGAAACTGAGACTTAGTCATATAGGTAGCATACAAAAGTTATTTCTTCTGGAAGACCCTGATGAGGTGAGTGTGTAGGAGTTAGATTGTATTAGAGGACAGTCTTTATAAAACTAAAGAACCATCTCATGCTTAAAAATATCCATATCGGAGAAGGCAATGGCACCCCACTCCAGTACTCTTGCCTGGAAAATCCCATGGACGGAGGAGCCTGGTAGGCTGCAGTCCATGGGGTCGCTAGGAGTTGGACACGACTGAGCGACCTCACTTTACCTTTCTCTTTCATGCACTGGAGAAGGAAATGGCAACCCACCCCAGTGTTCTTGCCTGGAGAATCCCAGGGATGGGGGAGCCTGGTGGGCTACCGTCTCTGGGGTCACACAGAGTCAGACACGACTGAAGTGACTTAGCAGCAGCAGCAGTAAAAAAAAAAAAAAAAAAATCCATATCTACAAAAGTTATTTCAAAGAGCCACTTTTTAATCTGGTCTCAGAAAAGGACCTTTACTGTTGGGTAAAGGAAGTTCCTTGTAGAGCAGCAATTTTATGTTGGATTATTGGGCCTGAATGAGGTTGGCAGTAATCCCAGATTAGGTTTTAAACACTGTAGGATAAAATAAAGAACTGGATTCAATTCAATAAAATTTTCTTCATCCCTTCCTTTGTATCAGGCACTCTTACCATATCTTGCACAGTAGGTATATAAAGGTAAGTAATAGATGCCTTTTTTATTGCTTGTCTTTCCAGGTTAACTTTCTACCCTTTTCCACCTAGATTTGTGTCTAAGAGGTAGACCTTGATCCTTGGATCCCAGGTGGGTTCAGCCAAAGAGGAGTACTCACAGAACAGAAGGAAGAGATGGTCTATTCCCACTATGAAGGTCACAGCAACTCTCAAAGCACTCCCCTTACCCCAACACAGGCAGCTCTCATGTTCTATTTCCAGTAATTGCCTCCCTCACCCTTCAGGCCTACAGTAGTTAAGAGCTTCTCTGATACTCACCTGGGGTGCTGCTCTATCCCCTTTGTTTTCCTACACCCTGCCTGCACCTTGAAGAAAGCAAAAGGACTAAAACAAAGGACTTTCTATTGCGAGGTGTTTTTTTTGTTTTTTGTTTTTTTTATGCAGAAACAAGATCTCATGGAAAATTTTCTCCTACATCTTGAACAGAACTGTATCATATGGTCATCTCTACCTACAAGAGAGCCAGGAAATTTTGTTTAGCATTTTGTTTTCCACTCTTTGCAAAGGAAAGCAAAAGAGAATAGGAACAAATGTTTAGTGAGCCATTCTAATAGACCTGCGTATCTTGAGACCGAGATATTTGTTAAATATCAATCACCATAAAGGGATGGCATAAATGGTTACTTCATAAAGATCACAGATATGCAAAGATCACCAATAAAGGATAAAATGAGGGAAGCAAACTACCCTAATGTTCAATAAATAAGCTTAGCATAAAATTTCTAGAGACAGCATCATACATTGCTCTATTTCAAACAGCTGAGATAAAATGAAGATGAATTGCTGCCAGAAAACTGTTTTAAGTATCTCTATGAAAAATGAAGGGACTTCCCTGCACTCTACTGGTTAAGTAGAGTGCGCTTCCATTTCAGGAGGTGCTGGTTTGATCCCTGGTTGGGGAGCTAAGATCCTACATGCCTTGAGGCCAAAAACCAAAACATAAAACAGAAACATTGTAACAAATTCAATAAAGACTTTTAAAAAATGGCCCACATCAAACAAAAATCTTGAAGAAAATAAAATGTTTTTACTATTAATATGTTTGCATTGAAATGATGGGTCCCATTTCACAGATCTTCTTGGTTTCTCACAGTTTTGGTGGAGGAATAGTTATGGCTTCACCTTCCTGCTGATATATCAGTTACCTATTGTTGCATAACAAACTATATCAAAACTTGGTGGTCTAAAACAACATCAATGTATTATTTCTGATGATTTCATGGATTGAATTGGCAGTTCTTCTGTTGGCTCTCCTGGACTCACTCATGGGGCTAACAGAAGCCACACACCCTGTTGGAAGGCCCTCTCCTTCAACTAGTTACAGTTACACCTCTCTTGGGTTCTTGAGACCCTTTCTTCCCTCGCCCTTCAGGTCTAGGGGTTAGCACCTCTGGTGACTCCCCACTGAAGACAGACTCTGAATACTTCAAAACACTTGTAGGTACTCCATTATCCTGTCCACGCTTTTATGAACATTCCTTTCGTTCTATGCTCCTCAGTTCCCCATTTGAGTATGCAATCTGTTTCCTTCAAGGATTCTGAATGATACACTTCCGAATGTCGTAGTAGGAAAAATTATCAAACAAAATTATAGCAAGTTTCACATTACAGTAAAACTAGCTAGAACCATAGAAGAAATTTTTCTTCAAGGGAAAAAAAAAAACAAGAAAAAGAGGAAGGAAAGAAGAAAGGGAGGAAGGAAGAATGAAAAGGTGATTGATTCTGTCTGGAAAGATCAAAGAGATTTCACATGATAACTGATAAATGAGCTGAAACTTAAACATTGCTCAAGAATGCCCTGAGCAAAAAAGCAAAATGCTGGGATAGAGAGGGATAAATTAGGAGTTTGGGATTAACACAACTACTGAGTACCGCAACTACTGAAGCTCCTCGCCTAGAGTCTGTGCTCTGCAACAAGAGAAGCCCTGCAGTGAGAAGCCTGCATACAGCAATGAAGAGAAGCCCCCATGCAGCAGTGAAGATCCATCACAGTCAAAAATAAATCAAATTATTATTTTTTTTAAATGGAGGTACTTCCCTGGTGGTCCAGTGGTTATGACTCCATACTCCCAACATAGCGGGTACGGATTTCATCCCTGGCTGGGGAACTAAGATCCTGCATGCCACACAACTGGGCCTAAAAAAATAAATAAAATGGATAACCAACAAGGACCTACTGTATGGCACACGGAACTACACTTAATATCTTGTAATAACCTAAAATGGAAAAGAATCTGAAATATATATAATTGACTCACTTTGCCATGAATCACTGCGCTGAAACTAACACAACATTGTAAATCAAATATGTTGCTGTTGTTGTTCAGTCCCTCAGTCGTCTCCAACTCTTTGTGACCCCAGGGACTGCAGCACACCAGGCCTCCCTCCCCTTCACCAACTCACGGAGTTTGCTCAAACTCATGTCCATTGAGTCAGTGATCCCATCCAACCATCTCGTCCTCTGTTGTCCCCTTCTCCTCCTGCCTTCTATCTTTCCTAGAATCAGGGTCTTTTCCAATAAGTCAGCTCTTCACATCAGGTGGCCAAAGTATTGGGGCTTCAGCTTCAGCATCAGTCCTTCCAATGAATATTCAGGGTTGATTTCCTTTAAGATCAACCAGTTTGCTCTCCTTGCTGTCCAAGGAACTCTCATTCCATTAAAAAAAAAAAAAAGTTTTAAGGCAAAATGCTAAGAGAAGAGCAAAAGCACAGTGTATTTGGAAATACAGAGTGGATCCTGTACTTGCAGCATCCTATGTGTGTAGGCTATGTGTGGAAATTAAGGCTGGAGATTTGACTGGGATCAGATCAAGGAGGATTCTGAATGCCAGATTTAAAAATTTGATCTTTATTCAGTATCCCAAGGGCTTTCAAAATATACCACTAGCGGTATGTAAGATGACTTAGTTAATACACAAACTTAAAAAGTACATAACAAATTTTTTTGTTATGTAATTTTTAATGTGTGGTAGGAAAAATAAGAGCCTTAATGCCAAAACGATGACTTCACAAATATTCTTGCTTAGATGAGGCTGAAATTGATAGAAAGAAAAGACAGTAAAATACTAAATAATTATATGGGTGGAATGGGACTATAGACATAGTCATCAAAATAGTAAGAGGTTTCGGAAGCTCTGCAATGAGCAGTGGGACCTTTGCTATTTCCCAGGTGGAAGTGTTGTGGGGAGGACAGTACCATGAAGACAGCTGTGCTTTGTAAGGATCTCGCTGGTGGCCCTGTGGAGAAGGGTGTACCAGGAGAGACTGAGGCTGGAGGCAGCAGCACAATTTGGAAGCTGATATCCAGGAGGAGAAAGATGAGGGCCTGGACCACAACAGCAACAGAGAGGATGCCGAGGACTCATACAAAGGGTGCTCCAGACAGAATTTTAAAAGATGATGACCTGATTAAAAGAGGCCAAATTCCATTTATAGATGTGGAGGACATGGGGAGAACAGGAATTGCTTAGTGGGGGAATGGGGAGAGTATTGAATCAATGCACTGATTTTTTACATAGTTGTTTTATTTGTTTGTGGATTTTTTGTTTTTGCCACATCTCACGGCATTTGGGATCTTTGTACTTCAACCAGGGATCAAACCCATGCCTCCTGCAGTGGAAGTGCGGAATCTTAACCACTAGACCACCAAGGAAGTCTCTAATGTACTTATTTTTGACCTCTGGATTTTGAGACAACTTTCAGCTGTTCACATATTAATGAGCCAGTTAAGGACATATATCTCTAGGCACTCACCAGAAAAAATAACCAGGATACACGTGAAGGTATCTCCCCTGCATGTTCATACATCTGTACTTTCCTCATCCTTATCCCTCTTCTTAAATTTTGCTATCATGGAGTTTGATAAACACCAACTCATTTCAGAAAAATTAGCAGTACTTAGCTCCTCTAAAGGGACCTTGCTTGATCCAAGGACCACAATCAGCAACTTCCAAAATAACTGAATTATAACATATGAGAGCTGGAGGACTTTGGTGATTATCTGGTACAGTTATTCTGAAGAGTGAGGACATGTTAGAGTCACTCAGAGAGTTTGTTAATGCACAGATTGTTGAACCCTACACCAGAGTTTTTGATTCAATAGGTCTGGGTAGGAACCAAAAATGTGCCTTTTGAACAAGTTTCCAGGCAATTCTGAGGTTGCTGGTCTACAGACCACACTTTGAGAACCACTGATGGAGCACAACTACTCCAAACTACAGACTGAGAAAATGCAGCCTGGAGAAGTAAAGTGCATAATACCAGTGAAATATCATGGAAATAATATGGACTTTGCAGTCAACCAGACCTGGTTTCAGATCCTGACTGACTCACTTTGTGATCTCAGGCAAGTACTTGACTCCTCTGAGCCTCAGTTTCTCTTCTATGAAATGGTTAGAATAACCAGGTAGTAAACATTTGTCATTCTTTCCAGCTGCCACAGAAAGACTGAGTTGCCAGGTAGTGGCCACGGTGTCAGCGGTGCCTTCCAGCCTCTAGTCAGGGCATCAGCCCGCACACTGCACTGTCCAGTGTTTAATGGCAGTTGCCACAATGTCCCTGGCTTGATTCTGTCATCTGAGGCATTGTTTTTGGCTGTACAACCTTGGAACCAGACCTTTAGCCCTCCTATGACCTGAAAAAATCTTTCTGGAATCAAATACTGGCTTTTGCACAACTCTTGTGAGAAGTAAATGAGATAATCCCTATCACTCAATTGAAAAATATTTGGTACTCATTAAATTGAAGCCATCAAAAGAACTATCATTATTAGTTTGAAAATGAATGAGCAGTTTGGCCAGAGAGGTATTCACAGAAGCAGATGACCTGGCTCCCTCCCTGGACACCACTGAGAAAGGCAATGCAGGGAGGAGCACTCAGTCTAGCCAGCTTGGGAACTGGACTTTCTCAGGACACCTCCAAATGGTCATGCACTAGGGAAGCCTCAAATTAATTCATGAACACCAGATCTGGGTTTCCACCATGCTTTCCCTTTCCACTACTGAGGAAGTCTGTGCTCCTCTATCTAGGGCACTCCCTTTTCCAGTGAGGTACCAATTTGTTGCCTGATGAATGGAAAATTAGGATAAAGAAGAAGGTATTTCAACCAGGTCATATGGAGACCCAAAGAACCATCCCTGACCCACCAGTGACCACATTCAGCACCTCTCTCCTCAAGATAATTCTAGGCATGGACTTCTCTGGTGGTCCATTGGTTAAGAATCTGCCTGCCAACGCAGGGGACACAGGTTCAATCCTTGGTCCATCCCTGGTCTGGAAGGAGTCCACACACTGCAGGGCAACTGGGCCTGTGCACCGCAACTACTGAAGCGTACAAGCTCTGGAGCCCATGCTTCTCAAGAAGAGAAGCCACCACAGTGAGAGGCCCATGCGCCACAACTAGACATCAGCCCCCACCTGCGCCACAACTAGAGAAATTCTGAGCGCAGCAATGAAGATGCAGCACAACTCCCCCAAAATAATAAATTAATGCATAAATGAAAGATAATTCTAGACACATGGTAACAAACTGATTGACTGAGTTTCCCATTTGCCACATTCCATTTTGGATTAATAGATTGATACTGGTTGATCAAGGACACTTTCTTTCATTTTGTTGTTGTTCAGTCCCTCTGTTGTGTCCGACTCTTTACAACCCTATGGTCTGCAGCACGCCAGGATTCCCTGTCCTCCACCATCTCCTGGAGCTTGCTCAAACTCATGTCCATTGAGTCGGTGATGCCATCCAACCATCTCATCATCTGTCGTCCCCTCCTGCTCCTGCCTTCTATCTTTCCTAGCATCAGAATCTTTTCCGATAAGTCGACTCTGAATCAGGTGACCAAAGTAGTGGAGCTTCAGCTTCAGCTTTCCAATGAATTCCAATGAATTCAGTCTTTAATGAATATTCAAGCTTGATTTCCTTTAGGATTTACTGGTTTGATCTCCTTGCAGTCCAAGGGACTCTCAAGAGTCTTCTCCAACATCACAGTTCAAAAGCATCAATTCTTCGGCACTCAGCCTTCTTTATGGTACAACTCTCATACATCACTACTGGAAAAACCACAGCTTTGACTAGATGGACCTTTGTTGCCAAAGTAATATCTCTGCTTTTTAATGCACCATCTAGGATTGTCATAGCTTTTCTTTCAAGGAGCAAGGGTCTTTTAATTTCATGGCTGCAATCACCATCTGCAGTGATTTTGGAGCCCAAGAAATAAAGTCTCTCACTATTTCCATTGTTTCCCCATTTACTTACCATGAAGTAATAGCACCAGATGCCATGACCTTATAATGTTTAGTTTTAACATTTACCCTATCTATTTGTGAAGTGATGGGACCAGATGCCAGCTTTTCACTCTCCTCTTTCACATTCATCAAGAGGTTCTTTAGTTTCTTTCTGCTTTCTGCCATAAGGATCGTGTCATCTGCGTATCTGAGGTTACTGATATTTCTCCTGGCAATCTTGATTCCAGTTTGTGATTCATCCATCTGGCATTTTGCATGATGTACTCTGCATATAAGGTAAATAAACAGTGACAATATACAGCCTTGACACACTCCTTTCCCAATTTTGAACCACTCTGTTGTTCCATGTTCAGTTCTAACTGTTGCTTCTTGACCTGCATACAGGTTTCTCAGGAAAAAGGTAAGGGGGTCTGGTATTCGTATCTCCCAAAGAATTTTCCACAGTTTGTTGTGACCCACACAGTCAAAGTTTTTAGCATAGTCAATAAAGCAGAAGTAGATATTTTTCTGGAACTCTCTTGCTTTTTCGATGATCCAACGGATGTTGGCAATTTGATCTCTGGTTCATCTGCCTCTTCTAAATCCATCTTGAACATCTGAAAGTTCTCCATTCATGTACTATTGAAGCCTAGCTTGGAGGATTTTGAGCATGACCTTGATAGCATGTGAAATGAGTGCAATTGTGCAGTATTTTGAACATTCTTTGGCATTGCCCTTCTTTAGGATTGGAATGAAAACTGATCTTTTCCAGTCCTGTGGCTGCTGCTGAGTTTTCCAAATTTGCTGGCATATTGAGTGCACACTTTAAAAGCATCATCTTTTAGGATTTGAAATAGCTCAGCTGAAATTCCGTCACCTCCCCTAGCTTTGTTTGTAGTGATGCTTCTTAAGGCCCATTTGACTTCACATTCCAAGATGTCTGGCTCTAGGTGAGTGATCACACCATCATTGTTATCCAAATCATTAAGATCTTTTTTTTATAGTTCTTCTGTGTATTTTTGACACCTCTTCTTAATATCTTCTGCTTCTGTTAGGTCCATACCATTTCTGTCCTTTATTGTGCCCATCTTTGCATGAAGTGTTCCCTTGGTATCTCTAATTTTCTTGAAGAGATCTCTAGTCTTTCCCATTTTATTGTTTTCCTCTATTTCTTTGCATTTTTCACTTAGGAAGGCTTTCTTATCTCTCCTTTCTGTTTTTTGGAACTCTGCATTCAGATGTTTTACTTTTCTTTCTTTCATTTCAGATACATTAACATAAAGCAGAGAAAGTTGAGAGAAATCTTTTTCTCTTTCTGCCTTACTCTTCACTCCCTGCTTTATCCAATCAACCACCAAGTCCTATCAATCCCACAAATATAACTGTTTCCTGAAATTGTCCTTTCCATCTCTACTGCCATCTCTTTAACTCAACCAACACCATCACTCATTATCTCATTATCCATTTTGCTCGCTCCCCTCTAACTCCACTAACTCCATTCTAATCCATTCTCCACTTAGGAGCTAGAATGACCTTTTCAAAACCCAAATTTAATCAAGCCACTCCTTTCAGCTAAAACCTAATTAATTTAGTCCATTAAAATAATTGCTTATTTCCAGCAGATTCATGTCAATGTATGGCAAAACCAATACAATATTGTAAAGTAATTAGCCTCCAATTAAAATAAATAAATTTATATTAAAAAATAAAATGATTGCTTATTTCCTAGAAAAATGTCAAAAATCCTTAGTATAGTATTGCTACAATGCCTAGTAGTATTTGCAAGTTCAGTTCAGTTGCTCAGTCACGTCTGAATGTTTGCAACCCCATGGACTGCAGCACGCCAGGCCTCCCTCTCCATCACCAACTCCCAGAGTTTACATGAACTCATCTCCATTGAGTTGGTGACACCATCCAACCATCTCAGCCTCTGTTGTCCCCTTCTCCTCCTACCTTCAATCTTTCCCAGAATCAGGGTCTTTTCAAATGAGTCAGCTCTTAGCATCAGGTGGCCTAAGTATTGGAGTTTCAGCTTTAGCATCAGTCCTTCCAATGAATATTCAGGACTGATTTTCTTTAGGATGAACTGGTTGGATCTCCTTGCAGTCCAAGGGACTCTTAAGAGTCTTCTCCAACACCACAGTTCAAAAGCATCAATTCTTCGGCGCTCAGCTTTCTTTATAGTCCAACTATCACATCCATACATGACTACTGGAAAAACCATAGCTTTGACTAGATGGACTTTTGTTGGCAAAGTAATGTCTCTGCTTTTTAATATGCTGTCTAGGTTGGTCATAATTTTCCTTTCAAGGAGTAATCATCTTTTAATTTCATGGCAGCAATCACCATCTGCAGTGATTTTGGAGACCATGAAAATAAAGTCTGTCATTGTTTCCACTGTTTCCCCACCTATTTACCATGAAGTGATGGGACTGGATGCCATGATCTTAGTTTTCTGAATGTTGAGCTTTAAACCAACTTTTTCACTCTCCTCTTTCACTCTCATCAAGAAGCTCTTTAGTTCTTCTTCACTTTCTCCCATAAGGGTGGTGTCATCTGCATATCTGAGGTTATTGATATTTCTCCCGGCAATCTTGATTCCAGCTTGTGCTTCTTCCAGCCCAGCATTTCTCATGATGTACTCTGCATAGAAGTCAAATAAGCAGGGTGACAATATACAGCCTTGATGTACTCCTTTCCTTATTTGAAACCAGTCTGTTGTTCCATGTCCAGTTCTAACTGTTGCTTCTTGACCTGCATACAGATTTCTCAAGAGACAGGTCTGGTGGTCTGGTCTTCCCATATCTTTCAGAATTTTCCACAGTTTGTTGTGATCCACACGGTCAAAAGCTTTGGCATAGTAAATGCAACAGAAAAAGATGTTTTTCTGAAACTTTTTTGCTCTTTCGATGATCCAGTGGATGTTGGCAATTTGATTTCTAGTTCCTCTGCCTTTTCTAAACCCAGCTTGAACATCTGGAAGTTTGCAATTTATGTACTGTTGAAGCCTGGCTTGGAGAATTTTGAGCATTACTTTACTAGCGTGTGAGATGAGTGCAATTGTGTGGTAGTTTGAGCATTCTTTGGCATTGCCTTTCTTTGGGTTTGGAATGAAAACTGACCTTTTCCAGTCCTGTGGCCACTGAGTTTTCCAAATTTGCTGGCATATTGAGTGCAGCACTTTCACAGCATCATCTTTTAGGATTTGAAATAGTATTTGCAGGAGCTTTAATAAATATTTGTTGAAGGAAGGGTGTCTCTGGACCTGAGAGGAACTGCCTTGTCTCTTGTGTGTTAATCTGACTTGTTTAAATCTCAGAGCACCTCCTTATTTCCAACCCCCTGGAAGCACCTCATTGTAGTATAGTAGCCTCTGGCATTACAAAGTGATTTTCCTCAAGGTCACAACTGGTGACTAAGCACCAAATAGAATATACAGCCCTATTGTTCTTAACTGGGGAACCACTGTCAAGTGAGAGGCAATCACAGTTCAAAAGTGACAACCACCAGTAGGACGTTTGACCTTCCTGCTACACTCCCACCAAGTTTCCAGGCCTTCATATAGAGTCTTTCAAAGATAAAGGAAATCCACCTTCTTACTCTCCCAAAGAAGTCCCATTCATCTTTAGACAATTCCACCAGTTGTTGAAAATGAGACATTTCAAAAAAAAAAAGACAATGAGACATTTCAAAGAATAATCTACCCTAGCCAGTTTATCAAGGGATAGAATGAGGGCAAGCAGGCCATAAGAGAGAGAGAGAGAGACCAGTTCTCCCTCCTGTGGTGGTGCTAAGGTACCTTGACCAGCTGCCTCTAAGAGAAGAGGAAGGTGGGTGACTTGGGCCTCAGCTTAGCTCAGGGAGAGATTCAGGCTCTCTAGCCTCAGAGATTCTACGAGCTCCTATAGACTAGCCAGGACTAGAACAAGGAAAGGATGTGTGTGGAGGAAATGGGATTAATCCCAGCTCAAATGTTGGGTGGAATCCCAGCTGCTGCAGCTGCTGAGGGCTTAACCAGCTGTTCCCTGGGCAGCTGCAATGTTCAGCCCAGACCCGGCTCTCAGGGTGGCAGCTCTGTATCAGCTTAAGGCCATCAGCTCCAAGCAAGTCAAGGCTCTGTGGAAAGAATCGCTGGAAAGCAAAAGAGAATAGCCGAGAGTCCCCAATTCCGAGAACTTTTGTTTGGACATCATGTGGTTTGAAATCAGACAACTGTGTTCTTAGGTTATGTGGTCTCAAGGAGGGAAGTTGAGAGACAGTTTGGGTTTAGGTTTCAGAGAGAAGCAAAGCAAGGACTGGAGGTACTGCCTTCAATTCTCCTTTCCTTTCCTGTCCTGCTTCAATTTCCCTACACTTCCCCCACCACCATGGGTTTCCATAACATGTCCCCCATGGGAATGGATGCATTTCCTACTTGTGATCAGAATTAGTGACACTCACATGCTCCAATGAGGACTAATGTACTTAGGGATAAAGATAACCCCAAAAGCCCATCTAATTGTGAGTTTATTTTTTAAACAAATATTTATTTTTGGCTGCAGTGGGTCATGGTTGTGGCACTCAGGTTCAGTAGTCGCAACGGACAGGCTTATTTGCCCCATAGCATGTAGGATCTTAGTTCCCCAAACAGCAATCAATCCCATGTCCCCTGCATTGGAAGGTGGATTCTTAACCACTGGATCACCAGAGAAGTCCCAGCAGTTTCTTTTTTTAAGTGCAAGTTTGATTTTCCTCTTCACCTGCTTCAAATCCTGCAATTGTTTTCCAAATTTCAGACAGAATTGAAAATCCTTCAAGTTACCGCATCTCCCTTGCACTGTACTGAACCTGTCAGTGCTCCTCAGATTCATCTTATCATCACTCCCCAACTCCAATCCTTGGCACATACTGTTCTCTTTGCTTGAACAACTCTTATCCATCTCTCAGGTCTCAGCTTAAACGTCATTTCTCATCTCCTCACCACACTCAACCACCTTCTAACCACTTATGCCTATCTCCCCAGAGGACTTGTAAGAACTGTGCTTGACTTTACTGTCCTATCCCCATGGTACAACACCATATTTGGCACATAGCAGGTACTCAACAAACCCTGATTAGAGATACCCCTTTCTCATGGGAGATGTTCATCATCAACCAGGTCACATATAGAGACAATAACAGAGAAGCGGGCTTGAATGTGCTAACTGGCCACAAAATCCCCCATAGGGAAATACCCCAACCAGCCATAGACTGCTTCCCATAGACAGCTGCTTCAGGCTCCCAGACAGAGAAGAAAGCTTCCTCCAATAGAGCAGGAACTACAAAAGCAGTCAGGGATAAACATCTCAAGACTCTAGGTCAGAAATGCTAGTTTTTCAAACAGAGTTCATTATTTTTACTAAGGACCTCATCTTAGCACTGGGTCCTTTTTATGCTTTGTGGCTGTTTAGCATCTTCATTGCTGTGTGTGGGCTTTCTCTAGTTGAAGGGATCAAGGGCTACTCTCTAGTTGCAATGCGCAGACTTCTCCTTGTGGTGGCTTCTCATTGCAGAGCACAAGTTCTAGGGCGTGCAGGCTCGGCAGTTGTAGTGCACAGGCTTAGTTACCCTGAGGCAGGCGGGATCTTCCCAGATCAAAGATCGAACCCACGTTGCTTGCATTGCAAGGTAGATTCTTAACCGCTGAACCACCAGAGAAGTCCTGGCCTCTTCTTATTTCAAACATTTCTAGAAGCTTACTTTATTCTGCTAGAGCTCCCATAACAAAATATCATAGACTGGGTGGCTTAGACATCAAACATTTATTTTCTCATAGTTTTGGAAGCTAGAAAAATCCAAGATCAAGGTTCCAGCCAATGCAATTTCTGGTGAGAGCTCTCTTTGTGGCCTGTAGATGGCTGCCTTCTCACTACGGCCTATTGTTGAGCATGTGAAGAGAGAGAAAGCAAGCACTCTCCTGTGTCTTCTTGAAACGACACTAATCCCGTCAGATCAGGGCCCACTCTAATGACCTCATTTAACCATAATTACTTCCTTAGAGGCCCCATTTCCAAATATAGCCACACAGACATGAGAGCTTCAACAGATGAATTTGGGGGTGACATACATTCAGTCCATAACAAAGCTCAATATTTCCTCTCCTCTAATTCAAAAAGAGCTGAGAGTCTTCTCTTGCTTTCTGGGTTGGTGTACCCACCTGCTATGGATTACTGCCAGAAACTTGCACCTACATCTATATTTCCTTAAGCAGTGGCTAGGTAAGGAAGCCAGTCCTCCAGACAGGAGGAAGAAGAGTCAACGAAAATGAGAGAGTACTGTCAGAAAGTGAGACTTACTAGTGACTCAGTGAAGGGAATGAGGAAGAGTTAACACTAGCTTAAGACCCCATAGGATGTGGCCCCATCCATGAAGGCAGTCTTATAGTTATTCCTGCCCCAGTTTCCTCTTCTGTAATAAATCTCACTGAGTTATGTGAGGACTAAATGAGGACGCAGGTAAAGTGCTAAAACAGGGCCTAGCCTATAGTACGTTCTCAGGCAGCGTTAGCTATAGTTACACTTCCCAGTCTCCTGTTCTAACCAGCCTGCGCATTCGCATTCCAGATTCCAAGTCCTTGCTCACATTGTTACTTCTATCTGGAATAGCCTTTCTAGTCTCCTCCACCTACACATTCTAAAACATCCTATTCAGGCCCTACTTTCTCCACAAGGCCTTCTGGGTACAAATATGACATTTACCACCCATTCAACTCATCTTAAGTAACACTGTTGCTTAGGTAGTTAACCATCTTAAACTTTTGAGAAACTATTTCTTAATTTTTATGTTTTTCTGTGTCTAATATGATGCTACACTGTGTATGTTCAGCAAATCCTGATGAAGAAAGGAAGGGGAGAAAAATCTGAATTCTGGGTAATAAAAAGGTCACAGAAACCTTTACCATCTGAGCCACCTGGGAAGCCCCCAAAGTTCACCTGAACCTCAACACAGTGCTTCTCAACTCCAGTTTCCCAAAATGCCAAGAGGTCTTGGCAGGATGATCAACAAAATGCTCTGTAAATTCTCAAAACAAGATTACTTTTAATTATACTTCAGTTCTAAAGCAAACCCACATCTGTCACATAGCACTTTCTGAAGAACGGAATGTTATGAAATCAGACAAGTAAAGAGGCAACACAACCCCTCAAAAGTCCAGGAACCACTGATAATGCTGATTCTGGTAGAGTGGTATGGAGAGAAGCAGACAGTCTATAGACAGCAGAGCAGCAAAGGCAGCGAGAAATAGATGCAGAGCATAGAACACTTGGTAGTTTCCATTCCAGTTGGGCACATACACTGCTATTGTCAACGATCTTGTCAGGCAGGGATCAGTAACTCCAGGTCTGCCTGACTTCCAAGTCATGCCCTTTCCCTAATTCTCACTGCCTATTTTGTTAATGAGAAGGGGTGTTGTACTTAGAGATGTCCTGTGGCCCAGTTGAATATGCCTCCTGGCCATCTTCATAGAGATGGTGTTCTTTGCTGCTTGAGGGAAGGTAATGGATTTTATTTTAGGAAGCTAGGAGAGCCTCAGAGGAAAAGAATAATGAGGAATGAGAGTGGGGGTGCGAGTGGGGGAGGTGAGAGGTGAGCCTTCAACCTGGGAAGTAGTCTATAGGATGTAGTTTAAGGGAAACCAATTAATTGTTGTCCCCAAATATCTCCTGCCCAACACATTAAGGTGCTAGGAATCAGCACCATTATGGCTTTATGGTTTAAGGCCTTATTTTCAGCAGGTCTTTTAAATACATGCATTATATGAAAAGAGTAGTAAAAACAAGGAGCCCATCAACAACATAGAAATTTGTAAGTTTAGTCATCACCTGGAGTGACATGACAGGAGGGCATCAGGATCTGACAGAATGAGACAAGGGCAGGTTTAGAAAGTAGGAAAGGTCCACAGCTTGGAGTGTGTTTCTGAAGTCACTCTGAAAGGGGAAGGGTGGTGGTAATGGGCACTTGGTGAGGACAGAGGGAAATGGCTGTGGAAGAATATAAAGGTAAACTTAGTTGTCGTTTAGTCGCTAACATGGGCTGTAGCCTGCCAGGCTCCACTGTCATGGGATTTCCCAGGCCAGAATACTCGAGTGGGTTGCTATTTCCTTCTCCAGAGATCTTCCCCACCCAGGGGTTGAACTTGCTTCTCCTGCTTGGCAGGTGGATTCTTTACTACTGAACAAAGGTAAACTTCGCCTGTTTCCAAATGTTGGTTTTATCAAGCACTACCTGGAACCCTAAATATGCTTTCACCTCCAAACACTGAACCCAAAGGGGCCCAGGGTGAGGGAGATAAGTAGGTTAACTTGGATGCACATCAAAGTCTGGATTACTACAGGCTACAATATACTTCCAGCTTCCAGGAGCCACAGGGCTAAACCAAGAAAGAGGGATGCAAAAGTGCCACTTTCCAAATGAGAGGCAGGTGGGCTCCTCACCAGCCCCTGACACCTGTGGCTCAGCCTGGCAGCTTAACAGGCCCATCCACCCCGTCTTGCCCCGGGGGAGAAGGCCTTTTGCACAAATCCATCCACCATCTGTACAGCATATAGTTCCTCTTTCCTCGGGGCTAGAAGGGAACCGATCCTGAAGGCCACTAGAGGGCAGTGTATAGCAGGGTCCTTGCCCTGGAAGAGCACAGCTGCCACAGGGAAAGGTGGGCTCCTGGTGGTACCAACATTTAACCATCCTCCAGGCCCTGACACTCTCCTTCCAGTGCACTGCAACTCCCTCGGAGCTTCCATTCCTAACTCAGAGGCACCTGCCTGCCTAGATTCCAGGGAAGCAGAGCTAGCAATAATGGGAGAGGGGAGAGGGGAAAGGGGGAGGAAGCCAGTAGAAACAACAACCAGGAAGCTGATCAGAAAGGGGACTCAGTTTTTAATTCCTATATTCCCTTGCTTGGAGAGCCTGTGTCCCCTCTGCTGCCATACATCTGGGCTGAAGTTGCTCTCTGTGCTCAGCCCATCAGGAAGAACAGGTTCCAGCCCTCTGTGCAGGTTCTTTCTCTTGATCAAGAATGTATGGAGACTACCAGTTATGAATTAGCTATGGTTTTTCCAGTAGTCATGTATGGATGTGAGAGTTGGAATGAAAGCTGTCCACCGAAGAATTGATGCTTTTGAACTGTGGTGTTGGAGAAGACTCTTGAGAGTCCCTCGGACAGCAAGGAAATCCAACCAGTCCATCCTAAAGGAAATAAGTCCTGAATATTCATTCGAAGGACTGATGCTGAAACTGAAACTCTAATACTTTGGCCACTTGATGCAAAGAACTGACTCATTTGAAAAGACCCTGGTGCTGGGAAAGATTGAAGGTGGGAGGAGAAGGGGACGACAGAAGCTGAGATGGTTGGATGGCGTCACCAACTCAATGGACATGAGTTTGAATAAACTCTGGGAGTTGGTGATGGAGAGGGAGGCTGGTGTGATGCAGTCCATGGGGTTGCAAAGAGTCAGACATGACTGAGCGACTGAACTGAGCTGAGGGATTGCCATGAGTTGTCAGTTGGTCCAGTCTCCTCCCAAGGAGAAAAAAAAAATCAGTCCCATGTAGACACCCCACCCTCACCCCCCACTGCACACACACCAGAGTAGAATGCAGGCTATGGTGATTCTTGAGCAGGGGAGACTGCAGGCTAACAAATGGGAGCCAGAATTCTTTAAGTATCAGTACCTAAAATGGCTTGAACCTCCTTTGGAGCCCCTATGAACAGAGAAAGAATGCGTTTGAGTTGTCTTGTTCTTTGGATAACCCTGGTCTCTTCAACAGTCGGGTATGCAGACACGTGGGCAGAATGCTAGTCCTCTCTGATGGGAAAAAGAACTAGCAGCCTAGAAAAGGGCAGACTCTTCTGGTCTCAGTTGCTGCTGGTCGACAGGGAGGCCTCCAGAGAGGAGGAAGCAAGGCAGGACGACCTGCTGGGAAACAAGGGGGGATGGGAAGTAAGGTATGGTCCCCTTTCTCCATACCCCTCCCCCAATCTGGAGGCAAATCACCATCTGAATAGAGATATTTCCCAATAAGCTCCTGGAACCCTTTCTTTTATTAGCCCACTTGTAGGAAAATGTTATGACCATGCCTCGGCCCCTCATCTTGCCAGGCTGGGCAAGCAGATCATTATATTACAATTTATAAATAGAAAATAAAATAAAATAATCGAGTGGGGCTGAGGCACTGGGGAATAAGAGGAGAAATAGTCCTCGTCAAGGAGTATCCATCATCAACTCCATCTACCTAGGACCCAACCTCCTAATTAGAGGTTGCCCCTAAACCATCTCATCCATTTTCTCCCTACCCCTCCCCGCCATCAGCATCGTCTGCTGCGCGTATCCCCGGATCTCAGCCCGCACGCTCGCGTTTAGGCGGGTGCCACGAGTTTTCTATGCCTGGAACGCTCAGTCCAGCAGCTCCTCAGCCAAGCGATAGAGGAACCGAGAGTACCAATGCATGCCAGTCGGCTGAACGGCCCCGCCCGGAAGCAGCGCCCCCAGCGCGTGCAGCAGGCGCAAAGGAGCAAAGGCGCGGTGCGCCCACTGGTGACTTTCGAGAACCGCGTAGCATGAGGCCAGGACATCGTTGACCAGCAGCGTCCCGTGCGCTGTGAGCGGTGCGAAAACGCCCACGGCTTCCTCCCGCGCCACGCGGGCCACGCGCGCCGGCCGAAGGGCGTCCCCGCCTGGCGCCAGCACCGAGTCCCCCGCGCGCAACCGGCGCGCGAACACCGGTGCAAAGTCGCCTGGCGCGGGCGCTGGCCCCCGAGCCGCGAACACCAAGTGCCAAGGCGTGAGCAACAGCTTGCGCGGGGGCCGCTCGGTCTCCACAGCTACGAAAGAGGCCCGGCGCTGCAAGTCCCGGTCCAGGAAGAGCAATACGGGCGTGGGCACCACCCGGCCGGCCGCGTCTGCCGCCAGCACCCAGTCTCCGCGATGCAGTTCCCGCAGCCCCTTCCGCTCGCCGCTCCGCAGGCGCACGGTGGCATTTCCCGGAAAGCAGCCGCCTGCCCTGACCGCCAGGGAGTTATCTGCAAGGAACAAGCAGAGAGAGAGGACTGAAGACCAGCGGTTCCAGAATGTTAGTAAAGATTCTGAAGGACGTGGGTCAAGCTCAGGACAGACTTCACCAGTCCCGGAACAACAAGCACGTTCCCCCAGATCGGGTCCCAACCGGGCAGAAATGGAAGGCTGGTTTAACAACGCCAACGCCTCTTTGGTCTCCCCTAGGGTCGCAACCGGGTTGTGCACCCTCAGTTTCCCGAAGGGACCTCACCACCCACCCCCTACTGTACCAGCTTTGACCGACACGTGGACGTGGTTGCGGGACTCATAGTAGACCCAGTCGAAGCCGGCTTCCACGGCCAGGCGCGCCAGCAACCCATACTTGTTGCGGTCGCGGTCGGATGTGGTGATATCCAAGGCACGTCCTTCGTAATGAAGTGAGTCCTGCGCGTGGTGGCCGTCCTCGTCCCAGCCCTCGGTCACCCGTAGGCGCACTCCGGGCCACATGTTCATCACGGCTATGGCCAGCGCGTTCACCCGCTCCTTACAACGCTGGCGGGGAATAAAGTCAATCTGCTCAGTACCACGACCACCACCACGGGGGCAAAAGCGACCTGGACGGGAGAGTTGATTCTTGTTTTCCCGACGCACCCCTCCCCCCACACCGAACTCCCTCCTAGATTTTGAGTGCCCTGGGGAAGTGAGAATCTGAATGGGTGTCGTCGTTAATCTACGCCCTCCAGGGCGGCTTTGCGACCTGCGGAGTCACCCTGAAGTTGAAAGGGAGCACCCAAACCTAGTTCTTTCCCCTACTTTTGATTTCTGCCCTTCATCTCTAGTTGTTCTGGAACTTTGTTCTGGAACCTCAGCTCAACCTGGTAGAGGGCAAGAAAGCGGGTGGGAGCTTGGTCAAGGAAGGGCTGAGCAGCCTGGCTCCGCGAGAGGAGCCCCTGTTTTAGCCTGGCCCCCGCCCCAAGCCCCGGCTCCCCTCCCTCCTCCTGATTCATCTTTTGTTTCGTTGCCTTCCCTGGCACCGGGCACCGCTTCCTTCCTTCCTTCCTCCTCCTCCTTTCAGCCCCTAGCATTAACCCTTTCGTGGTGCGAGTGCCCCCCACAGAGGTGCCCAAGCGGAGCCGTGCGGGATCTAGGCTGCTGGAAAAAGGGCTGGGGTGGCGGGGGCTGCGCGAAGTACAATGGCCATTCTCCGGGATGACTTAACCGAACGAGAATCCCGGGCCGAGGCCGGGGACGCGCCGGGAGAAGCGGACTCAGCAGCTCCATCCACAAAGGCGCTTTTCAGCCGCCCCGGCGCAGGGAGAGGAAAGGGCAGAAAGCCGCGCCCCCCATCCCAGCTCCGGCCCGCCGGGTCCCCTCCCCCAGCGCGACCAGCCCTCCCAGTTCCAGCTCAGGCTCTGCCAGCCCTTGAGAACCCCCCATTCGCTCGGTCTCTTGTTCCGGAGGCCGCGCAGAAAGGCGTGGGAGTAGCACCTGAGACTAACGCGAGCTGCCCTTGCGCGGATCTGGGGGGCCCCCTGCAGGGTGGGAGTGGAGACGAGGAAAAGCAGCCGCGGCTGGAAGCCTGCACCGGGGGAGGGAGACCACGGTTATCTCGGCTGCTCCAGTCTGGGAGCCGGAGACCTTGGCGCGCACCACAGCACGGACCTCACGGGAGGAGGCGCAGAGGACCGCTTCCTTTTCTTCTCCCCGCTCCGGTCTCTCCTCGGACTTGGTTTTTTCCTAACTGGCCAGAGGGACATTTCCCCCCTGCCCTTCTTTCCCGAGGCTTCTACACCTCCGCAGGGTTGGAGAGGAGGGGAGGGGGAAGACAGGAAAAGTGGTAACTCCTTCCAACTTTTTGTCGTTTTGTCCCCTACGGAGGCCCTGAGGCCTTGACCTGCGGGGGCAGCAGCCCAGTGCAGAGCCAACTCAATGAAGGCCTTTTGCAGCCAGGGTGTGGGAGATAAGCAGGACGGAGGGGGTTCCCGTGCCTGTCAGAAATTCTCCTGGTCCTGTCCCTTGTTCTGCCCCCTCTGCTGCAGGTGGAAGCCAGAGGAAAGGGCCAGGATACTCCATGACCAAGGAGGGAAGGCGTTTCCCCTTCCCAGTCTCTGGGTAGGTAAGGCTTCAGGGAATTCTTTCTCCCCTGGACAGGTTTTCCTAACAAAGTAACCTGGAAAACTATGGCAGTTAATCAGAGGAAATCCGTCCCCCTCCCGCTCCCCCCACCTTCCCACTCCATACACAATTAGGTGGTGTAATGGAAAGTGTATAGGACTTAGAATCAGGAGTCCTGAATTCTAGACTCAGCCATGCCACTAATTAGTTTTAAGACTTTGATTAAATCACTTTTCCTCCTGGGGCCCAGCTCGGAGATGTAAAAATGGGAGGTGGAGGATGGAAGAATGTGACCTCCAAGTTCCCTTCCAGCTCTGACAGTTGAGATCACAGGCCAGAGGTGGTCCCTCTCCTCGCACCCTAGGTTGTTGGTTAGGTTCTGGTCTGCAGCAGATGCTCAATACATAGTCGTTGAATTCATTTTAACCCTTTAATTCCAAGGAAAGTCCTTGAGCTAAACTGTGTTTGAGGGACACAGGAACCCTTTGGGTCTCAGGTGTGTCCATCTATTCTTCCCATTGGAGATTGGTTTTTGCTCCAGGACAGTGGTTTAGACTCTAGATAGATAGCTTTACCCAGTTCTGGGATGCCTCCCCCATACCAAAGACAATTCCTGCCCAGCCCTCCTCAGGTAGATGTCCCTGATGATCTGTCCCTTGGTCACCACTTTCCCAGTCCCATCAGTACCTTTGGCCCTTGAGCTTTAACATTACCAGGTCAGGAGCCAGGCTAAGGGTAGAGTTCTGTCTGCTGCCTAGCCAGCTCCTGGCCCCCAGCTCACCCCAGCCCTTCCTGCCTGGCTCGGTAGCTGACCCCCGGTCCACGCCTCAGCCATTTCCCGTCTCGCCTGCCGCCATCCTCCTTTCCCCGCCCTCCCTGTCTCTCCCAGCTTCACTCTCACTAGTCCCTCCTCCCCCTCCCCAGCCCGGCCTCTCCCTGGATCCCTCTAGATCAGTAAATCCAGCCAGCAGAGGTGTTCTTTTTTTGGGAGGGGGGGAGGGGGTGAGAAGTGGAGGTAGGTCCTTGAGATTAAGGTCTCTATAGATGAAACTCAGCTCAACATCCCTCCCCCCCAGCTGCCAGAGGAGAGCAGAGAAATTGACGTGCCCTCGAGCAGGTGGGGAGAGGCCCTCCTTACCTCGGTCATCAGGCGGTCTGCACCACTGTTCTCCTCATCCTTGAAGATGATGTCGGGGTTGTAGTTAGGCACCAGGTCCCGGAAGCGCTCAGAACCTCTTGTCACCCTCCCCTCAGCTGGCCCACTGGCGCCCAGGGTCCGCTCGGGCACGCTGGGCACAAACTGCTTGTAGAGCAGCGGCACGAGCTGTTTGCGCACATAGCGGCGCCGGCCGACCGGTCCCCGGCCCGGCCCGCAGCTCTGAGCCGGCAGCGCCAGAAGTGCCAAGCAGCACAGGGGCACCAGACTGGCTGGCAGCGCCATAGATGCAGCGGACTCGGGCCAAAAGGGAACGTTCTTGTTCTCACCAGCTCGCCCGTCACTTGGGCATCTCCCCAGGCACCACAGAGCGCAGCAGGCAGAGCTGCCCCCAGAGTGCCCTAGAGCTCTGTGGCTCTGCGCACCTGGCTGCTGCTAGCTTTGCCTACATACCCTTGGGGGGTCTGGAACCTGCTACTGACGGGCCATCATAGCAGGGAAGGGGGGGTCGTGGGTAAGTGCCAACCCTGCTGGCTCTGCCGCCTGGCTCCGGCGCTGCCAGAACGCCGGCTCCGCCTTAAGTGGCCCCTGGCCCCGCCCCCCGCCCTTCTCCCAGGACCGTCCCGCCCCCTCCCACCGGGGCGGGGGCTCTAGCCGGCCACCACTGGTCCACTTCATTTCCATCCCGGAAGCCAGGCAGGCACCTGCCTCGGAAATTCTAGCAGCTTTAATCCTTGGCTGCCTGGATAAGCATCCTTCTACCTCTAAGTTTATGCGTGGCACCAAACCATCCTCCTCTGATACTTGAATTAGATCTTTGCTCTCCCCAAGCCTACCCTGATAGCGCGTCCCGTCTAGGAGGTATGGGATCCAATTTCTGCCCAAGGCCAATAAAGCCCTTTGGGCACACAACTCCTTTCTCTGTGTCCTCCCCCACTTCCATCTCTCCTCCTTAGCAGTAACTAGGACTGGAAGGGATGGGTACCAGAGAACCCTTTTCCCTGGTAGCTTTGTAGTCTTCTGCTAAGAGCTTCCTCAGAATCAGGAACAGATCTTCATAGTGATAGTCTGGTTCAGGACTTCAAACTTTTGTCCCCTCTCTTATCCTTGCCGGATACCCAGTTTGTGGATTGGAAACTGCTGGAGGACCTGTTCAGCAGGTACTTAAAAGTCATAGTCTCTAACAGACTGATGATCACTTCCCTTTACCTTCCATCAGGGCATCTTATTAGGGCTTCCCTGGTGGCTCAGATGGTAAAGAATCTGCCTGCAATGCAGGAGACCCAGGTTCAATTCCTGGGTTGGGAAGATCCCCTGGAGAAGGGAATGGCTACCCACTCTAGTATTCTTGCCTGGAGAATTCCACTGATAGAGGAGCTGGGCAGGCTACAGTCCATGGGGTTGCAAAGAGTCAGAAACGACTGAGCGACTAACACACACACACACACACATGGCATCTCTATCTTTTTCCTTCTCCAAACCTTCTGGAGCTCTGCTTCTAGCCACTCAGGTCTCTCTCATGTCAAAGGCTTTGAAGTTGCAACACTTCACCCATTGATCTACTGTCATTTAGAAGTCTTTCTCTAAGAAGCCTTCCTTAATGTACTGACACTGGACCTCTGTTTCCTTGAGAATGAGAAATTAACCACCATTTATCGCAGTATGGTATTAAAATTATGTCACCCTTATCAGGGGGCTTCCCAGGTGGCACTAGTGGTAAAGAACCTGCCTGCCAATGCAGGAGACCTAAGAGACACGGGTTCAATCCCTGGGTCAAGAAGATCCCCTGGAGAAGGGAATGGCACCCACTCCAGTATATTTGCCTGGAGAATCCCATGGACAGTCCATACGGTTGCAAAGAGTGACTGAAGCAACTTAGCATGCATGTACATAAACACGCACCCTTACTAGACAAAGCAATTCCTAAATACAAACTTAGCTGAGTGCCTGGCCTATAGTAGGTGTTCAGCCTACTATATCTGTGTATCTGTGGCAACTACATTCTTTTTTTGGATCCCATACTCACTCAGCTCCATGGCTAGTATTCACAGTAACCTGTGTACCTTAGAAAAAAGCAGCCCTTCCTCAAGTCATTGGCTTGCCATTTGCAAAAAAATAGTTGTAGTAACCATGCATACAGTGACTAAGAGGTGAATGGTGCCCCTGGAAGCTGTGCAATGTATAATCTGCATAACCATGAGCAGAAACATTGTCCCTACCCCCAATATAGCAGGAGGGCTTGCAGAATATTCAAGGCACCGATAGCCTCTGGAAATACAGAGTTAGGCTCTTTTCAGAGGTAGGAATCACAAACCTTTGTCAGGCAGCCCCTTCTTTTACCTCTTCCTATGCTGATGCCCATTTACCCCCAATAACCAAGGCACCCAAGAAATAAGGCTTGGGTATAAGGAAAAGTCAGGTGACCAGCCAGGTTTTAGCAAGGCCAAGGGAGGAGGAGCTTCCCACTGCCTGATTGTATGGCCTAACACCAGACCCAAGTCCCCAGAATGCAGATAGAGAAGAGGGAAAGGATGGTGGGAAGGACCCCTCTATTTCCCTCTGTAGACTCAGGACTGGTGGGAGCAAAGCTGTTCAAACAGACAGACAGGACGTTTAAAAAAATACCAAAGAAAACCCTGGTATCAACTTTATTGCTGATGGTTGTGGCCTCTTCCTCCCTATGCCCTCGTCTCTCCAGCGGTCCACAGCCCCTCCAGGATAGCACAGTGCTTAGGCTCTGCTGGGCCAGAGGCAAGGGAAGACAATCTGCCTCCCAAGTTGGCCACTGGCTCTGACCCTCCCCTGCCCCCACCCCACCCTATTGCACATCAAATCATGTAAACATGGCTAAGGGCATGGCCCTGAACAGCAGTGAGGCAGATTGACGTGTAAACAGATTTGAGACCAGGAGCCAGACCCAGTCTTCAGCCCCACCCCATGCTGGGGCCCACAGTTAAATCTGCAGAAGCAAGGGGGCCTGGTCCCAAACTCTGGCTCAGATTATGCAGCAGTGCAGAAGGCTCAGCTCCCCTCTGCCACCCACCCTCTCAGATTCCAGGTCCTGAGGGTCACCCACCCCTGGGCGCCTCTCCAGGCCTGGGCAGCAGATGGCAGTGTCCAGTTTTCTCCCTCCCACCCCCAGCTGAAGGTCACTGGTGCTGGGTCTTCTTAGACACCCGGGGGAAACCAGAGACAGGCAACGGTAGTCTGTCCAGCCCTGGGGAAGAGGCAGGGGATAGTCAGAAGCAGGGTTTAGGTCAGTCCTCAGAAGCCACAGAATGGGTGGTGAGTATGCCATCTCCCCTGCTTGGGATGACCACTGTTCCAGACAGTTCCATCTTACAACCACCCCACCAGCCTCTCCCTGACACCCTCTCACCAAAGGCCCGGATCAGCTCTGCCCGCACAGCTGCCGTGAAGGTCTTCACCAGACAGAGAGTGGTGAGGCCCGCAAAGGCTGCATTGTAGAGGAACACGATGTAGAAGTTGCCCAGCCAGTTGAAGCGTCCAAAGTCACCCAGCAGGTCAAAGCGAGTGAGCCCTGAAGTACAAAGGCCAGGATGGGAGGTAGGCTCCCCAATCCTTCCCTGGCTCAGAGCCGAGCTTTCTGCTGCCTCCTGGTGGCCACATCTCAACACTGCAACGGATAGGTTGGCTTCTACACATTAGTTGTTCCTACATCCCAACTTGTCTCAGGGACAGTTCAGGGCAGTTGAAGCAAGTATCAGCTGCTAGGCTTGCTCCAACTTCCCTTCCAGAGTCTGGCATCCTCTCCTGGAGTGTGTATGTGTGTGTGTATGTGTCTGTGTGTGTTGGGGTTGGGGCGATCCCCTCTGGCTCCACGTGTCCCAAGGAGCTCCCTGGGCCTGCTACTTGTTCCTGGGCCAGAAACCTCAAGCTGGTCACCAAGTGTTCTTTTTCAGTAGACAGAGCAGTGTGGCAGCTGAGAAACTGGGCTCTTATTGTGGCTGCTTTGGTTCATATCTGAACTCCACCTCATCTAACTGTGATCTGAAGCAACTTCCTTAAACGTCTGTGCCTCAGTTTCTTCAACTATAAAGTAGGGAATTAAAAAAAAAAAAAGTAGACAAAATAATGGGACTGTGAGAATTAAATGAGACAACACACATGAGGAACCATATGTGCCAGGTGCTATTCCAACACTTACTGAGCCCCTAACAATAATAATATAATTATCATAAATTAATATTCTTGAGCCCCTCCCCTACTTAAAAAAATATTCCTACCAGCTTCCAACCTAAAAGGAACTAACTGCTGGACACACAGGCCAAGTATCCTAAATCCCAAGGCATAAAGTAGAAATGGTAGAGTAGAGAGAATATAAACTTAAAAACCAAATAGAACTGATTTAAATACTAAATAAGGCTTCCCTGGTGGCTCAGACAGTAAGGAATCTGCCTGCAGTGTAGGAGACCTGTGTTTGATTCCTGGGTCAGGAAGATCCCCTGGAGAAGGAAAAGGCTACACACTGCAGTATTCTTGCCTGGAGAATCCTATGGACGGAGGAGCCTGGCAAGATACAGTCCATAGGGTTGCAGAGAGTCCAACACGACTGATAATGTACAATAGATGGACGATAATGGTGGGAGAGGTGGGGAGCCTATGCAACTCCCCGACTACCTTGGGGTGAACACTTTTACCAGGTAATGCTCAAAAGTGTAACTAGTTTACCCCGAAGTAGTAGGGGAGTCGCATAGGTTCCCCTTCTTCCCCATCATCATCTAGATCCTAGCTCTAAAGATGGGAGGAGAATTGAGCTTAACATTTGATGCCCAGTGTGCAGAAAAAGCACTGGACGGGGGCTCAGGGTAGAGAGGTTCTGGCCTGACTCGGCCTTGCCTCAAGCTAGCTGTGTAACTCTGGGTAAATCAAGTAGCTGTCCTGTTTCTCATCTCTAAAATGAGAATGTTGAGACTTCTCTGGTGGTCCAGTCGTTAAGACTCAATACTTCCACTGCAGGGGGCATTGGCTCAATCCCTGGTTGGAGAACTAAGATCCCACATGCCCTATGGGTGCAGACAAAAGAAAAGAAAAAATGTTTATCAGATGATCCCCCAAAGAAAGATTTTGGGAAAAGTGGTATTTCTTCACTGAAAAAATGGAAATAAATAAGAGAGGCCATGGGATGTAGCAAATGGAAAAAAATATGAGCTTTGAAGCAACACTACTCTGAAGCCCAGCACAGCACTTTATAGAGCCTCTGTTACTCCATCTGTATAATGAAAGTAATACCTCCTCATAGGTTTGTTGTGGGAATCAGAGAGAGCAAGAATATAAGGGGTCTGCCTAGTACCATTAGCTACTCAAAACAAGCCACTTTGTTTACCTCCTTTTGCTACTTACCCAGGGTTCGAGAGAAGACAGGAAGTGCTGAGCTTAGAACCAGGAGACAGACACAGTTCCCAATTATCTGGGTGGGAGTGAGGAAAGGGGAGGTCAGGGTCACAGAGCTGCCAGCACTGAGTGCCCAGGTACGCCCCCAGGATGCTTCCTCCACTCCAGTCTGGCAGGTTCCCGGCTACCCGCATCATGGCCTACCTGCGTCATGGCCGTGTCATGCCATCTGGGCCGCAGTCCCCGGAAGAGTGGAGAGCTGTAGAAGCCCACAACTGAGGAGACCATCAGGTAACTGCCACTGGGTTAGGGAAGAACTGGCCCACTCCCAAGGATCAATGCCTTGTCTCAAAGGGGATGGCCCTCTCTTCCTCCACAGCCCTCCTTTTGAATCAACTGTTTTTCTTCTTTCTGAACCTCGGGCTGGCCAAGTCTTGCCCACTTCCCCCTCACTCCCACTGTAGCTCTGCCCAAAGCCCCAGAGGAGATGGGTTTGAAGAAGAAAAGCAATGGTGGATTTCCAGAAGGATACAAGATAAGGACGACCTGAATGACGGCACCAAAGGAGCCCAGCTTGGAGAAGGAGACCTGGCCCAGGGAGGCACCCTGAGGGACAAAGAGGTGTCACTGTGCAGCACTCCCCATAGTCATCACCACCACCAGCGCCCGGCCTCCCCTCTGGCCTCACCTTCTGCCCCCTCACCCAGCCTTGCTTAGGCCCTCCCCAAAAAGATGTGGTGGGTGGGCAGCCCGGTACCTGCATGCCCCGGGGCATGGCAGCCTCGTCAATGAGCAGCTCCAGGATGTGGATGGCCACAATCAGCACAGACAGGCCCTGTGGGAGGCAAGGTCATGGACTCCCACCCCTGTCTGAGCCCACAAATGTATCCAATGAGTTGAGAATGTTAAGAGCAGACTCTCTGGTCCATCATTTTCAGTTTTCAGTTAGATGTGTGGGACCTCCCAAAGGTTAATGCTAGCAACAGAGCACCTTTGAGAGTACCTTATATCGAACTTACAGGTACAGATGCAAAAAGCCCAAATAGTTTTATTTGTTTGGGGTGTTTTTGGACGTGCCACACAGCTCATGGGATATTAGTTCCCCCAACCAGGGATCGAACCCATGCCCTCTTCAGTGGAAGTGCAGGTTTAACCACTGGATTGCCAGGGAGGTCCTGTGCATGTGTGCGTGCTAAGTCACTTTAGTCGTGTCTGACTCTTTGTGACCTTATGGACTGTAGCCCACCAGGCTCCTCTGTCCACAGGGACTCTCCAGGCAAAAATACTGGAGTGGATTGTCATGCCCTCCTCTGGGGATCTTACTAACTCAAGGATCAAACCTGCATCTCTTATGTCTCCTGCATTGGCAGGCAGGTTCTTGACTACTAGCGCCACCTAAAGCTCCCAGGGAAGTCCCCAAAAGGCAAAAGAGAAAAATATACATCTTTCTTCAAACCAATAAGACTTATTTCCAAGTCCATGATGTAGCAAGTTGAGGGGATGGACTGGATTTTAACCTTTATTTTCATCCCAGAGCAAACCTGCATAATGGCTTAGGCCCTGTGTGACCTTGGGTAAATTCTTTTTTTTTTTCCTCTTTTTGGGTAACTTTTTAAACTTCTGTTTCTTCATCTACAAAATGGGGACTGATGTGCTTCGCAAAAGTAGGTACTCGTTGAGAGGCAGCTACTATTATTGAAGGAGGTCCTTGCACCTCCTTCTCCTCCCTGTGAAGGGCTAAAGTACTCAAGGTGCTACCGCTGCCCACCCCCACCAAGTCTGGTGTACGTACCGTCAGCACCAGCAAGCACAGCATGGCCAGGGGGTAGCCCAGGTTCCGCTGCCAGGCTGAAGCCTTCCGCCGCTTCTCTGTGCAGGAATGGGAAAGCAGTTTGCAAGGGCCTGAAAGGAGGAGCTTCTCTCCTTGGGGAAAGCCAGGCATCCCAATGCCTACCAACCCACATACCCAGCAGGACCCTCTGTGTCTGCAGAGCCAGGACCTGTCTGTGCAGCAGTTCCATGTCCAAGGGCAGCCAGCAGGAGGTGGGATCTGGGGGCAGAGATGATAGTGCTGTGTCCTAGTCCCGCCACCCCTGCCCAAGCCACGCCCATCATGCCAGCTGGGAAGGACTGTGTCTCACTACAAATCCTGCGGGTCAAAGCTGCTTCCTCAAAGGCTGAGCAGTGCAGCTGCTCCTCCAGGTCCTCCAAGAGCTGTGGGCGTCAGGAAAGGGAGGGATGGACTGTCAGAGGCTCCTTGATCACAAGAGCCCAAGAGCTCCCTGCTCACCTTAAGGATCCATTGTCCTTTTCCTTCCCCTCCCCTCATCATCACCCTGTGACTGGTGACCTTATCCAGTCCCTCCCAACTATCTTGTGCTCTGCTTGCCAGCAAAGGCTGTGGCCCTCTGCAAGGTATGAACAGAACAGCTGGACAGTGGCTTCATAGATAGGCCCCAGCTCTTCAGAAAGCTCCCCCGGCAGGGTCCAAGGACAAGGAGCACTACATACCCGGGGCTTGACCAGCAGCTTCCCAGTGACCGAGAACATGCGGGCGAGGCCCAGTGGGGTACACACTGTGGGGACAGGAGGCAGTCACCCGCCAGAGCCTTTTCTCCACCGCCTGCCCTGCCCGCCCCTGCATTCTGCCTTCTACAGGGGGTGCTCTGGCCCCGGGACCTTCCCCACCCGCTCCTGGGCTCTGGACACTCACCCAGGAGCAGCAGGACCCCAAGGAAGGAGATGCAGGAGTAGAGGTAGGGGAGGTAGTACTCCCAGAAGTCTGAAGATGAAAAAAAAAAGGACTGTCAGCCCAGCTCTCTCCTCCTGCTTACTCGGGGCTGACAGGCCCCAGAGACCAGGCAGGGGTGCGACACCGAAGTCTGTAGGGGCAAGGTAAGTCATGAAGATGAGGAAGACTGGCTGACAAGAGACGGAGTGGCAGAGACTACAGCAAACTGCAGCTCCTCAGCCCTCTCTAAAGGGCACAGCCACTGTTTGGCCCAAGTCACCGGGGCCTAGTGTGGCCAGGTCCTCAACCTGCTTAAGCACAACCAGAAACCTGGATATCAGTGTGAAATCTCCCAATTTCAACAGACTCATATTTTTTTTAACTCATTGCATGAGCCCAGCGGAACACTTCCACAGGTTAGATGTGGCCTGAAGCCCATCAGTTTTGAAACTTCAGTCTAAGGGAGGAGGTCCCAACTTCCGCCGTTTTAGAGGGATATATTGGTTCTAGACAGAGGAACGTGAGCCAGCTGAGGGGTGGGGAGGAAGCTGGTCTTCTCACCATAGAGGGACTCCCTGCTGGCCTTGTTGTTGTCCACAATGGCAGAGGCTACCCACACCATGCCCAGGACCAGCAGAGTGAGGAGCATCAGCATCACCACCGTCTCATAGACCCGGGCCAGGACACCCTGTGGGAGGAGGCAGTAGGTTTTGGGGGTGGGGATGGCAGTGTGGGAAACGAAGGAGACAGGGGAGATGGCAGCCTGGCTTGGGAACCAGAGAGGACTGGATTCAGGAGGCAGCAGAGGGTGTTTCCTTCTTATTCTGCTTAGTTACTCTGTCCTCCTACCCAGCAATCTGGGGCCATTCCCTCTACTGGATATTCTTCATTTGCAACCCCCCTTCTCAGACCCCTTCTCCATCCTTGTCTTGCCCTGGGAAGCTGAACCCCGAGGTCTGCATCACACAAGCTCTTTGCCCTCTTGGGACTTTCCCGGCAGTCCAGTGGTTAAGACTCTGAGCTTCCACTGCAAGGGGCATGGGTTCAATTCCTGGACTGGGAACTAAGATCCCACAAGACACTTAAAAAAAAAATCAAGCTCTGGTTTTCTGTTCATCTTGCCCAATGGAGAGGGCTGGCAGGAGAGTGGAAGGTAGGAAGAAAGAGAGGCCAGGGTGTTTTTTCTGTTTGGCACCTCTGACACTAACTCCTCTCTTGGGTGGCCACACCTCTTCAGCTTCAACTACCAGTGGGTTCTAGAAATTATTTCTTCCTTTGGCTCCCTCAGGTCGAGGATGGTAATGACTTCCTGTTGTCACTAGTGCCTCAAGCTCCTCAGTGCTGACTGCTGCTGCTGCTAAGTTGCTTCAGTCGTGTCCGACTCTGTGCGACCCCATAGACGGCAGCCCACCAGGCTCCCCCATCCCTGGGATTCTCCAGGCAAGAACACTGGAGTGGGTTGCCATTTCCTTCCTTTGCAAATAGTCTCTTCATTAAAAACTCTTCAGTTGAACCATCTCAGTGGAATACTGTTTCCGGTCTGCATTGATTGATTGATACGTTCCCCGACTCACCTTTCTGGAGCCAGCAAAGCCCTCAGACTCAGTGAAGAAGTATGCAAAGGGCATGAGGAAGATGAGGGACAAGTTGGAAAAGAGAAAAACAAGGTTCCAGAGGCCTAGTGCAAAAAAGGAAAAGCAGAGATGGTCATTAAGGGGGACGCCCCAACCCACTGAGGACTGACCATGTGACAAGGGAAAGTGGAAGGGATAGGGTGATCTATGACTGACTAGCCCCAGGCTGTGTCTGCCTGACCCGATCTGCTCCCGGTCCCCACCCTCAGCTGCAACCAGGATCAACGCACCATGGATGAGGGAGCCGTTGAGCCACTGGATGTAGTAGTTTCGAGGCAGTGAGAGCAGCACCTCATTGCTGATGATAGAGAAGGGCAGGAGCAGGACAGCGCCCAGGGCGACTGCCAGGGTGAAGGTGCACAGCTCAAGCCTGGGCAGAGAAGGGGTAGTGCCCCTGCTTAGCTCCGACATTCACTTCCCTGGGCCTAAGAAGCCCCATCCATCCCATGGGCACCTGTGACTCCTAGAACCAGCTGGAGCAATGACAGACCCAGGGAAAGAGCTGGCACTCTACCTGCTGCCTCATACCCCAGCCTTCACCTCCAGGGAAGCCTTGGCACATGGGATGGGCACATCTCAGGAATTCATGGGAACCTGGTCACCAGCCATGTCACTTGCCCAGACTGTCCCCAGGAATGCGGTCTTCCTGCAGTGTCTGTAGGGTGTGCCAGGCATGATGCCAAGATAATGGGCCTGACTTCTCTGCTCACCTCAGGGATGTGGATTTCTGAGCCTGGAGAGAGTAGGGTCACCCCATATGCATAAGGGCACTAAGGCAAAGGGAGACAAGGGGAGTTGAAACCCAGCTTCACAGCCAAGACCTGTGCACTAGATTGCATCAGCTCAAAAGAAGGGACACTTATCTAGTTGGTCCATGAGGGATGAGAGTGGGGGTTGCCTTTTAATTTGTTGTCTGTTGAACCACAGGAGTCATCTCTATATTTTTCTCTATAAGTGCTAGTAGATAATAATAGCCTACAGTTAGGGCCATTCTCTCAGAACCAAGCAAGCCCCACCCTTGGGGGTTCCACCTTCCCTATCCCCTGGCATTTCCATCAATCTGCAACCCTACCCCACCCCTTCTCCAATGGCTGCTGGGAGGTGGAGCCAAGTTGGAGCTGCTTCTGGTGACTCAGGCCCCCAGCAGACAGCTCCTGGCCAAGAGGCTCCTTGAAGCTCCCAGCCAAACCAGGCGGACAGGAAGAGCAGCTTTTCCAAGAGTCCCCAGGATGGTGTAAAGCCGGAAAAAAGCAGAAATGGGGCGGAAGCAGAAATTGTTTCTGACATTTCACTCTCTCCCTGCTCCCAGGGCCTCACTAGATCCCAGCTTCCAAAGGCTACAAGTGCCGGCGTTGAGGCAGCAGTACTTACGCAATCTTGTTGACCGTGGCATCTTCTTCATCTACTACAAAAGACAGAGGCATGGGGAAGAGGCAGGTCATCAGTGGGCAGCTCTGGGAATGATCTGTGTCACACAGCACCCTCCTGCTCCCTCTCTGTCCCCTGAAGAGGGGCCTGGGCCCACTGAGGCAGAGCTGGACAGGAGGCTCAGGAGAGCTCACACTATGAACCCCACAATCCACTCTGCCTGGGTGGCAGCTTAAAGATCAGTGGTCCCAGGGGGTGAGAGCATGAAATTCCCCCACTTCCCTCCTTCCCCAGATCTTCTCCACCATAGGTTCCTCTTTGTAAGCTGAAAATACAATAAATGACCAGTCTGTGAGCTTGGTTACATCAGTGGCAAGGTAGAGTGAAGGGAAATGGGGAGAGGGATTGGAAATCACAGAGAAAGTCCCCAGGGGAATCACGCTGAGGAGTAGCTGCCTCCTTGGCTGAGGGTGCATGAAGCCATCTGGAGGGGAGGAAAGGTTCCGGTCAGGACCGGACGATCTGGAGTTAGGAACTGGGACAAGTGCGTCCCCCTCAATCACAGAATGCCTACTGAAAGCCTTAATATGAATTCTCTGCAAAGAGAAAGGTCACCATCACCACTGGGGTGCGACCCAGTGGTCCGGGAGGCCTCTGGTCCTGGGTGTAGGAGCTCTAGGAGAGGACATGACAGGGCTTGTGCCCATGACAACATTCACCCTGCAGTTGCCCTGCTGAGGTTCACAGAGAGTTTTCACATTAGCCATCATATTTGGTCCACACAATAACAATGGACTGGGTAGAAATTGTTAGGCTCATTTTATTTTGTAGAGAATGAAACTGAGGTCATAAAAGTTACATGACTGGCCCTCCTAGACTCTCCACTCTACCGCCTTGTCTCTGCCTGTGGAGGAAGGGAGGCAGAAGCTCAAGAACAGACACCTCTACTTTCCTAGCAAGCAACACAGCCCTCTTCCCCTGAGGCTGGTGCCATAGCAACAGGAACACTGGCAGAGGGCAGGCAGGAGGGAGGGAAGTCACAGGTACCTGTGGTAAACTCAGCAGGCTTCTTGAAGTGGGTCAGGGCGATGTGGCAGAAGATGTAGAGAGTCGCAAACAGCAGTGTTGAGATCTGCGGCAGAAAGTGAGCAAGATGAAAAGCGCTAATCCCCAAACATTTCACAGCTCCAGCGGCCTCTCTGTTAATTCCATGGGGACACTTTCCCCAAACTAGACTCCATACATCCAGGGGTTCCATCTTTCTCCCCAGTACTTCCTTCTAATCAAGGCCTCAGGGACTGACCCATGCACTTGGGGACAGAGCACCATGTCCAGCTCTATGAGGGTTTTTTCCCCGGGAGAAAATAGTTTCAGCTGAACCCTGGTTGGTGCATGGGCAGAGAAGACTCCTAGAGATGCACATATCCACACATCTGAAAAAGGCCACAGAACCAGAGAGGATTTCTTCCTAGTACATAATTTGAGAAAAGCAAATTTGAGGGGAAGAAAGGGATGTCTTCATTGTGCTGGCACTTCACTCCCTCTCTCTCCACTCCCACCTTGATCTAAGCTCCAGGAGAGAATAAGTAGGAATCGTGTTCCTAGACCAACTCAGAACTTCTACTCTGTTTATTCAGGGGCCCTAAAAGATCAGGTCTGCTCTGGGCCAAACCAGAGTCTCTTTCATGCCCTGCCCATAATAGTAGGCTTTAATTGGGGTTCCACATCTATAAAGCTTCTAGAGCTGGAATCAAAACCTTTAAAAGCTATCAATCCATGGTCCCTACCTAAAGTAATTTCCAGCTCCCAGGGTAGGTCTCTCAGGGTCTGTCCCATGCCCCTCATGACTAGTCCTCCAATGGACAGTTATGGCAGGACTTGACCAGGTTATCCTACACATGCATACATTCCCACCCTACCCCAAGTAAGCTGCTATTGCCCAGGGGAGGAGCCACTGGTCACCTTGGCTCCACAATCAGGATCAGAGAATCTTGAGATGCTATTGTGTTTGAAGTGGGCTAAGAAGGCAGGATCAGTCTCATAGGTGCTCCAGTCCCCAAGAGAAGCTGACCCTACAGGGAATCTGCATACAGCTATCTAAGCAAAGAGAGAAGACACAGACCCCAGGAGAAACATGGGTCTAGGACAAAATTGTAGCTTTTAACAATAGGGAAGTAGAGTAGAATGAGCCACTTGGATTTCAGCTCCAAGATTTTTACTGCCTAGTGCTCTGCCCTGGGCGGGCGTAATAAGCAGGAAGGCAGGAGGGCTCAAAAGGTCAGGCTGGAGTTCCATGCAGGTCCAGCAGAGGCTAGGTGATTCTCTAGAGCAGGGGACTGGAGCCACGTGTGAGATGTACTAGAAGCCCTCAGGATGCCCTTGACCAGCGCTGATGTCCTCAGCTAATGGGACTAAAGGATGGGACGACATCCAGGAGGCTGTTTCTCTCTCCAAGATCTCTTCCCTCCCTATTCTCTAGGAAAGTGGGTCTCTGGCTCTCCACTGTCTCAAGGCCCGGGTATGACTCCAGGATATGCCCAAGCCTGCCATGTGCAACCCCCCACTAAGAAACGTACAAGGAAAGCTTTCTGAAAGCAGATCTGAAGTTCCCACGCATGGACTGATAAACTCCCTACTTTTCAGTCCTCACAGATAAAGGCAGACCTAGTTATGCCTTGGCTCACTTTAGCCCTCCTCCAATCTGAAGCTGCCCAGGGCAGACTGGAGCCCAGTCTGAGAAAAATGAAGGACGACCCCTACAGTGGGTCCTCCACTCACTAACTTCTATTCTTCTAAACCTTTCCCTTTCCCTTTAGTATTTGGGGGTGAGGGCTACCCTGAGGCGCTCTGAGGAAGGAAAGGAGAAAGGAAAGATATGAGAGTTTAGAGCAGGTGCAAGAAAGATGCGATCCCCTAAGCTCCCCTGGGTGCCCCTGGCCCAGAAGTGAGGAGTCCCTAGCTGTGTGACAGTTTCAGCTGTTACTCTAGGTGGCAGTGAGCGAGTAAGGAAAGCAGCCAGAAGCCCTCCGTCGCACCGGGGACGACCCTTCAGAGGAAATCCCTGAATGGCTGCGAAGCTAGGAAACTCGGCTTGCAGGGTCTCTAACAAAACACCAATAAGGGCGAGGAAAAGAAGGGGACACTTTAGTTGTTCTCCATTTCTACACGGTAGAATCCACCCCAGGAAGAGTCCTTTCCTCCAAAGTGAGAAACCCCCCAAAGTTCCCGGTTCATCTCCCCTTCATCAAACATCATTTGGGTTTGAGAAGTCGTTGCAAACAAGCCTTCCCCAAGTTAAACCCATCCCTCTCCGACCATCTGACTGAAATCGGCAGGCTCAGTAGATTCCCAGACACGGGAAGACCCGCACTCCGATCACTGGCGCGCGGGGGGCGGGGGGGCGGACAGGAGGGAGGGCGGGGAGGGGAGGGGCGTGTAGAGGGGAGGAACGGAAACCGATCGGCTTTGTTTATCGCACAGCTACTCAGCTGGAGACGATCTAGGGATTCGCCAGCCCGAGCACTAGTCGGACCAGGGCTCTTGGTCGCTCGCCCCTGGACCAAACAGGGTCTGCCGGCGCTGTGCCCAGGGGGTCTCACTCCGATCTGGACGTCTCCCTCTCCCGCGACACCCGTGCTTCTCCCCAACTTGGTCCTACCCTTCCAGCCCGGATCCCGGACTCACAATGCACTCGCGGACCCGCTCGTGGAATAGCTGCTCTCGCACGGATAGCACTTCGTAGTCAGCTCCTTCCATACTCTGCTCAGCATGACTGGGGCTGGGGTGTCTCTGGGCCCGGGGAGGACCAGCGGCGATGAAACCGCCGCCGCCAAGCACCCGGACCCAGCGAAGGAGCCTTACCTTGCAGCCTGTGACGGAAACTCGGAGTAATCTGGGGCTCAGATTCTGTCGTCTGAGCGCCCCGCCCTTAAAGGGGCAGGCACCAGCTGGCCTCGTTTTAAAGGGCCCCGGTTCCCCTCTGCTTCCTCCCCTTTAAGGTCAGGCTTTCAGTATAGTTTCAACGCAAACACCCGCCAACAGGCAAGCTAAGGGGAAGCGTAGTCTTGGTTCTATTTTACTGGAGGCCGAGTGACGACACAACGGATGGGCGGGATAATTCTAGGGAGCGGAACTCATTGGCTTCTAGGGAGCTGCCGCTCTTCGCTAGAGGAACGCTGATAGGCTTGCCCCGTGGAAAGAGGCGGGATCTTTGGGGCCTACCGGTGCTCCTTCTAAAACTAAGCAACTGCCTTTTTCACCTCCCTTAGTTGATAAACGACCAGTATGACCTTGGCAAGATGAGCCATTTGAATCAGGCCAGCCAGGTGGGATGTGAGAGTACCATAGGGGTTCTGAAAGGTAGCGCTGCTCAGTAACCCAAGATCCATAGTAGCTTTTTCTGAAAGTGTTTTTGTTGGGGCGAGGAACCCTCAGCCGCCAAGAAGTTTTCACTCAGTCACTTTTGTGGGAGCCCCTATGTGTGCTGGAACAAATAGCAAAGAAAACGGAATAGAAAACTACAGAAGTATCCACCCTAAGCTTTGTGAGGAAATGCCCACAGGGGATCATGGGCTGAGTCAAACATTAACTGACCACCTGCTATGTGCCACTCACGTTCTAGATTTTATCATTTTATCTTTACCTGAACAACCCTTCAGGGAAAGGCGTGATTAGAATTTTAGAGTTTAGAAAATGGTGAGAGGTTGTCACAAAATTAAGGAATGCAAGTTCCCTTCCTATGACCTTGATAATGGGTACTGTTTGGGAAGTCCCACCTTCATAGACTCAAACCGATCCTCTCAAATAGAGGGAGCATTACAGAGAAACGTAAAAGAAGGCCTGAGTTTTGCAAAGCTCCCAGCTAAAGAATAAGAACACAATTCTAGTGGCCTAGATCGTGTCCCGTTACTATCTGAGCAAGAGTTGGGGCCAGAATGTACAACTGAGTTCTCTTCTCTTAAAATTTCTGCAAGGCAAGTTACTCTTATCTTTTTTCTGTTTCCCCAGTGATTTGCAGTAGAACCTTGGAAATATACACTTGTATATACGCACATAGGGCTTCCCAGGCGGTGCAGTGGTAAAGAATCTGCCTGCCAGTGCAGGAGAGGCAAGAGACACAGGTTGGATCCCTGTGTTGGGAAGGTCCCTTGGAGTAGGAAATGGCAACCTACTCTCCAGTATTCTTGCCTGGAGAATCCCATGGACAGAGGAGCCTGGTGGGCTACAGTCCACGGGTCGCAAAGAGTCAGACACAACTGAGCACATACATACAATACACATATATTAGTGTTTGTGTGTATATATAATATCTATACATATGTGTATGTATAGATATAGTAGCAAGATAATGAATGGACCTGAAGAGCTGATTTCCCTTTTAGTAACCAAACTTGGAGTGAACAGAATCCAATGGGGCGAGTGGGCAGAGATAGTAAGCAAATACAGCAGGCTGGATCCTTGGCTTTGTTGCATGGAAGAAGAGAGCACAGAGAAGTGGGTTGGGCCTGCTGAATGACCCTGGCACTTATCTCAAGCAAAGTATTTTAACGATCTTGTTAAAACACAAATCTGCCCCTACTCAAAAGCCCTCAAAAGCAGTCTACTTGCACTTAGAAATTCACCTGCCTTAAAGTAAGAATACAAAGCCCCGGGGAATTTCCTGCTGGTCCAGTCGTTAGGACATGGCACTTTCACTACCAAGTTCAGTTCAGTCGCTGTCCATCACCAACTCCTGGAGTTCACTCAGACTCACGTCCATTGAGTCAGTGATGACATCAGTCACTACCAAGGGCCTGGGTTAAATCCCTAGTCCAGGAACTAAGATTCCACAAGATGCTAGAGGCTGCCAAAACAACGACAACAACAACAAAGGAACAAACAAAAAAGCCCTCAGGGGTTACAGAATGGTGACCTCTGGGCTGCAGTAGACATGCTGTGTTTTGTTTGGCTTACAGAATCTTTAGCAAATTTGAACAAATGCGCCTTGTCAGCCCAGTTGTGCATTTGAATTTGTGACCTGGAAGGAAGCACTTCTCTGCTGCTTCAACTTGGCCTCATCCTCACCCTGACCTTTCCTCAGTTCCTGGTGGACACTGCGCATCTCTTTCCTGCCTGGGAAAGAGCCATACTTGCTGTTTCTTCTCTCTGGAAGAGTTCTCCCTTCCCCTCCTTCTTCCCAGTTCACTTTTGCTTGGCTCTGGTCTCCTTCAGATTTGAACTTAAATGTTACCCCAGTACCTTATCTAAAGCAATCTAATTTTGTCCTTTTATTTATCACATGCGTGCTAAGTCACTTCAGTTGTGTCTGTTTCCTACCCTATGAATTGTAGTTTGCCAAGCTCCTCTGTCCATGGGATTCTCCAGGCAAGAATACTGGAGTGGGTTGCCATGCCCTCCTCCAGGGGATCTTCTCGACCCAGGGATCAAACCTGAGTCTCTTAGGTCTCCTGCATTGGGAGGTGGGCTCTTTACCCACTAGCACCACTGAGAAGCCCTTTATTTATCACAAGTTGCCATAATTTAATTTGTTTGCATTTGTTTGTTTCCCCCATATAGGTTCCTAAAGGGAAATAATCATATATGTCTTGAATACAGTTACTCTTAAACTCTTATCCCCATGTGTAATTCACATAGGCACTCAAATATTGGCAGATGTCGTGAGAAAGATGGCAGACATTGCTGATTATCAGAAGAGGTGGGTTCTGGTTCTAGCATTGTCATCCTGGGTTACACTTGATCTCACTTGCCAAACTAGAAGACCCTTAAGATTGCTTCCAAATTTATGAATCTAATGTTCACTGCCCTTTATAGTTTACACAGTGCAGTGACATCACCCAAGTCACAAACTGTTACATGTGATTCCTTTAGCAACTGGCTAACATAGGTTCTGCTTAGAGATTTATCATCATCCAGAATGTACAACTGAAGTAAATTTTTAAGAGGCAAAATATCCATAAACTGGAAAGTGCATAGTTTAAGCTTAGAACTGAGAAAAATAATCTAGAAGACTTCCTTTGAGAAAGTAGTAATCGAATTTATTTGCTTTCAGGTCCTTGAGCCCTTGTTTACAAATTTGTTGGAAGCAAAATAACTTTCTTTCCATTGCCTATGTTTAGAATTAGCAAAAGTATCTCTGTTTACTGACTTATCACTCAGAACACTATGCAAAAAGACACTACACATTCTCTTCTTAAACTTATCAAATCTCCCTTTGTCCATATCCTATCTTCCAAGGCTCAACCCAGCTATCTTTTCTTCCATCTTTTCTTGAAGGGATTTCCACCTTCTCTAGGCAGCATCCAGTTGCATAGTTAGTTCAGTGACCAATTTGACATATATGCCCTGTTTTGGAACATTCATTACCTTGAGCTGTTATTTAAATCTTTTGTATTGTTTAACTTTACCTCCATTTGTGTCTTTTCTCCTTTCCTCTCTCCTTAGAGGGTTGGAAACCTGTATTTGGCTTCTAATTCACGCCTTTCATTTCAACCCCAGTTCTTAACCCAGTGTAGTTCTTACAGTAAACACGCTACTGGTACTAGACAATGTTTGTGGATCTGATCTGCCCAGGAGATTAGTTACCTATTCTTAGTAGGGGAGGGGCCCCCTGGACTGTGGAGAGTAAATTTCAGTGTCCTCAAGCAACACAGGGAAGGGAACTAATCCAGACTGAGCCTCCACTAAATGCTAAAGATTAACAGATACTTTACAAAGATTAGTTAATTGGGTGTCACAAGGACCTTACAAAATAGACTTTATTTATTTATTTATAGATGAGGAATCAATTCAAAGAGATTAAGTAACTTGTACAAGGACTTACAATAGTAAGTGGTGTAACTTGGCCTTTCTGACTCCAAAGCCTCCTTTCCCCCCAATATTCTGCAGTTGTCTTTTAGTAGATTCATTCCCCCTACTTCTGTATTCCCTTCATTACTATATTGCTTAGATACTTAGGGTAATAGACTGCTAAAATTTGAACTTCAGTATCCTCAAGAACCTTGGCACCTTCCAGCTTATTTAAAGGGCTCACTGGGGACTTCCCTGGTGATCCAGTGATTAGGAATCCACCTTCCAATGCAGGGGATATGGGTTCAATCTCTGATCAGGGAACTAAGATTCCACATGCCACAGTGCAACTAAGCCCTCAAGTCATAACTAGAAGCTGCCTGCTCTGAGCCCAAACGCCACAACTAAGACCCAACACAGCCAAATAACTAACTAAATAAATACAGAAATAAGTATTTAGATGGATAAATAAAGGGCTCACTGTTCTGTTCCTTCTTGAGGGGCTATCTTTGAGCTTCCAAATGATAAAGACTTCTTGCTGAATAGCACTTTGAGAGGAGCAGACAGAAGACCCAGGGCCACCAGTCCCAGGGAGGGAGAGGGCAGAGAGGGGCCTCAAAAGCTTTTCATTCAGATTATAGGTTATTTTCATTTTCTCATTGCTTATCTACAAGGCCTAATTTTCCCCACAAAAAACACAGTATTTACAGAAAAATTCCTGTTCACTCTGACTACCATGGGCTGAATATGTATCCCTAAAATGCATGTTAAAACTCTCATCCTCAGCATGATGTATTAGGAGGTGGGAACTTTGGGAGGTAATTAGGTTCAGATGAGGTCCAGAAGTACAACCCTCCTGATGGGATTATTATCCTTTTTTTTTTTTTTTCTTTTTGGTAGCTCCATGCCCTATGCAGGATCCCCTACTAGGGTTGGAACCCATGTCCCCTGCATTGGGAGTGTGGAGTCCTAACTACCGCACCACCAGGGAAGTCCCAGGATTTATCATCTTTCTAAGAAGAGGAAGGGAATAGTTGTTTTTTCTCTTCTCCACAAGAGGACTCAGCAAGAAGACGGCCAGCCATCTGCAAACCAGTTAAGAAGGCTCTCTCTTGCCCCTGAATCTGCTAGCACCTTGGTTTTGGATTTATCAGTCTCCAAATCTTTGAGAAATAAATATTTATTGTTTACACTATCACACTATCTGATCTGTGGTATTTTGTTAGACCAATCCGAATTAAGACAGGCTATAAACCTCCTTCCTTATCTCTGGTGGAATTTGGACCAGTTTCTAGAAATAGACCAGCAACTTTGGAATTGCCCTCTTGTCTAGGGTGCTAGGGAGGCCAGAAAACCAGGGGTTCCCATTAAGCAAGGCCTCTCTGGGTCTGAAAACTTTTATTGTTGTTGGCAAGGGTGAGGGAAAAGGTTGAAAAAGCATGTTTTGATAGATTCTGTTCCTTTGTCCCTACCTATCTCTGCCCTCTCCAAAAATATTTGAGAGAATAGTCATAATTAAAGATTGGCTTGAGACACCAGGAAAATTTGTGAAATCCTAGTCTCTGGGAATGGAGAAGAATCTTAGAAGTCTTCAGTTCTACCTGTTTGTCCTTCATGACATGGATGGCACTATGGCCCATTGTTGGTCCTAGCTAACAATGGACCTCACTTTGTTGTTACAAAGTGAGCTGTGATGTTTTTATTTTGTGGTTGTTTTTGTTTGCTTTTTTAAATATTTATTTGGCTGTGCCAGGACTTGGTTGCAGCATGTGGGATCTTTAGCTGTGGCGTGTAGAATCTAGTTCCCTGACCAAGGATTGAACCTGGGACTCCGGCATTGAGCCTGTGGAGTCTTAGCCACTGAACACTGCCAGAAACCCCTGCAGTGTTTTTCTTCATGCTTTGCCGTCCTCTCTGGGTTCCTGCCATTTCTGGACAGTAGCTCTTCATGGGTTCCTCTTGTAATTTAAACATCCTTAGTTCTCCAAGTTGCTTTACCCAGTACCGCATCCCATTCTACTTGCCCCTTGGAGGGAGCTCTCTGGTCTGTCCATATCCTTCTTGAGGTGCCCAGAACTGGGTAGCAATTTGCACAGTAGGGTAATCAGTGAAGAGGGTGGTGGGAATGATCCCTTGCCTAGCTTTCCACACTGTTGTATAGGAGTGCCTAAGGTGACATCAGCCTGTTATGGCAGCTGGGTCACAGCTTGACTCATGGCACATGTGCATGCATTTGATCAACATGAGCCAGTAGAAGTTCCTACATGCCTGTATCATGAGACATTAGAGCTGGGCCAGAGAGAGGCTGAAAGATCTTATTTATGAAGAATCTTTAGAACAGAACAGCAACTTTCCCTTCTACCTCCATTTGATGTCACTGTCCACCCTAGAGTGTCTTCCGGAGGCATTTTAGATCTTTGGGCCTGGGGAAAAGAGGAAAGCAGTAGAGGGACAGTTACCTCTAGTTTTCAGAGTTAAAAGTCTGAATCTCTGCTTCAAGATTAATTCTCAGACTATGAAAATATCTAATGGATAAAGTTTAAAAATAAAATAAAATAATTAAAAAAAAAGAAAAGAAAATATCTAATGGAGAATCTGACTGTGTCTGACCTAGCCTTCAAGGCCTTGAATAGATGACACTTGGGTTTTTATCATCAAAGGAAGACAGAATGAGTTAACAGGGCAAAGGTGGTAGGATCAATTATGGTTGTAAAAGGTCTTATAGGCTGAGAGAAGAGTGTCTGAAGGCCAAAAGTAGGAATGCGGTGATGAGCCTAATCCATCACTGTTGGACACAGTAACATACAGCAGACTGTCAGCTGGGAGATGAGCTGGTCAGCTGAGGGATGGATGGATGGGGTAGGGTATTCATTTTGGCAGAGAGGAAGAAGATGGCCCTTGCAACACAATGATATCTGTATCTACATGATGATGCCCACATCATGTTATTAACTTTGTATCAGTATTGAGTTCAGATTGATTGGGCAGCAGGCCTCCTCCATTACTACAGGTTGACCGCAAAGCCATATATTTGAACTCATTCCACACTGGGAAGTACCCTAGAGGCTGGAGATGAAGTCAAGAACTCGGAGTGTGGGGCTTTCTGTGGCTAACTGATTCACAGTGGCCTAGAAGGAGGCTCAGCTGTCTCCAGGAATGGACAGAACAAGAAATGACAAGCCCATGAATGCCAGGTACGCCAGGTCAGTCACTTCCTCTTTGTGGTGTATCTTTTAGGCTCAGCTTCAAGGTGATAGGGAGGGCAGAGTTCACAAATCTGAGCTTGACTCTTCTGGGCAGAGAACTCCTTGTCAGTGGTGCCATCTGCAGGGCATTAAGGAATTTGCCAGGAATTTGATGGGATTGGGAGAGGGAAATGGCATCTCTCTCTCTCTTCCCTCCCTCAAACCTCTTAACCTGAGCATGTCCCTAAATCATAGCCCTGGGCCTCCATAAGGCTAAAAGATTCCTATTTCTCCTGGCCCTTTGGCAGGCAATATTTAAGACATCTTATCCTGCAAGGCAGAACACAGGGCTGTGGTATGACTTCCCTTAAATCTGTCCTCTGTAAAAAACAAAGAAGTGGGCTCCTCCCATTTTAACCTCAACTCAACTCAATGAGGTTAAGAATGCCAAGTAGTGAAGGCACTTCACCTTTAACAGTCTTTTAAAGGTGGATAGGTATAGGGCTTCTTGGTGGTCCAGTGGTTACCTGCCAATGGGGGGGACACGGGGGTTCGATCCCTGGGCTGGGAAGATTTTGCACCGTGGGGCAGCTGCTTCTGTGTGCCTCAGCTGAACCTTTGCTCTAGAGCCCACGTGCCCTGGAATTGGTGTTCCACAACAAGAGAAACAGCTGCGATGAGAAGCCCACATGCCACAACAAAGAGTAGCCCCCGCTTGCCACAACTAAGACCCAGCACAGCCAAAAATAAATAATTTTTAAAAATAAAATGATGTGTAAAAATTTTTTTCTTAAAAAGGTGAGTTGGTGTAAATTGAAGGTGTTGTGGTTAAGGTTAATAATCATGATTATCTGTATTATCATCCTCACCATCTCTAAGTAAACTCTTCTTGTGCTTTATTTATTTCTATTTCTTTTCTAAATAAATGGCTCAGTCTTCCTGGACAGTAGCTCTGGTGTCCTGCTGAGGAGGGCTGTCAAGTCCTGAGGAGGGCTGCTTCACCTGTTCCTCACTTCCCAAGTTCGGACACACAACTATAAACTTACAAGTCCTTTCAGATTTGAGTGCGCTGTTTGCCACACTCAACTCCCCACAGTCACCTGGAGAAAGATAGGCTGGAACTCTGTGCTGCAAAAAGGAAATAGGCTCAGAAGATGCAGAGCCCCCCACTAGTAACAGAACAAGAAGTATCTCAATCAGTCAGTTTCCAAGCCCTCTCTACCCTGAGGTACAATTTCTCAAGAGGTGCTAAAAGAGACTTGGCCTGAAAAGAGAGTGAATGCATTTTACAAAACCTGAATTTACTGTTTATATGAAAGAGAACCAATAAAGAATCTGGCCTAAGAGGGAAATAAATAATTATTATTTATTTTTACTTCCATTAAAGCACTGTGTGGGCCATAAACATTACTGTGATTGCTGCTGGGACAGAGATGTAGATAATAAGACCCACTGCGCGCCCCCAACCTCCACCCCCCACCGACCCCCCCACCCCACCCCCCACACACAAAGGAATGCTTGATGGCATTTCCTGGTTGGCTCAGCATTTCATTATAGCCATTTCCCACCTCCCACTCCAATGTCCCACACTTAGTATCTCACAGTACCAAAAGCTTTGACTACTAGTACCTACTAGTTATCTTGATTTATGTGATGATTGGGAACAGACAGGACAGAAGGAAATACTGAATTTGAGCAGCAACCAAATAACTAGGGTATAAGGAGATTGGATAGTTTAGGAGGAATGCAAATAGAAGGTGGCTTATAAGGGCAACAAAGTGTGTTAATTGCTCAGTTGTGTTCAACTCTGCGACCCCATGAGCCTGCTAGGCTCCTTTGTCCATGGGGATTCTCCAGGCAACAATACTGGAGTGGGTTGCCATGCCCTTCTTCAGGGAATCTTTCTAACCCAGGGATCAAACCCAGGTCTCCTGCATTGCAGAAGGATTCTTTACCATCTGAGCCACCAAAGGATTGCTTAAAAGGCAACCAAAGACACTGAAATTCGAGTTGGAACTATAGAAAATGGAAAACTCCTTCTCTCTAAACTACAGGTTTCCTCCCTTTTAAAAGATGAAATATTTCAAGTATCCTTCTGGGTTTTGTATATAACTCCCAACAACCCACATCTCCTACTATTGTGTAGTTTCCTCCCACACGGAATAGGACTGATACGTGTAACCAATAGGATATTGTAGAAATGAGAATGTTTCAAGATATTGCGGTTTTCGACTTGCCTTGTCCTGGATCACCCTGGACAACACCCTTGTCCTGGATGTTGTGAGAGTCTACGGCCATACCACCCTGAACGCGCCCGATCTCGTCTGGATGTTGTGAGGACAATGAAGCAGTCCTATGGAGAAGTCCCTGTGGTGAAGAACAAAGGCTACCTGCTAACAACCAGCACTAACTTGCCAGGCATGTGAGTGAACCCCCTTGGAAGTGAATCCTCCAGCTAAAATCAAGCATTCTGGGGAGGGAGGTGGAAAGGAGGGTCAGGATGGGGAACACATGTACACCCATGGCTGATTCATGTGAATGTATGGCAAAAACCACCACAATATTGTAATTAGCCTCCAATTAAAATTAAAAAAAATCTTAAAAAGAGAAAAAAAATAAAATCAAGCATTCAGATACTGCATCCTCAGTCAACATCTTTACTGAAATCTCGAGAAATCCTGAGTCAGAACCATACAGCTAAGGTGCTCCTGAATTCCTGACGCTCAGAAACTGCATGAGGTCATACATTTTTAAAAAATATACATATATTAAGCCACATATACATATAAGTTTTTTATATACATATTATTTTTAGGACAATAGATAATGGCATTACAAATACCTATGTACCCACCACCCAAACTGTCATAACTCTTTATTACATATCTTTTCTTAAAAATACAAACATCCACCCCCCACAAAACAAACAAAATATCCTGTGCCTTTGTGCCTCAGAACTCAGAAAACATGGCACACCATAGTGTGTGCTTTTCCCTCCAAAACCTCCTCTGTATTGGTTTGGTTTCCCAGGATCCAGCCCAGCTACCTCTCTCTCTCATATGGCAAGCGAGAGACCTTTCAAAGGTTCTTCAGTCAGCTCTAAAGATGGCCTCCCTGAAAGTTCAACACTAATGCAAAGCCCTATCTTCATTTGGGCACTGATTCATTAGGGTTCCCATCAGTGCTATAAAGGCCGACATCTGCCTTCCCCTGGGACCTATGGTTTCTGGCTACATTGGGTTGCTGTACTTGGCCTGTAGTGCCTCCCAAGAGCTCTCTGAAATGTCTGTGGATTTTATCAGGAGTTGAGAACTATGAATATTCTCTAAGTTTATAGGATTTATTGACTAGGCAAAGAACTGGCAAAATTTTACTCACCTCTATTCTCAACTTTTCAGACCTTTATAATCCATGTGCTTCCTGAACTTTTAATTATATTTTCTCTAGGCAGAGGACTTAACCTCTCTTCTATAGTGGGCTTTAGATGTAGCCACACTGTATACTGGAAAGAATGTAAACTATGCCCAGTGCTACAAATTGTAACTTTGTCTTAACCTTTGCAAGTGTTGCCATTTCATCCCTCCTAAGCAGCTGCTCTTCCACAGGTGTAGGGCTTAAACAATTTCATATTGTTTTGTTGGTCAGCAGGAATTCTGATCCTACAACTTTCCTCCTTCCATCATTACAGGGTAGGAGTTTTTATATCTTACGGCTCAAATATTCCCCCAACCAAATGTTTACCTGTTCCAAAACTGGAGTACCAAAATCACTCTCATCTGAAATTTGCATCATTCCAAGGCCTCTGAGCTGGATTTCAACAAAATACTGGTTGAAGTGATGTTAACAGACCAGTTTCAGAGTACACCTTCCCACCAGAGATATCTGGAGCGAATTCCTTGATATTACTTCCAGTGGCAGGCTTTCAGGTATAGGAGTGAAAAGTACTTCTTGGAGAAACCAATTTAGAATAAGCACAGAACCCTATATTTTCTTTCTTAAAATCTTTACTTTTGAGACAGGACATAAGTGTTACAGACACACATGGAAAAGCAATACATGATCATAGTTGAAAGCGAAGACAATCTAGTCAGAAAGTTTTTACGCCTGTCAGCTAATGCTGAAGTTGAGTATGACATGCTGCAAGGCTCAAAGGAATGGTAATTAATATTCCTCTCCTTCTTCCTCTCCCTCTCCTTCCACAGAATCCACACCAACCTCCTCATAATCCTTCTCAAGGGCAGCCATGTCCTCACGGGCCTCAGAAAACTCTCCTTCCTCCATGCCCTCACCCACGTACCAGTGAACAAAGGCACGCTTGGCATACATCAGGTCAAACTTGTGGTCCAGGCGAGCCCAGGCCTCAGCGATGGCTGTGGTGTTGCTCAGCATGCACACAGCTCGCTGTACTTTGGCCAGGTCGCCACCAGGTACCACAGTGGGAGGCTGGTAGTTAATGCCAACCTTGAAGCCAGTGGGGCACCAGTCCACAAACTGGATGCTGCGCTTGGTCTTGATGGTGGCAATGGCAGCATTGACATCTTTGGGAACCACGTCACCACGGTACAACAGGCAGCAGGCCATGTATTTCCCATGGCGAGGGTCACATTTCACCATCTGGTTGGCTGGCTCAAAGCAAGCATTGGTGATCTCTGCTACAGAAAGCTGTTCATGGTAGGCTTTCTCAGCAGAGATGACAGGGGCGTATGTGGCCAGAGGGAAGTGGATGCGGGGATAGGGCACCAGGTTGGTCTGGAACTCTGTCAGATCCACATTCAGGGCGCCATCAAACCTCAGGGAAGCAGTGATGGAGGACACTATCTGGCTAATAAGGCGGTTAAGATTTGTGTAAGTTGGGCGCTCAATGTCAAGGTTTCTACGACAGATGTCATAGATGGCCTCATTGTCTACCATGAAGGCACAATCAGAGTGCTCCAGGGTGGTGTGGGTGGTGAGGATGGAGTTGTAGGGCTCAACGACAGCTGTGGAAACCTGGGGGGCTGGGTAAATGGAGAACTCCAGCTTGGACTTCTTGCCATAATCGACTGAGAGGCGTTCCATCAGCAGGGAGGTGAACCCAGAACCAGTTCCCCCACCAAAGCTGTGGAAAACCAAGAAGCCTTGAAGACCTGTGCATTGGTCAGCCTGTTAAAAGAGGAAGAGAAAAAACATAGTTATTGTTCTTTCTGATGTCATCATAGTAAAGACTTCTACTTTTCATATTAATCCCAAAAAGATTGTATTTTGACATGAAACGCTTAAAAAAAAAAAAAAAAAGTAGATCTTCCCTAAATTACTCAGCATTTTATTAAAATTATCTTCATAAATATTTATCAAGTGACATCAAATAGTCCATATTTTAGTTGAACTTTTAAAAAACTATAAAGGAATAATTAACCTCACTCTTAATTGCATTTCAGTTGTTTTTGAAAAAAAAAAAAGAAAAAGCATATTTCAAAAATCTCTCTTTGGTTCATTAATTTATTTTATTCTTGAGAATACACATACCAGTTTCCGAATTCGGTCCAAGACGAGGTCAATGATCTCCTTGCCAATGGTGTAGTGACCCCGGGCATAGTTATTGGCGGCATCTTCTTTGCCTGTGATGAGCTGCTCAGGGTGGAAGAGCTGGCGGTAGGTGCCAGTGCGAACCTCATCTGGAAAAGGAAAATGAAGCAGCCACCCATCATTAACAACCCACACAAGTCTGCTCCACCCCAGGCTATCAGTGGAGCCCACAGGACACACCTCCTGTCCCAGACCCCCAGGATTCTCACTGAAGCTACTGAGGTCAACTCACCAATGACTGTGGGTTCCAGGTCTACAAACACTGCCCTGGGCACATGCTTGCCAGCCCCTGTCTCACTGAAGAAGGTGTTGAAGGAGTCGTCTCCTCCCCCAATAGTCTTGTCACTTGGCATCTGGCCATCGGGCTGAATGCCGTGTTCCAGGCAGTAGAGCTCCCAGCAGGCATTGCCGATCTGGACACCAGCCTGGCCAACGTGGATGGAGATGCACTCACGCTGTGAGAGAGGGAAAAAAACCGCATTAAAACACACACACAAAACCCACAAGACATTTAACAAAAATGCTAAATGTTTATGGAAACCTAATCTTAAATTTCCTTCTAAAATGGAGTGCTTTTTAAAAAAAATCTAGGGTAGAAGGGCTATAATTCTGATGTACATTGCTTTTAATTAATTTCCTTTCCCCGTCTAAATCGGGAAGGCCTCCTTCTAGACCAAGAACAGAGCTTAGTCATTGCTTCCTCCTTTGAGGATCAAGATAAAGAGGAGGTCATCCATTTAGCGCCCAGAGCCCAGAATGCCATTCTAGAGTAGGTGGCCAGATTTCCGGGCAGCTCCCAGCACAGGAAGCACGTGGCCAGAGCAGTGCAGAGGAAATGCCTGGCCAGAGGGACGAGGGGGTGGGGCTCTGCGGCAAAGGATGAATGAGCAATTCAGGGCGCGCGCGCCCGCGCCCCTCTGCGGTTCGCGGAGTCGCGCAGCTGCAGAAACTCTTAAAAGCCACGTCTGCAGAGGCGCAGCCATGGCCGACCATCTTCGCTTCGTGCAGGCGTGAAGCTCAGTTCAGCATCTCCACACCTGTCACGACGCAGCAGGGGATTATTGGAGACCCAGATCCGATTTCTATTCCCTCAAAACCCCCACCGCCACCACCTGCTCCCACACGCATTCCTAAAACAGCGGAGGGAAGGGAGAGACAGATGGCCTTTACAGGCTGCTGAGAGCTAGTTGTCTTAAGATATTGGTGCAGTGCAGCACATCGATAAGGAGTCCTCCACATTCACCTTACTCCTTATTTTTTAAAGGAGAACTCAGGGTAACAGGAAACAGGCCCTCCAGTCATAGACCTGCAGCGCCCCAGCGCGCACGCGCGTACCGCAGTGGCGGGCTCCCGGCCACTCCCAGGCGGGAAGGTAACGGTCGCGCGTGCGCAGTTCCTTCCCGCCTCCGGTTTTCATGCTAAGGAGGAAGTGAGGGCGGGGAGAGCCCGCGCGCGCGCTCGCTAAAGGCTGGGGAGAATGTAAGAGGGGGCTGGGAATGCGCGGGAAAAGACTGCAGGGTCTTGGGGGCGCCAAGCCCAGAAGCTAGGGCTAAATGAGAGCGCTAACCATGGTGAAGGAGAACCAGTGCCCCGCCATCCCGTTCTACACTCTCAGAAGAAAAGACGGTGGCCCCCTTCCTCCTGGGCCCCAGCCTTTCTCCACAAATCGAGGTCTATCTACTCTCACCCTCGGCTCCCGCCTCGCTCTTCGCCCTCCAAATAGACAGCGGTGGGGCCAGCCCTGTCCAGCTAGAAGCCCTTAGCGATCCCCTGGCTCGTTTTCCCTAGCGAAGTCGACGGTCTACTCACCATGGTGGCTACGGGTCAGCAGGCGCAGGCAACAGGAGTAGACACGGGTCCCGGTTACTGTCCCCGACAAGCTAAGAGTCGAGGTAAGTAACGCACTGGAGCGGGGGCGGTGCGGGAGCTACTTAAGTAGCGGTCCGGGGCGGGGCGGGCGGGCAAAGGCGGTGCCGTGGCCGCAGGCCCCTCCTCCGCCCGAGCGCACCCACTGGGCGCCCGGCTCAGCAGCCGCAGAGGCGGGTTCCTGGCCCCGAGCAGCCTCCCCGCGCCCGCCGTGCGGGGCGGGGTCCGCCGCGCCTGCGGATCGCGAGCTCCGGTGCTGCAGTCTTTGGCGCATGGCTGCCGGAGCCTGGGCGGGGGTGACGATGGGGGTGGGGCGCAGGTTTGGAAGAAACCAACACGGGAATGAGGGCTCGATTGCCGTTATTTTGGGCGAATCTTAAGATTTAAGAAGTCTACACAGTTTTAAAGATGAAGAAATGCAGAAATGAAATGCAGAAACTTCTGGTCCAGATAGCTCAGCTGGTTATTTCCACGTTGTCATCATTTGTCAATGAGTTTTGTTTTTCTCTTCCTAGTTTCTTTAAAATGGCAGTACAGAATGCATTTATCTGATAAAGTGGAGGAGCAAGGTTTAGAAAAAATTGAATAGTTTTACTTGGTTTACTTGTTCTTTAAACTAAAGGCCCCAAATAGTATTTCAGTCATTTAAAGAGTAAGCACCTAAGCACTGAACAACTGAGCTGTTAAAAGGGTAGGGTAGGCCCCATTTTCACACGGAAACCAATCAACTTTATGAAACAGCTCTAGGGCCTTTTAGAACGAGAGATTTAAAGACACATCTCAAAGTTGGTAGCCGAATTGAAGAAGTAAGGACAGAAGCTTGGGGAGAGAGGAAATTGTTTGACTACCAAAGATGTTAGGAGGTAGAGATTCCTTGGACTAGAGTTTTGTTTTGTTGTTGTTGTTTTTTGCGGGGGGCGGGGCGGGTTGCTGCGGTGGGTCATCCTTGCTGTATGCGGGTTTTCTCTAGTTGCGGCAATGGGAGGCTACTCTCTAGTTGCGGGCCACAGACTTCTCATTGCTGTGGCTTCTCTTGGGGACTGCGGGCTCTAAGGCGTGAGGGCTTTAGTAGTTGTGGCTTTCGGGCTCTGGGGAGTTGGGGGACTCAGTAATTACTGGCAATTGGGCTCAGCGACTCTGAGGAATGTGCGATCTTCCCAGACCAGGGATCAAACTCATGTCCCCTGCATTGGCGGGCAGTTCTTAACCACTGAATCACCAGGGAAACCCTAGAGTTTTATAAAACCTTTTTTTTTTTTAATTGACGTACAATGTAATTGACATACAAAGTTACATTACTTTCGAGTGTACATTGTTGCATTACTTTCAAGTGTACAACATTGTGATTTTACATTTATATACATTGTCACTCTTAAAACAACCAGTTATTTAAGCAGCAAGATGGGTTTATTTAGGAACAGAAGAGAATCACAATTTGGGACAGGCAAGTTATGGGGAGTCAGCCAAATCCAGAGAACAAAGGAGAGTGCTTTTATTTGATTTTAGGAGGAAACTGTAGGGGGACTGTTTGAAGAAAACTTCATGGAGAAGAATGAGAGTTCAAGATTGCTGCCATTTCTCACTGGCTGTAAGTGGTGGTTATAGTTGTTGGGACAGGGAGGGATCTGCCTTCCTTTTTATAAAAGCAGGAGATGAAATACCTGTGTTAAAATGTCCTCTCTCATACCTTAAGAAAAGTAAGATTCTTATCTTCCTTCTCCCTGCTGGTTATGCAGACTGCAACTGGTGCTACATGTACTGAGAGTCCCTCCTCCTTCAGGGCTTCCTGACTCCATTTAAAATGAAGTTTCCCTTATTTATGTTCACATTTACCCCTTTTGATCAAGATCTTTCCTCAAAAGCATTGCTGATCAATGCAGATGTAATGTAAAGAAGGCTTAGTATTATTTATTTGAAAGTGCTTTCCATGTAATTTAACATATCAAATAAACCTAATTACTCTAATATCTTTCTTTTTATAAGGAGAGAGAACAGGTCTTTTGAGATGCTCCAGGGCTCCTCTGGGAAAATGCCAGTTAGTCTAAGGACACAAAGTCTTAATTTAGAATTTGATTTTAGTAATGTTTGTCAAAAATATTAGAAGGTTCAGACACTTAACTAAATAGGATCACAGATAATTATGAAATAATCTTTAAATATTCATTTTACCCAAGTGGTAAAAAGATTTCAAAAGCAATTGTAGAAGGTTACATAGCTGCAAGAAGCTTTAGCTCTTTTACAAATTGATTTTGGCAAGGGATCTTCTACAGCAATCTGTATTTTTAAGAATGTCTTTTTTCCCTCATAAATCCAGTTTTATTAGTTCAAATATTGTCTTCTCAAAAACTTACAAAGCTTATCTAGAGAAGAAATGATGCAAGGCAATAGTTACAGAGTAACTTCAGGTTTATTCTTGGAGGAGAGCATATTTACCTATATTTGTTTGTGAAGTTGCTTCTTGTGTCTGACTGTTTGTGACCATATGGACTTTAGCTCACCAAGCTCCTCTGTCCAGGGTATTCTCCAAGCAAGAATACTGGAGTGGGTTGCCATACCCTTCTTCCTGACCCAGGGATCTTCCTGACCCAGGGATGGAACCCTTGTCTCTTAGATCTGCATTGACAGTTGGGTTCTTTACCACTAGAGCCACCTGGGAAGCCCCATAGGTAAATATGCATTACATTAAATGATTATAAACTCCTACATAATATAGTTAAAATAAGTCATATGCTTTTTGGAAATTACAGTGTAGTTTCATTCTGAAATAGCTCTGCTATACTGGGAATGATAGAACAGGGAGGGGCAACAGGATCCCCATGTTATTGCTGGAAAGGGTTGTTCTAATATGAGTAGGCAGAATAAAAGTTTGAAAGGTGGGACAACAATTTCTAAACTGATGGCAGATTTACAAATATCTGGGAAGCTACCAGCAGAATTCATCAGCCTTGCAAGTAGTTGTAAGAAATGGAGGATGTTCTTTTAAAGAAGGACTGCTGCTTGGCTGTAAGTCTGAAAAGACAAGGCAACAAAGTATGAGCCTACCAGAGAGTGACTACAGCCTAGAGTTGTCATCTGCGTATGTATAAGGCAGCAAGAGGGGTGGTTCTTGTTTGGCCTTTTCAGCTGGCTACATAGACCCTTTTTGTTGCTTAATTTACTGTGGCATAAGAACAGCAACATTCAAATGAGTTGGATGATTTCACAGTAAGAAATGAAGTGTATTTATGGCCCAGCACATACTTACATATATAAAGCCATGTAAGTAACTGAAATGAAAGTTTAATAAGCTGACATGTATTTCCTATGTTTAGTATATGCCATGCATGTATTCTGGTTTACATTTTATGAAATTATTCTCTTTTATTTATAGATAATAACTGTAACTATCTATAAATTATAGATAAATTGAAGACACATAGTGTCCATTTGTCTATACAGATAAATATAGATTATATATATTTTATATTTAAATACATGCTAATCTTAATTAACCAATGTTCCATAATCGCCGTTTGAAGAAATAAGGAAATTACAGTAAATCCTCCCACAGTGGTAGGAGAAAACTTTGATGGGCATTCCACTGTTTCTTAGCTTCCAAAGGGGTGCTTGTTGCTTTGCCTTCATTTTCTCAGTATCATTCCACATAGTTTGTGCAGTTAATTTATGCTTATTACTCTAAATGTTTGACACTTTCTCTTTGATTAATTTTGTATTCTCAGTTCTTTTTCTGACCTTTTAAACTGTTTGTAATCTTTGCTTCCCACTGAAAACTAGAAAGCAAATTGTTAACTGTTTATCATATATGAGTATCCTGCAGTAGATTAGCAAACTTACAAACACATTTATAATTTTTATTTATTTATTTGTGGCTGTGCTAGGTCTTCTTTGCTGTGTGCAGGCTTTCTTTCCAGTTGCAGTGCAAGAGCTTCTTATTGTGTTAGCTTCTCTTGTTGTGGAGCACAGGCTCTAGGGTTCGTGGGCTTCAGTAGTTGTGGCTTGCAGGCTCTAAAGTGCAAGCTCAGTGGTTAGTTGCCTTGTGGCAGGTGTCCTGAACTGGGGATCACGCCCTCATCGCCTGCATTGGCAGGCAGATTCTTAACCACTTGAAACCAGGGATGCCCATATATACATTTATAAATGCTTCCTCATAATAAAATTTTTCAGTATGGCATAAAACATTTGTTACTGGACCTAAATATTTTTTGTCTCTGTAAAAATTAAATAACCCAAAGTAGCTACATTTATGTTTGCCATTTAATGTTTATTTTAGTTGGAAATGATTAGATGATTTAGATATTCAATGGAAATCCATTATTTTGTTTAGCTCAGTATAAACTTTTATTTTCATGTAAAATAAGTTGTTTTTAACAGTGATGCTTGGATTAGATGTTAAACAGCTAAACATCATCTTAGGTTTTTGTTTTGTCTTTTGCTGTTGACAAATTCTGTAACAGAAATAGCATGAGGAAGAGGAGAAGGGGACAACAGAGGATGAGATGGGTGGATGGCATCACCAACTCGATGGACATGAGTTTAACAAGCTCTGGAAGTTGGTGATGGACAGGGAAGCCTGGCGTGCTGCAGTCCATGGGGTCGCAGAGTCGAACATGACTGATCGACTGAACTGAACTGAACAAAAATGGTAAACATAGACTGTAAAAATTCATAGTTCATATTGAATGATTTTCTTATTCAGATTTGTTGAAAGCTTTATCAAGTCAGAATAAGAAAAAATATATATATGTAAATTTTTTTTGCCACTCCATGAGGCATTTGGGGTCCTAGTTCCCCAACCAGGGATTAAACCTGTGCCCCCTGCAGTGGAAGCACAGAGTCCCAACCACTGGACCACCAGGGAAGTCCCTCTAATAATTATTCTTGTAGTCATAAACCTTTAAAATGGTTTTCAAGTCAAAATCCAAATTTGTGCACGTGTCCCAAACAGGGTCATAGGAGATAGGAATATATTTGAATATTGTCTCACTTTTCTTAAAAGAAGATGGAAAATAATTAGCTTGACTGGAAAGATGAGTGTTAGCAAACCACACTGCTGAACTCCATTTTGCTGTCTGCTCTGGATGAAAGCCATTTGAAAGCAGACACCTCCCTCCTCCGAGCTCTGCAGAACCTTAGAGCGTTCATTGCAGAAAATTTCTCCTGCAGGCCCATATGTTTCCCCAGATACCTTTCTAAAATCATTAGCTTTGCTAACCTTTTAATCTGTGAATTCCCCTGCTGTGAATGAGGAAGTATTTGAGGTTTTTTTTTTTTTTAAGATCCCTGATAATACCTTAGATTTCAGAGAGAGTAGCAGAGCCATAAGAGACCTTTAAATATAATCTAGTCTGGTATCTTTATGCCAGAAAAATGTTGAATAATGCTAAGGTGGTTTATATTGCTACCTTTTAGTATCTAAGAGGAAAGGCTGACTTTTTTTCTTCTTTTTCGCTCATACCAAATTTCAATTCAGGTCCGTCGCACAGTCGTGTCCACCTCTTTGCGACCTCATGGATTATAGCATGCCAGGCTTCCCTGTCCATCATCAACTCCTGGAGCTTGTTCAAACTCATGTCCATTGAGTCGGTGATGCCATCCAACCATCTCAACCTCTGTCGTCCCCTTCTCTTCCTGTCTTCAATCTTTCCCAGCATCAGTGTCTTTTCCAATGAGTCAGCTCTTCACATCAGGTGGCCAAAATATCGGAACTTCAGCTTCACATCAGTCCTTCCAATGAATATTCAGGACTGATTTCCTTTAGGATGGACTGGTTGGATCTCCTTGCAGTCCAAGGGACTCTCAAGAGTCTTCTCCAACACCACAGTTCAAAAGCATCAATTGTTCAGCACTGGAGCCTCGTGGGCTGCCGTCTATGGGGTCGCACAGAGTTGGACATGACTGAAGCGACTTAGCAATAGCAGCAGCAGCTTGCTTTATGGTCCAACTCTCACATCCATACATGTCTACTGGAAAAACCATAGCTTTGACTAGACGGACCTTTGTTGACAGAGTAATGTCTCTGCTTTTTAACATGCTGTCTAGGTTGGTCATAGCTTTTCTTCCAAGGAGCAAGCATCTTTTAATTTCATGGCTTCAGTCACCATCTGCAGTGATTTTGGAGCCCCCCAAAAATAAAGTCTGTCACTGTTTCCACTGTTTCCCCATCTATTTGCCATGAAGTGGTGGGACCGGATGCCATGATCTTAGTTTTCTGAATGCTGAGTTGTTTTTTTTTTTTTTAATTTCTGGCTGTGCTGGATCTTAGCTGCAGTGTGTGGCTTTCTCATTATGGTGGCTTCTCTTGTTATGAAGCATGGTAGGACCCAGGCCAGAGCTGGGCTCAGTAGTTGTGGCATATGGGCTTAGTTGCTCTGTGGGACATGGGATCTTCCTGGGTCAGGGATTGAACCTGTGTCTCCTGCATTGGCAGGCAGATTCTTATCTGCTTTACCACCAGGGAAGTCCCTGAATGTTGAGTTTTAAGCCAGCTTTTTCACTTTCCTCTTTCATCAAGAGGCTCTTTAGTTCTTCTTCACTTTCTGCCATAAGGGTGGTGTCATCTGCATATCTGAGGCTATTGATATTTCTCCCAACAATCTTGATTCTAGCTTGTGCTTCATCCAGCCTGGCATTTCACATGATATACTCTGCATTGAAGTTAAATAAACGAGGTGACAATATACAGCCTTGATGTACTCCTTTCCCAACCAGTCTGTTGGGAACCAGTGTTGTTCCCAACAGAACTGTGGAACCAGTCTGTTGTTCCGTGTCCAGTTCCATCTGTTGCTTCTTGACCTGCATACAGATTTCTCAGGAGGCAGGTAAGGTAGTCTGGTATTCCCATCTCCTGAAGAATTTTCCACAGTCTGTTGTGATCCACACAATCAAAGACTTTGGCGTACATAGCTCTATTTGTTTATATTATATATAGATATGTATACTTTGTCTATATTTAACAACTGAATAGTAGTTATCTATCACTTGAATATAAACAGTATTATCCACTGTCTTAACTTTTTAACTGATTTTGTAGGTCTTTTTGTCAGAGTGTTTCAGGACCTGAAACTATTTGGTCTGAGTCTGATATAGTGGGAAAACCCTGTGTTGCTATTTGAATCTCCTATCTTTGCTACTTAATATCCTGGCCATTTGCTACTTTCTAACAGTCGGTAATGGGTGTTTTTTTGTTTTTTTAAGTCAGTAACATTTTTGATAGTTCCATATTTGGTTTAGACACAAAACTTTACAAAGTATTTTGTTCATTTTACCAATCCTATAATGAAAGACAAAAATAATAAATAGAAACAAGTTTCTAAGCATCAACTATTTTCAAACACTTGACTTTTTATTCTTTGTGTTACAATGTTATAAATTTATATATGGCATTTTGTGTATTTTTTCCCCCCACAGATAGATGTATAGGGGAGAGAAAATTGACTTTGATTTCAGATAGTACTAATTTCAATTCTGACTATCAGTTAATAGTGGTATGACTTTACACTCATTATTATCTTTCTCAAGCTTCATTTATGAATGGAAATGAGTATTACCTTTGGAGTCATTTTTTGTTTGGAGTTGTTGTCTGTTTGTTTTGGAAATGTTTAAATCAGTGCAATGAAACTGAATTTTGGAGACACTGGATGTCATTAATTTGGATATCATTAGTTTATTATAAAAGGAAAGCATAGAAATTATTTACATGAAAGATTTCAAAACTTCCCTGGGATTGGCAGCTTCACGTGGTGCCATCTCAATAGTAATTTATTTCCGTTTACTTATTTTCCAAGAATGTCATCATCTCTAATAAGAAATAATTCTTACTGTCTAGAACCACTTTAATGCCTCCATATTCTAGAGGAAGAATTAACTCTAACTTTATCTCCAACTTTCACAAGAGCTGGTTTTCTTTAGAGCCCCATCCAACAGCTACTACTATTGCTTGAAATACTTTTCCTTGAGGTTTTTCTGGAAGCATAATGCCTCCTTTGGTTACAGTTTTAGTTGTGCTTATTTCAACTAAAATTGGCCAAAGAGAGGAAGAAACTTTCTAAATCCCTGTGATGCCTTGAGCAGCCCCCATTGTGATTAGTACTCTGTCCTTCTGCTACGAGAAGAGACTCACAGTTGAAATCATCTTTTTAACATGCTGTCATGTTCAGTTCCACTAGCAAATTCTTTCAGCTTTACCATCAAAATATGCACATTACTTTTTATCACATCGCCTGATTTTGTAGCATTTATAGCATATGAAATTACCTTGTTTGTATATTTATGTTTAAAATTTCTCCTTAATTAAAATGCAAGCTCCATGTCTGTTTTCGTGGAAATCAATTTTGATTGCTGTCTCTGAAACCACTTTTTTTCTCCTATTTGTTGCCAAGATAAACTCCCCTCTTTTTTTAAAGGGTATGCATGTGTTCAATCCCAGGGATTGAGGGAACCCTGTTTCGCTTTGCCAGATGCTTGCTTTCTCAGTCTCCTTCATAACTGGACCCAGTTCTGGCCAAAGCAACATAAAAGGAAGTCTGCTAGGGTGTTTCTGGGAATGACTTTTCTCCCTGATCAAAAAAGATTGCAACTTGAGGAAAGCCCTCTTGTTTCACTCCTATCCCTTGCTTTCAGCTTTTGGAAATATTCTGTGAAGGTATGCCTGAACCCAATTTAAGACCTTGAGGGTCTTAATGTAAACAGAATCAGAGATGCCAACTGGTGCTCTAACACTGTGAAGCTGCTTAGCCAATCGTAAAGCCACTTTTCTTCAGATTTATTACTACATAGTAGGTGCTTAATATGAAATTTGTTGTTGAAATGTTGAACTTGGTAATTGAACGAACACAAGGTGTGAAGAAAACTGAGAAATGAAGATTAGTTTTCCGGTTTTTGGTTTAAGTAACTGGTTGAATGGTGGTATTTTTCAATGAGATCAGAATCCTGAAGGAAGAAGTGGGTGGGAACTGAAGATGGGACAGAGGAGAAGCTAACAGTTCAGTGTTTGACACATTTTGAGGTTTAAGTATCTGTGGTACATGTACTTGGAGATATTCATCAGTCAGTCATATATGCAGGTACAAAGAGAGAAGAGAGAGATACAGATTTGAAAAGTTTTCAACATAAAGATGATAAATAAGCCATGAGGATGATTAAGACCAGTCAGGGGAATATATAGAGCTAGGAGAGTCATGGTCTTTTTTTTCTTTTTTTTCTTTCCTTTAATATTTATTTACTTGACTGTACCAGGCCAAAGACTATTCTAACTACTGCACAATTACACTCATCTCACATGCTAGCAAAATAATGCTCAAAATTCTCCAAGTCAGGCTTGAAAAGTATGTGAACCGAGAACTTCCAGATATTCAAGCTGGATTTAGAAAAGGCAGAGGAACCAGAGATCAAATTCCCAGCATCCATTAGATCATAGAAAAAGTAAGGGAATTCCAGAAAAACATCTACTTCTGCTTCATGACTACACTAAAGCCTTTGACTGTGTGGATCACAACAAAGTGTGGAAATTCTTCAGGAGATGGGAATACCAGACCACCTTACCTGCCTCTTGAGAAATTTGTATGCAGGTCAAGAAGCAACAGTTAGAACCAAACATGGAACAACAGACTGGTTCTATATTGGGAAAGAGTATGTCAAGGCTGTATATTGTCACCTTGCTGATTTAACTTCTATGCAGAGTACTTCATGTGAAATGCTAGGCTGGATGAAGCACAAGCTGGAATCAAGATTGCTGGGAGAAATATCAATAGACTCAGATATGCAGATGACACCAACCTTATGGCAGAAAGTGAAGAAGAACTAAAGAGCCTCTTGATGAAAGTGAAAGAGGAGAGTGAAAGAGGGGGGAGGGAGGAGGGTTCAGGATGGGGAGCACGTGTATACCTGAAATTAAAAAGAATAAAAAAAATAAAAAATAAAACATAAAAAATAAAACAGAAAAAAAAAAAAAAGAAAAAAAAAAGAAAGAGGAGAGTGAAAAATCTGGCTTAAAACTCAACATTCAGAAAACAAAGATCATGGCATCTGATCCCATCACTTCATGGCAAATAGATGAGGAAACAATGGAAACAGTGACAGACTTTATTTTGGGGGGCTCTAAAATCACTGCAGATGGTGACTGCAGCCATGAAATTAAAAGACACTTGCTCCTTGGAAGAAAAGCTATGACCAACCTGGATAGCAGATTAAAATGTAGAGACATTACTTTGCTGACAAATGTCCATCTAGTCAAAGCTATGGTTTTTCCAGTAGTCATGTATGGATGTGAGAGTTGGACTATAAAGAAAGATGAGTGCTGAAGAATTGACGCTTTTGAACTATGGTGTTGGAGAAGACTCTTGAGAGTCTCTTGGACTGCAAGGAGATCAAACCAGTCCATCCTAAAGGAAATCAGTCCTGAATATTCATTGGAAGGACTGATGGTGAAGCTGAAGTTCCGACATTTTGGCCACCTGATGTGAAGAACTGACTCATTGGAAAAGACCCTGATGCTGGGAAAGATTGAAGACAGGAAGAGAAGGGGACGACAGAGGTTGAGATGGTTGGATGGCATCACTGACTTGATGGACATGAGTTTGAGCAAGCTCCAGGAGTTGATGATGGACAGGGAAGCCTGGCGTGCTGCAGTCTATGGGATCGCAAAGAGTTGGACATGACTGAGTGACTGAACTGAGTTGGGTCTTAGTTGTGGCACATGAGATCTTTGACCACTGTTGTGGCATGCAGGATCTTTAGTAGTGGCTTTCAAACTTTTAGTTGTGATATGTGGGATCTAGTTCCATGACCAGGGATTGAACCTGGGCCCCCTGCATTTGGAATATAAAGTCTTAGCCACTGGACCAGCAGGGAAGTCCTGAGAGTTGTGGTCTTAATAGAGAACCTAGCTTTAGTAGGGAATCTGAAGAATGATCATATTTGAAGTAGAGAAAAGGGTCTTCTAAAAGGAGTCTGGGAAGCAATGATGAGAGAGGGATAACTAGGGGAGTTTCACAATCCAAGGAGAGAGTTGCAAGACAGAGAAGTGGCAAAATGTCAAATGCTGCAGAGAAGTTAATTAAAGACTGGAAAGTGTACATTGTGTGCTTGTAGAAAACCATGTGGTTTCTGTTTTTATTTATTTATGGGATAAATATATATTGAGAGCATATGATGGCGGGTACTCCTTTTAAGTGTTAGGTAGTTATAACCTGGGCTTTCCAGGTGGTTCAGTGGGTAAAGAATCCACCTCCCAATGCAGGAGACATAAGAGACAAAGGTTAGATCCCTGGGTCAGGAAGATCCCCTGGAAAAGGAAATGGCAACCCAGTCTAGTGTTCTTGCCTGGAAAATCCCATGGACAGAGGAGCCTAGTGGGCTACAGTCCAGGGGTAGCCCAGGGGGTCACAAAGAGTCGGACATGCTAAGGTAACTGAGCACGAAGCACACAGATAAAACAATGTATAAAATGTCCTTTCTTCATGGAGTTTATATTCTAAGAAGGAGAAAGAAAATGAACATATAGCAAAGAGATGAAATATGTTAGGTACTAGTAGGTGCTGTGAAGAAAAGTAAGTCTGGAAAAGAGATTGAAGTTACAGAAGGGTGCTATTTTATTTTAGTTTTTTGAGGAGTGCTATTTTAGTTAGAGTGATTTGAGAAGGTCTCTCTGAGGACATAGTTATTTCAACAAAGACCTGGATGAAATAACAGAGTGGGCATTTCAAGCAAAGGGAACATCAGGTACATAAGCTCTGATGTTAAACGTGTACATCATTTTTAAGCATCAATAAAGTCAATGATATCAGAGCAGAGTAAATAAGGAGGAGAGTGTTATGAAATGAGGTCAGAGAAGTAGCCATGTGAATAGTCTAGATCATGTTAGGGTCTTTCATACTAGCTGAAGAAAGACTATGTTTTTATTCTAAAAATGATGGGAAGCCATTACATAGCTTTGAGCAAAGATATGACATATTCTGCCTTATCTTAAAAGGCTTATTCTGGTTGTTGTGAGAATAAACTATAGGGAGTTAATAGTGGAGTAAAGAATAGGAGCTGGAAAGGGATTGCAATAACTCAGATAAAAGATTGCTTGGACCAGTGGACCAGTCAGTGGGGGAGGTGGTAGAAAGTGGTGGGTTTCTGGATATATTTTCAAGGTGATGGTGACTGGATTTATTAATGTACTGGGTGAGGGTGAGAAAGAAAGAGAGACACCAATCATGACTCCAAAAGTTTGGGCCTGAGCAACACTGGGGAATACTGAAGAAGGAATAGGTATAGGGAAATGGAAGGAATCAAAAGATCAGTTTTGGATGTTAAGTTTGAGATGCAGTATAGACAATGATTAGGCAAAAGGCTAAATTGCAGAGAAGTCACATTGGAGATAAGTTTAGGAATCATCAGAATAGAAACTGGATGAGGTCACCGAGGAAGAAAGTATAGATTAAAAGAGGTCCCAGGACTAAATCCTGGAGCACTCCAGCTTTTAAAGATTAGAAAGAGGATCCAGTAGTTGAAAGTGATAAGGACCAGATAGTGGTGTAGAAAGAAAATCATGAAGAATGTGGTGTTCTGGAAATCAAATGAACAAAGTGTTTCAAGCAGGAAAGTGATAACCATGTCAATTTTTTTTCTGGGAATCTGGGTTAGATGAAGTCTCAGAACCAGCTAGAAGATGTGGCATTGTGGAGGTCACTGGTGACTTGGGCAAGAGTGGCTTCAGTGGAAGGAATGGTAGGGATGAATGTAGGACTAATTGGGATGGGTTCAAGAGAGAATGCAAGGCGAGGAAGTGGAGAAAATGGAATAAAAATCTTTTTTTTTTTTTTTTTTTGAGGAATTTTGCTTTAAGAAAGCAAAGGGTTATATAGATGGGATAGCTGGATAGGGATATTCAATAAGGAGAGATTTAAAAAAACATATTTTAGCATGTTTGTTTGCTAATGAGAATAAACAAAAGAGAGGGAAAACTGATGGTGTGGAGAAAAGGGGATAGTTTAAGGAGCCAAGTTTTAAGTAGTGAAATGGGTGCATGACTGAAGGGGCTAGCCCTGGAGAGAAAGGACTTTGATAGTTCATCCACTGACTTGGGGGGAAACCAGAGTATATGAATTTGGATTCAGGTTGGCAGTTAGATTTGGTGGTGGGAATAAGTGGAATTTTTCCTCTAATTGCTTCTTTTCTCTCCCCTACCCAGTGAAATAAGAGAAGAGGTAATTTGTTCTTATTCTCCCCTCATTTCTTTATAAGAACAGAACCCTGATTTTGTTGAGAGCAGGGTGCTGAGCTTCTGTTCCAACTATTTCATGGACATCCATGTGACTAAATTCTGGTAAGTTATTAGTGGAAGTGGTTTGATGAGGTTTCTGAGAAACAGGATTAACTGAGCTGTTATATGTCTTTGCCCTTTGTCTTTGTCTTACCTAGAATGTGAACATGATGACTGGAGTTCTAGCGACCATCTATGATAAAATAATCTTAAGCCATTGCTAAGGACAGAGGAAGTTAGACTCTAGGTCCCCGATTACATTGTGGAGCTGCCCCACAAACCCTGGATTGCCTACCTCGGGACTTCTCATTATGGTAGAAAATAAAACAATTTATTTACACTTTACTAATTTTTTTCCTCCCTCCCCCTTTTTTGGGTGTGTGTGTGTCTGTTATTTGCAGCTGCTTGTAATTCATAACTGATGTGGTGGTAGGACCATGTGGAATTTTCCTTCTTAATTTATTTTCCTTTTCTTTTTTAAAAAATAAAATAAGAGGAGAGAGGTCATTGGCTGTCTGAGGATTGGAGAGGGAGTGTTGGAAGTTTGAGGGGAGAAAATGTATAAATTAGTCATCTGTGAGAGTGGAAGAGTAAATTAACTAGGGAAATAGAGTAGAATTTTCAGGTATTGTTGAAGGTATAGTAGGGTTTTTAGGCATTTGTAGTTGTAAGTATAAAGTGAAATCAGTCATCCTGCTTATATTTTTCTCTAGTCAGATTCAGCTGCTTAGGTAGAGAGTTGGATTTATCTAGGAACAGTGCTTTGCTAAAACTACTAGGTCACCACTGTGAAACAGAAGACAAGGTAGAGTTGAGTCACTGGAAAGGTAGCTGAATATCTTAATGGATTTTTAAGAACATGTAATGAAAACATAGACTTGAAAACAAAACTTTAAACACATTTTTAATAGATAAAAATTTCCATGATTCAAAAATTGAAGAAATGAAAAGATATATTGAGAAGTTTTGATCCTACCTTGTGATGGTTAATTTTACATGTCAACTTGACTGGGCCACAGGATGCTAAGATAACTGGTTAAACATTATTTCTGGATGTGTCTGTGCGGGTGTTTCTGGAAGAGATAAACATTTGAATTAGTGAACTGAGTAAAAGCAGATCGCTCTCCGTAATATGGGTGGGCACCATCAAATCTGTTGAGGGCCTAAATAGAACCAAAAGGCAGAGAATGGTTGAATTCACTCTCTGCCTGACTTCTGACAGAGCTGGGATCTCCTCTTGAGCTCTGTGCTCCTGGTTCTCAGGTTTCGGATCTGAATAGGAATCTGTATCTTTGGCTCTCCAACCTTTGAACTACATCCCTGGCTTTTCTGGGTCTTCAGTTTGTAGATGGACAGTAGAGTGAGACTTCTCAGTTTCTGTAACCAATACCTTATAAACTCTCTCTCTTTCTCTCCTCAACCTCATTCCCACCTCAACACCAGTTCTGTTTCTCTAGAGAATCCTCACTAAAATATATACTCATGTGCTCAATCATCTTATTCCTCCCCTCTGTCCACTATTGATAAGCATTTGTATTTGTTGTGAATTCTTTTGGTGTTTCTTTATGAAAGTGCATATTACCAAGTGATTGATCTGTTTATTCTTATTTCATTCTGTTCTTAGATACAAAAGGGTAGTAGCAAACTATTGTGCATGCTGTTCTATACTTTGCTTTATTTTAGAAAAAATTAGTTTATTTGGCTGCACCAGGTCTTAGTTGTGGCATGCAGGATCTTTAGAACTAGTGAGATCTAGTTCCTTGACCAAGGATCAAACCCAGGCCACCTGCATTGGGAGCTCAGGGTGTTAGCCACTGGACCACCAGGCAAGTCCCCTCTACCTTGTTTTTTTTTTCCACTTGTCAGTATATGCTAGATATCTTTTCCTATCAACACCTGGTGAATAGTCTCATTATTTTTATTTTTCATCTACAGAGTACTCTGTTGTCATAGGTATATCATGATTTAGTAATATTTTGAAAGCAAGGCCTTTATTTGCAGGAACTAGGTTTTGTTAAGGCTTTGTGGATTTGAAGGAACTAGTGTAGCAGGACTTCATATTTAAAGTTCCTGCCAGGATCCACAAAAATGTGAAGAATGCATGATGATGAAAAAAACCATTATCTCTCCAAAAAGAAGAAAGAATTCAACCAACAAATAGGAAGTGGTGAATCTAAGGCAGAATGATTAATGTTGAGCTGCTTATAGATTACTGTGACAAGATCCAGCGTTCTTATATCTTTCTCCACTGGGCCTTGACCCTGGCCGTTAAGGTGAGGCTGGATTAGCTGGTTGAGGAGATGTTCTAAGCATATAAAATTTGTGTTTCACTTTCTAGGGTATATAGCATGGAGAACTGCAAGTCTCTAAAGAAGTACAACGTAGTGCCTGAGCAGGGAAGTAGCCACAGCTGAGGAAAGTGCCTAGGCAGACTAAAAGCAACCTTACAAATTCCTTCCCCATACCCTACCATGATGGGCAAAGCAGCTGAGAGATCCCAAGTACCCAATGGGATGTGGAAGTTCTGAGATGGCTGGCAATCTGAAAGAGACTTCAAAGTTGAGTAAAAAGGACTTAGACTAGAGGCCAAGGCAGGAACCCGATATATCAGCACAGGAAGTCTAAAGACAGGTGTGCTGAATTACAATTCAGCAAAGGCCAGCAAGGACAGAAGATAGTACAGGAGTCAGATTCCCTTCCTCCAATTTAAGAATAATACCCAAGTCCCTCTAGGAACTTAAATCACTTTAGAAAATAAGAGAAAGAGACGATAAAGAGTTTAAGTCTTGATTTTGACCAAATATTCACTTGAATGAGACTCTTGTAAATAGGAAGTAACTGATTTATCTTAAAAGTAGTATTTAAGCTTTTTTCAGTTGCTGGGGGTTTGTGAGATGATGAATTTCAGTTATAGAGAAGGGAAATCCAGATGAACTAAAAAAAAAAAATAGACTAATGGGCATTTGGCAGAGATGTGGGAACATTTTGAAAATTTTATATGGAAAATCAAAAAAGGAGGCAGTTATGAAATTCTGAAAAATAAAAATTTGTGTGAGGAAGGAAGCATGATTGTAATACACTATTTGCTTCAGCAATGAGTAATACTTAAATAATCATAGTAGCATAAATACCAGATTGTTTAAATTGAAACTTTGTCAGTGAGATAATAGCCAGGAAGTGAAATGTGACAAGTATAAAAGAACTAAGTTCTCAACCAATATGGTGAAAGATAAAAATGTCTAAAACTGATAAATCAAGACATTCCAGCATAGGCATATTATTTAGAAATAAGTAGGTTAATTCCAAAGGAAATAGTTAGCTGAATTGGGAGTAATTGCCTCTGGTGAAAAGGTCTAGGTTAGAGGAGGAATGAGGAAGGAAAACTGTTGTTTTAAAATAATAGTACTTGATTTGTGGTTTTCATAAATTTTTTAAATTGAAATATAACATATATATAACAACCTAAATACAGAAAATGGTGCAGCTTGTAAAAGTATAGCTTGAAAAATTAACCTAAAGTGAACAAACCTGTGTAAATTAGAGTTGAGATGAAGAATATTTCATTTTTAAACTATGTACATGTATTCTTTGATAAATCTTTAAAGTTAATAATAGTAAAGAGCTAAGATATCATAGTAAATATAATGGTAAATAATAAAGAGCTAAGATACCAGCAAAGTAATGCTCAAAATTCTCCAAAGTAGGCTTCAACAGTACGTGAACCGAGACCTTCAGATGTTCAAGCTGGATTTAGAAAAGGCAGAGGAACCAGAGATCAAATTCCCAGCATCCATTGGATCATAGAAAAAGTAAGGGAATTCCAGAAAAACATCTACTTCTGCTTCATTGACTACACTAAAGCCTTTGACTGTGTGGATCACAACAAAGTGTGGAAAATTCTTCAGGAGATGGGAATACCAGACCACCTTACCTGCCTCCTGAGAAACCTGTATGCAGGTCAAGAAGCAACAGTTAGAACCAGACATGGAACAATGCACTGGTTCCATATTGAGAAAGAAGTACATCAAGGCTGTATATTGTCACCTTGCTGATTTAACTTCTATGCAGAGTACATCATGTGAAATGCTGGGCTGGATGAAGCACAAGCTGGAATCAGGATTGCTGGGAGAAATATCAATAGCCTCAGATATGCAGATGATACCACTCTTATGGCAGAAAGCGAAGAAGAACTAAAGAGCCTTTTGATGAAAGTGAAAGAGGAGAATGAAGAAGCTAGCTTAAAACTCAACATTCAGGAAACAAAGATCATGGCATCTGATCCCATCACTTCATGGCAAATAGATGAGAAAACAATGGAAACAGTGACAGACTTTATTTTCATGGTCTCCAAAATCACTGCAGATGGTGACTGCGCATGAAGTTAAAAGGCGTTTGTTTGCTCCTTGGAAGAAAAGCTATGACCAACCTAGACAGCATATTAAAAAGCAGAAACATTACTTTCCAACAAATATAAGGTCCATCTAGTCAAAGCTATGGTTTTTCCAGTAGTCATGTATGGATGTGAGAGTTGGACCATAAAGAAAGATGAGCGATGAAGAATTGATGGACTTTGGACTGTGATGTTGAAGAAGACTCTTGAGAGTCCCTTGGACTGCAAGGAGATCAAACCAATCCATCCTAAAGGAAATCAGCCCTGAATACTCATTGGAAGGACTGATGCTAAAGCTGAAGCTCCAATACTTTGGCCACCTGATGTGAAGAACTGACTCATTGGAAAAGACCTTGATGCTGGGAAAGACTGAATGCAGGAGGAGAAGGGGATGACAGAGGTTGAGATGGTTGGATGGCATCACTGACTCGATGGACATGAGTTTGAGCAAGCTCTAGGAGTTGGTGATGGACGGGGAAGCCTGGTGTGCTGCAATTCTCAGGGTCGCAAAGAGTCAGACGTGACTGAGGGACTGAACTGAACTGAGGATAAAGCTAGTAAGATCATCTTAATAGCTTATTTGATTAATGCAGGTACAACTTATAAACTAATGAAAATCAGTTAATGAACCTATTTGTGACTGTCTTTTTTAATTCTCTGCTGCTGCTGCTGCTGCTAAGTCGCTTCAGTCATGTCCGACTCTGTGCGACCCCATAGATGGCAGCCCATCAGGCTCTGCCATCCCTGGGATTTTTAATTCTCTAGATCATATTATAAAAGTTTTGCTATTATCCCAAGTCTTGAACGGTAAAGGTAGACTAGTAGCATAATAGTTTTCAAACACACACATACAAAACCATTGTCTCTTTATGTGATATGTCAAGAAAATTGTTATATCAGAGAAAGTCAGAAAACAGAGAGCAGAACATAGTCAAATTTAATCTTAACTAAGTCCTTCACCTTATCCGAAATAGCCAGATAAAAAAATCTGTATCTAGTTTTCTGAGTAGTAAATATTCTTATCCTTCAGCTTTATAACAGAGAAAGGCAATTTATAGCATAGTGTCTAAATAAATGTAGTGCCTACATAAGTGATAATTATTCAAGCCTTGGAAGGATGAAGAGGTTTGCTCTAAAAAAGAACACCCCCTGGAAGTACTTTGTCTCATGACACCACTGTTCCCAGTGTTGTATAAAATAGTCCACTGAGACTTTTATTCATTCTGTATTAGAAAAAAATCTGGTAGGATGCCATCTCTGATATATGCTCTTTGTCTAGTGCATGATTAGATGACATGTGCACATACACACACAGAATCTTTTGTGAGTTTGATTGGAACTGCATTGAATCTATAGATTGATTTGACAAGATTTCTCTGGTGGCTTGTATGGTAAAGAATCCACCTGCAATGCAGGAGACCTGAGTTTGACCCTGAGTTGGGAAGATCCCCTGGAGAAGGGAATGGCTACCCACTTCAGTATTCTTGCCTGGAGAATTCCGTGGATTGAGGAGCGTGGCAGGATGCAGTCTATGGTGGTCTCGAAGAGTCAGACACAAGACTGAGTGACTAACATTTTCACTTTTCGTATTTTATGATGTGACCATTCTACTCACAAAGTATATAATTCCATGTATTTAAGTGTGTTTTAGTGTTTTTCAATAAAGTTTTATTAAATTTGTATATTTTGCATATTTTGTATATTATCCCTAGGCACTTTTATATGTTTTTTGATACTGTTATGAACAATGTCCTTTGTAAAGTTAAAATCTCTTTTTTTGATACAGAAAAATGTAGTTGACTTTTATATCCAGCAAGTTATAGTATTTTTTAAAGCATTGCCAACTGTTCTCTTTTCTCTTCTGTAACTGCCATTATTTGCTTATTAGGTTTCCTGGATCTATCCTCCAAGTCTTGTATTTTCTATCATGATTTCTGTTTATGTTTCAGTTCTTTGCTTTGTGGTAATTCTTCTGCTTAATTTTCCAGCCACAATTCAGATCTCAACAGTAAACATTCTATCCTTTAATTCATCTGCAAGTTGTTTACTTGAACGACCATAGCTTTTCTTTCTATAAATTCTTTACTTTTACCTATTCTCATATATCCTTAAATGTCAGCTTATTACTCATTAGGATTTACATTCTTATTTACCCTTTTTATTGCTAAATTTCTTCTTGCATATCCGTGCTTTCATTAAGGATTCTTTTTCTTTTGCTTGAAGAATTCCCTTTAGTATTCCTTTAATACAAGCCTCCCAAGTGGTGAGTTCTCTTCAGTTTTTGTTTGTCTGAAGATGTATTTAATTTTTATTTTTCTTTTTACTTTATTTTTGAAAGGTATTTTTTATTGAGTTTAGAGTGCTAGCTTGGCAGTTATTATCCTACAGCCCAGCATGTCATTCCATTATCTTTGGCTTTTATCACTCTTGAGAAGCCAACTGTTAGCCAACTGCTGTTCCTTCGAAGATGTGTCTCACTCCTAACTGTGCCTCTCCACTTTTTAAAGATTTTTTCTTTATCTTTTGGTTTCAGCAACTACATTATGCTATACCTAAATGTGTTTTTCTTTGTATTTATCCTGCTTGATTTCATAGGATTTCTTATTTGTGACTTTCATTAGTTTTGAGCATTTTTGGCCATTTTTTTTCTTCAAATAATATTCCTAGCCCATTGTTTCTCTCTTGTCTTCTTGATCTCTAGTTGTATCTGTGTTAGTTTTGTTTTTTTGTTTTGTTTTGTTTTTAGTGTCTCTTAACGTATTTTATGCTTTTTTCCCTGTATTTTCTTTTCTTTTTTCAGGCCCTGCAGTGTGGCTTGCAGGGTCTTAGTTCCCCAACCAGGAATCGAACTTGGGCCTCCTGCAGTGGAAGCAAGGATTCCTAACCACTGGGTCACCAGGGAATTCTCATTCTTTTTTTTTTTTTTTTTTTTAATCTCTTAAGCTTCAGTCTGATTTTTCTCACCTGCTTCTAGTTCACTAAGTACCTTTCATTTGTATGTCACTCCAGTATTCTTGGGCTTCCCTGGTGGCTCAGCTGGTAAAGAATCTGCCTGCAGTGTGGGAGACCTGGGTTTGGTCCCTGGGTTGGGAAGATCCCCTGGAGAAGGGAAAGGCTACCTACTCCAGTATTCTGGCTTGGAGAATTCCATGGACTGTATAGTCCATGGGGTTGCAAAGAGTGGGACAAGACTGAGTGACTTTCACTTTCACTTTTGTGTGCAGTGTGCTGTTATATAAGCCCTGTTGAATTCTTAAATGTGATTATTTTTCAGTTCTAGAATTTCCATTTTATATTTCATACAGTTTCCTCTACTGAATTTGTCTGTTTTGTCATTTAATTTACCAAACCTATTCATTGTGGTTGGCACAGTGGTAAAGAATCTGCCTACCAATGCAGGAGATTCACAAGAGATTCAGGTTCGATCTCTGGGTCAAGAAGATTTCCTGGAGTATGAAACGGCAACCCACTCCAGTATTCTTGCCTGGAGAATCCCATGGACAGAGGAGCCTGGCAGGCTACAGTCCATGGGATCGCAAAGAGTTGAACATGACTGAAGTGACTTAGCATTCTCACAAAGAGATAATTTGAGGCTGTGGATGGTATAGTCTTCTTCTTGCAAGGGTCTGACTATTTTAATCTAATCAGGGATTTCGTGATGCGAAGTTGAACTTTAGTATTTATAGGAGCTGGTCTCTCCTTTGGTTTAGGCCTTTGAGGGTTTCAACTAAAAGTAAGGAGTGGTTGCCAGGGTGCCTCTGTCTTATTAGATCCTGAACTTCCAGGTTTTCCCTGCAAGCTCTGTAAGACTATGAGTGAAGTGAATACTGGAGTGGGTTGCCATTTCCTTCTCCAGGAGACTATGAGTGAAGTGAATACTGGAGTGGGTTGCCATTTCCTTCTCCAGGGGATCTTCCCGACCCAGGGATCAAACCCGGGTCTCCCGCATTGGAGGCAGACGCTTTAACCTCTGAGCCACCAGGGAAGACCAATTTAGTTTCTCAGCCACTTAGCTACTGCTTTCTGCTCATCTTCTCAACCTCTTGTTACTACTTTTGAATCAGTAATTCCTTGAAAGGAAAAGAAGCACTGAATGTTAGACTTATCTCTTCAAACTCCTTTTCTGTCTGAGATTTTAGCCCTCAAGTCCTTGCTGCCTTGGTCCCTCTTTGATATCTACAAATTGAGTGTTTTAATTTTAAATTTTGTTCATGTTTTCCAGTTGTTTTTTGCTGTAAAATTGGTATGCAAGAAACTGCACCCTTACTGAGAGCAGAACTCCCTACAGAATAACTTTAAAAATAAGACAACTGATGCAAGACAATGATACTCAGAGCCTACCTTAAGTTATTTGCCTTTATGTAAACACTGCATCAATGTCAGCAAAGTTTGTGTTCTATTTACCTTTGAGATACCTTGACTTTCAAGGGCAACAAGTGAATTTTTCCTTAAGAATTTCTTTTCTTGTTGGTCTTATTTCTACCATATTTACTGTTTTCTTTGTTCTTTCCCCCACTACTTCCCTCATAATTCTGAGTCTCTAATTTGACTCAGGCAAGATGTGTCTAAATTGTTCCATTAAATTGTATTGGCAGGTGATAAAATTATGGCTCACTGTCTCCCTTTAGCTCTAGAGAATAAGCCAATCATCAATGAGACTGAGTGAAAACATTCCTTAGCTTGATTTCCCAATACTAAATCTCAAGTAATCTTTTTAGTTTTTATATAGTTGTAATAATAACTTGATAGTGTATCTTTGTAACAAGCCTTTCATTTAACTAGAAAGCCTTTAACATTTCCTATTCTCTAGAAATATCTAACAATAATAAAATTTATTACATGATCTTGTCCCATCTAGCCAAGGCTAACTGACCCACAGGAGAAATCCTAACCCAAACTGGTCCAGTCAGATCCTCCCTATCAGAAATTTGACATCTGTGACAATTAAATATAGAGATAGAGTTTTTAGAACTGCATAATATAATACACAGCTTCTAAGGTGGGTTCCCCATTGTACCCCTCCTTCTAGGAGTCATATTCTTATGTAATGTTTTCCCCTTGACTATAGGCTGGACCTAGTGAGTCACTCCTAACAGACTGCAGCAAAAGTAATAAGGTGTTGTTTCTGAGATTAGATTGGAAAAAGACTTTGGGTTCTACTTTGAGGGCTCTTTTTTGCTCTCTCTCTCTTTTTTTTTCTCTTTTGCTCTCTTGCTAATTTACTCTGAAGGAAGCCAGTTGCCATGTTATGCTGCCCTTTGAAGAGGTCCATGTGTCAAGAAACTGCATGCAGGAGGTCTCTAGCCAAGAGGCAAGGATCTGATGCCCTCGATTGAATAACTGTCTAGGTACTGAATTCTGCCAACAATGATGGGAGTGAGCTTGGAAAAGAATCCTCCTTCAGGTGAGTCTTCAGATTAGACTGCAGCCCTGGCCAACAGCATGACTGAAACCTCATGAGAAATCTTTTCTAGTACAACCCATCTTGGGCTGCACTCATTTTTCTAACACTCGCTTCATCTTCTCATCTGCTTGTTGCTCTAGTCTTTCTAGTATGGCATTACAATTGATCAGCTTCTTTGGTTCTTGTTTTCTGTTGTTTGCTTCATCAAAGTTTTTCCCATGAGTTCCAGTATTAACTCATTTGGTATATTCTCTTGTATATTGTCACTGGGCTGTGTCATTCCTTCTGTAATATGCTGCAGCAAGGATTTCTACGAATGCCACCCAGAATCCTGGGTTTGTCTTTCATCTGTAGGTCAGACCTTGGATGTCTTGGCCTTCTCAATATCCTGGACACTTGATGAAACATCTAGCTGTTGTTTTCCTAAATAATGCCTAACACGGGAGCCAGACTGTCTGCCTAGCAAGCCTTGCCTGGGTCCCTGATGTATTCTCTTTGAACTCTCTGGGTACCTTGCCTGATCTTTTCAAGTTTCTTTTTCTAGGGTTAGCTTCTCCCGTGGTGGCCCAGTGGTAAAGAATCTGCTGGCAATGTGGGAGACCCGGGTTTGATCCCTGAGTTGGGAAGATCCCCTGGAAAAGGAAATGGCAACCCACTCCAGTATTCTTGCCTGGAGAATCCCATGGACAGAGGAGCCTGGCAGGCTAAGGTCCATGGGGTCACAAAGAGTCAGACATGACTAAGTGACTAAGCAGCAACAGCAGCAGCTTCTCTTTCCCATATTATCTTATTTGATAGGAACTAGTTGTCCACAATATTACCATTCTCCTTCTAACCCTCTTCTCTATCCCATCTCAGTTATCAGATGCAAACCATGCCCTATGTCTCAGTCAATTTTTACCCAGATTCTACCCAGGTAGGTTGTAGCTCAGTTTCAAATCACACTCACTTCCCACCATGGGTACACTAGTTATGATTACAGTTGAATACATTCAGCTGGTTTATGTATGCAAATATATTTTTACTATACTTTATGATATAGAACTTTGGTTTGCTTTTGTTCACTCCTCTGCATATAATTTTTGTGTGTATTACTCCACATGTTCATATGTATGTTTTTTGGTAAGGCGTTTTGAAGAACTTTAAAGTAGCCCTTGAACTTGTTTCAGAATAGAGGAGGGATGGTCCCATAAGTTTTCTCACTTTTCACTTTAGGTTGTCATTTGCATTAGATTGTAAAGCATATGACCTTTCATTTAATTGCCAAATTCAGTAGTTATCATCTACTAATACAGGGCAAAAGATTATAATCTTAAGCACATTGCTGCTAATATCTATCAAAAACACTGGAAAAAGAAAAGAAAAATTACCAGGTGTTTCCTAAAGAATACTCACTCTTTCATTCCTCTAGTGGTTTTAACTGTTTTGGAGGATCTGATAAAAAACTATGTTTTCTGAGCGACTGAACTGAACTGATGTTTTCTCTCCAGATGTGTGGGTAAGCAGTTTCAGATATGTATTGCTGTGTAACAAACTACCGCAAAACTTATCGACTTAAAATAAAAATCACTTATTATTTCTTATGATTAACTGAGTTATGGACAGTTCTGTTCCACATGGTGTCTGTCATCTGGCTAACTCATGTAATAGTTGCATCCAGCTGGGATTTTAGCAGGGGCTGGACTGCTCAGGATGTTCACATTCCCATGTTTGGGGTCTTTATGTTTGTTTGGGGTCTTTATGTTTGCTGTTGGATGGGGTGTCCTGTTTTTTTTCCCACATGACCTCTCTGAACAAAAACAAGCTGCCAGACTTCTTAAGGGCTTGACCTAGATCCGTCATAGCTTCTCTTCTGTCACATTCTATTAGTCAAAGCAGTCATAAGTCCGACTGAGTTATAAGCCGAGAGGAATAGACCCCACTTTTTTTTTTTATGACTGTATTCATCAGCTCACTGGACCCTATGTAACTAATCCTTGATCTTTTTGTTTATGTATTTATTTTTGACTGCAGCAGGTCTTCATTACTTTGCACAGGCTTTCTCTAGTTGCTGTAAGCAAGGGCTACTCACGTTGAACGGGCTTTAGGGCGCACAGGCTTCAGTAGTTGCGGCACACAGATTCAGTAGTTGTGGCTTGTGGGCTTTAGACTGAGTGAGCTTAGACTCCACCTCTTGATGGGAGACATAGCATGTACCAACAGGGATGGAATAAATGGTTAGTGACTATCTTTGGTGACAATCTACCATTAGCATATTCACACAGAAGTTTGCATATAACATCAGGGAGTTCATCAACCCATGAGAACCACCTATGAAGTATCTATGTTTGTCAAAGTCCTAGGTTAAGAATCTCAGCTTTAAAATATAAACCAAGTATAGTGTATCCCATAAATACAAGTTTGGTTTCATATTCAAAAGGCAATGAACCCAGTTGTCTGTATTATTAATAGTAGGATAAAAGAAAAAAACTCACTCAATCATTTCAGTAGATGCATGCAGAAAAAGATTTGACAAAATCCAATATCCATTTATAAAAAAAAATCAGCAGCAGACTAGGAATAGAAAGAAACTTTAATCTGATAAAGGGCATATATGAAAAACTGACAGCTAACATTATGCCTACTATTGTGAGGTACAGTCTACATTGAAAAGTATATAATATAACTCACATGGGGTTTTTTTTAGATTCTACTTTATTTGGCAAAATTCAGAAACTAATAACCAATTCATATCCTCCTATGTCCTCTTTGAAGAAGGCAGTTTTCCAGAGACAAAACGTCTGTGACTTGGGGATCATCTACCATCTTTAGGCTTTACCTTCAGTTAGCCAATGGCCTAGTGGTCAGGCCTCCAGATCCAAAGCTGTCAGAGACAATAGAAGAAAGTAAAAGGAAACTCTCATTTCAAAACAGTGAAGCCTTCCCATCCCTCCTTTTCCCACCCACCACCTTCCACACTCCCAACTTAAATAAAAAGATAATAGAGGACTATGTATGAATGTGAAAGATGCTCACACACAGACCTTCTTTTCAGTTAAGGAGCTGCAAAATCCTCCCCATCCCCTGCCCCCTCTGGAAGGAGGACAATTGGAAACACCATTCAAGGCTTAGTGGCACAAGATGAGACTGGTAAAAACCCAGGGAGAAAATATTTTACCTTCAGCCCATTCTCAGGACTCTAGTGAACTTATACTAAATATAATGCTGGTGGGAGTGAAAACTCACATCATCAAATAGAATCTGGTATCACATTAGAAAAATGAATAATCACCATGATCAAGTGTTTTGTACTGGAAATGCAACAATGACTCAGCATTAGAAAAGCTTTTAGAATAATTCATTACAATGTGCTGAAGGAGAAAAGTCATGTCAGTCTCCAAATATTACTGGAAACACATTTAATAAGATTTAATATCCATTCTGACAAAAATTCTTAACATTATGTAAATAATATAGAAATTCTTACATTGAGATATATCCTTTGCATATATTTGATTTTAAAAATTGTAAGACATGTGTTGTCTCAAGGCCAAGAGTAACATCCAATTAAAGATAGAGAAAAGGATAAGATGAGCACCATAACCACTATTATTATTTTACTTTTTAATATGAAGAAATTGTTACATACAGGGTAATTGTAAAATTTATATGATGTCTCAAGATAAATATTCTTTTTACCGTCAATTTTTAAATTTTGATTTTCTCAAGATTGTTGTAACCTCATAGATTAAATAGCCAGATAAATGTGTTTTAATATTAACAACCCAATTTAAAAGTGAGCAAAGGACTTTGAATAGACATTTCTCCAAAGAAGATATCCAAATAATCAATAAGTACATTAAAAGATACTGAGCATCAGTAATCTTTTGGGAAATGCAAATCAAAGCCAGAATGAAGTACCACCTAACACCCACTAGAATGGCTACTATAAAAAAAGAAAAACAAGGGGAGTTCTCTGGTGGTCTAGTAGTTAGGATTCCACACTTTCACTGCTATAGCCTGGGTTCAATTCCTGGGGGCGGAAAAAAAAACCAAACCAGAAAATAACAAGTGTTGGCAAGGATATATGGAAATTGGAAATTTTATACACTGTTGGAATCACTGCAGATGGTGACTGCAGCCATGAAATTAAAAGACGCTTACTCCTTGGAAGGAAAGTTATGACCAACCTAGATAGCATATTCAAAAGCAGAGACATTACTTTGCCAACAAAGGTTTGTCTAGTCAAGGCTATGGTTTTTCCTGTGGTCATATCTGGATGTGAGAGTTGGACTGTGAAGAAGGCTGAGCGACAAAGAATTGATACTTTTGAACTGTGGTGTTGGAGAAGACTCTTGAGAGTCCCTTGGACTGCAAGGAGATCCAACCAGTCCATTCTGAAGGAGATCAGCCCTGGGATTTCTTTGGAAGGAATGATGCTAAAGCTGAAACTCCAGTACTTTGGCCACCTCATGCGAAGAGTTGACTCATTGGAAAAGACTCTGATGCTGGGAGGGATTGGGGGCAAGAGGAGAAGGGGACGACAGAGGATGAGATAGCTGGATGGCATCACTGACTCGATGGACATCAGTCTCAGTGAACTCTGGGAGTTGGTGATGGACAGGGAGGCCTGGCGTGCTGCAATTCATGGGGTCGCAAAGAGTCGGACACAACTGAGTGACTGATCTGATCTGATACACTGTTGGTGGGAAAGTTAAATGGTTTGGTCTCTTTGGAAAATAGCTGGGGACTACTTAAAAAAAAAAAACAAACCATAAATAGAGTTATCATATATTATGATCCAACAACTCCACTTCTGGGTATAAAACTAAAAAAATTGAAAGCAGCATCTGAAAGAGATGTTTATATATCCAAGTTCATGACAGCATTATTCACAATAGCCAAAAGATATTGAAAACCCTAATGTTCATCAAGGGATGAATGGATAAACAAAATAACATTTGCCTTGTCAGAGGTTTATAGGAAAACTGTAACCAGACCTATGTGGACAGTTGCAAGAACAAAGGATTCTGCCACCAAGAAGTTTGCAGTGACCAACCACACCCCCTGTCTTTCAGAAGAAGCTTGAATTACAACTTGGAGAAAGTGGGTCTTTGGGACAGTAGCCCACTATCTTTTCAGTCTGCTGGCTTTCTGAATAAAGTCACTATTCCTTGCCCCAACAACTTGTCTCTTGATTTATTGACCTGGGGTGTGGCAAGCAGTACAAGCTTAGACAGTAACACAGTTTATGCTACCTTCTGTCTCTATGTTTTGTCAGTAGTTGCGGCTTGTTGGCTCTAGAACTCAGGCTCAGTAGTTGTGGCAGTAGGCTTAGATGCCGCATGGCTTGTGGAATCTTCCCAGACCAGGGATTGAACCCATGGTTCCCTTCATTGGCAGGCAGATTCATTACCACTGGACTACCAGGGAAGTCTCAATTTTTTTATTTTTAATATTTGGCCACACCATGTGGGATCTTAGTTCCCTGACCAGAGATTGAATTCAGGCCCTTGGCATTGAAAGTGCTGGGTCCTAACCACTGGATCACCTGGGAATTCCCTTGTTTTTCTCTTTCTGACTTACGTCACTTAGTATGATAATCTCTAGGTCCATCCATGTTACTGCTAATGGCACTATTTCATTTTGAGGGGATGCTGAGCAGTATTCCATATATACACTACGTTTTCTTTATCCATTCATCTGTTGATGGGCATTTAGCCTGCTTCCATGTCTCGGGCTTCAGAAGCTTGGACCTTCCTGGTGGCTCAGATGGTAAAGAATCTGCCTGCAATGCAGGAGACCCAGGTTCAATCCCTGGGTCAGGAAGATCCCTTTGAGAGGGGAATGGCAACCCACTCCAATATTCTTGCCTGGAGAATTCCATGGACAAAGGAGCCTGGTGGGCTGTAGTCCATGAGTCAACACACCATGTCTTGGCTAGCGCAAATAATGCAACTTTGAACATTGGGGTGCATGCGTCTTTTCAAATTAGAATTTTCTCTGGATATATGCTCAGGAGTGGGATTGCTGGATTGTATGGCAACTCTACTTTTAATTTTTTAAGGAACCTCCAGTGTTGTCGTTGTTCCGTCACTAAGTCGTGTCTTTGTGACCCCAGTGGACTGCAGCACGCTAGGCTTCCTGTCCTTAACTGTCTCCCAGATTTGGCTCAAACTCTTGTCCATCCTGCTTTCCATAGTGGCTGCACTATGAAGGCTTCCCTGTCCTTCACTATCTTCCGGATTTTGCTCAAACTCACCTCCATACTGCTTTCCATAGTGGCTGCACCAATTTACATTCCCACCAACAGTGTAGGAGGGTTCCCTTTCTGCCATACTCTCTCCAGCATTTGTTATTTGTAGCCTTTTTAATGATGGCCATTCTGACTGGTGTGGTGTGGTACCTCATTGTAGGTTGTTGTTTTTTTTAATTTTTTAAAATGTATTTTTGGCTGCAGTGGGTCTTCATTGCTGTATGTGGCCTTTCTCTAGTAAGCAGCAAGCAGGGACTACTCTCTAACTGTGGTGTTCAGGTTTCTCCTTTCGGTGGCTTGTCTTGTTGCAGAGCATGGGCTCTAGAGCACACAGGCTTCAGGAGTTGTGGCACTCAGGCTCAGTTGCCCTGTGTATGTGAAATATTCCTAGACCAGGAATTGAATCCAACCCATGTCCCCTGCATTGGCAGGCAGATTCTTAACCACTGAACCACCAGGGAAGTTCCTTCATTGTAGTTTTGATTTGCATTTCTCTAATAGAGATGTTGAGCATCTTTTCAAATGCCTATTGACCATCTATATGTCTTCTTTGGAGAAATGTCTATTTAGGTCCTCTGCTTAGACAGAGGAGCCTAGCAGGCTACAGTCCATGGGGTCCCAAAGAGTTGGACACGACTGAGCAACTAACACTTTGTTGTTGTTTTTTTTTAATTAAGAGAAAAGTTTTCATTGGTTGGGGATGGGGGGAGGACCCTTACTTTATTTAATTCTTAGTAATGGCATCACTAAGGAAAGAGAAGTGGGTCCAGGGAAATCAGATCCCTTTGGGGGATGTGCAAGCTGCCCAGAATCCCTTGTCCTTCCCCACTTTGGACACTTGGGGTGGGTGTGAGTGAGTGAAGGGATGAAGCAGGGCATGATTGATAAAGCTTACTAGGAGGCAAAAGGTGCTGATGGGTATCATCTTGGGCCTGTGGAGGGAGGGTGTGGGCTGGGGCTCCCAGTAAATCCAGTGGCTCTTTTGCATCCAAGCCTGGCTGCTAGCCCTTTCCCTTCACTTTCTTGGCTTTGGCCTTGGCTTTGGTCTTGGGAGTGCAGGACTTGGTCACATGGATGGTCTAATGGCACTCAGCATTGTACTGTGCCTCCTTCAGGGTGGCGGGCTCTAGTGTCCATGCCCCCATCACATCCCCCCACAAGGTCTCAAACTTGTACTTGCAGTAGGCTTCAAACTCCTCCTTCCTTCTTCCAGTACATATGGGCACCTGGCACCAGATGCACAGAGTCTGGGCCCTATAGGTGCCCTGGCAGCAACTGACACCACAGTCTTTGATGCTGAGGTTGCAGGGCCTCCAGGTCCACTCCATGCACTCACTCCCTGGGCCTTCCATCTTTACTTTGTCTTTCTTTTTGGCCACCTCTGAAGTGAGCACCAGCAGAGTGAGGAGGGCAAGGAGGAGGAAGCCTGGGCACTGCATCCTGAGTAGGGAGCATGAATCAGAGTCCCCACTGGGGACCACAGGTGTGGACCTCCCACCTTTTGCCCCAGTTTCCAGACCCAAAGGGTTGGGCTGCTATTGCAATGGCAGTGGATTGGGGTGAGGGCTGCCAGCCTTGGGCAGCCTGGGCTGCCTTGCTGCCAGCCTGGGCTCACAGCGGGACGAATCTCCCCAGGGGCCACCTGGAGCCTGAGAGGCAGCTCAGACTCCCACTCCACTTCCAGACCCCAGGTTGTCAGCAGGGGAGGTGCTCAAGACCCTGCAGACTCTTATGGGCCCTGCAGGCCCAGTTAGGTTAGTTTGTTTTTTGTCATTGAGCTGTATGAGCTATTTGTATATTTTGTTCTGAAACTTTTTATCTCTATATGAATAGAAAAGATTTATATCTTTAAAAGTCAGAGCCTAGAGGATGAAATATTGTGTCTATTTCAGGATATAGGTAACACTGTTTATTTGCCACATGGCACAGTTTATGGGATCTTAGTTTCCTGACCAGGGATTGAACCTGTGCCCTCAGCAATGAAAGCAGAGTCCTAATCACTGGACAGCCAGGGAATTCCCATGACATTTTTAACTTATAGCAAAAGTAGTAGAATACAAAAGGAGAAGGCAATGGCACCCCACTCCAGTACTCTTGCCTGGAAAATCCCATGGACCGAGGAGCCTGATAGGCTACAGTCCATGGGGTCGAGAAGAGTCGGACAAGACTGAGCGACTTCACTTTCACTTTTCACTTTCATGCATTGAAGAAGGAAATGGCAACCCACTCCAGTGTTCTTGCCTGGAGAATCCCAGGGACAGGGGAGCCTGGTGGGCTGCCGTCTATGGGGTCGCACAGAGTCGGACACGACTGAAGTGACTTAGCAGCAGCAGCAGCAGTAGAATACAAAGGTTAAAGTAAAAGAAACAGGTCCAGTATGGTCCAGATTTGTTCTTTCCTTATACAGTGGTTGCCAGAGGCTGGGGGAGGGTGGACTGGGAATTGTTTAATGGGTATGGAATTTTAGTTTTGCAAGATGAAAAGAATTCAAGAGATTGATTGCATAACTGTGAATGCACTTTACACTACTGAACTGTATACTTAAAAAATGGTTAAGATAGTAAATTTTATTCTATGTGTGTTTTACCACAATTAAAAATAAAGTAAAACTGAGAGTTCTCTGGGGGTTCAATCCCTGGTTGGGGAACTAAGAGTCCACAATCCTCATGGCAAAAAAAAAAAAAAAAGAAAATTAATTAAAATAAATAGTATATAAAAGTAAAGTGTTTTAAAGTTATTTAAATTCTAATATTAAAAGTATTTCCTTATAAATTTATAAAATTTATTTTAAATGTATTTATAGCATTGCAGTTTATGTTAAAAGTAGTTTGTAATTGAGAAAATATAAAAGCAAAAGGTTTAAAATCTCTTTCTTGACGGTTTACAAACTGTTTAAAAATGCTTAGTCATCTTTCAGTGTGCTCCTGCTAATTAACATCCATATATTTGTTCATTTTTTTCCCTCTGTTTTTGTTGTTGTTTCATTTTGGATACTTTTTATTGTTATATCTTCAATTCATTGACCTTTTCTTCTGTGGTGTCTAATCTACTGTTCAGCTTTTTGTTTTTGGTCACACTGTGTAGTATGTGGGATCTTCATTCCCCCACCCCTGCCTCTTGCAGTGAAGCACAGAATCCTAACCATTGGGCCACGGTGTAAGTTCTCTGTTTATCCCATTTACTATTTTTTTTGAAATCTCAGATATATTTTTCATCTCCAGAAGTTTTTTCTGTATCTCTACTTTCTTGAACATATGTCATATAATTATAATAACTTTTAAGATTTTTGCTTGGTTTAGGTCATACCTAAATGGTCTAGTGGTTTTCCCTACTTTCTTCAATTTAATTCTGAATTTGGCAATAAGGAGTTCATGATCTGAGCCACAGTCAGCTCCCAGTCTTGTTTTTGCTGACTGTATAGAGCTTCTCCATCTTTGGCTGCAAAGAATATAATCAATCTGATTTTGGTGTTGACCATCTGGTGATGTCCATGTGTAAAGTCTTCTCTTGTGTTGTTGGAAGAGGGTGTTTGCTATGACCAGTGCGTTCTCTTGGCAAAACTCTATTAGCCTTTGCCCTGCTTCATTCTGTACTCCAAGGCCACATTTGCCTGTTACTCCAGGTGTTTCTTGACTGCCTACTTTTGCATTCCAGTCCCCTATAATGAAAAGGACATCTTTTTTGGGTGTTAGTTCTAAAAGGTCTTGTAAGTCTTCATAGAACTGTTCAGCTTCAGCTTCTTCAGCACTACTGGTCGGGGCATAGACTTGGATTACTGTCATATTGAATGGTTTGCCTTGGAAATGAACAGAGATCATTCTGTCGTTTTTGAGATCACATCCAAGTACTGCATTTCGAACTCTTTTGTTGACCATGATGGCCACTACATTTCTTCTAAGGGATTCCTGCCCACAGTAGTAGATATAATAGTCATATGAGTTAAATTCACCCATTCCAGTCCGTTTTAGTTCGCTGATTCCTAGAATGTCGACGTTCACTCTTGCCATCTCCTGTTTGACCACTTGCCTTGATTCATGGACCTGACATTCCAGGTCCCTATGCAATATTGCTCTTTACAGCATCAGACCTTGCTTCTGTCACCAGTCACATCCACAACTGGGTATTGTTTTTGCTATGGCTCAATCCCTTCATTCTTTCTGATGTTATTTCTCCACTGATCTCCAGTAGCATATTGGGCACTTACCGACCTGGGGAGTTCCGCTTTCAGTATCCTATCATTTTGCCTTTTCATACTGTTCATGGGGTTCTCAAGGCAAGAATACTGAAGTGGTTTGCCATTCCCTTCTCCAGTGGACCACATTCTATAGACCTCTCCACCATGACCCGTCTGTCTTGGGTGGCCCCATATGGCATGGGTTAGTTTCACTGAGTTAGATAAGGCTGTGGTCCGTGTGATCAGATTGGCTACTTTTCTGTGATTATGGTTTCAGTGTGTCTGCCCTCTGATGCCCTCTCACAACACCTACCATCTTACTTGGGTTTCTCTTACCTTGGACGTGGGGGTATCTCTTCACGGCTGCTCCAGCAAAGCGAAGCAGCTGCTCCTTACCTTGGATGAGTCGCCCCTCCTGACCTTGAATGTGGAGTAGCTCCTCTCAGCCCTCCTGCGCCCACGCAGCTGCTACTCCTTGGACGTGCAGTTGCTCCTATCGGCCACCGCCCCTGACCTCGGACGGAGGTTTGTGACATTGTACAGGAGACAGGGATCAAGACCATCCCCATGGAAAAGAAATGCAAAAAAGCAAAATGGCTGTCTGAGGAGGGCTTACAAATAGCTGTGAAAAGAAGAGAAGCAAAAAGCAAAGGAGAAAAGGAAAGATATAAGCATCTGAATGCAGAGTTCCAAATAATAGCAAGGAGAGATAAGAAGTCTTCCTCAGCGATCAATGCAAAGAAATAGAGGAAAACAACAGAATGGGAAAGACTAGAGATCTCTTCAAGAAAATTAGGGATACCAAGGGAACATTTCATGCAAAGATGGGTTCAATAAAGGACAGAAATGGTATGGACCTAACAGAAGCAGAAGATATTAAGAAGAGGTGGCAAGAATACACAGAAGAACTGTACAAAAAAGATCTTCACGACCCAGATAATCACGAAGGTGTGATCACTCACCTAGAGCCAGACATCCTGGAACGTGAAGTCAAGTGGGCCTTAGAAAGCATCACTACGAACAAAGCTAGTGGAGGTGATGGAATTCCAGTTGAGCTATTTCAAATCCTGAAAGATGATTCTATGAAAGTGCTGCAGTCAATATGCCAGCAAATTTGGAAAACTCAGCAGTGGCCACAGGACTGGAAAATGTCAGTTTTCATTCCAATCCCAAAGAAAGGCAATGCCAACGAATGCTCAAACTACCACACAACTGCACTCATCTCACACGCTAGTAAAGTAATGCTCAAAATTCTCCAAGCCAGGCTTCAGCAATGCGTGAACCGTGAACTTCCAGATGTTCAAGCTGGTTTTAGAAAAGGCAGAGGAACCAGAGATCAAATTGCCAACATCCACTGGATTATGGAAAAAGCAAAAGAGTTCCAGAAAAACATCTATTTCTGCTTTATTGACTATGCCAAAGCCTTTGACTGTGTGGCTCACAATAAACTGTGGAAAATTCTGAAAGAGATGGGAATACCAGACCACCTGACCTGCCTCTTGAGAAACCTATATTCAAGTCAGGAAGCAACAGTTAGGACTGGACATGGAACAACAGACTGGTTCCAAATAGGAAAAGGAGTACGTCAAGGCTGTATATTGTCACCTGGCTTATTTAACTTATATACAGAGTACATCATGAGAAACGCTGGGCTGGAAGAAGCACAAGCTGTAATCAGGATTGCCGGGAAAAATATCAATAACCTCAGATATGCAGATGACACCATCCTTATGGCAGAAAGCGAAGAGAAACTAAAAAGCCTCTTGATGAAAGTAAAAGAGGAGAGTGGAAAAGTTGGCTTAAAGCTCAACATTCAGAAAACGAAGATCATGGCATCTGGTCCCATCACTTCATGGGAAATAGATGGGGAAACAGTGGAAAGAGTGTCAGACTTTGTTTTTTGGGGGGTCCAAAATCACTGCAGTTGGTGACTGCAGCCATGAAATTAAAAGACGCTTACTCCTTGGAAGGAAAGTTATGACCAACCTAAATAGCATATTAAAAAGCAGAGACATTACTTTGCCAACAAAGGTCCATCTAGTCAAGGCTATGGTTTTTCCAGTGGTCATGTATGGATGGGAGAGTTGGACTGTGAAGAAAGCTGAGCGCTGAAGAATTGATGCTTTTGAACTGTGGTGTTGGAGAAGACTCTTGAGAGTTCCTTGGACTGCAAGGAGATCCAACCAGTCCATCCTAAAGGAGATCAGTCTTGGGTGTTCATTGGAAGGACTGATGCTGAAGCTGAAACTCCAATACTTTGCCACCTTATGCGAAAAGTTGATTCATTGGAAAAGACCCTGATGCTGGGAGGGATTGGGGGCAGGAGGAGAAGGGGACAACATAGGATGAGATGCCTGGATGGCATCACCGACTCAATGGACATAAGTTTGGGTATACTCTGGGAGTTGGTGATGGACAGGGAGGCCTGGCATACTGCGATTCATGGGGTCACAAAGAGTCAGACACAACTCAGCAACTGAACTGAACTGAAGATTTTTGTTTATTAATAATACTAATGAATTATTTAATTTATTCTGGTATATAATACTTTCTAAATAACAATATCAATAGTTAATAGAAATATGATTACTGAAAGCAGATTTTGTTTTGGAGTTCCTTTTCTTCCTTAGACTATATACTTACAATGGATATACAATCAAATTATTTCTTTTTTCTGGCCACCCCCTGCAGTGTGTGGGATTTTAGTTCCCCCAAACCAGGGATTAAATGCTGGGCCCTTAGCAGTGAGAACATGGACTTCTAACTACTGAACTACCAGCGAATCCCAAAATACTGTGATTTAAAGTCACTTGAAATAATCCTCCAGTTTGTAAATAAGCCACCAACTTCATACTTGGTTAGATTGATTTGTTTCATTTTGCTTTTGATTGGCAGATATTTTTTCCACCTTGATTTAATTCATTTGTATAATACATAATACAGTTACATGTTTCTACAGTCAAATGATACAACAAATACATTCAAAGAAGACTGGCTAGACCATATTCCTTTCCCTCACAGGTAATTTAAAAAATTTGTTTTGGTTTATGCTTCCATTGTTTGTTTGTTTGTTTAATCATGGTGAGATATTACAAACATTAAATGTACTATTTTAACCTTTTAAAAATCCTGAAATGTAGGTGATTTACAATATTATAGAAGTTTTAGGTGTACAATGTAGAGATTCAATATTTTTATAGATTATACTTCATTTAAAGTTATTATAAAAAATAAAATAATAAAGTTATTATAAAATATTATATCAACTATGTTGTTTTTGTTGTTCAGTTGCCCAGCCATGTCTGACTCTTTGTGACCCCATGGACTGCAGCATGCCAGGCCTCCCTGTCCTTCACCATCTCTCAGAGTTTTCATATTCATAGCATCGGGTGATGCCATCCAGCCATCTTTTTCTCTGATGCCCTCTTCTCCTTCTGCCTTTAATCTTTCCCAGCATCGGGGACTTTTCCAATGAGTCATCTATTCACATCAGATGACCAAAATACTGGAGCTTCAGCTTCAGCATCAGTCCTTCTAGTGAATTCAGGGTTGATCTCCCTTAGGATTGACTGGTTTGATATCCTTGCTGTCCAAGGGACTTTGAGGAGTCCTCCAGCACCACAGTTTGAAGTCATCAATTCTTTGGCATTCAACTACACTTCACTAAAAATAAAAGTTATTATGAAATAATGGCTATGTTTCTCTGTGCTATACAATATATCCCTGTTGCTTACATTTTAACCTATTTTAAATGTCCAGTTGAAGTTGTAGCATTAAGTACATTCACATTGTTGTGCAACCATCACCACTGTTCATCATTTCAAACCAGATGAAATAGTGTATCCTTTAAACAATAACTTCCCATTATATGCTCCCCCCATGCCCTGGGAACTCCTATTCTATTTTCTGTCTCTATGAATTTGACCATTCTAGTTATCTCATAAGTGGAATGAGACAATATTTGCTTTAAAAAAAATTATTTTTGGCTGTGCTGGGTTTTCATTGCTGCATTTGGGCTTTCACTAGTTGTAGTGAGTGGGAGCTACTCTTCGTGTGGCTTCTCATTGCAGTGGCTTCTCTTGTTGTAGATCTCCGTCTCTAGGCAAGTGGGCTTCAGTAGTTGCAGCTCTCTGGCTCTAGAGCTCCAGCTCAGCAGTTGTGGCACACGGGCTTAGTTGCTCCGTGGCATGTGGGATCCTCCTGGGCTCAAACCTGTGTTCCCTGCATTAACAGGTGGATTCTTATTCACTGTGCCACCAGGAAAGTACCAATATTTGTTTTTTTAACTCAATGATTTTTGTATTTGTTCCTATTTTATCTTACACTGTACTCTTCTAGCGAATGACCATTGTACATCTACCATGTATCATATTTTGCTATATGCTGGGAATGTAAATTAAACGCTGACATTTGATCTCATTTCCACACTAGTTTTTTATCTGAATGAGCAAAACCTTTTACTTTTGTGCATCAGATCTGTTTCCATTAGCTTTAGTTAAAACTGCTGAGCAGAAGTCCCCTCTTGGTCCAGTAGCTAAGACTCTGCGCTTGCAATACAGGGAACCCAGGGTTCGATCCCTGATGAGGGAACTAGATCCCACATGCTTCAACTATGAATCCACTAAAGATCCCCCACGCAATTAAAGATCCCACATCCACATCGAAGACCGGAGATCTCACAACTAAAACCCAGCACAGCCAGATAAATATTAAAAAAAAAAAAAAAACTGCTAAGGAATACTGAATTGACTTTCAAATTAGTTGATCTATTTTTATTTCTATTAACTTACATTAAACTGATTATAGCACTACAATACAATTCACCCTTTAGTTTGCAGTGCCAAGGAAAAAAATAGATTAAATAGGTAGTTAATACCAGAAAATCATTTCATCGTCACTGGGTATTATCCCAGAACAAGGTAACACGATGGCACAAGACAACTTGCTGTTCCTGGGTTCTTAGCCTTTTCGTCAGTTGGACTGGCAGCTGACCTCTGTTGCTGAAGTCCTTAGTCCAAAACTTTCTTTCACCATGTTGGTTGTCGCCTACAATTACACTATTAGAATTCTGTCTTTTGAAGTTATTGGCTCATATTAAAATAAGAAAATCCTCTGAGAGTTAAAGTTCAGGTATATAATAGAGTGAATAAATGTATCAGGCTGTTCCGATGTGATATTCAGCTGAAAATAAGTTTGGAGAGAAGAAAGTAAAGAACGAGGTCTAGTATAGTAGGAAACTGCTTGGAGAGAACAGACATCTTTTTAGAACCCAGGGCAGAGAAAGTGTGATGGCACGAGACACTTGCCAAGGAGATGAGGCACAGGAAAATCGGCTTATAAGCCCCACGATGCATTTGGAGTAGCCACTATTTTATCTGTTGAGTTGCATGAGACTCAGCAGTCAACCAGATTTTAGTTGTGCATTAGATATAAATTCTCAAAGAACTAGGAATTTAACTATTATGCTTGTCAAAACTTAAGAGTAGCATGGATGTTATCTAATGGTATTCTTCACCTTTTTAAAAAATCAGCTTTTAAAGTTGAAGTACAGTTGATTTACATCTAATGATAATTTTTAGATATGTATTTTATATTTTGTAATATACTAGGACAATTTAAAATTAAAAAGCAAGTTGCTGTGTAAAATATGTATAAACTACAGTCAATAGTTATTCTTTCTTCTCAACGTACTGAATACATGAAAAATTTCTGGACACCTGAATAGAAAACACAAGACTGAGCTCATTTAAGACAGGGAATACTTTATTCAAACCCATCGGAGAAACGGATAGCTTGGGTCTGTAACAAAGCATCATGTTTTAAAGCATAGGTCAGTAATTGTATATGAGCGTATACACTGCAACATACAAATTAACTGATCAGACCACAACTTTTCAATGTTTGAAACAGAATAAGCTTCCCTGTAAAAGCAGCACCTTTGTGACATTTTAACTTTAGTATTCCTCTCCTTCTTCCTCTCCTTCTCCTTCCACAGAATCCACACCAACCTCCTCATAATCCTTCTCAAGGGCAGCCATGTCCTCACGGGCCTCAGAAAACTCTCCTTCCTCCATGCCCTCACCCACGTACCAGTGAACAAAGGCACGCTTGGCATACATCAGGTCAAACTTGTGGTCCAGGCGAGCCCAGGCCTCAGCAATGGCTGTGGTGTTGCTTAGCATGCACACAGCTCGCTGTACTTTGGCCAGGTCGCCACCAGGTACCACAGTGGGAGGCTGGTAGTTAATGCCAACCTTGAAGCCAGTGGGGCACCAGTCCACAAACTGGATGGTACGCTTGGTCTTGATGGTGGCAATGGCAGCATTGACATCTTTGGGAACCACATCACCACGGTACAACAGGCAGCAGGCCATGTATTTACCATGGCGAGGGTCACATTTCACCATCTGGTTGGCTGGCTCAAAGCAAGCATTGGTGATCTCTGCTACAGAAAGCTGTTCATGGTAGGCTTTCTCAGCAGAGATGACAGGGGCGTATGTGGCCAGAGGGAAGTGGATGCGGGGATAGGGCACCAGGTTGGTCTGGAACTCTGTCAGATCCACATTCAGGGCGCCATCAAACCTCAGGGAAGCAGTGATGGAGGACACAATTTGACCTATCAGCCTATTCAGGTTAGTATATGTCGGGCGCTCAATGTCGAGGTTTCTACGACAGATGTCATAGATGGCCTCATTGTCTACCATGAAGGCACAATCAGAGTGCTCCAGGGTGGTGTGGGTGGTGAGGATGGAGTTGTAGGGCTCAACGACAGCTGTGGAAACCTGGGGGGCTGGGTAAATGGAGAACTCCAGCTTGGACTTCTTGCCATAATCGACTGAGAGGCGTTCCATCAGCAGGGAGGTGAACCCAGAACCAGTTCCCCCACCAAAGCTGTGGAAAACCAAGAAGCCCTGAAGACCTGTGCACTGGTCAGCCTGAAAAAAGAGGAATAGAAAAAACATAGTTATTGCTCTTTGTGATGTCATCATAGTAAAGATTTTCACTTTTCACATTAATTCCAAAGAATGAGATTGCATTTTGACAGAAACTTTTAAAATGTAGACCTTTCTTAAACTACTCAGCATTTCTTTATTAAAAATATCTTCGTGAATATTTATCAAATGACATCAAATAGTACATATTTTAATTGAACTTTAAAAAAACTATAAAGGAATAATTAACCTTACTCTTTATTGCATTTCAGTTGTTTTTGAAAAAAAAGAGCATATTTCAAATCTCTCAGGTTCATTAATTTACTTTATTCTTTTTTTTTTTTAATTTACTTTATTCTTGAGAATAAATGTACCAGTTTCCGAATTCGGTCCAAGACGAGGTCAATGATCTCCTTGCCAATGGTGTAGTGACCCCGGGCATAGTTATTGGCGGCATCTTCTTTGCCTGTGATGAGCTGCTCAGGGTGGAAGAGCTGGCGGTAGGTGCCAGTGCGAACCTCATCTGGAAAAGGAAAATGAAGCAGCCACCCATCATTAACAACCCACACAAGTCTGCTCCACCCCAGGCTATCAGTGGAGCCCACAGGACACACCTCCTGTCCCAGACCCCCAGGATTCTCACTGAAGCTACTGAGGTCAACTCACCAATGACTGTGGGTTCCAGGTCTACAAACACTGCCCTGGGCACATGCTTGCCAGCCCCTGTCTCACTGAAGAAGGTGTTGAAGGAGTCGTCTCCTCCCCCAATAGTCTTGTCACTTGGCATCTGGCCATCGGGCTGAATGCCGTGTTCCAGGCAGTAGAGCTCCCAGCAGGCATTGCCGATCTGGACACCAGCCTGGCCAACGTGGATGGAGATGCACTCACGCTGTGGGAAGGAAAAGAGAAAAATTGTCAAATTAGTTATATTAGCATTTTCAATTTTCAATAAATTTCCAAACAATTTCTAGTAATATACAAGTATTCTTCAAATTTATTTAAGGTCATATCCCTAACATAATAGAAACAGTTAAAGAAAAGCACTTGCTACAAATGCTGCAGATGGGTGTGGTCTGAATAATAAGGCTGCACAGTTAAGCACATGGTGCAAGCCAATTGTTCCAACAGCCATACTCGAATAGAAGATTTTTCATATTTAAAAAAGTCAAGCACAAAATTTTTGTAAAATGAATTAAATTCAATCACTAGTTAATTGGAATCATTATTACTGCCTCCTTCACCTTTAAAGATGAACATTTTTTCTGATAGGACTTGGTATTTCTATATGGACATTGTACTGCAGATGAGGCTAGAAGCCACACCCTTCTGCAGTCTATCTGCAGAATCCATCAGTATTAGGGGATAGAAGCTAAACAAGGACTGTCTCTTGCATTGCTGCATTTGCTGTGCCTGGTGCCAGTCTGTACTATCTGCTACATTATTTAACAGAGCAAGCTCTATTTCCAGCAACTGCCTACATGATCTCATTGTGCTATCTGCCAGTTTTCCTCTTCTGACCCAGCCTGGGACCATATGCCTAAATTGAAATGAATTAAAGAAGATGCACTAGAACAAAAGACAGCTACACAAGAGTGTAAGTCTTCTTTGCAGCCTTTTCATTATTTAAAAAAGTTTTCCCAGAATCTTGTCCACTGCAAAAAACTGAAAAGTTATTAGTATCTTTAAAACAACAGTTCCTAAACTAGAAATAAATAGAACATGAAAAGCTACCAAGCTTAAAGCCCAGTGAAAGAATAATGAAATATTTATATAAAACAACAAAATAATGTTTTCATTCTGAAATTTCGTACCCACCACAGAATACTCATACTCATTACATTCAGTAGAGAGTGTCCCCTCCGTAGCCTTTACGGTACAACTTCCTTTGTCTGTCCATTGTCTAGTCACTGACAAACGGGGGCTGGGCGGCGCGGGGCGGGGAGCGGGGAAGGGCGTTTCCCTGGGTCCTCCACATTAGAGCACCCTGGCTCACAAAATCGGCTTTTTCTCTCGCTGAATGTGCGATCGAGACAGACACACACAGGAGTCAGCCAGGGCGGGGCGGCCCCAGACCAGACATTAAAGGGCTTGTCATGTGAATTGTGACTTCGCTCCTCAAGGGAAAAAAAAAAAAAATTAATCTAAGTTTTGACAGTGAATGAAAAACCTTTTACCGCCTACGGTTCTGCAAAGATGAAAGGCTTGTTAAAAGTCTTTCTGACAGAGGAGGCTTAGTGAGGACGAACCCCGCCCAGCGGCTCCAAGGCCAGAGAAGCAGAAACAAACAACTCCGCCCCTGCGCCGCCTCGACGCCGGCCGCCACAGAAACTAACCATTTTCCCTGTTAATACATGGGTGTCTTTCTAAAACACCAACGAACTGGCGAGGGATCCTTTTTTAATACTAACCTCAGGCTCCGCTTTGTCCCTTTCCTTCTCTCCCCGAGTCTTCTTCCCAGCTACACCCACCGACCCACGTCTTTTCGGTCGACGACGCCTCTCCCTGTCCCCGGGGAACAACGCGAGGAAAGGCCTCTCCGAGTCACACGACTATCGTGCGCACACGGGGGCCGAGCAGGCGACGCCAAGACCGCCCTGCCTGCTCCAGCCCCTTTCGTGACCGACAGATGGGCTGCTGCATGCGGCTGCCAGGGGCTCGGATAACAAAACCTCCCTAGGCGCCGCCTTTGTTCCCCCTCACGGCTCAGCCGCGCCCTGGACTCAGTCGTGGCGGGGCTCCTGCACCCCGCACTGCGGCGGGGAGCCCGGCCGCAGACAAAGCTAAACCTCGCAAATAAAGTGTAAAGCTACTCTTACCCAAACGAGTTGTAAAGGACAAAGGTTTTAAGATTTTCCAAGGAGACCCTGGGGAGGCTGAACCCACCCAGCGTCACAAAGAGCCGGAGGAGACACTCTTACCATAGTTGCTGTTTTGCGGCTGCCGAGCAGATGGCGGAGAGAAGAGGTTGTTACTTCTTACAGCGCGACTCTTAGGCGGTCGATGTAAGAGAACCTGCGGCACATGGGCGTCTGCGGCTCCCTATATACAACTCGGTCACCATGGGGATGGGCTGGGGCCTTTTCCTGTTGGTCCAGACCCCTCAATCTGCCCAGAGGAGCCACGACAGAAGAGTGGTGATTGGTGCATGCGACATGGGATGAGGTAATCTCTCCCCCACCCCTTTTCCCCTAGCATCCATAGACTGCTTGCATCCTTCAGACAAAGAGACCGAGCAAAACAGTCAGCCGAGCATCCATTACGGGGTGGGGTTGGGAAGGGGTGGGGGGAGGGAGAGAAAGAGAACTGGAGTTGGGTGATTTTATATTGTTTAAACCTCAAACTGCAGTTAAAATCATCAATGTAAAGACTTTTCTCCCAACATTTAATCGCAGAACTTGAGATGAAATATTTTAATGGAAAATTACTTTCAGCTTCTCCCTCAAAGTGTACTAAACCCACATTCGGTGAAGATTCAGTATCTCTAATGCTTTAAAAATAAAGTAGAAGAGAAGATGGGAATGATGCTTAAAATGGCTTGGGTAAATGTGTGTTTTTTTTTTAATTAAAAAATTATTCAATAACCATCCAAAATGGTTTCTCAAGTTCAAGTAATTTTTTTTCAGACCTTCTTTTGCCACCCTCTCCCTAAAAGCTAAACAAAAACAGTAGATGAAAAGAACAATCATACTAACTATGGAAGCACACAAATAGTTCTAACATGAAGATAATTCAGATCTAATGAACATACCATACTTACTCTACTAGAAATATTCCAGAAGTCTATGTTAATATATTTTATGTCGTGTATTGTTCCTTAAAATGAATCATCTTTTCTAATATAGAATTGAGAAAATACAAGGAGAGAGAATTATGTTTAGACGCTAGTACTACCTGTGTATGCAGTTATATTGTGCATTGTTCTGTCTTCTGGAAAGAGAAAAATTACTGGGACACCACATTAGAAAGGAAGAGAGTTGTATAGTGTAAAAAAGAAGACCATTTTTAATATTGTCTCCTCCCATGGACAGCTGTGTAGATGTCACCTCAATAACTGCATTTTTTTTTTTAAATGTAAATCTTATGTGAATTCAGTAAATTCTCCTCCTCTAAGATTGGGCTTCTAACTGTGGGAATTGTAGCCAGCCTCATACAGCTGCTGTTCAATTAGAGACTCTGGTGGTTGCTCAATTGCCTCTTGGGACAAAAGGCTTTGCTTAAGGAAGTGGACTGCAGTAACATTCTTTTGCTACTCAGAAAGCTTCCATTATCAACAAAGATGTACAATGCAGAATATGACTCTGGACTGGGTACATTTGACGTTGCTAATGAAATTTCAGAGGTAAAGAAGTTTGCTGTGGCCCCCGAAGTTGGCAGATGATTTTTCCTTTTGGTTTTTAGCAAGAGATTTTCAGGATCTGCAGCACCATTTATAGTGCTCTGCAGAATCCATTCATTCCTGCTGGGCTGGCAGGCAGTGCTTGGGCGTGGGAGGGAGGGACTTGAGACAGCTGCTGCAGGTTGTGGTGTGACAGTGGCAGCCATGGATTTTTCTAGGCTGCCAGCCCCAGCTCTGCTTTACTTGTTCAAATTTGCTGCAGTAGTGTTCTCTAGGAAAAAACAAGACCCGACACAAATAGTTTTACCTATTTCTTGCATATTTTATAGGAAAAATAGTCTTTATTATCTTATTTTTATACACCCTTTTTGCAAATAGAAGTATATTTCAGTAAAGAGACACAGGATTAAGGATGACTTGAAGCTTTTTTTTGAACCCAGAGATACACTTAACAAAAATAGGAATTAAATGTCATAGGGAAGTATAAGGATTAATAAGTAGCTCATTGAAAATACTTCTTTCAAAAATTTAATAATGAAATAAATCACACACTTTTGGACCATGATACAGTATAAAAATCTCCTTTTTTGGAATGAGAGACACTGTTTTGAATTTGATTTTCTTTACAGTATAAAAGAAATATGTCATTTCCTCAACAGCCTCCGTTCTTTATGCAATTTACAGAGGATTCAATAAAAGAGGGGCGGGTTCATGCAATTGATTCTTTGTAATTCTATCTCAGAACCATTCATGAAATGTGGCTTTTTTTCCCCCTCCCCTTGGCCATAAGTAACAGTAAGATCTAGGTCAGAAATCAAATATATGAACACCGTTAATCTTAAATATATAAATGGAAGATGAGGGGAAATAAAAATCTATTATTTTTGTTCCTCATTATCTGGCTTAATAGCATGCAAACTATGGGAAACAAAAAAAACCATTTTTTTACTAGATCATTTTTTATATTTACTGTCAACTTTAACTTACATCAGCATGCATGTATAAATATTCTACTAATGTATTATTTCTTGTCGACAGTAAAATTAGCATAAAACATTTTTCTTTCATAGTATTTTTGGAATTTAAATTATTTATTTGATGGTCTGTATCTTTCCTCTATTACAATGTAAATCCGAGTCCTTGACAAATTGCCTAGCATATGGTAGACATTATATACATGTTTGTTGAATTAAATGAATGATTTCTTTCTGTGCATATTTTCATTAACTTTTCATGGTTAGTAGTTTAGAGGTATTTAATAAACCATTTTCCTTTTTTATTTCATAAGCATTTACTCACTGTCTACAATAAGCCTTGGATCATCCTATATATCTTAGAGAATTCAGAGGTAGTAGAAAGGTCTCTTTTCTCTAGATTCTTCCAATTAAAGAAATAAAACAAGTACATGTATATAAGTTTGAGAATGGCATGTGTTTCTGTGTGTGTATGGGGAGGAGACTTGTAGAATCCATTGAATGGCCCCAAATATCATAACTTCTATAGGAAACAAGGGAGTTATTTATCACTTCTTTTTCCTACTTTTTTTTTTTCTTTTCTACTTCTCACCTCCTATTTAACCCTAAATACATTTCAGTCTGGATTCTGCTCCCACCACTCCTTGAAACCAAATGCCCTCTCTGTTGCTAAATCCACTGGACACTTTTGGGTTCCTGTTGACCTGTGATAAGCTTTCTCACAGTTGACTGTTATCTGTTTCTTGAGACACTTTGTGTACCTTTGGCTTCAAAATTCTCTTATTTTCTGGGTTTCCCTCCTACATTTTTTTGTTTCTTCTCAGTTTCTGATTCTTCTTCTTCTTTTAATCTTTAAATATTAGAACTCCTCAAGGTTTGGTCCTAGACTTTTTCCTCATTTTATACTGTGGATCCTACTCTGGTGGATGGTAAGTGTGTTCATTCCCAAGACTGCAGATCCTTTCTGTGCGCAGATGACTTCTTGACATCTCCTTTTAGATCCTGATCTTATAGTAAACTTCCAGTCTCTAGCCAGGTTTCTCACATATATACCAAATTGAACTAGTTCAGTTCAATTCAGTCGCTCAGTCATGTCCAACTCTTTGTGACCCCACGAATCGCAGCATGCCAGGCCTCCCTATCCATCACCAACTCCCGGAGTTCACTCAAACTCATGTCCATTGAGTCGGTGATACCATCCAGCCATCTCATCCTCTGTCGTGCCCTTCTCCTCCTGCCCCTAATCCCTCCCAGCATCAGGGTCTTTTCCAGTGAGTCAACTCTTCGCATAAGGTGGCCAAAGTATTGGAGTTTCAGCTTTAGGATCAGTCCTTCCAATGAACACTCAGGACTGATCTCCTTTAGGATGGACTGGTTGGATCTCCTTACAGTCCAAGGACTCTCAAGAGTCTTCTCTAACACCACAGTTCAAAAGCATCAATTCTTTGGCACTCAGCTTTCTTCACAGTCCAACTCTCCCATCCATACATGACCACTGGAAAAACCATAGTCCAGTCAAAGCGTTGACTGGATGGACCTTTGTTGGCAAAGTAATGTCTCTGCTTTTGAATATGCTATCTAGGTTGGTCATAACTTTCCTTCCAAGGAGCAAGCGTCTTTTAATTTCATGGCTGCAGTCACCATCTGCAGTGATTTTGGAGCCCAAAAAAATAAAGTCTAACACTGTTTCCACTGTTTCCCCATCTATTTCCCATGAAGTGATGGGACCAGATGCCGTGATCTTCATTTTCTGAATGTTGAGCTTTAAGCCAACTTTTTCACTCTCCACTTTCACTTTGATCAAGAAGCTTTTTAGTTCCTCTTCCCTTTCTGCCATAAGGGTGGTGTCATCTGCATATCTGAGGTTATTTATATTTCTCCCAGCAATCTTGATTCCAGCTTGTGTTTCTTCCAGTCCAGCGTTTCCCTCCCATCAGATCAGATCAGTTGCTCAGTCGTGTCCGACTCTTTGCGACTCCATGAATCGCAGCACCCCAGGCCTCCCTGTCCATCACCAACTCCCAGAGTTCACTGAGACTCACGTCCATTGAGTCAGTGATGCCATCCAGCCATCTCATCCTCTGTCGTCCCCTTCTCTTGCCCCCAATCCCTCCCAGCATCAGAGTCTTTTCCAATGAGTCAACTCTTCGCATGAGGTGGCCAAAGTACTGGAGTTTCAGCTTCAGCATCATTCCTTCCAAAGAGATCCCAGGGCTGATCTCCTTCAGAATGGACCGGTTGGATCTCCTTGCTGTCCAAGGGACTCTCAAGAGTCTTCTCCAACACCACAGTTCAAAAGCATCAATTCTTCAGCACTCAGCCTTCTTCACAGTCCAACTCTCACATCCATACATGACCACAGGAAAAACCATACCTTGACTAGATGGACCTTTGTTGGCAAAGTAATGTCTCTGCTTTTGAATTATGCTATCTAGGTTGGTCATAACTTTCCTTCCAAGGAGTAAGCATCTTTTAATTTCATGGCTGCAGTCACCATCTGCAGTGATTTTGGAGCCCAGAAAAATAAAGTCTGACACTGTCTCCACTGTTTCCCCATCTATTTCCCATGAAGTGGTGGGACCAGATGCCATGATCTTCATTTTCTGAATGTTGAGCTTTAAGCCAACTTTTTCACTCTCCACTTTCACTTTCATCAAGAGGCTTTTGAGTTCCTCTTCACTTTCTGCCATAAGGGTGGTGTCATCTGCATATCTGAGGTTATTTATATTTCTCCCAGCAATCTTGATTCCAGTTTGTGTTTCTTCCAGTCCAGCGTTTCTCATGATGTACTCTGCATATAAGTTAAATAAACAGGGTGACAATATACAGCCTTGATGAACTCCTTTTCCTATTTGGAACTAGTCTGTTGTTCCATGTCCAGTTCTAACTGTTGCTTCCTGACCTGCATACAAATTTCTCAAGAGGCAGATCAGGTGGTCTGGTATTCCCATCTCTTGAAGAATTTTCCACAGTTTATTGTGAGCCACACAGTCAAAGGCTTTGGCATAGTCAGTAAAGCAGATATAGATGTTTTTCTGAAACTCTCTTGCTTTTTCCATGATCCAGCGGCTGTTGGCAATTTGATCTCTGGTTCCTGTGCCTTTCTAAAACCGGCTTGAACATCAGAAAGTTCACGGTTCACATATTGCTGAAGCCTGGCTTGGAGACTTTTGAGCATTACTTTACTAGCGTGTGAGATGAGTGCAATTGTGCGATAGTTTGAGCATTCTTTGGCATTGCCTTTCTTTGGGATTGGAATGAAAACTGACATTTTCCAGTCCTGTGGCCACTGCTGAGTTTTCCAAATTTGCTGGCATATTGACTGCAGCACTTTCACAGCATCATCTTTCAGGATTTGGAATAGCTCAACTGGAATTCCATCACCTCCACTAGCTTTGTTCGTAGTGATGCTTTCTAAGGCCCACTTGACTTCACATTTCAGGATGTCTGGCTCTAGGTGAGTGATCACACCATCGTGATTATCTGGGTCGTGAAAATCTTTTTTGTACAGTTCTTCTGTGTATTCTTGCCACCTCGTCTTAATATCTTCTGCTTCTGTTAGGTCCATACCATTTCTGTCTTTATCGAGCTCATCTTTGCATGAAATGTTCCTTTGGTATCTCTGATTTTCTTGAAGAGATCCCTAGTCTTTCCCATTCTGTTGTTTTCCTCTATTTCTTTGCATTGGTCGCTGAAGAAGGCTTTCTTATCTCTTTTTGCTATTCTTTGGAACTCTGCATTCAGATGCTTATATCTTTCCTTTTCTCCTTTGCTTTTTGCTTCTCTTCTTTTCACAGCTATTTGTAAGGCCTCCCCAGACAGCCATTTTGCTTTTTTGCATTTCTTTTCTATGGGAATGGTCTTGATCCCTGTCTCCTGTACAATGTCACAAACCTCATTCCATAGATCATCAGGCACTCTATCTATCAGATCTAGGCCCTTAAATCTATTTCTCACTTCCACTGTATAATCATAGGGGATTTAATTTAGGTCATACCTGAATGGTCTAGTGGTTTTCCCTACTTTCTTCAATTTAAGTCTGAATTTGGCAATAAGGAGTTCATGGTCTGAGCCACAGTCAGCTCCTGGTCTTGTTTTTGCTGACTGTATAGAGCTTCTCCATCTTTGGCTGCAAAGAATATAATCAATCTGATTTCAGTGTTGACCATCTGGTGATGTCCATGTATAGAGTCTTCTCTTGTGTTGTTGGAAAAGGGTGTTTGTTATGACCAATGCATTTTCTTGGCAAAACTCTATTAGTCTTTGCCCTGCTTCATTCCGTATTCCAAGGCCAAATTTGCCTGTTACTCCAGGTGTTTCTTGACTGCCTACTTTTGCATTCCAGTCCCCAATTATGAAAAGGACATCTTTTTTGGGTGTTAGTTCTAAAAGGTCTTGTAGGTCTTCATAGAACCATTCAACTTCAGCTTCTTCAGCGTTACTGGTTGGGGCATAGACTTGGATTACTGTGATATTTGCCTTGGAAACAAACAGAGATCATTCTGTCGTTTTTGAGATTGCATCCAAGTACTGCATTTTGGACTCTTTTGTTGACCATGATGGCCACTCCATTTCTTCTGAGGGATTCCTGCCCGCAGTAGTAGATATAATGGTCATCTGAATTAAATTCACCCATTCCAGTCCATTTCAGTTCGCTGATTCCTAGAATGTCGACATTCACTCTTGCCATCTCTTGTTTGACCACTTCCAGTTTGCCTTGATTCATGGACCTGACATTCCAGGTTCCTATGCAATATTGCTCTTTACAGCATCGGACCTTGCTTCTATCACTAGTCACATCCATAGCTGGGTATTGTTTTTGCTTTGGCTCCATCCCTTCATTCTTTCTGGAGTTATTTCTCCACTGATCTCCAGTAGCATATTGGGCACCTACTGACCTGGGGAGTTTCTCTTTCAGTATCCTATCATTTTGCCTTTTCATACTGTTCATGGGGTTCTCAAGGCAAGAATACTGAAGTGGTTTGCCATTCCCTTCTCCAGTGGATCACATTCTGTCAAATCTCTCCACCATGACCCACCCATCTTGGGTTGCCCCACGGGCATGGCTTAGTTTCATTGAGTTAAACAAGGCTGTGGTCCTAGTGTGGTTAGATTGACTAGTTTTCTTTAAGTATGGTTTCAGTGTGTTTGCCCTCTTATGTCCTCTTGCAACACCTACCATCTTACTTGGGTTTCTCTTACCTTGGGCGTGGGGTATCTCTTCCCGGCTGGTCCAGCAAAGCGCAGCCATTGCTCCTTACCTTGGACGAGCGGTATCTCCTCACCGCCGCCCTTCCTTACCTTCAATGTGGGATAGCTCCTCTAGGCCCTCCTGCGCCCGCCCGCGCAGCCCTGGCTTCTTGGACGTGGGGTTGCTCCTCCCCGCCGCCGCCCTTGGCCTCGGGCTTGGGGCGTGGGGTATCTCCTCCCGGCCGCCGCCCCTGACCTCGGACGCGGGGTAACTCCTCTCGTCGCCACCCCTGGCCTCGGGCCTGGGTTGCTCCTCCCGGCCGCTGCCCCTGACCTCGGACACGGGGTAGCTCCTCTCGACCGTTCCTGCACCGTCGCAGTCTGGTATTCTCGGCCGGACGTGGGGTAACTCCTCTTGGCCGCCGCCCTTCGGGCATGGGGTCCTCCCGGCTTCTGCCCGTGACCTCGGATGTGGGGTGGCTCCTCTCGGCCGCGCTATGGCGCGCCCGGCGCAGCCACCTGCGCCTATAGAATAAGTTAAATCCTGGTAAGTCTATCTCCTAGATATGTCTCAAATATTATTCTTTTCTCTGCATCTCTATTGCCTCCACTCTAATAAGCATATCATCTCTTGCCCAGACAACCTCAGTGCCCTTCTAGATTTCCTCTACATTCACTCCTATTGCTGTCTAGTTCCATCTCCACACAACAGCTGGAGTGGTCTTCTTGTGATACATATCACTGATAATGTCACGTGTACAGTTGTAGTCTGTTAACATACTACACCTATGTAGTATGTTAACAGTACAAACTCATGAGTTCATAAAGATATCCCTACAGAGCAAAAGGAAAAAAAAGATAAAAGTGAACTAAAAATAATGTTATCTTTGCACCATTGGAGATAACGAGGACACTGACTCCATTCTCTATACATTGGCATATAGTCAAAGAATTGAGCATTTGTCTTGCATTGCCTGTATTTCAAGGTAACCAGATGATCCTCATTAACTAGAGAAAATCATTCTTTATATCATTTACAATGCTAGCTTGTAAATATATAATAGAGTTAGAATAATCACCCTTTACATCCTCTAGCAAAATAGTTTGTTCAGGAAAAGAGTATCAGTAGATGAAAAATAAAATATTGAAGGGGAATGTTTTAATAGAAGTATAGGCCGTTGCCATCTGAACTCCTTAGTCAATCATAGCATTACTAACAGTGAGACAGTCACACCTTGTGAACCTAAAATGTGATCCCATAGGAAGTACACAGCACCACTGGTGAAGTGATCTATCAGAAGCAATTGTGCTGAATCTAATTAAGCCTTTAGAGCCCACTTCTGTTTATAGGAAATATAGGAGCTACAGGAACAAGTCAGTTGATAACTCAAGAAGGAAAACATAGACAACTGCAGAGTGTAGGACATTCTACAGGACAAATTATCTTGTTTTTGCAACAAATCAATGGTGGAATGGGTGGAAAAGGTGAGAAAGGGGGACAGCTCTAGATTAGAAGAGTTTTTGGAGGCTAACTACTAAATATAACAACAGATGTTTGGATCCTGATTCAAATAAACCAAATGTAAAACATGATGGAGATAACCAGGGAAATTTGAATATGGACTAGTTATTATATAATAGCAACAAATTATTATTAATTTTATTAAGTGTGATAATGGTAGTATGATTATGCAATAAATTTTCTATAACTTTTAGAGATGCATGCAGAAGAGTAGTAGGTTAAATACATAAGGTCTAAGATTTGCTTTAAAATACTTCAGCAAATAAAAAGGAAAAGCATGATAGATAAGAGATTGTAGCAAAAATCTTGATAGGTACTGAATTTTAGTAAGGGGTATAAGGAGTTCATTATATTTTTCTCTACTTTTGCATACATTTGAAAATTTCTTAAAAGATTTCTAAAGAATATATAAAAAGAGGAAATTATGGATGCTGAAAACAAATTTTATCTATATTTATTTTTTACTGCTCTGAATGGAAAATTACAGAAATTTCAGAGAGGAAAAAGTCTTTATATTATGATCTATGGTTTATCATGGAAACCTTTTTTTGGAATAGTGGCTTTTAACTGAATGGGATAGTAGTAGAGTGAGTACTTAAATAATATTTAAGGAAAATAATATTAGCAAAGACATAATATGATGATGATATGGGACCTATATAAGGGAGGGCAAATAAATTTACTTGATTAGGGCATGCAAGAGAATTGTGGGTGATGTGTTATATAGGGAGAGTGGAGCTAGTTAATGAAGCATTTTGAACCCCAGTCTGAAGAAGGAGTTTGGGTTGAGTTCACACACATGGACAACGTGAAGCTTTTGTATTCTCATAGAAAGGAATGAAAGGAAGGGAACAACATTTCTGTAAAATTAATCTGACAGGTTAGTGGAGTAGGGAAAGAGATTGCAGATAAGTGGGCCAATAAGAAGGTTATTGTAATAATCTAAGCAGAACGTGTCAAACCATTGTAATCATCATGGGAATGGGTAGAAAGGAATAGTAGAAGAGACCACCCAAAGGATGAATCCTGGTGATGATTGATTGGACATGAGGTAGAAAGGAAAGAGTCAACATTAACCCTTGAAGTTTTCAACTTGGAGAAGAGAATGAAATGCTAGTTGTGCTCTTTACAGAAATGGGGAAGTTGAAAAGGAATGCCTGTTTAAGTAGGAAATGTGTTTGTGTATGTTTTTAAAATATTTATCTATTTTATTTTGGTTGAGCCAAGTCTTAGTTATGTAATGCAGGATCTTGTAGTTGCAGCATGTGGGATCTAGTTCCCTGAGCAGGGATCCAACCTGGGTCCTCTGCTTTGGGAGCACAGAGTCTTAGCCTCTGGACCACCAGGGACATCCCTGTATATGTGTTTTGAGGAGGGCGTTGAGGGTGCGTGTGTACTCAGTCACTTCAGTTGTGTCTGACTCTTTGCGACCCCATGGACTGTAGACTGCCAGACTCCTCTGTCCATAGGATTTTCCAGGCAAGAATACTGGAATGGATTGCCATGCCCTCCTCCAGGGGATATTCCTGGCCCAGGGATTGAACCCACCTCTCCTGAGTCACTGGGAAAGCCCATTGAGGGCAGGACCCATCAGTCAATGTGATCTTACAAGTTGAATGTTACTGTTTGAGGTGGTAGGTGAATCAAGTGGAGAAATCATAGACACCACAGGGAATCTGCAGTTGGCACTGCTCAGGGAAAGGTCAGCATTAGAGGGGTGACAATGTATATTTGGGTACTCTTGCCTGGAGAATCCCATGGACGGAGGGGCCTGGTAGGCTGCAGTCCATGGGGTCGCTAGGAGTTGGATATGACTGAGCGACTTCACTTTCACTTTTCACTTTCATGTGTTGGAGAAGGAAATGGCAACCCACTCCAGTATTCTTGCCTGGAGAATCCCAGGGACAGAGGACCTGTTGGGCTGCCATCTATGGGGTTGCACAGAGTCGGACATGACTGACTCAACTTAGCAGCAGCAGCAATGTATATTTGGAACCTAATGACAACAGTATTATGTGCCAGCAGTATGGTATAAGTAGAATTCTCCAAGTGTAACCCAGAATTTCAAGTTATGCTGCTAAACAGGCAACACAATTCAGGTACAGTTATGTTCACCAGGTGAAAAGACTTCCTTTTTTATTCTTTGATATGAGAACTTTTTATTGAAGAATAACATACATACATAAATTTTCATCATGTCTGAGTCTTTGCAACCTGGTGGTCTGTCCATGGAATTCTCCAGGCAAGAATACTGCAGTGGGTTGCCATCCCTTCTCCAGGGGATCTTCCCAACTTGAGGACTGAACACGGGTCTCCTGCATTGCAGGCGGATTCTTTACATTGTTTTCATTTCTATGTAATGCCCCATTGTATGATTATACCATAACTTACTTCTATTTTACCATAATTTACATCTATTTCCCAATGTTAATGGATATCTGCTTAGTTTCCAATTTTTTTGCTAATACAAATGGCGTTGCTATTAGCATTCTTGTACACATGTTTGGGTGAATATATTTACAAATTTTTGCTGCTGTATACCTAGGAATGGAATTGTAGGGTGATAATATATGTTCACTTTAGTAGAAAAACGCTAATTTTTCCAGAGTGGTTGTGATTATGTACATTCCCACCAGCAGTATGGGAGAGTTATTCCTCATCCTGTTTCACTGTAGCCATTTAGTGAGAGTTTATCATGTATCTATCACATAATGGATTGGAAGCATTTGAGATGAAAGACAAGGAGACTAATTTGTAGCTCATATCATAAAGAATCTACCTGCAATGCAGGAGATCTCGGTTTGATCCCTTGGTTGGGAAGATCCCCTGGAGAGAAGGGTATGGCAACCAACTCGTGTATTCTTGCCTGGAGAATCCCATGGACAGAGGAGCCTGGCGGGCTGCAGCCCATGGGGTCACAAAGAGTCGGACATGACTGAGCGACTAACACTTTCACTTGGAATCATCCAGGCTTTAGGATGAAAGCCATGGGGATAGAAGGAATGATCTGCATTGCAAGAAAAGTGATACATGTGAGGTTGACTTACCAAATTTGGGAATAGACTTAAATTAAAAACAGTAAAGGACTTTGAGAGAAAGAATGTCAGAAAAGGAAACACTGATGCAGTGGCCAAGAAGGAGAAAAAGCTGGACATTGATGTTACAGAGACAAAGGAAGGACCACATCAGGATAGAGTGCTGAGTAGCCTCAAATACTGGATTTGGCTACCAGGAAATGAGTATATAGCAAGGGCTTGATACAAAAGACAAAACGTGCTTTCTGGCCAGAGTTCAAGGTCCTGAGGATGGAAACTATGTTGAGTGCTGTGAGAGAGGTCAGTGCAGGAGCTTTCAGACACAAAGAAGTGTGTCACATTTCCCCACTTCATCCTGCTGTGGTGTGCCCTGTCTCACACCAGGTCATCACTGCCTCTGCATCCTTCGTGAAATGAAAATACCTGTCACCTCATGCTGCCTCCCTCATGCAGGTTAAAAAAAATTTATTTTTTTTTCTATTTCTTTTTTTTTTCTCATTTTAATAATGTTTTTATTAGGCTTAGAGACATCTTGGTGTGCCGCATAAACTTTTTGTGTGGTGTGTGTGTGACTCAAACTTTCATTTATTTATTTATTTTTTACTTTACAAACTATTTCTTTATTATTTTTGGCTGTGCTGAATCTTCATTGTGGTGCGCAGAGTTCTCATTGCATTGGTTTCCTTGTTGCAGAGCACAGGCTCTAGATGCTCAGGCTTCAGTGGTTGTGATACATTTGCTCAGTAGTTGTGGCACATGAGCTTAGTTGCCCCACAACATGTGGGATCTTCCCAGACCAAGGACAGAACCCATGTCCCTTGAACTGACAGGCAGATTCCTAAACTACTGGACCACCAGGGAAGTCCTCCTCAGGCAAATTTGACTGTAAATGGAGAAATTCAAACAAGTAAATTTCCCTTAAATTCTACAACAAAAACACACCTCAAATTTTAATTTAAGCAAGGAGATGAACATGATTATGCTGACATGTTGAATTTACATTTATCTTTATTTTCAGGTTCAGCACTGATCAATATATTGAATGAATTGACTCTTACTAAGTATGGCCTTTAACGGAATATCTACTGCATCCCCCTTGGCCAGATCTTAATGTTAAAAGTTTAGGTAAGAATATGACCCCACATCTGAATTCAGAATTTTATTGAAAGCTTAACATTCACCTTTTCAACCTCTTGTCAACAAATGCACTATTACTAAATAATAGTTTTTTCTGGATAACAATGGTAAGAATTATCTGTGGTGATTCTGGTAACTGAGTTTCGTCTATTTTGGGGAGGACTTTTGTGTGTATGGCAGAGATAAATAAATATTAATGAATTTCTGTTCCAGAAGTAAAACTTGTAACATAATAACATAATAAGTACATGTACTCCATAATATGAAAAATATACCTCTGGTATTGTAATGCAGTGCTTTGAGGTCACTCACTGATGTTCAGTTATTTACTGAACCATTTTTTTAAACATAATATTTATGTACTGAGATACAAATTTTAATTTGTAATTTTGCTGTGGTACCTTGAAGAGGTGGTTTCCCCACATCTACGAATGAAATCTGACATTTGGAAAAAGGGACAAAACTTGGAAGAGGCTCAAAGGCATCCTGAGAAGAGAAGGAGAAGGAAGTATAAAAGACAGTGGATAATCTCAGTTTTCCATGAAACACAATTTATAATTTAGTTGCATTTCATTAACCCCAATTACATATGCTCACAAGAATGCACATTGAACTGCCTCAGTCCTGCCCCTCCTTTCATTCAAAGCAGATGGAAATTAGGTGGCAGACTGGGAACGTTGCCATGGTGTACTGGCTTCAGGGATTTAATAGCAATCAAAAGAAGCTCCAGGGTCCCTTCCCCCAGTCATCCAAGTGTGTGTTTCTCTTTTCCTCTCAAGTCCTTGTCTTAATTAACTCCATGTAATGGATAAATCAGGATGAGATTGATTTACTAGTGAGAAAAATTTTTTACTGCCTCCATAAGTGTTTATAGATGCATTGATATTGTTAGAAGTAAAATACTGATGAATTATAACTGGTTCATTTTTATGTAGAGCTAGCCACACAGAGAGTAAGAATTTATTTTTTAAGTATTAAAAAATAAGTATTATTTTTAAGTAATATTTTTTAAGTATTGTACAATATGCCCCCAACTTTGAGATTTATTTTTCTTATTTGTTTTTATCCCCCTGGATAATATGCAGGCATCTCAAATTCAATATATCTAAATGAAATTAATTATTTTTCTCCATTATCCTCCTCAGTATTCTATACTCTCAATTGTTCCATATTCTCAATATCAAGTTCATTGTCACCATCCTTCCAGTTGATCAAATTAGTTGAAAATAATAATAACCTCATATAATATCTACTATGTGTCAGGCTCTGTCCTTAGCATTTATGTATGTTATTAACTGATTTAAGTTAATCCAAACTAATCACTAAATTCTGTCAATTATATTTCAAAATTGTCTTAATATTTGCAGAATGAAGAAATGACTGATTTAAAACTTGACCAATTTTATTAGCCAAGGGGCCTAGTTCAAAGGGAGGATGTGGCAGAATATTTAGGACTTGGTCTTTGAATTTTCCTCTTTAAGCATTACAGGTATAAATCCAAGAGCAAGAATAGTAGAAGCTAACCCTTTGTAGCATATGGAAATCATCCCCTGCATCAGTGTTTCCTGATGTTCTGAAGTAACTAGGGTGCTAGTTCCTGAACTGAAGAATCTGATGCAGCAGGTCTAATTCAATAAATAATAACCTCTTATAATTAATAATTTACCATTTGAAACTAAAGGGTTTTAATGCTTTGCGGTAGTGTGATTCAGTTCTTTCTAAATTTTGATAGCTCCTGGATAAATTGACAGAGAATTACTCTTCAGACAGTTGTAATCCTGAAAAACACAATCCTCAATGATGTCCAGCTGAAAAAGGTTTTGGGAAACATTTCCCCATCTTCCTTTAGATTTAAAAAGCAATTATACATATGCAGAAGAGAGGAAAGGCTACATTTTTCTTCATCTGATCAGCCTGAAAGATCATTTCTCCATTCCCCTTAAACACTGATTATGCATGTGTTGAAGAGAAAGGATTAGAAAATGCTGCAGGTTTGGGGTTTTTTTTCATCTGCTTATAAGAACAGCAATCTTTTATTCTTGTATGTAGATTATAAGATGTAGAGATATACTCAAGATATCATGGCCTTAAATAAGATCCTCCTCATGGTAAGAGTATCTCTGCATTTTGTATATTTTAGTAAATGAGCCCAGGATTAATATTTTTAAATGATTTCAATATTTTTAGGTATGTAAGAGAGACTTCATTCTCACCCTTCATGTTACTAAGCAACGTATTATACAGTTGCTAGGAGACAGGCTGGCAAGCTTTGGGGTAGTTCAGTTTTCCCTTATCACCTTGCAAACCACATGATTATACACTAGAGAGTTTTACAGCCTTAGAGAAAAGAAAGAAAAGTTAATGGCCCATGGAAAGGATGGAAAAAGAGATCAGGATGAAGAAACAGAATAAAGAAAACAGCAAGGTATTTGAGAAGAATATGTGAACTTGGCTGAGGAAGGCTATTATGCAATTTCCTTGAATGAGTCATGAAAAAACCTTAAATTGCTCATATTCTTTGTCTTTCTATCTTTTCTAAAAACAAATGAGACAGTAAACTGGAGAAGAAGATCTTTCAAATATTATTCCTGAATATTTTCAGAAAGGTGGATATCAATTGTAACTCTTACAGAAGACTGACAGTTACAAACACATTAAACAAGTCATACATTATTTAAAATTCCAAAGTCAGATATACAACACTATTTCCTTCCATTTCTCCCTCAAAATAGTAAAAAAAAAAAAAAAAGATAATACTGAGAGGGAGATTATAATATAAATATTCTTAGACAAACTTAGAAACAAGGTGGTCATTTAGGCTCCTGGCAGTATATATTTCTGTACAGAATTAAACAGATCTAATATAAAGAGGGGAAAGAAGAAGCTATTGTGCTCTACTTTGAGGACTCTGTTGTATCTGAAATAAGAAACCAGGCTCTAGGTTTCATTGTGCGCATGTGAAAGGTTGAGTCTTTGTGTCTCTGTGGTATTTACTGTTGCTGGCAACCTGGAAGCTCCCTAGCGATTGTTGCTAGGTCCTCAGTGCCTCTGTTTGCCTGAAACCTCAATCAATGCCAAAAAGACCAGAGATAGAAATCATTGCACAGATTCCAGTGCCTGTTGTCCCCAGTGATCCTGCTGCAAACAGTCCCTCTTGTGTTCAGTGAAAATCAGTATAAAATGGAGACCTCACACAAAGAATTCATCCTCAGCTTCCTCTTCATGACTGCTAGTGCTCTCAGTGCAGAGCACTAAAGCACACTGGGGGATGGTTTAATTAAAATACGTTTATATTCTGGTGTCACCAGCTTTGACTAAATATGTAATGAAGAGACTGAGACAGGGAATGCAGACAAGAATGATTTTGATAGATTTAGGTGACTTCCTGCTCTGAGGTAGGATGGTCCCTTTAATGTTTGCTGACAGTATGACACCGTAGTGCCCACAGAAGCCGTGGTACAAACGATGGCACCATTCTAAATCGAAATCTGGAAGATTCTGACAAAGATCCATGCCAGCTATATTCAGCATCTTGTAAGAATGTGTGTGTGTATCTGAATCACTTTGCTGTACACCTGAAACATTGTAAATCAACTATACTTTAATTAAAACAAAAAAAGATCCATGTCAGCATCATCCCCAGAATAACTGACATCTTCTCTTGAAATTAACCATCAGCTCTTAGATGAACCTCACAGTCAATACATCCGACTTGCTCAAGGCATCCTGTACAGATGCAGGCTTTAAATTTTCTTTTCCGTGCAACTCCTGCCCAGTCATAGACAGTTTTAGCTCTGAATTTACCTGGAAACAATTATAAATCTGGGGTGAGATTTATTATGATGCTAAGACATAGTACCTACTTAAATAGTATTGTGTCTACTACATCAGGCATCTAGCTTCCAAAAGTAGGACTGAGATTTATTTATTATTGTTATTAGTACTAATTTTTGAGCACCTAATCAAGGCTAAGTACTTTATATGTATTATCTAACTTAATCCTTAAAGTAATTCTAAGAGGTAGGTACAGTTATATTCCCTTTTTTCCTCAGTTGAGGAAAATGAAGTTCAGAAAAATTAAATAATATGTTCAAGGTCTCTCACAGCTAATAAATGGCAAAATGATAATTCACACCAGGACCTATTCTGCTCCAGTGTTTGGCTCTGAACTACTGTTCTATGTTTTCATTTAATAGCAAATGCTTTTTTTAATGGGAATAAATTGTGGTGGTTCAGTTGATAAAGAATTCGCCTGCAATGCGGTTGACCTGGTTTGATCCCTGGGTTGGGAAGATCCCCTGGAGAAGGGCATGGCAACCCACCCCAGTATTCTGGCCTGGAGAATCCCATGGACAGAGGAGCCTGGTGGGCTGCAGTCCATGGGATCACAAAGAGTTGGATGTGACTGAGCAACTAAGCACAGCCCAGCACATCATTGTGTCAGGGTGAAGGATGTAGGCTCTGGAATTCTTCTGTCCCCTTGTAGGGTAGTTCAAACTCGAATGTCTGCTCCCTCTGTGGTTGGCTTTGTCATAATGGCTCTTCCAGGACAGTCCTCCAGAACCCTGAACTTCTCTATCCTTGCATTTCCCCAAATCTAGGTTATTCAATATGTAATAACACCTAGAGGGATCTTTCGATGGATGGTTCAGAGGGAGCTCTGCAGTCCTAGTCCAGTTAAGCTGCCAGTTCTTTTTCAGTGTGAGGCAGACTTGCCCCTACAGCCTTCCTGCATTCATCTGATTGCGTATTCTCATTTCCTTATCTAATAAGAACAGGAGATCATTTTTAGGGGCTGTTTGGTCTGAATTCTAATTTAGAAAAGAAAACTTTTCAAAAGAACAATCTGGAGAGCTGTAACATTTTACATTATTCAAAGAGTGGTTCAGTGTCTTGGAGTCACATTGTCTCCATTATTCACATTCCAGAATAAATATTTCCTTTCTCTTTGCAGGACCAAGGAGTCCATTGATTTGATACTTCAAAACAAAGAAACATTTGATGATTTAAAAATATTTTATCTAAAAAACCTTTCATTCTTCCATAGGCAAAAAGGCATGAAACAGTTACGTGCAGGTGGTGGTGTCTGCTTGTAAAGGCTCATGAGAACTGACTGTATACACCTGTTCCCACAGTTCTGCATTCAGTGATTCACATTGGTAGCTTGAAATTGGTCATAAGGGAACCATTTATATCATGGAAATCGGCCAGCACTACAAATCAGGGCTTTTTTCCCACTCTGAGAGCTAGTTGTTAAACATTTACTAGAAAACCACTAAGAGAAGTTCTCAAAGAGCAGTGCATCAGCTGTTCAACTTCGGTGAAACCTAGCAATCCTTGTGTTACTGGCATTATGTTGCTGGACTTCCCCTATATTGTATAAATGAAGGAAGTCCTCAACTCAGTGATGTGCACAGTACAGGTTTTAAGTGAGGGCATACAGCTTGTGCCCTTCAATCACAATACTTGGTAGAGGAAATTCCATGGCAGTCCAGTGGTTAGGACTCCCGCTTTCACCACCGTGGCTGAGTTCAGTCCCTGATTGGGGAACTAAGATCCCACAAGCTGTGCAGTGTGGCCAAAAAAAGAAAAGGGCTTCCCTGGTGGTCCTGTGGTTAGAAATCCACCTGCCAATGCAAGGGACGCAGATTCAGTCTCTGCTCTGGGAAGATTCTGAGATGATTGCCCAGAGAGTCTTTATTGAAATCTATAAATGACAGGCCTAGTCTATAGATGATTGGCCCATGTGTGAGAAGCCTATGACCTGACTTAAAATGGTACATGTTAGAAACATGGAATTTTAAAATCCTGATTTCCATTACTAAATGATGTGAGAATATTTATAATAATGGCTAACATTTCTTAATTTATTACTCTGTGCCAGATTCTGTTCTAGATGCTTTTTGTATTAACTCATTTATTCCTCTTTATAACTCTCACAGAGAGAGAGTATAAGTATGCCTGCCCATTTACAGATGACCGAACTGAGACACAAAATATTTATAAGTTGCTGAAAGTCACCAAGTTAATATTAGAGCCAGAGTTCAAACCCAAGAAGTCTGAGTTCTAATCCTTTATAGGCCTTCTGGTATGTTTTTTATGTTAGATATAGATCAAGATTAACATTTAGGTTTAAAAGAACATATGGAATACACTAGTTCAGTGTTTTCAACCTTTGACCATCAATCCATTGTAAAAAATACATTTTGCATTCATATTATATATCCAAAACAGAATAATATGCTTGCTATGCATAATATCATCTAGTGTTTTCTACCTAAAATTCTATTCTACTTCAGTTTTTGAATGCTGGTCACAATTCACTAAATTGATTTCTTGACTTACCAACGGATAGTAAACCTACTCTTTGAAATTCACTGAACCAGAATTTTGTATATGTGGCTCCATGCCATGGCTAAGTTTGCTACTGGTATCTTTTTTAAAATGGAATCTACAGTATTCTCCTTCCCTTTCCAGTTACCCTATGGTCTAGTATTAATAGCAAAGTCACTTGAAGATGAACACATGATTTTAAAAGATCCAAGAGGTAATAAAATCCAAGATTGTAAGTTTGACAAACTATTCCCAAAACGTTTAGGAGGTCAGAGAATCCTAGAATAGAATGTGATGAAAGAATTTAGTTGTGTGACAAACATATGAACCAACCTCTCTGAAAAGGATGGGGAGAAAAGGTGCTGACCTCAGTAACTTTGGAAATGGATGGAGTCTGTATGACTGAAAGTGAAAGGAATTGTACATAATAAGTACTGTACTCTAGTCAATAAAGATGCTTCCCTCAAGGGTACAGATAAACAATTCTGAAACCAGTGTACATCCATACTGGAACTGAACAATCAAGTAAATGGATGGAGGATGGTGAGAGTAAGATTTCTTTCTTGGAGTTGGAAGTTACAGAAAAGCAAGAAGAAGCAGCTAAATGATCCATGTGATAATGGATTAGAGTTGGGGACATCAGTGTGAACCAATTTTTAGCTTGATATAGATATAATGGTTATATATAGAAATATTAATAAATATGTCCATGTGTACATATAAAGGTTAGTATACATACATGTATCTTCTTTCTGTTAGCTGAGAGTGCCTAGAAGCAATGACACACCCCAATAGCAGCAAGCACCCCTATCTTGTATTTCTAATAACATTCTCCAGTAAAAGGAACCAGAGCTCTTTGGAGAAATGGCTGATTCTAACACTAGGGCAAGAAATATACAAGATGATCCTAGAGCATCTTGTAGTGCCAGAAAGTAGTGAAGTGTTCAAGAAACCTGCAATGGTAGAATTATATCAAAGGGACACAGGTGCCAACTGAAAGAGCTCAATGCCCCAAACTGGAGCAACTTGAGCACAAATAAATAAAGCTATATTGGATTAAAACTCAAGATATAAAATCAGTATCTATGAGTACATAGTGTTATAAATAAATAAATAATTGAATGAATGGAGGAGTATAAACAGAGTTGTCATGCAGAAGAATTCCAAATAATTTATATAGATACTCCCCCTTTAAGGAGAAGGAACATACCTTACTCCATAAGTATGGGTTGTGCATAATTACTTCCAAAGAGTACAGTATGAAGAGGGAGGAGAGGAGTAACTTTAAAGTGGGAAAAACCTGACAAGTATTACCTCAGCCTGGTGATCAAGGTTAATGTCATTGGTGATAAATCATGTTGATAGCATGAACCTTTGATAGGATGCGGTGAGAACTGTATTTTACCTCTGTCATCTTCCTCCCCAAGCCGCACAGTCCCAGGGCAATTATGAGAAAAACATCAGACAAATCCCAGTTGTTGGACAGTCTATAAAATGTCTGACCAGAATTCCTCAGAACTGTTAAGATCATCACAAAGAAAGTCTGAGAAGCTGACTGAGTCAAAAACACCAGCCAAGAAAAGCCTGAGGAGACTTGTTGACTAAATGTAATGTGGTATTATCGATGGTATCCTGGAACAAAAAAAAAGATTACATAACAGCTAAGGAAATCTGAGTAAAGTATGGACTTCAGTTAATAATAATGCAGCAGGGCTTCCCTGGTGGCTCAGTGGTAAATGGGCTCGATCCCTGATATGGAAAGATCCCACATGCCTTAGAGCGTGTGGGACCATGCAGCGCAACTATTGAGCCTGTGCTCTAGAACCCAGGAGCTGCAGCTACTGAAGTGCACATGTCTGTGACCTGTGCTCCGCAACAAGAGAAGCCACCACCATGAGGAGCCTGCGCACTGCCACTAGAGAGTAGCCCCCACCCACAGCAACCAGAGAAAAGGCACACGGCAATGAAGACCCAGCATGGCTATAAATAAGTAAATAATAAGTAAAATTATTTTTTAAAAATGCAGCAGTATTGGTTCATTAATTGTGACAAATATACCACTCTAATAATGCTAATAATGAGGGAAACTGTATGGTGTATATGAGATTTTTCTTTGTATTATCCCCACAATTTTTCTTTAAAACTATTCCACAACAAAAAGTTTGTTTTAAAAAGCCAATTTCCCACTAAAAAGAAGCAGAGCTTTTTGGAGAAATGGCTAATTCCTCGTCTGAGGAATAAAATGTACAGTAAAAGCCTGAAGCATCTTGTTATTCTAGAAAGCAAGCAAGTTCTCAAAAAAAATCAACTGGATTATATCAAAAGGACATAGGGAGCTGGCACAAAGAGACTCTTCTTGGTAAAAAAACTGGACACCATAAGCATTCACAAGAACATTTACAGCAATCGATGGGAATGCACTTATCATTATTTTTCAAATCATGATCTCATAAGAGATTTTACAGAGAAAGTGAAAAACATTCTTATATATTCTGAAAATTGGCAATACAAAGGGAAAGAATTAAGCTTTATCCTATCTTTTCCATATGGACTGTTTCAGGCAACAAAATGGCACTTCTTCACTCTTTGTTACCTATGGTCCTTGAACCTGGATCTAAGCAAGCTTTAGAGCTAACTTAAAATTACAGGAAATATGGAGGATAGAGGAACAAGTTAAGTGAACCATTAAGAAGCAAATAAATAAGAATGGCTCACACTCTTTTAATTATTCAACAAGACAATTGCATAGGGAAAAGGAAGGGCTTTAGATTCAAAGAAATGGGACGTAACCAAAATAATGTGTTCCCCTTATATAGATTCTAATTAAAACAAGCTTATTATAAAAATGAATTTTAAAAGATAATTAGGAAAATCTGAATATGGACCAAGGAATTGTTATTAGTTTATTTGGTATGAAAATGGCATTGAGGTTATGTAAGAAAAGGTTCATATTTGTTAGCGATGGATAGTGAAGTTGCAAGGATGAAATGATATGAAGTCTACTTCAAAGTAATGAATCAAAAAAGAGAAAGGGATAGATGAAGCAAGTGTTGCAAAATCTTGATAATCGAAGTATCTAAATAATGTGTTGTTTTTGTTGTTTAGTTGTTAAGCTGTATCCAACTCTTTTGGCTCCTCTGTCTATGAGATTTTCTGGGCAAGAATACTGGAGTGGGTTGCTATTTCCTTCTCTAGGGATCTTCCCAACCCAGAGATCAAACCTGCCTCTCTTGAACTGGCAGGCAAGTTCTTTTATCACTGAGCCACCAGGGAAGCCCAATGGATATATAGCTGTTAATTATACTCTTCCCTCTATTTGGAATATGTTTGAAAATAATCATTAATCTTTTTGAAGAGCAAGTTGCAGAAGACATACATCATATTCCATTTTTGTAGCCAGTGTGGTGGGCTCTATGATACACTGCCCAGATCTCCCTTTACTGAGGACTTGCCCTGGCTGATGCCTTCAGCTGTCAGCCCCGTCAGAGATTGCCTCAGCTGTAGAGAGCTGCCTTGACCAGGGTCATACCACTTTTTGAGGTGGCAAGTTCCAATGACTGACTGATGTGGTGGTATAAAGCCCTGGCCCTCTCAGCCCAACTTAGTACAAGTCTGAAGGATCATTCTTGCTCCAGAGAACCCTGTGGGATTGGCTAAGGCAGTTGTGGAGTCTGCATGATGACATGACATCCCTCTATTGATCTTGTCTGCTTCCTTTCTCCAGATGTTGAGCCCAAGGACAAGTCTCAATAAACACTGTGCATTAACTACTTACAAAACTCAAGACATGGAAGCAACCTTTATGGAACACTACACAGCCATAAAAAAGAATGCAATGATCCATTTGTAGCAACAAGGATGGACCTAGAGATTATCATACCAAGTGAAGTAAATCAGAAAGAGAAAGACAAATACTGTAGGATATCACTTATATGATATCGAGGGGAACCTAAAATATGGCACAAATGAGCATATTTATGAAACAGAAACATATTCAGACATAGAAAACAGGCTTATGGTTGCCAAAGGGAGAGAAGGAGTGGGAGAGGGATGGATTGGGAGTTTGGGATTAGCAGGTGCAAACTATTATATTAATATATAGAATAGATAAACAACAGGTCCTACTATACATAATATAGGGAACTGTATTCAATATCCAGTAATAAAGCATAATGGAAAAGAATATGAAAAAGAATATGTGTGATAACTGAATCACTGCTGGACAGTAAGAACTGACACAACATTGTAAATCAACTATACATCAATAGAATAAATTTAAAAACAAACCACAGGGCTTCCCAGGTGGCTCAGTGGTAAAGAATCCTCCTGCCAATACAGGAGACTCCAGTTCGAGCTCTGGTCTGGGACAATCCCACGTGCTGTTGAGTAACTAAGCCCATGTGCCACAACTACTGAGCCTGTGCCCTAGGGCCTGTGTTACACAGCACGAGAGTAGCCCCTGCTCACCACAACTAGAGAAAAACCCTCACAGCAACGAAGATCCAGCACAGATCAAATAAATAAATAAAATTATTTTAAAATAAATAAGTAAATAAAAATAAGAAAAAGCACTGTGCATGCTAAATTCCATCTCAGAGTCTGCTTCCCTGGGAATCCTATTTGTGACAGTCTGATGTCATAAATTTGGAAAACTCAGCAATGGCCAGAGGAGTGGAAAAGGTCAGTTTTCATTCCAATCCCAAAGAAAGGTAATGCCAAAGAATGCTCAAACTATCGCACAATTGCACTCATCTCATGCTAGTAAAGTAATGCTCAAAATTCTCCAAGCCAGGCTTCAGCAATATGTGAACCGTGAACTTCCAGATGTTCAAGCTGGTTTTGGGCAGAGGAACCAGAGATCAAATTGCCAACATCCGCTGGATCATGGAAAAAGCAAGAGAGTTCCAGAAAAACATCTACTTCTGCTTTATTGACTATGCCAAAGCCTTTGACTGTGTGGATCACAATAAACCGTGAAAAATTCTGAAAGAGATGGGAATACCAGACCACCTGACCTGCCTCTTGAGAAACCTGTATGCAGGTCAGGAAGCAACAGTTAGAACTGGACAAGGAACAACAGACTAGTTCCAAATAGGAAAAGGAGTCCGTCAAAGCTGTATATTGTCACCCTGCTTATTTAACTTCTATGCAGAGTACATCATGAGAAACGCTGGGCTGGAAGAAGCACAAGCTGGAATCAAGGTTGCTGGGAGAAATATCAATTAACCTCAGATATGCAGATGACACCACCCTTATGGCAGAAAGTGAAGAGGAACTAAAAAGCCTCTTGATGAAAGTGAAAGAGGAGAATGAAAAAGTTGGCTTAAAGCTCAACATTCAGAAAACTAAGATCAGGGCATCTGGTCCCATCACTTAATGGAAAACAGATGGGGAAACAATGGAAACAGTGTCAGACTTTATTTTTGGGGGCTCCAAAATCACTGCCGGAGAAGGCAATGGCACCCCACTCCAGTACTCTTGCCTGGAAAATCCCATGGATGGAGGAGCCTGGAGGGCTGCAGTCCATGGGGTCGCGAAGAGTCAGACATGACTGAAGCGACTTAACAGCAGCAGCAAAATCACTGCAGATGGTGATTGCAGCCATGAAATTAAAAGACGCTTACTCCTTGGAAGGAAAGTTATGACCAACCTAGATAGCATATTCAAAAGCAGAGATGTTACTTTGCCAACAAAGGTCCATCTAGTCAAGGCTATGGTTTTTCCAGTGGTCATGTATGGATGGGAGAGTTGGACTGTGAAGAAAGCTGAGCGCTGAAGAATTGATGCTTTTGAACTGTGGTGTTGGAGAAGACTCTTGAGAGTCCCTTGGACTGCAAGGAGATCCAACCAGTCCATCCTAAAGGAGACCAGTCCTGGGTGTTCATTGGAAGGACTGATGCTGAAGCTGAAACTCCAATACTTTGGCCACCTCATGCGAAGAGTTGACTTATTGGAAAAGACTCTGATGCTGGGAGGAATTGGGGGCAGGAGGAGAAGGGGACGACAGAGAATGAGATGGCTGGATGGCATCACCAACTCAATGGATGTTAGTTTGAGTGAACTCCAGGAGTTGGTGATGGACAGGGAGGCCTGGAGTGCTGCGATTCATGGGGTCACAAAGAGTCGGACACAACTGAGCGGCTGAACTGAACTGATAGGCTGGATTGTATCCTACTCTAAAATTCATATGTTGAGGTCCTAACCTCCAGTAGCTCAGAAGGTGATTTTTCTTAGAGATAGGGTCTCTAAGGAGGGTTAAAGCGAGGTCATTAGGGTGGGCCCTCATCCCCTGGGATTCTTATAAAAGGGGGAAACTTGGACATATCTGAATTGTGGGAACACGTGCAAAGTTCTCTTGCAGAGTTTGGCATTACAAGAGAAGGAAGTATGGGGACTTCCCTGGAGGTTCAGCAGTTAAGATTCTGTGCTTTCACTGTTGGGGGCACAGAGTCGATCTCTGGCTGGGAAGTTGGGGAACTAAGATCCCACATGTCTCATAGCACAGCCAAAAAAAAAGAGGACAATAATAACAAGAGAAGGAAGTATGGGCAAACACAGAAATCTGTTTCCTTTTATAAGGACCGAAGTACACATAGGAGACTTTCTTTGGTAACATTCACTTCTGGTCCTTCTGGGCGTCTTTAATGGCCAGTGGAACACGACATGGTGGCGGGGAACCCTGCTTCCATTCACAATGCTTCAGGAAACAGGTTGCTCATATGAACTCAATGATGAACACCTGAAATGACTCATTTATGTAATTTTGAGAAGAGATTCAGATTTCTTTAATTCCAAAATATTGACTTGCAGTGGAAAACAATGTGATTCACCTCATTCTCCATCTTGCCAGAAAATAGGATTAGTGTTTTACCTCAGAACAGTAATATGAGGCTTAATGTTTCAGAGGAGGTTTTTGATGAGTGGTATTTAAGAAATTCAACCTGTTTGAGCTGCAACTGAGGTCAACTGTTTTCTTGTTTAGCTAAACAGGAATTCTATTTTGTTCTTCTTTTAGTACCGGCCTGGGTGCCTGGTATTCCCTCAGAGGCCAATAGTCCTGGCCCTCTCACCTTCTGAAGGTGATAATGAGGCTTCCTGAAGTCATAGCGAGGCAGGTCACTGCCCCTCTGCCCCTTGCGTGGTTGCCACTGGAGGGTATGCCTTTCCTGCTCTGGGGTCCTGAGCCCTTTTTCCATAAGGAACACTCTCCATACCCAGGAAGGTCACTTAGGGCTGAGCAGCTTCAAAAAGGCAATTAACATTAAGTGGAAAAGCAGTCCAGTCTCAAAAACTTGGCAGCCAGCGGATTGCAGCTCAAATCACACATCTAAACATTGGGAGTAGGGAACAATGAAAAGGAACAATTGCTTAGCGGACACTGAAAACCTATTTTCCTAAGGCTACAATCATGTCTCTCTCTTTTAACCCCAAGATAAAGAACACGGTTGAAGCTCTTCTCAGAAAGCAGGTGGGATTGAGGAGATTTATTTATGACTTACTGGAATCACAAACAGAAGCTTTTATTGTTGATAGCTAGGCTGGGTGGCTGCCAGGAGACACATCACAGAGGAGCTGGGCTGCCAAGTCCTGACACACAAAGAGAGCTGACCTAGTCCTTTTTTATGCTGACTGCCTACTTAGAAATTATATCAGAGAACGGTATTGAAAGACCCAGTGATTTAAGACAATTATGGAGACGTTAGAGCAATCCTAATTCTAAGGGACCATTTAAAGGGAAGTGGTGAATTGGTATAGTCATTAGCTTTATGTGGAACCACTGTTCAGTTTCTGTAGAGAAACTGCCCTGAGACAGCTCTACATGGCCAAACATTCAGTACCATCATATTCCTCCTCCTTGGAAACTACAGATTTAAGTTCAAACTTTCAGCAAATGCCTCCTAGAAACCACCAGGGGAAAACATTGTTAACCAGTAATTACAGGCTAGGGAATATTTTTCAGATTCTGAAATGTAAGTCAGAGGGAGAAAGGGACAGTGTGTGCATGCTGGGAGGTTTGGGGAAGAAGAAAGAGAGCAGGGGAGGGGAGAGAGAAAGATCAAGTTTTTAGGTGAAGAGTAAAAGCAGAGACATTACTTGGTCAACAAAGATCTGTCTAGTCAAGGCTATGGTTTTTCCAGTAGTCATGTATGAATGTGAGAGTTGGACTATAAAGAAAGCTCAGCGTCGAATAATTGATGCTTTTGAACTGTGGTGTTGGAGAAGACTCTTGAGAGTCCCTTGGACTGCAAGGAGATCCAACCAATCCATCCTAAAGGAAATCAGTCCTGGGTGTTCATTGGAAGGACTGATGTTGAAGCTGAAACTCTGGTATTTTGGCCACCTGATGCGAAGAGCTAACTCATTTAAAAAGACCCTGATGTTGGGAAAGATTGAAGGCAGGAGGAGAAGGGGACGACAGAAGATGAGATGGTTGGATGGCATCACCGACTCAATGGACATGAGTTTGGGTAAACTCCAGGAGTTGGTGATGGACAGGGAGGCCTGGTGTGCTGTGGTTCATGGGGTCGCAAAGAGTCGGACACGAATGAGTGACTGAACTGAACTGAACTGAATCTACACTATGGGCTTCCCTGGTGGCTCAGCAGTAAAGAATCTGCCTGCCAATACAGGAGATGTGGGTTTGATCCCTGGGTCAGGAAGATCCCCTGGAGGGGAAATCTTGTCTTGGAAATCCCATGGACAGAGGAGTCTGGCCAGCTACAGTCCATGGGGTGGCAAAAGAGTTGGACAGGACTTGGTGACTAAACAACAGCAAATCTACAATGTGGAGTAAGACATAGATCTTCTTAGACACAACAGAATCCTAAAATGGCGGGGCTAGAAAGAACTCTAGAGATGATTTTCCTGTTCCTCACTGGTCATTTTACTAATGAGGAAAAGTGGAGCGATCTGTTCAAAGAGGAAGTGCCAAGTGGTGGCGCAACAGGACTGGGAGCCAGGTGCTCACTCTTGTCACGAAACCCTAACTTCCCATCCATCTGTGTGTGATTCCCACCTTACCTGACAGCTCTGGCCCCTCATCCATCAGAGGTTTTGGACAAAGGGAACAGTTAGCAGGTGGGATTCTGACTCAGTACAATTACCTTCCAGCCTCTGTCTTATATCATCTCATCCTAAAACAAGTAAATCAATTCTGTTTTTCCACCAGCTCTTATTTTCTTAATATTTCATTTGGAAAATATAACACTTAAGTATAAAAGAAGAGGAATAGCCCTAGAGGATACTTTTACAAAGCAATTCACATTCTATGATCTTTTATTATGGTATGGATCCACACATATCCCACACTTGTAGTATCATCTGCTGAAGTCTCATGTCCCCCCCCCCCTGCAGTAAGTTTGTTCTTTGTAGTAACCTGAGTCCCAAGGATTTTACCAGGATGCAGTCCAGGGACCACAAAGGACTTAAGGTAATGGCTCTTCCAGATAAACTGATTGAAACCATTTAATTTGTAGAACACTGGGGGAGGGGCATGCATGGTAATTGGTATATTATAAAACATAATAATAGTGTTTGTCTAGAGCTCAGCCTTGGGTCTTTAATTACCTTCTTCTCACCTTTATCATCATCTTGTACTCTACTAGACATACTGTCGCCTCAACTACCAACAGGCCAATATAGTAATTTATGTTTATTTCTTTGGGGTACACACAGTCAAACACAAGAATGACACAAATGGGGACTATTTAGTTTGGATTCTTAGCAGATGGCTGGTAGCTAGCACCCAGAATCCTCCAGGCGTCTGAGTTGTATCTTGTCATCCAATGCTTATTCCCTGTTTCCTTATAGAGGAAGGGAGGTAATCCTCTTGCTTTCCTCACCTGGTCTCCAGGACCTAGGTGAGGGCATATATGGGGTAATGATGAGATATTCTTCAAAACTGGAGAGGTAAAATTGTCCACATAAATGTTTTAAAATGATTAATGTCTGTATAAATACACCCTTTTGCCTCAACACAAGAATTTCTGATTCTTTCAGGAATCTAAAAGAAATGTAAGGGACTTTGCCGGCGGTCCAGTGGTTAAGACACCGTGCTTCCACTGCAGGGGTCCGACTTTGATCCCTGACCAGGGAGCTGAGATTTCACATGTCACATGGCCAAAAAGTAAAAGACAATAAAAAGAAGAAATTTACATGTGACCAACTAAGTCAGCAAAAATTAATTTTTAGGCATCTACTCAGTGGCTTCCCAGGTGGCTCAGTGGTAAAGAATCTGCCTGCCAATGAAGATCCCCTGGAGAAGGAAATGCAGCCCACTCCAGTATTCTTGCCTGGGAAACCCCTTGGACAGAGGGGCCTGGCGGGCTACCATCCATGGGGTTGCAAAGAGTTGGACACGACTGAGCACGCACGCAGTGACGCAGTGACTCAGTGTTAAGTCATATGCCCAGTAGTAGGGAGGTTAATGGTAATAGCTGGTGTTTACTGAGTTCTTACAGTGTGCCAAGCATCAGCTGAGCATTAGCACGTGAGCTGCCTCATTTGCCCTTATAGCCACTCCTGTGAGACAGGTCCCGTTACCATGTCCATCTTAAACATTAGGAACTAAGGCACAGAGAAGGTAGTCATTTGCCCATCGTCATACAGCTGGCAAGTGGGACAGCCAGGATTTGAGCGTAGTTTGATTCCAGAATTTATGATCTTAAGGAACTATACATCATGATTCCCACCTTCCGTAAATTTATAGTCTAGTTGGGTGAAACATGTCTGACACACATTAAAATGATTGTAAATTATGTTAGATGCACATATAAAATCAAGAGCTAAATTAGATGCTATCAACTGTGAATGCTTCAGAAGTTCAGGAGGCACAGGGAGCCATGGATCAGGCAGGCAGGGTTTCTTGAAGCTGAGCCTTGAATTGTCTCTGAAATGTGCACAGAGAAAAGACCACCTCAGGCAAAAAGGAGGCAAAAGAGCTGGAAGCAAGAGTGAGCAAGACCTGTGCAGGAGGAGGAAGCACTCAGCCTGACCACAGCTGTGTGGGGCTGAAGGGAGGGGCTGGACTGCCTATGAAGTCCTTTAAAGCAGAGCAGAGTTTAGGCTTGTGCAGCAGCAGGGAGGGAGTCATTAAAGGCCCTCGATCAATAAAACAATATGGGGATATCCCATTAGAAAAGGAATGCTTAAGGAAGATGTGCCTGGCAGGATATAGAAGATCCCTCTTATTAAAATCCACCAATTAAAGATTGACACAAAGCTTAGAAAAACATGTATGAAATTACTCTAAATTGTTACCAATTCTTATTCTCAAGTTCACTGTTTATTCTGTATAATCTTTGATTTATTTTTATACTTATTTCACATGAGCAAGTTCTACCAATTTGATCTCTGCAATACTTTTCACAGTTGTCCATTTCTTTATACTTCCTTGCCATTACTTTAGTTTGGCTACCTACCATCTTAAGGGAGAAGGGAGGCGTCAGAGAAGCCTTCCTGGAAGAGATGACATTTTTCCAGAGTTCTGAATATTTAGTAAGAATTTGCCAGGTATGAAGGAAGGAAAAGCAAGAGAGTTCCAGAAAAACATCTATTTCTGCTTTATTGACTATGCCAAAGCCTTTGACTGTGTGGATCACAATAAACCGTGGAAAATTCTGAAAGAGATGGGAATACCAGACCACCAGACCTGCCTCTTGAGAAACCTGTATGCAGGTCAGGAAGCAACAGTTAGAACTGGACAAGGAACAACAGACTGGTTCCAAATAGGAAAAGGAGTCCGTCAAAGCTGTATATTGTCACCCTGCTTATTTAACTTCTATGCAGAGTACATCATGAGAAACGCTGGGCTGGAAGAAGCACAAGCTGGAATCAAGATTGCCGGGAGAAATATCAATAACCTCAAATATGCAGATGACACCACCCTTATGGCAGAAAGTGAAGAGAAACTAAAAAGCCTCTTGATGAATGTGAAAGAGGAGAGTGAAAAGTTGGCTTAAAACTCAACATTCAGAAAACGAAGGTCATGGCATCTGGTCCCATCACTTCATGGGAAATAGATGGGGAAACAGTGTCAGACTTTGTTTTTTTGGGCTCCAAAATCACTGCAGATGGTGACTGCAGCCATGAAATTAAAAGATGCTTACTCCTTGGAAGGAAAGTTATGACCAACCTAGATAGCATATTCAAAAGCAGAGACATTACTTTGCCAACAAAGGTCCGTCTAGTCAAGGCTACGGTTTTTCCAGTGGTCATGTATGGATGGGAGAGTTGGACTGTGAAGAAAGCTGAGCGCCGAAGAATTGATGCTTTTGAACTGTGGTGTTGGAGAAGACTCCTGAGAGTCCCTTGGACTGCAAGGAGATCCAACCAGTCCATCCTAAAGGAGACCAGTCCTGGGTATTCATTGGAAGGACTGATGCTGAAGCTGAAACTCCAATACTTTGGCCACTTCATGTGAAGAGTTGACTCATTGGAAAAGACCCTGATCCTGGGAGGGATTGGAGGCAGGAGGAGAAGGGGACGACAGAGGATGAGATGGCTGGATGGCATCACCAACTTGATGCACATGAGTTTGAGTGAACTCCGGGAGTTGGCGATGGACAGGGAAGCCTGGCATGCTGGTCACAAAGAGTCGGACACAACTGAGCAACTGAACTGAACTGAAGGAAGGAGTTAGGAATGGGGATGGGATTGAGAAGGTGGGAATAAGATGGAGGGGGAGAAGGGGATAGCATAATGGGCAGAAGAAAGCAAAAAACAAAGTAACCGACACAGAATTTAGTGCTAGACCTCAGGTGATGCAATAAGAAAAATTAAAGGTGGTGTTAACTTAGTGACAGGGATCACTAGTGGTTGGTGAGGGCCCAAAGATTTCAGGCTGGAAGACTGATGACCTTGTTATGTGGTATCTAAACATTTGATCAAGATGTCACTTCTTAGGACTTCCATGGTGGTCCAATGGTTAAGAGTCCACCTGCCAACACAGGGGGCACAGGTTTGTTCTCCGGTCCATGAGGCAACTAAGCCCACATGCCACAACTGCTAAAGCCCGTGTGACCCAGAGCACATGCTCCACAACAGGAGAAGCCGCTGCAATGAGAAGCCCATGCACCGAAACTAGAGAGTAGCCCCTGCTCCCCGAAACTAGAGAGAATGTCTGCACATAGCACAAAGACCCAGTACAGCCAAAAATAAGTAAATACGTACATTTCTTTTTAAAAGTCACCTCTTACACCCTGAAAGACAGACAGCCTCCAGTGTGGGGGATACAAAGGGCCCTTGAAGAGATGATGTATGAGCCAGCCTTGAACACACAATTTGGCCTTCTCAGTGGAGGGAACAATCTTGGCAAAGGCACCATGTCTGGTGGCAAGAAGAACAAGGATCCTAAATGCCAGACTAAGCTCTGGGAAGATTAATCTCTTTGAGGGTATGGGGTGCTGGGAAATATACCTAAGTAGGGATAAACTAAATTAAAGGATAAGATCCATTTGGAAACTATGTATTATTTTAGAGATATGTTGAAAAATAAATTAAGTAAACAATTTAAATTATCTTTCAGAATCCAGTGAGAAGTTAGTGCTAGATTTTTTAAAAACAATCTTATTGGGATATAATTCATATACCATACAATTCATATCTTGAAAGTGTACAATTCAGTGGTAATATATTCACAGAGTTACACAAACATTGCCACAATTAATTTTAGAACATTTTTCACCACCTCCCCAAAGAAGCCCATTTCTACCCTTTCTGCCAGCTCCTGGTAATTTACTAGTTTACTCCTATCAGTGTGGGGTTGTTTACTTTGGACATTTCATATAAAAGGATTCATAGAATATATGATCTTTTGTGACTGACTTCTTTTATAAATGCTAGATTTTGCAACTTCATGATTTGTCATTAAATAACCAATGGTTATACATTTTCAATTGTATTAGGAAGTAATAATAGTAAATATTCAGAAAACAGTCAGTGGGGCAGGACAGTAGTGTAAGGATAAAGACTCCAGGCCAAGAATCAGGAGGTTTGAGTTCTTGTCTTTTTTCTGCTCTTAACAAGGTGTGTGATCCTGAGCAAGGCAGCACCTCTCTGGGCCCCAGGTCACTATCTGTAAGATAAGAGGAATGGAATTAGAACAGCCATTCTTAACCTTTAACATACAGTAGAATTGCATGTGAAGCTTTTTGAAAAATAAGCAATCCTGGGATCTCACCCCAAGATATTTCAAAAGCTTCTAAGATGAGTTTGTTGCTTGACAGGCGTTAGGAATTTCAGGGCTGACGTGTTCTTTAGGTTTCCTTCAGATCTGACATCCTATGAGGTAAATTTATTTACCAGTGCATTTTGCCTAGACCCATAGCTGTGGCTTTTGGTGAAGTCCCTCTGTCTGTGATTACATCAGTAATTACATCAGATGTAATTACAGTAAGTCCCTCAGTAATTACATCAGATGTGAGGTCCTTGTGATGATGCTCTGGATACAGCAGTTGCTGGTGGCAGTGGTCCTGGGTGCCTGACTTGACTCATTGTGAGTCATAGTAATAACCAAGAGCAATTTGCCTTCCCAAATACCTCCCTCTCCACCGAGGACAGAAATAACTGAAAATAAGGAACAAGCTATGTGAGTAAATAGCATATGTATGGTGTGTTGCTAAACACTGAAATCTGTGAATATGTGTGTGTGAGAGAGAGACAGAGGGAGAGAGAGCCAGATGGAGAGAGAATGCTTGACGTTTTAAAAGCCCATTTCCCCCTAGACAGCTGGTCAAATTCCTAACTTGTGAGGCTACTTTGAACAAGATGGGAAGAGATACTGAACACTTTTAGGGAAGTCTTGAGTTCCGTACTTTCTGTTTACAAGAAAAATGTAGACATTTGACCTTCTCTTTGAGTATTAGCAGTTCGTCACTCCCATTCCTCTTTATCTCTCTTCAGCTGCCAAACTCCTTCTTAAAGCGGGAGAAGGCGAAGCTAAAATTATAAGCCTGGCCTCCACTTAAGAAAAAGTAGAGAAAGAAACCTCTCAAATGTAAATGAATTAACACTCACTATTACCTAATATGCAGTGTTCAAAACAGCCAGGGAGAGTTGCTTGCTTCCTAATTTAGTTTAGTTACAAAATCAGTCTTCAGCACATGGTTTTGTGGCCATCTTACGTGCGTGTGTGCTAAGTCACTTCAGTCATGGCTGGCTCTTTGTGACCCCATGGACTTAGCCTGCAAGGCTCCTCTATCCATAGAATTCTCCAGGCAAGAGTACTGGAGTGAGTTGCCGTGCCTTCTCCTCCTCAAAGCTTCCTTTTACTACATATGAAATAATTTTATTCCATAAATCTTATAACATTTTGGCTTTTGAGTTTACCTTATCTAATGATTTTCATGTCCTTTATTTCCCTTCATCCCACTTATCTTTATGCACAATTTTCTGCTGTATAGTTTTTCACATTTTAATATCTCTGAAATCAGGAAGTACCTCACAAACAGTGGTATCTGAAGTTCAGTGAAATATGGTAAATTCTTTTTTTTTTTTTGGTAAGTTCTTTTTTGAGTGAGCTTTTTTACCTCCTACCATCCACTGAATGAGGTTCTTCCTTCCAACCATTTGGTTCTAATTCATAAATTTCATAACAGTGAAAGTTGCTCAGTCCATAGAATTCTCCAGGTCAGAATACTGGAGTGGGTAGCCTTTCCCTTCTCCAGGGAATCTTCCCAACCCAGGGATCAAATCCAGGTCTCCCTCATTGCAAGTGGATTCTTTACCAGCTGAGCCACAAGGGAAGCCCAAGAATACTGGAATGGGTAGCTTATCCCTTCTCCAGCAGATCTTCTGACCCAGGAATTGAACCAGGGTCTCCTGCATTGCAGGCAGATTCTTTACCAACTGAGCTATCAGGGAAGCCCTTAAATCTCATAAAAGTCTTACATTATTTTTGTGAAACTATTTGACATTAATATAATTCCAATAGCACTCTGACATATATATTCATAAGAAGTGACACATAAGTCTACCTTATTTTAATGACTATATAATATTCTATTCTCTGAATAGAATTTTATTAGCTAGTCCCTATTGATATTGCAAATAATGTTCAGATAGACATGCTTTGTATACTTACCTAGTTATTTCCCTAGGATGCATTTCTAAAAGCAGAGAATGATTACCTGTATTACTGGTACAATGCAGCAAGCTTTCCTCTCCCTATGTTTTCATGTGATAAATGGACTGTAAACCTTTATTTCCAGTCCAGTGATGATCTTTTCCTTTCTCTTATTCATTTTTTCCAGTGGAGTAAAACATACAGCATAAAGTTAACTATTTTAACCATCTTTCTGTGCACAGTTCAGTGGCGTTAAGTGTATTCACGTGGCTGTGAATACATCACGGTTATCCATCTCCAGAAGGATGATCAAATCACAGTAAGTAACTGCTGCTCCTCACAACTTATTTATCTACGAAACACACATTTGTTGAATAGTCTCATGTGTCAAGTAGTGTACTTGTTACCCATAAATATTAGTGAAGGTGGTTTTGTTGCAAATGACAGAAAACCCTACACAAACTGACAAGCAATAGTTTTCTTTCCAAACATAGCTGAATTCTTTTCTGTTTCCATCACCAAGATTTTGTTTCTCTCTCTTTCTCTTGGTTGTCTTCTCTCCAACTACTGCCTTTATTTTCAAACAGATTTATCTCTTGTGGTATGAAAATGACTGTAGCCCTGTGCCCTACTGACCATGTGTGGAAGAAAGAGGGAGAGAAAGAAAAGAATTCCTCTTCTAGTAACTGAAGAAAGTCCTGAGATTTACTGTGATTGGAAAGGCTCAGAGCACATGGCTCCCCTAAACCAGTTAGGCCACCGGAAACAGACAATAACTGGCTGATTTAGGCCTGTGTCTTTTCCTCCACCCTGGGACAGGGTACTGGGGAAGCCTCATCCAGATCACAAACCTCAAGAGCAGAGAATTCAGGAAGAAAATCAAGCCTGTTGCCAAAAGAACAGGAAGGGACACTGTGGTGACAAAAATAATGTCCACTTCCATTCAGGAGTAGAGCGAAGATATCATAGAAGAAACCATATCACACATCACATAAATGTACTTAAAGAAGAGAGGAAGTGAAGTTTTATTCAATATGGTGGTAGTTTAGTCTCTCAGTCGTGTCCAACTCTTGCGGCTCTGTGGTTCCTCTGCCAGGTTCCTCTGTCCATGGGATTCTCCAAGCAAGAATACTAAAGTGTGTTGCCATTTCCTTCTCCAGGGATCTTCCCAACCCAGGCATCGAACCTGGTCTCCTGCATTGCAGACAGATTCTTTACTGACTGAGTTACAAGGGAAGCCCTTTGTTAAGTACATCAGTTTTTAAAATGCATATATAGTGCCTTGTACTGTACTGAGTACTGATGCTATAATATGTTAAAAAAAAATTCAGCCTTGGCCATCAGGAAATTTATATTCTAATGAGGAAACAGGCATATAAACAGGTCTAATAGGCTGAGTGTCAGGAGATGTGGGCTTGCTGCAGAAGCCCAGACAAGGGCACCCACAGCCTGAGAACCCTGGAAAGTCTCCCTAGAATAAATGACACCTGAGCTGAATCTTGCTATATGACTTGAAGAAGGTGGAAAGAGACTTTAGGGTAAAGAAAACGGAATGAAATGGTTAGAGGGGAATTATAAATAGTTCAGTATCCCAAAACTAACATCTGTGGAATGCTATTATATGCTAGACACTTCTCAGCCCTTTTCCTATAATATTTCATATAATTGATATAATCAGAGAATATCAAATAACCTAGCATCCTAGAAGGAAGGTGTATGAGAAGAAAAATAAAACATAACAAAAACAAGCAAACAAACACCAAAAGATCAGGCTGATAAAAACAGGTTGGAATCAGATTATGGAAAGGCTTTCAATATCTGTATTAAACCTAATTCAGTAGGTATTAGGAGCTAATGAAAATTTTAGGGCAAGGGTTTGACCTGACCAAAGCTATACTTTATAAACATTTTCCAGATTCAATACCTCCATGATGGCAGAGAGCAGACAGAATTATATATGGATAACTGTTGAAGAGGTTGCTAAAGTATGCCAACCAGAAGTCAAGAGTCCCCTTCTGCCCCTGTGACTCTCAGACACTGCTGATCTTCTTGTAAACGCTCTTCCTAATGCCATCTGAAATCTTTGCTTTATTGGACCAACCCTATATTCTTTTTTTTTTTTTTTGTCAACCCTACATTCTTAATCTCTACAGAATATACCCTTCTCTTCCTTGCCTTAACTAAAATTTGTTTTTTTGTTTTGTTTTCTTCTCTCACGAATTCACTTCTACTGACCCCCTTGAGCAGAGGTAATTGATCATCCCACTGGACTAGAACTAATCCATTTAAAAACCATTTCTAGCCACCTCCCTCTTGCCATGAAGACCATCCAACCCATGCCCTCATCTTCCAGGCTTCACTTATTCTCCCCTCTTCAAATTATACTCTACTGAATGTTCTTTGGCAATTATCATTTAGATGCTAAATCCAATGGGTTTCATGTTTTAACTTGGGACATTTGGTTCTACTGACCCATTGTTTCTTCACAGATTCTCCAGAAATTATTTTTCCCTGTTTCTCCTCATACGCCTCTGGCCATTCTTCTTAATCTCTTTTGTAAGTCTCCCTATCCCCACTTCTTAAATGTAAGTATGCCTTGGGCTTCTTCCTCCGCCATCTTCCCTTCTCACCTGCCATGCTCCTTCAATGCTTTGAATTATCACCTAATTGCTGGTGAGCTGACAGCTCACAAATCCACACCACCAGCCCCAGGTGCTCTCCTGAGCTTTAAAAATCTGTGTGTCCAATTGTCTACTACACAGCACTAAGTTGATGTTTCACTGAGAGTCCAATTCTGCATCCCTGAAAGAGTAAACTCTTTGCTATCTCCCCACCCACCCAAGCAAAAAACTGGAAGTCACTGCAGTTCTTCAGTTTCACTAACCACTTATAATCAGTCACTGAGTACTGTTCATTCTGCCTGTTTAGTATTTCTCATAGCTCTCTCCTCTCCATTCTCATTATAATTCCTTTATAATGCTATGCTATAATTTAGCATCTCATTGTTTATTTGCCAAATTGTGTCCCACTCTTTTGTGACCCCCATGGATGGTAGGTAGCCTGCCAACCTCCTCTGTCCGTGGGATTTTCCAGGCAAGAATACTGGAGTGGGTTGCCATTTCCTTCTCCAGGGGATCTTCCCAACCTAGAGATCGAACCCACATCTGCATTGGCAAGTGGGTTCTTTATCACTGGGCCACCTGGGAAGCCTTAGCATCTCATGATCCTTTACCAAAATGTTAGCTTTTTATTTTGAAGATTTTCAGATATACATGGAGTATAATAAAACCCTACATATCCATCATCTGAGCTGAATAATAATTAACTTTCTGCCATAGCTACTTCATCTATTATTTCTACCATGTTTTGGGGCAAATCCAGACATCATGACATGTCACTCATAAACATTTCAGTATGCTGTTGTATTATACTACCACAGTAGCATTTTCACACCTAACCAAGTTAACAAGAACGCCTTAATATTATCTGCTGCTGCTGCTGCTAAGTTGCTTAAGTCGTGTCCGACTCTGTGCGACCCCATAGACGGCAGCCCACCAGGCTCCCCCATCTCTGGGATTCTCCAGGCAAGAACACTGGAGTGGGTTGCCATTTCCTTCTCCAGTGCATAAAAGTGAAAAGTGAAAGTGAAGTCGCTGAGTCGTGTCTAATTCCTAGCGACCCCATACACTGCAGCCTACCAGGCTCCTCTGTCCATAGGATTTTCCAGGCAAGAGTACTGGAGTGGGTGCCATTGCCTTCTCTGTAATATTATCTAATACTGTGTTTTTCTTCCAGATGTTCTGTTTGCAGCTGGCCTGTTTGAATCAAGATCCAGACAAGGTCCACACACTGCATGTAGTTGAAGCCTCTTGGAAAGTAAAACAGTTCCTCTTCCTTGATCCTTCCCATTGAAATCTTTTTAAAATTAATTTTTTGACCACACCTTGTGGTTTGCAGGATCTTAGTCTCTGTACCAGGAATTGAACCTGGGTCCCTTACAGGGGAAGTATGGAGTCCTAACCATTGAACCACAGGGAATTCCCCCTCCTGGCTCTTTAAAGAGATTGAATTAGCTGTCTTGTCTCAACTAAATTTTTGCATTGTCTTTCTGTCTTGGGTCTTGCTTCTTCCTACCTCTTCCCGTTCTATCTTCTACGCTGCCATCAGAGCCATCTTTCAAAACCGCAGTTTGGATCATGTTACTCCCCTATTTGGAGAAGGCAATGGCACCCCACTCCAGTACTCTTGCCTGGAAAATCCCATGGGTGGAGTAGCCTGGTAGGCTTCAGTCTATGGGGTCGCAAAGAGTCGGACATGACTGAGTGACTTCACTTTCACTTTTCACTTTCATGCATTGGAGAAGGAAATGGCAACCCACTCCAGTGTTCTTGCTTGGAGAATCCCAGGGACAGCAGAGCCTGGTGGGTTGCCGTCTATGGGGTCGCACAGAGTCAGACACGACTGAAGCGACTTAGCAGCACTCCCCTATTTGAAACTCTTCAAAGGTCCCCATTAGCTGCCACAATAACATCTAAACTTCTTCATTTGTCATATAATGTTTTCACTGATCTCTACCTAAATTTCCAGCTTAGTGCGATACTTCCTCATACTAAGCAGACCAAAAAAGCCCTGCTCCCTCCCCCATCACCACCACCAAGCACCGGACTCACTGTCTATCTGAGTGCTATGCACTTGCCTCACTCCACCTGGAAAATAACCTTCATTTCCCAAAGCTCAGCTCAAGTATTACCTCTTCTTTGACATTTTTCTGATTCCTTAAACCCCCACCAAGGCAAGTTGACCATCTCCTCCTTCCATCCTGGTTCCCATCGTGCTGCACTGCACCTAAGCAATTTACACTTCTGGTTCTTTCTAAAGCTCCTTGAGGCTGGGTCCTACTCACTGTAGTAGTCTTATCAGCTTTCAGGGGATTAGCAAAACATGGGCTTTTATTAAAAGGTTGTAAGTGAATGAATGATAAATGAAGGGATTTACATTCCAACCTAGAAACACTAGATTTGTTCCAAGAAGAAATTCCTGACAGTCTCTACTGAGCACAGTTCTTGAGGCTGTAGGCACAGCCAGGCTTAGGTCAAAGACAGGCCCGCTCTTATTTGAGAGCAGGGCCCCAGACCTCAGCCTACTGAGTGTCATCCTGGGCCACTGTGAGAGGCATGTGGCCTCAGGTGACTCAGGTTCTAGTACAAGACCATTGGCATTGGGTTGGTTCTTAGTAAAGGGAAGCATTTCTGAAAACATAGCTCTTGGGTGAGGGGAATTTCTTCCTTGGAGAAAGAAAGTTGCTTTCCTGGCCAATAAAGCTTCTTATCAAGCATAGGCTAAACCAGGAAAAGGCATGTTAGTGACAAAGCTGATTAGCAAGCCATTGTTCAGCACCATGTGTTTAAAGCCTGTGAACTAATTTCATAACACTACGCCTGTCACCTCCTCCTTTCAGCCTGTGTTTTTCAGTCTTCCAAAGAAAGATACTAGACTAGATGATCTCTTAGATTCTTTCTAGTCCTAAAATTTTATTATCTAATTCTTATATAATACCAGTGTAACATGATATGATAAAGGTTCAGGAATTATCGATGGCATTTTACAGAAATGGAAACTGAAGGCAGGGGGCGAGGGATTTGCTTCAGAACCATGGATGCAGTGCCAGGGCCTGAATCCTTCTAGAGCTCTGTCTTATGAAGCACTGAGTATTTGCTGCTCCTGGGTAGAACTGCAGTGTCTTTCCCTTTAGTAAGCTGGTCTGTTTCCTCCCCCAGGCCTGCAGGAGAAAAAAAAAGAGTATTAATGTCAAGATATAAATTAAATGTTAGTGTACACTTATTCCACTCACACAGCCCATGAGGGTTTGACTCTCACAGTATTGAAAGTAAGAAAAGTCAGTAGTGCTGAGACTGCCAGGGGCCAAGTAAGAAGGAGGCTAGAGGAGAAGGAAAACAGATTTGAGCGGCTGGGGATGCCTTTCTGTGTCTGTGGACTGGGAATGGGGGTGGGGAGCTGATTCCAAGGGCATAAAGACAAGGTTGGCCTCATCTCTTCCTCTCTGTTCTTGGCAATAGCCAGTCTAGCTAGAAAGAGCAATCTGTCAAGTCTAATTAGAGTAGAAGAAAGTGAACAATGAGCGCCCACCTCTAAAATGACAGCCCAGTTTAGTGGTGTGGAGGAGCTTGGGAGGAGGCGTGCTTTGTCTGCTTGGAACTGGTTCCTTTAAATATGAATCCCTTCTGAACTCAAACTGCAAAACAACTTAAACTGGATTCTTACTTACTTCACTAGAAATCTTCAGGTCCCCACGCCTTTGAACATAGGCACATCCAGCAAAAGCAGATGAGAACCTGGCTCTGTTTCAAAGGTGAGGCTGTAATTGAAAATAGTTAGATCATGCGGTGTGCTGCTGTGGTAGGCAACTGATATTTATTAATGTGTTCATGTTTCTCTTTTGTGCTTAATTATATTGGTGATAGTATTTCTCATATTATTTTTGCAATCCTTTTTATTATAAGGTTTATAATTGGCTACTCAAATTTCAGAACAGCCTGAAATTTTAGTAGGACCACAAATAAGCACATTTTAAGATGCAAAAAAAAAAAAAGTGTAATGCATTTTTGGCTTATACTTTAAATGGCCTCTCTGTTTGGATACTGTAGTTTTTGTACCAAAAGTAGGTTTTATAAGAAAAGAACATATTTTATAGATGGAATCAAACAGATATATTCCTTAAAATAAATACATGAATACAGGTTATTTAAGCTTAAAAACTACACATGTGCATAACTATAGCTTCAAGTAATGTAGGCCTATTATTAGCAAATGTTATCTGAAGATTAATGGTTTGTTAATTTAACTCTGCCTCATTGTGGGGCATTCAGACATCTAAAAGTACATAAAATAATCATTGTCTGAAGTGGAGGAGAGAGAATGGGAAGAAAAACACAAACACATTTATAAATGTCAGTCTGCATGATTTTGTTGTTCTTTCCTGAGCATTATTTCATTTACTCCTCAAAGCACCCTCTGAAGTATGTTACTATTATCTTGATAGATAAGGAGACTAGGGCCCTGAGAAATTAGCCCAAGGTTACAGAGAAAAGCAGTCAGGCCTTGGACCCAGTCATCTGGCTCCAAGCCTAGTATATTTCACAGCCCTGTAGTTCTGGTAGAGTCAGGAAACATTACGTTTAAAAAACCATACAATTGATCATGATAATGCCAGCACGAGGAATCTCTTCTAATCTATTGGTCTCTTATGGACACGAATGAGGCAGTGGGTGTTAGTTTGTGTATTTGTATCATTTACTTTTTGTTGCTAACCTTTCATTTTCTAACAGTATCACTTGTTTCTTTTCTGTCCTTTTTTTTTTCTCTTATATACACATTACTTGAATAAATTATTTAATAAAAAGATAACAAAGAAGTCTGCCAATACTGTGCACCTCAGCCTGGACCCAGTCCTCTCTCCGGATAAACCTATTATCAATTTGAGGTGTAACCAATTGTTTTCTGTGTGTGTTTGCATAGATGTGTGTGTATTCGTATTACACTGTTTCGTATCTAAAACATAAATGGTACCATTGTTGTACTTTTAATTCTGCAGCTTGCTCGCCTTTCTTTCTTTTTTTAATTTACTATGCCTTGTGGAGATCTTTTCTTAGCCACATATTTAAATCTAATTCATTCTTTTTGTTACATCACATAGCATTTCCTTTTACTGTTTCCTCTCTACCTTGCCTCAGCTTTTGAAATGGCTTATTCCATAGTGAGTCAACACTTAATTGTATCTGCATTTATGGGACAAGTAGAGACAAGCATAAGCTTTATGGCTCACTGGAGTGTTAGTAAGAGAGGAAAGAAACACAAGAAGAACTCGTACCAACACTCTCAGCGGAGGTGAGATGCTTAGGGCAAGGACAGTGTTATCAGATTTGTTGCCTCTCAGTTTAGCATTTACTTTTTAAAAAATTAGCCCGTTCTCCAGAGATATATTCCTGAGATATATCCAGAGATATATAAGAGACAGTAGTAGCATACTTGACAGTGCTATGGGGATTAAATGAGATAACATACAGGAAAGAACATCAAAACCACGCAAACCGAAATGTGTACCTTATGAACTGTGTCTGCTTACTTTCTTCCCTCTCTCCCTCCCACTCCAGATATTATGTTGTGAGGCAACCCCTCAAAGACTGTAGTAAATGGAGCTAGAAGTGTCATTATTAGATATTCTGGAGCAGGAATGTACTTCAGAGCATGCACCTTGGAGCTGGATCTCTCTCTAGATTCAAGTCCCTGATGTGACTCTCAATTAGTTGTGTGACTTGAATAATGCCTTGCCATATGTAAAATAACGATAGTAATAATAATAAACCGAGCCTGTAGGGTTGTGGTGAGGTTTAAATGAGATAATTTGTGTGACGTATTTATAGTTTCTGGTCTAGCAAAGTCAGCTGCTATGGTCATTATCAGAGAAGCTGCAATATCCCCACTTTCATTTTCTGTCCACAAAGTACCACTATCCATTTTCTTCAGATGTGACAAAAAAGGCAGGCCCAATCTCAGGATTAAAGCACAGCCTATATATATATATATATATATATAATTCCCTGAGCACCTACTGTCTAATACCTGCTGGACACACCGTGCAAAACATAAAGGCAGTGCAAGCAAGACATGGCTCTTGCCCCAAAGTGCTTGTTAGTTGTTAAATTGAAATGCCTTAATGTATGAGGTTAACACTGGAAAGAACTTTGAACCGGTCAGATGAAAGGCGTTCTGTAATATACTCTCTGGGTAACAGGTAATAACCTAAACACAGGGTAGTATTACGACTATACGTGCCCAGTGCTATTTTATCCAATTTTTCTGTTAATTACAAAGGTATATATAATCCTTTAACACCTGCTCATTCGTTTCTTGTCTAGCTTCAGAATCATTTTAGAAGCTTAGCTATAGAACTTGGGCCATCAGATCATGTACTTACACTGGGCTGGTTCCCTGGCTGGAGGTTGTTCTCACTTCCTCTTTAACCTGCTGGAAAGAGCGAGGTTCCCCAGGAGCTGGTAGAGAGCTGCTCTCCACAGGGCCCCAGGATTGAATACAAATGTGCAGATATTCTGTTGCTCTGGACAAAATACCTGATATTTAGTGAGCACATAAAATCCCCAAAAGTTGGAACTGTCTTAAAGAGCCTGAGGATGCCACTTGAAGGGACCAAAGGTACTTTATTTGGGAGGAAATGAACCTACAGCATTTCCAAAATATTAGCCTAGTCCTCAGCCCATTAAGCTTCCTCTGACCAACAGAGCCCATTTTCTGTTGTGTGGGCAAACCCATTCAAGCAGGCCCAGACAGAAATTCCAACTGGATAGAAAAGGCCACCTCAGCTGTCAAGCACAGAAGCCATGTGTAGCTTTGGTTTAAGAATCAGTCCAGGGAGCAGATGCTCCGAGTGCCTGGGGTGTGGCAGGCCTATTCCTGGTACAAGAACAAACATCCTTTCTCTTAATTCCACGCATAAGTCAGGGGCAGACAATACTGAATGTTTTTATCTTTAAAGGAGCTATATTAAATCATTCTTATGAGAAAAAAAAAAATCACTTGTAGTATAAAAAAGTGTGACTTCTCAGAGAGCCCGTATTTCTTAGCAAAGGAATATGCTCATTAAATCATACCTCTGTAAGGAAGAGATTCTTAAGAATAGAGTGCATGACATCTATTATTAGGTTAAGAAGGATTCAAAGCACTGTCTCTATTACCCCTTTCAGAAGATGACCTTTTTATTATATTTTTATTTGATAAGGAGGGGCACCTATTTGAAATTTTTGCCTAGAAACCCAGAATAAAACTTACAGCGTGTTAGAATTGTAATGAGTTTGCCCCTGCATTTCACAGTCAGAGTTCAGGGCTCTGAAAAATATGCTGTCCAAATTTTTATTGGGAATTAACTTCTTTTTGCCTTCCTCTGAGAGATGAAAGCAGCTGGTTATGAGACTTAAGAGAGAGCCTATTTTCCAAGGAAGAACAAAGAGAAAGCAGGCACCCCTCCCCCTCGGAAAAGCCACTTTGCTTTGTCTGAGCCGACTCCCTCTGAGGACTGTGGCAGGAGAGGCTCAGAGCTGTGTCCCTGCCGATTAGTTTACTAACACATGGTTCAGCAGTCCTGGGGATGGGGAGGTGTGTGCTCGCCTGCACAGTATTAATGTTATCACCTGCCCTGTTCCTGTGTCCTCGCCCCGAAGGACACTTTTGTAACAGTAACACTGAGGGAGACAGCTCCTCCTTTACTCCTGTTTCTCTGCAGATAAACAAATGTCAGGCATGTCTTGGATCCTGTCCCCGACTCAGTCAAGTTACTGTATATCCATTACTCTTCTTTGTACTCCAGACACTGTGCTCTCAGTGTTCATTTGGTTGGATCCAGATTGTGAAGGCTACAGTAGTCATAAACAGGACTTGGGGGCCCAGCTTTCCTTCTGGACCCTCACGAAGCTTCTCTTCCAGTCAGGTTCCTAATTTCTGGTGCTACTGCTCAAAAGAGAGGGCCTGCTTTGAACCAGAGCCTATAATAAATGCCTGCAGCTATGCCTTGATGGGAGATGGAAATTTTCATGCCAAGAGAACATGGACCTGATAAACAGTATGAGTAATCTAAATAAAATTGTCCACCTATGGGTCTTCACTCCCTTAAAAGAAGACAAAGGGGGATGTACAACTCTTAGGCTTAATGCACTGAATCTCTGCAAGTAGAAGGGAGGAGAAGGTTATTAGCACACCATTTGGGCAACGTGAAGGACAGGGCTCTGTAGGGGAAAGCATCAGCTTAATGAAGGGCAACCTAAAACTCTATACAGCATAAAAGGAGGGAGGCTGCGCTTTGGCATCATCTTGCAAGTTAACAGTTCCCAACAATCGCGCTGGGTCAGGAGCAGAGACGCAACCGTCATCTTCTTTCCGCGGGCTTCAGCCATAGGGGGAGAAAGGTGGTACCACACTTCTCTCCCAGTGGATGACGATGACGTATTCTAGGCCGATGACTGCGGAGGCTCCTGTCAAATGAGTGAAGAGAAAAAGGAAGTGGGGAGAGGAGGAGGGACTCTAGAAATGAAACTGCAACAACCCTGGAATAAAAATGAGGGGCCATAATGAGAAATGATAAGCACAATCACCTTGAAATTCAACCTTCTGCCCGTTTTTTCCCAATTTGCTTCTGATCATCTTTTTTTTTTTAATTTTGTAAATAAAGCAGGGTGGGATAAATGAAAGAGAGCCCTTATAGGATTCTATTTTTCACTCTCCTTTATGGATTGCTTTAACAATTATATCATAATAATAAAATCCACCATTTTTAGCTTTAGGAAGTGTTAACAACAGTGAAGGTATTTGAAACACTGTATTCCCAAACCACAACGGGCCTCTAAGATTTCTCTTCTCTACAGAAAGACTTATCTGGTTGTGCCCATTACTTTCAGTTTTGTTGGGGAAGGGGCATAACGTGCAGCATCTTGACTGTAAATGTCTGTGGGGAGTAACTGTCCAGAGAGCCATGCTGCAGCCTCTGGCAAGATCCGAGCTTTTTCTCTTTCGACCAGCAGGCGGCGCTGTTTTTCACGGCCACCGCCCCGCCCGCCTCTAAGGTCACTTCCGCTGCGGCCCGGAGAGGCTCTCCCCTGCCACTCCTTGTTGGTCTTTTTGAGGCTGCCTTTCTTTACCTAGCACACACTGCTAGCGTTTCTGAACCACTGTGCTCTTGTGACAGTTTATGCTACTTGAGAACTTCCTTCCGGAATCATTTGTGAGAGTGGAAATTCTTAACAAAACAACCGCCCGCCCCAACCCCGTATTTGGGATTGCGTCATCGCTGATTTTTTTTTTTTTAACATCTCAAATGCATTTCAATTTAAGTCAAATTAAAAAAGCTTATGACTCAACAAAGAAGGCAATATATATTGAAACAGAATGCTTTAAAAAACAAATTCCCCTTCCTGTTTATTCCAGACGCTTCTCCTGGTTTAGAGAGCGGGTCGCGAAAATTCAGCTGCGGCGCCATCTGCTGGAAGCGCCGCGACGCTGCAAGGAGCTTGCCGGGGAAGGAGGAGACGGGTTGCAGGTGAACGTCCAGCCCTTTGCCCAGAGAAGGCTCTGACACCAAGGTAACATTCAAATGCAGTCCGCCTGTCTAAAAAGAGACCAAGTTGACCCTGCAAGAAAATGGCCTCAGTTTTGAGGAGCCCTGCGGCCTAAATGAACTGGCATATGGTATATGGGTGTTAGGAAAACCTGGGGCTTCCCGAGAAGAGGAGGCTTAATTCATTTCATTACCCAGCCGCCAGCCCTGCCATATTCTCCGGTGCAACGCTGAAAACTAAAACCGTATTTCCCATCAGTGCACATGAGGAGGTATAAGGTGCAGAAGTCACAATGCATTTGTTCTGTTGAATGGAACTGATTTTGCTGAATGGAAGGAATTTTAAAAGATGAAGAGGGTGACAGAAATTAAATTAATCTGGGAGTGAGGATGTGTTGGAATGTGGCCTTGGCCATGGTTTGATACAAGGTCACTAAGACGCACTACCATTTTCCAAACTCTTGAGTCAGTTCTGATTTACTTGATGATTTTTCTATTTAGGAGACTGCAGGCTTTTTCCACACCAGGATCTAAACCTATTTGCAAACACATTTATATACAGACTCCAAAACAAACCTCAATTTACCGTTGCTGGGAACTTTGCTAAAGGCCACAATCAGAAAACTCCTGGGGAACTGGATGAAAGCAAGATTTAGAGCAGAAATACAGTTGGCTCACCCATCTGGAGAAATATGGTGTCACTGATAGGAAACATTTATAATAGGAAAATGTTATCAAACATAGTCCTCACCCTCCAGAGCTTGATAATAACATTCTAACAAAAATGAGTTTTTGTTTTCTGGGATGAGCTCATAATGGGTTTCCTGAAAAAGATGAAGTAGCTTTACCAACAATATAAACCTGTTGGAACCTAACTGGTGATGTAGTTCTTGGGGTCCATGTCATGTCACTTTCGTATGCAGTCAGTGTTTTATAGAGACATCCTTTGGTGCTTGTATATCTAAGCCCTCATGTAGGAGACCTACCTGATTCTACTGCCATAGTGAATTGTGTCACAGAGAAAATGTTAACCCTCCAAGTGGATGCTGGAAGAAAATAAACTAGGAAATCAGGAAGAGAAATAAAATGACAATCCACTGTGATAATGTAAGAAAGGACTGTATCAGAGAAGATTCAGTATATATTCTATTTTGAATGAGCAAAGAGTTATTGGGTGTCAAATTGTTACCAGTAGAGGAATTATTTAATGGCTGATGCCGCATCTGTTAGACCTCGCTTCTACTACGGCATTTGTTGAGGAGAGTCTTTCATAGAAATAAACAACTTATAACACATCAGTAGAGTGAGTGGTGACATGCCATGGAATTGAGCATCTCTTGGTGAAGGTGCTTTCAGGGTCTCTGGCTTGGAACAGTGCAGGAGGGCAGCGGAGGTGGAGCGCTGAGGCCCCGGCAGTTTAAGCCCTCATGGTCCCTTCCTTTTGCAGGACACAAAGCAGTCCCTAGAAACTGAATTTCTCTCTTCTATGGTGTTTCTTCTTTCATTAACTTGTTTGTTTAGAGGGTGCCTGCACCCTCAGAACAGAGCCACATACACAGCCTGCCCTGGCCTTCCTCACAGATGTCTCAAGAGTATTCCTTGGGCACTATTTCTGGTGAACCCAATATAAAAAGTCTACCCATTCCCCCAGCAGTTGAGCTTGGGATTCAGATATTTTGTGTTTGGCAAAAAAAAAAAAACACACACACACACAAGGGAAATTTTTTCTAGAGATGACCTCTCCCTTGACTTTCAGCCTATTCTAAATTGGGCTTTTGAGAGAAATGTGATCCTTCGTTCAAAGACATGAAACAGATTGAGCTTAGTAGAAGTTTCTGTCTGGACCTTAGGGTTAGGTAAGTGTGTCTCTCGTGATGAAAATCCGGACTTCACAGAGGACTTGCCTTAACAACGTCAGTTCAACTCACTGTTGTTCTCTCAGCACCAGTCAGTCTTCTCCTCCCTCCCTGCAAAATGTCAGGCTAATGCCTGCTCATCAGTGGGTCTTGTCTTTCTGGCTACTTCCTCCAAGATTTCCTTGATTTCCCCGGGTGAAGGGAGGGTGCCCCTGCTGAGCTCCCCTCCCCTTGTGGTTCCCTGTCATCGCTCTGTCATAGCATACTGTCATTGCTTATCTGTCTCCCATAACAGACTCTTAAATCCTGTGAAGACAGGGTTAAGGCTATTATTATGTTTATTTTGCATCCTCAGTGCCTAATTAGTGCTTCAGATCAAGCAGATAATTAGATAGGCGTTCAGCATACAGAGATGACAAGGAAGGGTATTTCTGATAGAGGGACTAACATGAACACACACAGGTATAGACTTGGAAGAATGGCCAAAGCCTGAGTGTGGTTTGGCCAAAGCCTGAAGCCCCTAGCTCCATTTTTAAATTAAAGGCAAAGGCTAAGAGGAGATTAGGTGGGAAAGAGTCTGAGGTGGTTACGAATATTGTGAATGTTTGTTTAAGGCAGTGGTCATCAGAAGTTGAAACAGTTGCGAATGATGACATTTCTGGTATATTGTCTATCAGATAAGTACTGTACATGTATTTTCATCAGCAAGGAGGAGTCACAGAGCTAGCCCATTTCCCTTATGAAAAATACCACTACGTTGGCAAAACCGGTTTACATGATCAAACTAGGCAGTTAAGTAGGCTTATTTTCTATTAGGAAAAGTTAGCCTCCATTTATGGCACCCCACTCCAGTACTCTTGCCTGGAAAATCCCATGGACGGAGGAGCCTGGTAGGCTGCAGACCATGGGGTCCCGAAGAGTCGGACACGATTGAGCAACTTCACTTTCACTTTTCCCTTTCGTGCATTGGAGAGGGAAATGGCAACCCACTCCAGTGTTCTTGCCTGGAGAATCCCAGGGACGGGGAGCCTGGTGGGCCGCCGTCTATGGGGTTGCACAGAGTCGGACACGACTGAAGCAACTTAGCAGCAGCAGCAGCAGCCTCCATTTAAAAACTTTTTTTGGTAATTTTTGGTGATTTCCTAGCTCTGTTTTTAAATTAAGAACACTATATTACTTTAAGGTCTTCCAGCACCTCACTTGTGACTTCTAATTCTAAGACAGTCACTGTCCAGGGCACAGAGGGTTGCTGGGAATCTGTTCAGGGGATGAAATAAGGCTCTGCCCTTTTTGGCATTTCTTACCGGGATCTCAAGAGACTCTGCCTTGGGCATAGTACATTCTCAAATCATCCCTTCCTTTGGTAACAAATCAGAGTTCAGGGTGGCTGAGGAGTGCCTTTCTCTTGTGAAGGGTCAGAACAGTTGCAAAGAGGAGGCTGGAAAAGAGAAGTCAGCTCCATGTCAGCCGTGATCTGTCCACCTGACAGATCACTTCCAGGAGAGGACACATTTGGTAGCTCAGAATCTGGAAATGGAGCCTCTTATACCATCTATGGGGTGTACCCTAAGGGTACCTAGATCCCAGCTTGAAAGCTGTGTTTCTGTTTTCATTGTTGTTGTTTTAATTATTTATTTGGCTGGGTGCTGGGTCTTAGTTGCAGCACGTGGGATCTTCCTTGAAGCATGCCCGATCTTTAATTGCAGCATGTGGGTGGGCTCTTAATTGCCTTACCAGGAATAGATGGAAGCTGGGCCCCCTGCATTGGGAGTGTAGGCTGTTAACCACTGGACCACTGGGGAAGTCCCTGAAGACTATGGTTTTTAAAAAAACCTGGATTTTATCCTATAGAACAGTGGTCTCCAGAGTGGAGTATATAAAAGGTACAGAAAGGAAATATTACAAATTCTACTTGTTAAATGTCATCCTCTTAAACTCTCTATATTGATAGATGTTTATGATTTATATAAAGTAGAAGTATAATAGTGTATAAATAATTTAAAAATAAATTATGTGTGTGTGTGTGTATCAGAGGATGTGCAAACGTTAGTCTACCGGTAGGCACATGCAATTTAAAAAAGCCTGTGGACTGCTTTTAGGGACAGTGAAGAGTCACTGAAGGTTTCTAAGTGAGGGAGTGAAAATGAGCACTGTCGTTGCCTGCATCTGAGAACGAGGAGCAGTGCCGGGCATCCAGGGAGACACATGGAGGTACTGCCTCCTTCAGAGCTGGCAGCCTGGCTGACGGGTACAAAAGCAAGTAACAATAGTGAGTGCTTGGCTAAGCAAAGGGAGGACAAAATGGCATCACTTTAAAACAATGTGGAGGGGCTTCTCTGGTGGCCCAGTGGTAAAGAGTCCACCTGCTAATGCAGGAGACATGGATTCGATCCCTGACTTGGGAAGATTCCACGTGCCTCGGAGCAGCTAAGCCTGTGTGTCGCAACTACTGAGCCCACGCACCCAGAGCCCGTGCACTGCAGCTAAAGAAGCCACCACAGCAGGAGTCCTGAGCACCGCAGCTAGAGTAGCCCCTGCTCTCCCCAACTAGAGAAAAGCCCTCACAGCAACAAAGACACAACTCGGCCAAAAATAATAAATACATAATTTTTAAAAGATAAAAGAATGTGGAAAGAGCAGTTGTTTTTTATTGTTTTTAAACATGTATTTCCTACAGAAAGAGCTGAATTTGCAGTAAAGCCCTAAGATGGTGATAGTCTTGCCTTGCTATTTGCATTTCAAATTTCAAGCATTCTGTTTAGTCGTTCCTTTTTCTCTGTCTTTAACCACCAAATTGATGTTTTATTTCTGACTGGGGGGACCATGCTTTTCTGTTCTTAGAAAGTGAAAAAAGTGACAGTTGCACAGTCATGTCCGACTCTTTGCGATCCCATGGACTGTAACCAGCCATGCTCCTCTTTTTATGGAATTCTCCAGGCAAGAATACTGGAGTGGGTTACCATTTCCGTCTCCAGGGGATCTTCCCAAGCCAGGGATAGAACCTGGGTCTTCTGCATTGCAGGCAGATTCTTTGCCAACTAAGCCACTTGGGAAGCCTTGCCATGCTATTTTCATTTCAAATTCCAAGCATTCTATTTAGTCTTTCCTTTTCCTCCATCTTGAACCACCAAATTTATGTTTTATTTCTGATTGGGGCGGGAATCGTGCTCTTCTGTTCTTAGAAGAAATACCTAAAAGCTGAGAGTTTGTGATTAAGAAGGGTTTATCTATTGTGTTGGTCTTTCAGAAGATATCAACATAATGGTTAAAATATCCAGGGAAAAAGGAAGTTAGGGGAGTAATTTCAGTAGCTTCTCCATATTTAGAAATTCTACTGTGATCAGAAGTTCTCAGAGAGAGAGCCATTTTTAAAAGTTCCCAAAGAACATCATCATAAGGCATAATGATACCTTAATAGTTGTGTATAATAGATGCACTCTCAAAGGATTTTCATGGTATTATCCTTGTTATTCTCACCAGTTATGTCTCTATTGAAGTGTGAGGGTGATAAAAGAGATCCAAAAGAGTCCCAGGCTCCATCTGAATGGAAGCTTAGACTTCCTGAAAAACAAAAACACTGTTGGAAAAGAATCCTGAAACATTCATCCAGATGCTTACTCTTACCCCTCCCTACTCACAGTAACACCATAGGTATTATTTTTTTAATGATATTGATTTTATTGCATCATTTTACAGATTAGAATGCCAGATATAGTGGATATAAATATGAAAAGAATCAAATTCTTACAAATAATACTTTGCTGCTACAGTATTGAATAATTAGTGGAGGTTGTAATTATAGTACAGCTTTAAATAACATTCTCATAATGGATTTAACACAATGAACCAACCAGGGCCTAAGGTTTAAAGTTCTGCAAAGAGAAATCTGGGACAGTGTGAAAACTCAGAAAGTTCATCCTTCAGCTACGTGCTTCATTTAACCGTAAATCCAGCAACAGAAACATTCACAAAACTTTCAGCGACCCCTGATGAGAGATCTTTTAAGAAACAGGCAAAATAATGATATGGAAACCTGGGTTAGTTTCCCAGGTAGATTCATTCCATCCCATCCCTGTCTAGTCCTATCCTTCCTACCCGAGAACTCTGTACCTGAAGTGCATTATTATGTATCCATAGGCGTTGTTTTAGCCATTTAACAGAAGAAAAAAAACAAGACTTGGGCAAGATAAATATACTTCCCGAGTACATAATTGCTAAGTGGCAGACTTAGAATTCACCTGATGTCTGTTTTACTCAAAGCCTGTTTGACTGCCTGGGAGGCAACTGATAATTTTTGATGGGAGAGTCTCAGTAGTGTGGTAGAGTAGAAGACAGATAACACAGGGTTTGCTGCTGCTGCTGCTAAGTCACTTCAGTCGTGTCTGACTCTGTGCAACCCCATAGACGGCAGCCCACCAGGCTCCCCTGTCCCTGGGATTCTCCAGGCAAGAACACTGGAGTGGGTTGCCATTTCCTTCTCCAAGACAGGGTTTAGTCACTCATTATTCAAATATTTATTGAGGAGGGTAGGACTTCTAGGTGTGGTAGAGTGAGGAGGTGGGCAAATCAACTCTCCCAAAAAGCAACTACTAAGCTGGAAAAAATGGATGAGGACAACCATTTTAGCACCCTGAAAATCGACCAAAGGCACAGAATAATGTGAGAAGCGTTTGTGTTTGAACAATTGCTGAAATGTAGTAATAACAGTGGGAATCTGTGACACGCTTGCTTGAGGATGCTCCCGTTTTCCAGCCCTGCTGCCAGCCTTGTCACCATGGAGATTTTGCCAGAGGTGGGGATACTGTGAGGACTGGCAGCTTTGCTGCCAGAGTCAGAGGGCTCACTTAATAGGGAGCAGGAAAGGACCAATGGTTCTACTAATGCAAGGTTCTAGTTGTTGGGGGAAGAGTATTCCTGGCTGAAGTGTGTATATTTGCAGCTGAGAACAGAGGGCCTAAGATAGCCGCATACTCCTGGCTGACCGAGAGGATTTGTACATGGAGGAGCTATGAAAGGGCCCAGTGGAAAGTAAAAGCAAAAACTCAAATAGGATTGAAAACAGCCTGAACTTTAAATGTGCTCCCCTGCCCACACACCCATTACCAGAGGACAGAACCAATTTCTGTCTGAACACTAGCTAACCACTAGGCTACTTAGACACAGGAATGACCCCTAGGAAGCCAGACTTAAAAAGTAAAAACAAGAGAAAATAAACTGAGCAGGATATCAATAGCCATACCCTTCAAAGGGGACAGATTTAATTGATTTAACTAAAGCAACTTGCTAAACACACAAATGCAGAAGATAGCCTGGAGGGAGAAAAATTGGAATCCAGAGTTGCTACAATACAGTATTTAAAAATCTAGCTTTCAAATAAAATACGCGGAGATAGGAAAGTATGACCCGTTCTGAGGAAAAGCAAAAATCAGTAGAAACTGTCTTTCAGTGTCCCAAGAAGTTGGATTTAGCAGGCAAAGATATCAAAGCAGTTATGTTCAAAGAACTAAAAGAAATTGTGTTTAAAGAATCAAAAGAAAGTAGGACAGTAATATTAATAAATGAAGATACTCAATAAGAAAACACATTATTTAAAAAATTTTAAATGATTAAAAATGTAGAAATAATACTTGAAAAATTCACTAGAAGGGCTGAAAAGCAGATTCAAGATAGCAGAGAAAAAGAAGCAGTGAATTTGAAGAGAGAGCAATAGAAATTATGTACTGAAGAACAGAAAGAATGAGAATGGAACAAAAGTGACCAGAGCCTCAGAGACTGGTGGGGCAACAGACCAACATACGTGTAATGGAAGAGGAAACAAAAGGTTAGAAAAAAATACTTGAAAAAATAATGTCTGAAAACTTGGCAAATTTGATTGAAAACATTAATCTACACATGCATGTAGCTCAACCAACCCAACTAGGATAACTACAGAGATCCGCACCTAAACACAGCATGCAAACTGTTAAAAACACACAACAAAAAGTCTTTAAGGCATCAAAAGAAAACCACCATCATGCACAATGGAACATCAGTATAATTACTAATTTCTCATCTGAAACAATGAAGGCTGGGAGGCAGTGGAATGGAATATTCAAAGTGTGAAAGACAAAACTATCTACCAAGAATTTTTTTTCAACCAAGAATTTTATATCCCACAAACCTTCCTTCAAAAATGAAAGAGAAATTAAGAGATACCCAGATAAACAATTTTGAGGAAACTGCCCTCAAGAAATGCTAAAAGGAGTTCTTCAGGCTGACAGGAAAGGATATCAGATGATATTAATAACCCAAATCCAAAGGAAGAAATGAATAAGTAAAAGTTTTTAAAAAGAAGAAATAAAGAGCACTGGAAATGGGTTAATATAAAGGATTATATAGTGCTATAGCTCTGTACTCAATATTTTATAATATCCTATAAAGGAAAGGAATCTGAAAAGGAGTATATATGTATATTTCTGAATCAGTTTGCTGTCCCCCTGACACTAACTCAACATTGTAAATCAATTATACTTGAATAAAAAAAGACAATATAAATATATATTTCTTGTTTCTTCACAAAACGTCTTTTAAAAATATGAAATTGTATGAAGCAATAATTATAACACTATATTGATGAGTCATAATGTGAAATAATAAAATACCTAATAATATATTGAGTAGTATAGATATAACTAGGGAGAAGGCAATGGCAACACACTCCAGTACTCTTGCCTGGAAAATCCCATGGACAGAGGGGCCTGGTAGGCGGCAGTCCATGGGGTCGCTAGGAGTCGGATAGGACTGAGCGACTTCACTTTCACTTTTCACTTTCATGCATTGGAGAAGGAAGTGGCAACCCACACCAGTGTTCTTGCCTGGGGAATCCCAGGGACGGGGAGCCTGGTGGGCTGCCGTCTATGGGGTCGCACAGAGTCGGACATGACTGAAGTGACTTAGCAGCAGCAGCATAGATATAACTATATGATAAATAATATTAAGTGTTAATATGAATATATATTTGAGATATTAATATATATTATAGCCCAAAGGAAAGTGTGGGTAGAGTTATATTGGACCAAAGTTTCTATATTTTCCTGAAATTAAGTTAGGATTAATCTGCAATAGATAGTAGTGAGTTAAGATGTATTTTATAATCTGTATAGTAACCATTAAGAAAATAATTTTAAAATATATGGTAAACCTACATAAGATTTAAATGGTACACTAAAAATATTTATTTAACACAAAAATGGCGCTGATTCAGAGTGGCTATAGTGGAGACAATGAAAAGTGGAAATACAGTAGATATATTTCAAGGTAGATCTAATGGGATTTGCTGACATACTGATGGGAGTGATAGTAAAAGACGAGTCAGTGATGACTCCAAAGTTTTGGGCTCAGGTGACAGGAAAAATGACATTGCAATTAATTGAGATGGGAAAGGGAGGAGCATGTTTAGGCAGAAGATTAAGAATTTAGGTTTAAGAATCTATTAGATATCTAAGCAGAGAATTCCAACAGGCAGTTGGATACATGGGTCTGCAATTCTGGAAAGCATTCTAAGTTGGCAACTTACGTATCTATTGGTGTTCAGTTCAGTTCAGTCACTCAGTCGTGTCCAACTCTTTGCAACCCCATGAACTGCAGCACGCCAGGCTTCCCTGTCCATCACCAACTCCCAGAGCTTGCTCAAACTCATATCCATCAAGTCGGTGATGCCATCCAACCATCTCAGCCTCTGTTGTCCCCTTCACCTCCTGCCTTCAATCTTTCCCAGCATCAGGGTCTTTTCCAATGAGTCAGTTCTTCGCATCAGGTGGCCAAAGTATTGGAGTTTCAGCTTCAGCATCAGTCTTTACAGAGAATATTCAGGACTGATTTCCTTCAGGATTGACTGGCTTGATCTCCTCGCAGTCCAGCGACTCTCAAGAGTCTTCTCCAACACCATAGTTCAAAAGCATCAATTCTTCAGCACTCAGCTTTCTTTATAGTCCAACTCTCACATCCATAAATGACTACTGGAAAAACCATAGCTTTGACTAGATGGGCCTTTGTTGGCAAAATAATGTCTCTGCTTTTTAATATGCTGTCTAGGTTGGTCATAACTTTTCTTCCAAGGAGCAAGCGTCTTTAATTTCATGGCTGCAATCACCATCTGCAGTGATTTTATCACAGACAGAAAATAAAGTCTGTCACTGTTTCCATTGTTTCCCCATCTATTTGCCATGAAGCAATGGGACCAGATGCTATGAGCTTAGTTTTTTGAATGTTGAGTTTTAAGCCAGCTTTTTCACTCTCCTCTTTCACTTTCATCAAGAACTCTTCAGTTCCTCTTCACTTTCTGCCATAAGGGTGGTGTCATCTGTGTACATGAGGTTATTGATATTTCTCTCAGCAATCTTGATTCCAGCTTGTACTTCATCCAGCCTGGCATTTCGCATGATGTACTCTACATAGAAGTTAAATAAACAGGGTAACAATATACAGCCTTGACGTACTCCTTTCCCAATTTGGAACCAGTCTGTTTTTCCTTGTCCAGTTATAACTATTGCTTATTGACCTGCATACAGATTTCTCAAGAGGCAGGTAAGGTGGTCTGGTATTCCAATCTCTTGAAGAATCTTCCACAGTTTGTTGATCCACACAGTCAAAGGCTTTGACATAGTCAATAAAGCAGAAGTAGATGTTTTTCTGGAACTCGCTTTTTTGATGATCCAGCAGATGTTGGCAGTTTGACCTCTGGTTCCTCTACCTTTTCTAAATCCAGCTTGAACATCTGGAATTTCTCAGTTCACATACTGTTGAAGCTTGGCTTGGAAATCTTTGAGCATTACTTTGTTAGTGTGTGAGATTAGTGCAATTGTGTGGTAGTTTGAACATTCTTTGGTATTGCCCTTCTTTGGGATTGGAATGAAAACTGACCTTTTCCAGTCTTGTGGCCACTGCTGTGTTTTCCAAATTTGCTGGCATATTGAGTGCAGCACTTTCACAGCATCATCTTCCAGGATTTGAAATAGCTCAACTGGAATTCCATCACCTGCACTAGCTTTGTTTGTAGTGATGCTTCCTAAGGCCCACTTGACTTTGCATTCTAGGATGTCTGGCTCTAGGTGAGTGATCACACCATCGTGGTTATCTGGGTCATGAAGATCTTTTTTGGATAATTCTTCTGTGTACTGTTGCCACCTCTTAATATCTTCTCTTCTGGGATTTAGGTCCCAGAAGAGAAGAATGGTATTTAGGTCCATACCATTTCTGTCCTTTATTGTGCCCATCTTTGCATGAAATGTTCCCGTGGTATCTCTAATTTTCTTGAAGAGATCTCTAGTCTTTCCCATTCTGTTGTTTTCCTCTATTTCTTTGCATTGATCACTGAGGAAGGCTTTCTTATATCTCCTTGCTATTTTTTGCATTCAGATGGGTATATTTTTCCTTTTCTCCTTTGCCTTTTGCTTCTCTTCTTTTCTCAGCTCTTTGTAAGGCCTCCTCAGACAGCCATTTTGCCTTTTTGCATTTCCTTTTCTTGGGGATGGCCTTAATCACTGCCTCCTATATAATGTCACGAACCTCCCTCATAGCAAGACTAGATGAGTACATAGAAATGAAAGGAGACCTTGAACCCTTGACATTAGGAGTTTAGGAGGGACTTTCTTGATGATCCAGTGGTTAAGACGCCACACTTCCACTGCAGGGGGCACAGGTTTGCTACCTTGTCAGGGTACTAAGGTTCCACATGCCATGTGGTGCAGCTAATAATAATAATGAATTGTTGAAAGAGTTTAGGAACCAAGAAGGAAACAACAATAGCAACTGAGAAATTACAGCCAGGAAGAAAACCAGAAAAAAAACTAAATGAAGAAAGTGTTAAGTGAAGTGTTTTACAGTGTCAGATGATGCTGATATTTTAATTAAAATAACTGGGAACTGACCATTAGATTTGGTAAACTTGGGGTCATGGGTGACCTTTTGAGAAGTGATGAGGGTTAAAGGCTGATTCCAGTGGGTTCAAGGAATAAGGGGTGGAAACGAGGTATTGTTGGTACATAATTTTTTGCTATGATGATAAGGAGAAAATGGGATAATAGCCACAGGCAGAAGTGAAATCGAGAGAGGTTGTTTTGGAGATGGAGGAGCAGGTCTTAATGCTAAAAGAAAACATAGACTAGAGGTGGGAAATTGATGCAGAAGACAGAAAAGAGAATCACTAGAGTAAAATCCTTGAGTGGGCAAAAGTGAATGGGATATAATGTTGTTCAGCTGCTAAGTTGTGTCAGACTCTTAGTGACCCTGTGGACTGCAGCATGCCAGGCTCCCCTGTCCTTCACTGTCCCAGAATTTGCTCAAATTCGTATCCATTGAGTTGGTGATGTAATCTAACCATTTCATCCTCTGCCACCCTCTTATCTTTTTGCCTTCCGTCTTTCCTAGCATCAGGCTCTTTTTCCACTGAGTTGGCTCTTCACATCAGGTACCCAAAGTATTGGAGCTTCAGCTTCAGCATCAGTCCTTCCAATGAATATTCAGGTTTAATTTCCTTTAGGATTGACTGGCTTGCTGTCCTTGCTGTCCAAGGGATTCAAGAGTCTTCTCCAACACCATAATTCAAAAGCATCAATTCTTCAGTGCGCAGCCTTCTCTATGGTCCAATTCTCACATCTATACATGACTCCTGGAAAAACCATAGCTTTGACGATATGGACTTTTGTCGGCAAATTGATATCTTTGCTTTTTAATGTGCTGTCTAGTTTGGTCATAACTTTTCTTCCAAGGAACAAGTGTCTTTTAATTTCATGGCTGCAGTCACTGTCTGCAGTGATTTTGGAGCCCAAGAAAATAAAATCTGTCACTGCTTCCACTTTTCCCCCATCTGTTAGCCATTTAGTGATGGGACTGGATGCCGTGATCTTAGTTTTTGTTTTTGTTTTTGTTTTTAGTTTTTTGAATGTTGAGTTTCAAGCCAACTTTTTCACTCTCCTCTTTCACCTTCATCAAGAGGCTCTTTAGTTTCTCTTCACTTTCTGCCATTAGAGTGGTGGTGTCTGCGTATCTGAGGTTGTTGATATTTCCCCTGGCAATCTTGGTTCTAGCTGTGATTCAACCAGCCCAGCATTTCACATGATGTACTCTGCATAGAAGTTAAATAAGCAGGGTGACAGTATACAGCCTTGACGTACTCTTTTCCCAATTTGGAACCAGTCAGTTGTTCCGTGTTCAATTCTAACTGTTTCTTCTTGACCTGCGTACAGGTTTCTCAGGAGACAAGTAAGGTGCTCTGTTATTCCCATCTCTTTAAGAATTTTCCATAGTTAGTTGTGATCCACACAGTCAAAAGCTTTAGTGTAGTCAATAAGGCAGAAATAAGTGTTTTTCTGGAATTCCCTTGCTTTCTCTATGATTCAACAAATGTTGGCAATTTGATCTCTGGTTCGTCTACCTTTTCTAAACCCAGCTTGTTCATCTGGAAGTTCTTGGTTCACCTACTGCTGAAGTCCAGCTTGAAGAATTTTGAGCATTACCTTGCTAGCGTGTGAAATGAGCACAATTGTGCAGTGTAGTTTGAACATTGGCATTGCCCTTCTTTGGTATTGGAATGAAAACTGACCTTTTCCAGTCCTGTGGCTACTGCTGAGTTTTCCAAATTTGCTTGCATATTGAGTGCAGCACTTGAACAGCATCATCTTTTAGGAGTTGAAATTGCTCACTTTATTTGTAGCAGTGCTTCCCAAGGCCTACTTGACTTCACACTCCAGGATGTCTGGGTCTAGGCACAGACCCAGATCACATCATCGTGGTTATTCAGGTCATTAAGACCTTTATTGTTTAGTTCTTCTGTGAATTCTTGCCACCACTTCTTAGTCTGTTCTGCTTCTTTTAGGTCTTTACCATTTCTTCCTTTATTGTGCCCATTCTTGCATGAAATGTTCCCTTGATCTCTCCAATTTTCTTGAAGAGATCTCTAGTCTTTCCCATTCTTGTTTTCCTCTACATTTTTTCATTGTTCAGGTAAGAAGGCCTTCTTATCCCTCCTCGCTATTCTCTGGAACTCTGAATTCAGTTGGGTATATCTTTGCCTTTCATATACAAGTGGAAATATTGACCTTGAATGAGAGCATGGACAGTTTATTGTCAGAAGCTAGAAGACAGGCAGGAGTGTGTGGGACAATCACAAATAGGTAAATGTTTAAGAAGAACTATCCCAAATTTTGAAATCATGCTAACAGGATTGCCGGGTATCTTTTTAGTGAAGAGCTGGGCTCTGTCCAGCAGGCCCTCTGGGGATTGTCTCATTTTCTAAGGGCAGCCACCTTTGCTTGACTTTCTACTTATTACTGATTAGGATTGTTTTTTTAGTGTTTTTTTTTTTTTAAGGTATATTTATTTATTTTTGTCTGAGCTAGGTCTTTGTTGCAGTGCACAGGCTTTCTCTAGTTGCGGCAAGCAGGGGCTACTCTTTGCTGTGTGCAGACTTCTCATTGGGATGGCTTCACTTGTTTCGGAGCACAGGCTCTAAGCGGGTTGGCTTCAGTAGTTGTGGCGCACAGGCTTGGTTGCCCTGCAGCGTGTGGGATCTTCCTGTATCAGAAATCAAACTCGTGTCCCCTGCATTGGCAGGAGGATTCTTATCCACTGGACTACCAGGGAAGTCCTGATTAGGATATTTAACAACCCTGTTTCTTATAGAAAACTTACAGTGATGCACACTGTTCATCCGAGAGAAATACAAATGATTTTTGCCCTATGGAAAAGATAGCCTCACAGGTTATGATTTTTTTGTTTTCCCTTGAAGGGCATTATCAGTTTTGTTTCTACCTAGCAGCCTTATTCTAATATTTTTAAGGTACCTTTCCTGATGAAGTATAACAACTCCTGTTCCTTAAATGCTCTTTGCACCAACTTTATCATTTTACTGGTTCCTTAGTCAGTAAATCTTGAGCACATGTTTAATTCTCTATATATATGTTATGATTTTAACTTTTTAAAATATATGTATTTATTTATTTGGCTGTGCCAGGTCTTAGTTGCAGCATGCAAAATCTAGTTTCCCAACCAGGGATTGAACCCAAGCCCCATGCACTGGGAGCTTGGAATCTTAGCCACTGGACTACTAGGAAGTCCCATGATTTTAACTTTTTGAAAATTATGTTTTAGCAAGGAAAGCATAATATTGGGAGCTTGTGGACAGCCTCTTCTGATTGGTTCTATTTTCCCAGTGAATAAAGATGCAAAGTTATGAACTGAGCATGAGAATGGGAAGAACTTTGGAGGGTTTGAGGATCCTGAAGAAGACGTTTAAAAAAATGTTTAGGAGAATGGGAAAGTGAAGGGACTTAGGGAAATGCAATATAACTGCTAAGCAATGGAAGGCCCCCTGGAGGGTAGTGATCATGAATTTTAAGTGGATCTGTCAGCTCGCCACAGCCATGCCTGTAGGCATGGGGTAGGTAGAGATTTAATTAGGTTTGAAGTTTTGCTAAGTGAACACGACAAAGAAAACGGAACTAGGGAGTTGCAGGTGTAACCAAGAGTGTAAGATTATAGTGATGGACTGTGCGAGGAGAGGCATGAGGACAGAGGGTAAAGAACAGTGAAACGGTGGCATGATCGGCGTCTCTCAGCCTCCTTAAGGAGAAGCATTGTTGGGATTGATTTTCTCTTACTGGAAAGGTGGAGATGGTAATTGGATGGTGGGATGCTTAAAATGGAAAAATTGACCCCACTGGGGTCAGTGGGGTGGGGATACTTATTAAAGCTAAGCAGTAAATGGGCAGATGGAAAAACCCACTGCTGCTGCTGCTGCTAAGTCGCTTCAGTCGTGTCTGACTCTGTGTGACCCCATAGATGGCAGCCCATCAGGCTCCCCTGTCCCTGGGATTCTCCAGGTAAGAACACTGGAGTGGGTTGCCATTTCCTTCTCCAATGCATGAAAGTGAAAAGTCAAAGTGAAGTCGCTCAGTTGTGCCTGACTCTTAGCAACCCCATGGACTGCAGCCTACCAGGCTCCTCCATCCATGGGATTTTCCAGGCAAGAGTACTGGAGTGGGGTGCCATCGCCTTCTCCGGGAAAAACCCACAAATTTGAATAAAAGGGAAGAGATATAGGATAGTAACTCAAACAGGAAATGACAGTATGGTGGTTTAGGAGTAATTTGTGTAAACAAAGAGAATTAAGGGTCAAGCAAAGGGGTTAATTAATAAAGCAAATTCCCAGAGGCTGTCAGCAGGAATATAAACTAGGGCTCAAGTGGGAGGGATTAGTATTAATAAAATTGGAGGGGACATTAGTGAGAAAAGCGAGAGAATAAGGAACAAGAAAGACAAACAGTTTGTGGAGAATGGGATGAAAGCTATTGGAGCTCAGATTGAATCATTTAATCCTATCACTACATTAGGAATCTAGGTTATCTGCGGGGAATGAGCAGGTAAATGAAGACTAGGAGCTTGAAGGATACAGAAGCAATTGGAAGCACCTCTTTCCTTGGGAAAGGAGTAAAAGATGGATAAGAGTTGTACAGCAGTGAGGGGTGAAGAGTAAGAGAAGTTCAAGTCTTTGAGGAAGGTGATAGATTAGCTTAACTTCCTGTGTCTCTCTGTAAAGGTGGAAAGCACAATGAGCTACTTCTATGGGTTGATTTATATAATGTAACAGGTTATAAAGGGAGAAGGCAATGGCAACCCACTCCAGTACTCTTGCCTGGAAAATCCCATGGACGGAGGAGCCTGGTGGGCTGCAGTCCATGGGTTAACTAAGAGTCGGACACGACTGAGTGACTTCACTTTGACTTTTCACTTTCATGCATTGGAGAAGGAAATGGCAACCCACTCCTGTGTTCTTGCCTGGAGAATCCCAGGGACAGGGAGCCTGGTGGGCTGCCATCTATGGGGTCACACAGAGTTGGACACAGCTGAGGCGACTTAGCAGCAGCAGCTACAGGTTATAAAATTGATCACATAGAAACAATGGTACCTTAAATCATTCTTGAGCTCCAGATACAGACCCCCTTACTTACTAAACCTACTTGTTTGTTCTGATGGTGTCCAAAACACTCTACTGGAAGGCCAAAAGAAATCTAGCTTCAGCCTCTTATATAATAAATTAATAAATAAATAAACAGAAGTAACCCCAACCCCCACCTCCTCTGGTATTTCCTATTATGATTGCCAACCTAGGCTCCAGAGGTAGGAAATTCAGAGCCTTTTCCTATCCCTCACTCTCCAATCCAATTAGACACTAATTTCTACAAATTCTACATTGTAAACACCTCTAAAAGTTTGATACTCCTATTGGGATTACTTATAAACTGTTGTGAAATAACATTCATATTTTATGTCAAGACAAGAAAAATCTAAACATAAAAAAGTCTTTCTGCCTGTTGTCCTCCCCTCCCACTGTGCGTTTTATATCTACATCATGATTGACTAAACCTCCCCCATCAGCAGGAATACCTGCTCAACCATAAAGAGAAACCTTCTCCTAGCATCAACAAGACAGCTCCTTAAAAGATAACATTCCTTCTTGAGCTTGTGAGTGGTCACATGACTCACCACAAGGACACCTAGATCTAGATCATGTAAACTGTCAATAATACTTCATTTAGTGTACAGCCCTCTGTCTCAAAAAACTTACATAACTGTGCCTTGACTGCTAATGGACAGAAGAGTTCTCAGAGCTTTCTGAGTTGTGCTTTCTGGGTTATGATCCTCAAATTTGGCTCGAATAAAAATTTTCATTCCTTTCTTAGATTGATTGATTAATTTTTCATTGACACTGTCCAGAATCTTAGGTTTGCATATGCCAAATTGGGACATAAGGGAATGAGGCAGATTAGTTATGTTCTAACTCAAGCGTAGAGGAAACTAACTCTCTCAGGTCAAATTCCTTGGATGGCTAAACTGTAATGGGCTTACAGTCTCCAGTTCCAATTTGTACAGGAGCACAATATGTGGTCTCACATCAATACATGGGGCCTTGGCACTTCCCTGGTGGTCTAGCAGCTAACACACTAAGTTCCCAATGCAGGGAGCCCAGGTTCGATTCCTGGTCAGGGAACTAGATCCCACACTCCACAGCTAAAAATCCTGCATGCTGCCACTAAGACCTAGTGCAGCCAAAATAAATATTAAAGAAAGAAAAGAAACAAAAACATACACTTTAAAAAAATACTTGAAATGTATTAATACTTGAAATGTCTTAAAATGCATCTCTAGTCTAGACTTCTTTCCTCAAGATGGTTTTGAGTCTCAGTATCCTTTTCTGCTGACGGTTTTGAGTCTCAGTATCCTTTTTTGGATGTGAGAGTTGGACTGTGAAGAAGGAGAATTAATGCTTTTGAACTGTGGTGTTGGAGAAGACTCTTGAGAGTCCCTTGGACAGCAAGGAGATCCAGCCAGTCCATTCTGAAGGAGATCAGCCCTGGGATTTCTTGGGAAGGAATGATGCTAAAGCTGAAACTCCAGTACTTTGGCCACCTCATGCGAAGAGTTGACTCATTGGAAAAGACTCTGATGCTGGGAGGGATTGGGGGCAGGAAGAGAAGGGGACGACAGAGGATGAGATGGCTGGATGGCATCATTGACTCGATGGACGTGAGTCTCAGTGAACTCCGGGAGTTGGTGATGGACAGGGAGGCCTGGCGTGCTGCAATTCATGGGGTCGCAAAGAGTCAGACACGACTGAGTGACTGATCTGATCTGATCTGATCCTTTTCTGCCACTGGGCTGTTGTCAAGCACTCCTAGTTCTACCGAGGCTAGATTCCCTAATGTAGAAACTTGAGAATTCGTGTTGGAAGTCCTGGTTCCTTTCCACCCTAGGATTCTTATGCATATTGATTCATTGCCTCCTTAAGTTCTCCACTTGATGTCTGTTAGGCATCTCATCCTCACCATGTTCAAAGCAAACCATGAACTTCCTGTTCCTTACCACCCTTAGACCTGCTCCTTGCAAACTGTTCCTCATCTTAGTATCAGCTCCACTTTTCCAGTTGTTCAGACCCAAACCCTTGGGGTCACTCTTAAAGTTTTACAATTTTATTTTATATATTTATTTTTGGCTGCACTGGGTCTTTGTTGCTGCATGGGTTTTCTCTAGTTGCAGCGAGCAGGGGCGACTCTCTAGTTGCAGTGTATGGGCTTCTCATTGCAGTGGCTTCTCTTGTTGCAGAGCATGGGCTCTAGGGCCTGTAGGCTCCCCAGTTGTGGCTTGAGAGCACTAGAGCATGGGCTCAGTAGTTGTGGCACATGGACTTAGTTGCCTGTGGCATGTGGGGTCTTCCCAGATCAGGGATCAAATCCATGTCCCATTCACTGCAAGGTGGATTCTTAACCGTTGGACCACTGGGGAAGCCCCAATTAGGCGGGGAGCATTCTTGAATGTTTTCTCACAACCCACATCCAATCCATCAGAAACTCCTAACCCGAATCGGGCCACATCTCATCATCTCCTCAGCTGCTGCCCTGGGTTCCTGCTCAGATTATTACAGTAGCCACTTAATTGGTCACCTGCTTCCATTCTTACCTCCCTAGAGTCTATTCTAAGCATAGAGGCCTGAGTGACCCTGTTAAAACAAAAGTCTAATTTTATCATGATGTTGGGCCAATGACTTCCAACCTCATGCAAAGAGAAAGCCAAATTCCTTATGGTAGCCTCTAAAGACCTGCACAGTCTGGACTCCCCTCTCTCTCTAACCTTTTCTTCTGCTTTTCCCCTCATTCTCACTCTCTAGCCATTTCCTCTGCCTGGAACACTCTTCCCCCAGACAGTCACATGGCTCAGCTCTTCCTTCAAGTCAGAGAGGGCTTCGTGTTTAGCTAAAACAGCACTCATTACTCTCTAGCATCCTCACTAGATTTCATTTTTCTTCCTGCGTCACTTCTCTTCCCCAAATGCAGTATGATCTCCTCAGAGGCTTTGTCTTTTCCTTAATTCCTAGTACAGTGCTTAGTACACACTAGGGGCCAGATAAATATATGTTATGTAAAACAGAATAATGTAATTTTGCATTTCTAGAAAATCTTTATGTTTTCAGGGCACTATGTAAAGTAACTAAATTATATAAGGAAACTTAGAAGCTATGTTTTATTTTACAAATGATGAAACTAAGATCCATTCAGTAAGTTGTGCTAGAACTAGAATCTAGATCTCCCAACCCTGAATCCAGAGATCTACTTATTCAGAGATTTGTTTTAGATCAGTTATTATCCTCACACTGCCAATGGGGAAACTCAGAGGCAATATAGGAAGGGACCTTACCAAAGGTCATCTTATCTATTCACACTAGAAACCAGAATTCCCAGTTCCTAGTAGTTATAATGGCTTTGAGAGTTTACATTCTTGTCAGTGAGGAGTCAATAAAGTTGTTACTTCAATAGGTTGTTATTCTAATCTTTGCCTCCCCAACCTGCCAGAGTCTTTCATTTTGCATTTCACTCTGTCTTTGTCTCTAGAGGTCAGAATGATTCTGTTGCTGTCTCAGTCAATTCAGTCACTCAGTTGTGTCTGACTCTGCGACCCCATGGACTGCAGCATGCCAGGCCTCCCTGTCCATCACCAACTTTTGGAGCTTACTCAAACTCATGTCCATCCGGTCAGTGATGCCATCCGACCATCTCATCCTCTGTCGTCCCCTTCTCCTGCCTTCAATCTTTCCCAGCATCAGGGTCTTTTCAAGTGAGTCAGTTCTTCACATCAGGTGACCAGAGTATTGGAGTTTCAGCTTCAGCATCAGTCCTTCCAATGAACACTCAGGACTGATCTCCTTTAGGATGGACTGGTTTGATCTCTTTGCAGTCCAGTGGACTCTTGGGAGTCTTCATCACTACAGTTCAAAAGCATCAATTCTTTGGTGCTCAGCTTTCTTTATAGTCCAACTCTCACATCCATACATGACTCCTGAAAAAACCATAGCTTTGACTAGACAGACCTTTGTTAGCAAAGTAATGTCTCTGCTTTTTAATATGCTGTCTAGGTTGGTCATAACTTTTCTTCCAAGGAGCAAGCGTCTTTAATTTCATGGCTGCAGTCACCATCTGCAGTGATTTTATCACAGACAGAAAATAAAGTCTGACACTGTTTCCATTGTTTCCCCATCTATTTGCCATGAAGTGATGAGACTGGATGCTATGATCTTAGTTTTCTGAATGTTGAGTTTTAAGCCAACTTTTTCATTCTCCTCTTCCACTTTCATCAAAAGGCTCTTTAGTTCTTCTTCGCTTTCTGCCATAGGGTGGTGTTATCTGCATATCTGAGGTTATTGATATTTCTCCCAGCAATCTTGATTCCAGCTTGTGCTTCTTCCAGCCCAGCGTTTCACATGATGTACTCTGCATAGAAATTAAATAAGCAGAATGACAATATGCAGGCTTGATGTACTCCTTTCTGTATTTGGAACCAGTCTCTTGTTCCTTGTCCAGTTAACTGTTGCTTCTTGACCTGCATACAGATTTCTCAGGAGGCAGGTCAGGTGGTGTGGTATTCCCATCTCTTTAAGAATTTTCCACAGTTTTTGTGATCCACACAGTAAAAGGCTTTGGCATAGTCAATACAGCAGAAGTAGATGTTTTGCTTTTTCAGTGATCCAGTGTATGTTGGCAATTTGATCTCTGGTTCCTCTGCCTTTTCTAAATCCAGCTTGAACATCTGGAAGTTCTCAGTTCATGTACTGTTGAAGCCTGGCTTGGAGAATTTTGAGCATTACTTTGCTAGTGTGTGAGATGCGTGCAATTGTGCCGTAGTTTGAGCATTCCTTGGCATTGCCTTTCTTTGGGATTGGAATGAAAACTGACCTTTTCCAGTCCTGTGGCCACTGCTGAGTTTTCCAAATTTGCTGGCATAATGAGGGCAGCACTTTCACAGCATCATCTTCCAGGATTTGAAATAGCTCAACTGGAATTCCATCACCTGCACTAGCTTTGTTTGTAGTGATGCTTCCTAAGGCCCACTTGACTTTGCATTCCAGGATATCTGGCTCTAAGTGAGTGATCACACCATTGTGGTTATCTGGGTCATGAAGATCTTTTTTGGATAGTTCTTCTGTGTATTCTTGCCACCTCTTCTTAATATCTTCTCTTCTGTTAAGTCCCTACCATTTCTGTCCTTTATTGTGCCCATCTTTGCATGAAATGTTCTCTTGGTATCTCTAATTTTCTTGAAGAGATCTCTAGTCTTTCTCATTCTATTGTTTTCCTGTTACTGTTGCTGTCTAAGCATTAATAAATAACCACTACTTTCAACCTAGACAGCATATTAAAAAGCTTTAGAGACATTACTTTGCCAACAAAGGACTGTCTAGTCAAAGCTATGGTTTTTCCGGTAATCATGTATGGATGTGAGAGTTGGACTATAAAGAAAGCTGAGTGCCGAAGAATTGACGCTTTTGAACTGTGGTGTTGGAGAAGAGTCTTGAGAGTCCCTTGGACAGCAAGGAGATCCAACCAGTTCAATCCTAAAAGAAATCAGTCCTGAATATTCATTGGAAGGACTGATGCTGAAGCTGAAACTCCAATACTTTGGCCACCTGATGCGAAGAACTGACTCATTGGAAACGATCCTGATGCTGGGAAAGATTGAAGGCGGGAGGGGAAGGAGACAACAGAGGATGAGATGGTTGTATGGCATCACTGACTCAATGGACATGACTTCGAGTAAACTCCGGGAGTTGGTGATGGACAGGGAGGCCTGGCATGCTGCAGTCCATGGGGTTGCTAAGAGTCGGACAAGACTGAGCGACTGAACTGAACTTTTTCTTATACTTGGACTTCATCTTCTTTGACTTCGATAACAATGAGCTTGGGCTTCCCAGGTGGCACTAGAGGTAGAGAACCCTCCTGCCAGTGCAGAAGACAGAAGAGACATGGGTTCAATCCTTGGGTCAGGAAGAACCCTTGGAGGAGGATATGGCAACCCCTGTAGTATTCTTGACTGGAGAATCCCATGGACAGAGGAGTCTGTGGCCTACAGTCCTTGGGTCACAAAGAATCGGACATGACTGAAATGACTTAGCACGCACACAACAATGTGCTTGGGGTTAGGCTGTGGCTTTGTTCAGTCTGCTCTAACAAAATCCCATAAACATGGTGGCTTATTAACAACAGAAATTTATTTCTCACAGTTCTGGAGGCTGGAAGTCCAAGTTCAGGGTGCCAGCGTGGTCAAATTCCAGTGCAGACCCTCTTCCCCGTAGTAGACTGCCATTTTATCCTTGTATCCTCTCAAATGGCAAGAGAGCTCTCTGGGTCCCTTTTATAAGGGCACTAATTCCATTTATGAGGGCTCTGCCTCATGACCTAATTATTCCCCCTTAGCCCCACTTCCAAATACCATTACAGTGAAGGTCAGGATTTCAACATATGAATTAGGTCGGGGTCGGTTGGGGGAGAGGGGCAGGGGACAGAATACATTCAGTCCATTGCAGGCTCCCCAGGCCCTGATCAGAGGCCATGAAACCCCTCAATTAAGCAAACCAGCATCAAGGAAACAGGTTTCATGGCTCGTTAGGTGACCTACATTCCAGGTTATTTTTTTTTCCTCTTTGAAACAACTGTGGTTTACTATCAGTTGTTTCAGGCACAATAAAGGGAAAGAGCAGCCTGAATATAAAATTTGTTTCTTTGTTTTGAACACAAAGAATTTCCTCCTCCTCTTTTTCTTTTTCCCACAGTGTGTGAACCTGGCTCTGTCCCTTGGGTTCAGTACAAATAAACGGAGCTGCTGAGGGAACAGGGTAAGCAAGCTGATTTTTGTAGTTACAGGCTGTTCCACATAACCCATTTACAAGGTCAGTAGGGACCACAGCTTACCAAAACAAAGAGGTATGTAATTTTAAATGAGGAACTCTTGATCGATCAGAAACAAGCAAAGACCTTCCAGGGTTTCTAAATGGTTTATATCCCTGACTGTATTGCAACAGAAAATTGCTGGAGGGTAAGGAAAAAAGAACACAGACTAGAGGATCAAAATATTAAAGTGCTGTAAAAATAGAGTTCTGAGTACAGCCGGTGTCTGTTAGAACTCTGTACCAGCCTCTTTCCTTCATTGTATTCTTATAACTGAATGGGATCATTACAGGTTTGGATGATTTGGAGAAATAAACATGTAATTAAAGTTGTAGATATAAAAGTGGTTTCATATGGATGTTTTTAGAGAGAAGAACAGTGGTTAAGACATGAGAGCTTTAAAACCAACCTCCTGAGGAAAGGGCTGAGGATCCCAGCGAGGAAGGCTGGACTGCAGGCAACATGGGCCGGCATGTGCCTTTAGATAAGTTACTTCAACCCACGAGCCTCAATTTTCTCTTCTGTAAAGTGGAGATAACAGTAGTTTCTACCTCATAACCTCATAGACTTATTGTGACAGGTTAACAAGTGAAGGTGTGTAAACTCTTCATCCTGAGGGTGGAAGCTGAGTGGAGACACTGGTCCTGGAGGTGGGATGCTGGGGTGGAGTGTGGCTAAACAGGAGTTGGGGACTTCTATAATCAAAGAAATAAAAGCATTGGAAAAGAAGATGTTGATTGGGATTGGAGGGGCTAAGAGGTAGTAACACTTTCGTAATTCCGAAAGCTGAAATTGGGAGGAGAAGCCAAGCTGGGCTTCTGGGCTTTGGCTGGCTATGAGGAGAGCAATGAATCAAGCTCTGAGACCAAAAAAAAAAAAAAAAGTCCTTTTTTTTTTTCAATATCAGAGTTCTAAAGAACTAAGAGAAATGTCCCGATTTGGACTAGAGTAGAAGTAGGGACAATGGAAAAATGTTTTAACAACCAGCTGAGAGTGGAGATGAGAGCCTAATTTGTAGTATTCACCAGTTTCCATGATGTAAATACATCCGTCATTGCTGATTTCAAGCTGCCAATACGATGTCTAACTGGCTCACCAAATTCCTAAAAATCTAAATTGTTGGCTCTAGTAGGCTCTCTCACACACCAATGAGTAGGAGGATTAGTATTACAAAAGAATCATATGGGGTTCAGATTAGGAAGCAGCCCACTGACTTGAAGTGGGAGAAACAGACACTGCTGCTGCTGCTAAGTCACTTCAGTCGTGTCCGACTCTGTGCAACCCCATAGACGGCAGCCCACCAGGCTCCCCGTCCCTGGGATTCTCCAGGCAAGAACACTGGAATGGGTTGCCATTTCCTTCTCCAATGCATGAAAGTGAAAAGTGAAAGTGAAGTCGATTAGTCGTGTCCGACTCTTAGCAACCCCATGGACTGCAGCCTACCAACTCCTCTGTCCATGGGATTTTCCAGGCAAGAGTACTGGAGTGGGGTGCCATTGCATTCTCCGGAAACAGACACTGGAAAAGGCCAAGTGCTTTCGGCCAAATTAAACTAATTATGGGCTTCCCTGGTGGCTCGGACGGTAAAGAATCTGCCTGCAATGAAGGAGACCCGGGTTTGATCCCTGGGTTTCCCTGGAGAAAGGAATGACAACCCAGTCCAATATTCTTGCCTGGAGAATTCCATGGACGGGGGGGCCTGGTGTGCTGTAGTCCATGGGGTCTCACACTTTCATTTCACTTTTTCACCTGAGTAACACGAGACTCTTTTACCTCTAAATTTCCCGACTGTGTACAATTTATGCAGTGACTCCCTGGACTTGAGGTACTACTGGACTAATTAGGTAGGAAAAAACAAGTATTCGTGTACTTGAAAATGGCTGGCTCTGTGTCTTAGGAGGAGGTAAAAAGATAGCAGGAAAGTGAAAGAGGAAAGATTATCCTAAGATTCACAGTCTCTGAGTAAACCGCCCCCACCATCTCAGCTGCTGGCAAGGAGGTACAGTCACAAGGAAAGAAGTTTCTCAGGGGCCTTTCCACTTTGGGCTGCCAGGGGCTTTTTAGGTACATGAATAAATAAAATTATTAAATAAACATTGCTATAAATAGAAAAGAGTTCCAGACTCCAGGATATGGTCTACTTACTGAAATAATAATGTAGATGATTGGAGAATGTGAGTAGTTCTTTTTAATTTTCTACAAGAGTATATTACCTGTCTATCCTGAAGGGACAGGGGAGGAGAATCATGGAAATGGGTATTAATTACAGGAAAGATCAGAAAAAGCTTAAGAAGGATTGGCTCTGGGATATAAAGTGGGAATACAGAGGAAACACAACCTACTCAGTTGCTTCATTTGGTCAGTGTGAGGAAACGACCCCCAAATACAGTATTTTTAGGGATTATAAGGCAGGTTTGAAAAAGCCATGTGATGTCTCAGTGGAAATAAAATGTGAACTTTCAGAGATGAAAGCCAGTCTTCTGTGGTAGTCTCACAGAATGGAGCTTACATTTCACATAAAGTCCTAATGGAAGAGAAGGCCAAAACCCTGCTCCAGTCATGAGGGAGGAGAAATTCAAAAGAAAATATTTGCAGAGAACAGTAAGTGAAAGTTAAAGGATCTGAGGATTATTTTTCCCATATTACCTAGAAGATAATGTCCTGCTCTTCTCTATTTACAAAGGGTAAAGAGAAGAAGGGAAAAAAATGCTTCAAAATACATTTATTTTATTTTATTATTATTTTATGTAGAGGGCTCCCATGCCCCCTGCATTGGGAGCACAGAGTCTTAACCATTGGAGGGCCAGGGAAATTCCAAGATTTTAAAAATGCTTATCATAAAGAAGGTGGTTGGACATAACTGTGAGGAGTCTTGGCTGTTCTTTGGAGGTCTTGAAAGTAGGACAGATTCTCTTTTTCTTATTATATTAGCCTTGCCTTGAAAAATTCAACAAATGACTTCTAGGACATCCTTTCCTTGTGAACTAGTGCCAGCAGCAGGCTAACATAGGGCCAAGAAGTAAAAGAGGCAACTGCCATTTTAGGCATTTGTTCTGGGTTCCACCTCTTGTGGTTCAGAGTAAATTATTTCAAGTCTCAAGACCTTATTTCCCACAGTTCCAAATAAATATCCTTGTTAAAAACTTATTTTTGAAAACTTTTCCAAGGCACTATTGAGTTGAGTTCAGTTCAGTCGCTCAGTCATGTCCAACTCTTTGTCACCCCATGGACTGCAGCTTGCCAGGCCTCTCTGTCCATCACCAACTCCCATCTCATCCTCTGTCGTCCCCTTCTGCTCCTGCCTTCAATCTTTCCCAGCATCAGGATGGTTTCAAATGAGTCAGTTCTTCGCATCAGGTGGCCAAAGTATTGGAGTTTCAGCTTCAGCATCAGTCCTTCCAATGAGTATTTAGGACTGATTTCCTTTAGGATGAACTGGTTGGATCTCCTTGCAGTCCAAGGGACTCTCAAGAGTCTTCTCCAACACCACAGTTCAAAAGCATCAATTCTTTGGTGCTCTGGACATGGAACTGGACATGGAACAACAGACTGGTTGCAAATAGGAAAAGGAGTACGTCAAGACTGTATATTGTCACCCTGCTTATTTAGCTTATATGCAGAGTACATCATGAGAAACGCTGGGCTGGAAGAAGCACAAGCTGGAATCAAGATTGCTGGGAGAAATATCAATAACCTCAAATATGCAGATGACACCACCCTTACGGCAGAAAGCAAAGAAGACCAAAGAGTCTCTTGAAAGTGAAAGAGGAAAGTGAAAAAGTTGGCTTAAAACTCAACATTCAGAAAAGTAAGATCATGGCATCCCATTACTTCAAGGCAAATAGATGGGGAAACATTGGAAACAGTGGCTGACTTTATTTTTCTGGGCTCCAAAATCACTGCAGATGGTTACCGCAGCCATGAAATTAAAAGACGCTTGCTCCTTGGAAGAAAAGTTATGACCAACCTAGACAGCATATTAAAAAGCCAACAAAGGTCCGTCTAGTCAAAGCTATGGTTTTCCCAGTAGTTATGTATGGATATGAGAGTTGGACTATAAAGAAAGCTGAACACTGAAGGCACAATTGGAATAGGAAATGTTTTGTTCTAAATTGCTATATGAGCACAAAATATCCCTATACATTACTGCTGCTGCTGCTGCTAAGTCACTTCAGTCGTGTCCAACTCTGTGCGACTCCTTAGACGGCAGCCCACCAGGCTCCCCTGTCCCTGGGATTCTCCAAGCAAGAACACTGGAGTGGGTTGCCATTTCCTTCTCCAATGCATGAAAGTAAAAAGTGAAAGTGAAGTGTCCAACTCTTAGTGACCCCATGGACTGCAGCCTACCAGGCTCCTCCATTCATGGGATTTTCCAGGCAACAGTACTGGAGTGGGTTGCCATTGCCTTCTCCGTATACATTACTTGTAACATGTAATTTGTAACTGGACAGAAATAAGTTCTTCAGTATTACTGGTAGCCTAGCAGAGAAAACACTAAAAAACCCAAGGTTTGATTTTATCTGAATTCACTTCTCTTTACTATGTGTGGATCCTATATATGATGACATAAAGCCCAAGCTTCCCTGAGCTGGAGTAAGTATTCAGCACTTCTTTCCCTAAAGCATTGTAAGACTCCAACAAAAGTCCAATATATAAGAATGTATCTAATGTACTGGTGATTCCAAGAAGACCCTGACTGAAGCATGTTTTCAACTTTGCTCATTTTTGTACAACTCTCATGTACAGCAGAAGTCTCAAGTCAGAGTATTTCAGAATATTAGGGCTGGAGGAGGCCTTAGAGATGACCCTGTGTATGCCCCTGATACTGCACACACAAAGCCTGGGGTCCAAGGAGGAGGAGTGCCCGTCCAAAGTTATAGTGCCAAAAATGGCAGAGCACTAGCTCTCTCTTAATAACTCAATATGTTTGTGATCAGTTCTGGAAACTGTCAGCTAGAAAGTAAGCCTTTCCTCACTCAGTAATTTTTAGACCCATAAAGACCTGTTTACATAAAGGTTAAAATTTTAACTGTCCACGAAGGAAAAAGATTCCCCACCCCTCCAAAAATAAAATCCAGCAGGGGGCAGAAAACTTAAATGTGGATCCCAACTTAAATACGGATGCTTAAAATGATTTTCACATGCAAGATGCAGCTTCATCTCTGAATTTGTCTGCCACCACCACCACCTTAGAACCACGTGGTGCCATACTAGGTGTATGCACTCTGAATTATGTATCTCATTTAGTCCCTACAACAGTGTATCGACCTATGAGTTATACATTGTCCCCATTTTATAAGGGAGGTAATTCAGAGATATTAAGAAATTTGCTGAAGCAAAATTTGCTAGAAAGCAAAAAATGCCAGAATCCAAAACAAGGTAATCAGGACTACAAAGCCCTTAAAGATAGTGTGATTCCTCAGGGGCAATCTGCTTGAATGTGAGGAGGTAGGGAGTTAGAGGAAGAAAAAGTATTTTGTTAATGAATCATATGAAAACAGAATCTAAAAATAAAATGCCTATTAATATATTTTTTTAACTTTTTATTTTGTATGGGGGTATGGCCAGTTAACAATGTTCTGACAGTTTCAGGTGAACAGAGAAGGTATTCAGCCATACATATACATGTATCCATTCTCCCCCAAACTAAATGTCAATTTTTCACTCACCACACTGAACTATTCCCATCCAGGTTACTAGTGACTTCTGTGTGGCTAAATCCTTGGTCATTTTTGAGTTCTCATCTTGTTTGGCCTACTGGTAGCATATGACACTGCTGATCATTCCTTCCTTAGTTTCCAGGACTTCACACTCTCAGGTTTCCTCTGAACTCACTGACTGTTCCTTCTCAGTGTCCTTCATGGGATCTGCCTCCTCTCCCAGAGCTCAATCCTTGGTCCTCTTCTCTCCTGTTTCTATACTCATTTCCTTAGTGATCTCGCCCCATGTCATGCCTTTAGGATGGCACTTAGATATATATCTCTACCCAGATCTCTCTCCCTTGAGATCCAGACTCTCATATCTAGCTATGTCCTGAGCATCTCCACCTCTACATGGACATCTCAACGTCTGGATTTAACATCACCAAAGACAAACCCCTGATAATATCCCCTTCCAAGCCTGCCCCATTCCCAACATTTTACATCTGTTGATGGCAAAATCATCTCTTACTCATTCAGGCTACAAATCCTGGAAAAATGCTTGGCTTTTCTTCCCCCTCATATGTGAGCCTTCAGGAAATCATTTTGGCCCTATCTTCAGAATGTAACCAACTGTAACCACTTTCTGCCACTTCCTCTACTACCACTCTGGTCTGAGTTTCCATTATCTCTCAAAGGGCACTGCAGTAAGTTACCATCCTCCTTCTCCCTGTGCCCTCCTATAATCTGTTCTCAACACACCAGAGGGATCTTAAAAAAAAGGTAGTCAGATCATGTCACCACTGTTTTGTACCCTACTTTGGCTCCCTGTGTCAGGGGTAAAACCACGGGATCTTTTTTTTCTCGGTTTGTTGCTTTACGTACTGAATAGCAAAATCAATCAGCCATGCGTATGCATATATCCCTCCCTTTTGGACTTCCTTCTCCTTAGGGTCACCACAGTGCATTAAATAGTTTCCTGTGCTATACAGTATGTTCTCATTGGTTCCCTATTTTATTCATAGCATCAATAGTGTAAATGTGTCAATCCCAATCTCCCAGTTCCTCTCATCTCACCCCCTTTTCCCTTTGGTATGCATATATTTGTTCTCTGTGTCTCTGTCTCTATTTCTGCTTTGCAAATAACATCGTCTATACCATTTTTTCTAGATTCCACATTCTGTTCTGTTCAGTCGCTCAGTTGTGTCCGACTCTTTGCGAACCCATGGACTGCAGCACACTCAGGCTTCCCTGTCAGTCACCAACTCCTGGAGCTTACTCAAACTCATGTCCATTGAGTGGATGATAGAATCCAACCATCTCATCCTCTGTCATCCCCTTTTCCTCCTGCCTTCAGTATTTCCCAGCATCAGGGTCTTTTCCAATGAATCAGTTCTTCACATCAGGTGGCCAAAGTATCAGAACTTCAGCTTCAGCATCAGTCCTTCCAATGAATATTCAGGACTGATTTCCTTCAGGATTGACTGATTTGATCTCCTTTCAGTCCAAGAGTCTCTCAAGAGTCTTCTCCAACACCACAGTTCAGAGGCATCAATTCTTTGGCGCTCAGCTTTCTCTATGGTCCAACTCTCACATCCACACACGACTCCTGGAAAAACCATAGCTTTGGCTAGATGAACCCTTGTTGGCAAAGTAATGTCTCTGCTTTTTAATATGCTATCTAGGTTGGTCATAGCTTTTCTTCCAAGGAGCAAGCGTCTTTTAATTTCATGGCTGCAGTCACCATCTGCAGTGATTTTGGAGCCCAAGAAAATTAAGTCTGACACTGTTTCCATTGTTTCCCCATCAATTTACCATGAAGTGGTAGGACTGGATGCCATGATCCTTGTTTTTTAAATGTTGAGTTTTAAGCCAGCTTTTTCACTCTCCTCATATATGTGTTACTATACAATCCCTGGTGGCTCAGATGGCAAAGTGTCTGCCTACAATGTGGGAGACCTGGGTTCAATCCCTGGGTCGGGAAGATCCCCTGGGAGAGGAAATGGCAACCCACTCCGGTACTCTTGCCTGGAAAATCCCGTGGATGGAGGATCCTGGAAGGCTACAGTCCATGGGGTTGCAAAGAGTCAGACATGACTGAATGACTTCACTTTCACTTTCTACCATGTTTATATTTCTCTTTCACTTACTTCACTCTCTATGGCACTCTCTCTAGAACCCCAGGACTTTGTAGTAGCTTATATGAAGCCACAAGATCTGGCTTCCATTGCCTCTCCAACCCTCACCTCCTACTGTTCATCTCTTCCAGTCAAGCTGGCCTCCTGCTCTCCTTCCAGGAACACTAAACTCTCACCCTTGCCTGGGGGGCCTTGGCTCCAGCTTCTCAGTATTCTGCTACTGCTCTGCTCACAGGGTCCTGACTAGCCCCTCAGGATCATCAACTCTGTTCACATCTCACTTAACATTAAGGCTAACCTTGACCATCTTGCTTACATTACAGCCTCCTCCCACACTCTCCCCTCCCAGCACCCTCATCCCACTTTACTTTGCTCTTTTCTTCTATAGTTTACTTATGTTCATTGTTTATCTTTCTTCCCTATCCTGCTCTAGAACATTCACTCCATGACACAGAGACCTGTTTTGTTCACATACTTATTTCCAAGCACCTAGAAACTCTGCTAAATATATATTTGTGGAATGAATTTAAAAATGGGAAAGCACTACCTATTAAGACTAAAATATCTAACAACAGACTAAAGTGCTAGTTATTCCAAATTTCAGAATATCTCGCCACACAATAGGTGCTCAATAAGCATTTGATGAATGAAGGGAATTATGTACTGTAATTTGAAAAGGAATCTCTGCACACATTTCCACAGCATCCATTTTGTGTGTATGAGTTGGAGTGTATCTTGAGTTCTGCCTATTCAGTATCTGAAACTCATTTTGCCGTTTTCTACTTCAGGAAAACGCTCTTTAACATACTCTTCTACTATTCAGTAGAATATTTCTTTTTTAAATTGAAGTACAGTTGATTTACAATGTTGTGTTAGTTTCAGGTGTAAAGTGCTTGAGTTACATATATATATATGTATTTCAGATTGTTTTCCCTTGCAGGCTATTGCAACATATTGAGTATAATTCCCTGTACTGTACAGTAGGTCCTTGTTGATTACCCATTTTGTACATAAAGTGTTAGTCACTCAGTCGTGTCCAACTCTTTGCCACCCCATGGACTGTAGCCCACCAGGCTCCTCTGTCCATGGAATTCTCCAGGCAAGAATACTAGAGTGGGTAGCCATTCCCTTCTCCAGGGGATCTTCCCAACCCAGGGATCAAATCCAGGTCTCCTGTATTGCAGGCAGATTCTGTACCATAGTGTGTACTTATTAATCCCAAACTTCTCATTTGTCCTTCCTCTCCCTTCCCCTTATGTAACCTTAAGTTTGTTTTCTATGTCTGTGTCTGAGTATTTCCATAAATTCTATGACTCAGAGGTGGCTGAGGAATTTAAGAATTAGGATAACATGATGAAAGGGTTGCAGGAAGGGGAACCCCTTCCAGCAGTCTAACACTGAGAAATGAATCATCCAAGGAGACACACGTACTTATTATTGAAAGGTAGAGTCTGGCTGCTCGCTGCCCAAAAGTCAATAAACAGGCCCGGTTGGTGGCAAGGAAAGTTTGCTTTATTTCAGATGCTGGCAACTGGGGGGTGAGGGAGTGGGCAGACATCTGTCCAAAGGCTGATTCCCACCCCCTGACAAGCAGGAGGAGAAGCTTTTATACAGAATAGGGTTTGGCTACATACAGAAACAGCATAGTCAGCTCTGACAGTCATCTTCAGATTGGTCATTAGTAGTCTGACTAGCATCATCTTGATTGTTTTAGGTACAGTTAATCTTCAGTTCCAGAGTCTGTTTGTTCCCATTTGTTTGAGAACAGTTCTTGGAATTGTGGCAGCTCATGTCCTGGGTACAGTCTGGTCATTATGTAGTTAACTTTTCCACCTGGGGTTTCAGTATCTGTAAGACAGCTCACAGGATATGGCTCAGAATATTATCTGTAGTCCTTGAGAAGGAACTAAAGGTCCTTGACTATGCTTAGTGACTACATTATTATTATTTCATCTCCTTTGACTGTTTTCCTTTGTTTCTGCATTTCTCACTTCTCTGATGAAATGTATTCTTAATGCTAAAGTTTTCCACAGACAACAGGCAGGCAGAGAACATGGCTGGGGGGAAGGATCATAGTGTCATGCTCAGTTTCATGCTGATAGAGCAAAAAGAGATTTTATTGAGAAGGGGTGCCTGGGCAGAGAGCAGGAGGGTAAGGAAACCCAGGAGGTCTGCTCTGACACATGGCTCACAGCCCAGATTTTATAGTAATGGGATTAGTTTTTGACTCTGGGTCCTTCCTGGTGGTGTGCACATCACTCAGTCAGGATGGATTCCAGCAAGGAGGATCCTGGGAGGTTGGTAGGACACTAGGCATGTCGTTTTGAACTTTTGAACTTTCCTGAATTCTCCGGGTTGGTGGTGGCTTAGTTTCCTGTTCCTTACCAGGACCTCCTGTGGTAAAGTAACTCACATGAATGGTTATTATGGTTCCTGGCAAGGAGGGGGATTCCAGTCAGTATTTCCCTTAACACCTCCCCATTCAGACACTGCATACTCAAGATGCTTCTTGGTAATCAAGGCAGAGGTCTCTTTCTTCTGTAATTACTCCCTGCTGAGATTCTTTGCCAACTGAGCTGGGGCTTTCCTGGTGGCTCAGTTGGTTAAAAATCAGCCTGCAATGTGGGAGACCCAAGGTCTATCTCTGGGGGGGTGGGGGGGGTCAGGGGGTGCGGGGGGAAATCCCCTGGAGAAGTAAATGGCAACCCATTCCAGTAATTTTGCCTGGAAAATCCCATGGATGAAGGAGCCTAGGGGCTACAGTCCATTGGGTCGCAAATGGACTTTATTTCTACTTTATTAGTAGAAAACAGAAAAAAGTCTCCCAGGCCTTTCTTGAGTGCCAAAGAGCAAGCGCAAGCAGTTACTAATAGGGCAACAGAGTTACAGGACACCTAGTTCTTCCTGAAGCCATAAAGATAACAATCTGATGCATTATCTTTGAGTTATTCTACAAAAACTAAAGACAGGCACCCAGGAGGCGGTAAATACAAGTCCACCACAAGCACAGACTCCAGACTGGTTGGAACCAGAAGGTTGAGATTCTGGAAACACCACCCTGTTACCTCACCACTAACCAATGAGGTCCAGGAGCTGGTCAAGCAATCTATGACCCATTTCGCAGTCTTGCCTGAAAGTGATTGGAGGGTTCAGGTCTTTTGTGCACCCGACATCTATTCTTGCTTTTAGCCTTTGCAATAAATCTTTTTCTGCACCAAACTCCCAGGTTCTGGATTGTTTGGCTTCAGTGTGCCAGGGACACAGGAACTTGGGTTCCATAACAAAGAGTGGTATACTTAGAGTAAGGCAGTGCAAGGCAGTTGAGGGCCTAACTCGCTCCAGCTGTGTGACCTGCAACTAGTTTAATTACTCTAAACCCTAGTTTCTTTATCTGTAAAAACGGGGGTAAGGCACAGCATTTGTCTAATGTATGACATGTGATTAACATTGTCTGAAAAACAAACAACTCTGCATAGTAAGCATCTGAAAAGTGAAAGCTATTATATGCACGTGTGCTCAGTCATGTCAGACTCTTTGAGACGCCAAGGACGGAAGCCCACCAGGTTCCTCTGTCCATGGGATTCTCCAGGCAAGAATACTGGAGTGGGTTGCCATTTCCTACTCCAGCAGATCATCCCCACACAGGGATCAAACCTGCTTATCTTGCCTCTCCTGCATTGGCAGGCAGATTCTTTACCACTAGCGCCACCTGGGAAGCTGGGGTCAGTATAATTAATTCCAGGCGGGGGAAAAACTGCTTTTGCACCAATTGGAAGGAGTTTGCTGTTGGGGACGAAAACGTTCATTTAAAAGGAGGTAGGAAAACAAGGGGGAAAAAGCAACAAAAAAGATGAGATTCAAGATTTCAAGTAGGTTTGTGGTGATTAGGACCTGGAATGGGGAACCATAGGTCTTCCTCTTGGAAGTCCCTCAGCTGCGAGACCTGGGGCGCCGGGGTTACCCGCGGTGGAAGCACCGGATCGTGTGGGAGGTCCTGATTGGGGGTGTGCGGCTGGAACTGGCTGAAGGCCACCTAGGCCGCCCTCCAGTGCAGGGTAGGGGGTCTGGAGCCCGGGGACCGGGCGGGCAGCGAGAGGAGCCGCGCCCCCAGGGCCCCGCGGCCGCTCCTCCCTTTACCTGGCGCCCCTCCTCGCTTACGTGTCGCCCACTGCCGTCCCCACCCTTCGCCTCCCTTCGCCTTCCAGTCGCCCAGTGCACCCTCATCCTCACCCCACCGGCCCATTCTGCGGCCCCTGGATTCCTCCTCCCTTTCCTGGTGGTTCTGGCTGGGTCCGTAGTTTGGTTTGAACTTTTGAACCCACCATTGAGCGCCGTGCGCCCCTCCTCTCTCCGCCCGGAGGGTAAAACCCGGCGTAGGGCTGGGAGGCTGGGCCGCGGAGGCCGGGGCGGGGGCGGGGGCGGGGGCCCGCCCTCCTGACACGTGGCCTGGGTAGGGGTTTATAGGATCCCTCCCGGCCCCGGGCCTCTCACTACTTCTCCCCCGGACTCCTTAGTAGTCTGTCAGTGGGAGATCGTCGCGGCCGTCCTCTCCCCTGTTCCAGCCCCGCAGAACCGTACAAGTCTCCGTTATGGTGAGTGGGGGTCCCCGGGCGGTGGTGTGGGGGCACAGTGCGGAGTCCCAAGGGGCGTTGGGATCCCAGTGCGAGTGCAGCCACGTCCACGCCTCCGGGCAAACTGGTTTCTGGTGGCCGGGTTGGGAGAGTCGAGTTCACCTGGCTGACTCCTCGTCGGGCTCGAAGACGCGGCCTGGGTACTGCCTTGAGTGGAAGTGGAAAAGCCACTTGATCCTAGAGAGGGGCTATTCATTGATTCGTTCGGGGCCGCTACTGCCCCAGAAAGGTCGGAGAACCTTCGCACTGGCTCCCAAGGACTTGTGAAAGCTACAAATCCCTCCCATTTCCTGAAGTGATCTCACCTTCCCACAGCCTTCGGCAAAGGACCCCTGGAGCATCCCGTGTGCTCCAGCATAGTAGGTGCAGACGTTTCCTGGCGACCCCTCTCGTGTGCCCTGTGATTTGGTGCTGAGTCCACCTGTGGCCAGACTCTGGGAAAAGTTTCCAATTGCAGCTTCGTCACCTGTGGCCGGGATGGCGGGGGTTGGGTGGGCGAGGGGAGCTCTTGAAATTGCACCAATCCACTTGAAGGATGAAGGCAGGCTCCTCCTTTGAAGGAAATTACTGTCCCGTGTTTAACCCTGCATTTCTCGCGTTAATGTAGTGGGGTGTTTAATAGCTGAAACTTTCTGATTACAGGTTTTAAAAAGTCCATAAAAGAGATATTTAATTATAAAGTCACAGAGTAATCTAGTAATGACATAATATTCTTGCTTTTAAAGAAACATGAAATTACACACAACTTGAGTATTTTCTATTTAGTTGCCACAGGTTTTGGAAACAAGTATCTTAGGAAACATCTGTTGGAGGTCTATCTAAAGCAGGCCATGAGTATCAAATGCATCAAAATACCTTTTTTTAAAAAGGAATATAGTGAATAAATATTTACTTTTTTACGGACTACTTCAGTTATCAAAGGATGTCTGACTGTAACACTTGCTTGAGTGCTTTTTACTAAGCCAGACCAAAGGACACTGGTAAATGTGTAATTGAGAAAATAGTGGGAGTGTTTAAAGGGCAGGAAATCAACAATAGCCCCAAACCTATGAAGACATACACTGGTTAGACTCTTATTTCACAAGGGACAGGTGCTGATTATCCTGTTAAGGCTAGACTAAGTGACACCATCACCGGTATCTCACTTCATTTTCCAAGTGGCCAGGGGAGAGTGGAGGGCAAGCAGTGGCCACAGCCTAAGCCATACTGTTGCACAATATGAAAAGTTTTTTAACTCAAAAACTTCATTAGAAGGGCTTCATTACGATGGCAGGGTCTTCTCAGATACTTATCTCCTTGGACCTGGGACTGTCATGGGCAAATATCTGGTTCTTTCGTGGTTTCTAGGGCTGTGGAATGTCCAGAGTCCAGTTAAAGGTAAACACGATGCAGTGGTTAAAAGTCATGGGTTCATCACAACAAACACCCTTTTCTCCCACAGCCTTAGAGCTGGGCAAGTAGATGCAGGTTAATAGTAAGCATGCTGATGTCAGCAGAGGATAATTGCTTTATGGGGAGTATGGTGAGAAGGAGGGAACCATAAGTCAAAGGTTATGAGTAATTGGAGGTTTTGTCTTGGGGTTATGAGACTAGGCCCTTTGACATCTTAGGTGATGTTGAATTTTCTTTAGATTCCTGTTGTTGTTCATTTGCTAAGTCACGTCCGAGTCTTTGCGACCCTACGGACTGCAGAATGCCAGGCTTTCTGGTCCTTCACTGTCCCCTGGAGTTTGTTCAAACTCATGTCCATTGAGTTGGTGATGCTATCTAAACATCTCACCCTCTGCCATCCACTTCTTCTTTTGCCTTCAATCCTTCCCAGCATCAGGGTCTTTTCAAATGAGTCGGCTCTTTGCCTCAAGTTGCCAAAGTATTGGAGCTTCAGCATCAGTCCTTCCAATGAATAGTCAGGGTAAATTTCCTTTAGAATGGACTGGTTTGATCTCCTTGCAGTCCAAGGGACTCTCAAGAGTCTTCTCCAGCACCACAATTCAAAAGTGTCAATTCTTTGGTGCTCAGCCTTCTTTACACTCCAACTCTCACATCCATACATGACTATTGGAAAAATCACAGCTTTGACTATGTGGACCTTTGTTGGCAAAATGATGTCTGCTTTTTAATATGCTGTCTAGGTTTGTCATAGCTTTCCTTCTAAGAAGCAAGTGTCTTATTTCATCGCTGCAGTCACCGTCTGCAGTGATTTTGGAACCCAAGAAAATAAAATTGGTCACTGTTTCCACATTTTCCCCATCTATTTGCCATGAACTGATGGGACCAGATGCCAGCTTTTTCACTCCTCTTTCACCCTCATCAAGAGGTTCTTTTCTTTAGTTCCCATTCTCTTTATGGTATCATCTGAGGTTACTGATAGTTCTCCTGGGAGGCTTGATCCAGCTTATGATTCATCCAGCCTAGCATTTCACATGATGTACTCTGCATAGAAGTTAAATAAGCAGGGAGGTAATATACAGCCTTGATATACTCCTGTCTCAGTTTTGAACCAGTCCATTGTTTCATGTCTGTTTCTAACTGTTGCTTCTTGACCTGCATACAGGTTTCTCAAGAGACAGGTAAGGTGGTCTGGTATTCCAATCTCCTTAAGAATTTCCCACAGTTTGTTGTGATCCACACAGTCAAAGGCTTTAAATTCCTATTAGCAGCTTTCAGAACCCTGAAACTCTCTTATTTGGAGAAAATGTAATAAGAGATATTTGATGTGGATACTTGAAAGACTTTCAAGCAGCTAATTTGATTTATGATGGAAATACAGTAGATACCTCTTTGTTTTCCTCTTAAGTCTGTGGGTTTAGATTCTATGTTCACTGCCTTTTTTTTACCAAGCAGGAATGAGTTTGGTAACTTACAACTGACCCTGTTCAGCAAGTAAAGGAAAACAAACGCTTGCCTAACATCATTAAATTTATGAAATTATAGACTCTTCTTCCACAGCGCCAGAGACAGATGTACATTTTACTAGAAAACAGCTGATTCCTTAAACTATTAGTGAAGTCTTGGTGACACTTCAAGCTTTTGTTACCCTATCTCCATCTGCCAACCCTCCCCCACTCTCCCCTCAAGGTGTGTGGACAGTGAAGGAAAATGTTTTTCCCTAAGATTAAATACTTCCACAGGGATAAAAGGATGCCTTTGACCACAGTTTTTAAAGTCCAGGTAACTGCTGCTTATCTGCTGTTTTCTCCATGAGTCATACAGCTGTAGTTTGCTGGTTTAAGCTGGTTTTAAGGGAGAGGCAGAAGCTGTTTAAAGAACAGAATAAAGAGGGATGGGAATGAGCTGTAGTTACAGTCACACAGGGAATGAATCAGAGCTGGAAGGAGGAATTTTGCATGCCTCTAAGGAGTCAGCAGGCATATTTCCCAGGAGTTGGGGAAAATCTATTGCTAGAGTAGCTTGTGTCATTCTGAAGGTAGACACCTGACCATGAATATCTAATGTGGCTGTAAAGGGAAAGTCTGGTCCCTGGCCTTGTCTAGTTGTTCATTAACATGTCTGTGGTTTTCCAAAACCTTTTCTCTGAATTGGCCTGTTTGTGAAATAGTGCCTGGGCAGGCATGGCCTCCAGAAAGGTGCTGATTTGTCTGGAAGGTTAATAGTCATTTCCGTGTGACTCATTCCTGAATGTCCCATCTGACGGGTCACATTCTGACACTTCCTTCTTCCTTCCCACAGCGTGAGTGCATCTCCATCCACGTTGGCCAGGCTGGTGTCCAGATCGGCAATGCCTGCTGGGAACTCTACTGCCTGGAACACGGCATTCAGCCCGATGGCCAGATGCCAAGTGACAAGACTATTGGGGGAGGAGACGACTCCTTCAACACCTTCTTCAGTGAGACGGGTGCTGGCAAGCATGTGCCCAGGGCAGTGTTTGTAGACCTGGAACCCACAGTCATTGGTGAGTTGACCTCAGTAACCCCAGTGAGATCCCAGGGATCGGGGACAGGAGGTGTGTCCTGGGAATTCCACTGATGCCCTGCAATGGAGCAGACTTGTGTGGGTTGTTAATGATGGGTGGCTGCTTCATTTTCCTTTTCCAGATGAGGTGCGCACTGGCACCTACCGCCAGCTCTTCCACCCTGAGCAACTTATCTCAGGCAAAGAAGATGCCGCCAATAACTATGCCCGAGGTCACTACACCATTGGCAAGGAGATCATTGACCTCGTCTTGGACCGAGTTCGGAAACTGGTAAACGAAGAACTTTTTTTAAAATAGGATGAGCGTTTTCTCTTAGAGTTTTGAGAGACCAGACTATGGGAATCATTCTTTGCGCACCAGAATGAACTTTATACTGCCCAGTGTAACTTGACTTCTAAACCAAATGGTGCTGTGCTATGGGACAACTTTTTGAGGCTGAAGTAGGTGCTGCTTGGCCTCCTCCTATGTCTTCTAAGGCAGATTTGGGCAATTGCTCACTCAGTGAGGCCAGTTTACCTGAAGTCAAGTGAGTACCAGGAAGCCTTAACCGTTTTACTGACACTTAAGCCCATTAAACATCCTTGTTCATCTTAATCAGCTTCCTGCCTTTTTAGGTCATCTTAGTCTCAGGGGTAGGTGGCTGGCTTTGAATGTAACTAATTGATCAAACTCATAAAAATTAGACAACTGCCCTATGTTGCTACAGAAAGTTACAGCAAAAGAAGCTGATGTAATACCGACTAGAACTAGCTGGCGTTGGTAACTTCCAGCAACACTGAAAGTGGAGTCAAGGGAGCTCCCTTGTTACAGAAGCAAGTATAAGTCACTGGAACTTTGAAAGTATTAAGATATAACCACAAAAAGTGGTACCCTTGTTTTTCTACTAGAGCTCAGGGCAGTGTAGACTAGCCTTGAGGCAGAAAAATCTAAGGTAACTGTATTCACATCGGTAAGGTTGAAAAGGGTGCTGTTCAGATCATTTTAATTAAGAGTCTGGCAATCAGATGACTCTGTTCCTTAGGCATATGGGCAACTTGTAACTAATTAACTAAAATCAAGAATGAAGGCCTAGGTGGAATAGCTTGTCAGGAAAATCCTATAACGCTAAGCCCGGCAACAACAGGTCTATTTTCAAAATAATGGCCTTACATTGTTCTTGGCTTCATACTTTGAGATGTTTATCATAGTCTTCCTAGCAAAATTGGGCTAATGGTTGGCTCCTCTGTTTGCAAGTGAAGCTTCAGCTACAAGCACTGACTTGGAAATCGGGACCTGCCCTAGGGACAAATAAACGAGTGAAAGTCATTGAGGTTCCATAGTGAAGTTCATTAACCACCAGAACAATTGCATTTGTCCCTGGTGTTTATTACTGTGTCCACAAGAGTCTTAATGGGTGGAAACTGGTAAACTAGAGTCTGCCCCTTACACTGATCTCATTCAGAGGGTGGATAGAAGTGACTAAGGGCTCAGTAGAGAATGTCCACAAATCTTGGAGCACCTTAAAGTGAAGACTGTCCAGAGAATAGTCTGTCAGGTTAAGATCATCCTTTCACAGAGGAGCAGTTTGTTAGCCAGAAGAGCTCAATTAAGTGGTGGAAAGCCCCCGTGACACAAGGACATGGATTTGTGACCATGAATCCCCTTTCCCGGAATGAAGAGACTTGCTGCTAACCTGTGCTGACTGTGCCAGGCACTATTCCAGTACTCATTTAATTCCCAGCAACCTGAAGCAGGTTACGGTTCTCCTCATTTAATAAATGAGAACACTGAGACTGAGAAATGAATTTGGTCAGAGGCACATGGCAAGGAACTGGTAGAGCCAGAGCCAGCCTTATTCTAACACCAGGGCACTGGCTCTTCACTCTGCTCTTGGATTCAGAAAGCAGCTGCCAGAATTTTTGTAAGACATCATTGTATGGGGCCGGTGTGGCCTCAGGCCTGCTGTTGGTAGCTCTCCAACTGATAAGAGGTTGCCTTTGGTCTGTGGTCATGGCACGGGCAGCAGAGGTGAGCCTCCCGGTCACCAAAACTTGTGCCCGGCATCCATTCCAGACTTCGTGATTCCTCTGCCTGCAGAAATGAAAAGAACTCATTACAAATAGCCTTTTCACAGATCCCCTCCCTCCAGCCCCCAAGAGTTGATTGTGAAAGTTTCTCTGAATCACTTAGCACTTAAAAGCTCTTTAGGTCTGCTTTCTTAGCAAATATTGTTCAGAAATTTTCTGATTGTGTTTATATTTTGAAGATCTTGATCAGTGCGATTATGGATTCAAAGAAATCACTGCAGCTGTCACCAAGGCTAAAATTAAAACTTTTTTCTTTTTTCAGGCTGACCAGTGCACAGGTCTTCAGGGCTTCTTGGTTTTCCACAGCTTTGGTGGGGGAACTGGTTCTGGGTTCACCTCCCTGCTGATGGAACGCCTCTCTGTCGATTATGGCAAGAAGTCCAAGCTGGAGTTCTCCATTTACCCAGCCCCCCAGGTTTCCACAGCTGTCGTTGAGCCCTACAACTCCATCCTCACCACCCACACCACCCTGGAGCACTCTGATTGTGCCTTCATGGTAGACAATGAGGCCATCTATGACATCTGCCGTAGAAACCTCGACATTGAACGCCCAACCTACACAAATCTTAACCGCCTCATGAGCCAGATAGTGTCCTCCATCACTGCTTCCCTGAGGTTTGATGGCGCCCTGAACGTGGATCTGACAGAGTTCCAGACCAACCTGGTGCCCTATCCCCGCATCCACTTCCCTCTGGCCACATACGCCCCTGTCATCTCTGCTGAGAAAGCCTACCATGAACAGCTTTCTGTAGCAGAGATCACCAATGCTTGCTTTGAGCCAGCCAACCAGATGGTGAAATGTGACCCTCGCCATGGGAAATACATGGCCTGCTGCCTGTTGTACCGTGGTGACGTGGTTCCCAAAGATGTCAATGCTGCCATTGCCACCATCAAGACCAAGCGTACCATCCAGTTTGTGGACTGGTGCCCCACTGGCTTCAAGGTTGGCATTAACTACCAGCCTCCCACTGTGGTACCTGGCGGAGACCTGGCCAAAGTACAGCGAGCTGTGTGCATGCTGAGCAACACCACAGCTGTTGCTGAGGCCTGGGCGCGCCTGGACCACAAGTTTGACCTGATGTATGCCAAGCGTGCCTTTGTTCACTGGTACGTGGGTGAGGGCATGGAGGAAGGAGAGTTTTCTGAGGCCCGTGAGGACATGGCTGCCCTTGAGAAGGATTATGAGGAGGTTGGAGCCGACAGTGCAGAGGGAGATGATGAGGGTGACGAGTATTAGCATGTCTGTTGCAGTTTCATCTTGGGACTGTATTATTTGTGTTCCGTGGAGCTGCACACTGTGGCCCTGTCTTATCAATAAAGGTGATATTTCCACTTCCAAGGTCACGCTGTATCATAGTAAATATTTACTTACTGAAGGCCAGTTTGGGATGGAGGAGTTTGGCAATTTCGAGGCAACAGGCTCATTGGGCCAGTGCTTTTGAAATTTTAATATGGATGTGAATCTCCTGTAGATTTTAAAAAGCAGACCTCAATCTGTAAGTCTGAAGTGGAGTTTCAACAAACATAGTGCTTTTTTTTTTTTTTTTTTGCCTTTGTTTTTTAAAGCTCTCTGGTGTTATGATTTTATTTTTAGTTAGAGGATAACTGCTTTCATTATTGTGTTGGTTTCTGCCATACATCACCATGAATCAGCCGTAGGTATACATGTGTCCCCTCCCTCTTGACCCTCCCACCCCATGCTACCCTCTAGGTTGTCACAGAGCACTGGGTCTCAGCTGCCTGCATCACACAGCAAATTCCCACTGGCTGTTTTACATATGGTAATGTCTATGTTTCAGTGCTACTCTCTCAACTCATCCCACCCAAAGCTCCTGGGTATTCTTGGTCTGCTGTGATCACATGTGGAGGAGTGAGGGGTTAGGTAACATAGCTAATAAATGGTGGAGCCATAACTCAAGTTGCCAGGATGACTGCCAGAACCACTGCAGTCTTTAGTTCATAAAGTGTTGGAATCACATGGGAAGGGCTTGGAACTGTGCTGATTGTTCATCCTTGGCCAAAATCTACAATGGCAAACTAGGACGGTGCTTTCAGAAGTCACTGCTTGGAGAAAGTAGAGCAGGCTGAGACACGACAGTACAGTTGTCTCGGGTGTTAGGATATTGGTCCCTGACCCAGTGTATGTCATGGGGAATATGTGAAGTAGGGGAATAATAAGGAAAATTGAAGGAGTATGTACATAACAAAGGTTGAAGACCAGAGCTCCCTAATTTGGATGCTTTTCTGAGCAGCTGCTGGAAGCTGTGTGGTTCTTGAGCAGGGCAGGAGGCAACTATGAGAAGCTGAGGGTGGGGGAAGAATGCGCGGGTGGCCCGAGAGCTTGGTGCTCAGGGACCAGTGCTGTGGCCTCTGAGGCTGAACTGAGCAATGAAAGAGGACAGCGATCATCAGAGGGCCAGGTCATGCGGAAGGGAGGAGCCATTTTTGATGCTTAGGTCCTGGCCTGAATGGGAAGGCCAAGCAAGTGGCAGGAGGTGAGGGTGAGTGCACGTCGTTCACCTTTGCTCCAGGACTGAGCTTATTCGATGGCGCTCAGCTACCATCTTTCTTTTCCCACTGGTGTTTTCACCTCTTACTCATTGCTAACCTCTGCCCCCTTACTCTTTAAGGACAGCATTTGAAACATGCACGTTCTGGGAGTTCCCTGGTGGCCTAGTGGAATTGGCGCTTATCAGTGCTGAGGGCCCGGGTCCAATCCCTGATTGGGGAACTAAGATTCCACAAAGCACATGGCACAGCAACCCCCTCCCTCAGATGCACATTCTGTCTTGGGGCACAGCTTCCAGCCTGAGCTCTCTCAGCTTTGTGCTCGGAAGGGTTGTCATGAGAGCAACCGTTGTCTCATGCTTCAGGATGATGCCCAACCTGCCCCATCCTTGAGTACAGCCAGCCACTGCTACTCAAAGTGATGGGCTAGATCCCTTCTGCAGCCTCAGCCTGGGCGTCCTGGGCTGAAACAATGAACCTCGGAGAGGCTGGCCACTCCAGCTGCACTCAGACCTTCCCAACCTGGGGTATCTGCCAATTGCTACAGTACGAGCTCTGGAGGGAACAGGACATCCAGGTGTGAGAAGGAAGAGACAGATCATCAGCTTCAGCTGAGCACAGCACCCCATGACACCTGAAAGGTCCATTCTCGGAGCCTGCGTGTCCCAAGCTGGAGACTCTGAGAATGGGGTTCAGGGCTTGCCTGTTCTCCTCCTCCTCCCTCAGCCTTCAGGAGAGCCTGGCAGCACCTGCAGAGCCTGAAGCCCTGGGGCCAGTGCACATCCCCACCCCCCGCAGCCCCTGGCCAGGAGCAAGCCCCTCCAATTACCTCCATAAGCCTTACAGGTGAATAATCTGCCAAGATGTGGAAGGGGCTGGAAACCTTTAAGCAGCCGCAACGGCGTGGAGGTGAAAGAAGGTGAAAGAAGAGTTTAGCTGAGAAAAAAGATTCCAGTAGAACAGAGCCTGGGGAATTGGAAAGGGCAAAGTGCAGGAGCTTGCAGAGGGATCTGTCCTTGTAGTGATGATCCCCCCACCCTTGTGCTGGCCAGAGAGTGAATAGAAGTTAGCCTGCAGCAAGAACAAATATACCCCAAGGTCTGTCACTGCTTTGTGGCTGACAACCATCCCATCTGCCCTTGAGCACAAATGGAAAGTCTGCACTCAGAACTGCCCCCAGGGCTGAAGCCACGGGGGTTTGATGGGGATAAATGGAGAAAGTGTAAGGGGGTGCAGCCCCAAAATTGGCTATCCCTGATAGCTCAGTGGGTAAAGAATCTGCCTGCAATTCAGGAGACCGGAGTTCTATCCCTGGGTCGGGAAGATCCCCTGGAGAAGGAAATGACAACCTACTCCAGTATTTTTGCCTGGAAAATCCCATGAACGAAGGAGCCTAGCAGGCTACAGTCCATCAGGTCGCTAAGGGTTGGACACAACTGAAGCAACTTGGCACAAGTGGGCGTAGGCATGCACAGGAGGCCTAACAGGGCCCAAAAAGGCAGGCAAATTTGAGTTGAATTTTGAACGTGGTAGATGCAGAATGTGTCACTTTCTTCTGATTGGTTAGTGGTGAGGTAATAGGGCAGTGCTCCAGGAATCTTGTGCTCAACCTGAAGTTACCATCCTCCACCTGGGTAGGGGCCCTGGTTCTGCAGAACTCAGAGACATTGTTATGCATATTGCTTGAGTAGGAACCAGGCTCCAAGGCTGTACAACCAGTTGACTTCTATTTCTGCATCCCCTCCCTTTCCTGATAATCAACTGTTTGAATCCGCCCTTTGGAGTTCAGGGAAGGTCAAGGAGGCTGAATGAAGCCTATATCCTACAAACAAGAAAAGCAAATGAAATAAAGGACGCTTCTGAGGAATAAATCGTTGTATGGAAGGTCAGAGTGAAACTGAGCTGGACCTTGCAGGTCCTGCCCAATTTCAAAAGGCCCTCCATATCCCCTGTATCTTATTTGTAGAAAACAGAAAAAAGTCTCCCAGGCCTTTCTTGAGTGAAAAAGAGCAAGCCCAAGCAGTTACTGATTAGGACAACAGAGTTCACAGGACACCTAGTTCTTCCTGAAGCCATAAAGATAACAACCTGATGCATTATCTTTGAGTTGTTCCACAAAAACTAAGACCCCACCGCCAAGGAGGATGTAACTACAAGTCCACCACAAGCACACAGACTGCAGACTGGTTGGAACCAGAAGGTTGAGATTCTGGAAACGCCACCCTGTTACCTCACCACCAACCAATGAGAAGGTCCAGGAGCTGGTCAAGCAATGTATGACCCTTTTCCATAACAGTTGTCTGAAAGTGATTGGAGGGTTAGGTCTTTTGCGCACCTGACATCTATTCTTGCTTTTAGCCTTTGCAATAAATCTTTCTCTGCTCCAAACTCCTAGGTTCTGGATTGTTTGGCTTCAGTGTGCCAGGGACACAGGAACTTGGGTTCCGTAACAAAGAGTGGTATACTTAGAGTAAGGCAGTGCAAGGCAGTGAGGGCCTAACTCGCTCCAGCTGTGTGACCTGCAACTAGTTTAATTACTCTAAACCCTAGTTTATCTGTAAAAACGGAGATAAGACACTGCATATGTCGAATGGATGACATGTGATTAACACTGTCTGAAAAACAACTCTGCATAGCATCTGAAAAGTGAAAGCTATTATATGCACGTGTGCTCAGTCATGTCAGACTCTTTGAGACGCCAAGGACCGAAGCCCACCAGGTTCCTCTGTCCATAGGATTCTCCAGGCAAGAATACTGGAGTGGGTTGCCATTTCCTACTCCAGCAGATCATCCCCACACAGGGATCAAACCTGCTTATCTTGCCTTTCCTGCATTGGCAGGCAGATTCTTTACCACTAGCGCCACCTGGGAAGCTGGGGTCAGTATAATTAATTCCAGGCGGGGGAAAAACTGCTTTTGCACCAATTGGAAGGAGTTTGCTGTTGGGAACGAAAACGTTCATTTAAAAGGAGGTAGGAAAACAAGGGGGAAAAAGCAACAAAAAAGGTGAGATTCAAGATTTCAAGTAGGTTTGTGTGATTAGGACCTGGAATGGGGAACCATAGGTCTTCCCTCTTGGAAGTCCCTCAACTCCGAGAGCTGCGGGCGCCGGGGTTACCCGCGGTGGAAGCACCGGATCGTGTGGGAGGTCCTGATTGGGGGCTGTGCGGCTGGAACTGGCTGAAGGCCACCTAGGCCGCCCTCCAGTGCAGGGTAGGGGGTCTGGAGCCCGGGGACCGGGCGGGCAGCGAGAGGGGCCGCGCCTCCCTTTACCTGGCGCCCCTCCTCGCTTACGTGTCGCCCACTGCCGTCCCCACCCTTCGCCTCCCTTCGCCTTCCAGTCGCCCAGTGCATCCTCTTCCTCACCCCACCGGCCCATTCTGCGGCCCCTGGATTCCTCCTCCCTTTCCTGGGTCTTCTGGCTGGGTCCGTAGTTTGGTTTGAACTTTTGAACCCACCAATGAGCGCCGTGCGCCCCTCCTCTCTCCGCCCGGAGGGTAAAACCCGGCGTAGGGCTGGGAGGCGGGGCCGCGGAGGCCGGGGCGGGGGCGGGGGCGGGGGCGGGTGCCCGCCCTCCTGACACGTGGCCCGGGTAGGGGTTTATAGGATCCCTCCCGGCCCCGGGCCTCTCACTACTTCTCCCCCGGACTCCTTAGTAGTCTGTCAGTGGGAGATCTTCGCGGCCGTCCCCTCCCCTGTTCCAGCCCCGCAGAACCGTACAAGTCTCCGTTATGGTGAGTGGGGGTCCCCGGGCGGTGGTGTGGGGGTAGAGTGCGGAGTCCCAAGGGGCGTTGGGACCCCAGTGCGAGTGCAGCCACGTCCACGCCTCCGGGCAAACTGGTTTCTGGCGGCCGGGTTGGGAGAGTCGAGTTCACCTGGCTGACTCCTCGTCGGGCTCGAAGACGCGGCCTGGGTACTGCCTTGAGTGGAAGTGGAAAAGCCACTTGATCCTAGAGAGGGGCCATTCATTGATTCGTTCGGGGCCGCTACTGCCCCAGAAAGGTCGGAGAACCTTCGCACTGGCTCCCAAGGACTTGTGAAAGCTACAAATCCCTCCCATTTCCTGAAGTGATCTCACCTTCCCACGGCCTTCGGCAAAGGACCCCTGGAGCATCCCGTGTGCTCCAGCATAGTAGGTGCAGACGTTTCCTGGCGACCCCTCTCGTGTGCCCTGTGATTTGGTGCTGAGTCCACCTGTGGCCAGACTCTGGGAAAAGTTTCCAATTGCAGCTTCGTCACCTGTGGCCGGGATGGCGGGGGTTGGGTGGGCGGGGACAGCTCTTGAAATTGCACCAATCCACTTGAAGGATGAAGGCAGGCTCCTCCTTTGAAGGAAATTACTGTCCCGTGTTTAACCCTGCATTTCTCGTGTTTCTAGTGTTAATGTAGTGGGGTGTTTAATAGCTGAAACTTTCTGATTACAAGTTTTAAAAAGTCCATAAAAGAGATATTTACTTATAAAGTCACAGAGTAAACTAGTTCTGACAAAGTAGTCTTGCTTTTAAAGAAACATGAAATTACACACAACTTGAGTATTTTCTATTTAGCTGTCAGAGGTTTTGGAAACAAGTATCTTAGGAAACATCCGTTGGAGGTCTACCTAAAGCAGGCCATGAGTATCAAATGTATCAAAATACCCTTTTTAAAAAGGAATATAGTGAATAAATAGTTAACCTTTTTTACGGACTACTTCAGTTATCAAAGGATGTCTGACTTTAACAATTGCTTGAGTGCTTTTTTACTAAGCCAGACCAAAGGATACTGGTAAATGTGTAATTGAGAAAATAGTGGGAGTGTTTAAAGGGCAGGAAATCAGCAATAGCCCCAAACCTATGAAGACATACACTGGTTAGACTCTTATTTCACAAGGGACAGGTGCTGATTATCCTGTTAAGGCTAGACTAAGTGACACCATCACCGGTATCTCACTTCATCTTCCAAGTGGCCAGGGGAGAGTGGAGGGCAAGCAGTGGCCACAGCCTAAGCCATACTGTTGCACAATATGAAAAGTTTTTGAACTCAAAAGGCTTCATTAGAAGTGCTTCATTACGATCGTAGGGTCTTCTCAGATACTTTATCTCCTTGGGACCTGGGACTGTCATGGGCAAATGACTAGTTTTCCTGGTTTGTCATGGGCAAATTTCATGTGCAAATGACTGGTTCTTTCCTGGTTTCTAGGGCTGTGAAATGTCCAAAGCCCAGTTTAAGGTAAACACGATGCAGTGGTAAAAAGTCATAGGTCCACCAGAAATAAATCCCCTTTCTCCCACAGCCTTAGAGCTGGGCAAGTAGATGCAGGTAATAGTGAGCTTGCTGATGAGGTCAGCAGAAAATAATTGCTTTATGGGGAATATGGTGAGAAGGAGGGAACCATAAGTCAAAGGTTATGAGTAATTGGAGGTTTTGTCTTGGGGTTATGAGACTAGGCCGTTTGACATCTTAGGTGACGTTGAATTTTCTTTAGATTCCTATTGTTGTTCATTTGCTAAGTCACGTCCGAGTCTTTGCGACCCTACGGACTGCAGAATGCCAGGCTTTCTGGTCCTTCACTGTCCCCTGGAGTTTGTTCAAACTCATGTCCATTGAGTTGGTGATGCTATCTAAACATCTCACCCTCTGCCTCCCCCTTCTCCTTTTGCCTTCAATCGTTCCCAACATCAGGGTCTTTTCAAATGAGTCAGCTCTTTGCCTCAAGTTGCCAAAGTATTGGAGCTTCAGCATCAGTCCTTCCAATGAATAGTCAGGTTTGATTTCCTTTAGGATTGACTGCTTTGATCTCCTTGCAGTCCAGGGGACTCTCAAGAGTCTTCTCCAGCACCACAGTTCAGAAGCATCGATTCTTCGGTGCTCAGCCTTCTTTGCACTCCAACTCTCACATCCATACATGACTATTGGAAAAATACAGCTTTGACTATATGGACCTTTGTTGGCAAAATGATGTCTGCTTTTTAATATGCTGACAAGGTTTGTCATAGCTTTCCTCCTAAGAAGCAAGCATCTTTTAATTTCATGGCTGCAGTCACCGTCTGCAGTGATTTTGGAGCCCAAGAAAATAAAATCTGTCACTGTTCCCACATTTTCCCCATATATTTGCCATGAACTGATGGGACCAGATGCCAGCTTTTTCACTCCTTTTTCACCCTCTTCCAGAGGTTCTTTTCTTTCCTTCTCATTCACTTTCTGCCTTTAGAGTGGTATCATCTGAGGTTCCTGATAGTTCTGGGACGCTTGATTCCAGCTTGTGATTCATCCAGCCTAGCATTTCACATGATGTACTCTGCATAGAAGTTAAATAAGCAGGGAGGTAATACACAGCCTTGATATACTCCTGTCTCAGTTTTGAACCAGTCCATTGTTTCATGTCTGTTTCTAACTGTTGCTTCTTGACCTGCATACAGGTTTCTCAAGAGACAGGTAAGGTGGTCTGGTATTCCAATCTCCTTAAGAATTTCCCACAGTTTGTTGTGATCCACACGGTCAAAGGCTTTAAATTCCTATTAGCAGCTTTCAGAACCCTGAAACTCTCTTATTTGGAGAAAATGTAATAGGAGATATTTGATGTGGATACTTGAAAGACTTTCAAGCAGCTAATTTGATTTATGATGGAAATACAGTAGATATCCTCTTTGTTTTCCTCTTAAGTCTGTGGGTTTAGATTCTATGTTCACTGCCTTTTTTTTACCAAGCAGGAATGAGTTTGGTAACTTACAACTGACCCTGTTCAGCAAGTAAAGGAAAACAAACGCTTGCCTAACATCATTAAATTTATGAAATTATAGACTCTTCTTCCACAGCGCCAGAGACAGATGTACATTTTACTAGAAAACAGCTGATTCCTTAAACTATTAGTGAAGTCTTGGTGACACTTCAAGCTTTTGTTACCCTATCTCCATCTGCCAACCCTCCCCCACTCTCCCCTCAAGGTGTGTGGACAGTGAAGGAAAATGTTTTTCCCTAAGATTAAATACTTCCACAGGGATAAAAGGATGCCTTTGACCACAGTTTTTAAAGTCCAGGTAACTGCTGCTTATCTGCTGTTTTCTCCATGAGTCATACAGCTGTAGTTTGCTGGTTTAAGCTGGTTTTAAGGGAGAGGCAGAAGCTGTTTAAAGAACAGAATAAAGAGGGATGGGAATGAGCTGTAGTTACAGTCACACAGGGAATGAATCAGAGCTGGAAGGAGGAATTTTGCATGCCTCTAAGGAGTCAGCAGGCATATTTCCCAGGAGTTGGGGAAAATCTATTGCTAGAGTAGCTTGTGTCATTCTGAAGGTAGACACCTGACCATGAATATCTAATGTGGCTGTAAAGGGAAAGTCTGGTCTCTGCCTTGTCTAGTTGTTCATTAACATGTCTGTGGTTTTCCAAAACCTTTTCTCTGAATTAGCCTGTTTGTGAAATAGTGCCTGGGCAGGCATGGCCTCCAGAAAGGTGCTGATTTGTCTGGAAGGTTAATAGTCATTTCCGTGTGACTCATTCCTGAATGTCCCATCTGACGGGTCACATTCTGACACTTCCCTTCTTCCTTCCCACAGCGTGAGTGCATCTCCATCCACGTTGGCCAGGCTGGTGTCCAGATCGGCAATGCCTGCTGGGAACTCTACTGCCTGGAACACGGCATTCAGCCCGATGGCCAGATGCCAAGTGACAAGACTATTGGGGGAGGAGACGACTCCTTCAACACCTTCTTCAGTGAGACGGGTGCTGGCAAGCATGTGCCCAGGGCAGTGTTTGTAGACCTGGAACCCACAGTCATTGGTGAGTTGACCTCAGTAACCCCAGTGAGATCCCAGGGATCGGGGACAGGAGGTGTGTCCTGGGAATTCCACTGATGCCCTGCGATGGAGCAGACTTGTGTGGGTTGTTAATGATGGGTGGCTGCTTCATTTTCCTTTTCCAGATGAGGTGCGCACTGGCACCTACCGCCAGCTCTTCCACCCTGAGCAACTTATCTCAGGCAAAGAAGATGCCGCCAATAACTATGCCCGAGGTCACTACACCATTGGCAAGGAGATCATTGACCTCGTCTTGGACCGAGTTCGGAAACTGGTAAACGAAGAACTTTTTTTAAAATAGGATGAGCGTTTTCTCTTAGAGTTTTGAGAGACCAGACTATGGGAATCATTCTTTGCGCACCAGAATGAGCTTTATACTGCCCAGTGTAACTTGACTTCTAAACCAAATGGTGCTGTGCTATGGGACAACTTTTTGAGGCTGAAGTAGGTGCTGCTTGGCCTCCTCCTATGTCTTCTAAGGCAGATTTGGGCAATTGCTCACTCAGTGAGGCCAGTTTACCTGAAGTCAAGTGAGTACCAGGAAGCCTTAACCGTTTTACTGACACTTAAGCCCATTAAACATCCTTGTTCATCTTAATCAGGCAGCTTCCTGCCTCCAAGCTGAGGCATCCCTTTTTAGGTCATCTTAGTCTCAGGGGTAGGTGGCTGGCTTTGAATGTAACTAATTGATCAAACTCATAAAAATTAGACAACTGCCCTATGTTGCTACAGAAAGTTACAGCAAAAGAAGCTGATGTAATACCGACTAGAACTAGCTGCCATAGGAAACTTCCAGCAACACTGAAAGTGGAGTCAAGGGAGCTCCCTTGTTACAGAAGCAAGTATAAGTCACTGGAACTTTGAAAGTATTAAGATATAACCACAAAAAGTGGTACCCTTGTTTTTCTACTAGAGCTCAGGGCAGTGTAGACTAGCCTTGAGGCAGAAAAATCTAAGGTAACTGTATTCACATCGGTAAGGTTGAAAAGGGTGCTGTTCAGATCATTTTAATTAAGAGTCTGGCAATCAGATGACTCTGTTCCTTAGGCATATGGGCAACTTGTAACTAATTAACTAAAATCAAGAATGAAGGCCTAGGTGGAATAGCTTGTCAGGAAAATCCTATAACGCTAAGCCCGGCAACAACAGGTCTATTTTCAAAATAATGGCCTTACATTGTTCTTGGCTTCATACTTTGAGATGTTTATCATAGTCTTCCCAGCAAAATTGGGATAATGGTTGGTTCCTCTGTTTGCAAGTGAAGCTTCAGCTACAAGCACTGACTTGGAAATCGGGACCTGCCTTAGGGACAAATAAATGAGTGAAGTCATTGAGGGTCCATAGTGAAGTTCATTAACCACCAGAACAATTGCATTTGTCCCTGGTGTTTATTACTGTGTCCACAAGAGTCTTAATGGGTGGAAACTGGTAAACTAGAGTCTGCCCCTTACACTGATCTCATTCAGAGGGTGGATAGAAGTGACTAAGGGCTCAGTAGAGAATGTCCACAAATCTTGGAGCACCTTAAAGTGAAGACTGTCCAGAGAATAGTCTGTCAGGTTAAGATCATCCTTTCACAGAGGAGCAGTTTGTTAGCCAGAAGAGCTCAATTAAGTGGTGGAAAGCCCCCGTGACACAAGGACATGGATTTGTGACCATGAATCCCCTTTCCCGGAATGAAGAGACTTGCTGCTAACCTGTGCTGACTGTGCCAGGCACTATTCCAGTACTCATTTAATTCCCAGCAACCTGAAGCAGGTTATGGTTCTCCTCATTTAATAAATGAGAACACTGAGACTGAGAAATGAATTTGGTCAGAGGCACATGGCAAGGAACTGGTAGAGCCAGAGCCAGCCTTATTCTAACACCAGGGCACTGGCTCTTCACTCTGCTCTTGGATTCAGAAAGCAGCTGCCAGAATTTTTGTAAGACATCATTGTATGGGGCCGGTGTGGCCTCAGGCCTGCTGTTGGTAGCTCTCCAACTGATAAGAGGTTGCCTTTGGTCTGTGGTCATGGCACAGGCAGCAGAGGTGAGCCTCCCGGTCACCAAAACTTGTGCCCGGCATCCATTCCAGACTTCGTGATTCCTCTGCCTGCAGAAATGAAAAGAACTCATTACAAATAGCCTTTTCACAGATCCCCTCCCTCCAGCCCCCAAGAGTTGATTGTGAAAGTTTCTCTGAATCACTTAGCACTTAAAAGCTCTTTAGGTCTGCTTTCTTAGCAAATATTGTTCAGAAATTTTCTGATTGTGTTTATATTTTGAAGATCTTGATCAGTGCGATTATGGATTCAAAGAAATCACTGCAGCTGTCACCAAGGCTAAAATTAAAACTTTTTTCTTTTTTCAGGCTGACCAGTGCACGGGTCTTCAGGGCTTCTTGGTTTTCCACAGCTTTGGTGGGGGAACTGGTTCTGGGTTCACCTCCCTGCTGATGGAACGCCTCTCTGTCGATTATGGCAAGAAGTCCAAGCTGGAGTTCTCCATTTACCCAGCCCCCCAGGTTTCCACAGCTGTCGTTGAGCCCTACAACTCCATCCTCACCACCCACACCACTCTGGAGCACTCTGATTGTGCCTTCATGGTAGACAATGAGGCCATCTATGACATCTGCCGTAGAAACCTCGACATTGAACGCCCAACCTACATGAATCTTAACCGCCTCATGAGCCAGATAGTGTCCTCCATCACTGCTTCCCTGAGGTTTGATGGCGCCCTGAATGTGGATCTGACAGAGTTCCAGACCAACCTGGTGCCCTATCCCCGCATCCACTTCCCTCTGGCCACATACGCCCCTGTCATCTCTGCTGAGAAAGCCTACCATGAACAGCTTTCTGTAGCAGAGATCACCAATGCTTGCTTTGAGCCAGCCAACCAGATGGTGAAATGTGACCCTCGCCATGGGAAATACATGGCCTGCTGCCTGTTGTACCGTGGTGACGTGGTTCCCAAAGATGTCAATGCTGCCATTGCCACCATCAAGACCAAGCGTACCATCCAGTTTGTGGACTGGTGCCCCACTGGCTTCAAGGTTGGCATTAACTACCAGCCTCCCACTGTGGTACCTGGTGGAGACCTGGCCAAAGTAGAGCGAGCTGTGTGCATGCTGAGCAACACCACAGCCATTGCTGAGGCCTGGGCGCGCCTGGACCACAAGTTTGACCTGATGTATGCCAAGCGTGCCTTTGTTCACTGGTACGTGGGTGAGGGCATGGAGGAAGGAGAGTTTTCTGAGGCCCGTGAGGACATGGCTGCCCTTGAGAAGGATTATGAGGAGGTTGGAGCCGACAGTGCAGAGGGAGATGATGAGGGTGACGAGTATTAGCATGTCTGTTGCAGTTTCATTTTAGGACTGTCTTATTTATTTGTGTTCAGTGGAGCTGCCCACTGGGGCCCTATATTGTCAATAAAAGTTATATTTGCACATCAGAGCTGAATCTAGGTCTGAAGTGGAGTTTTAGTAAACATACAGCCTTTTGTTTTTAATTTCTGGGGGGTTTTTTTTTGCCTTTTTTTTTTTAAAAAAAAAACCTCAGATTTTCTTTTGTTTTTATTTTTAATTGGAGGATAATTGCTTTGCAGTATTGTGTTGGTTTCTGCCATACATCACCATGAATCAGCCGTAGGTATACATGTGTCCCCTCCCTCTTGACCCTCCCACCCCATGCTACCCTCTAGGTTGTCACAGAGCACTGGGTCTCAGCTGCCTGCATCACACAGCAAATTCCCACTGGCTGTTTTACATATGGTAATGTCTATGTTTCAGCGCTACTCTCTCAACTCATCCCACCCAAAGCTCCTGGGTATTCTTGGTCTGCTGTGATCACATGTGGAGGAGTGAGGGGTTAGGTAACATAGCTAATAAATGGTGGAGCCATAACTCAAGTTGCCAGGATGACTGCCAGAACCACTGCAGTCTTTAGTTCATAAAGTGTTGGAATCACATGGGAAGGGCTTGGAACTGTGCTGATTGTTCATCCTTGGCCAAAATCTACAATGGCAAACTAGGACGGTGCTTTCAGAAGTCACTGCTTGGAGAAAGTAGAGCAGGCTGAGACACGACAGTACAGTTGTCTCGGGTGTTAGGATATTGGTCCCTGACCCAGTGTATGTCATGGGGAATATGTGAAGTAGGGGAATAATAAGGAAAATTGAAGGAGTATGTACATAACAAAGGTTGAAGACCAGAGCTCCCTAATTTGGATGCTTTTCTGAGCAGCTGCTGGAAGCTGTGTGGTTCTTGAGCAGGGCAGGAGGCAACTATGAGAAGCTGAGGGTGGGGGAAGAATGCGCGGGTGGCCCGAGAGCTTGGTGCTCAGGGACCAGTGCTGTGGCCTCTGAGGCTGAACTGAGCAATGAAAGAGGACAGCGATCATCAGAGGGCCAGGTCATGCGGAAGGGAGGAGCCATTTTTGATGCTTAGGTCCTGGCCTGAATGGGAAGGCCAAGCAAGTGGCAGGAGGTGAGGGTGAGTGCACGTCTGTTCACCTTTGCTCCAGGACTGAGCTTATTCGATGGCGCTCAGCTACCATCTTTCTTTTCCCACTGGTGTTTTCACCTCTTACTCATTGCTAACCTCTGCCCCCTTACTCTTTAAGGACAGCATTTGAAACATGCACGTTCTGGGAGTTCCCTGGTGGCCTAGTGGAATTGGCGCTTATCAGTGCTGAGGGCCCGGGTCCAATCCCTGATTGGGGAACTAAGATTCCACAAAGCACATGGCACAGCAACCCCCTCCCTCAGATGCACATTCTGTCTTGGGGCACAGCTTCCAGCCTGAGCTCTCTCAGCTTTGTGCTCGGAAGGGTTGTCATGAGAGCAACTGTTGTCTCATGCTTCAGGATGATGCCCAACCTGCCCCATCCTTGAGTACAGCCAGCCACTGCTACTCAAAGTGATGGACTAGATCCCTTCTGCAGCCTCAGCCTGGGCGTCCTGGGCTGAAACAATGAACCTCGGAGAGGCTGGCCACTCCAGCTGCACTCAGACCTTCCCAACCTGGGGTATCTGCCAATTGCTACAGTGCAAGCTCTGGAGGGAACAGGACATCCAGGTGTGAGAAGGAAGAGACAGATCATCAGCTTCAGCTGAGCACAGCACCCCATGACACCTGAAAGGTCCATTCTCGGAGCCTGCGTGTCCCAAGCTGGAGACTCTGAGAATGGGGTTCAGGGCTTGCCTGTTCTCCTCCTCCTCCCTCAGCCTTCAGGAGAGCCTGGCAGCACCTGCAGAGCCTGAAGCCCTGGGGCCAGTGCACATCCCCACCCCCCGCAGCCCCTTGGCCAGGTGCAAGCCCCTCCAATTACCTCCATAAGCCTTACAGGTGAATAATCTGCCAAGATGTGGAAGGGGCTGGAAACCTTTAAGCAGCCGCAATGGCGTGGAGGTGAAAGAAGGTGAAAGAAGAGTTTAGCTGAGAAAAAAGATTCCAGTAGAACAGAGCTTGGGGAATTGGAAAGGGCAAAGTGCAGGAGCTTGCAGAGGGATCTGTCCTTGTAGTGATGATCCCCCCACCCTTGTGCTGGGAGAGGGTGAGTAGAAGTTAGCCTGCAGCAAGAACAAATATACCCCAAGGTCTGTCACTGCTTTGTGGCTGACAATCATCCCATCTGCCCTTGAGCGCAAATGGAAAGCCTGCACTCAGAACTGCCGCCAGGGCTGAAGCCACGGGGCTTGATGGGGATAAATGGAGAAAGCCTAAGAGGGTGCAGCCCCAAAATTGGCTGGCACCCCAGACTCTGGGCATCCCTGATAGCTCAGTGGGTAAAGAATCTGCCTGCAATGCAGGAGACTGTAGTTCTATCCGTGGGTCAGGAAGATCCCCTGGAGAAGGAAATGGCAACTCTTCCAGTATTCTTATGTCAACTACAAATTGGCACAAGAGCATTGCCAACAACTGAACAACTAAGGCATTTGCACGTGCCTCTACACAGATTGAACCCCATGCTGCTATAGCCGCGTCCTTCAACAACCCCTGAAGGAGTTCAGGGAGGAGGGAGGCACTCTGTGCCCCAGGGAATCTGGTGGGACAGGTCTTTAGATAGTTCAATGTTTTTAGGAACAGATTTTATGATCTCAGTCCTTGCATCTCCTCATATCTAGAGAAGCATTAAATCCCTTCATGGTGATATCAGACTCTCATGACTAACAAAAAGCCTTTTTCAAAGGAGTGCTTCATGGTATTGAATTCCCCCTTCACCAAAACCTTATATATTGTCTTTCCCCCACTGCCGGTTTGGAGCAGTCTCTCAGAGCTATCTGAGATGCTGCCTCCCAAGCTGCGTCCTCATTTTGCCCCAAATAAAACTTCACTCACAACTCTCAAGTTGTACATCTTTTTTCAGTTGACACTTGCCTGGAAAGTCCCATGGATAGAAGAGCCTGGAGGGGTCACAAGAGCCGGACTTAGTGACTAAATCACTGCAGACTCTGCGTCTGCGCTCAGTCGCTTCAGGTCTGACTCTCTGCGACCCCATGGACTGCAGCCCGCGAGGCTCCTCTGTCCATGGGACTTTCCAGGCAAGAATACTAGAATGGGCTGCCATGCCCTCCTCCAGGGCATCTTCCCAACCCAGGGATCAAACCCGCCGAGCTCTCACCTGACCTGACCAATGGAACAGTCTGCTCCCACCCCATGGAGGTTGCCCACCCTGGGGGCCGGCCCGTGGACACCCTGGCAGAGCTGCGATTCGAGTTCGGGTGAGGAAGAGAGAGTAACTGGGAGAACCAGCGATGCTGGCCAGTCTGCCGGTCGTCCTGTTCGGGAAGCAGCTGTCAGGTGTCTCTACTCCAGTGAAAATCTGTCAAACAGGCCCCTTTCAGGCCAGAGGTGGCCAGGTGGGGTTTAGCTCAGACAGAATGTGTCTTCAGGCCTCTAGGTGTGTGGAGGCCCCGCCTGGGGTTGTGGGAGGAGGGGGAAGCTCTGTCAGGGTGGGGGGAACACCTTTCCCTTCTTGGGTGTTTCAAGTTCTTCACAACACCTGTGAGGAGAGGACGTGCTCACACCCATTTCCACAGCTGAGGAAATCTAACCTTGGAGAGATTAAGCCATGTAACTTAAGGCTACAGAGCAAGGAGCCAAACTGAAATCTGATCCCTGAACTCTGACTCCAAAGCAGTACTCCGCTCCGCCCAGTAGCCCCAGGGAGGTCTTCCCAGTTCCCTGGGAGGAGGGACACGGAGGCCAGCCCTCGTGTGGAGCGCTGGGTGGAGCCCTGGTTGGAGAACAGAGATCTCGCCCTGCTGTTGTCAGGAGCCCCATTCCTGGGACCGGGTGACCCAGAGGAGCGCATTGACCCAGAGGAGCAAAGTCAGCTGCCCCCCACTATCCAGGCTGTAGCTTCGTGAGTGAGGGGGCCTTTTTCAGGTCTTCTTGTGAAGTCAGTGAATCAGCTCTCAGATCATACAGACACAGAGTTTGTCCTTGGAGGGTAGTTGCTGTCGCCCGGCTGCACTTGTGCTGACAGGATGCCAGCCACCACCCAGACAGGACAGCTCTCACCCGGAGCACTGCCCCCCTGAGCACCGGGGCCAGGGTGGTCAGCTCCTGCCAGCCAAGGCCACACTGTGAGGTTGGCAGGGATGACCCAGGCAGATGGCTCCTGGAGCCCACTGCCAGAGTTCCTGTCTGGGAGGCCCAGGGCAGACGAAGGTGAAGGGAAAATACACCCAGTGCGTCAGTGTGGGGAAGGTTCCCATTTTCAGCCCCGTGGAGAAAGTCCCCTTGGCTGATATCTCATTAGCCTGTCACTGCCCCATTCATTCCTCTGAGTTTGTCAGCCCTGAGCAGGTTCTGGAAAATGGTTATTTCCTCCTCTAACGCTCCCTCTGACTGCAGCAGGAGAGAACTGCTCAGCAGCGAGGAGTCTTACAGAACTAGAGCTGTGTCTTTGGTAGTCATAATACGGAAAATGCTTTTGAACACTTGTCTCACCACCAGATGACTTCTTTTTCTCTCTCTGATTAAAATGAGAACAGAATATAAAGCATTCCTAATTACATGAGAAATTTATCTACATTCACAAACTAGTTTAATTCATTGGGAAAGAAAGAAAGAAAGTGAAACACTCACTTGTATCTGACTCTTTGCAACCCCATGGACTGCAGCCTACCAGGCCCCTCTGTCCATGGGATTCTCCAGGCAAGAATACTGGAGTGGGTTGCCATTTCCTTCTCCAGCGGATCTTCCCAACCCAGGGATTGAACCCAGAGTCTCCCACACTGCAGGCAGACGCTTTAACCTCTGAGCCACCAGGGAAGGTGAGTATAAATACATAATCTCTTTGCTGTCACCTTTCCCCTCCTCCCACCCGGGTCAGCTCCACTCTGTTCTTATCAAATATCTCATTTGGCACAAGGGAGATGTCTAGCTCAACAGTAAGCTGATACTGAAATGCCTTTGACAAAGGTAATCATGTCCAATTGTACCATTATAAAAATTATTGCAGTTTTTAAGTTTAATTCATTTTTTTTCAAACTTTAAATTTTTTATTTTGTATTTGGGTATAGCCCATTAACGATGTTGTGGTATTTTCAGGTGAACAGGGAAGGAGCTCCGCCATACACATACACACATCCATTCTCTTCTCATTCACTTTTTAATTAATTTTCACTGGAGTATAGTCACTTTACAGTGTTGTGTTAGTTTCTACTGTCCAGCAAAATGAATCAGCCATACATATACATATATCCCCTCCCTTTTGGACTTCCTTCCCATTGAAGTCACATTATGACTTCATAATAAGAAGTTCATAAACAAGAGTTCCCTGAGCTCCACAATATGTTCTCATTAGTTGTCTATTTTATGCATGCATACTAAGTCACTTTGGTCATGCCCAACTCTTTGCAACACTACGGACTGTAGCCCACTCACCAGGCTCCTCTGTCCATGGGATTGTACAGGCAAGAATACTGGAGTGGGTTACCATGCCCTTCTCCAAGGGATCTTCCCAACCCAGGGATCAAACCCATGTCTCTTGTGTCTCCTGCATTGGCAGGCGGGTTCTTTACCCAGCACCACTGGAAAGCCATCTATTTTATACATAGCATCAATAGTGTATATACGTCAATCTCAATTTCCCAATTCCTCCCACCACCACCACCACCACTCCCATTCATTATTTTTAAAGAGCCTGTCTGGTTCAAGTCATTATTCTAGGTTCTACAGGGAATATACTTAGCTTTATTGTTCCTCTCAGTTTTTAGAGATAGATCACAAAGGCACAATCCTAATTTGAGGCAGAACAGACCACATGTCAGAAGAGGCAGGCACACATGTGGCAGCCACCATCGCGTGTCTACCCCCAAGCCACTCCTGGCTGGTAGTTTTTATCTGCCAACATAACCTCTGGGCCTCTCCAGCACCAGGGTGACTCCTAGTCTAAGCTGATCGAGGTCATTGAATTCCCTCACCAGGGTCTGGTTAAGGAAGCAGCAGATGATGCAATAATGCAAATGAGAGGTGAGATAAAGTTGGCTGGATAGGGGGTTGGTGGGAAGATGTTCTTGGAAGAATTTCCTTGCTCTTAAAAAAAGGAACACTGGGAAACAATTTTCTTTTTTTGAAACTTTAACATTATTTTGTGAGCACATAACACTTGAAGTTGCTGCAGTTATCTTGTGATCACGAGGGAACTGACATTGTTGTAGCCACACATTCTGGGAAACAAACTCACTCAGAAGGACAATGCAGATAGTGGAGTGCAGTTTATTACACCGGCAGGCCCAAGGCAGAGTCTCCTCTTAGCCAAGGACCCCGAACAGTTTTTCTGAAAACCTTATATACCCTAAGTGTACGTGCCCAAACCCACCTCCCCAAGTTCCCTGAAACTAGTCTGAACAAAGGAAAAGAGATACAATCAAAGTCAACCCGTGATTCATACGCCTTAAGCCTAGGTAGTTAACAGTGGACAATTATCAATAGGCCTGTGGTCATACCCCAATAAGCATAACAGAATTTGTGATTCTATTCAGTTACACAGATATTTAGGGTATCCTTTTAGGCAACAGAGAGTCTAGGTACGAGCCCTGGGGCTCTTCCATCCAGGGGGCCTGATTTTCCAGTTGGTATGTTGTTTCCATAGATACTGGGCATAGAGCTCAAAGTCCACAGTCCGGCCCAAGATGGAGTCCCGCTTTCAAGAGGGAGCCTGTTCTGTCTGTGTCCTCTTTCAACACAAGGATAAAAGCAAACATTCCAAGCCTAACAGAACAGAATGATGTAAAGACCCTGGGTCCTTGATAAGATGCTGCTGCTGCTGCTGCTGCTGCTAAGTCACTTCAGTCGTGTCTGACTCTGTAAGACCCCATAGGTGGCAGCCCACCAGGCTCCGCCGTCCCTGGGATTCTCCAGGCAAGAACACTGGAGTGGGTTGCCATTTCCTGCTCCAATGCATGAAAGTGAAAAAATAAAGTGAAGTCGCTCAGTCATGTCCGATTCCTAGCGACCCCATGGACTGCAGCCCACCAGGCCCCTCCATACACGGGATTTTCCAGGCAAGAGTACTGGAGTGGGGTGCCATTGCCTTCTCCGTGATAGGATGCAGAGAGCCTCAACTGACAAGTCCTGAAACTTCTCTCCATAGTGCATTTTTCTTTATGTGAGATTGTAAACCTTTTATTGTTTGGGGGCATTTGGAGTTGGGTCTTCATTACTTCCTGTCAAAAGTATCAATGTTCTAATATAAAGGCCTTATGCAATAGTTCATGGAAACTTTTAGCAAGATAATAATAAAAATATTAAGACTTTAAAAATTGTGTAATCCCCTTGGGACTTCCCTGGTGTCCAGTGGCTAAGACTCTGTGCTCCCAACGCAGGGGGCCTGGGTTTGATCCCTGGTCAGGGAACTAAATGCCACACGCTGCAACTAAGAGGGTGCATGCCACAACTGAAAAGATCTCGCTTGCCGTAACCAAGACCCGGCGCAGCCAAATAAATAAGTATTAATAAAATAAAATGGTACACTCCCCTTTGCAGTGCAAGCACTGGCCTGGGAGAGTAAAGATTCCATGCTTCCCTTCCTTACTTTGGCTTTTTTTTTTGCCTGTACTGCCTGGTCAACCAAACTGATCTGCTGCTGCTTTTCAGTCTTCCCAGGAGTTCTGGGTGAACTTAAGCTGTAAGTTGAAAGCACGCAGAGAATATCTGCAGGCCTGAGAAAGCCTCCTTCTCTTTTACATGCAGCAGGGAATGGAGACATAGCCTGGTCTGCGGAGATCTGGGTATCTTCTGATACAGAAGAGCAAGGAGGCCCCTCTGGAAGGAGCATCTCCCTCCAGGAAGCCGAGTCCTAAATCTTCCAGGGCCTGAGGTGCTTTGAACTGCCCTTTGAGACAAGGGGGTGGTAGCAGGGGACTCTTAGCACAAGAACCAGGCCAGACTCTAGGGGCTCCAGGGTGTGAATAGGGGTCACTTGACTGGTTGTTTCCTTGTGTTGGAGGGCCCTTGGGTCCTCTCAGGCTTTGGCCCACTTGGTTTCTTCTGCTCTCCCCTCCTGCTCCCCTCTGTATCCCACCCTCATCTTTCCTCTCCACTTCCATTTCTCCCTCCCCTCCCCCTTCCCCATCTCATTTCCTCCATCACCTCCCTTCCCTCTGCTCAGGCGTCAGCACAATAGTGTGCAGAGAAAAGAATTCGCTGGAGACTGAGACAGCGTCTAACAGCGACGGACTGTCAGCCCTCAACAACTGGGAGACCCACAGGCTCTGAAAGCTCGGGTCCAGCCAGACTCAGCCGTCAGATGAGTACCTGCGTGGCCTGCAGGCAGAGGGCAGGCAGGGCAGTTTGTAGGGCATCAAGCTCTTTGAACTTGTCTGTTCAGCTGCCACCTGGCCTCTCCCTGCAGGACGTGGGGGACGTGGATGGCAGAGTGTCATGATTGCAGAAAAGAGTCTCCTGGTGGCTGGCCTGAGGGGCAGGAGCCCTGTGCTGGAGCATCTCATGCACATGCATGTGCTCAAGAAATTCTTATCAGACACAGTCTCTTATAAGAGAGCTGCAGAACCAAGTGGAGACCAGGATGAGAAGCCTGGGTTCTATTCTGATAAGCGGTGTGACTAACTCTGCAGCTGCTCCTTCTCGGTCACACTTACTCAGGAGCCAGAGTCACTGCCTTGTACTGAAACAATATCAGACTGACTCTTAGACGACATCAGACGTCATTAGACATCAAAGGACAACAGAACTGACTCTCTAGAAAGAAGGTCGTGGACATCATGGCACTTCACCCCTGAACACTCCTGCAGGCACCTCCTAAGAACTACAATATTCTCTTACACAACCAATTCCTGTCTTCACATCTAAAAACAGTAGTCATTCCATAGCATATAATCTACCCAAATTCCTCCAGTAGCATTTTTCTTCTTCAAATCCAGGATCCAATTTAAGTTTGAATAGTGAGTTTAGTTGTTATATCTCTTAGTTTCTTGTCTAGAACAATCTCCTACTATAGTGAGCTGAATGGTGCCCCTCCCCCTCCAAATAGGATATGTCCACATCCCAGAATCAGTGAATATGACCTTGGGAAAAGGGTCTTTACCAGATCAGCTGGGCTTCCCAGGCAGCTCAGTGGTAAAGAATCCATCTGCTTGCCAATGCAGGAGACACAAGAGACGCAAGTCTGATCCCTGGGTCAGGAAGATCCCCTGGAGGAGGAAATGGCAACCCACTCCAGTATTCTTGCCTGGGAAATCCCATGGATAAAGGAGTCTGGTGGGTTACAGTCCATGGGGTCACAGAGTCAGACATGACTGAGTATACACGCATGAAGAATGAAACAAGATTAGTTAAGGACCGTGAGATTTGCGACCCCATAGACAGTAGCCTACCAGGCTCCGCCATCCCTGGGATTTTCCAGGCAAGAATACTGGAGTAGGCTGCCATTTCCTTCTCCAGGGGATCTTCCCAACGCAGGGATCGAACCTGGGTCTCCTGCATTGCAGACAGCTGCTTTACTGTCCGAGCCACCAGGGAAGCCCATTCGGGGTTACCTAGGTCCCCAGATTCAGTGACATGTGTCTTTATAGGAAGGAGTGGAAGGCACAGACACAGAGGAGGAAAGGGCATGTGAAGGCAGAGGCAGAGATCAGATCTCTCAGCTGCAATCAAGGAACGCCTGGAGCCACCGGAAGCTGGAAGAGGCAAGGAAGGATTCTCCCCTAGGGCCTTTGGGAGTAAATCTTACCAACATTTTGATTTCCAATCTCCATAACGGTGAGAGAATCAATTTTTATTGTTTAAAATCACCACATTTGTGGTAATTTCTTAGGACATCTCTAGAAAACTCATACACTCACTTTTCTTGGAATCATCTTATAGAATGTCCCAAATCTGAAATTGTCTTCAGATAGACCTTTTAAAGTCATAAACCTGATCAAATCATTTGCCTGCTTAAAACCCTCCAATGTCTTTTCATTGTATTTAAAGCAAGCTAGAGGGGAGAAGGAAATGGAAACCCACTCAGTCCTCTTGCCTGGAGAATCCCTTGGACAGAGGAGCCTGGTGGGGTACAGTCCATTGGGTTGCAGAACCGGACACGACTGAGCAACTGACACACACACACAGAACTGAAGAGATACTTGATGGTGCAAGGGTACACTTTATCTACTCTCCCATCTCCTGCAGGAAGCAGGATGGGGCAGGCAGCCCCTGGGAGGCAGGATGGCTCGACTGCCCCCCAATCCCTTCTGGAAGTCTTGGGGCCTCAGTGCCTGCAACAGCTGGCCTTGAGCAAATAAAAGACTAAGTTGTTTACTGTAAAATAATAATAATAAAGTAAGCTAGAGAGAGAGGGAAATGGCAACCCACTCCAGTATTCTTACCTGGAAAACTCCATGGTCAGAGGAGCCTGGCTGGCTACAGTCCATGGGGTCGAAAAGAAGTCGGACTTGACTGAGTGACTAAACAACAAAAACAACAAATATTGGTCTCTATGCTGCTAAGTCGCTTCAGTCGTGTCCGACTCTGCGAGACCCCACAGACCGCAGCCCACCAGGCTCCCCCATCCCTGGGCTTCTCCAGGCAGGAACACTGGAGTGGGTTGCCATTTCCTTCTCCAATGCATGAAAGTGGAAAGTGAAAGTGAAGTCACTCAGTCGTGTCCGACCCTTAGCAACCCCCATGGACTGCAGCCCACCAGGCTTCTCCGTCCATGGGATTTTCCAGGCAAGAGCACTGGAGTGGGGTGCCATTGCCTTCTCCGATTGGTCTCTATACACATATGTAAAAGAAAAGAAATTTGCACCCTTAACATTAACAAACTACTAAATGTAAAAAATTAGATAACCAAAAAAGACCACTCTAAAGCACAGGGAACTCTATATTCTATAATAATCTAAATGGGAAAATAATTTGAAAAGGAATAGATATATGTATATGTATAACTGAATCACTGTACACCTTAAACTAACGCAACATTGTAAATCAACTACACTCCAATATAAAATGAAAATCAAGTAAAAAAAAAAAAAAAAAGAAACAAAAAGGGTAAGCTGGAGGGACTTCCCTGGTTAAGAATCTGCCTTCCAATGCACGGGACACAGGTTTCGATCCCTGGTCATGGAATTAAGATCCTACATGCTATGGGGCAACTAATCTCTCACTCCACAACTACTGAGCCCATGTGCTCTAAAACCCAAGCACCAAACTAGAGAAGTCCTGGCCACAATAAAGATACAGTGCAGCCGAAACAGACAAACAAATAAAATAAGCTATAAACTTTTCCCCCTGATTTAAAAAGCCCAAAGTGGTCTGACTCCTCCTCACTCTTCTTTACTCACCTTTGTTTTTCTCCTCCTCCTCACCCATCTCACTCCAGCCTCACCTTTCTGCAGTTCCTCAAACATGCCAAGTTCATCCCAGACTTATCCTTGCCCAAGTGGCAACCCAATACAAGTTTTCATCTTTGAATCCTGGGTCAGGGGAAAACAATTATGAAGGACATTACTGGGATCTTTGTGGGGAGGGCAACTATGAATATGGACCATATATTAGATGATATGTATCAATGTGAAATTTCTTGGGTGGATTAATAGTATTGTGGGTATGTAGGAAAATGTTCTTATGAGATGCATGCTGAAGTATTTAGGGGTGAAATATAATGTCTGGAACTTACTTTCAAAGGAATTATGGGGAAATATTAACAATTGGTAATTGTTATAACCTGGGAAAAAGGTATTGCGTGCATGCTCATTCATGTCTGACTCTTTGCGATTCCCAGTGGACTGTAGCCTGCCAGGCTCCTCTGTCCTTGGGATTTCCCAGGCAAGAATACCAGAGGGGGTTGCCATTTCCTACTCTAGGGGATCTTCCTGACCCAAAAATCGAACCTGAGTCTCCCACATCTCCTGCATTGGCAGGTGGATTCTTTGCCACTGTGTCACTTTGGAAACCCTTAGCATCCTGTGGCCATAAGCTGCTCTCTTGTTCTCCAGGTGACAGGTAGCTGGTTGGAAGTTCAGGCAGGTGGATGGAGAAGCAGTTTTACCATGTGGGCAGGCCTGGAGGTAATGAACAGAGTGGAGGATGGTGGCGGGTGGGGAGTTGAGGACTGACTGCCTCCTTCCCTGGCTTTTGGCTTCTGTGGGTGCAGAAGAGGTTTCTAAAGCCCACGGGAAGAATGAAATCAGGGCTCGGGACCCCTAATACCAGTGCTGCTATTTTAATTTACACACTCTTCAATAACTCTCATCTTTAAAAAGGAGATGATAAATAGTTTTGGAGCATCCTCCAAATTTCAGTGTTTTCTGAGCTTTGAGTGTTAAACTTAATAAACCTGGATGGTTCAGACTGCAGTCATGTCATTCTAGCATCTGGCCAGAAGGTGGCAGCAACACACCTCTTTATTTTCCCGACTCCACAACCATGGGAAAATTTTTTTTCAGGCGCCTCTGGGTTCCCTTCAGTTGAACCAACAGTTGTTTGACTTAGATCCTGTACTAGACACTAGGGACACGAAAGTGAATGAGATTTGATTGCTGCCCTCAAATATTGTATTGTCAGGGAGCAGAAGAGTCAGACATATAAACAGATTACTAGTTTACTATTCGTAGCTGTGTGACCTTGGGAACGATGCTTAACCTCTCCATGCTTCAGTTTCTTCAACTGTAAAATGGGAATAGTGTCAATACTTACATCATAGCATTATTGTGAGGATTAAAAGTTATAATGTGTAAAATGCTTAGCATAGTGCTTGGCACATAGGAAATGAATTGTGGGCTTGAGAAGACTTGAGAGTCCCTTGGACAACAAGGAGATCAAACCAGTCAATCCCCAAAGAAATCAACCCTGAGTATTCACTGGAAGGACTGATGCTGAAGCTGAAGCTCTAATACTTTGGCCACCTGATACGAAGAGCCGACTCGTTGGAAATTATTCTGGTGCTGGGAAAGATTGAGAGCAGGAGAAGAAGGGATTGGCAGAGGATGAAATAGTTGGATGGGGTCACTGCCTCAATGAACATGAGTTTGAGCAGATTCCAGGAGATAGTGAAGGACAGGGAAGCCTGGCATGCTGCAGTCCATGGGGTCACAAAGAGTCAGACACGACTTAGCGACTGAACCACAATAGAGAGAGAAGTGATGAGATGGAAAAGATACCCAGGGTGCTCCCTAACTGGGAGGAGTGGAGCTCCAAAATGGAGATTATGGGGAAAGGATTCCACTTTGGCGGAGCCACTCTGTCAATGGGGATCCTGAAGCTGGACCAGCCTGGGAGAGCCCATCTGGAATGGAGCTGGACTCCTTCTGGCTGGGGCTCATCTCGCTCCTGCATGCCCAGAACACAGAACACCCGCAGGCCCTGAACAACGAGGATGTGTCTTCCTGGAGAGGGAGCCATTATCGGCTCACTGTACAACCTCAGACTGGCAATTCTGTCCCTCTGGGCCTCAGTGCCTACCGAAGGGATGGGGTGGGTATCACAGGAACCAAAGGATGGTCTCGGGTTCCACATGTGGGACACTGTGGAGAGTCGGCTGTATAGTCAGCCAATTCAGGGACACTAGGGCTTTGCATCTAGGGATGTAAAGATGAAGAAAGCAGGAAGGCAAGGAGATCTGGGGGAGGACACTGAAATTTCCCAGGATGTGGAATGCAGGTTGAGCCAATCCTAGACCTTGAGGGGCAGGGAGACCCCGGTTGACACTTAGATACAACTAATGAGGGTTGTGTCATTGCTTCTGTATGTCTGTTCCCTCTCTGTCATGTAGGAGGGGAAAAGGCATTCAACAATGCTGAGCACCTACTATGAGCCTCACAACATGTTAATTGCTTCATGTGCTGCTGCTAAGTCGCTTCAGTCGTGTCTGACTCTGTGCAACCCCATAGACGGCCTCCTACCAGGCTCCTATGTCCCTGGGATTCTCCAGGCAAGAATACTGGAGTGGGTTGGCATTTCCTTCTCCAATGCATGAAAGTGTAAAGTGAAAGTGAAGTCGCTCAGTCATGTCTGACTCTTAGCGACCCCATGGACTGCAGCCTACCAGGCTCCTCCATCCATGGGATTTGCCAGGCAAGAGTACTGGAGTGGGGTGTCATTGCCTTCTCAGAATTGCTTCATGTACAATACCTCAATTAGATCTCATGACACCTCTGCGAGAAAGGTATCATCATTCCTGTTTTACAGATGAAAAAAAACGGAAGCTCAGAGAGGACATGTAACTTGCCCAGGGTCACACAGCTAGTAAGTGCCCGGTCTGGTGACCTGATCTCTTCTTCCATAACCTTTCCCTCCATTCCACCTTAGCCTTAGCTGCCCACTCCCTTAGAAACACCCTGAGAATCTTATCCATAAACGTCCCAGCTCCAGAATCTCGAATTCACACATCCTCCTCTCTGAAAACAGCATCCTACCCTCTCAGTGTCTCTTTTGACCCTTTTATATTGTGACTGTTCTTTGATCTCGCCTGAAAGTCCAGCTGTGGACCTCTTTACTCTCCCAATACCCTGCCTTCTCTTGCCTACACGCCCTTCCTTATCCAGCTTTGAGACCATGGCCAGTCATTTAGCAGCTATCTTGCCAGTAACCTAAATTTCATTGCATACCTGCCTTGCAAACCTCTGAATACATCTAATTGTCTGTTCTGAGTCTTCACCAGAGCAGCCAAGGACAGCAGAAGGAGGAGGGGTATTAATAACACTGGCTAATTCTTATACAGCATGTATTACGTGCCAAGCACTAAGTGCTTCACATACTGGAATCCATTTACTTTTCCAACACTGGGGGGTTAAGGTACCATTATTATCATCCCCACTGATGGATAAAGAAAATGGGGTGAACAGAGGTTAAATCACTCAAGCAAACTCAAAGCATACAGCTAATTAGGTTGAGGAGCCACGACCAAACCCATGCAGCCAGTCTGTCCAGTGTCCGTGTCTTAATCAGTGGGTATTTGCCCAGGGCACTGAGGTTACCCTTTCCTCCTTCCATCAGCCAGGAAGTACTGGGCTCCTGCCACCCTTGTCCCCACGCCACTGCTCTTAGTGGAGACAATCCAAAGGAGGTCCAGATCCTTCCTCACTGTATTTGGGGGCTGAGACTATCCCTCTAGAGATTTGTAATAGTAGTACTGGTAGTAGTAAAATTTAGCTTAAAATTTCAGCCTTTATTATATGCGTCCTAAGTATTTTACATGTATTTATGTAACCCTCCTGACAACACTGAGGTGGAAGCCACAATTATCCCCTTTTGGCTGGAGCTCATGAGAGGACATTACAATAATGAGCCTGTATTTGTACAGCAGAGTGTTGGAATCAGACGGGAAGCGTGGCGGCTGGACTAGGGCCCTGGTTCTTAGCTGTGACACTTTCCTTTCTTCTGGCCCCAGACCTCCCAGGCCCCACTCTTTCTGAGTGTGGAAGAGTAGTCTTCTCCGAGGTGCCAGCAGGCCTGGTTCCCAAACCCAGGTCAGACCCTGGCCTAACAGCTCCCAGGCCCTGCCAAGGTGGCTCTGCTTCCCTCTACTCTGAGGCTTCTGGGTGATGAGCTGGGAGCTGAAGCAGGGGAGGGGATGGGAACCTCACCGGTAACTCCTCAGGCCAGCTCCCGGAGTCTGCCAGCAGTTCCCTACAGAGGTAAAGCCTGAGCTGGTCCTCCCCAGGACTTACCCCTCTGCAAGAAGCACCAGCTCAGACTCCCAGTCCCCTCCGAGGACAGCAGACAGGGGCGGGGTGGGGCCTAGGATGGAGTGCACGGGGCTCCAATGGCAGCTGAGGGTCAGGGCTCAGGGCTGCAGCAGAAAGCACCACAGCTTCCCGTCCCCTCCTCATTCTTATCAGGCCCCCCAGCCCTAGCCCAAGCAGGACCCTCCTCCTCCCCACTTTCAAGACCAGCCCTGGTTTATCCATCCCATCCCCTCTCTCCCATCCTCCCTCTTCCCATTCCCCTGGCAACCAAACCAGACTCATCAAGGAGAAGGACCTGGCAGCTGTGCAGGGAGAGACTAATAGCCCGGAAGGAAGGAGGGGCCTGGGGAGGAGCGGAGGCGGCAGGGATGTGAGCGGGAGGGCGTTGGCCCATCTCGGAGGCCATACAAAGGCAGGAGGCTCCTCTGCCCTGCAGTGCAGAGGGGGTGGCCAGCCAGGCAGCCGCCCTTCTTGTCCAGAGATCCAGCCCGGAGTACCAGACCTGATTCCCCAGACGCCCAGCTCTTGTCCTCTGGGCCAGTCTTACGCAGACCTGTCCTTACTGGAGAGCCCTGGAGTCCCCGGCAGCAGCAGCCCCATAGCTCCTGGCAAGCCCAACAGGCCTCAGCACCCGGCTCCTGCAGACCACCCACGCTGCCTCTGTCCACTCCTGAGCAGCCTGTGCCTGCGTTCTGGAAGCCATTTGACATGGAAAGGCCAGACATCAGCCTCCCCACTAACTGTGCAGTGGGGAAGGGTATGAAGGGACGCGTGGTTGTGTGTGTCTAACGTGTGCACATAAATATACAGTGCTATTTTGCTTCTGCATCTGTTTGTGTGCAGCTTGTTCTGGGCCTTTTTCCCCTCATCCCTGAACCGGTGGGGATGGGCACCTTCTCTTTTCTCTTCTCTACCCATCCAGCCCCACCCATTGCTGGGTACCTGCAGCTCCTCAGTACTGGACATGGTCCATCTCGCAGGCTTGGCAGCAGCTGCTGCCCCTCAGCCCCCTCCCCTTCCTACCTCAGGAATGGCCCTGGTTCCCGTAAGGCCGTGACTGAGCAGCGGTTGGTTGGGGGGAGGGAGAAGCCAGTAAAGTCAGACAGCACACACTGGCTCACTGAGCTCGGCCTCCTGCGGGACACAGACGTCTGGAGTGGGACCCAGAGCTGGGGACCCTCCGCCTCCTCTGATGTGCCCACCTTGTTAGGGCCTGAGATGGATTTGGGATCTGTGTCTTTAAGGGTGAGACATCAGCAGGCAACCCCCTGGCCAAATGTCCAGGGGAGGGGGAGGGGAAGAAGCCAGTCCATTAGCAGCAGAGCTGGCGCCAGGCAGCAACCCTGCCCAGAGCCCTGGGGATTATGGAGAGACCAGCCCTCCCTTACCCACCTCGGCTGCCTCTGAGCTCCTGTCCCCCAGATCTCCCTGGGTGTGGTGACAGAGGGGTAAGCTGACAGCAGTTGAAAGTGAAGCCTGGCCTTCAGGGGACATGTGGAGTCACAGACTCTGGGGCCTAAGCCAGGCCGATTCTCCATCACCTGGGCCACCTCCTCCCTACTCATGTGAAGCCTGCCCTTTAACCTCCAGTCCTTCTATCTCCCTACCTGGCCAGGTCTTTCAGCCAGGGACCCCCAGTTCAAGTCGGGCCCTCCCATCCTAGGCTCCAGCTCTGGATGCTTGCTAGAAGTCACTGGCCCTCACCCCCCTGCCTGTCTGTGGCCTGTGGTCGCCATTCCTGCTTCCTTCCCCGCCAGCAACAGGGGGAATCAAGTGGGCCAGGCGCCAGCACCAGAGAGGGTGCGGCACTCCCGCTGCTCCGCAGGGGTGGGGCGTCCCCCTCCCCACATAGCCCCACCGTCAGGCCAGTGGGAGGAGCAGCCCAGGCCCCCCCCCTGAACCCGCAGGCCTATAAATCCGCCTCGCAGCGGTCTGCCGCTCCTTCCCCGCGCCTTGACCAGCTCTGCCGGCGGTGACTGCCCATCCTCGGCCGCCATGAGCCACCCGTCGGGCCTCCGGTCCAGCGTCAGTTCCACCTCATACCGCCGCACCTTCGGGCCACCGCCCTCACTGTCCCCGGGGGCCTTCTCCTATTCGTCCAGCTCCCGCTTCTCGAGCAGCCGCCTGCTGGGCTCGGCGTCCCCCGGCTCCTCCGTGCGCCTGGGCAGCTTCCGCGCTCCCCGGGCGGGCACGGGCGCCCTCCTGCGCCTGCCCTCGGAGCGCCTCGACTTCTCTATGGCCGAGGCGCTCAACCAGGAGTTCCTGGCCACGCGCAGCAACGAGAAGCAGGAGCTGCAGGAGCTCAACGACCGCTTCGCCAACTTCATCGAGAAGGTGCGCTTCCTGGAGCAGCAGAACGCGGCCCTGCGCGGGGAGCTGAACCAGGCCCGGGGCCAGGAGCCGGCGCGCGCCGACCAGCTGTGCCAGCAGGAGCTCCGTGAGCTGCGGAGGGAGCTGGAGCTGCTGGGCCGGGAGCGCGACCGGGTGCAGGTGGAGCGCGACGGGCTGGCGGAGGACCTGGCAGCGCTCAAGCAGAGGTCAGAGGGCAGGGCCAGGGCTGGGCGGCAACCGTCGAGGCTGCCGCCGGGAGGGAGGAGCCGCCCCTCGCCTGTCCAGCTGTGCGTGTGCAGGCAGCACCCTCGCCGGCGGGCACTCCCCTATCACCACCACTTTGCTGAGTCTCAGGGGAGGTGAGGGAGGGGGAGTTACTGTGTCTCCCCTGTGTACAAAGGGGCCCCACCCCACCTTCCAGCAGTTTACAGAGAAAACGGGGCAAGTCCATCAGGCTGCCTGAAGACCCCTCCCTAGAGGCTGCAGTAGCAGCTCTGACCCAGATCCTGGGGGTCGCGGTCTGCAGGCTGGGCGGTGACCCCGGAGCTCAGTTTCTGCACACTCTTCTCACCAGGTTGGAGGAAGAGACTCGCAAGAGGGAGGATGCGGAGCACAATCTCGTGCTTTTCCGTAAGGTGAGCTCGGTCTTCCCATCCCCACCCCTACCCACCACCTGCATATCCAGGGTGGCATCTGTGGGCAAAGGGAGGTGACCAGAAGCCCCCAGAGACAGACAGGGAGGGCCAGGCTCTCCCTCGACCTAAGCAACCCCTCCCTGCTCTCGAACCCCTGTAGGACGTGGACGACGCCACCCTGTCCCGCCTGGAGCTAGAGCGCAAGATTGAATCTCTGATGGATGAGATTGAGTTCCTCAAGAAGCTGCACGAGGAGGTGGGTGGACCCAGGTGTTAGGTGCGACTTCAGAGGTTGAGGGTGGTCTCTGGAGCTGGGGGAGCGTTGGAAGAGAAACGAGATTCACTGAGTAGACGTGGGCCCTCCCTCCACCCCATCTACAGGTGGTTAGATTCACACCCCTGCGCCACCTGGTGGCAAGCAGCGGAGATGCACGCCTGAAACCTCGCCGATGACAGTACCCGCGGGGCTCGGGCTGTGCAGGCCTAAGCGCGCTGCGCTTCCTGGCGCCCCCTTCTGTTCATTCAAGTGTTTCTTCTCTTTTCTGCGCTCCAACTGTGTGGCCCGCGTGAAATCTGCGCGGTGAACTCGGCATCTTGCCCTGGGCGACAGGAGCTGAGAGACCTGCAGCTGAGCGTGGAGAGCCAGCAAGTGCAGCACGTCGAGGTGGAGGCGACCGTGAAGCCCGAGCTGACAGCGGCGCTGAGGGACATCCGAGCCCAGTATGAGAGCATCGCGGCGAAGAATCTGCAGGAGGCAGAAGAGTGGTACAAGTCCAAGGTGCGGGGGTACGGTGGGGGGGCGCGGGGGTGGGAGGGTTTGGGAGGGCCTGGAAGGGTGGGGCGCTGGGGGGAAGGGCCCATCTGGCCCGCTCACGCCCGAGTTGCCACCCTCGCCGCAGTACGCGGACCTGTCCGACGCCGCCAACCGGAACCACGAGGCCCTGCGCCAGGCCAAGCAGGAGATGAATGAGTCCCGACGCCAGATCCAGAGCCTGACGTGCGAGGTGGACGGGCTTCGCGGCACGGTGAGGACCAGGCTGCGCGCCCCGGCCCCGGGGGTGGAGGACGAAGGCTGGGCTCCCCCTATTGACCCCCCCTCTTCACCCACCTCCCCAGAACGAGGCGCTGCTCAGACAGCTGCGGGAGCTGGAGGAGCAGTTTGCCCTGGAGGCCGGCGGGTACCAGGCGGGCGCCGCGCGGCTTGAGGAGGAGCTACGGCAGCTCAAAGAGGAGATGGCGCGACACCTGCGAGAGTACCAGGAGCTTCTTAACGTCAAGATGGCCCTGGACATCGAGATCGCCACCTACCGGAAGCTGCTGGAGGGCGAGGAGAGCCGGTGAGGGGAGGGTGGGGCGTGGTCGGGATGGGTGGGGGTGGAGGAGAGGCGGGTGGAAGGCCAAGGTCCCCCCCAACCCCACGCCGAGTAGCTGACTACAGGTTTTGTCCCCAGGATTTCCGTGCCAGTCCATTCCTTTGCATCCTTGAGTATAAAGACGACTGGTGAGTCTTCCGCGTTTGAGTTCCAACCTGTCTATCCCCTTGTCCATTTCTACCCTGACTGGACTCTTGCTATGGCTCTGCTCAGGGATTGATTCTTGCCTGAGTCCTAGTCTGTCCTCGCCCCTGATCCTCAGGCCCTACCCCTCCCCACTCCTCTCCTCCCAAAGAGATACTCAGTTCAGTTCAGTCGCTCAGTCGTGTTCAACTGTTTGCACCCCAAAAAGATATAGGGGCTTGGATATCCCAAGACTCCTCCCCTCAACCTCTCATCCTGCCCTTTTCAGTACCTGAGGTGGAACCTCCCCAGGAAACCCACAGCCGGAAGATGGTTCTGATCAGGACCATTGAGACCCGGGATGGGGAGGTGAGATGGGCCACTTGAGCCCAGAACCCCATCACTTCCCATAGTATTTCTGAGCCCCAGCCTGGTGTAAGTAATCTTCGGGTGTTTGTGGGTGAGTGATTCTTGGGGTGAGAGTGAGACAGGGAGATGGAGGTGGATGTTCAGACGGGAGCCTCAACTGGTTGAGAGGGAGGGGGTACACCTTGCCACAAAGGAGCTAGAGGGAGGGTGGTGCTGAGTGGGTTGTGCCCTTCACATGCCTCACCCCCCAGCAGGTGGTGACAGAGTCTCAGAAGGAGCAGCACAGTGAGCTGGACAAGTCTCCTCAGAGCTACTGAACTGATCAGAGCTCCCTGCCCTGCCCCAGGCCTCTAAGGCCAAATCCTAACACCAGTCCGAAATTAGTCTCCTCCCTTCTGCATGTGTCCAGGGGATGGCGCCAGTCACCCCTTACCTGGCCGGTGGCCAAGCCCTACCCAGCACTGTAGCTGGGCCTCTCCCTGCCTGTCCATGCCCACATAGGCATGATCCATATGTTCCCCACTCTAGTCCTGCTAAGAGTCTCTATGGTCCCCATTTCTTGTCCTGGTAAAAGTCTGTATGTTCCCCCATTTCTCATTCTGGTAAGAAGCTGACCAACCCCAGGACGAGTCTATTCCTGCCACAGCCCCAAGGTTAGTGGGTGGGTCAGGGTCTGAGTTTCACTTTTAAATCAAATAAAACTGTTATCAAGGGAACCCTCTTCAGTGGTGCTTATTTTGTAATGTATAAATATATGGAATCACTGTGTTATATACCTGAATGTAATATAATACTGTAAGTTAGTTATATTTAGGGTTTTTTTAAATCATGGAATTGTAAAGAGAGAGAGAACTCCCCAGTGCACTTGTGTTTGTGGTATGGGAGCGTCCATGCAAAGGAGGCTCAGCACTATTTTCCCCTTGCCTCAAGTCATTTCTTCTCTGACTCTCACTATCTCGCATCTATGACTCCTGTCTACCCTCCTGATTTTCCTCCTACCTCTCTGTCCATTCCTTCTCAAGCTCCATTCCCCATCTGCAACCCTGAATGACCAAAGCAGAGCCCGTCACCTTGCTCTCCACTGTCTGCAGTCATGTTCTTCCTTACGGATTCTCCATCATAGGTGAAGATACCACCAGGACTTCCATTGCTCAAATTACAGCTCACCTCATTTTATGCCCTTTCTTTTCTTCACATGCTCCAATTCTGTTAATTCTGCTTCATAGCTGTTTCAAGCTTGTCTGGCTCTCCCTGTGCCCACTGCCACCCCACTGGTCCAGGCCACTCTCAGCTCTTGCCTGGGTTACCTTTTCTGCCTCAGCAGCCCTTTCCCCTGGTATGGCCCTGCCACCCACACGAACCTGTTCACTGCACTTAAGCAAGCAGATCAGATTCTGCTGCCATCACTCCTCCCCATGCTTGGAAGTATCTGTTTCCATGCTGTCCTCCACTCCATTCCAGCCTACCCTTGTCTTGAAGTCAAAATCACTTCTGAATTTAGAATGATTTTCCTCACTCAATTATAGTGCGAGGTACAGAGAGTAAGCCAGAACTCACAGTCTGGGTGGGGGACATAGGCAAATAAGCACACAATTCAACCCTGTGATAAGTGATGTGACTGGGATAAGGAGATAGTGTTGGGGGAACATGAAGAAGAGCACATAATCCAGTCTTGGGGTAGGGATGGCTTCCTAAAGGAGGCACCATCACAATGAGCATGGGAGAAGTAGGAGTTATTCAGGTGAAGCAGGAAGAGGAGGGGGACTTTCTAGGCAGATACATAAGCCATAAGATGAGAGAGAGGGAGTTTGGAAAGTAAAAGTAGTTTTATGTTGCTGAAATGAAGGCTAGAAAGGAAGGAATGGTGTTGGGGTTGGAAGGACAATGAGGGCCAAGTCATTGAGGACCTTATATGACATATTAAGGCACTCAGAATTTATTCTAAGGAAAAAGGAAAGAAAAGGATTTAATGGGTGAAGTATTTAGACCCATATTTTAGAAAGATCACTCTGGCTGTGGGGTGCAGAAAGAGTTAGAAGGAGATGGAAGACCAGCTCAGATGCTGTTGCAGTGAAACATGCAAGAGATGATTTTGGGCAAAGAGGTGGATAGATTTGAGACCCGTCACCCTAAGGGGTGATTTTCAGTGTAGAGAAAAGGAAATAGCAAAGGTGATCCAAGGTTTTAAAGGGAACAAGCAGACAGATGGTGGGACCTTTCATAGAAACAGGAAAGATTGGTGTAGGGCAATGAGGAGGCCCTAGACAGCAAAAGTAGTTTCGACTCATTCAGGGTGAGATGCTATGAAACCGCCAAGGGGAAGGGCTGGCAGGCAGTTGAGTCCACAGGTTTGAAGTTCAAGGGTGATGGAATATTTTGAGATACTGAATCTATCAGGATGCTCTCGGCTACAAGTGACAATAACCTCATTCTTTAAGAAAAAGAAATTAAACATGTATCTCATGTGACCAGAAGCCAGAGGTAGGTGGGCTCTGAGGTTGGTTCAGTAGCTTACTACAGTTAAGTCCCCTACGTATGAACTTTCAAAGATGTGAACGGGCCAGCTGTTGTACTGTACTCTGTACTTTTCCAGGTACTGTACTGTAAGATCTAATGTTTTCTTTATTTGTGTTTTCATGTATTATTTGTGTGAAAAATATTAGAAACCTGTTATACTACAGTACACTACAGCTGATTGTTTTAGTTGGGTGCCTAGGCTAACTTTGTTGGATTTACGAACAAATCAGACTTGGGAATGCACTCTCTGAATGGGACTCCTTGGTATGTATGTAGGGGACTTTATAAAGTCAAGGACCCAGGCTCTGTCCATGGTTCTGCTCAGCCTTCCTCCTTGGAGGGCACTTTCATCCTTGGGATGGTTCTCTTCATGGTCCAAAGCAGAGTGCCAGCAGCTACTGGGTGATGCTTCTGTTTTCACATCCAGTGAAGGAAAAAGAAAACCTTCCTCCCAGGTATGAGATTTAAGTCCTTTCCTTCAGGCTGTCTGGCAAGGATCATGGGTATGTCTGTTCCTAGAGCAGTAACATTCACCAGGGAAAGCCACTTACTGACTTGGGCTAATCGTCTAATATGGAATGGATGCTGGGGATTAACCACAATATCTACTGCAAATATTGCAACTTCCCACCACTGTCACCCTTCACACACATTCCATATACCCCTTGCCTTCTTTCCTTTTCATTCAGTGGTATTTATAACATCAGAGGAGAAATATCACTGCAGAAAAGCAGACAAAAACTTTAGAGTTTCAAATGTTTAGGTTTTCAAGTGAGCAAAAATTCCAATTTGGAAACATTCACATCAAAGTCTGTGGCCTGGGTTTGTACTGGATAGAAGGAAGGGTTTGTGCTGAGGAGAAGGGCCTCTCAGGTGTTCCATATGAGAGAAAAATGAAACCACTCAAGAACAGTGTATTGGGACTTCCCTGGTGGTCCAGTGGTTAAGAATCCTCCTGCCTATGCAGGGGACCTGGGTTCTATCCCCGGTCTGGGAAAATCCCATGTGCTGTGGGGCAACATGCCCTAGAACCTGTGCTCAGCAACAAGAGAAGATACCACAGTGAGAAACCCAGGCACTGCAAGGAAGAGTAGCCCCCTCTTGTTGCAATTAGAGAAAGCCTGTGCAAAGCAACAAAGACCCAGCACAGCTGAAAATAAAATCTTAAAGAAAAGAATGGTGTATTAAGTGAGAAAAGAGAAGGGCCTTGGGAAGATGCATAGAGGAGCAGAGAAAGTGACTCTTAAGTACTAACTGGCAGAAATGGTAGAAGGCCTTAGGAAGCCAGAGCAAGAGAGAACTTTCACGAGGGAATGGCTAGTCATGTGGGAGGATGCTGGGGACACAGGTTAGCTAATAGCTGGGAAATTCGGGCTTTATCATCAAGGAAGATGTTAGACCTCCTGAGGGCAGCTTCAGGCCAGGGTACCATCAGAGACAAAACATTGTCAACTGAAGAGTGAATGAGAGCTGAGGAAGTGAAGAGCAGACCACTCTCTCCCGAGATGTTTGACTGCTAAAAGATGAGAAACAGCTGGAGCCAAGAAAGATCTGTGTTTGAGAAGTGAAATTTTGAAGAAAGGAGAAACTACACCAATAATTCTCAAACTGCAGGTCATGAAATATTATAATAAATATTTTTAGGTCAAGTCAAACATTTTAATAAAGAGAATAGAAAACTTTAGGGTATTGTGAACGTTTTATTTTCAATGTATTTATATATGTATGTTCTAGATTTTCATGCAAAATACATTTTTTATCTTGGATTTTGGGTGAAAAACTGAAAAAGACAAGATTTGAATGTGTTTCAGTGGTGGGGAGAATTAGAAAGAATCAATTTTTCACAGGTGGATCCAGCCACATATTGAAATGGTACAACCTCAGACTTGGCTGTGACTGAAGAATTTGAGGAAAACTCAAAATCCAATTCTAATCAAGGGATCTGATGTTAACCTCAAGAAGACAGGGCTGGGATTTGATTGTAATTAAGAAAGATCATACAGCATTGATTTTATTGTACTCTGCTTGTTGGAGAAGGGAGGTGGTTTTCATGTCAGCTTGTAAGAAGGTCACCTCAAAAGTGAGGATGCGGCCACAGTTACTCAGCAGTTCCTAGAGGGAACTGGTTGTGGCAGGTGTCCTGGAGCCCAGGTAGGTACCCGTGGTGGTGGTGGAATAATTCCTCAGGGGCCACCTGCTGGGGGTAGGAAAGGGGGCTCAGTTATCTGATTTGGGAAGAATAGAGACTAACCCAAAATCTCAAGTAAAGGGGAGCTCATTGTGATGTTACACATGGGAATAAGGGGGACAAGAATTGCAGCTGTCTGGGGTGGAGTGGGAGTCGCTTCACGGGACCCGAGAAACGTGTGAGACATGCGCTCTGCAGCCCCATCGGGCCTCACTGAGCATGACAGGTGACCGGAAGCCACCTTGGCGGCAGGAGCACAAGGCTCCCTGACCCGCGGTCCTACTGCTTCTGTTGCTGTTGTCACAAGGAGCCGCACCCTCTGCCCTGGCTCTTGCAGACTCAGTCTCTTCTTACTCAGGGCTTCAATTGTCCTACAGCTTCCATGGCCTGACAGCAATGGTGCGCTGACTTCCAGAGCTTTCTCTGGTTCTGTTCTTACCTCCTATCACAGAAGATGTTCACTTCACCAGCCTTGATAGGTTCATTGACGCTCTCCTTGTCCTCTACAAGACACACTGAGAGATACCCAAAAGCCGACGGGCTTCCCTCCTCCTGTGCACTTCTGTTCCCACGGGTAACAAATGTTCAATGCAAAGCAAATGTCAGTTGTATTTGTTCCTAAATCTTTGACAATTATACTTGTCATAGAATCTCAGAGTTTAAGCAGATTTATTTATTTTGTTAAAAAAATTTTTTGGTGTGGAATTTTAAAAAGTTGTTGAGCTTCCCAGATGGCTCAGTGGTAAAAGAATCTGCCTGCCAATACAGGAGAGGTTGGTTTGATCCCTGGGTGGGGAAAGATCCCCTGGTGGAGGAAATGGAAACCCACCCCAGTATTCTTGTTTGGAAAATCCGATAGACAGAGGAGCCTAATGGGCTACAGACAGTCCATGGGATTGCAAAGAGTTGGACAGACTGAGCAACTGAACACACACACATTTTAGAAGTCTTTATTGAATTTGTTACAATTTTGTTTCTGTTTTATGTTTTTTTGGCTGAGAGACATGTAGAATCTTAGCTCCCTGACCGGGTATTGAACCTGCACGCACTACAGTGGAAGGTGAAGTCTTAGCCACTGGATCACTAGGGAAGTCCCCAAACAAATATTTTTTAAGCTAATGAAAGAGTGTGAACAGAGCAATTTTTACTTACCAGATGGTACAGTGGCTAAGAATCTGCATTTAAATCTTGTGTCTTCTTACCAGTTCACCTTGGGGAAGATATCTGTTTGCCTCCATTTCCTCATCTGTAAAATGGAGACAACAATCATTTCCTAGGCTTGTCATGAACATTAAACAAGATGATTTGTGCAGAATTGAGTGACCTTGGCCACAGCGTAGGCAGGAGAATGCGGGGACGTGGTTCAGAATATGGCCTCCTGAAACTGCTCGCCCCAGGAGGGACCCGTCATAAATTATAAACCAGGGACCACAGTTCTAGTGATCCTTCAACAGTGTAAATGTCAAACATTTGTTTTTGTTTTCTGTTTCAAGGGGACAGCTTGAGCATGTGTTGCACACTTTTTCATACTGGATTAATTCTTATTACTACTGTAACAAATTACCACAAACTTAGTGACTCAAAACAATAAATTCAGTATCTCACAGTGCTGTAGGTTAGAAGTCTAAAATGGGACGGATCTGTGTTCCTGATAGAAGCTCTAGAGAAGCCTTTTCCAGCTTATAAAGATTGACTGTCCTGTGGCTGTCTTCCATCTTCAAAGCTAGGACTCACACCTCAGTTAGCATATCTTCTCTGATCCTGATCTTCTTATAAAGATCCTTGTTATTACATTGATGTACCCAGACAATCTAGAACCACTCCCCCATCTCAAAATCTTTAACTTGCATCATCAAAGTTCCTTTTGCCATGCCAATATTAAGGTTGGTGCAAAAGTAGTTGCGGTTTCGCATTGTTGCACTTTGCTGTTTGACATTGGAATACATTCTTAAATAAATGCAGTTACATACAGAATTTTAATGTGCATTTCTTGCTTTATGTTTTTTGCCAGTGACACTACTTGTTGTTTATTTTATATTTATTTTAGACTATAGAAATGACATTGGACAAAAAGCAAACTGGAGCAATTTTTTAATTCGAGTTCAAAATGGATCTTAAAGCAGCAGAGACAATTCGCAACATCAACAATGCATTTAGTCCAGGAATTGCTAATGAACGTACAATGCAGTGGTGGTTCAAGAAGTTCTGCAAAGGAGATGAGAGCCTTGAAGATGAGGAATGCAGTGGCCGGCCATAGGAAGTTGACAACAATCAGTTGAGAGAGGATCATTGAAACTGATTGCTTGGCATTTGAAGCAAATTGAAAAGGTAAAAAAGCTCAATAAGTGGGTGCCTGACCACAATTCAAAAAAAAAATCATTGTTTTGAAGTGGTGTTTTCTCTTAATCTACGCAACAACAACAACAAGCCATTTCTCAATTGGATTGTGATGTTCAACGAAAGTTTTCATATGTTTCAAAGTTTTCATATGTTTCAAAGTTTCATATGTTTCAAAGTTTCATATTTTATATGAAAACCAGCGATGACCAGCTCAGTGGTTGGACTGAGAAGAAGCTCCAACGTATTTCCCAAAGCGAGACCTGCACCAAAAAAAACGTCATGGTCACTGTTTGGTGGTCTGCTGCTTTTCTGATCCACTACAGCTTTCTGAATTCCGGCGAAACCACCACATTTGAGAAGTATGCTCAGCAAATGAATGAGATGCACCGAAAACTGCAACATCCGCAGCCGGCACTGGGCAACAGAATGGGCCCAGTTCTTCTCCATGACAACGTCCGACTGCACATCCTACAACCAGTGCTTCAAAAGTTGAATGAGTTGGGCTACGAAGTTTTGCCTTTTCCACCTTATTCACCTGACCTCTTGCCAACCGACTACCACTTCTTCAGGCATCTCGACAACTTTTTGCTGGGAAAACACTTCCATGACCAGCAGGAGGCAGAAAATGCTTTCCCAGAGTTCATTGAATCCCAAAGCACGGATTTTTATGCTACAGGAATAAACAAACTTATTTCTTGTTGGCAAAATCTGTTGATTGTAATAGTGCCTCTTCTGATGAATAAAGATGTGTTTGAGCCTAGTTATAGTGATTTAAAATTCATGGTCCAAAACCTGCTATGTTTATACCAACCTAATGGCACCCCACTCCAGTACTCTTGCCTGGAAAATCCCATGGACTGAGAAGCCTGGTAGGCTACAGTCCATGGGGTCGCAAAGAATCGGATACAACTGAGCGACTTCACTTCACTTCAATAAAACTGTCACAGGTTCTGGGGATTAGGGTTGGACACCTTTTGAGGAGGGCATTATGCTTAGCATAGTCTGCCCTGAGGCCTCCAAAGATCCATGCTTATCTCACATACAACATATATTTATCCTATTTCAAGATTTCCGAAAGCCTCAGTTACAGCAGCAACCAAAGAGCCAAATCCCCTCTAGGTCTTGCTCAGAAGTCCCAAATCTCATCATTTAAATCATCTAAATTAGGTACGGGTGAGGCTCCAGGTATAATCTGTCCTGGGAAGAAATTCCTCTTCATCTGTGGACTTGTGAAACTAGAAAACAAGGCATTTACTCTTAAAATACAATGGTGAGACAGAAATAGGATAACAGTTACAGACATTCTCACTCAAGAAGGGAGAAAATAGGTGGGGGGAGAAGTTTCTGAAGCAATTTTGAAATCCAGCCAGGAAAACAGTATTAGGTTTTAAGGCCTGGGAATAATTCTCTGTGGTCCCTGGCTCCACCTTCTGGCCGCACAGCCCTGCCTTTGGAGTCATCTCTCCTTTTCCATGTGTTTTCATCTTCTTGTTTCTTGGTTGTACAGTTTTGGGAGTCTGACAGCTTCCTTCTGTTTTGCCCTCTTTCTGTCCCTTCCATTACAAGCTGTCAGTGACTCTGCTTGTGTGGCATCCTTAAGAACCGTGTGGGTTTCCTGTGTATGTCTCTGGGATTTACCCTATTAGAAAAAGAACGTTCACAAATCTTTTTGGATAATCCCATTTCTATGCTTGGTTTTTGCTCAGATGGCTAAAGAGTTCCATGAGTCACATGGCTAATCTCTCCAAATGGTCCTTTGTGTGACTGAATACCTTGACTTTTGATGCTTCCTAGTTGGTAAAGAATCCATCTGCAATGCAGGAGACCCTGGTGTGATTCCTGGGGTGGGAAGATCCTCTGGAGAAGGGCTAGGCTACCCTAGCTCTTGGGCTTCCCTGGTGGCTCAGCTGGTAAAGGATCCGCCTGCAATATGGGAGGCCTGGGTTCAATCCCTGGGTTGGGAAGATCCCCTGGAGAAGGGAAAGGCTCCCCACTCCGGTATCCTGGCCTGGAGAATCCCATGGACTGTGCAGTCCATGGGGTCGCAGAGTCGGACACCACTGAGTGACTTTCACTTTCACTTTCAGGCACTAACAAAAGATTGTCCCGTTACATTCTTATATTTCTCCTCAAGGCACACTTTCCGGACAGTAAATGACCTAATTTTACCATCTTTTGCAATATGGGTAGGCCAAGAATTTCCCAAATACCACATTCTGATTCTTTTCTTGCTTAACATTTCTTCCTTCAATTTATCTCTTCTCTTTCAGATTTTGCTGTAAGCAGCAAGAAACCAGGTGCCACCTTCAACACTTAGCAACAAAGCTAAATACCCAAGTTCATTGTTACAAATTCTGCTTTTCACATAAATGTAAGACTCAATTCTGCTAAGCGTTCTCTGCTAAATAAAAAATAGTTCTTCTCTTCTGTTTTCCAGTAACGTGTTCCTCATATACTTCTGAGTCCTCAATGCCAGCAGCACCTTTAATGTTCATATTTCCACCAACAGTCTCTTGGTGATGATTTATACATTTTCTAAAGTAATACAAATATTTTCTACAATGCTCCTTGCTTCTTTCTGAGCCCTCACTAGGAGAGTTAATATTCATATTTCTACTAACAGTCTGTTCAAAGCAAGCTAGGGCTTTTCCCCCTATTTTTAATAAATAGTTTATTTATCTAACAGTTTCAACCTGGTATTGAAGCCTGTTGCAGAGTTTCTATTATGCTCCTCAAAGTTATTCCAGACTTTCTGCTGCTGCTGCTGCTAAGTCGCTTCAGTCGTGTCCGACTCTGTGTGACCCCACAGACGACAGCCCACCAGGCTCCGCTGTCCCTGGGATTCTCCAGGCAAGAACACTGGAGTGGGTTCCAGACTTTCTATATCACCAAATTTCAAAGTCACTTTCACAAAATTTTAGGTATTTACATTTAGGTATTGGCTACAGCATCCATTCTGTGGTACCAAAATCTGCATCAGTCAGGGTGCATCCAGAGAGGCATAAACAGTAGGAGGTATATATTGAGAGACTTACTGCAAAGAATTAGATTATACAATTACAGAGGCTTGCTAGGCAAGTTCATAATTCACAGGGCAGCTTCCTGGGCTGGCAGCTGGTTTCCTCTCAAGGGTGGGTTTTTCCAAGAGAGAGCACCCAAGACAGAACAACAGTCTTTTTATCCCTCAGCCTTGGAGGTAACATCACATCACTCTGTCATATTCTACATCTAAGTCGCCCTCAAGGCGGGGGGATGACACAAGGGCACGTCCACCAGGTGGCAGGGATAACTGGCCTATCTCAGAGGCTTTCTGCCACAGGCAATGGGAGCTGGAAAAGTAAACTACAGTGCAGAACTCTCAACAGAAGAGCTTTCCTGTGGAGATGAGTAGCACAAGGGATGTTCCATCCCCAAAATGCTAGAAGAAGCAGACCAGGAGGAATAAACAAGATGATTACATTGAAGTATCAAAGGAGCAACAACCATTGCCCTGATCCCTGCAGCAGTGATGGAAGGCATGCCCTACTCCTTCCCTGTCTTCACTGAAAATAGCCCAACAGTGAAATTAGCCTGTGAAGCGACACCCTCCTCACTCTATGTGGGCTCTTTAAAAGAAAAGCAAGACTGGCAGTTTCCTGGTGGTGCAGTGGTTAGGATTCTGAACTTCTACTGCACTGGCACGGGTTCGATCATTCGTGGTTAGGGAATTAAGATCCAGAAAACTGCATAGTATGGCAAAGAGAGAGGAAGAGAGAAACGAAGAGAGTCTAACCAGTAATAACAGTTACAAAAGTGAGCACATAAGTAAGAATCACTAAATATTTCAAGAAAGCCAACTCTGTGAAAGAGAGAAAATAAATTTGACTTTAAAAGTAAAAAGAGGATTTTTTTCAGAAATGGAAAAGCTGATCCTCCAATTTACATGGAATTGCGAAGGGCCTGAATAGACAAAACAATCTTGAAAAAAAGAAGAACAAGGTTGGAGGACTCACACTTCTAGACTTCAAAACTTATTACAGCTAAAGTAATCAAAATAGTATGATATTGTCATAGGATAGACACACACGCCAATGCAATAGAACTGAGAATCCAGAAATAAACCCATATCTCTATGGTCAATTAATTTTTGACAAAGATGCCAAATCCATTCAAAATATTATGACTGGGTGGCTTAAAACAACAGAAATGAATTTCCTTACAGTTCCGGAGGTGACAAGTCCAAGATTAAGGTGCCAGCATGGTCAGCTTCTGGTGAGGGCTCTGTTTCTGGCTGGTAGACAGCTGTCTTCTCACTGTGCCTTCATTTGGGTGGGGGAGAGGAAGAGCAAGTTCTCTGATGTCTTATCTTACAAGGGCACTAATCTCATCATGCAAAATCCACCCTTACAACCCCACATAAACCTAACTAATCTCCCATGGGCTCCATCTCCAAATACCATCACATGGGGGGTTAGGTCTTCAACATATGAATTTGGGGGGATGCAGTTCATTCCTTAGCACTCCCTTTCCCCACAATACAACCTCCACAACTATAACGTATTATAGTATTTTTTTAAGTGAAAGATAAATAAATTTCTCTCTCATTTAAGCTACTGTTACATGGAACTTATCTTTATAATAAACCATATTACAATCTTTCTTTTTCTGAAGGAGAAATGGACTGATAAAGTATCACTATTGTTACTGGATCAAGGTCTGTCTAGCCCAAGAGATAATTTATACATTTTACAATACAGCCAAATTCTTTTATCTCTTTGCCCAGACTCATACATTTACTACCTTTAAAAGTTTATGTTAGAGAATAGGAAATGCTTGGGTTTTTTTTCTTTCTTTTCCATTGTGGTTTATTACAGGATATTGAGTATAGTTCCCTGTGCTATACAGTAAGACCTTTGCAGTTGTCTATATTTTGCTAAGTCACTTCAGTTGTGTCCAACTCTGTGTTACCCTGTAGATGGCAGCCCACCAGGCTCCCCCGTCCCTGGGATCCTCCAGGCAAGAACACTGGAGTAGGTTGCCATTTCCTTCCCAATGCATGTGAAAAGTGAAAAGTGAAAGTGAAGTCACTCAGTCGTGTCCGACTCCTAGCGATCCCATGGACTGCAGCCTGCCAGGCTCCTCTGTCCGTGGGATTTTCCAGGCAAGAGTACTGGAGTGGGGTGCCATCGCCTTCTCCTAGTTATCTATATAGCAGTGTGTATATGTTAATCTCACACTCGTAATTTATCCCTCCCCCACCTCCTTTCCCTTTTGACAACCAGAAGTTTGTTTTCTATGTCTGTGAGTCTGTTTCTCTTTTGTAAATAATTCATTTGTATCATATTTTAGATTCCACATATAAGTGATACCATATTTTTCTTTCTCTGACTTCCTTAGTATGATAATCTTTAGTTGCACCCTTGCTGTCGTAAGTGGCATTATAATGGCTAAGTAGTATCCATTGTATATATGTACCACATCTTTATCCATTCATCTGTTGAAAGACATGCAGGCTCTTTCTATGTCTTTACCGTTGTAAATAGTGCTGCTATGAACACTGGGGTGCATATGTCTTTACAAATTAGAGTTTTTCCAGATATATGTCCAGGGGTGGGATAGCTAGATCCTATGGTATCTCTTTTTATTTATTTATTTTTTAAGGAATCTCCATACTGTTTTCCATAGTGACTGTACCAACTTACATTGTCACCAACAGTGTACGAGGATTCCTTTTTCTCCACACCCTGTCCAACATTTGTCATTTATAGACTTTAGGAAAATATTTTTGTGCCTATTTTTGGTTGCACTGGGCCTTCATTGCCTGTGCACAGGTTTTCTCTAGTTGCAGCGAGCGGGGCTCCTCTCTGGCTGTGATGTGAGCCTCTCACTGTGGTGGTCTCTGAGGATGTGGAGCCTGGGCTCTAGGCACAGGGGCTTCAGTGGCTGCAGCTCACTGGCTTAGCTGCCAGTGGCATGTGGAATCTTCTCAGACAAAGGACTGAACCAGTGTCCCTGGAATTGCAAGGTGGATTCTTAGCCACTGTACTACCAGGGAAGTCCTGTTATTTGTAGACTTTTTAATGATGGCCATTCTGACTGGTGTGAGGTAGCACCTCATTATAGCTTTGATTTAGAAAATGCTTGCTTCTTAATATCTAAAATGAGGAAAGAAAAGTTGCAAATGATCATCACCACTGTCAGTCAATTCTGTGCTAGTCAAGATTTTAAAGGAGGAATACTAGCACCTTTCTTGTAGGAATGAGTTACCAGGTCAGGCCCATAGAGCTCGACTGTAAGTGAACCTCTTTGCTACCCCTTGTAAGACAAAAAGGAGTCTCAAGTATTTGAAATGAAAGAATAAACCTCTCCAGCAGAGGGCTAAGAAACCACAGTAGGTTATGTCTGTTGGGTATATTACTTTAAAAAATAAATTTAGTTAGTTTTGGCTGTGCTGGGTCTTCATTGCTATGCTGGCTTCTTGTCTAGTTGAGGTGAGCGGGGGCTGCTCTCTAGTTGGGGTGCGTGGTCTTTTCATTGCAGCAGCCTCTCTTGTAGCAGAGCACGGGCTCCAGGGCACGTGGGCTTCAGCAGTTGTGGCACATGGACTCAGTAGTTGTGGCTCCCGGTCTCTAGGGCATGGGCTCAATAGTTGGCACACTGGCTTAGTGGCTCTGCTGAATATGGGATCCTCCCAGATTAGGAATTGAACCCGAGTCTCCTGCATTGGCAGGTGGATTCTGTACCACTGAGCCACCAGGGAAGCCCTTGGGTATATGAATCTTCAAATGAAGCAACTATAGAAAAATCCCTTTTTGGCTGATTTCTTTTTATTGTGAAATTTAAAATCTCAATTCATTAACTGGACTCTGGCGAAGAGAAGAGAGCCTACCTTATTTTGGTAAGTTCCTCAGATATTTGGTAAGGAGAGTAAAAACCTTTGAAGTATTTTAGAGCAGGTGAATGACACGGTTTATTAAAGCAAAATGCCAGTCTTGAACTCATGGTTTTCAATACATTTAGATATAGAAATACAGGTGTAAATGTACTGAATTTGTGCATGTGTGTGTGTGTGTGTGTGTATGTGTGTGTGTGTCTATATAGAATATATGCCTCAGCTCTGTCCACTGAGAGGGCCTGGGGGTTAGAAATACCCTAATAGCTATGAGCACAGCTAGTGTCCAGCTCTTGGTTTTTAAATAACATTCTCCTCTAAAGGAACCAGAGCTCCTTGGAGAAATGGCTGATTCCAGAGCTGATGCAGGGAAAGTATAAATTGAGCCTGAAACATGTTTCTGTGCCAGAAAGGAAAAAAAAAAAAAAGAGCTAAAAAATGATGAACGCTAAAGAATACAAACACGCTGAAAGGATACAGTGGAAAACTTGAAAGGGCTCCTGCTGACCGAATTAGAAATGACTTGGGGAACAGGATAAGTAATATTAGTAATGGAATAACAGTCCACTGAATATCATAGGAATGTATGAATACATGGTGATACAGTTAAGTAGACAAAGTGAAAGTTTTTATGAGGAATGGAATATTTACATAGTATTATAGTTGTTGTTGAGTCGCTAAATCGTGTCTGATTCTTTTTTTGACCCCATGGACTGTAGCCCGCCAGGTTCTTCTGTCCATGGGATTTCCCAGGCAAGAATACTGGAGAGGGTTGCCATTCCCTTCTCTAGGGGATCTTCCCAAGTCCAGGGATCAAACCTAAGTCTCCTGCATTGGCAGGCAGATTCTCTACCACTGAGCCACCTAGGAAGGTGGCTCAAATTCAATATTGAAATACTTCACCCTAAATATTAATTACAAAGGATGAAGAGTGATTTATAGTGAAGAAACCTGGCAGATACCACTTCAATCAAATAATCAGAGTTCCGGGAAAAATGGACACAGGCACCACCTGATAGAATGAAGTAGAAGGAGAACAGCATCATTTCTGTGACAGTCCTGTCAGAGATGCATACCCTGAGTCTAATTACGAGGAAACATCAGGACAAACCCAAATTTAAGGACATTCTGCAAATAACTGGCGTGTCATTCTCAAAAGTGTCAGGTCATGAAAGTAGAGGATGAAGACCTGGGAACTTCCCTGGTAGTGCAGTGGCTAAGACTGAACTCTCAGTGTGGGGGATTGGGCTTTGATCCCCGCTCTGGGAACTAGATCCCACATGCTGGAGCTAAGAGCTTGCATGCCACAACTAAAGATTCTGCACGCTGCAACTAAGACCTGGTGCAGCCCAATAAATAAACTTTTTTTTTTTTTTTAATGAAGAACTGTTCCAGATTGAAGGAGACTAAAGAGACATGACAACTAAATGGAACACGTGACTCTGGACCAAATTCTTTTGCTATAGAGGACATCACTCAGAAAGCTGGCAGAACTTGAATGGGGTCTGAAGGTTAGATGATAGGAATGTATAGGTGTTCTTTCCCTGATTTTGATGGCTGCACTGCGGTCATGCAGGAGAATGTCCTTGATAGTAGGAAATATGCCCTAAAGTACTGGGGGGAGATAAGGCAACATATTGGCAACTTACTCTGAAATGGCTGAGAAAAAATTTTGTGTGTACTACTCATGCAATTTTTCATAAGTTTCAGATTGTCTCACAAAAAAAGGCCATTCTTTGGAGAAACTTTAGATGGATTCTCACAAGTCAAGGTCAAGGCACTGTTACTGTTTAATATAATGTTGGAAGTTCACTACAGTGATGTAAGAAATAAACCAGCAAAGTCAAATAAAACAAAACAAAAAAATCTCAACAAAGAGTAAGACTGAAAGGGAATTTATAAAACTGTTTTGATTTGCAGAAGACATAATTATGTCTATAGAAAACCCAACAGAATCAATTGACAAACTAGGAAAACCAAGAAGTTCATTAAGGTTACAAGATAGAAAATCAATTATATTTCACTACAGACCTAAAGGAAATATTTGCAATGTCTAAAGTGGACACGGGATTAATATGCAGAATACACAGTGGCATCTTGTAAATCACCAGGAATAAAGACAGGAAAACCAATAGGAAAAAATGCACAAAGGAAACAAGGAGGCATTTCACAGAAGGAGAGCTCTGTGGGCTAATAAGAATGTGAAGTAACAGTCGAACTTACTGGTAATTAGAGAAATACAATGTAAAATAACATTGTTCACTTAATGTGCATTGAATTGTAAACATTAGACATTTGTACAATATCAAATGTTGGAAAGGACAGAGGTAATAACTTTCAAGTAACACTGAAAGCATCTATCAACTTTCAATGTGTAACACACTCTTATACATCAAGAGTGTAAACAGCTTCAGACTTTCTGAATAAATGGTCTGGAAGTACTTAGTGAAACTAAGTTTTCATAAATTTCATGATTCAGAAATTCCATTCCTGTATACATGTCCCAGAAAAATTCATGGAGGGTTTGCATGGGGCAACATATGATGATTTTCTAGCACTATTAGTAGAAGTAGGGAATAAATAAGCAAAGCATGATGGATGCTTAGCATGGAATCCTATGCAGTTGTCAAAAGCAATGAATTAGATTATATACAGCACTAAGGATTGAGCCTAGAAACAGAGTTGACAAACAAAAAAAAAGAGTAGAAATCAAATCATATGGGACTTCCCTGGTGGTCCAGTGGTTAAGACTATGCTTTCAGGCTTCCCTGGTAGCTCAGTGGGAAAAAAAATCCAGCTGCCAATTCAGGAGGCGCAAGTTCAATCCCTGATCCAGAAAGATCCCACGTGCCACAAAGTAACTCAGCTCCTGCACCACAACTATTGAGCGACTGCTCTGGAGCCCAGAAACACAACTACGGAGCCCTCGTGCCACAGCTACTGAAGCCCACTCACCCTGGAGTCCATGCTCTGCAACAAGAGAAGCCATCGCAATGACAAGCCTGCACACCCCAACTAGAGGGTAGCCCCCGCTCGCCGCAACTAGAGAAAAGCCCACACAGCAACAAAGATCCACTGCAGCCATAAATAAATTAAAAAAAAATTTTTTTTTTTAAAGACTGTGCTTTCACTGCAAGGGGCACAGGTTTGATCCCTGGTCAGAGGAAGTTCTGCATGCTGCACAGCATGGCAGGAAAAAAAAAAACATAGTTTGCACATACTCAGTCATGTTCTTGGAGAAGGCAATGGCACCCCACTCCAGTACTCTTGCCTGGAAAATCCCACGGACGGAGGAACCTGGTGGGCTGCAGTCCATGGGGTCGAGAAGAGTCAGACACGACTGAGCGACGTCACTTTCACTTTTCACTTTCATGCATTGGAGAAGGAAATGGCAACCTACTCCAGTGTTCTTGCCTGGAGAATCCCAGGGACAGGGGAGCCTGGTGGGCTGCTGTCTATGGGGTCACACAGAGTCGGACACGACTGAAGCGACTTAGCAGCAGCAGCAGCAGTCATGTTCTACTCTTTTCAACTCTATGGACTGTAGCATGCCCGGCTCCTCTGTCCATGGAATTTTCCAGGCAAGAAATATTGAAGTGGGTTGCCATTTCCTTTTCCAAACACACACACACACACACACACGGCAATGTTGTTTGTGCAAATTAAAAATACATACACTCATTAACCTGTAGTACTTTGAGTAATGAATCCCCAAAGATGTCCACATCTTAATCCTCTGAATCTCTAAGTTATTAACATCATATATGGCAAAAGGGACTTTACAGATGTAGTTAAGGATCTTAATATGGGGAGATTATCCTAGATTATATGGGTCAGACCAATATAATCACAAAGTCTTCATAAGAGGGAGGCAGGAGATCACAGTGTGAAGTAAATGTGACAACAGAACCAAGAAGTTAGAATTGATGGAAGAAGGGGCAACAAGCTAAGAAGTGCTGGCAACCTCTAGTAGCTTAAAAGGGCAAGCAAACAGATTCTCCTCTGAAGCCCCCAGAAGGAATGAATCCAGGCCAAACCTTGATATTAGACTTCTGACCCCCAGGGAATAAATTTGCATTATTTTAAGTTACTAAATTTGTGGTAATTTGTTACGGTAGCAATAGGAAACAAATATACAACCCTACATATTTTATAAATGTATGTGCTAAGTCGCTTCAGTCGTGTCCAGCTCTTTGCAACCCTATGGACTGTAGCCCACCAGGCTCATCTGTCCATGGGGATTCTCCAGACAACAGTACTGGAGTGGGTTGCCATGCCCTCTTCCAGATCTTCCCAATCCAGAGATCGACTGTGTCTCTATGTCTCCTGCACTGACAGGAGGGTTCTTTACCACTAGCTCCACCTGGGAAACCCCATTTTATTCACATGCTTAATTAAAAACATATCAGTCATATTATAGTTCCGTCTATGGGGGAAAACAGGGAGTAAAGGGGGGGGTAATAGAATAAAACAGGAGAAGTGGCTTCAGTTCAGTTCAGTCGCTTAGTCGTGTCCGACTCTTTGTAACCCCATGAATTGCAGCACGCCAGGCCTCCCTGTCCATCACCAACTCCTGGAGTTCACTCAAACTCATGTCCATCAAGTTGGTGATGCCATCCAGCCATCTCATTCTCTGTCGTCCCCTTCTCCTCCTGCCCCCAATCCCTCCCAGCATCAGAGTCTTTTCCAGTGAGTCAACTCTTCGCATGAGGTGGCCAAAGTACTGGAGTTTCAGCTTTAGCATCATTCCTTCCAGAGAATACCCAGGACTGATCTCCTTTAGGATGTACTGGTTGGATCTCCTTGCAGGCCAAGGGATTCTCAAGAGTCTTCTCCAACACCACAGTTCAAAAGCATCAATTCTTCGGCGCTCAGCTTTCTTCACAGTCCAACTCTCACATCCATACATGACAACTGGAAAATCCATAGCCTTGACTAGACGGACCTTTGTTGGCAAAGTAATGTCTCTGCTTTTGAATATGCTATCTAGGTTGGTCATAACTTTCCTTCCAAGGAGTAAGCGTCTTTTGATTTCATGGCTGCAGTCACCATCTGCAGTGATTTTGGAGCCCCCCAAAATAAAGTCTGACACTATTTCCCCAACTCCCCATATTCGAGGTCCAGCAAAGACAAACAGAAGCAGGTCACAGACTGCTCTATAGAAAATAGGTTAGATGCTATTATAAGTGTGGCAGATACTCTGATTATCAGCTCTTTTAAAGGCTTTTATGGTATAAAATCAGTCTCCCTTTTATGTTGATTCTGTGAAGGTAGTGCCCTGAGAAGCAAACATAAATATTTTGGTACCAGAAGGTATGTTGCTCATGGTAAATCACTGAATTTCTCTTACAAATTTGATTAGTGTGACCCCAAGACCGATTCTGGGTAGCCTGACAAACTCAAGTCTCCCGGCGTGTGGACTTGGACTGTGACTGTGCCGACTACCTTAAAATCGTAGAAAGCCCCTGAGCAGCCAGCCTCCAGCTTGGTGTTTCTCTACCCTTCGGACTTCAGCCTTACTCCTCTCTGTGTGCTGAACGTCTGGCAAAGGGCCTTACACACAGTAGGCGCACAGTATTTTTCGGCAGCCATCCCTGCTGATCTACTAGTTGGGATCTGGTACATTTGCTGTACCTGTTAGTGGAATGCGGTGACCCCCACCTTCCCTCCAGTCAGACCATCTTTCTAGTTTTATTACCTACTGTCCCATGTTCCATCTACCCCTGAGGACTTACTCTTCTCTGGACACTCTGGAGAAGTGTTCCTAGCCTTTGCAAGCACTGTGCTGAGTGACTAAAGGAGCCTTCCCTGTTGTAAAAAGGAAGCTCAAATATTCTCGGAGGTCTTTGCTATCTCTCCATGTATTCATTTGATCAATTATTCATTCATCTCTTGACTCATTCAACAAATATTGAACACCTCTACTGCCAGGAACAATGCAAGGCACTGAAAACATAATGTAAGCCAAAAATAAAAAGGTCACCACCTTCATGGAGGTCTAGCAGGAGAGCTCAGGTTTATAAATATGACATATTATGTTCACATTGGTGAATATACAATTACCAACTGAGATACAAGCTCTGAGGAAACACAGTTCTTTGAGTGCACATAACTAAGGAAACTTTCATTTTTTAGATTAGGGAGTGTTGTGACTAGAGGGGTTCAAGGAAGACTTCTATAAGAAAGTAATAGTGAACATCAATTTGGAGGCGTGAATCGGCATGCTGGGAAGTGTTCCAGACAGAGAGACTAGAAGAACATGACAAATGTCAAGGATTGGGAGTGGCAATGGAGTTGGAAAGCAGAGAAGAAGGGGAAAGTGATATAAGACGGGGAGTTGGAGCGGGGGTAAGTCAAGGCACAGTGGCAATATGATCAGGTTCGCCTTTTGGAAAGCTTATTCTAGCTGCTAGAATTATTATGGATTATTGTGGACAGCAAGAGAGAACAGATGGTGGGAGGCTTTTGCAATCCTCTAGGGGAGATTAGGTTGAAGGTAACGAGGAGGAAGCAAGAAAATGAGTTCCAAAGATAATGAAAAGGTATGAAGAAGAAACTGGAAGGGGAGGGAAAGAGGAATTCAAGAATAACTCCAGGGTCGTGCGATAGGAAACACTGGCATCAGGGAGAGAATGTATGTGTCCTGCACATTTGAAGCCATGGCCCATTCCCCACTAGAGGGTAACCCCTCCCATCCTAACCAGGGTGTTCTAGGTTCTCTCGTTTTCACCCCCCTGCCTGCCAACAGGCAGATGCCACACCTCTCCCCAGTCCTCCAGGCTTGCTGTGCTGAGTTCCAATGATACTGGCCTTTTCTCTTTTTTGGCACTGAACTGTTTTATTTCAACCTTCAAACAATATGAAGAGGTAACAACCTCTGACGCCGAATCATGCAAAGTAACAATAAAGGGACCAAAAAATATCAACAACAAAAAGACAATCATTTATAGGTGTTTCACAGCAGTGCTTTGGCAGTACTGGCAAGTATTTCTGTCCAATGGTCTTCAACAAGAGGGGTCAGAATGAATCCCTTGACCTCAGCAGAAGAACCCCCACATTTCCCCCCGGGATAGTTTACACATTCTGAGTCACCACCACACACCACACCCCTACACTTGCCAGACTTTTGTAGTTCACATATTAGAACAAGTAACTATGCATTGTGTGTAATCACAACAAAACATAAAAATAAAAGTGCGGTAGAAAAGTAAAAGAACTCCCATGTTTCCAGTAAGGCATCAGGGAACTGCTGCTGGCTGGGCCCTTCATTTCACCAGTTTCAAAAGAAGTTTGACTTACATATCTCAGCAAACCCAATATTCAGAAGCTTAACCATCAGGCTCAAGTTGAAAGTTTAAAAAACAGTCTTCCTTGTGTGTGTGTGTGTGTGTGTGTGTGTAAATGTTTCATAGAAAACATGAAATCGAATTCTACTTTATTTTAAAAACTGAGTATTTTTAATAGTAAAAAAAAAAATATATATATATATATATAAAGGGTTTTACTAGGTGGTAAAGAACCCACTTGCCAATGCAGCAGACATTAGAGACACCAGTTTGATCCCTGGGTCGGGAAGATCCCCTGGAGAAGAAAATAGCAATCCACTCCAGTATTCTTGCCTGGAGAATCCCATGGACAGAGGAGCCTTGTGGGCTACAGTCCATGGGGATTGCAAAGAGTCCAATGGGACTGAAGAGCCTTAGCACATATACATTTATATCTCTCTTTTTAAAAAAACATGTAATAACAGTGCTTCAGAAGACTGAACTTAACCCTCAACCCCTCACCCTCTCAAGTTGTCCAGCAGGCACAGACACATTAAGGCAAAGGTTCAGAGAGATGTGGCCGCCTCCGAGGTGGGCTGGGAACACGAGAGAAACACACTACACTCCTGCAAGGCCAGTTCAGAACAGCTTCTCCCTCCTGTTCACCAAGCTGTTCTACATCCCAAAGTAGGGTCTCTCAATATGTTGATGAACAGGCCCATGTCCAGCATGCCTGGGATCATTTTGATAGCTGTGTTCACTTTACTCCATTTGTGGACCTGGTCAAACTTCCAGTCCAGGATAAAGTTCCCATTATCCCTCACCACACAACCTGCCTTGTTGACAGCCAGTGGAAGTTAAATCGCACCCCCAAACTTCTGGGTCCCGGTTCAGCTCACTGTGACATAGGCCATCGGATGACCTCGATGGGAATCCCCTTGTGCCACTGATTCCCGAGGTTCTTTGAATCTTTCCTAAAATCAGAGATCACAATGAAACGGATGGCTTTGCCGGCCACAATTTTCTGGGTGAGGTGGCCTCCACCGCCCTTGTGAGGTTGAGGTCTGCATCTACTTCATCAGCACCATCGATGGTGTGGCGGATCTCTGGTTCACTGAGAGGTAAGTCATACTGTAGGATAAGCTGATGGGCCTGGAAGGAAGTGGGAATACAAACGTGGTTCCGATTCCCTCGTTTCACTCTTTTAGCTATTCGTTGCACTGCGTGGACAATTGTAGAGTCACTACCAGTTCCCAGCACTTGGTTATTCCTCACCTCCTTCTCTGCCGCGGCGCAGCCTGCCAGCTTCTTGGCCTCCTCCGCCTTTGACATCGTGGAAGGGCCCAGGCAGAGGTTGTTAACCTCCTTGCCCCGGGTACTTGTGCTGCCAGGGCCGAGCTGCACGCCTCTTCACGACTGCCCCAATGATTCTCATTTGAGTCTTCTTTCTTTTCTATGAAATGAAGACCATACCTCACCATTCATACAGCTTGAGTGAAAAAAAGAATTTTCTGACGTTGCCAAAAACCTTGGCTTTTTCTGTCCACTGAAGCTGGAAAGAAAAAATATGGAGGGAATTTGGAGGAAATAGAAAGGTGGCTTTAAATCTCGGCCAGCCTGGAGGGGAGAACATGCCTCAAGAACTGTGGCCCCTTCCCGCCCCCGCCAAAGAATCTGGGGGATCATATAGATGAGGGCTCACAGTCAGGGGTCAGTGATGTGGAACAAATGTGTAAGGATCTTGTATTTTTTTTTCCTCTTGCATTGTTTCAAAAACAGTAACAGACTGGAGTCAGGCTGTTGTTGTCTAGTCACTAAGTCTGATGCGACTCTTAGCAACCCAAAGGACTGTAGCCCACCAGGCTCCTCTGTCCATGGAATTATCCAGGCAGGAATATTGGAGTGGGTTGCCATTTCCTTCTCCACGGTGTAAGGTAGCCCAGCAGTTGGGTCCATTGTCTTTCATGAATTGTACTGTGGCCTCCTTTCTGTAGTATAAGAAAAAAAGAGAGAGAGAGAACTACAAGGGGTGCTCTGCAAAGACTGCTGTAAAGGTGAGCACCAAACACAGGATGTGATTAGCATTGAGTTAGAATGTAACTAACAGAAGCTACAGGTGCACAATGTAGCTCACGCAGAGTTTAAAGGAGATACATATGTAGCTTACATATCAAGTTAGCCTTGATTGCCGACTACAGATCCGGAAGTTAAAGTGAAAAAAAAAAAAGAGCTCAGAAAAGGGCAAGAGAAAAAGGAAAACTTTTTTCTTTTTCACTGTAACCTTTCATTTTTGTTATTGTTAGTTCAATTTTCTCCAGACCTCTCCGCTCGTTTGGAGGCAGTTCCTCGACCCAGGCAGACTTTTCCCACAAAGTGTCTGGACAGGGTCCCCAAAGCTTGACGGCCTAACTGATCAGAGCTGAGTCAGTGGCTGGGGCCAGCCTCCAACACTGTCAGCTTGCAGGACGCAAGCCCTTCCACAATGCCGAGACTGGACCTTCCCGCACCAGTCCCGAGACCTCGCGAGAGTTCGCCAGCGCCCGTTGTTGCCCAGACTCAGAGCCGACGCCTTCCTGGACCTCAGAACGGTCTCCTCTTTCCTCTTCCACCCCGCGCTCCACTCTCGGATTGGCTGATTGAGTCGGGTCATTTTTTTTCCTGGCCAGAAAGCGGCTCGGCAACTAGTCCTTCTTTTGGCCCCGCCTCCGAGGCCTGTAGATTGGATAGCTGAATCTTGCGTCACGCGCTCCGCGGGAGCACAGACGAGCCAATCAGGAGCTTGGCGTATTTTACAAACTGGGGAAGTACCTGGAGCAGAGGCCCAGAGAGTCGGGGGGAAAAGCAAAGAAAGTGGGGGAGACCCTGAGGGGTTCAGGGGGAGGTGCGGCACGGAGATCTTGGAGGGAATGAGGGCTGCCGGCGCTCGTAGGGAAGAGAGGCAGTTCGGGGTCCTGGGACGAAAGAGTAGGCTCGGAGTGTCAGGAGATGACCGAAAAGCGCCCTTGCAGGCGCCGGGTCTTCTGGGCGCGTGGATTTGGGCGGAGGTAGGAGTATCTGGAATGTCAGGACCAAAGCCTCGAACTGGCTGACCTTTGATCCCTGATCCTTTTTTCTCCTTTTTAGTTGTAGTCGTCATGACCACCCTCCAAGCCCCGAAGGATCCTCTCCTCCGGGGTGTATCTCCCACTCCTAGCAAGATTCCCGTTCGCTCTCAGAGACGCCCACCTCTCCCCACAGTCAAACCTAGCGCCCTGGACCAGGAGAACCAAGATCCAAAGGTAAGAGGAGCCTGGGGGAACGAAGACAGTAGCTACAAGGAAGCAGCAATGCACCTCAACGCTGAGCTAAGCTTTTTTTCTCCCCTCCCCTAGAGATTGGGGCAGAAGCTCAGTATTCAGCGCCCCCTCGCAGACTCAGCAGGCCCCAGGTTGAAAGCCACACGCCAGACAGAGCAATCTGAGAAATTGGTGGGGAGCACTCAGCTCCGGAACCCCTTGGAGGAGCTCAGGCCTAGCCATGGGGGTCAAAATGTGGGCCCTAGGCCACCTCCCCAGACAGGTATCTGTTGGAGGCTGTAGAACTGGGTGGGAGAATGGGTTGGTGCAGTGGGGTTTGGGGGCTTTGTAGTCCTGCCTCTCCTGCTTACTATAATTCCTAGTCTCTGCTCCTAGAAAGCTCTTTGCTCTTAGAGGCCCTTTCTTTTCTTCAACAATGTGTCATCACTTCTAAAGCCTTATCCGGCTCCTCTAGTCACTATCAATTGCTCTTTGTTCTAATGATTTGCTGAACTTTACTTGTTTGTTTATTCATTCATTTATCCATTCACTCATTCATTCTTTTATTAGATGTAACTTATGGGATCTAGACCTGGGCCAAGGCAGTGAAAGCACCGAGTTCTAACCAGTGTACCGCCCGGGAATTCCCTGCACTTCTCTTATAATATGTCCACACTTTGACTTGAATCTGTTACCCCTCTATAGTTTGATGTTACCTTCCTGAGGATGGGGGCTTTGTCGTATTCTTCTCTGGGTGGCAGTGTCTAGAATAGTGTCTTATGCAGATTAAAGTCCTATGAATGTTTGTTGAGCTGAGTTCAGCTATATGAGTCTCTTTGGCTCATGCACCTCAAGGTGACAATGCTAGGCTCCCCAGCCCCTCAGCCTCCCCTCCTTCCTATCCCTCCTCGCCTTTCCTTCTCTTTTTCCCTTGCAGAGGCTCCAGGGACCATAGAGTTTGTGGCTGACCCTGCAGCCCTGGCCACCATCCTGTCAGGTGAGGGGGTGAAGAGCTGTCGCCTGGGGCGCCAGCCCAGTCTGGCTCAGAGAGTACTGGTTCGAGGGACCCAGGGAGGCACCATCCGGAGGGGTCAGGTAATGAGCCGGGATAGGAGGAGATCAGGCTGGGGTAGGCTGAGGAGGGAATCCTGAGCCTGTACTGAGAGTCTCTTTTGGGGTCCTAGGATGCCCGGGCGTCTGCATATTTGGCCCCCAGAACCCCTACCCATCAACTGGACCCTGTCAGGGCTTCCTGCTTCTCAAGGCTGGAGGGACCAGGGCCTAGAGGTCGGACCTTGTGTCCCCAGAGGTTGGAGGCTCTGGTGAGTGTTCTTAAGGGGCTGATACTAAGTGTTCCTGGGAACTCCTTCTAAGGACACAGCTGGGCCTTGGGATGGAAGGTAGCTCCTGGTAAGCAGAAGGGTTGTATGGAGGCCGATGGGGTTGGTGGTGAAACCTGAAGGTTTGGAGCCTGCTTCTGACTCTCCTTTTTCTTTTGCTCCTGTGTGGCTCAGATTCCACCTTCAGGATCTTCCTCTCACCCCTCTGCTCTTCCCTGTTTCCAGGAACTAAGAAGAGAGACCAGTGGCAGCAGCAAGTAAGGAGGGGGTCATTTGGAAAAGAATGATTCAGTATCTGATACAGGGTCCCTCAGGGCTGGGCCCTCTGGTAGCTTTAGGACTTCCCACCAGCCTGGGGGCGGGGCGGAGGGGAAAATCTGTAAATTCCCAGGGTGAACCCTTGCAGTGAAGTTCAGGCCTTCATATGGCATCAGTTTCTTCAGGTTGTGAGGGGCGGAAGGGGAAAGAAATGAGAGGTGCCATCCCTTGTGTAGTGGCTAGAGCACAGACTGTGGGAACAAATGGGGTTTGGGTTTGATTCCTGACTCTCAGCACTTACAAGTTGTTCAAGCTTGCCTTACCTGCCAAGCTTCAGTTTCTTTAATCTGTCAAATGAGGACAATGTTTGTATCATCATTTGAAGTTGTTGTGAGAATTAGATGATGTTTGTAAAGCACTTTGCACAGTGCCCAGCTCATATCTGGTACTCAGTGACTGCTTGCCACTGTCCTTGTTGTCCTCAGGACTTCAGTGAGCCAGGCCTCAGGATCCCTTCCGGAGACGTCTGTGCAGCCTGGTGAGTGTGTCTGGCCATGGGGAGAGAACGTCAGCTGGGAGCCTGCTTGTAGGGAGCAAACCGAGAGAAAGCTCAGGAGGGCTGTGGCGGGAAGGCCAGATCAGGAGGAGACAGAGAGGAAGAGATCTTCTTCATAGGCCACAGGTTTGCCCGGTTACACTTGTGTCAGAGGAGGTGGTCCTCATTTGTATCCTCTCTCTGCCACTTCCTGCAAGATTTACCTTCAACTCACTGTCCTATGTCAGCCGCTTAGAGCCATCACCACACCCCTAGCCCACTCAGGGTATTCAGATTAATGAGTGACTACTGAATTCAAAGGGGTACTGGATGGGTCCCCAGGCTTGATGGTGCAGTGGTGGCTGTCAAACTGGCATACCCTTTCCGGAGGTTGCAAAACCATGTGCCAGACTTTGATGTGTGTTTCAGACACTACAGCAAATTTCCTGTCTCCTCCTAGCTTCCTCTCTCCCTGAAGGGGAACATGAAGTTGTCACTCAGTCAGATGAAGGAGGAGGTGGCCCCCTCGGCCTGGCCCAGCGGGTACCATTAAAAGAAACCCGAGATAAAACCCACACCAGGGTGAGATGGGACCCTCCTGGGATTGGGGAAGGGGCAGAGGATGTACACGAGGGAGTCCCCAGCAGCACTGAGGATTGTGGGTAGAGCCAAACAGTCCCTGCTTGGATCTCAGCATGTTCATTGGGTCCTTGTTTGTCCCAGATGGACCCAAGCCCTCTCCAGACTGGCACTGGCCCCTGGAGGTCTCCAGAGGTCACGGTCTGATACGTATTTAGGTCACTGTCAGGTCAGTGCTGAGAGTAGGACAGATCTGACAGCTCGTTCATTTCCTCCACACACAGGGGTTTATTGACCAGCTACTGTGTGCCAAGCACTGTTCTAGGTTCTGGATATACAATACGAAATAAGTTCACATTCTAGAAGGGGAGATAGAAAATAAATACTCATGTAAAATATATAGTATGTCAGATGGTTATAAGTTATCTGTTAAAAAAAAAGGTACTAAATTGTTAGTTGCTCCAGTCATGTCCAACTGTTTGCAATTCCATGGACTACAACCCACCAGGGTACTCTGTCCATTGGATTTTCCAGGCAAGAATACTGGAGTAGGTAGCCATGCCCTCCTCCAGGGGATCTTCCCAACCCAGGGATCGAACCTGGGTCTCCTGCATTGCAGGCAGATTTTTTACTGTCTCAGCTACGAGGGAAGCCCCCAAGGTACTATAAGGGAAGGAGAACTGGAGGGAGAGGGTGGTATTGCAGTTGCAGGGGTCAAGGGAGTATCACTGAGGTGTGGCTACGTGAAGAGCAGAAAGAGTTGAGGGAGTGAGCCCCGCAGATATCTGAGGGAAGAACGTTCCAGGACATGAGAACTTCAGATGTACACAGGGGGTCTACCTGGTGTGCTTAAGAATCAGCAAAAAAGCAAGGCTAAAGCAGAATAAGAAGGAGAGGAAGTAAGAAGTTAGAGCAATGACAGAATCGGGCTGGGTAAGGATTTATAAACAAGCATAAGACCTTGGCTATGACTTGGAGTGAGTGGAAAGCCAAGGAGAGGGGAATGACCAAGGGAGGGATATGATTTGATTAGCTCTTAAAGAATCACACTGGCTGCTGAAGTGAGAACAAGACAGAGCAGTGCCAAGTGGGAGGGATCACTCTTCCACCTGGTTCTTCTCCACAGGACAGCTGTGACTCCTGCCTGATGCCCTCCCCTGGCCAAGCAGTGCCACCTGCCATCACCCGGCCATCACCCTTTGGACGGGCTCAGCGTGTACCATCCCCTGGCCCCTCAGCTCCAGTTTGTATCTGTAGCTACTGGGGGCTGGGCAAGGGCAGAACAGTCTGGCTGGGATCCCTGCTGGGTCTCGATCTGTCCCTGCTCAGCCACCCCTGTCTCTCCCCAGATCTCATATTCAGTGTTGCGGCGTCTTGCCACCCGCCCCAGAACCCAGTTCACACCGCTCCCATCAGCCTCCAGAGTTCAGCAGGTAAGAGAGGGCAGGGGAGGTCACAGGCCTAGGCCAGGACTGGGGGAGGAAGAGGATGATGGATGGGTACAGGGAGTCATGGCATCTCACTTCTGACCCAGGCCCGAGGGTTGAGTGGCCTCTCCCCTCAACCTTGCCCTGAAGAGCCTGCCCTGCCCTGGGTAAGTATCTGAACTTCCCCATCCTGAGATACCTGATTCTGTCCTGTTGATCTCAGGCCCAGCGTTTTTGAGGCAGGTGGGCTCTTAAGAAAAAGCTGCCTAACCCTCCAACTCTCCCTGCTTCTCTGTTGCCCCTTCTAATCCAAGTCTGGGGACACTCAGTTAAGGACCTGATCCCTTCCTCATGAGGGTTGGACTCAAAGTAGTCTTCTTCTTACCCCAGCCTGGCTTCCTCATGTGACCCCTCTCCTCCCATGTGGCAGGAGCAGATTGCAGTCCGGTTATTTGACCAGGAGAGTGGTATAAGGTTGCAGGAGGGGCCTGGGAAGCCACCCGTGTCGACTTCTTATGGACCCCACCCCAGTCGAACCCCCAACCTCCAGGAGCTGAAGATGCAGGTGGGCTGGTGTGGGTAACAGCTTCAATGGCTGATGGACACTGACAGGGCTGGGACTGAGAAATAGGAGTGGGGGAGGGTGGGCATGGGAATAGGACAGAGTGGGTACAGACATACTGTTGACATCACGCTCTCTCCTGCCTACAGCGCATCAGTATCCTGCAGCAGCTTTTGCGGCAGGAAGTGGAGGGGCTGGCAGAGGGCAAGTGTGCCCCCCTTAATGAAAGCTCCTCTCTGGATATGGTGGAACTTCAGCCCCTGCTGGCTGAGATTTCTAGAACTCTGAATGCCCCTGAAAAAATACCGGGGGCTTTTCACCTTTCTGGACTGTTACAGCACCCTGAGCTGCCAAAACCCTACTTTCCAGAGGAGTGTGGGAAGCCAGATCCCTGCCCTAGAGCGGAGCCTGAGATCGCCCCGCCCTGCCCTCCAGCTGAGCAAGGCCCCCCAGAGTCCTGCCATGGGAGGGGGCCTGAGAAACCAGAGCTCTCCACCCAGGAGCAGCCTGAGGCATCAGGGCCCAGCCCTCCAGCAGAACCTGGACCCCTTCAGGCCTGCCCCCAGGGGCAGATAGGACTCCCAGAGCCCTCCACTAGGGTAGATCCAGGGGTATCAGAAGCCTGCTCCCTGGAACTCAGAAATCCAGAGTCAAGTCCACGGCCCCGCACCAGTCAGTGGGCTCCAGCGACCACCAGCCTGACCTTCTCCTCCCAGCGCCCACTTTGTGCCAGCCCCCCTATCCGCTCACTCCAGTCTCTGAAGCCCTCACCGGGCCCGGCAGGTAAGGAGTTGCTTGGGTGGGGTTGTGAACAAAGGAGGTTATCATCTCTTGCTGGGAGCAGGGCCTGCCCTGCACCAGATGATCCCATGCTTTCTTTCCCCTGCCTGCCTTGCCCCAGCCTAGCTCTCCCATTGGGGTGGGCGGGTGGGTGGTATGGCACCTTCAGCCCTGTACTCCTAATTGGCTTGGCCCTGGTGGGGGGTGGGATAGGGCGGTATGTGGTGGGAGTCTTGGACTTCAGAGTCCACCCTGAACTCTCCATGGCCCCTGGCCCTCAGGTGCCAGCCATCCGGCCCCTCGGACCATGGCCCTGAGGCAGCGCCTCAAAGCATGTCTGACTGCCATCCACGGCTTCCATGAGGCCTGCCTGGACGATGAGTGTGCCTTCTACACCAGCCGAGCCCCTCCCTCAGGCCTCACCAGGGTCTGCACCAACCCCGTGGCCATGTTGCTGGAATGGCAGGACGCCCTGGTGAGCCTGCCGTCCACAGCCAGCTGTACCTGCACAGAGGCCTGTGGGAAGTGGGGGCAGGGGGCGGCCTCGGCTTCTTTACAGTGGGAAGAGCTGGGTACAGTTCAAGAATGGCTGGGCTGTGACAAAGTCTTTTTTCTCCTTAGTGTTTTATTCCAGTTGGTGATGCTGCCCCACAGGATTCTCCGTCATGAGGCATCTGCGTCCACTCACCCCTGTCCTGTCTTGCTCCTTCCTTTTAACCTTATTTATTTTCCACACCGTGGATTGGAACTGACACCCTTTTGTCCTTCAATAAAGTTTCTAAAGTGTCCAAGTGTCTTTTCCTGTGGTCCTGCCTAGGCCAGCTACTGCTGTGTTGTTCTTGTCCACATGGTGGCAGTGTTCTCCAACTTAGAGGTCAGCCCTGGGTTCTCCCCCCTCCCCCAGACTCCCTCACCTAGGAACTGACCAGGTCACCCCACCTCTGTCCACCCTACCCTCCCAGCAGGCTCTATGAGTGAATCTGTTGGGGGTGGAGGTGAATGTAGGACTTTGGGGACCTGCTTTTCTCCTTCCTCCTTGAAATCTTGGCCACTCCCAGGAGCCATCAGCAACTCACTCATCACATAGAGCTCCCTAGAACTCTTCCCCCCTGCATCATCAGCAAAAAGCAGAAGCACCAGACCCATATCTCTGAGATCATCCCTTGTTAGTGTCACTCTGGTTGGTGTCCCCTCTAGTAGAAGGCCTCAAAGCTCTCCTGAAGCTGACACCCTTGCCATATCAGAGTAGAAACCCTGGGCCACTCCCCTCTGCTCCCAGAGGCAGACCTTGCCAGGGATAATTAAACCTTGGCCTCTGACAGAGTGTAATAGGGTAGGGGTCCTTGAGAGGAGTGAGGAAGGGTTCAGCCACTTTCCCCTATTCTGCACCAAGTTAAGAGGCACCCACATTCTCCAACTTTACTTTATTGGAAGAGGCAGCAGCAGCTGTAGCCCCAGGGCCTAACCCAGATGGGGGTAATATGGAGACTGTACAGGATGAGTTTTAAGTGCTAAGAAAGAACCAACTGGTTCCCCCAGTTCACAGGAAGACTGCCAAAGCTAGAGCCTGAAGCCTGAAAATGGAGATGAGGGAAGAAGAGATGGCAGAGAAGTCATGACAGGACCAGCGCCCACCCCGTCTCCTCTCCCCCCACCCAGATGCGTTCTCCCTTCCCCAAAGCCAGCGTTTCCCTTCTGTTTTCTGCTTTCCATGCCTCTGTGCTACAGCCAGTGAAACTTCCCTAGCTCCCGGCTGAAGAGAGGGCCATGACCTGTGACCCGCGCCGCTCTGCTGCCCCGGCTTTCACAGGCATGTGCACGGATGCTGGTGGTCCCTTCCCGAGTTGCTCTGCTCCTCCCACCGGCTTGCTCAGCTCCCCAGCCGCGTAGTTACACCCCGGAGCACTAAGAGTCCGCCCATTAAGGCCACCTCCCGTATCCGAGGGTCGGTCCACCGCCAGGCTCTCAAAGGATGGGGCGGCGCCTTGGGTGGAGCAAGCTGAAGGTGGTAGGGAGGGGAGCAGAGGCGAAGGGCGAGCGAGGGCGCCCGGGAACGGAGCCCGGCTCAGTCTGGGTAGATGATGAAGCCAGAGAAGGTGCTGTACTTGTTGGTGTTACCGCCGTGCACCTTCCCGCCGTCCAGCTTGATGAAGACTTCGTCGCCCACATCCAGGTGCAGGATCACGCTGTTGCTGGCGTAGTCGTAGTTCTGGTCGGCATCCTGGGCGATGGCGCTGGCCCGGACCTAGTAGGGAGAACAGGACAACCCACTCACGCTTTCTACGGAGCTAGGGTGAGGAGGGTTCAGTCAGGGAGGTGGAACTGGACCTGTGAAAGCGATACGTTGGTAACAGACTGCAGGGGTCCGGAAAGACAAGGTGCTTCGCAGGCACCGCCATTCATTCGCTCACTGCCGGGAAGTGGGCAAGTTTCACGCTTTCTGTGGTCCTCCATTTGAGCTATAAGGTGGGAGGTAATAATAGAACCTACCTCATCAGGTTGTTTGGATTAAATGAGTTACTACATATGAAGTGTGTTAAAACACTGCTTGGCACAAAGGAAACGCTATATAGATTTTCTATTAGTATTATCATTTAAAAAATAAGAGTTCGATTGTAGAATAATTTCTAAGATTCTGAACCCGCTTTGACCTCCTAAACTCGTGTTCCCATCCCCCGGTGACAGGGCACAGGCATGCCTGTACGTGTGCAAGCAAGGGTGCGGGCTGTGGGAAGGTGCCAGTCTATATATTTGCCCCTCCTAGCCCCCGAGGGTGCCCCGACGTGGGGGTCGCTTTCCGCCCCAACAGGTAGCCCCTCCCCTTTCTGGTCTTGATGCTGCAGGTCGCCTCGAGCCGCCAGCCCCCTCCCAGCCCCCCTCTTCCTGTCCCGCGGGGGCTGGTTATTAACTCATTAATTATTCATCATTATTCTAATCACTATTTACCGTCCCCAGGGCCGCAGCGCCCGCACCACAGAATACAGAGTGGGAGCCGCGGGGCCCTCCCCCCTCGGGAACTGACACACTCTAGATACACACACCCACCCCCACGGCCCCTCACAGACACCCCACATAGACCAGGCACACCTACTCAGTGCCACAGGCAGGTAGACATCGCTCCACTCTCACACCTCCGAACCCCGCACCTACACACTTCATCATGCACATACACTCTACAGTCTAATACACACACACTCTCACTCCCTTTCCCTGGGTTCCTGGGGTGGCTCTGCTGGGAGGAGACCCCAGAATAGTGCCTGCAGGTCTTGGAGGCGAAAGGTGCTGCAGCTGTAGCAAGACCTGGGGTTTGGACAGCTGAGAGAAGCTGGCCAGATGCGCCTGGTCAAATGACCCCATGGGACAGCAGGGTGAGGAGGTCACAGCTCAGCCCTAACCTTACACCCCTGGCTTCCAGCAGCCCAGGCACAGTTCCCCACCCCTACCCCAAGGCCTCTCTCCCTCCCTGCTGCGTGTCTGGGGGCGGAGGCCAGACCCTGAGCTGAGTCTTTGGGGCTTTTCTCCCAAGCTAAGGCAGCAGTGACTCCGACTCTGACCACAGGACCCTGCTGGGGTCCGCGGCTTCTGTCCTTTGCCTCCTTCCTTCTCCCAAATTCATTCCTGCAGGCCACCTGGCTGGCCCTTGAGCTGCCACATCTTCTACCTCTGCCTACTGACTCCGTATTAGCTGAGGGTAAAGGCCACTCTAAAACCAGGGACCCCAGGCCTTGGCACTAGCAATAGAGTTGCCTGGGAAATGAGCAAGTGTTTTCTTTCTTTTTTACTTTATCCTAAAAAATCCAAGCTGAATGCCCCCACACGGGAGCAGCTACCAACTGCCCACCACCTGAAACTCAGATTCCATGCTAATTTGAAAGAGCCAGACTCTGGGAACTAGCCCATGGAGCGACTGTGTAACCTGAAGGCCCGCAGAGCTGCAAGAGACAGAATGAGAAAAGAGGCTAGTTGGCAGGGTGAGATACCAGAGAGGTTTGGTGTAAGTTGCCTACAGATGGACTGTGAGGTAGCATCTGCTTATACAATAAGATTTGCCTTTTAATTCTGACACCATTCCTAACGTCCCTGTGAGACCCTGGGCAGGTCATTTCCTTTCTCTGGCCCCCAATTCCTTTTCGGCTAAGTGAAGCGATTTCTAAGTTCTTGGCAAGCTGTCCTTCTTGGATTTAGTGACGCTGTTTGGGGAAGAGATTCGGGTTGTGTACTGAAAGCAGGGGGATTTAGAAAGCTTCCCTGTCTTGGGCTGGGTGGGAGAGGGGCATCTCACCTGTCCATTCTTCATCAAGTCGGCCCACATGCTGGTGCCATCACCGCCGCGCATCAGCACATGGTAAGCGAAGAAGTAGACACCCGGCATGGGGCAAGTGAACTTGCCACTGGCCGCCTCATAGGCGTTGCCTACGTTGGTCACCACGTCGTCGAAGCGCAGCACCTCGTAACCCTCATGTGGCCGCCGCAGGCCAGCATAGAAGGCAATTCGAGGCACGTAGCCGGCAGGGGGCGCCACTCCGCCGGGGCCTGGGCCGGGAGGGCCCGGAGGACCCGGCCTGCCCGGCTCTCCTGGAGGCCCTCTAGGACCTGGTGGTCCCGGGGGCCCTCGCAGACCTGCCTTCCCGCGCCGGCCCGCCTCTCCCTTGGCGCCGGGAGGAAAGGGGGGCACGGAGGCGGGTGCACCGTCGGGTCCTGGGCCTCGCGGCCCGTGCGGGTCGCACACCATGCGGCAGCGACCCAGCATTTCGTAGTGCGCCGGCCCCTGGGAGCTGTGCACTAGCAGCGGAATGGCCACCAGCAGCAGCAGCACCATGGCCACCCCGACGGCCGCGCCCGCCACCCGCTTGCGGCGGCTCAGCCGCGACGCGGCCAGGGCTAGCAGGTCCTCCTCACTCTTGGGCGCAATGGTGCCGGAGGCCTGGGGCTTCCTGCGGGCCCCGGAGGCGGTGGCCGGGCTCGGGCTTGGGTCGGGACCCCCCCGACGGCTGCGCCCGGCACCCCCACCCCTTCGGGCTTCCGCCTCAGCGGTGCCGTTCCCCAAACCTTCCGTCAAGGCGGAGGTTCCCCCGTGGACCAGAGGCAGCTCCAGACGGTTCAGAGTCCGTGGTCCTCTATTACCCTCTCGTTCAATCTAACGTTCCAGGGCGCCTGAAATCGGCGGCTTCTCGGACGGCTGGTTTCTTAACGGATCTAGGATGCCTGCTCTCCGGACAGCTGCTTTCTCGAGGATGGCGGCGCCTAGGTCCCCGGCTACCCAGACGGATCGTTCCAGCTGGAGCTGGGACTGCACTCCGCGCTCTGGACGTCCCGGGCTCTGCGCTGCGGGTGATGCCCACCGGACGCGACCTCCTCTGCAGGTTTGCGCTCTGGCTCTCGGCGAGCCCTGACCCACCTTTCTACCCTAGCCGCGGCCCCAGCCCCCTGCTGGAGCCCTGGCCCCACGTCTCCCTCCTGCTAGCGCTCTCCCTCTCTGCGTCCCTAACCTTCCTCCCCTCCCTCCCTGGGCGGCAGTGCGGGTGGTGTGAGCCGGCGCGCGGCGGGAGCCGCTATAAGCGGCCGGGGGAGGGGGGTTGCCGAGCGACCCCTGGCGCCCAGAGAGGGAAGCGTGGAGGCGGGGCAGGCCTCGGCCCCAGTCCCGCGTCCCCCCAGCCTCTCGGTTCCTGACCCGCTCTAAGCCAGTTCTGCAGGGATTCACCGCCCCCACCCTATCCTTACTTTCACCCTCTACCCTGAGTTTGGTATTCCCGGAGCTTGAAGGAGGCCACAAATAGCGATGGGATAAAAAGCGGTCGAGATACACATAAGAAGATAGAGGTAGATTCCTGAGCAAAAATGAGCCCTCCCCGGCTCCCCCCACCCCCACCAAAAAAAAAAAAAAAAAAAAGCCCGCAACCAAACAAAAAGGACTAGGAAAGAATCTAAATTTGCCACTCAGTGCCCATGACCAAATAATATATGGTCAAGGGTTCAACGGGTACGTGTTGGCCCGAACTGGAAAAGGCAAATCTGCAGGCACCTCTACTACCCTCGACCCCCAGTGTTGAGGGGCGCAGAGCAAACGAGCGAGCGAGGGAACAGAGTGAGAAAACAGACCAGCCCGGGAAAGCAAGCAGGAAACCTACAGGGAAGCAGAGAAGGAGCTACAGAGAAATCAAAGGGACGGAAAGCCAAATAGAGACGCAGAGACAGAGACAAAGCTTGGAAAAGAGACTCACTGACAGCCCCAGAGCGGGAGAGGGAGAGACAGAGACGGAGAGAGAGAGACGGGAGCCAAGACAGGTTGACAGATCGAGAGAGAAATGTAAATGGCGCGCTGCAGAGAGACACCCAGGTCCGTGTTCGGACTCCAATGTGACATATCAACTGTGGGGAAGACGCGGAGGCGGGGCGCTTCTTGGAGCAGTGTGGTAGGCTCTGGGCCTGTGCATTGTGACAGTATGCTGGCAAGTGTGGACGTGTCCATGGGACCCTAGCCTTGTGTGTCCCTGGGTGAGTGGGATTGTGGATCGTGTGTTGTCTTTGTGTGTATATATGTGAGGGCTGTTGGAAGGGAGGTTTTATATTTGTCTGTTTCCTAGTCCCTAAATGTGGTACCCCACAAATGTCATCTCTCCTGTCTCAGGACTGAAGTGTTGAGTTTACTGGGGAGAAAGAGTCAGAAGGCCCTGCAGGCCCAGCCCAGCCCCACCACTGCCCTTGTCCTAGACCTTGGCCAGCACCAGGATCTCTGCCCCTTCCCCCTCCCTCAAAGGGCTGTGGTCAGATGGAAACTCAGAGAAGTTGGACCTCACATAACAAATGCTTGGCGGAGGGATTTGAAATTGGTTATGCAAAGTAATAGAGCAAATAATGCAGATTCAGTGCTAGGCATCCTCCTGTGAGAGGTGAGTGGTCATTCCGGTGGCCAAGAGGAAACATCCTTCCTCAGGATCTGGCCCCTCGAGGGGAAATTTCCTACTCACAGGGTCTCCGGGGGCCAGAAGCTTGAAGAAGGAGTCCCAGGACTGGCAAACTGGGATATTTGGAGGCCCTGGAGGTAGACAACTGCAAAGGATCTCTTAGAGACTAGGATAAGCCACTACTGTAATGTAAAAGTACAATACATAAAATGAGAGTCCAGGATACATCAGGGCATGATTATTGGGTGGAAAGTGATTCCTTCATCTCTTGTTTCCTGTTCCCCTTCTCTGCACCTTCCAGCCCATTATGGTGCAGGAAGAAAGAGGTTGCTGAGGCTTGGCCTGTTGGAGGGAGGCCCCCTACGTGCTTGAAAGGGTTGGGAGAGAAAGGATTGGCAGTCAGTGGGGGAGGGGCCTCCTCCAACCATAAATACAAATTTTATTCAAGGTCTTTGTCGCCATTTGTCTTCCTCGGGGGGCTAAGGGCCATGTCGCCCCGTGCATGTCTAATTCCAAATCTGCTCCCCCAGGCTGGATGATGGATGGATCAGAGAGGAGAGAGCAGGCCAGGGCTCACACTGGCCTCCCTGGCCGATCCTCAAGCCCCATCGACCCCAGGTCCTTCCACCTCTCCCTCCTCCTCCCCCTTCTCCCACCACCCACTCACTAAAGGCCCTCTCTGCTCAGCCCTGCTCCGCACCCCTCTCTCCGACTTACCAAGGCCCTCTTTTTGAGCTCCTCCACCTCAGCCCTTTTCAGGTCCTAGCCCTCTTCTCTCTGGAGCTTGCCTTCTCCTCCTGTCCCCAGCCCAGACTGTGAGCTTCGGTGACCAGCAGGGCTGCAAGGCGGCAGCGGGTGTGTGTGGTGGGGGAAGCAGGCTTGGCTCACAGGAGCCGAGGGGCAGCTCCATGAATTTATTCATGTTCTGTTGCTCTTTCCCCACACTCTGGAATGAAGCTGCCAGCTCACCAGGTCCTTATTGCTTCCCCTGCAGCTGTCACATTCGGCTGAGGAGGGACCTGGGTAGGGTCAAGACCAGCTAGTGCTCCTGGGGCCAGAAGCCAAGTGTCTGGGCTCAAGAGGAACTGCTGGGGCCCAGGCTGGGTCTGGAACAATTTATTCAGAGCTCCTTGGGCAAACTGAACTGGGAGACCCAGGGAGGTGATGTGGTTGGGAATGGGAAATAGGTAGAGAGATGTGCTTCAGGGCACAGAATGGGCAGTGAAGGAGGGGAGAGGGGAGGAAGGCTTTGAGTCCCCTAGGTGCCCCTTATTGAAAAGCACAGCCAAATCTGAATTCTGCCTTACCCTCTGTCCTTGACTCTGCACTAACCCTGACCCTAATCCCAAAGTATCCACTTGACACTTCTCCAATCGTAAAATAAACCCTAACTCCATAACCTGATACAAAATGGAACTCATCCTCACCTGTTCTGTCCTGGAACCCAGGGGTCTCCCAAGAATTTTCCCCAGGGCTTACAACCAGGTGTGTGTCAGAGTTCTGAGGACTAGACTTTAGATTAGCATGTGATTAGCATATGATTTGCATGTGCTATATCCCTTCTACTCTGAGGAAGTTTTCTTGTTAAAATTTTATGAAGTCTAGCTGAAAGGTCCTGGCTCCTTGAAGTTTTTCTCTTTTTATTCCTTCTCCCACACTCCTTGTCACAGACCCCTTCAAGGGAAGAAAGAGAGTGAGGAAATGAGCAATAGAAAACTCGTGCTAGGAAAGATCCTGGCAGTGTGATTGGTTCCTGTCACTTGAAGGATAACCTCCACAAGCCTGTTTCCTCACCTTTAAGAGCAGAGGAACCAGCTGGTTGATGTTACATTAAGATAAAAGGAAATGCCTCTCTCCCCCATGCACCCTCTCCTTCCCCACCTTTCGGGGCCATTATACTGTGGTTCCTCTCCACTTTCCTCCATCCCACCCCACATACACACACTCTGGCTTTCAGTCCCTACATGCTAACATCACACAGTTCTGGAAGCAATCTGAGTTGCATGGTACCAGACTCCTGGTATGAAGAGAAAGGAAAATTGCCCACCTGAGAGGACAGGGAATAACACAGATAGGGAAATAGTATGATCGAGTGCTTACAGTATTTTAGAGCTGTTACAAGTAAGTTCTCTCATTGCATCCTCGATGCATCCCTGAGGGGTGGATATATTGTCTCCATTTTACAGATGAGGAAACTGAAGCCCAGAAAGGAGAAATTCTTGCCCTGTATCACCCTGTAAGTGGCAGCCCTAGAACTCGAGTTCTGATCTCCTGGCTTCCTTTTCACTGCCCTGAAAAGGAAAGATGACACCCAAGGCAGTGGAAGGGCAAAAAAAGCAAGACAGGATTGGGGAGAGAGATGTGAATGGGTTTCAGGGAAGACCTATGCGTTTGAGGCCAACGCGGCAGGGCTTTGGCTCAGCGTGTCCCCCATCCTCCACTCCCAGCGCTGACACCCAACTGGTGCTCAGTAGTTAGCTAACGGAGGTTGGCCCAAGTCAGCTGCGGAGATGAGCTAAGTCCGAAGGGAAGAGGGAAGAGAAAAAGGAGGGAGAAGGAAACAAAGACAACCGCAGAAAAATGTGCCCCCGAGGCGGAAGGCAGGAAAGCCGACCGGAGTTGCTGAGGACCGCTCTCCTCGCCGCACCGGTGGGAACACAGTTGCGGCCCAAGACTCTTCGCACACTTTGCCCTCCCGCGCGGAGGGTCGACAGGCCTCAGTGAAGGGCAGGAGGGCAGGTACGCCGCAGGACCTAGGCCCTCCATTCAGCCGCCGCGCAGCTCGGTGCAGCCTTAGGTTTAAAGGGTCCCCGCCAGAGCTCTTGGGGCTGAGAACAGGCTCATGGCTCCACAGGGAGGGGGTAGAGTTGGCTCCCCATCTATATGTCAGGCCAGATCACACTGACTTCCTTCCGCAGCCCTTGACCCCTTTCCAGGTGCGGCTCCTCGCCCTAGCCTCTCTCTCTACCCGCTTCTGCTCCAGTCTCCTCGCCTCTGTCCATCAGCTCCAGCCTCCAGTTAATGAAATCTGGCGAGCGGCCGCACAGACGGCGGTCGGAACCTTTATTTCTCCGCCGGGATAGTGGATCCCGCGGTGGGAGACCGACGGGTGAGCAGAGGATTGGTGGTGCGGTGAACCGAAGGCCAGTCTCCGACTGGTGAGAGCCCGAAGCGCCGGAGGCAGAGCCAAGCTGCAATCTTCGAAGGCTCGGCGAAACGAGGTCGGCCCCTAGGATGCCCTCTGCCCGGGGTCCTTAGTTCTTTCCTATTGTCCAACAAGCAGGAGACTTCGCAAACCCCATACCCATCGCGCCCTGACCCGTGTCAACCTGGGACTCCTGGTTCCGCACTCTAGGCGGATCTGGCTCCCTTGTGCGAAGCGCTTGGCGGCTCTGAGCCGGCGGCCGCGGCCCGGTGCTTCCTCCCACCTCCTTCCATCTCTTCCTTCTTTCTCCCCCTCCTTCCCGCGCTCCCTCCCCGGCGGCCGCGGCCTTTATTAGGGATTCCGCGGCTGTCGGTCCCGCCATCCATCCTGTCCGCCGGCAATTAGGCGGCCAGACAAAGAGCAGCTTCGGATGGATGAGGGTCCCGGCGGATCGGAAATGTGAAGGGTCAGCGCTGCCGCCCGCGGCGCACCCCGCTCCCCCTCCGCATAATCACCGGCCGCCCGTCACTCAGCCGGCCGCCAGGGGAGCTCCAGGGCCGGGGCTGGGGGAGGGCGGGGGTGGGACTGCAGCCTAGGCGCCTAGGGCAGGGCGAAGGCGGACCGACCTGCAACAGGGGCGCCTCCTGCGGGAGAATGGAGGACTGCAGGAGGCCCGAGGCACCTGGAGGAGACAGAAGGCAGGGCATGGTGCCCCGCGATTTCTGAAGGCGGAAGAGAGGACTGCTGCCTGGGGGCATCCTGTACGGAAGCTAGGACTTTGGCTCCGGGGGAGAGGAGAATGGGGGCCTACGCGCCCCCTGCTGGGAGGCTGGGGGACGAAGCCCTAGGGCCTTGGGTCTGCAAAAGTGGAACCGAGCCCAGGACGAATCCCCTTAGGGTCTGTAGCCTGGTGCGCCTCCTATTGGATTAAAGCGATACTGCGCTTCTGTTGCCGGATCTCTTAAGTGAAATCTAACCCAAGCACATCAAATCCAGAAAAGCTCCAAGGCTGGGCGAGCCCGAATGGAGCCAGAGGAAGTTCAAGGAGTCCGGGTTTTACTGCGGATTCTTTGGCGCTAGCTCCCAGCTGACAAATCAACATCTCAATCTGACAATTAGTAGTGGAGGTGGGGGGAGAGGGGCTCTCGCCGCCTGGGCCGCTTAGCCCTCCCGGCGGGCGGCAGAGAGGTGGGCGGTGCTGGCAGTGATGAACGACTCCGGGGGGGCCCCGGGCCCCGAGCGCGCATTCATTACTCGACTGACAGGCGGGCGGCAGGCCGGGCGGGCAGCGAGTGGACGTGCCAAGAAAGAGGCAGAGGCAGGAGCGAGAATAAGAGAGGTGTATAGCAGCCCACTGCCCGGTCAGCTCCCGGCTCTTCACCTCGACCCTGGTACTTGACTTCCTTGAGCTCAGCGTTTTTGTTGGAGCTGGCCGTGGTCGCAGAATTTGGGTAGCGGGGACAGAGGTTTAAGCCTTCTGCTTAGGTTAGGCGAATGAAGGTCTAAGATGTCAAGAAAGTGTGTAGACAGGCTTTAAGACTAGGCGCTCCCGCCTGACCTCGGAGGAATTGTGCGTGTCTGCGCACACAGGGGTGGTGTGTTGTGACAGGGATTGATGGGTGTGGGTCGCATGTGGGGGTCGGCGATTGTGTGTGTCAGTGTTAGGGATGCGTCGGCTTGATTTTGTCAGTGGAGGTGTAAGTGCTGCGTGTGTCTGAGCTGCCACCTTTCCCTGCGTGTCTGAGCGCTGCCCCCCCCCCCCCCCCGTCAGCTCGCTGTCTCCACTTCTGTAGGAAACAGCAGTGTGCACAGTGACAGCTGAGGTGTGCTGCTGGGGGTAGGGGGATAATGTTAACTGTGAGGATGCTGGTTCAACAACTGCTTCCTTCCACCATCTCTACCCCAAACATCATCCCTCTCCCCAGCTTCCTGAAAGTACTGGATGCTTTTTCCAAAGTCTGGGGACCCAGTTGCTAAGTTCTGGGGAAGGAAGTGGTGACTACCAGAGTTTTCTACCCTCCACATGCATGTATACATATAGGCAGTCTCCATCTCATATATAGTCGCTAATATAAGATGTGATCCACAACCCTTCTGGCTTCCCCAGGCTGCTGGTGGATAGAGAGGAGGAGGTGGATCTCAGGAAGGGAAAGGTCACACCATCAGACTTCTAAGAGAGCCCACATCTTTGGGGCCTAGGCTAGTCTTCCAGGATCCTTACCTTTTGGGTTTCAGGTCCAATTACTAGTTGACACCTTAGGAGAATGTGCTAATTATATTCTAATTCCTTTCCCTAATAACCCTCTTTTTTCACTTGACTTTGTCTTCACTCTCCTTCCCCCCTCTCAAACACACCAAAAGGTTGACCTTCCCATTCCTGAATCTTCCAGGTCTACAGGGCAGAGAGTTGACCTGATTCTGGGTCTCTGGTCCTCTGTTTTGGTCAATGTGTCTTTGAGCCACTTTCCCTTCTCTTGCTCTTCTTTAAACACAGGTTGTCCCTGGGAACCCTCTATATTTTTGTCTCTGCACCCCTCCTTGTGTCTCCAGGTTTAGGAATCTCTTCCAATTTTTTTCCCCCTACATTTAGGGGTCTCTCTTTGTTTTTCTGAGGCTTCACCTCTGGGCATACCCAACGCAACAGTGAGACACATGGGGATGGGAAAGGGAGTAGAACTTCCTTCCTGCCCCCATCCAGAGGCGCCTGCAACCTAAGGATGGGTAGGTAATGCAGGGCCCGGCTATGGCCGGGTCGCTTCTCATTCAGGGCACAGGCACCTGGTCGATGCCCGGCTGTCCGCCCCTCTCCCCACCCCCAAGCCGCCCTCCTCCAAGCTCCCGCCCCCTCCGCCCGCCCGGAAAAGGCAAATTTGACATTTTTAAATCCCGAGCCTTGGAGGGATCGATGCGGCCCAGGGGCCCCGCCCGGGGTCGATATTCCTGATTGGGAAGCGGCCGCTGAGCCGAGCGCGTGTAAATCACCCGGACTGGGGGAGAGGGGGCGGGAGCCGACAGCTTCCCAGACGCTGGGAGCCACCAGAGGTTCCGGCCCGACCCCACCCCAGGGCAATGGAATGAGGAGACAGATAGGCCTCAGACCCGGAGACAAGCCCTCTCTTGGACTCCCGCCTCCCCCGCCCATCTCTAACTCTGTGGGCCGGCTCCGGTCTCGCTTCAGCGGCCGCCACCCTCCGTTGCCCCTGGAGCCGCCGGGGAGGCCGGTGTCGGAGCCAGCCATGCGGCGGCTTCTCTCTGGCCGCTCCCGCGGGGCCTGGGCTTCGGCGGCGGCTGTCACGAAGCCGACAGGCCGGGCCGGCCGGGAAGGGGAGGGTGGCGGGGGAGAGGTGGGGTGACGGCTGGCGCGGATATGGCTCACAGTGGGCGCGCAACAGATGTTTGCGGGATTGAGGGACAGCAAGGCGGCGTGGGCACCGCGCGGCGCTGAGCCGGGGCTGAAGGCGCGGGTGGGGGTTGGGGGCAGCCCAGACCTCTTGGGGGTGAGAATCTGGCCTTCTAGCGGGGGTGAGCAGGCACCCCTGGCGCTCAGGGGAGGCTGAGTTGGATAGACCACCCTCAACCCCGCCACCGGTCCGTGAACCAGGGTAGCAGAGAACAAAAGAGAATGGGGTTGAGAAGGCAAGTTCGGACCCCCCTACAGCCGCCTCCGCAGCTCCTACCCTCCAAGTCTCTCATCTCGCGGTTGGAGAAACCGAGGCAGCGGAGGCTGAGAAGGGTTAGGATGGTTAAAAGTGATGTCAGCCACGAGGCTGGGGGAAGCAACCAGAATTCCCGCGTGGGTCTCTGGATTCACCTACCCGCCCCGGGTCCTCTTGTGGCTAAATACACCGCCACGTTCCCCGTATCCCCACCCCCCGCCACCGCAGCTCAGACCCTTCCCGCTTCAGCTTGTCAGATCACCCACCCTCCCCGGCGCCAATCCCCACCTCGCGCCAGTTTATAGAACAACAATTTGGGAAAAACAATCCAGGCCGAGTGACGGCCCCGTAATTGTGACAAAGTGAGTGCGGGCGGCTGGAGAGCGCGCTCGGGCGGGAGCGCGGCGGGGCGAGGCGGAGGTAGGGGCGCCCCCCACCCTCTCGTTCTCATTCAGGTCATCTCCCATCCCTCTCCTTGACTCTTCTCCAATTTTTCTTCTCTCGGCTCCTCGCGCCTCCCCTCGCTTGTTCCTCCATCGCTCTTTCCCTTTCCTCTCGGTAACTGCTCTTCTCCAGCCTCCGCCCCCCCGCCCCGCCCCGCCCCGCCCCGCCGCAGCCCCTCCCCCGGTGCGCTTTTCCCGCTCTCTCGCTTCTCGCTCTCTCCTCCGCCCTCCACTAGTTTCTTCATCTTTTCCTCGTGCCAGTCCCTCTTGGGACCCTGGCCCCAGCCTACAAATCCACTTCTCTCCCTCCCCAGTCCCGGCTTCCTGAGGTCGAGCCCTGAGCTTCCCTCCTGGGTCCCCACCTTCTGGGAGGCCTGCGCAGCCGGGCACACAGGGGGTTCCTCCCGCCCCAAAGCGACGGCCCCCAGGCCCAGGCGGCCTGCCTATCCCCTCCTACTCCCGTCGCTGCCTCTCCCACCCCTGTATCTGCGCCCGGAGCCAGTTTGTTTGTCCAGCGGCGGCCTCCGCCGCTCGAGCTGTTTGCGGAGCTTAGCGCGCCGCCGCGCAGTGCCGGCCCAATTAAGTCTCATTCATTATTCAGCGCCCCAGTGCTCCCGCGCCCAGCAGCTGGCGGCTCCAGCGTCACTTTGATGCCCCTCCCAGCCCTGGCCCCGCCGTGAGTCCTAGGGAGCAGACAGAGAGAGCTGCTTTCCCTCCTCGGACCGGGAAGAGGACTGAAGGGGCTGGGAATGTAGGAGGGAACAGAATCTGTCGACTGTGGGGAGGCGACAGGGGCAAGCCCTCCAGGCCCACCCCACCCCCAAGTCAAAGATGGGGAAACTTGAAGATCCACGCTTTTTCTTTACAGAGGAGGAAACAGGCGCCCCCCTCACCCCCCTCCCCCCCCCGCCCGCCAAAGCCAAGGTCACGTAGCAGGGTTGGAGCCCACGACATTGAAATGAGGGGATCTTGCATCCCACTTCCATCCCAGCATTGAGGCGGGAGGACACCGCAGACTATTCTCCTGGTGGGAAGGCCCTCACCCCCATCTTTTTTTGCTCCTGGTTCTCTCTCGCGCCAAAGTCAGCGAGATACAGCTGACTTGGGGTTCCTGAGGGATTCTCAGGTCTCCGGCTTGGATCTAGATGTATTGCCCCTGACTGGCTGGCCTGGAGGCGGGGCAGTGAGGCAAACTTGAGGGGAGAGCCTCTCTCTGCAGCCTGTACCCTGGTGTCTCTGCCTTAGGCAAATTGGAAATGAAGCCATCCAAGGCAGTCTTGAACGGCAATGGAGTAGGGAGAGAGGACTGCAGCCTGAGGTAAGGGAGGAGCCACCCTCCCATTTGTGGGGGTGCAAAGCGGTGACCGAGGGCTTCTTTTTGCTTTTATAGGCCCCCCAACCCGCCCCGCCTCGCCCTAGGCTGCTTTGCCCCAGCATCTAGACAAGGTGAATCTGGGGATCCGCCCGACACCTCCCGTCCGCAAGCGGCAGCGCCACCTGGTGGTCGTCCTGTAGTAATGTAGGCGCTCTTGGCCTGGGGTGGGCGCTGCGCCAGCCGGGTTGAGCCTGGGGAGGCGGAATACGCCAGAAAAACCTAAAATGAAGTTTACCGGAGAGGGCAGGCGAGCGAAGCCCCAGCCTGAAAGGTGATCCCTAGGGGCGAGGGAGGGCCTTGAGGAGGAGGGGCCTGGCCAGGAAGGCCCAACTTCCGTTGACACAGCAAACGCTGAAAGACAAAGTCCACTTGGATGAATGAGAGGGGCCATTTTGACTGTGGTCAAAGGAAATGTCTGATCTGGGAGCCGAGGTACCCAGGTACAGCTGCTCACCGTGGGACTAGCGGGTACTGGCTGGTGGGCCTGAGCCCCACAATATGGAGGGACTTTACAAGTTTTTCCTGGAAGGCGGTGGTTGAAATGTGGGGTGCCTGGGTCCAGGTCAAAATGTAGCTTTCTAGAGCTGGAGGGAACTCAGGACCTCTTTCAAGTTTGTCTTTTGTCAAGATTTCTTGGCCTGGAGAGATGGGAGGCTGGAGAAGGGCTAAAATCTCCGCCAGGGGTCTGTGGGCAGCCACAGTCCGAGTTGAGGTGGGGAGGGGTTGTATGGTAGGGGACTTTAAAAGTTGTATAGGAACTTTCCAGGGATAGTGTATTCATTTTTATTCACTCACCCCCACCCGCAAACCATGAGTCCTCCAGGAGGTAGGTGGCCTGAGGGGAGGTCTGCAATTTAAGCATACCCTTTTTTTTCCCCTGTGCTGAGTTCTCATTTACTCTACCGAAAGCACTTAAAACTTCTTCTCCTCTAAATTTGGAGTCATTGTGGTTGTAAAGAACAGAGATGAGATTCTAGACCTAAGGATATGGGAGAGCTATCCAGGGACACTCAGGAAGAGCTGGACTTGACTAATACTGGAAGGAGAAGTGTTACTGTGTTGGGGCCTGGACATAATCTTATGACTGCTTTTTCCCATGTCTTAGGGTCTAAGGATAACTCTGGGGCCATGACTGCCATGATTCTCACAGACGACTCCAGATTTCTGCATTCTAGGCAACGGCAGGTGCCACTGGACTTACTGTGAGACCCTTTTCCTAGAGGATGGCCAAGGGCCTCCTAATGACTTACACCCTCTGGGCTGTAGGGGGCCCTGCTGGTCTCCACCACCTATACCTGGGACGAGACAGCCATGCACTGCTCTGGATGCTTACCCTGGGGGGTGGTGGTCTAGGCTGGCTCTGGGAATTCTGGATGCTCCCAAGCTTTGTTGCTCAGGCCAACAGGGCCCAGGAGCAGAGGCAGGGCTCAGGAAGGGGGACACCCCCTCTAAGTCTCATTCGCTTTGTTGCCCAGATGATAGTGGGCATGTATTTTGGCCTTGTGGCTCTCATTAGCCTTTCCTTCATGGCCAGCTTCTATATTGTGGGCCTCCCACTGGCAGTTGGCTTAGGGGTCTTGCTGGTGGCTGCCATTGGCAACCAGACATCAGACCTAAAGAACACTCTAGGGGCAGCATTTCTTACTTCACCTATCTTCTATGGCCGCCCCATAGCCATCCTGCCCATCAGCTTGGCTGCCAGCATCACAGCCCAGAAGCATCGCCGCTACAAACCCTCAGTTGGGTCAGAGACGCTCAGCGTGCGGCTCTACCGCCTGGGCTTGGCTTACCTTGCTTTCACAGGCCCGTTAGTGCACAGTGTCCTCTGCCACACAGCTGTCACCCTCAGCTATGTGGCAGATACTCTTGGCTCCTTCTTGAGTTGGTTCAGCTTCTTCCCCCTCCTTGGGCACCTTTTGGAGTCTGTCCTCCTTCTGCCTTTCCGAGCCTGGAAGCTGCTGGTAGGAGATCATGGCATCAGCAGCAGCTACTTCCAAGAGTGGGAGAAGCTCTATGAGTTTGTTCACAGTTTTCAGGATGAGAAGCGTCAGCTGGCTCTCCAGGTAAGGTTTCTTCCCTCTCATTGCTGTCTAAGATGGCTCCAGAAGTTAGACTAAGTCTCACTGGAGCTGGTGTGGAGGTACTGTTTTCATGTCTGCTGGGTCAGACCCCAGAAGGGTATCTTGGCTTCTTTGGGCTAATAAGGAGTGGGAAAAGATATATGTATATTATTTTCTTTTTACTGAGGTATAATATGTATATAAAGTACACTAATTTTGTGTAGATACCTATGTAACCACCACTCAGATGAAGGTATGGAATATTTCCACGATTAAGAAGGTTCCTTTGGGACTTCCCTTCCAGTCCAGTCATTAAGACTCTGAGCTCCCTTTGCAGGGGTCATGGGTTTGACCCCTGGTCAGGGAACTAAGATCCTGTATGCTGCACAGTGCAGCCAAAAAAAACAAAACAAAAAAGATTCCTTCATGCCCCTTCCCAATCTATACTCCTTTCCTGGGAAAGAATCTGTATTCAGACATCTGTTACCGTAGATTAATTTTGCCCATTCTTGGGCTTCATATAAATGGGATCATCCAGGGTGTACTCTTTTGTGTCTGAGTTCTTTCATTCGACATTATGTTTGTGAAATTTACTCATACACGGGATTATAAATTATTTTCATAGTTGTTTGATGTCCCATTGTGTGAATATACCACAATTTATCTATCCATTCTATTGTCAGTGAACATTTGGATTGTTTTCAGTTTGGGGCTATTCAGAATAAAGCTGCTGCAAACCCTCTTGTACATGATATGCTTATTTTGCATATATGTAAGAAGGAGACCTTGTCAAGGATGCCAAGTTCCAGGTTGGAAAATGGGCATCTGTGATTAATAGCAAATCCTGGTTCTTGCCATGAGATCTAGAACTTGTCCATGTTTCAGAAGGTTGGAATTCTAATCTGAGGCTCTCTGCCTTTCCTGCCAGCAAGTGGAAGCCAATTCTAGCCTGGTTTAGGAAGGTAGCAAGGAGAGGCCCAGGAGCCCTGACAACTTATGAGGTTCTAATTTGTTAGCTTCTGTTTCCCTAAGGTTTTTGGTCTCTCAGAGGGGGCAACAAATGAAGAAATACATGGCAGATACCGGGAGCTAGTGAAGACCTGGCACCCTGACCACAATCGGTACCAGATGGAGGAAGCTCAGAGGCGCTTCCTGGAGATCCAGGCTGCGTATGAAGTCCTGAGGCAGCCCAGGAAGCCCAGGGAATCCTGGAGGTGGGAAGAAACTTCCTTCTGAGGCTGGACTGGCAGAGTTGGATCGCTTGTCCCAGCACACTTTTGCCCAGTGAGGCAGCCCATCCCCATCAGTGTAAAAGAAACTGTCATTTGCAGTGTGTGCTCCTCTGTCAGTCATGTCTGATGCTTTGTGACCCTATGGACTGTAGCCCGCCAGGCTTCTCTGTCCATGGGATTTCACAGGCAGGATTATTGGAGTGGGTTGCCATTTCCTTCTCCAATCACTTGCAGTAGAGATGAGAAAACCTTAAAGAGGTGAGAAAACTATTGTGATTTTGAATTTCTGAATTATTGGCTATTGTAGTCCTGACTTTTTTCTTAATCCACATAGTGAAATGAAAGACATTATAAAACCAATAAAATATCTTTTAGAGACTAGACCACTTGATTTCACCTCTGGTATATTGATAGATCATGGAGGAGGTTTACTTAACTTTCTTTTTTTTATGTGCAAACCACCAAGTGAGGTGATTGAAGGAAAATATAAGGGTTCTAATACTTCACAAGATGTCCTGTGGCAAAAGGGATTTGATCTATTCTGTGGACTACCAAGGTGTAAGACTGGGGTTAAGTTTGAAAAGGCTGGAATTCTAATCTTTTCAGGAAAATATTTTAATTCCCCTTATAGGAGAACTTTTTAGAAGCTGTACTTTTTCAAAGAAGGAACAAGCTGCTGTGAGGTAGGGGCTAATCCCCCCATCACAGACCCTTCTACTTGGAATATTGTGGTGAATCTTCAAACTTAACACAAGTGGTTGGACTGGCTGAATTGTCAGGTCTGCTTGGAACTTGGAATTTGATTTTGAGCTATACACCCTGCTCCCTAGTCATTTACAGTCTGGTTGGGGATAATAACACAGGTACACCTATCAAAGTCCACCTTATTCTATCTTTTGAACTGTGTCCTAAGAGGTGTAAATAGAATGTGTTAGAAAATTGCAGAAGGGATAGATGATACTGTTTTATGGGGACTCATGGGAAAATTCATGATTTTGTATTTCATATGGAAATGGCACCCCACTCCAGTACTCTTGCCTGGAAAATCCCATGGACCGAGGAGCCTGGTAGGCTACAGTCCATGGGGTCGCAAAGAGTTGGACATGACTGAGCGACTTCACTTTCACGCCTTTGTGGGGACTTTGGGGAAACCCTAGGGAACCAACAGCTTGAACATCTCAAGGGGGCCTTAACTCATTCCCAGTTGTAGAAGGAACAGCCCAGGATGCCTCAGTTTGAAGAGGAAGACTGGAGATCAGGAACATGATAGTAAAATCGTGTACCTTTTCTCCAGCTTTCTTTATTTGTGTGTACCATCCTCACACTTTCCTTTATCTGAAAGTTAACTCTGAGGAGTATATGTGCTTTTAAAAAGCAGAATTACTTTGGCTTGTATTCCCTACTGATTAAAAAAATGGCCCAATCAATTGAGAGGAATGAAATTTATAGATGTTTCTTTTTTCATCCATATATATAAAATACTAGCCAGTGAATTTATGTACTACAATTTTAAGACCAAATTTAACTTTCACACATTTTTCTTTTACTTTTTTGTTTGTTTTTTGAGGTCGGAATTGCTTTTTTTGGGGTGAGTTCGGCAGGCCTACCGTGGTCAGGTTAGTGTTCTTCCCTCGGAGGCAGCCAAAGCTTGCTGCCTCCTCCTGCCACCTACCTGAGTTAGTGGAACATGCAAAGCTCAGAGGAGCCGCCAGGGCCTGGGGCCGATGGAACAAGAGCGGGTGGCATCAGCTGGGCTGCCTCAGTCAGCACGGACCGCCCAGGCGGCATCCTGAGCCCACATGGGGGCTGAGGCTCCCTGGGAGAGGCAGGCAGTCAGGCAGGCAGCACCCCAGAGTTGGGGGCCCACAGGCCTTAGGGGGCGCCGGGCTCACAGTAAGCAGGGGTCTGCAGGATCCCAGCCATACCTGGCCAGCACGCCAGAGAGCTGGGCAGAGCCTTTCACCAGAAGGGTCTGTCTCCTACCCTAGGTCTGGGTCCTTGGGGCCTGAGGGACACAGAAGGCACTTACTAGGTGAGGCTGGAAGGCTGAAGCCAGAGGCCTGGGGTCTTGGGGGCCTGGATGGGGGCCTTCATCTTCCCCGAGGAAGGCGCTTCCTGAGCAGCCTAGGAGATTTGCAGCACGGCCTGCAAATCAGCAGGTTGGTCCTGGAGACCTGAGAGTAGCTAGTCCAGAAGGGCGGGCCGGGCGGGAAGAACCTTTCCCAGAGGGATCCTTGGGGAGATGCGAGGGCTAAATTGTTTAATTTACTCAAATGTTTCATCATATCAAGTTATTTTTCTTTTTTTTGTCATTATTTTTTATTGAAGTGTAGTTAATGTACAATGTCACACTTTTTTAAATTAATTAATTATTTCTTTTTGGCTACACTGTCTTCATTGCCGTGAGAGGGCTTTGTCTAGCTGCGGTGCCTGGGCTTCTCATTGCGGTGGCTTCTCTTGTTGCAGGGCACTGGCTGTAGGCATGTGGGCTCTAGAATTTGGGCTCAGTAGTTGTGACTCACAGGGCTAAGTTGCCCTGAGGCATGTGGAACCTTCACAGACCAAGTATTGAACCCATGTCCTTAACCACTGGACCCCCAGGGAAGTCCTGTCACACCTTTTTAAAGTGGCCAAAAAATTAATGTATGTATTTTCTTTGAAAAACACAATTTCTCAAATTATCACGTGGAATTTTAATAAGCCATTTTCATAAGCTATTGGTAATTTATTAACATGATATGTAGTACTACATCTGTAAAATGTAAATATATTAAAAATAGTCTATAAGGAAAAAGAGACCAAAGAGTGATTGGGGCTTTACTTGATTTGGAAAATTATTTTACTATTCTCAAATTTTCTTATGAGTTTTTGTTACAAAAATATATTTCAGTTTATTTAAATGAGAGCTATTTATGAGCAGTTTGTATTTTTTCCACAGGAGCAATGCTACAATAAATACCTTTAAACGTGTACTGGGACTTCCCTGGTGGTCCAGTGGTTGAGAATCTGCCTGCCAGTGCAGGGCACACGGGTTTGATCCTTGGTCCAGGAAGATCCCACATACCTCAGGGCACCTAAGCCTGTTTGCCACGACTACTGAGTCCATACTTCCTATAGAAGAGAGAAGCCTGTGTACCACAACTAGAGAAGAGTTCCTGCTGGCCACAATTAGAGAAAGCCCAAGCACAGCAAGGAAGACCCAGCTCAGCCAGAATAAATAAACAAACATGTGTGCTGCTGCTTTTTGCTTTTCTGAGGCTAGATTCCAATAAGTGATAAAGTGGGATCAAGCAGAATATATGTTTTAATACCTTGATTGCTATTATATCAGGTTACTTTTGGAAAAGACTAACAATCTACACTTTTACCCGCAGTACAAGTAGTCCTTTCTTTGTTACTGGTATGTACTGTTACCTCTTTGCAATTTTTTGGCAAGATGATGGGTGAGAGATAGTATCTGATGACTTCAATTTGCCTTTCTGTGATTTCTAGTGAAGGTCAGTATCTTCACACATTTTAAACAATTTGTTTTGTTTTGTTTGTTTGTTTTAATTTTGGCTGTGCTGCCACTGCAATGAGCAGCCCTTGCACTGCAACAGAGTAGCCCCTGCCGGCTGCGACTATTAATAGTAGAAAGCCCACCTGCAGCCAAAAATAAATAAGAAGAATCTTTCCCTTTTAGTGGGAAGCACTGTTTGGTTAAACCATCTTTGGATTTCATCTTCGCTCTTGTCCTAGCCTGTGAGCTGGTACTGAAATTGAGTGCTTGCCAGAACCAGGCTACCTACCTACCCCCAGTGGACATTTAGATATTCATGTATCTAATGGTGTAGCCCAGCCATTTTTTGAAAATAAAGAAATGGCACAAGTCACATGAATTTGGAACCTCTGGAAGAAAATTCTGCTTTGCCACCAACCTGGAATTAGAGACCAATTAGTCTCATCACTAAGACTTTTCTGAGAATGTACTTCCTAAAGACCCTGACACAGTGAAAATCAGCTGAAAATAGAAATTCACTATGAAATAATTATTTTTAAAAAACCAACTAAGATATTAGCAGGTGAGAGATCTTTTTTTCTCTACCTGAGTTGATGTAAATGAAGTCCAATGATGTTGTATTCTCCCACTCCTACAAATAAAAGTGTACAGAACCTTTAAAAAGTTGGAAGCAAACTGAGAAAGCCTCTCCCCCAAGTACTCATCTAGTGCAGTGCAAGGTCTAGAGATGACCCAGAGATGACCATCTTCCCAGAGATGACCATTCTGGCTTCTGAATTAATTGGAAATCCCATATGTGTCCCACCTTTTGGGCATCCTTAATTGCTGTTCTTTTTTAAACGTTTTATTTATTTTTTAATTGAAGGATAATTGCTTTACAGAATTGTGTTGTTTTCTGCCAAACATCAACATGAATCAGCCATAGGTATTTTGTTGTTCTTTTATTGCACTGAAATTTGCTTCCCTGAAATTTCTTTCTAGATTTCCCAATTCTTGTTACAAAGAATAAAAGCCTTTAAGAAACCTTAAAAAAAAAATATATATATATATATATTTATTTATTCACTTATTTGGCTGTACCAGGTCTTAGTTGCACCATGCAAACACTTAGTTGCAGCATATGGGATCTAGTTCCCCAACCAGGGATCAAACCTGGGGCCCCCTGCATTGGGAGTGAGGAGTCTTAACCACTAGACCACCAGGGAAGTTCCAGAAACTCTTTCTTGATAAGAACTTGCCCTTCCCTTCATGTCCCTCTAAATTTTTCCTTTTCTAGATTAAACATTGTCTTGTTTAAGGATGCACTGTAGTTTGATAGAAAGAGATGGATGAAGTGAGAAGATGGGGTTTTCCTTCTGCCTCTTGCATGACCAGCCTGCTGACTTAGAATGAGCCACTTTACCATTATGGGCCTCAGTTTTTTCTCTGTTAGGTGAGGAAGTTGAATTTAGATAACCTTTAAGATTGCTTTCAACACTGGATTCTGGGTTTCCAACTGTTTGGATGAGGCTTGTGTTAAATAGTTTGGTTTCACATCTCTCTGCCCTCTTGTGGACACTGTCGTGGAAAAAAAATAAAATATTTACTTGCTCAAAGAACAATATCATGGCCACCCCCCAATCAAAAATTCACCTGTATCAAACTCTGTTTTCATTTATTCATGTTCTCTTTTAGTCCTCATCCATAAATGTACATATCGTATCAGGGATATAATCTTATAGTCTTTCCCTTCCCTAAATCATAGGCATTGATATATATTACTAGGAAGATGTCATATGTATGTAAATATTTTTTTACTGAGCTATAATTCACATACCATAAAATTTACCCTTTTAAAGTATACAATTTAGTGATTTTTAGTATATTTATAAGGTTGTAAAGTCATCAACACTGACTCCAGACCATTTTAAACCACCTTAAAACAAAATCCCATACCTATTACAATTCTCTCCTCTCACCACACCCTGGCAACTACTAATCTACTTTCTGTCTCTATAGGTTTGCCTATTCTGGACCTTTTAAGCAAATAGAATCATACAATGTTTCCTTTTGTGTCTGGCTTATTTCACTTAGTATACTATTTTCAGGATTCATCCATGTTGCAGCATGCATTATTATTATTCTATATTTTTACTTTTTTTCAAACAGCATAATTATACTTTAATGCTATGTAATATTCCCTTCTTGGGAGACATTTAAGATATATATATATATATTTGCTGATACATATTTGTTGTTATAAAGAATGCTGCATCAATATTTTCATGTTTCTAATTCATCTATTCTTTTGAATTATTTCAGAATAAATTCCCATGGGTGGGATTACTGGGTCAAAGGGTATGAACATTTTTATGACTGTTGTCAATATTGCTCTTAAATTGTGGTGCCCAGAACTAAATGCAATTCTCAGATGTGTTCAGACAGAACAAGGTACTGTGGAGCTATTAAGTTCTCAAGGTCTGGACAATATATCATCCTTTATATCAAGCAGTCTAAGAATTTATTAGCTTTTTTGGAGGGGGTGGTTTCTCATGGAGCTTATAGCCAGCTAAGGCCCTTAGGACTTTTCCTAGGCACTGTGTCTTCAAGCTGAGTTTTCATCTACTCTGGGACTTAGGAGGCTTTTGAGGACTCCCTGGCTGGAATTTAGTATTTCTTTGTTTTCTTTTTTTCTCTAACAGTGAGTGTGTGGCCCTAACAAGCCAGCAGGTCTGGGTTTATTGCAGTATTCGATGAGAACTGCAGATGGCGCCTTAAGGCTGTCACAGGGTAAATTATGTCCCTTCACTTTTTTTTTTTTTTAGGATCTAGTGGTGGTACCTCCTTCAGTTCAGTTCAGTTCAGTTGCTCAGTTTTGTCCAACTCTTTGCGACTCCATGGACTGAAGCACACCAGGCTTCCCTGTCCTTTACCAACTCCCGGAACTTACTCAAACTCACGTCCATCAAGTCAGTGATGCCATCCAACCATCTCATCCTCTGTCGTCCCCTTCTCCTCCTGCCTTCAGTCTTTCCCAGCATCAGGGTCTTTTCCAATGAGGTGGCCAAAGTATTGGAGTTTCAGCTTCAGCATCAGTCCTTCCAATGAATATTCAGGACTGATTTCCTTTAGGATGGACTGGTTGGATCTCCTTGCAATCCAAGGGACTCGCAAGAGTCTTCTCCAACACCACAGTTCAAAAGCATCAATTCTTCAGCCTTCAGCTTTCTTTGTAGTCCAACTCTCACATCCATACAGGACTACTGGAAAAACCATAGCTTTGACTAGATAGACCTTTGTTGGCAAAGTAATGTCTCTACTTTTTAATATGTTGTCTAGGTTGGTTATAGCTTTTCTTCCAAGGAGCAAGTGTCTTTTAATTTCATGGCTGCAGTCACCATCTGCAACTAAGTACCTCCTTAGTCGGTTCATTACCAGAGTTCAGTCCCCTCCCTTTGTTGGGAAGGTTAGAGAAACTGAACTTCAAATTAAATATGTTTTGTAGATGTCATTTGATCTTTTGAGAAACTCTGGGGGTAATCTCAGAGCTTTGCTTGAACACAAATTTCATGTCCCTGCTTTGGTTTTTGAAGTTCATACCCCAAGAAGCTGATTTTTTGGCTTCTCTTCATATTCCTTGCCATCTCTTCCTCTTAGTGGCAAGGGATTGAAACTCATTCAGTTAATGGGTTTTGTTTGTTTAGCTCAGGTGGGTTCTAACAACAAATGCAGAAAATTTACATAGGATTCCCGCTAAATGAGGTTATATTTCAATAATTTATTGCTTTCTTCATTTTCCTTTCTTCCCAATTCTCTTTTTCTCCACCTTTCCTCCATCTGCTACTTGCAAACTATTATATTAATAATTTTCAGCAAGACCTTGGATTTCCTAGATTTAAACTTCACTGATAAGTTTCAACAGAATAGAGCAGTGCCCTTTGTGGGAAGAGTTGGAAGGGAATGATTTTAAAACCCATTCTGTGCCAGACCTTAATTCCATTTTGGGATAAGAAGCGTTGCAGGGAACATCCTCTGCTGGGCAGTGACTAACTTAGCATGAGAGCCTGGCTTTGCAAGCATCACTCAAAGGGACATTTTTCTGACCCTCAATAGGTCAGGCACCTTTCAAATGAATTACTGTCAGGAAAGGAATGGGAAGCGTATAGAGGAAATCTAGGTGTCGTCTATTCATATATTTCCCGGTCACAGATCTGAGGGCCACTGAGGCTCATGTTACTCCCCCGCTTCTCCTTCCTACCTATAATTACCAGTTTGAACTTGGCTTCTCTTTTTAAAAAAAAGATTAAAATTTATTTATTTATTTATTTTCGGTCGTGCTTGGTCTGTGTTGCTACACACAGGCTTTCTGAAGTTGCGGATGGTGGGGGTGGGGCTACTTTCTGGTTGGGGTGTGAGGGCTTCTCACTGCAGTTGCTTCTCTTGTGGAGCACAGGCTCTAGAGTGCAGGCTCAGTAGTTGTGGTGCACAGGCTTAATTGCCTTGCAGCATGTGAAATCTTCCCGGACCAGGGACAAGCCTGTGTCCCTGGCAGGTGGGTTCTTAACCAGTGGACTACCAGAGAAGTCCATTGGCTTCTCTTGCTATCTTCCCTTTCATTCCTGGGGTCCACAATAAAGAGTGTATTTACTGCTTTTCTATGTAATTTGAGTTGAAAGCACTTGCTCATTTTATATTGTGTGACTGGGAACTCTTAGCAGTCGACTTTTTTTTGTACAGCCAAGAGACTGATCACTTCAGACCCATCTCCCTTCAAACTCTAATTCTTTGCCATCAGTGTGTTTCTTGTTCTCATGTTCATGTCTTTGCTGATGTCAGTCTTCTGTAATTCTTTTTCTCCTCTGCTAATCCAAATCTTTATACTTCTTTTATGATCCAGCTTAAGGTCTATCTCTAAATGATGCCTTCACTGATTAGGTCCATCTCCAGTAATCTTTCCTCTTTGAATTCCTTCAGAATTCGTGTCCACTTTGTACTGTTCTATCAAGCATTTTCTTACATGTTGCCATATAATCATTCTGTATCTCATGTTTTTGAGTCTGGTCTCTTTGACTGTACTGAAGGACTGTTGTTCAGTCGCTAGGTCGTGCCCAACTCTTTGTGACCCCATGGACTGCAGCATGCCAGACTCCCCTGTCCTTTACTGTCTCCTGAAGTTTGCTCAGATACATGTCCATTGAGTTGCTGATGCTATCTAACCATCTCATCCTCTGCCAACCCCTTCTCCTTTTACCTTCAATCTTTCCTAGCATCAGGGTCTTTTCCAATGAATCAGCTGTTCGCATTGGGTGGCCAAAGTATTGGAGCATTAGCATCAGTCCTTCCAATGAATATTCAGGGTTGATTTCCTTTAGGATTGACTGGTTTGATCTCCTTGCAGTCCAGGGGACTTTCAAGCGACTTGTCCAGCACTACAATTTGAAAGCATCTATTCTTCGGCACTCCTCCTTCTTTATGGTCCAACTCTCACATCCATACATAACTACTCGAAAAATCATAGCTTTGACTATATGGGACTTTGTTGGCAAAGTGATGTCTCTGCTTTTTAATACACTGTCTAGGTTTGTCATAGCATTCCTTCCAAGGAGCAAGCATCTTGTAATTTCATGGCTGTGGTCACCATCTGCAGTCACTATCTGCAGTGATTTTGGAACCCAAGAAATTAAAATCAGTCACTGCTTTCACTTTTTGCCCATCTATTTGCCATGAGGTGATGGGACTGGATGTCATGATCTTAGTTTTTTGAATGTTGAGTTTTAAGCCAGCTTAAAACTGGCTTCACTCTCCTCATTCACACCCATCAAAAGGCTCTTTAGTTTCTCTTCATTTTCTGCCATTAGAGTGGTATCATATGCATATCTGAGGTTGTTGATATTTCTCTTGGAAATCTTGATTCCAGCTTGTGATTTATTCAGCCTAGCATTTTGCATGATGTACTCTGTATATAAGTTAAATAAGTAGGGTGACAATATACAGTCTTGTTGTACTCCTTTCCCCAAAATTTTCAACCAGTCCATTGTTCCATGTCCAGTTCTGTTGCTTCTAGACCCTCATACAGGTTTCTCAGGAGACAGTTAACATGGTCTGGTATTCTTATCTCTTTAAGAATTTTCCACAGTTGGTTGTGATCCACATAGTCAAAGGCTTTAGTGTAATCAATGTAGATGTAGATGTTTTTCTGGAATTCCCTTGTGTTCTCTCTGATCCAGCAAATGTTGGCAATTTGATGTCTGATGCCTCTGCCTCTTCTAAACACAGCCTGTACATCTGGAAGTCCTTGGTTCACACACTGCAGAAGCCTAGCTTGAAGGACAGAAGGACTATCTTCCCTCAATGCAAGTAACAGGACCTTTACTAAATATGCTAAATTTCTGTTTAAGGGAGTTTGGGTTTTTTTGAGCATGAGCCACCCATTCGTTTTGCTTGGCGCTGCAATAGACCTTCCTCTCCTACAAACAAACCCCTGCTATTTAACAATTGAGGCTTGATGTCCTTGTTTGTTAAATGAGGACAGTGATGCTTGCCTCACAGGGATGTTGAGACATTCGGATAAGATGTGTTGAGGGCACTTTATAAACTCTAAAACATTTTACAGAGGGTGGCATTATCACTTTTTAAAAAATGGTGACAGACTGTATAGATGAAAGAACATGCTAAAATTCCATGAATGAACTTACAGTAAAGCAGTATTAGTTATATTTTTCTTATATAGAAACAAATTCACTAGAGATCAATTTCAAATTTTTAATGAACCTGCAACTGTTTCAAATCTGAGTTTTGGTTCTGACATTGTCACTAATTTTGTGATATAAGGATTCAACCTTTGATAATTTAAGGCTCTAAACATCTGATACACAATTGAATTTTGGTATGTTACCCATGTCTTTGAACCTCAGTTTTGTTATATATAAAACAGGAAATTCCAACCTAATCAAATCCTTCTAGTAGAATCTTATAGAGTGGATGTTCAAAGAAACATTAATCCTACACAGAAGTCTCCTGGGTAAAAAAAGTTTCCTTGGGGGAAAGCTGCATACTATATACTGCATTCCCTTCAATATTAAAAAAACACATTACCATATTAAATGCTCCTGGAAGGAAACTAATTTATTTTGAATTTTTCAAAATTAATTTTTATTGGAGTATAGTTGCTTTACAATAAACCAATTTATTTTGATTTTACCAAGCCTTTCCCAAACTCATTTGGACCTGGAATAGTTTTTTTAGATAACATCTATTCAGCATGCACAAAACTACGTTTCTAAGACACACAGTGTGGGCTACCAACATGAATATTCTTAGGGATCAGAGGTAGTCCAAGCAAAGGGAAAAGTACACCCTGATGAGATATTCTCTGCTGGTCTTCATGCTTGTTGTGGTTTGTGGCATCAGCTTTAGTCATCAGAGACTTTAACCTCTTTTTCCCCCCTAATAAAAACATGGAATCTGACAGTCACTTCGGATATAGAATATTGACTCAAAGAAAAACATGCTAAAATTTCTAATCACAAGGGTCTATTGGAAAATATATTAAATTAGGTCATGTTAATTTTTGCAGCATATATCTGCCAAGGTGACGATTGCATCATGGTTTATCTTTAGTTCTAATTTGCCTCAGTCATTAGGTAACCTGGGATAAATCATTTCCCTTAAGGCTGAACTAAGATATATGGATGTTTTTTCTAAATAGTCTTCTGTTGTAATCCTTAGCAGTTATTCTAATCATTTTAAAAATTTGGTTGTTTTTGTGGTTTCTTCAGAGTAGGTCACAGTATTATATATTGAATTTATTACAGGATTTCCTTTCTTCCAATATAATTAGTAGATTTTAAACAATTTGCCACTGTTTTAAAGCAGGCAATGATCACTTAATTGTGTACCATATAAAGTGAAAACTGTATATGTGGTATAAAGAACAATGATAAAATTAATCTTTATAGCCCAGGTAAAAGGTATTTTTGAAGCATTTGTTCAGTATCCTTTGAGAGAGGTTGAGTGCTGCATGGAAAAAGATGGGCCATGAGTTTCAGTACCCCTCTTGCAAATTCCACTCAGTAAAACAATGCTCTACGTGACCCACACGTCTGGGAGAGCCGTTAGTTTTTGAGTTAAATCCTTGTGAAGAGCCTACACCTCCTGTCACCCCAGGGACTTGGCAAACTATTCCTTTCAAACACACTCAGCACTCTCGCTTAGAGGAGATATGATTCCATCTCATTCAGTGTCCAGTGATGTTTTGACAGCTCTCATAGATCTGGCCTAGGCATGCTCCTCTATCCACCCCCCTTCTAAGTGGGATATCCACATATAAAAACTCTCTTGCATTAGACCACAGGTTCTTTTAGGAAAGGCATCATGTCTCTCCTAACAGACTATGGTTTCCAAGTGATGATTTAATTTTTCTCCCAAGGAAGAAATTATATTTTGCAGCAGCATCAGGCCCTGTAACAAAGGTGTTACCCAAATGACTTTTGGTTGGTGAAATCAGTCATAGAATAAGATCTTGGATCCTATTGGTTTAGGTCTCATTCTTTAGTATGAAGTTTCCTATTAACCAGGGTTATATGAAGAGTTGACTCATTGGAAAAGTCTCTGATGCTGGGAGGGATTGGGGGCAGGAGGAGAAGGGGATGACAGAGGATGAGATGGCTGGATGGCATCACTGACTCGATGGACGTGAGTCTCAGTGAACTCTGGGAGTTGGTGATGGACAGGGAGGCCTGGTGTGCTGCGATTCATGGGGTTGCAAAGACTCGGACACGACTGAGCGACTGAGCTGAACTGAACTGATATCATCCCATTCCTACACTGTATGGGAAGGCAGAATTGTGGAAGAATTACTCACACATTCCTCTTTGTTCCTACTTTGCACTTTTCTGTTTTAGCACTTACCATCAGGTTATAGTTATTTAATAGCTTTCATCCTCCATTACAACTGGATACTCTACTTGAGGATAGTGATCTAGTTTTATTCTGTGTAAGTGGCCCACCCCTAGAACAATGTCTCCTACTCATTGGGTGGTCAGTGAAAAGAGAGCAGATATTTGGATGGTCTGCTTCTATTTGAATCTTTGAAAGTAGATGCAGTAGTAAGCAACACGTTGTGTAGTGCCCTAACTAGTTGGATGACCTAATCTGTTTCTCTAGATCTGTAAATGATGTGGTTGGATTAGCTTAGACACTATTAATCAAGGGTCAGTGGGCTCTAGAGGATTTTTGGCCCTTCCACTCCATCCAAAATTAAAAACCAAAGGACCAGATAGATGACTTTGTAGAGATCTACCTGTACTGCCACTCCAACAACAAACCTGTGGGGACCAAAATTACATTATGCCTGTGGTGTCTATACACTCCCATATACACTCTCTGGCTTGTGGTTGGTGCCTGGCTAGAGCCCCTTATACTTGGCCCTCAAAAGAGAACATGGGGACAGACTCTGATTAACCTTTTCAATGCTGATTCAATGCTCACCCTCTAGCTACTCCTGACCAGTTGGCAGTGGGGTGAGTGCTTCATTCATGGAGGAAACTGGCTAGAAAGGTGCACAAATATTAAGAGATGGTTCTGGCCCTGGGGTGCTTGGGAATCTAACCTCGAATAAGAGTGTTTAACAGATTCGACGGGCAATGTGACTGACCACAGCCGTGTAGAGGGATGCAGACAACCGAGTAGACCAGAAAACCGACACAGAAATGGACTTGGTGTATCTGGTGAACGTGGCAGCGAACCCTCAACTTGCTCCCAAAGCTATCTTGCACCAGGCCAGGGACACGCATCCTCCCGCCACCACCCCACAGCAGCCTCTACGGATTCCCAGGAGGCTGAGCGGCAAAGAAGTCCGGACGTCCGGGCGTTTCCCACAGCTGGTGGTTCTGAAATAGCCTTCTGGAATAAAACTCGGGACGGGAAGGAGGTGAAATGGAAAGTGGTGTTAAGTCGTCGGGGAGAAGTCGTAGCGCCAAAAGGACAGCCGTCTGGGAGACAAGAGTCCCGGCCGGGATCCAGAGAAAAGCCCCTCAAGCGGAGCCCCTTGAGGCGGCCGCCTTCGGCAACCTCCGGGGGAGTTTCGGCTCTTTCCGGCAGTTCCAGCTCGGGCCCTCTACTCCCAGCGCGCGCTGTCCCCCCCACCCAACGCTGCCCGGCTCTTTCTGGGACTCGCCATTCTGCACGCGGCTGCGAGCTCGTGTCCCACACCCGTCCCGACTCCCATCTAGTTTGTTCTCCAACCCACTCTTCCAATCCCTTCCCTGCATCGTTCTTCCCGATTCTCGGCGACGCCCGAGCTTCCTCAACTCGGGCGCGCGATCCACAGGGCGGTGTGAGGCGCGAGGGACCCGGTAGCGGGAGGAGCTGTAACCCGACGGACAGGAGGCCACCCCTCGTCCCGCGCCTTTCCGCGCGCGGGTCTTCGGCTCGCGGGGCCGCCTCGCGCCCGGGCCTCACTCGCGGGCCGGTTGGCTGCAACTGCCTCGAGCTCGGCGCGCCGGGTTCGCGCTGGCGCGAGCACGCGCCCTGTGCGCTGGCTAGCCGGCGCGCACGCGCCCGAGCGGACTGCGGGGCGGGGCGAAGAGCTCGAGCCCCGGCGAGGTCGGTGTGGGTCGGCTAGCACTCAGGCCCCCAGCCGCGGCTGCGATTCCCAGCCCGCCGCCCGGCCGAGGAGGGAAGCAGAGAAAGGGGCGGTGGGGGCGGGGCGGCGTCCGGCTCCGGGAGAGCTGGGGGAGGAGCGCGACGGCTGCAGCTCTAGAAGAGGAGGAGGAGGCGGCAGAGGAGCTCCTTTCGTCTTCTCAGACCCCAGAGCGTCCGGGACGCAGAGCCGGAACTGGGAACGCGGCGACTGCGGGGGCCCGGGATAGGTGAGGCTCTGGGTGCTGGTGGAGGAGTGGAGGAGGGATGAAGCGGGGCACGGAGGTGCAGAGAGCGGGCTTGAGGGAAGGCACACGGGGAGGGAGCAGTTGTTGGGGGTGGGGGTACCGAGAGTAGGGGACGTGAACCCTTTGAGACCTAGAGTGCCCAGATGGTGAAAGGTTTCTGGGGTCAGTGAGGCGGTCCGAAGCACACGGTTCCGAGTTGAGGGGTTTCCAGAGGCATAGGCCGGGGAAACAATGGAGTGAGGGGGAGACTCTGATGTGAGCGTGTGTGGGGTACTGGGTTTTAAGAAACAACGAGAGGTCGAAAGAAATGAAAGAATCGATCATTTGGTGTGAGAAGTACAATGAACTGGAAATTCATCGCAAATGCGTAAGGTCATCTACGTGGGTCTCCGAGGTCCTTAGGATTTGGGGGGCAAAGTGGGATTTGAAAATGAGAGAGAGGAGGGCATTCTTGGAATTGGGGTGGGGTGGGGAGCGGGAAACGGGACGGAAAATATAGCCAAGAGGGGCAGACACATAAAATAGATGTGGTTTGGGTTTGAATTAAAGCAGAAGAATAAGTCCAGTTAGAGAGTATAGGTTAGGTGGACTGGAGTGGCATTTTTCTCCTAATTCATCCAGGATGACTGGGTTCTTTTAGAAGGTGGATTTTTCTCTGGCATGTCCCTCTGCTAAGGAGTACAGGCTGCTCTTTTAATAATTTGGTTATCATTTATAGTTCATTTCATTGATAAAACATGCCTGTAATGTTTATTTCCCTTCCCTAAATTACAGGTATGTAATTTACCTGCGGTTTATGAAGCAGGAGAGGACAGGTCACTAGAAACAGGCATCTTGCTTTGAGTTTGGTTATTGATAATGCAGAGTTTAGGGTGTTTGGAGGAGAACCAAGAATTTGTTCATCGAAAGATGAACAGCCTTGATAAAATCTGAGTTATCTGTACTTTGTTAGAATTACAGTTTCTCACTGAGAAATGATCATGTACCGTCTGCTAGTGGTTTTATGATTATGGGAGAGAGTTTGGTTTTGTCACCAGGAATTCCTGATGCTGATTTCGAATTATCAAGCTATTTTGTACCTTCCAGTTTGAATTCAGGTGATTTGAAAATATTGTGGGGAAGTATTTCGGCAGTTATGTATGATCTTTGCATTTCCTTGATACTTGGATTTCCAGACCAAATTTTGGATGATGCTAGATACAAGATTGCTGATTTTGAAATTGTAATTACCATTATGTGCTCATAAATAAACATATTTATGACATATTAATATGGACATATTAAGCCTTTTATTTTGAGGCATTAAGTTTTGCTGACTCATCTAAGATTTCTGGAAATTTTTCAGTTTATATTTCTCAGCTTGGCCTCAGATAGTAGCATTAGGCTATTTTATAAAGGTCCAAAAAGAATGATCTAAACTGTGACTTTTCTTCTGTTATAAAAACTGAACAAAGCAAGAAATGAGTGCAGTTTCCTTATTAGTGATAATGAAGTGCTAAGATTGCTTTCCACGTATCATCTCATTTAATCCTCATAATCATATCCTGTTTTATAAATTCAGAGATTAAGTAACTATTTAATAAGGTCACAAAACTAGTAGTAAACTGAATTCATACCCATTCTGTTTGGACACTCCTTTAAGTGTTCCATGTTGTTCTACCTGCTTTTTCCTCCTGATCTTGGTTGTAGTATGAACAGCATGAATTGGTTGAAACCTGGTCTGGTACAGTGATCTAGACAAAGATTGGGTTGATGGGCTACATCTGCAGAGTTTATTGAAGGTTTATTGCCCCTGTGATTTAACAGATCTTCTGGGGTCCAGATAATGGGCAAAAACATCCTCTTGCTAAGGATTTGTCCTGTGAGCACACTTAATTTTCCGTTTAGTCTAGTGTACTGCTGAAGTACTCTGCATACGTGGCACTCTTCCTTGTGGAAGTCAAGACAGCCAGTTGTGGAGCCAAAACCAATTAACTCTGGAAAACAATCAAAAACTGCTGAATGCTCAAGTGCCCTCCAAGCACCTGTTGAGTCCACAGTTGGTACTGGCATTATCTCTAAATACAGACAGGATCCTCTTAGAAACCAGGAGTAAAACTTCTAGAACCGAGAGACACAGCTGGGGCCTGAGGGAGGAGCCAGAGGTTAATGGCCGAAACATCAGCATAGCCTGTGGCGGCTGATCCAGGAGCAGGAAAGGCTACAGATACTAGTGAATTGCAGGAGGTGAGGGAATTTTTATTTGTTGAGCAGTTAGGTATTCTAGGGACTGCCTGACCTCAGTGTGTTTTATATATGTTACTTTATTAGGTCTTCAAATAATCCTATAAGGTAAGCATCCTCATCTTTCAGATGAGGCTTGGAAAAGGTTAAGTAACTTTGTAATGGTGGTGAAAGAAGTTTATATTTTTATTGTTATATTGCTACTTGCAGTTTCCATTGTAGAGACACCATATTAAGACTGGAAAATTAAAGTCACTCTTTAGGATCCACTATGCTGCTTTGTTAGAAGTAAAACTGATTGTCTTGCTGCTTACATTGGAGACTGGAAGGTAAAGCTTATATTTTTCTGATTTAAATATTGGAAAGGGGAGCCCATTCATTATTTAGCAAATGTCCTCCTATAGAATATAGTTCACCTTCTAATATATCTTTCTATCATATGCCAGTGATATGATACTGATATATAAATCTGTAGTATATGAAAATGCCATGTCCATCCTTCCTGTTCTGAGGTCTTGACTTTCAGGCAGGTTATCTAGGCTCGGAGGATGACAGTGAAGCATGCCTGTTGCAGACTCTTAGCACTTTTTCTTGATGTTTTTGCCTCAAAATTTGATCATCATTCTTGCTTGGTTACTTAAAAAAATTGTAATAAGATATACGTAACATCATTTAAACCACTTTTTCAAGTGTACAGTTCAGTGGCATTAAATCCATTCATACTGCTGTGAAACCATCACCACCATTCAACTCCAGAACATTCTTATCGTCCCAAACCAAAATTCCTGTTAAAGAATGACTCTTCATTCTTCTTTTTCCCCAGCTTCTGGCAATCACTATTGCACTTTTCTGTCTCTAGGAATATGATTATTCTAGGTACCTCACATAAGTGGAATTATATAGTATTTGTCCATTTGTGTCTGGCTTATTTCACTTAGCACATTGTCTTCAAGGTTCATCAGTGTTTTAACCTTGTCAGAAATTCATTCCTTTTTAGAGCTGAGTAATATTCCATCGTATGCATATACCACATTCCCTTTATCCATTCATCTATAAATGGACACAGGTTGTTTCCACTTTTTGGCCATTGTGAGTAACGCTGCTGTGAACATTAGTGTACAAATACCTGTTCAATATCTGTTCATATGATAATCCTATGTTTAAGTTTTTGTGGCAGTTTGGTTACTTTTTTATATATAATTTTACTTATTTATTTTTTGGTGGTGCAGGGTCTTTGTTGCTGCATGGGCTTTTCTCTAGTTGCAAGGATCAGGGGCTACACTCTAGCTGCAGTGCTCGGGCTTCTCATTGCAGTGGCTTTTGTTGCAGAACACGGGCTCTAGACATGTGAACTTCAGTTGATGTAGCACCTGGGCTCAGTATTTGTGGCTCCTGAGCTTAAGATCACAGGCTCAGTAGTTGTGGCCGTCGGGCTTTGTTTTCCCTGAGGCATGTGGGATTGTCCCTGACTAGGGGTAGAACCGTACTTCCTGCATTGGCAGGTGGATTTTTTACCTTCCCTGAGCAACCTGGGAAGCCCAAGTTTGTTTACTTTTATTTATTTATTTATTTTTGTTTACTTTTAAATGGTGATTTTATTGTGTGTTCACCTGAAGGTAGTACTTGACCTTATGTTTGAGGGCTGCTGTTTCCTCTACTGACTTTTTCTGTCCAGTTTGCAGGACACTTGCACAGGAAATGATTTGTCTAGTTTTTATGGCTCTCTCTTAGCTTCTGTCTAATTATATTTATGTATCAAGACATCTAGCAAGCACCTTAAAATAGAGTTCAAGTTAGCAGTAAAAGTACTTTTGAAAATCTTGTAGGAGCTTTAGTTGATGAAGAAAATAGGAGTTTCTGTTTTAAAGTATGAAACGTATCCAGTGTGGAAGGGACCATTTGTTATACACAAGGTTTTTTAGTCATACCTGTAACTGTGGATGATCATCTTAAGAATGTTATTTGTATATATATTTGAAAAATCAGGTACTTCCCTGGTGGTCCAGTGGCTAAGACTCCACACTCCCAATGCTGGGGACCCAGGTTCAACCCCTGGTCAGGGAACTAGATCCTACATGCTGCAGCTAAGAGCTCACATGCCATAACTAAAGATCCCGTGTGCTGCAAGTAAGACCTGGTGCAGCCAAAACATAAATAAATATTAAAAAAGAAAAATGTGTCAGTAGTGTAGATCATCTTCAGTTCACTTTGCTGCCTTTGGTTGAAAATTTTAGGGTACTTTTTTCATTTCAGAATATTTTATATATATGTTGTTGTTGTTCAGTCACTCAGTCGTGTCCAGCTCTTTGTGACCCCATGGACTGCAGCACACCAGGTTTCCCTGTCCTTCACCATCTCCCAGAGTTTGCTCAAACTCGTGTCCATTGAGTCAGTGATGCCATCTCATCCTCTGTCCCCCGCTTCTCCTCCTGCCCTCAGTCTTTCCCAGCATCAGAATCTTTTCCAGTAAGTTGGCTCTTCGCATCAGGTGGCCAGAGTATAGGAGCTTCATCATCAGTCCTTCCAATGAACATTCAGAATTGATTTCCTTTAGGATTGACTAGTTTGATCTTGCTGTCCAAGGGACATGTATGAGCTGCTAGTTATTGCTTACCTTCTATAGCCTTTATTAATTGAAAAGAGTTTGAGTGCTACTATATGCTTTAAATATTTCAGGAAGGTAACTGTAATACAGGAAGTACTGTTTGAGTCGATTTTTTCTCCCTCCCTTCATGTATTTGAGAGAGACAGAGTTGTCACATAGTACCAAATATAGTAGATTGAAATAGCTGTAGGCTGACAATGAACTGTCTCTTAGGATGGGTCTAACCTCCAATTTCATTTTTTCTAATTGTCACAAGGAGGTTAATTATGCCTGCATCTTGCTTCTTGAGATTATTCGGTTACAAAGGGACTTCAGGCTCACATACCATTTTCTGGGAGCCTCTTTCGGAATCTTAGTGAGTTTACACTTACCGTGGATGTGGTGTGTTGGTTCTGAAATATCTCCAAAAGATTTAAAGTTTTGGACATTAACTTTAAATATCCAAACGTTTTAGGTTGCTGGATATAAGGATTGGCCAGAGGCCAGCATTTACTCTTCATGTTCAGATTTACCATGGTGGCTGATTGTGTTGGATTCCTGAAATATACATGCATCTTCTGCACTGACTCTGCAGCAGCCCCAGGCCTTAAAATATTCTGTAGGATCTGAGAACATAGCCACCAGCTTAAGGCCTCTGCAGTCATTGTCCTATGACTAATTTGTGGTTAGGAGTTACACAGCGATTCTTACTAGTGCAAACCCTAAATGACAACCTTAGATTGTTGGTTAGGATTTTTTTATATTACTTAATTAGCAAAATGACACGATTACTGGTTGTGGAGTATGTGTTTGTGTCTATGTGTTCTTTAGAGTTGGTTAAAGGGTGTTGGGATTGAGGAGAAGGAGGTTTGTGATGAAGCCATTATAGGATTATAGATGGGTCACGTTAGATAAGTGAAGATATCTTTTGTACTTGAAGATGCTGCTAATGATGTTACTTCTTATTGACCTGTATAGAACTGGAAAGGCCTATTTGTAAAACCAACAGTCTTTGCTCTCTTGAGTACTGTGATCTGTCCAGTAGCAAATGATTTGCTTCTGTTTTAAGGTTACCATCAGTAGAGCAATGCATGTGTGCTCAGTCACTGAGTTGTGTCCAACTGTTTGCAACTCCATGTACTGCAGCCCACCAGCCCTCTTTCCATGGGATTTTCCAGGCAAGAACACTGGAGTGGGTTGCCATTTCCTCCTCCAGGGGATCTTCCTGACCCAGGGATTGAAGCCCCGTCTTCTGCATCAGCAGGCAAATTCTTTACCACTGAGCCACCTGGAAAGCCCAGTAGAGCAGTACTTTAAATTATCTACTTAGTCTCTGATTACAACATGCAGTGTGATCAGCCCACTGCTGGCTTTTCTTGGTATTTTCTACTGTTACATTGATTAAAAATGTGCACTAGTGTGTAGTGGAAGTGACTCTCAGCCGACTTTGGTTAATAACCTCTTATATCTTTATATAAAGTAAATTGTCATCATAGCCTACCTGCATGTCCTGCACAAACCTTCAGGATAAGGATCTCATCATTAGAGGCTTCCTCACATTTGATGGGAACAGTGAAGCTTATTTATAACTATGATGGAATGACAGGAAATTAAGGCATTATAGGACCTGAATGGTCCTATAAGGTGGTACTGTGGTACAGAACCACCAAAGACTGAGTCAGCCATTTAGCTCAGATGCAAACTTGATGTTTTGTTACATCTTACCAGTCAGTACATACTTGGTTTCTTGAGAAGACTATCTAATTCTTTGTTAAGTTGACAGTACTTTAAACAAAGCTTTGTTGGGTAATCATTTTCACTTCTTTCACTATTCAAAGCTTGTATTTTATGGAGGTCTTTTTTTGTTTTTAATTTTTTGGCCATGCCACATGGCTTTCAGGATCATAGTTCCCTGACCAGGGCAGTGGTCCTGAACTGACCATAGTTCTCCAGCCCTAGCAGTGAAAGCGCTGAGTCCTGTCTACTGAACTGCCAAGGAATTCCTTGAAGATCTTTTAAAAGTTGTTTGACATTTGTCATTTGTCTGCCAGCCCGTAATGTTATGATGATGCAGTAAGTTAGACTACGCAGTATTGTTATGTGATGTTATTCTCCAGTTGCAGTGAGTGGAGCTTACTCCCTCATTGTGATGCATGTGCTTCTTGTTGCAGTGGCTTCTCCTGTTGTGGAGCACAGGCCCTAAGGCATGTGAACTTCAGTGGTTGTGGTGCACAGGCTTAGTTGCCCCGTGGTGTGTGGAAGCTTCCCAGATCAGAGATCCAACCCATGTCCCCTGCATTGGCAGGCAGATTCTTAACCACTGGACCACCAGGAAAGTCCCTGGAATAAAATTTTAATTGTTGGGAAGAAGGGCTATAAAGGTCCTACTTGCTATCAACATTAAGAAAAAAAAAGCAAAAATCTGGCTCTGAATCTCTGCTGTTCTGTCTAGTACTCCCTCAGTGAATTTGGTCAAGTAATTTCTCTGAGCCTGTCTGTGTTTCTGAATCTGCACAGAATTGTCAGGACTATTGGATTTTTTTTTTTTTTCCTGAAATGAAGTCCACAATGCATAAAATTAACTGTTTTAAAGTATACAGTTCAGTGGTATTTAATAAATTCACTGTGTTGTACAATCATCACTCTATATAGTTCCAGAACTGTTACATCAACCCCAGAGGAGGCCGTATACCCATTATGCAGTCTCTCCTCACTCTTCCCTCCAATCCCCTGCACCATCTCTGTTAACCACCAATCTCTGCTAATTTACTTGTTCTGGATATTTCAAGTAAAAGGAATCATGTAATATGTGATTTTTTGTGTGTGGCTTCTTTGATGTAACAGTGTTTTTGAGGTTCATCCATATTGTACCATGTGTCAGTATTTCATTCATTTTTGTAGCTGAATACTATCCCACTATATGGATATATCATATTTTGTTTATCCATTTTTTCTGTTGACTGGCAGTTGTTTCATTTCTGCCTTTTGGCTGTTTTGAGTAATGCTGCTTTGAATATTCATGTACCATTTTTTGTTTGAATACCTGTTTTCAATTCTTTTGGGTTTATTCCTGAGGGTGGAATTGCTGAATCACGTAGATTTCTTTTTAGGGAACTGCCATACTGTTTTCCACAGAGGCTATACTAGTTTACATTCTCACCAGTAGTGCGTGAGGGTTCCAGTTTCTCCACATCTTTGCCAATACTTGTTATTTTCCTTTTTTTCTTTGATTATAGCCATCTTTGTAGGTATGAAATGGTATTGTGGATTTTATTTGCATTTCCTTACTAATGACTGGTGATGTTTAATATCTTTTCTTGTGCTTATTGATCTTTTGTGTATCTTCTTTGGAGAAATGTCTATTTAAGTCCTTTGCCTGGTTTTAAATTAGATTGTCTTTTTGTTGAGTTATGACTGTTGATTTATAATAGTTATGTAACACTTAGATCAGTGAGTGCAGATAGTAGGCACTTAATATTATAATTATTTTTGGTACATGTGACCTGAGTTGGAGGGAAATGTTGCATAGCTTTTCCAAATAGGAGTGGCAGGCAAAAAAAAAAAAAACTATCATTTGCTGTCAATAAAAGTTAGACTGTGGTAGTATTGATAATTTACTTTGGATCGATGCCCCCAAATCAAGAAATTAGGAAGACATATGCATAAAATCAGTGTATCTTTGGCAGAAATCAGTGTTTCTTTAATGTTTAGTTTATTCGTAAGAACTTCATAAACAACAAAAGAATCCTAAATGCAGTACTTGGATGCAATCTCAGAAATGACAAAGTTATCTCGGTTCATTTCCAAGGCAAACCATTCAGCCTCACAGTAATCCAAATCTGTGCCCCAACCACTGATGCTGAAGAAGCTGAAGTTAAATGGTTCTGTGATGACCTACCAGACCAAAAAATTATGTTGTTTTCATCATTAGGGATTGGAATGCAAAAGTAGGAAGTCAGGAGATACTTGGAGTAACAGGGAAGTTTGGCCTTGGAATACAAAATGAAGCAGGGAAAAGGCTTATAGTTTTGTCAAGAGAATACATTGGTCATAGCAAACACACTCTTCCAACAACACTAGAGATGACTCTATGCATGGCATCACCAGATGGTCAGTACTGAAATCAGATTGATATATCCTTTGCAGCCAAAGATGGAGAAGCTCTATGTAGTCAGCAAAAACAAGAGCTGAAGCTGATTGTGGCTCAGATCATCAACTCCTTTTGCAAAATTCAGGTTTAAATTGAAGAAAGTAGGGAAAACCATTAGACCGTTCAGGTATTGTTGTTGTTGTTCACTCACTCAGTTGTGTCCAACTCTGCTACTCCTGGACTGCAGACCATTCAGGTATGAACTAAATCAAATCCCTTATGATTATACAGTGGAGGTGATGAATTGACTCAAGGGATTAGATCTGGTAGACAGAGTGCCTGAAGAACTATGGATGGGAGTTTGTAACATTGTACAGGAAGTGCTGACCAAAACTATCCTCAAGAGAAAGAAATACAAGAAAGCAAAGTGGTTGTCTGAGAGGGGCTTACAAATAGCTGAGAAAAGAAGAGAAGCTAAAGGCAAAGGAGAAAGGGAAAGATATACCCACCTGAGTACAGAGTTCCAGAGAATAGCAAAGAGAGAGAAGAAAGCCTTCTTAAGGGAACCATGCATATAAATAGAGGAAAACAATAGAATGGGAAAGACTAGAGATCTCTTCAAGAAAATTGGAGATACCAAGGGAACATTTCATGCAAAGATGAGCAAAATAAATAGCAAGGACCTGGCAGAAGCAGGAAAGGTTAAGAAGACATGGCAAGAATATACAGAAGAATATGCAAAAAAGATCTTAATGGTCTGGATAACCATGATGATGTGGTCACTCACCCAGAGCCAGACATCCTGGAGTGTGAAGTCAAGTGAGCCTTAGGAATCATCACTGTGAGCAAAGCTAGTATAAGTGATGGGATTCCAGTTGAGCTATTTCAAATCCTAAAAGATGATGCTGTTAAAGTGCTGCACTCAATATACCAGCAAATATGAAAACTCAGCAGTGGCCACAGTACTGGGAAAGGTCAGTTTTCATTCCAGTCCCAAAGAAAGGCAATGCCAGAGAATGTTCAAACTACCATACAGTTGTTCTCATTGCACATGATCCTTCAAGGTAGGCTTCAATAATATGTGAACCAAGAACTTCCAGATGTTCAAGCTGGATTTAGAAAAGGCAGAGGAACCAGAGATCAAATTGCCAACATCCACTGGATCATAGAAAAGGCAAGGGAATTCCAAAGAAAAAATCTGCTTCTGATTACACTAAAGGTTTTGACTGTGTAGATCATAACAAACTGTGAAAAATTCTTAAAAGAGATGGGAATACCAGAGCACCTTACTTGTGTCCTCAGAAACCTGTATGTAGAACAAGAAGCAACAATTAGAACCAAACATGGAACAATGGACTGGTTCAAAATTGAGAAAGGAGTACGTCAAGGCAGTATATTGTTGCCCTATTTAATTTATATGCAGAACATGCATGTGTGCTAAGTCACTTCAGTTGTGTCCAACTCTTTGCAACCTATGGACTGTAGCTCACCAGGCTCCCTTGTCCATGGGATTCTGTAGGCAAGAATACTGGGATGGGTTGCCATGCCCTCCTCCAGGGGATCTTCCCGACCCAGGTGTTGAACCCGTCTTTCTTCCATCGCTTGCATTGTCAAGCGGGTTCTTTACCACTAGTGCCACCTGGGAAGCCCATATGCAGAGTATAACCTGCAAAATGCCAGGCTAAAAGACTCACAAGCTGGAATGAAGATTACCAGGAGAAATGTCAATAATCTCAGATATGCAGATGACACCACTCTTATGGCAGAAAGCAAAGAGGAACTAAAGAGCCTCCTGATGAAGAAGAAAGAGTGAAAAGCTGGCTTAAAACTCAACATTTAAAACACTAAGATCATGGCATCTAGTCCCATCATTTCATGGTAAATAGCTGGGGTAAAAATAGAAACAATGACAGATTTTATTATTGGGGGCTCCAAAATCACTGCGGACGGTGACTGCAGCCACGAAATCAAAAGATGCTTGCTCCTTGGAAGAAAAGCTATGACAAACCTAGCCAGCATATTAAAAAGCAGAAACATCACTTTGAGGACAAAGGTTTGTGTAGTCAAAGCTATGTTTTCTCCAGTAGTCATGTAGGGATGTGAGAGTTAGACCATAAAGAAGTATTGGACCAGTGCCGAATTGATGCTTTTGAATTGTGGTGCTGTGGAAGACTCTTGCGAGTCCCTCAAACAGCAAGGAACTCAAACCAGTCAATCCTAAAAGAAATCAATCCTGAATATTCCTTAGAAAGACTGATGCTGAAGCTCCAGTACTTCGGCCAACTGATGCGAAGAGTTGACTCATTGGAAAAGACCCTGATGCTGAAAAGGTTAAGGGCAAGAGGAAAAGAACGACAGAGGATGAGACGGTTGGATGGCATCACTGACTCAATGGACATGAGTTTGAGCAAACTCTGGGAGATAGTGAAGGACCAGGAAGCCTGGTGTGCCACAGGCCATGGGGTTGCAGAGTCAGGTAAGACTTGGTGACTGAACAACAACAATTAATATAAAGCATTGGGCTTCCCAGGTCAATCAGTGGTAAAGAACCTGCCTGCCAATGCAGGAGATTCAAGAGACATGGGTTTGATCTCTGAGCTGGGAAGATCCCCTGTAGTAGGAACAGGCAACCCGCTCCAGTACTCATGCCTGAAAAATTCCATGGACAGAGTAGTCTGGTGGGCTACAGTCCATGGGGCCACAAAGAGTTGGATACGACTGAGTGACTAAACACACACACACAGACATAAAGCATAAATGTCATCTAGTTACAGTGCGTTAGTTGTTCAGTCCTGTCCAATTCTTTGCAACCCCATGGACTGTATGTAGCCCACCAGCCTCTTCTGTCCCTCTGTCCATGGAATTCTCCAAGCAAGAATACTGAAGCGGGTAGCCATTCCTTTTTTCAGGGGATCTTACCAACCCCAGCATCCAACCCTTGTCTCTTGAGTCTCCTGCATTGGCAGGAGGATTTTTTATTGCTGAGCTACCAGGGAAGTTATAGCTGAAATTTAGATCATCTTTCTTCATTCTGCCCTGTGTGAGACATTTGTTGTAAGTGTTGTAAACTGGATCAGGGTATCCTACCTTTTATACTGAATGGTACGCAGTTGGTGTATCATTGTTTTTATGCATATTGCAGCTTGGCTTTATGGGGTGGTCAAAAGAAGAAGATAGAATAGGAGATCAATATAATTTTTAATTTAGAATCTTACCCTATGGTCAGGATTATCCATCTAGAACCGATGAATATATTTGCCAGGTTTGTGGATAGACGTATTCATTCCATTATATCATGATGTGGAGTAGGGGTAGTTGCTTTAGGCAGAACATACTGTGTATAAGTCAAAACTTGATTATTTTCTTGAAAAAGGCAAAAAGAGTGTACACTTTCAGGAAGTGGTGATTATTCAAATCCATCCTATAGTCCCAAGCTTTATTATTTAGGCCTCATCTCTGAAGCCTCCTATTTTTTGTGATACCTCTGTGTCTTGGCCCGTTACCTGAATTCTGCCTGGAATGCATTGTAGTAAGTCTGTTGGGAGGAAGTCTTGACTTTCTGAAGTCTCTTAGGCAAATCAAACACTTTTCTTTTGGGCTTTTACATCTGTAACATACTTTCAGAATAGCACTTTTATCATGTGTGCTGTGCATAGTCAGTGGTGTCCGACTCTTTGTGACCCCATGGACTGGAGCCTGCTAGGCTCCTCTGTCCATAGGGATTCTCCAGGCAAGAATACTGGAATGGGTTGCCATGCCCTCCTTGAGAGGATCTTCTTGACCCAGAGATCGAACCCAGGTCTCCCACATTGCAGGCAGATTCTTTACCGTCCGGGCCATTAGAGAAGCCCTGTACTTAAAAAATGTACATTAAATTTTTAAAAATCAGTGCATCCACATGGTAAAATCAGTGTATGCACAAAATTAAAGAGTTCAGAAGTAAATGGCAAAAATAGTTTTTCCAGTTTTTTTCCCTGAAGAAAGCTGCGGGTAGTACTTCCTGGAAGTTTGTCCTTCCAGGGTTATTCTTTGCTGATATAAGAATTTTTATAGTGTATGAAAGGCTCATTTTTTCCTTATTTTTTACTGCAAAGTAATTTATAAATATTGCAAACATTCACACACTATAGAAATATGTAGAGTGAAAGATTTCCTTTACCTTGATCTTAATCCTTGTCCTTCCCAGTAATAACTCACCTCCCCATTTACATTCCTCTCTCCAGAGGTAATCCTGTTATAACCCTATTGTGAATCCTTTCAGATTATTCTGCTTACGTTTACATAGGTATATAAAATATTTTTTGTATGGTTATTTTATGATATTTTATATACTATTCTATAGCTTCCTCTTAACATGTTTTGGAGATTTTTTTTCACATCAATATGTACAGATCCAGTAATCTAGGTTGCTAGATCACTTCTAGCAACCTAGAAAAACACTCATATATGTCCCACAAGCCTATAAAAAAAGTACTTGCTGTGACTTCTCTGGTGGTCCAGTATTAAGAATCTGCCTTCCAGTGCAAGGGACATGTGTTCAATCCCTGGTCAGGGACCTAAGATCCCACATGCCATGGGGCAGCTAAGCCTGTATGCCACAGCTACTGAGTCCACTCGCTCTGGAGACTGCGCCACAGCTAGAGAGAAGCCCCAGCACCACAATGAAAGATCCCTGTGTGCTGTAACCAGGACCTGATGCAGTCAAATACATAAATTTGTTTTTAAAGTATTCACTAAAGCACTGTTAGAAACTACAACAGATAGATGTATACAGGTATCTATATACCTCCACATATAGCTATAGGTATACATATATTTCCATCAAGTGGGAAATGGTTAAAAAAAACAGGATGGGGAACATGTGTATACCTGTGGCAGATTCATGTTGATATATGGCAAAACCAGTACAATATTGTAAAGTTAAAAAATAAAATTAAAAAAATAAAATTTCAGATATATATGCAAATAAAGACCAAAATATAAATCGGAAAAAAAAAAAAAACAGTAAATCGGAAAAAAAAAACAGTATATGTATATTATGGAATGAATATCATGCAGAGGTTAAAAGAATAAAAGAAAAGCCTGGCATTTCTCATGATGTACTCTTAAGTAGAGAAATGCTGGGCTGGATGAAGCACAAGCTGAAATCAAGGTTGCCAGAAGAAATATCAGTAACCTCAGATATGCAGATGACACCACCCTTATGGCAGAAAGCAAAGAGGAACTAAAGAGCCTCTTGATGGAAGTGAAAGAGGAGACTGAAAAAGCTGTCTTAAAACTCACCAGTCAAAAAACTAAGATTATGGCATCTGGTCCCATCACTTCATGGCAAATAGCTGGGGAAACAACAGAAACAGTGACAAACTTTATTTTCTTAGGCTCCAAAATCACTGCAGATGTTGACTGCAGCCACAAAATTAAAAGACACTTGCTCCTTGGAAGAAAAGCTATGACCAACCTAGACAGTGTATTAAAAAGCAGAGACATTACTTTGCCAACAAAGGTCCGTCTAGTCAAAGCTATGGTTTTTTCCAGTAATCCTGTATGGATGTGGGAATTGGACTATAAAGAAAGCTGAGTGCCGAAGAATTGATTCTTTTGAACTGTGGTGTTGGAGAAGACTCTTGAGAGTCCCTTGCACTGCAAGGAGATCCAGCCTGTCAATTCTAAAGGAAATCGATCCTGAATATTCATTGGGAGGACTGATGCTGAAGCTGAAACTCCAATACTTTGGCCACCTGATATGAAGAACTGACTCATTGGAAAAGACCCTGATGTTGGGAAAGATTGAAGGGAGGAGATGGGGAGGACAGAGGATGATATGGTTGGATGGCTTCACTGACTCAATGGACATGAGTTTAAGCAAGCTCTGGGAGTTGGTTATGGACAGGGAAGCCTGGCATGCTGCAGTCCATGGGGTCATAAAGAGTCAGACATGACTGAACTACTGAACTGAACTGAACTCTGCATATAAGTTAAATAAGCAGGGTGACAGTATACAGCCTTGACATACTCCTTTCCCAATTTGGAACCAGTCTGTTGTTCCATGTCTGGTTCTAACGGTTGCTTTTTGACCTGCATACAGGTTTCTCAGGAGGCAGGTAAAGTGGTCTGGTGTTCCCATCTGTTTAAGAATTTTCCACAGTTTGTTGTGATACACAGTCAAATGCTTTAGCATAGTCAATGAATCAGAAGTAGATGTTTTTCTGGAATTCCCTTGGTTTTTCTATGATCCAGTGGATGTTGGCAATTTGATCTCTGGTTCCTCTACCTTTTCTAAAGCCAGCTTGAACATCAGGAAGTTCTCGTTTCATGTACTGTTGAAGCCTGGCTTGGAAAAGTTTGAGCATTACTTTGATAGCATGTGAAATGAGTGCAGTTGTGCAATAGTTTGAACATTCTTTGGCATTGCCTTTCTTTGGGATTGGAATGAAATCTGACCTTTTCCAGTCCTGTGGCCACTGCTGAGTTTTCCAAATTTGCTGGCATACTGAGTGCAGCACTTTAACAGCATCATCTTTTAGGATTTGAAATAACTCAGCTGGAGTTCCATCACTTACACTAGCTTTGTTTGTAGTAATGTTTCCTAAGGCCCACTTGACTTCATATTCCAGGATGTCTGACTCTAGGTGAGTGATCACACCATCATGGTTATCTGGGTAATTAAGGTCTTTTTTGTATAGTTCTGTGTATTCTTGCCACCTCTTCTTAATATCTTCTGCTTCTGTTAGGTCCATACCATTTCTGTCCTTTATTGTGCCCATCTTTGCATGAAATGTTCCCTTGGTATCTCTGATTTTCTTGATGATATCTCTAGTCTTTCCCATTCTATTGTTTTCCTCTAATTCTTCGCATTGTTCACTTAGGAAGGCTTTCTTTTCTCTCCTTGCTATTCTTGGAAATCTGCTTTCAGATGGGTATATTTTTCCTTTTCTCCTTTGCCTTTAGCTTCTCTCCTTTTCTCAGCTATTTGTAAGGCCTCCTCAGACAGCCATTTTTCCTTTACTTTTTCTTGGAGATGGTCGTGATCATCTCCTCCTGTACAATGTCACGAACCTCCATCCATAGTTCTTCAGGCAGTCTGTCAGATCTAATCCTTGAATCTATTTGTCACTTACAGTGTATAATCATAAGGGATTTGATTTCGGTCATACCTTAATGGCCTAAAGGTTTTCCCTACTTTCTTCAATTTAAGTCTGAATTTTGGAATAAGGAGTTAATGATCTGAGCCACACTTAGCTCTCAGTCTTGTTTTTGCTGACTGTATAGAGCTTCTCCATCTTTGGCTGCAAAGATTATAATTAATCTGATTTCTATATTGACCATCTGGTGATTTCCACGTGTACAGTCATCTCTTGTGTTGTTGGAAGAGGGTATTTGCTATGACCAGTGTGTTCTCTTGGCAGAACTCTGTTAGCCTTTGCCCTGCTTCATTTTTTATTCCAAGGCCAAATTTACCTGTTACTCCAGGTATCTCTTGACTTCCTACTTTTGCATTCCAGTCCCCCATGAGGAACAGGACGTCTTTTTTGGGTGTTAGTTCTAGAAGGTCGTGTAGGTCTTCATTGAACCGTTCAGCTTCAACTTCTCCAGCATTACTGGTTGGGGCATAGACTTGGATTACTGTGATATTGAATGGCTTGCCTTGGAAATGAACAGAGATCATTTTGTCATTTCTGAGATTGCACCCAAGTACTGCACTTCAGACTCTTTTATTGACTATGAGGGCTACTCCATTTCTTCTAAGGAATTTTTGCCCACGTTGTTAGATATAATGGTCATTTGAATTAAATTCGCCCATTCTGGTCCATTTTAGTTCACTGATTCCTAAAATTTCGACGTTCACTGTTGCCATCTCCTGTTTGACCACTTCTAATTTACCTTGATTTATGGACCTAACATTCCAGGTTCCTATGCAATATTGCTCTTTACAGCATTGGACTTTACTTTCACCACCAGACACATCCACAACTGGGTGTCGTTTCTGCTTTGACTGACCCTCTTCATTACTTCTAGAGCTGTTTCTCTGCTCCTCTCCAGTTGCATGTTGGGCACCTGCCAACCTGGGGGGTTTATCTTTCAGTGTCATATCTTTTTGCCTTTTCATACTGTTCTTTAGTTTCTCAAGACAAGAATACTGAAGTGCTTTCCCATTCCCTTCTCCAGTGGACCACATATTGTCAGAACTCTCCACCATGACCCATCCATGTTGATGGCCCTACATGGCATGGCTCATAGTTTCATTGAGTTAGACAAGACTGTGGTCCATGTGAAAAATTTTGGTGAGTCTTGCCAACTTGCTTTTTTTTAGAAAACATTTTTTTTTATTTTGAAATAATTTTATATTTACAGAAGAATAAAGATAGTAGATAGAGTTCTCATAAACCTTTTCTCTAGTTTCCCCTACTGTTAACATCTTCCATAACCATAGTGTATTTATGAAAACTGAGAAATTAACATTAGTATAATAGTATTAAACTGTAGACTGTATTTGGACTCAGTTTTTCTATTTATATTAAAAAGTCCTTGCGTCCAGTCCAGGATCCCACATTGCAATTAGCCATCATTTCTCTAGTGTCCTCCCATCTGTGACAGTACTGTATTGGATACTGGACATTTGCTAATGATTTCAGGCACTTGCATCACCAAAAAAATGGTAGCTATGTGAGAAAATATATTAATTAGCTTTATTATAGTGATCACTTCACCATAATATACCATATATATGCATATCAAAATATCCTGTTGTACAAAACTAATTAAAAATTTAAAAGAATTCCCCTCCCCAGGATCAGGACTCCTTGCCCTACCCTCCCTCCCAACAGCCACACCCTCACCTCCTGGATCTATCTGTCTGCTATATACTAGGCCTAACTTCACAGTCCAACTCTCACATCCATACATGACCACTGGAAAAACCATAGCCTTGACTAGACGGACCTTTGTTGGCAAAGTAATGTCTCTGTTTTTCAATATGCTGTCTAGGTTGGTCATAACTTTCCTTCCAAGGAGTAAGCATCTTTTAATTTCATGACTGCAGTCACCATCTGCAGTGATTTTGGAGCCCCCCCCAAAAAATCTGTAAATAGTTGGGTTTAAAAAAGTCAGTCTGACAACATTGTAAATCAACTATCTCCTCCCACTGCAATTTTTTGAAAAGCATATATAAAAAATCAGTCTGGTAATCTGTCTTTTGATAAGTTTAGTGTTTTCATTTTTAATATGATTACTGATAGTTTGGGCTTCCCTGGTGGCTCAGAAAAGAATCTGCCTGTAATGCGGGAGTCCCAGGTTTGATCCCTGGGTTGGAAAGATCCCCTGGAGAAGGAAATGGCAACCCACCCCAGTGTTCTTGCCTGGAGAATTCCATGGACAGAGGAGCCTGGCAGGCTACAGTCCGTGGGGTCACAAAGAGTCAGACACGATTGTGTAACTACACTTTTCACTGATAGTTTAAGATTTATTTATGCCGTTTTAGTTTATACCTTTTTTTAAAGCCATGTTTCTTATTCTCATGTGTGTTCTTTTTTATCTTCTACTGATTTTTCAAGTTGAACACTTTATGTATTTTTCTTTTTAGGAATTAACCCTTAAATTTTTAACATGCACGTATATTGAACTCTAAAATTAGTTTCTTTGCCTTCCTGAGCAATACAAGAATCTTAGGATGATTTAAATCCCATTCCTTCTCTATACTCCAGTCTTTATTTTATTGTTTGATAGTTTTACCTTAAGTCTTGCATACTGTGAAATATTTCAGATACACAGATAAAAATAGAGAATAATATGACACTTGTGTACTTAGCCACAGTGCTTTGTCTCATCGTAATTATGCCATTTGCTTCATATCTTTTTTTAATTGACTTTTTTTATCGTGGAAATTTTCAACATTCCACACGTGTGGAAAGAATATCATGAATTCCTATGTACCCTGATCTAACTTTAGCAATTACCGACCTTTTTTCAATTCTTAGTTTCATCTGTTTATCTGACTCCTCTTTTGATCAGTGGGTTTGGGTACGGTAAACACAAGCCCTCCTTTTCTAAAAAAAAGTTCTCCATGAGCCTTTCATCTAATGGTTTTAACAGTCATTGATGATTGTTGCTTAGATCTGTTCTTTTCTTAAGGCTTGCAAAACCGTGGTTTTTAAATGCTGTTATTATTCTGTATTAATTAGCTGGAATCCTTCTATAAAGAATTTTCCTTCTTTAACTCTTTGATTACTGTGAAGCATATGGTTTATGCAGGAGAGGCAGAATAAATGTTTTGGTTTTTTCTCTTCATCAATATTTAGCATAGTCAAATGAATTAGTGCCCTACTAAAGTTCAGTAGTGTGACCAGTGAGGTTTTTTTGTTGGATTATGGAATTAATGGATTTTAATGTATTTAATATGTTTCAGGCACTGTAGACATTATTTGTGTGTTGTAGTTCATATTGTCCTATCTTAGTCTAAGTGGGAACTCACTTAAGTTGACTCCTTATAGTAAGACCCCAATAGTGTTTGATAGCTTTCTTGCTTTTAGGCACAAGAAATATCCTAGGCTCATCTGTTTATTTCCTTCCATTAACATGGCATCAGCCATTTCTCTAAGAAGCCCTGATTTCTCTTATTGTAAATGGTGTTAACAGACCACACTTTAGGCATCAGATTTTTTTTTTTTTTAAGCATGACAATTAGGTCATTCTCCTTTCTTCTCCAGAAGTAGCCAAAATAACATATGCAGTGATATTAGTCCCCTGCATGCTTTAAAAATTTGCACTGTGAATATATACTCAAGCTAGAGAGAAGAGTATTCTGTTGGTTACAGGATGCATATCCCTCTCATTTGATCTCTGAATTTGTGATGTGTTGCTGTGCTGTGCTGTGCTTAGTCGCTTCCGACTCTTTGCGACCCCATGGACTGTAGCCCACCAGGCTCCTCTGTCCATGGGGATTCTCCAGGCAAGAATACTGGAGTGGGTTGCCATGCCCTTCTTCAGGGGATCTTTTGAACCCAGGTCTCCTGCACTGCAGGCAGATTATTTAAATCTGAGCCACCTGGGAAGCCTGAGAATACTGGAGTGGATATTCTGTTCCTTCTCCAGGGGAACTTCCCAAACCAGGAATTGAACTAGGGTCTCCTGCGTTGCAGGTGGATTCTTTACCAGCTGGGCTAGCCAGGAAGCCTGTTTTACAGTTGATTAGAGTTTAATTGGCAAAGTTTTTTCTTAATGGTTTGTAAGATAATGATGTGTCTTAATTGTCACTTCTTAGATTGAAGAAAAACAATATTTTATTTAAGCTTTGTAAAAATAGCAATTTGCCTTTCTTGCTTAGCATGGTTTTTGAGATTTGTCTTTTTTTTTTTTTACTTTTGCCTGTAATTAGTTATTATTAATTATGCACTAAGCACCTGCAAACTCACCACCCAAAAGAAGTGTGAGGATCTTGACAATATCCTACAACTAACTATATGATCTTTTTTCCTGTATCTCTTGACTCTGTTCACAAGATAGCATCACCCTGAAACTGCTTTGATCATTCCATTGTTTACCTTTTGTTTTTTTAACGTTAACCTTTGGTCTTGAGATAATTCTAGATTCACACACAGTTGTAAGAAATAACACACAGCGATCCTATCTGTGTCCCTTCTTTAAATGTAACTCTAAGTTTTCTGCAAGTGTTTAGTTTTGTGGCTATACATTTTAAAATTCATTTGCCTGTTAATAAGAAGAAAGTAGGGAAAACCACTAGACCATTCAGGTATGACCTAAATCAAATCCCTTATGATTATACAGTGGAAGTGAGAAATAGATTTAAGGGACTAGATCTGATAGAGTGCCTGATGCACTATGGACTGAGGTTCACGACATTGTACAGGAGACAGGGATCAAGACCATCCCCACGGAAAAGAAATGCAAAAAAGCAAAATGGCTGTTTGAGGAGGCCTTACCAATAGCTGTGAAAAGAAGAGAAGCGAAAAGCAAAGGAGAAAAGGAAAGACATAAGCTTCTGAATGCAGATCCAAAGAATAGCAAGGAGAGATAAGAAAGCCTTCCTCAGCAATCAGTGCAAAGAAATAGAGGAAAACAATAGAATGGGAAAGACTAGAGATCTCTTCAAGAAAATTAGAGATACCTAGGGAACATTTCATGCAAAGATGGGCTCGATAAAGGACAGAAATGGTATGGACCTAACAGAAGCAGAAGATATTAAGAAGAGGTGGCAAGAACACACAGAAGAACTGTAGAAAAAAGATCTTCACGACCCAGATAATCACGATGGTGTGATCACTCACCTAGAGCCCGACATCATGGAATGTGAAGTCAAGTGGGCCTTAGAAAGCATCACTACAAACAAAGCTAGTGGAGGTGATGGAATCCCAGTTGAGCTATTTCAAATCCTGAAAGATGATGCTGTGAAAGTGCTGCACTCAATATGCCAGCAAATTTGGAAAACTCAGCAGTGGCCACAGGACTGGACAAGGTCAGTTTTCATTCCAATCCCAAAGAAAGGCAATGCCAAAGAATGCTCAAACTACCGCACAATTGCACTCATCTCACATGCTAGTGAAGTAGTGCTCAAAATTCTCCAAGCCAGGCTTCAGCAATACATGAACTGTACACTTCCAGATGTTCAATCTGGTTTTAGAAAAGGCAAAGGATCCAGAGATCAAATTGCCAACATCTGCTGGATCATCGAAAAAGCAAGAGAGTTCCAGAAAAACATCTATTTCTGCTTTCTTGACTATGCCAAAGCCTTTGACTGTGTGGATCACAATAAACTGTAGAAAATTCTGAATGAGATGGGAATACCAGACCACCTGACCTGCCTCTTGAGAAACCTATATGCAGGTCAGGAAGCAACAGTTAGAACTGGACGTGGAACAACAGGCTGGTTCCAAATAGGAAAAGGAGTACGTCAAGGCTGTATATTGTCACCCTGCTTATTTCACTTCTATGCAGAGTACATCATGAGAAACGCTGGGCTGGAAGAAGCACAAGCTGGAATCAAGATTGCGGGGAGAAATATCAATAACCTTAGATATGCAGATGACACCACCCTTATGGCAGAAAGTGAAGAGAAACTAAAAAGCCTCTTGATGAAAGTGAAAGAGGAGAGTGAAAAAGTTGGCTTAAAGCTCAACATTCAGAAAACTAAGATCATGGCATTTGGTCCCATCACTACATGGGAAATAGATGGGGAAACAGTGGAAACAGTGTCAGACTTTATTTTTCTGGGCTCCAAAATCACTGCAGATGGTGACTGCAGCCATGAAATTAAAAGATGCTTACTCCTTGGAAGGAAAGTTATGACCAACCTAGACAGCATATTCAAAAGCAGAGACATTACTTTGCCAACAAAGGGCTGTCTAGTCAAGGCTATGGTTTTTCCAGTGGTCATGTATGGATGTGAGAGTTGGACACTGTGAAGAAAGCTGAGCGCTGAAGAATTGATGATTTTGAACTGTGGTGTTGGAGAAGACTCTTGAGAGTCCCTTGGACTGCAAGGAGATCCAGCCAGTCCATTCTAAAGGAGATCAGCCCTGGGTGGTCATTGGAAGGACTGATCCTAAAGCTGAAACTCCAATACTTTGGCCACCTCATGCGAAGGGTTGACTCATTGGAAATGACCCTGATGCTGGGAGAGATTGAGGGCAGGAGGAAAAGGGGATGACAGAGGATGAGATGGCTGGATGGCATCACCGACTCAATGGACGTGAATTTGAGTGAACTCCGGGAGTTGGTCATGGACAGGGAGGCCTGGTGTGCTGTGATTCATGGGGTCGCAAAGAGTTGGACACAACTGAGCGACTGAACTGAACTGGACTGATTGTTAAGCAATTGTTAACATTGCTTGTTGTTAGCAGTGTTTAACTATTACAAACAGTGTTGTAGTGAGTAGAGTTTATGGGTCTCAGGATTGTGCATGTAAGGTAGCATCAAATTTTGCTTTCCAAAGAGGTTGTTCTAATGTATGTACCCTTTACTAGTGTATAAGAATTCCTTCCTCATGCCAATCTATAATTTTATTGGTTCTTTACAACTTTTGCTGATGTTGTGTGTGTCGTACTATTTTATATTTAAAACTGTAGTCTCTCAATTGTTAGTGAGTTTGAGAATATTTTTTAAATATTTATTTATTAATTTGGCTGTGTGTGCTTGATCTTAGTTGTGACATGCAAGATCTTACATTGTCATTGCAGCATGTGGGATCTTTAGTTGCAGCTTGCAGATTCTTTGTTGGGGTGTGTGGGATCTAGTTCCCACACCATGTATTGAACCCAGGCCACCTGCATTGCGAGCAGGGAGTCTTAACCAGTAGACCACCAGGGAAGTCCAGAGTTTGTGCATATTTTAATTTGTTTATTGTCATTTAATTTTTCCTCTGTTGTGAATTGTTTGTTCATTACCATGTCTTACTTTTCTATTCAGTTGTTTAGTTTTGTTTTAGATTGAGTTATAGGTTTTCTTAATTGGGACAGATCCTTTGTCAGTATACATTGCAAGTATTCTCCTAATCTGTGGCTCTCCCCACCTTGTTTTTTATTGTTTATTTATTTATTTTGCTTTCCAAAGAGGTTGTTCCAATGCGTGTACCCTTTAATAGTGTATAAGAATTCCTTCCTCAACCAATCCTTAATTTTATTGTGCTTCCCTGGTGGCTCAGTTGGTAAAGAATCCACCTGCAATGCCGGAGACCTGGGTTTGATCCCTAGGTTGGGAAGATCCCTTGGAGAAGGGAACAGCTACCTTCTCCAGTAGTCTGGCCTGGAGGATCCCATGGACTGTAGTCCATGAGGTTGCAAAGAGTCGGACACAACTGAGCAACGACTTCCTCTTCCACTATTTATTTTTGGCTGTGCTGGGTCTTCGTTGCTGTGTGCGAGCTTTCTCTAGTTGTAGCGAGCTGGGGCTACTCTTCATTGTGGTGTGAGGGCTTCTCGTTGCGGTGGGTTCTCGTTGCGGTGGGTTCTCGTTGTGGAGCACAGGCTCTAGGGTGTGAGGGCTTCAGTAGTTGCATCACACAGGCTTAGTTGCTGCTCTGATATGCCTCAGACCAGGGGTTGAACTGTGCAGGCAGACATAGAATAAACTATATGTGTTTAAAATGGGCAGCTTGATAAGTGTGACATATAAACTGCCCATTAGTCCCCAAAATTTCCTTGTTTATTTTGTCATGCCCTTCCTCCTCTACTTCCTTCCCTCTACCCCAGGCAAACATTAATCTACTTTCTATCACTAAATTGGTTTGTATTTTCTATTTTATATAAGTGGAATCATACTGTGCATACTAATTTTTTGTGTTGGGCATCTGGCTTTTTTCACTCAGTGTAATTATTTTGAGATTAACCCATGTTTATGGATGGATAGTATGTATTAAATTTTTTTATGCGTTCACTAATGGCCAACAAAGGTCTGTCTAGTCAAAGCTATGGTTTTTCCAGTAGTCATGTATGGATGTGAAAGTTGGACTATAAAGCTTGAGCACCAGAGAATTGATGCTTTTGAACTGTGGAGTTGGAGAAGACTCTTGAGAGTTCCTTGGACAGCAAGAAGATCCAACCGGTCAATACTAAAGGAAATCAGCCCTGAATATTCATTGGAAGGACTGATGCTGAAGCTGAAACTCCAATACTTTGGCCACCGGATGCGAAGAACTGACTCACTGGAAAAGACCCTGATGCTGGGAAGGATTGAAGGCGGGAGGAGAAGGGGACGACAGAGGATGAGATGTTTGGATGGCATCACCGACTCAATGGACATGAATTTGAGTAAACTCCAGGAGTTGGCGATGGACAGGGAGGCCTGGCGTGCTGCAGTCGATGGGGTCACAGAGAGTCGGACACGACTGAGCAACTGAACTGAACTGAATGGACTTTTGAATTGTTAGCAGTTTTTCACCACTGCATATAAAACTGCTGATTTGTGTGCGTGTCTTTGTATGGACATGTATTTTATTTTCTCTTGGATAAATACCTAGGAGTAGAATGACTAGGTCGAATGCTTTAATTACTTTCACTTTTAAAGAAACTGCCAAACTGCTTTCCAAAGTGGTTGTGCCATGTTTACACCTCTTGAGTTCTAGTTGCTTTACATTGTAGGCAAGACTTGATGTGGTCTTTTAATTGTTAAAAACTTCAGCCTTTCTAATGGTTCTATAGTGATAAGTAAGGTTTTAATGTGCCTTTCCCTAGTGACTGAGAAAGTTGAACAACTTTTCATGTTCGTCTTTGGTGAAATGTTTTAGAATCATATTCCTGTTTGAAAAATTGAGTTGTTCATTTGCTAATTGTTATGTTGAGAGTTCTTTATTTTGGATACAAGTCTTTCATTAGATATATGATTTGCAAATATTTTCTCTTAATTTGTGCCTTGTCTTTTCAAAGAACAAAAGTTTCATGCTTTTGGAGATATGTCTGAGAAATCTTTGCCTAACCCAAAGTTACAAAGTTTTTTTACTTCTGATTTCTTCTAAAAAATTTAACAGTTTTTAGGTTTTACATTTATACCTGCAATCTCTTTTGAATTAACTGTTGTATATAATACCAAACTATGGTTGAAAGTTCATTTTTTGCTTATGGATATCCAGTTTTTCAGTACTGTTGTTGGAAGACCAAACTGCTTTTTATCTTTGTCAAAAATTAGTTGTCTCTATATGTGTGATGTTTCTGGACCCTCTATTCTGTTCCATTAATCTATGTGGGAGGACCACGCTGTCTTGATTAGTATAACCTTATAACACATCTTGAAATCAGGTAGTGTTCACCCTCTGACTTCTTTTTCAAAGTTGTTTTGGCCATTCTAGGACCTCAGTATCTTCATATGGATTTTAGAATTAGCTTGTAGTTTCTACAAAATTGTCTGCTGGGATTTGAGTTGAGATTACGTTAACTACATTAAAAAATCAACTTGGGGAGAACTGATATTCTAATATCAAGTCTTCCAATCTAATAACAGATATAAGTGTATATATATCCATTTATCTAGGTCTTTAATTTCTCTCCAAAATGCTGTTTAGTTTTCAGTGTACAAATCTTTCATAACTTTTGTGAGATTTATCCTTTTTTTTTTTTTTTTTTACTGTTGAGTACTTTTTTTTTTTTTTTTTGGTAAGTTTTTATTGGAGTATGGAGAAGGCAATGGCATCCCACTCCAGTACTTTTGCCTGGAAAATCCCATGGATGGAGAGCCTGGTAGGCTGCAGTCCATGGGGTCGCTAAGAGTCGGACACAACTGAACGACTTCCCTTTCTCTTTTCACTTTCATGCATTGGAGAAGGAAATGGCAACCCACTCCAGTGTTCTTGCCTGGAGAGTCCGAGGGATGGGGGAGCCTGGTGGGTTGCCGTCTCTGGGGTCACACAGAGTTGGACACGACTGAAGTGACTTAGCAGTAGCAGTATTGGAGTATAGTTGATTTACAATGTTGTGTTAGTTTCAGGTGTACAGCAAAGTGAATCAGTTATAGAAATATCTACTTGGGTTGCTTAGCGACTAAGTCCAGACATGACTTAGCGACTAAACAGTAACAGCAACAACAAAAACAAAAGAAATACAATTGATTTTGTATATTGTTCTTGTATTCTGCAACCTTCTTAATTCCACTTAATCTAGTACTTTTTTTTTAAGATTTCATCAGGTTTTCATACAGAAACTGTCTGAGGGTAGGGACTTTGTCTTGCTCATCACTGTATTTCCAGCAGTGACAAGAGTGCTTATATAGGTAGATACACAAAAAATTTTGTTAAATGGATGGATCTATTCACTGAGTAATTTCCTCCTTTAGAGTGTAAGCTTTGAGAGGATAGGGCATTTTATTTTGTTCACTGGAGTATTTCCCAGTGCCTGGAACAGAATCTGGCATGTTGAAGGTGCTCAATAAATATTTGGTGACTGAATGAATGAGTGAGAAAAATAGTTTTAAATGAGGATGGAGGTCAGAGTAGGGTCATTTAGTAAAGAGTTATATTTGCAAAGCTGAGAAGCTTTCATTTTAGACTCCTTGGGAGGTTTTAAGCAGGAGAGTGACATGAGCAGGCTTACATTCAATCTAGAAGGATCCCTTCAGCAATTATCTGGAGGATAGTTGAAACATTAGAAAGCTATTGCTATAATATAGGAAAGAGATCAAGCCCTGAAAGAAGTTAGCTGGAATGGAGAAGATAAAGTCAAGGGAATTTAGAAATACATTTGATTACTATAATAACTGGATTAAGGTAGGGGAAGACGGGAGACAATCTAGCATCACTTCCCAAGTTTCTTATTTGGGGGATTGCCTAGAGTAGATGGGCTTCCCAGGTGACTGAGTAGTAAAGAATCCACCCGCCAGTGCAGGAGATGCAGGTTGATCCCTGGGTTGGGAAGATCCCCTCGAGGAGGAAATGGCAACCCACTCCAGTATTCTTGCCTGGAGAATCCCATGGGCAGAGGAGCAAGAATTACAGTTCATAGGGTTGAAGAGTTGGGACACAGCTGAGCCACTGAGTGTGCACTGGAGTAGGCACTCTAAGAACTAAGAAGTAGGCACTGTAAGGGAGTAGATGAATCCAATTGAGAGAAGTTAATTTTTTTAGCATGGGAAATCTGGATAACTTTATTAATTTTTGGTAGATTTAGCTGGATTATGTATATTCTTTTTTTCCCCCTCACACATTCTTAATACTTTAAATGTACAAAACCTACCCACCTCTTGTTTTTTTAGAAAATGATTCGAGTTAAGCAGTTCTTTTATTAGGGACTTGTTCCGTTTGAGTTTTCAAGTGGAGATGTACATAGGTAATGTGGAACTTGGTTGAGAAGGTTGTTTCTGTACAATTCCTTATAATTACAGTTAAAACAACCTGATGATTTCGACTTGTTCTGTCTTAGGCAGTTCAGCATGCTTTGTCTCTAGTCCTTGCAAAACTGTACTAGATTTTTCTTCCTTTCATTTTTGTCCTTCTTTATTCGGCCCTTGCCAGATAGATTCCTGCCTTCTCACTCCTGCATTTTCCCCATGTCCACATACATTTTCCTCCCCTGTTTTTTTGTCAAAGATCATTTTTTTCTTTTAGTTAGGTTTTCAGTCAGTTCAGTTCAGTTGCTCAGTGCCTTGACTCTTTGTGACCCCATGGACTGCAGCACGCCAGGCCTCCCTGTCCATCACCAACTCCTGGAGCTTGCTCAACTCAAGTCCATTGAGTCAGTGATGCCATCCAAACATCTCATCCTCTGTCATCCCCTTCTTCTGCCTTCAGTCTTTCCCAGCATCAGGGTCTTTTCCAATGAGTCAGTTCTTCACATCAGGTGGCCAAACTATTAGAGCTTCAGCTTCAGCATCAGTCCTTCCAATGAATATTCAGGACTGATTTCCTTTAGGATTGACGGGTTTGATCTCCTTGCAGTCCAAGGGACTCTCAAGAATATTCTCCAACTCCACAGTTCAAAAGCATTAATTCTTTGGCGCTCAGCTTTCTTTATGGTCCAACTCTCATATCCATACATAACTAGTGGAAAAACCATAGCTTTGACTAGACAGACTTTTGTTGGCAAAGTAATGTCTCTGCTTTTTAATATGCTGTCTAGGTTTGTCATGGCTTTTCTTCCAAGGAACAGGCATCTTTTAGTTTCATGACTGCAGTCACCATCTGCAGTCATTTGGGAACCCAAGAAATTTCAGGATTCATTTTTATCAAAGTTACATGTACACATAGTTTGTAGAATCAGATAGTTCTGTAGTTTGTTTAAAAACGATAAAGCACCTTTCCCTGTCTTCAGAGTTACTTTTAGTTTTTTTTTAACATTGAAAAAATTTTTTGTTTCTATTTTGGCCATGCCACGAGGCATGGCTGGCTATTAGTTCCCTGACCACAGCTTGAATCTGTGCCCCCTGTTGTGGAAGTGTGTAGTCTAAATCACTGAACCATCAGGGAAGTCCTTTTTTCTGATACCTTTTTTTATTAATAGTTAATACTTTTTGGTATTTGCCTCCACTTCTCTAAATAATATACTTGTATTGCAATTTTGGTATCATCAGTTGTAAAATTCATCATTAATTTGTAGACTGCTAAAAAAGAGAACTAGACCCAAGTTGGGTAATCTGTAAGAGGCCCTGCATAAAGCTGGGGAGCTACCTGAGGGTGTAAATGAGAAGCCCACCAGACAGAAAAGGACACTAAGGCAGCTTGCATGTCTCAACCTTGGTGGTGTGTAGGATGGGTAAAAAGTTTCTTTGGAATTTGAACTGGTTTTCAGATTGTATTCATACTACCTATATGGTACCAAAAACTCAAGCAGAGGTTTTTAATTAGAGATTGTTTCAGGTTGGTAGTGTCATAGGTGCTTATAAGAAACAAGTAACAGTTCTGTCATGAATTGTGTCTGGATCTCAGAGACGTTAAAATAGAAAGAAAGAAAAGGCATCTTAGAATCAGTGAAATATGGGGTCCATGTGTCAGGCACTGTTCTTCCTTCTTCTAGGAGTTTTGCTGTCATGGAAAGCAGAGAAAAGGAAACATAGCTGGAGGGGAAACTGCAGATAAGAGTTGTCTTTTAAAATGGGAAAAGTTAATTGTACACCTGAAGCTAAGATAATATTATCTGTCAGTTATACCTCAATAAAAAACTAAAAATGGGAGAAGTAAGAATGTGTTAATAGAGATGTCAATAGAGTGTCAATAGAGATGATCCAGTAGAGAGGGAAACAGTGGTAATACGAAGTGAGAATGAGGAATGCCAGGGCAGAAGGGTTTGGGATCTGGTGTCCAAGTGGAGGCATTGACTTTAGACAGGAGCAGTCAGTTCATCCTCAGAAAATCACAAGAGGGAAGATAAGGCAGATGGAAACAGATGCTGGTAGTGATGGAGATTGCTTCCTGTTTCACTGAGAAAATGGAAGGAAGGGCAGCATCTGGGAGTGAGGATGGAGAGGTGTTAATGTCTTGAGGAGAAAGGAACATAAAATGGACCTGTAGGGAGGTGTGGGAGAATGAATATCCGAGACAAAAGTTACAGGATTATCATACTGAGCTCCCATGCCATTTGAAGTTAGTGATTGTGAATTTTAAGTGAGACTGTTTTGTATAGATGTGTGTGTGTGTGTGTGTGTTTTCATTTATTTCTTTTCAAAGCCGTGATTATTTGCATGGTACAGGCATAGAGTTGAGAAATGGTTGTATTTTTTATCATGTTATTAGGGAAATTTTTAAATATGCAAAAGAAAGAGAACCCTCATGCAGTCATTACACAGTTCAACAAATATTAACTCATGGCCAATCTTGCATTATCTGTAGTCTTACCCACTTCCACCCTTATTTTGAAGCTGTCCTAGATATCATATTTTATGCATAAATATTTCATATTATAGCTGTAGAAGATATGTACATTTACCAAAGAATAACTATTACCACATCAAAAAATTTAATAATTCCTTAATATCAAATATCCTGTCAGTTTTCAAATTTCCAATTGTTTCTTTCTCTCTTTTTGCATTTGATTTTTTTTTTTATTACTCAAAAAAGCCTCATTTTAAAAACACAGTTTTCTGACTCAGTGTGTGTGCCTTTAACACTTCCAAACGATTTTCTGCTCGTATTTAGTAAGAAAAATGTGCTTGATCTTGCCACAGACACCTGGAAGCATGATAAGCCCTGCTGACCTGTTTTTTCGTTTTAGACAACCTCGTAAGAATTTTAGGTCTCACAGCACAAACTCCTTAAAGTTGGCCTGGGCACACTCTACATTTGGATTTTGCCGCATTCCCAACCTTCTTGGTTTGAAGGTAAACAATTCTATTACCTGGAGTTTGGTCAGCCTAGTTGTGTTAGAGGCCATATTGCAGGACAGTCTAAGACAGAACATCAAATGCTGGACCATCCTGAATGCCTTTAGATATTGTCCCTTGAAGAGGAAAAAGAAAGCTCTCGTGAGTTCAAAAGTCAGGTTTGACTCCAGTTGTCTCTTGAATATCCTGTTTGACAGGGAGTTGTATTTAACAAGGGTAGGTGTTTTCCCAGGCAAGTGTGATGAAGTGTGGGAGGGTGCAGGAGTCTCAAGGTACACGAAAGGGACTGATTGTAATGGTGGACCTTGAGCTCTAAGCTAAGGTCAGAAATGAGGATAGGAGCAGGGTAGGATCAATTGCTTATAAGTTCTGTTGAGATCTTGTTGTAGTTGGGATGCTAGAAGGAGCAATTGCAAAGATAAGAAGTGGTGATTGGACAGAGGGATGCAGATGAAGTGGAGACCATGGAAGGGCTAGAGTTAATCATATTGACAAGTTCTAGTATGTTGACAGAGGAAGCAAGTGACTAAAGTAGCATAAAGGACAAGATCATTGCATGCAAGAGGTCAAGGAACTGAGGTCAGAGTATCATAGCAGTCATCTAGGTGAACATTTGAAATCACCTGGAATTATGACAGGCCAGTGAGGTAGGAACTAAAAGCTTTGAGGCTCAAGAAGTGACCCACCTTATCTAGATGAATATAACAGAGGGGTGGGGAGGTGGAAGTATGGTCTGAGAGAGGGCTTTTTTAGGGAGGAATAGAAGGGAATAATATGGAAACAGAAGCAAGGTACACGGTGAGTACCTCCTTCTACTCCTCCCCACTACCCCCCCCTCCTCCCCGTCCAGGTACATAGTGTCAGGGGTGTGGGAGAGAAAACAGCCACAGATCAGACTGTAGAGAGAGCAGTGGCCTCAGCTATTAGATTTCCTCCTGAGCAAAAAGGTGAAGGGATCATTCAGACAAGAGGTCAAAATATAGGAGATTTTGTTAATAAGTTCCAGAGGATATGGTGAAAAGATTTCAGGAATTGAGGGATTAGTAGGAAAGGGGGTAGTTCATGAAAGGGGATGTACTTAGCCATATGGGGATGTGAGTGGAGGATTTAGGATGGCTCCAGAATTCTGGAATTCTTGCAGTGAATGATACAAAGGAGGGTTAGAGATCATAATGAGATTAGTCTTGATGTTTCCAAACAAGTTGTAGTATAAGAAGATGCAGAGTAGAGGTGTGGGAAGAAGCTGCAGAGCAAAGGGGTCCTTTACTGCTGGTGCAGGTGTAGAGGCTGGGGGAGTGCAGAGTTGGAGCTCTGTTACTCCTTTTCTTCTCTTAGGGCCGAAGTGGTTTACCATAAAAAGAGCTGTTAATCCAGCTCTTTAATAACTAGACTTCATTGTTCTGTTTCCTGTTGTTTACCTTTCCTGCTTCTGTTTTCTCCCCTTTCTTACTGAAAAGTAGAATATTTGGATGTTTTCTGTACCCTGCCCTTAAATGTCCTGGAAACTGGTAAATGATGCTGTTGCTTGCTTGATGGGGACATGACAGCACAATTACAGTAAGGAAATGGGGACTCTGCACTTTAGAGTTGGAAAGGGAAGGGAGCAAGGTTTCAGGCAGGATTAGCTTTCAGTCCCTTCAATCTGACTAAGGAAACAGAGGAGTTAGGAGAGGGAAAGAGTTTGACCTGGGTGCTGTGAGGGGAGACGAAAGTACTGTTTGGAAGGAGAGAACCTGCCCAAGGATCTGTCTTCTGACAGGTTCTTGAAAAAGCTGTTGCTGGATGGGAAACTTGACTATTGCTAGATTCATTCATTTTAGCGGGTATTTCCTAGCATCTGCCATGTGCCAGGCACTGAACTAGATGCTTCAGAGATTGTGTGGAGCAGATAGACAGGTTCCTCCTTACAGGTTCCTGTAAACCCTCCTGGGTTTACAGTCTAGCAGGAAAGACAGTTACTATGAACAGAGGTTACAGTTTAATGGGAAAGCTCTGATAGAAGGAGTGAAGGCTTCTTGAAAGCCTGTAGAAAGAGCATCGATCAGTCTCAAATTGGAGTAGGGAGGGGAAGAGTGTAGGTGTTGGAATTGGTGACCTCTGATCCGAGACCTGAAAGGAGAGTGAGAATTAGCCAGGCAAAGAGAATAGGGAGGAAAGTTAATGTCCAGTGACATGTTTGCCTCTTCAGCCTCCAAACCTTACCTTAGCCAGGGGAATAGGGCACAGAATCATCAATTCTGATCAGTCTTTGTTCCCAGTATTCCCATACACCAGATGTTGGCAAACTGCTGCTCAGAGGTATGGCCTGCTGCCTGTTTTTGAATGGTCAGCAAGCTAAGCATAGTTAGCAGCTCAGACTGTAAGCCAGGAATGGTGGTAAAATTCAGATCCAGATGTCTTGATCCCAAGTCTATCTCCATTCCACTGATCACATTGTATCATAATAGTTTATATTTTTCTCTCTCAAGAGCAGACTTGAGCTTGAATGATGGCTTGCTTTTTCTTATCTCTACCATTTATTTCCAGCACAGGGTGAGTCCCAAGTCAGTGTTTATTAAATGACTTTCACTTATGTAATTTCATTTGCTGCCTAACAAATCCTGTGAGAATAACACATAAAATTTTCTAATAATTTATGTTTACTCTTTTATATATCATTTCTTCCATTTTTAGTAGCAGTCCTTTTTAAATATGTCATTTAAAAATAATGTTAAGTGTAGCTAAAGATAATTAGAAATATTTTGTACTATAACATATACATTCAGGAATTACTGACTTACATATTTGTACAGCTGTTTGTTCATAGAGTAAATGTAGTTGGGTTTCCTTATCTCCAGGTTCTGCATGGACAGTTTCAACCAACTATAGATTGGAAAAAAAAAGATTCCAGAAGGTTCTAAAAAGTGTAACTTGAATTTGCCACCGCCTGACAACTGATTACATAGCATTTACAACTATCTATTGTGTGTTTTTTTGAGCATTCTTTGGCATTGCCTTTCTTTGGGATTGGAATGAAAGCTGACCTTTTCCAGTCCTGTGGCCACTGCTGAGTTTTCCAAATTTGCTGGCATATTGAGTGCAGCACTTTCACAGCATCATCTTTTAGGATTTGAAATAGCTCCACTGGAATCCATCACCTCCACTAGCTTTGTTCGTAGTGATGCTTTCTAAGGCCCATTTGACTTCACATTCCATGATGTCGGGCTCTAGGTGAGTGATCACACCATCGTGGTTATCTTGGTTGTGAAGATCTTTTTTGTACAGTTCTTCTGCGTATTCTTGGCACCTCTTCTTAGTATCTTCTGCTTCTGTTAGGTCCATACCTTTTCTGTCCTTTATCGAGCCCATCTTTGCATGAAATGTTCCCTTGGTATCTCTAATTTTCATGAAGAGATCTCTAGTCTTTCCCAGTCTGTTGTTTTCCTCTATTTCTTTGCATTGATCACTGAGGAAGGCTTTCTTATCTCTTCTTGCTCTTCTTTGGAACTCTGCATTCAAATGGGAATATCTTTCCTTTTTTCCTTTGCTTTTCGCTTCTCTTCTTTTCACAGCTATTTGTAAGGCCTCCTCAAACAGCCATTTTGCTTTTTTGCATTTCTTTTCCGTGGGGATGGTCTTGATCCCTGTCTCCTATACAATGTCGTGAACCTCAGTCCGTAGTTCATCAGGCACTCTATCTTTCAGATCTAGTCCCTTAAATCTATTTCTCACTTCTACTGTATAATCATAAGGGATTTGATTTAGGTCATACCTGAATGGTCTAGTGGTTTTCCCTACTTTCTTCAATTTAAGTCTGAATTTGGCAATAAGGAGCTCATGATCTGAGCCGCAGTGAGCTCACGGTCTTGTTTTTGCTGACTGTATAGAGCTTCTCCATCTTTGGCTGCAAAGAGTATAATCAGTCTGATTTCGGTGTTGACCATCTGGTGATGTCCATGTGTAGGTCTTCTCTTGTGTTGTTGGAAGAGGGTGTTTGCTATGACCAGTGCGTTCCCTTGGCAAAACTCTATTAACTTCACCCTGCTTCATTCCGTACTCCAAGGCCAAATTTGCCTGTTACTCCAATCCCAAAGAAAGGCAGTGCCAAAGAATGCTCAAACTACCGCACAGTTGCACTCATCTCACACGCTAGTAAAGTAATGCTCAAAATTCTCCAAGCCAGACTTCAGCAATACGTGAACTGAGAACTTCCAGATGTTCAAGCTGGTTTTACAAAAGGCAGAGGAACCAGAGATCAAATAAACATCCGCTGGATCATCAAAAAAGCAAGAGAGTTCCAGAAAAACATCTATTTCTGCGTTATTGACTATGCCAAAGCCTTTGACTGTGTGGATCACAATAAACTGGAAAATTCTGAAAGAGATGGGAATACCAGACCACCTGACCTGCCTCTTGAGAAACCTATATGCAGGTCAGGAAGCAACAGTTAGAACTGGACGTGGAACAACAGACTGATTCCAAATAGGAAAAGGAGTACGTCAAGGCTGTATATTGTCACCCTGCTTATTTCACTTCTATGCAGAGTACATCATGAGAAACGCTGGGCTGGAAGAAGCACAAGCTGGAATCAAGATTGCCGGGAGAAATCTCAATAACCTCAGATATGCAGATGACACCACCCTTATGGCAGAAAGTGAAGAGGAACTAAAAAGCCTCTTGATGAAAGTGAAAGAGGAGAGTGAAAAAGTTGGCTTAAAGCTCAACATTCAGAAAAGTAAGATCATGGCATTTGGTCCCATCACTTAATGGGAAATAGATGGGGAAACAGTGGAAACAGTGTCAGACGTTATTTTTTGGGCTCCAAAATCACTGCAGATGGTGACTGCAGCCATGAAATTAAAAGATGCTTACTCCTTGGAAGGAAAGTTATGACCAACCTAGATAGCATTTTAAAAAGCAGAGACATTACTTTGCCAACAAAGGGCTGTTTAGTCAAGGGTATGGCTTTTCCTGTGGTCATGTATGGATGTGAGAGTTGGACTGTGAAGAAAGCTGAGTGCCGAAGAATTGATGCTCTTGAACTGTGGTGTTGGAGAAGACTCCTGAGAGTCTCTTGCACTGCAAGGAGATCCAACCAGTCCATTCTAAAGGAGATCAGCCCTGGGTGTTCATTGGAAGGACTGATGCTAAAGCTGAAACTCCAATACTTTGGCCACCTCATGCGAAGAGTTGACTCATTGGAAAAGACCCTGGTGCTGGGAGGGATTGGGGGCAGGAGGAGAAGGGGACGACAGAGGATGAGATGGCTGGATGGCATCACCGACTTGATGGACGTGAGATTGAGTAGACTCTGGGAGTTGGTGATGGACAAGGAGGCCTTGGCGTGCTGCAATTCATGGGGTCGCAGAGTCAGACACGACTGAGCGACTGAACTGAACTGAACTGATAGTGTGTTTTAATTATATTAGATATTATTAATATAAGTAGTAATCTAGAGATGATTTAAAGTATCCAGGAGGATGTCTAGGTTGTATGCAAATACTGTGACATTTTATATAAGGGACTTGAACATCCGAGGATTTTTGTATCTGCAGGCATCTGGAACTCGTTCTCTGAGTGGATACTGAGGGATGAGTGTAATCTTGGAATGCTGATATTTCTAGTTTTTTTCAGCTTTGTTTGATTATATATATTCCTTTGTCAGCTGTCAGCTGTCAGTTATAGCTGCTGTCTTTCACCCCCCAGCACCCCTGTTTACCTGTGAGTAAAGTCAAAGTGAGGTGGTTTTGTTCTTAAGGATTTATCACCCAGTTTGAGAGATCAAATGTACTGGGGACAATCATAATGTAAAAGTGTGTTAACTCCAAACTTGTCTATCTCATTGCCCACTTAACATCTCTGTATGTGAGTGTCTGATATGCATCTTGAACTTAATATGCTTCCCCCAAGATTTTTCCCACAATCGTCCCCATATCAGGAAATAGAGACTCCTTCTGGTTACTTGATCCGTAAACCTAGTTGATGCTTTTCTCTCTGTAACATTTCACATCTAATCTGTTAGTTTTGCCTTCAAAACACATACTGAATCTGATCAATACCATTTCAGTACCGTTTCTGCTGCTACCACCAAGATTCAGATTGCCATTCTGTTTTTCCTGGATTATTGCATTAGGTCTGACTAATTTCTTTGCCTTTTTCCTTATCTCTGTACAGTCTGTTCTCAACAGACATCCAGAATGATCCTCTGAAAAGAAAGTCAAGTCAAGTTGGGTTGTCCCTGCTTGCTCAAAATTTTCCAGGGGCTTTCCATCTCAGAGTCAAAAACAAAGTTACAGGACTTCCCTGGTGGCCCAGTGATTAAGAATCTGCCCCTCAATGCAGAAGACACAGGTTTGAGCCTTGGTCAGGGAACTAAGGTGCCACATTCCACAGAGCAACTGAGTCTGTGCAGCACAACTAGAGAGTGTGTGCCACAACTGAGACCCAACACAGCCAAATAAATAATTAAAATCAAGCAAACCAAAAAAAACCTTAAGTTCTCACAGTGGCCTTAAAAGATGAACCTTGCGTCAGTTTATCTCTGGCTTAATTTCCTGTGACTTTCCTCTGCTCATGTCCCTCTAGCCACAATGACATCCTTGCTGTTTTCCTAAGATGCCAGGTTGTTCCTTCTTTAGAGCCTTTATACTTGCCATTGCCTCTCCCTGAAATGCTTTTTTTGTGGAGGTGGTGTGGCTTTTCTTCTTTCTTTCAATGTCAGGCGCAAATGTCATCTTACTAGTGAAGTCCTAGGCCTCTTTACCCCCATGACCCCACTTTAGTTTTCTTCAAAGACTTATTAGCATCTGTTAGGCTGCTTGTATACATGTATATTTTAATTAATTAAACAATTTTAACTTCTAAAAATTCGCTTCACTGCTGTCTCCCCAGCGGCATAGAACAGCGGTTCACAAGCCAAAAACACCCTGCTACTTGCTTTTGCAAGTGAAGTTTAATTAGAACGTAGTCCTGCTCATGCATTAGTGTATTGTCCGCGGCTGCTTTCACACCACAACAGTGGAGTTGAGTATTGCAGCGGAGATTGTAAGGCCTGTAAAGCCCAGCATATTTGCTGTTTGGCCCTTTACAGAAACAGTTTGCTGACCTCTGGGCTAGAACAATGTCTAGTACCTAGTAGGCAATTGAATGAACATAACGGAAGTGTTCATTGTCAGGGTACAGACTGTAAGTTGCTAGTGAGGATATAGGTTAATATTTCAGAAGTTATTATTAGACTCCAATAATTAAGATAATTTGGGAGTATGTCAATCATAGTAATTTGTTCTAGCTGAAGTTCTTGAATTTATTACACTCATTACTATCTGATCGCTGAGAGGCACCAACTTTGTGAAGGCTACACCTAATTTGAAGAATAGTGTTCCAAAGGCACAAAGTCCTTTTATTTATTTATTTTAATTTTACATTTTCTTTGACCCTGCCCTGTGGTTGCAGGATCTTAGTTGCCTGATGAGGATTAAACCTTAATGGTGAAAGCATGGAGTCCTAACCACTGGGCCACCAGGGAATTCCCAAAGGTCCTTTTAAGTGTTACCTTTTATAATAGTACTACAGAAAGGACTCTATAAACAATGAGTAGATGGTAGTTGGTTGTGTGCTGTGAAAAATGTAAACTTAAGGGTTATATCTCTCAGTCATTTATGGGCATATGGAATAGATAATAGTAATAGTAATATTTGACTTCTTGGATTAACCTGATTATTTCAGGTACTTCTAATAGAGTTTTAATAAAATCAAACTGGAAAAAAAAAACTCAGAAGAATCTGGAAACTTGTATTACATCTGGCATCTTGTCTTTGTCCAAATCTTACATTTTTAAAAGCTACATCCAAGGAATACATAGTATCAGTCACAAAAAAACCTGTGTGGAGAGGTGGAGAAGATTTTAAAAGTGTTTTAATTTTAAAAGTCCTTTTTTGGTAACTGAGCTTAAGGTAGAGGAGGAGTCTTAAATTACTGCTTAGTGGACTAAATTACTGCTTATTGGACTAGAGTACTGTATCTTTAGAAAACTAATTCAAAAATGATAAAGAATGATGGAGGAAGAGCTGGAAAAAACTTGGTCCAATAAATATTTGAATGTGCCCAAGCCACTTTGTTAGACATGGGGATACAGAGGTGAATAAGACAGTGTCATTGACCTCATGAGACTTCCTATTTAATTCTCATCCCAGTCACCCCCTCACATCATTTTATGTTGTGTAATGGAAACTAAAGCTTGAGAGATTGGTTCCTTACTAAAGATTATGTGCTGCTGCTAAGTCGCTTCAGTTGTGTCCGACTTTGTGCAACCCCATAGACGGCAGCCCACCGGGCTCCTCTGTCCACAGGATTCTCAAGGCAAGAATACTGGAGTGGGTTGCCGTTTCCTTCTCCAAAAGATTATGTAGCTCATTACTGATAGAACGGAACTAGACACATATTTCTTATAGAACACATGTTTCTTATGTGGGGAATAAAAACAAAATATTCACGTGTGCAGAGTTTGGAGTGCTTGCTAATGTGCTTATCCCTGCACTAGGTGCCGGGGGATGCAGGGGTAAGTATAATAGCCCCATCCCTTTGATGTAGTACTTAAAGAAAAATTTGGGGGGAAACCAGAATTTTTCCCACTATATTGCATTATACTTTTTACAGTCTTTTATTAATATCTTATGAAAAGTTAGGGGCTCTCAGATATTCATTCTTTAATGTGATTTAGTTCATTGAGTTTAGTGTTTTTCTAACATCTGAAGTCAGTTTTATTGAGGGACTTTTGAATGAGAAAGGAAGAATTAGGTAGTTGTGGACTCTGTAGGAAGAGTGATCTTCATTTACTAATATTTCAAAATTTGTACAGGGCCTAAACTTCTGCCGTATGAGCAAGAGGATATTTTAAATCAGCCGTTTTATTGTTGTTGTTCAGTTATTAAGTTGTGTCTGACTCTTTGTGATCCCATGGACTACAGCACACCAGGCTCCTCTCTCCACTATCTCCCAGAGTTTGCTCAGATTCATGTCCATTCATGTCATCCTCTGCTACTCTCTTATCCCTTTGCCTTCAGTCTTTCCCAGCATCTGGGTCTTTTCCAATGAGTTGGCTCTTTGCTTCAGATAGCCAAAATATTGGAGCTTCAGCTTCAGCATCAATTCTTCCAGTGAATATTCAGGATTGATTTCCTTTAGGATTTAAAATCAACCATATTATGGATTAAATAAATTTTTGCACACTGACCTTCTCTTTCCTTTTAGTTACCCAAACTTGGGTATATGTAATATGTATACGGGTATGTATATGCGTGGGGGTATACGTATTACTCAGTGTTCGAAGAATCATATCTAAAGTAGAACACATATTTTATTCCCAAAGTGATTATGATTATGTTTGATTTTTTTCTTTTCAATGCTTGCTTGCTAAAATATATATATATATATATATATAAAACAATCTAGGAAAGAGTGAAAAAAGGTTAATTTAACTGCTGCTAAATAATTCAGGATGTTTTAGTTATTTGGTTTCATAGAAGATTAAAGCTTTTTTCCTTACAATGTCTAGTTGGAAGTGTTTGTACAATGGAGAAAGTAATTACATTTTCAGAGTAAGTTATCTTAACCTCAGGCCTCCTTACTTTTCCTATTCCACAATACCTTCTGCCATTCTCCTGGGGCCAGTTAGTACTTGGCTCAGCTGTTTTAATTTCTGTAAAGAAATTGAGCTTAACCATGTTTATAATCTGTGAACATCATATTCCATTTTTTCTTCTAAGAGCTAGAACATTAAATTATATACCAGTGATCTAAAAACATTGAATTTTATATCTTCAAGTGCAAAAGATTTATTTTCTCTGAACTTAGACCATGGCATTTAACAATGAAGAGACATTAGAAAGAGTGGTTCATTGTATACTAGTGATGATCATCTGGTTCTGCTGCAGGTATGTACGTGCCAGGTGTGTGTGTGCATGCTCAGTTGCTCACTTGTGTCTGACTCTTTGTGACCCCATGGAATGTAGTCTACCAGGCTCCTCTGTATGGGATTTCCCAGGCAAGGATACCGGAGTTTCTTCCTCCAAGGGATCTTCCCAACCCAAGGATCAAACCTGATGGCAGGTATAACCACTTTTTAAAGCACTACAAATTAGTGTTATGTTGCAGAGATTATATGACTGCTGCTGCTGCTGAGTCGCTTCAGTCGTGTCCGCCTCTGTGCGACCCCATGGATTGCAGCCTACCAGGCTTCTCCATCCACGGGATTCTCCAGGCAAGAACACTGGAGTGGGTTGCCATTTCCTTCTCCAATGCATGAAAGTGGAAAGTGAAAGTGAGTCGCTCAGTCGTGTCTGACTCTTAGCCACCCCATGAACTGCAGCCTACCAGGCTCCTCCATCCATGGGATTTTCCGGGCAACAGTACTGGAGTGGGGTGCCATTGCCTTCTCCTTAGTCTCAAATTATTTATTCAGTAAAAAAAAAATTTTGTAAAATAAGTGAAATAATATGCAAGTAAGCAGCAAACCATTAATTCTGTGTGTGTAAATCTAGGTGCTTTCAAATAACATTTAAAGTTAGACTGACATAGTTTGAAACATAATACTTGTCACATTATAATTGTATATATTTAAATCACCCATAAAGATATTTTTTACCGTGGTCAAATCAAATATTTCAACTGTGGAAAGAAAGAGTTGGGGGAGCATAAAGATATTGTTTTATGTCATTTCGTTGGTAATATAAAAAAAGGGGGTTTCCCTGGTGGGTCAGCAGTAAGAATCCACCTGCCAGTTCAGGAGACTCAGGTTCGATCTCCTGGAGAAGGAAATGGCAACCCACTCCAGTATTCTTGCCTGGGAAATCCCGTGGACAGAGGAGCCTGGTGGACTACAATCCATGGGGCTGCAAACACGACAAGTTTGTCCTCCTACCATTTCAGACTAGAGTCTCCAGGCATGTTGTTGCAGTTATGAACAAAACCACTCCAAACTTGGCATGAAACTCTCGTGGTTCTGGGTGTTGACTAGGCTCATGATTTTTTTAAAATTTATTTTTGGCTGTGCTGGGTCTTTGTTGCTGCATGGGCTTTTCTCTAGTTGCAGGTAGCAGGGGCTACTCTTCACTGCGTTGCTCAAGCTTCTTATTGCAGGGGATTCTTTTATTGCAGAGTATAGGCTTCAGGGCGCCGAGCCTCAGTAGTTACGGCGTGTGTTCTTGCGTGCTAAGTTGCTTCTGCTGTGTCTGACTCTTGGAGACCTCGTGGACTGTAGACCACCAGGCTCCTCTGTCCATGGAATTTTCCAGACAAGAATACTGGAGTGGCTTGCCATTTCCTTCTCCAGGGGATTTTCCCAACTCAGGCATGGAGCCCAGGTGTCCCAAATTGAAGCCACCAGGGAAGCCCACAGTAGTTGTGGCACAAGGGCTCAATAGTTGTGGTTCCCCGGCTCCAGAGCACAGGCTCAATAGTTATGGCCAGTGTGCTGAGTTGCTCTGCGGCATGTGGGATCTTCCTGGATCAGGGATTGAACTCTAGTCTCCTGCATTGGTGGGTGGATTCCTTACCACTGAACCACCAGAGAAGCCCGCTAAGTGATTCTTATGCAAAAAAGTATTTGTAGTTAGCCTGGCCTGGAGTTATCTTGGGGGCCCACTGGACCCACATGTCTGACACTTGAGCAGGGAAGTCCAAATAGGTGGAAGCTGGAATAGTTGGGGCTCCTTGTTATCTCCCTTGAATTCTGTGTAGTCTTTCCAGCATAGAGGAAAGACTTCATGGTAGCCAGACATCTTACATGGGGGCTTAGGGCTGCTAAAGTACTTGTTCCAAGTAAGAGAGCCAGAAGGGAACTATATTGTCTTTTATGACCTAAATTCAGAATCAGTGTCATTTCCACTGCATTTTATTCATTAGAAGCAACTTACTAAGGCCAATCCATATTTGAAGGGAAGGGAAGGGAAGGGAATTAAAGGGAATTAGTTTACCTCTTGCTGGGAGAAGTATCAAGAATGAAGTGAAGTGAAGTGTTAAGTGTTAGTCTCTTAGTCATGTCCTGACTCTTTTCGAGCCCATGGACTATAGCCTGCCAGGCTCCTCTGTCCATGGGATTTCCCAGGCAAAAATACTGGAGTGGGTAGCCATTCCCTTCTCTAGGGGATCTTCCCAACCAGGGAACGAAACCCGGTGTTCTGCATTGCAGGCAGATTCTTTACTGTCTGAGCCCCTAGTGTCAAGAATACACAAAACTTATTTCAAAGCCAGTTTAGTCTTCCCTCAAGCTACAAATTATTTATCTTCTTCCAAATGCAAAACACAAGCACTCAAAGGCAAAACTGAAGCCCTCAAAGTCTTATCTAGTACAGCGTCAGGCTCAGGCTTGAGATCCAAGATCAGTTCAGTTGAGTTGCTCAGTCGTGTCCGACTCTTTGTGGCCCCATGGACTGTAGCACGCCAGGCTTCCCTGTCCATCACCAACTTTCGGAGTTTACTCAAACTCATGTCCATTGAGTTGGTGATGTCATCCAACCATCTCATCCTGTGTCATCCCCTTTTCCCCCTGCCTTCAATCTTTCCCAGCATCAGGATCTTTTCAACCAGTTCTTTGCATCTGGTGGCCAAAGTATTGGAGTTTCAGCTTCAGCATCAGTCCTTTCAATGAATATTCAGGACTGATTCCTTTAGGATGGACTAGTGGGATCTCCTTGCTGTCCAAGGGACTCTTAAGAGTCTTCTCCAACACCACAGTTCAAAAGCATCAATTCTTCGGTGCTCAGCTTTCTTTATAGTCTAACTCTCACATATGGACATGACTACTGAAAAAAACCATAGCTTTGACTAGACGGACTTCCAGGTGGCTCAGATGGTAAAGTGTCTGTCTACAATGCGGGAGACCTGACTTTGATTCCTGGGTCAGGAAGATCCCCTGGAGAAGGAAATGGCAATCCACTCCAGTACTATTACCTGGAAAATCCCATGGACAGAGGAACCTGGTCGCAAAGAGTTGGACATGACTGAGTGACTTCACTTTCACTTTGACTAGACGGACCTTTGTTGACAAAGTAATGTCTCTGCTTTTTAATGTGCTGTCTAGGTTGGTCATAACTTTCCTTCCAAGGAGCGAGCATCTTTTAATTTCATGGCTGCAGTCACTATCTGCAGTGATTTTGGAGCCCAAAAAGATAAAGTCTGTCACTGTTTCCATTGTTTCCCCATCTATTTGCCATGAAGTGATGGGACCAGATGCCATGATCTTAGTTTTCTGAATGTTGAGTTTTAACAGTTTTAACAATTTAACATTTAGAGATCCAGGATCTTGTCATCTAATCAGATCCAGTTGGAGATAAGGCTATTTGGATATAGTTCCTTGGGTATAGCTCCTTGAGTACCCTTGCTTTCACTTTGAAGACCTGTGAACTAAAAGTTACATTATCTTCTCTCATACCCAGCCTACCCGATATGCAGTAATGGGCATAAGGTAACAACTGTAGACATTCCTATTCAAAAATAAAGAAGGGTGTAAAGAACAGGACAGTCACTAGTCCACATCAATTCTGAAATCCAACCAGGCACATATGGCTAGTTTTGAGATTAGGGTTAGCTCCTATTGCCCAGGAATCATCCTCAAAGCCTCTGTTCATTGTGTACTGTCTCTGTCCTTTTTAGTCCAAGATGATAATGTTTCTGAATGTAAAATTCTTCTCTGTGAATCTTATTGAAGGGTTCACCCTGTTAGACAAAAGCCACACTTACACACTGATATAAGCCCTTCTCTACCTTAGGCTTTGTAGAGGAAGAACAAGTTTTCCTTGACCCTCCTAGGGTTCCTGGCTGGGTTTGAAAATTAAACTGACAAAGTACACAGATTTAGCTAATGTACGTTTTATGTGAAACAGGAAATATAAATGAGGGCTCAAAGAAATGTTTGAAGCTGAGTATTTTTATGCTAGGTTTAATGAAGAGTGGACAGTGTGGAGAAATGATAGATCAAAGAATATGAAGTCACAGTGCATAAATTGGTGGAAGTTTAGCATGGCCTGCTGTTAGGACTGGAGAAGGAAATGGCAGCTCACCCCAGTATTCTTGCCTGGAGAATCCTGTCAACAGAGGAGCCTGGTGGGCTGCCATCTGTGGGGTTGCACAGAGTCATACATGACTGAAGCGACTTAGCAGCAGCAGTTAGCAGCACCAGCAGCTGTTAGGACTCCTCTCCTTGTCACTTTGTCTTTGGATATACAGATGCTCTTTTCTTACAGGTATAGGGAGCCCGCTTCTTACAGGAGGGTTTTATGATTTGCCTTAGGGGAGAAGAGTGGGGAGAAGACTTAAGTGACCTTCCTCTTTCTAATCTTCTCTCAGATATTTCAGCTTAAAATATTCAATATGCCAGGGTGCCATATTTTGGTTTTAACATGTCCTAAACCCTCTCAGCTCCCTTAAAGCCTTTTGTGGGACAATACCTTTAATATTCTTAGAAAGCCTTTGGTTTGAAAGAATTTATGAGACTCCACCTTAAATCTCTTTCAAGTCTTAACTAGGGGCAAGAAAACTGGCCAGTGATCTGAGATTTGTTTTTACTTTTTTTTTTGGCCTTGCCATGCAATTTGCTGGATCCCACCACAGATCACACCTGCGCCCCTTGCAGTGGAAGTGTGGATCCTTAACCACTGGACATCCAGGGAATTCCCTGTTTTTTTTGTTTTTAAAGGGATGTTAAAAAATAAAAGAAGAATGTTCAACAGAGACTGTGTAAGGCCCTCAAAGCCTAAAATACTTACCAGGCCCTTTATAGGAAAAGTTTGCCAACTCTTGGTCTGAATAAGAGTTTAATATTTAGGCCATGTTTCCCTGACACTGCCTTGAATTTGATCATTGCTCAGAGGGCATTTCTTCTTTTTTAGAAATAATTTTATTTATTTTTATTTTTGGCTCTGGTGGGTCTTCGTTGCCACAGATAATAAATATTTTATTTTGAACTTTATGGTCTCAGGCACACCTATCCAACTCTGCTCCTGTAGTGAGAAAGCAGCCATAGACATATACAGTATGTAAACATGAATGTTGACTGTGTTCCAGTAAAACTTAATTTATGAAAACAGGTAGGCAGGTTGAATTTTGCCAGTAGATTGTAGTTTGGCGATCCCTGTTTTAAATCTTTATATTGACAATTTCCTACCTTAAAGCCCTTCAAGGACTGTCCTAGAGCCACACACCACAACTACTGAGCCCGCATGATGCAGCTGTGAAGCCCGTGCACCTAGAGTCTGTGCTCTGCAACAAGAGAAGCCACTGCAGTGAGATGCCTGTGCACCACAGCAAAGAGTAGCACCCACTCACTACAACTAGAGAAAACTCACAGCCTCAATGCCCTAGTGCAGCTGAAAATATAAATAAATCAAAAAAGTAAGATCCTTCAGGCTTTCACTAACACTTTCAAGGCCCTTCTTGCTTTCTCCTGCCACCCAGTCCCAAAGCTAAACATTTTAATTTTTGTAATGGAAGTAAAGTGAAAAGTGAAGTCGCTCAGTCGTGTCCAACTCTTTGCGACCCCGTGGACTGTAGCCTACCAGGCTTCTCAGTCCATAGGATTTTCCAGGCAAGAGTACTAGAGTGGGTTGCCATTGCCTTCTTCAGGGGATCTTCCCAACCCAGGGATCGAACCCAGGTCTCCCGCATTGTAGGCAGACGCTTTTACCCTCTGAGCCATAACCCACTCCCTATACCAAAATCTGTTTTGGCTATCTATTGCTGTATAACACACTTTGCCAAAATTAAGTGATGGAAAATACCACTCACTTTTTCTTCCACAGTTTTTTGATGTTTGGACTCAGGCAGGCAGTTCTTTCTCATGGTTTTTCATGAGGATGCTATCAAATGATAGCTGGGTCTGGAATCAGATCTTAAAAGCATTCCTTACCAGAGTCTCTTACACAGTTAGAGGCAGATAGTAGCTGAGCCTGGGGTCTCCAAGGATTCCTCATTTACAAGTCTGGTGGCTGGACTTGGGAAGACTCAAACAGCTGGCACTCTGAGGTTTCAGTCCATAGACTCTCTAGCATCAGGGATTTAGGGTGACTGGATATCTTACATGGTAATTCAGGACCCCAAGCTTGCCTGAACTGGGAGGTGCCACACGGAGGGTTTATCACCTTTTATGACCTAACTTCCAAGGTTGTTCAGTGTCACTTCGGCTTTGTTCTCTTCATGGGGAGGAGAATTAAAGTACACTTTTTTTTTAGCCATGCCACGTGGCTTTTGGGATCTCAGTTCCCTGACCAGGGATTAAACCTAGGCCTCTAGGAGTAGAAGCATGGAGTTCTAACCACTGGACCGCCAGGAAAGTCCCAGACTCCTATCTTTTTTTGATAGGAGTAAGATTAGAGAATTTGCAGAGCTTTTTTAAAATGCAAAATGCCCCACCCGTACACTATGAAAAATTTTTGGAAGCTAGCAAATAGTGGGTCATGCTTCACTGGAGCAGGCTTTCTCTTCCCTGTTCGTGGAGATGGTGGAGGTAGGAGAGTACCTCACATGGTTTAATGTTCAAGAATGGATTTGTCAAGAGCTACGGAAGAAGACTTCACCATTACAAACCCTCTCTGCTTCAGTAGAGATAGGGCCTGTGCTCTCTTTTGTATGAGAATAGGTATAATGGTCGGAGAAGGCAATGACACCCCACTCCAGTACTCTTGCCTGGAAAATCCCATGGATGGAGGAGCCTGGTGGGCTACAGTCCATGGGGTCACTAAGAGTCGGACATGACTGAGTGACTTCACTTTCATGCATTGGAGAAGGAAATGGCAACCCACTCCAGTGTTCTTGCCTGGAGAATCCCAGGGACAGGGAAGCCTGGTGGGCTGCCGTCTATGGGGTTGCATAGAGTCGGACACAACTGAAGTGACTTAGCTTAGCAGCAGCACCTGAAAGATTCCTGCTGGTTTCTTAATGCCTGCAGGGATATCTTTAAGGGAGATTTTGAAAAGGGGGCAGGTGATAGAATTTTAAATTTGAGGACTCTAGAGCAGGTGGTAAAGCGGGTTGTAAGAAACTTTGAATAGCATCAGGGAATAGTCTCTCGAACCACTCTACTGTCCGAACCCATCTGAGGAGACTTTACTTGTAAACCTTACTATAGTGATCTGGCTCTGGAGATAAAATATTTGGAAAATTTGGGATATTTTATGATATATATTTGTAGAGGTTATTGTGTTATTTTTTTCTCTCTAGATTATAAGAAGGTAGTAGTAAATATATTTTGCTTTATTGTTTATGGTCCAGTAGGCAATGTGATGGAGAAGGCAATGGCACTCCACTCCAGTACTCTTGCCTGAAAATCCCATGGATGGAGGAGCCTGGTGGGCTGCAGTCCATGGGGTCGCTAAGAGTCGGACAAGACTGAGTGACTTCATTTTCACTTTTCACTTTCATGCATTGGAGAAGGAAATGACAACCCACTCCAGTGTCCTTGCCTGGAGAATCCCAGGGACGGGGAGCCTGGTGGGCTACTGTCTATGGGGTCACACAGAGTCAGACACAACTGAAGTGACTTAGCAGCAGCAGCAGCAGGCAATGTGAATATTGCATCTTTGTGTTCTATTTGTTTTCTTTTTTTTTTTTCCAGTGTTGATTCTTTGTTTACTTTTCTCTCTGGATTTGTGCATCTTGAGGGAATTTACCCTAATTCTCTGATGATGTGAAAAAAGGAAGATGGCTTAGTGGATAGAAAGTTGTTAAATAAATAGCTGCCTACCATATTGCTCCTCCCACTAGGGAAAGAAGAAATGACTGTATTTAATGACTTACCTGGTTTGTTTTTTTCCCCCTTGGTCTCCTGATCTATACATTGTTGAATTGAGGGTAGAGAGAAAAGCCTGTTAACTTTTATTTTAAATAATTCAGTCATTTTTTTTTTTAACTTGGTATTTAAAAAATACCTTTACAAAGCTTTAATAGAATTCTACAAGCACATGCTGTATGGAGGAGTTGGAAGAGAAAGTTTTGAAATGAGTTACATTCCCAAAGAGGAGGACAGTATGTACCTTATTTTGAACTACCGAAAATGGTGAAGACTTCTCACTGTAGTTTAACTTCAGTTGCAGCTTGGAAGAGTAACATCTGTTTTGGGTCATAGCATTCTGTACCTTTTCCAGTTTTGTTTATCCCCATTCTCTTTTCTTCTAATTGACACACATTTCACTTTCCACTTTCATGCATTGGAGAAGAAAATGGCAACCTACTCCAGTGATCTTGCCTGGAGAATCCCAGGGACGGGGAGCCTGGTGGGCTGCCATCTATGGGGTCGCACAGAGTTGGACACGACTGAAGTGACTTAGCAGTGGCAGCAGCACCTGAAAGATTCCTGCTGGTTTAGAGGGAGTCAAGATGGAGGGGGAGAGGAAGAGTTATCTTTTCTTGCTTTTAAATTGGCTAGTATTTAACTAATTTCAGCTAGAGAACTTACCTTTTAGAATATTTAATGCATGATATGCTGCATGTATTATACATTCATATTAAGAATTATAGTAGCATGGATTTATGAATGACATGGGTAGCAAATTATTTCCAATTTAAATTATTCATTTTTGTACAAAATAATTACTTGCTAGAGTAATATTTTTCTTGCGTGTTATAAGCCATGAAAGTGGTTTTGAAGATCTGAATGAATGCTGAGTATAAAGATTTTTGGTACAACTTGATTTTACTCTTTCTTTCCTGAGAGTGTCAGGGGATTAGTTTGATCCTGAGTGAGGATAAAAGCTGCTTTGTGAAACCAGTAATTCCATAGAGACTACACTGGTTTTAGAGCTATTTTAAATTTGGGACTTAGAAAGCCAGAAGATCTGAGAATTAGATATGCCTTTTCCGCCTGTATTATGAATTTAAAATACGTTGTTGATTTAATGTTTGGTTTGTGTATTGATTTCTGGCTTTGGCTTCTTTAGGTTGTTTATTTGAATCAAGTTAGTTAAAAATATTTAATTTTTCTTGTGACATACACCAATAGAAGACAACTATTATTTTGAAACAACAAGTATATTTAATATTTTTATGATTGTACAGTTGTTGACTGGCCAAAAAAAATCTTTTGGATCAGGAAAGCAATTGTCACATGTAGGTTTTTACCTTAATATGAAGATGTACCATCTTTTAAAAAAATGAATATAAATTTATTTATTGTATTTTTTAATTTAGTTTTTATTTTATATTAGAATATAGTTGGTTTTCAATGTTGTGTTGGTTTTAGGTATACAGCAAAATGATTCGGTCATACGTATACATATGTCTATTCTTCTTCAGATTCTTTTCCCATAGAGGTTATTACAGATTGAGTAACTATCTTTTTTTAGTGACTGTAATTAACAAAAGTAGTTCATACGAAACATTCTAAGTGTGTCTGAAATGATGAAACTCTATTCTTGAGACAGTCCTTTGTTTACACTATGCATTAGGAGAAAAAAGCAGCTGGAAATATTATTTTTAAGGAATTCTTTTGTGAATTACAGACTCTTAAGAACGATCAATTTCAACAATGACTGTGCTTCTTAGAACAATGACTGTGCTTCTTAAAGTCTTAAAATTTCAGAACTGGGTAGGGCCTAAGTTTTGTCTGGCCTTCCTTAAGTATATTAGTGTAAAATGATGTTTCTCTCCCTAGAACTTTTGCATTAAAATTTTCATTTTCCATGGTATATAATATGTGTTATATAAAATTCATTGTTAAAGAATAGTTAGACAAAGTCTTGATTTTTATATGGATGTAAAATGAACACATGTAAAATATGTTATTTAATTCATTAATTAATGGGAAAAGCAGAAAGATAAAGGAGAATTCAAAGTACTGCATGTGTATAGGATCAGGTATGCTAAAATGAATTTACAGATCTATGCAAAACTGGCTATGCATAGGGATGGGGGGAATGATTCCTCCCTCACTGGACGGAATTTGTTTGTAAGTGTATGGACATGAATCCTTTGTATTGCTGTCATTTAAGTACAGCTTAACGGTTGTAAAACAGCTCAGAGGCCATGAAGAATGCAAACCTTGTAGAATCAGGTAACTAGGAAAGGTGCATGTTACACAGTGCCTAGTTTCCATTGAAGATACCAAGTGATCTTCTTGGTCCATCTCAAAGTCTCTTATAATTTGTCATAAAAGGACAAAATAAATATGGACTTCCCTGATGGCTCAGTGGATAGAGTCTGCCTGAAATGCAGGAGGCATAGGAGACGCAGGTTGGATCCCTGGGTCCGAAAGATCCCAGGAGGAGGAAATAGCAACCTACTGCAGTATTTTTGCCTGAAATGGATAAGGGAGCCTGGTGGGCTACAGTCCAAAGGGTCTCAAAGAATCAGACATGACTGAGCAACTAAGCACACACACAGTTTTCCATTGACCATAGATACCAAGTGATCTTAAGAGGTCTCTCACACTTTGTCATAAAAGGACATAGTACATGGATCTGTATTCTCACTTTTTTATGACAGTCCTATGTCTGTTAGTCTTGGGGACTTAACTCTCATTACTTGTAAATAAAGTCAGTCTTCAATGTTAAAGAACACTAAGCTATTCTTAGATGAATATTTTCTGGTATTTTGATCGACGCTGGAACACTTGTTCAGGTTAGTGTTGAATTTTGGACCAATGACCAGTACTTAAACTGTAGCTTCGAATGGTTAGGTAGCAAATTCATTGAGACTACCAGTGCCTAATATTTTGTAGATATTCAGTTAGTAAAGAGCAATAGTAGTAATTTGAAGGAAAGTGGAAGTCTCTTGGCCAATTTTATTCTTAAAAGTATATATTATTGCAACTTTAGTAACTTCCCAATGTTAAATACTTTTTAGTTGGGCAGTTGAACCTTGGTGAGAGGACATAGCAATGGCATTATTTACTCCATATTCACGTTGTTTGTAACTGAACCTTTGCTGTTTCATGACCTTTTTATTCCTCTCGTGTTTATTCTCTTTCACTTTCTTGATGTTGATGCAGCAGTGTGCTGTAGTATAGTAGAAAGATAGGTTTGTGGTCTCATAGACCTGGGTTTGAATCATCACCCTAGCATTTACCAGCTGTTAGTTCTTCGGGAATTCTCACACTTTAAGTTCTTCAGTTAAATAACTAATAAATACTAAAGAGGATTACATGAAATTTGTATATAAATGATGTAATAGTGCATGGTAGGCAGTAAGTATTAGTTTTCTTATCTCTTGCTCTTAGACCTTCAAGCCTTCCTGCCTTCTCTCCTCTAGTTTCCATTATGGAAACAGTTGGAGTCATTTGGTATGACCTCCTTCATCTTCCCTCTTCCATCTCTGTACAGAGGTGTATATTTTCTTATCTTTTTGTTTAGTATGTTTCTTTTGTTTCACAAGGTTGTTGTGAGGATTAAATAAAATAATGTGTATGAAATTGCTTAGTACTTATCCTAGCACATATTGTGCATCAAAGGAAGATTAATTGTATCTGAAAATAAGGTTAGTATTATCTTTGATATTACCTTTCCTTTAAGTATTACTCTCTTTGTTGTATGTTTGAATTTTCCTTCTTTTTTTAAGCATATACATATTATCAACTCTTGTAAAAAATTCTTTTCTTATATATCTCATTATAGAGCATTGAGAAGAGTTCCATGTGCGGTAGTAAATCCTTATCTCTTTTATATATGGTAGTGTGTATATGTTGATTCCAGTCTCCCAATTCATCCCTCTCCATTCTTCGCCTCCCGCCCCTGGTAATCACACGTTTGTTCTCTACATTTGTGACTCTGTTTCTGTTTTGTAAATAGCTTCGTTTGTACCATCTTTTTTAGATTCTATGCAATATCATATGATGATTGTTTTTCTCTGACTTCATTCTGTATAACAATCTCCATATTCATCGGTGTTGCTGCAGGTGACATTATTTCATTCTTTTTTTATGGCTGAGTAATATTCCACTGTGTATGTGTACCACATCTGCTTTATCCATTCCTCTGTCAGTGGACATTTAAGTTGCTTCTATGTTCTAGCTGTTGCATATGGTGCTGCAGTGAACATTGGGGTGTGTGCATCTTTGATTTATGGTTTTCTCTGGGTATATGACCAGGAGTGGGATTGCAGCATCATGTAGTAGCTCAATTTTTAGTTTTTTAAGGAACCACCATACTGTTCTCCATAACAGTTACACCAGTTTACATTCCTATCAACAATGTATGAGGGTTCTCTCCTCTTCTTTCAAAGAACCTTCCTTTTTAAGGGATAAACTCTTGAGGGGAAACCCCCTTTTGCTTGGCCTTGCTAAAACTCTGGCTGGTACTCTGTTTCTTTCATTCCTTTATTGTCAGACTTCTTGGTTGAATAGGTAAGGGGTTTGCCTGCCACTTTTCCACCACCTACTCTCTCATTAAACCCTTGCATTCTGGTATACCATAATTTCCCCCGAATCTGAAACAGCACCCTCCCAGTTAAACTCCCACAAGGCTTAGAATGTAACAGGCATTCAGTGGTATTAGTTGAATAATGAATGAAATGAGAAGCTTTAAAGTACTATCACTGAGGGCTCTCTAATGCTTTTGATCAATGCTTTTAAAGAATTCTAGTAAGAAGCCATTATGCCTAAATTAAATCTAACTAGATGCTGATGTATAACATGAATATTGTTATTTCACAAATCCCTCATTTGTATAAGATTCCAGAAAGAAATATTGAATACTTTGTTTTAGAGAAAGTTTAACTCTCAAGGCAAATATATTAGCAAAAGCATGTTTCCTCTTTTTCAGATCAACAGCACTCACACCATGGTTTTTCCAGTTCACTGATATTCAGACCTTGGTTCTCGAGCCCCAAGTAGTCCTCTCAACATCTGTCTTCTTTGAAACCTTCATTGCAGTAACCAGACTATGCTGGGATAGGCTAACTGTGCTGCCCTTTTGTTAACAATAATAGCCAGTATGGCACCAGAGGCATATTCTTTTTTGGGGGCATATTCTTCTAAATATAGCATCTCAGCTTTGGTGAATTTGATTTCTCATTTGTCATTGTAATAAGTAAATTTTTTTACAGTTAAAGTTTTAGTTTTTTCTAGTAGATAATATTAGTTTCCAGATGTTCAAGCTGCTTTTAGAAAAGGCAGAGGAACCAGAGATCAAATTGCCAACACCCGCTGAATCATTGAAAAAGCAAGAGAGTTCCAGAAAAACATCTATTTCTGCTTTATTGACTGTGCCAAAGCCTTTGACTGTGTGGATCACAATAAACTGTGGAAAATTCTGAAAGAGATGGGAATACCAGACCACCTGACCTGCCTCTTGAGAAACCTATATGCAGGTCAGGAAGCAACAGTTAGAACTGGACATGGAACAACAGGCTGGTTCCAAATAGGAAAAGGAGTACGTCAAGGCTGTATATTGTCACCCTGCTTATTTCACTTCTATGCAGAGTACATCATGAGAAACGCTGGGCTGGAAGAAGCACAAGCTGAAATCAAGATTGCCGGGAGAAATATCAATAACCTCAGATAGGCAGATGACACCACCCTTATGGCAGAAAGTGAAGAAGAACTAAAGAGTCTCTTGATGAAAGTGAAAGAGGAGAGTGAAAAAGTTGGCTTAAAGTTCAGCATTCAGAAAACGAAGATCATGGCATCTGGTCCCATCACTTCATGGGAAATAGATGGGGAAACAGTGGAAACAGTGGCTAACTTTATTTTTCTGGGCTCCAAAATCACTGCAGATGGTGACTGCAGCCATGAAATTAAAAGATGCTTACTCCTTGGAAGGAAAGTTATGACCAACCTAGATAGCATATTCAAAAGCAGAGATATTACTTTGCCGACAAAGGTCTGTCTAGTCAAGGCTATGGTTTTTCCAGTAGTCATGTATGGATGTGAGAGTTGGACTGTGAAGAAAGCTGAGTGCTAAAGAATTGATGCTTTTGAACTGTGGTGTTGGAGAAGACTCTTGAGAGTCCGTTGGACAGCAAGGAGATCCAACCAATCCATCCTAAAGGAGATCAGTCCTGGGTGTTCATTTGAAGGACTGATGTTGAAGCTGGAACTCCAATACTTTGGCCCACCTGATGCAAAGCGCTGACTCATTTGAAAAGACCCTGATGCTGGGAAAGATTGAGGGCAGGAGGAGAAGGGGACAACAGGGGATGAGATGGTTGGATGGCATCACCGACTCAATGGACATGGGTTTGGGTGGACTCTGGGAGTTGGTGATGGACAGGGAGGCCTGGCGTGCTGTGGTTCATGGGGTCGCAAAGAGTCAGACACGACTGAGCAACTGAACTGAACTGAATATTAGTTTGCAAAAAGTAATTAGAGCAAGCTTTCTTTGATTAGAGATAAAGGTATTATCCAATACCATCCAATCTTATATAGTTTACTGTTAATTGAAAAGGTTGGTTAAAGCAAGAAATAAAAACGACACATATGTATCACAAGCATTTTATTTTAGCTTGAAACAAATAAGTGTATATTTATTAGTCAACCTTTTGATATATTATGTATGAGTCTGCTGCTGAGAGTTTTTCATGTATTTGTCATTAATTGCACCCCGTGATGCATTGCTTACAACTTCCAGTTACAGGTTTTCTAAGTGGAGTGAGAACTCTTGAAGACTTGAAGCAATGAGTATAGATTCCTCCTAGATTTCTGATTTTTCCTCAATTTTATTTATGTGTCTCACCCACACTTAAGTTCAGGACAGATTTTCAAATGATTTAATAACATATGGGACTTTAGCTTAGTTCTCAAAGAAAGAGCAACTTTTCTTACATTCGTAGTTTATTAATATATTTAGTATTTCTTTACAATCATGTGCTTGTAATTATAGACACAACTGGCGTTAAGTAGGTTTGAGAACAGATACATCAGACTCAGTGTAGTTTAGTGGGAGCAGAAATGCCCCAGTGTCGGTGTTGCCTGTGAGCTGTCAGTGTTCAGCCAAGGGTATTGGTTTGTGCCTGGTAGAGGGATAGGAGAGTATCAGTTAAATAGCTCTGTTAAGAGGTAAAAAGGTGTCTTTCTTTTCTTTTTTTCTAAAATAAGTTTGAGGTATAATATACATGAGATAAAATGCAGAATCCTTAAGGGTGCAACTGATAAATTTTTGCACAGTGAACACACCTATGTCACACTCAGATCACGATAATATATAGAGAATAGTACCAGGATCCTAGGAGCCCCCCAGTACCCCGACCCAGTTTCTTTCCCACCACTATTCTGACCTCCATCACTATCTATTGGTTTGACTTATTTGTGAACTTCATATGGTTGGAATTATACAACATATACTCCTTTGCATCTGACATTGTTTACTTAGCCCTGGTTTTGAAATTGATCTGTGTTGTGTCAGTAGCTTGTTCTTTTTCACTGCGGTCTATAGTATTCTACTCTGTGAATACACCACAGTTTCTCCATTCTGTCATTGGTAAGTGTTTAGGTTTATTTCTAGTTTAATCTTATAAATACTGTTGCTGTAAACATTCTCATACCTGTCTCTGGTATACATAGACATGCATTTTGTTGAGTATACACTTAGGATTGGGATATCTGGTTATAGGGTATGCATATAATGCAGCTTTAGTAGATTTTACTAAATAGATTTTTATAGCCCCACTAGCAATATGTGAGAATCAGTTATTCCATACTCCCCAATGGCCCTTTAAAGGAAAACTTTCCTATGTATTTATTTTTATCATTTTGTTTGTGTATTTGGTTTTTAAAAATATTTTATAGAATATTCATGAACCCACCATTTAACCAGAGTTTAGTACTGAATATTGACAGTCTTACATGTTCTCCTCTCTAATGTCCTCTTGCCTTTCAAAGTAAATACTATTCTAAATTTTTTTTGGTAATCTTTCCATAGCCTTTTCAAAAAATAGTTTTATCAGGTGTATATGTGTGTCTAAATAATATATTGCCTAGTGTATTTTTTAAAAAAAGAATATCATGCAATCTGAGGATCAGTTTCTTTTTTTTTTTTAATGCTTAACATTATATTGCTGAGACTCATCTGTATTGTTGCATACAGTTGTAGTTGACTCATTTTCTCTACCATATAATACTTCATTTAGTGGATATATCACAACTTATTAATTTCCTGTTGATGACATTTGGGTTGTTTCCATTTCTTACTGTTACGAATTCTACATGTTTTCTGGTGTACCATGAGCAAGAATTTCCCTTGATACTTAGGAAAGTAATTTCTGGGTAATAACATTGATAAATATTCTACTTTATGAAATAATGACTATATTCCAGAGAAGTTATACCAATTGTGTATTCCTATCAGCAACAGATCAGAGATGAGATCCTTTTCATTATGAGAAAATTTAAAATTATAACCTTAGTTACTTTTAGCAATGTAAGACTATTTGTATTTTCTATTTTTTACGTGTATTTGGTGATTTGTATTTTTTTTTTAATTTTATTTTATTTTTAAACTTTACAATATTTTATTGGTTCTGCCATATATCAAAATGAATCCGCCACAGGCATACACATGTTCCCCATCCTGAACACTCCTCCCTCCTCCTTCTCCATACCATCCCTCTGGGTTGTCCCAGTGCACCAGCCCCATGCATCCAGTATCGAGCATCGAACCTGGACTGGTGACTTGTTTCATATATGATATTATACATATTTCAATGCCATTCTCCCAAATCATCTCACCCTCTCGCTCTCCCACAGAGTCCAAAAGACTGTTCTATACATCAGTGTCTCTTTTGCTGTCTCATATACAGGGTTATTGTTACCATCTTTCTAAATTCCATATGTATGACATGATCCTCTACATAGAAAACCCTAAAGACTCCACCAGAAAATTACTAGAACTAATCAATGATTATAGTAAAGTTGCAGGATATAAAATCAGGACACAGAAATCCCTTGCATTCCTATACACTAATAATGAGAAAACAGAAAGAGAAATTAAGGAAACAATTCCATTCACCATTGCAACGAAAAGAATAAAATACTTAGGAATATATCTACCTAAAGAAACTAAAGACCTATATATAGAAAACTATAAAACACTGGTGAAAGAAATCAAAGAGGACACTAACAGATGGAGAAATACACCATGTTCATGGATTGGAAGAATCAATATAGTGAAAATGATTATACTACCCAAAGCAATTTATAGATTCAATGCAATCCCTATCAAGCTACCAACGGTATTCTTCACAGAGCTAGAACAAATAATTTCACAATTTGTATGGAAATACAAAAAACCTCGAATAGCCAAAGCTATCTTGAGAAAGAAGAATGGAACTGGAGGAATCAACCTGCCTGACTTCAGGCTCTATTACAAAGCCACAGTCATCAAGACAGTATGGTACTGGCACAAAGACAGAAATATAGATCAAGGGAACAAAATAGAAAGCCCAGAGATAAATCCACACACATATGGACACCTTATCTTTGACAAAGGAGGCAAGAATATACAATGGATTAAAGACAATCTCTTTAACAAGTGGTGCTGGGAAATCTGGTCAACCACTTGTAAAAGAATGAAACTAGACCACTTTCTAACACCATACACAAAAATAAACTCAAAATGGATTAAAGATCTAAACGTAAGACCAGAAACTATAAAACTCCTAGAGGAGAACATAGGCAAAACACTCTCCGACATACATCACAGCAGGATCCTCTATGACCCACCTCCCAGAATATTAGAAATAAAAGCAAAAATAAACAAATGGGTGGGACCTAATTAAACTTAAAAGCTTCTGCACAACAAAGGAAACTATAAGCAAGGTGAAAAGACAGCCTTCAGAATGGGAGAAAATAATAGCAAATGAAGCAACTGACAAACAACTAATCTCAAAAATATACAAGCAACTCCTACAGCTCAATTCCAGAAAAATAAATGACCCAATCAAAAAATGGGCCAAAGAACTAAATAGACATTTCTCCAAAGAAGATATACAGATGGCTAACAAACACATGAAAAGATGCTCAACATCACTCATTATCAGAGAAATGCAAATCAAAACCACTATGAGGTACCATTTCACACCAGTCAGAATGGCTGTGATCCAAAAGTCTACAAGTAATAAGTGCTGGAGAGGATGTGGAGAAAAGGGAACCCTCTTACACTGTTGGTGGGAATGCAAACTAGTACAGCCACTATGGAGAACAGTGTGGAGATTCCTTAAAAAACTGGAAATAGAACTTCCTTATGATCCAGCAATCCCACTGCTGGGCATACACACTGAGGAAACCAGAAGGGAAAGAGACACGTGTACCCCAATGTTCATCGCAGCACTGTTTATAATAGCCAGGACATGGAAGCAACCTAGATGTCCACCAGCAGATGAATGGATAAGCAAGCTGTGGTACATATACACAATGGAGTATTACTCAGCCATTAAAAAGAATACATTTGAATCAGTTCTAATGAGGTGGATGAAACTGGAGCCTATTATACAGAGTGAAGTAAGCCAGAATGATTTGTGTTTTTAAGAGATTTGTTACCTAAGTTTTCAAATGTATTGGCATAAGGTTATTTGTATTTTTGTCTTATATTTTAATGTCTGTAAGATCTATAGTTTTCTTTTTTAAATTCCTGATACTGATATTTGTGCTTTTTTTCCTTTTTCTTCTTCTCTTAGGGATTTTTTTGCTCGGTCAAGAAATCAATTTTTCTTTCATAATTTTTTTCTTATTACATTAAAATTTTTAAAAATCACGATAAAATACACATAAAATTGACCACTTTAATCAATTTAAAGTGTGCAGTTCAGTGATGGTAAGTACATTCACGTTATTGTGCAACTATCACCACCATTCATCTCCAAAACTTTTTCATCTCCCCAAATTGAGACTCTGTACCCATTAAACATTAATTCCTGTCTTCTCCCCTACAGCCCCTGGCAACTTTGTCTCTATGAATTTGACTACTCTGTAAGTAGAATCATATAAGTAGATTCTCATGTAAGTAGAATATATTCTTATATAATACCTCATATAATTAGAATCATACAGTATTTGTCTTTTTGTGACTGGTTTATTTCACTAAGCATTACATCCTCAAGGTTTATCCATTGAGGATGGATAAAGGTTTTTTGGTGTGTGTCAAGTATTGGCACATAGTTGTTGTTCAATCACCCAGCTGTCTCTGACTCTTTGAGACCCCATGAACTGCAGCACACCAGGTCTCCCTATCCCTTACCATCTCCCGAAATTTGCCCAAGTTCATGTCCATTGTATCAGTGATGCCATCCAGCCGTCTCATCCTCTGACTCCTTCTCTTTCTGCCCTCAATCTTTCCCAGCATCAGGGACTTTTCCGATGAGTCAGCTGTTCGCATCAGATGAGCAAAATACTGGCGTTTAAGCCTCAGCATCAGTCCTTCCAATAAGTATTTGGGTTTGATTTCCCTAAGACTGACTGGTTTGATCTCCTTCCTGTTTAAGAGACTCTCAGGAGTCTTCTCCAGCACCACATTTTAAAGGCATCAATTCTTTGGCTATCTGCCTTCTTTATGGTCCAGCTCTCACAACTGTACGTGACCACTGGGAAGACTATAGCCTTGACTGTATGGACCTTTGACGGCAGAGTAACGTCTCTGCTTTTCAGCACAGTGTCTAGGTTTGTCATAGCTTTCCTGCCAAGAAGCAAACCCCATATGATTTCATGGCTGCAGTCACCATCCCAATGGTTTTAGAGCCCAAGAAGAGAAAATCTGTCACTACTTCCATCTTTTCCCCTTCTATTTGCCATGAAGTAATGGAGCCAGTTGCCATGATCTTAGTTTTTTTAATATTTAGTTTTAAGCCAGCTCTTTCACTCTCCTCCTTCAGCCTCATCAAGAGGCTCTTTAGTTCCTCTTCACTTTCTGCCACTAGAGTGGTATCTGCATATCTGAGGTTGTTGATGTTTCTCCCACCTATGTTAATTCCAGCTTGGAACTCAACCAAGCCCAGCATTTCTCATGATATGCTCAGCGTATAGGTTAAACAAACAAATCTTGAACTAATCAGTTATTCCCATACAGGGTTCAAACTGTTGCTTCTTGACCCACATACAAGTTTCTCAGGAGACAGGCATGATGTTCTGGTATTCCCATCTCTTTAAGAGCTTCCCACAGTTTATTATGATCCACACAGTCAAAGGCTTTGGCCTAGTCAATGAAACAGAGGCAGATGTTTTTCTGGAATTTCCTGGCTTTCTCTTATGATCCAGCGAATGTTGGCAATTTGATCTCTGGTTCCTCTTCCTTTTCTAAATGCAGGTTGGACATCTGAAAGTTCTTGGTTCGCATAATGCTGAAGCCTCACGTGCAAGATTTTAAGCATGACCTTTCTAGCATGGGAGCTGAGTGCAGTTGTCCAATGGTTAGCACATTCTTTAGTACTACCCTTCTTGGCACATAGTAAGTTATCTTAAGTACTTATTAATTGATTAGTTTTTTAAGTTAGCAGGTGTATTTAGAAATCACTTTTTCTATGTGCATGGGATTTCCCTTTATAGAGTAGAATCAGTGAATAAAGCTCTTAATTGCCGTATTTTGTTTTTGCCTCACAGCTGCCTCCATTCCCTTGTGTTGCTTGTGCATCTGTGCTTTGGGGAGATGGAAGGAATGGAGTTTATATGTGTGTGGAGGGGATGAGGATTAAATGATCGGTATTGTTTAAAACCATTATTGAAGAATTTATACAGCTGAGGATGATTTGGCTTGATTAGGCTTGGGTTACAGCCACCTGCGTGAGGAGGAGGAAGCTACAGACAACTCTAACCACCCAGCTAGCAGTGAAATAGGAAGAGACAAACATGTGTGTATTGCCTCTCTGCTCCCATGAGCCCCCTCTACTCCCACACTACAGCTGCCACTGATGACTAATGTTTGGCAATTTGGAGGATCTTGTGCCTTTTAATAGTAGTAAGAGGAGTTGTGATATCATGTGGTTTCTGATTTTCCACTTAGAATGTATTCTAAATTTCCAGAAATATTATTTTGTTCCAATTCTGTGTTGTTCCAATTCAATGTTTACATTTAAAAAGAGGAATTTATTGGTTCTTCTAAATGAAAATTACATTTTCCAGAATAAAATTTGTGGTGATCAGCTTTATAATTATGGGAGTTTGGGGGTTAGAATGATACATGGATTGGAAAGTTAGTGCCAATGAATAAAGACATTTGTTGAGAAAACAGACTTACGGGAATGTCAGCTTTTGACCTAAGGACATCATCTCCTTTGTTGCTAATTATTTTTTAGAGTATATCAGTGCATTACTTTGGGTCTCTCTGCTTTTTCATATTCCTTTATAAGGCTAATGAGAATATTTATTGGCAAACTGATGATACATTGTGGAATAAGAACTCTTGATTGTTTTCTCATAACCAAAACTCTTTAAGTCAGGAAAAATGTTCTTATTTGGAACTCCCCATTTTCTTATTTTGGGTTGTTATTCTGCAGGTCTAGAGAGTTAGTGCTTGTAGGTTCTTAGTGACACATTTCTTGAACCTGTTGGTTGGATTTCTAAGTTGAAATAAACGTTGTTTAGGTTAAACTGAGAGTTTTCAGCTTTGGTTTAATTTGCTGGGAATTAGTCTTTTTAAAAAAGTATTACAATTGTTTTGAAGAGATAATATGCTTATATGTTTCAGTGCAAGAAATATATAAAAGGTTGATTGAAACATATAAAAAGGATGATTGAAAAGTCTTTCTTAACCTTGTTTCCTATTTTTTCAATTTCCATTCTTCAGTGGATCATCACTGTTGGCTACTTTCTTGTTTATCTTTTCAGATACACAATATTTATGTATATATGATAGTATAAATTATTCTTCTCCCCATCATTTACTTAACAGTATATCTTATATCAGTATATAAAAGGATGTTCTCTTTCCTCAAAAATATTTGCGTAGTATCTCATTGTGTGAATAAACCATAATTTATCAAACTAGTGTCCCACTGATAGACGTTAGGCAAATCTATCAGTGCCATTTTTCTACCAGCATTGCTCACTTTGTGCGTCTGTGTCACATTTTGGTAATTCTCCCAGTATTTTGAATGTTTTTATTGTTGCTATATTTGTTATGGTGATCTGTAATCAGCGATTTTTGATGTTACTACTGTCATTGTTTTAGAGTGCCACAAACCATGCCCAAATGTGAGGAAAATTTAATTGATTCTGACTGACCCACCAACTGACCATTCCGCTACCTCTCTTCCCTCTCCTCAGGCTTCCCTATTCCCTGAGACACAAGCGTTGAAATTATAGGCAGACTCTTCTTTATTGTGTTTCACTTTATTGTATTTCACAGATATTACTTTTTTTTTTTTTAACATACTGAAGGTTTGTGGCAACCCTGCATTGTCAGATGATGGTTAGCATTCTTTTAGCAATAATGTATTTTTAAACTAAAGAACATACATTTTTTTAGACATAATGCTGTGTGTTAGTGACTCAGTCATGTCTGACTCTTTGCGACCCCACAGACTGTAGCCTGCCAGGCTTCTCTGTCCATGGAATTCTCCAGGCAAGAATACTGGAGTGGATTGCCATTCCCTTCTCCAGAGGAACTTCCCAACCCAGGGATTGAACCCTGGTCTCCTGCCTCACAGGCAGATTCTTTAACATTTGAGCTACAGGGAAGTCTAGACATAATGACATCTAGACATTACAGACATAATGCTATTGCACACTAAATAGACTACACTGTAAACATAACTGTATATGCACTGGGAAACCAAAAAATTTCTGTGACTTGCTTTACTGTGATGTTCACTTTGTTGCAGTGATCTGGAACTGAACCTGCAATCTCTCCAGGGTGAGCCTGTACCTATAAAATCACAATATTCTATTTCCCTCTCCCTCTAGTCTCTGGCTAACTACCATTCTCCTTTCTGTTTGTGTGGATTTCAGTACTTTAGATAGCCTATGTAAGTGGAATCATACAATATTTTTCTTTTTTATGACTGACACTTCATTTCACATAATATCCTCAGGGTTCATTTATTTTGTGGCATGTATTAAGATTTCCTTCTTTTTAAAAGCCAAATAATATTCCATTGTGTATATATGCCACATCTTGTTTACCCAGTCATCTGTTGATAGGCATTTGGGTTGTTTCCATCTCTTGTCTATTATAAATAATGCTACAGTGAACATGGATGTGCAAATACTTCTTTGATGTCCTGCTTTAATTTCTTTTGGATATATACCCAGAGGTGGGATTGCTGGATGATATAGTAGTTCTATTTTTAAATTTTGAGAAACCTTCATAGTATTTTCCACAGTGGCCACACCATTTTATATTCCAACCAAGAGTGCACAAGCGTTTCAATTTTTCTACATCTTCAACAACACTTACTTTCTGGTTTTGTGTCTGTGTGTGTTTTGTTTTGTTGCTGTTGTTGTTTTTGTTCGCGGCCATCCTAATCGATATGAGGTGGTATCTCACTATGATTTTGATTTGTGTTTCTCTAGCTATGAGTGATGTCAAGCATCTTTTCATATGTTTGTTGACTGTTGGCTTATCTTCTTTTGAGAAACGTCTATTCAAGTTGTTTGTCCATTTTTAACTTGGGTCATTTATTTTTCTGTGTTAAGTTGTAGGCATTCTTTATATATTTTGATTATTTAACGCTTATCAGATATATGATTTGCTAATATTTTCACTCCATTGATTATTTTTGCTGTACAGAAGTTTTTAATTTTCACATGGTCCAGTTTGTCAATTTTTGCTTTTTTTGGCTGCTTTTGGTGTCATATTCAAGAAATCACTGCCAACGTCAGTATCATGAAGCTTTTCCTCTGTGTTTTCTTCCAGGAGTTTTAGATCTTATGTTTAGGTCTTTAATCCATTTTGAGTTGGTTTTTGTATGTGGTGTAAGAGCCCTGTCCTTCACCATCTCCCAGAGTTTGCAGAAACTCATGTCCATTGAGTCGGTGATGCCATTCAACCATCTCATCCTCTGTCGTCCCCTTCTCCTCCAGCTCTCAATCTTTCCCAGCATCAGGGTCTTTTCCAGTGAGTCGGCTCTTTGCATCAGGTGGCCAAAGTATTGGAACTTCAGCATCAGTCCTTCCAACGAATATTCAGGACTGATTTTTTTTAGGATGGACTGGTTTGATCTCCTTGCAGTCCAAGGGACTCTCAAGAAGTCTTCTCCAACTCCACAATTCAAAAGCATCAATTCTTTGGCTCTCAGCATTCTTTATAGTCCAGCTCTTAACATCCCTACATGACTACTGGGAAAACCATAGCTTTGACTAGATGGACCTTTGTCGGTAAAGTAATGTCTCTGCTTTTTAATATGCTGTCTAGGTTAGTCATAGCTTTTCTTCCAGGGAGCAAGCATCTTTTAATTTTATGGCTGCAGTCACCATCTGCAGTGATTTTGGAGTTGAAGAAAATAAAGTCTCTTACCGTTTCCATTGTTGCCCCACCTATTTGCTATGAAGTGATGGGACCAGGTGCTATGATCTTATTTTTTTGAAAGTTGAGTTTTAAGCCAACTTTTTCACTCTCCTCTTTCACTTTCATCAAGAGGGTCTTTAGTTCCTCTTTGCTTTCTGCCATAGGGTGGTATCATCTGCATATCTGAGGTTATTGCTATTTTTCCAGCAGTCTTGATTCCAGCTTGTGCTTCATCCAGCTCGGCATTTCACATGATATACTCTGTGTAGAAGTTAAATAAGCAGAGTGACAATATACAGCCTTGGTGTACTCTTTCCCAATTTTGAACCAGTCTGTTGTTCCATGTCCGGTTCTAACTGTTTTTTTTTTGACCTGCATACAGATTTCTCAGAACGCAGGTAATGTGATCTGGTATTCCCGTCTCTTGAAGAATTTTCCATAGTTTGTTGTTATCCACACAATTGAAGGCTTTAACGTAGTCAATGAAGGAGAAGTAGATGCTTTTCTGGAATTCTCTTGATTTATCTATGAACCAGGGGATGTTGGCAATTTGATCTCTGATTCCTCTACCTTCATAATCCATTCATATTTAGTATAATTTTTATATAGCTAGGTTTCTCTCTGCCATTTTGATGTTTGTTTTTTATATTATATCTTTTGGTTTAATTGTTCCTCCTTTATTACCTTATTTTGTGTTCTGTTCAGTCACTCAGTCGTGACCGACTCCTTATGACCCCATGGACTGCAGCACGCCAGACCTCCCTGTCCATCACCAACTCCCAGAGTTTACTCAAACTCATGTCCATTGAGTCGGTGATGCCATCCAACCATCTCATCCTCTGTTGTTCCCTTCTCCTCCCGCCTTCAATCTTTCCCAGCATCAGGGTCTTTTCAAATGAATCAGTTCTTTGCATCAAATGGCCGAAGTATTGGAGTTTCAGCTTCAGCATAAGTCCTTCCAATGAATATTCAGAACTGATTTCCTTTAGGATGGACTGGTTGGATCTCCTTGCAGTCCAAGGAACTCTCAAGAGTCTTCTCCAACACCACAGTTCAAAAGCATCAATTCTTCAGTGCTCAACTTTGTTTATAGTCCAGCTCTCACATCTGTACATGACTACTGGAAAAACCAGAGCTTTGACTTGACGGATCTTTGTTGGCAAAGTAATGTTTCTGCTTTTTAATATGCTGTCTAGGTTGGTCATAACTTTTCTTCCAAGGAGCAAGCATCTTTTAATTTCATGGCTGCAGTCACCATCTGCAGTGATTTTGGAGCCCCCAGAAATAAAGTCTGACACTGGTTTCCACTGTTTGCCCATGTGTTTGCCATGAAGTGATGGGACCAGATGCCATGATCTTCATTTTCTGAATGTTGAGCTTTAAGCCAACTTTTTCACTCTCCTCTTTCACTTTCATCAAGAGACTCTTTAGTTTTTCTTCGCTTTCTGCCATAAGGGTGGTGTCATCTGCATATCTGAGGTTATTGATATTTCTCCCAGCAATCTTGATTTCAGCTTGTGCTTCACCCAGCCCAGCATTTCTCATGATGTACTCTGCATATAGATTAAATAAGCAGAGTGACAATATACAGCCTTGATGTACTCCTTTCCCGATTTGGAACCAGTCTGTTATTCCATGTCCAATTCTAACTGTTGTTTCTTGGCCTGCATACAGATTTCTCAGGAGGCAGATCAGGTGGTCTGGTATTCCCATCTCTTTAAGAATTTCCCAGTTTGTTGTGATCCACACAGTCAAAGGCTTTGACATAGTCAATAAAGCAGAAGTAGATGTTTTTCTGGCACTCTTGCTTTTTCGATGATCCAACGGATGTTGGTAACTTGAGCTCTGGTTCCTCTGCCTTTTCTAAATCCACCTTGAACATCTGGAAGTTCATGGTTCATGTACAATTGAAGCCTGGCTTGGAGAATTTTGAGCATTACTTTGCTAGTGTGTGAGATGAGTGCAATTGTGCGGTAGTTTGAGCATTCTTTGGCATTGTCTTTCTTTGGGATTGGAATGAAAACTGACCTTTCCCAGTCCTGTGGCCACTCCGAGTTTTCCAAATTTGCTGGCATATTGAGTGCAGCACTTTCACAGCATTATCTTTTTTAAAAAATTAATTTGTTTAATTGACAGCTAATTACTTAATAATATTTTAGTGGTTTATGCCATACAGAGACATGAGTCAGCCATGGGTGTACATGTGTCCCCCATCCTGAACCCCCCTCCCACCTCCCTCTCCATCCCAGCCCTCGAGGTTGTCCCAGTGCACCGGCCCTGAGCACCCTGTCTCATGCATCGAACCTGGACCGGCGATCTCTTTCACATATGGTAATCTACATGTTTCAATGCTATTCTCTCAAATCATCCCACGCTTGCCTACTCCCACAGAGTCCAAAAGTCTGTTCTTTACATCTGTGTCTCTTTTGCTATCTCACATATAGTGTCATCGTTACGATCTTTCTAAATTCCATATATATGCATTAATATACTGTATTGGTCTTTTTCTTTCTGATTTACTTCACTCTGTATAATAGGCTCCAGTTTCATCCACCTCATTAGAACTGATTCAAATGCATTATTTTTAATCACAGTATCATCTTTTAGGATTTTAAATAGCTCATAGATTTTTTTAAGTGTATGATTTTAATTATTTTGTTTTGCTGTTGTCTTTTGTTTTTGCTGTCTTTGAGTTATATTCTTTTCCTTTTTTTATTTTCCAACTACAATTTTGTTTTATTTTTAAACTTTACAAAATTGTATTAGTTTTGCCAAATATCAAAATGAATCTGCCACAGGTATACATGTGTTCCCCATCCTGAACCCTCCTCCCTCCTCCCTCCCCATACCATCCCTCTGGGTCGTCCCAGTGCACTAGCCCCAAGCATCCAGTATCGTGCATTGAACCTGGACTGGCAACTCATTTCATACATGATATTTTACATGTTTCAGTGCCATTCTCCCAAATCTTCCCACCCTCTCCCTCTCCCACAGAGTCCATAAGACTGTTCTATACATCAGTGTCTCTTTTGCTGTCTCGTACACAGGGTTATTGTTACCATCTTTCTAAATTCCATATATATGCGTTAGTATACTGTATTGGTGTTTTTCTTTCTGGCTTACTTCACTCTGTATAATAGGCTCCAGTTTCATCCACCTCATTAGAACTGATTCAAATGCATTCTTTTTAATCACAGTATCATCTTTTAGGATTTTAAATAGCTCATAGATTTTTTTTTAAGTGTATGATTTTAATTATTTTGTTTTGCTGTTGTCTTTTGTTTTTGCTGTCTTTGAGTTATATTCTTTTCCTTTTTTAAATTTTAAATCAGGTGCCCTTTATGTCTCCAAACTTTTGAAATACCACTCTGGATATTATAGTCTTTATGGGTTTGTATTTCTTCTCCAGAAAATAAAAAGAATAGTTATCCCTATCACAACAACTGGAGAAAACCTCAGTAGAAACTCAACACTGTTTTTCAGTGAGAAATACCTGATGTTGTATATTTTGTTTAGTGAAGACAGTTTGCCGTATACTAAGCAAAGTGGAAATCGCTAATGTGGTCAATTTAAAAGAAGCAAATAATTTAAAATACAAAGGCTTCCAGGTGGTGAGTTATTTTCTTAGTGCTTGTTCTAGACATTCCAAAATGCATTTTAATTCATCACAGTCTACTTTAGATTAATGCTAGTTTAATTCTGTAAGATAGCATTTCTTACTCCCTCCTTTGTACAGTAATTGTCATATATATTATATTTGTTATAAACATAACAATAATGTTATTACTGCTTTATATAATCTTTTAAATAATTTTAGAGAATATATATATATGTATATATGGCATGTGGAATCTTAGTTTCCCAAACAGGGATCAAATTCACATCCCCTGCAGTGGAAGTGCAGAGTCCTAACTACTGGACCACCAGGGAAGTCCCAAGAGAATAAACTTTTTAGAATGTATTCTTTTATATTTACCCGTATATTTCCTTTTCCCAGTACTTTTCTTTGTGTAGATTCAAGTTACCATCTGGTGTCGGTGGATTCTCTTAATTTATTGGGGATGTCTCTGTTTCATGCTCATTTTATAAAATCATTTTACTTTTGTGTTTGGCTGTGCTGGGTTCTCATTGCTGCACAGGCTCTCCTCTAGTTAGGCCAGCAGGGCTACTCTAGCTGTGGTGCACAGGCTTCTCACTGTGGTGGCTTCTCTGGTGGAGCATGAGCTCTAGGACATGCAGGCTGCTGTCGTTGCAACCACTGTGCTCAGGAGTTGTGGTTCCTGGGCTCTCAAGCACAGGCTCAGTCGTTGTGGCACATGGGTTTAGTTGCTCTGTGGCAAGTAGAATCTTCCCGAATCAGGGATCGAACCCGTGTCTCCTGCATTGGCAGGCGGATTCTTTACTGCTAAGCCACCAGGGAACTCCCATCTTCATTTTTGAAAGACAATTTAGCTATCTGGATACAATATTCCTTTTTTTAAAAATTTATTTTTAGTTGGAGGATGATTAATTTCCAATATTGTGTTGGCCTCTGCAATATATGAACATGAATCAGCCATAGGTATAGGTATGTCCCCTCCCTCCTGAACCTCCGTCCCACCTTCCTCCCCATCTTGCCCTTCTAGATTATCACACGGCACTGATTTGAGCTCCCTGCGTCATACAGTACATTTCACCAGCTATCTAAATTACATATGGCAGTGTATATGTTTCAGTGCTGTTCTCTCCGTTTGTCCCACCCTGCCCTTCCCTCTCTGTGCCAACAAGTCTTTTCTCCATGCCTGTCTCCACTGCTGCCCTGCAAATAGGTTCATCAGTACTGTCCTTCTAGGTTACATACATATGCGTTAGAATACAGTATTTATCTTTCTCTTTGTGACTCACTTCACTGTGTATAATAGGTTCTCCGTTCATCCACCTTATTAGAACGGAGTCAAATTTGTTCCTTTTTATGGCTGAGCACAAGCTGGAATCAAGATTGCTGGGAGAAATATCAATAACCTCAGATATGCAGATGATGCACCACCCTTATGGCAGAAAGTGAAGAGGAACTAAAAAGCCTGTTGATGAAAGTGAAAGAGGAGAGTGAAAAAGTTGGCTTAAAGTTCAACATTCAGAAAACGAAGATCATGGCATCTGGTCCCATCACTTCATGGCAAATAGAGGGGAAACAGTGGAAACATTGTCAGACTTTGTTTTTTGGGCTCCAAAATCACTGCAGATGGTGACTGCAGCCATGAAATTAAAAGACGCATACTCCTTGGAAGGAAAGTTATGACCAACCTAGACAGCATATTAAAAAGCAGAGATATTACTTTGCCAACAAAGGTCCATCTAGTCAAGGCTATGGTTTTTCCAGTGGTCATGTATGGATGTGAGAGTTGGACTGTGAAGAAAGCTGAGCGCTGAAGAATTGATGCTTTTGAACTGTGGTGTTGGAGAAGACTCTTGAGAGTCCCTTGGACTGCAAGGAGATCCAGTCAGTCCATTCTAAAGGAGATCAGTCCTGAGTGTTTATTGGAAGGACTGATGCTAAAGCTGAAACTCCAGTACTTCGGCCACCTCATGGGAAGAGTTGACTTATTGGAAAAGACTGTGATGCTGGGAGGGATTGAGGGCAGGAGGAGAAGGGGACGACAGAGGATGAGACGGCTGGATGGCATCACTGACTCGATGGACATGAGTTTGAGTGAACTCCGGGAGTTGGTCATGGACAGGGAGGCCTGGCCTGCTGTGATTCATGGGATCGCAAAGAGTCGAACACGACTGAGTGACTGAACTGAACTGAATATTCCATTGTATATGTGTACCACAACTTCTTTATCCATTCATCTGTCAGTGGACATCTAGGTTGCTTTCATGTCCTAACTATTGTTAATAGTGCTGCAGTCAACAGTGGGGTGCATGTGTCTTTGTCAGTTATGGTTTCCTCAGAGTATATGTCCAATAGTGGGATTGTTGGGTCATATGGTAGTTTTATTCCTAGTTTTTTAAGGGATCTCCACACTATTCTCCATAGTGGCTGTTATCAATTTGTATTCCCATCAACAGTGCAAGAGGGTTCCCTTTTCTCCATACCCTCTCCAGCATTTATTGTTTGTGGATTGTTTGATGATGGCTGTTCTGACCAGTGTTGGTGATAACCTCATTGTAGTTTTGATTTGCATTTCTCTAATAATGAGCAGTGTTGAGCATCTTTTCATGTGTTTATTAGCCATCTGTGGATACAGAATTATTACTTGACTATTTTCTTTCAGCATTTTGAATATGTTATTTCATTGCCTTCTGGCCTCCCTTGTTTCTGATGAGAAGTTAGCCAGTAGTTAAATCTTTGTGTCCCTGTAAAATGATACTCCCAAGATTTTCTGTTTTGGGCTTTCGTCAGTTTTACTATATATCTAGGTATGGATTTCTGTGTTTCTGTTGTCATGCTTCATTTAGCTTCTTAAAGTGTAGATTAATTGTAAAGTCAGTTTGTATAGTTTTTGGTCACTGTTTCTGTATCCTTTCCACTTCTGGAATTCGTAATTCATGTATGTTGGTACATTTGACATTGTTCCACAGGTCTTTAAGGCTATGTTTGTTTTTCTTTATTCTTTTCTCTCTTTTCAGATTAGATCATTTCTGTTACTCTTTCTTCAGGTTTATTTTTTATTCTGCTTCAGTGTTCAACTCTGGGGTTTTGTTTGGTCTTTTTTATAATTATTATTTGTTGTTGAGATTTTCTATTTGTTTAAGACATTGTTCTTATAATTTTCCTTAGTCTTTTAAAACACTTTGAAGTCTGCGTTTGCTAAGGCTGGCATTGGGCCTACTCAGAGATATTTTCAATCACATGGGGTCTTTTTTTCCCTTCTCAGTTTGGGTCACACTTTCTTGGCATTTTTACATCTTACAAATTTTTGTTGGAACTGTGGACATTTTGCATAATATATTGTAGCAGTTTTGGATTCTGATTTTTCTCCCTTTTGAGGGTTGTTGTTGCTTTGTTATTATTGTTGTTTTTAAAGTAACTTGCCTGAGCTAAATCTGTGGAATTTTTCTGTGTGGTGTGTGACTGCTGATACCTGCTCAGTTTTTTGTTATTTTAATTTCTGTTTTAATTTTTGTGTTTGGCTTCCTGGAGTGGCACCTGCATCTGCATTGCTTAGTGGTCAGTCAATGATTGGTCGAAGATTGTGCTAGATAGTGTGCTAGCTATTGAGCTAAATACCGAGTAAGACTTCTACTCTCTGCTGATCTTTATCTGTTTGAGGAAGCTCCTTCAAAGTTCAGGCCATTTCAAAGTCTGCCCTAACTTTTACCTTCCACCAGGCCCTTTTCTGTCTTTTCTGCCTGTGTGTGCAGGCTCCTGGTGTGTGAATGTGTAGACATATATCGAGGTCCCTTATAGTTTCTTCTCCAGATTTCCTTTTTTAATTTCTGACTAGTTTGCTGCCCCATTGTTTGCACTATGACAGTGACCTCAGGATATCGGAGCTCTTGGTCTTGCTTTTCTCTTTGCCCCCAGTAATGCAAACTCTTATTGACAATGCAGATAGGATAGGCATGAGCTTTTTCTGTACTTTGCTTTAAGTAAAGTCAGCCTTCTTTGTCAGTAGCTGCTGGTTTTTACCACCTTGGTAGAACCAACTTCCCCACTGACCTCTGGGGATGGGAGTACTTTAGCTAGTAATGCCACAGATTCCCTCTGTTCTCGCCCCGAGTTCAGCAGTTTCTTATGAATAACTGCAGAGAAGGAAACATTCGAGAAAAAGCCTAAAGGAGGTGAGGAAGTATTCCATGTAGCTATCTAGGGGAAGGACATTGGTGGCAGAGGCAACACCTTAAGGGCCTTAAGTTGAGAACATATCTGAGTCCAGGTTCGATGCACGATACTGGATGCTTGGGGCTAGTGCACTGGGACGACCCAGAGGGATGGTATGGGGAGGGAGGAGGGAGGAGGGTTCAGGATGGGGAACACATGTATACCTGTGGCGGATTCATTTTGATATTTGGCAAAACTAATACAATTTTGTAAAGTTTAAAAATAAAATAAAATTAAAATAAATAAATAAATAAATAAAATGGACAATAAAGAGGCCAATGTGGCTGGTATAAAATACTTGAGAGGAAGAGTAGCAGGATGTGAGGTCAGAGAGGAAAAGGGTGCATGCGGACAGGGTGTTAGAGCAGATAAGACCTTTTAGGCCACTCTGAGGGCTCTGGCTTTTACTTTGAATGAAATGAGGAGCTGCTGGAGGGCTTTGAACGGCATAGTTGGGACATAATGTCTTATAATTTTAAAATACCTATGTGAAACAGAAGCTAGAGAGTGGCAGAATAGCAGACTCAGGATGCCAGCTAGGAGACTATTATAGTCTTGATTATAGCAATGCAGGTGAGAAATGATTGTGTCTTGGACAGAAGTGGTTGCAAGTGGAGATGGTCAGAAGTGGGCCAGTTCTGGTATATGTAAAAGGTAGAACAGAGAGGATTTCTTCTGATGGATTGGTAGTGGGGAGGGAATGATACTGATGCTTCTTTCAAAGGAATTTTCCTGTATTTCATCTGTGAATGTTTTTTCTGTTCCCTTTATTGAGTCCTCTGTTTTTGGAGTTTATTATATTGACTCTAATTATCCTTAGATTGGATCATTTTTATCTTCTAATTGCTTTAACTTCTTTTATGTTTTTATTATTATTATTATTATTTTTCTGAAAGCCATCCCATTTCTCCATCCCATTCATTCTGTTTTCATTTGAATCTGTTCTGTTTCTGATACCTTATTAAATCTGTAATTGTGGTATTTTGTTTTTCAGATTTCCTTAGCTTTGCAGTCATCTTTCTTTTCATTCTATTTATCCTTATTCATTCTTTCATTTATTTCCTAGCTCTTATTTTACTTAATCTAAATTCTTATTTAAAGTATTCAAGTAAGTATTTAATGAAAAATCTTTGATTTGGGGGGTTATATTGTTTCCCAGGTTTAGTTCTTCATCTGCTATCTGCTACATGGTAATTTATTTTCTCTCATTGTCTTTATCTTTTGTTACTGGAGATTTGATAGTTGCTGTGTCATTTTTATTGATTGCACATCGCAGGATCTCAGTTCCTCAATCAAGGATCAAACCCAGGCACGTGGCAATGAAAGCTGAGAGTGCTAACCACTGGACTGTCAGGGAATCCCCTAAGAGGCTGTTACTCTGAAGTCTTTATTTTATGTTTATCCTTTTTTTTAAACTTTATTTTATATTGGAGTATAGCCAGTTAACAGCGTTGTGATAGTTTCGGGTGCAGAGCAGAGCGACTCTGAGAACAGGCTTTTTACTCTTGATGGATTTTTTTTTTTAACTTGTGACTTATCCCTTTTATTCTCCACACTGAAAAAATATTTCATAAAGTTTACTCTTATTTCCTTCTTGGGTTACATTTTGTAAAGTTTTTTTTTTTTTTTTCTATCAGGTTTCTAGGTATAAGAGTTCCATGACCCTCCTCATGCTTTCTTTACCCATAAATTTTGGACATGTATGTATTAAATGTTTAGTAATAAGGCAGGAAAAAGGCATTTGTATCTTTGCAATTTATAAAAGCTTTCTGTAGTGTTGACTAATCCACATTCTGATGTTTCAGTTTTCCTTATTAAATTCCCTTTATTCTCTCCTTTTCCCTCTCACCCTCCTCCCAAATGTCTTGCAACTATATTTGAGCTGGGAAACCTGAGGAGGGGTTAGATAAAGGAAATTAATAGAGGAAGAGAAAAGACCCTTGATTTATATAGGAAGAGCAGGTGGTAAGAGAGATCTTAGGGAGTGATAGGAAGTAACTATTTTAGTTTGTGAAGTAGAGGTGGAGATAAGATTTTTGAGATAGACACAAGAAGAATAAGAAAACATGCTTTCCATAGTGGCTGTACTAGTTTGCATTCCCACCAACAGTGTAAGAGGGTTCCCTTTTCTCCACATCCTCTCCAGCATTTATTGCTTGTAGACTTTTGGATCGCAGCCATTCTGACTGGCGTGAAATGGTACCTCATAGTGGTTTTGATTTGCATTTCTCTGATAATGAGTGATGTTGAGCATCTTTTCATGTGTTTGTTAGCCATCTGTATATCTTCTTTGGAGAAATGTCTATTTAGTTCTTTGGCCCATTTTTTGATTGGGTCATTTATTTTTCTGGAATTGAGCTGTAGGAGTTGCTTGTATATCTTTGAGATTAGTTGTTTGTCTATTGCTTCATTTGCTATTATTTTCTCCCATTCTGAAGGCTGTCTTTTCACCTTGCTTATAGTTTCCTTTGTTGTGCAGAAGCTTTTAAGTTTAATTAGGTCCCACCCATTTGTTTATTTTTGCTTTTATTTCCAATATTCTGGGAGGTGGGTCATAGAGGATCCTGCTGTGATGTATGTCGGAGAGTGTTTTGCCTATGTTCTCCTCTAGGAGTTTTATAGTTTCTGGTCTTACGTTTAGATCTTTAATCCATTTTGAGTTTATTTTTGTGTATGGTGTTAGAAAGCGGTCTAGTTTCATTCTTTTACAAGTGGTTGACCAGTTTTCCCAGCACCACTTGTTAAAGAGATTGTCTTTAATCCATTGTATATTCTTGCCTCTTTTGTCAAAGATAAGGTGTCCATATGTGCGTGGATTTATCTCTGGGCTTTCTGGAGATTCCTTAAAAAACTGGAAATAGAACTGCCTTATGATCCAGCAATCCCACTGCTGGGCATACACACTGAGGAAACCAGAAGGGAAAGAGACACGTGTACCCCAATGTTCATAGCAGTACTGTTTATAATAGCTAGGACGTGGAAGCAACCTAGATGTCCATCAGCAGATGAATGGATAAGCAAGCTGTGGTACATATACACAATGGAGTATTACTCAGCCATTAAAAAGAATACATTTGAATCAGTTCTAATGAGGTGGATGAAACTGGAGCCTATTATACAGAGTGAAGTAAGCCAGAAAGAAAAACACCAATACAGTATCAGATCAGAGCAGTCACTCAGTTGTGTCCGACTCTTTGCAACCCCATGAACCACAGCACACCAGGCCTCCCTATCCATCACCAATTCCCGGAGTTCACTCAGACTCATGTCATCGAGTCAGTGATGCCATCCAGCCATCTCATCCTCTGTTGTCCCCTTCTCCTCCTGCCCCCAATCCCTCCCAGCACCAGAGTCTTTTCCAGTGAGTCAACTCTTCGCATGAGGTGGCCAAAGTACTGGAGTTTCAGCTTTAGCATCATTCCTTCCAAAGAAATCCCAGGGCTGATCTCCTTCAAAATGGACTGGTTGGATCTCCTTGCAGTCCAAGGGACTCTCAAGAGTCTTCTCCAGCACTACAGTTCAAAAGCATCAATTCTTCGGCGCTCAGCCTTCTTCACAGTCCAACTCTCACATCCATACATGACCACTGGAAAAACCATAGCTTTGACTAGACGAACCTTTTTTGGCAAAGTAATATCTCTGCTTTTGAATATGCTATCTAGGTTGGTCATAACTTTCCTTCCAAGGAGTAAGCGTCTTTTAATTTCATGGCTGCAGTCACCATCTGCAGTGATTTTGGAACCCAGAAAAATAAAGTCTGACACTGTTGCCACTGTTTCCCCATCTATTTCCCATGAAGTGATGGGACCGGATGCCATGATCCTCATTTTCTGAATGTTGAACTTTAAGCCAACTTTTTCACTCTCCTCTTTCACTTTCATCAAGAGGCTTTTTAGTTCTTCTTCACTTTCTGCCATAAGGGTGGTGTCATCTGCATATCTGAGGTTGTTGATATTTCTCCCGGCAATCTTGATTCCAGCTTGTGTTTCTTCCAGTCCAGTGTTTCTCATGATGTACTCTGCATATAAGTTAAATAAACAGGGTGACAATATAGAGCCTTGACGTACTCCTTTTCCTATTTGGAACCAGTCTGTTGTTCCATGTCCAGTTCTAACTGTTGCTTCCTGACCTGCATACAAATTTCTCAAGAGGCAGATTAGGTGTTCTGGTATTCCCATCTCTTTCAGAATTTTCTACAGTTTATTGTGATCCACACAGTCAAAGGCTTTGGCATAGTCAATAAAACAGAAATAGATGTTTTTCTGGAACTCTCTTGCTTTTTCCATGACCCAGCGGATGTTGGCAATTTGATCTCTGGTTCCTCTGCCTTTTCTAAAACCAGCTTGAACATCAGGAAGTTCACGGTTCACATATTGCTGAAGCCTGGCTTGGAGAATTTTAAGCATTACTTTACTAGAGTGTGAGATGAGTGCAATTGTGCGGTAGTTTGAGCATTCTTTGGCATTGCCTTTCTTTGGGATTGGAATGAAAAGTTACCTTTTCCAGTATACTAACGCATATTTATGGAATTTAGAAAGATGGTAACAATAACCCTGTATACGAGACAGCAAAAGAGACACTGATGTATAGAACAGTCTTTTGGACTCTGTGGGAGAGGGAGAGGATGGGATGATTTGGGAGAATGGCATTGAAATATGTATAATATCATATATGAAACGAGTCGCCAGTCCAGGTTCGATGCATGATACTGGATGCTTGGGGCTGGTGCACTGGGACGACCCAGAGGGATGGTATGGGGAGGGAGGAGGGAGGAGGGTTCAGGATGGGGAACACATGTATACCTGTGGCAGATTCATTTTGATATATGGCAAATCCAACACAATATTGTAAAGTTAAATAAAATAAAATTTAAAAATAAGTAAATAAATAAAATTCAAAAAACAAAACAAAACAAAAATCCAGCTTTTAGTTCTGAAAGAATTTGGCACTAATTAAAAAAAAAAAGAAAAGAAAACATGCTTTCTGAACTGAGAAGATAGTTTGATTTATAAGATTAAAATTTTTTAAGGAGCAAAGTATTGCTTTTTTAAAAAAAGGTTTACAATGATTTATTTTTTGAGAAACTTTAAAAAATTGAATTACAGTTGATTTACAATGTTGTATTAATTAAAATATTGCTTCTTACAACTGTATTCTTTCTAGAGTAGTTTTTTTTTTTTTAAAACAAGTGAATACCCTGTTTTCTCTCTCTCTCTTTTTTTTAAATACTTTGTTTATATTTGATTGCACTGGGTCTTCTTGCTACATGCAAGCTTTCTCTAGTTGTGGAGAGTGGGGGTTGTCTTTGTTGAGGTGCATGGGCTTCTTATTGTAGCTTCTCTTGTTGCGGAGCACAGGCTCTAGGCACACAGGCTCAGTAGTTGCGGCTTGTGGGCTCAGTAGTTGTAGCTCGTGGGCTTTAGTTGCTCTGCAGCACATGGAATCTTCCTGGACCAGAGATTGAACCCATGTACCTGCATTGGCAGGCAAACTGTTACCCACTGTACCAACAGGGAAATCCTCGAGTAGTTTTCTTTTAATAACTAGTTTCATTTAGAAAAAGTATAAAATAAAGCATGTGGATATCTGTTAAAAATTTTGTACAGCTGTTACTGTCATAGTGAATACATGTGTATGTTTGTTTTCCCCCTAGAATCTCCCTGGAAAAAGAGACATGAATGTCTGCAGTGATATTTCTTGACATGAATTTGATATGAGAGAAGAAAAGGAGATCGACGGCTAGTGAACAGGATTTCAAATAACCAGGATTTTATATTTATCACCTTCGGTCATCTCCTTTTAAATCAAAGACAACTACAGTCAGAACCAAGACAAGGCAAAATAATACTTTTCTTCTGCATTTTTTGAGACTAAAGAAACCTGAAATGTCTAGGAAACAAAACCAGAAGGGTAAGATTCCATGTGGGCATGAATTGTTAAAAGCATAGTTGTAGAGTCATGATCACCATTTCTATCTGTACATAGTTTTAAAAAACGTTCTCTTAATGTGTTTTGAGTGGTGTTATACTTTTGCTCACCTAGTGCAGTACTACTGATGGTTATAACTTATCTTTTAGTCATGACCACAGTTAATTTTAGAAGAGTATGGAACATTTGCAACATTATCTGTTGTCCCTTTAATGAGCTGAATATTAGATTATAGCTTTTTGTGTTACTAGTTTGGGAATTCATATAACAATTGCTTTTCTACTCTTATAAACTTATTAAATTATAATTTAATTTCAGGAAATCCAAACACATCTTGAAAGTGTACTTTTTGGAGGGTGAACATATGTTATAGAGGTAGGATATAACTTACTGCAGGATATTCTATATCATGTGAGTTGATGTTTCTTTGGAGATAGGAAATGAAACGAGTAACTGCTTCTAGTCACTGATTCTTCTTTAGCTTTCTTTCTGGGATTGTGACTCTAGCTTTTTGTGTAAAGTATAAATTGCAGAGAGTCAAGAAATATCAAAAATAGTTATATAAAGGAAAGGACAACAGAGACTACACTTTTTTAGCTTTCCAAGAAGACCTGCGAAAATGTAAAGGGACAAATAGCACTTAAAACTGTCACACATACTGGAATATATTTGTTAAAAGAATGACCATAGCTATCCTAGATTTTTTTCCCCCTCATTTAGTTTAATTTTCAATTTAAAGTTGATGTTCCTTAATTCAAAACAAAGCTATAGATCCAGGTCTCACATGCTAAATATGAAGGGAATGCTTAATTTTTTTTTAATTGAAGCATAGTTAGTGTACAATGTCACATTAGTGTCAGGTTCAGCAAAGTGATTCAGATGTGTATGTATACACATATGCACTGTTCTTTTCCATTATAAGTTATTATAAGATATTGAATATCGTTCCCTGTTGTTTACCTATTTTAGATATACTAGTGGGTATATGTTAATCCCAAACTCCTAATTTATCCCTCCCCACCATTGTCCCCTTTGGTAACTGTAAGTTTTGTTTACTAGGTATGTGAGTCTGTTTCTGTCTTATAAATAAGTTCATTTGTATCATTTTTTTTAGATTCCACATATAAGTGGTATCATATGATATTTGTTTTCCTCTGTTCACTTAATAGGATAATCTCTAGGTCCAAATCTATCCTTGCTGCTGCAAATTTCTTTCTTTTTTCTATGTCTGAGTGGTAGTACAGTGGCGGTGGGTGTGTGTGTGTGTATCACATCTTCTTTATGAGTTCGTTTGTTGATGGACATTTAAATTGAAGGAAGTTCTTTTAAACTTCTTAGTTTTGACTTGGCAAATCAAAAACCTCACTATAAGAAAACAATATACCAGAGCTGCTTGTGGTTTTGAAAGCTATAGTTTCATTGTATAGCAAACCTGTGTAAAGAATATCGGAGCTCTAAAGAATAGTTAGATTACTAAAGAAGCTGAACTCTTCAAGGGAGTGAGATTTATCAACTGAAAAGTTTTAAAAATTTCATCTAAAAAGTTTAGCATTTAATTTTTCCCAAAAAAGTAAACTTTAGCGGATTGCTTTGGCCTTTTAAAAACTAGAGTCTTTATTTCATCTCTGTGTTGTTCCACAGCTATAAAAAAGTATCATTGCTTTCTATAATTGGTGTCCAGTTACTATACAGTAAATGTAGATTTAGATCACATCATAGGCATTAAATGCTAACAAATTTCGACTAAACATAGCCTGTATATACACTTAATTGAAACAAAAGAAGCTTTTATGTCATTAGAACTTTCTCTGAAACAAATATATACTTATATATAACCTATATATATATTGGTTTTATATATATATATATAAAACTATATATATATATATATACATGTTCAGATATTTGAACCAAAAAAATACAAAATACTTATAAAATTCTATCTCATTTAATTCATTTATATATTTAAAATTATATTGTTTTGGGTTTTCAGTTCAGTTCAGCTCAGTCGCTCAGTTGTATCCTACTCTTTGTGACCCCATGCACTGCAGCACACCAGGCCTCCCTGTCCATCACCAGCTCGCTGAGCTTACTCAAACTCGTGTCCATTGAGTCAGTGATGCCATCCAACCATCTCATCCTCTGTCGTCCCCTTCCCCTCCAGCTTTCAATCTTTCCCAGCATCAGGGTCTTTTCAAATGAGTTGGTTCTTTGCATCAGGTGGCCAAAGTATTGGAGTTTCAGCCTCAGCATCAGTCCTTCCAATGAATATTCAGGACTGATTTCCTTTAGGATGGACTGGTTGGATCTCCTTGCAGTGCAAGGGATTCTCAAGAGTCTTCACACCACAGTTCAAAACTATCAATTCTTCGGTGCTCAACTTTCTTTATAGTCCAACTCTCACATCTGTACATGACTATTGGAAAAGCCATAGCTTTGACTAGATAGACCTTTGTTGGCAAAGTAATGTCTCTGCTTTTTAATGTGCTGTCTAGGCTGGTCATAACTTTTCTTCCCAGGAGCAAGCGTCTTTTAATTTTAGTAGTCTAATAGTTATACTGACTTTATCAATTTAGTTATAATACATTAAAAAGATAGATACTATGGTAGTTTTTGTTCTCTTGAGACAACTCATTTATTAAGTGTCATTTTATAATGAGTTATGTTTTTATTCCACAGTAGACCACATTTCTATATTTTCCTGTATCCGTAACACTTGTGAATTTCTTAATGAAATATTTAGTGGAGTTAAACTTGTATGGCTTAAGTTAAGGTGAATTTTAATTACAACTATTGATTGCTCTAAGCTTTTTAGCCCAACACCTAGCAGAAGTAAATAAGATCAGTGCTTCTCAAACTGTGGTCTGTGAACTAAAGAAATACTTTAAAATGGAGAGTGTTTAGAAACTCTTCTATAGTGGTTTGACAGTGCTGTAACATCCAGACACTTTCAAGGCAGTTTTATTGAGGTATAATTTAAATACTATAAAACTCATCTGTTATAAATGTACAGTTTTATTACTTTTAGTAAAAAAAAAATTTTTTTTTTTTTTTAAATTTTGGCCATGCTGTGCAGCTTGCGGGATCTTAGTTCCCTGACCAGGGATTGATTGAACCCAGGTCCTCGGCAGTGAAAGTGCAGAGTCCTAACCACTGCATTGCTAGGGAATTCCCTGTTTTTAGTAAATGTATACAGTTGTGCAGCCATCACCACAATCCTATTTTAAAACACCTTCCTCAGCCCTAAAGGTATACTTAGTTACCTGTCTACAGTCAGTTCCTGCTTTCCCAGGCAAACATGCCTACTTTCTCTGTCTTCAGTTTTGCCTTTTCTAGAGATTTCTAATAAACAGAGTAATCCAGTATGGTTTTGTGTCTGGCTTCTTAATGCTGTTTTTGAGGTTCATTATTGTTTTTGAATGTATCCATAGCTTGCCGCCTTTTACTGCTGAGTAGCGTTAAGGTTATAAAAAGTCACAGAGTGTTTCTTTTACACTTTGCTACTCATGATACTTGTGTGACCAGAATTGTGGATGTTTCTCCCATATTGACCAATTCTCTGATACCAGCCAAGTGTCCCTACAATCCAATTCTATTCTGATACTATCTTCTTGGAGTTCATGTTAGATCCCACAGGTTAAGGACTCAGTCCCCCAGACTGCTCCTGCTTCAGACACCAGTCCATGAGGATCAGGTTCCCAAGTTATCCACCCTCAGTCCATCTTGACTACAAATGGGTGGTTTCTACAACTCTCCTTCTCAGGTTCAGTAATTTGCTATAATGCTCACAGAAGTACAGAAGTAAGGGAAACCACTTACCTACTTTTACTGGTTTATATACATAGTTGCTAAATCGCTTCAGTTGTGTCCGACTCTGTGTGACCCCGTAGATGGCAGCCCGTGAGGCTCCCTCATCCCTGGGATTCTCCAGGCAAGAACACTGGAGTGGGTTGCCATTTCCTTCTCCAGTGCATGAAAGTGAAAAGTGAAAGTAAAGTCGCTCAGTTGTGTCTGACTCTTAGTGACCCCATGGACAGTAGCCCACGAGGCTCCTCCGTCCATGGGATTTTCCAGGCTAGAGTACTGGAGTGGGGTGCCATTGCCTTCTCCATATATACATAGTAGAGGATGTTATAAAGAATACAGATGAACAGCCAGATGAAGGGATATATAGGGTAAGATCTGGAAGGGTCCTCAGTGCAGGAACTTCCATCTCCATGAAGTTGAGGTGTACTACTCTTCCAGCACACTGATGGATTCACTAACCTGAAAGCTCTCTGAACCCCATACTTCACAGAATTTTTTTTCAAGGTTTTATCACATAAATATGATCAAGTATTAACCCTTACCTCTAATTCCTCTCCTTTCCCTTACCCAACAGATGGGAGTGAGGCTGAACATTCCAAGCCTCCAATCATGGGTTGATCTTTTTGGTGATAAAGCCCCCTTCCTGAAGCTCTCCAGGAGCCCACCAAATTGTTTGTTAGAACTAAAGGTGTTCCTATCAACTAGGAAATTTCAGGGCATTTACAATCTCTATTAGGAACTGGAGTCGAATACCAAATATTAGAACAACGAGATGCTCCTAGCATCTTCATTGCTTAGGGAGTGATGAAGGTTTTAGGAGCATTAGCTGCAGTTAGGGATGAAGACCAAAATATTTATTTCTCATTATATTACAATATCACAGGTTATATCACATTTTGTCTTCCATTTACCAGGTACTTATTCATTTGGATTAGTTCCAGTTGTGGCTATTATGAATAATTATAAATTATGAACATTTGCCTACAAGTCTTTGTGTAGACATATGTTTTTGTTTCTCTTGGGGACATACCTAGCAGCAGAATTGTTTAACTTTCAAAGAAATTACCATGCCAAACTGTTTTCCAAAGTGGCTGACCATTTTATAATCCCACCAGCAATAAAGTGTTGGTTTTGAATGCTTCTTGTCCTTGCTGACACTTGATATGGTATCATTTTCATTATAGCTATTTTTATAAATATAGCTATTTTTAACCTAGGTGTGTAAGGATATTTCATTCTGGTTTTGATTTGTACTTCCTTAATGTGGTTTCGATTGTACTTCCTTAATAGTCAGTGATGTTCACTGTTTCTTCATGTGATTATTAGCCATTTGTATCTTCTTGGGTGAAATGTCTATTTAAATTCTTTATTCATTTTTACAAATTGGGTTATAGGTCTTTTCCCCCACACCCTGCAAATTTTTAAAATTGAGGTATAGTTGATTTACAATATTATATAAATTTCAGGTGTACAACATAGTGATTCATGATTTTTAAGGGTTCAGTTCAGTTCAGTTGCTCAGTCGTGTCTGACTCTTTGCAGCCCCATGGACTGCAGCACGCCAGGCCTCCCTGTCAATCACCAACAGCCAGAGTTTACCCAAACTCATGTCCATTGAGTCGGTGATGCCATCCAACCATCTCATCCTCTGTCGTCCCCTTCTCCTCCCGCCTTCAATCTTTCCCAGTATCAGGCTTTTTTAAGCATTTTTTAATTTCATGGCTGCCGTCACCATCTGCAGTGATTTTGGAGCCCCAAAAAATAAAGTCAGCCACTGTTTCCCCATCTATTTGCCATGAAGTGATGGGACCAGATGCCATGATCTTAATTTTCTGAATGTTGAGCTTTAAGCCAACTTTTTCACCCTCCTCTTTCGCTTTCATCAAGAGGCTCTTTAGTTCTTCTTTGCTTTCTGCCATAAGGATGGTGCCATCTGCATATCTGAGGTTATTTATATTTCTCCTGGCAGTCTTGATTCCAGCTTGTGCTTCTTCCAGCCCAGCGTTTCTCATGATACACTCTGCATGTAAGTTAAATAATCAGGGTGACAATATACAGCCTTGACGTACTCCTTTTCCTATTTGGAACCAGTCTGTTGTTCCATGTCCAGTTCTAACTGTTGCTTCCTGACCTGCATACAGGTTTCTCAAGGTGCAGGTCAGGTGGTCTAGTATTCCTATCTCTTTCAGAATTTTCCACAGTTTATTGTGATCCACACAGTCAAAGGCTTCAGCATAGTCAATAAAGCAGAAGTAGATGTTTTTCTGGAACTCTCTTGCTTTTTCGATGATCCAGCGGATGTTGGCAATTTGATCTCTGGTTCCTCTGCCTTTTCTAAAACCAGCTTGAACATCTGGAAGTTCACGGTTCGCGTATTGTTGAAGCCTGGCTTGAAGAATTTTGAGCATTACTTTGCTAGTGTGTGAAATGAGTGTAATTATGCAGTAGTTTGAGCATTCTTTGGCATTACCTTTCTTTGGGGTTATACCTTATTTATAGTTATTATAAGAGATTGTAAGTCTTCTTACTGAGTTGTAAACATTTTTTATTCTGAGCATTATCAAGTATATGATTTGCAAATATATTTTCCCAGTCTGGCTTATCTTTTCGTTTTCTTAATGGTTTCTTTTTCTTTTTCCCCTGCTGTGCAGCTTGTGGGGTCTTAATTTTCTGGTCAGGGATTGAACCTAGTCCTTTAAGAGTCCTAATCAGTGGACCACCAGGAACTCCCAATGGTATCTTTTTAAAAGTGAAAGTTTTTAACTTTGATAAAACCCACTTTATCTTTTCTTAAAGTGTAGAATAATGAGATGTAGAGTGAATCTCATCTTCCCTGGTGGCTCAGCAATAGAGAACCCGCCTGCCAACGCAGGAGACGCAGGTTTGATCTATGGGTTGGGTATATCCCCTGGAAAAGGAAATGGCAACCCACTCCAGTATTTTTACCTGGGAAATCCCATGGACAGAGGAGCCTGGTGGGCTATAGTCGATGGGGTCACAAGTTGGACACAACTTGATGACTGAACAATGACAGAGTGAGTCCTCCAATCCTTTCCCACACCAAAGCTTTATTGGCTATCTTGGTTCTTTTATGTTTCCATAGAAATTTAGACTCAGCTTATCAATTCATGCAAAAATATCTGCTTGGAATCTGATAGTGACTGCATTGAATCAATAGATTGGTGGTGAATTGGTTGTCTTTGCAATATTGAGTCTTTCAGTTAATGACTGTAGCATATCTCTACATTTATTTAGATCTTACTTTCTCTCAGCAATGTTGTACAGATTTAAGTGCACGGACCTTGCAATTTCTTTGTTGAGTTTATTCCTGAGTAATTTATTCTTTTTAATGCTGCTGTGAATGGGACATTTGATTTTTGTTGTTAAACTCACTTGTTATTTCAAGTAGTTTTTGGTAGCTAACTTAGATTTTCAATTTACAATGTCATGTCTTCTATGACTAAAGTTGGTTTTCTTCTTCTCCTCCATTCTAGATGACTATAATTTCTTTTTTCTTGCTTTGTGCATGGGTTTGAACTTCCAGTTCATTATTGCAAAGAAGTATGAGAGCAGACAGCTTTGCCTCGTTCTCACCCTTTGAGAGAAGCATTTCATCTTTTACCGTTGAATATGATGTTCAGTTGGTAAAGAATCCACCTGCAATGCAGGAGACCTCGGTTCAGTTCCTGGGTTGGGAAGATCTGCTGGAGAAGGGCTACCCACTCTAGTATTCTTGAGGTTCCCTTGTGGCTCAGCTGGCAAAGAATCCACCTGCAATGTGAGAGACCTGGGTTTGATCCCTGGGTTGGGAAGATCCCCTGGAGAAGGGAAAGGCTACCCAGTCCAGTATTCTGGCCTGGAGAATTCCATGGACTGTAGAATCCATAGGGTCACAAAGAGTCAGACACGACTGAGCAACTTTCACTTTCAGTTCATGATGTTAGCTGTAGGTTTTTCCTGGAAGCCCTCTATCAGTTTGAAGAAGGTCCTCTTTTTTCCTTAACTTGCTGAGTTTTTACTGAATGTGTTTCTGATTTTGTCATATGTTTTTTTATGCATCTCTTCCAGTGGTTCTTAAACGGGGGTGATTTTGCCCCTAGGGGATATTTGGCAATGTCTGGAGACATGTTTTATTGGTCACAACTTGGGGCCATGGTGCTACCGGCGTCTAGTGGGTGTGGGCCCAGGATGCTGTAAACATCCTACAGTACACAGGACAGCCCTTCACAACAAAGATTTGTTGGCTTAAAATGTCAATACTGCTGAAGTTGAGAAACTCTGATCTATTGTTATGATCGTGTGCTTTTGTCCTTTATTTATATAGAGCATTATATTAACTTTCATGCTGCTGCTGCTGCTAAGTCGCTTTAGTTGTGTCTGACTTTGTGCGACCCCAGAGACGGCAGCCCACCCAGTTCCCCCGTCCCTGGGATTCTCCAGGCAAGAACACTGGAGTGGGTTGCCATTTCCTTCTCCAATGCATGTAAGTGAAAAGTGAAAGTGAAGTCGCTCAGTCACATCCGACTTGTAGCGACCCCCTGGACTGCAGCCCACCAGGCTCCTCCGTCCATGGGATTTTCCAGGCAAGAGTACTAGAGTGGGGTGCCATTGCCTGTTAAACCAATTCTGCATTCCTGGTATAAATCCTACTTGGTCATAGTTGGCTATGTTACTGTTCTCTGTTTTCTAATACTTTGTAATAAATATCTACACCAGTATTCATGAGAGAGGTCTGCAGTTTTCTGTTCTTGTGATGTGTTTGTCTAGTGTACGATTTGTTCTGCAGAATATGCCATGTGTGCTTAAAGAGAATATGTATTGATCTGTTAGGTGGAGTATTCTATATATGTCAGTTAGATCAAGTTGGGTGATCATGATGTTCAAGTCATCTATATCCTTACTCATTTTCTGTTTAGTTCTGTCATTTACTAAGAGAAGAATATTAAAATCTTCAGCTGTAATTGTTGAATTGGTATTGTTCCTTTCTATTCTGTTCTAGTTTTTAATTCACATATTTTAGGACTCTTATTAAATGTATATAGATTTATAATTGGTTATATACTGCTGATAAATTGATTTTCTTATCATTATAGTTTTTTTATCTCTAGTAATATTTTTGTCTTTAAAGTTTTAGTTTTTATGCTGGTAATATAGCTATTCCAGCTCTCTTATAGTTACCATTTGGAGGAAATATTTTTTTCATCCTTTATTTTCAATCTATTTATGTCTTGGAATCTCAGGGATATCTCTTGTAGACACTATATTGGTAGATCTTGCTTTCTGTCCAGTCTAACAACTCTGCATATGTGCATGCTAAATCACTTCAGTAGCGTCCAGCTCTTTGTGACCCCATGGACTGTAGCCCGCCAGGCTCCTCTGTCCATGGGAATTTTCCAGGCAAGAATACTGGAGTGGGTTGCCATGCCCTCCTCTAGGGGATCTTCCCAACCCAGGGATCAACCCTCTGTTTCTTACATCTCCTGCATTGGCAGGTGGGTTCTTTACCACTAGTGCCACCTTGGAAACCCCTCTAACAACTCTACCTTTTGATTATTTAGTCCTTTACATTTAAAATAATTATCAGTATGGTTCATGCCTGCCATTTGTTGTTTTCTGTATGTCTCATTTTTATTCCTTTATTACTCCTTTATTGCCTTCTTTTGTGTTAAACATACTTTTTAGTGTGTTTTAATTCTTCTGATTTTTAAAGCCATTTAAAAAAGTTATTTTATTAATGATTGCTCTAGATTTTTATATGCACCTTTTACTTATCACAAGCTACTTCAGGCTAATATTCACTTAATTCTGGTAAAATATAGTAACTTTGTTCCAGTATAGCTTCATTTCCCCTCTTCCTGTTTTGTACTATTGTTTTCACATACGTTATACCTATATATGATATAACTATATATTTAATTATAACAATATCATGTTATTTATTGCTTTAACAATCTTATGCTTTTTGGAGAAATTGGAGAAGAGAAAAAATATATATACCTAATCTCTAATATTTACCCAAATATTTTACCATTTTGAGTACCCATAATTCTTTCCTCTGGATTTGAATTCCTGTCTGGCTTCATTTCCTTTCAGCCTGAAGGGCTTCCTTTAGTTTTTCTTGAAGGGCGTACCTGATGGGAGTGGATTCTTTTAGCCTTTTTAAAATGTTTGTATTTTAACCTTTATTTTTGAAGAATAGTTTTACTGGATATAGAATTCTTCTTTTGACTTTTTTTTTTTCTTTAGCCCTTGGAATATGCCATTCCAGTGAATATGTTATAATATTCTTTGTTTGTGATGAGGCATTTTTCTTCTGTTGCTGGTAAGATTTTCTCCTTGTCTTCTAACAGTTTGACTGTTATACAGCTTGGTATGGCCCTCTTGGGAATTTCATCAAATGTTGGCCATCATTTCATCAAATTTTTTTTTTTTTTTTTTTTCCCTGCTGCTTTCGCTCTTGTCTCTCCTGCTAGAAATCCTAGTATATGTATTTTGGTAAGTTTAGTGTTATCCCAGAGGTAACTGAGACTGTGTTCATTTTTCTTGCTTTTTTCCCCCACCTGCTTTTCAGATTGCTTACTTTCTATTGACTTCTTGTTTGTTTGTTTGTTTCTGCTGGGTCTTTGTTGCTCTTGGGCTTTTCTCTAGTTGCAGTGAGAGGGTGCTACTCTCCAGTTGTGGTGCATGAGCTTCTCATTGGAATGGTTTCTCTTACTCCGAAGGGCAGGCTTTAGAACTTTTGGGATTCAGTAGTTGTGGCTCAGTAGTTGTGGTTCATGGCCGTAGTTGTCCTGCAGCATGTGGGATCTTCCTGGACCAGGGATTGAACCTGTGTCTCCTGCCTTGGCAGGTGGATTCTTTACCATTGAGCCACCAGGGAAGCCCTGTTGATTTCTTTTAAAGTTCGCTGATTCTTCTGCCATCTCAGATCTGCTGTTAGGTCTATGTAGTAAACTTTTCATTTGGGTATTGTATTTTCAGTTAGACTTTCTTTTTAGCTCCTTTTTGTCATTTGTTTCTCTACTGAGATTCTCTGTTTGCTGAGTCAGTGTGACATATTTTCCTTTAATTCTTTGCATATGGTTATATTAACTGTTTTAAAGTCTTTAAGTCTACTAGCTGAGCCTTCTCAGAATAAGTTTCTATTGACTGGTGTTTGGTTTTTTCCTGTATGTGAGTGAATCTTTCTTCTTTTAAAACTTTTTTAAAAAAAGTAGATAGTTTAGATCATATATTGTATTAACTCTGGGTTTTTATTAATTTTCTGAGGGTATTTTTAAAAATTAGTCTGAGTGTGATGAAGAATCTACTTCCTCCATGTGTACACTCAGTAATCAGCACATTTTTTAATTGTAATTTTTATTTTTTAACTTTTCTTTAGTGGTCTTCAGTGTTTAGTGGTCAGCCAGTGGTTTGGACCGAGGTCGTGCTCAAGACATCTCAAACCTATAGACTTTTATCCTCTGCTGATTGACTTGTATGGAGCACATTGAGTTCAGACAGTTCTCAGTTTTACATTGACTTTTACTTTCCACTGGCCTCTTGGGTCTCCCCAGTGCACATGCATAGTTTCTCATTTAATGTGGAGAGTTTATTTAACTTTTCTTTTTTTTCTGGCTGCACCACACTGCTTGTAGGATCTCAGTTCCCCAACCAGTGAAAGCATGGAGTTCTAACCACTGGACTGCCAGAGAATTCTCTCTCTAGTTTTACTATGGCTCTTTCATGTATAGGATTTCTCTGATAAATTTCCTGTTTGTTTACCACTCAGTCAACTAAGACTCCAAATTCAGAAAGCAGCAAGTTTTTCATTTCCTACTGAGTTGTGTACTGTAGCTGACAGAGGTTTTTGCCCTCCTCTCCAGGTCAAGGCCGCTTTCTTTGGGAATAAAGCTGTTGATTTTCATGGCCTTCCCTGCCCTAATAGAAGCTATTGTTCCCCAGCAGGTGGAAATAGAATGGGAGCAGTCCTAGGCAAGAAGGGTACCGACTCCACTTTTCTAACATAAGGCTCTAGCAGGTTCTCAATAATTTGTTGTGTGCCTTTGGTTGATTTCCATAGCCCTGAAATGGTTGTCCTTGGCAGTTTTATTCAATTTCATTCCTGTGTTTTAAGGAGAGGATTTGCCAGCCTGTTCACCACCTCTTGGGCCTCCCTGGTGGCTCAGCTGGTAAAGAGTCTGCCTCCAGTGCTGAAGACCTGGGTTTGATCCCTGGGTTGGAAAGATCCCCTGGAGAAGGAAATGACTACCCACTCCAGTATTCTTGCCTGGAGAAATCTGTGGGGCAAGAGTCCCCAATCTGTGGGGTCCCAAAGAGTCGGATGCAACTGAAGCGGCTAACAGTTTCACTCCATCTTAGCCCTTCAGCCCAGTTTTTATTGTATTTTATAAAAGCATTGGGGCTCAAAGGATTAGAATTTGAAACAATGATTAGTTATTATAGATTGTTTGACTAGCACTGAGTTAAGTCTACTGACTCATGTGGCTTACTAGTTAACTAGATAAAAAATGTTTCTGCCAGAAATTTCCTGTGGGCCTACCCTTGGTTTTTGTGTACTGCTTTTTGGACATCTAAATGTTGAAAATCATGAGATAAACAAAAGAACCTTTGAGTAGAACCTATGGCAAATATTTGAGACCCTATTAAATTTACAATGTGAATTTATAGTGGGATAGATACGCATAATTTTTTACCTTTTCCTGACTCATCACTGAATTCAGCGTTGGATGACAGAAAGCCAGCTCTAGGGGTAACCCAAGGTTGGGAATATAGGCTTAGTTGTGATTCTCACAGATTACTAGTGTATCTTATATTATTCCTAATTCTGTCTCAAGGAGCCTTTAGAGACTAGAGAAGGGTGAGACCAAGCATTGTAATTGTATTTTATATTTTAAGAGTACTTATTTGTCAGATGATTTTATCTCCCAAACTTAACTATGTATCAAAATCATCCTAGAGATTAAAACAGTTTTTTTGAATCACTATCTTAAGAATGGTATACTAGACTCTTTTTAACAGGTTTGCGAATACTGACTGCTCTAGATGTGAAAACTGTTTGCCTGTCAGTGTCTTGACTATATCAGATTACAAAGATAAGAGCAAATTCATAAGTAGTGTACTTTTTTGGTTGACTTCATCTCGCATTTATATTTAGTTCTCTCTCTTCCTCTTTTCTCCTTTGTAAAACTATTCAGCTATAAAATACTTCCACATTTGATATTTAAACCTCTAAAACACTAAAATAGCTGACTTGAATTTCATAGTTGATCATATTTGACCATTTCTTTATCCTGTGGTACCATGTGCTATCACTTAATTCCTTTGGTACCTTTTGTCTTATACAGAGCTGCGGATATATTTCTCTCTTCCCCTCCCCACCTCAACTTTTTTTCACCTTGTAAAACTGAAATTCTGTACCCATTGAACAGTGACTCCCTATTCTCCCTTCCCCCAACCCCTGACATCCACCATCCTACTTTTGTCTATGAATTTGACTGCTCTTGATAACTCATACAAGGGGCTTGGATGAAGTTGAGAGAATAGAGTAGCTGAGAAGCTGAATACTGACAAATCCTGGGGCCAGGCAGACTGCAATTGATGAAAAGGGTCTTCTGGGGTGTAAGGGGGCCCTTGTCATCCTCCTTTGCTCTAGGATAGGTTTGAGGTAATATAGGTTCGCAAACAAATCCTCTCTGGAAGAAGATAACCTCACAAATTACTTTTACCATAAATTTTTTAAATTTATGAGTGTTTAGTACACAAAGAAAAATAATTAGAAACATGAGGCAATGAAACAATAACAGTGTGGAACAAGAAGCAATGGAAACAGAAATGACATACAGGAGACCCAAATACTGGACTTATCCCAGACAGACTTAAATATTCTTTAAGTGTTCAAGGAAATAAAGAATACTTGGAGAAATTAACATAGAACTGAAAATCTTGAAAATCTTACAATCTTGAAAGAATAACATGAGCTAAGTTTCTCAACAGAAATAATAGAAGACAGAGGAATGATATCTTGAAAGGGCTGAATAAAAATAGCTACCAGTCTACAATTCTACACACATCATCTGCAGTGAAAATATCCTTCTGGAATAGAGAAAAAATAAATGGCTTAAACAGAAACAAAATCCCCCAAAATAAAACAGAAATCATCACTATCAGAATCCACTGAGGAAAATTCTAAAGGTATTCTGAATAGAGAAGAAGGATGACCCAGTTGGAGATGCAGGATGGCATGAACAGCAATGAAAACCACAAATTTATGGGCAAATCTAAATGAATATTGGTTGTATAAAAATAATGTCTTCAGTTCAGTTCAGTCGCTCAGTCATGTCCAACTTTGCAACCCCATGAATCGCAGCACGCCAGACCTCCCTGTCCATCACCAACTCCCAGAGTTAACTCAAACTCATGTCCATCAGGTCGGGGATGCCATCCAGCCATCTCATCCTCAGTTGTCCCCTTCTCCTCCTGCCCCCAATCCTTCCCAGCATCAGAGTCTTTTCCAATGAGTCATCTCTTCGCATGAAGTGGCCAAAGTATTGGAGTTTCAGCTTTAGCATCAGTCCTTCCAAAGAACACCCAGGACTGATCTTTAGAATGGACTGGTTGGATCTCTTTGCAGTTGAAGGTACTCTCAAGAGTCTTCTCCAACACCACAGTTTAAAAGCATCAATTCTTTGGCGCTCTGCTTTTTTCACAGTCCAACTCTCACATCCATACATGACCACTGGAAAAACCATAGCTTTGACTAGACAGACCTTTGTTGGCAAAGTAATGATTCTGCTTTTCAATATGCTATCTAAGTTGGTCATAACTTTTCTTCCAAGGAGCAAGCGTCTTTTAATTTCATGGCTGCAGTCACCATCTGCAGTGATTTTGGAGCCCACAAAAATAAAGTCTGACACTGTTTCCACTGTTTCCCCATCTATTTCCCATGAAGTGATGGGACCAGATGCCATGATCTTCATTTGCTGAATGTTGAGCTTTAAGCCAACTTTTCACTCTCCTCTTACTTTCATCAAGAGGCTTTTTTCTTATTAGTATTTAAATATACATAAAGGATAATACAAAATCAATGACTCATAAGTTTGGAAAGACATAAGCTTTCTTGCTTTGTCAAGAAAGAAGATAAAGCTACTAATTAATATTAGGATTGTGCAAGTCAGTAATAGTCAGACACAACTGAGCAACTGAACTGAACAGACATTATGATCTCCAGGGAAACTAGATATACAGATGTACCTTGAAGATATTATGCTAAGTGAAACAAGCCCATCACAAAAACACAAATATTGTATGATTCCACCATATGAGGTATATAGATTAGTTAAATTCAGAAAAATAGAAGAATGGTGGTTGCTAGGGGCTGGGGGATATGGGGTATTGTTCAATAGACTATGAAGTTTTAATTTTGCAAGATGAAAAGACTGCAGGTTGGTTGCACAAAAATGTGAACACACTTAATACAACTGACCATACATTTAGAAATGGTTAAGATGGTAAATTTTATGGTATGCATTTTTTTTTTTTTACTGCAGTAGGAAAAAAATAGTGACTAAACAAAATAAAAATGTTCTGGATGTTGTTGTTCAGTCACTAAGTCATGTTGAACTCTTTGAAACCCTTGTGGACTGCAGCACCCTAGGCTTCCCTGTCCTTCACTAGTTCTCTCGGAGGTTACTCAAATTCATGTCCATTGAGTTGGTTGATATTACTGCACTTTGCAGATAGTGTGTTTTTTTTTTTTTTTATTGAAGGTTTGTAGCAACCCTGTATCCTCAGATGATGTAATAAAATATTTTTGTAATTAAGATACATTCATTGATTTTTTAAACATAATTAGTTTATGCATAAGACATATTGCACACTTCACAGACTACAGCATAGTATAAACATAAGTTTTATATGCATTGAGAAACCAAAACACTTGTGTGACTCACTGTATTGCAATATTTACCTTATTGCAGTGGTCTGGAACCGAATCTGCAATACGTCTGAGGTACAGTTTGCAGATCGATGAACTAAGAAGTGAACTTCTTCTATCTTAAGAAGTTAGGAAAAGAAAAAAATTTCAAAAATGTTAAAGGAAATGGGATGATCCATGAATAATAGATTTCTAATATTTATGATATTTATTCTTTTTCTTGCTTTATTGTAATTGCTAAGACCACAAGTTGACCAGAAGTAACAAAGCAAGAAAGTTAACTATATGCTATATGAGATGATGAATGTGTTAATTATCTTGATCTTGTTAATCTTTCCACAGTGTATATACATATCAGATCATTATGCTGTATACTATAAACATATACAACTATATTTGTCAGTTATTCTTCAGTAAAGTTAGAGGAATAAAAAAGAAATAATAAAGCAAACATCTTGTCTTGTTATTTTGACCTCAAAGGAAAAGCTGTCTCAGCATTTCAGCCTGTGTTGATGTTTTCTGTGGGACTTTTTAGATACCTACATAGAAAGCCCAAAAGAATCTAAACTATTAGAATTAGTGATTTTAACAATGTTGCTGAATATAAGATCATTTTACGAAAAACAGTCCCACGTATTTATGTCAGCAATAAGTAGTTAGAAAATGAAATTTAAAAAATAGATGCCGTTTACAGTTGTACCAAAAGTATAAAATAGATATTTAATGAAAGATGTGTAAAAACACTATCAGAAAGTGATAAAGCATTATTGAAAAAAAGAACATTTAAGGAGAAGGATATACCACATTCATGGGTTGGAAGACTCAATTTTTTGAAGATGAGTACCATTGAAAATGGATTTATGTCATAGGTTCAGTGCAGTTCCCACTGAGGCCTTCCCTCATAGCTCGGTTCATAAATCATCTGCCGGCAATGCAGGAGACCTGGGTTCAATTTCTGAGTTGGGAAGATCCCCTGGAGAAGGAAATGGCAACCCACTCCAGTATTCTTGCCTGGAGAGTCCGATGGACAGAGGAGCCTCGCGGGCTACAGTCCATGGGATCACAAGAGCCACATATGACTTAGTGACTAAACCACCAATTCCCGTTATAAAAAAAAACAAAAACCACTTTTTTTTAAATGTAGTTGGACAAAATGATTCTGAAATGTATATAACAATGCATAGTGCCAAGAATAGTTAAAGAATTCTTGAAGGACAACAGCAAGGTCTGAGAATTTGTTGTATCAGATATTAAGATACAACAAAGCCACAGTAATTAAGATAATATGGAATAGCCTTAAGTCAGAAGTACAGACAAATGAAGAACAGAGCCTAGAAACAGATCTGTTCATATAAGGAGTTTTATTTATTGAAAAGGTGATACTGAAGAACACTGAGGAAAGGATGGTCTTTTTTCTGTTCTGAGACATTTAGAAATCCATATGGTAAAGATATATCTCTTGTTACTTACTTTACTTGTTTAATCACTCAGTCATGTCCGACTCTTTGCGACCTCACGGACTGCAGCACGCCAGGCTTCCCTATCCTTCACTATCTCCTGGAGTTTGCTCAGACTCATGTCCATTGAGTCGATGATGCTATCCAACCATCTCATCCTCTCGTCCTCTTCCCCTCATGCTCTCAATCTTTCCCAGCAACAGAATCTTTTCCAGTGAGTTAGCTCTTTGCATCAGGTGGCCACAATATTTGAGCTTGAGCTTCAGCGTCAGTCCTTCCAATGAATATTCAGGGTTAATTATCCTTAGGATTGACTGGTTTGAGCTCCTTGCTGTCTAAGGGAGTCTCAAATGACTTCTTCTTACTTTACTACATACCTATAAATCAACTCCAGGGTTTGGGTTATAGATCCAAATATAAATGGCATAACAGCAAAACTTGTAAATGATAATTTAGAAGACTATCTTTCCAGACCTGACAGTAAGAAGGACCATTGGTTTTTTACTGTCATTTTTACTTTTTTCATTAGTAGCATTTTTTAAGACTATTTTAATAGTCTATTTTTAATAGATTATTTTTTAGAGCAGTTATAGATTTACAACAAATTGAGCAGGAAGTGCAGGGATATGGAATTCTCATATGTCTCCTGCCCTTAAACATACAAAGCCTCCCCCATTATCAACAGTTGATGAACCTACGCTGATACATCATCATCACTGAAACTCCATAGTCTACATTAGTATTCACTCTTGGTGTTGCACATTCTTTGGGTTTGTACAAATGTACAGTCACATATATCTACTGGTATTGTGTCATTCAGAGTAGTTTAACAGACCTACCGTTAAACTTCTGTGTTTTGCTTATTCAGTCTTTTCATTCCCCTCACCTCTGGCAACCACTGATCTTTTTACTGTCTCCATAGTTTTGCCTTCTCCGGAATGTCATATAACTGGAATCATACAGTGTGTAGCCTTTTCAAATTGCCTTCTTTCACTTAGTAATATTCCTTCATGTCTTTTCATGGCTCATTAGCTCATTCCTTTTTAGCACTGGCTAGTATTCCATTGTCTGAATGTATCATGCTGTGCTGCTGTGCTTGGTCTTGGTTATGTCCAACTCTTTGCGGCACCATGGACTGTAGCCCGCCATAGGGATTCTCCAGGCAAGAATCCTGGAGTGGGTTGCCATGCCCTCCTCCTGGCAATCTTCCCAACCCAGGCATCGAACCCAGGTCTCCCACGTTGCAGGCCAATTCTTTACCAGCTGAGCTACCCGGGAAGCCTGAATGTTTGGGTATTTACCTACTGAAGTACATCTTGGTTATTTCCAGTTTGGCAGTCATAAGTAAAGTTTCTCTAAACATCCACGTTCAGGTTTTGATGTGGTCAGGTTAAATACCGAACAGTGCAATTGCTGAATCATAGGGTGAGAGGATCCTTAGTTTTATAAGAAAGTACCAGATTGTCTTCCGAAGATGACTGTACCATTTTGCATTCCCACTACTGATAAGTGAGAGTTCGTATTGCTCCACATCCTTGCCAGCTTTGATGTTAATATTCTCAATTTTAGAAATTCTAAGAGATGTGTAGTGGTAGCTCATTTTAATTTGCATTCCCCTAATGACATCATGGGAGAAGGCAATGGCACCCCACTCCAGTACTCTTGCCTGGAAAATCCCATGGACAGAGGAGCCTGGTGGGCTGCGGTCCATGGGGTCGCTAGGAGTCGGACACGACTGAGCGACTTCACTTTCACTTTTCGCTTTCATGCATTGGAGAAGGAAATGGCAACCCACTCCAGTGTTCTTGCCTGGAGAGTCCCGGGGACGGCGGAGCCAGGTGGGCTGCTGTCTTCTGGGGTCGCACAGAGTTGGACACGACTGAAGTGACTTAGCAGCAGCAATGACATGATGTGGCACATCTTTTCATATGAATACTTGCCATCCATATATTTCCTTTGGTGAGGTGTTTATTAAGGTCCTTGGCCCATTTTTAATTGTATTGTTTCTTATCATTGAGTTTTAGGAGTTCTTCATAAATTTTGAATCTTTTGCAAATATTTTCTCCCAGCCTGTGGCTTGTCTTTCATTCTCTTGACAGTGTCTTTTGCAGAGCAGTTTTTAATTTTAATGAAGTCCAGCTTATCAATCCTTCTTTCATGTATTGTACCTTTGGTGGTGTGTCTAAAAAGTCATTGCCAAACTTGAGGTCATCTAGATGTTCTCCTAAATTATCTTCTAGGAGTTCTACAGTTGTGTATTACATTTGGGTCTGTGATCCATTCTCAGTTAATTTTTGTGAAAGGTGTGAGGTCTGTGTCTAGATTCGTTTTTTGGTATGTGGGTGTCCAGTGGTTCTAGCACTGTTTGTTGAAGAGACAGTCTTTGGTTCATTTTGTATGCCTTTGTTCCTTTGTCAAAGATCAGTTGATTATAATCCACGTGGGTCTATTTCTGAACTCTGTTCTGTTCCATTGATCATTTTGTTTCTTTTTTTCACCAACACTGTACTGTCTGGATTACTGTAGCATGACAGTGTGTCTTACAGTTGGTGTCAGTTTCTGAACACTATTCTCTTTCAGTATTGTGCTGGTTATTTTGGGTCTTGCTTCTCCATATAAACTATTTTTTTTAATAAAGCAGATTTATTTATTTACTTAATCTTTCATTTATTTATTTATTTTTGGCTGCACTGGGTCTTCATTATCACGCATGGGCTTTCTCTAGTTGTGGCGAATATAGGCTACTCTCTAGTTTCAGCGCGTGGGCTTCTCATTGCAGTGGCTTCTCTGGTGGCAGAGCGTGGGCTCTTGGCACTCGGGCTCCAGTAGTTTGCAACATGAGGGCTCAGTAGTTGCAGCATGTGGGCTCTAGAGTGAAGGTTCAGTAGTTGTGGTACAGATGACTTAGTTGCTCCATGACATGTGGAATCTTCCCAGACCAGGACCTTAGCCTCTGGACCACCAGAGAAGTCCTGCATATAAACTTTAGAATCAGTTTGTCAATATTCACAAATTAAATTGCTAGGATTTTGATTGAGATTGCATTTAATCTGTAGACCAAATTGGGAAGAACTGAAATTTGACAATATTGAATCTTCCTATCCATGAACATAGAATATCTCTCCATTTATTTAGTTCTTTCATTTTTTTCCTCAGAGGTTTGTAGTTTATAGTTTACCTCATATATATCTTATACATACTTTATTAAATTTATACCTTATTTTCTTTGATATGCTAATATATTGTGTTTTTAATTTCAAATTTCACTTGTTCATTGCAGTTATATATTAACCTTGTATCCTGCAACCTTGTTATAATCACTTGAATCCAGGAGTTTTTAATAACATTTTAAAAATTTACTATTAAAAATTTTAAATTTTTGTATAAAAAGTAGAGAGAATAATATAGTAAACTCCCATAAACCCATAACACAGGTCCATAATTAACAACACATGTCCAATTTTTTTTCCCCACCCCGCAGTGGATTATTTCAAAGTAGGTTTCTGACATCATCTCAGGGAAGAACTTTTTAAATAGACATAAAAATCACTAATCATAACAGAAAAAAACTCATGTCAATGCATTATTACATTAAAATTAAGAACTTGTATTTATCAAAAGGTACAATCAAGAAATTAAAAAAGACAGGTCACAAGATGGGAAAAGAAAGTTGCAAAGCAGTGTGATATTATATACTAAAGCTGAAGATATGCATACCCTATGACTTTTCTTTTTTTACTTTTTATTTTATTTTGGAGTATAGCCAATTAACAATGTTGTGATAGTTTCAGGTGGAAAACAAAGAGACTCAGCCGTACACGTGCATGTATTCATTCTCCCCCAAACTCCCCTTGCATCCAGGATGTCACATGACATTGAACAGAGTTCCCTGTACTGTATAGTAGTGTGTACATGTCAGTCCCAAACTCCCTAACTGTCCTGTCCCCCATCCTTCCCTACCAGCAACCATAAGTTTGTTTTCTAAGTCTGTGAATCTGTTTCTATTTTGTAAATAAGTTCATTTGTATCATTTCCTTTTAGATTCTGCTTATAAGGATGTCATAAAATATTTCTGATATTTCTCTTTCTCTGTCTGACTTAACTTCACTCAGTATGACAATCTCTGGATTCATCCACGTTGCTGCAGATGGCATTATTTCATTCTTTTTAATGGCTGAGTAATATTCTATTGTATATTTGTACCACATTTTCTTTATGTCTTCCTCTGTCGATGGGCATTTAGGTTGCTTCCATGTCTTGGCTGTTGTAAACGATGCTGCAGTGAACATTGTGGTGCATGTATCCTTTTGGACCACGTTGTTTTTTTTTCAGATATACAACCAGATGTGGGATTGTGGGGTCATATGGTAGCTCTAGGTTTAGTTTTTTAGGGAACCTCTATACTGTTCTCCGTAGTGGCTGTACCAATTTAAATTCCTACCAACAGTGTAAGAGGGTTCCCTTCTCTCCACACGCTCTCCCAACATTTATTGTGAGTGGACTTTTTGATGATAGCCATTTTGACTGGTGTGAAGTGATATCTCACTGTAGTTTTGATTTGCATTGCTCTAATAATTAGTGATGTTGAACATTCTTTCATATACCTCTTGGCTATCTGTATGTCTTCTTTGGAGAAATGCCTATGACTTAACTTCTGTTCCTGAGTATACTCAAGAGAAATCCATTTCCAGGTACACCAAGAGACAGGTACATGAATATTCAAAACAATATTGATTGTACTGGCCAGAAACTATAAGCACCCCTGTTGTCCTTCATTAGCAGATTAGATTTAACAATGGAAAGGTCCGTCTAGTCAAGACTATGGTTTTTCCGGTGGTCATGTGTGGGTGTGAGAGTTGGACTGTAAAGAAAGCTGAGTGCCGAAGAATTGATGCTTTTAAACTGTGGTGTTGGAGAAGACTCTTGAGAGTCCCATGGACTGCAAGGAGATCCAACTAGTCCATTCTAAAGGAGATTAGTCCTGGGTGTTCTTTGGAAGGACTGATGCTAAAGCTGAAACTCCAATACTTTGGCCACCTCATGCGAAGAGCTGACTCATTGGAAAAGACTCTGATGCTGGGAGGGATTGGGGGCAGGAGGAGAAGGGGATGACAGACGATGAGATGGCTGGATGGCATCACTGACTTGATGGACATGAGTTTGAGTGAACTCCAGGAGTTGGTGATGGACAGGGAGGCCTGGCGTGCTGCCATTCATGGGGTCATAGAGAGTCGGACACGACTGAGCGACTGAACTGAACTGAACTGAATCATGCAATAAAATATTATTTAGCAAAGAATAGACTATATTTACTTGTAAGAAGACACATGATCTTACAGGCATTGTAAAGGCACACACACATAAAATATTCAATTCCGTAATTGTAATTTCATATATAATAACTCCATATGTTTCACAATAAAAATTTTTTTAAAGAATTTACTAAGACAGATGGACTTAAACAAGTGTGCTATTTAGGTAGTATGTTTCTTACATTCAGAAGTATAATACTAAAATCTAGTGTCCACTTTGTGATAATTGTAACAACTATTTAGAAATAGAAGTGTTTATAATAAAAGTAGATTATTGATCCATAAGTCATTTTAAGAAAGAAAAGCTGACATATTTAATTCTTATTTGCACGAAGGTTAATGAATGAAGAATGACAGATTTTGCAGTGCTATATATTATGAGAAAAGTCATTATTTTGTTGGAGACCGAAGTATGTAATTAGATTTGTCTTGTTCATTTCTGTAGTTTGAAGTATGGGGATGAGTTGGGATAGAGAAGGAGGACATTCACTATTTTACAGTATTAAAAGGAACATCCACAGCAAAATCTTTTATAATGACAAGTAGGATGTCTCTTAAATCTAAATAGAAATTAGTTCTACCACATAGGAATTCTAAAAAAATTTGCTCCTCCTTACTCTCCTTCAACTTCTCAGGAATTCTGCCAGTTAGTGTGCACTGATCTTAGTAACTGAAGGTTTGTTTTACTTTTAAACATCATAGTTCATAAGTGTTTTAATTTTTTTGACTTATGGAATTGAGTTTCTTTCCTGGATTAGCTGGCAGAATTCTTGAAAATCTGAAGGACCAGGAGGAGCAAAAAATAGTTTAAAAAACAAAAATAAAAACCTATGCGTTCAACTCACCCAGTTCCTGTCTTAAACCCAGAACTATGACATATATTGTAAGGACATCCAAGAGTGATGATTCCATAAAATAGAAGAGCTATTAACTGAAGAAATGTTAGCAAAACCTATAAAGAGGGTTTGACTTGTAAGAGAGACTAAAAATAGGCCCTTAGTAGGGGAAAGTATGTTTTTCTTTAGACGTAATGTTTTTCTTCAGACTCAGCTCACACAGATGCATATTAGAAGACTTGATTTATTCACAGACTGATTTTCGGGTTTTTGGATTATTTAGTTTCCTTGATTATACACACAAACACACATTCACACACGTTTTTACTGGCTATCCATCTTTTAGACACACCACAGTTTATTTTTTACTTTTACAAAGGGCAGGAAGAGATTAACAAATGGAAAGATGAAACTCAGTCAGTCCTTCTCACTACTTGGAAATAAAGAAAAATTTAGCTAGATATTTTACTTTTTATTCTATTTTAGTGCCACTTTACTTAAAAAAAAAAAAAACTGAAAGTTGGCTATAAGCAGATATCAAAATAATTGCCATGTGGCTTCATAATTTTCTAAATAGCTATTTGAATTCATGTAATCTGTGGATTTATGTACAAAGTTTTGCAAATAAAATATTAGTTCAGAGATAATGTAGAGTCAGCACGTAATGTGTACTGTCATTGAAGATTTAGCTGAGTTCTTTTTTTTTTATCATCATTTTTAAATGCTTTAATCTTTTCAACTTATGAAGTTAAGTTTCTTTTTTGAAACAGTTGGCAGGATTCTGAGAATCTGAAGGACAGTATGGAAAAGGAAATAATTTTTTAAATTACGCATTTTATTTCATATATGGGAATACTATTTCCAGACTAATAAGAGATGGCATTGAGACAGAAGAGGTTGGACATTAAAATCAATATTGTTGCCTCCTGGCTATTCTCTAGAATATATCACTAAGAAAATTTTGACAGGTGGTGGGCTGAATTGCCTATCTTCCATTCAACCAGCAAACCTTTTAAATAATGAGACCATTCAAGAACTTTTGGAACTTAAAATATAGAAGCTTATTCTGTTGTATCTGCCTAAAACCTGGGAAAATCTACTAGTAAGAGTAAAGTAGAATTTAATTTCTTGCTTAATAAAAACCGTGACTTTCCATCAAGCTCTACCTTGAAAAATCAGAACTTATTTTAGATGTTAGGAAATTTCCCAATGTAAATGTCTATAAAAAAGAGGCACAAAATACATCAGAATGTAGTTGAAGAAGCATTCAGAGGAGCAAAGAAAAAAATTAATCAGCTTTTAAGCCTAGATGACTTGCTTAGGAATTCCCTGCTGGTCCAGTGGTTAGAACTTGTGCTCACCGCCGAGGGTGTGGGTTCATTCAGTCCTTGCTTGAGGGGAGCTAAGGTCCCACAAGCCTTACAACAAGGGCAAAAAACAAACAAAACAAAAGACTAGATGATAAATGTCAGCAGAAATAACAGAAAGGTAGAAAGCTGTTTTCTTTCATGAAGGACCCACTTAGCAGATTGGTTGTTAAAGTATGGGTTTTCCTGGACATTTAAGCTACATTAGTTATCTGAAATGGCTAAGAAGACCAGTTGATGAGACCCCTTACAACCTACTAAGAGTATTTTTTATGCTAGGCCATTGTCAACTAGGATGGAGGTTTCTTAAATAACTTTTAACAACTTCATATATTTTAAAAATGTTAGCATTTCAGAAAGCTACAACAGTACACTATAGTAGAAATATGTAAAGCAAACTAGAAATCTTACAGAATAGCACTTTGACATAGTTGCCTTTCTTAATTTCCCATCTCTGATTTGCTTCCCTTCTAAACCTGATTCCCCTTTATTTATACATAATCCCCCCACCTTTTAAAATTGGTATCTTATTTCTTACACAAAACAGTCATAATTCTTCCAAGCTTAGGTGGTAAGTTGACAGAAGAAAGAATTACCACCTAGGAAGCTAAAGTTAGTGGCATCTTCAATTCTGAAGTTGTGAGTACACTCCTAGGCGCTAGCAGTAGTGCCTGTGACAGTTCTTTTCCTTGCACTCACATTTGTATAATATAACCCCCATCCCTATGTGTGCCATTAGTTCGTGTGAAGAAAGTGAACTCCACCATGTGGATTATTCTCAAAATTGGCATGAGAAAAAGCAATTGCAAGAGACTAATTATTTTCTTTTAGGTGGTTGAATACTAAGGAGAACTTCAGATTCTTTAATTGTTCATGAGATAACACTTCTGGTACGTTGCCTCTGCTTTTGAGTTTGCTTTTTAATTTTTAAGAGGGAGTTGATACAGTTTGAGAAAATATGACAAGTGATTATCACACTTCTTAGGTTGTCTAGGGTTCTTCACCCTTGGTCTTACCTGCATTTAATTGGCTCTTAAATGTATGGTCTGTCTTTGGCCATGGTGAAATGTGAATAATTTTGTTATCCAGCTTGTTTCATGTATGTATGAGGAATATCAGGGAGTAATAACAAAAATCTGAGATCCTTGGAAGAAACATGATATACCGCCTTTTTGTTGAAATAATGCAACTTGAGAACTAGTATATTTGATGAATTACAGCACTAATGGATAGCATAAAACTTGAACTCAGTCTGTGATTCTGCAGTAGGTTTCTTACTGCAGACTTTGGGTACAGAATAGTACCATAACTGATTTTTCTCATCATTGTAAAGTTAAGAGAAGTATTTTGGAAGAGATCATATTTCCATCTTTCTCTTTGCTTGTCGGATCGGATAATACAGTAATTTATCATCGTGTCAGTGAAAAAATACATAAATAATCTAAAACAATAGGTTTTTAGTTGTTAAATTCAAAGACACACATTCAGTAACCCCTGTGAGAATCCTTAGACTTACTCCATGCCTGGGAAGCTCCTACTATGCTTCTGTCTACTGTAAGCACCAGGAATTTGGGGGGACAAGTTTTTCCATGAAAGAAACAATCTTCTCATTGATAATCAGATTGAATTCACTTAGTTCTTTCAGGGAGCCTTACTGTGTCTTCATAATATTAATTCTGCTAAATATTTTTAGGTAGAACACCAAGTAGTAAAGCTTTTAATAAGCCCCTCCTCATTTGTTATGGTGGGGGTCTAGTATGTGCATTTGTTGTTGTTGTTCAGCCTCTTAAGTCGTGTCAGACCCCATGAACTGCAGCACATCAGGCTCCCCTGTTCTTCACTGTCTCCCAGAGTTTGTTCAGATTCATGGTTATGCTGTCTAACATCTCATCATCTGCCACCCCTTCTCCTCCTGCCCTCAGTCTTTCCCAGCATCAGGATCTTTTCCAGTGAGTTGGCTTTTCACATCAGGTGGCCAGAGTATTGGAGCTTTAGCTTCAGCATCAGTCCTTCCAATGAATATTCAGGGTTGATTTCCTTTAGGATTGACTGATTTGATCTCCTGCAGTCTATGGGACTCTCAAGAGTCTTCTCCAGCACCACAGTTTGAAAGCATCAATTCTTTGGTGCTCAGCCTTCTTTATGGTCCAATTCTCAAATCTGTAAATGACTGCTAGAAAAACTGTAGTGTTGACTATACAGACCTTTCTTGGCAAAGTGATGCCTCTGCTTTTTAATACACTGTCTAGATTTGTCCTAGCTTTACTTCCAAGGAGCAAGTGTCTTTTAATTTTGTATCTGCAGTCATTGTCTGCAGTGATTTTGGAGTCCAAGAAAATAAAATCAGTCACAGTTTTCACTTTTTCTCCATCTGTTTGCAATGAAGTGATGGGACTGTATGCCATGATCTTAGTTTTTTGAATGTTGAGTTTTAAGCCAGCTTTTTTACTCTCCTCTTTCACTCTCATCAGGAGGCTCTTTAGTTCCTCTTCACTTTCTGCCATTAGAGTGGCATGGAATTGTATCATGATAATTATATCTTCAGTTATTTAAGGAGCCACCATATAGCTTTCCATAGCAGTTGCATCATTTTACATTCCCACCAGCAATGTATGACTGTTCCAATTTCTCCACATCCTCACCAATACTTGTTTTCTCTCTTCCTTTCCTCCCTCCCACTTCCCTCTGTCCCTTCCTGCTTGTCTGCCTTTCTTCCTGCCATCCTCAGAGTTGCAAATATAATCAGAACTTTTAACCAAATTAATTATGAAAATACAGTATGTTCTTCAGGTTAAATTATTAATTAAAAACAATTAGACTGTGTTTCAAAGTTTGTTGAGATATGTGTTCAGTTATAAGGAAGACATAGATGTCCAACAGACACATAAAAAGGTGCTTAACATCACTAATCAGGAAAATGCAGCCCAAACCATAATGTGATACTACCTCACACCTGTAAGAATAGTTACTATTAAAAAGACAAGAAATAACAAGTGTTGGCCAGGAAATATAGAACTATTCATCAGTTTGGCTTCTGGTTATGTATCCAAAGAAAGCAAAAACATTTACTTGAAAAGACACATGCACCCCCATGTTCATTGCAGCATGATTTACAATAGCCAAGATATAGAAACAACCTGAGTGTCTTCATATGGTGGAAGAATGGATAAAGAATGTGGTGTGCATTTATACAATGGAATATTATTCGGCCATAAAAAGAAGATCTTGCCATTTGTGGCACTGTAGATGGACCTTGAGAACATTATACTGAGTAAAATGAGTCAGAGAATGACAAACCGTATCATCTCACTTATATGTGGGATCTAAAACTTACAGAGGAAAAGAGCTCGTAGATACAGAGAACAGATTGATAGTTACCAAAGATGTTGGGTGGGAGGAGGGCCAAATGGGTAAAGGGGATCAAAAGGTACAAACTTCCAATTATAAAATAAATAAGTCCTAGGAACATAATGTATAGCTCGGTGACTCTAGGTAATAATACTGTATTGCTAAGAGAGTATATCTTAAAGTTCTTATCACAAGAAAAAAGTTTCCCTTAACTGTGTATGTTGATGGATATTAACTAGACTTTTTGTGATCAATTCACAGTATATACAAATATCAAATCATGCTACATACCTGAAACTACATAATATAATGTGTTATATGTGTGTGTCAATTATACCTCAGTTAAAAAAAAGAAAACCTTTTCAAGTCTGATTTGATACATGTGATAGTCAGACTCAGGTATTTCTATGTTGTCCTCATTGCAACAACTTTTGCCTGATTTTTGAAGCCAGTGAAAACAATATGTTTTCTAATGTTTGCAAATATGTCAGTGATACCGTAAATAGCATACTTTACCCACTAAAACTAGTGTTGGTCACTCAGTCGAGTCTGACTCTTTGCGACCCCTGAATTCTAGCTGGTCAGGCTCCTCTGTCCATGGAATTCTGCAGGCAACAATACTAGAATGGGAGCTATTCCTCCTCCAGGGCATCTTCCCATCCCAAGGATTAAACCCAGGTCTTCTGCGTTGCAGGCAGATTCTTGACCATCTGAGCCATCAGGGAAGCCCGCAAAATGTTCCTAAATGTGTGATATTTGAAATAATTCCAAGGAACTTGTGAGATGGTTCCTGATAGAATGAAATAGATGAGAATCTCAAGGGTTCCTCATATCCTTTATGAATCTTGCCTGAGTATAATATTTAACTTCAGTTTTTTTCTTTGAAAATTTATAATCTTCTATCATAGGGTAGGTGCAAAAGAATGAGATCTTACCTCATTTACTAACAGTGGAATTAAGTAAATCTTAGGCTTTATTTGCATGAAAAAAATAGGAGAACTGTTAAATCACTAAATATTGTTGGTGGGAATTAAAGTTTATTTTCCCTATAATATTGAGAGGCACTTAAGCTCTAGTTCATTGAAGGAGGGTTTTTTTAATCTACTTGAGTTTGTTAGTGTAAGTAAAAAGACAGTATTAGCTGGTGAATAGACAAGATGTTAAATTATTGCTTTCCCATTTTGGCAAACTCATGATTTAGAATATAAATACAAAATGGGCATTTGTACCCCGGGAGGCCGACCTGTCCAGACTGCAAGTCAGACTACAGGTTTCTTGCCTTGGGCTTCTGGTTGAGTTTGGTTGTTGGGCAGCATAAGGCAGGAGACCAGAGGCAGGGAGGAGAGTGAGATAGGAGTATCTGTTCCCCTAGTCTTTCCCTGAAGGGTCACTGTGGGCTTACTGTGTCCTCTGATTAAAGGACTGTTATCCTATGGCCATCTCCACACCAGATGAAACAAAGATGAAAGAGGCCTCTGTCTCCGGATTCCAGTAATTGCTGCTCCCTCCTTACCGTCTTTAAAACCTCCAGTAGCAATATACATGGCTATTCTTAGCCAGGGAGTACTGTGCTCTCTCTTGTGGTTTCCCTACTCCCTACCAGCACCTTCGAAAATAGTCCCTTCATTAAACTCTCTTCACATTTCCCAGTCTCAATGTGCTGTTTGTTTCCTGCTGAGATCCTGACTGAAATAGCTTCTGTATGTATTTTTAATCATTATCCCAACTGGTATGCCAGATAAACTCTAATAATACTTAGGCTAATTTGGGGGAGGTGATCGCTGAAAGTGTTTGCAGAACTACCCTTTGTTTTCATTGCGCTTCATTTCATCTAGCATGTTGTTAAATGGAAAAAAATAAAAGGTGTTAGATGATGTATAAGAAGTTAGTGATACCAATAGCTTATTTAAATATACGTCCCAAAATGCTGTTTTAAGTATCCCCTCATGGGATGGGATGGGGTGGGAGGTGGGAGGGGGGTTCAGGATGGGGAATACATGTACACCCATGGCTGATTCATGTCAATGTATGGCAAAAACCACTACAATATTGTAATTAGCCTCCAATTAAAATAAAAAGAAAAAATAATAAAATTAAGTATCCCCTCTTAAGAATCTGCTGCCAATGCAGGAGATGTAAGAGATATGGCTTTGATCCCTGGGTCAGGAAGATCCCCTGGAGAAGGAAATGGCACCTGACTCCAGTATTCTTGCCTGGGAAATCCCATGGACAGAGGATCCTGGTGGCCTACAGTCCATAGGGTCTCAAAGAGTCAAACACAACTGAGCGTTTAAGCACCTTTCCTTAAAAGAGATTGGTGGTTGGATTCTTCGCTAAGATTACTGATGTTCTTTGTATCATCTCAGTGCTCATTAATGTGTCTTTGAGAGAGAGTACAGTTGACCCTTGGATAATATGGGGGTTAAAGGTGCTGACTGCAGCCATGAAATTAAAAGACGCTTATTCCTTGGAAGAAAATTTATGACCAACCTAGATAGCATATTGAAAAGCAGAGACATTACTTTGCCAACAAAGGTCCATCTAGTCAAGGCTATGGTTTTTCCAGTGGTCATGTATGGATGTGAGAGTTGGACTGTGAAGAAGGCTGAGCACCGAAGAATTGATGCTTTTGAACTGTGGTGTTGGAGAAGACTCTTGAGAGTCCCTTGGACTGCAAGGAGATCCAACCAGTCCATTCTGAAGGAGATCAGCCCTGGGATTTCTTTGGAAGGAATGATGCTAAAGCTGAAACTCCAGTACTTTGGCTACCTCATGTGAAGAGTTGACTCACTGGAAAAGATTCTGATGCTGGGAGGGATTGGGGGCAGGAGGAGAAGGGGACGACAGAGGATGAGATGGCTGGATGGCATCACTGACTCGATGGACGTGAGTCTGAGTGAACTCCGCGGGAGTTGGTGATGGACAGGGAGGCCTGGCGTGCTGCCATTCATGAGGTCGCAAAGAGTTGGACACGACTGCGCAACTGAACTGAACTGAACTGAAAGGTGCTGAGCCCTGAGTGCAGTGGGAGATACTTCCAGTTGGGCCTCAGTGTCCACAGTTCTGCATCCCTGGATTCAACCAACTGCAGGTTGTGTATGCTGTAATACTTACCATTGAAAAATATCTGTGTATAAGTAGACCTGGGCAGTGTTCAAAGGTCAGCTGTACTTAACAGCAGTCAAGTTATATCATCTGGATAACCTAAAGCAATTCTGAAAAGGTTGAGCAATAGTATTTTGGCTGTGTAAAATTTTCATCTGTGTATACTATGTTTCTTTGCAGTTAATAAAGATAATTCAGTGTTAACAGTATTAGGTCATTATCTAGAAAATTCAGGCTTTAAGTATTGAGTTTGTGTAAATGTAATCTGATTTTTCCTTTGGGTAACAATGATGAAACTGCCAGTATTACAGAGGTTAAAAGTTAATTCACAATTCAATGGTAATTGGCAAGTGTACTTTCTCTTGGAATGACACAGGCTCTATTCATATCCTCTTTTCTACTTTTAGAAACAAAATACTATTATCATTCTAACGTATAAATTATCAATCTTCTGTAGCACTAGGAGGTATTATATAAAACACAGGATAAAGATTGAGCTATAAAAGAGGCTTTAATTAAAACACATCTGTAATAATACTAAAAGAATTTGGAAAGTGTACTAAAATATTACTGTATTTTTTTTAAATTTTATTTTATTTTTAAACTTTACAATATTGTATTAGTTTTGCCAAATATCGAAATGAATCCACCACAGGTATACCTGTGTTCCCCATCCTGAACCCTCCTCCCTCCTCCCTCCCCATACCCTCCCTCTGGGTCCTCCCAGTGCACCAGCGCCAAGCATCCAGTATCGTGCATTGAACCTGGACTGGCGACTCGTTTCTACTCCCATCTTACTCTGTTCAGACTGCTCTAACAAAATACCACAGACTGAGTAGCTTATAAACAATAGAAATTTACTTGTTACAGTTCTAGAGGCTGGAAATCTGAGATCAGAGTGCCAACATGGTCTAGCTAGGGCCTTCTGGGTTGCAGACTTCTCGTTGTGTCCTCACGTGGTGGCAGAGGTCTCTATGGAATCTTTTTAATAAGAGCACTGATCCCATTCATGAGAACTCTGCTCTTGAAGGCCTCACCTACTAATACCATCACTTTAGGATTTCAGCGTTGAATTTGGAGGTGAAAATACAAATATTCAGACTATAGCAACCCCTCTTCTCAAATTTTCCCCTTTTTCTTGCTTTGTTGAAATTTGAACCCCCAAAGTACTCTCAACTATGGTAGCTTGGATCTGCAATGTTGATACCATTTGAGAGTAAAAATCTCAGGCCACACATCAGACGCTTGAATCAGAACCTGCTATTTAACTTGAGATTCCCCCAATGACAAGTATACACATCAGAATTTGAGAAGCACTCTAGCTATTTCCTAGGATCACATCTCCTTAGAGTAAAACAAAGTTATCAAGTGTAAAAGCTGAGGTAATTTGTTGATCATATAGTCATGGGTAAAGAAACATTAAATTCACAGATAGCCTTTTCTTTTTAAGTACAAACTGTTTTCTATAATTTCTTACATTGAACTGAGTTTTCCCATTTATGCTATTAATATAAACACTGGTACATTGCTTTATCATATATTGGGAACACAAGCAAATATATTTATGAAATTCATAGTCCTAAGAATGTGACGTGTGTGTGTTGCAGTCTAAAAGATGGAAAGTACTTTTATGTGTTGTTATTATTAATGTTATAGAAGCTCTCATTCTCACATATTCAGATTTGTTAGTGTTAAATTTTACCTTGAGGTATTTACGTATAGTATTTTTAGAGGGCCTTTTATATTAGGATAGTTAAAGATATCAAGGATTACTGTACAGTCTAATATAATTGATTTCAATATTTTTCTCAAGCTGTGATAATTTCTACTAAAATCCAATTTAATTGCACAATTTGAATGCAAAGGTAGTTATCAGTTATATAATAGAATTTGCAAAATAACAACTAAGTTCTATTTAGTTATTAGCTGTTTATGAGAGAAAAGCAGCTAGTATTGGCCCTTACATTTTGCAGGCTGTTATGTTAGTTTTGGATCCTGAATATATTTTTTCCTTCTCATTCTTTCAGATTCATCAGGATTCATTTTTGATTTGCAGTCCAATACTGTACTGGCCCAAGGAGGAGCTTTTGAAAACATGAAAGAAAAGGTATGTCTAGTTACTGTGGATAGGAAACTTGAATGTCTTGTTAAAATTTAGGTACTAATAAAATCATTGGCTACAAACTCATTAAGAAAGTGAAAATTAAGAACAAAACTGTATGAATGCCACTGTATATCAGGGAGTAACTACAATGAAGGTTTTGAGGAATCAGAGCCTGTAAGTATGAACAATTTTCTTTACATGTATCCGTATACATATATTTATTCTAAATTCTCTTGGACATCTTAATTAATACAACAGTATGTATATGGCTAAGTGTATATCTAATTTGCTAACATTCTTTAAGGAATAGTCTTGAGTAGGATCGTCCCATTCACTTGAAGAGGATTTTTAAGACCAGGAGACTTTAGAGCAAGAAGAGTTTTCTAAGTAAGGTATCTTTGGAAGGGAACCCGGTTGTCTTTAATAATATAACCCTTAATGAGCTATATTGAGAAAAAACATAGAACAAAAGCTTTATATGTGTTCTTCATCTCATTTAAAAAGTAAATCATTGATTCTGGAGTCATAGATACATATTGGTTCAATAATATAAACAATGTTGCATTTTCAGTTATGAGAATTTTACCTTTATCATTAAATCTGTAAGTTTTGCCTAAAGCCCATTTTCTAGTGATCATGGTAATTTTTTGCTCATCTCAAAAATGTATATTATAAATTCACGCTCTTTGAATTATAGATGATATACCGTCCCACTTGTATAGTTTTATACTTTATCATTGTTCAATTAAGCCTGAAACAAAAATGTATAGAATGACATGAAAGCAAGTATACTAAAAAACACTTAGGTCCTAATACAGATTCTGCTAATAACTTGAACAAGATACTTTGCTTCTCTTCATCTGTAAAAGGGCTTCCTTTTCAAGCAATATGGCAGACTAGATATCCTGAAAATATTTCTAATGTAAAATGCTTAAAAATACAGAATGAAAATGATATACATCATTTCCAGTGCATAGCCAAGGAATTCCCTGGTGGTCCAGTGGTTAGGACTCCATTTTCATTGCCAAGGGCCCAGATTTAACTCGTGATCTGGGAACTAAGAATCCTGCAGGCTACATGGTGTGGCCAAAAAAGAAAAAAAGCATAGCTGAACACAAGAAGGGAAATCCCTAGGGCCAAAAATACAGGAGAAACTAAAAAGCTGAGTGGTAAGCCTGAACTAGCTAACTCTGATATGTTTTGCCAGTCTCAGTAACAAATGTGTTTTTACCACACAGGCCCCACATTTAGCACAAAGCTTGTCCTGGGTTAAAAATTGAAACTGAGATCTTATATAAGGTTGAGATCCGGAAAATGTTTCATCTTCAGGGAAAGGTAAACTAGAACAAATCTTCCCACTGACTTTGAACACAGTATTAATATTCTTACTGGAAATGTTCAGAGGAATGTAGTGAAAATGAATTCAACTTTTTTCATTTGTAGTAATATTATATTCTATAATTATTTTATGAATATTGTAGAATAAAGCAAATCAAGAAATATGTTAATGTTTTTAAGAGCTAAAAAACTTTCAGTTTAGAGAAGAGAAATACATGTTTAAAAACCATTTTATAAAAAGTCTTTTGGGAATTCTCTAGGTCCACTGGTTAGGACTCCGTGCTTCCACTACAGAAGGCATAGGTTCAGTCCTACATGCTGCATGGTGTGGCAAAAAAAAAAAAAAGTCTTTTAATAGTATATTTAAACTGATGGTGTCAGTATAAACTTATGTTGTAAAAACCAAAATTTCCTAGTTCTGTCCACTGAAAGGACCTAGAAATAATCACATCCTAGTATTAGGTTGGTGCAAATGTAATTGTGGTTTCAGACCATGAATTTTAAATCATTACAACTAGGCTCAAATGCATCTTTAGTCAAAATAGGAACCATTACAATCAACACATTTTTGCCAACAAGAAGTAAGCTTGTTTTTTTTTATAATGTAAAAATCCATGATTCAGGAGTCGATGAACTGTTGGAAAGGGTTTTCTGCCTCTTGCTTGTTATGGAAGCATTTTCTCTGCAAAAAGTTGTCAAGATGCTTGAAAAAGTGGTAGTTGTTTGGCAAGAGGTCAAGTGAATATGGCGGATGAGGCAAAACTCCATAGCCCAATTCATTTAACTTTTGAAGCAAATGTCGGTTGTGCGAGGTGCATTCGGGTGTTGTCATGGAGAAGAATTGGGCCCTTTATGTTGACCAATGCAGGCTGCAGGCATTGCAGTTTTCAGTGCATCTCATTGATTTGCTGAGCATACTTCTTATATGAAATGATTTCACCAGGATTCCGAAAGCTGTAGTGAATTAGATGAGCAGCAGATCACCAAACAGTGACTATGACCTTTTTTTGGTGCAAGTTTGGATTTGGTGCAAGTTTGGTCCAAAGCGCTTTGGACCTTCTTGGGGGTTCCTAGGTGATGCTAGTGATAAAGACCTTGCCTGTCAATACAAGAGAAAACGTAAGAGATGCAGGTTCGATCCCGGGGTTCGGAAGATCCCCTGGAGGAGGAAATGGCAACCCACTCCCATATTCTTGCCTGGAGAATCCCATGGACAGAGGAGCCTGGCAGTCTGCAGTCCATGGGGTCGCAAAGAGTTGGGCATAACTGAGCGACTAACACTTTCACTTTCACTTTCACTTTCTTTGACTTTGAGAAGTGCTTTGGAGTTTCTTCACTATCCAGCCACTGAGCTGATCATCGCCGGGAGTTGTATAAAATCCACTTTCTGTCGCACATCACGATCCATTTGAGAAATGGTTTGTTGTTACACAATAAAAGAGGATGACACTTCAACTCAATGGTTTTTTTGATTTGCTATCAGTTCATGAGGTACCCACTTACTGAGCTTCTTCACCTTTCCAGTTTGCTTCTAATGCAAAATGACGATAGAATGGTTGGTATTGAGTTCTTCAGCAACTTCTCGTGTAGTTGAAAGAGAATCGGCTTTGACGATCCTCTCATTTGGTCCTTGTCAATTTGTAGTTGCTGGCCACTGTGCTCCTCATCTTCAAGGCTCTCCTCTCCTTTACAAAACTTCTTGAAGCACCACTGCACTGTACGTTCGTTAGCAGTTTCTGGGCTAATGCATTGATGATGTTCAAATTGTTTCCACTGCTTTATGACCCATTTTGAACTCAAATAAGAAAATTGCTTGAATTTGCTTTTTGTCTAACATAATTTCCCTAGTCTAAAATAAATATAGAATAAACAGCAAGTAATGTCATTAGCAAAAAAAAAAAAAAGTGAGAAATGTGCATTAAAATGATATATAACATAACCACATTTATTTGAGAACGTATTCCAATATCAAACGGCAAAGCTCAGCAGTGCAAGACCACAATTACTTTTCAGTTCAGTTCAGTCGCTCAGTCATGTCCGACTCTTTGCGACCCCATGAATCTCAGCATGCCAGGCCTCCCTGTCCATCACCAACTCCTGCAGAGTTCACTCAGACTCACGTCCATCGAGTCAGTGATGCCGTCCAGCCATCTCATCGTCTGTCATCCCCTTCTCCTCCTGCCCCCAATCCCTCCCAGCATCAGAATCTTTTCCAATGAGTCAACTCTTCGCATGAGGTGGCCAAAGTACTGGAGTTTCAACTTTAGCATCATTCCTTCCAAAGAAATCCCAGGGCTGATCTCCTTCAGAATGGACTGGTTGGATCTCCTTGCAGTCCAAGGGACTCTCAAGAGTCTTCTCCAACACCACAGTTCAAAAGCATCAATTCTTCAGCGCTCAGCTTTCTTCACAGTCCAACTCTCACATCCATACATGACCACTGGAAAAACCATAGCCTTGACTAGATGGACCTTTGTCAGCAAAGTAATGTCTCTGCTTTTCAATATGCTATCTAGGTTGGTCATAACTTTTCTTCCAAGGAGTAAGCATACACCAACCTAATAGCAATACACACACCTAGCTCTTAGCTCTTGGTTTCTAACTACCACTCCCTACCAAAAAAAAAAAAAAAATGGGTCTTCTTGAAGAAATAACCAATTTCACATTGTCCAGCAAGACAAGAAATGAAGATTATAAAGAATAAAAAGGAAGGGAGAAAAAAACTGCTGTTATTATAGATAATAGAATTGCCTACATAGAATAACCAAGAAAGCAACAAATTATTAGGAATAATGAAGTCATCAAAATAGTTGGATATAAATTGACATACAAAAATGAAAAGAGAATATGCAGTTATTGTAAAGTGTATATTTTTAACCTCAAAAGATACAAAATACCTTAGGAATAACTGACAAAGTTGGCATGCTCGTTTTGAAGGGAAATTTGGCATTTCTAATGAATTTTTAGATTCACTACTGTTCACAGTTTTGCCAAGAGAATGTACTGGTCATAGCAAACACCCTTTTCCAACAACACAAGAGAAGACTCTACACATGGACATCACCAGATGGTCAGTACTGAAATCAGATTGATTATATTCTTAGCAGCCAAAGATGAAGAAGCTCTATAAAGTCAGCAAAAACAAGTCCGGGAGCTGACTGTGGCTCAGTTCATGAACTCCTTATTGCCAAATTCAGACTTAAATTGAAGAAAATAGGGAAAACCACTAGACCATTCAGGTATGACCTAAATCAAATCCCTTACGATTATACAGCAGAAGTGAGAAATAGATTCAAGGGATTAGATCTGATAGACGGAGGGCCTGAAGAATTATGGATAGAGGTTCGTGATATTGTATAGGAGGCAGTGATCAAGACCATCTCCAAGAAAAAGAAATGCAAAAAGGCAAGATGGTTGTCTGAGGAGGCCTTACAAATAGCTGTGAAAAGAAGAGAAGCGAAATCAAAGGAGAAGAGGAAAGATATATCCATTTGAATGCAGACTGCTAAAGAAAAGCAAGGAGAGAAAAGACAGCCTTCCTCAGTGATCAATGCAAAGAAATAGAGGAAAACCATAGAATCGGAAAGACTAGAGATCTCTTCAAGAAAATGATACCAAGGGAACATTTCTTGCAAAGATGGACATAATAAAGGACAGAAATGGTATGGATCTAACAGAAGGAGAAAATATTAAGAAGAGGTGGCAAGAATACACTGAAGAACTATATGAAAAAGACTTCATGACCCAGATAATCACGATGGTATAATCACTCACCTAGAGCCAGACATCCTGAAATGCGAAATCAAGTGATCCTTAGGAAGCATCACTACAAACAAAGCTAGTGGAAGTAATGAAATTCCAGTTGAGCTATTTCAAATCTTGAAAGATGATGCTGTGAAAGTGCTGCACTCAATATGCCAGCAACTTTAGAAAACTCAGCAGTGCAGTGGCCACAGGACTGGAAAAGGTCAGTTTTCATTTCAATCCCAAAGAAAGGCAATGCCAAAGAATGCTCCAAGTACCACACAATTGCACTCATCTCACACGCTAGCAAAGTAATGCTCAAAATTCTCCAAGCCAGGCTTCAACAGTACGTGAACCATGAACTTCCAGATGTTCAAGGTGGATTTAGAAAAGGCAGAGGAACCAGAGGTCAAATTGCCAACATCCTTTGGATCATCGAAAAAGCAAGAGAGTTCCAGAAAAACATCTACTTCTGCTTTATTGACTATGCCAAAGCCTTTGACCGTGTGGATCACAACAAATTCTGGAAAATTCTGAAAGAGATAGGAATATCAGACCACCTGACCTGCCTCTTGAGAAAGCTGTGTGCAGGTCAGGAAGCAACAGTTAGAATTGGACATGGAACAACAGACTGGTTCCAGATCGGGGAAAGAGTACGTCAAGACTGTATATTGTCACCCTGCTTATTTAACTTATATGCAGAGTACATCATGAGAAATGCTGGGCTGGAAGAAGCACAAGCTGGAATCAAGATTTCCAGGAGAAGTATCAATAACCTCAGATACACAGATGACACCACCCTTATGGCAGAAAGGGAAGAACTAAAGAGCCTCTTGATGAAAGTGAAAGAGGAGAGTTGAAAAGTTGGCTTTAAACTCAACATTCAGAAAACTAGGATCATGGCATCTGGTCCCATCACTTCATGGCAAATAGATGGGGAAACAATGGAAACAGTGATAGACTTTATTTTGGGGGGCTCCAAAATCACTGCAGATGGTGACTGAAGCCATGAAATTAAAAGACACTTGCTCCTTGGAAGAAAAGCTATGACCAACCTAGATAGCATACTAAAAAAGCAGAGACGTTACTTTGCTGGCAAAGGTCCATCTAGTCAAGGCTGTGGTTTTTCCAGTGTCATGTCTGGATGTGAGCGTTGGACTATAAAGAAAACTGAGTGCCAAAGAATTGATGCTTTTGAACTGTGGTGTTGGAGAAGACTCTTGAGAGTCTCTTGGACTGCAAGGAGATCCAACCAGTCCATCCTAAAGGAAATCAGTCCTGAATATTCATTGGAAAGACTGATGCTGAAGCTGAAACTCCAATATTTGGCCACCTGATGCGAAGAACTGTCTCATTTGAAAAGACCCTGATTCTGGGAAAGATTGAAGGCGGGAGGAGAAGGGATCGACAGAGGATGAGATGGTTGGATGGCATCACTGACTCAATGGACTTAAGTTTGAGTAAACTCCAGGAGTTGGTGATGGACAGGGAGGCCTGGCATGCTGCAGTCCATTGGGTTACAAAGAGCTGGATATGACTGAGCAACTGAACTGAACTGAACTGTTCAGAAATTCTACTAGTGATTATATATACAATAGAGACATCCTCTCACTGTTCACTGAAGACTTGTTTTCTTTTTTTTAACAATTTGGTAAGCATTGTCATAAGCATTCAGTAAATAAGCATAAGCGTAGGAATATTTACTATGGTATTTTTCATAGTAGCCAAACACTGGAAAGAATGTAAATGTCTGTCAACAGAAAAATGATTAAATTGGCTATATTCACACAATGGAAATGCTATTTAGCAGTTAAAATAAATTACTGATAAATAATAATGAGATGCATTTATCAACATGAAAAATCTAAAAAACAATGTTATATGAAAAAGCAAATTAAAAATAGACATGTATGATATGACGTGTAATGCAAACAATAATATGTCTTACCCTTGGATACAGACATACATCATAAAAGTATAAAAACAAATATCAAAATAACACCAAATTCAAGGTAGAAATCTCTGTGGAGAGGAGGGAAAAGGGGTTTATGAAAAGTTTCATGGGCACTTCAATTGCATGTATTTTATTTTATTAAACTGGCTATCATAGTGAGTGTTCATTATGTTTTATACACCTGAAATAATTTATAATAATTTAAATGATATCTGTAGCATTATTATCAGAGAAGGCAATGGCACCCCACTCCAGTACTCTTGCCTGGAAAATCCCATGGACGGAGGAGCCTGGTAGGCTCCAGTCCATGGGGTCGCTAAGAGTCGGGCATGACTGAGCAACTTCACTTTCACTTTTCACTTTCTTGCATTGGAGAAGGAAATGGCAACCCACTTCAGTATTCTTGCCTGGAGAATCCCAGGGACAGAGGAGCCTAGTGGGCTGCCGTCTATGGGGTCGCACAGAGTCGGACATGACTGAAGCGACTTAGCAGCAGCAGCAGCATAGCATTATTATACAATTAAATGATATGAAATAAATGTTTAAAAAATGCTATACAAAAATCTAAGTTATTATTGTTTTTTTATTCTGGTGGTTTGTTAAACTTTGCTCCTTTCTCTATAATATGCTAAAAATGAGGAAATGTTGATGCTAAATTAATACCTGATCCCTGAATTTAACCACCCTGAAATAAGATCTGGCACAAATCTTCTGTTTCTGCAAATGTTCTGCTTTTTCTAAGTTTTAAAGTTAATTTTTTATGTGCTGGCATCATTCACCTATTACTCATCCCAGTGAGATGGTTGTATGTACTCTCACTGATACTAAAGTGATGTGATACACCTTGTTAAAGATGAAATGGTACCCTTACTGTTATTCTCTGTAATAGACCTCAGTTTCCAACTGATCTACTCATATTAGAATAAATGACCTTATCTTCTTTTTCAGATAAATGCAGTGCGTGCAATAGTTCCCAATAAGAGTAACAATGAAATTATCCTGGTTTTGCAACACTTTGATAATTGTGTGGACAAAACAGTACAAGCATTCATGGAAGGTAACCCTAGCTCAATATTTTTATAAGTTCATATTTGTTCAACTAGAAGTTGCTTCAGATTTCTATAACATTTATTCGGCAGTCTGGTATTTTATAGACGATATAGCAGACCCTGTGCCATTTTTAAAGATATCTTTTAAAGCTCCTTATTTCAGCCCTAGAAGTAATTCATTCATAAGCTATATGATACCTGGAATAAGAGATAAGCAGAGAAGATTCCATCATTTTATTCAGAACATTTTCTAATGACAGTTAAGAAATTAGGTAGCCAGTGGTATAAGGGACTTGACTGGAGTTGGGTTGAATAAGAATTTAAGAAGCAATGATAGAGCAGTGGTCTGGTGGCTCAGCTACAGATGGCAGATTTAGGGACTCAGTATTCTTTTTCAGGCTCTGACAAGTGATTTAAATATATGGGTTTGAGTTTCCTTATCTACCATACAAAAAATGGTATGCTTAGTCAAACCTTCTGATTTTACAGAGTTGAGGAGCATTTTACAAAATTCTTTCCACATAACTTGTTTGGGAAAAACTGTCTGAAGTTGTCTCTTTCATTGAACAGTGACAGTGATATCAAAATAGATCTCCCTCTTTCTACTTTTCTGAATTTGCCAGTACACAATAAACAGGTCCAAATACTGTAAGTTGTTTCTTTACCATCATATTTTTGTTTATAATGTTAGTGTTTGGGTTTAGGGTGGCAGACAGTTCTCTGTGAAACAATGTAACCAGATTGTGTGTAATCTGGAGGAGAGGGGATGCCATACTTGGGCTGAAACCAGTACTTGGGCTGAAACCAGGCATCTTTGTATTTGGTCAAAGCTACATAGATAAAAAGAAGCTTCAAAATGGTCAGGCTACATTAGTCTCTTCCTGGAAGAACTTACTGAAGAAATTAAATGGAGAAGGGAGATCTAAATGGGCAGGTATTCTAAAAGGTAAGCATGATATGATTATCTCATTACATTAGCTTAGACACCTGAACCATCACTTTTCCTATTGGGAGAGGGAGACTTTCCAGCAGTTACAAAATTCAGGGACACTAATTTCTGCTTTAGCATACTTGTGCTGGGAGAAAAATATCTGTGATTGGTTTCTCTTACAGGTAGTGCCAGTGAAGTACTCAAAGAATGGACAGTAACAGGCAAGAAAAAGGTAAAAATGAATTAAATTTAAAAGTGTGATATCAGTATTTGTATTATAAAAAAATTAAGCTCTGCAGAAATACTGAAAGATTTACATACGCATCTTCAGTTTACCTGGCTAAGAAAAGTTTTCTTCCAGGACATTGTAACACTGCTCTGTACATACAGTACCACAGTCTCCTCCGTGTGATTTCAGGCAGGAAGCAGAATTACTCTGCCATCGCAGTTTCAGAGAATGTATTAATATTAGGCAGGGATGAAACGAGATCATGTCAAGGACAGCAGAGCTCCTCTAGAGAAAGTGATCCATTCCAGTGGTTTTCAAATCATTCATATTATACATCAGTTAAAATAGTTCAGATTTTTAAGTCAGACCACTTGTGTTGTAATCTCTGGTATTAATCAGCTTTAGCTTAAAGCCTAAAGAGAGGCTTTGCTACTGTTAGCTATGCAGAGGGGTCTGATGGTCTAGTTCAGGGAGATATTAGAAGATAATAGAAGGCACTTGGACTGTGGAATCAGTCAAAACTGGATTTATATCCTATTCTACTACTTACTGGTTTTATTTCCTGGGAATATTGTTTAACCCCTAGTGAGTCTTAGTTTGCTTGTCTCTAAAATAGGAAAATAATACTGACAACTGAAAGTATTTCAGTTCAGTTTAGTTGCTCAGTCGTGTCCAACTCTTTGCAACCCCATGGGCTGCAACACTCCAGGCTTCCCTGTCCATCACCAACTCCCAGAGCTTACTCAGACTCATATCCGTCAAGTCAGTGATGCCATCCAACTGTCTCATCCTCTGTTGTCCCCTTCTCCTCCCGCCTTTAATCTTTCCCAGCATCAGGGTCTTTTCAAATGAGTCAGTTCTTCGCATCAGGTGGCCAGATATTGGAGTTTCAGCTTCAGCATCAGTCCTTCCAATGAATATTCAGGACTGATTTCCTTCAGGATGGACTGGTTGGATCTCCTTGCAGTCCAAGGGACTCTCAAGAGTCTTTTCCAACACCACAGTTCAAAAGCATCAATTCTTTGCCCTTCAGCTTTCTTTATAGTCTAACTCTCACATCCATACATGGCTACTGAAAAAAACCATGGTTTTGACTAGATGGATCTTTTTTGGCAATGTCTCCTCAAGTGTTTAATACAATATCTAACATATCAGTTCTCCTTATGCACTTGAAACCAAAAATGCTTTCCCCAAAGGATACTAGCTAACCTCATCATGCTTCCCATAGCTCTTTACTCTAAATCTGGTTCTTTTAGAAAGTGCTTGAAGTGTGAATTTGAATCAAGTATCTCTATGAAATCTCTTTCGGGTCTATTTAGGTTAGTGCTGGAGTTCTGGAATGCTTTCTTAATGACTCTAAGTCACTTCATTAGGATTTCTGCTAAGTCTTAATTAAACCAGACTTGGGGAAAAAAAAAAAAACAAAACGGGCTTGGCTCCATTGACCCTTGAGAACTTTTTCTAAGAACTTAATACTACCACAGATTCCCCTGAAGCTCTCCATACCTGTAGCTTTGAATATTTGCTTAACTTCTTTCCATTGCTTTCACCAAACCTAAGTAACTGTGCATATTCTGATTTATTAATTTACTGGACAAGGATAATAGGTTATTAGTAATGTAATATGTACACAAAGCTGGGGAAGTATGTGTTGGAGATACATCAGTTTCTTAAAATTTGGAGAAAGAAAAATGGCTTCAGTTTGGCAATCCCAAATACCCAAATCACATCTAGTTAACTTTTGGGATTAGTTCAATAGGATATGATCATGAACGATTACTGGGGATAGGTATTACATGCATAGGACAGTGACATGAAAACTTAGCCAGCTCACATGGGAGAAAGTAATTAAGAAAAGGAGAAATGAGAATTGTGGAGAGGAAAAATCCCTTACCGGATATATGATTGCAAATAGTTTCTCACATTCTGTGGATTGTCTTCTTTCTCATTAAGTCCAGTTTGTCTGTTTTTCTTTACCGTGGTCTCTAAGAAATCCTTACCAAATCCAATGTCGTGAAGCTTTTGTCTTACATCATTTTCTTCTAAGTTTTGTTGATTTAGGTCTTACATTTAGGTTTGATCCATTTTGAGTTAATTTTTGTGCTATGTTTCAGGTTAAAGTCCAACTTTATTCTTTTGTATGTGGAGATTCCAGTTTTTCCAGCATTATTTGTTGAAAAGACTGTCCTTTCCCCATTGAATAGTTTTGGCAAAAATCACTTAAGCCATATATGTGAGAGTTTACTTCTGGGCTCTTTATTCTATTTCATTGTGTCTATGTTTGTCTTTTATAAGTTTTTTGGTCACTCTCGCATGGCTTGTGGGATCTTAGTTCCCTGACCATGGATCAAACCCCTGCTCTCCACAGTGGAGGCAGAATCTTAACCACTGGGCCACCAGGCAAGTCCCGTATACATCTGTCTTTACACTAGTACTACACTGTTTTGATTAGTGTAGCTTTGTAGTAAGTTTTGGAATTAGGTTGTATGAGTCTCCCTGTTTTGTTCCTCTTTTTCTTTAAAATTTTTATTGACATGTTGATTCACAATGTTGTGTTAATTTCAGGGGTACAGCAAAGTGATTCAGTTATACACACACACACACATACATATACAGAAGTTTTTTTAGATTCTTTTCCATTGTACCAGCCAAGCCACAAGGGAAGCCCATTGTAGGTTATTAGAAGATATGATATAGTCCCCAACAGTAGGTCTTTGTTGATTATCTTTTCATATATAATAGTGTGTATATTTTAGTCCCAAACATACAATTTATCCCTCCCCTCCCAGCCCTGTTCCCTTTTGGTGACCATAAACTTGTTTTCTATGTCTGTGAGTCTATTTTTCTTTTGTAAATAAATTAATTTGTGTCCTTTTTTTTTTAGATTGCACGTATAAGTGATATCATATAATATTTGTCCTTCTCTGTCTGACTTATTTCATTTAGTATGACAATCAAGGTTGTTTTGGTCCCTTGAAGGTGCATATGAATTTTAAGATGGGTTTTTCTGTTTCTGCAAAAAATATCATTGGGATTTTGATAAGGATTGCATTGAATCTGTAGATCACTTTGGGTAGTATTGGCATTTTAATATTAAATCTTATAATTCATAAATATATAATGTGTTTCTATTTAGTTATGTTATTATAAATTGAATTATTTTATAATTTACTTTTCAGATTGTTCAGGTATAGAAGTACAACTGGAGAAGGCAATGGCACCCCACTCCAGTACTCTTGCCTGGAAAATCCCATGGGCGGAAGAGCCTGGTGGGCTGCAATCCGTGGGGTTGCGAAGAGTCGGACACGACTGAGTGACTTCACTTCCACTTTTCACTTTCATGCATTGGAGAAGGAAATGGCAACCCATTCCAGCGTTCTTGCCTGGAGAATCCCAGGGACAGGGGAGCCTGGTGGGCTGCCATCTATGGGGTCTCACAGAGTCGGACACGACTGAAGTGACTTAGTAGCAGCAGAAGTACAACTGATTTTTGTGTGTTGACTGTATCCTGCTGCGTTGCTGAATTGTTCTGTGTGTGTGTGTGTAATCTTTAAAGTTTTCTATATATAAGATCATATCTTTTGCAAACATGTTTTCCTTTTTCGTTTCCTGCTTGGATGCCTTTTATTTCTTTTTCTTTCTTAATTGCACTGGCTACAACTTTCAGTACTGTGTTGAATAGAAATGGCAAAAGTGGGCATCCTTGCCTTGTTCCTGATCTTTGAGGAAAAGCTCTCCTCTTTGACCATTGTCCCCTGTGGGTTTTTCATATATGTCTTTTATTATGTTGAAGTAGTTTCCGTCTAGTCCTAGTTTTTTTTTTTTTTTAGTGTTTTTATCATGAAAGGATATTTGAATTTTGTCCCATGTTTTTTCTGCATCAATTAAGATGATCATGTGGCTTTTTTCCCCTTTTTTCTGTTAATATGGTGTATTACATTGATCAGTTTTCTTAAGTTGAACCATTCTTGCATTCAGGGAATAAATCCTATTTGGTCATGATATATAATTATTTTCATATATTGCTAAATTTGGTTTGGTACTTTCTGTTGAGAATTTTTGCATCAGTGTTCATAAGGGATATTGCTGTGTAGTTTTCATCTAGTGTCTTTGTCTAAGTATCAGGGTAATGCTGACCTCATAGAGTGAGTTAGATATTGTTCCCTTCTCTTCAGCAGCTTTTTTTTTTTGAAAAGTTTGGCAAGAGTAAATGTTTGGTAGAATTCACTAGTGAAGCCAGGGCTTTTCTTTGTCAGGAGATTTTTGATTCATGATTCAGTCTCCTAACTAGTTAGATTTTCTATTTCTTCATGACAGTATTGGTAGGTTTTGTGTTTCTAGGAATTTGAACAATTTCATCTAGGTTATACAATTTGTTGGTATATGATTGTTCATAATATTCTCTTATAATCAATAGTAATGTGCCCACTTTCATTTCTTATTTTAATAATTTGAGTCTTCTCACTTTTTTCTTAGTCCATCTAGCTAAACTTTTGTCAACTTTGTTTTTATGAAGAACCAGCTTTTGGTTTTATTGTATTAGTCTTCTAAATCATGTAGAAAACAAAAAGTACAGTCACAAACCAGTGTTATAATAATACTAGCTTTTGTAACTGCACATGTGTTTTACCTCGTCAAGTTCTTTATTTCTCTGTATGCCTTCAGATTACCATCTAGTGTTCCTTCACTTCATGTTACAGGCCTCCTGTGTTTCTGGCGGGGCAGGTCTGGTAGTCATGAACTCTCTCCTCTTTGTTTACCTAGGAATGTCTTAATTTATCCCTCAGTTTTGAAAGACAGTTTTGCTACATAGAGGATTCTTGGTTGATGGGTTGTTTTGTTTTGTTTTGTTTTCCTTTTAGCACTTTGAATATATCTGCCTACTGCCTTCTGGCCTCCTATGTTTCTGATGAGAAATCTGCTAATCTCATTGATGATCTCTTGTGTGTGATAAGTAACTTCTCTCTTGCTGCTTTCTAGATTCTTTCTTTCTTTTGGAAGGTTGATTACAACGTGTTTCATCGTCTCTTGGAGGTTGTTAAGCTTCTTGGATGTTTATAGTCATGTCTTTCATCAAATTTGGGAAGTTTCCAGCCATCATTTCTTTATACATTCCTTCTTCCCTTTCCTCCTCTCCTTCTCCAGTTTATACAACGCATATGTTGGTTTGCTTGATGGAGCCCCACAGGTCCCTTAGGCTCTTCACTTTTCTTCAATCTTTTTTCTCTACCTCAAACTCAATAATTTCAGTTGTGCTATCTTCAAACCCACTGGTTCTTTCTCCTGACTTCTCAGATCTCCCTTTGAATCCCGTCAGTGATTTTTTTTAAAAAAATATAAGTTACTGTACTTTTTAGCTCCAAAATTTCATTTTTTTATTTCTTTTTTAGATTTAGTTTCTTTTTCTCTTAATTAATATTTCCATTTTGTTTATACTTTGTTTGCTTGACCTTCCCCACATTTTCCTTTAGTTCTTTGAACATCTTTAAGGCAGCTTTTTTGTTTTCGTTTTTTGGGGGGGTGGGGTTTGGTTGTACTGAATCTTCATTGCTGCATGGGCTTTCCTCTGGTTGCAGAAAGCAGGGACTACTCTGCTTTGTGCTCTTTTGTACTCTGCAGCTAGCAGGGACTAGCTGCATTGTGCAGGCTTCTCCTTGCAGTGGCTTCTCTTGTTGTCAAATATGGGCTCTAGGCACATGGGCTTCAGTAGTTGCAGCATGTGGGCTCAGTAGTTGGCGGCTCCCAGGCTCTGGAGCACTGGCTCAGTAGTTGGGGTGTACAGGCTTAGTTGCTCCATAGCATGTGAGATCTACCCGGACCAGAGATCATGTCTCCTATGTTGGCAGGTGGATTCTTTACCACTGAACCACCAGGGAAGCCCAAAAATGCACTAGGCATTTGAGTAAAAAAAAATCTTACTTATGGAAACGTATTAAGAATCCATGTTTACTTAATTAAAATTAATCTTTGGATGAAAAAAATAAAGCCTTTAATGTATCTCCCAACAAGTCTTTCTCAGGGAAAGTTTCTATTGATTTATTCTTTTCCTTTGTATTGGCCATACTTTCTTATTTTTGTGTGTTCTTTGTGATTTCCTGAAAGCTAGACATTAGAACCTAATAATTTGATAACTCTGGAAACCAGATTCTCCCTCTTTCTCCAGGTTTGCTGTTTTTTGTTATTACTATATTTTAAAATTGTAAGCTGTCTTTGTACCAAGGGTCAGCCTAAGGTGTAGACTTAAGGTCTTCTCAGATCTTGTCTGTGCTTTTCCCTGGGCATGCATGATTACTTTCAATTTTTTTCTGTATATACAGTTGTTTTTGAATGTCCTTGTCTTTTATGTCTGTCTCCAGAAAGGGAATAAAGAAAAATGAAGTGGGGAAGAAGGGCACCACCACTTTAATTCCCCTATGCTATGCTAAGTCACTTCAATCGTGTCTGACTCTGTGTGACCCCATAGATGGCAGCCCACCAGGCTCCCCCGTCCCTGGGATTCTCCAGGCAAGAACACTGGAGAATCCCACTGGATTGGGTTGCCATTTCCTTCTCCAATGCATGAAAGTGAAAAGAGAAAGTGAAGTCGCTCAGTCGTGTCCGACTCTCAGCGACCCCGTGAACTGCAGCCCACCAGGCTCCTCTGTCCATGGGATTCTCCAGGCAAGAGTACTGGAGTGGGGTGCCATTGCCCTAAAGGAATTAAACTTCAGCCAGAGGGGGAGGGGCTTGCAACAGTGGGAGGAGGTGCAGCATCAGTGGCTGCCTGCCTCTGTCTATACCTTTGTAGTGAAAGGCAGCAGTCAGTGACCACGACACAGCTCCCAGTTACTTGGAGGACAGGGTTCTTTTTGCCTACCCTGACTCCAGCAAGCTATGTGCTAGCTGCTTCAAGAACAGGTGCACGGCTGCCTGTTCCCTAACTGGGGGTGGGGGGTGAGTATCTGCTACTGTGCTCAGAACTGAAATTGACTGAAATTAACCACAATTTATCATCCAAGTCTTCTCCTGGAAATTATAAGCCTTCAGTAGACTCCAGAGTTCCAAAATAGTTAGACAGATTCTGCCAGTGTAATTGTTGTCTAGATGAGGAGACAGATTTCTGATGCAAAATCCTCTGCAATGCAGATTTAATTTATCTTATTAAACTGAAGTTTCACTTCATTCCATGTTTATAGCTACACCAGTTTTTCTATTGGATTATTATTTTGTTTGTTTAAGAGCTCTCTCTATTAATTTCTTTGTATGTATTACACATATTTTTCTCACATTTTGTAGTTTATCTTTCAGTTTTTCTTATAGTGGGTTTTGTCATGCTTTGCTGTTTTATTTTTATGTGTTTGAGTTTATCTAAAGTATTTTATATAGTTATTTTAGTCAGTAGATCAACATATACAAAAAGGTATTCAGTTTCTGGAAGAGCAAATGAGAAATTGGTAACATTGGTTGCCTTTGGGTAGCTGGCGTTACCTCTCTGGATTGTCGGGGTCTTCTTTTTCTTTTTCCTTTTTTCAAATCTTTAATAACCATTAGAACAAAAAGAAGAAAAGCAAGCCAAAACCTGCAGCAGAACCAAGTAACAGTATCCCAGATTCCAACAAATCGGTTTCCATTCAAGAGGAACAATCTGCGCCCTCCTCAGAGAAAGGTGGTGTTAATGGTTATCATGTCAACGGTGCCATCAATGATACTGAGTCTGTGGACTCACTCAGTGAAGGTATGGAGACACTTTCAATAGAAGCCAGAGAACTGGAGGATCCTGAGTCTGCCCCATCAGAAATGCTGGATAGAACCGGTGAGTATTAACAGGTCCTTGGAAAGTTCCATTCTACTGAAAAATACAGGGGCTCCTTGGCTGAGAAAGCAATCAATAAATTAAATCTAGTTAGTTTTTTAACTTTGTTACTTCTTATGTGAAAGAGTCAATTTGGTAATTATCAAGGGCCTAGAAAAATATAATTCATATTCCTTTGTTTCATATTTTAATTTTAGTCTAAATCAGCCTTGTGGAAATCTTCTAATTTAATAGTTCTGTAATACTTAGAGAGTACAGAAGGTGACCTTAGATGTTTTTTAACTGCACATTTATTAAAGGAAATGATGATCATGAGTTGATATTGATGCTATTATTCCAAGACTCAACACAATAAGGAATATATAGGCATAACTGTAATCCCATGGCTTTCATTAGAAGTAGACTGTTGGTTTTTATAGTCTCACATTTGTTTTTTAATAAAGAATTAAGATTAGTATTAGTTGTAAATTCAGATAGCTTGTACATTTTTCATTAACCGTTTTGATGAGTACTGGAAAGATATTGGGAATATATTTTTAAAAATAGGCTTTTTAATTACTTGTTTGTTAAACCAGTTTTCCTTGCTCTATTGCTGCTGGCTTTATACATGCAATGCCATTTTTAAAATTACGCCGTGTATTTCAGATGTTTTTATTTATTGATTAGTTTGAGCACACACACACACATATAAAGACTTAGAAAAAAACATAGCACCTCAAACAAACCAAAGATAGTCGGTGGCTTCTATTTTTTCCTGAACTAGCTTTCCTTTATTTCCTAACTCTTTGCTGTTTCCATTTCCTAAAGCTTTTGAAACTCTACTCTCTTTCTCTGGGACAGTGTAGAAATCTTTTTCTCAGCATAACTTAACAGAAGCTTGTCAGAAGGTAGTGATATTGACTCTTCACTTCCTTGTGCCCAGAACTGCAAGGAAGTTAACAAGATACAGGGAATAAGCTAGCCTGTCTGGAGATGGGTTAACAAAGAATCCTTCTCTTCAGTTGGTGTGCCTCCTTGGGCTAAGCCAAGTGATACAGCCTCACTGACTCTGCTCTTTGTCCTGTTTTGTCAGCTGATTCTATTCACAACCTTTTAAGAGGCAATTTTTTGCTGCACTTTTGCCTTTTTACTTCATGTGTACTTAAAGACTCCTTGATTTACCCCTGAACTCTACTCTAAAATACTGGCCTCTTTATTTGACAGGATCCATGCTGGAGAATGGTGTCTCTGATTTCGAGTCCAGATCTTTGACTATGCACTCTACTCAGAATTCTCAACAAAATAAGAATGCTGCCAAGTCTCTCTCAAGAACTACTGTAGGACCTCAGCTTTCAAATCTAGGCATGGAAGATGTTCCCCTCTCTTCCACCAACAAAAAGCTGGGTAAATCAAAGATCTTCCTTTGAGAGAAAGCAAAAAGAATCTGTGTTTTTAGCTAAAGAGGGCAAATCATCTCTTTGTTCTCATAGATAAGGTTTCAGAAGGGGCAGCAGGTAATACATTTCCAGTCAGTGACTATCCATGACGATCCAGCCTTTCCCCAGTTTTGTGTACACAGTTGGAGTCTAATAGTAGTATAATGCTGTACAGTCTTGAGACAACAATAGTGATCCTTTTTTTGTGAATGAGGGTCAAACTCTGTGGCTAGCATGGTGTCTTTGATAACATTAACCTTTGTTTTATTTGTTTTACTGCAACATGTCTGTGCTGTTTCCTTCATTTTTAACTCCTGGTTGATTCAACAGTAAAAAGCTTTGCCATCTCTGAAATGATATTTTGAAGAAATATTTTAATTTCTCTTCTCAACTTCATGCTTTTACTAATACCTATCAGACTGTAGCTTTAAACAAGATCATTTTCTCTTAAGTAAATACTTAGCATTGATTGATGGTAGTGATTTGCTGGTTTTTTTTTTTTAACTTATAATACTTATTTAAATAATCAGCCAATAATTAGATAGAGATAATAGCTCTTCTATCGTCCATTTAAGGATGGCAGTCCACTTACCTGAACAAATGAAACAGAGAAATGTAAAAGACACTTGTAACCTGTAGCTCTGTATTGAATTATGTATACCGCATGAGCCAAATTTAATTATTGAGGCTCTCCTTTTTCATCTTTCTAACAGAGCCCTCAACTTGTCCAGAAAGGCAAGTCTGAAAATATTTATTCAAGCAAAAATAAAGAAACAGTGCTTGAAAGCTTTTAGGTAGATTTTAAAAGAAATAAGGTTGAGATGAGTAAAGATTTAAAGATTGAAAATCTGTGTCTTGGCACTTTATAAATTTGTTAGATCAGTTATTCTAACTATAAGTTATAATAACTGACACTGGTGAATATAGAAAGGTTATAATAGAATTCTCAGAAACTGGTTAAAATATGTTAGGTAGGTAAATATGCTTCATCTTTATCTACAGTGTTGACTTACCCACTTACAATGATTCAAAGTGTACTCTCAAGAGAGAACTTTATCAGTTTTGTTATATCTACGTGGTGAATTGTGTTCTACTAAATCCTGTTATGTAGGGAGTTTTGAAAATTTGGTACCTACTCAAATAGTTTTTCATTTTGGATTCTTTTTTTTAGTCTTTTTCTCTCTGTGTTTAATTTCATTATGGATAGTTTCTAAAATTGCTGTCTACAAATTTATTAATCTTCTTTCTCTAAGTTTTTAATCTGCTGTTAATCCAATTCAGTGTATTTTTCATCTCTGATTTTTTTTTTCATCTCCAGAGGTTCTGTTGGAATCTTTTTAAATATCTTCCATGTCTGTCCTTAATAGATTATACTATTCCTCCACCTTCTTGAACATGTGATATTTGATTATATTAGCTGTTTTGATCTTCTTACCAACTTTATTCTACATCTTTGTCATTTCTGCACTTGTTTCTGTTAATTGATTTTTCCTTTCATTATAGATCAGTCATATTTTTCTGCCTCTAGTAATTTTTTAATTGGATGCCAGACATTGTGAATTTTGCTTTGTTGATTGCTAGATATTTTTGTATTTCTTTAAATATTCTTGTGATTTGTTCTGGAACTGTTATTTGGAAACAGTCTGCTTGCTTACTTAAGCTTTGTTAGTAGAAATAGAGCAGCCTTTAGTCTCAGGCTAATTACTGAGGCAGTGCCCTCTAAGTACCCTGCCTGGCGCCCCACTATGCTGGTGTGAGCATAGACTATTCCTGGCCTGGGTGAGCTCTCAGGATTATCCCACCTGCTCCTTTCCAGTGGTTCCTTCCCCGTTTGGGGCGGTTCTACATTCGCATGCACTCAGAATCCTCTGTGGGTCTTTGTACGGTTTCTTCATTGCTGTGTAGCTTTCTCCTCTTTACTGTTCTGCCCTGAGAATTCTAGCCATCTTGGCCTCTTTGAACTCTCAGCTCTGTCCCCTCAATTCAAGGAGACTTCCAGACTCAACTAAGGATTTCTCCTCCTTGCATTGCAGCCTGGAAACTCTCTTATGGTAGCAAGTTGGGGCAATTTTAGGCCTCACTTCTTTTGTTTCTGTGTTCTTATGGAGGGTGGTAAGAAGTACTGCATATTGTTCATTGTCTGAAAACCATTGTTTCATATATTTTGTGTATGTGTGAAGTTTTTTAAGACAGGAAGGTAAATCCAATTCCTATTACTCCATCTTGGCCAGGATATTGAAAAAAAAAAAATCTATGAAAAATTCACTTTTTTGTCGACGGTGGCCATTTAGGAAGCATTCTTAGTTATGAGATGTTAGTTACATTACATGCTTAGGTATTCAGATCCAGTTTTCAAGTTACCTATGTTGTTTTATTTATTGGGGTTCTTTCCAAGGTTCTAATATTGAAAAATCTGTGAAAGACCTCCAGCGCTGCACAGTGTCTCTTGCACGATATCGAGTTGTAGTTAAAGAAGAGATGGATGCTTCTATTAAGAAAATGAAACAAGCTTTTGCTGAATTGCAGAGCTGGTAAGTTAAGTTGCATTTTGTACCAGTAGCACGAAAATGGTAAAGATGGTTAGCCATTTACCAAGTTCTTTAATTCCTAACTCTTAACTACTGTACATAATGGAGGAAGACTTAAAAATCCTATGCTATATTTTGTTTTCTGCACCAAGTTCTTTAATTCCTAACTCTTAACTACTCTACATAATGGAGGAAGACTTAAAAATCCTATGCTATATTTTGCTTTCTGCACCAAGTTCTTTAATTCCTAACTCTTAACTACTCTACATAATGGAGGAAGACTTAAAAATCCTATGCTATATTGTGCTTTCTGCTTCATTCTGTTTGTGGTCACAGTGTGAGAATGAATGGTAGAAGAAACTCATGCTTTAGGAATGGACCTAAGGTTAATATTGTTTGGAAAGGGACAAATAATTATAGCGTAGGTCATGCTCCTTTACGTTAGGATCTGTCTTTTAAACCAGGAACCTGTAACCCATGGCATGATGTTTTTGAACAAATCAATATGCCAGAAAATTTGGAAAACTCAGCAGTGGCCACAGGACTGGAAAAAGTCAGTTTTCATTCCAATCCCAAAGAAAGGCAATGCCAAAGAATGTTCAAACTATGGCACAGTTGCACTCATTTCACATGCTAGCAAAGTAATGTTCAAAATTCTCCAGGCTAGGCTTCAATAGTACGTGAACTGAGAACTTCCAGATGTTCAAGCTGGATTTAGAAAAGGCAGAGGAACAAGTAATCAAATTGCCAACATCCATTGGATCATAGTATACCTGTGATGGATTCGTTTTGATATTTGGCAAAACTAATACAATTATGTAAAGTTTAAAAATAAAATAAAATTAAAAAAAAAAAAAGAAAATGCAAGAGAATTCCAGAAAAACATCTACTTCTGCTTCATTGACTAGGCTAAAGCCTTTGATTGTGTGGATCACAACAAACTGGAAACTTCTTAAACAGATGGGAATCTCACCAGCCTGCCTCTCACCTGCCTCCTGAGAAACTTGTATGCAGGTCAAGAAGCAACAGTTAGAACCAGACATAGAACAACGGACTGGTTCCAAATTGGGAAAGGAGTACATCAAGGCTGTATACTGTCACCCTGCTTATTTAACTTTTATGCAGAGTACATCATGTGAAATGCCAGGCTGGATGAAGCACAAACTGGAATCAAGATTGCTGGGAGAAATATCAATAACCTCAGCTATGCAAATGATACCACCCTTATGGCAGAAAGTGAAGAGGAACTAAAGAGCCTCTTGATGAAAGTGAAAGAGGAGAGTGAAAAAGTTGGCTTAAAGCTCAACATTCAGAAAACTAAGATCATGACATCTGGTCCCATCACTTCATGGCAAATAAATGGGGTAACAGTGGAAACAGCGTCAGACTATTTTTGGGGCTCCAAAATCACTGCAGATGGTGACTGCAGCCATGAAATTAAAAGATGCTTGCTCCTTGGAAGAAAAGCTATGACAGACCGAGACAGCATATTAAAAAGCAGAGACATTACTTTGCCAACAAAGGTCTGTATAGTCAAAGCTATGATGTTCCTTGTAGTCGTGTATGGATATGAGAGCTAGACCATAAAGAAGGCTGAGCACCAAAGAATCCATGCTTTTGAACTGTGATGTTGGAGAAGACTCTTGGAGAGTCCCTTGGACTGTATGGAGATCCAACCAGTCAATCCTAAAGGAAATCAGTCCTGAATATTCATTGGAAGGACTGATGCTGAAGCTCCAATACTTTGGCCTCCTGATGTAAAGAGCCGACTCATTGGAAAAGACCCTGATGCTGGGAAAGATTGAAGGCAGGAGGAGAAGGGGATGACAGAGGATGAGATGGTTGGATGGCATCACTGACTTAATGGACATGAGTTTGACCAAACTTTGGGAGTTGGTGATGGACAGGGAAGCCTGGTGTGCTGCAGTCCATGGGGTCACAGAGAGTCGAACATGACTGAGTGATTGAACAACAGCAACAACAACAACATTAAAAAAGTAGAAAAGATGTCTTTGTTTTCCTGCCTCCTTTCATCCTTCCTGATGCACTCCACTCTAATGGTCCCTTCTGTGCCCTATTATTAATCATTGATTTATTTTGATTTTGTGTTTTTTAAACTTGCTTTAAAAATTTCTCATATCTTAAAATGTATTAATATGTGAAATAGGGTTTAGTAGTTAAAGAGGTTTGAAAATACTTAAATTTTCTTTACTAGAGGACTTCTTGATGCCTTAATGCTAATATGCATTGTGAATTTACAAAAGGGAGCTATACTATGCTGTTTCTCAAATATATTTGATTATAGAATCTTTGGGAAAGAAATATATTCTAATTTTCTTCTAGAACATTGAAGCTGTTTTAACTATTAAAGTGGTAACTAACTTTTAAACCATAACTCCTTTGGGGAGGTATTTTCATTTAATAATGGACTTAAAAAAAAAAGACCAAATTAAGTAAAATGACAGGAAGACAAGCAGCTAGGTTGGTATTTAGGGATATGAGACTGTCCATACTGCCTATTTGTAAGACTTTCAAGAATCTGAAAGATGAGAGGAAATTTTCATAAATATAGAGAACCTACACCACTCTTCCTCCCAACCATCCATCCATTTTCTTGCTTGTCTAGGAGCTGTTCCCTGAGGTCATATTCAGCCGTGTCTCTCTTCACAAACTTAGTCTGGTACTTCATGCCACAGTGAACAAAAGACAGAGGGAGAGTGGGTAGCCTCAGTCCTCCTGTTGTGTGGAATTGAAGAAGGGAGTGAATTAACAGAGAGGTAGAATAAAGCCTCCAGAAAGTTGCTGACCTCTGCTTTTACCAAAGTGTAGAATGATCCATGAAACAAAAAGTACTTTAGAATAGATCATTCATCTGCTCATCTACCCATGCTGTCATGAATCCCAAGTTTCTCCTTTCAGGTTTTATAGCTAGAAATTTAATGTCAAATCTTCTGTTTGCTTATATACATTTTTACTCCAGCCAGATTACTTGTCTCAGAATTTAACATACACATTTCCTCTTTCATACACTCCTTGATGCTACTTTTCCAACCTAGTAATGCTCTCTTGTATTTTTGTAGTTATCTAAATCCAACCAGTTCTCCCAAATTCACGTTAAGTAAACTCTGACTTCCCCTGGAAGTTTTTCTAGGTAACTGATTTCTCCTCTTTCTGACCCTCTGGGAGAAAGCCCCATGCCCTTTACCCTGGATTATTATCACATCAGATATTATTGGCTTAAGAATAAAGAACTAAGTAGAACATCACAACTTTGCCTTGACAAGCCTCCGGTCTCCATGATTGTTTAGTTTACTGATTACTTTAGCCACAGGATCTGATTCCATTCAGAACCAGCCTGAACCAGGAAATACAGTTCCGGGAGAGAGACTTATGAGTCCTTGTTGACTTGGAACCTAGCCAGGGGGAGCCTCCTTTAATAAATGACAAATGAAGCGGTTTCCTGCCTAGAAACTGTGTATTTAGGATTGATTAGCAGGTGTAGCAACCAGGTCAATTTAACTTGAGGAAAGAGATTACCTGCACTTTCCTGCTGGTGTAAAGCCTTCTCTCTGGCTGACTGGGTTTTTAAACTGGCTTATTTCCATGCCCCTTGTAGTTGCTACTTCAAGATATAATTGGCAGGTGATCTAACTCCCTTTGGCACTGAACCAGAGCTTGGAGTTAATGTCACTTAGGAAGCCATTTTTTGTGTTGGTTATAGTATAGAAGAAAAGAAAAGAAATTCTAACAAATTTGCAACAGTAAGATTACATTACACCTGACTGGGCACTAGGGGAATTATACGGATAAGTGCTTTCACACTGGGGCCAGATGAAAGCTGACATTTACCTGTGGGGAGGTAAAAGCAGCGGCTTTCCAGGATGTAAAACGTCACGTTTGTCCTTATTGGTGATCCAGTAATAATCATCACTAGACCCAGGTTTACTTTTCTCTTTAATTAATAAAATCTGTCTGACACATTGTTGGAGCTCCTAGTTGACTTAAAGTTTAAGTCTGTTAGGGAACAGGATACGAAGTGGAACATGAAGCTAGAGTGTGTAAACTATTTTGAACAGTTGTCATAGTATGTGTCAGGGCAAAGGATACACACTCAGCCTGCCTTTAAAATAAAGGTTCTGTTTTATTGAAAGTCAAAAGGTACTTATTAAAAGGAGAAAAGTGGTAAGAAATTTGAGATTCTGAAACACATGAAGTCAATATAAGCCTGTGCTTAAGACTGAAATCTTTCCTGGCTGATTCTTCATTCACCGTAGAAAAGTTACTTCCTTTTGTTTGAGCTTCTCTTTTCTTCTTAAACTATCACTAGTCTTAACAAATGCTTTTAGATCCTTAAATTTAAAGTTCATCTACAGAGATGCTGAAAATTCAGAAAATCATTTTATGAACAAAAGCACTTTCAAAAATGTCTAAAAACCATAGAAATAAAGGAATAGGCTACTGTTATAATGTGTTATCAGAAAGGTACCTAGCACTCTTTAGTTTTAAATTATTCTTAAGTTTTTGCGTGTACATTAGCATCTTATTTCTACTAGTATTTGGCCTCCATGGTTCTTGATAGTCTTTGACTTAAAATTCTAATGAGTTTGAGTCCATTGTAGTGAAGTGGATGAACCTAGAGCCTGTTATACAGGGTAAAGTAAGTCAGGAAGAGAAAAATGTCATATATTAACATATATATGGAATCTAGAGAAATGGTACTGATGAACCTATTTGCAGGGCAGGAATAGAAACACAGATGTACAGTACGGACTGTGGACAGCAGGGGAAGGAGAGGGTGGGATGAATTGAGAGAGTAGTATTGACATGTATACTCTGTCATGTGTAAACTAGATCATCAGTGGGAGGCTGCTGTATAGCAGAGGGAGCTCAGCTCAGTGCTCTGTGATGACCTGCAGGGGTGGAATGGGGGTGGCGGGGAGGGAGGCTCAAGAAGGAGGAGATACATGTGTACATACAGCTGATTCACACTGTTGTACAGTGGAAACTAACACAACATTGTAAAGCAATTATCCTCCAATCAAAAATAAATAAATTTAAAAGAATTCTAACTCTTTAACCATCTGAGAAAAATAACTAAGTAACATACAAAACAAACAGGTTCCTTTCCAAACATGTTCAGTCATACTATCTGATTTCTCATACTGATTCCTGTCCTGTGAAGAGGGAGCCTTAATTTTTACTTTACTGTTAAAAGGAATTTGAGTCTTAGGTTAAGCTGTTTGCCTAACATGACATCATATTTAAGTCACAGAGACAATATTTGAATCTATGTATTCTGCCTCCCAGTAACCTATGATCTTCATCCCACCCATCATCATTGATGGCTCACTTTTGCACTAAAGCTGGAAGAGAGACTCTTGGTGCATGTGTCACGCACGGGTTTGATTCCTAGTTTCCAGACCGGGAATCTAACTGTGCCCCCCTGCAAATTGCTGCTATTTCTTTTTCCCTAAACATATTGTAAGATATCATTGAGTCATATGGTCCCTGGTATTACTTTAGAATTGAGATGCTCTTTGAGCTCAAATGTGTGTACCATACTCATAAAACCAGTGTTGGGAATACGGAGTTTTAAGAAACAAATGAAGTGTCATTAATTCTCTGCTAACAAAAACTACTAAAATTTTTCTTTTTTTGGTTGTTTTATATGAAAAGGAGGAAGTGTCTTAAGAAAAATAAAGGTGTTTGCATTGGCTGGGCTTTGCTTCGATTTCTGCTTTAGTGAAATTAGAATAAATAGGTTTTAGGTTTCCAGCAAATAAAATCAAGTATAAATGTTTTGTAAGAATATTATTGAGTGGTTTAGAGTATAAACCCTTGAAATAATTAGTTGGCTCAACAGTTGCTAGAATTGTTTCTGTTATAACATTGTTTTCTAATGCAGCTGCGCCTTCCCAGGTGACACTAGTGGTAAAGAACCCGCCCACTAATGCAGGAGACATAAGAGACATGGGTTCCATCCCTGGGTCGGGAAGATCCACTGGAGGAGGAAATGGCAACCCACTCCAGTATTCTAGCCTGGAGAATCCCATGGACAGAGGAGCCTGGCCGGCTGCAGTCCATGGGGTCTCAGAGTCGGACACAAAGAAAGTGACTGAACACGTACTAATGCAACAATCATAAACAAATGATAGTTAATAGTTTTTTGGAACCAAGAAATTACTGAAGGTAATAGTATAATCAGTAAGCTACATGTTAAAAATAGTGATTGAAGGGCCTGCTTTAAATGATGGACATATAATGTATCTTAGAGATATGAGTGGTGATGCTACAGGGACAACTGTTTTGACCAAGTAAATTACACAAAAAGCTTTAGAGTAAGTTGAGGAAATGGGAAGATGGTAAAAAAGTCTTGGTAAGGAGGGAAGGAAATACAGAACATTCAGACATTCACCAGTCTTTTTCCTTAACAGTGACAGGACATCTAAAACCATCCTTTGTGGTCAAAGACAGGATATGGAAATTCTGTGTGCTGTATAAGGTCCAGGCTTAATAAGACCTGTGTCTTTCTAAACAGAGTCCCAACAATATTTAGCAGAATTTCATTAGCAGTTTCTGAGTCTAGTGTATCAGATGCTCATAATGGTGTGTTTCCATTCAGGAAATTGACAGAGCAGTTGCAAGCTTAGTACCCTCATGTACTGAGTGAGCAAGGTAACAACAGAAAGTCTGGTGGTGTGAATGAGCCTCTCATCGCTCTGAAAGGCCTCATTGCTCATAGTTATGGCATCTAAAAAACTGTTACCTCAAACCACAGGTACTTTTGAATCTCTCGGCTACAGATTCCTACTGGCACCACCACAGCTTAGGAACAGATGGAAAACTTTAGCTAAAGTTTCTTCATTGTCAGAAAGTTGTATTACATTAAATTACTACTTTTAATTGTGAAAATTGCCTCTGCTCTTTATCTTATGCTTAGCCACTTTTCCACTTCTGAACTCTTCTCACTTTTTCTGTTTATTTTGTGATGCACATATTTCCACAACTTAAACTTTCAGAATACAGAAGTACAGTGATCAGTGTCTTTGTTGTGTGTGTGTGTGTTGGTAGAACCATTTGGAAGTTGCAGGCATCATAATGTGTCATCCCTAATTTAGCATTAATTACCTAAAACATAGTCATTCATCTATACAACTGTAATACATTATGTGATATACTTTTAAGAAAGTTCTTACAGTGTTTGTGTTGGTCTCAGCTTACTTCGGTGATGCCATCAGCTAGCAGTGCCTAAGGGCACTCACCTGGGCCCTGTACTGCTTGTGGCCCCCACCCCATGATTCAGTGTTGTGGCAGACAGGCCCTTGTGGCTCTAATGATTGCTACATGCACCTTGGCAACAAAAACAAGGTTTATTACTCACAAGTCCTGGAGGGTACATGGCATGCCTAGACCCACACAGTGAAGTGTGTTTAAGGAGAGCATGAACCTTGAGTCATGCCTTTATTGGGGTCCAGGATGGGGTGCCTTGAATTTTGTGGGTTCATTGTTTATTAGTGAATTTAAAACATAAAAGCAAGAATTAAAGCATAGGAAGGAAAAGTTCCGGTCACTCAAGTGGTCATTTATGTAGCTCACCCAGGACCTTCTAAGAGGATGGCCTGGCATCGCCCTTTCTCTTGTTGTGTAGCTTATTTATTTGAGATGATTATCTTTGAAGGGAATGTCGGCAACCAAAAGCTTAATGTCAGGCACTTAAATTATTAGCAGAAAAACTAATTGTCAGGTGCTTACACTACATGTAATTTAAGATTTATTCATTTTTCTATTTTAAAGACTTGTGAAAAATTTAATGAAAAATTGCAGAGATTCATCAGGCTTCTCTCTGAGAAAATATCCCAACAGTTAGTCCATAGATTCCTCTGTTTAATGCTTGGCCAACATCACAGAATCTTTGAGTAAATGTTATCAATAGATAGTAACATGACAGACAACAAACAAAAAGAAATAAAAGTCCTTATTGCTTTTCAGTGTTTTTTGGCATGGAAAGGTAAGCTTATTTTTTTATTGGAATGGTCATATGACCCCTGGCAGAGGAAATGACAACCCACTGCCGTATTCTTGCCTGTAAACTCCCCTGGACAGAGGAGCCTGGCAGGCTACAGTCCATAGGGTTGCTAAGAGTCAAGACACGACTGACCACTCATGCCGTCATATGATTCCCCACACACTGCACTGTGGATTTCTTATGATCACCAATGAGTGATTCAAGAAACAAAGCTTGTGTAAAGGTATGCTAACCATTCTTACAGGAAATAGAAGTGCCATCCTGATGTGCTAGCTCATAGTAACACTAAAAAGTCTAATGATTATGGTACTGTTTTTCCTTGCTGAGAGTGTCCTGTGGCGCTCTGCTGTCTCATAATAAAGATTGTAAGCTGCAGAAAGCTTACTTGTTTGCTAAGCTCTTTTAATAAATATTTTACAAGCTTCGTCAGTTAAATTTGTCATCTGACGGACAGTGTCTGCATCTTAAGGTGATTCAGCAGCAGAGGAGAGGTGATAATACTGAACTCAAGGCCTGGCAGCTCCTGTCTCAGATGTGCTTTTGTTTTGCCTTTTAGGTATTCCAAATGCTGCTAGAGTTCTTGGAGCAAAATGTTTGCCAAGGTTTGGGAAATGCTTTCTTAGCAAAAGTGTTGCTACCCCACAATAGTTGTATCTTCTCTCTAGTCTGGCACTTTGGAATTAATATGCCGACCAAATTTGTTACAAATCTGTGTATTAACATCATGCATAATGATTATCAAACCTGTTCTTTATCACTTCACTATAAAGGATTTTACTCCTTGAGAAAATGTCCCTGCCTTATACTTTTTTGAATATCTCACTCTGTAGTCTCCATATTAACTACTTTGTGCTAACATAACAACATATAGAGCTAAACTGAGTTGAGTTTTTTTTTTCCTATGTGTGTGTGTGTATGTGTATATATATGCATATGTGTGTGATTAGTTTTACAACCAGAAACAAGAGAACTTTTATTAACCCTCTAGTTATACACGAGTTCAAAAGGAGAAATTAGAACGAATTTCAACTATGAAGAGAGTTGGAACATTTTATGTTTGTACAGATAGTAAAGCTTTAGTTTTTTTTGTTTGTTTGTTTTGTTTTTTGCCACTACTAAGCAAAACTGATGTGGTAAGGAAAATTATTTGTATCCAGAGGTTTAATACTAGGGCAGCGTATTATCTCATGTTCATTGAAGATGGTGGGCTCTCTTATAAGGACATGGAAAAGCTTTCCCATGCTTACAAACCATTTACATTTATAGTGGAGAAAATTCTAATTGCCTGTTTAATATTCTTTTTCGATAAAAAAGCCTTCCAGAAACCTTTGATTCCATCTTTTCTGGATTATTATTAAACATTTATCCAAAATTAGCACCAGTATATGTGTCTTTTGACTGCTCTGCATTCTAAAGACTTAAAGTGCTAGTGGACTTGATAAGCAACTGTGCTAAAATGTTGAAGATCTATAAATCCTAATTGTGGTTAAATGTATTGGGCCCTCGCAGGGGTATTGCTTGGTAAAAATTCATTAGAAGCATAACTGACCAGTTTTATAGACCAGAATATAAAATAAAATATATGTACATATGTAGAAATACGTAATTTTCTTGAGGACTTATGCTTTAGCACAACTTACCAAAAAGTGTTTTGTAGTTTGCTACTGCCATCTACTGGTTCTCAACTCTTAAATGTCTAGCTACTGATTTACTGTAATATGTTATCAGTAGAAATAAAAGGGAATTAGATTCCTGTATTGAAATCTTTAAAATAGTCTTTGTTGAGGGCGAGATAAGATTTTCATGTGGTGTATACAGTGCTTATTTTGTAGTATGCTTTTAGGGAACAAACGCATAAGTCTTTCTCCACTGTTAACACTGTGCCATTTTTGTGTTTGAGTTTCTGATCCAACATTCTTTCCCTTTGTCATCCCTTCCTAGTTTAATGGATCGGGAAGTGGCGTTGCTTGCTGAAATGGACAAAGTGAAAGCTGAAGCAAGTAAGATTGATCTTTATTAAAACTATTAACAGTTAATAAGTACCTGCCTCTCAATCCCCATAACGAAAGCTGAATGTAAATGCCACACTAAGAGTTTGTATATTTAGTTAAACAGTCTTGAGCAGTTGTACTGTGCTGGCATAGGAATGCTTTCAGGTGAAACAACTTTATAATAGCCTGTTTATCAACATTTCCAAATTTTAATATTTTGAATATAGATTTCAATGTCTACATCATGGTATCTGCCACCTCAGCATCAGCTAAGGAAAATCGGTTATCTTGCGGGTGCTTGGGTTTTATTTTGTTTTTTCCTTAAGTGACTGAATAATTCCTTTGGGTTTTTTCCTACTTGGGAAAAAGCCTTTGGCATAATCAGAGACTTTACCAGGTTGCTTACAATATATCCCTGTCATTACCTCTTGCAGAACTTTGTTTTCTCAGTTTGTTGAAACTTCACTCAGTGTCTGTTATCCTTGGCTAGGGAAAAAGTCAATTAATTGAGGGTTCAGGATACCCATGACTAGGACTCTTTGAAAGATTACTAAAATAGATTCTGGAAGAACAGTCTAAGTCGAATAATTTGTGGGATTTTGTACAGAAGAACCCAGATAGCTGTTTTGGTCATTTCCGTTAAGGATTAGGTTAAAGATAGACAGCTATATGAAAAGAAGAGAATGTCAACTGCACTTTGTACAGTGGCATTGATTTAGGGCTTTTCAGCAGTTTTTACCTTCGTGCATTGAATGCCAGATTTGTAATTAGGAAGGTTATTTCTTTTAACCTGCTCTCAAACTGTTGAGAATGGATATAGGTTGAGATGACTCACAGTTAAATCATTTGTGTCTGTGGTCTTGGGCCAGAGGAGGCAGCTTTGAAGCACTGAATTGAGTTCAGTTTTGATCCATTTTAACCCACTCCAGTGTTCTTGCCTGGAGAATCCCAGGGATGGGGGAGCCTGGTGGGCTGCCGTTTATGGGGTCGCACAGAGTCGGACACGACTGAAGTGACTTAGCAGCAGCAGCAGCAACAAAGTGTTGGATACATAGCAGAGGTGCTATCCATTGTTTTTCAGAGATGAGATATCACTTAAATTGAGTGGTATATCCTGAAATTTCTAGTGACAGTTTCGGTCCATTCTTGTACCGATGTATTCTCTTTTTGAAGGTGAAGTTTCAGAGAAGAAAAAAGACATAGTCCTTACTGTTGAGAAGAAGGTACTTTTTAAAATACATCTTTTATAGAAAAATTTTAACATATTTCAAATAGAGAGGCTGATATAATTACCACCCCCCCAGCACCCAGCCTTAACCAATTATCAATTCATGGCCAATCTTTTAGTATCAAATTAAGAGCTACAGAGTTTTGCTCAAATTCGTCAATTTTATATCAGTATCTCCTTGCTCCCATACTAAAAATCCTAGTTCTCAATAACACTAATGTAATTACTCTTTTACCAATAATATCAAGTTTCTTTTTTCTTTTTTATGTGTTATAGTTTTATTAATTATATATTCATAGTACTTCACAGTTTAGGGTTTTACACACTCATTCATATCTGATCTTAGCATCAACCTTATGGGAGATTTAGGTTTTCTGACTTTTTAATTTTTTTCATTTCATAAATGAAAACACTAGTTCCTTGGAAAAATGTGACTTGTTCAAGATCATATACTTAGGCTCTCTGAATTATATGCTATGTGTAGAAATCTGTACTTGACACATTTCTCCATCTTGATATTTGTAATTTTATCTTAGAATCCTAGAATGCTGAAGCTGAGAGAAAGTGAATTTGATACAGATGACTAATAGATTTTATCTTGGGATCCAGACCAATGAATTGTTTGTATTTGTTGGGCCTTTGTGTTGAGAAACTTTCGTATGCATGTTCCTAATTTATTGCAAAAATATGCCGTATTGCTTAACCTGACGGGTATGAGCAGCCCACCCACATTTGTGGCAAATCAGACTGAGAAAACCTGCTAAAGACATTCCAGCTCTCTGTAACACTGGATGTAGCTCTTCAAAAATTCTTTTTTTTCTAACATAAATTTGGCTAATTTCTCAGTAGGTTACAGGATTCTGTGCATAACAGTTAGGAATTGAGTTTAACTGCATGCCACGGAATGGCCTAAATAAATGTGAGGTTCTTTTTCTCTCATGAAATGAAACGTCCAGAGGTAAGCAGTCCAGGGCTGTAGGGCATCTCCAAAATGATAGAAGGGACCCAGGCTTCGCCATCGTTCTCCCCAGCCAGCCTTACAGGGCGTCTGTCCTCTGTAGTCCCTGGCTCTTTATTCTGAGAGACTTTTTAATTGTCTGTTATCCTTTGTGGCCATACCTGATTTATGCACCTCGGAGCAAACTGAAGATGATGCTTTTTTAAAAGCAGTAAAACAGACTTCCCTGGCGGTCCAGTGGTTAAGACTTCAAGCTTCCACTGCAGGGGGCTCAGGTTCCATCCCTGGTCAGGTAACTAAGATCCACAGTGTGGCCGAAAAAATTTGTTTCTAATTAAAAAGTTTAAAAAGTTATTCTATGAAAAAAGGCTGTAAACAATCTAAATATGCATCATTAGGGAACTTGAGTATTGTGGTATTCCATATAGGCAGAGAGTATATTAGGAAATATACATGAAAAATTGTTGTCAGTGGTTCTTCCGGGGAGGGGAACACAGAGTCAAATGGAAGTTTTGATTTATTTATTTGGCTGCACCAGGTCTTAGTTACAGCATGCAGGGTCTGCAGTTGCAGTATGTAAACTCTTGGTTGAAGCTTGTGGGATCTCGTCCCTGACCAGGGACCATACCCATGCCCTCTGCATTGCAGAGTCTTAACCACTGGACCACCAGGAAAGCCCCAGTGTACATGCTTCTTAATACATTTTTTTTAACTGGGAAGAGGAGAAAGAAAAATGACAAATGATTTATGAGTCTTTATGAGTCATAAAAAGTGTTTACCATATAAACTGCCTTCAGAGTTCCTCAAGAAGGTGGAAACTAGACCTTTGGTATTTTCACTTTCTGGGTGGGTGGGCAGCTAAGCCTTTGGCTGTGCAAGTACACACTGCAAGGCCTATATTTCCAGTCCTTCTTTGTCCTATTTAGCAGACCATAAGAGTCATGCTCCCTTTCCCTCTACAGTGGAAATTTTGCTTAGCCGTCAAAAGAAAGCCGAACTTCTAAAGAAAATGACTGATGTGGCTGTTCGGATGTCAGAAGAGCAGTTGGTCGAGCTCAGAGCTGATATCAAGGTAAAACTTCCTTCTCTTTTCTGCCTTTCTTCTTACCCTCGGGGACTAAAGTAGCAAATCTCCATAATTCATGGCGATATTTAATATATTGAACTCATGACCCCTTCTTCCCAAACCTGGCCCTTTTCCAAGTTCTCTTGCTCTGTAAATGGTACTGTCATCCACCCAGTGTCTAAAGTGGAAACCTTAGGAAGTTTCTCCTTTTCCCACAATTAAATCTATCAGCAGACCCTGTCCATTTGACCTTCTGCACAGTCTCCGATCTGACCTTTTCTCTTTGTCTCCACCACTACCATCATGATCAAGCTACTGTGATCTCTTGCTTTGAATTCTGTAGTAGCCTCTTAACTAATTCCAGTTTTCCACTTGGCCACCACCTTGCCGTCCTCACCTGTTCATATCTGTTCCTCACACTACAGACCCTGCTTCAGACTTCCCATTGCTTTCAGAATAGTCTCTAATCCTTAACGGCCTGTAGGGCTCCACATGGTCTGGCCCTACTGCCATCCTTTGCACATTGTCCCCCTTGGTCCCAGTGCTTCGGCTGTGCTAGCTCTCCTTTCCACAGGCATACCTGTTCCCTCCTGTCAGGGTTGTTGCACATGCTTTCCCATCTGCCCAGAACATTCTTTTCCCTCCTTTCTCCCCGACTCCCCCCCAACCCCCTACCCGCGCCATTCCAGCTCACATCTCATTCCTGATCTCCTCAGCCTTTCTGGCTTTCCTGTCACATCCCCTGTTTGTGCCTTCCTAGCACGCTTATAATTGTATGTGTAGTTGAGTAACCTGTCTTCCTCACTCGATAGGCACTACTGTGTCTGCAGAGCCCTGGCATAGTGCCTTGACACCTAGTAGGTATTCAGTAGACATTTAAATAGTTGGTTGGTCAGTTCTGATTTTATAAGAGAAAAATGAGCAGTTTGAGATATTGGTTATATTGTAAATCTGTCTATAAAGATTACTTGGATTCAATACTCAGACGTTTTAAATTCTTACGTAAAGAATAGTATTTCTGAGACTAAGATGGGAACCCGAGAGAGGCTGGGTTAATCATGGGTAGTTGTAGACACTGGCATTCTAATTAATTGTTTCTCAACTGTGAGCTGTATGAACCATGGGAGTTGGCTTTCTCTACTCCCAAGACCTAACTCTGCTCTTTCTGAAGTGTGAAATTTACTGCCATATTTAAGAGGAATACTTGCTGGGGAGATTTTATAACAGCCTTTGGGAAATAAAAGCACAGACAGAAGGTCATCTGAGACCTTACAGGCATCCCAGTACCATCCTGACCTGGTCTTTCATGCAAACCTATATTGTGTTATCCCCTTGCTCCTTCCCCTTAGACTATACTGGGGAGAAATAGTGAAGCCAGCAATGTAAGTTTTAAAGTACCATTTTCTGGTTAACTAAGGCTATTTTGCTAAATTTTTTAGAGAGTCTTCCTCGTATTGATGCCAGTCAGTCTCATTCAACTATCTGGGAGAAGCCGGAAACCCCTTTGGAATTAGATAAGAATTCTGGCTCTCATAGGCTTCATCTGTTCCCCTTCCCACGTGGTTGAAGAGCTGCTAGAAATATTTCTGCAGGCTGACTAAGGATCTGTTTCTCCACGTTTTCAGTGTACTGAAGTGGGTGCTGTGCAATTTAAATGTCTTATTTCCAGATCATTTTATTTCTGTCATTCCTGTTATGTCTTTGGCTCAGCAAACCCTAGAATTTGCTTCAGAATTAATCTCAGACTGATATTACATGTCTGAAGGCTTTGTTACAGAGATTCATGAGCTTTCCTGAGCCACAATATACCCTGAAGCTTTAGGACTTCAAGGCCCAAAGCTAATTGTTACTCCTTCTCTCCCATTTATTGCTTCTAGGTGCATCCCAAGGATTGTGATGCATTTGATTCTACCCCTTGAAAATCCAAAGTGGAATTAGGACACCCCCAGACAGAGGACTGCTCTGAGGAGTTCAGATCTTCTAAATTATATCTAGGCCTTAACTTTTCTTTCTTATTCTCTTTTTCATCTGAAAAAATGATTCCAGGCTACCTTAGAAATTGTTTATTGAAATAGACCGCAGAAGCATTTTATTCCTGACATTTTTCTAGTCCCACTATTTCTATAGTATAGTTAGTTTTTGACCCAAGAGGTTGGTTACTTCTCGGCTCAGTCTGCTTAAAAGGATTAAATTACTTGCAGCACAAACTCTTCTGATTTGCAAAGCTGACTTTTCACATGAATGATTTTCCAACTCAAGAAATTGTTCCTATTTCAAGGACTAACAAATCCTACTTTGTATAAAGAGGTGCAGTGGGTTTCCTAAGGAAGTTTCTATTAAAGAACACCAAACCATTTATTTAAATGGAATCATTGTAACTATGGACATTTTTGCTGCCTCTGCCTGTGTATATAATGGAGCAGTGTGAAGAGTAGCCAACAGTGGAGAGAAAGATGGCCCTCCATCATGAGTTCCTTCTCCTTCCTTCAGTTTCTCTTAATTTACACCTAATGACCATCATACAGCATTTCATAAAGCTCCCAAATAAACTTATCTTTAGACTCTTAAAGAAAATGGCTGGATTTTGTCAGCCACCCAGCATTGGTAATATATGGCCACTTAGTGAAATTTGAAGCACAAAAAGAAATCAGTTGAAAGTAATCCTGTTTATCTGTTTATAGTTGGTTTAGTCGCTAAGTCGTGTCTGACTCTTGTGACCCCGTGGACTGTAGCCTGCCAGGCTCCTCTGTCCATGGCATTCTCCAGGCAGGAATACTGGAGTGGGTTGCCATTTCCTTTTCCAGGGGATCTTCCTGACCCAGGAATTGAAGCCAGCTCTCCTGCATTGCATAGCAAGCTAGAAATCCGTACATTGTTTGTCTCATCTGGAGGTTTGTCTTTGTCTTTTCTCCAGCACTTTGTTAGTGAACGTAAATATGATGAGGATCTGGGACGAGTGGCCCGATTCACCTGTGATGTAGAGACCCTGAAGAAGAACATTGATTCATTTGGACAAGGTGAGATGGTGAGAGATTCAGGGTGCCGGAGACGGTGAGGAGAAGACCACCCTCTCCTAACTAGAGACTGAAGTGCCAATTGGCTTCTTCCCTGACTCTCGCTCCCTCTTGGGTTTTGGTTTGCTTGCTTGCTTACTTTTATGAAAAGGGACTCAGACACTTAACAAGTCAGTGAACACAGATGCTTTGAGCTCTGAGGATGGGCATTTCCCAGCTCCCTAAATTTGTGGTTGTTTTTTCATCATTTTCTGCTGAGCTGAGAGGTGGTTGGCTGCAGTGTAAAGAGCATGTGCACTGGAGTCAGACCAGGTTTGAATCCCCGTGTCTATACTCTGTATGCTGCCCTCAGTTTACTCCTCTCCAAAATGGAGGTAACACTACCTGCTTTGCCTGGCACATAACGGCGGGGGGGCGAGGAGGGGCAGGGGCTGAGGAGGCGGGAACAGAGATACCTCTAAGATGAGCGCTGGTAAGTGATGCATCAGTCAGACCCAGAGGCCCTAAGCTCAGCTCTTCTGTTCTTTAAGTCTCGGCGTAAAAGTGAGATAAATGTTGGACTTAGGGCAGTGATTGTGAACTCAATATTAGCCCAGGCTTAAAACCAAGGAAATAAAATCTAGGGACTACTTTTAAACCATTGAATTCTGACAAAATTTGAAAATGTTAATATTTTTCAACTAGATTGATATTTTGAATTTGGAGTTACATTTGCAGAAAGAACCTTAGGAAGGAAGATAGATATTTGTTGTGAAGACTAGTTCTGTTCGTACGTAACTCATCTTGCATGATTCAAATGTTTAAAAAAGAATTTAGCTTTTCATTTAACTTTTTCTTTCTTTGCGAGGTTGGTACTTTAGAAATGTTCCTTGCATAGGAAACTGAACATATGGCCCATACTATTGTTCCTAGGCTTAGTCAGCCACTGGAGCCAAAGCCAGGCGTTGAGGTGGTAGGAACGCCAAGAAATCGTTAGTTGGTGGGGGGATGGGCCACTCTGACGGATTGTTACAAAGCCCTGGGGATTTGGAAGGCGTGGAGGAAGAGGGCAGAAGGGAGGTTTTCCTTCCTGTTACCTCCTTAAAAGCTTAGCTTTACAAATACTCAGACAGTTCTTTATCCTAGATTGCTCATTGTGAAATGGAGAAACAGGGAGAAATTACCAGTCATGCTCTTCTATCACGTGACCACATCTTTCTCATGTTGCTGTCTCAGTGTCCCATCCAAAGAACAGCTATTCGACCCGGTCTCGATGTAGCTTGGTTGCATCTGTGTCTTTGAGTAACCCGTGCCACGCCTCTGCTGCTGCTGCTTCCACCTGCGCCTCTGCTCCCAGCCTTACAAGCGCTAACAAGAAGAACTCGGCACCGGGACAGACGCCTGCAACCACAGCAAACTCCGGTGGCCGATCCTACCAGCCTCACCGAGAGGTAACCTAGCTTCCACTGAGCGTGTTAGGCAGAAAAGCTTTTAAACCAAGTTGTCACAGTTTAAACGCTGACAGCTCAGTACATGACCCGCTTCTCTTTATGCCCCTTCCACATCTATCTTGAATCCCTCCAGCCTCAGTTAGTTCCAAAGAAAGGGTTTGGTGTGTATGTTCCAGTTCACCAGCCAGTTTAGATTTCCCGTTGCCAGGACTACTGACTTTCTGATGTTGGCAGTGATCCTCGCTGTCGTAGGCAGTAGTCTTGCCTGGTAATTGGTCACACTGGGAGTCGTGCACCCATCTGGAGGTGGAAAGCACCACAGTGGCAGGTTCGCCAGAATGCGTCTGAAGCAGCAGCTCCCTGGAAGCACAGGGAGAGCATACCCAGGAGAGAGAGAGAGCATGAACCAGGTAGGGCAGGGAGCAGACACTAGAAAGTTGAAGCAGAATCCATAGTTGCTTTTCCTTGATTTGAAGGAGATACCATAAGAGCCATCCAAGGCAGTGCTGTGAATTAGCCTGAAGTAAGTAATTCTTCAGACTGGTATTACATTGGAATTGGAGGACAAAAATAAAATCCTGTGCCATGAGCTCTCCGGGTTGTACTGTGAATGTGTTAAATGTCACAGCAGCGTGATTTAATCTGTGGTTCATGATATATAGCAAAGTAGAGCATAGTGAGGCGTATATTATTATTCAAATGTTCATTATCTTTACAAATAGTTTATGATCTACAAAATTCAGACATGTGATAAGACACTTGCCCAGTTGAGGGCTTATAATAGCCCCAGAGAATGCTCTTTCTTCCTCAGCCCAGCTAAAGAAAAGCTCTTCAGGGGCGAGGACCCTGAGGTGAAAGGCAGAGGGGAGATAGCGAAAGATTTATGAGTTCTCATTAGGTCTAGGTTGGATCGGCTGACCAAATTCTGTGAGTATTGAGAGAACCGAGTCCCAAGCATGGGATACCACTGCTAGGCTTTCAGAATATTCCTGTGCACGGAACTGGCACACCTGGGGTGCCCTTATACCACTGTGCTCTGAACATTGTATTCTTTTATCCTTAGGCATTGCCGGGAAACAGACGAGGAGGACAAGGCTACAGGCCACAAGGCCCAAAGTCCAGTGACCCCACGAACCAAGGGCGACATGACAGCGTGGGTCGTTACAGAAATAGCTCGTGGTATTCATCTGGTTCCAGGTACCAGAGTGCTCCACCCCAGGCACCAGGAAACACTAGTGAACGGGGCCAGGCTCACTCTGCAGGGACCAATGGGACTGGAGCCAGCATGGAGCCCGGCCCACCCAAGCCCTCATTCAGGAAGGGGCTCCCCCAGCGCAAACCTAGGACCTCTCAGCCTGACGTTGTGAACTCCTGAGGAAGATTCCAGCCGGTCTCTCTCTTCTTTCCCACACAATTCAACTTGGTAACTGGACTTTAGGAAACTTACAGTTAGATTTAATAACAAAAAGAAGTTTACGCATATCACTTTTTATGCCATTCTAAATATTTTGCCATTCTAAATATTTTGGTTTCTTCTCTCCTCGTTTCCTCTTTACCGTTTTTTGGAAGGGAAGCGTTTTTTTTTTTTTCTTTCCCTTGACCTTTCCCGGTGAGATGGATTGATTCTGATTGGTCATTTCCACCAGAAATCACAGGCAACTGTTGCCAGGTTTCCCAAGGGTAAGCAGTGTTCTTCCCGGGGCTCCGGGCCTTCTGGAGGCCTGAAGAAGCCATCCTCAGCCAGCCCAACTGTCCAGGCGTTCAGGAGGAGATGGATCACGGCTGCTCTTGCTACCTTTCTGTCACAGCAGGAGCCGCACGTGCCTGTTGGGTTCCCTGTAAACAACAGTGTGAGCAGGAGAGGCAGCGAGGGGGTTGTGTACAGCCCTGAATTGGCCAGAAAAGGGGGGATTGAATAGGTGAAAATGGAAGAACCCTGGGACGCATTTGAGAATCTGCCTGTGCTCCTAAGCTGTGCCTGAGACTGACACTCAGATCGCGGTTTTAGTCTCTCACTTGGCACCATGGCTTAACCTGCAGTTTCTTCCATATGCCCAAGCCTTGTTTTCTATGACCTTAGGCTGCAAACCAGTCTAGGGAAGTCTATGGGAAAGTAGCATTAATTCAAGGGAAAAAAGTATTTCTTCATTACAGTGTTTGAAGATTTTTGTTGCTATTGTTCTTCCTCTTTCCTGATTCCCATTCTGACCCTGAACCAAATTTATAGCAATATAATTAGTGTTAATCTAAGGTGTCAACCATCCAAAAATTGCTGCAGTCAATCTTTAGAGTTGAATAAATAAAAACAATTGCATAAATGTTCCCACGTTTGTTTCACCGCAGGAAGCGACTTCATTTCATTACTGTTTTTCTCTGGGCCTCATGGGATAGAAGTCACTCAGACAGCTTGTTTGGGGCTTCAGTGAGGGTATCCAGTTCCTCAGTCATTTGTCCACTGCTTTAGCTTCAGAACCAAGTTAAATACAAAAGTCAGGGTGCGCAGATGCAGCTGTTTCTTTTGGGAAGAGGTCTATAGGAGACGGAAGGGTAACTTTCCAAAGGAGAACCTACCAGCTCTGAAAAATCAACTGCCAGTAGCTCCACCAGGCAGCCAGAGGCTCTGTCTACACCCCTGTTCTCCACCCTGCCCTTCACAGGAATAGCAGACGTCACTACGTAACTGGGTTCCTGCACGTACCAGGTGGTGCTGGTGTCAGACTCCCACCCGTGGCCGCCCCAGCCTCTATGATTTAATAACACAGAGCTTTTTCTTCTCAGGGTTTGTTCTCCCAAGTCTGCCGCCCAGGCTGTAAGTGGCAGTGGTGCAGAACCTAGCTGCCTCGGGGCTTCCCCTGGCCCTTTGGCTGAAGCTGAACTGCCAGGGTTCAGGTTGGTTGCACAGACTGAGTGAGAAAGAGTGTGTGTGTGTCTTTCAGGAAAGAAAACAGTAGTCAAGGAATACTGGGAAGCCATTTTCTAAGGGGCTGGCTACCTCATTTGGGGGAATTTACCCAACAACACCATCCGCCTGCTGTTATTTAGGGAAAAAGTCCTGCTTCTTTGATTAATTGGTCACCTACACTTTATAGGAAATCCAGAGATTGAAGTGGCCTTGAAGGATTATGAGGTCTATCCCTGTATCCAGGCAAGAATGTATTTAACCACCTAAACAGATGGGCAGCCACATGTTTGTCAAAACTGCCTTGAAGTTGAAATTAAAATCTCCTTATAGAAAAACATTTGAAGATTTTTTTCTAGGACCACAAAAAGTTTGAAAATTATGAAGCTTTTTTTTTTTACACATTGTTTTTAATTATAAAAGTGGCATTTAAAATATCAAATAGGGACTTCCCTGGTGTCTGGTGGTCGAGACTTCACCTTCCAGTGCAGGGGGTGCGGGTTTGATCCCTGGTCTCATGGCCAAAAAACCGAAACATAAAAGCAGTATTGTAACAGATTTAATACAGACTTTAAAAATTGTCCACATTTAAAAAAAAATCTTTTAATAAAATAAAATATCAAATAATGCAGAAATGTAAAAGGAAAAAAAGTTTTCCATGTTCCCATTCTCTTCCTCGGGGGTAATGACTGTTAATAATTTGGCATATATCCTTACAATGCTTTTTCAAAGCATATATGTACATATACACATACATACATAGGCTTTTAATTTTTGGTTTTGTTTTTTATTAAAGGAGCCTACTATATGCATTCCACCATTCTTTTTTTAGATAACATGTCTATACCATAATTAATTTAGGATCTCATGTTGTAAATATTTGGAGAAGGCAATGGCACCCCACTCCAGCACTCTTGCCTGGAAAATCCCATGGACGGAGGAGCCTGGTGGACCGCAGTCCATGGGGTCGCTAAGAGTCGGACACAACTGAGTGACTTCACTTTCACTTTTCACTTTCATGCATTGGAGAAGGAAATGGCAACCCACTCCAGTGTTCTTGCCTGGAGAATCCCAGGGACGGGGGAGCCTGGTGGGCTGCCGTCCATGGGGTCGCACAGACGTCTATGGGGTCGGACACGACTGAAGCGACTTAGCAGCAGCAGTAGCAGTTGTAAATATTCTGCTCCTAAATTTGCCAGTTTGACTTTCTTCAGTGAAGACAAGTTAGGTTTATCTTAAGTTTGAACTGTGCAGCTCATCCTTTGCTACCCATGACAGCTCTTCTTCCAAGAGAAGGGAGGCTCTGCACCCTGGGCAGTTCCTGCTGTGTGTGCAGAAACATTCTACCTAATCATCATGTTTCCTTCCCTTTCTGTTTTGTCCTACAGATCAATCTCGTGTCCTTTCCCAGACTACGAGATAGGACTGAAACTTGAGGTTTAGCTTTGTCAATTACGTGCCACTTGAGAGAGAAAATTTGAATTAACATGGCTTCTTTAGGTACATCAAATATCTAATGGGCCCCTTATTTACAGCAGTTTTTTTTAATTCACTTTAAAAAAACCTAATATAGGCTCATTTTTTTCAAGGTACGAAAGGATACATTATGTGAAAGTAAAAAAATTCTTGGCTGCCTTGTCCCACTCCCCAGAAGAAATTACTGAAAAGTTTCTTATATAACTTACCACAAACTTTCTAAATCCAAACATGCAAATATATATTTTCTGTCTTTTACATAAATGTAAATCATATTATGCATATTCCTAAACAACTTGCTTTCTTTTCTTAATTTGTCCTTACTTTTTATAACTAGCTTCTGTTTGGCTTTAAGAACAATCAATATATGTGAATAGTTTTTTGAAAAAAATAAACCTAAGCAGTTCAAATGGATATATGGTGAAAATAAGCTTCCATCCCACTCTAGACTATGGAGTCCCTCTCCAGAGGCAACCGCTGTTAAGTTTTTGTCTCCCTTCAGAGATTTGCTATATTGATACACATATATCAGAAGAATGTGTACTGCTTAGGCCTCTTAACATTAGTATACATAAATATACCTGGTCTTTTTATGGTTGCATTGTATCCCATTGTATAAATTCATCATAATTAGTTCAACCAGTCCCTAATGATGATTTTCAGTTTTCTACTATTACAAGTATTGCTCAAATGCTCTCTTAATACATATATCACTCATAACATGAGAGTATATCTTTAGGATAAATTCCTAGGAGTGGAATTGTTAGACCATACAGTTACTGATAAAGTACTCTTAAAAGATGCATGAGTTTACACTCTTAGCAACAATGTTTGGGAGTGCTTTTTATAGTTGCTGAGCTGGAAGCTAAGGAGATAACTAAAACACAGCCTCTCGTGGGGCTGATAAACTACTTGGGACAACTGACATATACAGATAAAACAATACAAGGTAATAAATAGTATTGCATTGAAGAGCCTTGCTGTCACCTGTGAGAGAAATGGAGCAGCACTACTCACAGGGCCTGTGCTTCAACTGATCTATACCAGTGGGTGATCAGGCACTTGTTCAGTGGTTCAGAATCCTAAACCAAGGGTATAGTCTTGTGAGTATGAAGGTATGTATGGAGTACAACAGGATGAACTATTTTGGGTTGGGAGTGGCCTGGAAAAGCCACGACACATGGTTATCAATCTGTGAGCCTCTGCTTTTGGAGAAGGTCTTTAGAGTAATGGCTTGTTGTCCTGGAATTCCTGCCATCTGACTGAACAAAGTGAGGGTTTGTCTTGCCTAATACACAGGTTTCATCCCACCTTATCCCATCTGAGGAGAATTATATCCACAGGGAAGCGCACTTCATGGAAGAAACAGGTATCCAAAATGGTACATGTTTGGAGGTCAGGAACTAATTCAAGGAAATATTTTGTCAGTATTTTAACCAGTTCAGAGTACCAGACCATAACGCTAGTAGCCAGAGCAACATACTATAAAACTAGCCCAGCTAGACTTCCGGTAGCTTTAGCCACCTGAACGTATTCTTTCCTTTAAACATTGAGGTACCTTCTGGATTCTAGGCACTCTGCTGAGTTCTGAGGCCAAGAGGTCCCAGCTGTTTCCTCACTCACTTTGCAGGTAAAGGAATGAGAGCTCTTATCTGCTCCTTAAACAGAAGCAGTGTCTGGTGGCCAGGCAGTGCGATAGAGTGGAAAGACCCTGGAATTTTGATACATATGCATATGTGCTAAGTCGCTTCTGTCATTTCCAACTCTGCAACCCCATGGACTGCAGCCCGCGAGTCTTCTCTGTCCATGGGATTCTCTAGGCAAGAATACTGGAGTGGGTTGCCATGCCCTCCTCTGCAGGATCTTCCCCACCCAGGGATTGAACGCACACCTCTTCTGTGTCTCCTGCATTGCAGGCGGATTCTTTACCACTTGAGCCACCTGGGAAGCCCTTTGAGACATACATTTGGATTTTAATTCTGGCTTTATAACTTGGTAGCTATGTGGTCTGCTAACCTTGGACAAATAGCGTCTCTGAACCTCTTCCTGAACTGGGAAGTGAAGACAATGGTCACTGCTTCACAGAGGGGTAAGGGAGGTATCAAGCAGGTGCTGGAGAGCAGGATTCTCATGTCCAGGCTAACCTGTGACAAGTTAAACATTCACTAACTCTTTACTTTTCTGTCTCTCCTGCCCTGTTAAAAATCGCATGAAAGACTTCCCCAATCTCCAGCCATACAGACCTAATTAACCAAAAGAAAAAATAAATAATAATACTTGAGTCATCCTATTCCTTGCAGAGCTTTTCTCCTCTGAGTGTATACCCCTCCAGCACATCCGTCCTGACAGCTGTCAGGAAAGCACCGCCCCCCTCAGATGCCCTCCTGTTCCCTGCCCCCCTGTTTCTGAACTACTCAGGGTGACAGCCCAGATGCTGATGGTACCAACCAGGACAAACAGGGAGCGAGGCTGTGGCAGCATCTCCCTGGGGACAGCCAGGGACTGTCATTTCCCCACGGGTGCCGAGGGAGTTTCCTTACCTACACTGTGACTCCCTACCAGGGGAAACGCTAGCTGAAGATTTTTCTGGGTGAGGAAACTCACCCACCATCACCACCAGCAGCACAACTGTTCTCCAGCCCACCCGCCCCTTCACAGCCGTCAAAACAGCAGGAACAAATACCACCCACTCTGATTCCCCAGGGAAAAGTCAGGTCTCCTTTTTATGTCTCTCTTCAACTTAACCCAGTTAGGCTTTCTCTGTAACTAGATTTCAAACAAACCCATTTTCTGGTGTTGCTCAAACTCGCAGGTGAGATTGAGAGCATTTCGCAGACTCTCCCTTGGGAATCAAAGTGGGTGGGGCTTGTGGTCCACTGCAGTGTCTCCCCCACGGCCTGAAGTCCAGGTGGCTGTTCACAGTAGGTAACATCCAAAATGCCTGTGTGTGTGTGTGTGTGTGTGTGTGTGTGTGTGGTTCAGTCATGTCTGATTCTGTGGCCCCATGGACTGTAGCCCACCAGGCTCCTCTGTCCATGGAATTCTCCAGGCAAGAATAATGGAGTGGGTTGCCAGTTTCTTCTCCAGGACATCTTCTGACCCAGGGATCGAACCCAGGTCTCCCACATTGCAGGCAGATTCTTTACCATCTGAGCCGCCAGGGAAGCCCTAAAAATAACCTAAAATAACCATTGTGTCACCTTTTAATAGGCTGTTTCTCAAAGGACAGGACAAGGCCCCCCCAGCAGCGTGGCATGATAGCAAACTGCCAGCTCCTTCACCAACTCCTGGTTCAGATCTGGTTCCCCCAGTTAACTAGCCATGTTAATTAGCCACTTAACTTTCCTTTTTAGAAAGTTTGTCATGGTTTCTTCATACTAGCTGGAACCCTCCACTAAAAGAAAAGGAATGGTCTAGAATGAGACAGACACGGGGTGGCCAAGTACTGGAGGCCTCAGAGTATTCCAGAATGTTTTGGTGGGGGTGGGGAGCCTCTGTCGAGGCTGCATCTTGAGCTCATTTCAGTGGTCCCAGCACCCAGGGCCAGGGCAAGCGTAGGGGGACTTTAAGTAAGAATCATAACCACTTAACTAAGTTCATCTCATTCTCTCCACAATCCTCTGAGAAAGGTTCATTTCACAAATGAAGGAACTGATGCTGTTCGAGATTAGCACCTGTCCTCCGTCCCCACCCCAAGGTCACTCGGTGACAGAGCTAGAATTCAAACCCGGGCTAGTTTGACTTGAAAGCCTGAGATTTCCCCACCTCACAACACAGCCTGAGAAGGAGAGACCTGGGGACCTCCAGAAACGAGGTGGAGAGAGTGGGAAGCGGGGAGGGGAGGAGCCCCTGGACTCTGATCCGACAGCCACCTGTTCTCAACCCTGGCACACAGCAACCGACTCCGCCTGCGCTTGGGGGTGGGGTGGGGGCTTTCTCCATCTTTTGTGTCTTGAGCAATTTTTTCCTTGCTTTGCTCTTCCCTTCTCTTTCTCCCTGTTCCTTTTGTAGATAATACTCCCACAGGCCTCCCACGGCAGCTCCAAAACTCAGCCTCCTGAGTTTCTTGTTGTTGACAATGCCTCTGAGCTATCTCTGAACAGGGCTCCCCCACCCAACCTTAACCTCCCTTCCCTGTGACTCCCCACGGTGGCCAGTGAGTCAGGAGCTGGGGAAAGTGGAGAGGGAAAGATGACTAGGAGGAGCCCAGTGCTACCTGACCCACCCCACCCCATGCCCTGCCCTGTTTACTTTTCAACTCCTCCCCACCCCCACCATGCTGGCTCCTAAGTGTGGGCCCCTGCTCTGTGTGTGTGTGTGTGTGTTGTTTATTCTAGGTGGGAGGGTAGATGCAGGGAAGGAGGTGGAAGGAGGAGGCAAGGAATTCATCACTGCAGCCTCTATAAGGTAGATCTGGCAGGGAGACCTGAGGGACTAGGTGACATGAAAGGGAGTCAAGTGGGTTGAGACCCTATGCCTGAACACACTCATCTAGATGGAAAGGACACCTTCAATCAAGCCAGGCTAAAGGTCTTAATGACCTGGATAACCACCATGGTGTGATCACTAACCTAGAGTCAGACATCCTGGGGTCCAAAGCCAGGTGGGCCTTAGGAAGCATCACTACAAACAAAGCTAGTGGAGGTGATGGAATTCCAGCTGACCTATTTCAAAACCTAAAAGATGATGCTGTGAAAGTGTTGCACTCAATATGCCAGCAAATTTGGAAAACTTAACAGTGGCCAAAGGACTGGAAAAGATCAGTTTTCATTCCAATGCCAAAGAAAGGCAATGCCAAAGAATGCTCAAACTACGGCACAATTGCACTCATTTCACACACTAGTAAGGTCATGCTCAAAATCCTTCAAACTCGGCTTCAACAGTACTTGAACCAAGAACTTCCAGATGTTCAAGCTGGCTTGAGAAAAGGCAGAGGAACCAGAGATCAAATTGCCAACATCCATTGGATCATAGAGAAAGCAAGGGAATTCCAGAAAAACAGTTACTTCTGCTTCATTGACTATGCTAAATAAAGCCTTTGGCTGTGTGGATCACAACAAACTGTGGAAAATTCTTCAAGAGATTGGAATAACAGACCACCTTACCTGCCTCCTGAGAAACCTGTATGCAGGTAAAGAAGCAACAGTTAGAACCAGACGTAGAACAATGGACTGGGAAAATTGGGAAAGGAGTACATCAAGGCTGCATATTGTCACCCTGCTTATTTAACTTATATGCAGAATACATTGAGCAAAATGCTGGACTGGATGAAACAAGAGCTGGAATCAAGATTGCCGGGAGAAATATCAATAACCTCAGATAAGCAGATGATACCACCCTTATGGCAGAAAGTGAAGAGGAACTAAAGAGCCTCTTGATGAAAGTGAAAGAGGAGAGTGAAAAAGTTGGCTTAAAGCTCAACATTCAGAAAACTAAGATCATGGCATCCAGTCCCATCACTTCAAGGCAAATAGATGGGGAAATAATGGAAACAGTGACAGACTTTATTTTCTTGGGCTCCAAAATACTGCAGATGGTGAGTGCAGCCATAAAATTAAAAGATGCTTGCTCCTTGGAAGAAAAGCTATGACAAAACTAGACAGTGTATTAAAAAGCAGAGACATCACTTTGCCAACAAAGGTCCATCTAGTCAAAGCTATGGTTTTTCCAATAGTCATATATGGATGTGAGAGTTGTACCATAAAGAAGGCTGAGTGCTGAAGAATCGATGCTTTTGAACTGTGGTGTTGGAGAAGACTTTTGAGAGTCCCTTGGACTGCAAGAAGATCAAACCAGTCAATCACAAAGGAAATCAACCCTGAATATTCATTGGAAGGGTTGATGATGAAGCTGAAGTTCCAATACTTTGGCCGCCTGATGCGAAGAGGCGACTCATTGGAAAAGATCCTGATGCTGGGAAAGATTGACGGCAGGAGGAAAAGGGGACAAGAGAGGATGAGATGTTTGGATGGCATCACTAACTCAGTGGACACAGTTTGAGCAAGCTCCAGGAGATGGTGAAGGACAGGGAAGCCTGATGTGCTACAGTCCATGGGGTTGCTGAACACAAAAGGAAAGGGTTGGTGGCCACATCTCTATCCCATACATGTCCACACAAATTCTATGATGGGCAATGGCGGAAGCAGTTTAAAGCTCCAAACATGGCTATTTCATTCTGAGATAAGAGTGATCATATGTTCAATTTATGTTAGTATGTTTTCCTCTGGAAATTGGGACCAACCAGGGCACCAAAGCGATATCAGAGGCATTGTGCCTGGAGCTGCTGGAGGAGACAGTGCATCTGAGACAAAATATTTAACCACTTTGCCTTAATGCTTTCCATCTGTAAATTGTCAATTATAACTGCAACTATTTCACAGAATTATGATAAAGATTAACAGGATAATCCAAGTAAATCACTCAGCACAGTGCTTTGGCACAAAGTTGATGTCAGGCGCTGTAATAGTACACACAGGTACTGTGTGGAGCGCCCACATGTTCCATCTACCGCCGACTTGCCCTGACCCACAGAGTCTGGTTTGGCTTCATTTTAAAATCAGCCCAGGATTATGAGCTTGAAGACTGAATGTCGTGAACACCTGGGCTCACACAGGTGACTCAAGGGCCATCTGGATCTGATGCACAACCCCAGATGACCAGTCCTTGTGAGTGCCACACAGCTAGCCTGGGGCTGTTTCTGGGTCCTCAGAGTGGGAGACGGCTATACTGGAGTGAGGTGGACTCTGCACCTCGGGTTAGGAGAGTGTCAGGGTTGGAACCTTAGCAGTAAACCAAACCAAAGCAAGTCTCTATCGCTGCCTCTTTACTCATCTGTGAGATGGAGTGTGAGTATCATCTATTCTGCATAAGTCACACGGCTCCTATAAGATTCAAAATCAGATAATACTTACATGATGCAACTGTCACCCACAACTGTCTGGATCCTTTACTCTCTTAATTTTCCTAACAACTCTCTGCGGTAGTTACTGTCCCCACTTCACAGAGGAGAAAATTGAGTCACGCAAGGAAAATCACAACAGCAAGTGGCAGCACTATATTCAAACCTAGGTAAGTAGCCTGGCTCTCAAGTTAGGTGCTATCAACCATACTCCTCATCCTTTCAAAGTGAGACAGTTGGTAAATTGCACCCCCTCCTTAGCAGTACAGCTTGAACAGGCCCGGAGGGGCAAAGACGAGCCACGGGGGAGGAATTACTGTGCAATCCTGGACACAGGTGAGAGGGTGGGAGGGCGGGAGTCAGGAGCAAGATCTGCAGACTCCTTAGGGTCGCTCTTCCTGGGAGCAGGATTCCAGAATTCAGAGGACTAGGGGAGACAAATTCCTCCTGTTCCTCCCCTAGCACCAGCTCATTTTAATACAGGTGCCAGGGGCTTCGGCCCTTGTCGCAGATGAGGGGTGGGTGGAGCGGGAGACACTGTCTCTCCGATGCTGATGACTCTGGTTGTGTCTCCTTGGCGGGGCGGCGGGGGGTGGGGGGGGGGGTGCTAAGCCTTCCGCATCACTCGTTCGGGAACAAATTGCTGTTTTGGCCCCGGCGGTTCCTCTGGGCGCGGGCGGTAGCCGCGCTCGCTGGCAAATCGTGGGAGGGAGGAGGAGCGGCGCTGGCAGCGCAAGCCTGGGGGGACCGACGCAGCGCTGGAGGCCAGCGAGAGACTGCGGCCCGGGGCCGGGCTGCGCACCGCCCATGGTCGGCCCCTCCTCCCACCCCCTCGCTGGATGGGAGGGTCCCTCAACCACCGGCACCCGCTTCAGCGCAGAGCCTAGGGCTCTAGGACTGAAGGCTCTGGGGCAGAGGAGACACGGTTCTCTCACTCCCCGCTCGCAAAGACCACTAACACAGGACTAGGAAGTTTCCCCCAGCTTCTGACGGCTACCGTACCTGTATTTGCAACCTGGCCCTTCATCGCAGCCTGGAAGCGACAAAGGGTGACCGAAAGAAATGTAGGGGCAAGACAAAGGTTCTGGGGCGCCCCCATTCCCACACACCTGCTTTCCACTCCCTACCCCCTCCACCTCCCGGTCACACACTAAAAGCGTCTAAATCTTATTTCCAGGACTGCCCACCCTCCAATTCCCTGACAGCTCCAGTCAGCCGCCGCTTCAGGCTGAGATGCACTTAGTGAAGGATTGATCCATTCCCCGGAGGGTAAAGTAGAGGCTAAGAAAGACTCGGATGCCCAGAAGCTGTGTTTAGACCCCCTCCACCAAATCTCCTTTCAGACTTCCCCTGCCCCACAGCTTCCGCCAACCACCGGTCTTCACCACCTCCGCCTGCTGGCCCAGCCCCCTTTCCCGTTACATTTTTCCTAAGGGAAAAGCATCTTCTAAAACAAGCAACCCCCGCTCAGCCCCCGCCTGAGCTCTCCCCAGGTCCCTCCGGGGGAGGAGAGGCTGCCAGGCTCTCTGAGCACCCCCTTGCTGCAGAGAAAGACGCCTCGCCCCTGCGGCTGAGTCAGCCCGAGCGGGACCAGGCGCTTGCCCGTCGTTCTCCGAAGGGCGGGCGGGGCGGCTTCGGGTGGCCCGGGCGGCCCGCTTGGCGCGGGGAGGGAGGGAGGGCACCGCCTCCCAGGCCCCCACGAGGTCCCGAGGGGAGGGGGATCCCTCGGCGGGAGGCCTGTCCCTTTAAGGAGGCGGCCCTGCCTGGGTGTGCCCCGTCTCCATGGTTACCCCGGTGCTGGCGGCGGGCGCAGGAGGGAAGGAGGGAGGCTGCCGCTTCTCCCCGACAGACGGAGGGAGCTGCGGGGATCCGGTGCGGAGCGGAGCCCGAGAGGGAGCCGACCCGCAGCCGAAACGGGAGCTCCTGCTGCAGCCGCCGCGAGCGGAAGGTGCCGAGAGCACAGTGCGAGCGGAGCCGCGAGTCCAGGATTCGTGGGCTGCCAGGGCGCGAGGAGCAGCGCGCCATGCTCCGGGCCCCGACGGCGGGGACGCCCCCTTGCGCGCGGGCGGCTGGCAGGACCTGCGAGCCCGGGGTGGGCATCGCCCCCCGACGGCTGCGCTAGGGGGCGCGGGGCCCGGTGGGGGGCGGCCGACTTGGGCGCCCTCCCCCGGCGCTGAGCTCCCGCGCCCCGGAGGGATGGGGCGGGCGGCCTTGGCCGCCTAAGATGCCGGCCATGCGGGGACTCCTGGCGCCGCAGAACACCTTCCTGGACACCATCGCCACGCGCTTCGACGGCACGCGTGAGTCCCGACCCTCGTCCCACTATCTCCCGGACCAGCTGTCCCTAGCCAGGGTTCCCTCTAGTCCAGTACCCTGACATCTCAGACTGGAGCCCTCCTGCTCTCGCCTTCCCTTCCCCGAGCCCCACTTTAAGCTGGGACCACCGTCTCCTTTCAGATGCCGTTTCTGAAAAATTCAAAGTCAACGCTGCCCCAGGCCAGGCGAAATGACTAGAACTCTCAGTCTGGGAGCCGGGCATGCTTTCTGTGCCTGGGGGAGAGAACCCGGAGCTACTTAATCTAATCTATCCCATCCCTGCGTCTGGCGCTGTCCCATCGACTACCCTCGAACTGGCAGGTTGGGGAGTGAGGCAAGGAAGCGTCAAGAGACAGCCCAGAGGCTTAAAAAACTGCTGTAGAAAAGAGGTTTGCAAACCAGGATAGAGTAAACCGGTCTCCGGAGAGCACTGTTGGTTCAAGCTCACCTCACTGCCTAAACCCACTGAGCCCGTCTATCCCCAAATAGACAGGTTTGGGGACTCCCACCAAGACTGGGGAAGTTTGGAGAAGGCAACCAGAGTTCTGAATTATGGTTTTCTATGGCTCTGAACCCTGGAAAGTCGTGAAAGCTCCCTTCCTTCTCCTCCTCCCTCAAACTACCGCCACCCACACCCCCCCACCACCACCCCGCAGTGGGGCTTCCAAGCTCTCTACCTCAGTCTCTGGCTCCTCATAGAGGGTGGAAGCCCCTCTCTGAGGACCCCTTCAGGCTTCTCCCTCTGCTTTGCCTGCACTTGGCTCCCGTAGCCTGCTGATTCAGTGCCCCCCACCCCCCAATACGTTCCTGGCTCCAGGCTGCCAGAGCTCAGCTACCGTCCTTACACCCCCATTGTGGATCACATTCACTAACTCCCGAGCCAGGTCAGGCAGCTGGGGCTCAGGCAGAGTGCAGAATAGATGATGGCTTGAATCGCCTTTCCCAGCGAGGCTCAGTGGGAGGAGCCAAATGGTCCACCTGAGCACCTGGCAGGTGAGGGAACCTGGCCGAGGCTGGGGTGGGGCTGAGGCGGTCCTAGAACTGGTCCTGCAGTTCTCCTGCAGACATCCCCAGTCCCACTCCTTACCCCTGGCTGGTCAGCTCACACTCCAGAGAGCAGAGCACCCACACAGGGCTGCGTTCACCAGCCTCAGGGCTCAGGTATGCCGATTCTCAAATACACTTACACACGATGCTAAGAATGGGTCCTTGCAGGGCACTGACACACAGGCGACATCCTAACTCCAGTTCATGGACAGCTCCTGTCCTAACCCTCCCCCAGCCCCCCAGCCCAAACACTCACAGGCAGGAGTCCCAAGATTGTCACACCCCCCCTTTGATGGCAGGCAGTGTTAAAGGAAGGCAGTAGACCTCGTGTCCCTTCACCACACACCCGCTCTGAGAGGTGCTCTCTTGCAGATAGTAACTTCGTGCTGGGCAATGCCCAGGTGGCGGGGCTCTTCCCCGTGGTCTACTGCTCTGATGGCTTCTGTGACCTCACGGGTTTCTCCCGGGCCGAGGTCATGCAGCGGGGCTGCGCCTGCTCCTTCCTCTATGGGCCAGACACAAGTGAGCTCGTCCGCCAACAGATCCGCAAGGCCCTGGATGAGCACAAGGAGTTCAAGGCTGAGCTGATCCTGTACCGGAAGAGTGGTGAGGGGCCGTCTGGCCAGCCTGCCTTACTTTCTTGGTCTCACCCAGCCTGGTACCCACCCCATCCACAGTCCCTCCTTTCCACTCCCATCTTCATCTCCCCATCTCATCCCATCTTCCCACATTCCCATCTCCTTTTTCTCAACCTTCTTGGGTCCTCACCGCAATCTCAATCAGTCCTCTATTTCCCATCTTGGATTTCCCCCCGCCCCCAGCAGAAGAATTTGCCCATCTTACTTAGCAGGACAGATCTCTGAACACACATGTCTGAATGTCCACTCTGCTCTCCCTTGCCCTTCCTCTCCATGCTCGATCGAGCCTGAGTGTCCTAAGTGGAGCTGGCTTGTGCCTTAACTAAGGGGTGTCAATGGCCCCTCTGTCATCTTGGGCAGCACAGAAAATGGGAGCTGAGCTGTGTCTTCATGCCCAGGGCTCCCGTTCTGGTGTCTCCTGGATGTGATACCCATAAAGAATGAGAAAGGGGAGGTGGCCCTCTTCCTGGTCTCTCACAAGGACATCAGTGAAACCAAGAACCGAGGGGGGCCTGACAGCTGGAAGGAGTCAGGTGGGTGCCCAGGGGCCACTGATCTGGCTGCTCTGCCTGGGGTGTTGGGTACCTCAGCCTGGGTGGGGCCATGGTACCCAGCGTGGGCTTGAGGGCCCCCCACCCTACCCGCACTGACTGACTCCTGCTCTGCTGGCTAAGAAGCCTGTGGCTCTCTCATCTCTGCAGGCCCAGGTGGGAAAGCTTGCTGAGACACAGTTGGAGTTGTTGGGGTTTTTTTTAAGATTTTTTGGGTTTGGACCATCTTTAAAGTCTTTATTGAGTTTGTTAAACATTGCTTCTGTTTGATGTTTTGGTTTTTTGGCTGTCAAGCACATGGGATCTTAGCTCCCTGACCAGGGATCGAACCCACACCCTTTGCATTAGAAGGCGGTCTTAACCATTGGACCACCAGGGAAGTCCCAAAAGCTGGAGTTTTGACGTCAACTTTACTAAGAAACGGAAAAAAACACATTCCACTAGTGTCCATGAAGTACCATTTTCCCACTGATTAGTGAGGCCCACCTGGTTCCTTTTCTTCATACAAACCTGTCTGGGGAGCCCTAGCCAAAACCCTCCTTTAAGTCCTTGTGGTCTTTCCCCTCTTGCATCCTCTTAGGGCTTGGGAGTGCCCTTTGGACAGCTCACAGAGCTGTTAACGGAAGCTGCCACAAGGCCTCTTTGCCATTTGCTAATGCTGGGATACTCTTCCCATCCCCCAGCTAAGGGTTGCAGCAACTCTGCCCCTTGGCCTCCTGCTAGCTCAGCACTCCCCCGCTCTGGGAACCATCTCCCCACTCCTCTCTCAGGCCTTTCCTAGTGGAGATCCTCTCCTGCCTTGCCCCGGTCCCCCTCCTAGAAGAAGGCACTGGGAGGAGGGTCCATATGCACCCTCAGCACTGCTCGTTGCTGGGGTTGTTGGCAAATGACTCTAGGAAGTGAGAAACACTGGAGCCCCAGCTCTGAATAGTCTAACTAGTCAATGAGCCAGTCCCTGGGCCAGCACCAGGTGTCTACCCCCACACCCCAGGGTTAAGTGTGTGCGGCCCCCCCCCCCCCCGCCCTTCTCTCCAGCCCTTGTTCTTTCGCAGGTGGTGGTCGACGCCGATATGGCCGGGCTGGATCCAAAGGTTTCAATGCCAACCGGCGACGGAGCCGGGCTGTGCTCTACCACCTGTCTGGGCACCTGCAGAAGCAGCCCAAGGGCAAGCACAAGCTCAATAAGGTGGACTGTGCGCTAGGGTGTGTGTGGGAGGGGGGCCCTGGGGGGGCAGGCTGAGGAGATGGAGAAGGGGAACGGAGCCGACCACAGAGAGACTGCTCAGGGGGCCACTCAGGCTCCACCAGCATTTCGGGAGTTGTGGCGAGAGTGTCACCTGCCTGAGTTGTCAAAGGTAAAAGGAGGAGTTTGGACCCTGGAGTCAGATGGCCCTTGGCTCAGTGTTGGCTCCTCTGCTAAGCAGCTGTGTGACCTTGGCTGAGTCACTGGAGCTCCCCAATGCTCAGTCTTCTGATCTATAACCAGTGGGCTCTAAAACCTGTGCCAGAGGTGGTTTTGAGAATGCAGGGAGAGAAAGGAGGCCAGACTCTATCCAAACTCAGCCTGTGCCAATTTACTGTCCTCCCTGCCTGGCCCTGCCCTGCCTCTCATTAGGGGGTGTTTGGGGAGAAGCCAAATCTGCCTGAGTACAAGGTAGCCGCCATCCGGAAGTCGCCCTTCATCCTGCTGCACTGTGGGGCGCTGAGGGCCACTTGGGATGGCTTCATCCTGCTGGCCACCCTCTACGTGGCTGTCACCGTGCCCTACAGCGTGTGCGTGAGCACAGCCCGGGAGCCCAGTGCCGCCCGTGGCCCCCCCAGTGTCTGCGACCTGGCCGTGGAGGTCCTCTTCATTCTCGGTATGTGCACTCTGTGCGTCCCACCCCTGGCGACCCCCGGGCTTTGGTGGGGATAGTCTGCATGGCTTCCACTGCCCCCTGCTGTCCCCCTGGCCCTCCCTTTGTTTATGACCCGTGGCCTTTGAAATAGGACCACGGGTCCATATGTCCCCACTGCTAATGGGTCACTTGACCGCGACCTAGTCATAGCCTCTCCAAGCCTGTTTCTCCCATCATCAAATAGGCATAACAGTACCTACCCTTTGCAGTTACTGTGAAAACTAAGACGATGCATATAAAGGGCCCAGGCCAGTGTCACATACTGAGCCAGGGGCCCAAAAAAGTGTGGCTTCTCCCCAACCCACGCTGAGTCCCGCCCTGACTTCCCACAGACATTGTGCTGAATTTCCGTACCACGTTCGTGTCCAAGTCAGGCCAGGTGGTGTTTGCCCCCAAGTCCATTTGCCTCCACTACGTTACCACGTGGTTCCTGTTGGATGTCATTGCAGCGCTGCCCTTTGACCTGCTGCACGCCTTCAAGGTCAATGTGGTCAGTGCAGTCGGGCTGGGCGCGCTGGGGGGGGGGACGGGCCAGGCCAGCCCTGGGGTGACTGCCCCGCCTCCCCCCACTGCAGTACTTCGGGGCGCACCTGCTGAAGACAGTGCGACTCCTGCGGCTGCTTCGCCTGCTCCCCCGGCTGGACCGCTACTCGCAGTACAGCGCCGTGGTGCTGACCCTGCTCATGGCCGTGTTCGCCCTGCTCGCCCACTGGGTGGCCTGCGTCTGGTTCTACATTGGCCAGCTGGAAATTGAGAGCAGCGCCTCGGAGCTGCCCGAGATTGGTACTGGAGGCTGCTTGCATGTGTGTGTGTGTGTGTGTGTGTGTGTATGTACATGTGCCCAAGGAATCTGTTCACTCAAGGGTGTGTGTGTCAGGGAAATGTGAGTTCAAGTGTGTGTCAGGGGATATCTGTGAGCTGATACAAGGTGTCAGAGAGATGTGTGCAAGCCTGCGTGTGTACATGCTCACAGCTGTGTGTCTGGGGCGTGTGTGCGAGTATGTGTGTGTTTGTGAGGGGGAGACGGGGGCTGGTGTGTGTGTGCAGAGGGGAGTGTGACAGAGCCTCCCCCTCAAGGCAGGCCCACTCTCCAGCAGCCCCTTATTGTGGAAAAAGCCTGGTAGGCTGCCTGGGAGAGGCTGTTCACCCATCGTGGCCTCCTCGTGGTCAAGCCTGTGGCACTTGCTTCTGTTCCCTGCCCACCTGGGAAGCCCACCCCTCTCAGGAGACCTCTCTCCCATGGTCTCCCATGGTCTCCCATGATCAGGGGCTCCTCACATGCCTGGCACTTTCCCACCAATCTCTTGGAAGCTCATTCTCCACCACCTTGGCTCCTAAGGCCCCTTCCCCGCTCTTTTTGCCTCCGGCAGCACGTTCTCTCATCCGTGTCAGCCTCCCCCTGCCTGAAAAGCAGCCGTTCCCTGCGCCCCACCAGTGTCTTCACTCTCCTTCATTTCACCTCCACGCTCACAGCTCCTCCCTCTGCTTACCTCCCACTCACGATTTAACTCCTGCCAGGAGGGCTTCCACCCCCACTGCTCAACCCAAAATGTCACCCTGCAGGTCACAGTGACCTTCTGGGACCAAACCCTTATCCCCTTGAAGTCCCCAGAGCACCTGACCCTGCCAGCCACCTCTCTGCCCCAGGATGAGGCCTCCTCCTGCCCCGAGCTTTCCTCAGACCCCTCCTCCCCCACCTTGCTCTCCCTGGGCGACTCCACTGGCACCACTGCGTGAACATCTCAGCTTCCGTCCTCTCTCCAAACCATTCTGTTCCAAAATTGAACACACCTTCTTCCGCCCACGCCCTCCGGCCCTCTGGCAACTTCCTGGTAACTGGCCTTTAGCCCCGGTTTCCAGTCAGTGGGCAAGAGGCCAGCTGCTCGGACGCCCCCCTATGACTACCTGCTCCTTGGTGGGGTCAGTCACCCGGAGTCCAGGTTGGCTTTAGACACGTGCTCTGATCAGTGCCCGGGGACGAGGAGACTTCTGCGAATCCTCCCCCGTTCACAAAGCCCACGGAGACTGGTGTGTAGCCCAGAGGCCCACTTGGATATTCCCCAAAGCTCTAGTTGCTGAGCACAGGAACCAGAATGTTCCAGACAGTGTCAGCTCCTTGGCACCTGCCCTTCCCAGAGGGAGGCTGTGGTGGAGGCAGCTCTGAGGTCAGAGGATTGGGAGATAGGTAATGGTGACGCAAAGCCCTGACCCCAAAGTCGTGTGTGTGTGCATTAGCGCTCAGTTGTGTCTGACTCTTTGTGACCCCATGGACTTTAGCCCACCAGGCTCCTCTGTCGGTGAAATTCTCCAGTCAAGAATACTGGAGTGGGTTGCCATTTCCTACTCCAAGGGATCTTCCCCACCCAAGGATTGAACCCAAGTCTCTTGAGACTCCTGCAAATCCCTGGGGTCAGTTGCCTTCCTCAGCAGGATCCAGATGCCTGAGTCTTGCATCCACGTGAATTCTCCATTCTGACCACCTCACAGGGCTTGCTGAGATGACATGAAGAGCACCTTTGGCTCCCAGAGGAGCTCTGAGCCCCTCCATGGAGAGCATGGGGGTTGTAGGGGGCTGTCTGACTGTTTTGCAGATCATACCTTGAACCCTAAGTTCCAGAGGGTTTTTCTGTTTGGGGCTGGTACTAGTTCACATTAGGAACTTCCCTGTAGCTCAAACAGTAAAGAATTTGCCCGAAGTTCAGGGGACCCGGGTTTGATCCCTGGGTCAGGAATCCTCTGGAGAAGGGAATGGCAACCCACTCCAGTATTCTTGCCTGGAGAATCCCATGGACAGAGAAGCCTGGCAGGCTACAGTCTGTGGGGTCACAGAGTCGGACATGACTGAGCGACTAACACACACACTAGTTCACTCTAGGGGAGTTTCCAAGTCCTTCACAATTTCATCTGCCCCTTCCTTCTCCAGGGAAACTACCCTTAACTGGGTGGGAGCTGCACCCAGACCTGCTGAAATCCACCCAGGCAGGGATGTCCGTTGGGGAGAGTGGCACCCCCTGCTGGCCCAGCTCTGTCTGGTGGGAGGTGCCTTCCCTTGGCCTCCGTGCCTTGGTTCTGGGCAGCTGCACTGCCCTGGGTGTGGACACAGAGTTCCGACCCCAGAGTCCCATTAGCCCAGTGGAGATGGGCTGGATTTTCAAAAGTTGGTGCTAAATACTGAGGGAGGTCGTTTGGGGACATCAGCCTCCAGAACAGCCTCTGCAGTTGACCCTTCACGAGCAGAGGCAGTATCCCACCACCAGCATCAGAGGCTGTGGACGCCCCAGGACCAAGACTACGTGAGGAGGGGCTCCTCCCTTCATCCTGCTCCTTCTCCTGCCTCCAGCCCCCTCCCTCTCCCCCAGCAACTGGCTTCACCTCAGCGGCCCACCTAAATAACGACTGAAGAGCTCTGTGCACTTCCCTGTGTTCTCACATCTCAAGTAACAGGAGGGCGAGTCCTCGCCTTGGCTCAGGATTTCACATATACCCCCAACTCCTCAGCCTGGAGCTTGCTCCCCAGCGTGGACCCCACATTCTAGCTAAGCTACTTGCCTATACTTGCTGCCAGTTCTAGGTTAGTCCAGGCCTTTCCCTAGATCAGGAATGAGCCCCTCTCAGTTTCTTTATCTCAAAACCACCCATCCTCTGAGACCAAGCACCAGTGCCCCCTCTTTCAGGAAGTCGTCTAACTCTGGCCCATAGCATATGGGTTTGAGCCCCACCCCAGGGCCCTCAGGTGCTGGGTACATTTTTCCCCTGCAGGAAGCTCCTGGGGGTCACCCGGCTCCTGGCACATGTGTGAGGTTCCTGAATGAAGGGCTGGGGGTGAGAGGAGGGGTGTGAGGACCACAGGGGGCTGTGTGTGTGCTGTTAGGGTGAGTGTGGATCAGGGGTCTGGGGAGGGGTATGTGGAAAGGTGGGTCCAACCGCAGCCTGTGATCCTGAGCCCACCCTCTGGACCCCTGTGCTAGAGCTTCCCTCTCTCCCTGGCTTTCCGTGGCCCCCACCTCTGCCAGGACTCTTGGGGCCTCTGTGGACCCTGGGGACCTTCATCTAACACCTTAGAATTCCCACATCCCTCCAGGTGGACTGAGTGACTTTGGGCAGCTGTGGGCTCCTGAGAGACCCCAGTACGCAGTCCCACCCCCTCTAAAGTCTGACCAGAGAATGTGGGGTTGATGGGGAGACTGGGGCGATCTTCATTGTCCTCCCAGTGTCCCTGGCTGGCCTGTGTCTGTGTGTGTGCAGAGCCTCTGTGTTCATTACCTGTGTGCTCATGTCCATGCAGGTGTGTCCCTCTCCTACCTGGCTGTCAGTGTGCAAGCACCTGTGTGTCCTCGTCTCTCTCCCAAGTGTGCACAGGCATGGCTGTGCTCCTGGAACTGTGCTCACACGTGTGTGTCCTTGTCCTCTTGACTGCGTGGAGCACAACTATAGCCTCAATGGGGTATAGGCACACATCCGTGTTGCCGTGCCGGAGAACATGTGCACGAGGTTGGGTGGCATGTGTGGTTGTGGGGTAGGATGGGACTGAATGGAGGATGGCTTTCCGGAGCTCAGAGAAAAAGTGAGAAGAGTCTAGGAGGATCAGGCAGAGGAGGGGGGCCTGGGAGTGAGGCTGGGGCTGGTACAGCGAGCCCACCAGCCCCTGTGCCCCCTCCAGCTGGGCTCACTGCCTGGGTTTAGTGCCACCGTTGGGAGGAGGGTGCAGCACTTCTCACTGCAGCCTCAGCACCTAGAGACACCGTCTGGGGAGATGACAGTCTCATCCTCATGGGCTTGTCTTGGTGAGGATCAAGGGAGGATGGGGTGTGCAAGGCTGGCAGAGGAGGGACACACCTGGAAAGAAGCATGAGGGTGGGTCTGCAGCCAGGTGCCCCCTCACCCCAGGGGAAGCAGCATGCACACGGTGGCCGCAGTGCAGCAGTGCCATCCTGCCCTCTCCCCAGGCTGGCTGCAGGAGCTGGCCCGCCGACTGGAGACCCCTTACTACCTGGTGGGCCGGAGCCCTGCCGCAGGGAACAGCTCGGGCCAGAGTGACAACTGTAGCAGCAGCTTCGGCGAGGCCAACAGGACCGGGCCTGAGCTCCTGGGCGGCCCCTCACTGCGCAGCGCCTACATCACCTCCCTCTACTTCGCGCTCAGCAGCCTCACCAGCGTGGGCTTCGGCAACGTGTCCGCCAACACGGACACGGAGAAGATCTTCTCCATCTGCACCATGCTCATCGGCGGTGAGGCCTGCCCCGCTTCCGGTCCAGGGCCCCGTCCCAGACTCATGACCTCGGCCGGGCCCCGGCCTCCCCACCCCCAGCAGGGTCCCCGGTCCTTCCCCGAGGTGCGTCTGCCTTAGAGGAACAGGGAACCCGAGGCCAGGGCCGGGAGAGGCCACACGGCAGCCGGGGCCTCGCCTAGCGTGGGGGCGGAGTGGGAGCTGCGGGGACAGGTGTGTCCAGCACGTGGCTGGCCGGGCTGGGCAGGTCCTGGAGGTGACCCCTCTGCCCCCCTCCCCAGCCCTGATGCACGCGGTGGTGTTTGGGAACGTGACGGCCATCATCCAGCGCATGTACGCCCGCCGCTTTCTGTACCACAGCCGCACCCGCGACCTGCGCGACTACATCCGCATCCACCGCATCCCCAAGCCCCTCAAGCAGCGCATGCTCGAGTACTTCCAGGCGACCTGGGCGGTGAACAACGGTATCGACACCACAGAGGTGCGCAGGCCTCCAGGGCCGGCCCTTCCAGCCTCTGCTCCTTCCAGGAGCGTGCGCTCCGCCCAAGATTCCGCGGACCCGGCTGGAGGGCAAGGGAGGCAGCATTCTGACCTCCGTGCCTCCGCTCTCTCCTGGGGAGACAGCGGGGAGGAGCAGAAGGCAGCCAAGCCGGCTCGAAGGCCCCTCTCCACCACCGTTAGATCTACAGGCCCTGCTCACTGACGTCCAAGCCCAAGGCCTGGTGGAGAAAAGCAGGGCTGCTGGAGGGGAGGGAGGCCGGTCCCTCCCACGCCTCCCCTTGCTCCTCAGGCTCTCCGGGTGGAAAGGGCTGGCGGGAGGCTGCTCCCATTCTCCACTCTGACCTTCCCCACCTGGTGCCACCCGCAGCTGCTGCAGAGCCTCCCGGACGAGCTCCGCGCTGACATCGCCATGCACCTGCACAAGGAGGTCCTGCAGCTGCCCCTGTTCGAGGCGGCCAGCCGGGGCTGCCTGCGGGCGCTGTCCCTGGCCTTGCGGCCCGCCTTCTGCACGCCGGGCGAGTACCTCATCCACCAGGGCGACGCCCTCCAGGCCCTCTACTTCGTCTGCTCTGGCTCCATGGAGGTGCTCAAGGGCGGAACTGTGCTCGCCATCCTAGGTTTGTGAGGGCGAAGTGGAGGATGCCAGGGCTGGGGAGCGGGGCGGGTGGAACCATGGTCCCTTCTGCAGAGAGATGTGGGCAAGGCCTCCAGGGAGAAGCAGCCAGGGTGGGGTCGGTAGCAGCCGTGGAGCCCTAGGCAAAGCTAAGAGCGGACCCGGTGACCACCAGGTGGCAACACGAAGAAGTGACCTCATCTCCTGGATTTCGGGAGGCCAGGATGAGAGCCAAGTGCCAGCCTTTGGTCTGTGAGAGGACGGAAGGGAGCACTTTCTGTCAAGGGGGAAAAATCAAATGCTAAAAATGCAAGTGCTGGCAAGTGTTCAGGCAGGAAAAAGGGAGGCATGAACGCTATTTTTTTTCTTTTAATTTATTGAAGTATAGTTGATTTACAATGTGTTAATTTCTGCTTTATGGTAAAGTGATTCAGTTATACATATATATACACAATCTTTTTAATATTTTTTTCCATTATGGTTTATCATAGAATATTGAATATACTTCCTTCGCTGCACAGCAGGACCTTGTTGTTTATCTATTCTATATATAATAGATTGCATCTGCTGATCCCAACCTCCCACTCCCTCCCTCCCTATCTTCCCTCCCCCTTGGCAACCATAAGTCTGTTCTCTATGTCTGTGAGTCTGTTTCTGTTTTGTAGATAAGTTCGTTTGTGTCATAGTTTAGATTCCACATATAAGTGGTATCATATGGCATTTCTCTCTCTTTCTGACTGACTTCACTTAGTATGATAATCTCTAGTTCCACCCATGTTGTTACGAATGGCATTATTTCATTCTTTTTTATGGCCGAGCAGTATTCCCATATACATATATACATACATGCCGTCTCTTCTTTATCCATGTGTTGGTCAATGTACATCTAGGTTGTTTCTATGTCTTGACTGTTGTAAACAGTAATGCTATGAACATAGGGGTGCTTGTATTTTTCTGAACTAGAGTTTTGTCTGGATATTTGCCCAGGAGTGGGATTGTTGGACCACATGGCAACTCTCTTTTTAGTTTTTTGAGGAATCTCCATGCTGTTTTCCATAGTGGCAGCATCAACTCAAATTCCCACCCACAGTGTAGGAGGGTTCCCTTTTCTCCACACCCTCTCCAGCATTTGTTATTTGTAGACTTTTCAATAATGGCCATTCTGACCAGTGTGACGTGGTACTTCATTGGAGTTTTAGCTTGCATTTCTCTAATAAGTAGCGATGTTGAGCATCTTTTCATATGCCTGTTGCCTATCTGTATGTTTTCTTTGGAGAAATGTCTGTTTAGTTCTAATGCCCATTTTTTTGATCGGGTTGTTTTTTGCTGTGATTATGGTTGTTGTTGAGTTGTATGAGTTGCTTGTATATTTTGGAAATTAAGCTCGTTGGTCATATCATTTGCAAATATTTTCTCCAAATATATTCCATAGATTGTCTTTTCATTTTGTTTATGGTTTCCTTTGCTGTGCAAAAGCTTGTATTTGATTAGGTCCATCTGTTTATTTTTGCTTTTATTTCTATTGCCCTGGGAGATTGACCTAAAAAATTACTAGTATAATTTATGTCAGAGAATGTTTTGCCCATGTCCTCTTCTAGGGCTTTTACAGTACCATGTCTTATGTTTTTGAGCCACTTTGAGTTTATTTTTGTGTATGGTGAGAGGGAGTGTTCTAAGTTCATTGATTTACATGCAGCTGTCCAACTTTCCCACACCACTTGCTGAAGAGCCTGTTTTTTCTCCATTGTATATTCTTGCCTCCTTTGTCGAAGATTAATCGACTGTATGTGTGTGTATGCCATTTTTGTTAGAAAACAGGAGATGCTACTCTCCTAGAGCAGGCCCGGGATTGAGATGGGTGACAACAGAGCTCAGGCTCCAAATACATTTCCCTTCTTGGCAAAAGAAAAGACTGATCCTTAGATCAGTCCCTTAGATAAGAGGGAGAGATTGCAGTTGTGGAAGGGATGTGGTAACAGTGCTGGCCCCAGGGGTCCTACAGTGGAGCCAGCCCTGCATCCAGGCCCTTACATGCTTCAACTCACGCAAACCTCACAAAACCCAGCCGGGAGAAACTATTGCTATTCTTGTTTTGCATGGAAGGAGACTGAGACTCTGAGAAGTTAATGAGTTGGCAGGCCACTAGGGCTAGAACCTGGCCTGCTAACTCAACCTCAGGCTTCAGACGTTGTGCTCTTAAGTGCTCTGCTCTGGGGAGAGTCCTCCCGCAAAAAGGGCGCGATTTCAGGGTGGTGGGCGACACGGGGCTGCAGGCTCCAGGGCTGTGGGGACGCTGTGGTCTCTGTGGGGAACAGAGGGCCTCACATACAGATGGAAGGTGCCCGGACCACAGCCAGTCCTCAGGCAGCAGTGCTTGCACACTCCCTGTGGGGACAGCTGCTGCTGCCTGGAGAGGCTGGAGTTTGTCACTCACCTGGAGAACCACATGGCCAGCAGCAACCGTGTGTCCATCCTCTCGTCTCTGAGGATGGTCTTCCAACAGGAACAGAAGAAAGAAATACCATGAGAACCGAGAGAGGCATTGCTCACAAGTTTGGCTTCTGGCCCTACGTGCAGTTAATGCCAGGACCCTGAGAAAATGGAATTATGGCCACTCACGTATGGCTGGCAATCCGGGAGAAATTATGAGGAACTGGAGATGGCAAGTTCCTCAGAAAGGCAAAAAAGCAGATTTTGACAGTTGCAAACTGGTCACTCCAAAGCAAGATTGTCCAGTGGATTATTAAGCAGATGGCTTTCAGCTTGGAGCTGAGGAAGCAGCGTGGCTGGCAGCTGGCATGGGTCCTGCAAGAATCCCTCTTTGATGCCAGGCGCCAGGTCTCAGAATGCCCGTATCTGGTGTGAAGGCAGCCTCAAGGAGGGCCGCTGCCCACGTCCCACCTTTGCCTCCAGAATTCTCCACGCTGGGACGTACGCCACCTTTGATCCGTCCTGTCCCTGCCCGTATGTTCCAGATGAACGGTTTCCTCTCTTGACTTGGCTGCACTGGACGCCCTGATGGACGCCTGGCTCCCTAGCCTTCATGATAGCCTGGTTTTCTGCTTTGCCTTCACCCCATCTCCCACCTGCCTCCTTAGTTGAACATGCAGGTGCTTGCTGCCTGCTCCTGGCAGCTAAGGCTCACGCATCTCTAGCAGTATCAATTCTGGCCTCTACCCCTGTGTATAAACTAACAGCTAAGCATGCAAAGTTAGTTATGGGGGAGGACAGAGGCAAGACAAAGGGAGATGAGCTGAGTGGTGGTGTGGGGAGGACCTCACACGCCTTGATGAGTTGAGCTGGAAGCTCTGGCTGAGGTCAGCTGGAAGCTGGTCCCCGAGACCAGTGGCACGGAACTCCATCCTTGGTCCTGTCCTATCTCTTGTTTTTCTCTCCCCTCTTGGATGAGAACAAGAAATACATCCTTATCCTATTTCCAGATGACACACATGAGGAGAGAGAGCTCATTCATCAGATGATCACACTGAGATCCAAACAGCTCTCAGAAGGAACCAGAAGGATGGCCGGGAGCCAAGAAAATAAGATTTAACGATGATGCGTTCTACACTTAAGTTTGAGCAAAAGTCCGTGAACATTTAGAGGAGGCCTTTAAGCTCAGTGAGTTCTGCTGGCAGCGGGAGGCAGCCCACAGCGGGGGTGGCGGCAAGCCATCTTTTTCCTTAAGGATGAGGAAAAGCTGTCTAATCTTGTGAAATGTCTGGCTGTGGGCTGAGCTTCCTTGTGAGGGCCATGAGTGCTCTGCCCAAGCCCCGGTGGCCAGCCATCCCTGATGGGAATCAGCTATAGGGGATTCTTGTTGAGAGGGAAGGGAAGGAAATGAACTTTGACCGACCATCTATGTGACCAATACTTTATCTATACAAACTCATTTAATCCTCATGTCCCTGATTGGAGACATCCTATTTCATTGATTCTAAGTCATATGTTCCCCCCACACCCCCCTCCCACCCTGCAATTTAACATCTCTTGAGATTGGGGTGCGGACTCGAATTGATACCATTTTACTATTGCTGTCAGCCAGGTGGCAGTCTCACTTGGGTGGTGGGGAACCCCTCCGTTGACACCTTCTGGTAAGATGAAGAAAGCACCACAGACTCAGTTCAGGACGGGATCTGCCATGTAGAAGAGGCACCAAGGCTTGGTGCAATAACATGACCCACCCTCCCCCCAACACACACACAGCACTAACTTGCTGCTTCCACATACTGGTTCCTAGACAAGCTCCATCTGAATCACCCACGGGGCTTAAAAACAATTTCGCGGGCTCCAGTAGATATGATTCTGTACATAGTGATGGGGCTCCTTCCCTGGGGAGTCTGATAGGTTTAACTTTCCCAGAGGATTCTGATCCACATGCAACTTGGAGACCATTAGACTTAAAACTTGGGTGTTTCAGCACAGTGCTTTGACCCCAAAGGTGACTGAGCACCCGGGCCACCGGGCTGTTCTGAGAAGCCAGTGAGGCGGGCAGCGGGGGCTGGCCAGCGTCTGGGCCCCCCCGCTCCTGTCCTGGCTGGAGAGGCCCCAGGCATCCCCTGTCTGGTGGCTGAGGGACAGGGCTTGCTGACCTCTGCTGGCTCTTCTCAGGGAAGGGAGACCTGATCGGCTGTGAGCTGCCCCGGCGTGAGCAGGTGGTCAAGGCCAACGCCGATGTGAAGGGGCTGACGTACTGCGTCCTACAGTGTCTGCAGCTGGCCGGGCTGCATGAGAGCCTGGCACTGTACCCCGAGTTTGCCCCCCGCTTCAGCCGGGGCCTCCGAGGGGAGCTCAGCTACAACCTGGGTGCTGGTGGAGGCCCCGCCGAGGTGAGGGCGCTGGGTCTGTGCGCGGGAGGGCTGGAGGCCTGGGGAGTTGGAAAGGGGGTCCGTGGGGGTGCTGTGTGAGTGCATGGCCTGGTGTGAGCGCATGGCCTGGTGTGAGCACTGCATGCATGATGGGGGTGGCTCCACACTCTCCCGCCCCTTCACTCCCTCACACCAGCCCTTAGAGCCCAGCCCTGTCCTGCTCAGCCGCCTCTCCTGCTCTCCCTGGCCCAGGAGAGTCTGACCAAGCCCACTGGTACCAGACAAGGAGGCTGTGTGCAGGGGATGGGCGGTGCCCTCAGGTCAGGCCACCTCTGCAAAGTGCGCTGCCATGACCCAGGACCACTCTGAGGGGGCTTTTGAGTTTCCCTGCCTTATGTCACTAATTCCAAACCAGTTTTTAGTACCGGGTCCTCCTGGACAGTTCAGTGTGCCTCAGAGACCAAGTAGAGAGACAGCGTGTCCGTGCTTGGCTAGAATTTTGAGGGACAGTGAACGCCTCCAGGGCTGGTGGCTTTGAGATGGCAGCAGGAAAACACCCCTTCCCCCTGCTGAGCCTCCTCCTCAGGAGGTAGGAGACACCCACATCTGTTTTAACAAAAACAGCTCCTGGCTTCTAGGACCGTGAGACCTGGCAGGGGGAGTGAGTGGGACACTGGGGTGCTATCCATGCTGACTCCCTGCCCCTGCTCTCCCCAGGCAGACACCAGCTCCCTGAGTGGCGACAACACCCTCATGTCCACCCTGGAGGAGAAGGAGACAGACGGGGAGCAGGGCCCCGCAGCCTCCCCAGCCCCAGCTGATGAGCCCTCCAGCCCCCTGCTGTCCCCTGGCTGCACCTCCTCGTCCTCAGCTGCCAAGCTGCTATCCCCGCGGCGAACTGTGCCCCGGTCCCGGCTAGGTGGCAGAGGGCGGCCAGGCAGGGCTGGGGCTTTGCAGGCTGAGGCCGGCCCCTCAACTCACCCTCGGAGCTTGGAGGGGCTGCGGCTGCCCCCCGTGCCATGGAATGTGCCCCCAGATCTGAGCCCCAGGTGAGCGAGCTCTGGGCCACTGAAGTCAGGCAGAGCTAGTGACAGGGCTGGGTCCCCAGCCAGCCACACTGCTGCCCTGGATGCCCATCCTTCCATCCTAACCCCTCTCAGCCTCCTCCAGGAAGCCCCCTTGACTACCCCACCTCCTCCCTGCCCCAACTCCACCATTCAGGCCATGCACTGCTCAGAACTCTTGCTGTTTCATACCGCTCAAGCTAGAAACTGCAAGCTCCTAGGGAAAAAGGGACCACGTGTTCCACCCTTCTCTTGGGACCCCAAGCCCCTGGCCTAGCTCCAGCTCTTGTAGCTTCTGTGGACAGTGGGGCATCTTGTCCTGTAAAACAGAACACTGCAGTGTCTGTCTGTTGACTGATTTGTTGCCCTGGCGCCTGCGTCCGCAGGGTTGTAGATGGGATTGAGGACGGCTGTGGCTCCGACCAGCCCAAGTTCTCCTTCCGTGTGAGGCAGTCTGGCCCGGAATGTAGCAGCAGCCCTTCTCCTGGACCAGGTACTAGGGCTCAGTCCGTGGGGAGGCTGGCAGAGCAGGCCCCTTGCCCTGGGGGCCTCTGAGAAACTGGCAGGGCACAGACTTTGGATGCCTTCTTGCCCTCATCCATCTGCATGGTTTGGGCGGGGGAGTTTGGTGGGTAACACCAGCACCTTGGTGTTGGAAGGTAGCTGAAATGGAGCTTAGATCTCTGCTGCCAGCTTCCTATCTGTAAAAAGGTGGTTGTGCATGTTAAATGAGATAATGTTGTTAAAACCCTTAGAAGTGTCTGGCCCACTGCGGGAGATACAGGGCTGGGGAAGCAGAGTTGAAAATGACCACCGGGCAGGCCCGGCAGCCCTCAGAGTGTCCCCTAGCCTGGAAGACAGAACAAGAGACAATCACGAAGGCAGCTTCCCAAGGGGGAAGCCCGAGTCAGTGTGCCCGAGGCTCCCTGGCGGTTTGCACTGGATTCAGCAACTCGGGCAAGGTTACAAATGGCTGCTCCTGGCGGCAGGCCTGGCCAGGCCAGTGTGGTCTGTGCTCACCAGGCAGAGGCCTGGACCCCACGCTATCTTCATTGACCAGCCCTGGCTGGTAACCCCTTCCTACTGTCCACAGAGAACGGCCTGCTCACTGTCCCCCTTGGGCCCAGCGAGGTGAGGAACACAGACACGCTGGACAAGCTTCGGCAGGCGGTGGGTGAGGGGCCAGGTGGGGTGTGCCTGCTGTTGGCAGGTCCCGGCTCCACTCTGACCACGCCCACCCTCCCTGCAGGTGATGGAGCTGTCTGAGCAGGTGCTGCAGATGCGGGAGGGGCTGCAGTCCCTTCGCCAGGCTGTGCAGCTGGTCCTGGCACCCCGAGGGGAGGGCCCCTGCCCGGCCGGGGCCTCTGGGCTGCTGCAGCCCCTGTGTGTGGACACTGGGGCATCCTCCTGCTGCCTACAGCCCTCAGCTGGCTCTGTCTTGAGTGGGACCTGGCCCCACCCTCGTCCAGGGCCCCCTCCCCTCATGGCTCCCTGGCCCTGGGGCCCCCCTGCATCTCAGAGCTCACCATGGCCTCGAGCCACTGCTTTTTGGACCTCCACCTCTGACTCGGAGCCCCCAGGCTCAGGAGAACTCTGCCCTGAGCCCAGCACCCCTGGCTCACCGCCTCCCGAGGAAGGGGCTAGGACTGGGCCCCCGGAGCCCATGACCCAGGCTGAGGCTGCCAGCACCGGAGAGCCCCCACCAGCTTCGGGGGGCCACGCCTTGCCCTGGGAGCCCCATAGCCTGGAGATGGTGCTTATCGGCTGCCACGGCTCTGGTACAGTCCAGTGGACCCAGGAAGAAGGCACAGGGGTCTGACCACCAGCCTCAGAACTCAATGTTGCCAGACCTGCTTCCATCTGCTGCTCTGCCCAAGCTCAGGGTGGAGAAGGGGACAGCCACCCCCCACCCACCGGGGACTCCGTGCTACCTGCGGACTCAGGGCAGGGAGCTAGACAGCAAATGAACGCCTGGCCCCGGACTCACAGGGTGGGAGGGAACTTCAGGGGCAGGCCCCAGCCCAGGAATCTCTGGGCTCCTACTCCTGGGGCCCTTGCTCCCCTCAGCCTGCTCCTCTGACCACCCTGTCGCCCTCTGCAGGCTGGGGGGCAGTGGCCCGAGGCCCAGGAGGGGTTCTGCTATCCCCTGCATGTGCCCCTGCCTCACCTGTCACCATGTTTTTTATATTAAAAAGAGAATAAAGAAACTACTTTGGAACTCAGTGCTTTGTATTTACAAAAGAAAAATAATAAAAGAAAAGTCTGAAGCTATTAATAATCAGCTGAAGACAGGGAGCAAAGGCGGGAATCTGGGGGAAAGGGCAGGATCGTCTGCAGAGAGAAGGAGGGGTTCTGGCACTAAGGAAGCTGAGGGTCCCAGCCTCAGGTGCTTCCCCAGGGCCAGCCCCACCCTCCCGCAGAGGCTCAGATCGAGGGGCCAGGAGCCGAGTCTCCCGCTGCCCACTCTGGTTTCTCCAAGAGCCTGAGTCTCCAGCTCCAGGGGCTGGGATGGCAGGGGACACTGAGGCCAGAGAGAGCCCATGGGTCCCACCGCCACTCCTCACTGTGGCGTGATCTTGGCAGCCTCGGCCCGAATGAGGGCAATGAGGTCCTGGTTGATAAGGAAGACAAATCGCAGGCTGGCAATCTGTGGGCAGGAGAGAAGGGTAGCTGAGGATGGAGGTGAGTCAGGCTAGGGCCAGGCCTACACTCTGGCTCACCACACCCCAGGGTTCACTGTGGCCTTTCCACCTCTCCCCAGCTCACCTCCACTACTGAGTTGTTGCTAAGGCGCCACTTGGAGCCACACAGCACAGGCCGTCCATCAATGTAGATGGGCCGCCGGCCCTCATTGGCAATGAAGAAATCACCATTGTTTTTCAATTTGATGACACCTATGGGAAAAGAAAGGAAAGGGCTATGATGGGATGAGGGAAGCTAGAAAAGGGTCTGAAACCCACATGTACCCTCTGCTTCCTGGGGACACTACAAGGCACCTAGCACCCCTAAGTTAGGGATCTTAAAATGCCAGCTCCTCAGCCCCTGTCTGTGCCCAAGGTTCCCATGGAGGCCAAGTCCCGGGGCTGGAGGGACTTCCTCATGCTGCTTCCTGCAGATACCTTGCTTCCGGGAGATCTTCCAGGCCGGACCCTCCAGGGACAGGTCCACATCAATCTGGTTGTCCTTGGTCGCTCTGCCGAGGGTGATCTGGGAAAATGGGGCAGGTGAGGGCTGGGACCTGAGGAACGGGAGGGGTCCACACAGGCCAGGGAAAGATGAGAGATCAGGACCAGACATAGAAAGGGCTGTGAGAGGAAGATCAACAGGGGGGGAACCTCGCAAGGGGGTGTGGGGATGGGGACGAGGACAGGGAGGGCTGGGCTGGCCTCACCTCTCTAGAGCGCATCAGGTACCGCACCATGCGGCCCCGCAGCACTGCCAGGGTCTGGTTGTCGAAGTCTGGGGAGCTCATGCCTGGGGGAGAGCAGTTCGTGTCAGAGAAGAGCCCCACTGTGGAAGGCAGGGAACCAGGCCAGGATCCCCTGAGGGAAAGGAGCTACAGGTCTAGGAGAGGAGGGTAAGGCCAGCCCAGCAACCAGGGTGCTCGAGGTGTGGTGAAGGGAGTGGGAGCGCGAGCTTGCTGGCCCCCTGGACTCCTCACCTGTGATGCTATCTACCAGCACCTGCCACTTATGGAGTTCCTGTTCCAGCTGCCGAATCTCCCGTTTCTGGCGCCGGTCAGCCACGGTCAGCTCTGGGGTGAGGTGGGGTGTAAGGGGTGAGGTCACCGGCACCTGGTACTATTCCTTTCTGTTCCAGCAGGAGCTCCCACCCCCTCAACGTTCCCACCAGGGCACGCTCACCATGTTCCAGGACTTCATCTCGCATGTCCCTGGGGGGCGAGAAGAGAAGGATGAATCAAGCTCCAATTCAAGCTTACCTGCCATCACTATTAGGTACTATTTGGCTCACTAGGGTCCCGCAGCCCAGCGGCCCTGTAGGCTGCTCCTCTGGTCCCAGCAGAGCCTCCTTCCCTGGAGTAGGGGTCATGTACAAAGGGTGGAGGTTGGGGTAAGGAGGGCTTAGCAGGGAGACCAGGCACCAACAGCTGCAGCTGGGACTCCAGGCCGAATATGGGCTGGGCTCCATGCTCTGCAGTGAGAGGCAGGGCTGGGTGGTGCGGGAGCTGCCTTGGGAGTCCTTGGGGGACACACAGCTCTCTGTGCCCTGCTTGTGACCCCAGCCACTCACTTGAGCTTACTGTCATCAATCAAGTCCTCTGCGTCGGAAAAGTTCAGCACTTGGTCCCCCTTGGGCAGCGGCTGCACTGAACGAAGGACGGAGGGAGGGTCAGTGCCAATGCTCCCACTCACCCCCGAGACGCTGGGCAGACAATGAGCAAATGGGACAAACTGTAGGGAGAGCCCTGTGGGGACGGCCTCGCGCTGAAATCAACAACAGCGACCTGGACACGGGTAACGAGTGCGTGCAGATCAGACTGCGTGCTACTCTGGCACAGAGCATCCCAGGGTTAGCTGGGGCAGAGGTGGTTCTAGAAAGTGCAGGGAATGAAAGCTGACCTTTGTGCGCTCTCTCAGTGTGCGAAGAGTTCCCGCTTACAGAACTTGCTCTGTGCAGGGAAGGCACGACTACAAGCTGTACGTTACAGACGAGCAAACAGAGGGCGGATTAAGCTCTGTGACTTGAGTTCAGGACAGAATCAGAAATCAAGGTTGCTTTCCTGATTCCAAGTCTAAACTGCTCCCTATACTACATCACATGCTCCAAACATTTCCTGCCACAAGGAGCTGAGAGGCACAGGACAGTCAAGTCTCATTCAGGAGGTGTCAGAAGGGAGCCTTAAAGCCAGTGTTTTCAAACTGTGGGTCATGACGGGTTAACGGGCCATGAAATGCCTTTTCTTTCCAAAAAATAGAAATGGAATACAATCAAATGTAGTCAGATATCCACCAGATAATAGGATAAATACTGACTTTTTTTTAATGAAAAAGTTTTATGAAAGTTTTTCAGTTCTTTGTGGTCAAAATGTAGAAAGGGCTAGGGTCCCCAAATCTGAGAATTCCTGCTTCATGGTCAGTGGTTCCTAGGATTGCAATATCTGCTCAGCAAGAGCTCCACTAGCTAGTGAAACTGCTGGCTTAGGAGCCTGACAACCCCTGAGATGTCATCACTGCTGGGGAAGCAACAGTGGGGCTGTACAGGAGCCACAAATGCTCCATCACTACCGCCTCTCCCCCCGCCGCCGTCACCTTAGTCCAGACTGGGTGGGAGATGGGGCTGGGGCAGTCACCCTGCCACAGCTGCCTGAATCCTACCAACCTAACACCCAGCTGACTTGAAAAGTAAGCAATTTATGCTCCCTATTGCTAGAGACTCCAAGCACCAAATAGCCAAGAAATCAAATACTCACAAAACATGACTCTTGAAAAGTTATACCTTTACGTTAGCAAATTTACACAAGATAACTTTCAAAAGAGTGACAAAGGAGCTAGCTGTAGCAGCAAAAATAAACTTTATCCGGTGTCTGCTCTCTCTGTGGGAGGTCAGTGACAGCTGAGCCTGGGCGAGCAGCAGAGATCTGCTGCAGGAAGCTGCAGGAATAAAGGAGGTGGCGCACTGCATACTGAATTCAAAGATCCTCAGGAAGAGAAGATGGGGCCTCTCCTGACAAGATTTCCTAAAATCCTCTGGTAGGAATCTTCTATTATCCAGAAGCTACAAGACCTAGTGAGTAGGGTGAAGGGCAGAACCACGGCCTGATTTTCAGATCAGTGTGAACCACTACATGGCAGCCAACATGCAATAGTACTTAAGAAGCGAGAGTAAAGTGTGCTCGGACTATGCAGGTCTGACCCTGAATCTTAAATCCAACTGAAGAGTTTCTTCCCATCCAATCGGACCACTTTCCTAATACTCATTAGGAGAGTGAGTGTCTTGTTGGCAAGGGAAGAGAGCGATCGGAGAGCATTCTGACCCCTGGGAAAGAGAAAGACAGGCAGCTTGGGTGTGAAGCCCCCGCGGGGATTTCTGAGTGGCCTGAAGGCAGCCCCACAGCCCGGTGGGAGGAAAGTGGAGAGAGGGAAAGGACAGAAAGGCTTAGAGAAAAAGGTCTTTATCTCCAAGGAAGGAAAGGGGGGAGGGTGAGCACCGAAAGAGACTTTTGCATTTTACTCAAGTTTGAAAGTTACTCATGAAGAAAATATTAACGTGGTATTTATGTAATTGTCAAACATGTCAAAAAAGCAAACTAATCGAGAAGTGGGAGACCCTTTGTTCAGTCTTTCTGCTCAGGATTCTAGGCAATTCTGGCTACCTTTACCATCAAGACCATTCCAGCCATGCTCCCTCCCTTTGGAAGGAAGTGGTTTCTGCTGCAAAAAGAGGTGAACAAGACCCTGGGAACCACTGAGGATTTGTTGCAAGGCACTGAGGGCGGCTGCATCCAGCCCCCTCCACACTCATACATACGCACCCCCACGCTGCCAGATCCTGGGCCCAGTTACCTGTCTGGTCCTCCAATAGGTAATACTGCTTCATGAGCTGCCAGTGGGCCTGCAGAGCCTTGGCAGTACGGGCCAGGTAGAAGGCATCGGGGTGTCTGTGCAGCAGGTCCTGGAAGGTCTCCAAGGTGGGCTGGCTGGTCTGGAGGGCAGGGAGTATGCTCTGGGCATCAGGGTTTCCTTGTCCTGCCCCTGCCTCACCATCTGAGCCCCCTGCCCCAGTCCCCATCAGGAGATGGAAAAAGTGACAGCTCCTGCCAGCCAGGAGCCAGGCTTGGCTCTCCCAGAGGACCCCGTCCAGAGGCCCTGCAGGTGTCCATGTGTCTGCAGGGTAGGTCCCCAGGCAGTACAGCCTCCCTGCAGTCAGTTTTCCAGGTGACTGGTTCCCACCCTACCCTCTAGCCTTACTGGCCCTCAGCCTTACCGATCCCACTTTGCTCAGCAGCTGTTCCTCAGCCTTGCTAAACAGTGCCTTGCTCTGGATGGCTGCAATGGCCTCTGGGTGCAGCTGTCTCATGGCCTGGCAGGCCAGCCTGGGAAGAAAGGAGACAGAAAGCACGGGAGGGTTGAAGACATGGTGTCAAGCAATCTGGGGTTCCTACTTCTTCAAAGCCTGCAGGCCTTTGCAATCCACAACTCAAAGATCCAGGCCCTCAACAGAAGAGCCCGAGGGTCATGAGCAAGGCACCTGTGGCCTCGTGGGTTTGTCAAAAACGTGAACAGGCAATTCAGAAAACTCAGGCTCCTGTGCTCAACCCTGCGAGGAGACTCAAGGGCACAGCTGCCTAGAGGCCAGTCCTGAGGGCAATCCTAAGACCAGTTGCTGTTCCTGCCCCAAGACCTTCGCCCTTACTTGGCTAAAGCGGCCACCCACTAGACACCTCCTCTTCCCCAAACCACGCCCTGAGCATTTCCTGGTGTATCAGGGCTGTGGCTATAGCTTAAGTGGCACCAGTGTCTGTGGGGTAGAAGATGGATGTTAAGCATTATTCTGATAACGTCAAATGAAGTGCCCGAGGAGGAAGTGTGTGTGTTGTGCGTGTGCACAGGTGTATCTGGAACTTGGACTGCTAGAACTAGAAGGGACCCTGGTGTTCTTCTGTTCCAACCACTTCTTATGAAGGAAGAAACTGTGGGAGGTCAGTGTGGGAAAGCTGAAGGGGACCACCCTAAACCACCATGCATATGGCAGTAAGACAGGGCTCCCAGCATTCATTCTGGTGTTTTCTCTAGTGCTACTTCCTCGGCTTCCAGGCCCTTTTTCTCAGCATCCAGCCTGGACTAGCAAGGTTGATATCGGGAAGAAGCTTCCCCCCAAAGCCTGGGAGGTCTTGGTATCATCTCAGAGAATTCCAGGCCCCAGGGAGCCATGCCTCCCAGCCCCCTCCCTTGTACAATTCTTTCTGTTCCAGAACCAAATCCTGGTGTCCCCAGTACCGTGCTGCCACCGGGGCCAGCTCACTCACTTGGAGATGACAGGATCGTAGAGCAGGGCATACCAGCGCTCCTGGACTTCCCGCAGGGTGAAGCGGCAGCTGAACTTCACACCCAGGTGGACAGATGTCAGGTCATTGGTCTGCAAGACCCCAGAGCAGTTTGTTCCAGCTTTGGAACTGGGAAATACCCTCCCATGCCACCTCCAGACACTGCCAGGCTAGCTGGGGGCTGAGAACTGGAAGCAGTGGGGAAAAGGGAACAAGACCCCTGTGGTAGGAAGCACTACCTGCAGCACGGCATTGATGAGCAGGAGGTCGTCCGCAGGCTTCCAGCGGCCCAGGTCCTTGGTCACCTGCAGCGGCTGTTTGCTCTTCTTCACACGCTTGGTGAGTCCAGGGGCTGGGGCAGGGCTGGGTGGCACCGGTGTGCTGGGGGTCTTGGACACCTGGGCAGAGGGCAGGAGTAGAGTGAGCTCAGAGCTGGCACCAGGGCAGCTGGGGTTTCAGACCCAGAGCTTTGTACAGCCCCACCCAACAAGAAGCCACAGGCAGGGAGCTCAGCTTTCTAATACCAGCCCCTCCCCGTTCCCGCCCCCATCAAAGTACTTCTACACAGTCCTAGACCATATGGGGTCTTCTTTTTGGTGATGGTGCCCCCAGCCCCGGTGTGGAGGGTGGGTGGGGAGGATACCAGGAAAACACTCTTGCTGGTACAGTGTCTGGGGCCAGAGCAATGCCACCTGGGGGTTATTTTTACACCCAGCAATGCTGGGAACAGGCTGTCTGCTCCCAGAATAGATGCACGCTCTATGCCTCCCACACAGAATGTGATACAGGATGCGCTGACAGGGTGGTGGTGGTGGGGGGTATGCAGCAAGAAAGCGGGAGTAGTGAGATGGGCTCCCAGGAGGGAGGCATCTAAGGTTGGGGCTGGGGCGGCTTGATCCTCTCACAAGCCTCCTCTGCAGGGCTCTTGCCAGCTGGCGGAGGTTGTGGGGAAACACGAAATCTGGCACTGGCCCCCACCCCCTGCTACTCCCCATTCTCCCAATCCTCACCTTCTTCTTCTCACTGGAGGAAGGTTCGCTCCCCGAACAGCGCCCTGGTTCCACCCCACTGGCCCCCTTCGCCCGGGTAGAGGACTTAGCCAGGCTGCTCTCCACCAGCTCATCATCGAACTTCTTCCTCTTGATGAACCTGTGAAGAGTGAACCTACTCAGTGAGCTCTCCACGCCCCACCCCCAGTACCCACTCACCCACACCCAGCCTCCAAAGAAGAGCAGGTTCCCAGCAGTCAGAGTGCTCACTGCTCTGGCTCAGTGGTCGAGGCATGGAACCTCTATGCTCCACCCCTCTGAGATGACAGGGTACCACACTACAAAGACTTCACATCAAAGACCTAAGATCTCCCTCCCTTGGTCAGTCTCAAGGAGATACTTAGTAAGGTCAGGAAAAGCACAAGCCTCTGCCAACGCAGGCCCCAGAGGGGTGCAGGGGTGAAGGCATGCTGCAGTCTCAGTTTCTGGCCCTTCAAATCCTTATTACCTAGAGGAGCTTCTCCGTTTAGGGATGGTTCCCAAGGCCTGAGAGGAGGCCCGCTTCTGCCCTGCCAGTGACTCCTCATCCTCTGAGCGGCTGGCAGTGCCCGATGCCATGAGGGATGAATCTAGCAGCCCCTGAGAATCTAGAAAAAAGAGAAGTGGTGAAGTCAGAGCTCCTAATTGCCAAGCAGAGCCTTGAGCCTCTGCACAGGGGACCCCTCCTCAGCCCCCCTTTCCCAGCCAGCCCTCTTGGTCCCTCCCCTGCCTCCTTCACATTTGAGGTTTTAAGGTGGGAGTTCCTTGGCCATCCAGTCCCATCTGGGCCCAGACCTTCCACGCTGGGCAGTTCTCCCGGTGCCACGTGTCATGTCGTGCAGCACATGGTGCTCAGGTCAGACTGGTGATGCCGACACACCGGGCTCTGGGCATAACTGCTCCCTCTGCCATCAAAATGCAGCCATGCCAAAGAGCAGCAGCTCAACAGAAAGTCAGTCAATTGTGGCCTCTGCCGAGAGGTACGTGGGTGGTGCTGGCCCAGGGGGAGGTGGCAATGCCCAGCCAGGACCGAAAGACACACGTGCCAGGCACGGGGTGGAATCAGCAGATGCTTGGCGCCTGAGCGTTTGGGGAGCTGGCCCGGCCTCATACTACCTTTGTCCATCCTCTTACAGTCCCAAAGCCACTGGTTCCAAACCACAGGGCTAGAAGGAAGGGTCCCACAGGCTCATCCAAGGATTCTGACCAGGTGAGCTTAGAGGCCGAGAGGAGATTCTGCAAAGGAGAAATGAGGCTCCCTGAGGCTCAGATTTCCATCTGGCCAGCCTCACCTCCTTATACTGGAACTGGTCCTCAGCATCCCATAAGCTAGCAAAAACACCAGAAAAGACACAATATATTCTGCCAATATGACCCTAATAAACCAGTAGCCTTTTGAAGGTCACCAACATCTCTGAGACAGTGATAAAAGCTAGGGACCCTAGAAAAATGTACACATTTCAGGAAGTTCACAAACCCCTCTAATTCTACTAACAGCCCCTAGGTGAAGGGCCTTGACTCCAAACTAGCAAGAAACAAAAGATTCTTGGCTCACTTTTGCTTTGTCAGCTGCCCACTCAGCTCCCCTCCCAGTCCAAAGCACGGGAAAGGAAAAGGAGATAGGACTCCAACCAGTCTACCTTTTTTTTTTTTTTTCATTTGAAGCTTTGGGTAAAGATTTAGAGGGCGTTACTTCGTGGAAGTTGAAAAACGCGGCTTGGTCACTGAGCAAACATCAACCGCCGTCTGGGGGACCCTCGCCTAAGACCCGGAGAACTCAGGTGCTGGGGACTATCCGGTCCTGCCCCTCCTGATCAGGGACGCTTCTGACCAGGAAGCGCTCGTCAAACAGCTCCACTGGATACGGTTGGGAGTTCAGCCACTTGGGGAAAGGGTGAATAGCCCGATGCCGCCGTTACACTGAGGCAGGGTCTGCGTCCCCTTCCTTCTCTGGCCCTCCGCCCTTCGTTCTCCCCGCCAAATGCACACCCAAAGTAGGGAATTTGTCCGGGTCTGTTTCAGGGGCTCGGGATACAAGTGGTGAAGTCAGTACTGCAACTCAAAAGCAAAGCGCCGAATGAACCCTGATGCTCTCGGAGCCTTGATTCAAGCCCCAGGGGCCGGTGGCGGGGGAAGGGAGTCAACTCCCAGGCTAATTCTCACCCCACCTTTGGCATGCTACCTTTGCGCATGCGTAACTTCTCGGACCAGATTCTGGCCCGGTCCGGCCCACGCATGCGCAGATTTTCGGGGCGCTACCGGGGCGGGGCCCCAAACCTGGGGGGATCGTACCCGGCAGCATTCTGGGAAACCCCATTTCACCCCCAACTCTCCTCAGAATCCTCAAAGGCGAACCGCGAAGTCTCACCATTCCTAGGCTGCCAGTTCCAACACTTTCTCCGCGGCGACGGCAGCAGCCGCAGGGCCAAGGCCGGCTTCCGTGAGGTTCGTCTACTTCCGGGTCTACGAACTAAGGGTTGAGCAATCCCTTCCGGTTCGCCCCGACTACGTTAAGTAAAGGGGCGTGGCCATGGTACCGACGACATTACCGTTTTGTGTATCAGCAGAAGTTAAAGTCTTTCCTAATTGAAACACCTTATTGGGAGACATCAGGTATTATAGGCCCCAAGTTGGAGGAAGTGATTAAAGGGAAAGGCGAGAGTTGGAGCGGGATAGCCTGAGCAGCTAGGTGAGGCAATCTTGGGAGAGGGTGGGCCGGAGGGTGGGGCCGCACAGCTACTAGATTTCGGCTTCCGAATTTTGCCGCCTTGCTAGAGATCTAGGATTCTGATAGTTTCCCAGGAGCACTTATAGATTGTTTGATTCCACCAGCGGTTTTAGAGAAACTACTCTGTGGCAGGCCTGTGCTAGGCACAATATGGGGAGACGATGTTGAGGAGCTCCCTCCAGCCGGAGAGATGTGGCGTATAGAAGGGGCCGGGAGGTTGATGTCTAACGAAAGGATGGAGAGTTGTGGACCGCGGCTCTAGAAAGCAGAGGCCAAAGAGAGAGAGAGAGAGAGAGAGTAGAGGCTCTGGGAGAAGGAGTGCCCATCCAGTCGGCCCCATCACGCCTGGATTGCTGGAGGGAGCTGTTGGCCCTGGGAGGTAAGACGACCCGCGGAAGCACCTTCAGAGGAGAAGCCCTGAAGATGGGAGGACAAGCCTACAGGAAAAGTTGGGCGTTTGAGGGTGTGAGAGGTGCCTTGAGAAACCAAAAAGACTGTCCTCTAAAGGAGAGTTTCTATTTGTTTCATGCTCCCTTGGAGGGACACAGAAGTGTAATAGCTCTAAAGAAACATACTGCAGCTCAGAATAAGAAAAGTACAATTCCAAAGCTGTCTAGCAGCTAGGTGGGACTCCTCAGTGTAGGTGTCAAGTACTCCTCACATGAATATTGCCACGTGATTCAAGTGTTAGATGGGAGGCTGGGCCTTCCGGCCCTGAGGGTATGATAGCCTTCATACACTCTCAGGGGACAAGAGTCCCCTGTTCATTTGTGATCTTGCTTAATGAGCATTAACCTACTGTATTTCCCCTGAAAGATTGTATTTTCTGATACAAGATGTGATGGACTATATTAAATACAGCATAGTAGCTATACTAGGTGAGAGTCATCACAGAGGTCTCTAAGGAGATGAGGGTTGAATTGAGATTTGACATTTGATAAGGGGTCAGTTGGGCAAAGAGCTGGGGTAAGATGGCCTAGTCAGCGGGGACAGCATAGCTCCAAAGCAGAAAAGAATTTGGAGAGACTGAGGAACAGGATGGAGATTGGTGTGGCTGGAGCAAGATGATCAAGAAAAAGAGAGGAGGAGATGAGAACAGAGAGGTCATCAGGGCAGGTCATTTTAGGCCTTGTGGTTCATGGTATGAATTTTGGCCTTTTTTCTTAAAAAAAAAAATATATATATATATATATATATATAAACTGTATTTATTTACTTTGGTTGCATCACACGGCATGGAGGATCTTAGTTCCCTGACCAGGGATCAAACCTGTGCCCCCTGCAGTGGCAACATGGAGTCTTAACCACTGGACCAGTAAGGAGTCCCCTTGGCCTTTATTTTTATTGCATTAGAAAGTCCTTAAAAGATGCAAAAGCATCCATTCTATAATATGATTTAGTTTTATAAATGATCCATTTGCCTGCTTGTGGAGAATGGATTGTAGGGAAGTAAGAGGAAGCAGAGAGAATAGAGAAGAGGCTACTGTATCGATCCAAATAAGAGGTAAACTCAGGTGGTTTAGCTGGGTTGTGGGGGCAGTGAAAATGGACAGACATAGTAACTTTGATGTGTATTTTGGAGGTAGAACCACAGGGGCTTGCTGATGGGTTGGATTTGGGATATGAGGGAAAAGGAAAAATCAAGGATAAGATCTAGATTTTTGGCCTGAGTAACTGGATGGATACTAGACAACCCCTCCCACCCTGTCTTTAGAATATATCCAGCTGGTCATATCTCACCAGCTTCTCCACTGTTTCCTGACCCAAATCCCCTGGATTCATCGTCTCCCACTTGGACTATTGCAAGAGTTCCCTAACTAGTCTCCCAGCTTTCATCTTTACCACCTCTCCTCCAGTTTCTTTATAGCAGCTAGAGTATTCCCTTCAAAATGGAAATCCATGTAGTCAAGCCTCTGCTCAAAATTCTCCATCATCCTTGGAATAAACTTTATGGTCTAGCCATAAGCTTAAGTGTTGGGGATTCCAACATTTAAGGTAAGGTACAGGAGGAACCCATTCCCATCCATTTTAGTTCACAATTACTAAGATGTCCATGTTCAATCTTGCCATCTCCTGCTTGACCATGTCCAATTTACTTGATTCATGGAACTAACATTCCAGGTTCCTATGCAACAGTGTTCTTTACAGCTTCAGACTTTCCGTTCACCACCAGACACAAAGGCAACTGAGCATCGTTTCTGCTTTGGCCCATCTGCTTCATTCTTCCTGGAGCTGCTAGTAATTGCCTTCTGCTCTTCCCCAGTAGCATATTGGACATCTTCCGACCTGGGCGGGAGGGGGTGCTCATCTTCCAGTGTCATATCTTTTTGCTTCTTCATACTGTTCTGGTTCTTCTGGCAAGAATACTGGCGTGGGTTGCCATTTCCTTCTCCAGTGGACCACGTTTTGTCAGAACTCTTCACTATGACTTGTCTGTCTTAGGTAGTCCTGCGCAGCATATCTCATAGCTTCATTGAGTTATACAAGCCCTTTCTCTATGACAAGGCTGTGATCCATGAAGGGGCCTCAGATATGCAGATGATACCACTCTAATGGCAGAAAGTGAAGAGTAAATAAAGAGCCCTTTGATGAGGGTCAAAGAGAAGAGTGAAAAAGCTGGCTTGAAACTCAATATTCAAAAAACTAATAAGATCCTGGCATCTGGTCCCATCACTTTATGGCAACTAGAAGGGGAAAAGGTGGAAGCAGTGACAGATTTTGCTTGCCCCTTGGAAGGAAAGCTATGACAAACCTAGACAGTGTATTAAAAAGCAGAGACATCACTTTGCTAGCAAGGGTCTATATAGACAAAGCTATGGTTCTTCCAGTAGTAATGTATGCATGTGAGAGTTGGACCATGAAAAAGGCTGAGCACCGAAGAATTGATGCTTTCAAATTGTGGTGTTGAAGAAGACTCTTGAGAGTCCCATGGACAACAAGGAGATCAAACCAGTCAATTCTAAAGGAAATCAACCCTGAATATTCATTGGAAGGACTGATACTGAGGCTGAAGCTCCAATACTTTGGCCACTTGATGCAAAGAGCCAACTCACTGGAATAAACCCTGATTCTGGGAAAGATTGAAGACAAAAGGAGAAGAGGGCGGCAGAAGTTGAGATGGTTTGATAGTATCACCCACTGAATGGATGTGAATTTGAGCAAACTCCACGAGATAGTGAAGGACAGGGAAGCCTGCCATGCTGTAGTTCATTGGGTCAAAGAGTTGAACACAACTGAGCTACTGAATAATAAGAGAAGGAGCCAGCAAAGGAACAAAAAGAAGAATGTGCATAAAAAGAAAAGTTATTAGTAGCACCAGTCATCTAACCTCCAGTTAGCTGTCCCTGGCTCCAGAGTAATCGTTCACAGTACAGCATCCTCCCCAGGACAGATGTGGCCCGGCCATGGGGGCAACGATCATGGTTTCTCCTGAATCTTTGCTCAGGGCCCCAGGTTCCTTCATCTGAGGGATTAGGACATGGTGGTTAAGGTTCTGGGCTTCCCTCGTGGTCCACTGGTTAAGCATCCATCTCACAATGCGGGTTCGATCCCTGGTCTGGGAAGATCCCACATGCTGCAGGGCAACTAAGCCCGTGCACCACAACTGCTGAGCCTGCACTCCAGAGCCTGCAGGCTGCAACTGTTGAAGCCTCTGTGCTCTAGAGCCTGTGCTCACAACATGAGAAGTCACTGCAATGAGAAGCCTGCGCAGGGCTCAGTGCGAATAGCCCCTGCTCGCTGCAACTGGAGAAAGCCTGTGCGCAGCAACAAAGACCTACCACAGCCAAAAAATAAATGAGTCTTAAAAATGTTTTTTAAAAAGCAGAATAGAGGCTCTGTCCAATTTTATTTCATTTTATTTTTTTGGCCGTTTGGCATATGGGATCTTAGTTCCCTGACCAGAGATCTAACCTGTGCCCCCCACCGCCCCCACAGTGGAAACTCAGAGCCTTAACCATTAGACCACCAGGGAATTCCCAGGCTCTGCCTGGTTTTAAACCTTAGTTATCTCACCTACTATCTTGTGACCTTGAGAAGTTATATTTCTTTGCCTCAGTTTCATCATATTGGGAAATAATAGTATCCACTTCATAGGATGGTTCTGAGGAATAAATCACTCTGCATAAACAAGTAGGTCATATATAGCAAATGCTTATAAAATGTTAGCTGTTGGTACTGATCTTAGAGCTTGGGTCCTAGTGTCTCCTGCCAGGTGGTCAGTCTTGGACCCAGTGTCTGATAACATTCCCCTCCATTAGAGCAGGACCGGTTTTCCTTTCACCCGAGACTGCTACTTTCTGGGCACTCAGAGGACACAGGATTGCACTGCTCTTGGCTCAAGTATACCTTCTTAGGAAGTCAGGTTTAATACAGCTTTGACCAGTACAAAGATGACTTTGGACTCACAATGCATTTTTTAAAAATTAATTTTTATTTATTTACTTTTGGTTGCACTGGGTCTTTGTTGCTACACTGGTTTTTCTCTAGTTGCAGCAAATAGGGGCTACTCTCTAGTTGCGTGTGCAGGCTTCTCATTGTGGTAGCTTTTCTTGTTGTGGAGCATGGGCTTCAGTCATTGTGGCCGAGGCCCCAGTAGTTTGGTTCCTGGGCTCTAGAGCACAGGCTCAATAGTTGTGGCATGGTCTTAGTTGCTCTGTGGCATGTAGGATCTTCCCAGATTAGGGATCGAACCTGAACCCGTGTTTCCTGCATTGTCAGACAAATTCTTTATCACTGAGCCACCAGGGAAGCCCATCATAATGCATTTTAAGTCAACATACACTCTACTTGATATCTGTATACTTTTTTTTTTCTTTCTCTAAGGGAGGAGAAACCATCTGCAAAGGAAAAGTCTCATACACAGGCTGAATTTAAATGAAATTTCAATCCCCAAGGTAGAGAATCACAGGCAAACTTTATGAAACATCTGACTTGTTCCATCTCGATCTGAAAACTAGAATCACACTTAATGAGGACACCTAAATTATTCCCATTAAAGTTAGGTATTCCATGAGGATAGCCCCTATGGCTATTTTTATTTAACACTGCCTTGGAAACACTGCTGCTGCTGCTGCTAAGTTGCTTCAGTCGTGTCCGACTCTGTGCGACCCCATAGACGGCAGCCCACGAGGCTCCCCTGTCCCTGGGATTCTCCAGGCAAGAACACTGGAGTGGGTTGCCATTTCCTTCTCCAATGCATGAAAGTGAAAAGTGAAAGTGAAGACGCTCAGTCATATCCGACTCTTAGTGACCCCATGGACTGCAGCCTACCAGGCTCCTCCGTCCATGGGATTTTCCAGGCAAGAGTACTGGAGTGGGGTGCCATTAGCCTACCTAATTTCAGAAGAGAAAGGAATGAGATATAAAAACTAGGGAAGAGGTGAAGTTACCATTATTAATTTATGATTTAATAGCCTAACTGGAAAATCAGAAGATATCAACTGAATGACTAATACAAATAAGACATTTTAGCAAAGTGGGTACAAATTATACACAAAAAGTCAACGAACAATAGCCAATCAGAAAGTATATGGGAATAAAATATCATTTACAATAGCAAGGAAAAAGTAATGTAACCTAGAGTAATCTTAACAGTGTGTAGATCTAGGTGCCCCAAACTGAAATCACTATCAAAGAACACAAAAAAGAGAGAAGAATAAATGGAAAGGCATATTCTATTTTTGGGTAGAAAGACTCACTATCATAAAGACGTCAGCTCTCCATAAATTAATCTATAAATTTAACACAATCTAATAAAAATACCATCAGACTACATAATCTGAATATAACATTCATATGGAAATTTTTGCATAAAAAATAACAGCATTCTGAAAAAGAAAGTTAATCAAAGAGGAATAGCTTTATTGGATATTAAACCAATAGGAGCTAAAAGAGTAAAATCCAGAGGACACTAGCACAAGCATAGGCAATTTGGTCAAGAGAACAAAGAGTCCAGAAATAGGCGCGAGACATTTAAAATGTTAGCATGTAATAAAGGTGGCATTGCCTATCAGTAGGGGAAAGATGGATTATGTGGTAAGTGGTATTGAGACAATTGTGTAGCCACCTGAAAAAAAAAAGTATCTCTATTCCTCACACTAAAATAAATCTATATGAATCAATTGTGTTTAAATAAATGTAAAATAGTAAAATTATAAATTTATATGTCACAGCAGAGAAAATAGAATAGCACAAAATTCCAAAGCATAAAAAAAGACAATTCTGTCAACATAAAAATCTATAATTTGTGCAGAGCAAAAAACACCATAAACTGAGACAAATGGCAAACTGAGGGAAATGTTTGCAGCTCATATCATAGACAAAAGGACTAATTTGCTTAATATATACAAAATCCTTTCAAATCAATATGAGAAAGAACAAAAATACAAGAACAAAATAAGATGGTTAACATAAAAGGAAAGATAAATGGCTCTTAGACATATGAAAAGATACTCAACTTCACACACAAGAAAATTGAAACTACATTTCAATATCATTTTTCACCTATAGATAGGCAAAAATTCAAATGTTTGACAATATGCCCTTGGCATGGTTATGGAGAAAGAGGCCCTCTAATGTGTTACTAGTAGAACTGTAAATTGTCAGTACTTGCCAAAATTACAAATGAATATAATTTCTGACCCAATATACTTGCATATGGGTTTCCACGGGGCACTAGCTGTCAAGAACTCGCCTGCTATAGCAGGAGATGTAAGCGACTCAGGTTCAATCCCTGAGTCAGGAAGATCCCCTGGAGGAGGCACGGCAACCCACTCTAGTATTCTTGCCTGGAGAATCCCACGGACACAGAGCCTGGCAGGCTAGGTACAGTCCATGGGGTCGCAAAGAGCTGGACACGACTGAAGTGACTTAGCACGTATTCAGATGAATTGAGTTGGAGGTGCCAGTGGGCAACCAATTGAGATCCTCGGTTGGGTGTTTGGGCATACAGCTCTAGGACTCAGAGGAGAATCATCTGGGAATCATCAACATAGAGCTGATGTTTGAAGCCATAAGGGAGGATAAAGTCATCCTGGGATGTCCTGAGGCATGAGGAGAGGAGTCTGGGCACTGGAGCAACCCCTGGCCTACAGGCAGAAGATCATGAACTCCCACAAGAGCCAGGGGTGTGGGGAACAGGAGGGAAGCCAAGTGTCACATGACAGAAACAAGGGAAGATTTTGGTAGCATTTCAGTGGTCCACGTCTCTCACTTGATTAAAATATCCTTAAGGACATAAACTAGGTCTTATTTTTATTTTTCTCCCTGTCTGCTCCACCCCTACCTTCAGTGTAAGATTTTGCACATATTGAGATGTCTGTGAACAAATACGGGCACAAATAAGTAAGTGCAATCAAAGCTGGGCCTTTACTTCATTACTAGTCCTCTAACTGGTCTCCTTGCATCCATTCTCCAACTTCTCCATGTTGCCACACCTGCCTCTCTACAGCACAGATCTAGTAACATCATTCCTTTCCTTGAAAATCATCCATGGCTCTCCACTGCCTGCTGAGGAAAATCATCAGCTTGGCCTTCAAGCTCATCCAAACCCAATCTCAGCCCAGCTTTGCTCATGTAATATCTGGCTTGTTACTGATGAACTACAGCCATGTCGACCACTTTCTGGTCCGTAAACATGCTCTATGTTCATAATACTCTAATCCCTTGTATTCCCCTGGAGTCCTCCACCCCTGCCACCTGTGTTAGTTCTATACATCCTTCAGCTTTCTGTTGAAATCCCACATAGCCCTGAGGGCCTTTCCAGACTCTGCAGTGAACATCCTTTTCTTTTGTTCTCCTTTTGACTTTGCATCTGTACTGTGTGTTTGTTACGGAGCTGCTGCTGCTGCTAAGTCGCTTCAGTCGTGTCCGACTCTGTGTGACCCTGTGTTTACATAGCTAGATCCCCACCATTTACTACTCTGTCTCCACAGTGGAGTGTGAAAAGAGATTGTGTCTCAGTGTCATCATTACACATCCAGCCTTAGCACAGTGCATTAAGTAATCGCTAAATGAGTGATGAGTGGATGGTAAGTCCTTAGGAGGACAAGGACCTATTTCTACATATTTTTATTACTCTGGTGCTTTGCATATAGCCTGTATCCTATTTTTGCAGTAAGCTCCTTAGAAGTTTGTTTAATTGACTTTTATACCCTTACAGCCTGGTACAGAGCATAACATCACAGTGGGTGCTCAATAAATGTTTAGGGACTCAATAATTACTCATTTAATTTGCTCTCAGTAGCCTCCAGAGGCAATAGCTTTGGCAAACAATGTTTGGCATGTGCTTCCTGCCAGCTCTGACAGGCTGCTTTAGTAGGTCATTGACAAGCTATGTCATGTAGTATGGTTAACAGACCGAATTAACACAAAGAGATGTGGCTCTCAGGCAGAAATGCAGCCTGGAAGAGGCCTCAGTGGCAAGAGCAAGGCAGCTCAATTAAGGAAGGGTGGCTAAGACTCTGCCTTCCCAATGTAGGGGGCCCCAGGTTCGGTTCCTAGCCAGGGAACTAGATCCCACATGCTGCAACTAAAGATCATGCATGCCACAACTAAGCCAAATAAATAAATACTACAAGAAAAAAAAAACACAAAAAACGTTCTGGAACAAAGACAAAACTGACCAGTGCTGGAAGAGATGCATCAGCAAAGATGGAGAGGACCTCCAGGAGAAGGGGGCACCTTACAGAGGATCAGAAGAGGCATCTTGGTAGGGGAGTAGCATTTGAGTTCCTTTACTAAACTTTCCTGAATAGAAAGGGAATCGTCAGTTTCCCCCTCCACACCTGCAGTCTGTTCCCATCCCTGTGGCCACGGTGAGGTTCTGGAAGGGTGGATCCAATTATGTCATCTCTGCTTGGAATTCTGCAGTGGTTCCCATTTTATTCAGAGTTAAAATGGCTCCTATTCTTTCAGGGTGAAAAACAAAGCGTCCTTACAGTGGCCTACAAGGCCTTAAGTGACCTGTCCTCCAGTCATTCTCCAGCACTTTCCACGCTACTCTCCTCCCCTCACTCACCTGGCACCAGTCACACGGGAGACCCGGCCATTCCTCTAGTATGCCAGGCATGCTCCCACTTCAGGCTGTTCCCTTTGCCTGTGCGCCTTTCCTCACAGCTTGCTTCTTCATCTCCAAGTCTTCACGCAAATGTCAACTCAGTGAGGCCTGACACGCCCCATTTTAAATGGTAATCTCAGGAATGCCCTGGAGGTCGAGTGACACTTTGACTCCTACTCCTCTGCTGAAATTTGTGTTTCTTCACCATCTCAATGGAGAAGGAAATGGCAGCCCACTCCAGTGTTCTTGCCTGGAGAATCCCAGGGACGGAGGAGCCTGGTAGGCTGCCCTCTATGGGGTTGCACAGAGTTGGACACGATTGAAGCGACTTAGCAGCAGCAGCAGCATAGTATCTTTTACCATCTGACATACTGTGTATTTTACTAATTTTTTGTCTATTTTTGCCCAATAAAAGTTCTGGGAAATCACTTTAAAAAAACAAACTCTTTTCTTCAGCACTATATCCCAATGCTTTCAACAGTGCCTCCTATTAGGTACCCAGTAGATATTTGTTGAATGAATGAGGATGTGATACATATTTGAGGAAGTCTTCAGGAAGGGCCTCCTTGCAGAGTTCCTAAAAAATAGTTACCTGAAGTCACTGCAGATGGCGATTGCAGCCATGAAATTAAAAGACGCTTACTCCTTGGAAGAAAAGTTATGACCAACCTAGATAGCATATTCAAAAGCAGAGATGTTACTTTGCCAACAAAGGTCCATCTAGTAGAGGCTATGGTTTTTCCAGTGGTCATGTATGGATGTGAGAGTTGGACTGTGAAGAAAGCTGAGCGCCGAAGAATTGATGCTTTTGAACTGTGGTGTTGGAGAAGACTCTTGAGAGTCCCATGGACTGCAAGGAGTTCCAACCAGTCCATTCTGAAGGAGATCAGCCCTGGGATTTCTTTGGAAGGAATGATGGCTAAAGCTGAAACTCCAGTACTTTGGCCACCTCATGCGAAGAGTTGACTCATTGGAAAAGACTCTGATGCTGGGAGGGATTGGGGGCAGGAGGAAAAGGGGACGACAGTTGAGATGGTTGGATGGCATCACCGACTTGATGGACATGAGTTTGAGTGAACTCCGGGAGATGGTGATGGACAGGGAGGCCTGGCATGCTGCGATTCATGGGGTCGCAAAGAGTCAGACATGACTGAGTGACTGAACTGAACTGAACTGAAGTATCATTTATAAGGACAGATCTCTGAACTGCAAAGTTGGGGACCCTGCTGGGGGTGAGTGAATCAAGTGCCCTAGGCTGAAGCCACCAGGAATGGATCCAGATGTCCAAAGGATGGGTCTGGAATCCCTTGTCTCTCTCCCTATATTGATCGTATTTACTCTCTGCACTCAGCCAAGCACCTTCTCAGATGAACTCCACCCAGGTTTGGCTGCATCCGTCCTTCAGCAGTTCCATCCTCTCCCTATCAGGACAGCCGAGGCCCTTAAACAGGCACTCTGCTGCCTCCTTGTGGCTCCTGTAGTAAAGGAACTTCTGGAAAGTGAGACGACAGAGGTCTACACAGGGACTCTTAGAATGAGGGGCATGGGAGAAGAAACCTGAATCTTCTTGACCCCCATGGCAACCCTGAAATACTGGCAGCTGCTCCTGACCCCACAGACATTACTGCCAATAGCAATGACCATGCCCTCAGCAGAGCCCTGACAGGTATACCAGCGGGCCTTTGGCTTTGGTTGTTCCAGGTTGGGTCACCTTTGTGGAAAGAACTTGATGCAGTAGTCACATCCCAGGGCCTTCTTTGAGGGGCATTCGGATCAGTTGACTAGTGTATCGATCTTCTCTCCTTCTCTGCCTCCTCCCAACTCACAGCCAATAAGGAGTCTTTAAGGATCACCAGCCAGCTCAGGGCCAGGTGTGTATAGAGGAGGGCACTGGGCGCTATGGAGAAGTGGGGCCCATGCCCTGGAGGACGCTGCTCAGCTGAGACACTGCTAGTTCCAGCCCATTACTGTTTCTGCAGGTAACCGAAACCCACCTAAGCTAATATCAGCCCCTAGACAGGGAACGTCCTGGAATACACTGGGTTATCTTGTGGACTTATAAGGGATACGGCTGGACCTCAGGAACCATCTGACTGGCACAGTCTCTGATGAGAAGACTTCTTTCTTACTTTTCTATATAATGTTTTTGTTTCTGGCTGCCTTCAAAATGTTCTCTTATCTTTGGTTTCAACAATTAGACTAAGCTGTACTTAGGTGTGTTTTTCTTTATCCTGTTTGGGGTTCTCTGACAATCTTGGATCTGTGGTTGGTTTTCTTTCATTAATTTGGGAAATTCTCAGTGGTTCTCTCTTCAAATATTTCTTCTGCCCCGTTCTGTCTCCCTTTTTCTGGGACTTCAATCATGTCTGTCAGAGCACTTGTCATTGTCCTACATATCTTGGTGATTAGCTTTGGGTTTGCTCAGTTGTTCCTTAGCTTAGAGTTACAGTTTGTTTAAATTTCTCCCGACCTGGCTTCAAGCTCACAGATTTTTTTTCCTCTGCTTTTGTCCAGCTTGATTAACTGGCCAAAGGAATTCTTCATCTCTGATATTACAGTTTTCACTTTTAGCATTTCCATTTTTTTAAACACTTTCCTATCTCTGCTCAGATTCACCATCTGTTCATGCATGTTGTCCACCTTTTCCACTAGACCAGTCCTAGCCATGCTCACATTTTTTTTGGAGAAGACGACTCCTCCAACAATAGAATCATACTCATCCTTTATCTGATTTTTTTCTAAGTTAGCCTCCCCATCACATGGGACACACCAGATCCCACCTGGCTTTCCCCTCCCTGGCTCTGTCTTGATTGTTTACAAATGGTTTTTGTCCTTTTCACTCCATCAACACCTCCTTGAAGGCCACAGTTAGGGCTAAAGTAGACCCTTCTCTCATGTCACCTTCCACCTTAGTGTTGACCCCTCATCCTGGAGACCCCTGAGACTATGGGCCGTGCAAGCAGAGCTTTGGCCAACTCCCAAATCTGGCTTCAAGAAATATGCCAAGCAGTATTACTTCTCATATTTTGGCTTCCCTGTTTTTGTTTTTTTGAGGGTGAAGGCAATATCTTATTTGATCGAATACATCAACTTTGCTCTGAAAAAAAAAATGAGGCTCTTGTATAATATTAAAGAACTTCATACCAGAAAAACATCATACACTATATCTATATATCTCCTTGGTTGAAATCCTCTTGGCTTCACAGCCTCTATGAGATACTCGGCTTGCTTGCTGGAGAGCTTGAGAGAAGACATCCAAAAAGCCAAAGTCCTCCATCACCAGAGCGGGTTTGGCTGCCAGGCACCTTAAGCACAGTGCCAAAAGCCTATGGAAACATGTGAAACCTTTAAAAATGCCATTGGTGGGGCTTCCCTGGTGGTCCAGTGGTTAGGACTCTGTGCTTCCAGGGCAAGGAGCACAGGTTCAATCCCTGGTTGGGAACTAAGATCCCACATGTCGAGGGAGTAAAGTCATTGGCACAAAAATATAAAAAAACATGTAATTAAATGTTTATATAATGTTCAAAATTCTCCAGGCCAGGCTTCAACAGTATGTGAACTGAGAACTTCCAGATGTTCAAGCTGGATTTAGAAAAGGCAGAGGAACCAGAGATCAAATTGCCAGCATCCATTGGATCGTCGAAAAAGCCAGAGAGTTCTGGAAAAACATCTACTTCTGCTGTATTGACTACGCTAAAACCTTTGACTGTATGAGTCACAACAAACTGAGGAAAATTCTTAAAGAGTTGGGAATACCAGACCACCTGACCTGCCTCCTGAGAAATCTGTATGCAGGTCAAGAAGCAACAGTTAGAACCGGACATGGAACAATGGACTGGTTCCAAACTGGGAAAGGAGTATGTCAAGGCTGTATACTGTCACCCTGCTTATTTAACTTATATGCAGAGTACATCATGCAAAATGCTGGGCTGGATGAAGCACAAGCTGGAATCAAGATTGCAGGGAGAAATATCAATAACCTCAGATATTCATATGACACCACCCTTATGGCAGAAAGCAAAGAGGAACTAAAGAGCCTCTTGATGAAAATGAAAGAGAGTGAGAAAGCTGGCTTAAAACTCAAGATTCAAAAAACGAAAATCATGGCATCCAGTCCCATCACTTCATGGTAAATAGATGTGGAAACAATGGAAACAGTGATGGACTTTATTTTCTTGGGCTCCAAAATCACTGCAGATGGTGACTGCAGCCGTGAAATTAAAAGATGTCTGCTCCTTGGAAGAAAAGCTGTGACAAACCTAGACAGCGTATTAAAAAGCAGAGACGTTACTTTGCCAATAAAGGTCCATCTAGTCAAAGGTATGGTTTTTCCAGTAGTCATATATGGATGTGAGAGTTGTAGCATAAGGAAGGCTGAACGCCAAAGAACTGATGCTTTTGAACTGTGGTGTTGGAGAAGACTCTTGAGAATCCCTTGGACTGCAAGGAGATCAAGCCAGTCAATCCTAAAGGAAATCAATCCTGAATATTCATTAGAAGGACTGATTCTGAGGCTGAAACTCCAATACTTTGGCCACTTGATGTGAAGAACTGACTCACTGGAAAAGACCCTGATGCTGGGAAAGATTGAAGGCAGGAGAAGGGGGTGACAGAGGATGAGATGGCATCACTGACTCTGGACATGAGTTTGAGCAAGCTCCGGGAGATGGTGAAGGACAGGGAAGCCTGGTGTGCTTCAGTCCATGGGGTTACAAAGAGTCGGACACGACTGAGTAACTGAACAACAACAAAAAACATAATATTGTCAGTTTCATTATTCTGTCAAATTTAATATTCAAAATGTTCTCATATTTACAAAACTTGTTAGATTTCATCTCTATGGGCGATGATTGCTGAGAAGTCACAGCCCACTGCACATTAAAAAAAAACCACAACTTACTCATAGTCAGTCAATTTCCAAAGCAAAGTTATAAAAATCTTTTCAAATTATTTATAAAGAAGTATATTTAGCATGAGGGCTACCATGGGTGAGGCCTCCTGGAAAGAATAGACCCAAAAGGCTAGAAATGGCCCATTCTTGCCCCAGCAGTCCAGTGTGTGTGACCTGCATCAGGAGTGCCTCTCACCATCCTCCCTCCAGCAGGCTTCCTTGGGATACACAGAGCTGTGGCTCAGAAATCAAATCCTGCTCTGGCCCAGAGATCAGGTCAAGCGCCCATCTGTGTGCATCCCATATTCTTCTCTTCCTTCCAAAGTTTCAACCTTAAGCCGGGAGCAAGCATGGCTGCCATTCCTAAGAAACAGAACTGGACTGTGGGTCCTCTGAGGACAGGGTGACTTCCTAGCTAACATTTGGTTGTGCCTGCTCCCTAGGCCTGGCCTGGCTGGGTGAGACAAGGCGGAAGGGGCGGGCAGAGGCCGCTGGGAGACTGGCAGGCGGCTGAGTGCAAGGGAGAGTGAGGGTGGGACGCTGCTTGTAAGCTGTGTGAACCAACCAAAGCCATGTCTTACCTGAATTGAGACAATAGACAGACATGGCCTCCTCAGCCCACACCATGTAGATTTGGAAACTCGTGTCTCCATTTGTTCCATCTGTGTCCTCACTCCTCAGAAGGACACTCGTCTTTGCCCTCTCCCCCGCAACCTGGTCACCCCTGGCTCTGACTTGTACCATCTTCTTTTGTTCTAAGTGTTGATGCTCATTATCAGTTACATATTTGTCCATGTCTCTGACTGAATGAAGACTTACTGAGCCCTGACGTGTGCCAGACACTAATCATGGCTGTCTTGGCGGGTCGACTCCCGGAGGGCAAGCTCAACATTTGGGGGATCCTCTGTAACTGGTGTCCAAGTCATGGACCTGGTTCCAAAAATGAGTTGGGGAGGTGTGGGTTTTAGCAATGAGACAGAAAATTTTAAAAATAAACATATCTCTATTTTATTAACAATGTACAGTTTGCTGACTGAAAGAGGAAAGTAGTGTTTCTCAAAGTTCTAGGATTACTTAGCAGGACCCAGAGAGTTTGTTTAAAAACAGTAGCTGGGAATCTGCTTTGGAACAAGTTTGAGAATCACTGGCTCAGGCATGGAATGGGGCTGGGATTGTCTCGATCCTTCTGGCTCCTTAGGGTTCCAGGGAAGGACTCGTTTGACTTTTTATGAAGAAGTTCAGCTGACTCCTCTGGGGGTTCCTCTTCTTCCTTTCTTTGCGTCACTGAGGCACTGAAAGGGTTAATACAGTTATGGGTTGGGGAGCAGCTGAGACATGGCCCCTGAGATGTGAGCGCCCACCCAGCCTACCCAGCTGTTTCCCTGGTTGACTCTGGGAGACCAGTCCAGGGCTGACCCAGATGTGGAACTGCTTAATACGACATTTCTGCCACATTCCAGGGGCTCTGCTGCTTTTCTTGCGAATCTTCCTCTTCTTTCACATCACAGAATTCTCCCTCTCCCTCCCCTCACTGTTTCCTGTCCTTCTTACCCATCCATGCTTCTTCCTCTCCACCCCTATCTTGGTTCCTTCCCAGAAACCAAGTTATAAGCCCTCTCCTCTGTCAGCACCGCACTGGAAGTCTGCATGAGTCCCTGCTCGCTGCATCTCGGCACACACATGTGAACCACTATGTACTTTGTGCAGAAACAGGCTCTGAGCAAGGGAGGGCAGGGCAGTCTGAGTCGAGGTTAAGATTCTTCTCGGACTACACACCGTGCCTAGAGTGTGCGGGCATGTAGCTATCTTACCTGTCAGACAGAGCGCCCAGGAGAGACATGTGTAAAACAAAGCAGAGAAACCTTCTGGAGGAGGGGGTCTGCTGGCCTTTGAGAGACTCAGTCCCAAAGCCCAGGGGAAAGATGAAGAGCCCTTCCCCACAAGCTGAGAAGACATCCCAGTTAGCCTTTGATGAGGCAGGTTGCCAGCGCCAAGCAAACAGGGAGAACGGCACAGTTGGCCCGAGATGGGTTCCAGTTAGGAGACTAGCCACTACTGTGAACTGGAGAGCACAGCCAGGGGAGCTGATGAGGTGGGCAGGGTCACAAAGGGGTGAGTGGCCTGGACCCATGCAACAGGTGGACATGCAGATTTGAGGTAGGCCTGGGGCAGGCAGCCAAAGACAGGATGCACTTTTGGGAGTGGAAGCAGCATGTCTCCAGAGGTGCATACACCCAGAGAATTCACAAAGACCGCAGCACAACCACCAGCCCAGGGGCAGCAGGAGCCTGGAAAGCGGCAAAGAACTTGCATTCAGGAGCAGGAGATTCTCAGGCCATAGAACTGAGATCCCAGGACAAGGCAGGCAGCACTGCCCTGAAATGTCGGGGATCGACTTGATATCCAGGTAGGTGGTGCCCACCTGGCATGTGGGTAAAGAAGACAGAAGCAGCAGGGCTTGACTTCTACACCTGGTACTGTGATAAACTGAATACACGCATGTGGAGCTAGAAAAGGGAGAAGAAAATTGTATTCACCTAAATTCCCCTGGAAAAGAGAAAGTCTTTGGTGGGAGCAATATTTTGATAAGTGCTTAAATCTGAAGCTGAGATCCCAGTGAAGGGCTGGGTGTGGGTGGAAGAGCTCTGCGTGAGACAAAGAAGGAGTTTTTGCATTCTGCATGTTATATACAGAAAGAGGGGAAGAAAGGAGGCTGCTCTGTGGTGCTGTTCACTGTGAATCCCTGTCTTTGTCACCCTCCTAAATTTTCAGAAAGTTACTAACATCATGAAGCGCGTGCGGCCAAGTGGCGTGTGTTTACTTGATATTTACGTGCATGCATTTATGTGTGTCTGAAGAACAAAGGGGTTCGTGCCTCAGGTTGAAACAGATGCAGAGAAGGAGCTCAGAGAGGAGAGACACCACTATGGGGGTGCAGGAGTTGAGGGCAAGTTTAGCCCAGTCTCAGCAGGGTGCAGCCCCAGTCGATTGCTGGGTTACTGAATTCTGCCACACTGTTGTTTCGGTTATTCTCAATTCTGTTTGCTCAATTCTGTTGTATCCAAATCAACTAACAATAACAGCAACGCACCCACACACTTGGAATCGCTTTAGGAACTGAAGCCAGGTATGTATGTACTAGGTGGGCTATGCTGATGTCCAGCTGGGACTCTCAGGACCACTTCAGAGTAGGATCACAGCCGAGCACCAGCCTTCTTTGATGCTGCTGGGCCACCCTGTCTTCCCTCAGTCCCTGTCGAGAGGACAATGGCAGCACCAGCATCTTGCAGGCTTGGTTCCAGTTAGGTCTAGACTGGCAGGCATCAGTGCCCGCTCCCTGTCTAACTCATTCATTCATTCATTCTTTTGTTGCAGGATCTTAGTTCCCTGTGTGTGTGTGCTAAGCTGCTTCAGTCACATCTGACTCTTTGCAACCCCATGGACTACAGCCCGCCAGGCTCCTCTGTCCATGGGATTCTTCAGGCAAGAATACTGGAGTGGGTTGCCATGCCTGCCTCCAGGGGATCTTCCTGATCCAGGGATCGAACCTGGGTCTCCTGTATCTCCAGCATTGGCAGGCAAGTTTTTTACCACTAGGGCCACGTGGGAAGCCCCTTAGTTCCCTGACCAGGGATTAAACTGGGGCCCCGGCAAAGGAAGTGCCAAGTCCTAACCATTGGACTACCAGGGAATTCCTATCCGGTCAGAGATCTTTAGATGGCGCATGGCCAGGGCCACAAGAGACAGCTGGCATTAGTAATGTAGAAGGGTTCCCTGAAGAACCTTGAGTCTTCAAGCCAAGAGAGGCAGAGTTGAACCTTCCTAACCAGAAAAGTCTTTTGTGGGCCCCACTGAGTCCCACTTCCCTCCCCTCAGCTGCTCTTCCCGGGGCCAGTTCTTGAAGGCGGTAAGGAAATAACAGTGCCAAAGATGGGCCCAGGTTTATCCTGAGATTTTTGGTCTCTCTCATCTCTCCATACCTGCACCTGGCTCAACCTTGAGAACAACCCCCAGGCCTAGGGCAAGACACACTCTTGAGTAATTTAAATGCAAGTCCCAGGAAATAAGTGGAAAGAAAAGACTTCCATCCTGGTCTTCTGAGATGCCATGTGGAGTCTTTGAGAGAACTAGAATGGTGTTGGTGTGGGGACCCAAGCTCATGCCTGATGAGGCAGGTAAGCATCTGTCTGTCTGATGTGGTACGGTAAGTGAAAGTGTTAGTCACTCAGTCGTGTCCGACTCTTTGCAGCTCTATGGACTGTAGTCCACCAGGCTCCTCTGTCCATGGAATTCTCCAGGCAAGAATACTGGAGAATTCCTCTTTTCCAAGGGAATCTTCCCAAACCAGGGATAGAACCTGGGTCTCCTGCATTGTGGGCAGATTCAGTGTGTTACAGTGAGTCATCATTAATGTTTGGAAAGATATCTGTTGGGCGGTTGGACACAGGGAGTGTTTACTCTGGCCCCTGCCCTTAATGGGCAGGTATCCCTGAATCCAGATTGACCATCTGGCCTTGAACCTTACCGGGCCTTGAGGGACATCAAGCTTTTGTGGAAGGAGGACTGCACATCCAGTGCCAACAGGCGGGGAATGTCTGGGAAACCTCCTAGCTGGTCCCAGGACAGGCTTGTGGGGGTCTTCTTTTCTATGGGGTAACTGGAGGCAGCCACATCAATTTTCCACATGGCCTCCATCTGGTTCCCCTGCTGGCTGGGGTGTGAAGGCGGAAAGTACAAAAAGAGACAAAGTTAGACTTGCAGAAAGGGAGAGAATGGGGAGCAACAAGCTCTCCAGGGTTTTCTTCCCCTTCAGATAGTTGTCACCATCCTTCGTGTCACATCTCTTCCCTTCCCAACTCTCAGTCTCACCTGCTGGAGTCTCTTCTGGTTGAGGAACTACTGGAAAAGGCTGCCGAGATAGCCCCTGTTCCTCCAAGACATGCCCCGGGGCTGAAGCCCTGAGCCGGCCACACTAGGATGGTTGAGGTGTGGCTCACAATGTCTCTCTTTGAGCCCAGCGGTCACGGGGTGGGAAGGCTCAAGTTTATTTTTATGGACGGACCAATGCTCGGGGTAGAAATGGTTGTGAGTTCTCAGCTGTGGGTCCCAGGAGTCTCTCAGTTGCATAGTTTGAAACATACTTGGTCAGGCTGGCCCTTGAAGCCCACACACCACACACATACACACACCCTCATCTAGGCCAATGGCCAGAACTGGGCAGGGTGGCTGAGAAGCTGGGCTCCTTGCAACTCATGGGTGAGCTTTGCTTGTCTGTACCTTCACTGAGCTTCTGGTCCCCTCCCCAGTCTGCTCACCCCTGCTCCCTGATTCCCCACTCACCCAGCCAGCTGCCCCCGGCTTCCGTGCACCTACCGGGCCATCTGCTGGGGCACACGTGGCTGGTGCTTAGTCTTAAAGAGCTCCTGGGATCGCTTGCAGAAGGGGCTGCTGGAGTGGATGTGCCGCAGTAGGAATGGAGGAGGCTTGCTTTTCCTTGACTTTGGGGAGATGACCACAGGGGTGTGCAGGTTAACGTTCCACTCCTGGAGCTAAGAGAAACCAGCAGAGAGGCATCATCAGAGAGACAGGAATTTATCCTCTTTTAAAAGAATCCGCCTGCCAATCCAGGAGATGCAAGAGACACAGGTTCGAACCCCTGGGTCAGAAAGATCCCCTGGAGGAGGGATGTTTACCCACTCCAGTATTCTTGCTTGGAAAATTCCAAGGTCAGAGGATCCTGCTGGGCTACAGTCCATGGAGTCACAAAGAGCTGGACATGACTGAGTGGCTGAGCACAGCCCAACACAACTGCTGCCTGACTTGGGGTTTAGCACAAAGGGGGAGGCCCCAGGAATCCCTCCAGTTAGAGACCCCCTGGGACTTCAACGTATCACATTTCCTAGAAATGCCTTGAATTGCAATTTGCTGGTTTAGTTCCTGTTTTCTCCTTTGTTGTGGAGAATCCAGACAATGGGCAAAACAGCAAGGAAAAAACTAAAGAAGCTAGAGCAGCTGGAACTGTGAAGACTCATAGGGTTCATGACACGGGTCAGGTTGTGTCTGGAATGCTCTCTGTATCTAGTCATTCAGCCTCTGCCCTGGCCCTGGGCAAGGAGCTGGGGGAACCCTCACAGCCACCTAAAGAATTATATATATATGGTCCCTTTCCTTCTCAATCTCAAAACCAATTTAGCACGTCAAGACACCTACAGGAGGTGATCAAGACTAGTATAAGGAGACAGGAAACTGAGTTGGGAGATGGCTCCATGGCAAGGCTCTTCCAACTGCCTTGACTCAACTTCCAATGCTGAATCCCTCAGGACACTGCTTCCCCCAGACTCTGACCACTGCTGCTCAGGACTCAGGGGGGTTACCTCCTGGCCCATCTTAGCAGATTCAGAGTCACTGCTAGCCATCAGCTAGCCTCCTGTGGGCCACATCAGCACTCAATGCTTTTCTGACCTTGGCAGCAAGGGAAAGAGTACAGGAAACTGCAGGCAGCCCTTAGAGAATAAAACTAGGTGAAACCCAATACAGTAAGACTCAGAATGACTTTGGACTCTCAACAGCAAAGCCAAAACCTGGAAGGCAATGATCAGTGCCTTCAAAATTGTGAGAGAAAATGAATTCTAACCTAGACTTCTCTATTCAGGCAAGCTGTCAAACTCAGTTAAGGGTAGATATTAAGTGAAGACATTTTCAGACAACCAGGGTCTCAGTGATTCTACCTGCCAGGAACCCTTTGTCAAGAAGTGCCTGGAGGAGGTACTCCACTAAAACAAGGGAGACCCAGGACTGGAAGCAGGGGAGCTGTCCCCAGAGAGCAGTAAAGGGAGTCCCCAGCATGAGGGTGAAGAAGACCTGGAGACCAAGCCTGGAGAGCAACCAAGAGAGCAACCAGATCCGACAGGAGCTGGACAAGGAGACCCACGGGAGGAGGATCTGAGCACAGAGCTGGACTGCAGGCTCTGGCTACCTCCCCTGCAGAAGGGGCTTCCTTCTCTAACTCTTTTCTTTTTAAAATTTATTTATTTATTTTTGGCCGCACCTTGTGGCATGTGGGACTTTAGCTTCTCTGCCAGGGATTGAACCTGTGCCCCCTGCATTGCAAGCACGGAGTCTTAACCGCTGGACCACCAGGGAAGTCCCCTCCAGCTCTTTTTGAGGGTCCCTCAGATCCCCTGGAGAAGGGAAAGGCAACCCACTCCAGTATTCCGGCCTGGAGAATTCCATGGACTGTATAGTCCAATACAATCCATGGGGTCGCAAAGAGTCACACACAAGTGAGCGACTTTCCCTTTCTTCCCTCTCTTGCTCTCCCCCCATGTATGGAGATTGGAAAACTTGCCTTCCTTCTACTCAGGCTGCCGCCTGCCTTCCCCTCTTCCTGGTTCAGAGGCTTTAATCTGCTCTCTGATTTCCCATCTGCTCTCCTGCCCCCAGGCACACCCCCACAGCCCCATGGCTCCATCCTGGCCCTGTTCCTGCTGGCCGTGCTGACCCCTGAGAAGGTCGCCAGGTGCGAGGCCCACCTTGGGGAACATAGTTGCCATGCTGCTCAGGCACTCTCGGCGCTTCTCCTCCAGGTCCTTCTGCTTGTCTGTCCACACCTGGAGCTGGAGTTTCTGCAGGTGGTCCACGTTTTCCAGGAAGAGGAAGAGGTTCTGGGCCTTGTAGGAAGCCCCAGCTTCTCGCACGACTTGTATATGGTTGATCACGTCTTGGCTGGAAAGAGAGGGAAGTGATTTAGTGGGTGAAGGGGCCTCCTCCTAGCCCCTATGCTATGCTATGCTAAGTCACTTCAGTCGTGTCCAACTGTGTGACCCCATAGACGGCAGCCCACCAGGCTCCCCCATTCCTGGGATTCTCTAGGCAAGAACGCTGGAGTGGGCTGCCATTTCCTTCTCCAATGCATGAAAGTGAAAAGTGAAAGTGAAGTCGCTCAGTCGTGTCCGACTCTTAGCGACCCCATGGATTGCAGCCTAACAGGCTCCTCCGTCCATGGGATTTTCCAAGCAGGAGTACTGGAGTGGGTTAATCGGCATGACTCTGTGTGTGTGAGAACTGGGGAAAACAGGGAGCAGAGGTGAGGTGGTGTCCGGTAAGGAGCCTTGGGCTGGGCTGGAAATAGGAAGTAAGGCCAATGCGGGAGCATGGCAGGCGGGTTATGGGCAGGGCAGTAGGACGACAGGAAGACAGCAGGAAGACTCCCAGAGGGACAGCAGTGTTAAGTACTCCACCTCCCACACCTCAGGGTTGCCCAAGGCTCTGAGGCTGGGTGTCCTGTGCAAGTCCCTCTCTCAGGGGCATCATGTCCAGGCCTGGGTGATTCTCCCCACCCCATGCCCCACGCTCCTTCTTTCTCATTGGGTTCTGGCTCTGCCCATGGGTGTGGGTGGTGCCAATGGTTGCCAGGGAAGACTTACCGGAGGCTCTGGAAGTGTCTGTAGCAGATGTACTTGTGGCAGAGGCACCACAGCTTGAGCGCATTCAGCTCCATGGTGGTGGTGGTGAGCTCCAGCGCCTTACCATGCAGGTAGTGGGGCAGCCCCAGTGTGTCCTCCTCAGTCAGGAGCCGCAGATTCCTCCTCTGGGCCTCCACGTCTATATGGTATACCTTCTCCTTCCGAGTTACCGGGGCTATATGCACAGGGGGCTGGGTCACCCTTCGTGGGGATGTACCCGTGACAGGAAAGGAGGCCGATTTCTTGGGCTTCATGGGAAGCCGGTGGGCCTGTGGTTTCTGGGTAAACTCGGCTGAACTCATGGACCTCTGGTTTCTTGGGATGGGCTGCTGGGCCTTAGGGGATCTGGGCACGCATGGCCTCCTGCCTTGGCAAGCAGATTGGGCCCGGCTTGGGGGAGGTGCCAAAGACGCATCCTCCGAGTCCTTCCAGCGAATGATGGGCATGAAGATCATCCTCTCTGCGTCCTCTCCCGGCTGCTCCAGCTCCCTCCACGGGCCCCTGGGCTCCTGGTCCAGTCTCAGCCGCTGCTCCCTTGCTGCCTCCTCTGCCTCCCACTGCCGCAGCTTCTCCTCGTGCTCCTGCTCTAGCAGGGCCCACCTCTCCTGCCGCTGCAGCCACATCTCCTCCTCCTGCTGCCACTGCTGCCTCCGCCTCTCCCAGCTTAGCTCCTCTTCCCTGGCCTCTGCCTTGCTCTCCAAGGCCAACTTCCTTGACCTCTCTAGGGACAGCTGCTTCTGAAAATGGGACTTAATTTGGAGTCCTTCCTTCTCCCAGGCCACTTCCTGGAAGAAGTCCTGGTCTTTGGCTCTGTCACCTGGGCTTTCTGCTGACAGTCTTTCCCATTTCTTAGGAAACATGTGATCCATGGAGGATGGCAACACAGGCTGAAGACTTTCAGCGTCCTTGCTCCTGTACACATCTGCAATCCTTGAATCCACGGTCATGGTGGAAAGAGGCTGATCTGGTGAAGGCATAGCACCACTGTCCCAGGCCATGGCCATGGGGCTTGGGGAACATGGTGAAAACTGCTCCTCCTTCTTGGGCTCCTGTTGGGTTTCCTCCATGACTGTGTCTTTCTTTGGGAGGGCTTCTTTCTTGTCAGGGTCTGGGAACTCAACCAAGACCCTGACTAAGTCTTCTGCTTGACCTCCAGCAGACTGAATTTTCTTCAGCTGGAACTCTAGGGCATGCTTTATCAGGAGCAGGTCATGGTACTTTCCCCCTAAAATGTCTATCTGCTTTAGCAGGGCATCTCTCTTACTCTCGAGGACCTGGAGGGACTTCTGGAAGTACAGCTTCTGGTTGCTGAGTTCTTTGGTCATCTCTATTTTCAGGTGCCTGTATTTGGCCTCCAGGCTCCTGTTCTCCTTGTGCTGGAGGATCAAGGCCTTATTGAGGTTCTCCACCACAGCAGACATGTACCTGATGGCCCTAACCTCCCCTTGGTTGAACATGGTGGAGTCCAGGAGCTCCTGTAACATGGACTTCACCTCGGAGACCTTTACGCAGGTAGTGTGCTTGTCCTGCAGCATCTGCTCTGGGCTCAGGGGCTGAGGGCAGGATATCGCTTTTTGTGGGCTCTGTTCCTGCCAGTCCTGCCAGAAGGTATGTTTGGACACTAGGAGAGGTAGAGAGAACAAAGACAATAAGCTCCCATGGATCCAAGGATTATACTGATTCTCCAGATCCTGCTTGGCCACATTCCCATCCAGCCCTCTTAGGGCTTTGGTAATAAGGAGCTGGGGCATTATATGAGGCCAGGGGAGATACTGTCGGGAGAGGACTCTGCTGGGCTCAGAGCTTACCTGTCAGGGTCTGTCAGCTCCACAGCACCTGTAGGGCCCAGAGGGGTCTGGACCTATTTGATCCAGTTCAACTCAATTCAACACACTCCTGATCCTCCATATTTCCCTGGAGTAGAGTTATTTTTCTAATCATGCTGTTCCCGGTACCTACTTTGTGCCCCTTTCCTTTGTCCTTCAATGAGAGTAGAGCAAAGGGAAATGAGAGACTCGATGCCTCCTTTGGTGGCTATGAGGGAGAGGGGTAACACCTTTTCCATCACCTCGATCCATTCATCCAGGGCTTCCTCTTCCTCCTCACTCTTCCTGTTCTTGATCTCATAGGTCAGGCTGTCACCTGAGAGAGAGTGGGAGATTCAGGCTGATAACAATCTGTCCTCTAGGGAGCCCGAAACAGTGGTAGAGCATGGGGGTAACCCCAGCAGACTTTGAGGTTAAATTAGTTTAACCTCTTATTAGCTGTATGATGTTGGGCAAATCACTTATTCCCCTGAGCCTTAGTATTCTTGCCAAAAAAGGGTTGGGTATGGATTAAATGAGATAACACAAGTGAAATGATTAACATGAGACCTGCCATGTAGAAAATATGCATAGATATTAAATTGTATTGTTGTACTACAAGGCCAAGCATGTGTCTGCCTTGTTATTTTTCTACGCTCATTGCCTAGCCTACTTATTTATTCTATCTGGACAATTAAATGAATTAACTGGAGTCAACAGCTCTGCTTAGTTTCTGGAGGCAGCTGAAGAACCACTGAACTGAGCACTCAGGAGCAGGGCAATGCGAGGAGGGTTAGAGCACATGCTTATACCATCTTCCTCCAACACTGCAGCATCCACCACATCTCACACCAGACTGAGGTCTCTTGATGGGATAGTTCTGATCTTAAGAGGGGTAGCACCTGGTTCCAGGGCTGCATGCAGCTGGTCCACACCCAAATGGCTATACCAGTTGCTTACAGCTGGCATCCGTGCTCTTTGGCCTAGTATCCATTCAGTACTTTGAATATCACCCTTGAGTTCCTCTATGAAATAGCTAGTATGCTCCACCAAAAAAAGTATTAGAACTAATAAGTTCAATAAAGTTGCAGGACCTAAAATAAACACATAAAAATCAGTTGCATTTCCACACACTAACAATTAATTATCTAAAAGAGCAATAAAGAAAACAATCCCAATTAAAAAGCATCAAAACAATAAAATACATCAGAATAAATTTAATGGGAGTGTGTGAAAGATATCTACAGTGAAAACCATAAGACATTAATGAAAGAAATTGAAGAAAACACATATAAATGGAAAGATAACCCATGTTCATGGATCAAAAGAATTAATATTGTTAAAATCTCTATACTACCCAAAGTCATCTATATATTCAGTGCAATCTCTATCAAAATCCTGTAGCATTTTCCACAGAACTAGGAGAACAATCTTAAGATCCATAGGGAGCCACAAAAGACCCCAAATAGCCAAAGCACTCTTGAGAAACAAAAACAAAGTTGGAGGCATCACACTACCTGATTTTAAGCTATATTACAAAGGAAATCAGTCTTGAATATTCATTGGAAGAACTGATGCTGAAGCTGAAACTCCAGTACTTTGGCCATCTGATTCAAAGAAGTGACTCATTGGAAAAGACCCTGATGCTGGGAAAGATTGAAGACAAGAAGAGAAGCGGACGACAGAGGATGAGATGGTTGGATGGCATCACCAACTCGATGGAGATGAGTTTGAGCAAGCTCTGGGAGTTGGTGATGGACAGGGAAGCCTGGTGTGCTGTAGTCCATGCGGTCACAAAGAGTCGGACACAGCTGAGTGACTGAACGGAACTGACGGTAAACAAAACAGTGTGGCATTAACATAAAAACAGGCACAGAGACAAATGGGACAGAATCAAGAGCTCAAAAATAAATCCATGTATATACAGTCAGCTAGTATTTGCCAAGGGAACCAAGAACACTCAGTGAAGAAAGGATAATCTCTTCAATAAGTGGCGCTGGTAAGCCTGTACATTCACATGCAAAAAAATTAAATTGGAGACTCCTGTCTTATGCCACTTACAAAAATTAACTTGAAAGGAATTAAATATAAACCCCCAAACCTTAAAACTCTTAGGAGAAAACTTAGGGGAAAAACTTTCAGATATTTATCTTGGCAATGACTTTTTTTTTTTTATATATGACATCAAAAGCAAGGCAACAAAAGGTTAAGTCACTTCAGTTGCGTTCGACTCTGTGCGACCCCATAGATGGCAGCCCAAAACAAAAATAAATAAGTGGAACTACATCACACTAAAGAAGTTTCTGTACAGTAAAAGAAATGATCAACAAAGTGAAAAGGTTCAACCTACAGAATGGGAGAAAATATATACAAACCATATATCTAATAAAGGGTTAATATCCAAAATATCTAAGAAACTCACAAAACTCAAGAGCAAAACAAAACAAATAATCTGATTAAAAATGGACAAAGGGGACTTCCCTGGTAGTCCAGTGATTAAAAATCCACCCTGCAAAATGCAGGTTCAATCTCTGGTCAGGGAACTAAGATCCCACAGGCCTCAGAACAACTAAGCCCAAAAGCCCCAACTATGGAGCCTGCATAACACAGCAAAGATCCCTATGCAGTCAAATAAATAAATAAACATTTAAACATTAAAAAATTGACAAAGGATATGAATAAACATTTTTCTAAAGAAGATATACAAATAGCCAACGAGTATATGAAAAGGTGTTTAACATCACTAATCATCAGTTCAGATCAGTCGCTCAGTCGTGTCCGACTCTTTGCGACCCCATGAATCTCAGCACGCCAGGCCTCCCTGTCCATCACCAACTCCCAGAGTTCACTCAGACTCACGTCCATCGAGTCAGTGATGCCATCCAGCCATCTCATCCTCTGTCGTCCCCTTCTCCTCCTGCCCCCAATCCCTCCCAGCATCAGAGTCTTTTCCAATGAGTCAACTCTTTGCATGAGGTGGCCAAAGTACTGGAGTTTCAGCTTTAGCATCATTCCCTCCAAAGAAATCCCAGGACTGATCTCCTTCAGAATGGACTGGTTGGATCTCCTTGCAGTCCAAGGGACTCTCAAGAGTCTTCTCCAACACCAATCATCAGGGAAAAGCAAATCAAAGTCACAATGAGATATTACCTCAGACCTGTTAGGATGGCAATTATGTAAAAGATACGAGATAACAAGTATTGGTGAGGACAGGAAGAAAAGGGGCCCTTGTGCACTGTTTATGGGAGTGTAACTTGGTATAACCATTTTGGAAAACAGTATGGAGGTTCCTCAAAAAATTTAAAATCGAATTACCATATAATCCAGCAATCCTACTTCTGGGTATATAACCATAGGAAACAAAATCACTGTCTCCAAGAGATATCTGCATGCGCATGTTCAGTGAAGCCCATGTTACAAGAGTCAAGGTATGGAAGCAACCTAAGTGTCAGTCAATGGATGAACGGATAATGAAAATGTATATATAAAGAAATACAGATAGTCCCCAACTTCTGACTTTTTGACTTTACAATGTGAAAGTGATATGCATTCAGTAGAAATCTTTGAATTTTTATCTTTTCCCATGCTAGCCATAAATGGTATGATACTCCTATGATGCTGGCACTAACAGCAAACTGCAGCTCTAAGTAGCCACACAATCACAGGAGTAAACAGCAAATACACTCGCAACCATCTGTATGCATACGGTCATCCTGTTTTTCACTTTCAGTATAGTCTTCAATAAATTATGTGAAATATCCAACACTTTATTATAAAATAGGCTTTGTGTTAGGTGATAAGCTAACGGAAGTGTTCTGAATAGGATAGGCTAGGCTAACCTGTTTGGTCGGTTAAAGTGAAAGTGCTAGTCACTCAATTGTGTCCAACTCTTTGGGACCCCGTGGACTGTAGCCTACCAGGCTGCTCTGTCCGTGGAATTCTCCAGGCAAGAATACTGGAGTGGGTAGCCATTCCCTTCTCCAGGGGATCTTCCCGACCCAGGGATGGAACCCAGGTCTCCTGTGTTGCAGGCAGATTCTTTACCATCTGAGCCACTAGGGAAGGTTAGGTGTATTAGGTACATTTTTGATTTATGGTATTATAACTTAGGATAGGGTTATTGGGATGTACACCCATCATAAGCTAAGGAAGATCTATATTATTAAGTCACAACAGAGAAGGAAATCCTGCCACTCGTGACAATATGGATGGACCTTGAGGGTATTACACTAAATGAAATAAATCAGACAGGGAAATGGAAACAAAAAAATGCTGAGCTGACAGAAACAGAGAGTAAACTGGTGGTTATCAGAGGCTAAGAAGTGAGAGAAATGGGGAGATGTTGGTTAAAGGTACAAACTTTCAATTATAAGATGAATAAGTTCTGGGGATCTAATATACAGCATGGCGACTACAGTTAACGCTGTATTGTATACAGGCACATCTTGTTTAATGGCATTTTGTTTTATTGCTCTTTGCAAATATTGCATTTTTTAAAAACTGAAGCTTTGTGGAAACCCTGCATGGTCAGATGATGGTTAGCATTTTTTAGCAATAAAGTATTGTCAATTAAGGTATGCACATTGTTTGCTTAGATATAATACTATTATACACTTAATAGACTACAGTATAATAAAAACATAACTTTTATATGCACTGGGAAACCAAAAAATTCTTATGATTCACTTTATTGTGATATTTACTTTATTGTGGTGGTCTGGAACTAAACCTTCAATATCCAAATCTGAAATTTGCTAAGAGAGAAGATCTTAAATGCTCTTACCATACACACAAAAAAAGGGAAGCTGTGAGATGATGTGTTATTGCGATAATCATTTCACTGCATACATATACATATAAAATAATCACATGTACACTTAACATTTATACAATGTTGTTTGTCAATTATATCTCAGTAAAGCTGGAAAAAGAAAACAGTGAGTTTGCATTTAGTTTCTGTCTCGCTAAAAAATGAGATATAATAATGAACCCATGACTTAGGCTTCATCACACAAGCATCTAATGTCACAATCTGTTATGTTTTGGACAATGACACATTTGTCTCTCTAGGGAGTAGAGGTGACGTGCTATGTCATGAGTGGGTGATGTTTTCACTGGCGAGGCACTACGATGTGTCTTTTGCTCCTTCTGCACCCACCACCCTGCCCTTGCTCCCATCAAAGGCTGGCCTAGGGTGGGGAAAGAAGGAGGTTGAGTGAGCTGGAACCAGAGTCACTAGGGGAAGGAACCCACCCTTAGGACTGCACCCCCCCTGCAAACTCACCCCAGTCACCTAGCCAGTGAAGAATTTCATACAAGTTCTTCTCTTTAGTCTTAGCATCTTCGGAGAAGGAGGATATTTTCTCCAGCAAGATGAATCTGTTCTTGCCCTTCTGCTGTGGCTGGGGAGGTTTCGCCTTTTTTTTAAAATCATATCCTAATTCTTCCTGGAAGCGGTTGATGACACAGTTGACATTGTCCAAGATTTCTGAGAGCTGGGAAGAAATATTCTACACGGGAAGCAGTAGATTGTAGTGTTTAGGAATGTAAACTCTGGCACCAGATGCCATGTCCCAGTTATGTGATCTTAAACAAGGCAGTTAAACCTCTCGGGGCCTCAGTTTTCTTATTTGTAAAGTGGGGATCATTATAATAACTATCTCACAGAGTTTTAATAAAGATTATATGAGCCAGTATTTGTAAAGCACTTAGGTCAGCACCTGGCACAGAAAGTAAGTGTTAGCTTTAATTACTCTCATTTCAATTATTAAGACCAGGTCAGGGAGAGAATACAAAAAATCCACAGTGAACATTTCTTCAGAATTTCAGAATTTGCAGGGACTTCTGGACATCTCTCCTCACAAGGATCCAGAGGCAACAGACTAGAAAAATGAGGCCCCAAGAAACCCAAGGATCAGAAAAGTGAAAGTGAAAGTCGCTCAGGTGTGTCTGATTCTTTGTGAGCCCATGGACTATACAGTTCATGGAATTCTCCAGGCAAGAATACTGGAGTGGGTAGCCTTTCCCTTCTCCAGGGGATCTTCCCCACCCAGGGATCGTACCTGGGTCTCCTACATTGCAGGCGGATTCTTTACCAGCTGAGCCACAAGGGAAGCAAGGATCAGAGATTCCCATTTAAAAATGAGAGTTTCTAGGGCTCAGCTTGGGGAGATTCTGATAGGTTGCCAAGAACAGACCTGAAATCATGAACTCTGGGCCCCTTCTGCCCTGGTATGGAGAAAGCAATGGCAACCCACTCCAGTACTCTTGCCTGGAAAATCCCATGGACGGAGGAGCCTGGTAGGCTGCAGTCCATGGGGTCGCTAAGAGTCGGACACGACTGAGTGACTTCACTTTACTTTTCACTTTCATGCATTGGAGAAGAAAATGGCAACCTACTCCAGTATTATTGCCTGGAGAATCTCAGGGACGGGGAGCCTGGTGGGCTGCCGTCTATGGGGTCGCACAGAGTCGGACATGACTGAAGTGACTTAGCAGCAGCATCTGCCCTGGTAGGACCCACCACCATGGTCTCAGGGCCATCCTAGGGCTTCCCTTGGGCTGTCCTCTTCCTGGACCCATCGCTGGCCTCGGTGGGGGGACGGGGAGCGAGATTTGATTCCAGATCACCCTCCAGAGGCCAATCTATAGGAGGTGAATATTTTGCACTAAGCTATCCATAAACCCAGCTTGCTGAGGATCCTGAGGCCCCACAGGGGCCCAGAGCTGGAATCTTGCCCAAATCTGGCATCAGTCCCTGGCCTCCCCATCAGACCCCAACAGAAAGGTGACATTTTCATCTCAGGGGTTACCTCCTGAGCCCGAGTTAGCTGGGCAGCCTCAATCCTTGAGATGATGGCTTTCACTGACGCAGGGGTCACCAACTGTGGGGGTTTATCTTTCTCCATCTTGGATCACTCTGTCAGTCACAAAGACTTCCTGTGCCTCTGGTGCAGGGGCCTGCCTGAACACACAGTGTTGGCTGCTTGGGGGTTAAGGACTCCAGGGCAGCTCCTGACCCCTCTTCCTAGCTGCAGCTCCCTGTAACTGCCAGGTGACAGGTTCCAACTGACCTTCTTTCTTCCAATGACATCATCAGGTTGACTGGAAGAATGACTTCCTGTCATCTATCTGCTTGATTATCTAGCTTTTTATCCATATCCATCACCTAATATATATTAACTTGGCCTACTGCTTTTTAAAAAATCATTAAATGCTATGCTCCCAAACTAATATTAATGGCTAAAAGTAGTAAAAAAAAATTAGAAAAAGTTATTTTCCCAAAGAAGTTTTTTAAAAAAATTACAACCAACCAATAACTAATGGGAATACATTTCAATTTACACCAAGAGTCAGGGCTTAATCAATACTTTCACTAAAGATAATCATCATTACCAGAGGCCTTTTTAAAACAAATGATTAAAATGGACATTGTTTCATGCCCAGGACTAGAACTTTGCCTGGTATATAATAGGCACTTAATAAACATTTGTTGAATTAATGAATATGTAAGAAAAATACATATATGTGCAAATTATTCTTCCATGCTTCCGGGCTTCCCCAGTGGTTCAGACTGTAAAGCGTCTGCCTTCAATGCAGGAGATCTGGGTTCGATCCCTGGGTTGGGAGGATCCCCTGGAGAAGGACATGGCAACCCACTCCAGTACTCTTGCCTGGAAAATCCCAAGGACGGAGGAGCCTGGTAGGCTACAGTCCTTGGGGTCGCAAAGAGTCGGATACGACTGGGTGACTTCACTTCACTTCATTCTTCCATGCTACTGAAACATTTAACAGATAAGGAATTAAACATTGTAAGTTCAGTTCTCAGCCGTGCGATAGCCACTTAAAAACATGTCACCTGACATCCACCCGTCTTTTACATACTATCATTCATTCACTATGGGCTTCTCCTATGGCTCAAGCTTATTCAAAGTTAATTCTTTCATTGTCTCACTCCTGCAATGAACACTTATTGGTAACATTTAATGTTTCAGGCATGAAGCTAGGTGCTAGAAATACAGAAGAGTGAGACCTAGTTCTGCCTTTGAGGTACTCACATCCTGCTTTATGGATTCCTATCCATACATCTGGCACTGGATTCCTTTAATCCCTTGTGATTTCAGAGCATGTTGTAGTTTACAAATAACTTATTCATCCTTACAAACATGTTTGAGAGCCAGCTGAGGCTCAGAGTTATGAGATTTATCTAAAGTTACAGGGCTAGCAAGTACAGAATCAGGACTTCAACCTGCTTTTTTGATTCCCCGTCTGGGGTCCCTTCCTCTTTTTTCCTTTCTCTCCCTCTCTACTTTTTCTTTCTCTTGAAGATGATCATGCTACTGCTGCTACTGCTAAGTCACTTCAGTCGTGTCTGACTCTGTGCGACCCCATAGACGGCAGCCCACCAGACTACCCTGTCCCTCGGATTCTCCAGGCAAGAATACTGGAGTGGGTTGCCATTTCCTTCTCCAATGCATGAAAGTGAAAAGTGAAAGTGAAGTCGCTCAGTCATGTCCGACTCTTCGAGACCCCATGGACTGCAGCCTACCAGGCTCCTCCGCCCATGGGATTTTCCAGGCAAGAGTACTGGAGTGGGGTGCCATTAAATAGATGATCTAAATAAGCTAATTAAAAGATAGATTATAAGATTCAATTAAGAAAAACCCAAGACTCAAACTATGTTCTGTCTACAGGAAACACACTTTAAATAAAAAGACACACATTGGTTAAAAGATGGAAAGAAAGAAACTATGCCAATACTAGTCAAAAGAAAGCTAGAGTGACTACATCAATTTCAGATTTTATTTTATTTTTTACTTTTTGGCCACATGGCACAGCATGTGGGATCTTATTTCCCTGACCAGGGATTAAACTAGCACCTGCTACATTGGAAACTTGGACCGCCAGGGAAGTCCCAATTTCAGATTTTAGAACAAGAAAGATTAGCAAAGTTAAAAAGGGAGGTGTCCTTTTTAAACCCATAAACTCCATGATAGAGGTGTCAACTAATAAGTGATGTAATCCTATATATATTTGAACCTAATAACAGCTTCAAAATACATGAAGCAAAAAACTTACAGAAGTGAAAGGAGAAATGGATAAATCCACAATTTCTGTTAGAGACTTCAACGCTTTTCTTTCAGCAACTGGAAAAAGTAGAGAAAAAAAAAAGCAAGGATACAGAAGTTTTCAAAAATACTGTCAACCAACTTGACTCAATTGACATTTATAGGACACACCACCAAACAACAGCAGGATGCCTTATTTCCAAATGCATATGGAATAATAATCTGGACCATAAAACAAATATCAACAAGCTTAAGATTAGAATCATACAAAATCTGTTCTCAGATCACAATGGAATTAAACCATAAGCCAATAATTAAGAGGTATGTGGGAAAATTCCCAAATGTTTGCAAATTAAACAACATACTTCTATACAACTCATGAATCAAAGAAGAAATGACAAGGAGAACTATGAAGTATTTTGAACTGAGTGAAAATGAAAAATTGACATATTAAAATTTATAGGATGCTGCTAAAGTAGTGCTTCGAGTAAGAAACTAGATAAGTAATTACAGAGAAACTGAAGCAGAAGGGAATCGTATGGATAAGAGTAAATAAATAAAACAAACAAACAAAGATAGAGAAAATCAGTGCAATCACCCAAATTTGGTTCTTTGAAAAGATTAATAAATTGATAAAGCTCTATCCAGCTTTCATCAGGGGGGAAAAAAGACACAATTTACCAACATCAGGAATAATAAAGGGGACATCACTACAGACTCTATAGTGGGAAATAATGAGAGTATTATGAAAAAACTTTATGCCAATAAACTTGATAAATTAGATGAAATAGACAAATTCCTTGAAGGATACAACCTATTAAAGCTCAATAAGAAAGCAAAACCCTGAAAAACCCTGTATCTACTAAAGAAATTGTAATTAAAAACCTTTCCCTTAAGGAAGACTCCAGCCCCAGATAACTTCATTGGTAAATTTTGCCGAAGATTTAAGGAAAACATAATACAATTCTATATACACTATTTGAGAAAGTTGAACAGTAATGGAATACTTCTCAAATCATTTTATGCAGTTAGCATTGTCTTGCTACAAAAAACAAGACAGAATATTATAAAAGCACAGACCTGATATAGACATAAAAGAAAAGAAAATAGAAGCCCTTGACAGGAAAAAAATTATTTGTAAAACATGTATTTGATAAAGGACTTGTATTCAGAATATATAAAGAACCACTATGACTCAATTACAAAAAGGAAAACAATCCAGTTGTTAAATGGGTAGAAGATGTGAATAGACACATCACTGAAGATATTCACGGGCTTCCCTGGTGGTCCAGTGGTTAAGAATTCGCCTGCCAATGCAGAGGATACGGTCTGATCCCTGGTCTAGGAAGATCCCACAGACCAAGGGGTAACTAAGCCTGTGGCCACAACTACTGAGCCTGTGCTCCAGAGCCCGGGAACCACAACTGCTGAAGTCCACACAGAGAGAAGCCATCCCCAGTGAGAAGCCCGCACCACAGCCGAGTAGTCCCCCTCTTGCTGCATGTAGCACAAGACCCAGCACAGCCAAAAATACATAAATAAATCTTAAAAAAAGAGAAGGTTCTCAAAAGGTAAGTAGGCAATAAAAAGATTCTCAACATCATTAGTCATTAGGGAAATACACATAAAATCACAACTTGTTAGCCACAATAAAAAGCGTGAACACACCAAGTGTTGAGGAGGATGTTGGCATGTGAAATCCTCGTTTATTACAGGTGAGCATGTAAAAAGGTATGGCCACTTTAGAAAGCTGTTTGGCAGTTTAAAAAAAAAATTAAATATCTATTCCATACAATGCAGCAAGCCCATTTCTAAGTATTCACCCAAGAGAAATTAAAACATATCCATACAAAGACCTATACACAAATATTCATAAACAGCTCTATTTGTTATAGCTCAAAACTATAAACAATCTAAATGTCCATCAACTGGTAAATGGATAAACAATGAAATGTACCACTCTGTATTTTTAAAAAAGAATGAACTACTGATACATGCAACAACATGGATAATCTCAAAAGCTTCATACCAAGCGAAAGAAGGGCAGACACAAACTACTACAAACTATACACTCCACTTTTATGAAATTCTAGAAATGTAAAACTGCTGTGACAGAAAGGAGGTTAGTTGATGCCAGGAGCCAGATGAGGGAGATTCAACTGACTGCAAAATGGAACAAAGAAGGTCTCTGAGGGAAGGAACTGTTTTATGTCATGATTAATTCACTGCACCCTACACTTCAAATTGGTGAACTTTATTATGGGTAAACTATACGTCAATAAAGCTGATTTTAAAAAAAATTATTTATTTATTTGGCTGTACTGGGTCTTAGTTGCTGTGTGTGGGCTCTAGTTCCCTAATAAGTGAAGTCGCTCAGTCGTGTCCGACTCTTTGCAACCCCATGGACTGTAGCCTACCAGGCTCCTCCCTCCATGGGACTCTCCAGGCAAGAGTACTGGAGTGGGGTGCCATTGCCTTCTCCAGGGTTCCCTAATAACTAGGGATCAAACCCAGGCCCCTTGCTTTGGCAGTGCAGAGTCTTAGCCATTGGACCACAAAGGAAATCCCAAAGCAGACTTTTATATACTTTTTTAAACTTTAAAAATCATTTATTTTTGACTGCTCTGGGTCTTTGTTGCCACACACAGCCTTTTTCTAGTTGCAGTGCACGGGCTTCTCATTGCAATGGCTTCTCGTGTTGCGGAGCATAGGCTCTACAGGGTGTAGGCTCAGTAGAGGCTTCAGAGACGTCTCCCAAACTGATTTTTAAAAATGTAATGTTCTATAATGTTCAAGGCTGTGGAGGGATTGTGGGCAGACAGCACAAAGGACTGGAAGTTAGTCAGGAGGGTATAAGGAAAGAACTCTTTCTCTTTGCTCAGGTGGCAAGTCTTCCCTATTTCACTCCCTTTACCATTGAGGCTGGGACGCTCCCTCCTCCAAGCCCCTCTCCCATGCAGGCCAATAGCAGAACCTTCACCACAGTTCAAGGGTCACACTAGTTGATCACCAGCTCAAAAGAGATGTTTGCAAACATTTAAAAAAGCAGCTGGGGACTTTCCTAGTGGCTCAGTGGTTAAGAATCCGCCTGCCAATGCAGGAGACACCGGTTCGATCCCTGGTCCGGGAAGATCCTACGTGCCAAGGAGCAACAAAGCCCGCGCGCCACAACTACTGAGCTTGTGCTCTACAGCCTGGGAGCCGCAACTATTGAAGCCCACACGCCCTAGAGGCCCTACTCTGCAACAAGAGAAGCCACTGCAATGAGAAGCCTGTGCACCACAATTAGAGAGTAGTTCCCGTTTGCCACAACTAGAGAAAAGCCTGCATAGCAATGAAGACTCAGAACAGTCAAAAGAAATAAAAATAAGTACATAAAATTATAAAAAAAAACCCAGCCAACCCCCTTCTGCAAGCAAAGCCTTTTGTAGAACTTCACTATCTAAAACAGACACAAGCAATGTCTTATTAGAACACATTTGTAAGTTCAACTTCCTATCTCTGTTATAAAATCATTCAATGTCAACTAGCCTGTTTTGACAAAACCAAAAATTTGAAATGTAGGACATCTGAATGTTCATATTTTTAAACTACTGTTTTACAAATAGTTAAAAGATATTTAAAGTTTCTGGGTAAAAATGGTAGATTGAACACATGTATCTAATTTTGCTCTACTAAAAATACACTAAAACTATAGCAAAGGGATTTGTTTTTTAGGGCATAAATGCACAAAGACAGGAAAACAGGAGAGGAGACAAGAGTGAAATACTTTAGGAAGCTAGATGAGTGGTTTCTGACAGAACAGAGAAGGATGAATCCTTGGACTGTAGTGTGGCAACCATATGGCAAATGGAATTGGTTGTGCCAGACTGCTGACCACCCCGAAAAGGCAGGCCTAAAGATGGGACTCCAGAGGTTCCCCGCAGTGAAGTTCTTAGAGACAAGTCCACTCACGTACCTGAGCCCACAGAGCACAACTGCTTCTAACTGGGATTTTGGTAACCCATCCTTAATGTGAGCAGACAACAAAGGATTATAAAAGCAAAGAATATACATGAAAGAAACCAGAATCACAGGAAAAGAAATTTAGAGAAAACAGCAATTATGTGAAAGAAGAAAATTTAAACAAAAGGATCATTAATAGTGTCAGAGATGTGTGCACGTGCTCAGTGGCGTCTGACTCTTTGAGACTTTGTGGACTGTCGGCCACTGGGCTCCTCTGTCCATGGGATTTCCCAGGCAAGAACATTGGGGTGGGTTGCGATTTCCTTTTCCATCTGAATTATAGGAGTTACAAAAAAGAAATGAGAGAAAATGGCAGGGAGGAAATCACAAATGGGTGCGTCAAGACTACTTCCCAGGGGACTGCCCTGGTGGTCCATGGCTAAGATTCCATGCTCCCAATGCAGGGAGCCTAGGTTCGATCCCTGGTTGGGGAACTAGATCCCACGAGCCACATCTAAGAGTCTGCATGCCATAACTAAAGATCCCTTGTGCTACAACTAAGATGTAGTACAGTCAAATAAATAAATAAAATTTTAAGAAACATTATTTCCCAGAAGTCATTGAGTGCCCAGCACTACAAATAGCCTCTCCCAGACATATCACTGTCATTTCAGAAAACTGAAGACAAGGAGAAGTTCAGAGGGAGGGGGAAAGTCACTAATGAAGGATAAGGAATTAAAAGACTTTGGACATCTCAAGAGCAGTGATGGAAGCCAGAAAGTAATATCACAATGCCATCATAATTTCAAAGAAATTCAGGCCCAGCCAAACAATAGAGCAAGTGTCAGAATAGAATAATGGTAATGTCAAATGTGCAGTTTCCAAATAATTTACCTTCTCCTTTCTGGGGAAGCTTCTAGAAGATGGTCTCCTCAAGAGGGTATAAGTTAAAAAAGAGAAAGATATAGAAAATGGCAAATAAAAGACCTAACAAAGGAGAGAGGGAAAGAAAATGCCTAGAAGGATGAGAAAGGAGATGCTAGGTGAAGCAAGGGGGTGGGAGGATAAACATATTGGAGCAGGTCAGAAGGCTCCAGATGTCATCAAGAAGATGAAATTGATAGGATATCTCCTGTATCTACACATTCTGAGAAGAGATTTAGGCAACTGCGGGAAGATTCTGAGGCAGATTTTGTGATAAACACATAGAAAACTAAACAAATGAAAAAACAAGATAATTACTAATTCCAGGAAACATAAAAAGTGCAGGAAAGGAAGAGTAATCAAAGTTTTTTACAAGGCTCAGTTGTGAATAGCATATGTAGTCACAGCATCGTAAGAACTGAAAATTCAACGAACAAAAATCATCAAATTTATTTTGGCAGATAGGAGATAAGAAGAAGGTATGAGCAGTGGGGAGAGAGGAAGGGGAAAGAGTTAAATCCTCAATCCTGCCCCTATTATTTGTGGGGCCTTCGACAAGGCCCCACAAGATTACAGATGGAGACTCACACACTACATATCTTAATGTTACAAACTAAGACAACACACTGTTAAAGAAAATACCTTCCAAGCTCCTAACTTAACAAATATACTTTCCTAAGGACCTACCTAAAAGGCCAGGCTCTAAATTACAATTTTGGGAATCCTGAGTTCTACAGTAGAAAATAGCAGCCCCTAGCCTCTGACTCTTGCCTGACCCCCTTCCTTTCTGCCCTTGCCTCTGTCCTGCAATGAGAGAGCCTCGCATAAGGTCCTGTGGACATCCCAGCTTGTGCTCATTCCTCTTGCTTGAATAGCTGTTCCCTGGCTACCCCTCAGTCCTAGGAATGCCCACATTATCAGCACGGTCTCCCTGGGGAGGAAAGACCCAAGGAAGAAGCTGGTGCAGGCCCAGGAAGCAAGCTGGGCAGGGAATCCCAGGGTTCCAGGTATTCAGAATATCATCTATTAGAGGGTAAGTGGGCTTTGGGTCTGGAGGAGGGCATGGCAACTCACTCCAGTATTCTTGCCTGGAGAATCACTTGGACAGAGGAGCCTGGCAGGCTACAGTCCATAGGGTTGCACAGAGTTGGACACCACTGAAGCGACTTAGCATGCAAGAACGGGCTTTGGGTAGGCACATTCCCTTGGGTGCCTCACTCTGAAGGGAAGGATACAGCTGGAGGAGGGTCAAAACTATGAAGATAAATGCCAAAAGAAACAGTTTAAAAGAGCTGAATATGGCTGAAGAGGTAGAGATGATGGAGGAAGGGCTCTGCTGTGTCTATGTATTCTTAAAAAGTATCTCATTTAAAAAAACACTGTAAAAATAAAATATGATTAATAAAAGTTTATGGAGCCCCTGAACCATTGTGTTATGCCTAGAGGTCTCAATAACAACGTTTGAAAGCAACAGGACTAGACCCTCTTTGAGCCCATCTAGTATTACAATGCGGAGAAGGCAATGGCACCCCACTCCAGTACTCTTGCCTGGAAAATCCCATGGACGGAGGAGCCTGGAAGGCTGCAGTCCATGGGGTCCTGAGGGTCGGACACGACTGAGCGACTTCACTTTCACTTTTCACTTTCATGCATTGGAGAAGGAAATGGCAACCCACTCCAGTGTTCTTGCCTGGAGAATCCCAGGGATGGGGGAGCCTGGTGGGCTGCCGTCTATGGGGTCACACAGAGTTGGACACGACTGAAGCGACTTAGCAGCAGCAGCATTACAATGAAAACCACATGGTTTGCGAATTCCCTGGTGGTCCAGTGGTTAGGGTCGTCCCTTCCACTACAGCCGGCAGAGGTTCCAACCCTGGCTCAGGAACTAAGATCCCCACAAGCTGTATGCTGCCAAAAAAACACTCCCAAACCAACTCCCTCCAAATGAAGTTTCTCTCTGCAGTGGCCTTAAGAATGACTCTCTCTTCCTTTCCGCCTGTTTGTCACCTTTAGAACTTCTACTTCCTATTGGTTGTTTTCCTATCTCTCACCGGCTAGGCTCTCAGCTTCCGGCAATCGGACGCAGGTGAGAGTTCTTTGTATCTTCAAGATCTAGCACTGTACCAAGCACAGAGCACAGGCTCAGCTAAGTGTGAATAAATAAAGAAAAAAGGAAATACCTTTACCTGGGCTTTGGAGGGAAGATGTTCCACCTTTCTGCACCCGAATGCCTGGAGCTCTGTAAGTTACTAGCCCTGAGACGTTGAACAGTCATTAAATAGCTTTAGGCTATAATTCCTTTCGGAGAAGGCAGTGGCACCCACTCTAGTACTCTTGCCTGGAAAATCCAGGAGAAGCCTGGTGGGCTGCAGTCCATGGGGTCGCTAAGAGTCGGACACGACTGAGCGACTTCACTTTCACTTTTCACTTTCATGCACTGGAGAAGGAAATAGCAACCCACTCCAGTATTCTTGCCTGAAGAATCCCAGGGACGGGGAAGCCTGGTGGGCAGCCGTCTATGGGGTCGCACAGAGTCGGACGCGACTGAAGCGACTTAGCAGCAGCAGCAGCAGCATAGTTCCTTTATCTGTGCAACATAATATCTATCTCACATCTTTATTCCTAAAATGAATTGGGCTCCTCACCTCACTATTTCACCACTTGGTGGGAGCCAGTCTCAAATGAAGCAACACTGGAGTCACGTGAGAAACACGTGTACAACGCACGAGGGCAGGGATTTACGGAGATCTGTTCACTTTTATTTTTTCCACTGCTATTTGCCCAGTGTCTGCACACTTCCTGGCACATTAACAGGTGTTCAAAATAAATAGCTGTTGAATGAGTGAATTAAAGTGCTAAAAATAACTATGCATTGAACAAAAAACGCTTTGCGAAGTGCAAAGATACCCCTATATTCGGAATGAATACTTGGGTCCCGCCTCTGGTCCTCAGAGCAAGCGCACGAGCCGCTCCATGCGCTTGGGCAGCCCAGCACGAAGGCCAAGAAGCGGAGGGCGGAGGTCGGAGGCCTGCAGGCAGGGCGGGAAAGCAGGGGAGTAGCGGGTGCGCGCTCAGGGGTCAAGCTCCACGTTCAGGCCGCGAGCTGCAGGCCTGCGTCGGCCCTCGTGCAGTCAGAGCCCGGAGCAGGCGTGCCCCGCCCCTAGTGGGCGGACCCCGGACCCGGCGGCGCGGGGGCGGGGCCTGGCTCTCCGCGCCGGGGGCGGGGCCGGACCCGGGCTCTCCGGGCCGGTGGAGGACCCGGCTGGTCGGTGGGAGCTACCGGAGCCCCGGCCACCAAGGGGTGCGACCCCCCACTGGCCCCGCCTTCCCGGCTGCGGTCAGCCAATCAGAGCGGCTTTTACTGGCGGGTGGGCCGAGCCGGCCCAGCTGCTCCGAGGCTCTGGCATGGTAACGTCCCCGCGCGGGGGTGGCGGGGCCCGGGGCGGTCCCACAGCGCCCCCGGCGGCCCGGGCCCGGGGCCAGGGGGGCAGGGAGGCCGCAAGGGGTACCCGGGACCCCGGGGCAGAGCGAGGGGAACGAGAGGTTAGGGAGAGGAGCCCAGGAAGGGGGAGGGGGCGGGGATTTGGGGGGGAAGGGGCGGGGGAGGCCATGATGGAGGATGGCGGGGGGGTGGGGGTGTTGAGGAGAACTGGAGTTGCGGGACTGGGTGAGGAAGGGGAAAGGATGAAGTGAAGGGTGCGTTTGTGGAGAAAGGTCGGGAAAGAACAGAAGGGCGAGAGACGTGGGAACCGTGGGTCTAGGGGAAAGGGGGGGGTGCACAGTTTCCCCTCTTGGGATGTTTGGCGTGCGACAGGCCCCTTCCTCAGACTCACTACTTGCTCCCTTTGGAAGCCGTGGATACCCTCTAAGACCTCTTGAGACTCCGTCCTTCGTTTCCCCGCATAGTCTCCTGATGTGAGGAGGGGGGTATTGTCTCCTGAGGAAGGAGACGTTTCTGGCCCCCACCCAGTGCTGGGTAGTCCAAGAAACGGGGAGAGCAGAAGCCCCTTTGTCCCAACCCTGGCTCTGCCGCCAAGACAGTCTGTAACAACTCTGTGTGACCTTGGGCAAGTCACTCACTACCTTTCTTTGGGCCTAAGATTTCCCATCGATTTAAAAAAAAAAAAAAAGGAAGATGCATAAGAAGGATATCCCAGATCTCTTTCTGCTCTTAAAATGGGGAGGTGCTTGAGGAGAGAATTCAGGAGAATGGGTTCTAGGACTTGGGGAAGCAAAAGAAAGAAGGATGAAGATGGAGGCTAGGTCTTCAGCTGGGGCCGCAGAAAGTCCCCAGGGACATGAGGGGAGGGTAGGCACAAAGCAAGGCTGGGGCAGGCTAGCCAGCGCCTCTGGAATCCTGTTGGAGTGATGGGAAGACTGTAAATAAGACAAAGAGGTTGAAACTGAACCCAAGAAGGATGAAGACCAGAAGTAACATTCTGTTCATCAGGAGAGTGTGAGGTGATGGCAGGATTAGAAGCAGTGGAAAATATTTTCTAATATTTTGGGGAAGCAGAATAATAAGGCTGGTACAGGGGAGTGGGGACTAGGATGGCCTCCAAAACAGGGAGGGTGTGGCTGGTGCTGTTTGGGGCAGCTAAAGAAGGGCAGCTGGTGGATGTAGACCACAGGGGAATCAGCTGGTCTCTCAGCCTCCCTAATATCTTTCTTTTTGATGATTGCTCCCTCTTTCGGAAAGGTGTGCCTCCCCAGCCTTCATTTTCCAGCATAGATCCCTTTAGGAAGTGAGGCAGAGCAGGCCAGCCTTGGGATCACCTGGCTGGCTGAGGATTTCAGGATTGTTTGAGAATTGGGGTAAAAAGAAAACAGGGGAATGAATTTGAATGTGAGAAATGCCTGTGGTACCATCATCCTTGCTTTGTGGAGTAGTTGAAAGCTTAGTCTTCTTCGGGGTCAGACTGCTTGGATTCCAGACTTGCCCCTGCCATTTAATCTTTTGGAACCGTGGTCAAGTTACTTGATCTCTCTGAACCTCAGTTTCTTTATCTGTAAAATAGGGATGATAACCTCTAAGATAGTTGCAAGGATTAAATGACTCTTTGTCATGGTATCTGGCTCATAATAAGCACTCAGTAAATATTAGCAATTAGGTGTTGGTTTTTTTTCCTCCTCCTTCCATTCTGTGTCTCTCCAGTCTTCTCCTTTTCTCCTTTTGTTCTTTTTTTCTAAATCTTCAGTTCTGAGATGTCCCCCACGAGTGAACACTGAGAAGAATTGCTTGTATGGGGGTGGGGAGGAATGCTTCAGCTGGCCCAGGTGAACACATGATGATCAGATGATTGATTATCTCTTCATTGTCTGTCCCCACCCACAAATGTGTTTTTGTTCCAGGGAAGACACATGATCTGTTTCTCTTTCAGCCCCCTTTCCTATATCGTTTTCTCACACAAATTTCTTCTTCAGAGTCTCACCCAGAAGTGTAATAAGACTCAAAGTTATATAGGCACTGCATCAAGTGAGATAGGGGCAGGGGTGTTTCAGGAAAGAAAGTATGCAGGTTGCACAGGGGAGACTCAAGGAAAGGAGGGCTTTGAATTTTTCACAGTAATTTATGTTCATACCGTTGCTCTCTCCTCTGTGGAAACTGTCCAAAACAGGCTAGTGTCTGGATCCTGGCCAGGAGTCTCCGTCCCGTTAAAGATGGTCATATAGAGTTAGTTTTTTTTAATTGTTTAGGTTTTCCCATGCTAGTATTTGATTCTAGTTCACTTACCCCAGACACACAGACCTCTGCCAAACTGCCTCTCTCTCCATCACAGTCAGCTTTTACCCAAAGAGTTTATACAGATGTACCTGGGCACATACACACACATTTGTCTGTTTTAGGATATTCCAGTATGCAAAAATAAGGTTAGGGATGAGTCTGCATTTTGTCACAACACTTTGTATACAGGGCCCTGACTTGACATTCAGAAGAGACTTAAAAGGAGAAAACTCAATCCCTAAACGTGGGGAAACCCCGACCTGAGTAGCAAGACATGCAGTCCCATGTGGAACACCCAGCAGACATCCATAGAGTAGCATGTGACTCTGTGCAAAGTAGTTCAGTATTTATCCCGAGGAGACTGAGGTAGGAGGGTGTATGTGTGGAGGATAATCATAAAGGCCCAAAAGGAGGTGAATATCGGATCATCTTGAACAAAATAAGAGACAAAGCAGAATAAAAGAAACACATGGAGTAATCTAATACTTTCTGTGCAAAGAGGAGGAGGGAAGCCATGAATCAGGGTGAGCCAGAAGAATGTGGGATGGGTCTTGTTTAAAGGCTTTGAATGTCCGATGAAAAGATTCTGTAGGGTGGGCAACGGGGAGCCACCACTGGTCTCCTAGCAAGAAAATGTTGGACTTCCTGGTTTAACCACGTGGGTCACAGAGAATATGCTAGAGTGAAAAAAACAGAGCTCCTTCTTGTAAGGATTGTGTTTTTAAGGGAGTAGGCCCGGAGGGCAGATTGAATCCCGTCCTGGGACCCATTATTCCCCCCTTTTTCATCTGAGAAAAAATGCCTAGGGTAGTTGCCAGAGTCTCCTCCAGCTCTGACATTCAGTGTTCCCTAAATAACTGCTAGACCTTACTGATGGCTTTGTTTTGTGAACCTGCCAAGACCATTCAGTCATTAAGTTAAGAAATAATAGCATGTACTGTGAGCCAGTGGTGGTGGTGGTGAAATTACAATGGGCACAGGGTTCTGGGATGAGCAAAAACAAAGTCCTTGCCCCTTAAAATTTCTAGCCTAGGCTGGAAACTGGAGGTATCACATATTTCATTGATTCTGAGACTCACATCTTAACATTTCTGAAGTCAAGATGTGTCTTAAGATCAGTGGTGAAAGTTGCTCAGTCATGCCCAACTCTGCGACCCTGTGGACAGTAGCCTACCAAGCTCCTCTGTCCATGGGATTCTCCAGGCAAGAATACTGGAGTGGATTGCCATGCCCTTCTCCAGGGCCCTTTGCAACCCAGGGATCAAACCTGGGTCTCCCGCATTACAGACCAGATTCTTTACTGTCTGAGCCACCAGGGAAGCCCAAAATCAGTGGAGTATTGTAATTTGGGCAGCATTTGTTTTTTATTAGTGCCACATAATAATACAATCAGATACAAACTGATACAATTTGTATCAGTTGTACAAATAACTAAAATTCCAGTGACTAATTGCTGAAGGGGAAGGTACATGGTGTATGAGAGTGTAAAAGAGGGCTCTGACTAGTCCGCTGGGTTGGAGAAAGCCTTTCCTGAAGAAATGATGATGACCAGATCTAAAGGTTATGGAGGCGGGGTGTGTGGAGTTGGAGGGAGCATTGCCCCAGGCAAAGGTGGGTGTCTTAGTTGGGAGGACTGCAAGAAGGAGCTCAACATGGGTGAGGAAGATAAGGCAGCTGGGAAGCAAACCTGCCACAGCCTCCCAGGCCCTGGAAGTGGGTTTGGGGACAGTGGGAAGCAATTAAAGAGTTTTAAGCAGAGGAGTAATGTAGCCTGCGGTTGGAGTGGATGTGGGGAGACCAGTCAGGAGGCCACTGAAGTAGGTCAGATTTTTTTTTTAAGTTGTAGGGTTGGAAAAGGAAACAGAAATAGATGGATTCGGGAAATCTTTAGGAAGTAAAATTAACTGGACTCATTGATGTATTCACAAGAAAGAGGGAGGTGTGGTGAGTGGCTCACAAATTTCTATCTTGGACAACTGTGTGGATGGTGGCATAGTCTCTGAGATGGGTAATCGTAGAGCCTGGTAGGACCCAGAGATGGTTATGTAGCCTCTGGGAGGCTGGGACCCTGAGGCAGGTTGGGTGGGAAAGTGTGGCACAGAGAGCTGGATTTCATCCTGAGTTGATTTGTTTCTGACTTCTAGTGCAAAAGGAGGTTTCAGGGGGCGGAGCAGGTCTGAATTCAGGGCTTAGAGTAGCTGAACCCCAAGAAAAGGTAATTTAAGTCGGAGTAGTTTGACTTACCCCCTCTCTTAGGACAAGATAAGCAGAGGGAAGGAAGGACAGGTGTTGCTGAAGTAGAGAGTAGAAGCATTGTTAAATACTGAGTCTTCCCAACATAGGGATAATTGGGAAAGTCGGGAAATTGGGTGGCAGTGAGCCAGCTCCCACCTTTACCTGGATCTCCTCCTCACCACCATACTCCCAGCACCTTCCAAGCAAGGAGGAAGGACAGAGCCTTTTAGCTGCATTTAAGTGCCCCAGGTTACTTAAAAACTATTTTTGAATGGGTGAATCTAGCTATATTCAAAGTTACAGAGGGCAGATAGAGTTCTTTCTACCAGTGTCCTCATTCTCATTTCTTGTGTCATCTTTTGTTTCTGATTTTTATGCAAGTAATAAAACTTTGCTGCACTTTGCTTTTTTTCCCACTTGTTTATGTATCTTCCAGATTATAATCGAGACACTGAGCCTCTTCATTCTTTTTATGACTGCATAGTAGTTCATCTTATGTTTGTGTAGAATTTTATAGTTCCTTACAGATATTTAGGCTGATTACAGTCTTCTGGTTTTATAAATAATGCTGCTCTGAAAATCTCATACACACATGTAGGGCTATATCTATAGGATGAATTTTTAGAGCCATAAGATTGTATATAAATAGGATTTGTTCCTTCATTTGTTTATTCATTCACTTTATATATGTTGAGTACCTATTATGTGCCAGATGCTGTGGCAGGTACCAGGAATTCAGCTTTCCACAACTCAGATATGATCTCTGCCCCCATGGAATATGTGTAAGGGGAAGCACATATCCAGTCTAACATAATAATTACACAATTGTATACATGAGGGAACTAAAAAGAGGATCAGAACAAATTGGACGTGCTTTAAATAGAGTCAGGAAGGCTTCTTAGAGCAAGTGATATTTAAGCTGAGAACTAAAGGATGAGATGTGGCTAGCCATTGGGTGTGGGACAGGGAGACCTAGGCTGTTCCAAGCCTCCTCCACTGGGATGAACCTAGAAGAGGCACAGGCTGCTGTCTTGATGGGGGCTGGGATGCAGAGCTAAAGAGGAGGGGATGGGAATGGAGCTGTCAAGGACAGTGAGTGACTAAAGATGAGGCCAGTTAGGGGAGGAGGCTGGTGGTAGTACTTAGGAAGGACTAATTGTGTTTAGAGGGCTTTGGGTTGAGTCTCTGTACTGGGTGAATTCAGGAAGGTGAACAGGAAAAGAGGCCACTTCCTTCCTGAATGGGAATGAGAGACCTCTGACTGACTGGAGGGAAGCGCAGCCTTGCCCACAGGCGGGAGGGTGGATGAAAAGCCTTGGAAAGAGTTGATCTGTCCCTGTAGTAGAACCTCCTCCATCTTTTCATGGCTTGGGCAAAATGGAAACTTCCAAACTGCAGATGACTTTAATGGGGCTCAGCCAGCTGACTCTGGACTGGCAAAAGAAAGAACAGATCTATCGAGGGCTCAGAGTGGGAATGGGTAGGAAACTGGGCTTTGAGACTCTTCCTTTGAACTTTGTGCTCCTTTTTCATCCTCACCCCTCTGCTTCTCTTCTACAAAAGCCCATCTCTGCCCATCCGGGGTTCTATGACTTTTCTCTCCCTCAACAGTCGGTTCCCGATTCTGGTCCCCGGCCCCCAGCAGCGCCTGCCCCCTTCCCACCGGGGCCCCCCATGATGCCACCACCCTTCGTAAGTTTTATGTCTTTCCCTGGGCTTGGCTTTTCCAGCCTGCATCCCCAACTTCCTAGCCCCCAGCACTGCTGCATCGCCAGCACAGTTTTTGTGTAATGCCCCCTTCCTGTTGCCCTTGGTTGAGGGATGGTTTTGCTTGGGTCCATAACGTTGACAGTTCTCCCTTTGTCTTTTTGTCCTTGGGACACACGGGGGCTGGGGGAAGAAGTGAATGGGAAAAGACCCTCTTAAGTGTGAGGGCAGGGTGGGGCTCTCTTTCTCTTTCACTGCTCCTTGTCTGTATTCTTTTTTGTTCCTCCCCCAACATGGCTTGTGGGATCTCAGTTCCCCAACCAGGGACTGAACCCACGCCCTTGGCAGTGAAAGCTTGGAGTCCTAACCACTGGACTGCCAGGAAACTCCCCTTGTCTATATTTTTTAAATACGCCATGAAGTCAGGCTGGAATAGCAACCAGTGGTCATCAGTTGGGAAAAAAGGGATAGGAGGCAGAGGACTGGGAGATTGGGGACTGGACACCTGCCTCTGGCCCTGCATCTGAAAGGCCTCTCTGGAGAGAGTTGCTTAAGTGGTGGAGCCTTCCAGTCGCAGTCTGGTGGCAGTTCCATTTCTCTTTCCCCTCTCCCCTGCCTCTCAAGAAGCCGTTTGCTTGCCTCTTAGACCCAGAGGACCCCTGTTGTCAGTCTCAGTGGTGAGGAGGGAGGCAGTTTGATGCCTCTCAAACTGAAACTTTGGACTGTCTCAGAGCCAGTGTGAAGGGTTGGGTGGGAGATGAGTGGCTGTTTCCTGACAGGGGCAGAGCAGTGTCTCCTCTGCTCAGGCTCTCTTCCTTTCCTCGTTTGCAGATGCCTCCTCCAGGAATCCCCCCACCTTTTCCTCCAATGGGGCTCCCTCCCATGAGTCAGAGACCACCAGCCATCCCCCCCATGCCACCTGGCCTCATGCCCCCAATGCTCCCACCGATGGGGGCACCACCACCACTCACACAGGTAATCTCCCCTGCTCCAGGGCCTCAGAAAACCCTGTCATCTCAGTTGCAGGTAGAGATGAAGGTGGATATCTGAACTGAACTTGAGAGTCTGGGGAGGAAGGGAGGGAAGGTGGGGCCAGGCCCACGTGAATTTGCCTGCTGAGTGGCTAGAGGCCACTCTGAGGCTCAGCTGAGCGCCCAGAGCCCAGTGCGTGCCCTTGTGAGGGTCATGGCCCCGACAGCATCTCTCAGGACTCTGTGTGGCCTGTGCTTGCCTTCACCTTAGTAGCTGGTTTTTGTCTCCTTTGTATCCACAGATACCAGGAATGGTACCTCCCATGATGCCAGGAATGCTGATGCCAGCAGTGCCTGTCACCGCAGCGGTAAGCACTGGGGGGCAGGAAGTGGGCTCTGCGCTGCAGCCCAGCGGGTCTGACTTGGCGTACAGGGACGCGGCCTCCGTTCTCTCCCTCTTCTCATCACATCCACCCTTGGCCCCGCTGCACTCCCCACACTGAGTCCTTCCAGCCACAAACTCAGCTCTTCTAGCGTCTCACTCGTCCCAAAAGGCACATACATCCTCTCATTATCCCCCTGCTATGCCCAGTTCCCTTAAGGAACACCTTCACTCCAGACACTGATCACTCTCACAGAGTTAGCACTGTGGACATGTGAATACAATTTCCTCTTCGCATCTTCTTTGTCTCTGGAGGAAGCGGCAGTACCTGGAGATCTCACTAAACCTTCTTGTGCTGTTGTTCAGCGTAGTAGAGTTGGGTAGGATGTGGCAGTTGGTACTTTCTGTGGAAGAGGTGGGCCATGGAGTCTCACTCAACAGAATACTCTCTTGAAAAAAGGAGCTGCCGTGCAGTTTCTTCCTGGGGTCCTAGAGCCATGGTCCCAGAGGGCGGGGGAAGCTTGTTAGGGAGCAGAGATCCCTGGGAGCAGGACACATGGATCCTGGCCTGGCCTGCTTCTTCATCCCCCATGGCCTGGGTCTTGGGGGCCACTGGGCTTGGCCCCAACCCTTCCCCCTCCTCTTTCTTCGGCAGACGGCTCCGGGTGCGGACACCGCCAGCTGTGAGTCTTCTGGGGGTCTGCTCCCCCCAGGCTCGGAGGTTGGGCGGGGAGAGGGACCATGGACTAGGGCCTACCCTGGATCATGCCTGTTGGGGTGCCAGGGATCCTGGGATGTGATGGGACCAGGGGAGATTTACTGGGGATGGAGTGTAAGGGAGGAATAGATGGGGATCAGATAATTGTTGGAACAAGGACTTAATAGGTTTCCTTTGGCTTCTTTTCTAGCTGCTGTGGCTGGGACAGGCCCTCCGGTAAGTTCTTTCCACTCAGGGGTCTCTGGGTAGGAGGCTAAAAGAGGTGCTAATGGTTAAATTTTGGGGATGAGGAGGAGAAGCTTTGGGAAAGGAGCTGTGACCACTGTTCTGTGCACCCTCCCCTCCCCTAGAGGGCCCTGTGGAGTGAGCATGTAGCCCCTGACGGGCGCATCTACTACTACAACGCTGACGACAAGCAGTCCGTGTGGGAGAAGCCCAGCGTGCTCAAGTCCAAGGCAGAGGTCCTGAATGGGGCTTTCTGGCTCTTTTTTTCAGCTGCCCTGACCCTTCCAAGTCCTTGGCCTCCCTTGAGTCTCTAACCATACTCATGGTTCCTCTAATCCTAAGATCCCTGACCGTTCCCCAACCTTCCTAGGATCTCAAGAAGTCCACCTTCCCTCATCTTGAGCCAGGCCAGGTGGTAGCTAAACACTTCTGTGTACCCCCTCACTGGGTCCCCTCACTTAGCTCCCCCAACTGTGGCTGGCGGGTATGCCCAACCCACTGATGTTCCCTGGCCCATCCTCTTACAGCTCCTGCTGTCCCAGTGTCCCTGGAAAGAGTACAAGTCGGACACAGGCAAACCTTACTACTACAACAATCAGAGTAAGGAGTCCCGCTGGACCCGGCCCAAGGACCTGGATGACCTGGAGGGTGAGGAGGGGGTGGGCCCAAGCAGAGGCTCGGGGGCGTGACTCTGTGCTACCCTCTAACCACGTTATCCTTTCCTGTTGCAGCTCTAGTCAAACAAGAGGCTGCAGGGTAAGTGACTTGCTTGTCTTGCCTGCCCGTCCACCCATACGTGGGGCCTCCTGAGGGGTGGGAGTGGCCTCTCTCCATGATCCGTGCTCTGTGAGAGGAAGAGCCAGCTCTCATCTCCTTGTGGAGTTGTCTGCTCTGGCGCTAGTCCTTCACAGGGTAGAGACCAGTCAGCCCCTGACCACATCTGTCTTTGCACTACTGGACACTGCCCTTCCGACCCACCTGCAGGAAACAGCAGCAGCCACAGGCACTACAGCCACAGCCTCCTCAGCCTCAGCCCGATCCCCCACCTGTGCCGCCAGGCCCCACCCTGCTGCCCACAGGCCTCCTAGAACCTGAGCCAGGTGGGAGTGAAGATTGCGCTGTGTCAGAGGCTGCCCAGCCCCTGGAACAGGGGTTCCTGCAGCAGCCAGAGGAGGGCCCCAGCAGGTGAGGGCTGCCTCCCATGGCATTCTAGACTTCAGGCTCCCATCTGGGTTCAACCCTTGACCTCTGCCAGGTTTCTCGGGAAAGGGGTGAAGATCTGGGCATGGCCTCTAATGAGCAGAAAAGGGCTTCCCTGGGGAACAAAGGGGTGTCCTGATCACACAGGGCACTGAAAACTATATGGACTTGGGGACACTGTGGCTGACTTCCCTTTGTACCCCAGTTCTGCTGGACAGCATCAGCCACCGCAGCAAGAGGAAGAAGAATCAAAACCGGAGCCGGAGAGGTCTGGCCTCAGTTGGAGCAACCGGGAGAAGGCAAAGCAGGCCTTCAAGGAGCTGCTGAGGGACAAGGTGCTGAGGGTGGGGCTCCCCGGGTAGCCCTGGAGGGGGCTGGAGGTGGGCAGGGCCCATGATCCCCGCCTGCTCCATTCCAGGCTGTCCCCTCCAATGCTTCGTGGGAACAGGCCATGAAGATGGTGGTCACTGACCCCCGTTACAGGTAGGCCTGGGCAGGCCCTCCAGACATTGTTCATGAGGGTGGCTGATCCACGGATTTCCTAAGAAACCCTGACGGGGTCAGAGTGAGGAGAGTGATAGATGGGTGAGCGTGCTGGGGAAGAGAAGCTGAAGAGCCTCCAGGAGAAGGGGAAGGGGATCATTCAATAAATGCTTGTTGAATTGAATTGATTTGAATTGAATTAATTGGGGAAAGGGGTTGGATAGGGCAGAGGCCTGACTGCAACTTGAGAACCCATAGCAAAAGGGCTCAGTATTAATAGTGTCTTAAGAGGCCTGTCTTGTTCCCTCATTGTCACCCCTCCCCATATGCCAGAGACCAACCTATCTTGCTTCCCTGTGCCCTTGGGGCCACTGCAGCCCGCTGTGCCCATGCGTGGACATTCAGTCAGTTCTGTGAGACCCATCCCCAGTGTGCCATGAGCCTACTTTGTGGGCTGTGCGTTGTGGTTCAGGCTGACTCGTCTGTCCCCACCAAACTCCCACCCTGTCCACCCTAGTGCCTTGCCCAAACTGAGTGAGAAAAAGCAGGCATTCAATGCCTACAAAGCGCAGCGGGAGAAGGAGGAGAAGGAAGAGGCCCGGCTAAGAGCCAAGGAGGCCAAGCAGACCTTGCAGCATTTCCTGGAGCAGCATGAACGCATGACCTCCACTACCCGCTACCGGTCAGGGGGCCAGGCTGGGTTGGGGCCTGGGAACCCTGAGACCCCCATGGGCCCAGGCTCTGTTCTCTGCCTGCCTTCTCACAGCCCATATGCTCCACAGGCGGGCAGAACAGACCTTTGGGGAGCTGGAGGTCTGGGCTGTGGTCCCTGAGAGGGATCGAAAAGAGGTTTATGATGATGTCCTCTTCTTCCTGGCCAAGAAGGAGAAGGTAACAGCTACTGGGCTGGATCCATCAGCCCCAGTCTCATTAAGGCCTTCCATGTCTTGGCTTCCTTGTGGACCCGCCCATTCACTTGCTGCCCCAGGGTCCCAGCTTCTTACTCAGAAGCTGGTATGGCACATCCCCAGTTCATGCTTTGGGCCTACAACTTGGTCTGGGAGGACAGGAAGGTCTCTGAGGGTGTGGTCTGTAACCTGTGCTCCTTCCCCTTTCTGGAGTCAGAAAGGCCTTGAGTCTGGCCATCCCAGAGTTCCCAAGCCACCTGCCTTTACCTAGGTTCTCTGCCCAGGCCCACTTGTGTAGCTCTGCCCTGCCCTGCCTCACCCTAACCCCATGGCTCCCTAGGAACAGGCCAAGCAGCTGCGGCGCCGCAACATCCAGGCCCTGAAGAGCATCCTAGATGGGATGAGTAGTGTCAACTTCCAAACAACATGGTCCCAGGCCCAGCAGTACCTCATGGATAACCCCAGCTTTGCTCAGGACCATCAGCTGCAGAGTAAGCCTGGGTCTCCACTCCCTTCTCTCCCTTCCATTTTCTTTCCTGACCCCCAGCACCTGCCTCACACTACTCCCCCTGCACCTCCTATCCCCTTGGACATCTAGGAGTCCCTTGCATGTAGTCCAGAACCTCTTTGGACTTGAGATCACAGGAGGATGCTTCAGGTCACCTCTCCCTCTAGGGTCTATAGTTAACCTGGATATTATGTGTTCTTGGGGGAACAGCACTGGGATAGGAATAATATTTGAAGATGACTTTTATAGCTCATGTGAATATGGTTTTAAATCATCTTGGTATGGTGGGCTGTAAATGGTCACACGTGGCAATCAGCTGCTGTTGGCCTGTCATCATTTGCAGTATCTTCTGATATTCACCTTCTGAAGTTATATCAAAGCCTGGTTGATTCCCAGTCCAATAAAAAGTAAAACCTTAGATTCTGAGAAAACTGATTTCATATAATGACTTCTAGTAACCAAATTCATAAGAGCTGAATGCTTCTGTTTAACACTTCATATAATCACTGAACCCTTTTCATGAACCATCATTCCAATAGCCTCTCCCAGGAGCCCCTGCTCCCCTCTCCCCACCACCCTGGATGTCCCCAACACCTGCAGGAGTAGCATCTTGGAAACTCTGGGGGTGCTGGGACTGAGAGGGTGTTCCCCTGGTGCGGTGCCTGCTGAGCCTCCTCTCTGTGGTTAGACATGGACAAGGAAGATGCGCTGATCTGCTTTGAGGAGCATATCCGAGCTTTGGAGAGGGAGGAGGAGGAGGAGCGAGAGCGAGCCCGACTTCGGGAGCGGCGCCAGCAGCGCAAGAACCGGGAAGCCTTCCAGGTATCTTTGCTGCTCTCTGAATCGGAACTCAGCTCTGCCCCGGACAGTCTCTTCACCCACACGCTGCCTCCTCTCGGCCAGGCCCACTGTTCTCCCTGTGCCCAGCCTGTCCTCGCTCCATGAGGGCTCTCTGTGCCTGCAGTTTTGCTCCTGCTGTGTCCCCTCAACTCTGGGCCAGCTCCTCTAGACTAGGTGTGCGTGCCACCCGGAAACTGCCAGCAGATGGCGCCCTAAAAGCAAGGCTCAGCAGCTTGGCCAGGTTTATTTCCCTTCACTGGGGAGCCAGACAGACAGTTAGCTCATCCCCCGTCTTGGAGGTGGCACTGGTGGTGGTGGAGGAGGGGATTAGTTGGCTATAACACATGGGGAAGTGTGGGAGTCATGGGAAGGTAATGCTGCAGGCGCTGTTTCTTTGCCTCCCAGTCCAGCCTATTCTCATGTGGAGTCTGTCCCATTCTGTTTTACAGTCTGTGTTCACATTGCTCTCTGCCTCCCCATCTGTAACTCCTCATCTCTGCCTCCCTTGCCGGCATTTCCTCAGTCTGGTTGTTCCTGCCTCTCCCTGCCGTCTCTCCTCTCCCCACCCAGGCTTTGACTTTGCCTCCCTCCCTCTCTCACCCTCCCTGTAACTGGCCTCTTCCCTGCTTAGACCTTCCTGGATGAGCTGCACGAGACAGGGCAGCTGCACTCCATGTCCACCTGGATGGAGCTGTACCCAGCGGTCAGCACTGATATCCGCTTTGCCAACATGCTGGGCCAGCCGGGTAAGGCAGCTGGGCTCTCCCTTCTCTGGCCTGGCTTCCTGCCCTGCCAGTCTCTCTGCACTCCCACTCCTTGGTCCTGTCCTCAACCCCACCCTCAGGCCTTGGGAAGCTGCCGCCCGCCAGGCCCCCCTCCCTCCCTCCCCCACAGGCTCCACCCCTCTGGACTTGTTCAAGTTCTATGTGGAAGAGTTGAAGGCACGATTCCATGATGAGAAGAAGATCATAAAGGACATCCTTAAGGTGAGGGAGGCCTGGGGCTGTGGATGGATGCAGGCTGGATGCAGGGCTGCTCCCAGGACAGGGCTCCCTGATAAATCCTGTTTTGTGGGAGCATTGCAACTCAGTTCAGGAGATAGCTATTGTGATCCTTTCTTTATACAGAAATGAACAAGATACAATTTCTGCCTAGAAGGAGCTCAGGGTCTAATAGGAAGAGAGACATGGCAAGTAGATAGACATTACAGAGTGGCAAGGGTTATTATTACAGAGATGAGAATCAGAAGAATTGCCATTTAAACTGCACCTCTAAGAATGAATTGTAGATACAGTGTATACACATTGCCTGTAGACTTAATTCTGTAATAAAAGTAAAATTCTCTGAAAAAAAAAAAAAAGAATGAGGAGGTGGGGGAGGATGGAGGCCAGGGGTGTAGGGTGCCGCAGGAGCAAAGAGGAGCAGGAAGCACAACTAGTCATAAACTAGTTTCACACAAGTATTCTCCTTCTGCCTGTACAGTGTTTTAGAAAAACCTGGAATTTGTTGCTAACATTTTAAAATCAAGAGATTACAATTAAAATCTGGATCTTCAGCATCTCTTGGAAATTTGCATTATCTAGCAGCACTAGGTTGGCTTTGAGAAGCATTCAGTGGGCTAAAGCTGAGATACTAAGGCTTTTTAGAAGGGGCATATCCTCCTTATCTGTCCTAACTCCTCCCTGTCACATCCGTAACACGAGAGCAAAGTCACCTACAATTTACCATCTCCATGCTGGAGAGTTCCTCAGTATTCATGTCTATCAAAGAGGAAAAAGTGAGTGATGGACTAAGAGAGCCCTGTGTTTCGGAAAAGATAACAAAGAGAAGCATATTTCTTTGTGGAGGTAAAGACTCTTCTCATGAGTTTCGGGGAGCAGTGTGCACCGTGGTTAGGAACAAGACTGTGAAGGCCGACTGTGGGGTTGAAAGTCCATCTTAACCACTTAGAAGTTTTGCGACTTTGAGCAGATTACTTAATTTTTCTGAGCATGTTTCCTCATCTGAAAAGTGGGGAATATTCCCCCAAACTTCACCTGATTATCAGCAGGAGTAACTTGGTACCCGAGATGAAGAAGGTCTCAGAATAAAGCTAGGAATGTCTCACTGCACACACGTTTCTTTTAAGTCCCATGTCTTGCCTTAAAATTCATGCAGGCGCTGTACTTTAATACCGTAACACTTACCTGTTAATATTTTAAAATTACTTACCATTAGGTAACATATATTGTATTGTCCTGTGGCCTCCTCTATTTCTCTATACCCCAGTTGGGAAGGAGAGCCCTGCATATAAAATTCTTTGAATGCTAAAATAAGGAAATTGGATTTTTATCTTGTAAGTAATGGGGAGGCAGGGAATGATGTCTTGGAAAAGCCCCAGTGGTGGTGTAGAGCCCTGCCCGCAGCCAGAGCACTTGTATGCGCAGGGATGGAGTGGTAGGGAGACAGGACTTGAGGCCTCAGGACGCAGAAAGTGATAGTGGCAAGTGATTCAGGTCAGTTCTGAGCTTGAGTCATCCTCTCCTGACTCACCCCTAGACGGTTCCCTTGCTGTTGGGGCCCTTGGGAGAAAAGTCTGGGCAGCCGTGGACTCTCGAGGCAGGGTTTGAAGTGTGAGGGGTGAGCAGAGAGACCAGGCAGGAGCTGCTGTGTGGTCTAGGTGGGGATGGCCGGTGAGCACAGCTGAGGTGCTCCAGTTGCTTCTGAAACTCCCGAGGTTGGCTCACGGGGGCCTTGGGACAAGCCGGAGGGGGCGGGGTGGAGGGACTTTTTGCTCCTTCCTTTATTTTCAAGTGTAACTGCTTGTTTCTCTTATGGAATGAGGGTTCTACTTAAGATTTTTATTTTAAAAAAAAAGCATCTGCTGATTTAAAAAAAGGGTTTCAAACCAGTAGGCTAGACTCACTCAGAAGTAGAACTGACACATTTGTGTGTGTGTGTGAAATTGAGGGAAGGAAGGAGTGAGTTGGAGATAGCAGGGGTGGATTGATGGTAAGGATTAAGCAGGAAGAACAGGGCTGGAGAAAACAGGAATTCCATTTGGGAAATTGTTCTCATAAAGCAACCAGGGGCAGGGAGGAATAGAGCAAATACCGTATTTTAAATATGATAATCGCATAAGGTAGAAATATCTTATCCAGGAAGAGTTAAATTTTATTGGACACTTAACTTTTAACCCCTCAGTGGCTGGTACTGCTGACAGGCCTGTAGGAGCCCTATCCTTGCTGAGGCCTGTCTCTCCACACCTCCTGAGGACAGTCTTTGCTCAGTTCCCCTTCCTGTTGCCCCCTTTTGGGCTCCTGCCTCTGGAAGGGAGGTGAACCCAGGGCCCTGAGGCCATCTACCCGCCAGGCAGACTGTGGACTGTGATGACACTCCACATCCCATAGGGTAATGCAGAGTCCTGAACTCGGAGAAGCTGAAAGTCAGAAGATCTGGGCCCATCCATGGGAGTGGGGAGTGGAGTATGGGGTGGGGGCTCCCAGAAAATGAATTATCTTGGGATCTGCTGAACTTGAAGTGTCTGTGAAATATCCAGTCTAGAATGGGTCTGAAAGTCAGGAGAGAGGTGAGGGGTGGGATTGCTAGGAACAGTGTGGGACAGGCACATAAGACAAGAGAGGTGGTAAAAGGGGTCGGAGACAGGCGGGGACCCCGGAGAAGGAAGGACTGCAGAAGTGAACAGAGGCTAGAAGACTGAGGACTCAGAAGGGGTCCCTGGAGTTCTTAGGACATGAGCAACCTCTAGGGGAACAGCGTCCATGAAGAGGGTAGAATGAGTGCAGCACAGGCTTTAGTTATATAACTCCTGGCTGTTTATTGGTTGAGACCTCTACAAGTTATATAGTGTCTCTGAGCCTCAGTTTCCTTATCTGTAAAATGAGGATAATATAAATGCAAGGTCATGAAATTAAATGATAACATTTGTAGTATCTTGCTCATTAGTAGGCTTAATAAATGTTTTCTTTTGTGCTACATTTAAAGATTGTGAAACAGAGAGACAGAAGCAGAGGTTATTAGCTTGAGGAAGGTGAGAGCAGGGTGGAAAGGGTATTCCAGGTTAAGTGAAGTGCGTACTTGACAGAAGGAACCAATGAAGAGGTGAGATCGAAGTCTGCAGTTCCCTAAGCGAGAGAGATGTATGTCTGAGAAGAGCTGGAGAGCATGGGCTGAGGAATCCCTCTTGGAAGCAGCAGGAAGAGTATGCCTCTGCTGTCAGCAGGGGGCCAGAGCAGGTTCCGGATGAGCAGAGGTAGTAGAAGGGAACCTGGGCCTCTGCCTCAGACCTCACGCTCCAGTGGCTCCACTTTCCACTGAGTCGTCTTGGGCCAAGTGAGACAACTCTCCTACAGCCTGCTCACTGGCATGTTGTGAGGCTTAGGTGAGAAGCACAGCGCCTAGTCCATGGTGCTTTATAGTGTGACGTGTCCTTAATAATGCTGGGGAGATGTACAGCTGATGGCCTTTATTTTTCATGATTGTGGGTGTAGTGCTTAAAAGTAGGGACTTCATCATTAGAAAGACCTGGGGTAGAATTCTTGTCCAGCCATATGTTAGCCTTGAAGACCTTGGGCAGTTACTCTAGTTTCTCTCAACCTTGGTTTCTTCTTCCACATAAAATTAGGACCTGTGCTTTAGTTCAGATACGTGAGGATTAAATGAGATAATGTGTGTGAGGCACTCAGCATGGTACCTGGTACATAGTAAGCACTCAATAAATACAGCCGTAGATGTTGACTAAGAAAGAATACAGGGAACTTATGTCCCAGCAATGGCTCAAGCTTAAGCCAAAGGGACAAAGAATCAGTTGTCAGAAACACAGGCATCTATCAGACGGAGAACATGTACCTTGAACACCTACCCGTGATCCAGCCTTGCCAGTTCCCTGTGACAGCTAAGCCAAGGGCTGGTATGGGAGGTTTAATTATCAGATGGGGGAGGACTTGAATGACTTGGTCTCCGAAGTGCATCCCCGTCCTGTGGATCCCTTCCGGGGGAGGGGGCTACTTGAGCATCTGTAGTCTGACCCGTGCCTGCCCTGGAGGCAGCCAACTTCAGGTTCAGGCCTGTGGTGCCCCCCTGCTTCATGCGCTGCTGTGCCCACAGGACCGGGGCTTCTGCGTGGAGGTGAACACAGCCTTCGAGGACTTCGCCCACGTCATAAGCTTTGACAAGAGGGCTGCTGCGCTGGATGCAGGCAACATCAAGCTGACTTTCAATAGTGTGAGGGGCTGCGCGGGGTGGGGCTGTAGCCAGGGCTCCGTTCTCAAGCTCGTCCCTTGCTCTGGTTCCGTTCCTTCTCACGCACCGCCCCAGTGTGACTCTGCCCCCAGTCCAGGAGTGATAGTAGGAGCTCAGACCCCAACTTCCCACACACCCTCTCTTGAGTGACCCTACCCTGTGCCCTGTCGCCCTCAGCTGCTGGAGAAAGCAGAGGCGCGCGAGAGAGAGCGGGAGAAGGAGGAGGCCCGGCGGCTGCGGCGCAGGGAAGCTGCCTTCCGAAGCATGCTGAGGCAGGCTGTGCCTGCTCTGGAGCTGGGCACGGCCTGGGAAGAGGTCAGGACTGCAGCCTGGCATCAAACACCACCCCCTCAGTCCTGAGGGCAGCAGTGCTTCTCCACCACTGGGGGCCCACCCCAGTCGTAGCACAGCTCGGGGCCAGCTTCGGCGCCCTTCCTTCCTTCCTCTGCCCCAGCCCTGCCCTGTGCTCACGGCGGCCTCCACGTTGTGCTGGGGCTGGTCTGATCAGCAGTGCTCTCCTGTTCAAGGTCCGTGAGCGCTTTGTGTGCGACTCAGCCTTTGAGCAGATCACCCTGGAGTCGGAGCGGATCCGGCTCTTTCGGGAGTTCCTGCAGGTACTGGAGGTGAGGCAGAGCTTCTGGCCCTCTATATCTGCCCCAGACTGGTGAACACATGAAGCTAGCTTAACAGTAGCCTCAGTAACCTCTCAACCCCACGCTCTCCTTTCCTTGACAACTAAGGAAGGGGAGGTCTCACGGTGCCCTGGAACCACCCAAGGCCCTAGCCTCAGAGGAGTCAGCAAAACCTCTGGGACACAGGGTCCTTCCTGGGGCTAACCTTGGTGCCTTCCTCACCCTCCCTTCTGCCTCCACCAGACGGAATGCCAGCACCTCCACAGCAAAGGCCGGAAACACGGCAGAAAGGGCAAGAAGCACCATCGCAAGCGTTCCCACTCGCCTTCAGTGAGTTGGCGGGTAGGAAGGATGTGGGGTGAGGCTGGACTACCTGGGGGAAATAAGAACCACTTCTCTTGCTTTCCCCATATATCACCTCCCCTGGAGGAAGACTGGGAGATTCCTTTGGTCTTGGATTTTTCTGTCCCCAGTTCCCAGATTCGAGGGCTTCTGGAGCCCAGCGCCCCTCTGTGCTGACTTGTATCTGCTCATCTACCCAGGGCTCTGAGTCAGGAGATGAGGAGCTGCCCCCACCCTCTCTCCGGCCCCCCAAGCGGAGGCGACGGAACCCCTCGGAGTCAGGCTCTGAGCCCTCTTCCTCACTTGATTCTGTTGAAAGTGGGGGTGCTGCCCTTGGAGGACGGGGTTCCCCCTCCTCTCGCCTTCTCCTCGGATCAGGTAAGTAGTTGGGAGCTGGAGGGGAGGCCTTAGGGGAGCCCCACCCCTGAGGGTGGAGGTGGTGGGGAGGGCTGCACCTGTCAGAGAGTAAGAACTTCCCGTCCCTGCCCAGGCAGGAAGCGGAGAGAAGGAAGGAGGACTGGACTGAGACTTCCTCAGACAGGTCCCTGCCTGTGAAGAATGAGCAGAAAAAAGGATGAGGCCTCCCTTTTCCCATGGGACTTAGTGGGAATTTTTCCATCTCCAGATCATGGTCTTCGGAAAGCCAAGAAACCAAAAAAGAAAACTAAGAAGAGAAGACACAAGTCGGTGCGTAGAGAAGAACTTGCGTCCAAGTCTCTGCTATTTTATGAGATATCTTCATGTCTTCACCCGCCTCCCGGGCCGTCCTCCACAGAACTGAGGAGGTGGGCTCTGGGCTCTTACAGAATAGTCCTGAGAGCGAGACAGACCCTGAGGAGAAAGCTGCCAAGGAGAGTGATGAGAAAGAACCGGAACAGGATAAGGACAGGGACCTCCGGCGGGCAGAGCTCCCTAACCGCTCCCCAGCCTTTGGAATCAAGAAGGAGAAGGTGAGAGAGGCAGGCACCCGGCCCCCGCCCGGTCAGCGCTCTGCCCAGGCCCTCGGGGAAGCCGTGGGTGAGCTGTGCCTTTGCTCCACCAGACGGGCTGGGACACGTCGGAAAGCGAGCTGAGTGAGGGTGAGCTGGAAAGACGGCGGCGGACGCTCTTGCAGCAGCTGGACGACCACCAGTGACCTGACACGCCACCGTGCCTCGGGTCTGCGTGAGGCTGTGGCTGAGTTCACCCTCGCTGTCTGCCCCAGACTTCTTCCTTAGTTGGGTCTGTGTCCACTTTTTCTCAAGTATCCCCAACCCCAACCCACCATTTCTGGCATCTCCCAAGGTGCTTGTGGTGTTCAAGGGTCCCCTCAACTTCCCGGACAACTAGTGCAGTCCTTGCCCTCAGTCTCAGACCAGCGATTGGTGGTGAATGCCATGTGGGTGGTGCCAGTAGATAAAATGTGAGATGGGGCCCCCAGAACAAGTGGCAGGCTGGTGGACACAGCCTGGGCGGCAGGGGCAGGTCCTTAGCCGCTAGCATCAGGGCCTGCTCCCGCCTGCCCAGGCCCTGGGGCTCCACCACCCCTGGGGCCCAGCGTATGTGTGTTTTGTTTTGGTTTTGTTTTTTAAATGACAATATTTATAACGTGGCCAGTGGCTCTTTTGTCTTGTCCTTGGGCTTGGTACTGGGGGCAGGCTGGGGACCAGACAGGTACACGCATGGCCAGCAGGGGGCACTGGTGCCTCATGGGAGGCCTGCCTCCCTGTGTGAGGTTGGCGCCCATCTAAACAGATTCTCCTTGCCCAGGCTTCTGCAGTCACCTCCCCCAAGCATGGCAGCTTGACCCAGCCTCCTTTCTGTCCCTGTGGCTTGCTGCTGCTTAGTCACATCAGTCGTGTCCAATTCTGTGTGACCCTATGGACTGCAGCCTGCCAGGCTCCTCTGTCCATGGGCTTCTCTAGGCAAGAATACTGGAGTGGGTTGCCATGCCCTTCTCCAGGGGATCTTCCCCACTCAGGGACTGAACCTACGTCTCCTGCATCGCAGGCAGATTCTTTACTGCTGAGCCACCAGGGAAGCCCCCCTGTGGCTTAGGTCAGCCTAAATGGCCGATGTAGCCCCTATGCTCAGAAAAAGGAGACAGAGTCAGGCCTGGTATTTCAAGCCTTTGTTGAGAGAAGGAAGGTTTGGGGGTTTATATACAAGAGAGAAGGAAGTAGTACATGTACAAAAAGGAGTGGGCCCCTGTGTTCCCTTCAGGGACTGAGAAGAAACTGGCAGGGGATGGAGAAAACAGCTGAGACCACCATGACCCTGCCCCCTGCCAGCAAAACCTAGCTGGGAAAAATGAGGATGCTGTTGGCACATCCTTTGTCTTGCTGTCTCCAGGTTGGGGAAGAGGAAACGACCCCTCTGCTCACATTGGCAAGGACAGAGTCAGCCTTGACTGCAAAGGGCCATGGGCAGGGAGTGTGGGATCGCTCCTCCTTGTCACTAGGGCACAGCTGGGCAGGCCCAGGCTTAGGAGGGCCTTGCTCCTGGTAGAAGGAGACCTGAGGCTGGCAGGGTCCAGGGCTTGCTAAGCTTGGACACTCCTAGATCACAGCTGACCACTGGGATTCAAAAAGTAAGGGGAAAAAAGAAGGGATACTTGCTTTCTCCTCTCCTCCCTCTGCCTCTAGTGACGGCGGGCCTAGGTGCCCGTGGCCTAGCTTAAAGCTGGAAATGGTTTTTCTAGCCCTGAGCTGGCTCTTGAGGAAATGAAGTTGAAGACCTTGGGAGCAAAGTGCAGTGCTGGAGGCACCAGGGAAGTGCCAGGCCCTGAAAGGCCTAGTGCCCACAGAGGTGGCAGGCAAGCTGCAGCTTTGAGAGCTGGGATGGACTGAGAGCAGCACAGCCCTCTGCTGGGCCCTTGGACAGCTGCAGGGCTTCAGGTGCACTGGCTGGACCTGCAGGACTCCGAGGGTTGAAGTGCTTCTGCTTCCAGGAGGGTCTCAGTGGGGGCCTGGAGCCCGAGGGGGGCCAGCGGGTGGTGCAGCACTCCTGGCTGGATGGCGAACGACGAGGGGCTGGTGGTGGAGGCCTGTGGGGAAGACAAGAGGCCTGTGAATAGGCAGGGAGGCTGGGCCAGGCCCACCTTCTGTAGGCCCAGCCCCACAGGCAGGTCTAGCGAAGAGCCAGCCGTGAGGCTGATGAGTGAGATTAAAAGAGGCTGGAGTGGACAGTCAGGGTGGACTCTGCATGTTCAGAAGAATAGGCGGGGATACTAGAGGTCACTAGGGAATGGCAGAAACAAGGTGGACTCAGCAAGAGCTGGAAGCTGGGAAGAGATGCCAGGCAGATTGGATATCAGGATACAGGTCAAGGGTCATCTGATGTCCCTGGGCAGAAGCCACTGCCAGAGCTCATTTGAGGAGGCAAGGACAACGGACACCCAGGCCCAGGACTGGAGCTGCTCAGCCTCAGTAATCAGAGGTGGCGCCTGGTCCTGCCTATTTGGACAGCTCCCTACCCCTTGGGTCTTAGTAGAAGCCAGGACAGCATTAGTGGGAGAGCACCACTTCCCTGAGGGTACATGCAGGGGATCAGTCACGCTTCTCAGAGCATGGGGCATGCAAGGGAAGAAGTATGTGTCCCCCGTCACCACGAGGCTGCCAGAGGATGGTTCCAAATCATGCAGGAGAGGAGGTGCCTGTGGGTCCCAGCAGGAGTGCTGGGAGGTGGGCATGCAGAGGGCAGCTGTGGTGCCCAGTACCTGTCAAGGGCCCCAGCCTTGGGGGTTAACAGTTTGACTCATCATGGTGGGCTGCATCACAGAAGAAGCGTGAGCCCCGCTTGGCAGTACGAGCCGTGAAAGGGACACTCTTCAGCACTGTGGCCCAGGAGAGAGACACAGTGGTCAGGCCCCATGGGGGTGGGGTGGGAGGAGGCCCAAAGGGCTATGGGAGGGGTTTGGGAGCCACCCAGCGGCCAGGCGTCAGGAAGGGCAAAGGGCCCACCTGTGATGATGTCCTCAATGGTACCATCCTTCCCCTCGTAAACAGGCCGGTGCTCCTTGGCTTGGCGCCGCCTCAACTCTGCAATCAGCTCCTGCTGCTGCCACTTGTTCCGCTGAGATGGGGTCTAGGGCCGAGCATTTGAAGGGGAAGGGAGTCAGCACTAACGCTCCAAGGGGCTGGTTCCTGCCTCAAGATGCACTCAGACCCGCTCACCAGCACCCCACCCCCATGGCCTGGGAGTCCCCTCTTGTAGCCCCTCTCCCCAGCCCGTGGACTCTAGCTAGCATCAGGCCCTCTGGGTGGTCTTGGGGCTCCAGCTGTCTGCTCCACCCTCCACCTAAGCCTTTGCCCTGTTCTCCAGGCCCCAGCTCTTGGTCCCACCCACCTTGGCATCCAGTTTCTTGGCTTCCTGAGCCAGCTGCTTCTCCCGCATTACCTCCTCCTGTTTCTTTCGGGCTTCGTTCTCTTGTTCTGCTTCCTATGAACCAAGAAAGATGGTGTGTGTGTGTGTGCGTTGAGGATGGTGTGTGTATAAGGATGGTGTTTGTGTGTGTGTGTGGAAGATGGTGTGTGTGTATAAGGATGGTATGTGTGTATAAGGATGGTGTGTGTGTGTATAAGGATGGTGTGTGTGTGTTGAGGGTGTGTGTGTTTAAGGATGGTTGTGTATGTGTGCTGAGGCTCACACAGGCTATGAGGGGAGGAGCTGACACTGAGGGTGGAGAGTGGGTGTCAGTGGGACCAGCAACCCCAGGTGGCCACCCTCTGGAGGGGTACTTCCTGCCCCAAACAATGACAGGAAGGGCCTGGGCCCCCACCCTGCCCACCAGTTCACAGCTAAGAGGCCTGTGGCCAGCTTCCATTGATCCCTCCCAGGACTCAGAGGAGGAGATGAAAAAGGCCCAGACTTGAAGCCCAGCCCTCTCTCCCCCTACCCGATTTCTCTGAGGCAGACGCCTCTTTAAAAACCTCTCTTCTACTCACCTTGTAAGAACGAATGAATCGGACAAACACTGGGAAGAATACAGAAGGAGGTGTGGTCTTGGGACTCTCACCGAAGTAGCGTACTACCGCATTGTAGGCTTCCTGGGGAAGGGGTGGGCAGAAGGGGTCAGCCCGGCGGGGAAGGGGAAGCCAGCTCCCACCAGGGACCAGTCAGGACCAAGGAGAGGCAACAGCGCCCCCCCCCCTCCCCCAGCCCCTGTGGGAGGGAAAAGAACAAGGGCTCCCAGAGCCCCCTGGAGTATGTGTCTCCAGAGGCAGCTGCCTGCCACCACAGTGCAACCCCTGCCCCCTAATCAGCCAGCCAGCTGCCTGACGAAAGTTCTCTGAGCCAAGAGCCGGAACCACGCTGCTTCCACACGCCTCCACCCTATGCTCACCTCGGCCGTCTTGGCGTCACGCTGGAGCTTATCCAGTTTGCCTTCGTTGGTGCTAAGGAAGTTGCGCAGGACGCTGTTGTCATGTATGCTGCATTCCCGCCGGATCAGCTCCATGCCCCGGCCCAGCTCCTTCACGTCCAGCAGCACATTCTCCAGGGACACTGTGGTCACCAGAGCCCGGGCTGAGGACTACAGCCCTCCCCGCAGCGGGGACTAGCTTGGTTCCTCACGCCCTGCTTCCAGAGCTCCCACATGGATGGAGAAGGGCACACCAAGCTAGCCAGGCTCTTACAGGGCGGGCAAGGAGAAGGAGTGGAGGCTGTAGGCTCGTGACCCTCCAGATAGCCAAGGAAGCTGAGCCAGAGACTGCTGGGCTCCAACACAGAGCTGCCCCAGGCCTGCCCCGGTTTCAGGAGCAGGACAAAAATAACAGCGACCCTATGTCTGTGGGGGGCTTCACACACATCACAGAGACATGCAGGCTCCAGGGCCAGCCTGCGGGGGCAAAGAGCCATGGCTGCCTTTCTCTACCAGCTCCCATAGCACCCACATGGGCAGGGCCGGGTGGGGCAAGGGGCCTGTAGGAAGGCTCTCTCTGGGGTGGCCCCTGCCCATGGCCCCAGCGGAAAGCTTTGAAATATCAGAAAGAAAAGCCAGAAAGAAAGGCACCCAAGCGTTCTTCTCCTCATAGCTTCTGGGGATTGTCCTGGGCTCTCACCTGCAGCGGCTTTCTCCACAAAGTGCAGCTCATGCCAAAAGTTAGCCAGGTCTGGGTACTTCTCCTTCACCGTCAGGGCGATGAAATGAAGCAGGGTCATCTTCCTGTCGGTGGACTTGGTGTCCAGCAGCTGGTCGAGGGGGGCAAAGGGCAACGAAACAGGTCTGAACACCTGGGCTCCACGCTGCCCCTCAAGCTCCCTGGCTCTGTGTCGCCCCTACCCTCTTACCAGATCCAGGCTCTGGAGCTTGAAGCCATACACAGCTCCCCGCTTGCTGCTGTTCATATAGTTCCCCAGCGCAAGTATGATCTGTCCAGAGGTGCACCAGAGGGACTCAGGGCAGGCCTTCCTCTCTGTACAGCTCCAGCCCCACCCAGGACCTGGGGACCACCCGCACCCACATCCACAACCTCCCCCACCTCCAACATCTGCTTCAGCTTCTGGGAAGACTTGACAGAGGCAGAGGCGGCAATGATAGCGTTGAGTTGCTGGAAGGCAAGAGGAAGAACTAAGTAACCCCACGCCAGGGCAGGATGATGTCACAGCAGGGCCAGCAGGGAAGGGGGCCAGCAGGTCAGGAGTTGGGCGGGGGCACTGCAGACCACCAGGATTCGGGGGAGAGCCGTACCGGCGTGAGCATCTGCAGGTTGTCCTGGAAGTTGCCCAGGAAGGCCATGCCAGCCATTCGCTGGGTCAGCCGCTCCACCTTGCTGAAGAGCAGCATGAAGCGGTCCTCAGCCGTCAGCTCCTCCAGCGGCTGCCTCTCCCGCTCGTACTGCCGCAGCAGCTTCACCTCCGCCTCCGTGGGCAGGAAGCGCATCAGGCACTCCACGAAGTCAACGGGCAGTGTCTGGAGGTCAAACCTGTGTAGGAGGGAGGAACCACCTTGGGTCTTGCCTTTGCCCACAGTATCTGTCATCCCTTCATTATCCAGTTCCTGCAAGGAGGGAGGGCAGGGTCTTGAGCAGCACACAGCCAGAGGCAGAGGACTCACTGCCTCACCTCCAGTAACTCCAGTACTGATGTTACTCAGCACCAGGAAAAGTCCTAGAGGCACAGTCCATTCTTGTTTAAGAACTCTTCAGTATCTTCCCTCTGCAGCTAAGAAGTTTTAACTCCCAGATGTGGCTTAGGAGGCCCAGCCTGCAAGACTTCTGCTCACCTCTCTGCTCTGTCTCTTTGGCTCCCCTCCTTACACTAAAGCCAGAGTCAATTTTCAGTATCCAGGGCACCATGCCTCTCCCTCTAGGCCCCAACCTGCACTTTATATACACATACATCCTTCAGGTCGCAAGTGAGACATCGCCTCCTCTAGGAAGCCTTCCCTGATCACCAAGCTCGGCTACCTGGCCCTTGCTGTTCTCCCAAAGCCTCCTGTACCTCCATCATCTTGGTGGTTACCACCCAGTGTTACTGGACTGTTCCCACTAGACTGGGAGCTCCCTGAGGGAAGGTCTGGGCTGACTACCCTGCACCTCATACAGTGTCTGGCACACAGCACAGATGCAGTAAGTTCTGGCCAAGCCACTGGATGACTGAGGGAGTTCTGTCGATACCCTGGAATCCAGGGAAGGCTGGGGTCCCAGGTGGAGATCCTAAGTGGGTTACCAACAGCTGGGAACCAGGGAAAGTTCAGTGGGAGCCTCACGTGTGGATGGCCCTGCAGATCTCCTCAGCTGAGCGGCCAGCCTTGCGTAGGGTGATGGCCAGGTTCTTGGCACGATTGGCTTCCAACAGGGTCACCTTGCTGGCAGCCTTTTGTGCTGTCTTGTTCTTGGAGCAGATGAGATCGAGGGCAGGGCCCTGGGCTTTTGTCTTGAACAGTTCTTCAAACTTGTCCAGGTCCAGGTCCTGGCAGGAGTCACAAGAGGGCAAGTGCTGTGGTCTCACCCTCGGGAGGGCCCCTGGCAGCACACCAGCACCGGCTCAGCTCTGGTGCCCCAAGGCTGAGCCCGGGGGCTCCTCCAAGGCCAGGAGATCTAGCCTGAAGGATACCCTAGTCCCTAACCCCCAGCCCCATTCCTCAGGGCCCCAGGCCCTGCTACCTCCAAGATTTTCTCATCATCAAGTTCGCTGAAGACAGTGCCGCTGATCTGGTTGGGTTTTAGGGCTGTCCAGTTGAAGACGGGCAGCCGGAACTTGGTCTTGATAGGTTTCTTAATGCGAATGGCTAATTTAGAAGGAGGAGCAGTGAGATAGGAGCCAAGAACACACTCCCTCGGTCCCACTAGCTCTGCCCAGAGCTCTCAGGACACTCACCTGACAGCCCTACTGTCAACACCACAGAGGGGGCAGCGCCAGGGAGCGGCGGGGCCGGGGGACACTTGTCTGGGGGAGAAGAAATGGCACAGTGACTCAAGGGCCAAGAGACCCCTCTGCTCGCCTACCTGTCCTTAAAGACTTTCAGGAGAGCAGGCTGCATGAACTCCCTGCCCAAGCGGCTCCCAGGGGTTCTAACTCTGACTCCCAGGGGTCCCAGGGGTGGTGGTGCTGGTCTCTGACCCACTCTTTCCTGCTTTAGTCTAAGCCCTCTCCTTGAATGTCTTCAGAGGAATCAGAAGCAGCATCTTTATGCTCCTTAAAACAGATCCACACCTGCTCTTAGAATCCCTTCCCTAGTAACCTGAGCATCCCTCAGATCCCAACCCTCCCCCAGCCCCTCCCATCTGACTTTACATCCTTCGAGCACATCCCCTGTGACCTCACAATAAGGCTGCACCTCTTGGCTTTTACCAGGTAAAGGTTCTGCTTACCTGGTAACGGGGGAGGAGGCGGGGGCAAGGGAGGAGCTGGCGGTGGAGGCAGGGGCAGGGCCTCCTCAGCAGGGGGGGCCAGAGTGAGGAGGTCCAGGTCGGAGTGGGGCATGCCCTCATTCAGCTCCGCAGAGCCCACCCGGGCCAGAGCCTCACTGCCCATGGACTCCAGGCCCCGGGCACTGGGCTCCAAGTGGCACCGGCGCTGGAAGGCCTCCTCTTTCTCTTTAATGAGCCGCCGCAGGGTGTGTACCTGGTGGCTTGTGTTCTCGTAAGTCTCCTGTTGGGCAGAGGGCACCATCAGGAAAAGAGCACCTGAAGGCCTCTGGGAGGGAGGCTTCCTACACCGGGGTCTCCAGGAGAGTGTTCAGAGGCAAAGAGCAGCAGAAACCCAGGTGGGGACTGGGGGAAGCTAGGATGCAAAGTAACAAGAGGTGAATGGAAGCATCGACCACCTGGCCGGCACCTGGCAGTGCTCCAGTCCAGTTTCACTGGTCCCTCAAGACTTGGGTGGAAGTTGCCTTGTAGATGCTCCCTCAACCACCAGCAGCCTGCTATGGCTGCTCTCAGCCCTTGGTGCCTCAGGCCTGCTCTCGTTCCATCTGGTTTGTACAACTGCTCAGCTGGAAGCCCCCTATGGACGAGGCCCTGCCTTAGCCACCTCTGTGTCCTCCATACTCCTGACAGAGCACTTCAGACTCTTAGCAGGGGCTTGGCGGATATGTGCTGGGCTCAACAGAGCTGGCATAACTGTATTCCTGTGGGAGAACAGGTAGGTTGGGGCATGATTTTGCAACTACATAAAGTTCAATGAGGGACAGAGAAGACACTGAAATATGAGGAGGCCTTGCCCTCCAGTATGGGATGCCTGGTAGAAACCCTAACAAACAGCCCCAAGGAGCTGGGCTGGGAAAGCAGTGGAGGTGCAGGCAAGGGAGAAGCAGGGGGATGGGCTGGAGGAGAAGGCGGGAACTCGAGGGGTCTCCACCCTTCTGTGTGTGCATCTGGCCCACTCTGGCTCCAGCTTCCCTCTCCAGCTAGATCCTGGGGTGAAATCATCAGTGTTCCAAGGGTGAATCAAGATCTGGATTCTTGAGGACTTGGCATGACTCAGGGATGGAAAGCAAGTTTCCCTGGCCCCAGCGCCCAGGGGCGCCTTCCCCAGGTAACTTCGTACCTTGACGCTCTCGAGTTCCTTCTCCCGCTGCAGCAGTTGCTTCTCTAGCTCCGCCACACGCATCATGTTTTCATTCTCTAGGTCCAGAAGCTTCTCTGTGAGCTGCAGGATGAGAAGGGCAGGTCTGGGGGCCAGTCCTAAAGCCTGGCCACTCAGCGGAGCCTAAGTCCAAGTGACCAACCTGGGCCCGACCCCTCCACCCAGGGCTCCAAAGGCAGCTTGGCCCAGTGGCTTCCCTACGGACTCCTGTGGGCCTGGGGTCTGAGGCTGCGGGAAACAGTACCAGGCAAATGGCTACACCCAATTCTCTGGAGCCCAAGGCCACCTCACATCCAGGCCAGAGGTCACCAGTGGTGTGTTCACTCCGCTGCGGACGGCCCCGTGCCTCAGCCGAACCATGCGCCGGAGAGCCCTGCTGGGTTCTGAGGCTTCCTGGGGGCTCAGTCAGGAGCTAAGTAGGTTGGCTCAGGGTTCCTGGACTCACATGTCCCCATTCCCTCCCCACCCTCAACAGCGGTCCTGGCAGCAATGGAGGGCCACGTACATGTGACACATGCTCCTCCAGCTCTTCCACCTTCTCCAGGGCCACATTCTTGGTCTCAGCATCCTCCAACAAACCCCCCACATCGAACACGTTGTCCAGGTACGCCTGGATCTGCACCTGCAGCTTCTCGCTCTCTGTGTGCCGTGACTTCTAGGGAAGAGCAGACAGAGTAGTAGTGGGGGGAGCCTCCTCATTCCCTCCAAGATCCCTTCCTAGAGCTAGGGCCCGGGGAGTTCCTCCTGCAGCAGTGTCCGATTCTTGGCCCTGGAGCTGACTGATTGAGCCCTCTGCGGGAAGGCCTGAATCCCAGGCCACAGAAGACAGGTGGGGTGCCAGGAGCATCCATGACTCGGCTCTTAGAAAAGAAACACCCACTGTGATACAGCTAAGCTGGTCCTCTGTCCTGAACTGTCCTGAAGCGCCTCCCACTGTGAGGACTCCGGCCCAGCTCACCTGCAGGAACTCCTCCAGCCCCAGCTTTGTGAACTCATACTGCAGGTGGACCCGGAAGTTCATGTCTTCCACTGAGTGCACCACGATGTTGATAAACTGCATGCAGGCCACCTGGGGGAGGAGCAGCCCGGAGGGTCAGAGAGCTGAGACAGAGATGGTAGGTGGCTGGCAGAACCAGCATCATTAGGGGATAATCAAAAGGAGTGAGTAAATCGGGAAGGCTTTGGGGAACAATAGCAAAATAAGAGTATTTTCATTTAAGTCAAACAATATTCAGTGTATGAAGACAAACTATAAGAGAAATGAGTATAAATGAAGATTCGTGGTCTGATTTCCTTTGCACATCAGCAGGTTTTTTTTTTTTAACTTACTTCTATTTTTATTTTTTGGCCACATCACCTGGCATGTGGGATCTTAGTTCCCCGATCAAACCTGTGCCCCCTGCAGTGGAAGTGCAGAATCTTAACCACTGGATCACCAGGGAAGTCCCTCAGCAGGTATTTCTTGAGACCACCCTACTAGCTGAACACCTTCGACTGAAGAGAAGTGAAGCCAGAGGAAAAGCTGGGGGAAAGGAAAGCCGCTCAGGAAGGATCCAAATCAGGGACCGTAAGGCCAAAAAAAGGAGGAAAGGAACCAGACCCAAGACAGAAAAATGACCTCGTCCTGGAGTTTCCTCTGGGGTGAGTGGACAAGCAGCAGTTACTGAGTAGAGAACCACTTGCGGTTCTACACAGAATACCAAAGCACACTGTCGGCCTGGCCCAGCTCTCAAGGGTTAGGTGGCCCTGCTGGGCAAGCACCTGACCCAGCCCAGCTCCTCACCATGAAGTCGATGTTGCTGTCCTCATTCCGGAAATACTCCATCAGCTTCTCAAAGCGGTGCAGCTCCTTGCACACCTGAACGAACAGACTTTCTCAGTGACAGGATCTGTCCCCTGCAGAACCCTAGCACCCCCCGAGCCCTGGTTCTTAGGAACATTCGGCAAAGGGACTGGTTCTGACCAAGTGTAACCACAACTCTCTATGTAACTGGCCACTTGGGACATGACATAAGAAAGCCTGGGACCTGACATTTGCTCTGGGCCTCAGAAGGGGCTCAGTAAAGGTGTGACCTTAGTCTGGGCTCTAGGTGCCTCTGGGGGTAGGCCAAGAAGAAACAAGGGGTCTGGGGTACTGAGTTATTGAAAGGAGTGGGGTGGAAGACAGGTGGAAGCCAAGGCTGAGGCAGAACGCTGAGGTCCTAGCAGGGATGCAGGAGACAGGCTGGGGCACAGGAAAGCCCCAGAGCTGAGAGGGGTCCAGAGACTCCGCTGAGCCTCTGGCTTCAAGGAGGAAGAGCCACTTCCTGGCTTGAACAATGGATGCTAGGGAAGAGGTCCAAAGAGGAGGAAGGGGTGGGACCAGCAGCTGCGGCTGGATGTCGAGGAATCCTATGTTCAAGCAGATGGGGGTTTCAGAGCCAGGCCCCGGGGCTGGGGAATTCCAAGTAGGAGGTCCCTCTCCTTTTACCAACAACAGCCCCCTCAGGAGAACCCCTGCTTCTCCTCCCACAACAAGTATAACTACCTTGGGTTCGACCAGTGTGTTCACTGCCTCTGAACCACCCAGGGTGCCTGTTAAGGCACAGATCACCAGGCTTCCCAGGGGTCCAACCATTTACCAGGCTCTTCAGGTATTCTGCACAGTGGGTTAGGACTGTGGGACTGTAGCCCTCAATGAGGGCATCCTTTGCTGGCCAATCAGGGGCATCCCCAACATAAAATCTAGTAAGACTGAAGTTTGGCTTTGGGTTTAAAAAAGCAGGGGGCAGACCACCTAGCTAAAAGCACTGGGCTGTTAAAATCCCCAGGATGTGTGAGATCACAGGAAAGGGTGCTTCGCTACCTGGCTCCCATATCCTCCCCACTAAACACACACATGCACACACACACACGAGTGTAGGACACTGACCTCTTTGAAATTGTCAAAGGCAGCGAGAATGATTTCGTGACCTCCTCGTACCAAACACACAGCTGCCAGGAGCTCTAAGACAAGGGCTTTGGTCCTAAGGGGTGGAAAATAAAAATGAACACCCTCGCCCCTGCCCTGGCCACGACACAGTTCATTTGCACACCTGTGTGAGTCCTTCCGAGGGAACAAAGACAGCCTCCGTGGTGAAGGAGAAGGTGTGGGCTTGGGAGAGAAGGCAGGGGAGACAAGCTGGCTCCCCTTCCTAAGCTGTGAGGGAAGCAGAACACTCCTCCTCCAGCAGAGGGGAGGGGGCCAAATTGAGGCACTGCCCTAGGCCACGGGACCCAAGACCAGGAAGGACTTCCGGACAGGGACAAGTGGAGCCCAGATCTCCAGAGCCCTGGGCAGAGAGGGGAGGAAAGGAGAGGAAAGGAACTCACCTTGGATTCTTGTTGTTGAGACTCAGCGCAATCTCATTGACAGCGTGAGGATGGGACATGACCAGGTTGAATCCATACTGCAGCAAGGAGAAAGGACAGGAGGGGAGACGGTGATGGGGGGAAGGCAGACCCCAGCTGGAGCTCCCTGATGGTGGCTCCACCCACAGACTCATCCTTTACAAGCTGCTGCCTTCCTAGCTCTCCTGGTTGGGAGACCAGGAAGAGACACCCATGGCCAGTGCTATCGCCTTACCTGGTAGTTCATGATGGCTCTGAGACAAAGGATACACACGTGGACATCATCCTTCTGGCTCACCAGGCGGGAGTTCTTCAGGGCCCTGCGCCCAGGGAGAGTGCTGTACCTGGGGGAGAGGGGGCTTCTGGTGAAGGGTCGGGGGCATGCAGCATCACCCAGACAGCAGGCTGCCCCTCAGCAGCAGGAGGAAAGGGGGATGGAGGACCTTGCACCAATAGCCCTGAGAGAGAAGGTGCAGGGGGCAGGTGCTCCACTGTTTTCACCTCCCTGGAGCAGGTCTTTGTCAGTAAATCTCCAGGACCCCAGCTTTAAAACCAGTGCCCAAACCATCCTAAGCCCAGAGCTCCTCCAAACACAACAGGAGCTGTGCAGGCCTTCCTGGACCTCGGCATGGGTCCAGGAGACATCCATCTGAGCCCTCCTTCCTCCTCCTCCCAGTCACTGCATCTTCTACACATCCCCTGGGGCTGGGGCATCTTGGCTCCTACCCCACTTCTAGGTCCTAGAAAAGACAGAGCAGACCCCAGAGGCTACAAGAGGGCTGGGGCGACCTCTGACTTTGCCCCCAGTGATGTTTCATGGGAAATAAAGGAAACACAAATGGTATCTGGTCATGCATGACTAGAATGATGAGCAGTGTCAGGGGCAAGACCCAAAGGAGACAAGGAGAAAAGCATGGCTGAGAGAAATCATGGAAAGGGCCACAGGGCCCAAAGGGAAGCCTCCCTCTGTGAAGGGGCTCTGAGAAATCATCTAGTCCATCCACCTGCATCCCGGCAGGACAGCTCTTCAGCTACTGCAGACCAACGCACACGCTACAGCCTTGGAGGAAAAAAGGCCTAAAGGAAGAAGTGAGGGAAAGGTGAGCAGCAGCAGGCTGGTGGGCGGTGGTCTCCGGGCAGCTGATGGAGCAGAGGGAAACAGACATGAAGGCAGGTGCTGGACCAGCCGGTGAAGACCAAGGAGCTGGATGAGGACAAGCCCTGCCCAGGGGCCTGGAGGAATGGCAGAGTGAGAGTGAGGAATGGAGGGGCCCCCAGAGAGGGGGAGACGAGAGGGGAGGGCACAGCCGAGGGGGATGTACTTACCCAGGACAGATCGCTGGGCAGAGTCAGGGGACAGAGAGGACAGACCAGAGACAGACTGGCAGGCAGAGGGCAAGAGAGCTGAGCCTGGAAGCAAGAGTGAAGGGAGGTGCGTGAGCACTCACCGCCGTTACCCAGGACCTGCACGGATGGGGGCGAGGGTGGGAGGCAGGCGGGCAGAGCAAGAGCACACATACCGGAGCACAGACTGGCGCGCAGAGCGAGCGAGGCTGTTGGTGAAGGGGGCTGACAGGGCGCTGGGTGGCTGCAGGTCCTCGATAGACCTGCTCCAGGACCGGAGCTTGTCAAACGCACCATCGTCACCACTCTCCAGAGCCTCAAAGTCAAACCTGGAGCAGGAAAGGACACACATGCACGCACACAGGAGAAATTCAGTGCCAAGCCCCTGGCAGGCCCACTCCCGCCCGTTAGACCTTGAGGGCCACAAGAAGCAAGGGCAGCCAGAAGGAAAAGCGGAACCGGGCAGCAGAGACCCAGCCCTGGCCGGGAGAGCCACTGGCACAAGTGTGCTGAGCAGGGCAGAGGCGCCATGAGCCATGCCCAGAAGGGGCATCTGAGGAGATGGGGATGCTGGGAGGCCAGCTGCTGCTCCCCACTGGCCAAGCAACTCCAGGAGTCACCTCCCATGAGCCTGAAGGGACTCGGGGGGCTGGTAGTCTTTCTGCACCTCCAGCCATAGAAAGGACATCTCAGAGAAGCCATGGGTCCCCTTGAGTCAGCCCGAAGAGCGGCGGTGGGGAACTGGACAACTGCAGGTACTACTAGGCGGCCGACAGCAGCTGCCGGAGAGGCCTCTCAATGCCCTGAGGGGGCCTGGGTGGTTCTGGATTATGTTCAGGAGGGCAGGTCTGAGTGGAGGGGGATGGGGGTCCTGGTGAAGCCAGAGTGGGACAGGCCTCCATGTTCAGGAGGAACTCTACAGTCCCATCCCAGCACTGAGTTTTGATGGCTGGGTTCTCCATGATTCTACTTGAGGTTTCTAGGTTTTCCTGGCTCAGAGGCTCCTCGCGCTGCAGCTTCCCTTGGGGGAGGGCAGAGATGTGAACTGGGGTCCTTAGTCCCTAAGAGAGTTGGGATGGCTTCTTTGTCACTTTCTGCTTCTCAGACCAGCTGTCTTCCCCAATCAGCAGTTTGGGAGTGTGGCCAGAATAAAGAGGACAGCTCAAGATGATGAACCCACAGGGCCTTCTCCCTTGCAGGTCCCCTCATCGGATCTCCCCCTCTGAGAAACAAGCCCCACTCCCCTTTCCTGTCCTCTTCCCTGAAGAGGGTCATCCAGGACAGAACAAGCATTTCCAACAGGCTCCTTAAATATGCACAGCACCAGGGTCAAAGTCACAGAGGCCAAGGCTTTCTGAAATAGGAAGCGGTATCTGCAGATGCCTGAATGTTTCCAAGAAAGTAGGAGCAGACTTCAGGATCCTGACGGTCAGATGTTTGATGGGGCTTTCAAGTGGACCTCGGAGGAGTCTCCAGGACAGGGAAACCGCTTGCCAGTGCCCTCCCTCCATCAAAAATAGTATTCCCCACTCCAACCCCACTCTGGGACGTTCAGTGTACAAATTAAGTGCCTTTACTCAAACTCTATTTGGCTTCACTCTTTTCCTCTCAACCCTTCCCAAAACACACACTCTTACCTACCCTCTGCCTGCCCTGAGTCTTTCTTTTAAAAACACAGTCAAAGGTACTGCCATGGACATTACAATACTGAGGTTCCAGGGTATTTTGGTTTCAAGCAGCTGGAATTTATTTGCTTTCCAAACAAGATAGGCTTATTTGGAAAAATGATCTACATCTTTTACTATAAAAGCTCTGAATTATTTTTTTTAAATTGCTTCAGCAAATATTTTTCATTTCTTTCTATAAAAAGAGTAAGTTGTTTTTTTTTTTAAGGGATAGAAGGCTTGAGTTCTGCAGGGATGGGAAGGGGGAGTGGGTCACTCTTGGTTTTAATGGGATGACCTGGTAAAAATGACTAAGGCCAAACCCAGGAGGGGCAATAGTTCTAAACTCTTAAGGAGATGAAGGGAAAAACCTGCTGAGGAAGGAGAATGGCCCAGGGCAAGGACGGCAGCAAGAAAAGTGAAATTCATGACTGGGGCGGAGTCCCCGGACTGAGGAGTTCCCCAGGATGAGGGACTTTCAGCACTAACACTGGGGAAAGTCATGTGGGGAAAATCACGGGTAAACTGGGATGATCGGTCACCCGAGTGCTCTAGTAAGTCTTGGGTACAGGTCTGCATGTGTTGGTCATGCTGTGAATGATCAATATAATCCCTCTTTCCATATATTTAGGTAATTATGGTAGGGAACACCTTAAACAACAACAATTAACAAATAAAAAGTGGCTACCACAGTACAGCCTACGTTCCAAATACTACAGACTGCTTTACACACAGTATCATCTAATGCTTACAGCAACCCTGTAACATGGATCCCCTCTTACATAAGAGGACCTCAACAATCTTTCCAGAGGTCACACAGATAGTAAAGGACTGAAGAGACCCACGCCAGGCTTTGCCTTGAAAGCCATCGTTCCCTCCACTCCCCACCCCAGCCCACGTTGCCTTTTCCTCTGCGTTAACTCACTTCCAGCTGCCTCCAAACCCCCGCCTGCTTGAAAAAGTCTCCTGAATGCTTCATTTTCAGTCTGTCAAAGGTCATGCTCACTGCTTCTGGGGTGACACGGAGAAACCCTCTTATAGCTGGAGACCTAAAGTGGCTTTGCGAAGACCAAGCTCTCCCTAAGTAAACGAACCCTGCGGGGGGCCTCTCTCCCAAAGGCCAGGAAACCTCCTTGGGGAGCTCCCAGCATGGAGTCTGGGTCTTCTGGGTTAGGATCCTGAGCTGCCCTTCCACACCTTGCCTTCTGCTCCCCAAAACGCACCTTCTACTCCAGTTACCTGGCACTCTTCACTGACCTCAGACAGCCCCGTGGCCACCTGCCCACACCCAGACTGCTGCCTGGGGTTCCCATTCCACCTTCACTACTGGCAGTTCCAGTCAAAGCAGGATGGGGCCCCCCGCCCTGGTCCCAGGTGGTACTCACATGACAGAACACTGGGCAAAGGACAGGTAATCCACCAACACGTCCAGGCCTTTGTTTTCGTCATTCAGAAACTCCCGCACCCACCTGCAGATAAAGGAAAGATAACGGAGGGGTCTGCTAATAAAGTGGGTTGAGGGGGAGGAGCAAAAGGTGCCTCTGTGAAACAATATCCCCTCTTGGATCCTCTGGAACTCAGCACCAGGCTGGGAGGATTCTGATGATCAAAGCCTGTGGCTGACCCAGCCATGATCATGTCACCTGGCCGGACCGCCCCTAGGCCGGGGAGCCAGAGATGGGGAGAGATGCAGGCCTTCCAACACCACGTCAGCCAAACCAGCCTTCAGAAGCCCCCTCCTCAAGAGCCAGGGCCCCCACTCCATCGTTTTCTGGGTTCCTGGTGTCGAACATGAGGCTGGGCACAGCTTCCTGATGCCACATTTGTGGGAGGAACTGAGGGTTACACAGAGTATTTACTGCAGTCTTTTGACAGAGCTGATGGAAGCTGGCAGGTCCCCAAATTGACCGGTGGCTCAGCAAGTAAAGAACTCGCCTGCAGAGCAGGAGACATAGGAGATGCGGGTTTGATCCCTGGGTCAGGAAGATCCCCTGGAGAAGGAAATGACAACCCACTCCAGTATTCTTGCCTGGGAGATCTCCGGGACAGAGGAGCCTGGCGGGCTACAGTCCATGGGGTCATAAAAAGTTGGACACAACTGAGCACCCCAACTTAACTGAAGTGTCAGTTAAAAGACAGGCTGCTGCTGCTGCTGCTAAGTCGCTTCAGTTGTGTCCGACTCTGTGCGACCCCATAGACGGCAGCCTACGAGGCTCCTCCGTCCCTGGGATTCTCCAGACAAGAACACTGGAGTGGGTTGCCATTTCCTTCTCCAATGGATGAAAGTGAAAAGTGAAAGTGAAGTCACTCAGTCGTGTCCGACTCTTGGCGACCCCATGGACTGCAGCCTACCGGGCTCCTCCGCCCATGCGATTTTCCAGGCAAGAGTACTGAAGTGGAGTGCCATTGCAAAGAGAGCTCTGGAAAAGAGGCATACTGGGCCAAAGGGCTCCCCACCAAGTTCAAGAAAAGGTATTTTGGGAAGCAGTTAACAGAGGGATACGTGGGATTTCTGTGTGTGGTCACAGGTGAGACTGGCAGAATAGGAGAAGGATGGGGGAACAGTCAGGAACTCAAGTAACTCCGGAACGGCTCTCACCTCTAAGGGACTGAACCGGGGAGGCAGGAAGACAGACAACAGACTGGGGCACTTCAACCCTTCTGCCTTCAAGCCTTTCGAACTGAGACAGCCCTGGAAGGAGTCAGGAGCAAGTCCCAGGATTGTTACAGGACAGGTTCACTCCTGTCCTGTAGACACACAGGACCCAGAGAAAAAGAAAACTCTCCAGATGAAACCCTGACTCTCCTGTGCCCTCTTCACTCTGAGAGTCTGGGGTCTTTCTAGGCCAGCTGCGCCGAACAGCCCCCTGAGGCCGCTTCTCCCCCACAGCTGGGACACCAGCGCCATGTTGGATGGCCACACCCGGGCTGCAGAGAGAGGCCGGGCCGAAGCGCCAGGCCCGGCAGAGATCTGGCAGCAAGCTCTGGCGGAGAAGGCTGACTGACACCGGAGCTGCCTGAAGTTAGCTTCCTCTCTGGGGGCCGACAGGCCTCCCGTTTCCTGTCTGTCTGCTCTCCAGCTCCCCGCCCCCTTCTCATTTCCTGTCTGAGTCTCCACTGCTATTTTCGGGATCTTGACACTTTGAGGAGATGTCAAAGGGCACCTCAGCGAGGCCGTGAAACCAACACAAACCAGGGGTAGGAGGAGCTGGGGTAGCTCTGGAACCCTGCTTCCCAGCCTGTCCCGCTCCAGGCTCAAGTCCCCATGTTCCAAGGGCCTTGGGCGGATCAGGCTGCTTCAGAGGCAGGATCGCCCTCTTGTTACCTTGCCCTGGGCTCCCACCGCCCTGGAGCTCCCACAGCCCTGCCTGACAGCCTGACACACTCTTCCTGCCCAGAAATGCAGGAAGCGTCCTGGCCTTCCCATATAACTCCACCAGCGGAGCACAGTTCAAATGACAGGAGCTCCTCAAATGCCAGATGTTGAGCTGCTCCTGGGAACCAAGGACCTGGTTCAGATCTCTAGCTTGTGTGCCAACTGCTGAGAGGCCTGGGCCTGGGAACCACGCTGCTCTGGCCTCAGAGCCTGGCCAATGGCCAGAGGGGATGGCAGCAGGTAGAGGCGGAATGCTGGGGGACCGTCCCACATTGCTCCAAGGCCCTTTCTGGGGAAGAGCAGAGCCCCCTCCTCATGCAGCAGGACTCAGTAAGGAGGACGGGAGGGCGTGAGGGAAAAGGAAGCAGGGAGGGGTAAAGGCCCTCCGGATGAATGCAGGGTGGAGTTTGGAGCTGTCATCTGTGTTGCTCGTGCTCTCACACGTGGGGCAGCTGATGGGACGCTGCAGTCTTTCCTTCCTTGAGCTTCACTAAATAAAGGTGAAGGCTGAGTTACACATTTCCTAGCTGGTCAGTTCTCAATGTGTGGTTCATGGATTCATGGATGAGGTGTGAAAGCCAGCTCTGGCCACCAAGCACAGCGACTGCGCCGGCAACTGTCGTTACCTGTTCTCTCCCATGACTGCAGGAGGCAGCTGACTGCATACAGGTAGCCTGCACCAGAAGCCCAGGCGGGACAGGAGGGGAAGGCAGATGATGTCATTTGGCTCTTTCTACTCCTGCTTCTGGGGCTGGAACCTGCCCAGCAACCCCACCTCCACCCCAGGCTAGACTTCTCAGACTTCTCACTCCTGTGAGCTCTAAATGATCAGGCCAGATTTGTAGTACTGCCTGCAGTTCTCTGTCACAGTCCCTCACTGTCCTGTGTGTACACACACGCACGCTCGCTCTCTCGCTCTCTCATCCTCTCTCTTGCTCTCACTTTCACTATATTTACCCTGGCTGGTTACAGTTTTATGAATGCAAGACTGTAGCTCTTTCCCTGTATCTCACGCATTAGCCCTGTGCCTGCTCAGCAGGTCCTGGTTCCTCACTCCTCTGGAAAAAAAAAAAAAGACTCATGTAGTTTCTAGGGGCTCAGGCAACAGGTTGACAGGACCTGGGTCTGGGACTACAGAGGACACTCAGCATCTGGTCCACCTGCTTCAGATCTTCCCTGATGTTTCAGGAAGCTGCTTCTGCTCATGAACTAAAATTGTCTTATAATCAAGCAAATAGTCTTCTGGGCACCAAACAGTCTACAAACCAGGTCTCAGCAACCCAATGCAATACATTCCCCCATTCCCAGCCTTCTCTGGGCCTCCCTTGGCCCAGCCCCAGGCCACAGGCAGACTCCAGTCTCAGCTGCTGTGGGAATGTCTTCCACTCAAAGCCACAGACTGAGGACCCCAGGAGAGGCCCCAGGCTTGCCAGCAGCATCCAGTCAGCAGCTGGCAGAGCTGAGGGGGAGAAAAGCCAGAAAAGGAACAGTCTGAAGCCCTCTGGGGAACCAAAAGGCATTCGAGAGGCAGCTCTGCCCCACAACAAGGAGATAAACAGGCAAACTCTCTTCAGTGGACGCCGGGTCCTAAGCGGCCAGGTGGAAAGGCTCTGATGGTCAAGAGTGACTCACCCAATGTGGTTGGTCCGCAGTGAGATCTCCAGCTCTCTCAGTACTTTGGTTGACTCCTGCACTCTCCTCCTGAATTTCTGTGAATGTAGGATTCTGTCACTGATGGAGGCCCCCAAGTCAACTTTACAATACAAGCAAAAGGGGCAGAAAAGGAGAGGGAAGGCTCCCAAGAGGGCAGTGACAGTCCTTCCATCTGTTCCTAGCCAGCCATTCCCCCAGAGCCCCAGAACACAGAAACCCAGCTCCTGCTGCTCATAACAGTCCTGACCCACGTCACAGGGTTTGCCCCTAAACCCCACAGGACTGCAAAGGACAGCAAGATGGGGCTACCCTGCTTCGCACCTCACCTTCCGAGTTACGCTGGGGTCCAAGAAGCTCTGGAGTTTCTGGATGTACGTGTGGGGAGGATTCTTCACCTGGAATCGTTCCTGTGAGGGAAACACGTGTGTGCACACAGACACTCAGGCTTCTGAGAAGAGTGCTGAGGAAGCAGGGCGCCCACAGTGTCTGATGTGAGGGGACTCCTTAAGCTGTCACCTGGCCCTTAACATCCCCCACACCATAAGTTCCCCTCCGTGACTTATCCTCAGGTACTTCTCTGTTGCCATCTTCTCCTCCTTCGATGAGTAGTTCTGAGTTACTGAGTAGACTCAGTAACCCTGAGTCTAAAGTAATTTTCTATGTTAAAAATTAAGAGGTTGCTTGCGGCCAGGCCTGTCCGAGTTCAAAAACTCATGATCTGTCATCTTCAAATGTACGCAGGGGAAAAAGCAAGGCCACAGGTGTGAGTTCTTGATTCTGAGCTAAGTGAAAATCTCTCTTTTCTCTTCTGGCTCCAAACACTTTCATGTAAAGGGAGCTTCCAATCCTCACATTCTGAGATTTGGGAACAGAAGACTAGAGGACCGGGGCTTCTCATTCCTAGAGGCCTGTAAGTAATGGGGAAAAGGCTGCTATTCGCCAGGTCTGGAGCAGAGTGAAAGACAAATGGCGCTTTGGATTCTTCAGCCAGGCACAGCCCTCACCCTGGTTGGAAAGGCAGAAACAGGCTCTACTGGGGAAACCACCAAACTCCTTCACAGCAGACCTCACAGCTCAATAAACCTCACTGGGAAGAAATCAAGACAGTGCTTTGTGGGAGCTAAAGGGGAACCTGACCTGCCAGCCTGTGTCTGTTAGGAAAGTGCTTTTAGAAGAGGAAATAAGCATGGGCTGAGGCCAAGACCAGGCTGGGGTTCCTCAAGGGACCCCAGGGCTGCAGTTAATGCCCAAGGCCCCGCCGCCGTGCTTGGCCTCACTTCCGGTCCCAAACCCTGTACCTGGTCACAGATGAGGTCCCACTTCTTCTCGTTGTCGTACTGCCGCAGGAGCCGCGCCTTGTCGGGAGGCAGGTTCATGGAGCTCTGCGGAGAGAACCTGAGTCAACAGGGCTGACAGGCTTCCCTCATGCCTGAACCCTCAGGTTTCACCCTGACATTCCATGGGTGAACAGGAAGGCTCAGAGGGGCACGGCCATCTTCCCATTTCCCCTTCATGTTTGGTTCAGTTTGGCTGAGCAGCATTTTCCAAACCACTGGTTGTGGAATCAGTGAAGTCAGTCAAGAGTAACTTTATTTTGAATGAGAATGAACAGATTAAAATAGAACAAGAATTTAAGATATCAGAATTGATTGCAATTAGGAAGTATAAATAATGTTTCACAAAGTTTTTATTTCATGAACAAAACAGACACACAATGTAAGTAAGATGTGTTTCTTAACATGGGACGGGTCAAAAAAGTTTGAAAGTCACCAGTCTAAAGTGACAACATCAATCAATTTCCCCCCACAGCCTGAGAGCTGGGCAGGCTTCCTGTACCACACACACCCCTGGGTGAATCCTGAGCCACCCATACATAGCCTGTGCAGATGCTACAACTCTAACCCTTTCTGTCACATCCAGGACACCAGGGAATGAGCAGAACATCAACATGAAGATAACTGTTCAAGTTTTTAAGGAAATAGTTTACAAGATTTCAGTACTTTTAATCATTAGTGCTGATTACTTATGACACAGCTCCCAATTATTTAAGACACAGTGAAGTGCCCCAACCCCTCCCTGAGACACTCTAGCTGAGAGTACAGGACAGACCAGGAGTCATTTTATTTTGTTCACTACCATTTGCTGAATGAATACATGAACACAAGTGTAAGTGAATAAAAGCCAAGGCATCCAGGGGCAAGCCCCACCCAGACCAGCAGCTCCACTGTCTCCTCCTTACCCTTCACCTCCCGCTCCGGTCCAGCCAAGCCCCTCCTCTAACCAATCTAGCTGCCTTGGCTGCAGGTCCTCTCATCTTCCTCTCCCTTACTACTGCTCCAAGCTCAGCTCTAACTTCCAGGTAAACAAAGCATGACCACCTGGCTTATCTCTGTTGGGTCCTTGACATCCTTGTCCCTGGGGACACAAATTGTATGTGCCCAGGATCCTGAGGAGTCATACCAACTCTGAGTTACTCCAAAAACAGTAAGAGTATCCTGGGAGTAGGCTCTCTGTTTTCTAAGAAATTGAAAGAAAATCCTTAAACATTTATTTCTGTTACATGTATCTATTTATTAGGTATTTATTTACATACATGCTATTAAGCCAGTTGTATGCTCAAGGGCTTTCCAAGTGGTGCTGGTGGTAAAGAACCCGTCTGCCAATTCAGGAGACATAAAAGATGTGGGTTTGATCCCTGGATCAGGAAGATCCCCTGGAGGAGGGCACGCCAATCCACTCCAGTATTCTGGCCTGGAGAATCCCAAGGACAGAGGAGCCTGGCGAGCTATGGTCCATACGGTCACAAAGAGTTGGACACGACTGAAGCGACTTAACACACACACACACGGTCATCTAAAGGACTGACTGTACCATTATTCATATGATCTCCAACTCCTAATAACGTCTAACCCTAGGACAGGCACCAAGTAGAGAGTAGGCTGATGGTAAACCTATGGTTAAGAGGTTCCAGTTGTGGGGCTTCCCCGGTGGCTCAGTGGTAGAGAACCCGCCTGCCCATGAAGGAGACACAGGTTAACAATCCCTGATCCGGGAAGATCCCATATGCCATGGAGCAACCAAGCCCGTGCACCACAACTAGTGAACCTGTGCTCTAGACCTGGGGGCTGAGCTGCAACTGCTGAAGACTGTGTGCCCTATAGCCTGTGTTTTGCAACAACAGAAGACACTACAATGTGAAGCCTGTGCCCTGAAACAAGAGAGTAGCCCTGCTCGGTGCAACTAGAGAAAAGCCTGAGCAGCAACAAACATCCAGCACAGCCCAAGATAGATAAATTAAAAAAAACAAACAGGTTCCGGTTCTGAGCTCTGGGCCAAGCTTCTGGCTGGAAACAGGGTCATTATGGCTCGAAAAAGGAAGTGGAGTTGGGATCTCTGTTCAGTGTTTAGAAATGGAAGAATTTAGAAACCCAGAAGAGAAGAAAAGAAGGGGAAGGGACTACCACGTCATGCCTCTCCGCATGGTTGCTCCCGCCCTGTGAGTCTGCCTGAGCTTCCGCAGGGAAGAGGGGCTAACCAAATCCGCCCCACTGCCGATGGAGCAGGCCTGGCCCGACAGGCAAATAGGACCCCAGGTGTTCTCTCTGGGACCACCCTGCTAAGGGCCGATCTCAGCGTGTCTGTGTGGCCAGCAGGACAGGAGCAGGAGGCCACCACAGAACAGGGACCCGAAGACCAAAGGTGGCCTGGAGCAAGTTCTCCCACCTAAGCAGGGCCAGGCTGCAGCCCGCAGAGCCCGTGGGACCAGGCCTGGTTCTGGCTCTGCACACGGCCTGAGGTGGCTTCACTGTCCTCCTGCCTCTCTCCCACGTCTGTGCCATGAAGACAGAAAACAGTAGTCTCCCCTGGAAGCACGTGACTTGGGAAGGGGAGGGGGAGCTCGTCGTGGCTGTGGCAGACATCACATCCTGTCTACACCAACTTCCTCCCTCAGCCGCTGGGGCCTCACATTTCCCTACCAGGTGAACCACTGAGAAAACGTCTGGTCCCCCGGGGCTTCAAAGACGAAGCAGGGTCACCACCTCTGGGAACCCCAGCCTCAGAGCATGGAAGAGGGACCTCAGGGAACTGGCCAGACTTTAGATGCCCAGGAGAGAGGGATGCCAGCAAACAGAAACCAGGGACAGGAGCGTGAAGCAGTTCTGACTACAGGCCCACGTCCTCCAGTCTAGAGCTCTGGGTGACGCTTCTGAGCAGTGAGGGAAGTTTTCTCTCCTTTGTGACTGAAGTACAATGGGGAAGGAAGTGGGTGGGGGAATTCCCCAGCCTCCAGCACTCACAAGAAGTCAGCCATGGACTGTGGGGGGTGAGAGCCACCCATCACGGGCAGGGCCAGGGTTTGGTGGTTCTCTCCCCACCCGGCCATGGCACTGGGGCCCCTGCCTCTAACAGATACTGTGTGTGAGGCCAACAGGGCTCAATGTCCTGAGGAAGGGCAGCTTCCTGAGTTCCGGGGACAGCCAGGGAGCAAACCTGCCAACCTTCCTTCCAGTTTCAGTCAGAGGTTGCTTCCTTGACATTTTCCTGCTGTGGCTCCACTGAGACCACAGGCTCTCTTGAGGCAGAAGCCGGGCTGAGTTCTTGCTAACTCCTCTAGGAGCCCCTCGCTGAAGAGAAAGGAGACTCAGCTGTTTTGGAGCAGAGGACACTGGATGTGGAACCAGCGAGCTCCAGATCGAGTTCAAGCTCTTCAGAGTCACAGAACCTCAAAGAGCTCATTCACAAAATGGAGATAATCTCACCACTTCACAGGGTTTTATGAGGATTAAATGATAAATACTTTAGGTCCGAGTAAGTCTGGAACACTGTGGGTGTTCAACACACTTCCCTCCCCTCTCCTCCTAGAAACCCTGAGCGATGCTCTGACACCCCAAGGACCTGCCCTCTCCCCGGTTGTCCTCTATTCCTGCCTCTGTCCCTCCTCCTTCAGCTCTGCTTCTCAACACTCTGGGGACAGAGCAACCCCTCACCCCTGCTTTGATCCTTCGCTGCTAAGACTAGGAGGCAGTAAAACATCACTGTCCTTGGGATGGGAGGGGAAGACTCCAAGGAGACGGGAGAAGAGGAACTCAGACTCAAAGCAACTCTGGGACTGATTCCTAAATCAGAGGGAACCAGCCAGAAGTCTAAAATAAAAACCTATAACAGAAAGAAGCAGAAAGGGGTGGATCTGATGCTTCTCCAGCAAGGCAGCTCTGGTTTACAGCCAGTTTGAGACCAGGCCGAGCACCCTGCTCAGGGGCCAACCCCTTCCATGGGAGCAAGGGCCCAGTCCCCGCAGCGAGGTTTCCTTACTCCCCACACGACCCTGTTGGCCCCAGAGAAGCAGAGGAGGGGGGAGCTGGCTCTGGTCACAGAGGTTCCTTTCCCTTTCCTGCTCTGCACCCCCAGTCAGTTAGCCCCTCCTCGCTTCCTTCCCACCGCAGGGGAAGGGAAATGCCGGTGGGGCTGGAGTTTCCTTCAAAGCTGTGGGTCCTGTGCTGGGACTCACCCCTCCTCTGCCAGTCTCCTTGGGCCAGGCCTGGGGAAAACCCAACAAACAGAGATAGGAACCACCCAAAATTCCCAGCTGCCTCTACTGGTCCCAGTCAGTCATGATAAATTTCAGGATCAGAGGCTAAAATGGCACAGTTCCTCTGAGGAGAGAGAGAGAAAGAGAGAGAGATGGCTGAAATGTTCCTGCAAAGGGGATTCTGGAGACTTAAGGAAAGGCAGGCAGGGGCTGTTCATTTTGAGCAAATATAGAATGTGAGTTGGTGGTTTTCTTAATGTTTTCCGTCTCAGAACCACCTCCCCACCGAGGCCCTTATGGCTGGCCACTTCTCCCTGGAGTGGTAGCCGCAGTCGCCATGCTCAGCCCACGGGGCAGGGAGCCCTGGGAAGCAGAGTCTAGATCCTCCCCAGAGGGGAAGTGAGGCACCGTCCCAGGCTGGTACCATATGCTATTGAGCCCTGGCCCCTGGTCACAGCTGCCAGCAAGTCCTTCCGGGCATCTGCAGATCAGTCCATTATGCGGATGGCAGAGGAGAAGGCAGTGAGAAGGTACGAGGTGTAGGAGTCCAGGAGACTGCTGGAGGAGCAGCTGGAGTACCATATTCCCACCAGAAGCCCCTCACAAACCAACATCTCTGCCCCCAAGTCAATGGAGAAGCAGGCAACACTGGGCACAGAGGCCCACGCCCAGCCGCCAAATGGACCTAGGGTTAGGAGTGGCCAGGCCTTCCCTCCACATGTCTCTCCTGGTGGGCAGTAGGGGCAGCTGTGGCCAGCTGGGTACTGCTCCCAAAGGGCGGGAGCCCAAGGAGGTGGGAGGCATCATTCCTGCTACCCCGGCCCCCTCAGCGGCCATAGCCAGCCCTGCCGCGGTAGCAGCTCCCAGACAATGAGAGTTATTTTCAGCCAGCGCTTTAACACAAGCCAGCTGGCCAGTGTGCAGGGCGGGAGGCCTCCTCCACCCGGCCCGCCCAGACAGCAGGCCCAGCCCGGTGCTTACGCTGCCGCCGCCTCTGCGTCACTGTTTGTTTATCTCACTCCTTCAGCACAGCTCCTCCCAACTGCCCCCCAAAACTACAATATTGGCAAAAGGAAATAAAAAAAATCAGAGTGTTTGAGCAAAGGTCCAAGAGCTAAAATTAAGAAGGTCCAGACATGGGAAGCACAGCTTCCCCAGCCCCGTGACCGGTGGGTGTAGTACAGGGAGGAAGTGGGCCGGGTCGGCAGCCAGGTCTCAATGCAGCCCCGGCAGACAGGCCGAGCCAGGCTCTGCGGCCAACCTAGGAGACGAAGCTCAAGATGGCTCTCCTCGCTTTCCTCCCTCCCATCCTTCTTTTCAGAGCTCAGGTTTGGAGAAGATAACATGAGACAGACAGAGCCTGGAATGAGCCCGAGTCTACTGCGAAAGGCTCTGGGAGAAGAAGTGCCCTGCGGCAGAAAGGAAATCACAAGAACAGTTCATGACACTTGGCTGGAGGAAGAGGGAGCCCTGCCCATGATGGAGTGGGGTGAACACTTGAAGAACAGGAAGGAGTGGACCAGGAGCAGTCACCTCCCTAGATGCGAGGCCTGGAGCCCTGGTGCCGCCAAATCCCACAGCCTCAACAGAGCAGCTCCCCTGCCACCCTCCTCCCGCCATTTGCAGCCCCATGCACAGGAGCTCATGGGTGTGACCCAGCGCTTACCACACACACAGTTTGCTTAAGGCCTGAGCTGCCCAACTAGACCTGTGGGAAATTAACCGCAGTACCTTATGACAAAAGACATCGGAAAAGTGGGTGCTCCTTGACTTAAGCGTCTGTAGCGGCTTAGATCTGACTTTCTGGTTTTGTTTGCTTGAAGCTATCACTTTGGGGACAAGCTACCAGAGAAAAGCCAGCTTTCAGAGCCCTGTCTGGAGAACGTGCTTCTGTGGTCACTGATGACTCTATAACCAGAAATGACTTGCTGAGTGGTTACGGGCCAAGTCCCTGAGCAGCCTGGAGGAAAAAGAGATGGATTTGCCAGATGTCTCAGGCTGAGCTCCGCAACTCACACCAGGGAAGTCGGGTGAAGGCAAGGTCCCGGAAGGCCGGTGTCAATCAAACGAAGAGGTGGCTTTATCCAAATACAACTGTACCCCTGAGGCCTCCTCCTCACCATGGTCGACTCCCACCTGGGATCCTGAACTGGTGCAGGAAGTCAGTCAGGTCCCCAGCGCCAGCAAAGCCCCCTAGCTCTACTCTCTGCCACGCCGCCGGCCTTACACCTGACATCAGGTAACCTGAGCAGGTAACCTGGCCCTGGCTAAGGACGCCCTCTTGGCCTACTCAGTCAAGAAGCATACAATCTGGGATAGAAGAACTCTTGTTAGCCACAGGCCCCAAGCCCCAGCTTAAAAACACCACTGCCACAGCAACTCGATCTGTCTGCTGGCTCCTCAGCCCCTCCTCGCGGTTAGCCAGACCCACACACTCCCCAGTTACGCAGAATGGAAACTATTCTGCTGGGGGCCGCTGCCTTTTCCAAAGCCAAGGCGTCCTGGGGCAGACTCACATTGTCCCTGTAGCCAACCAGGGTTTACCCTTCTCTTCACCATATTCTGCCTTCCCGCAGGGGGAGCCCTTAGGCAGTGCTACCTCAGAGAGGACACATTTCTGGGGTTACACCCCACAAAAGACATTTTCCTCTCTCTCCTCGGACCACAGGCCATTACTCACTAGGACCCAAGTGTGCTTCTCCCAGGGTCTCTCATCCATACCTTTTCTTCCCCTCCCGTGGCCATCATCAGATGGCCCTTGTTGTACACTCCTGACCTTCTGGGATAAACTTCTAGCTGGCATCCCTACTTCCAGCCTGCATGTGGATGGAATTTCCAAACTTCCTAGCACATAAGATAAATCATGCTTCTTTTCAGTTCAGAAATCTCTGACTCCTTACCATTTACACAAGAAAACCTAAACTCCTTGGCTGACTTGTTCTCAGCATCTTAGATAAGAAAGAGCTTCAGAGCTAAGATTTTTTTCCATGTTGGCCCCAGCATCTCTGACCAGCTCATTGTCTCCTGGGTTCTCTTGGAGCAGCTACTCTAGTCATAGGATTCACTTGTAACTCATGTTTCCCCAATCTTCTGAATCCCTACCTATCACTACTGGACTCAAAATCCAACTCTGTGACTACCCAACATAGCTCAGTCCCTCTTCTGAGCTCCAAAGCATAATTATATGTGAAGAATGATAAGGCGGAGACCTGCTTGTTATCCCCAACCTCTTCTCATCTTCCTTATTAATGAACCTCCAATGCTTAGCTGAGCACTTAGCAACCCAGAATTAATACATTTCTATAAACAACAAGATCCTACTGAATAGCACAGGGAACTAAATTCAATATCCTGGGATAAACCATAGTGGAAAAGAATATAAAAAAGAATGTATATATGTGTATAACTGAGTCACTCTGCTGTACAGCAGAAATTAACACATTGTAAATCAACTATACTTCATAAAATTTTTTTTAATACAAAGAACTAATGTATTTCTCATCTTTCCTAGAATTCAGATGTGGCTATGTGACCACATGGGATGTGAACAGAAATAGTATGTATAACTTCTGAGAAGTATCATTAAAGGGAGGGAGTATACCTTTTTTTCTCCTTTCTGCTTCCAGCTGGCTGGAATGCAGAGACAATAACTGGAACTTCAGCAGCTATTCTGGAAAATGAGGTGACCTTAGAAATGAAATCCAGATGAGTGAAGCAAAGAGAAAGAAAGTACCTGGTCACTGAGACTGTGGATCTCAACACAAATTGAATGAGGTCATATAGTGCATTTTCATGCGTGTGCTTCCTTTATTTCAATTAGAATACAACTGCTGGAGGGGAGGAGTCATGCCTTATCCTTCTCTGAATCATGTGCAGGTGCTTAATAAATAACTGATTGATCCTGCTACTACCTCATCCACCACCAAGTCCTTTGTTCAGTCCCTGGTTATTTTTGGAGGGGATTATCCAACTTCTCACAATTGTCCTTGCTATTTCTGGTCTTATAATCTGCCTTATGTGCTACAGCCCAAATCACTTTCCTTATATGTTGCTTCTCCCGCACCAAATTCCCACTTCTCATTGGGTTTCAACTCTGTCTTTCGGTTCATGTTATAAGTCTAAGACACTCCCTTGACTTATTGTCTAACCAGATGCACTTAAAGTCCGCTAGACCACAAGCTCCTGAGCACAGGCATCATCATCACCAGCTTGTTGATCACTGCGGTAGGTGCTCAATAAAGATTGAGCAAACTGAATTTCCCCAGACATATATTCTTCATCCGCTCCCTAAGATTTCTCCTCCATCGTCCTCAGAGATCATCTCCTTCCCAGCCGCCAGCCATGCCCCTCATCCAATTCACAAGGGGAGAAATCCCACCTTCTCTAGCAAATCTGTCATAAGTAAGACTGGGAAGGTTTACACTCTCCCCTAAAAGTGTCTCTACACGTTCCCTAATGCTTTTAGCATGTGTTCATGGAGTTGTGATGTACAGCTAATGTCTCTTCACTTTTTCTTGGGCGTTCAATAAACATCACAAATCTCAAAGAGTGGCTAAACCACAGAATGAGGAGCTACACTGCCCTAGTACGAATCTTGGTTCCACCACTTACTAGTGTGGCCTTGGGAGAGTTATTTAATTTCTATGAGCCTCAGTTTCCTCATCTGTAAAATGGAGGTACAAACAGTACCTACTTCTTAAGGTTGCTATGACAATTAAGTAAGTTAGTATACACAAAGCATTTAAATCAGAACTAACTAGGTAATAAATGTTACACATAAAGCTAGCTGTGTTCTTCTTGGTTTTTTGTTTGTTTTTGGTTGGGATTTCTTATTCAACAATTAGCAAAAAATAACTATATGCCCGTCACTAAGCTAGGAGCTAGAGATATAAAAATAAATAACGTAGGATCCCTACATTCAGAAAGTTTATATCCAGGGTAGATCAGCAAGCCAGGGATGAGTGCACACAGTACTGCTGTCAAACAGCAGCATATGGCACTGTGGGGTCCCAGGGAGGAAACGGAACAGAGGAGTCAAGTAAGGCTTCCTGGAAGAAATGCTATAGGATTTACTCTTAAAACATCAAGCAGGAGGAAGTTAGGCAAAAGCAATGAAGCAGGGGAAGATGGTGAAATTCTGGGCAAGGACATGGCATTTGCAAGTACACAGAAGTACAAAACACCATAAAAAGCCCAGGAGTCTCCAAGTGATCTGCAATAACAGAACAAAAGCATATTCGAGGAAATTACAGCAGGCAGGGAATGGCCAGATGACACAAGGTCCTAGGAACTAAGGGTAAATCTGTGGGCATGAGTAGGATACTAATGACACTACCATTAAAATGAAAAATGGAATAATGACAAAAGCTGATGACATTTATTGACAAAACTGAGATAAGAACTCTATATAAATTATCTCATTAATTCTTACAACTAGCCTATGGAGTTAGGACCAAAATCATTCCTATTTAACAAGTGAGGAAACAAAGGCTCGGAAAGGCAGGCCAAGGAACTTGCCCAAGGTCACACAGCTAGTGCGTGATGGAGTTGAGGTTTGAACCCAGGTCTGATCCTGACTTTGTATTCTCACACAATGCCTCCTCTGAGACAACCAATTGTTTTAGCCTTTCTCTGAACCTTTTCGGATTGTATGCATCCTTCAGGGTTAATATGATCAAGGTGCCTCATGAAGCCCCCTTCAAACAACCCAGACCTCTGCACACTCTGTCCCTTGAACCTCTGCAGGGCTACTGCCCTCGCTTCCCATCCACAATTACATGTCATCATTCCTTTAGCATCTTCGGGGCACCATACACTGTGCCAACCGGAAGTCTTATTTTGTCTGGCAATAACTTTTATATGTTTACCCAAAAAAGGAAAAATTATGGCTTATAAATATCTACTTTGGTCTGAACACTATGCTAGATCTTTTAATTGTTAAGATTTCATGAAAAAACAAAATGATTTCACTCCCATATTGCTACTCATTTTTCACATTCTGTATTATTTCTTGAACTAGACTGTAAGCTTCCTGAGGGCACGGACTTTTCCTTGATCTCACATGTTCCTAGACAATCTGACATAAAGAAGCCTAATAGGTGTTGTGAGTTGCCCGTGTGGCCGGCTGGGGACAGCACTCCACCCCACCCAGTACCACTGGGTCTGGATTTCCAGGAGTCTCGTTATAAATCCAGGAGCTTATCACCAAGTCATAAAACCTAATGAATCCCTTCCTACATCCAGACTACACGTGGGAGAGGCATGACTACTGCTTTATGGAAGGACAAACTGAGGCCCAGCACCAGTCATATCAGCTGGGGAGAGGCACTACAAGTCTTATCTCCCCTGGCTTTTCCAATTGCTCTCAAACGGGGGTCCATCTCAGTGCCTCGGAGCACCTCACCTCTTTGGGGAGGAAACATAAAGACCCCAGTCTGCTCTTGATCCACAACCCGCCTTCCCAACATTGTCCCTCCCTCATACTTGTTAAGGCCAGAGCTTGACACAGGGGTCATGACTGCCCACACCCCCAACCCCATCTTTGAGTATCCCAGCCTTTTTGTATCTCATTTGATCGTCCAGCCAGAAACAAAAAACAAAAAACATCTGTTTAGAGGCAGCCTCATAAGAGTTCCCACCCCTTGACCCAGAGAGACTCTGAATCTTGTCTGCTTCTCTCAGTGTCTGGCATTCTGGGTGTCATAACCACTCAGGGCCACAGATGGGGAGGAAAACATTACTGAGCGTCTGTTACATGCCAGGCACTTTTATCACTACTCTCAGTAACCCGTGGAGGTTAAGTGGTGTTATGCCTGTTTAACTGGTGAGAGAATTAAGAATCTGAGACCAACAGGCTTGAAGTCACACCGAATGAGGCAGAACCGAGATTCAAACCCAGATGTGTGGCCTCCCACAGAACTTTTGACAGGACATGCCTTTTCTGCCATATCTTGCCATCTCCTTTCAAAGAAATCAAATCTCCATTTCTAACTTGGAAAGGCCCACCTGGATTTGTCTGACTGACTTTGGTTGATCATTAAACAGTGCTTCCCTGTCCAGCAAGACTGGGTGAAACTAGCTGAACGAGGTATGTGTGCCCGACACCTGAAGTTCAAGGCTTCTGTCTCACAGGAAGACGGACACCATGCAGAGCAGAAAGCCAAGGGAACTCCCTCTTGGATACTACCAGTGACAATTCCTTCATATCTGAATGGCATTTTAAACATTCAGAGCCATCTATAAATAACGGCATGGGCTTTGCAACAGGGAGAACCTAGATTTGAGTCCTGGTACTTTTCATGAGACAGTGGGAATGTTACTAGACTTCTCTGAACTTCAGTTTCCTCATCTATAAAATGTGAATCACAATCTCTATCTCCTACAAGAATTCAGTGATGGGATGAATGAACGACAAGTATTTTGCATATGGCCTGGCCCAGGAGAAGGGCTCTATAAATGGTAACTGGGATAAGCCACTCCAGGAGTCGCAGGTGATTCAAAGACAGCTTCTAAGCCCATACATAAAACATAATTTCACAGTATTTTAAAATACACAAAAGACAGAGTCTATACATGCAGCTGAACAATATAGGTTAAATATATTTACTTATATGTTTACTAATTTTCTAGGTTAGAGCAGTTGCACATACACCCCTTTGAAAGATAAGACTGAAAGTACCAATGGCCACTCAGGGGATTCACAGGAAAGCTAGGACCAGAGTTTGAGGAGAAAGAATTGAGTCACTGACTGACTAAGGTGCTCTGCTGTGTGATCTTTTGAATGAGATTTTTCAAAGAAAGTTGTTTTTAGGGTTCCACCTTATCTCAAGTCCCTCGCTTCCCCGTTGTCTCCTGACTTCCTCAGGTTAAACCTGCGGTCTGCAAAGCTGAGGTTTGATTAACCACAGATCTCTGTTTTCGGTCCCCTCAGCTAACCATTTTTCTCCACAACTCTGTTTCTTCCCTTGTGACCTTGCAGAAGTCCCTGGAGTTGTCCCTCCCAGACACACTAAACGGCTGTGCTGTCTATGGGAATATAGAGAGAGGCATGAGAATGTTTAAGCCTCAAATTTTATTTGACCAATAGACACCGTGCATGCTGAGTTGCTTCAGTTGTGTCCGACTCTGTGAGCCCCCACGGACTGTAGACTGCCAGGCTCCTCTGTCCATGGGATTCTCCAGGCAAGAAAACTGGAGTGGGTTGCCATACCCTCTTCCACGGGATCTTCCCAACTCAGGAATCGAACCCACAACCCACACGTCTTATGTCTCCTGCATTGGCAGAAGGGTTCTTTACCACTCGCATCACCTGGGAACACACCAATGACTCACTCAAACATGCATTTCTACCTCAAGCTAGAAATCTGAGTGCCATCCTGAATTCCTCCTTTCCCGCTTATCTCCACCTTTCCAATATCAAATTTGATCCATTGAGCTCCCTAAACTTACTCTTTTAAACTATTTGTTGAGTCTCTACCACACAAACCAGCCCTGGTTCGGGCTGCCACCAGCATCACCACACTGTTAGGCATCCACTTGGCTGTCGACCTCCAACTGATTCCCCTCCCACGGCTGCCACACTGACACCTCAAAATCTGATCGTGCCACCCTCCTACCAAAAGCATGATGTGTGGTTCATCCGCTGTGCTGTGCTTAGTCGCTCAGTTGTGACCGACTCTTTGCAACCCCATGGCCTGTAGCCTGCCAGGCTCCTCTGTCCCTGGGATTCTCCCAGCAAGAGTACTGGAGTGGGTTGCCATGTCCTCCTCCAGAGGATCTTCCCAACCCAGGGACTGAACTCAAGTCTCCTGCATTGCAGGCAGATCCTTTATTGTCTGAGACACCAGGGAAGCCCATCCACAGAGCAGTCAAAGTGCTTTCACCACTGTCTGCCTTACACCCTATACTCCAAAAGCCCCGAGCAGCTCCGGAAGGATTCTCTGAGCACATTACGCTCTGTCTCGTCCGGACACTGCCCCTCTACCTGGAATGCTTTCTCCTCCACACTTCTCTCCAGCTCCTAATTATCCTTTTAGCCAGCAGAGATTTCCTCCTACAGGCAGCATTCCCCAAGCCCTGCTCTGTGCTGCCCAGGTGCTCCTCCCTTTCTACACCATCACACTTCCCAAGCTGAAGACTGCAATTAGATGTTAATGTGTTTGTCTTCCCCTTCAGACTGAACTCCTGGGGGCAGACACTGGCTCGGTCATCTTTATTTCTCTGGCACTTAACACAATCCTAAGTGCTTAGTAAGTGCTTGCTGAGTGAATGAACACCAGGCTGTACTCAGAAGGCTCTGAGCACTGGCATAGCATTCCTCTCCCTTCTTCGTCTCCAGGCGAGGAAGATGACACCTTCACCATTCTCAGTGCGCAGCCTCAGAAGCCCTCCAGAGTACTGAGTGACTCTATACCTAGCCGTGGTGGGATAAGGCCGGAGTAGCCTCTTTGCCCTCTTGCCTCTGAGACAATCAGAAGCAGCCTGCAGTGTTTTATAACACTGTGACACCACCTGACATTTCCCTACAGTCATCCATAGGCAACAAATACTAGATGGTTTCTTTACAATTCCCGGAGGGAATCAACCGAGAAGCCTAATGCCACCAGACACTGTCTAGCCGCCGACCCTTCAACTCCTGAGGTTTTACTCCCAACTTTTAACAAGGGTATTCTGGGGAAATGACAGATAAATGCTTTGGGAGCTCACCAGGACCTGCTGCCCCATAAATGCAGAAGAGACTCTTAATCCCTTACTCACCCACGATGCCAGCAGTAATTAGGCAAGCCCAAAGGGAGCAATTAATAGCTGCTATTGGACCATCAATCTGGAACTCATGCCAGATGCATCAGAAAATAATCTGCAGACGTGAGCACTTTACAAGGGATTTACCAAGTGTCCTGACTGCCAAGGGGGTGAGGATAATGAGTGTTTGTGTGATGCTGATTCTGCTGAGCAGCAAGTGAAAACAAAATAACCACAACCATAAACCAGAAATCTGTCCAAAGGGGCCTAAGCATACTCTGGACACAGACGATTCAAACAAAAATACTCTTTCCCACTTAGCTATCTCTCATCCATCTGTTTTAGAACATTATCTGGGCATCATTCTGAGGGAAGTTTTGAGAAGAAAGGGAGTCTGTGACCCTTTCAGTCTGCAAATGAGCCACCACCACCCCAAAGTTCAGTACAGTCCCAGGAGCACAGGTCTGGACTTCAGTAGGCCTAGGCTGGCTATTCTAGCCTTGGTAAATGCCTAAAAGGCTCTTCAAGTTCCTTCCATGGCTACGCTAGAGATGAAAGGTGCTAAAGGATAGGCCAAGGGCTACATTGGTTCCTGGAGGTCCTAAGGCCTGTGGGGAAGTCATGACAAGGCCAATAACATCAAGAAGGAAAGCAAGGTGATTAATGTGTGGTATGCAATTCAGTGATTTTACAACTTTGAGGTACATAGAACCAGCCTCTTACCCATCAACAATAACCCATATTTCTCAATTAATACCAGATCCCTGACTTTGAGGGCTTCCCAGGTGGTGCTAGTGGTAAAGAACCCACTTGCCAAAGCAGGGCACATAAAAGACACTGGTTTGATCCCTGGGTTCGGGAAGATCCCCTGGAGAAGGGAAACAACAACCCATTCCAGTATTCTTCCCTGGAGAATCCCATGGACAGAGGAGCCTGGTGGGCTACAGTCCATGGCGTCGCGAAGAGTCAGACACAAATGAAGCGACTTAGCAGCCCTGACTTGAAGAGGTTGGTGGACTGAGAATAATATTTCTACTTAAAATGTACTGAGCACCCCACCACACCAGACATTGCCCTGGACCCTTAAATGTTATTTAAGTCTCCTAAAATCCCTAGAAGCCAAGTACTCTTATCCTGATTAGACAGACATAGAAACTGAGGCTCAAGGAAGTTACAGCACTGGCCCAAGGTCATGGAGCTAATAAACAGCAGAGCTGGGATTCAACTCCAAATCCGTGGAGCCCCAGGGTCCTGAAAAAAGGCCTGGCTGGGCAGCAGTCCCAGGCTGAAGGAACCCCAATACCGCTTATAGCTTCCCAGGCCAGACTCCTTAGTCCTCCTCTAGCCCAGAACACACAGTGGCTTCAGGAAATCTTAAGAGAATCAGGCTTGAGAAGCCCTGAAAAGACAAGTATCTATTTACAGTTAATCAGCACCCTGCCCGGCCCTGCAGACAGTTTTGACAAGTGGAGCCAGGAGGAGGCAACCACAGGCTCTGACTGGGCCCACCTGGGGCTAGGAGCCAGCCAGGCCCCTGGATGAGCAGCGTGGACCGGACCCTGCCCGGACGGGCTGTGCTGCCCAGGGACCCCCTGCCCTGGGGGACTCTCAGGAGCTGGGATCCAGAGTCCACAGAGAGTTGTCTTCACCATTTTACTTTTCTCTTGTACTTCAACTCCCCAAATTGCCACTTTACTAAAATATCACCGCTCTTCCTCTCTACCCCTTTAGCTTCTTTTTCATGGCACTTATCCCTACTCAACATTCTATACAGACCTGTGTATGTGTTGATCACTGTCCCCACGAACAACGTGACATCCATGGGGCAAGTCCCTCTGTCTCTTGTTCACTGTGGGACCCCTAATGTCTAAAATGCTAACACTCAATACATTTGTGTTGAGTGAATAAATGAGTGATCACACAATCAAACATTTAAAAATTCTACTTTCGGAACTTCCGTGGCAGTCCAGTGGGTAAGAATCCGTCTTCCAATCTGGGGACACGGGTTTGATCCCTGGTTGGAGAACTAAGATCCCACATGCCACAGGGAAACTAAGCCACAAGAGTCCACATGCCTCTCGCGTGTCACAACTAAGGCCAGATGCAGCTAAATAAGTATTTTTTTTAATGTATCACTTATTAAAATGAAAAAATACGTGCTTCCCAATGGGTTATTTGAGAGGCAACTGAATAATGCCAGCTTCCTAGGAAGCCTCATCAAACCTGTTGTTGGACACTAACAACCCTTGCAAATATCTCCCTAAAGCTCACCACCCCCAGGCCCACAAACCCTAACTCACCCAGAGCAGGTACTCCAGGGAGAAAATGGAGCAGCGCCTAGGGAGGAGACACATTTCTCTTCCAGTTAAACACAGCCCAGGAGCTCTGCAAATTAAAAGCTCCCTCTTTACTGAATCCACTCAGCTTTAGTTATAGGTCGCACTTTTTATTTTTGTAACCAGCCAACCCACCAAATTATAGGCTCAGGCCACGGGCAGGCACGCCAAACACTGGGGCCAGCCTAGCAGAGGCACTGCCCTTTCTGGCCTGAGGTGGGTATAGGAAAGAGGGCTGGACACCAGTCAAACCTGAAAGAGCAGAGGGTTCGATCACCCTGCTGGGCAGAGCTGACTGAGGAGCCTGGTCTCACTCAGGCCAACAGGCTGCCCGGAGGAAAGCCAGATTCCAGGATTCTCCACACAGCAGCGACAGTGAACTCTTCACACTATACAACACATTGGGTCACTCCCCAAACTCCTTATCGAGGCTGATAAGGTTCCATGACCTAAGCCCTGATCACCTTTCTTCTACAATCCCTGACGTCTCTTTAGCATCCTTGTTGACCAGTCTGGCATTCCTTCAGTTCCTCAGATGTGCAAAGTTCTTTCCCATCCCAAGGTTTACTCTTTTTTCTTAGAAAACCTACCACTCAGATCTGTATATATGGCTGTGAAGATGAATGGGGGCGGGAGTAGTAGGCACATGGGGCTGGGTCTGCAAGACTGGAGGAGAGACCCCTAAGGAGTCTACTACAGCAGACCAGGCAAGAGATGAGGACGAACTACGGCGGTGGTGGCACACAGAGAGAAGGCAAGAGGAGCACAGCCAAGAGTAGCCCCAGGTGTCCAGCCGGGGTGACTGGCTGGGAAGGGTGCCATCCCACTGCCCCCCACCCTAGGACAGTGTACAAGAAAACACTAGCAAGCAGAAAGGAGAACACACGCACTGGACACTATGTAATGAGTAGTATGAAATGAACACCTAACATAACAAGGTATTGTTAATTATATAAATTATTTAGTACACGACCACATTCCACTTTAAAGGAAGGCAAGATAAGTTTGGCAAAGGCAAGAATTAGCCCCAAACTTGGCGACTAGAAATAGAAGCATCTATGTTTTTTGAAAGTGAAAGTGTTCATTGTTCAGCTGTGTCGGATTCTTTGTGACCCCATGGGCTGTACGTAGCCCGCCAGGCTCCTCTATCCAAGGAATTCTCCACTGGAGTGGGTTGTCATCTCCTCCTCCAGGGGATCTTCCTGACCCAGGGATTGAACCTGGGTAACTTGCATTGCAGGCGGATTCTTTACCGTCTAAGCCATGAGGGAAGCCCTTAGATTTCTCCAATTCAGGGGTGACATTTGGGATCATCTTCCATCCAGTTTTACTTAAATCAAATTATTCAGATTTTCTAACTTGTAAGGACTGAGTGGGTTTTTTTGTTTTCTTGTATATTTCAATCACTCATTGTTACAAGCAAGACCATGAATGGCCAGGAACCATTTATCAACGAATCTCTATTCCCCTCTGAAACTCTGGGCAGGAAGGCCTCCAGAGCCTTTTCTAACAATCAGGGGCTCTTCAGACCAAACTCTCTATGAACTGGCCAACTGTTCTGATCCAAGCTCACGTCTGTGTCTAGAGCTAGGATCTTCTACCCTGACAGGTGGGTCTCCTGGCTGCCCTTCATAGATCTGGCTCATTCCTCCTCTTTACTCCCCTCCCATTCTGCTCTAGCCTTCCGCTTCCTCTCTCCTAATCCACACCTGTCCCCTTTAAGGCCTGACTTCAAGTCCACTTCCTTCTGAGAGCACTGCCTGATTAGCAATCCTAGGCCATGCTAATCCTTCCCTAACCCTCTAGTCCTTCTGTGCTTGGAGCTATGCGGCCCCTCATCACCTCATGATCTCATTTGGTCTTCTCAAAAAACATGTGACTGGGCAAGACAAACAGTAACCCCACGTTATAGATAAAATTACTGAGGCACACAGAGAACCTCACAGATAACCCGAGGACATGCACTTGTTTTAATTCTCTAGTCATTCAAAGTACAGCTCTAAATGCATATTTTATCTTTCCAATTATCTTCTATTTTTTGGTATTCTCCAAAGCACTCAAGAAAGTGTTGTATATACAGCGGGCACCTAAGACCTATTTTCTTAGTAAAGCAAGATAGGAAGGAAAATTAGATGAACGTAGAGTCTCTCATAGATCCCAAGGCTGCCTCTGGCCTTCATTTAAAGGGGAGTGTTGGTTACATTCTCTCCTAACAACCTGTTCTTTGCCTTCCAAGGACATACGATTTGTAATTAAGTACTTATTCATTTAATATCTGCATTCCCATAAACTCCATGAAGGCAGAGGTGATATTTGTTTTTCACCACTGTATACCCAGTGGTATCACTGGCACAGAGTAAATGAATAAGGAAACATTTGTTGGACAGTGAATGTCCTACGGGATAGCTGGGATTCAAACCCGAACCTGGCTGGGATTCTGAAGCCCAGACCTTCCCACCACACCTCTCAGCAAAAGATGACTTGTCCTACTTCCCCTGATTTCTGTTGTAATGTACACAATCCCCACCAAAACAATACTGAAGGCGAGGGAGGTGCTGACCCCAGAAAGAGAAGGAGATTGTGGTTAAGGATGTGGGTTTTGGAGTCAAACTGCTTAGATTCAAATTCTGACTTCACCACCTACCAGCTGTGAGATCCTAGGTGAGCTATTTAGCCTTCTTGGACGTCCATTTCCTCATCTATAAAATGGAGATAATAATAACTACTTCATAAAGTTGTGGAGATTAAGTGAGATAACGTGTATAAAGAGTCTGCCAGGTGACCAGCCTACCATTAGCACACAACAAACATTAGCTGTGAAAATGATGAGCTATTCGTGTTTCTGGGAGACTAGAATCTAGAGAACACAGTTTCCTAAGTCAGTTCCCAGCTGCTGAACTGACTTAACTTTGAGAAGCTTAGCTGCAGTGAAGCCCAGAGCTCATGTTTATTCTCTTTGCTAACTTCATCTGCTAAAGCTCTGCTGAAGCTTGAGGTGCAGCTTTCAATAGCCTAGAAATGAAAGAGGCTAAAAATACACAACCTGCCTGTGTCTAGGGGACCGAGATTGTGCCTACATTTATGAATTTAAAATACAGCCTCAGGGAATAAGGGCATCTCTTAGGATTCTTCCTACTATGAAAACTAGTGCCAACCTCAGTACAGAGCAGGGAATGACCCCAGTGGTGTCCTTTCTTCCTCCTGCTCTCTTCTTTTGGATCAGTGCAGAGAGACAGGAGCTTTCTTTTTTGCAGCAAAAGTTGAATCTTCCTCCCCTATTTTTATTTCTCCTTTTCCCTTAAAAGAGGAACAAATATGTGGATATGTGTAGCTTAAAAAATTAATCAACTCAAAAGCTTATAGAATAAAAAGGAATCACTGTTTGGTCCCCAACTCTATCCATCCCCCTCCACAGGTAACCACAGGAACCCACAGCTTGGTATTGATTGTTCCAGGCCTTTTTTTCTATACATTTACATACAAACATGTTGCTTTATAAAGCATTATATGTAGTTTTCTTTTAATTCCCCTTTTAGACTATTATATTTACACACACACATCTTGGAGATTCCCATCAGCCACAACCATTTATTGAGGGCCTACCCAGTGCCAGGTATTGGGGTGGATAGTGATAAGCATACAGAAAGTCTCTACCCTCATGGAATCAACAGTGGGGAGACAGATAATAAACAATTAAACAAAGAATTTTAAAATAGAAAATGATACAAAAGAAGTTAATAGGATGCTAAGATAGAGAATAATAAGGAAGAGAGGCCTCTCTGAGAGGTGATATTATAAAAACTGAGCCCTGAAGCATAAACTAGATTGAACCATTTGAAAATCCAAGGACAAGACATTCCTGGAGAGGAAACAGCTTGTGCAAAGGCCCTGAGACAAGGAAGGAACTTGTCCTAACTCAAGGAAGGCTAATGTGGAGGCTAGCAATCAGGAGGGCGAGTAAGGTTAAAGAAGTCAGCAGGAGCCAAAATAATGCACTCTTAGGGGCCAAAGCCAGGAGTTTGCTGTTTTTTCCTTCAAGAAGGAAACCATTAAAAAGATTTCTCGGTAGGAAATGATGCTATTTGACTTGTAGTTTAAATTTGGCTGCTTTGTGGAAAATGGATGTGAGGATGGAGAAAGGGACAGTGGAAGAAATCGGGAGGCCAATTTGTTGGGTGTAATACAAGTCAGAGTTGATACTGGCTTGGACTGAGGCAGTAGAGATAGAACGTGTAGATCTGAGACATATTTTCGGAGATGGAACTGGCAGGGTAATAGACTGGGTATGGAGAAAGCAGAAGGAAAAATGAAGGATAACTCCCTGTATTTGCCCAAAGTAACCAGATGAACGGTAAAGGAATAGATATGGACAGGAAATGGACAATCAGGTTTCTCCCAGATGTTTATTGTGAACGATGCTGTCCTGAGGATCTTTTCCATGCACCTTCATGCACATGCATAAACAATTCTGTAAGACAGCTTCCTAGATATGAGATGACCAAGTTAAAGGGCATGCACATATGAAACCAGTAGACCCTACAAAATACCTTCTAAAATGTCTGTACCAAATTACACTACCCCTAACGGTGTATTAATGTACTATTAGTGACAACCATGTCGTTGTGTTAGTCACTCAGTTGTGTCTGACTCTTTGCGACCCCATGAACTGTAGCCCACCAGGCTGTTCTGTCCATGGAATTCTCCAGGCAAGAATATGGAAGTGGGTAGCCATTCCTTTTTCTAGGGGATCTTCCCGACCCAGGGATCGAACCTGGGTCTCCTGTGTTGCAGGCAGATTCTTTACCATTTGAATCATCAGGGGAGCCCAATGACAACCACAGACGCTGTCAATCTTTAAAATTTTGCCCTGATGATGAGTATATAAGTGTATCATCGAAATATTCATTTCTTTGATTTCTAATGAGATTAAATTTTTTTCTTTAACTTTTAATTGTATAACTAACACATAAATATATTCTCCTTGTAAGAAATGTCAACATAATATATAAACCTAAATTCCCTTTGACTTTCCTGTTCTTCCTATTATGATTCCTTCCCTGCATTTCACAGGTATTCATTATTAGACTTATTTGTATTCTTCCAGAAAATTTTCTCTGTTCTTTAAAATCTATATGAGCATCTTTTATAAGCTGTATTTCTATCAATCCTTTTAGCATGAACAAAAATATCTAAACAAAAATTTTTACTTAAGGCCTCTAAGTGACATTTAAGCTGAGACCTTCTCCAGGTTAGTTAACTCCTCTGAGTCCTGGTTTCATCACCTGTACAACAGACATAAAATAACTAACACATTTAATGAGATAATTCGTGTAAAAGTATGTGGCATATACCCAAAAAATGTTGAATTCTTTCCTTAAGCTATACGAGTTAAGTCTAGGCATTTGGTGGAGCAGAAACCGAGCCACTCCTATAAGGATGAGATGGTAGACTCCACCCAGAAAAAACATTCTTAACACTGTCCTGAAAAAAAAATTTTTTTTTTTTCATAATAAATAAAGCCCTCCAAAGATCTGAACTTTTCTTCACAAAATTTTGGTATGAAATATTCTGAGCAGTCAATAAAAGCAAAGGTCTTTTTTGTTTTTCTTGGCAAGATAGAAAGCAAAAGGATTTACTCATAGAAGTAACTGCTAGAAACTGTATGTCAAAAATCCCCTTTAAGGCATGCCCAGGGAAGCCACAACCGCCTGGATTTCCCCAGAGACCTTAGGCCTGTGGGAGAGAGCTGCAGATTGGGCAGGTAATACCTACAAACACAGGGAGATGACCTAACCTTAGGGCCTCACTGCAAGGATGCCCCTGGTTCCCCTGGCTTGTCAAAGTACATCCTGCCATCCCTACCTGGATGTTCCTGGAGGTTGAGGGTCTGGCTCAAAGGGGCAGACCTCACCACAAAGTATCCTTAGTCAAAGTTAAGATGTCCAGGGACCAGAATATCTCCCTCTGAATGGCAGTCAACCACGTTTCAACACGCTCTCTTTTTGGATCCACCAACAAAGGCATCCTTTTATCTGAACTGATAAAAGACTCCTTTCCTCTTATAAAAATATTGAGTACTGTCTGTATGAAGGAGCTCCTACAGTGGCTTCTCCTCGTCTCCCTTCCTATTCCTCTAGGCTCAAAGCCAGGGGTTCCCTAGCAGACCCAAGAATGGGTTTAAAACCCTAAAGGGCTGTGTGCATGCCTAGAATTAGGAGTCACAAATTTAAGTGGATTTTCAAAAGGGTCCTTTACTCAAAAGATCCAGAAACACTGTTTAAAGAGCTCTTAAACATATTCCCAACCTAAAAGAACACTTCTCCTGGCTTGAGGAGCTAATGGGGTTAGTAAAGGTCAACAGTGAAATGTGTACCCCAAATTGCTCCTTGACAAGTTGTAGGATAGAACTCACAGTACAGAAGGAACCAGGGAATCCGCCCTTAAACCTATAGACAGAGGTAATAAAAAGATGGGAGGTCCAGCTCTTCCTTGAAGGTGTACCAGGATATGGGAAAACCATGAGAAAAACCAAAAACTGTTGCTCTGCCTTTACTTTTACTGCCCTTAAAGCTTCATCCCCAACTGGAACACAAAACAACGAGGTACAGATCAACAGAAGATAATTCTCAGCAGAAGTGCTATTAGCATTTTGGGTAGGATCATTCTTTATTGTGTGGGACTGACCCAAACACTGTGGGATGTTTAATATTCCTAGTCGTTGGGCACTAAATGTCAAAAGCCACCCCCATCTCCCCTAGTCAGTGTGATACCAAAACATCCTCACTTACCAAAAACTCCCCCTGGGACAATACCTCCCCCATCTGAAAACCACGTTAAGAGGCGGTATACAGTGGGTAATGTATATGCCACAGACATTTAACTGTAGAACCTTTACGGATTACACAGTATTTTCACTATGTTGTCTACTTTAAACATCTTCAAAACCTCGTAAAGTAGGTATAATCATTTCATAAAGATGAGACTTGAATCAGAAAAGTTATAGACTTTGCCAATGGTCATCAGTTGGGGGGAGAAAACAGGCTATCAAGCTGGATCAGAACCCAAGTTTCCTGATTCTAAAACTGGTGCTTTTTCTTTCAAAATAACATGTTTTTAAGGCTTCATGGGAAATACTGGGAGGATCTAGGGGCTGGCTTCCCAGCTCCCTGCAAGGAAGCTGGCAAAAACTGAGAGGAAACTAACTCTGCTCTAAACTGTAGATAGTTTGTAAAACTAGATAACCATCTCTGAAAGTACCCAAACACCAGGCTCAGGCCCTGCTCTTCCTTAGAGAGGGGCTGAGCAATCAGAGGAGGGCTGTGACACTCTAGTCTAGATCTGAGTGGAAATGAGCGAGCACGGGAGGAGGAAAGTGCATCACTTCCTCCTTGGTGTTTTCAGGGCTGACCATCAGCCCAGCCAGCCCTGGGAATAACCTGGGAGAAGGGGAGAAGGTGGTACAAGGAGGGAACAAGGAAAGAGATGAGGACAAGAACTGAACCTTCATGGGAATTCAACAGCCTAAATCCTTCCTCTACTTGCAAAACCAGTCACATAAATAATTCTGCTCTCCCCCTGTGGTTCTGAATATTACTTAGAACACCCATCAAGTACCTCAAAGCACTTTATAAACTGAGAAGAATATGCATATTAGTAAAGGGAGTGGGGAAAACTGTTTCCCCAAAACCTATCCAGGTCCTCCTCTACCTAACACACAAACTCCCAACCCACAATTTTGTTGTGAAGTGATGAAGACAGAAAGCATAAGAGAGTCTGGGAAGAGGATTCAGAAAGATGAAAACAGAAGAAGTATAGAGGAGGGTAGGAGGTGAAGACAACCAGAGTATCTCAAAGACAAGAGGCGGCCTGATACCTTTACATCTTTCCTGGGGGACGCATTCTCCCGTGCAAGGAAAACAAGATATAAAAATGTGGCTCTGCTGAGGGAGGCAAAGACAGACTGGAGATGGGAACTCGGGAATTCTAGCTGCCTAGTTCATCTCTATTCTGGAACCTTCTTCTTCGTGGATGACAACCTTAATACCCTATGTTTCCATACGGTGCTATTCAGAGAGGGGACTCTCAAGTACGCGGCAAGAAGCAGAGGGTGGGGGCTGTGTGGAGACAGCACCCTCTCTTATCTTCAAAGAAAAAGATCCTTCCTCTTCTCTGAAGAGCATTTCCGAACTGGAATGAACCCCCAGCCTTTCCCTGGCACTGCTTCAACTCAGCTCCGACTTGGGAGAAACATTTCCCCGGAATGGAGGTGAGCAGCCTGGCTGACCAGATCACACGCTGGCTTCAGGCGGCCAGGGCTGCTGTCCCCTGGGCCTTCTGCACTCGGCTCCGGGGCAGATTCTTCGGTTTCGACCACAGAACTGGGGCCCTGGCTCCGTCCAGCCTTCCCAGGCAACCCCAGGGGCAGGGGAGGATCTGTGGTCTCATTTCCTCTCCACCTTGGCTTCTTTTTTCACTTCACTGAAGATTAGCTATTTCCACCACAGCCGGTTCCTGCTCTCACCAGTGCAGCAGTTGTTTCCCCACAGACGCAGCCATGAAGCGCTGGTGCGGCTGCCACCTGGACTGCCCCCGCTGCAGCCACAGATCCCAGAGGTCCTGAGCTAAAGGGCTTTCTCATCCCAGATAAAAAAGCAGGGAGAAGAAATTAAGGGGCAAGAAGCAATTCTAAGAACTCCCCAGCGGATATACTAGTACCCATTTTATCGTTATTTTAATCTTACATTATAGTTATATACGCTCTTTCATACACGCAAAATATTTTATAATGAAAAAGTATAGAAAGTGTATACATTTTTTTCTACAGAAATATGTATATATAATAAAATCCCCAACAGAGAACTAAGAACACATATAAAAGATGGCCAAAACACTTATGAGGAAATGTTCAAAGAAATGCAAATTAGAACAAGCTACTACTAATACTACAAGATACTACAAGATACTGGCTAATTAAATTGGCAAAAGTATTTAAAGTTAAACTATTCAGTCATGATTAGCTTATCAAGAAAGGAGACACATGATCAGTGGAAAAGCCAACTGGTACAACCTTTTCAGAAGGCATATTTCTCAAAGGCCTTTGATCCAGTAATTTCTCTTCCAGCAATTTATCCCAAGGAAATAGAGATGCACACAAATATTTATGCACAGAAAATTCATCACAGTGTTAATTATAGTAACAAAAAGGAGACAGAGAGGAAATATAAGGCATTAATAAAATACTATATTATGGAATATTCTGCAGATATGAAATCACGATACTGAAGAATAAACAAATGAAAAAATGCTTAAAATAGTCAAATTAAAAATCAATTTACAAAACAATATGCACAGTATGACTAATTGTTAAAATATAAGTACATCAAAATGTTAAAAGTAAATGGAGAGATTATAGGTGATTTTAATTCTCTTATTTATATTTTTTATGTATTTTATACTTTACAAACTTTTTACTTCTAAATTTGCTTAAAAAGTGTTTTATTTTCATAATCTGGAGAAAAGAAGCTATTCTCAACCCTCCTCCCTCCCTTTAAAGACACTCACATGCATTAATCTCTTTTTTAAAAAAATCATTTGGAACATATTTAGGACCTGAAAAACATTATTTCCTACAATCTGGCAAGATCAATTTTGGGTTTCTATCCCAAAGAAAACTCTACTGAAAATGTACACCAAGATATTCATCACAACACTGTTCATGCCGGCAAACAGAAGCAAACAAATGTCCAACAATAGGAGGAGAGTTAACAATAGTACATTCACTTGATGGACCATTGTGCAAGCATTTAAAAATGTTTACAGTGACTAGCCTGGGAAAACTACTGAAATAACAAAAGCGGAAAAAAAAAAAAAAGCCATACTGGATAAATATGTATGTATACACACACACACTACTATCACAACATTGTATTGATACAAAACTCTACACAGAGAAACAAATATGAAAACTTTTAGAACACATGTCTCCATTTGCTAAAGGAATGGAGAAAATCTGGACTTTTTCCTTTAATCTAAATTATAAATTGCCCAAACATTTTTTTTTAGAGAATGAGTATTACTTTAAGAAAAAAAAGAGAAAAAGGTTGAATCTCCTTACGAGCAATGAAACATCCTCAAATCACAAGGAGTCCACTGCATCAGTTCCATCCCTCTCCCACCCAGCCCTACACCTCCCCAGTCTAAAGCAGGGTCACATGGAAAAGTCTAGGAATTAGGCTCCTCTCTGTGGCCTAGGGTCTTCTAAATGGGGTCTCTTAACAAGGGGGTTCCTCTGGCCAGAGCTGCTGTCAAGAGCCTTTTCCCTCCCCCAAGTTCTATCCCAGCCTGAACTAATTCACCACAATCCCCAAGGCTGGGAAAAACATTTCCACCATGGCGATTTGGAACTTGATATTTAGTCCAAGTTTTTTCCAGCCCCTTTCTATGTCAAAGGAGGCCTCTCAAAGTCTCTTGACAACTAGCACCCAGGCCAGTTTAGCTCCCACATCAATGCTACACTTCTAGCAAAACCCCAAGTCATCAGTCATCACCAGGGAAATGTGAAAGGAGGGGCCATGGCAGGGACAGGCTGTCACACAGCCCCTCCCTCGTGCCCTGAGAGCCTCCTCTTGCGGAATACCCAGGGCTTTTTCTGGCATCAGAACCTTTAGACTTCATCTCAAATCTGTAATAAGCTAGCAAATAGAAAAATCAGGGTGCAAACAAGAAAAGCTATCCTTTCAAGACCATTAAAGCTCGCTGTCTCCCCTCTCTACGCCAGCACTGGCCAGCATACTAGCTTCTGAGCAACTAAGATTGGGTAGTAATCCAGCCAGGACCAAAACACAGAAGGGGGCCTTACCAGACCAGAGATGGGCTCTCATCCTGGTGTTAATAAAGAGGAGCTCCAATAACTGCCCATCCTAAACTCTCAGTTCTCAACAGAATAGGCGCTGCTGTCAAGACATGGGGTAAGAGAGGATCCCAAGGAAACAGTGTAACATACATAGCAGCTTCACAGCCTTTTTAATATGAGGGCACATCTAGAAAATAATACTGTTTGTACTGTACACAGAATAAATGGTGGAAGCTGATCCAGCCAGAGGGGATCCATCCGGGATGTCAGCTGCCCCCAGAGCAAAGAAGGGCAGCATCTCAGCATACCAGGAGGAAAGCCCCAGGGGAGGACACTGGACTGGGGCAGCACTCTTGGGAACAATGTCCTGCACAAATCACCTCATGGCTTCAGACCTGAGTTCTCCAACCTCAGCTGAGAGATTGTGGGTCAGATCACGTGTCTGCACCAAAAAGCAGGGAGCCTGTGGTCTTGACTCAGCAGTGATACAACTTCCCCAGCCAGGGTATTTTTCAGGGGGGGGTTTCCATAGATATATAGGGACTGGGGACGCCCTCCATGTGACAGCAGCAGCATATCCTGGGACTGGCTGTACATAATGGGGTAACTGGTTTCATCAGATTTCTGAACTGAAAATACTTTTCTGGGAATACAAGTGCTCTCAGATCTGAGTCATAGCTGAGAGTTACACATTTAAAAACTACCATTTACTGAGCATATAGTAGATGCCAGACTATGCTAACTAAGGACTTAACTTCTAGTTTTGTTAAATTCACACAATAACCTCATGTGGGAAATACTATTACTATCTTCATTTATAAGAGGAACCTGGGACTTACAGAGATTAAGTAACCTGCTGGAGGTCAAATACTTTTCTAACTGGAGACTGTGAGGAGCCATATATGAGCCCATTTTGACTTGAAAATGCATATGCTTAACCAGGACACCAGCGCATCACCTCAGCAAAACCAACAAATAACTTTTTCATAAACCACGTCAATCACAGTGAGGCTGACAATCTGGGAAAGAAAATGGTGAAAAAAGGAGCAACCTGTCACACAATCAAAAAAAGAAACAAATCTATATTGAGTACCGGGTGCTAAGCACTTTATATACATACTTCACTTAATTCTCAAAATCCCACCAGCATGGGAATCATTTGCCCCATTGTACAGATGAAAAAAATCTAGGCTCAGAGAGGTTAAGACAATTGCTAAGTCAGAGCCCCTGCCTGTTCTACTTTACTAAGCTTATCCTCGCTGTTAGGATATACACCTGAGCCTGTTCCAGGGTCAAACAGCTAATAGCCAATGGAGTTCCCAAAGGATAGTGGAAAGGGCATGTTTTAGGAACAGAGGAAAAAGGGATCTTTAAGAGCCCCCGAGAAGAACTGAAATCTCCAAGAAAGCATGATTTCCATGTGTTGGAAAAATGAGGTAAAATTCCCTCTTTTCTTAAGACAACTAGCCCCCGGCCTGCCCTGTCCCAGCTCCCCATCAGCAGTAGAAAGATCAAAACAAAAGCAACAAGGAAACAAATCAAAACTTTATACAGAAAAGAAGGCTTGTGAGTGGGTGGTCAGGTCTCTGGCTTGACCTGGGCTTGCTGGCTAGTAATCAGGATACCTTGTACATTTTGTGAATATTAAGCCATTAACCTGCCAACTAAACAAACGTGTCAACCAAACCCCCAAGAGGACATGACCAACTCTGGTTTTGAGCTCTCACAACAACCAGCCTGGTAGCCCCTACCTAAGGCAGCCCCCAATCAGTCCACCTTTGAACAGCCCTTTCTCTCCAGTTCTATAGCTACCTCATGCCACTGGGGGGTTTTCACACCCTTAGTGGAGTGCAGATTCCCTCCTACTCTTTTCCCCAACAGTTGAGCTCTTGTTCTCAAGGGCACCAAATCCCAGGCTCTCCTCCTCAGCCTCTGAGATGGCCTCAGCACATTAGTAATCACTGACTCACCCCATCCCCCTGAAGAGGCTAGGGGAAATGCAGAGGGCCACAGGATGTGTGGCTCAGATCCCTCAGGCCCTTCACAGAGCTGATGGGCAAGAGAGGTGCCAGCTTCCCTTTGGAACTCCGTGGACCCTCTCTGATCCCGCTACGGTGCCAATGGGCTGATGTCAGGCTCTGCACCATTGGAGAGGCCAGGATCTCTAGACAGCTTCACTGATGCCAACAGATCTAATCTGCCTATTCCAAAGCAGATGAAATCCAATAAGGCTGCTAAGTCCACAACTTATCCCTCCTCACAGGCAAAGGCAAAGTCAGCCTTTCTAGCCACAGTAACAATAAAGGCAGCATTGGCACTGCCTCTAACAGAGTTCTTGGAGCAACTGGGAACTATTTCCCCAAGTTTCTCTAAGATTTACCTCTGTTAGCAAATGTTCCATCACCTAGTTCACTTTCTCCAAAATATCATTTTTAGCTCCAACATATTCTCTGTCTCCATCTCAGTGATATCAATCAGATCCTCTGGTTCCAGACAGCCACTAACATCAATGTCCAATCTCCACATCAAAGGAGGGTCCCAAAGTCAGCCCTAAAACCTCACTCATACAGATCACTTAGGAACCTACAGAAAGACTAAAAAGAAGCACAGGCACAAAACAAAAACCAACCACTAGGGCTTAACATAAAAAGGGGGGTTGTGGGGGAGGCAGGATGGTTTGTGTATTGTTTCAATTGGAAAAATACACTAGTGAAATGGTTTATCCACATGTTCAGCCCTTTTAGGCAAACCCACTGTAACTTTGCAGGATGCCTGCAGGCCGTTCTGAAAATAAGTAGAATGGCATCACTCTTTATTCCACCCCCTTCACGAGCTGCCAGCCCCTCTCCATTCCCCCTCCTCTCCCCTAAACATCTGGTCTGGGCTGGGAGTAGGACCCACTCCCTGGAAAGCCTCCATGTTAACACGAGAGGCGGTCTCCCCAGTCAGAGAACCCGGACTGAGGCTGAGGAATGGGCCGGCCCAGAGCTTCTGAATTCCCCCTCTCCCGCCAAAGATTTAGAAATGAGAATCCCAGGGATCTGGGGAGACTGTCAAGGAAGTGGGGAGAAGTGCGAAGGGCGGCAGAAGGGGGAGAGAAGAGGAAGAACTCTGGATACTGGGGCGGTCCCGGGTTAGGGACCCCTCCTCCTAAGTGTCTAGAGGTAGAGGCTTCGCTTGGGAGGTCCCCGACGGGGCTGCTCAGCGCCTGGAAAGGCGCTGGGGGTCGAGGGCCATTGGGGATCCTGACTGAAGGGGTGGGCCGGACCGAGGAATCCGGGCAAAGTTCCCCCCGGGGCGCTGAGATCGGGGCTTGAGCGGGGGGGGGGGGGGGGCGGTAGGAGGGGGAAGGGACAGGATCGGCTCTCACCAGCACCAAGGCGAACCTCTCTTCCAGCTCACAGGGCTCCGGCATCGGCATCTTGCCAGGCGGCGGCAGGAGCGAGACAGAGGAGGGCTCGCCCGGGCCCCCCTCGGCGCTCTCCAGGTTGCCCATCGCGGCGGGGCCCCCTTGGGGGCCTCAGCCCCCCCACCTCCACGCCCGGGGCTCCTGGGCACGGCCGCTCGGACCCAGCTCTTCCCTCAGTGCCAGCTACCCCGGTCCCTACTCCTCCGCCGGGTCGGGGGCTCCTCGGGGTCCGACAGGAGGCGGTGCAGCGGACAGCTGCACCGCAGCGACAGGCACCGCGGCCACGGCTCTCGCTCACACCCGCCGCCTAGCCGATCTCAGCGCGCCGCCCCGGCGCTGCCCCTCCCCGCCCCCCGCGCTCTTTCCCTCCCCCCAACACTTCGCTTCCTCCCACCCACTCCGGGCCAGGACTCTTGCTTCCCCCCCGAGCGCCGACTGCAGCCGCGCGCCGCGCGCCCCATTCATGCAGACCCCGCCTCTCGCCCACGGGCCTCCCTGGTGCCCCGCCCCGCCCCGCCCCCGCCTGCGTCCGATTGACTGCAGCAACTGCCAATCACAGCGCTTCCTGCCCACTCTTTCTCCGACTCCCTCCCGGCGGCCTCGCGCCTGGCACTTGGCGCGCCCTGGCGGCCCTGGTGCGTATCTAATCACCGCAGTTGCTGAGGGCGTGAGGTGTGTCGGCTTGGGCGCGGAAAGCGGCCGTTTTCCACAACAGCTCATAATATACACAAATAAGTAAGGTATAGGGCACATTGTGAAAAAAATAACTACAAGAGAAGTAGAAACAAGTAGGATGCTCAGAAGTGGGAGAGAGACCACATCTGTTAAAGAGTCAAGATGAGGGAGATCATATTTGGGCCATTCAGGGATAGGGAAATACCGTAACTGACAGGTGAAAAGGCAGTTGAGAGGACCTTACCAACGTTCAGAGGTTGATCTGATTGGATGTGAAAATGGAGAGGCAGGACAATGCTGTTCTGGCCGACGTCTGCTGGGTGGGTCATCATTTATGTGATGGACATCTGTTGTTTCTGCCAGCCGAGCCTATATCCCTCTTCAAGTGATAGCACCCCATTTGGGAACTTAACGTTCTGCTGTTCTGAGTCTATGTAGAGCGGAATTTCACGCCTGTGCCAGAAGGTCCCCATGACCCAGGCTTTTTCTTGCTCTACCTTTAGGACTGTTGTAGGGATTGACACTTGACCCGGAATATAAAACTCATTTCTAAGGCTTTCAGTGGAATCATCAGGAAAGAGGCACTCTCTTCCCAGAGTGGGAAGGCTGCTGGATTGTGAGAATGTAAATCTGGAGCTGCTAGTGGCCATCATGCCATCACCATAAGATCTCAAGCCTGTTTGAGAATGAAGTCAGTGCAAAGGAAAGCAAAACTAAGAAGGAGTTCTAATAACATGTTGAGAACCTGACTCCAGCCATGTCTGAAGTTATCACCTTGACTTTTCATTCATTTGTTCAACAAGTATTTACTGAAAAGTTCATTATATGTCAGATACTATTTGGGGCATTGAAGACATATGTGTAAACCGAAAAAGGCATACAGGGAATTCCCTGATGGTCCACTGCCAGGGGCCAGGGTTCGATCCCTGGTCAGAGAACTGGGATCCTGCAAGCTATGTGGTATGACACCCGCCAGCCCCACCCCCACCCCCGCAAAAAAAGAAAGAAGCATACATCTCGCTCTCCTTGCTCTTCTGGGTAGGAAAAAAGGTGGACAATAAACTAAATAAAATGTACAGGTGTTAGTGATCAGTGTTAACAAAAATAAAATCAAGGGACTACTCTGATGGTCCAGTGGTTAAGATTCCACTCTGCCAATGCAGAGGGCGAGGGTTTGATCCCTGGTCAGGGAACAACTAAGATTTCATGTCTCTTGGCGCTGCCAAAATTTAAAAAAAAAAAAAATGAAATGGAATAGAGATGAGTTCAGTTCAGTTCAGTTCAGTCACTCAGTCGTGTCAGACTCTCTGTGACCCCATGAATTGCAGCACACCAGGCCTTCCTGTCCATCACCAACTCCCGGAGTTCACTCAGACTCACATCCATCGAGTCAGTGATGCCATCCAGCCATCTCATCCTCTGTCGTCCCCTTCTCCTCCTGCCCCCAATCCCTCCCAGCATCAGAGTCTTTTCCAATGAGTCAACTCTTTGCATGAGGTGGCCAAAGTACTGGAGTTTCAGCTTCAGCATCATTCCTTCCAAAGAACACCCAGGGCTGATCTCCTTCAGAACGGACTGGTTGGATCTCCTTGCAGTCCAAGGGACTCTCACGAGTCTTCTCCAACACCACAGTTCAAAAGCATCAGTTCTGCGGCACTCAGCTTTCTTCACAGTCCAACTCTCCCATCCATACATGACCACTGGAAAAACCATAGCCTTGACTAGACGGACCTTTGTAATTTTAAATAGGATGATCAGAGCAGACCTCACTATTAAGGTGAGGTCTTGGATACAAAGCTGAGGGAAGTGAAGAATTGAGTCATGGGACTATCTGGGGGAAGAATGATCCAGAGGAAATGTCAAGTACATGCTATACTTGATGTGTTAGAGGAATAGGAAGGAGGTCAATGTGACTGGAATGCGATGAGCAAAGGAAAGAGTAGTAAAAGATGAGATCAGGGCTTCCCTGGTGCCTCAGTGGTAAAGAATCCACCTGCAAATCAGGAGACTCAGGTTCGATCCCTGGTCCGGGAAGATCCCACATTCCATGGAGCAACCAAGCCTGTGCACCATATCTACTAAGCTAGTGCTCTAGATCCAGGGAACTGCAACTACTGGAGCTCAAACACTCTAGAGCCTGTGCTCCAAAACAAGAGTCGCCTCTGCTCACCACAACTAGAGAAAAGCCTACGAAGGAACGAAGACCCAGCACAGCCAAAAATAAATAAATTAATTTAATTATTTTTTTTTAAAAGATAAGGTCAAAAAGGTAACCAGAAGCCCTATGGTGCAGGATAGTGTAGACTGTTGCAAGGACTTTGGTTTTTCTCTAACTAAGATAGTAGCCATTGGAAGATTTTGAGCAGAAGAGTGACATGATCTAACTTATGGTTTAAAGGATCTTCTGGCTCCTGCATGGCAAATGAAAGGAATAGAGGCATGGGCAGGAAGACCAGTGAGAAGGCTATTACAATAATACAGGTGAGAGATGATGGTGGTTTGGAGCAGTGTTGTAGTTGCACAAGTAGAAATGATCGGATTTTTAATGGGTTTGAAAGAAGAACCAATAGAATTGTTAGACAGTTTGGATGTTGAGAGTGATTGAAAATCAGTGCCAAAGCATTTGACCTGAGCAAGTGGGAGGGTGGAGTTTTCATTGACTGAAATGGAGAAAGATTGTGGGAGGAATAGACTTGGTGAAGGACAGCCAGAAAGGGAAGATCAGGGACAATGTTTTTAGCCATGTTGAGCTTGATTTGCTGATTGGACATCCAAGTTGAGGTAGCTACTAGGCTTCTGGTATGTGTGAGACCAGAGATCCACGCTGGCAATATCAATTTAAAAATCTCTATCATCTCCAAACCCCAAGGCCTCTTCAATCTAGTTTTCCTATCTTGCTGCTGCTGCTAAGTCGCTTCAGTAATGTCTGACTCTGTGTGATCCCATAGACAGCAGCCCACCAGGCTCCCCCATCCCTGGGATTCTCCAGGCAAGAACACTGGAGTGGGTTGCCATTTCCTTCTCCAATGCATGAAAGTGAAAAGTCAAAGTGAAGTCGCTCAGTCATGTCTGACTCTTAGCGACCCCATGGACTGCAGCCTACCAGGCTCCTCTGTCCATGGGATTTTCCAGGCAAGAGTACTGGAGTGGGGTGCCATCACCTCTCCTATCTTACTTGGCTCTAATATTCGTGAGTCCTTTGCTTCAGCAGGAAAGGTCCATCTCCTAACGTTAGTTGTGCATTTTTATGTCTTCAGCTTTATTCCTTGTGGTAGACAGAATAATGGCTCCCCAAAGTACCCACATCCTAATCCCCAGAACCTGTGAATATGTTATTTTATGTAGCAAAAGGGACTTTGCAGATGAGATTAAGTTAAAGAGCTTGAGAGGGGAAGATTATCCTGGATTATCTGGGTGGGCTCAATGTAGCCACAAGGGTCCTCAAAGAGGGAGACAGGAGAGTCAGGATGAGAGAAGGAGATGTGACAACTGAAGCAGAGGTCAAGAGGATGCAGGGTCATCAGCCAAAGAATGCAGCAGTCTCTAGAAACTGGAAAAGGTCAGGAAACAGATTTTCCCCTAGAGCTTGTAGAAGGAACACGGTCTTAACACTTCAATTTTAGCCCTGTAGGACCTGTTTTCAGACATCTAATCTCTAGAACTGTAAGATAATGAATCTCTATTGTTTTAAGCCACTAAGTTTGTGGTGATTTGTCAGAACAGCAACAAGAAACAAATTCCTTCCTGCTGTGTCCCTGATCTGGATTTCTATTTTTCTTATCTGCAGCCTATTCTGATCCCCCCAGGTTCAGCATAATCTTTGGTTTTTAGCAAAATGTAAAAGACATTATTGGATGCTTATCATGTGCAAAGCATCTGGCTAAATACCAACAGATAAAGAATGCAAGATAACGAAGATGAGTAAGAGACTCTCGTGCCTCCCCACTTCAAAAGAGCTCATAGTCTGGAGCAGAGGAGGTAAGGTACAGAGGAATAGAGGTATGGACTAAGTTTGAGGGCACCAGCTAGGACCTTTGGTTATATTAGTAGGTGACAGTGAAAGTTGCTCAGTCATATCTGACTCTTTTTGACCCCATGGACTGTGTGTAGCCTGCCAGGCTCCTCTGTCTGTGGAATTCTTCAGGCCAGCGTACTGGAGTGGGTGGCCGTTCCCTTCTCCAGGGGATCTTCCCAACCAGGAATTGAACCGGGGTCTCCTGCATTGCAGGCCAATTCTTTACCAGCTGAGCTACCAGGGAAGCCCATATTAGTGGGTACCAGCTTTGAAATCCCATCCTGGAGTTCTCCCAGATTTGTGATTCTTATTTTCTCTTACTTTTCATTTGAAACCTAATTCAGTGATGTTACTGAGTCTACTATGTACAAGACACTGGGCTAGGTGCCACGGAGGATACCCAATACATAACTTGTGGTTCCTCAACTGCCATTGTTGTTTAGTTTTTTTGTGTATGTTTTGTCTGGACTCTGGGTCTTTTTGGTTTATGTAAGACACGTATATCCAGTACCTGCTTTGTTTCAAGTACAAAAGAAGATTCAGTGATGAATAGGTATCTTTCTTTCAGGTTCTCAGAATCTAGTAAGGAAGACTCTGAAAATAATGTTTATAAAACAATGAGATAAGTTTTATAAGAGAAGGGTGTGCAAAATGCTGTCTAAGGCTTCAGGGAGTAGATGTCACTTGATCCAGGGCTGAGGGATAAATAGATGTGCCAATGGAAAAAGTGAGACAGTGTGAATGAGAAGGTGATGGAAGGAGGGGTGATCAGGAAGGGGAAAAGGCAGTTTAAGGAGGAGGAACTGTACAAGTGAAAATGGAGAACTGTAGAAGAGCACAGAACGAGCAATAATAAGAATTTCAGTGAGGCTGGAGCATAGGGTATGTGGTGGGAGGACAGGAGACAAACCTAAAAAGTCAGGTGAATCAAGTTTAGAGGAGTCTCGTGTTCAGCTGAGTCTTTTCTGCTGTAGAAGATAGTCCTATGTTCTAGTCAGGTTTTTTGTATTTTATTTTTGTTTTTCTGACAAAGCAAAGAGTCTTTGTTGAGAAGAGGTGACTGTGCAGACAGCAGCTGGGTAAGAAAATCCAGGAGAACTGCTTTGCCACATGGCTCGCAGTCTCAGATTTATGGTAATAAGGCTAGTTTCCAGATTGTCTCTGGCCAATCATTCTGATTCAGGGTCCTTCCTGGTGGCTCACGCATTACTCAGCCGAGATTGATTCCAGCAAGAAGGATTCTGGGAGGTTGGTAGGACATATGGACTGGTGTCTCCTCTCCCTAGTCAGTTTTTGAGTATACTCTTTGGAAGGATTCTTTTAGCAGCATTTGAGAATGCAGAGATAATATGGAGGAGATAAGGGCCTGAACAAAATCAGGACCAGGGGCAGGGGTCGGGTGAAGAGAAGTAGAATTGTTGGGAAAGATTACATTAGTCTGTTCAGGCTGTTGTAATAAAATCCTGGAGCCTGGATGTCTTAAACAGCAGATATTTATTTTCTTACAGTCCTGGAGCTTAGAAATCCAAGATCAAGGTGCCATCAGGGTTGGTTTCTGGAGAGACTTTTCTTCCTGGCTTGTAGATGTCTGTCTTCTCGCCATGCCCTTACGGGACCTTCCCTCTGTATTCACATGGAGAGAAGGCTTTAGTGGCTCTTCCTCTTTTTGTTTTTTTTTTTTAAACTTTATTGCATTTTCTTACAATATTGCTTCTGTTTTATGTTTTGGTTTTTTGGCCTTGAGGCATTTGGGATGTTAGCTCCCTGACCATAGATCAAACCTGCACCCCCTGTATTGGAAAGCGAAGTCCCAAACACTGGGAAGTCCCTTTCTTCCTCTCCTTAATAAGGACACCATCCTGTCAGGTTAACACCCCACCTTTATGACCTTTAACCTTCATTGCCCCCTTTAACCTTCATTAATCTTCATTAACCCTTCATTAACCCCCTTTAACTTTCATTGCCTTCTTAAAGGCCCAGTTACCAACTACAGTCACATTATCATCATATGAATTTGCGGAGGACACAATTCAGTTTGTAACAGAGATATATCTGAGACAGAATCAACAAGACATAGTTACCTATTTGATAACAGTGACTAATATTTTTATAGTGTTTGTAATTTACAGAATTTTTTCCCACATCTATTATCTGGTTAGACCTTCACAACACTGTGGGAAAGGGATATTATTATCCCCATTGCACAGATGAGTAAACAGATTAAAAGAAGTTAAATAATACATCTGAGGCCTTATAGCAAGTAAGTACAGACCCTGGCACTGAACCTGGCCTTCGACTTGGAATTCCATGCCATTCTGATTTTCTTGTGAGAAGTGAGGGAGTAAAGAGGACTGAAAAGTTGAGGCCAGCTTGGATCCCTTACCCTTATTCTCTGGGGAGCCCAGACTCTCTCTTAAGTCAACTGCTTACTCAAAACACATTCAAACTCCTGCTACTCCCTCCTACCTAGGAAACTCTATATTATCTCTAGCCCCCTCCTCTAAGGTCTTTAGAAACACACATCTGCTCTCTCCTTTCTTGTGGGAAGTTATGTTGTGGCGGGGGGGGTGGTGAATATAGAAATTTTAAACTTTTTTTTCATAATTTACACTGGTACCGAGAGGATTTTCTCTTTCCTCTTAACTGGCTAATTCTTACTCATGCCTTAAAACCAGGCTTATAGGTCACCTCCTTCATGACCTCTCCAGAATTGATGAGAACATGTCTGTGAGCACATAGTGCCCCAATATATTTCTGTCATCATATCTTGAATCATAAGATTGTGTAAGTTCCTTCAGGGCAGGCTGATATTCCTAGTATCTAGCAATAGCACCCACTTTGTGTCTGTTACATGTTGAATAAATGAATGATTTCATACATTGTGACATTCCTCCCACACCACAGAGCCCTTTTACTCTTTATCATTCCTCTCAGATACAGTCTGACTGCTTGTATCACTGAAGGTTCAATGCAGAAAACAAAACCCCCTCCAAGTAGTACAAGGATATGAAGACATAGGTGCTTACAAACTCACTTGGAATGTCTAGAAGCACCCACTCTGGGCTGAAACTCCAGCAATGGAGCTCCAGAACATGATAAAAGTGCTCTATCAGACGAGCTGCTACCTCTGCCATAGTCAGAGAGGGTGGAGCACCTGGACGTCTCCACTGATGATGGGGCTTGAGAACAAGTGGTCGCAACTGTGATCCAGGGATCTGGAAGCTATAATCAGGACATTGCCGCCGCTGCACTCTGATGCAACCACCTCTCAATGTTTGCAAAGCTTGAGACATCACTGGGCTGCTGCAGTAGAAATAGATCACATCTCCAAGGCCTTGCTTGCCAGGAGAAATAGCCAAAGTAGCAGAGGGATGACCTTTGTCTCACTTCTGCCTCTTAAATCTCACCCAAGTACATCTGACTGACTACAAGGTATGTTGAGAAATATAATCCTTATTTTTTTCAGCCTCTGCAGTATAGGAAAGCACACTGGAAGGAAAAAACATGTTAGGAACGTGGGAATATATGCTGAATGCTAATAAACATATCCACTACTCTGCTTGTATGACAATCCACCCAATGTCTTAATCACCTGTAACTGGGTCTCTTCGTCTCCCCTCTCCCCACCTTCCCTCCCCAGCCCCCATCCCACTCCCACTCCCCCAACCCACCCAGGGGCCCCTGCTGGTGACTATCTCTGGTCCTGTCTCTCAGTCTTCTCCTTTAGGCTACAGTTTGCCCTTTTCTGTGACGTGGATGAGGCCAAAGTTCTTAGTTATCCTTAGCACAGTCCTTTATAGGACAAATGGATATACTGGACTTCATCAAAATTAAAAACAAATGCTCTTTGAAAGACATTGTTAAGAGAACTAAAAATAAGCCACAAACTAGGAGAAACGATTACAAATCACATATCTGACAAAGGACTTGTATCTAGAACACAGAAATAACTCTCAAAAATCAATAATAAGAAAACAAACAGCCCAATAAAAGAAATTGGGCAAAAGATTTAGAGGCTTGTTCAGCAAAGAAGACATATGCATGACAAATAAACACATGAAAAGATATTCAAATCATTAGTCATTAGGGAAATACAAATTAAGACCACAGTGAAAAACCACTATATACACACCTAAAATTTAAAGTGATCTGAGTGTTGGAAAAGCTGTGGAGAACTTGGATCTCTCATATTCTGCTGGTGGGAGTGTAAAATGAATGGTACAACCCTCTGGAAACAATTCGGAAATTTTTTTTTAAGTTAAACGTACTGTGTAAGATGGTATGGGTAACCCAAACAAACTTCTTGGCCAACCCAATACCTACTATATGATTCAGCAATTGTACTCCTAGATATTTACCCCAGGGAAGAAGAAACCAATGAGCACAGAAAGATTTGTACACAAATATTCTCGGCACCTTATTTATAAGGGGGAAAAAAAAGTCCCCTGGAAGCAACCCCAAATTCATCATCAGGTAAATGAATAAACGATTTATGATAAATCAGATCAAACCAGTCAATGCTAAAGGAAATCAACCCTGAATATTCACTGGAAGGACTGAGGCTGAAGCTGAAGCTTCAATACTTTGCCCACCTGGTGTGAAGAGCTGACTCACTGGAAAAGACCTTGATGCTGGGAAAGATTGAGGGCAGCAGGAGAAGGGGGAGACAGTATGAAATGATTGGATAGTATCACCGACTCAATGGACATGAGTTTGAGCAAATTCTAGGAAATAGTGAAGGAGAGAGGAGCCTGGCATGCTGCAGTCCATGGGGTCACAAAAAGTCGGACATGACTTAGTGACTGAACAGCAAAAAATACAATGGGATACTTCTCAGGAATAAACAGAAATGAACTATGATTTCTGTTTGAACAATAAATAGAAATAAACAATAAACAAAAATGAACTGTGATTCATTCACAGCAATGAATGAATCTCAAATTTATGGTGAGTAAAAAGAGGCAAAAGAAAAAAGAGTATATATTGTATGAGTCCATTTACATAAAATTCCAGAAAATTCAAACCAATCTAATAGTTATAGAAAGCAAGTCAGTGGTTGGCTGGGGATGAGGAGGGTGAAGGCAAGAGAAATCGTCGCATGAAACAAAGGGGCATGAGGAAGTTTGAAGGGATAATGAATCATTCTTTTATCTTGACTAGGGTAATGGTTTCATGTAAAAAACTCATGAAATTGTACACTTTAAATATGTGCAGCTTATTATATGTCAATTATACCTAAATAAAGTTGTTTAAATTTAAAATAAAGCAGAGGCCTTTGAACTGGGAAAAAACTGCTATGCTCCTCGTGTGTGTGTTTTCCAAGATCTTATTTCTCCAATCAAGCATCACACCCAGGCCCCCTGGGCCCAGCAGTGAAAGCTCGGAGTCCTAACCACTGGACCACCAGGGAATTCTCTCACTTCTCTCACTTCGTGAATGTCTGATGTCTGTCTTCCCCTGTACAGTGAAAACGTCATAAAGGCTAAGGCCATGCCTATTTGCATCTCTAATGTTTAACACAGAACCTGGTGCTTGTTAGGGATTTGACAAATCCATGTTGAAGAAAGAAAAGAGAGAAGAGTTGAGAAGAGCTCCAAGTTTTAACCCTGAGTGAAAGAGAAAATGTGTCGTTGTTGATAGATAGGGAGGAATCAGGAGGCAAGGCAGAGGTGGAACACCCTAAGAGGGTGAAAGGGAGCCACGTGACACTATGTCCGCAAAGCCAGGGGGAGAGGTAATCTCAGGCAGGAGGGTTGGGAAAAGGCCTTCGGATTTTTGGATTCCGCAGTTAGACAGCATTGGCTCCCTGAAGAAAGCGATTTCAGACAGATACCGGGTTGTTTTCCCTCCCCAGTCTTCCCTATATACAAAACACAAAACTTCCCTATACAGTAGAGCACCTACTTGGCTTCCTCCATCTTCAACAAGCTGCCATTCTAGTCCAAGCCCTCATTCTTCCTCATTTGTTCTGTTCCAATAGGAGTTTCTTGGATGCCACTCTTGTTCTCTTCTGTCACAAGTTAGAGTGATTTTTTTTTCAAGTTGTACACTTTATTTATTTTTAATTTTTGGCCTCACAGCATGTGAGATCTTAGTTCTTTGATGAGGGATTGAACCACATTCCTTGCATTGGAAGCAGGGAGTCTTAACCACTGGACCACCAGGAAAAGTCCCTAGAGTTTTAAAACTAGAGACACAGGTCCTGTGCCTAGCTCTTCCTTGGAATCTCCTTGTCATTCAGTTTATCTCTCCACTGCAATGATTGGCACCCAAATGTGTTCAAGCTATGAAACTCTCAAGCTACATCACATCATCAGCTGGAATCAAGAAAGGAAACTACATAGGATATTAGTGATATATTTCTGCCTAGCAAATAACCCCAAAACGTTGAGGCTTGAAACAACAAAACCAAAAAAAAAAAAAACCTATTATCTTACATTTTCTGAGAGTCAGGAATCTGGGAGAGGCTTAGTTGGGTGCTATTGTCTCAGGAACTCACATTAGGTTGCAATAAAGCTTTCGGCTGCAGCTCCAGTCATCTGACGGCTTGATTTCTTTTTTTTTTTTTTTTAATATCTATTTATTTGGCTGTGCTGGGTCTTAGTTGAAGCGTGTGGATTCTTTAAGTTGCAGCATGTGAGGTCTTTTAGTTGTGGCATGCTGAATCTGTTTTAGCTGTGGCATACAAACTCTTAATTGTGGTATCCAGTTCCCTGATCAGAGATTGAACCTGGGCCCCCTGCATTGGAAGCACAGAATCTTAGCCACTGGACCACCATGGAAATCTCCAACTTGATGTACTTTTAAGATGCCTCATTTACATGGCTGTTGGTCAGATGCTTCACTTCCTTACTAGTTGTTGGCAAAAGGCCTCAGTTCCTCCACCACCTGGGCCTTTCCACAGAGCTGCTTGAGTGTCCTCCTGACATGGCAGCTGTGAGCAGAGAGAGAGCAGAGAGGAAGCTGCAGTGCTTTTTCTGACCTAGTGTTTTTACCTAATCCTCATCACTTCCACTTTATAGACAGTCCCCAACTAACCATGGTTAAACTTACGATTTTTCGTGTTTATGATGGTTTGAAAGTGATACACATTCCTTAGAAACTGAAGTTAGAATTGTGAATTGTAATCTTTTCCTAGGCTATTGAGATGCAGTGCCATACTCTTCCCTAAAGGGGATCATGACGGTAAACAACTGATGCCGTTACAACCATTCTGTACCCATACAAGTATTATATTTTTCACTTTCGGTACACATTGAATAAATTACATGAAATATTCAACATTTTATTATAAAATGTTGTGTTAGATGATTTTATTAGCCCAACTGTAGGCTAATAAGTGTTCTGAGCACATTTAAGTTAGGTTAGGCTATGGTGTTATGTGGCTTAGATGTATTAAGTACATTTTCAACCTAAAATATTTTTAATTTTTGATGGGTTTATCGGGACAAAGTCCCATAGTAAGTTGAGGAAGATTTACATTCTATTTATTAGAAGCAACTTAACATCCAGCTCATGCTTGAAGGGAGGAGAATTAAGCTCTGCTTCTTGAAGGGAGAGGACTTCTCATGTGAGGCAGTGGTAGAGAATCCCTCTGCCAATGCAAGGGACAGAAGAGACGTGGGTTTGATCCCCGGGTCAGGAAGATCCCCTGGAGTAGGAAATGGCAACCCACTCCAGTATTCTTGCCTAAAAAATTGCATGGACAGAGGAGCCTGGCAGGCTATAGTCTGATGCTGCTGCTGCTGCTAAGTCACTTCAGTCGTGTCTGACTCTGTGAGACCCCATAGACGGCAGCCCACCAGGCTCCCCGGTCCCTGGGATTCTCCAGGCAAGAACACTGGAGTGGGTTGCCATTTCCTTCTCCAATGCATGAAAGTGAAAAGTGAAAGTGAAGTCGCTCAGTCATGTCTGACTCTTAGTGACTCCATGGACTGCAGCCTACCAGGCTCCTCTGTCCATGGGATTTCCCAGGCAAGAGTACTGGAGTGGGGTGCCATTGAGATCGCAAACAGTCTAAGCACATGCACGTATACCTGAAGGGAGAAATCTTAAAGAACTTGTGTTTATCTATTTTAAAACCATTAAAGGAAGGCAAAGGAAAAAGGTATGTTGAAGCCTTAAGGCAAGAAAGATTTTTGTCATCAGTTGTGAATAGTCATTCAAGGAGCCAGTGCAGTAAAACAGTGGTTATACAATGCAGTGCTTCTCTACTGAAACCGAGTCCCTCTAAAACTTAGTTCCCCTGCAGAGTTTGTGATTAACTTCTCTGTCCAAAACTTATTCCCTTTCTTGTCTCCTCTGACTTCAGTCCTGTGCTAACTGAATGCTAATCAATCAGAGTCAGATGGCTAAAATTGTTGTTGTAAGTAACACAACATACAAACAAACACCATACAAACTACCACCATACAAACTACCACCATACAAACTACCACCATACAAACTCGGGCTGTTCCTCCAGGGCAAGATGAACTAAAAGACCCCCAAGCCATGAACCACCTGGCCAGAGAGAGAATCATAAACCAGAGATATCCTGGCTTCCAAAACTACAATGAAGAAATGTCACAAAGTTGTCACAGGACAATGATTAATCCCAGCCTCTTGGCTCTTCCCTTTTAAAAATCCACTAACTCAGGACCTAGTGGGAGTGGATCTGAGGATTGTCTCCCACACCCTTGCTTGGCACCCTGCAATAAATTCTTGAAAGTGAAAGAGAAAGTTGCTCAATTGTGTCCAACTCTTTGTGACCCCATGGACTTATCCAGTCCATGGAATCATCTAGGCCAGAATACTGGAGTGGGTAGCCTTTCCCTTCTCCAGGGGATCTTCCCAACCCAGGGATTGAACCCAGGTCTACCCGCGTTGCAGGCAGATTCTTTATCAGCTGAGCTACCAGGAAAGCCCAAGAATACTGAACTGAATACCGAATAAGAAGCTTACCCCTTCTCCAGCGGATCTTTTCAACCCAGGAATCGAACTGTGGTCTCCTGCATTACAGGCGGATTCTTTACCAGCTGAGCTATCAAGGAAGCCTAAATCCTTGCTTTGCTGCAAACTCCTGCTGCCAGGGTTGGCTTTCTGTGTACCCTGGGCACACGAGCCCTTTGCTGTGTTTCACTACCTGCACCCATGACAGAGGCAGGATGAAGACGAAGTGGATGAAGAGGTTGGCCAAGTGTCTGGAGTTTGGAAGTGGTGATGGAATAGAAGAGTGTAGACTTTATTTATTTATTGGCTGTGCTGGATCTTCATTGCTGCAAGCCGGCTTTCTCTAGTTGTGGTGAGTGGGGGCTACTTTCTAGTTGCGGTGCGGGGGCTTCTCATTGCAGTGGCTTCTCTTAGTGTGGAGCACAGGCTCTAGGCGAGTGGACCAGTAGTTGCAGAGGATGAGCTTCGTTGCTCTGTGGCATGTGGGATCTTGCTGAACCAGGGATCAAACCTGTGTCCCCTGAATTGGCAGGTGGATTCTTAACCACTGGACCACTAGGGAAGTCCTGAGTATAGATTTTAGAGTGCTGGGAAATACTAAAGTAATTGATCTGAAACTCAGACTGAAACTCAACAGAAATGGAGAGAGCTAATTACATCTAAGACCGAAGCATCTCTCATAGCTCTTCACAGAAACTAACTTAATCTATTTGAGTTTCAGTTTCCTCATCTATAAAATGGGACTGATAATATCTGCATTACCTTCTCCACTGGAGTTTTTATACAGAGAAAGTGAAACGACAGATAGAAAATTATTTTGAAAAGAGTAAAGCATTCTTCTAATACTCTTGCTACTGTTAATCACTGCCCTCTGAAAAGTTACAATGGGCTGAGTTGATAGTAAAAAATACTGTAAACTGTGTAGTTTAGTTGTTTTCTTCTTCTGGTCTTCAGTAATAATAGCCTACAATACTGTGATTTGAAAAAGAAAGCTCAAGTTTTGTTTCTTCACTTCTGTCCTTCAGATGTCAATGGAAATGCAAATGAGATCTGGGAAGTGAAAAGGCTCCTCCTGAATCTTAAGCAGAATATTAAATACACATTTATGGGTGATGGTGCGGGTTTTGATGTGTTTCAATCCTGTTCGCTGCTTGTTCTCATAATCACTGGGCAGAACAAGGTCAGCAAGTTTGAAGGAGGGATTGGAGATATAAGAGTAGACAAGGAAAAGTGTAAGATTCAGGGAAGCCATGTTTATCGTTATTGTTAGGAAACCAGTCAACCTCCCTATGGCTAAGTTGAGAGTAGGACTCGCAGTCATTCCAAGCTATCCCTCTCATCCTCCTCTCCTTCCTTACCCTGCTTTTCACCTCCTCCCTAGCTTCTGGAATGTAGACTCTGTTGCTGTCTTCCCACCTCCTTCCTATCATTTTTCTTTTTTAAAAAATTTATTTGTTGACTGTACCAGGTCTTAGTTGTGGCACGTGGAATTTTTTTTATTATTATTTATTTGCAGCATGCAATGTCTAGTTCTCTGACCAGGGATGAAACCTGGGCCCCCTGCTTTGGGAGCTCAGAGTCTTAGCCACTGGACCACCAGGGAAGTCCCTTCCTCACCATTTTTTAAGCTCCCCAAGCTCTTAATGTCAAGTACAACTGCTCTTTTCTTTCAAAGATTTTATTAAAATACAAAAACACACAGAACTTTACAAAATTGCATTAACAACACATGCCAATTTTATGAGATGCAGTATAGCTTAATGATTAAGAATAAGGGCTTTAGAATGAGATACCCAGAGCTCAAACTGAAGCTCTGTGACCCTGGGCAAACTGAATCTTAATTTCCTCATCTTAAATGTAGTATTCGTTGCTGCCTCGCAGGGTGATTATAAGAATTAAATTAGTTTATACATACAAAACATCTTATCCATTGACTAACATGTAAGAAACAGTGCACAATACATACTTACTAGTATTATTATAGAAAGCAAAGGAAAAAAAGATTACCTGAATTCCCTAGCAGTCCAGTGGGCCCGGGGTTTAGTACCTGGTCAGAGAACTAAGACCCCTCAAGCCGTGCTGCATGATCGAAAACAAAAAAAAACAGGAACAGAAAAATCTTACCTATAATCACAAGTGTTTTGCTTCTGCTAATAAAAACAGACCAAAAATAACACTACAAATATGCGGAAGTTATGAAGCTTAAGAAATCTTTCTGGAGTCTTTTGCTTCTTGGTCATTAGTTACATCTACACTCCTTGAAATGACTGGAAACCCAACAGAATTTTCCTTCAAATTCACGTTGTGGGAGGAGGTCGCTTAGCTTTCTCTTCTCCTACTAGCTCCCTGCCTAGCCCTGTGTCCCATAACTTCCACTCTGTCCCAGGTTTGGGGCTGGTAGTTGTCCCAAATTGCCTGTCCTGCTTTTAGCACTAAAAGTCCCGCATTCTGAGAAACCTCCCTGACCCAGGTAAATAGATGGTTGGTCTTTTGTTCCCTTAATCTGAGGTTGGACATACACACTCGGAGGATCTTCAGGTAGACTGGGTGATGGCCATTTCCCTGGGTCTCTGTGCTATCTGGAAACAGTCTCCTTGAGTCGTTTCCAAAGAATATGTCTATGCTTTCTAAAAGCCAAGTTCCAGGCCCTCCTGGGAGGTGCATTTTATGTAACTGAACTTGGCATTGGTGGGTAGAATGGGAACCAAAGGGTAAACAGTGAGATGGACAAATAAAGAAGCAATGGGAAAAGAAGTCAAAGTCTAATTTAGGAATCCTGTCAGCTTAAATTTCGCAATGTTTTTAAAGGATCTAGAGTCCAGTGCCTATCAGATAGTAGGTACTTCAACAGCAGCTATGGCCTACTGCTTTAAATCACATTTTAAGATTTTTCCCTTGGTTTTCTTCCTATTTCCCCCCATCAAGCAGTCGGTGGACTTTATGTTTATTGTCTTCGTGGAAGATATGGCAAGTAGAGCAGGGTCGGTGAACAAATGATGCCTGCTAAGCATTTCACTTACTGGCAAAGTACTCAAGGGCGTGGGTATAGTGTCTTGGACAGATAAAAAAGGACCTTCATTTCACCAAACTAAGAAGAATCTCCCTCCCCTGGATTAGAGACAGGATGGAGGGGAGGTCTGTAGGGGCCTGAGAGCAGAGGGTTTCTGGACCAAGTAAACCCATCTATATCTTCAGGGCCAGGAGAATGATATGAATGGGGTGAAGCAGGCAGGGTTTTTAGAAAAAGCTATTTGTTTTATAAGCAAACTCTATCTGCTCCATCCATTCATATTCTCTCATTAAATTGGATTTCACTGACACAGACCCAGTTAAATGCACTTCCCAGGCAAGAATACTGGAGTGGTTGCCATTTCCTTCTCCATAAATGCACTTCACACACACCTAAAACAAATAGGAATTTTTAAAATATTTAACTTTTTACTTTCTTTCAATTTGAAAAATTTGGGAGAAAAAAAAGCACAGACAATAATAATAAATGCCCATGTTCCCATTGGTTACAATTAATGAATGTTAAGATTTCATAAATTTTCTTCAGAAAATTTCTCGTAAAGATAGGATATTATAAATACATCAAAACTTTCCTTAATCTCACTCACGAAGCATCCTCTGAGACCCCTATTATCATGATTCCAAACCCGAGTCTCCTGCATTGCAGGCAGATTTTTTACCATCTGAGCCACCAGGAAAGTCCAATGTTTATACAAGTTTTGGACAAAAAAGTCCAAGTTTTTAAAAAAAACTTTCTAAAACCTGTAAAATGTTACGGAAAAAAGCCCAAAGAACTTTCTGGCCAGCCCAATATTTAAACAATATATACATTACTGTTCTGAGTGTTACTTTATATTTAAGTCAATTGTACCATTTTGGGTGTAGCATTATATAATTTGTTTTCATTCATATTGTGTTGAAGATGTGTCCATGTTGATACATATGAATCTACTACATTTGTTGTAGCAGCTGCACTGGTTTTTCACTGTGTAAATTTGTTTCTCAACCTTTCTTTTGTTATTTTCCCCAAAGAGAAAATTTTGTTAACTACCAGTTATTAAATGAATAACATTCAATTTTAATTTAATTTCTTCCAACAAGAGAAAAAAAGTACTAAGGAATAAAATTTTCATTGGCTAGAACTGAGCTTTGGGGAGTTCACAAACCACAAGCCACACCTAAGTTTCGGCCCCCTAAGAACCAATTTTCACCATTTTCAGGGTGATATTTGCCCCTGTTGAGAATGTATGGTATAAATATACCATGTTTCTAACTTTTTGTTGCAAAGAAGAGTTTAGTTTTATATTTTTATACATACGCATTAAAATATTAATATATCCCTAGAAGTTATGAGGTATGTTCATTTAAGCTTTGCTGCTGCTGCTGCTGCTGCTGCTGCTAAGTCGCTTCAGTCATGTCCGACTCTGTGCGACCCCATAGACAGCCTCCTACCAGGCTCCTCTGTCCCTGGGATGCTATGTTAAGTCACTTCAGTTGTGTCCGACTCTGTGTGACCCCCTAGATGGTAGCCTACCAGGCTCCCCCATCCCTGGGATTCTCCAGGCAAGAACACTGGAGTGGGTTGCCATTTCCTTCTCCAATGCATGAAAGTGAAAAGTGAAAGGGAAGTCACTCAGTCGTGCCCGACTCTTAGCGACCCCATGGACTGCAGCCCACCAGGCTCCTCCGTCCATGGGATTTTCCAGGCAAGAGTACTGGAGTGGGGTGCCATTGCCTTCTCTGGTCCCTGGGATAGATCTTGTTAAATTGTTCCCCAAAATGTTTATGACAGTTTTCCATTACACCAGTAGCATATTATTTTCTGTTTTTCCACTTCTTTACGAAAGCTGGAGTTATCAGGCTTTTTGATTTTGCCAATCTGTGTAAAATGGTCTATCATTGTTTTAATTTGCATTTTTATAAATACTAGTGAGACCGAACATACTTTCCTTTGTCTATTGACCATTTGGTTTTTCCCTTGGTTGAACTGCCTGTTTATACCCTTTGCCCATTTTTACGTTGGTTTTGGTCTTTTTCTTACTGATTTGTAGAAAAAACACACTTGTCCATGCCACCCCATGACAAAAACCAACAACCACTTTATTAAGCCTATGGAATCTATGAGATAGGAATTTGGAGAGGACACAGCAGGATATCAGCTGGGAAGATGAATTGCTAGAATCATCTGGAGGCTGGGATCATCCAAAGACTTCATTGCTCACATGTGTAACATCTGGGCTAGGATGACTCAAAAGTTGGTTCCATTGTGACTGTTGATGGGAGAACCTATACAAGGCCTCTTCAAGTAGCTTAGACTCACAGGCTAGTAGTTGGGTTCTAAGAAAGTCTTCAGAGAGTATTCCAAGAAACAGTGCTCCAAGAGAAACAGGCAGAAGCTGCATGGTCTCTTATGACCTAGCACTAGCAGTCACACAGCAATACTTCTATAGTCTATTATGGGAAGTAGTCATGAGCTCGTTCAGATCCAAGGGAGAGGGAATAGACTTACTCTGTTGATAAGTGTCAAGCATTCAAGGCCATTTTAGAAAAACTACCCCAATTATGGCTCCAGATTCAGCAATTCCACACCTAGGAATAGGCCCAAGAGAAATCAAAACATATCTTCACACAAAAGCTTGTACATGACTATTCACAGCAGCATTATTGATAATAGCCAAAAAGTGTAAACAACCCAAATGTCAATGGATGAATGGATAAACATCCCTTCTCAGCATGTCTTCTCTTATACTCTTTAAACCATAATCCTAGCATTCTCAGACTGTGATCTCTTTCAGTGTTAACCACATCCCTACCCTCCACATATCAAGGATAGAACAAGAGGCATAATGTCATATGTGCACTCATGTGGCACGACTTAAGACTGATGTGGGTGGGAACACGGCATCATCACAGCATTCAGAAACAGAAGAGGACATTAGTTGGGAAGGCCTTTTGACACTGTGGACCAAGTTTTAAAAGCACTCAGAAGTGATCTTGGAGGAGAAAGGTGGGGCTACTCCCAGAGGACTGCTTGACATACATTCCACAGTCTTTGAAGGAGATGCAGTGAATGCCCTGGATGTCAGTGGTAGGATGGGTGGGGGGTGGGGTGGTGCGGGTGGCTTGTGTGTGGTGATGTACAGAAGAAGAAATGCCTGCGGTCACTCTGTTTCCTCTGGTGCTATGGACCACACACAGCCCCACAGTCAGAACACAGACAGGAAAGGATCAATACAGGGACCCATACACACAATTCGAGCCCAAGGCTTAGTAGAAGACTCTTGGCAGCCCAGAGGCCTCAGTTCATCTTCTGTCTGACCCCCAAGTAGGCCTGTCAGCATGATCCTGGAGATCCAATCTCATGGATTCTACAAAAGAAATACTATCCTGGCCAGCAAGAGTGATCAGGCTGCCCTCTTGGGGCAGAGACTTGATCACAGGGCCTTGGGATAATGCTATAGACATGAGTTCCAGAGTTCCTTGGGCATCCTGGAATTGGAGAATCCCATGAAGGGGAGAAATTTGAACAAGAGCTCAGCAGGACCCGATCTGGGCTGAACCTTGATGCCATAACTGGCCCAGATTGGTCCCAGGCACATGAGGAAGACTTAGAAAATTTCTAGGAAGGCCCTCCAAAGCATGAGGCCCTCTGAGGCATGAGACGCAGGACAGGGCTCTGGTAATAAGGGTATTATTATAAGGAAGTGATTGTTATGCAACTGTGAGGATAAGTTGTAAAAAGGGCTTCCATCTAGTTGTCTCTGCTTCTGGGATTGCTCTTTCTGGAAAAAGCCAGGCCTCAAACTTGAGGACATTCAAACAGCCCTAAGAAGGAACGCATTTGGAAAGCTTCTAAGGTCTGCTACCAACAGTCAGCACCAAATTGTCAGCCGTACCTTGGCATAATTCCTCTAGCTTCAGTCAGTCCTTTGGATGACTGCATCCTTTGTTGACATCTGATTGCAACCTCTTGAAAGACCCTGAGCCAGAAATGGAGTGAATAATCTATGTCTTCAATGAATGAGTAACCTATGTCAGTATATACTATCCAGGCCAAATTCTTAGCAACCTCTTGTTCTAGGTGGATAATTCAGTATTAGCCTGACAAAAGGTTTCTTGTGCCTTAAGTATAGAAGGAAATAGCTACTGCTATACCTTAAAGGACACCAGTACAGATGTAAAAACTTCTGCAGCAACCTGTGTAGATCGAAGACCAGGAACCAGATAGGCCCTGTTCCCAAGCACTTTAGCCCCAGAAATGTGACAGAAATTAGGGTGGAATAGGGACAGAAATCTCAAGGAAGACTGATAATACATATTTTTTCCACTCTGATGGAATAAGGTTCAGAGTAAACATTAGGTTGCACTACAAAAAATAAAATGTTATTGCATATCTGAGTTTGTGTTCCAAGAATCATACCCTGCCCATTTGTATTCTTTATGAAAAAAGATAACCATTTTACCCTTCTAGGGAATTCCCTGTCAGTCCAGCAGTTAGAATTCCATGCTTTCACTACCCAGGGCCTGGGTTCCACCCTGAATCAGGGAGACGCTGCCAAAGAAAAAAAAGGAAAAATAACCTATCCTTCTAGAAAGCAGTTTCCTAAATCTTTCATTCTGATTTGATATTCACTGATGAAATCCTTAATCTAAATTTCTTCCCTTGTTTTGCTAGAACCTTTTCTGTCCAGGGGCTTGTTTCCTTATTTGTAAAATGAGGGTCAGGGGTGGATCTATGCTTTGTACAGCCCAAAACATCTACAATTGTAGGGCTGTATTTCAGAAAAAGAATACAAAATTATGTAATAAAGTCAATTTTATTTAGAATAAGAATATCAATAAATCATTACAGATTTTAAAATAATGACAAAACCACAAACATCACCACAATCAAAAAAATTACATTATTATTACTAACTGGGAGGGATTGGGGGCAGGAGGAGAAGGGGACGACAGAGGATGAGATGGCTAGATGGCATCACTGACTCGATGGACGTGAGTTTGAGTAAACTCCGGGAGTTGGTGATGGACAGGGAGGCCTGGCATGCTGCAATTCATGGGGTCGCAAAGAGTCGGACACGACTGAGCGACTGAACTGAACTGAACTGCTTGCAAACCACTTTAAGCTTTTTTTCTTTTTCTACTTTTTTTGGCTGCATACTTTTTGCCTCTTCGTATGACCATGTTGTATTATTTTTGTAGAGATATTAGAAAAATAAATCAGCAAAAAAAAATAGTTCTGAAAAAAACTGATAGTGTAGAAACTTTTTAAAATCAGTTTCATAACTCCTTACTGTAAGTTCTTGTGCAAGTATTGCTTAGGAGTCCTCGGAGAGCTCGAGCCCTTTGATCTTCCATGGCTTAGTTTCTTCAGGGCTGTCAGGGCAGCTCGGCCAGACAGCCACCCTCGTTCCCCTCCCACCCATCGGACTAATAATATCCACCTCCCCGAAGCAAGGTGGACAGGGAGGTGGTCCTGGCAGCCCGCTGGCCCGGCCCACGACCCCAGATCCACCATTAAGGCTCAGAGAGGGACTTTCAGGGTGGGCTCGTGCGTCCGATGCAGGACTGGGGCTGTTAATTCTTCCTCGCGTTCCTGGAGAATTCACTGAGCCTCCATAGGTGTTCTGAAGTTTAAGCTTCACTAGATTCACGGTAAATTGGCCCTTGTGACAGCGTTTTTCTACGTGTTTTCTGAATCTGTTTCCCCCTTTAACATTACATGACAAGCCTAAAACCAGAATCCTGACACTTTTGCAGCGCTACCTCACACGTTTTGCAGGCTGCATTAGTTGCCTTGTGTTTTGGGTGGGGCCTGCCCCTCTTCCCTTTGTCCACTAGAGGCGGCTTTGGACCGCGACCCTTCCTTACTATGCAGGAAGAAGGTGGAGGTCTTTTGCAACGACGCTGGTTGGCGGCTAGAGTCCTGATCGACAAGGGAGTTAAGCAAATAGCTCTGAAGTAAGTAGTCGTTGTTTATGCACGTACAACCAATGGAAGGGCAGAAGTGCAATCAACGACCAATGAGGACTGGCCTTAGGCCGAATACGGAGGCGGGGCTTCCCTCGAGGGGCGGGGACGCAAGGTAAAGAGTCTGGAGCGGACCCTGGGAGCGTCAGAAGCACATCCGGTGTTAGAAGAGCTGTGTGGGCTCCTGAGAGGCGGGTTAGAAGGTATGTCTGAAGCTAGGAGTGCGCAGGCTGGGAGTGAGAAATGGAAAGAACGTTAGCAGTTATTGCTTGAGAAAGAGTGGAAGTAGTTACCGTTTTCGGACGGACTGCATCCTGGGGGAACTGGGCCTTGCTCGGCCGCTGGAGTCCGGAAAGCTAGGCGGAGAGGGAAGCGAGGAACTACAATGGCGCATGCGCAACTGTACCGTAGCAGGGGAGAGGCGGCGGGCAAGGTGGCTGGGTCTTTGCGCGGCGTCGAGGCGGGGATTCTGCGCATAAATGTTATCGCAGGCCCCTTTCTTGGCCTTCCTGCCCCGCCCAGGCCGCGTCCCTCCTTCTGCTCCGCCCAAGTGTAAACTGCCTAGGCCTAGCCTCGATCCCTTGAATTCGGGGCGCGTTTCCCCGCCCCCCCCCCCCCAACCCCTTCCTTCGGAGGAGAATGAAAGCGAAACCTTACAGGCTTGTGGTCATCCCAACCCCTCCCGACCGATTGCTGGCCTGCTGGGAGGCCTCTGGCTAGGCTGCCTGTGGGTGAGGGGCTGGGGCTTGGACTCGGGAGTACCTGGTCCGACAGGCTGCCCTGTCACGGCGGGGCGGGTGATGCCACACTCTTTTGTGACATGGGAGGCACCTTAGTTACTTGGAAGCCAACAGCAGAGGCGGGAGGTGAGGAGAGGCCAGGGCTAGGCCTGGTTTGCCAGCCCCGCTGGGCAGCCCCGCTCTGACCTGATTGGTTACCTTTGGACAGGTGAGGTGGCTTTGGCTTTGCTGGGCCTGGGCCTTGTGGGCGTCTTTCTCAAAGTTCGCTCAGGAAGGGCGTCATCTGGCAGTTTTTTGTTTTTTCCCTTGGACCTACTTGCTGGAGCTGTGGTATTTTTGTGTATTTATTAAGTGAGGAATTGCAGCCCGGTGCCTGCCCAGGTTGCGTTGCCTGCTTCATCAGCCTTTCATTGACCAAACAACAACAAAAACCTTTCTGAACTTGAGACTCTGTTCCAGCAATAGTTTAGTTGTGAATGTGTAATCATGCAGAAGAGCTGACTGTGCCTGAAACATAGACAGAAATTTCAAGGTTAAAGGTTAACGGCAAATGGGCTTTTCTAGTTAATTATTTATTTCAAGTTTATCTTGAATTTTGGTTGAATGTGTAGTTTAAGAATTAAGTTCAGGAAAGATAAAAATTTCATAACCACATTTCTTATGGCTTCTGCAAACACCTTTGTGTAATTACTTGACTTATTCTCTTCAGTGTTTTCTTTTTCCTCGTCTAATGTTTTTTTCTGTCCTTGCTTCAAGAGTATGTTGACATTTAGATTTTCTGCCATTTTCCTCCAGTGGAGTCAGAATGGTTGAAGCCTTGAGAAGTGCAGTCTGTAGTTTCCCTTTTCCATTATTTTGTTGTGGAAACCTGGCTTAGTACCCTCTTTCTTTCCTTCTCTCCCTTCTCCCCTGTTGATCCACTGAAGTCTCACTCTCCTAAAGAATAGGAAAGGTAAAATTAATCCAGATATTTGGTCAGCCATTGCCAGGTTTTTTCCTGACATATGTGTATGGTTCGTATTTACTGTAGAAATGCTGAAAAATACAGAGAAAAGTATAAGAGGAATCGGGATGTGTTTGTTGTCATAGTTTTACAATTTCTCTCGACCAGCAGCTGAAACTGCTTTAAGGAAAACTTGCTTTTCTGCTGTCGGGTGTAATATATAAAGAGCACTAGAGTTTACCTAACCGGTCCTGGCTCCACTGTTAACTTTCTGACGTTTGTCAGCACTACTGTCTGTTCAATGTCCACTGTAGTGTTTAATACTTTACATTAATTTCACAGAGATTTTCTTATTGGCATTCAGTGAGCTGAATAGGGAAGGTGTTAATCGTCGTTCTCTCGCAGATGAGGAAGCCTAGATGACCTTAGGTAAAGTGATTTCCCCAAAGTTATGTGGTAGACTATGGCAGGAGTGAACTCCGGGAGTTGGTGATGGACAGGGAGGCCTGGCTTGCTGCGATTCATGGGGTCGCAAAGAGTCGGACGCAACTGAGCGACTGATCTGATCTGATCTGATGGCAGGACTTGTAACTTCAAATCCAGTGCTCATGATACTATTATGTTACTTTTTTGAACTGTCTTTTTAATCTTTAGAGAGGTACTAATCATTTTTGTCCTTTCTTCATGTGTATGATGATCAAAGGGGATAATGTACATAATACAACGCTTTGAAAGTTGTAAAGTTCTATATAAATGCAGTCGGTGGTATTGTTACAGGAGGTACCGTTACTGGCCTGAAGAGTTTCACTTTATTTCATAAACTACCCAAGGGTATTAGTCTCCTCTGGGAAAACACTGAATATTCTCTTGATGCGTTACCTTGCTAAATTTTTCTTTGCTACTTTGATTTGGGTGTAGAAACTGGTAGAAATGTCTTTCACTCCACCTTGCTCTCCTCTAGAGTTACTAACCAAATTGTATGGAGTAGCTTTTATATGACACATACACATTTTTGTTTTCAAAAAACAGTATTCAAACCAAGGAGAGAAAAACTGTAGACTGGCTTTTAGGGCCACTTGAATGACCCTTTAAGGGAAGTTCCTCTCTGAGCCAGCTGAGAAATCTTGATGTGTGGTTGTAAATCTATAGTAGCATCTAGATTTACTCTGGAGATTTAAGTGTGGGGGATAGCCAGATGAATCACATGCAGGTTCTTAAAGTGATTACAACAAAATGTGTGAGAACAGTTCCTGCACAATTAACTGGAATCCAAAACACTTGGGGAAAAAAGAGCTTTAGGAATGAGGGTTGAGTGAGTGTGCCGTTTGTCCTAATCTATGCCTGCTCTCACTTGGGCTAAATACGGTTTTATTGGGGAGGGATTGCTGGTTTATACTGGAGGATGATTATGCATTTAGGACATCGAGACCTTCTTAAGGCGATTCAGTGTCTGTCAAACAATTGTGCTTTAGTGAGGGAGATTTAGTAGTGTCAGCTTGATGCAAAAAAATAATTTATTGAAGGCAATAGGCATTCCATCTCCAGTTACTTGTTAGGTTCTGAGGCAGCCTCCTAGAGATGCAGTGTTACCTGATCCAGGAATTTTGGTCCAAGTTAAGGGATGGGCTGGGACATCTGGAATCCAAATCTAGGACAATCAGAGCTCAGCCCTAGCTGAGACAGAATTTCTTGGATTTCCTGAAACCAAACTGACCTGCCTCCTAAGGGTGGCAAGGAAAACATCAAGCTAATAAATAACCATTTATTTCATCAAATTCTTTGCCACATCAGACGATCACTTAGTGGTTATTAGACTGTCTCAAAACACCTTTGTGGTCCTGGGGGACAGGAGAGACAGTGTAAATGTACCAGCAGAGAGACATGCCATTTAAACCTTTTAATCGGTAGTTAGCTTAACCAGGTTCCTTTCAATTCCATTTAATTTTCCTCCCATTTAATTTTACTCTCTCATTGTGTAACTGTTAAGCCTTCAGGATATAGTTAGTTATTGGATAATATATATTTTTTTAAGTAAAATACAGAGTGTATATAAATTAGGTCTAAGATAAATGTCTTCTAAAACTAGACTTTTAAAAAAGGGAAAGCCACCACCTGTAGCCCTGTGAAGGGTGTGTTTGGAACATCTGTTAAATGATTCTAAACAAATTAAAAAAAAAAGGGGAAGTCATGCACTGAGGACATGAGAGTAATGAATTACACTGGTAACAACAATGATTAACATACTGAGCTGGTCTTACGAAAAAAAAGCACTACTCTGAGCACTTGATTTGTATTCTCTCGCTTAGTCCTCATTCCTATGAAGTAGGGAATATTAAGTGTTACTATTTTACAAAAGAGGAAACTGAAGCACAGTGAGGTTAAGTGCCAGAAACTTGCTGCATCATACAGCTAAGGAAGTAGCCAGGGTTCAGAGGCAGCTGGCCATGTTAACCACTGTTCCAGGGACATGGTTGTACAGAGTCTACAAGCTATTTAGTAGGAAGAACTGCTAACAAAAATTACTGCTCCACCCCCCCCCCACTTTTTTTTTAACATGAGATTTTTCTTAAGTATCAATCAGATCCTTTTGGATGTGTGGGAACAGGATTCATCTGGTTGAGTTTACTACAACAGGAATAAAGAACCATATAATTCACACACTGAATGTTTAAATCAACGTGTGACCAATGTTTCTTTGACTTAATTGGTTTAATGTTGTTAAATTGTATACACTGAGGCAGCTTCTGTGCTGGCTCCAAAAGTCAGCAAGCTTTTCTTTTTTTTTTTATTAGAATGCTAAATGCATGGTTGTTTTGCATAGCTTTTGGCCACTTGGCCATGTTTCATTTGCATTGTACTTAATATGTGTTAGAATAAGATTGAGGAGAATTTTTTTTTTTTTTTAATTTAAGGCTTGGCTGTTATGTTTTAGAACAGGTTAAGGGAGATGCTTAGAATAAAACAGATTTAACAGTATGTGAGAAGACATAGGTGTTCTTTGATCAGACTATCTGACTCCTGTCTCCCTCTGCCTGCCCCTGCTGCCCTTCCTTCCTCAAACCAAAGCAGACCTCATGAATACCGACTCAAAGCAATGTGTTCACTTAAGTTTTTCTTTCTTGGTAGAACTATGCAATGTTTTTGGGTGCCTCTGGCAGAGAGGCTGGCCTGGGAAACCACAGGTAGTGACTTACAATAAAGCTTTAGCAATGTATGCGTGACCAATTTTGACAAGTTTTGGTATTCTGCTTTTCTAAGGATGAAAGCATAAAATGAGTCTCTAAATTAAAGAAATTTAGTTATGATTAACACTTGAACATTTACTTCTCATTTACAAATGCAGTGCAGGCAAATTTCCCATGAGTCTCAGAGGCACTGTCCACTTTACTGTTTCAGATCGGAGTGTAGAACTGTGTACGAGTTGGGGTCCAGAGTGAGACAAACCAATGCTGGTATCCATTCTGTAATGGGTTTCAATGTATGTTAGGGGAAATCCTTTATTGAGTACCTTTTTAGATACTTGCAGTATACTTTTCTCCTTTATTTTGGTAAAATACACGTAACATAAAAATTATTTTAATGTGCTTTTACATTTTATTTATCTATTTTGATCGAGCTGCTCGGCCTGCAGGATCCTAGCTTCCTGACCAGGGCCTGAACCTGGGCCCTTGGCAGTGAAAGCATGGAGTCCCACCAGACTTCAGGGAATTCTTTGTACTTTTTTAAAAGCAAATTTTTAAACAAAGATTTTCACTTAACTGTGGGGGCCCTCTGGAATGTTAACTGAGTTACTTGGTTAATGGTTTTGAATACTTCAAGCTGGGCTGAGAACTGACTGTTCCTGGACTGAAAATACTTTTGGTATGGGAGCTGCTATTTTTGAGTTATGAATGCAATTTAATCTTGTTCAGCTGAGTTTACACAGGAACCACTGAATGTGGGTATCTCTTCTCTACGCTTCTGAGCACAGGTAGTTAAGGCTAAGATTGAAAACTGGTGCGTTTAGTCTGTCTGGCAAAACTTGTAAGAACAGTTTTAACTCATTACTTGTCTGTATGTTAGTGTCTATTTGGAACAGACCAAGAGGAAACTGTCATATGTTTCCTTGCTTCAAAGTCCTAACTTTTTTCCCCTCTGATTTTAACACTTCTGAAGTTGTCATATACACCTTGTCATATTTATTAAATGTTTACTTTATTGCATTTTCCCTATAAAATTGCTACTACAATTGCTGTTTACCTTGCATCTAGAAAATTTGATAATTACATACTTCACTTAAATTTTAGAGTTGATAGATTTAAAAAAACTTAGAGTTGATAGTAATGGTGGAAAACTAGTTTTATTTAATTAATTAATTTTTTAGTGATTTTAAATCACAAGACACTAAATCATGGAGAAATTCTTATTTGACACCTCCTTCCCTATCTTAACAACTTTTGATGACTTTGGTTTTTCCATCAGCAGTTTTAAGAGAGAGAGTACCCCCTGGGAAATGCCAAAGAGCAAACTGCCATTCTCCCCTCTCACAATTTCCACTCAGTGGGGTCTGGTTACAGAATGTCGGCCCTTTCTGACTAACAACCTCCAGGGTATTTGAGGATTTAACCCCCCCTCCCCATCCCCACTTTTAACTCTTGAAATTGGAAGCAAGAGGCACTCTAGCTTTGTTGTAAGAGAAACTTAGCTCTGCAGGTTGCTTCAGTGCTGTTGCAAGTTCTGTCTAGGGATGTCATTAGGGCACTTAATGGAAGCTTTAAACAAAGACACTTTCCAGATGCTGGATTCTGCCATCCTATAAATGTATTCTCTAGAGGGTGGATTCATCATGGTTATGGAAGGCTGTGGTTGGCCGTGCAACAGCCTGCAATCATTGCACCATCTCGATCAAGAGGGCCAGAGTCCCGTGACTTAGAGGTGAGGGGAATGGCTTTAGTAGGTTCTGGAGCTTCTCACTGTATCCATCCTTAAGAACAAAACTGAAGGTGCTGTTGAGGTGAGTAGGGAATGCAGGTGAGAAAGGAAAGAGGAAATCAGGAAGCAAGCCCGCCATTGTAGTTGTTTTCATTTGTGAGAGAGAAACCTCAGGGAACAAATGGTAGCAGTGCCTGTGAACTCTTAAGGATGGCCCAGGATTCCTCAGGAAGTTAGTTTGGGGATTGTAACCAAAAAAAGTTTCCTTCTTTGTTTCTCCAAGAAACAGAATGTCTTTTAAAGGGGCAAGTTACCTAATGAAAAAATGGAAATTGATTGCTGGTAATGAAACAGTTTGGGCAGAAGATGAGTTTGTCCCCTTTAAATTGGTTGCATATGATTGCAAATGTGTTCTAGAAGGAAATATGTAAAAATGAAAATGGTTGTGTTAGGGCAGTGGGATTTTCAGATAACTTTCATGTTTCCCAACTCGTATGTTGCTGTTTTTCATAACAAATGCCTGTGGCTGATTCATGTTGAGGTTTGACAGAAAACAACAAAATTCTGTAAAGCAATTATCCTTCAGTAAAAAGTAAATAAATTTTTAAAAAATCAAAAGAAAGTTGTTTGTTATTTTGTGTGTCCCTGTATCTTTCGGATAACTTTTCTTATATCCTTGATTCCACAGAGCGGAGGCTGTGTCCCACAGACACTAGCATCATGAATATATTTGATCGGAAGATCAACTTTGATGCACTCTTTAAATTTTCCCACATGTAAGTGCTTTGACCTTGACTGTGCTTCCTTTTACGTTTCCTTTTATGTCTTTTTTCTTTTCCTTTTCCTGTTGTATTAACTTTTGCATGTATGAACTAACATATTAACTTCGCTCGAGTCCAGAGGCTCTGATAAAAGCATCCAAACTCCTAAGGGCTGCTGTGTGGTCACTGAAAGCTAGTTAGTTATTATAGTTTGGGTACTGATTGTTAATTCTGGGCTGTGGGGCCTTCCTCAGAATTTAAGATTTTCTGTTCTTTCTTTATTGTATTAAAACTTTCATATATTCCCTGAGAAGAAGGAAAATTATTCTTAGCTTAGAGAATAGATTGGTCCTGGAGTGATGGCCATTATTAACCTTCTTTCCTAGAACCCCCTCGACACAGCAGCACCTGAAGAAGGTTTATGCCAGTTTTGCTCTCTGTATGTTTGTGGCGGCTGCGGGGGCCTATATCCATGTGGTCACCCATTTCATTCAGGTAAGAACAGTTTTCTCCTCTAGTCGCTGTGGCATAAATTGCATTAGGAAGAAACGAGCTCAGCAGGGTGGTACAAGCCTGTGTCTCTCCGTAGTCTTTTTCAGTAGTTTGGGATCTGCACCCAGCCAAGTGAAAGTCATTCAGTCATGTCTGTCGCTTTGGACTTTCTCCAGGCCAGAATACTGGACTGGGTAACCTTTCTCTTCTGCAGGGGATTTTTCCAACCCAGGGATCGAACCCAGGTCTCCCGTATTGCAGGTGGATTCTTTACCAGCTGAGCCACAAGGGAAGCCCAAGAATACTGGAGTGGGTAGCCTATCTCTTCTCCAGTAGATCTTCCCAACCCAGGAATCGAACAGGGGTCTTACTAACTGAGCTATCAGGGAAGCCCAGCCAAAACCAGTCATGAATCAGGACATGCAGAGCCATTTACTTTTTCTGGCAGTTATGCCCTCTCTAGGTACTGAAAACAGGATGTCTTGACCCTGACACTGAATGCTGAGCTGCTGACGTACGAGGCCCCCACCCCCTGAGTACAGACTTGACATGCATGCTGGGGTGACTTTGCACAGTAACCTTTTTATCTGTTCTTCCATTCTTCCTCTTTTTGCCTGAATGACTGTGGAGTACTTGGATACAAAACACTGATTGTATGTTTAATTTCCAGGAGAGACAGGGTTGAGACCTTTAAGGACTTGGTCCATTTTATTCTATGATACAACGCATTTTCCTTTGTTGAGGGAGAGTTTGAGTTTGGCTAGCATCAATAAAAGGAACAGTTGAGGAAAAACCAGAAAGTTTGAGGCTCACTAACCAAGACTGGTCCCTTTTAGAGTTGTCCTTTTTAATGTAAATATGGAGATGTAATTATGTTGGCATTTGCCACAGCTGGGGAGTAGCATGCTCAGACACCCCAGTGCTCAGGCATCTGGCAGAAGCTGTGTGAAAAATTACTTTGGACACTCAAAGATAGAGCTTTGATCCTTCGAGTTTAGACCAAAACATTGTACCTTTTAGGCAACAGTGGCCCTTTTGGTTTCTGGTCGTGTTGGCTTTTTTAAGTGAGACACAGTCATCCTCATTATTTGTGGATTCCATATTTGTGAATTCACCTACTTGCCAAGATTCATTTGTAACTCTAAAATCAGCCTTTGTGGTGCTTTTGTGGACTTTTGCAGCCATACACAGAGTGGCAAAAAATTTGAGTTGTCCGCTGCACCATGTTCTAGCTGAGATTGAGCAAAGCAATACTGCCTTCTTTCAAACTCTCATACTGTCAACAAGTGTCCTTTTCATAGTCTATTTAGTGCCACATTTTTTGCATTTTTATCATTTTTGTTGGTGATTTTGATGTTTAAAATGGCCCCAAGCATAACGCTCAAATGTCTGGTATTGCTCAATGCAATACTGTGTTGTGCCTTCTAGAGAAAATACGTGTGTTAGATAAACTTTGTTCAGGCATGAATTACAGTGCTGCTGAGCACGAGTTGTGTTAAAGAGTCAGTACTACATACCCAAGTGTCTTTAACCAGAAAACACACATTCAGTAAGGTTTTGTATTTTATTTAGGCCAGTTGATAAAAATGTTGACAAGACGCTCGAAAGAATTACACCTTCATTTCCTCCAGGAGCATTTGTTGGGTATCACTGATTCATTGCTCACAGTGACTGTGCAGAACATAACTACTGTGAACACTGAGGATCGACTCTACCTTTAAAAGAAGGAAGGAACTTCGGTGTCTGCATACATCTTTAATTATTTTTTTCTGTCTCTATTGCCTGTTACTTTTCCCATTTGCTTTAAATTTTTTTTTCTTAAACTAATACATATTCACCATACAGAATTTAGAAAACAGATTCGTTAAAGAAGGAAATATAAAACCCTGTAATCCCATCACCCTAAAATAACTCTTTAACATTTTGGTTGTTACTCTGTCTCAGTTCATTCACACTGCTATAACAGAATACCATAAATTGGGTGGTTTAAACAAGAAACATCTCTCACAGTTTGGGAATTTCATGATCAAAGCACTGGCAGATTTGTTGTGTGGTGAGGGCTTGCTTCCTGTGTAAGTGGCCACCTTCTGTGTCCCCACATAGTAGAAGGGGCAGAGGAGCTCTCTGGAATCTTTTATAAGATCATTAATCTCCCTTCAAAAAAGCTCCACACTTGTGACCTAATCACTTTCTGAAGACTCCACCTCCAAATACCATTACATTGGGGATTGGGATTTAAACCTGAGTTTTGGGGTACATGAGTACACGGTCATTCAGTTCTCTCTCTCTATGTGTATTTGTGTGTGTATGTTTTAAAGGGATCAAAAAGAGGTCATTCCTACTTAATTCTGCAGATTGAAATGTTCTTTAAGCACCTGTCAATTTTGATTCATCTTTTCTGTTTCTTGGGCAAGACTCATAATTTGACTTGGGTAGTTCTAGTGGATGGACTGCCTCCAGCATCTGTCATGGTTCTAAGCCTGTTCCACAAGGCTTTTGGTTTTTCTCCTCTGCCTTCACTGCCTTTTCCACTGCCTCCAGGTTAAGATCAAATACTAGGAAGTTCAGGTGAATATTTTAATCCAATAAAGTCTCCTGTAAGATAAATTTGATAGTTTCAAGTATTTAATTATTGATTCTGGATCTGACAGGCTGGCCTGCTCTCTGCCTTGGGCTCTTTGGGGTTGATGATTTGGCTGATGGCAACACCTCACAGCCATGAAACTGAGCAAAAAAGACTGGGACTTCTGGCTGGATTTGCTTTCCTTACAGGTATGTTTGGGATGGCTCTGATTTTTGAGGGAGCGACACTGTATTTTAGTATCTCTTTAAACCAAGGCCCAAGATATGTATATATTCTGATGCATCCCAATTGGCACACTGTATTATCCTGTCTTGTATTTGAGTGTGCCTTGTATTCCTTTCTTATTTCATATAAGTGCATCTTGCTCCCCCATCCAGAGGGTAAGCTGTTTGTGACTCGTGACTATGACTTCTACTTTTGTACCCAAAAATAAGCATTCATGTGCTTGAATGAATGAAGTTTAAGAGCTTAGGTAGCATGACTTGTTAACAGTGGACATGGGACTAAACAGCGGCCTGAGAATCTGATTTAATGAATTAAGGACTCAACGCTGGCAACTTTCGTAGGAGCATCTGTTCTGAATCTTGCAGACAGTTCATTAAAGCCATACATCGAGATTCATCCTACAGGGCACTTTGCTGATTCTCAAGAAAAGAAGTACAAGCACAGCTCTTCTAGAATAATCATTAAGGAAAACAGTTCAAGCCTACATAATAAAAATACTCACAGAGCAACATTTGAGTTAATACAACTTGTTCTGAGTGCGTCTAATCTGTACAGTGTTGAAGAAATTGTAGAAAGGAAGGGATTTAGAGATTAGATTTTTAGATCAGGAAAAGCTGGTTTTTGAAAGTGTTAAGAGGTGGGATGAGCAGAAGGAGAGGGCATGGCCAGAGTAGAGGAAGTGTTTGGAGCTGGGACAGGTTTCCCTCCTGTTGGCAAGTGTCCACCTGCAGAACCGGTCTGGCCTTTTCTGCTACACAGGGAGTCAGTCTGCATGACTACAGGTTGTTGGCCACTTTTCACCACTTTGCTCTTTATCCTTTTCTTCTATTCTGATTCCTGATCTGGCCCACATTACAGTCTCACATCACTGCTCTTCAGAATTTTTCAGCCTTACAGTTTAGCTTGACAATGTTTGAACTCCCTGCTTCATTTCTCCTAATCTCTGTTCCTTCTGTGTCATCCATGATTTTCAACCAAGGACTTGGTTTTGCAGCTCTGTCCATAAATAATTTAGTCAAGTATATGTTCTCTGGAAAACAGTTGAGGATGGAAGGGAGGGAGACTGAATTATCTTAGTCCACATGTTTTGTTTTCTAGGACTGTAGGCATGCCCATGCTATTGATTAATCCTTCAAGAATTGGTGTTTATTTTATGTTCTGGGGCTTTTTGTTTTCTAGGAGTTGGCCTGGGCCCTGCTCTGGACTTGTGCATTGCCATCAACCCCAGGTAACTATGTTAGTAGTGTCTTAGGTCTTTCTACCTTAATGAAGATACCTTCTAAACAAAGGTTATATACCTGTAGCCCTTGATATAACGGCCTTTTCCTTTAACAGCATCCTTCCCACTGCCTTCATGGGCACAGCAATGATCTTCACCTGCTTCACCCTGAGTGCACTCTATGCCAGGCGCCGTAGCTACCTCTTTCTAGGAGGTATGTATGAGCTGGAAAACAGGGAGAGGATCTCTGCTTTAGCCAAAATTCTCCCTGGGACCCTTTCTCTCCCTCCAACTTGTAACTGTTGGGTTGAGAATGAAAGCCTCTGTTTTGGGGGAAAAAGTAAAGAATGGCTTTAATGAGATTGCTGAACTTTGTGTTAGCTTTTCTCAAGGTGGTTTTTGTCTTCCCTTCTAGGTATCTTGATGTCGGCCATGAGCCTCATGCTCTTGTCTTCCCTGGGGAACCTTTTCTTCGGATCTGTTTGGCTTTTCCAGGTGAGATTTGCATATAACTTTCCAGTCCCCATTTACCTTGTGTTTCTTTTCCTTGTTTAATCTCCTAAAACCAGGGTAGGCTAGGAATCCTCCAAAACTCTTTATCTTCATGGGCAGTGCTCTTGAAGCCTCCCCACTCACCCTTTCAGAGTGGAGCCTTCTGCTCCAGGTTAAAGTACAGACTGAACAGGGGTTGGGCATTGCAGTGGAGATGATGGTTTGCTCAGAAGTCATTTTTCTAAAACCAGTCCAGCAGTGGCTTCTTGTTAAAATGATCAAAGCTCTTTCAGTGACCTAAAAAAAATAAGTGCAGAATTGTGCTTGGGAAGGTAATATGGTCTTCATTGTGGGCTTCAATTTTCGTGAATGTTTATGTCTGTAGGGTTAGTGTTTGATGTACTTTGAAGTGACCAAGGACCAGAGAGAGGTATGACTGTTCTTCTCTACAATGTCTACCACATGGTAACATCTCATTCTTCTTTTGCCAGGCAAACCTGTATATGGGGCTGGTGGTCATGTGTGGCTTTGTCCTTTTTGATACTCAACTCATTATTGAAAAGGCTGAAAATGGAGATAAAGATTATATCTGGTGAGTGTGAAAATGGTCTTTAATAAGTATGGAGGAGGAGGCTACTCTTCAGCGGCTCTTTCCTGAATCTCTGGGATGATCTTTTGTCTGACTCACCTTTCTTTGCACATTGGTAGGAATAAGAGTGGACCAGGTGGCACTGGCTGACTTACGTGGCCAGCCTACCAGGGGTATACATGATGGAATATCCAGGGTTCTGGAACTATCCATTAGAAAGCATTGTCTTTCTCAGTTCCTGAAAGACATCAGATTTTTAAAAGTTGGACTATTGATAGATAGTTAATTATCTTATCCTTTGAATAGTGGTTACCTCTAGGCAGACGAGAGGGAGAGGAATGTAACAGTCTAAATTTTCTTCTTTCTGTGCTTCATGGCTTCATGGAGTCAAAGAGGGTCTGAGACAATAGGGTACTTCGTTGGTGGTAGGGTGCTGGTGAGGTTGACTCTTGGGATTGGGGTGAGGTTTTTATGCCCTGTACCTCTGTGGGCTTGTGGATAAAGACACATGGAAAGTGCAGTTTATAACCTGGTGGTTCTCTTTCAGGCACTGCGTTGACCTCTTCTTGGATTTCGTAACTCTCTTCAGAAAGCTCATGATGATCCTGGCTATGAATGAGAAGGTTAGCACCACCTGAAGAGGAAAGACGGGCTCCTGAGCTCAGCATCTGTGTGTCCTTCAAACCTGAGAGCTTGCTCACACTGTGTGTGGGCCCAGGGTACTTGTAAGGCAGGCCACTGTATATGAGTTAAACTAGAAGTCATTAGCTGTTGGATAAAAAGGAACAAGTAAAGACAATTCTGTTTTTTTTTTAGAAAATGTCTCCCCAAGATTAGTATCAGAAGGAAAAGGGCTTCAGTGGCAGCAAGAAACAATTAGTATATATGAAGAATTTAAAGGCTGTAAAGATAGCTTTGACTCAAAAAGAGATCCTAGAGGATTTGGATAAAATGACAGCCAGCTTTTTTTATCTTTATTTCAGAAATAGGCCAGTTGTATCCATTTGTTGGTCTAATTTTTTTTTCCCAAGTGAGGTATGCTAGGTAGGGTTAGTGAGGAGCAAGCATTGTCCACTCCAGTAGTAGGGGAACAGCTGAAAGCATAGCCTTTCTTCACGGAACTTAAAATGGAACAAGGGACAGTGCAGCAGTGGTGGGTGCTGGCGACTGGATAGGATTTGTGGCCCCTGTCTCGGCTGTGCCACGAATGGGCTGAGCACGAAGCCAGCCTCCCAGTTTCGGTCCAAACTACTTGCCTTTCTTTCATGTAATTATACACTGGGCTTCCACCCCCGTGCAGTGAAGAGTTTGGCTGGACTGGATTATTTTGCATGTTGGCTTACGCCCAGGATTTATGTTTCCGTCTCAGGCCTAATGGAAAGTTGGTCTTGGCCTCTCATTTAGTTCTTTTAGGATAGACTGCCAGTCTGCAGCTTTTGGTGGTGGGTATCTGAGCTGTCACGGTTGTGAGTACCAGGAGTGGTCAGGCAACGCACCTAGCTTCACGCCGGTTAGAAGCGGGAGCGAGAGCGTAGACTTTTTTCTTGTCGAGTCTGGCAATTTGGGGGACTGCCAGTGGAAGACGGTTAAGCTTTAGCTCCTCCTACACCAAAGTAGCCTCTCTCCTTCCGTCTTACAGTACCTAATCAAAGGCAGTCAGCTGGTGGCTCACTCAAGAGTTTTAGCTTAACTGTCAACACCAGAAGTTAATTGGGTCATTTTCCTCCATTTCTAGGATAAGAAGAAGAAGAAGTGAAGCAGCCATCCAGCCTTCCCCAATTTGACTTCCTCTCCCTCCGCCCCTCATTTCCTCTTTGCACACATTACAGGTGGCGTGTTCTGTGATAATGAAAAGCATCAGAAAAGCTTTTGTACTTTGTGGTTTTCTCTATTTTGAATTTTTTGATCCAAAAATCTGATTAGCAGAATATAGTTTGGAGTTTGGCTTCGTATTCCTGGGGTTTTTCCCTGCTTTCGTTTTCTGTCAGCCCCCACCCTTAGCCCCTTCCTCTCCTCAAGCAGCCAGCCCACCGTGAGAAGGAGCGGGGTCTGCAGCAGAGGCAAGCTCCAAGAGTCCGCTCTCCGGCCGAGCTTCACCAAGAGGACCTGGACTGTTTGGTAAAGACGCCTCGGCCCTTCCTTCCTCAGCGTTGTTTGGTTTGTGCACAGTTCCTGTGGGACTAGGAAGTGTGTTTTCCACTGGAAAGACTTCTGGTCCCATTGTTACTTGGGCTCATTGTATCTGAGCTGTCAGCCCCTACAAGGAAAAAGCCCCTTCTGGTGGATGCTGAGCTTCCTCTGAGCTGCTTAAAGTCTCCGCTGGTCTGGCAAACACACCTTTCTGCCTTGCTATCACAAAAGGAATGTGGATTTGTGTGTGTTCCCTTCCCAGTCCCTTATCTGATCCTCAGGGAATCTGCCTGCTTTCCTTCCATGGGGATGGGAGGATTTCAGTACAAAGGGAAATTCTTGTCAGGCATTTATGAAAGGCTGATTATGTATGGCAAGATATGGAAAATTCCCAAACTGTCCCAGTGTTTTTTTTTTTTTTTGATCACTATCTTAATTACTGAGTGGCCTCTATTAGGTGACTATGAATAAGGATCCCAGGAGAGGAAGGATAAGGAAGGGGCATGGTTGTGCCTCTAGGGTGATTGTAACTAATCCTGCCAGACAAACCCAGATAAGGACCCGCTTGAGGCAGGAGAGAGCAAAATCTCCACTAACTGCATCTTTGTTTAGACCAGGGGAACCGGCTGTGATGACTCAGGAGGCAGCATTCAGAACAGTCCTTAGGTGCATTTTTGTCTTATCCCACCTGAGCACTAATAAGTAGTATCAGGCCAGAGATTTGGGGCAGTCGATAAATGTCCGTTTTACAGGTGCACTTTTAGGTTTTGGTCTGTTCACTGATTTCTAGAAGTCTGTAGCTGCCTTTAGGCAGGGGCCGCGCGACCAAACCCCTGATTTCCTGCAACTTTCTGTTTGCAGGTGTAGGGGGTAGTACTAATGGGGATCACCAGCTGCTCCCCGTGAGCTGCCACAGTCAGCTGGCCCGGAAGGGCAGGCAACCTTGGGAATGGTGGTGGCTTTGGCTGTTCACAGAGCTTCAGCCTAAGAAGGGCTGGAGCCATTGAAAACTCATTGCTCGTAGGACACCATTTTTGGCTTTCCTTGTTCACAACCAGTATACAGTTTGACCCAGTGGCTGCTGGTTCGCAGCGTACCACATCACCGTACCCTATGAGACAGTTGTGTTGGCAGGCCGTGTGGTTCCTTGAGTGGCATGCCACCCGGAAGAATGGCTTGCTTCTGCAGAGGATGCTGCTCTGATTGAGCTGCTGTCCCCAGCCTGTCACTTGACAGTTTACCAGAAGGAATTTCCTTCCTATCAACCCCCCACTAGCAACTCTCCATAAATTTGTTGATTCTCTGCTAGGCCTGAGAATCTGAGTTACATCTGAAGCCGAACTCCACCTCTTGTGCTTTTTTGCTTGGGATTAAAGGAGTTTTTCTTTTAGAAACAGTGCCAAGAATGACAAGATATAAAAAACTACTTTTAAAGAAAATGCCTAACAGGTTTTTAATACAGTAATCACTGTAGTTATCACTTTCTTTTCTAGTTCCTTGGTTTTCAGCTCAGGCTGCATTCTCTAACTCATACTGTGAAGACAAAGGTGTTTTTGATTCAGAAATATATGAAATCTACATAGTCTTAATTTGTAAAAAATAAAATTCCTTAACCTTTTCTGGTGTGTGTGTGTGGAATTCAAGGCTACAGCTGAGTTTGAGGTGCTGTTGACTTCTTGTTCTTGGGGCTGGGAGTGGGACAGGATTAAGTTTCTGCTCTAGGTATCAATAGAAACAAAGAAACCCCACTTAGGCCTCCCATTCTTGTAGACCCAGCTTGCCACAGGTGTTGGGAGTATTCTGTGTTCCATACACAACCCAGGCCTTTATTGCAGGGAGCTCATGGCAGCAGCATGTATATCTGATTCCGGAATACAGCCAAGCTTTGAAGTTTGAGGCTCAGATGGTGAAGAATCCACCTGCAATGCGGGAGACCTGGATTCGATCCCTGGGTTGGGAAGCGCCCCTGGAGCAGGGCATGGCAACCCACTCCAGTATTCTTGCCTGGAGAATCCCCATGGACAGGAGCCTGGCAGACTGCAGTCCATGGTGTTCCAGAGTCCGACGCAACTAAGCACAGCATGTAATGGAAAAAGCATCACAACCCACTCATTATGCAAGTATTCATGGTTGCCCAACTGGGCCAGGCTCTGTTCTTGATGCTAGAAATCAGTGAAAATAAAAATCCTTGTTTTCATAGTGTTTATGTATGCCATTAAAAGCCAAAATTTGCATTCCAGTTGCTCCATTTTGGCTCGCTTGCCCTCTGCTCAACAGCTTCCTGTTAGTCTGACTGCTGGCTGAGGCTCCAGCTGCGGTGGAGCAGGAAATAGGAGGGGCTTCAGGGAATAGTCCCCCCTGCCACCCAACCCCAATCTTTGTAACCAGAGCAGGGCAGTGAGCTCCGTTTTAGTCTCCCAACCTGCCCACCAGTCACAAGTTAAAATTTTAAGAGATGATGTAGCTACTCATTCCAGGCCTAACAGGTCTGCAGGCTGATTTAGAGTGGGGAAAGTCTTGATGGACGTCAAAAGTGGAAAGGTGTCTGTTGGGAGAGGAGACAGTCTCCTGACCAGGCAGGGAGTCAGACGGGGCGTCCACCTGGCACCAGGTAACAGGCTCCATGCTGGGGGTAAAGATGGATAAGGCACTTACTGCTATTCAGTCACCACAGAAATGCAGGGCCATGGGACGAGAGAGAGCCCTGTGCCCTGATTCAGGGAAAAGTGTGTAGGAAGTGGTATGTGAGCAAAGGTGAGATCTCAAAGATCGAGTCAGAGGTTAAGATGGGCAGTGCTGGGAATGGGCCTTTTCAGGTCGAGATTAGTATCAGAAAATGCATAGAGTGTGATTCAGCATGGGGTGCACTGGGGGCTGCAATGGCCGGGTTGTAAATTTTGAGAGGACCAGGAGGACATGAGGAGGAAGGGAACTAACTAATTTAGGGCCTGCCTTTGGGTGCTAAGGATCTGGCCTTGTCCTGAGGGCAGCTGAGAGCACTGAAGACCTTGGAGGGAGGGAGTGGTTGGATTTGTATCTTCACATTTCAGGTGGCTACAGAGTAGAATGGGGAAGGGGCTAGTTGAAAGGCAACTATTAGAGTAACACCCAGATGTGGTCTCTCACGTGTCAGTAAAAGGAAGCAGAGCTCCTTGGAAAGACGGTGCTTAGAGGTCGGCCCAGGAAATGTACAAAATCAACCTGGAACATAATGTTATGCCAGAAAGCAAAGGAACTATCAAAAATGACTACTGCAGTATCATTCAGAAGCACTCGGGGGCTAAAGAGGCTTCTTCTGGCCAAAGATGGGATAATTTGAGCATCACTAAGAATTATAAGAGTAAAGGGTTGAAATCAAATTTTTTAAACTCATAAGTTCATGATGATATTTTTAAAATATTGATCACTTTTGGTGGATGCTAGCTGCTGCTGCTAAGTGCTTAGTCGTGTCCAACTCTGCAGTCCCACGGACTGTAGCCCGCCAGTCTCCTCTATCCTTTCTTTTCTGTATAAACTGTACTTAAGGGTAATCAAAAATAAGTTCAAGTTTCTCTCTATAGACGTATACCAGCTAATAGATGAAGAAATTAGAAGATTGGTGGTTTAGCCGCTAAGTCGTGTCCAACTCTTGTGACTGCATGGACTGTAGCCCGCCAGGCTCTTTTGTCCATGGGATTTCCCAGGCAAGAACACTGGAGTGGGTTGCCATTTCCTTCTCCAGGAGATCTTCCCCACCAAACAACTGAACCCAGGTCTCCTACACTGCAGGCAGATTCTTTACTGACTGAGCTACCAGGGAAGCCCCAGAAGATTAGAATGACTGTTTTGTAAACCTCTGATGAAATAATGAAGCTGGGTGATGCTAATCAATAGCTACCAACATCATGTTAAGAGACAACCTGACATGCCTCCTGATGAAAGTAAGCAACACGACCAATAAAGGTTAATTGCAAAAAAAAAAAGTTGAATCTCAGGCATATTAGGTTCTAGATCTACATACCAGTTTATGGGAAAGACAAGCGTCAGAGGACTATGTAAATGACATCATGGGGAGGTGGGCAGCAAAATCTAGTAAAACTCTAAGGACAAACAACCTGGTTTCTTTAAACAACAAAAAGATGAAGCAAGAACCAAAAAAAAGGAGGGAAAGAAATCTAGAAGTTAGTTATGAGCCAGGGATGGGGTGGGGAGAGAGGTGGGGGAAAGGGTCACATGTACGCCTATGGCTGATTCACGCTGATGTATGACAAAAACCATCACAATGTTATCATTATCCTCCGATTAAAGAGTTTGAGCCCTATCAAGAAAATGCAGTGATGTAAAACTGAATTAGACCCTGCCTGCAATATGGGAGACCTGGGTTCGATCCCTGGGTCGGGAAGATGCCCTGGAGAAGGAAATGGCAACCCACTCCAGTATTCTTGCCTGGAGAATCCCATGGACAGAGGAGCCTGGTAGGCTGCAGTCCATGGGGTCACTAAGAGTCGGACACAACTGAGTGATTTCACCTTCTTTCACTTTCAAAAATTGTAAATGAGAGACGTGTGGGGCAACTTCAGCCTGTGGTAACCATTCTCCAGGATGCTTGCCTCCCCCTAAAAAATTCCTGGCCTGGCATTCACACCCTGTATACATTGAAGCAGGCTGGCACAGATGGTGGGAGGAACACCACAGAAGTGTGTGCGATTTATGAAGCTTGGTCATGAAAGGCATTGTAGCTTCCTCCTTGGCTCCCTGGTTCACTAGCTCTGAGGGAAGCCAGGCACAGGTTCTGAGGCGGTTCAAGCTGCCAGGTGGCGAGCCCTCTCAGGAGAGGACCTGAGTCTCCAGTCAACAGCCAGCTCTGACTTGCCAGCCAGTGTGAATGAGCCACCTGGAAAGCAGATCCTGCAGGACCTGTCAAGCTTTCAAGCGACAGAAATTTCAGGAGATACAGACCCAGAACTAGCTAAGCTGTTCCTGAATTCCTGACCCACAGCAACCGAGTGGCAATGAATGTTTATTGTTGCTTTAAAACACTTTAGTTACACAGCAATAGATAACTTACACCAACCTGGACTAGATAGTTGATGATTTAAAGAAATATTGCTAATGCATAATGCTCATCATGTAATTGTGATTTTTTTAAAGTTATCTTTTAGAGATACATACAGAAGTATCTATAGATGTATTAATATACTGCCTGAGATTCACTTCAACATAACACAGTTGGGTGGCAGCAAGGAGTGGAGGGCATAGATGAAGTGAATGGTCATGAGTATATGTTGGTTGTATCTGGGCTTCCATGACAGCTGAGTGGTAAAGAATCCACCTGCCAATACAGAAGATGTAGAAAATACGGGTTTGATCCCTGGGTCAGGAAGATTCTGGAGGAAGAAATGGCAACCCACTCCAATATTCTCGCCTGGAAAATTCCATAGGCAGAGGAGCCTGGCAGACGACCATCCATGGCGTCCCAAAGAGTCTAACACAACTGAGCCCTGGTGCACGCGTGTGCATACACACACACACACACACAGCTGGGCAATAGACACATTCGTTGTTCTATTCTCTCTACTTTTTTGTATTGTTGGAAATTTCTATAATATAAAGTTGGAAATAAATGGTCCAGGCAAGAGAAAAGATGGTTTGAAAAACAGCAGTAATTATAAGGCCAGGAAGATAGACAATGAGATAAAATAAGGAGGCGAAACGTTCAGGACTTAGTGACTGAACAGATGTAGAGAGGGGAGAAGGAAACATCTAGGGCGGCTGTCAGGTGTCTGGATGGCCCTACTGTCCGCTTGTAGCTCTGCAAACTGGGGTGGACCAACCAAGATGTCTGTGCCTCACTTCCCCATGTGTGAAACAGAGGCAGAAACAGTACTCACCTCACAGGATGACTGTGAGGATCCAGTTACTTAAAACATATAAAGCACTAAGGACAGTGTTTGGAACAATAGTAAACCCTCCCAGTGTTAGTTCTTCCCTGGGGAGGCCCAGGGGGATGGCAGTTCTGGTTTTGGATGTGCTGAGAAGGCCAGCATGAGGGACTTCCACAAAGATGTCAGCTCTGAGGACAAGTGAGGGATAGACATGCAGGCTGTTTGGCATATTGAAAAACCATACAAATGAGTCAGCTCCTTGAACAGACACTTCACCAAAGAAGATACACAAATAGCAAACTGGCACATGAAAAGCTGTTAAACATCAGTAGTCATTCAGTTCAGTTCAGTTCAGTTCAGTCGATCAGTCGTGTCCGACTCTCTGCGACCCCATGAATCGCAGCACGCCAGGCCTCCCTGTCCATCACCAACTCCCGGAGTTCACTCAAACTCACGTCCATCGAGTCGGTGGTGCCATCCAGCCATCTCATCCTCTGTCGTTCCCTTCTCCTCCTGCCCCCAATCCCTCCCAGCATCAGAGTCTTTTCCAATGAGTCAGCTCTTCGCATGAGGTGGCCAAAGTACTGGAGTTTCAGCTTTAGCATCATTCCTTCCAAAGAAATCCCAGGGCTGATCTCCTTCAGAATGGACTGGTAGGATCTCCTTGCAGTCCAAGGGACTCTCAAGAGTCTTCTCCAACACCACAGTTCAAAAGCATCAGGTGGATCTCAAAGGCAATATTTTATGAAGGTATAGTGACCCCAGTGGAAGTCCTGCAACCTTAAGGAGGTTGTGGAAATCTTTTTCATCTGCCCTCTAACCGAACCCCTGCGGCCTAGGTTCAGGCCCTACTGGATTTCACCTGGAGTACTGCTCCAGCCTCCTTACCGACCTCCTAGTTCCCAGCCTTGGTTCTCTCCCACGCACTCTGCACACTATTTCTAGATGAATCCTTCTGATGGTGAACACTGAATTTTTCAATGACTCATTTTTGCTGTCAGGATAAAGTCCAAACTTTGCATCATACATTCGAGTCTCCTGCCTACCTTTGTCCTCTCATCTTTCAGTCTTCTAGGCATAGTAAACTCAAATTTACGCTAGAATGTTCCATTTGATCCTTCGCTGCTAGGCCTTGGTATTTTTATTTTTCTGCTTAGAACTTTCATCCGCATCCATTCTGCCTGATTCATCACACCCACCCTGCAGGCCTTAGTTTTCTTACCTCATCTAGGAAGCCTTCTCTGAACCCCCAAGACTGGGTTTTAGCCCCTTCTGGGGCCTCTAAGCGTCTGGGCACCCTCCATCATAGCACTCCCCACGTCCTCCTATGATCCGTCACCTGGTGACTGGCATCACTGGCATTACCCACCAGAACTGAGTCCTGAAGGCTGGGGCCTGCCATGTTCATCCCTGGGTCGCTGGTCTAGCTCATTGCTTCACACCTACTAAGGGTCCAGTGAATGTTCCTTGAGTGAAGGACAGTGGGGGTGGATGAAGAAATAGAGTGAAAGGGGAGGCATGGCGTGGGGAGGAAGGGCCCCAGCTGAGTGTCCTGACTTCAGAAGGGGCAAGAAGAGAGAGGCAAATGAAGCCCAAAGTCCCCTCTGTTCCTTAGCCAATGCTGCCTGCCTTGGGACTGGCTGTGGGAAAAATGCCCACCAGAGTCCCAGGTGGGGGCGGACTTGGTGGGGGAGTTCAGGGGAAACAGACTCTGACAGAGACAGTTTATGTCCATCCAAGTCCACATATTCCTGTTCTCCGTACTTTTTGCAACGCATGTAGTAGGTGCGAGGAGATAGCAACCTAGGTTCCTTGCGTAAGGGTCATCGATGCTGAAGGGAGGCACCCTGCATCTCCTCTTCTCGCCACACGGTGGCCCTTCAGACCCGCAAACCTCTCAGATGGGCGCTGCCGCCTGGGCGCCACCTGGTGGCCATGTGTCTTCCAATTGTTGGATAGGAAAGGATTTTTTTTGAAGTTGAAGAATCTCACACAGAACATATGTGGCAAACTTAAACATGAGGCTCTTAAAGAACTCCTTGGAGTGCTTCTGCCTTAGAAAATGCCCCCAGTGCTATCCTGTTAGCTTTCCCACGAGTCAATGACAGAAACCCGATTTCCTGGTGGCTTTTGCCCTCTTAGGCTCCAGCTGCTCTCGGTCCAGACTCTGCTCTGCAGGCTCACTCTCCTGCAGGAATCATCCACCGCACTTATTAGAGATCTGTCTTCAATTGTGCTCCTGTGGGTGGTCCACCCACTCCGTGGCTCGTGGATCTTCACCCCTCACAGGGCTTTCACCTCTGGCTCATCGTAGCCAGCCTCAGAGTACAAAAGTCCGTACAGAAATCTAGTCTTCCAATCTCAGACCATCGCTCACATCATCCCAGCTCCTGCATGCTCTTTCCTCTGCGCTCTGGATGCGCTGAAACTCCAGTCCTGCCCCTTAACTCCTCTCTTAACTCTTATTCCACTTTCTCTGCTCTTTCAGCGCTTGCCTAGCATCAGCCTCTTTGCGTTTGTGTGGACTCTGGAGCTGGACTGCCTGGGTTTGAATCATAGGTCTTCCATAGACAAGCTTTGACTTTGGGCAACTCACTTAAGCTCTCTGAGCCTCACTCTCTCATTAAAATGGGGGAGGTGGTGAATACCTACCTTAAAAGGTTGCGGTGAAGATGTGTGACCACTTAGAACAGTGCCTGGCACACTGTAAATGCTGTAGAGGTGTTTGCTGCTATATGTTATTATTGCTCAAGCGGGAGCCTATGGCGGATGACCTTACCAGCCACCTCAACAAAGCCCATCCTTGCACTAAGCCCCACAATCTTCCTTTTTCATCCTAGAACCAGGCGTCTGCACTCTGCTAAGAGAAGAAACAGAAAACACAAAAATCCCAATTTTGCCACTGGATATTTCTGATTCTCAGCCTCCACTGGGCTCCAGTCTCCTTTGAAAAATCCTTGACTTGTCTTTAGCCTCATTCCTCTCTTCTGTGTGCAGTGACCATTCCACATTGTCACCACTTTCTCCATTCACAGGATATGAAATTCAAAATATATAAAAGGTTACAGTGATAAAAGGGTCCCTCTGTGGTAATTTGATAAACAGAGCCACCGTATTCTATAGTCACTCCCGTTGACATGAGATGACCCTTTGGCTCTCACATTCTGATCCTCACATCCCCGCACATGCCCTGCTTTGTTCCTGTCTCCTGAAACCCTTCCACTGGATCCTCTTGAGCTCATGGCTCTTCATCAGCAAACTCCCTTGGACATAAGCTTTTCTTTTTTCTTTTTAAAATTTTGGCCACACCCTGAAGCATGTGGGATCTTAGTTTCCTGACCAGGGATAGAACCCACATCCCCTGCAGTAGAAAGGCAGAGTCATGACCACTGGACCACCAGGGATGTCCCTGGATCCAGCCTCTTTAAACATTCCTGGAGCAGCAGTCCAAGGGCAGGTTGGAAAAGAATTTCCAGACACAGAGCACTTGAGAAGGGAGCGAGCATATAAAGAGCAAGGAGCAGAGATAATGAAGGTGCTGCAAAAGCAGTGGGCTGGGGAAAGCCGATGGTTCTATTTGTGGGTTAGCAGCCAATTTGTAGACTCAAGACAAGGAAAATTCCTGCTGGAGGGTGGCATTAGGTGGTTGGTTAGGGCGCTATAGGGTGAGTAGCAGGGTGGGCGTTTTCACCTAGTTTGGGGACAGGAAGCTGGTCAGTAAGGATCAAGGGGCTTTTGGCTGGTTAGTAAGGGTCAAGGGTCTTTTGGCAAGGTTACAATGGGGCACAGTCAGTTCTGGAGATGACCTTGGCTCTGGACTCCACTTCTCTGGCCTCAGTTCAAGGCCTCTCCTTGTGACCTAGGGATCAGTTCATTTCAGTTGCTTAGTCGTGTCCCACTCTTTGCGAACCCATGGACTGCAGCACACCAGCCTTCCCTGTCCATCACCAACTCCCAGAGCATAATCAAACTCGTGTCCATCATGTCGGTGATGCCATCCAACCATCTCATCCTCTGTCATCCCTTTCTCCTCCTGCCTTTAATCTTTCCCAGCATCAGGGTCTTTCCAATGAGTCAGTTCTTTGCATCAGATTGCCAAAGTATTCGCGTTTCAGCTTCAGCATCAATCCTTCCAATGAATATTCAGGACTGATTTCCTTTAGGATTGACTGGTTGGATCTCCTTGCAGTCCAAGGGACTCTCAAGAGTCTTCTCCAACACCACAGTTCAAAAGCATCAATTCTTCAGAGAGATGTCCAACTCTCACATCCATCCATATATGACTACTGGAAAAACCATAGCCTTGATTAGATGGACCTTTGTTGGTAAAGTAATGTCTCTGCTTTTTAATATGCTGTCTAGGTTGATCATAGCTTTTCTTCCAAGGAGCAAGCATCTTTTAATTTCATGGCTGCAGTCACCATCTGCAGTGATTTTGGAGCCCCCCAAAATAAAGTCTCTCACTGTTTCCATTGTTTCCCCATCTTTTTGCCATGAAGAGATGGGACCAGATGCCATGATCTTAGTTTTCTGAATATTGAGTTTTAAGCCAACATTTTCACTCTCCTCTTTGACTTTCATCAAGAGGCTCTTTAGTTCTTCACTTTCTGACATAAGGGTGGTGTCATCTGCATATCTGAGGTTACTGATATTTCTCCCAGCAATCTTGATTTCAGCTCTTGCTTCATCCAGTCCAGCATTTCGCATGATGTACTCTGCATATAAGTTAAATAATCAGGGTGATAATATACAGCCTTGATATACTCCTTTACCAATTTGGAACCAGTCTGTTGTTCCATGTCCAGTTCTAACTGTTGCTTTCTGACCTGCATACAGATTTCTCAGGAGACAGGTCAAGTGGTCTGGTATTTCCATCTCTTGAAGAATTTTCCATGGTTTGCTGTGATCCACACTAGTCAAGGCTATGGTTTTTCCAGTGGTCATGTACGGATGTGAGAGTTTGACAGTGAAGAAAGCTGAGTGCCGAAGAATTGATGCTTTTGAACTGTGGTGTTGGAGAAGATTCTTGAGAATCCCTTGGATTGCAAGAGGATCCAACCAGTCCACCCTAAAGGAGATCAGTCCTGGGTGTTCATTGGAAGGACTGATATTGAAGCTGAAACTCCAATACTTTGGCCACTTCATGCGAAGAGTTGACTCATTGGAAAAGACCCTAATGGTGGGAAGGATTGGGGGCAGGAGGAGAAGGGGACGACAGAGGATGAGATGGCTGGATGGCATCACCGACTCGATGGACATGGGTTTGGGTAAACTCTGAGAGTTGGTGATGGACAGGGAGGCCTGGCGTGCTGCAATTCATGGGGTCGCAAGGAGTCGGACATGACTGAGCGACTGAACTGAACTGAACACAGTCAAAGGGTTTGGCATAGTCAGTAAATCAAAGATAGATGTTTTTCTGGAACTCTCTTGCTTTTTTGATGATCCAGTGGATGTTGGCGATTTGATCTCTGGTTCCTCTGCCTTTTCTAAATTCAGCTTGAACATCTGGAAGTTCACGATTCACATACTGTTGAAGCCTGGCTTGGAGAATTTTGAGCATTACTTTACTAGCGTGTGAGGTGAGTCAAGTGTGTGGTAGTTTGAGCATTCTTTGGCATTGCCTTTCTTTGGGATTGGAATGAAAACTGACCTTTTCCAGTCCTGTGGCCACTGCTGAGTTTTCCAAAGTTGCTGGCATATTGAGTGCAGCACTTTCACAGCATCATCTTTTAGGATTTGAAATAGCTCAACCGGAATTCCATCACTTTCACTACCTTTGTTCGTAGTGGTGCTTCCTAAGGACCACTTGACCTCGAATTCCAGGATGTGTGGCTCTAGGTGAGTGATCACATCATTGTGGTTATCTAGGGATAGGGCTCCACAGTTCCCCTTTGACCTCTTGGCTCTCCCTGAGCACGCCTTCCCTGTGGGCCTCTCAAGGCGGCACTGTTCTCTCCCTCAGCCCTGTGCCTGGAGGCCAGAGGGTTTGTAGGTGCCCTCCTTCTTCCTCAGGGTTGCTTTCAGATGGTTCTTCTTCCTGAAATTCCCTCAGCTTTGAATCTCATGCTGATGAACTATTCCACCTACCATGCCCCCCACTCTTATCTATCAATCTCTGGGTTACTTCCCCTTCTTTCCTGAGGTTTTGGCTCCTGCCTCACTGTCACCCCCTCTGATGCTTAGACCTCTCAATACACACAGAGATAATCGTCACAGTCCCTGGCCTCTGCATTTCATGACCTCTTCTCCAACGCCCTGGCCCTCTGAGCCCCTCACTCTCATGGTCATTCCCTGGTCCTTAACTTACCCATAACTGCAACCTTTCTGCTTTAGTGTGGGGCTGCCATCACACAATGTCACAGACCGGGTGGCTCAAAGAACAGAATTTAGTGTTCCACAGTTTTGGAGGCTAGAAGTCTGAGATCAGGCTGTCAGGAGTGTTGGTTCCTTCTGAGGGCTGTTGAAGGAGAATCTGTTCCCCCAGACCTGTCCTCTAGCTTCTGGTAATATGCAGGCACACTTCAGCATTCCTTGGCTTGCAGAGGCATCACTCTGATCTCTGCCATCATCATGTTCCATGGCACTCTCCTTATGTCCAATTTTCCACTTTTTATAAGGACATCAATCATTTTGGATTAGGGTCCACCCAAATGACCCCATTTTAACTTGTAACCTCAGAAGTTACTGGGGTCTAGGACTTCAGCATTTTTTAAGGAAGGAAGGGACACAATTCAACCCATAAAGTTTCCTGTTCTCCCATAATCTCAATTTCATGCAACTCACCCTCTGACCATCACCTCTTTTCTTCTCAACATCTTTCCAGCTCATTCCCACTAGAACTTTATCTCCAAAACTTATTTGATCCCACCAGGCCCTTCAGCCTACTGATTCTACCTCCCTTCATGCCTCTCTCCTTTATTGTACTCTCTTCCCTCTTTAACCAGTGCAAAGCCAACAGCCAGTTAATAGAACCACTTCCTTGTATATATATACCTTCAGTACTCTTGCCTCTCTCTCTTTGTTGCTTATTTGACAAACTGGCAGCTCTGGCTAATCCAACTTGCTGCCTATTCTGTACCTAATATGGCAGAAGAAAACCTCCAACACATTCACATTAGTAAGACTTGTTTTTAATTCCTAATCACCTCAAGTGGACCCTTTATGCCTACTACATTTCTCTAACTTATTCACTAACTTTTGAAATCCTAGGGACTTTTCTGGTGGTTCAGTGGTTAAGACTCCACGCTCCCCATGCAGGGGGCCTGGGTTCAATTCTTGGTTAGGGAACCAGATCCTGCATGCCACAACTAAAGATCTTGCATGCTGCAACTAAGACCTGGTGCAGTCAAATAAAAAAACACGTCTTTTTTTAAAATTAGTAAGTAAAAAAGTCCAAAACCCCTCAGATTAAAAAAAAAACAAAAAACTTTTGAGCTCCTAAATGACTAGTTATATTATCTTCTCTCTTCTCAAACCTCCAACAACTTTCTCGCAGCCTTCCTCTTGGCTGATGATCTTGATTATTTGCTTGAGAAAACAGAAGCAATCAGGAGAGTTCTTCTCTAAGTTGACACCACCACATACGCTCACCTACCTGCCTGTGCTCCCTCCTCCTTCCTGTACCTGTAGATGATGCTTGAGGCTACCTGAGCACTGAATACCCAACCACTTCCTGGTTTCTCTCCTGCATCATCAAATGTTCTCTATCTGATCAGTCCCATAAGTACAGGAAAATGCTTTAACTTCTTCAGTCTCTAAGAAACCTCTCTTAGAACCTAGGGGAAGCAACTCCCCCATAACAATAAGCACACACAGCCCCCAGGTCTTGGTTTCTAGAGATGCCCTCACTCAAAGAAACCAGGGTTCATTGGAAAAATGGTTGATTTCAGAGCTGGGTTTGTGAAAATGAATCTTGAACATGTTATGCCAGAAAGTATGTACTCAAAAAGAATGATGGAGATTAGTAAAAAGCAAAACAAAAGCCAGTTTTAAGGGGGGTCCTACTGGCCAAATCATGGACAATTTGAGCACCAAAGTAGATAATGGTAATAATGGATTATAAACCATTAAACAGGAAACCATGAACCTATACTGATATAAATGCACAAATGGAAAGTTTCCTAAAAGTGAAATATTTACACAGTTTCAAAGTAGCCCCCACTATGTTCTGTGCTGTTTTTCTTAATTTCCTCTGCCCTCTAAAGAGATGGAGTACCCCCAGGGCTTAGGACTCAGACCTTTCCTCTTACTCTCTTGGTGATTTCATCCAGTCCCTCGGCTTTAAATAGCATCCATATGCTGATGACTTGCCGATTTATATCCCCAACCCAGGCTTCTTTTCTGAATTCTAGACTTCTATAACTCACTGCTTACTCCACATTTTCCACTGGATGTTGTCCAACAGACATCTCAAATTTAACACGTCCAGTATTTAACTCCTGATCTTCCCTACCTCAAGTCTGCTCCATCTACTGTCCTTTCCATATCAGTTAATAGCAAATTCTACCAGTTCCAAAAAACTTGGAGTTATCCTTTTTTTTTATTTAAATATAGTTGATTTACAATGTTGTGTTAATTTCTACTGAACACCAAAATGATTCAGCTATACATACATTTACATTCTTTTCATATTCTCTTCCATTATGGTTAATCCCAGGACATTGAATGTAATTCTCTGTGCTATACAGGAGGACCTTGTTTCCTATCTATTCTATATGTAATAGTTTGCATCTACTAACCCCAGATTCCCAGTCCATCCCCTTTCTTTCCCCCTCCCCCTTGGAACCACAAGTCTATCTTCTATGTCTGTGAGTCTGTTTCTGCTTCGTAGTTAAGTCATTTGTGTCATATTTTAGATTTTTCATATAAGTGATATCATATGGTATTTATATTTCTCTTTTGACTCATTTCACTAAGTATAGTTCTCTCTAGTTCCATCTATGTTGCTGCAAATGGTATTATTTCGTTCTTTCTTATGGCTGAGAAGTATTCCGTTATATGTATATTCCACATCTTCTTTATGCGTTCATCTTTCGATGGACATTTAGGTCATTGGCTATTGTGAATAGTGCTGCTATGAGCACAGGGGTGCATGTATCTAATCGAATTATAGTTTTGTCCAAATATATGTCCCAGACTGGGATTGCTGGATTGCATAGCAACTCTATTTTTAGCTTTCTGAGGAACCTCCATACTGTTCATAGTGGCTGCACCAACTTACATTCCCACCATCAGTGTAGGAGGTAATCTCTTTTCTCTACAGCCTCTCCAGTATTTGTTATTTATAGACTTTTTAATGATGGCCATTCTGACTGGTGTGAGGTGGTACCTCAATGTTTTGATTTGCATTTCCCTGATAATTAGTGATGTTGGGCATCTTTTCATGTGCCTATCTGCCATCTGTGTGTCGAAGCTGTCCTTGACTCTTCTCTTTCCCCCCATCGAAATTACATTAGCAAACCCTGTTGTTCATGGTGTCTCTGCCCTTGGCACAGGTTCCCATCTCTCACTGGAGTTACCCAAGAGGCTTCCTTACTGGTTCATTTCCATACTTGCCCTCTACAGTTTAATTGCTCTTCTAATTGCTCCTCATTTCATTCTGAGTAAAAGCCAAAGTCCCTACTTTGGGCTCCAAGACTACAAGACATGATCACTTACTCCTACCAAATTAGCTAAGAATAAAGTTTGATAATCGGAGAAGGCAATGGCACCACCCCACTCCAGTACTCTTGCCTGGAGGATCCCATGGACAGAGGAGCCTGGGAGGCTGCAGTCCATAGGGTCGCTGAGGGTTGGACACGACTGAGCGACTTCACTTTCACTTTTCACTTTCATGCATTGGAGAAGGAAATGGCAACCCACTCCAGTGTTCTTGCTTGGAGAATCCCAGGGACAGGAAAGCCTGGTGGGCTGCCGTCTATGGGGTCACACAGAGTCGGACATGACTGAAGTGACTTAGCAATAGCAAAGTTTGATAATACGCAGTGTGGAAGATAGCCCACTTACACATGGTTGGTGAAGTGTGATTTGTTAATATCTATAAAAAGTTTTTCATTAAGCATATTTTATAATGCAGCAATTCCATTTATAGGAATTTATCTTACGGAAAAATGCAAGTGGCCAAGGACACATATACAATGTTCACTGCAGCATTGCTTGTCATGGCAAAACATGTAAATATCACACATCCATCCAATGGGAGAGCGTGTATAATAATGGAGAATCATGATCTTTGGAAAGATCTCTAAGATATAATAGTAAGTACTAAAAGAAGCAGATCAGCAATTATGGAATAATCTCATTGTCTAGTAAAAGGTCAACATAAATATATTGTCTCTGTGTAGTGTGCATTTAAAGAGTGATTTGAGGGAGCTGTCCCTTAGAGTGATCTGAGAGGCTGTGGTTGGCTTGAAGCCCTCAGAATGTCTACTGAAAGAGCACAATTAAAAAAAAAAAAAAAAAGTGATTTGAGAGGAATTCTAATCAACTTGGGTTATATCTGGGCAGTGAGACTGGAACTTGGAATATGAGATTATTCTTCTTCCTTACATGATATTCTATTCAATTTTGACTTTTAAAATTTATTTTTATTTTTTTGGCTGTACCTATGGCATGCAGGATCTTAGTTCCCTGACCAGGGGTCGAACCCACACCTCCTGCAGTGGAAACACAGAGTCTTAACCACTGGACTGCCAGGGAAGTCCTTAATTATTTTTAAAAACCATGAACATGCACTTAAAAAAATATGTTATTAGGCTGTGGCGGATCTTAGTTGTGGCGTGCGGGATCTTGCGTTGAGGCACTGCAGGCTCGGTAGTTGAGATGCGTGGTCTTAGTTGCTCCGCAGCATGTGGGGTCCTAGTTCCTTGACCAGGGATCAAACCCATGTCCCCTGCATTGGAAGGTGGATTCTTAGCCACTGGACCTCCAGAGAAGTCCTGAACATGCACTTTTCTAATTTGTATGTCTTTAATGATTAAAAAAAGGTTTTTAAAAAGGTTTTCCTTACCTCAAGATCATAGAAATACTCACCTATATTTAAATTCATGTCTTTAAAAAATACTTATATGCTTGAATTAACTCACTCAGGACTATAGAATGGGGTTACATACCTAGAATTTGTTGCAGAGAATGGTTGTTTCTTTTTAAATTTTTTTGGGGGGTAAGGAAAACAAAACATACAATTTGAGACTCAAATATGTCTAGAAAATCTAGACAAGGGTAGAGAAGAAAATAAAACCAATTGGCAACTCACAGAAAATCTCAGTTAACATTTTGGGACACTTTTTACAAGAAGCAGGGTGCCCAGAAAGGTGGAATCTGGAGTCTTTTCATAGCTTTTTGTTGATGCCATTTATGGGGGACAAGAGGAGTTTGGTGGTTTGGGCTTCTTTTCTTTGGGAAATCCAGCAGAAAGGGTCATATACAATGGTAAGGCAAGTGTTTACCCATTGTTCGTGGAGAAAACAGTGAGGTCGCCTTAATCCTGCAAGCAGATGTTACAAACTCAGATATGAAGTATTCTGCCATGGTGAGGATCAAGTGGTCTTTTAGATAAATCTTTTCTTCAAGGGCAAAGAGAAACTGGTTACCTGGAAGGGTCTCGAACTCAACTGTGTGTCCCTTGCCACAGAATTACTTCAGATGGAATATTCTGTCTGTGTGGAGGGCATACACAGTCATGTGGGCCACAGATGGCTTGTCTGGGCCCAGCACCCCTTAGCAGCACACCGGGGGACTTAGGAATGAGGAGCTGCCTGGTAGGGAAGGGCTGGCTCCAGGTACTAGCTGTGGCTGATGCTGCTCTGTCCTGGCGAGACAGTGGGCTTTTTCTCAAGTGGCCCACAGTGTCCCCTGGCCTAAGAGGTCACCTAGCACGTGGAAACACTGCAGGACAGAGCCTGGAGGCGGAATGAGCAGAGTCAGGTGACAGAAACCTGCATGGACCCTTGATCTCAGCTTGTTGGAGGTAGAGTCCAGAATTAAACCCACCATGCCAAATTCCTTCTCAGAAAGGAAATAGGATAAATATCCTGTAGGTGAACAATTCTAACAAGGAAATGAGGTAATCCATCAGGTTCACACAGAGAAAAGGGCTTAAGAAACCAAGAAATAAAAAGTTAGAGAAGGATGTAGACTTCTCCGAGCCTGCCTGGCAAGAGGTAGAGATCAACAGCTTGGTAATAACATCCTTAAGCCCATAAAAGCAGAAGGGAGAGTGGGATGGATACCTGGAAGTAGGAGACAGAAATAAGAAAATGCGATCCTGACATTTGAAGAAAATAAAGACATCTGACTTGATGCTTCTCTAAGTCGTTTTAACCTCCTCAGCGATGACATCCACTAAGGGAAACAGGAGGCAGAACAGCCAGATTGGGAGATGGTGGGAAAAGCAGAAAGCTAAAGGGAAAGCTAGTCTGGACCAACTTCCCAATCTTCCATAGATAAGGAAAACCAAGGCCCGGAGACAAGACGTAACATTCCCCACAGACCCGGACTCAAGGGCTAAGACCCTTGACTCCCAGCTTAGTGCTCTCCAGCCCTGTCCATCAGGAGTGATTCAGGGCTAAAAATGGAGGAGGGGATTAGAGTCCTGACAGAAGAAAGCAAAGTTACACACCCAAAAGGGATCACTCCTGCCAAGACCCATCACTTCTCAGCTTTGGAAAACTACTGAATGGTCTGTTTTTGGACAGGCCATGCAGCATTCAGGGTTTTACTTCCCTGACCAAGGACTGAAACTGTGCCCCCGCAGGGTCTTAACCACTGGACCACCAGGGAATTCATCTACTCAAATATTTTTGAGCCTCAATAACTTCACCTGTGAAATGAATCAGGAGGCTGGCAATATGGTAGGTATTTAACAGGGAGTTCTTTCACTGCTCTCTGGACCATTTACAGCTGAAGAGACACTGCTGGGAGGAGTTAGTATAAAGAGAGGCACGGACATCCTTCGTCCCTCCCAGCCTTCCTCGGGCTGGTCAGAGCACATGGCAGCATCCAGTGGTATAACTGAGTTGTGAATTGGCCCAGCACTGCTCCCTGTTCAGGCACTCCTGACCTTGGCTTGGCAAGCCTGAAGTGCCAACACAGACCGTGTATTCACTGCACAGCCCCCTACCCCCGTGATGAACTGTCCAGAGTCCCAGCCACAAGGCCAGGGCTGTGGAGCATGCACAATGTCCAGGCGGCCTACAGATGGCATGGGGAGGCAGTGAGTGTTGACTATGGCAGGTGGGTGCTCTGAGCAAGTCAGCCCACACCTTGCAACCTGGGCTAGAAGAAGGCCTTCCCGAGGCCCAACTTGGCTGGTCAGTGTGAGATGGGCTGGGGCCACCTTCAGGTCCAACTCTATGCTCAATAGGAAATCCGAGGGCTGGAGGGCCACAACCACCCCCTGGCCTTCTCACATCCCATGGAGAGTCTGAAATAACTCCTAGAAGCCTAGACCCTTCCACACAGCCTCATTCCTGGCCTTCCCATCTTAAAGTAAGAATTTGAGAGCCAGGAGAACTTCTGGTTGAAATCTGAGGGCGAAATAGGGGCAAGAAGATGGGCAAGCCCAAAGGCTGAGGTGTGACTAGAAGGTGGCAAGTCAGAAACCCAGTCGTGCCTCCCTTTATGACAACAGGCAGCTGTGGACACTTAACTCTGTTTACCCCTGGACTCCTGAAGCTTACAGTTTATATACCCACCCAATCTGGTATGTCCAGGGTTTGAGTGCATGTCCACAGCCACCATCTCCACCTCCCTTTCTGAGGGGCAGCACAGCCTTCCTCCTGACCAAGCCCTGGGCCAGGGGAATTTCCCCACTGCCAGGTACCATTCCAGGTCTAAACAGATCCCCCAGCCTTAGTTACATTCTAGGGTGACTCAAGTCAGCAGCCCTGGTAAACTGAACTGCCTCACAAGAGCTCCTGGAGCAGAGCCCTGGAGTCCTGCACTCTGGTGCCCACGAGGTCTCTACTGGCCTGTCCATCCCTGAGTCCTCCCATAGAACAAGCTGAGTCTGGGGCGGGAGTGGGGGGGTCCTCCACGTTTTATTAGGGATAGGGCAGAAGCAGAGGCTGGAAGCAGAGCAACCGCGTTTTTAACAAGAGATAAATTAACCGCAGTGTGGGGATGGGGGTGGGTGGGGGCTGGGTCAGACGCTTTTATATATATATATATATATATATAAAAACAACCAACAAAAAAGACAGACAAGTGGGCCCCAAAGATATGGGGCAGGAGAGGGCAGCACCATCCAGACAGCGGGGAGGACCAGGGCAGACAGAGAAGGCAACGTGACCCCTCGCCCCTAAACTCCACCAGCACGGGGCTGCTGAGGCAGGGGAGCCGCCAGGGTGGGCGGAGATGGCACGACCGGTGGGCAGGAAGCCCAGCACCACAAGATGGCTCAGCCTGAAGCGGGAGTGGGGGCCGGGGCACAGCGGCCTTGAACCCCCCAGTCCCTCAGAGGAAGAGCCGTACTCTGGGTGAGAGAAAGGACCAAGGGTGGGGTCTCTCCCTGAGCTGAGAGTAGTCATCTCCTCCACAGCAGCGGCGGCGGCGGCGGCGGGCAGTGGGCTGTGCCAGGAACCCCCTTCACCTTCTGGTTCATCTGCCTCCTTGGTTCCTTCAGGGCGGGGCCCCAGGGGGCGGGGCTTGAGGAGAGCAGTCCAATCCGAGGTCTCCGCCTCCAGCGCTGGGCGTAGCTGCCGCTGCCACTCAGCCTTGACTCCACTCAGCCCTGACTCCCGCAAGAGGACAGCGAGTCGTAGAGCGAGTCGCTGAGAGACTCAGAGGTCTCCAGCCCCGGGGGTCCCCCGCTGGCCACTCTCCCTTCTTCGCCCACGTCCGATGTGCTGGGGGTGCGGCTGCCCCCAAACGCCGGGCCCTGGGGCGCAGGGGCAGGGCGGGTGGGCTCCAGGCTCCGCTTTCCATCCACGGGGAGGGCCTGGGGAAGGAGGGCAGGCTCGGGAGCAGGTACCTCTCACTTCTCACCTCCTAAGAGGCTCTGCCCACCTGAGCCGGGCGCTGCAGAGGACGGAAACTGGAGGCGCGACTGAGCCAGTCCTACCAAGGTTCCGGAAGGGAGAGAAACCCTTTCCCCAAGACGGGTGTGAAAAGGCGGGGGTTGGGCTGTCCAGACGGGCATCCAAAGGGCTGATGGCTCAGTCCTCCCGGACAGGGCGGTACCTCACCCCTCGTCATTCCCCGCTGCCCTCCAGTGCTGTTCCCTTTCCCCTTCCGCCATGCTCACCAAGGGGGTCCTGGGCAGCCCCTCCAGTTGTCGGGGTGGGCATAAGAAAGGGTCAGAGGAACCGCCGGCTGCCCTGGCATTGGGGAAGGTCCAGTTCTTGGCCAGCTGGACTGGAGGGGGTGGGCCTGGGTCTTCGCAGGGATCTGTCCGGGGAAAAGGGGAAGGTGGGTGGTGGGCGGAGCTCCCAGAAAGACCCACCCTACCCCTGCCCAGGCACTCACCGTCTGGACAGGTCTGATGGCCCCGGTGGCCTGGGGCAGCGGTGAGCAGGGCAGGGAAGGCCGGCATGCTGGGGTGCCTCCCGCTCACCAGCAGCTCCTCTATGCCAGGCACCTCACGCTCCAGTGTGTGGGCACGGCGGGGGACTTTGGTAAGGGGTGGGGGCCGAGCTGGGGGCACCCCTGGTGGGGGCTCCAGCCGTGGTGGCTTGGTCTTCGGAAGATTCTTGCTGGGGGTCCCACTGCTGCCATGGTCTGGGGGTGGGAAGGTCCCAATGCCACTGTCCAGGGTTCGAGTCAAAGAGCCACAGGCTGGGGAGGAGAAGGGAGGTGATGTGAGGCTCAGGTGGCTCAGCCCCTCTGCCTTCTTCTGGCTTCCTGCCCCAGCCCAGGCTCCACCCTTGGACACCCTTCTAGCTCTACAGGCTCAGTTGTCCCTGCCTGCCCTGCCCCATCTCCCCTAGTCTTGGGGAAGAGGACAGGGCAGGTACCCTAAGTGACAGGGAGATATTCCTGTGTAGTCCCAGTGCCCTTTGGGGCTTGGCACCTGCTGTGGTGACAGGAAGGAATAAAGTGAGCAAGAGGTGAGGGGCAGGTCCCAGCCTTGGCCCTTGACCCTGCTGACCTGTGAAGTGTGAGGTGGTCACTGGCTCCGCCAGACTGTCCTCAGAGGGCATCTCTTCTCGCCTCCCTGGCTCGATGCTTGGCTGTATGGGGTACAGAAGACTTCAGAGCCCCTTCTTCCTCCATGCCAATGCCCTCCATCAGGACCCCTGGAGTATGGATCTAAGAGTCCTGGCAACCTGCTAGCCCTCAGAAAGCCCTCTCCCCTCCCCATTCTCCTTGGAAACCAGAAATACATCCAGCAGCCTTCTGGCCCCAGGGAAGGGTAGCCCTCCAGGTCAGAGACCTGGCAGGGCCACAAAGCCAGGGCCTCCACCCAGCCCCCACCCCAGGAACTTACCTTCCCAGGTTTTCCACAGCCCTGGAGAGGGCCCACCAGGCCATTTCGGGGCCCACAGGCGGGCCAGGGGTTCTTGGGGTCAGAGGACACTGGCTGGAAATCGCCATACTCAGGTTTGGGTTCCCGCCAGCTCTTGGGGGGCAGTTCCTTGCCATCCACCCTAGGGGCAGGCAGTGCACATGGAAGTGAGGGAGCCCCAGGCCCACCCACACATTCTGGCCTCACTTCCTCCAGTGGGGCTGGGTCTAGAGAGGTACCTACTGCCCCCTGCTCCTGGGGAAGAGGACATATGCCTGTTGGCTTTCTGCATCAACTCTCCTGACACCAGGAATAGGCCAAGACCCCAGGGGAGACCCCAGGGGAAACCCCAGAGGACCAGCAGGGGCAGGAGTGATGGGAGAACATCTCCATAGCTACCTAGGGTCAAGCCTACAGACCTTTCTGATAATGTCCCCCAGTAGGAACAAACATGGTCACACCCTGGTCCACATGTAACACACCCTGCCTACTCTAGCTGGCCCTGCGTGTACTTGCTGTCCAAAGCACACTCTGCCTGCAGCCAGATTCCTGCAGACATTCTGCCTTACCTGGCCCAGACAGAGCAAGCCCCTCTCTAAACCACATCTCCCTTTGCTGAGTCTGTGGCAAGTGCCAAAAGGCAAAGGGATGGAGCCCTCCTTGTTCTACAGGATATAAAACCCTGGAGGGAGAAGACCTGCATTAGCCCATGGCTAGGTACTAGCAGTCTTAACTACCCTGGACCCCAGACAGGCTGCTTCACCTGACTCGAGGCGATTCAGGGAAACGTTGACTGGTAACTCTTCTCAAAGGAGAAACCGAGTCTCAGCAAGCCAAATGTCAGACAGCCAGGGAAGAAGGGAGCTGGGGCACAAATCCCTAGCTCCTTGTTTGAGGTCCTGACCCCTCCTCTGGGCAGGGCCATTAACCCCCAGAAGATTTGGTGCCATGTCATCTGACCTCCTACACTCTTTGACCTCTGGGAAGCCTGTTCCCAGGAAAGGCAGCCCCCAATCCCAGAGTGCCTGTGGAGAGCAAAGTGCCCCCAACTACTGAGCCTCTGCCAGCCAGTCCCAGCTCTCACCTGTTGAGAAGCTGCTGCATGAAGGTGTCTGCACCCTGGTACATGCCAACCAGCTGGCCCTGCCCCTGCCCCAGGCCTGCACTGGTCCCTGGTGCTGGGCCCCCGGGCCGAGGCCGGGCCCTGCTGCTCAGGTAGGCCTTTTCCTCCTCCAGGGCCCGGCGCAGGTCTTCCGCCTTAGCCATCAGCTTGGAGATGTTCAGACTCTCAGCCTCCAGCTTCCGGGCTTCCACCTTGACCTCCTTCCGGAGCGGGGAGCCCCCGGCCCCTTCCTTGCCCTTGGTGGTCTCTGTGCGGCGGTTTAACGCTGGCAACTTGCTCTTCTTAAGGCCAAACCAGCTGGCGATGCTGCTGGTGTTCCGATGCTTGGCCTCGGTGCCGGGGGCCCGCTCCTGGCCCTGGAGCCGCAGCATGTTCTCCTCGATGCCCTTCATCACCTTCTCCTCAATGGCCGAGTGTGGAGCCCGCCCCTCAGGGCCTGGGCCTGGGTCCGCAGGGCCAGGTGCTGGGGACATGGGCTGGGCCACGGTGCCACCACAGTCTGCCCAGGGTGGGCCCTTCCCCTTGTCAGGTTTGGGGGGCTCCTTGGTGGCTGGTGGGACCACTGGTCGGGGCACCACCTTGGTGGGTGACTTTGAAGGCAGCTTGGTTGGGCTGCTGTGGGGGCTCTTATTGGGTTTGCCAAGGCTGGGGGCTGAGGTTGGCACTTTGGCAGGGGTGCGGGGTACCTGGGGGCACAGGGCCCCTGCCAGCCGGCTCTTGGCCAGCTCCACTTTGGTGAGGCAGCTCCTTGGTGAGACAGGCTCCAGGTCCACCCGGGCCCCCATGGAGTGGGAAGAGTAGACTCGGGCCCCGGGGTCCCCCAGGAGCCCAGATTCCTGTTGCTTCAGGCTGCTTGTGCCTAAGGCCACTGCCCCTCGCAGGGCCCCCTTGGCTTCTGGCTGCTCAGGGGGCCTGGAAGCAGGGGGTGCTGTGTCTCCAGTGCTCTCCCCTGACTTCCCTGCTCCCCGGGCCTTCTCAGTGCCAGGTTTGACAGGCACCCCATTCTTTTCTGGGCCCTGAGGCCCCTCAGGGCCAGTCTTCAGTTTTCCCAGGGCTGCCAGTCTGTCCCGCAGAGGCGTGTAGCCAGGATCCCCAGGTCGCCGTCCTGCCCCCTGGCTGGGCTTCTTGGACGAGCTGCCTGGGCCCCTGCGGCCAGGATGGGGAGACTCGGAGCCTGCCTTGTCCGAACTCTTCTCCTGGGTGCCCTCATAGGGGCAGGATTCTGGGTGGCAAGGGCTGGAGGGGATGCCAGGGCTTCTGAGGACCTCAGGGACCCGTGGCACCTCCAGAGTTAGTTGTGGGTAGGTGGGCACCTGCAGAGGAGATGGAGGTGGCTCTGGGGAAGGCCCCCTAAAGGTGTTCCGGGAAAGGTCCAGAATGTTCTCGTAGCAAGGAGACACTGTGGGTCCTGGGGAAAGTGTAGCGGACAAGGCTGGCTGGGGAGGTCTGAGCTGTGCAGAGTCAGGGGTCATGGAGCAGGGTGAAGGGCTGGTGGGCAGGCCCTGTGCCCCCTCTGGGGACAGCTCTCCTCCGCCCAGACCCCTGCGGGCCAGCAGTGGGGAGGGGCTACCGTCTGAGCCACTGTTCCGACAGGGTATTCGGGAATTCCGGGGGAGCTGGGGGCTAAGCTGGGGACCTCCTGGGCTGGGGACCTTCTCTGAGGCTGGAGGCAGCTTTAGAAATTTGAGACCTCTGGCTGGAGAGGGCAGAAGGGGTCCTTGGGCTTCCCCAGGAGAAGGGGGGCCAATTTGGAGCTTGCTTTTCACCTGAGATGAAGAGTGGGGGTGGCCAGGCCGTGAGCCCAGGGGGGTGTCCCCTGCACCCATGAACATGCTGAGGAAGGGGAGGGACCCCTGGCCCTCTGAGGTAGCACCAAAGCCTGGCCTGTTGGCCTCTGGGGTACCCCCAACCCAAGCTGACTTGGGGAGGCCTTTGGACTTGGACAGTTGTGGGGGCCCCTGGTCTGGGGAGGATGGCTGCCTGGGACCCGGGTGGTCCCCGCTGAGTGGGCAAGCAGCCCCGGCCAAAAAGGCCTGTAGGTAAGACTCTGTGTCTTCAAGGAGCTGGCCCAGGTTCAACTGCTTGCGGGCCAGGGCCCCTAGCAGGGTGTCCGGGCTGGGGGCCTCATTGGGGTCACCGGCCTCATCAGAAGAGGAGGAGGAGCTACTGCCTGGCGCACAGGGCGGCCCAGAACCAGTGCCCTGGGCCTGTGGGGAGCCCCTGCCAGGGCCCCAGGGCCGCCCAGCACCCTCCTCCTCCCCTGGACCCCCTAAGAAGCGCTCCCAGTGCAGCAGGCCTCCCAGGCTGCCAGGACCTAGTAGCAGGTAGGGGGCCCAGGGAGAGGGTTCAGGCTGAGGCGGGCCACACAGCTCGCCATTGATGGGCTCTGGGGAGCCAGGACCCTCGCCTGGAGGCTGCCAGGGGGTAGCAGGTGAGCACAGAAGCAAGGGGTCCGTCTCTTCCAGGGCTCTCAGCACCTCCAGGATCTGCGCTTTCTTTTGAAGGAATGGGGAGAGGGCATCCAGCGCTGGGGGTGGGGTGGCTGGGGGTCCTGGGCCTCCTGACCGCAGCTGCTGCTCCCAACACACCTTGGGGGAGAAATGGCATGAGGAGGAAACCATGAGCAGGCCTGGGACCCGAGCTGGCATAACTGAGCATGTCAGCTGGCGTAACTGAGCTGGCATAACCTGAGCTGGCCGGGTTTGTCTGTGTCCCCAAAAGGAACTGATGGCTTCTGGAATGTGCTGGAAAGTTTCCTCAAGAGTTTGAGTTCTGGTTACCCCAGCTGTCCTTCCCGGCACACTTAGGGGGCACCTACCTTCCTTCCTGGTTATCCCAGCACTACTTCCTACAACTATGAGTCAGGAAAGCTGACCATCTATACCCCTGATATCTCTATTTGCCCCAGGGGAGGGAGACCCATCCATTTTTTCAGGTTTTGGAAAGAACACAGACTCAAGAAGGGGATATGATGTGGCCAAGTCCTCAGTCAGTCGCTACAGGCAAGCCCAGGCCTTCTCAGGTCAAACAGCTGTCCTACTGAGCTGATCCCCGTGGAGAAGCAGACGCAACGACTCCCCTGTGAGCCTTTTCCTGCTTCTCCCTGGCCCCTTCTCAGGCCTGGTCCAGTCTGGTACAGTGGTTAACTACCTGGGCTCCTGGGCCAGACTGTGTGGGTTCAAGACCCAGGTCTATTGCTTAACTAGTTATAAGACTTTTAGCAAGTCATTTAATCTCTAAGCTTCACTGTATCATCTGTAAAATAAGATGGTGATTGTGTTTAAATCTCATAAAATAAGATAAATGGAACCAGATCAACAAAAGAATGAATGAATTGGACTTGGATAAATAAATACGTGTAGGATTATAAATGTATGCCAAAAATTACCAAAAAAGAAAAAGATAAATGAGATCCAGGTGTCCGGCACAGTGCCTGGCTCAGAGGAAGAGCTCAGAAGTGTAAACTGTTGAGTCTGACTGCAGTATTAACATGTTTACTCACAAGGCCAGCGGTTAGGGGCAGGGATCTGTTTTTCTTGGTACGAGGCTGACAGCTGAGGGCTCACACCCAGCCTGGATGAGAATCTGTGTGCCCGGAAGCAGTCCTTCCCCTGAGACTTGTTAGGAAACAGTCGTGGAGCACCAGCTGACGAGCCCAGTGCCAGCGGAGCCACAGACCACGAAGCCCAGCCCTCCTACCTCTCTCTGCCCAGCACAGCGCCCCAGAGGCAGCGGGGTGGCCGGTCCCTCGGCGGAGCTCAGGGAGGGCGAGGCCGGTGGCTCTGAAGGCGGCTGGAGTGGGGCAAGTGGGATCTACAGGGGAGAGGCGAGGTTAGCACAGGTGCTGTCAGCCCAGGGCCCTGTGCCCTCAGGGAGCTACGGCTTCCCATCCAGGGGCAGCGGAACATCCTTCCCTGCTCCTTCAGTGACGTCTCCTGGCCCAAGGTAAGGCTTTCACCACTTGGGTCAGAGGTACCTTGGGAGACCCCAGCACAGGTAGCCTGAAGAAATGCAAGCTCAGGTGGCGGGGTGGGGAGGTGGGACCGGGCAGGGGCCTCTGGAGAAAGAAGGGTGCCCGGGGGCCACAGGGCAGTGGCAGGCCTAGCCTGGCTGTCCGCCGAGCCTCCAAGATCCTCTGCTTTTCTGGGGAGCCTCCTCCCTGAGTACAGAGAAGGTGAGCCTCAGGGCCCATTTCTTTTCTGACCACCTGTGGCCCAGCCTCCACAGGAATGGCTCAGACTAACGGAAGCGGCGTTGTTTACTGGGTCCTGGAATAGAGATGGTGGCAGTTACTACTTCCATCTCCCCTGAATGGCCTCTGCTCGGAGGATTACCAAAGTTGGATTTAATCACAGATCACTTGTCTCTCATTCCTCTTCTCTTGGGCACCTTGATGAGACACAAGTCAGCTTCAACTCTCCCCTGTCTCTTGCACTCCACAGCTGGTAAGTCCTGTCTTTGTGGTATCTCTGCCTCCCCTCCGGCCGAGCCATCTGCAGCAGCTCCTTTGGCACACCATCCTCACATCTCTGGCCTGAAAGCTGCTCAGCATTTCAGTCTCGCTCACCTGACCGCGTGGCTTTCCAGTCTTTTTTGTCTAAAGCATCTCTGTGCTCACAGCTTCCTCTGCCAGCCTCCACTGACATGTCTGAACTCTTCGGTCGGCATTATAGCCAGATCTACCGGTTCTTCCCTGACACCATCCCCAGCTTTGTCTCACTTGCTCTGTATACAACCTTTGCTCAAGTCCGGCTGAACAGCTCTCTGCTCCCTAGGATCCCCCGCTCTGTTCCTCCCACAGGGCACCCCTTCTCCCAGACCCCTTCTGTACTCTTTAAAATCTCCTGTCCATCAGGAATTCCCTGGTGGTCCATGGTTAGGACTCTGCTTTCACTGCTGAGGGTGTGGGTTCAACCCCTGGTCAGGGAACTAAAATCCCTGTGCAGTCAAAAAATAAAAATAAGAATAAAACAAAACTAGAATAAAAAAGTAAACATCTCCCATCATCAGGGTGCAGTCACCTCCTCAGGGCACTCTCTTTAGCCCATCTCTGATGGCTTCTCCCCCTCCCTGGGCTTTTGGTCAGCACCGTCACCCTCTGCAGCCCTGCCTTCGTGTCCAAAAGCCCCAGCTCCCTCCAATTCCATGTGTGTTGGCAAAGGCACTGCTTACAGTAAGAGCTTAATTAACATTCGTTCAATGGAGCTTCCATCCTAGCAAAGCACAACTTAGAAATAACATTAATAATGATAACTAGCTGCTAATCATTGACTACTACAGGTCAAGCACTAGATATTATCTCATTTCATCCTCATGACAGCCTGCAATATAGGTATTTTTATCCCCATTTATAAAGGAAAAAAACCTACGATTTGTATGGTTAAATAATCTACCCAAGGTCACATAGCTAAGAATTAGCTAAGTTAGGGACCCAACCCAAGTTTATCTGAGGCCAAGGTTCGTGCTCTTTCCATTATGTCATGTTACTTCTGGGGAAGATAAATCTATGGTCCCAAACCCCAAAATTCATTAAAAAATCTCCAACTCGAATCCCAGAATTCATTTACTAAAAAACAAACGATTTCAGGATGATCTACGCCTGTTATCATCAGTCACTGAGAAGAGTGTGGACAGGGTGAGCTTGGCTGGTGTGATCTGGCCTCCAGGTCAGCCCATGGCAGGGCCAGGACAGGACAAAGGAAGCTGCAGAGTCACTGCAGCTCAGTCACCCGTGTCTGCACCGGCCTGGGGAGACACAGGCTTCATCTGCCAGGGGTCAGGCTTCCCAGGGAGCTGAGGGCATCCTGCTCAGGGTTTGGGGGGGGCCAATGGCCACCTGGTTTGTATCCCAGACATATAAATTTAGACACAAACACACATAAGGTGTTTCTCTTCCTGGCAAGTCAGGGTGGGTTGGGGGTGTGCTGGCTGACCTCAGAACCCACCATGAACCTTGGGTACATGGAGCTGCTCCTGATTCCCCACAGGCACACCACATCCTTGGGGCTTCCAAACAGAGTGGACCCCATGTTACATGTTAACTGAGCCCAGGGTTCACTACCACTAGCCTCTTGCTTCTCCTGGGATAAGGCAGGTGTCAGGGCTGGAAGCAGGGATGAGTGTCTGTGGCCAAGACTGGGTTAGCGGGTGGGCAGATGCAGCAGGTGTGCGCAGAGTCATCCGGGTGAAGGGCCTTCCCTAACCTCTCCATGACACCAAGCACTGGGTGCCTTACACCCGGCCCCACCCCTGCCCCTGGCCAAGAAGAGGAAAGGCAGTGGCCAAAGGGGCCTCGTGGGAGCTAGCTTGAAATGACTGCATTTTCAGCATCCACCCATCTCTCTACTCAGGGTGAAGGAAGCAAGGACTTTCTCTGTCAACAAAAAGGGACACCAACTGGCTGGGTGGGCAGCACTGGGGAGGTAGGGGACAGCCAAGTGTAAGGGGTCTTAGGAAGCTTCCCTTCACCTAAGGCTCAGATCTATCAGGCGAGGTGGGCCTGCCCTGGAAGGCCACAGTGCCCAGAATGGAGGCCAGTGGCTGACAACCTGCTTCTGAGGTGATGACGACGACAGGGCTGGTTGGGAGGTCTGAGGCTGAAAGGTGAGGAAGGAGGGGGAATCACGTGTGCCCACCTGAGGGAGGGAGCCCGCTGTCAGCTGGAGCTTCTGCTGAAACAGGGCGCTCAGCATCTGGTTCTGCCTTTCCAGGTCAAACACCCTCTTCTTCAGCTTGATGCACTCCTCTCGCAGGTCCTGCCACCCCCAGGAGGCGGAAGAAGGGCAAGGTGGTGGGGAGAGGGAGAGTGGCATGAGCACAGTCGCTTCATCAGAGCAGTGGGCACTCCTGCTGGGCATGCGCTTCTCTTGCAACCTCCTATGAAGGAGCTGAGCCTGCCTATATTTATGGCTCTCGCATCTTCTGGGGATGGTAAATTTTCTAAAGTTTACCACTCCTGGTCGGAAGTAATTTCATTCCCTTTGGCAGCTTTCTCATCTCTGGAGCCAATCCTCTGCCTCTTAGAAACCACACATCAAAGAAGGGCTCAGGTAAGGCAGGGGAAGACTTGGGGGTCAGAGTAGCCCACATGTCAAGAAATTACCCCCAGTACTTGAGTCAATATTTAGATGTCACTTTATGGTCACAACATCAACATTGCTATCAGGGCTATAATGATCTGGAGAAACTAGCTGGGGCCTGGATAATGGAAGGATTCGAGCCCAAATCAAAGTTACTATCGCTTGGAGACCCGGCCTTACCTAGCGTGGCCCCGGCTCCAGGTCAAAGAGTATGGATTGTCCAAGATAGAGAAAGGGGACTCTGCTGGAGAGCCAAGAGGCCATTTCCACCTTCCTCGATCCCGTAGCTGAGCAGGCTCAGGGGTCCCCAGGAAGGACCTCCCCTGCTGTGCCCAAGGCCTCCTCCCAGGGCATCTGGGCTCAGGTCAGGGGGTATGAATGTCTCCTGTGGCCTTTTACCTTTTGGTTCAGCAGTGCCTGCACCACGTGGTTGGCAACCTGGGGAGAGAAAGGCAGAGCTGAGGAAAAGCTGTCAGATGACTGAGTCTCTGCCTGGAGCCTGGAGCCGACAAGCTATGCTTCCCACAGGCGGTATCAGTCCACCCACCTCGTCCAGACAGCGCTCGTAGGTCTCCCGCTGATTTTCGTTGGCTTGGGCGAGTGCTGAGTTCTCTGCCTGCAGGGAGGAGGAGGAAGGTAAATGGGAGGCTAAGCAATCATTCTTCCCAGGGCAGGTTCCTCTTGGAAAGGAGAGGCAAGGAGTCCAGTAGCTCTCTCCCTGCCCCAGCTCTTGGCTCTGGGGTGCTTCTGTCAGGGGCGAGCACATAGAGACCCAGGGCATCCAGAAGGCAGAGCTGAGACGCCTGGTCCTTTGTTACCCCGACTTCAGTCCATGAGGCTGGAGAGGCTGGGGAGATACAGTGGCCAGGAGGACCAAGGTGGGAGGTGCTAAACGTTACCCTTATTTCCCTGGGGAGAAGGCAGAGGAGGCTGGAGGGAGGAGGGCAGGGTCTAGGAACGTGGTAAGTAGCCTAGTTCATGGATCCGTGCCCTGGTCCCTCAATGCCTGAGACTTTTCCTTCTGTGGCCTCTGTGGCCACCCCTTTCCTACAGCCAGGGCACAAAAGTCGGGTAAAGAAGGGAGATAACTGGGGGTTAGTACAGCCCCAGCCTTGTGCACGCCTCTTGTCCTGAGCTGGCATGAAGGCTGGAGAGCTAAGAGTAAGGAAAGGGCGTCTCAGAGCGGCTCTGCTAAAGAAACGTTTCAGCTCTGCTTCAGCCTGGAAAAGCAGGCTGAGAGGAAGGTTGCCCTGCACCTCCAAAACCACCCAAGCTTGCAGGGCTCTGGCCAGCCTGCCCCGTGCCCCACCTCCAGCTCCCGCAGCCGGTGCAGGAGTTCCTGGCAGGTGCCCGGCTCCGTGCTGCCATCACCACCTTCTCCTGGGTTCAGGTTTCCAGGGCTCCCGGCCGACTGGTCCATGGCCTCTGACATCAGGCCCTGGGGATAAGTGAGAGAAGCCCCAGCAGGCTACTCCAGGGCACAGGGAGGTGAGTGGAGGAGGAGGAGGACAGAGACAGAACTTGTCAGTATTCCCGGAGTTGGCATCCGTGTGACCCCTGTGCCTTGGACACTGTAACAACTCGGGGTGAGGCTCAGATTCCTGCTCATGGGACAGACACATAGACATGCCCTTCCATCTCAAGAACAGAGACCATTGTTTTTATAAACCCTTATGACTGCCCTTGCCCTCTTACAGATTACACAGACACTGGCCAGGAGCCAAGAAACCTGAATTCTCTGCTGAGGTCGGTCTCAAACTGACACTCTGTATCTTCCTGGCAGAGCGGGAGGTGGCCTGCAAGCCTCCAAGCCCCCGTGCTCTGGGCAAGGCCCCAGCAGACCAGCCTCTGTGAGCGCTGGGCCCTCTGCAGGGGTCTCTTGATACCCATCCCCCTTCCACTTTCCCAGCTCCTTCCTGGTGGCTTCCCTGGTAGTTCAGATGGTAAAGCGTCTGTCTGCCTGCAATACGGGGTTCGATCCCTGGGTTGGGAAGATCCCCTGGAGAAGGAAATGGCAATCCACTCTAGTATTCTTGCCTGGAAAATCCCATAGATGGAGGAGCCTGGTAGGCTACAGTCCATGTGGTTGCAAAGAGTCGGACACGACTGAGCGATTTCACTTTCACTTTCACTCATTTTCCAGGGCCCCCACTCCAAGGCTGAGTCAGGTACTCCTCCAGCTCGGCTCTGTAAGTGTCCCCCCAGACTGTCAACTCTGCGAGGGCAGGGACACTGTCTTCATTTCATTGACTAGATACCCTATGTGATACCTGGTGTGGAAGAGACCAACTGATGGCTGAACAGACTAGTCTGTTCATTGCCTGAACACAACAGAGCCAGGTTTCTGACCTGTATCACATTATGTGATCCCTGCTCCCACCCTACTCCAAACTGTTGCCATAGTGACTGGCTTTCCTCAACTAGTCTTCATCTTCCATTTGAGTTTTAATTTTTCAGGTACAGCAAAGTACTCCTTTCCTTCCTCTGAACAAATACTGTTGCAATTTCCAGTAGATGGGAAACCCATCCTAATGCAAAAGGGTAGGGGTCCCCAGTCTACCACCAACTACTTGCCTCCCTGACCCTCTGAAGCTCCCACAAAAGGGGCTTAGGTCTTTTGGACCAAGGAAGAGGAGCCCTCAGCAGCTCACCTACCAGGCATCTGAATGCTTTTTCCTCCCTCCCCTGTGGGGCAGAGGCTGCCTTGCCCAACCCAGCCCTCCTCCAGTCCCCACCACAAGCACACCCAAGTTCCAAAGCCCCTCACCTGTCTCTGCCTCCTCACCCAGGCTGGCACACTCACGCACGCAGCCAGAATGGTCACCTTGCCTGTGGAGACAGAGGGAGACAAGGTCAGCCGTGCATTTATTGGCTTCCTACTGCCTGGCATCCTGGACAAGAGGGATAAACAAGCCAGAGAAAATCCTGCCCGTATGAAGCTTCCATTCTACTGGGACCATCAGGTAATACCAGAGATAAACCAATGAACCAACATCAGGTCCTGAGAAGGCGCTGAAGGTGACAGCGAGGCAGAGACCTACCTGCGTGAATGGGCAGATGAAATCCCGGAATGGGAAAAGCTTTCCAGGCAGAGGAAAGAGGCAGTGCAAATGGCCCCAGCTCTCAGCCAGAGGGGAACGAACAGCAACCCAGCATACGCCGTCTTCTTTCATTCTCACGACCACAGAGGGGGTCAAGTGCTATTATTGACACGTATTTGAGATGAGGAAACCGAGGCAAAGGAAGCTACACCTGCATCCTCGGAGTGTATCCTGCGCGCTGGCATGTTCCCGTGTCGCAGATCACATCTGATTCTCCTTTCGACCTCGTAAGGAGGGTGACGGGGGGAGGTGCCAGCCTGCTCTGAAGCAAGCTCCAGAGACAAAGGATGCTGCCCACACCATATGGCTGGTTCACAGAGCACAGTGGGCAGGCCTGGGCCCCCTTCCTGTGCAGCCTCTTTGTACATCCTTGTCCTCTGTGCTCCGTGCACTTAGTCTCAGCGTTCCCGGAGCTTTGCAGTCAGACAGACCTGGGTTAGAAGCTGACTCAGCAAAACCAGTTTCCTCACCCCTAACATGGGGTAAGAATACCTAGTCCACAGGGCTGTTGGAGCAGGAAGTGAGATAATGTATGTAGAGAGTCTTGCATGGACTCTGATAAATGAAGGCTTTTCACTCTAGCACTTCACCTGTAAGCAGACCCTAAATCCCAGGTCCCTCTCCCTGGGGGTCTTTAAAGGAGGGGCTCCTGAAGATCTGAAGTGTTGCCCCTCTGCCCTGCCCATAGGGGCTTCCTCCTCTCCGACCCCTTCCCTGGCAGCCCTCCAGCCCTCACTCTCTTCCACCTGATACTCTAGAAAGAAAGGGAGAGAAGAGGAGAAGGCTTCTTTCTGGGTGGGGGTGGAGTGGGGAGGGAGAAAAAACAAGCATGTGCACAACAACGGGAAGGGGGCTTCTGAAAGCTAGAGAAAAAGGAAAAACTGTGCAATGCTTATTTTTGACACTCCACCACAATCTAAAGTCCTTTGTTATTTTAACATCATAAAAATGTATTGAGTTATAACTTTGTTTGCTCATAACATTATCACACTTGCTATATTTAGAAATGGACAGACCTCAAAAGAAATGAAAAAAATTCAGGAAAAAGCCTCCTTCCCACATACACAAACAGGGGTTAAAACCAAAACAGGTCTCGGAGGACCAGTTCCAGCCCACCCCGCGTCACTTATCCCCAGGCCACCATCCTCTTGCCAGGCGGGGGCTCCCCCTGCTCTAGGAGAGGCCTGTCCCCACAGGTCACCAGCATCCCCTCGACCTCCTCATCACTTACGTTCCCAGTGGACACCTCTAGAAATAAAGGGGCATGGGCAGGGAAGGGAGTGCTTGGGAGGGTGAGAAAAAAACAGGAGGATGAAGGAGGGGAGTGGGATGAACAGGGCTGTGTCCGGAGGCCACAAAAGGGAAAGATAAAGTGGTAGAAACCTCCAGTCTTTGTTTTCTTCACACAACCACAGAAACCAAACTAAGGGTGAAGGTGGTTTAGGAGGGTATCTTTTGCTAAAATAAATAAGCGAATGAATGAAAAGGCATCCAGGTCAGGCATGAGGCCTGTGTATGTGTTGAGGAGGGTGGGGACCCAACACGCCAACCAAGCCAACCACTACCACCCTTGGATCTGAGCCCCCGGGAATCCCAAGGCAGGGCGGCCTGAGTCCCACTGTGACCTGGGGAGACCCTCCAAGGGACAAGCCACCGGAGCGCAACAGCTCGTCAAGGGCGTCAGCGTCCGGGTCCGAGCAGGGCCTGGGAGAGGCTCCAGACACGTCGGCTGAAGGCGGGCTGTGACTCAGCCCCACTTTGGGGAGAAGTTCTCTGCCCTCAGCCCAAGTGGTCTGGCCAGCTCCGGACGCTGGGCTTTCTGTGTGTCTGCATGGCCACAAGATGAAGGCAGGAAGCTGTCAGCCCGGATTGTTGAGTCACTCGGAAGAGGCCTGCATTTAAACTTGGCGCTGGGGAGGTGCGTGCTGTAAGTCTGGGCTCAAGATCTCTAGACTGAAAACTTCTTGCATCTTTAGCCTCCTCTGGGGAAAATTACGATCCAGAGCGATAATACCACCTCTAGCTCCCAAACTGAGCCCAATTAGGAATTTGGCCCTTCAGAGTCTGAGGTTTTGACCCAAATCTCTTGAGGAAAAAAACAAAACCAAAAAGCAATCAATCCAGGTCAGTTCCCCAGTGGCTGTCCCTGCAGGGTCAAGGGGGTCCCCTCCCCAGGGCCAAGTACCCTCGTCCACCCTCAGGCCCCACAACTGCTACTCACAGCTTCTGTGCTCAGCCCCACCTGGAGCCCAGGAAAACCCCTGGCCTGGGTTTTTCGGGATGGCCCTGCTTTCAAGCATTCCTCTGGGGGGTCCCACAACATATCCCGGGTGTCCGATGTGGGTCTGGAACACAGGACACTGGCCCAGCTGGGTAGGGATGGAGCTGCAGTGGGTGGTAGCTTGAACTTGAATGGGGAGGCTCTCCCGCCAGAACTGCCAACGGGCAACCCCGCCCTCCACAAAGGCCTGATTCAGAGGGAGGTGACCTCAGTGCTGAGGGGAGGGAGGGAGAGGAAGAGGAGGGCCTCTCTGGCCCTCCTTCAGAGGAGACAGCGAAGGGGAATCAGCTGCTCAGGGGTTTCTCTGGGTAACCTAGGGAAGGGGCAGGTGCAGCCCAATGACTGAGTGAACCTGGGTGGTCGCTCATCTCTTCAGCCTGGTCAGGCATGTTGGGCAGTCTCGCAAAAAAGACTGTCCTGACCTTTCAGGTAGCCAGATCAAGGAGGGGGAGCCCGCAGCTCCCAACCCCTCTCCAGCCAGAGCACAGGCAAGAAGACCCCTCTGTAATATCAGAGTCCAGGCTTGGGAGGAAGGGGCCAGAGAGATGGCAGTGAGCCGGTCCTCTAGAGTCCCTCACCCTGGCCCTTAGCCAAGGCCTCTGGGCCCTGATGAGCCCCTCAATGACCAGCTGTTTCCCCCTAGAGTCCTCTAGGGAAAAAGAGCCAGGGGCCGGGGCTGGGGGAGGGGTGGGCAGCTGTGGGAAGGCAGAGATGGAGTTGGCTTTACTAACAGAATTGTCCGTGTAATCCAAGCGTTTCCCCCTCTGTTCCCCCCCCATCCCCCAGCTGCTTTCTGGAATCCCCGTCACACCCAGGAGTCTACTTGTAAACAGCAACTTCTTCACCCACAGCAACACTCCTTTCCAGACAAGATCTGCCCTGGGCTGAGGGTAGGGGAAAAAAAAACAAAACGAGGACTGAGGCCCCGGGCATTCCTGGTCTGAGAGTGGCTCCTTCCTCTGGCCTAAAGCATCTCTCAGCCCCAAGTATTCCCACTGGTCTCCCCCACCCCCTCACTCAGGGCCAGAGGCAGACAAGAATTTCCTTCCCTCCTCCTGACAACTGGCCCCAGGAGGGGGCAGTTGACAACAATAGCCCTTCTGAGGGGCAAGTGTCCATGGGGAAGGGGCCCACTGCACCCCTCCTCCAACTTCCTCCTCACAGGCACTCCAAGAACCTCCAGACCATGGTGGAGGTTCTTTCAAACCGACTGTAGGTCAGTCAGGGCAGGAGGAAGGGTAGCAGTGTTGTGAGCCCGAAAGGCTTATAGATGTTGATACCCTTTGTCTCTCCTCCCCAGATCCTTTCTGTTCCCCGTTCACTGCATCACCCAACAATAAAAGCAGCTGCTGGGGGTAGGGAGAGAAGGGGCTCTGACAGACTCAATGGGTTTATTTATAGGGCCACACGCCAGGGGCTCTGCAGCCAAGACGCCTAGCCCCACTCCCAAAAGTCCAGCAGGCCCATCCTGGCCGGGCCAAGGGAACTGGAAAAAGCCTCAGGCCAGATGGTTTGGCTTATAGTTCCAACAGTGCAATTTATTTGCTGTGTGACTTTAGGCAGATCGCTCCATTTCTCAAGGATTAGTTCTTTCATGCCAAGTGGAGTTCTTCTAGAGCAGCAGTTCTCAAAGTGAGGTCCAGGGATCCTGAGGCCCTTTCAAGGAATCCACCGGGTCAAAACTATTTTCACAATATCACTAAGACATGATTTGTCTTTTTAACTCTCTTTGTCTCATGAGCAGGCAGTGACATTTTCCAGAGACTACAGGATAAGTGGTAGCATGACAGACTGAATTCAGAAGCAGATATGAGAATCCAGCTGCCTCTGATTAAGTCAGACACGACAGATTTACAGAAATGAAGAACAATGTCATTCTTTTCACTATTTTTTGTTTTGGAAAATAGATAATTGTTTTTCATAAAATGTTAACATGGGTTATTGTTACCTTAAAATGAATTAAATATTCAAAACTCTCAGTTCTAATTTATACGACAGTGAATGTCAGTAGGTATAATCCATGTGAACCAAAGCTCTTTGGGGGGCGTCTTCAATTTTTAAGAGTGTAGAGGGGTCCTTAGACTCAGTAGTTTGAAAAGAATCACTTTTCTTAGAACAATGTTATCCAGGAGAACTTTAGTGATGATGAAAATGTTAATTCTGTGCTGTTTAATAAACATGGTAGCCACCAGCCACATATGGCTACTGAACATTTGAAATGTGGCTAGTCCAATGGAGAAGCTGAATTTTAAATTTAAAAAGCCATATGCAGCTGGTGGCGACTATACTGGACAGCGAAGTTAGATCCCTGGGCCTCTTGACTTTAGCATTCAAGGTCAATGCCTCTTTCCAGTCCAGAGGCTACCAGTAAGGAAACACAGGCCTGGATACTCTGTCCCCAGGCTTTGTCTCACATTATTTCTCACTGTCTCTTCACTAAAGGAAGGCCATCTAAGCCAGATGGGCAGTCCTGCTGGCCCTCTTACTGAGGCTTAGAGTTGCTCTCTCATTCTTGGCAACAACTATGTCACACCTTTGCCAATCACCTCATACTTCTGGTCTACCATCTTCCCTTGTTTCCGAAGAGGACTGGCCATCAGAGGGAAAACCCCTCAAACCTCCTGCCACCACCCTCCCCTCCTCTGTCCCTCCTCTCCTCCTGTTACAGCAGAGGGGCTGCTCTTTCCCCCAGCAAGGCCAGGACTTCCTGTCCCAGACCCTCCCCAACTTCAGGGTCTACTTCCAGAACGGATCTTTCTCATCTACCTTTACAACTTCTCAGGTACTTTCATCTTAAAAGTGATTTCCCCTTGACATTTCTCCAGACACTGTCCTCTTTTGCCTTTCACAGCCAAACTTCTTTAAAAAAAAAAAAAAAAAAGCCATCCTTCCTTCTCATTCTTTCCTCAACCTGGTCCAACTTCAGTAACTGCCACAAGGCTAAATCCTACAGTACTTTTCAGCCCCCACTGCTTTCTCAGGTGCCTCTGGTGGTTACTTCCTGCTGGACTTTTTTTTTAAAGCTTAGAGACATAGTTCAACTCACACACAACTCACTCATTTAAAGCGTACAATTCAGGGGTTTGTAGCATATTCACAGATATATATATAGATCATGACCATAGTCAATTAGAGAACATTTTCATCACCCCTTAGTTACCATCCCCTCATGCCCAAACCTAGGAAACCACTCATCTATTTTCTGTCTCTATAGCTTCCCCATTCTGGGCATTTCGTATGAAGGGAATCATATAACAGGTGGACTTCTGTGACTGGCTTCTTGCACTCTGCATGTTTTCAAGGTTCATCCCTGTTGAAGCATGTATCAGTACTACATTCCTCTTCATGGCCAAATAATATTCCATGGTATGACTATGCCACAATTTATCTATTCAGCCACTAATGGACATTTGAGCTATTTCCACTGTTTGGCTATTATGCACAAAGCTGCTCTAAGCACTGCTGTTAGTTTCACATGGATGAAAGCTTTCATGGGTATACACCTAGGAGTGGGACCGCTGGGTCATATGGTGACTTTAAGTTTAAATTTTTGAAGAACTGCCAGCCTGTTTCCCAAAGTAGATGCATCATTTCAGAGTCCCATCAACAGTGTGATGGGATGTGCAATTTCTCCATGTCCTCACCACTCGTTATTGTCTGATTTCCTAATTCTAAGTCACCTTAGTAAATGGGAAGTGATACCTCATTATGGTTTTGATTTCTGTTTCTTTGACTGATGATGTTGAGCATCTTTTCAAGGGCTTATTGGCCATTTGCATGTCTTCCATGGAGACAAGCCTATTCAGACCCTTTGCCTATTGTTTAATTGCAGTATGTGTCTTTTTTGCCATCGAGTTGTCAGAATTCTTTATATATTCTGAACACAGGCCCCTTATCAGATATATGATTTGCAAATATTTTCTCCTATTCTGTGGTTGTCTTTTCACTGCTTGATGGTAACCACTTCCTCCTGGACAACTGTTCCCTCGTCTACCACATTTCTCTCTTTGCAGCCATCTTCCACCTCTTCTGTTATTTACTTGTGAGAATATGTTGTGTATACTTTGTTAACATTTTCCTGATGGCTGAGAGGTAAAGAATCTGCCTGCCAATGCAGGAGATGTGGGTTTGATCCCTGGGTCAGGAAGATCCCCTGGAAGAGGGAATGGCAACCCACTCTAGTCCTCTTGCCTGGAAAATCCCATGGACAGAGGAGTCTGGCAGGCTACAGTCCATGGGGTCACAGAGTCAGACATAACTTGATGACTGAGCACATGTGTGCACTTTAAAAAAAAAGGAATGGGGGTTCCCCTGGTAGCTCAGTGGTAAGGAAGCTCTCTGCCAATGCAGAGGACACAGGTTCGATCCTAGGTCTGGGAAGGTCCCACATGCCTCAGAGGAACTAAGTCTGTGCACCACAACTACTGAGCTGGTGCTTTAGAGCCTGTGAAACACAACTACTGAAGACACGAGCCCTAGAACCTGTGCTTTGCAACAAGAGAAGCCACTGCAGTGAGAAGCCTGAGCCAGCAACGAAGAACAGATCTGCTCGCGGCAACTAGAGAAAACCAGAGTGAAGCAAGGAAGACCCACCATAGTCAAAAACGAATGTGTGTGCTAAGTCTCTTCAGTTGTGTCAGGCTTTTTGTGACCTTATAGACTGTAGCCCACCAGGCTCCTCAGTCCACAGGGACTCTCCAGGCAAGAAACTAGAGTGGGTTGCCATGCCCTCCTCCAAAGGATCTTCTTGACCCAGGGATTGAACTCTAGTCTCTTATGCCTCCTACACTGGCAGGCAGGTTATTTACCATTAGCACCACCTAGGAAGCCCTAAAGAAATAAATAAGACTTAAAAACAAAACAAAACAGACTTTATTTGGATCTTATGAGCTTTTCCACTGATGTCTTTTCCACTGGTATTCTATCCCGAGACGCAATACAGGATCCCACGTTGTGGTTAATTACCACGACTCCTTAGTCTCCTATGATAGAAGACAGTTCCTTAGTCTTTGTCTTTTATTACCTTGACACTTCAGAAGGAAACTGTATTTTGGAAAATATTCCTTAATATGAGTTGGTTTCATGTTTTCTTCAATGAGATTGGGGTTATGGATTCTAGGAAAGAATATTACAGAGGTGATGTGCCCTTCTCAGCACATGCTATCAGGGGGTATGTATACATGACGCTGAGAGGTCTTATTACTAACAATGTTAAACTTTGATCACTTGGTTAGGTGGCGTCTATCAGTGGGCTTTGCATCATAACAAGACTATTTTTCTTTTGTAGTTAATAAACATTTAGGGGGGACAACCCTTTGTGACCATGCAAAATCCTATTTCTGCTTAAACTTACACCCACTGATTTTAGGATTCATCAGTGGAACTCGCCTGCAGCAATTACTATTGTGCTCTAAAGATAACTTTTGATTTTTCTCATTCCTTGTAATTTATTAATTAGAAGTTTTCTGTAAGGAAAAGCTGTCTCTTCACTCCCATTTACTTAATTACATATTTGTATCAGTATGGACTCACAGTATGCAATATTTTATTCTTTGGATTATAATCTTAATATTATCATCACCACTTACTTTTACTGCTTAAATGCCAGCTTTGGCCATTCTTTCAGGTTGGTTCCTGTGTCCTTTCAATATGCTTTCATTAAAAAAAAAAAAACAAAACTGGGCCGTTCCTGGAGGTCCACTGGTTAAGAATCCGCCTTCCAACGCACGGAATGCAGGTTTGATCCCTGGTCAGGGAACTAAGATGCTACAGGGAGCTAAGCCTGTGCACCATAACTACTGAGCCCATGCGCCACAGCTAGAGAAGCTTGCAGTCCACAACAAAGAGCCCTCGTAGCCCCCAAAGACATTATTTTTAACATTTGCTTACTTTCTGGTACAGAAGATGTCCCAGGCTTATCTTGCATTTTCCCTGCCACAATCTTTTTCTAGCAGAGCAATCTTCTTTCTAAAACTGTAAATCTGATTGTGTCCCTTTCACGTCAAATCTTCCCATGACCTCCTAGCTTTGGGGACAGATGAAAGCACTCAACGCGGCCCTGGGAGCCCTGACCTGGGCTGGCCCCAGAGCAACATTCTTCTGAAAAGCTGTCCTGGACTGACGAGGCCCCCACTGATCTCTCATCTTCAAGTGCGTCCTGCATTTCAAACAGCAATGCATCCTGTTCTCCAGCACTCCTCTGAGAAGGGGTGCTGTTAGAGGGGAGCTCCTTGAGGAGGGACCCTGCTTATACTGATACTTCTGTTCTCCCCAATTCCTGCCGCCGAGGTCCTGAATTTGGTGATCTCCTTTCAAGACCAGAAAGAAGGGACAGGTGAGGATTCATCATGTTTCCTTAAAGATCTCCAGTGACCCTGCCCCCCGCCAAGTGCTTCTGAAAGGCCCATATGACAAAACACATGCAAAGTGAGAGAGGGCATTTTCAGATTTGCCCTGAACACTGATATGACCAAGCTCTCAACCTTTGCCCAGGTCTCAGCGATGCCCTCTGAAAAAGGGATTCATCTACTCATTCTGCAGATTAGGAGGTACAATGCTGGGTACTGGGGGGCAATTTAGAGATGGGTCCCCTCTTCTCAGACTTCCTGGAGCTTTCAGACTAGTAGGGGATGTAAGCCATGCAGGTAGATAGCTGTACTATGAAGGAGGTTCCACAAGAAAAGTCTTTGTAGAACTTTAAAAAAAATCAGGAGAGAAATATTAGGTTGGAGCTGGAACAGTTTTTCAGAATTGGAGGCATCTAGTGAACTTAGCCTTTATAGACAGACACGGTTTGGGTACAAGAAAAAGGGAAGGGGGTCATTCCAGGCAGCAGGAGGCAGAAATCTCGGTGTGCATGGAAACAGTGACTCAGTGCAGCTGGACTGAAGGGCGTTTGAAGGTGAGTGCTTCCTGCTCCCCTGGTCCATGCTAGCTACTAACTCCTCTCCTATTCCCAGACCGAATACGATAGTCAGCATCTTTTCAACAACCTGGATGTAACCAGAGGCATATGCTGGGTCCCCCAGGAGGAACCAAGGCAGAGAGGTTCCTGGAGATGACAGAAGAGCTGACAACTGGAACTTCGGTGATCTGCTCTCAGATCCGAGAAAAAGGGGCCTGGAAGGTCACACAGCCTGTTGGTGCTCAGGCTGCACTGCAGGCCCTGAAGAGATAGGCATATACTCTGCTAGCCCCCATGCCCGGCCCCTAGTGCTCACACCCCCAAGCCCCATATCCTAGCTTCTTTCTTCAAAGGGAACAGCCTCTGGCCAATCAAGTGCCTTCCACAGCCAGGCAGCTTTAGTGTTGACTCAGTGGGTGCCATCTGGCCAGGGCCCATGGGTGACCGCCTAAGGTGCCAGCTCAGCTCAGGGAGACGCAGCTCTGTTCACCCACAGGCCCTGCTCATCCATGCCCATAAATACAAGCTAGGCTTCCTGGATTCTGATCCAGCTCAGGCATATTGCATGCCCCTAGGTGAAGCCTGGAACCACCCCGACTCTTATCTGTAAAATGGGGTGAGCTCTCTCTGACTCCTCTCTTCCCATAGGGCATAGAAGAGAAGGATGAGGTCACGCCTGGAAATGGACTGCAGCTGAGAGGTCCCCTTGTGTGGGGTAGGGATATGTGTGGGGGAGGAGCTCGGCAGGACCGTTAGGGAGAAACCCTTGGCTTTGATGCTGCCCTCCTCCTATGGGCCCCGTGGGCTTCCCAGGAAAGCAAGGCGGGTAGAGAGGAAGGGACAGCAAAGCCAATAACTTGAGCTTCCTTCTAGCCCCAGGGACAGGAAGTGAGGTGCCGTCTACAGAGGAAGTGAGAGGCAAACACCCCCCAACTTCCCCTCAGCCTGAAGTGGAAAGGAAGGCTCTAGCTTCAGGAGCTCATAGCCCCAGAGCTGGGGAAGCTGAAGGTGGAGGGGGCAGGGAGGAGGCATTTTTGGCACTATCTGCCAAGAAAAGATGGCCTCTTGTCTGAGACACAGTAAAACTTAAGGGGTCCCGGACAGTCCACAGATTGGGGTAGTGGGAAGAGGAGCACAACCGAAGTCAAATTGAAAAACCCAGCTTTCCAGGTCACACGGGACCATTTCTGCAGCGTTGGTCCTAGGCCCCTGCCCCAGCTCTGTGCTATGCCACGTGCCTGCCCCCAGTATACACACATCCCACCCGCACACCAAGGTGGATAGGGCCTCTGACTATCTGGTCTGACAACACTTGTCCTTTCTTTGCAGCCTCCATCACAGCTTTAATTCTATAACTGCTTAATTTTTGATTGACATGGACTTCTGGGATCCCCACTGTACCCCCAGAGTCTGGCATCACACTGAACACTTAGTAAGAGCTGGCTGGAGGTTTAGCATCCCTGAGAGGCTGGTTTTGGCATCTGAATGAAGTCTGGTATACAAAAGTAAATGAACCCTGCTCCTGGCCTGGGGTTGACTGGGGGACCCTGAGGTGGGTGCTAAAGGACAGAAATCAGAGACCCAACATGGTGGCAGAAGAAAACACTCTACACACAAATATTGCCAACAGGTAACAGATGAAAATAGTACATGCCACATGCTATCTTTGGGTAAAGGGGGATAAAAGGATGTTCGTATTTGGTTTTGTATTAAAAGATGGGGGATATGTAAGAAATGAATGGGACTTCCCTGGTGGTCCAGTGGTTAAGAATCTGCCTGCCAAGGCAGGGGACACAGGTTCGATTTCTGGCCCAGGAAACTAATATCCCACATGCTGTGGGGCAACAAAGCCGTGCGCCACAACTACTGGATCCACGTGCTCCAACTACTGATGCCGGCACGCTCCAGGGCCTACCAGCCGCAAGAGAAACCACTGCAATGAGCCCATGCGCTGCAACTAGAGAAAAGCCCTCGCAGCAGCAAAAGCCCCAAACAACCAAAAAGAAAAGAGAGAAATTAAGAAGTGATCATCTGTGGGGGGAGATGGCACAGTGGTAAAGAATCTGCCTGCCAATGCAGAGACTCAAGAGACCCAGGTTTGACCCCTGGGTCAGGAAGATCTCCTAGAGAAGGAAATGGCAACCCACTCCAGTATTCTTGCCTGGAGAATTACAAGGATAGAGCAGCCTGGTGAGCTACAGTCCACAGGGTTACAAAGAGTTGGACGAGACTGAGCACACATACCACCACATGGAGGAAGAAGAGGGTGGACGTCAGAGTGAGATTTCTCAATATATGCCTTTTTGTATCATTTTGATTTTTGGACTTTGTAAAAAAAAAAAAAAATCTAGTGAAAAAAAGAATATAAACTTAAAAAAAAACTGTTAGAAGGAATAAACACTTGACCATGTGACTTGTAAGGACCAGGCCCCAGGGATGAGGGAGGGTGAAGAGGTCTCCACAGGGGAGTGTGGGGTCTGGCCAAAGCACACCAGTTTCTTCTCTCCCCTTTCTTCCCAGTAGTGTCTCCCCAAGTTTGGGGAGAGGCCCTCCCAGCCATCGGCTGTGGTGTGCCTTGGTAGCAACAAACTATTCAGAAGTTAAATTAGGGCCACTTCTTCCTAGCTAAGAGCTGGGTTCATTCTCACTCCTGGGAAAGGGGTAAGGTTGGCCAAGGGCAGAGGTAGGAGCTTGGGCAAGGGGAATGTTTGGGGCAGGTGGAGGTAAAGTGGGGTAAAGGGCTCCTGAAAGTGCCTAGGGCTTCCGAGAGCAAGTTCTGGGGGTGTCTCAACAGATCCTCACACAAAAGGGCCAATTACAAACCCCACATCAAGCCAGCTGGGGATGAAATGAATCAGCCCCTGGGAACTGCGGCTGCCGAGGACTCCAGCGCCACACCCCAGGAGTTACAGGGCCCCTCACATTCCCCTCTAGGAAAGACCTCACCACTCTCTTACCCAGAGGGTCTACAGGGAGAGACGACTTCATGCCCTGCATTAAAGTGAGAACTGCAGACCAACACCCCAAGCGGTACTCAGCGTTTCAGGCAACAGCATGAGCAGCAGAATGGGGTGTTTCTCCTTTCAAAATACCTATACTTAAAAAAAAAAAAAAGCTTAGTGAGTCTTGGAGAACTCCCAGAGCTTATTGACCAGCATAAGGTTCAGGGAGCTGTGCTTACTGGGCTCTTCCCAGCAGCTGCTGGATTTTTAGAATTCAGGACTAACAGCAATGATAATTCACCTTAATAACAAGCTGGCCTCCCTGGGCCTCTTTCATCTGTGTAACTCCCAGAGAAGCGAAGATGCTAATTATCAAGCAGGTGCCACACCCCAAAGATGATGTCTTATTAATCCATCAGCAACAGACTGGGAAACTGAGGCCCAGGGAGAAAGATTTCTCTCACAGGGAGCTAAGGATATAGGATGCCGAGGGCCACTGCGCAGTGAAGAATCAGAGGTGCCCGCCCTGTACCTGCTGGGTTTGGGACGGTGCTGAAGACAAGGGTGCTTCTTTCAGAGGCGGCCAGACTTGAGTTTGGGGTGAAGGTGAGGAAGACCCCAAATATGTCCCAAGCCCCTTCCCCAGACTACAGCAGAGCCTGGTGGTAGCCTCGGCCGGGAGTCTGGGGTTTTGATCTTGAGTCAGAACACACTACTCTCCAAAGCGTCATCTCTGCAACGTACACAGCCACTGTGGGGTAAGTGAGGGCTCAGCGCTCCAAACAGCACCACACCACAGCCCCAGTCCATGAAGTGGGAGCAGGGGGCACCTGGCAGCCGACTGGCTAGATCAGATCAAAATCATCTCAAGTGTGGAGACTGCTTCTTTGGGATCCAAGCCCATCTCTGTAGCCCCCACACACTTTTGGCACTGATTTTTAAAATGAGATCTTTCCTACAGCAAAGCCTGCTTAGTTGGCCACTGCTTCAGAAATCCACAAGGAGGCTCAGCTGGTCCGTACTTCCAGGACAGTGGGCAGAGAACTATAGAAGACCAAAGGTCTTTTCCCACTGTACCCATGGAGGGAAGCAGCAGACACTGGAATGTGCATGGAAATGGAAAGGGGAGGCTCTGAGGACTTCCCTGGGGGTCCAGTAGTTGAGACTTCGCCTTCCAGTGTAGAGGGGTGTGGGTTTGATCCCTGGTCAGGGAGTTAGGATTCCACATGGGCCAAAAAACCAGAACATAAATAGGAAAAGCAATGTCGCAACAAATTCAATAAAGACTTTAAAAATGGTCCATATAAAAAAAAATCTTAACAACAACAAAAAGATGGAGGCACTGCAGCTTACTACATGTGCTTGGTACCGTGAGAGATGCTGGGAACAGACACAATCTCAGCTCTGGGGAACCATAAGTGTCAAACCAGGTAGCAACCAATGAAGGACCTTGTCTTCCAACCCTCCAGGGCAGAGCCTGGGGAAAAATATTAAGGGTGCTACTCTTAACAATTTGACGTTGTTTTTCTTCAGCATGTTAACAGAGCTGACCAGAGCCCATGGGGGACCCTGAGACAAAACTCTGACCCACTAAGAGCTTAGGTCTCCACAATCTCAGGTTCAAGAACTGCCCTCTCTGCTTTAAATCTGGCCCAGCCCCCTCATGCACAAGAAATTTAAGGCAAATGGTACAATGTAAAACAACAGACCAGAGTCAGGAGCCCTGCTTCTGACACTCGCCACTGTATGAATCACTTCCTCTCTAGATTTCACCGCACCTCCCTCTTTTTTTTTCAGTTTCCCCATTTTTAACACGAGGGCGTTGGACTAGACTGTCTCTAGGATTCCTTCCAGCCTGTGACTCTATGTTGTTTTGATGCTGTGGCAGATCCCAGATTGATTTACATAAATTTGCATGTTCAATCAGAAATCCTAAACTCCCAAGTATAGAAAATCCAATCAGTCCATTAGTGCAGCCAGACTGAGGGCTGAAGGAGCCTGCCAGGTTTGGGAGGGGACTGTCAAAGCAGACAGTGGTAGTAGTGGTGAATCAGGGGAGGAGCCGGGGAAGCAGGAGCAGGAGCAGCATTTGTCCTGAGAGATGTGCTTCTGATGACCCAAGGCTGAGGGGGCCAGGGACCCCTCTTTGGCTGCAAGGCAAGAGTACTTTCTCCTCCTGCTTCTAACGGGGCCTCTGGCTGGCCAGCCTCAGAGCCACACCCCAAGAGGAAACAGCAGCCTCTGCCTAGCAACAGCCGCATCCTTCACTCTGACAGGGACTCCACCATTAGCTACTTTCTGGGAAACTGACCTTCCTGGGAGCTTCCATTCTGCATCCCAGGGGCTCCTAGCAGTGAGGAAGGCTTCCTTCGGGGTCTAACCTCAATACCCTCTGCTGTAGCTTCACTCCCGTGGGCAGCAAGGCCCAGGGGAAGAGGGCTCCTGGGGAGCAAGCAGAGGGAAAAGCAGTGCAAGAGAATGTGCTCCATGTGCAACTGGTCCCACGGCCTCTCTGCCCACCACACCTCCTTTGATATCCCCCTCAGCACCCGGAGACCAAAGGGTGAAAACAAACAAGGAGAACGTGAAGGCCTTTGGCTCTTGAGCTAGAGAGCAAGTCCCAACTTGGAGAGCCTGACTCCTGAGCAAGCTCTATCCCCAGGAGGGAAGGAGTCCAGGCAAGGTGGGGTTGGGGCAGCCTCTCTCTGCTGCTGCTGGGCTGGTGTGGCAGGGTCTGGGAGGGTGGCTGGGAGCTGGGGGTGGTGAGTACAGAGGTGAGCTGAGTGGGGCCAGGCTGGGCAACAGCGGTGGGGCTCTCCTTGCCCTCTTCCCATAAGAGAGTGGAAGAGTGTGCCGTAGTCCCTGGCCCAGATCCTAAAACAAGTCCCAACAGCTGAGATGCAAACTGTCTCCTGGGAATCTGCTTACCCTGCTGGCCCTTGGCTGCCTTCTCCTTTCTCAACCCCTCCCCAAAGGCCCAGCTCAAAGACTGGCCTGCCAGGGTGTCTCACCAGAGGCCTTGATGGGTGGGCCAAATCCTAGCCAGCAGTTCATACTCCAAGGCACCAGGGGTGAGCAGGGCAGTGGTTATTCTTAGGCAGGATAAGGGAGTCTGCACCCCTCCAACTCTAGGTTCTAATCCTAAGCAATTTACCTCTCCAAACTTAGCTACCCTGCTGGAGGACCTTTCTCCCCTCCAATTTCACTCATCAGTGAAACCACACAATGTCAAAACATGGAAAGGAATGGTAGAGCTTTCTAGTCCAACTGCTGGATTTTACATATGGGAAAGGAACACCAGAGAGGCAAACTACTTTGGTTAAGGTCACACAGCAACCTACGAAGGGCAGGGACCAGAGCTTCTGACTCCCAGTTCACAGTGATAGCAGTTTGATCCTCACACACTTTGGTTTCCATTTGCCTGTTGTAGAAGGGCCTTCTTCCCTGCAGCCCAGGCCATCTCCCTCTTCAGGTTCTCACCATCCTCCAAAGGCCTGACCTGGAGAGCTAATACCACCTCATGCACAGACCACAGACTGAAAACAAAGTTGAACTACATGGGAATATCTCCCCAAATAGGGATGCAAGTGTTTCTCTGAGGTAAGAAACCCACTAACCCCAGGTTGTTCTCAGAAGGACAGGGACCCAATATGAGAAGTGAACTGTGTTATCTCCTTTCTTGAAAGACAAGGAGTCTCCCAGTCAGCTGGCATGTCTTGCAAGAGAGAGTCTGCAACAGGGCAACTGGGTTAGGTTCATTTTCCCCAAAGTACCGTCCATCGCGTGCAATCGGGGAGACCTGGGTTTGATCCCTGGGTTGGGAAGATCCCCTGGAGAAGAGCATGGCAACCCACTCCAGCATTCTTGCCTGGGGAGTCCCTAAGGACAGAGGAGCCTGGCGGACTGCAGTCCATGGGGTCGCAAAGAGTCGGACATCACTGACCAACGAAGCACACACACTGTCCACTGCACCGTCAGACTCTGACCCTTCGCTACCCCTCCTCCAGGACCACACGTGTTCCAGGCATCTGTTTCCACCGTTATCCCTGGCGGACAATTGTGCTTAAGCAGGAGGACCCGTGGGGGGGAGGGAGAGCAGTGGTAAGAAGGGAATAGAAGCTCTGCCTTTACAGCCAGGCAACGCGGCAGCCTAAGACCCCTGGCTTCTCAGGAAGGCCGGCGTTTAAGAAGTAGCAGCTGGACAGGCTAGTGGATAGCGCTGAGACACCTGGAAAACCAGGCCTGTGGGAGATAAGGGTCCTCCGTGCCCTTGGGGCGGCGCCAGGGCCGGAGAGACCGCGGGGCCTTGGGCCCAGGATCAGGAGACCGGGGCTGGGGTTCAGACAGTCGGTCTTCTAGTCGGTCTAGGCCAGGGGAGTGTCGGGCACAGATAAATTCTCTGCATTCTTCTGGCACCGCAGCCAGGACCCAGAGAGCCTTTCCTGCAGGCGCTGCCCTGGCTCCACTCCCTGCCCAGCCCTTCTCCCTTCCTCAGCCTCTTTAGTGTTCAGCCTGCCCAGCTCCCTTTCTCCTTTCCGCAGCCCCTCAAAGCCACCGAAGGGTCGTTCCGGGAGACCCCGAGCTCTCCGCCTCTCCCCACCTCCCCTACGCCCCACCGCCCCAGGCCACCGGGACTGCAAGGAGTGAGAAGAGGAGCCCGAGGCTCCTCTCCGCGCCTGCGCTTTGGGGAGAGTCTCCCCCCAGCAACAACCTGGCACCGCTAACGGCACCCGGGCGGTGGGATGCGGGTGGGGTGGGGTGCGCAGCTGGGGCAAGGTCAGAGCTTTTAAAGGGGGAGGGAGACCGGCCCCCCGGAACATCCCCCTCTCTGGAAAGTTTCCCTTCCGGGGCCACGGAGTGTGCGCGAGGATGGCGCGGGGGGCGGGAGGGTGTGGGGTGGGGGTGGACAGAGTCGCGGCTGGTCCCCCCGGGGTGAGGGCGGCGAGCTCTAGGGGACGGCAGCGAGGTCCGGCAGGAAGCTGCGCCGCCCTCTCCGGCCCAAGGCTGCCACGAGAGTCTTACCCTCCATACCTCCCACCCTCGGCCCGGAGCTTACAGACCCTTCACTCGCCGCCCTTTAAATTGCAAGTGGGCCCAGAACTCACCAAAATCAGGTGCTGAGCTGGGCCAGGGCAGGCCGGATCCGCCGGGTCCATGGCCGCGGCTCTGGGGCGGGGGGCAGAGAAAAGGGGGGGTGCTGGGGCCGCCTCTTGATGTCAAGGCTTTAAAGGGGCCAATGAACCCCGCCCCTCGCTCAGACCCCGCCTCCCCCTCCCGCGTAGCCAATCCACGTTCACTCTGGATGCGCGCCCCTCCCAGCCCCCTCCCAGCCCCCTCCAGATGTTCCCAGGACAAGAGCTAAGTCCGCCCGGCTGGAGCGCGCTGCTTCCGCCCTGGAGGAAAGGGCCTCCCCCCGCCCCCACCCCATCACCCCCCGGATAGAGACACAGTCTTCTCAGACCTGGCAGGGTCGGGGCTGGTAAACCTCCCCAGTGCCGGGATAGGAGAAGCCAGGCTGGGCCGAGCGGTGGTGGCATGGGAGGCATCTATAGCAGAGAAAACTAAGTAGGTGCACGCGGGTTAGTGGGCATGCGCGTCTGCTTCTGTAGGGCTGGGCGTGCACGTGTATATGTGGTTGTGAGCGTCGGTGTTTGTAACTCGCTTTCCTGCATACGTGTTGGGTGTAAATCTAAGGGAAGAGGTTTGAGTGCCTGCTTGGCCTTAAATGCTCCCGCCACCCTTTTCTTCCTTGTGGATCGGGTCCTTTTAGCACTATGGAAATCTGAGCCCTGGAAACTGGCTCTGCCCCGCTCAGAGCAGTGCTGGTCTTTTCCTCACTAGTTAAAGAAGAGGGAAGGGTGAGCAGAAAAAGAATACAACCTTGTTCTCAGCCACTTGCTGTTTCAGTGTGGACCAGATCCTTCCTTGTTGAACTGTTTGCTTGAAAGAGGAAAAGCCAACAGCCCACTTAGGTCCCTGAATGGCCTCAGAGCTCCCTTCTATATGATTCTCTTTGGTCCTTGGTTAAACAGCTATTTGCCCTTGTCTGGATACCATATAAGCTGGCCCGTTGATGCTGGTTCTGAAATGGGTTCTGCAGAGAAATACAAAGGGATCCCTAGCCACAGTCTCTGCGCATTTTATTAAAATTGGGGTATACACCATATTATCCAATAAATGAACATAAGAGCTGAGGGAACATAGCGTGCTCAAATTGACTAGAATTAACCAAGAATTCCACTCTGAAGGAGGCTCCTTAATTTAAAAAGGAATTTGAAGGGCAGAGAGCACTTGAGTAGGATCTAGGCCAGGTAAGGACCCAAGGAGATTCAGGTAGGAAAAAGCAAATTATCTGCATGGGACAGTGAGCAGATACCAGTGGTAGGGTGGGAAGTGGGAGAAGTTAATGGGGGAAGTTTTGTATGGAGGAGATAATAAAGATATGGATTTGAAAGGACAAGTAATAAGTCATTTTGGATTCTTGAGTGTAGAGGTAGCTTGATGAAAAGAGTGCCTGAGGATAGTGATTATTGGAGCCTAGAAGATAAGATGGTGGTTACTCCCATCAGATCTCACCTTTGCTTTAAAACAATTTAAAAAATAGATTTATCCTTCAGTTCAGTTGCTCAGTCATGTCCGACTCTTTGCGACCCCATGAATCGCAGCACACCAGGCCTCCCTGTCCATCACCAGCTCCCGGAGTTCACCCAAACTCATGTGCATCAAGTTGGTGATGCCATTCAGCCATCTCATCCTCTGTCGTCCCCTTCTCCTCCTGCCCCCAATCCCTCCCAGCATCAGAGTCTTTTCCAGTGAGTCAACTCTTTGCATGAGGTGGCCAAAGTATTGGAGTTTCAGCCTCAACATCAGTTCTTCCAGTGAACACCCAGGACTGATCTCCTTCACAATGGACTGGTTGGATCTCCTTGCAGTCCAAGGGACTCTCAAGAGTCTTCTCCAACACCACACTTCAAAAGCATCAATTCTTCGGTGCTCAGCTTCCTTCACAGTCCAACTCTCACATCCATACATGACCATCGGAAAAACCATAGCCTTGACTAGACGGACCTTTGTTGACAAAGTAATGTCTCTGCTTTTTAATATGCTATCTAGGTTGGTCATAACTTTCCTTCCAAGGAGTAAGCGTCTTTTAATTTCATGGCTGCCATCACCAACTGCAGTGATTTTGGAGCCCCCAAAAATAAAGTCTGACACTGTTTCCACTGTTTCCCCATCTATTTCCCATGAAGTGATGGGACCAGATGCCATGATCTTTCTTAGTTTTCTGAATGTTGAGCTTTAAGCCAACTTTTTTACTCTCCTCTTTCACTTTCATCCTTAACATACAATAAAATTCATAGATCTCGGGTGTTTTGTTTGGTGAATTTCAACAATTATATATTCACCTATGTAACCCACCTGAACCGTCACCCACAAAGAATTTGTTCATCCCCCTGCACAGTCAATTACCCTTTACCTACCAACACCCACCCTTGCAACTTCCCGAATTTTATCACCATCATTGTCTGTTCTTGAATATCACATAAGTGGAATCATATAGTATGTACTCTTTTTTGTCTGTGTTCTTTAGCTTAATTATGTTTTTGCCATTCAGCCATGTGTAATCTATTCTTTTATATTGCTGAGTAATAGTCCATTGCATGACTGTATCATAATTTGTTTATCCATTCTCCAGTTGATGGATATTTGAGTGTTTCCATTTTGGGGCTATTGTGAATAAAGGTGCTCTAAATATTCTTGAACACATCTTTTTGTCAATGTATTTTCATTTTGAGAGAACGCACCTTATTTCTTATGATAGATAGTGGCATCTTTAGAATCCTTAAGCATTCTTATTCATTCAGTCATTTAACATTTATTGAATAGGAATAATAATAATAATGTTCTAGTCTTGGGTTTTCAACAAATATGAGACATGATGGTTTCCTGAAAAGGTTTAAAAGTCCAGTAAAAGTCCACAAATCTGTTGCATTCCAAAGTCACGTGAAAAAACCTTGAGTGTGCCAGGCATTTCTAACTATTTTTGGATGTTTCCAAATAGCTAAATTTTGGAAGCAAACAAGCCATCTAGATGATTTTTTTTCTTTACATTCAGATGTTTACCCTTGTTTAATAAACACAGCCAGAACATCTGCACTTGTCAGAACAAGTACCTATTCTCCTTAACTTAAAGGCTTTTGCACACTTTAGACATACAGATTTTGGCAGATTCTCTATGGTTCACAGACCTTTATCTTCACTGACAGGAGGTGAAAGAAGTATAGCTACAGTTGCTCCATGCTTTCTGTCTTTGATGAGGCTTAATACACATTAATTTCTTAATGGTATTACTCACTTATTAAAAATTATACTGAAGTCCCAACATCAGTTTTCTGATCATAAATTGTTCTTTCTTTGTTTTTTTCCGGCTGCAATGGGTCTTTGTTCCTGTGCATGGGCTGTCTCTAGTTATGGCGAATGCGGGCTACTCTTCCTTCTGACGTGCGGGCTTCTCACTGAGTTGGCTCCTCTTGTTGTGGAGCACAGGCTCCCAAGTGTAGGGGCTTCAGTACTTGGAGCTCACAGGTTCTAGAGTGCAGGCTCCGTAGTTGTGGCACATGAGCTCAGCTGCTCCAAAGCATGTGGAATCTTTACAGACCAGGGATCAAACCTGAGTTCCCTGCATTGGCAGGTGGATTCTTATCCACTGTACTGCCAGGGAAGTCCCATTAGTTGTTCTTTACTTGAGTTATCCATGTTACAAAACAAGCTAGGCCTCTTAGGTTTCTGGTTGCTGCAAGCTGTTGGTACTACACGAGTTTGTGGCATGGTCTAACTGTGCATATAGTGCTGATGAATGACTGGTAGGTGGCATCTCAGAGAACCATGCCCTCACTGCTCACATCAGTACATTGAATAGGGTTCTCTACTTCAATACCATGTGGTCATTCATTTGGTGTTACGGCATCTTCATTCTTCAGTTCAGCATTGTAGCCATTTGGCTACTGTGTTATTAGGTTGATGGAAAAGTAATTTGCTGTTTTGGACCATGAATTTTAAACCATTACAACTTGGCTGAAACACATCTTTATTAATCAAAATAGAAACCATTACAATCAACACATTTTTACCAGTGAGAAATACATTTGTTTATTCCTATAGCATAAAAATCCATGTTTTTGGTTAGATGAACTCTTGAAAAGCATTTTCTGCCTCCTGCTGGTTATGGAAGCATTTTCCCAGCAAGAAGTTGTCAAGATGCTTGAAGAAGTGGTAGTCGGTTGTTGAGAGGTCAGGTGAATATGGTGGATGAGGCAAAACTTTGTAGCCCAATTCATTCAACTTTTGAAGTGAATGTTAATTGTGCAACGTGCAGTTGAGTGTTGTTGGGAGAAGAATCGGGCCCCTTCTGTCAACCAATGCCGGCTGCAGGCGTTGCAGCTTTTCGAGCATTTCATCGATTTGCTGAGCATACTTCTCAGATATAATGGTTTCGCTGGAATTCAGAAAGTTGTAGTGGATTAGATCAGCAGCAGACCACCAGAAAATAACCAAGACCTTTTTTTGGTGCAAGTTTTGCTTTGGGAAGTGCCTTGAAGCTTCTCGGTCCAGCCACTGAGCTGGTTGTTGCTGGCTGTCATATAAAATCCAATTTCATCTCACATCATAATCTGATGGAGAAATGGTTCATTGTCATTGCATAGAATAAGAGAAGACGACACTTCAGAATGATGATTTTTTTTTTTATCTGTGGTCAGCTCATGAGGTACCCGCTTATCGAGATTTTTCACCTTTCCAATTTGCTTCAAATGCTGAATGACCATAACAGTCTACCTTGAGTTCTTAGGCAACTTCTTGTGTAGTTGTAAGAGGATCAGCTTTGATGATCCTCTCAATTGGTCACTGTCAACTTCCAATGGCTGGCCACTGCGATCTTCATCTTCAAGGCTCTCGTCTCCTTTGCAAAACTTCTTGAACCTCCACTGCACTGTACATTTGTTAGCAGTTCCTGGGCCAAATGTGTTGTTGATGTTGTGAGTTGTCTCCATTACTTTATGACCCATTTTGAATTTGAATAAGAAGATCACCCCAATTTGCTTTTTGTCTAACATCATTTCCCTAGTCTGAAATAAATATAAAATACACAGCAAGTAATAAGTCATTAGCAAAAAAACATAAAGCAAGAAATGTGCATTAAAATGATGCACATTTATTTAAGAATGTATTCCAATATCAAACAGCTAAGTTCAACAATGCAAAATACACTTGTTGGTGAACTGACCCCAGTTTAGAATTCCTGACATAAGGAGACAGTTGGGTTGGTAACCTGACTCTGATTTTTTTATGTTTTTCCTGCTCACTAGGAGGAAGAAAGGAGCTGGGAAAAGGCTATTATTTGGTTCATTTGCTGAATAGGAATAGATCTGCGCTAATGCTGCTTAATTCTACATAGGACAACATGTTCTTTGGGTTTTGACAGCATTGCCAGTATGTGATTTGAAAGTGTCTACTTGGCACAGATATGATGGGTCTGCTCAGGTCCTTGAACCTCATTTTCATCATTCAAAAATTCATATTGAATCTCTACTGTATCACAGGCACTGTGCATGTAGTATTAGCTACCTAATAAGGAATTCACATGAGATATGATAAGTGATGAGACTGAAAAGGTAATTAATTAGTGGGGACAATCATGCTTTATCCTAAAAACAATGCAGAACCTTTGAAAGGTATTAAGCAGGATGGGAGGAGGGTCATAATTAAAATCGTATTTTAAAAAGATCACTGTGGTGGCAGTGTGGAGAACAGATTAGAAAGAGCAAGACTGAAGTAAGGGAGATCAGATAGAAAGTTTTTGTAGTATTTGGGAACAATTAGAAACTATGGATTCGGGACTAGGAAAATGATAGGGGTGATGGAGAGATGACTTAAAGAAATAAATAGTATTGAAGTCAGCAGATCTTAGGATTGGAAGAGGAGGGAAGCAGAGCGCTAAGCCAAGACCGCTGGACCACTCACTGAAACATCAAAAACACCTGAAGAAGAGCAAATTTGGGAGAGGATATGTTCACTTCCAAACATGTTCACATTGAAATGCCTGGGAGATGTCCAAGTGGAAATGTCTAGCCAAGAGGTCAGAGCTTCCCTACCATTGTGCCTCAGGAAAAGGTTCCCAGTGTGCTGCATGTTGATCTTCTCAACTCTCAAAGCAGCACAAGCTCCCTTCAACAGAGCACAGTCTCGGTAAGGTGGACTGCCACAAAAACACCATCATTTTCTGCGTGTGCCATGATGTAGGAAACGCTGCGAAGTACTGATGCATGGTGATGTTAAATACTTCTGAAGCTCAGGAGAGATGTCTGGACTACAGATAAGACATGGTGAGTCATCAGAACATAGGTAATAACTAAAGCCATAGAGTGGAGGAGATCATGCAAAGAAAGACAGGAAACTGGGACAGAATCATTAGGAAGAGTAGAGAGGGGTCTGCAGAAACAGAGGAAGACAGCTGGCTAAGTGCTGTCACCAGAGCCCAAGAGGTTTCCAAAAAAATGACTAAATAGTCCCTGATATTGATGTCAGGCCAGATCAGGATTTAGACATACCCACTGACTTTAGCCACATGTGGTTGGTGACTTGGACAGAATAAAATTTTGAAGGGTTGAGAAAGATGTACGAAGTAAGGGATGGAGAAAAGAGGTATTTAAAACTCTCTCAAGAATTTTGGCTATGTTGTGAGGGAAAAGTTAGATAGATAGATGGGCAGGACAATGGGGGATGAGAGAGAATTATTTTTAGAAAGACACTGCTTCTTAATTTTCAGAAATATTTAAAATTAATTATTTTTAAAAAGCACTAAATACAGTTTAAAAAATCAAACAACACAGAAGCAATTATTTGCTGCATTCCCTACCTCCCAAAATGAGCCATTTGAACTTTTTGGTTGATTCTTTAATATGATTAAATATGCTTATACTTATAAAAATGAATTCTTTTATTTTTCACTTTTAAATATTGTATTACCTTCTGTGTGTATATTCTTTTTAAAAGGTAAAAAAATGGGATCTTACCATTCAAATTGTTCTGTACCTTTCTTCTTATACTTAAAATATCTTGGAGACCTTTCAATATTAGCATATGTGGATCTACCTTCTTCTTTTTAAAAAATATTTATCTGGCTGCACCAGGGTTTAATTGCAGCACGTGGGATCGGTTTCAGTTGTGAACTTTTAGTTGTGGCATGTGGGATCTAGTTCTCTGACCAGGGACTACATCTGGCCTGCCTGCATTGGGAGCACCGAGTCTTACCCACTGGACCACCAGGGGAGTCCCTACCTTGTTCTTTAAACAAGTGCATAGTAATCCATTTATGGCTGGGCCATACCATTTCCTGCTGATGGACATTTATGTTGTTTCCAGCTTTTCACTTTTATCAACCGACTGTAATGGATGATGTTGTATACAAATCCTGACATACTTTTGTGAGTATATTCACAGGATAAATTCCTAGCAGTGGAATTTCTAGGTATGTTCAGTAAACATTTTGGATAAATACTGACAAATTGCCTTTCAGATTGGTTATGCTAATTTATATTCCCACTAATAAGGTATGAAAATACTTACTTTTCCAAATCCTCACCATCACTGTTTAAAAATTTTGTGAATATTGCTCTAAGTGATGAAAATATTCTTTCATTGTTTTTATTTGCATGTAATTAATAAGGAGTGAGATTTAACAAATTTTTGGGTGTTTATCTGCTGTTATCATCTTCTGTGCATGTCTTTTTCTAATAGATGTATAAGAGTTGGTTGTATTATAATGAAATTTGCCCTTTGTCACATGTATTGCAAAGTTTTCCTAGTTGGGAGTTTGTCTTGTGACTTTATTAGATTTTTTTTCCCCCTTTGCCTTAGGTAGTCAAATTTATCGATCTTTTTCTCTATGGCTTTTGGAGTCTTGTGTTTAGAAAGTACTCCAATTTTTTTAAATTACCTTTTTTCTCTAGTATGCTTATGGTTTTCTTTTTAAATATGTCATCCAGAATCTACTTAAATGGCAAAAAGCATTGGTATTTCTCACTACTGCTCAGAATGACATCTCCCTTCCAGACCAACCAGTCTGTTCTCAGTGAATAAAACATCCATTTCTGTGTACCCTTTCAGAGAGATTCATTTACTTGGCTTATAGGGCATGCTCCTTGTCCTCTTGTTACCATTGAAAAAGCTATATAGTTCTGTCCCTTAGTAGCCCTGGGGAATTGGTTCCAAGACTCCAACTGATAGCAAAATCCATGGATGCTCAAGTCCCTCATGTAAAATGTTGTAGTGTTTGCATGTAACCTATGTATATCCTCCATTATACTTTAAATCATCCCTAGATTACATGTCATACCTAATACAGTATAAATGCTAAAACAGTTATAAATACAATGTAAATTCAAGTTTTGCTTTTTGGAACTTTCTGTAATTTTTTCCCCCAGATACATTTGATCCATGTTTGGTTAACTCTGTGGATGCAAAACCTACTGTTATGATGATTTTTCCTTTTCTGAAGCTCACCTGATCACATGCTACTATCTATGAGCCTCTCTTTTATCCCCCTCAACTTTAACATAGTTGCTAAAAGAAATCTAATCTTTAGGAGCCTGGGTTTGTTTAACTCAGGAGTCTACAACCCCTGGGCCACAGATGAGGTACCTGTCAGAGGTCTGTTAGGAACTGGGCTGCAGAGCAGGAAGTGAGCAGCAGGTGAGCAAGTGAAGCTTTATCTGTATTTACAGCCGCTCCCCATCACTCACATTACGGCCTGAGCGCCACCTCCTGTCAGATCGGTGGCAATATTAGATTCTCATAGGAGCCCGAACCCTAAGCCTAAAGTCAAGGTGGAATATCTTGAGGTTGCCACAAAATAGAAATAAAATGTACAATAAACGTAATGCACTCGAATCATCCTGAAGCCATCACCCCACCCCCACCCTTGTCCATGGAAAAATTATCTTCCACAAAATTAATCCCTGGTGCCAAAAAAGTTGGGGACTGCTGGTTTAACTGATTCCCACCCCCCTGTCCACCCTGCCATAGCAGCTAAAAGCATGCTGGGTATATGGAAGGAACTTGATAAATTACTTTTTGATTTGTCATAAATGTGTAGTGTTAGCCACATGTGGCTAACAAGCATCTGAAATGTGGCTAGTCCAGACTGAGATGAGCTATAAGTATAAAATACACACTAGAGTTTGAGAAGGCAATGGCATCCCACTCCAGTACTCTTGCCTGGAAAATCCCATGGACGGAGGAGCCTGGTAGGCTGCAGTCCATGGGGTTGCTGAGAGTTGGACACGACTGAGCGACTTCACTTTCACTTTTCACTGTCATGCATTGGAGAAGGAAATGGCAACCCACTCCAGTGTCCTTGCCTGCAGAATCCCAGGGACTGCGGGGAGCCTGGTGGGCTGCAGTCCATGGGGTTGCTGAGAGTTGGACACGACTGAGCGACTTCACTTTCACTTTTCACTGTCATGCATTGGAGAAGGAAATGGCAACCCACTCCAGTGTTCTTGCCTGGAGAATCCCAGGGACGGGGAGCCTGGTGGGCTGCTGTCTATGGGGTCACACAGAGTCAGACACGACTGAAGTGACTTAGCAGCAGAGTTTGAAGGCAGTATTAGAAAATAACATATCTCATTAATAATTTTTATGTTGACTGCATGTTGAAATGCTAATTTTTGAATATACTGGATTACAGACATATATTTTTAAAGTCTGTCCAAGACCACTCTTCATTCTTATTCCTCAATAAGTCTCTTGTCACGTTTGGTGTTGGTTCCTAAATTAGGCTATTTTGAGGATAAATAAAGATGATCTTTTCTTGAAGCCAAAGATATTCTTACCATCTCCAAAGGCTCTCCTAGGCCATTACACAATCATTACCCTCTTGGTACTGGGACCTCATCATTATGAGCACTATTTACACATCTCGTTTGAAACTAACTGCTACAGATTTCAAATACAACAGTTCCTCCCCAGAGGTCAGGTAACTGCTGACCTATAGCCTATAGAAATGTTGGGAGGTCAGGTTCAGATGCTGAAGCATCTCCCGAAGCTTTCAATGACTGAAGATTCCTCAGTTACCCATGTTGATGGAGCCCCAGCCTACTCCTTTGGTCACCGGGCCATTTCCTGCCATCAGGAGTTATTTGGGACAGGTGCCACTTGGCTTGTAGCCTAGTCTCACTGTAGTCAGAATCCCTGTATTAGTTTCCTATTCCTGCTGTAACAAATCATTGCAAACTCAGTGGTTTAAAACAACACAATTTATTCTCTTACAGTTCTGGAGATCAGAAGTCTAAAATCAAGGTATTGGCAGGGCAACATTCCTTCTGGAGGCTTCTGGGGGGAGTCCACTTCCTTTCCTTTTCTAACTTCATTTCTTGGCTCCCAGCCCTTCCTTATATCACTCGGGCTTCTTGCTTCTGTCATTCCACCTACTGTGGTCAAATCTCCCTTTGCCTCCCTCTTATAAGGACACTTGTGATTACATTTAGGGCCAACTCTGATAATCAGGATTAATCTCTTGATCTCAAAATCTGTAATCAAGATTCTTACTCGGCACATCTGTACACATCTACAAAGTCCTTTTTGCTATGGAAGGTAGCATCCGCAGGTCCCAGGGATTAGGATGTGGACATTTCAGAGGGACCAACATGCAGCCTGCCACAGCCCCATATATATTTCTTCACCTTGCCTTGGTGAAGGGAGAGAGCATCAGCAGGGTCACCAGGTTGCAAAGTGTTCTTAAATTAAGATCGGCAGAGAAGTAGGTAAACTCACATCTGTAATCACTGCTATCATTGTTCGACCATCATAACAATCACTCCCTCCCAGCATTGCTTCCTATAAAATGTTCTGTAAGCTGAAGCTACATTCCTATTACTTCCTCACCTTAAAAAAAAATTATTTGAAATAGTAAGATGCATGTTTTCTAGAGACGAGATGTTTTTCTCATAAGCCTTTGATCTAACAGGCATGGTTGTGATCCATAGCATGTTTAGAAGATAACAGCACTTGGTTTAACCATAACCATATTTTGCCAATTACTTTCATATCGTTTAGCTCATCTGGGCATAGGAAAAAGGTCTTGGTATTTCAGTTGTACAGATGAGTAAACTGAGGCTCAGAGAGGTTAAATGAATTGAATAGGGTGGTCATACAATGAGTTACTGGCAGAGCCTCATTCCAAACCTGATATTCTTTCCACTGCACTATTCCTAGGCCACACTCAATGCCAGATTGCTGAGAAGGACCTTACCTTTGGATTTTAATACATCCTGGAGTAGGCCTTGGAATCCCTACTTCCTGAGCATGAAATCCACTTTTTGGAGGTCCTATCCAGAAGTCAAAGCTAGAGGGAAGATTGGGAGTTTCAGAAATTCAGGGAAAGGTTATGGATGCTGGCAAGTCAAGAGTACAGTGAGGGTAGTTAGCACTTACGGAGACCTATCAGGGTGTCTATGTTTGCGAAATGCACTTATTTAACTGGAAGGCGGCAGCAGCAGGGTACTGAGTATTAAACCTAGAATTAGGCCTGATTTCTGTGAGGGAAATTCCAAGAACATCAGGCATAGCTAAGAGTGGCCTGGCTGGGTCTCTTATTCCCAGGTCTGAACACATAATTTGAAGCAGCATAGTAACTCCAAAGCATATGCTCTTTTACACTGTTTTTTGGGAATCTCTTCTCAGTCTTGATTTCTGTGACATTTCAAGGCATAGTAGCCAAGGCCCAGTCTCCACAACTACACTGCTGCTGCTAAGTCGCTTCAGTCGTGTCCGACTCTGTGCGACCCCATATACGGCAGCCCACCAGGCTCCCCTGTCCCTGGGATTCTCCAGGCAAGCACACTGGAGTGGGTTGCCATTGTCTTCTCCACCGCAACTACACTGCCTAGGTTCAAAGCCCAGCTCTGCCGCTTACAAGGTGTGTGACCTTGGGAGTCACCTGTGTGACTTCAGTCAACCTGTGTGTGCTTCAGTTCTCACATCTGCAAAATGAGAATAACAGTATCTATCCCATAGGGTTCAGGATTTAAAAAACTATGTTGTCTGGCATATGGTGCTTATTATCTTTTTCTGTTTTCTTTTTTTCCTGTTTCTAACCAGACTTCTTTTGGTTGTTCCTTGTTTTCCTCACTCAAAAACTAGTAGCAGCCCTCAAACCTATTACATCCACCTATTTTTGGAATTTACTACTCATTAAATCTCAATCATTCTATGTGAATGACTTCCAAATTTTTGTATCTAGTCTTTATTTGCTCCTCTCTTCCAAACTATCAATAAAGGCCTTGGAATGAACATCTTATTTCAAATATATATTTGGGAAACATTACTCAAAAATCCATGCCAAAGGCTAAGCATATTTTCCTCTCAACTTTCTAGTTTCCCCATTTTTAGTATCCTGGATAGTCTTTTGCTCATTCATAGGTCTCCGTTTTCTTCTCAGTACTTGAATTTTGGTGTATTTCTCTTTTGTCCACTCATATCTTCATTCAACAAGTAATTCCTGGCTGCCTGCCATGTGTCAGACATTGAGTTAGGCCTAGATATACAAAAATAAGTTGAGCTTGAGGAGCTCAGTCTCCTGGTGGTGAGGAAGAGGCATCAAAACAATTATAGTATGATGAGGTAAACACTGTAATAGAGGCTTCCATGCAAAGTCCTCACTAGAATATAGTAACAAGTTTAAGTACTATAGTAGTTGGGGAAGATTTGAGAAAATGTAACATCTGAGCCATCTTTTAGGACAAACAGTTGAACCACACTGCAAAGTGGAAGAGGGGGGAGAGCAAAGGCAAGCAGGAGTTTGTGCTATGAAGTTCAGTTCAGCACAGCTGATGCATGGAGGAAAGGCATGAAGACTAGCACTGTCCTATACAACTTTCTGCAACAGTGGGAATATTCTCTTTCTGTGCTGTCCAATAATCTAGTCACTAGTCCATATGGCCACTGAACACCTGAAATGTGGCTAGCAGAACTGAGGAGCTGAATTTTAAATTTTATTTATTTAATTTAAATAGCAAGCAGCTACCTTACTGAACAGTAGTCGTTAGGCGCTGGATAATGGACAAGACTCTAAGCACCTGGAAACCACTGAAGATGTACCTGGAACCTTTGGTAGGCACCAGCCACATGGATGGAGTAAGTGGAATTTATACATTATTGGTAGAATTTACTGGGCTGTATTTCAATGTGGGAAGTATAAATGAGGAGAATTAACTGAAATTTGTAGCTTGAACAATGAGTGGATGCCAACAATTGAGAGGATTAGGTTTGGAATAAGGGTAGTGAGTTTGCTTTGGGGATATGTTGGATTTGAGGTGCCAGATAACTGTCTAGGGAAAAGTGTTAGTTACTCAGTCATGTCTGACTCTCTGTTACCCCATGAGCCCACCAGGCTCCTCTGTGGAATTCTCCAGACAAGAATACTGGAGTGGGTTGCCATTCCCTTCTCCAGGGGATCTTCCTGACCCAGAGACTGAACCCAGGTCTCCTGCATTGCAGGCGGATTCTTTACTGTCTGATCTATCAGGGGAATGTGACTACAAAACAGGGAAATATTAATCTGCAACTGTGGAGGTGGGGCTTATAACTATTGGGGGTTGTCAGCGTAAAGGTATTGGAACAGAGGAAATCACCCCAGGAAAAATGTGTAGAAGAGGACTGGATGGACACTAAGGAACCCCAAGCGTCACAGTATGGTCTGTATCAACTTGCGTCAGAATCATATGGGGTACTTGTCAAAAAGATTCCTCATTGTAGATGTATCTAATGCCACAGAATGTATAGTTCTACATTTTATGTTACATTTATTTTACCACGGTAAAAAAATGCAAAAAAAAAAAAAAAAAAGTGCCCAAACCCCAAATCAAACCAAAATCTTAAGCCCCATTTCTGACCTGAATCACTGTTTCTGGAGATGAATCCAGGACTTCCAGGGTAATTCTTATACAAATTAAAATGTGAACCAATTGCTTAAGGGACAGAGAGAAACTAAGAGACTGGAAGAGAATAAACGGGGAGAGGTACGACAGAAACCAGGGTGAGTGGTTCAATAAGGAAGGAGGCAATAGTGTTGAACGATTCCATGGCTCAGGAGGAAGACTGAAAAGAGGCCTCAGAATACGGTGTTCAGGTGGCCACTGATGAATGGGAGGAGAGGGAGCAGAGGCTGTGGCATCCGTTCTTTCAAGGGCTTTGCGTATGTTTGGTGGTGAGGAGATGGAGGGAAAGACTGCATAAGGTTGAGAGGGAGACAGGACAAAGGAAAAGTTGGTGGTTTTGAAGATGAGAGAGAACTGAACATGTTGGTAAGTGGACAGGAAGGAGTCAATGAGGCCAAAGGACACCAAGAGGATCCTTAATAAAATACAATTTGGGAGGGGTAGTATAGGTTGGGATCAGGAACTTAGGCAGAGGTTATTTGGGTAAAAGATTACTGGGTAAGTTAGAAGTGAAAACAAGGGAAGAAGAAGGGTTCAAGACTGAGGGCAAGAAAAGACTTCCTGACACCGGAAACAAGAATGGCACTCGGTGGTGGTTAGGGCACCTGCGTAGATTAATGGAGCAGGAAGAGCCAAGAGCCTGCAGAGGGGAAAAGTCTGCAAGAGTCACGAGGGTAAAAGTGATCAGAAGCAGCAATATAAAAAGACCGAGAAGCAGTATTGGAGTCTAATTGAGATTGGAAATGGCACCAACCATACAATTATCCTGCACAAAATAGAAAAATTGGTTTTCCTAAATGAAGGTTTTGGTTCCATCCTCCTATTATTTAGGGATTGCTCTGGCTTCTGCTCCCTCATGCATAAAGTTCAAATTCCTTAGTAGGAACTTTTCCTAACTTCTTCAAGAGGTCCAACCTCTAATTGGTGGTTCAGACTCTCGTTCCCTTTTCCTCCCTCTTATAACATCAACTCTGAAAACAGGATCTTAGGGATTTTTAAACTCATCAAACCAGTTTCCCTTCTTAGCTAGGTGCTTTGTTTTTCTATCTTCTCTCCACCAAATCTGTTTCTACCTTCCACTTTCCCTTGGAATAGACTCATGGGTGTTTTAAAAATTGACACCTGTCAGATATCAGTGACACCTGTTTCATAGCACAGATGCTACAGCCATCCAACTCCAGGCTGCATTTAGTATACGCTTCCCTGCGAATATTCCCATCCCCATAGTGGTATGTACCTCCATGCTGGTGTGCTTTGGCAGAGGTCCCTGACAAAAAAGTCCAAAATTTACTTACTCACTGGCATGTTTTCTGCTTTGAGCTTGGGTGAGGTTCTTTTTCTTGAGCTGAAACCTCCAGGGGAAGAGTGGTTAAAGGCATAAGTTTCTTTTCTACTCCAGATTCACAGGGTATTCTCAATCATACTCAAGTCACTTTTATTATATATAATTGTATATACTGTATACAATCCCACTTCATTCATTTCATTTGTACCAGTTGAATTTTGAGTTCATGATTTAAATCTTTTAAACACTTTGTAAATGCTAGTCAATGTATCTTGGCTAATACTGTATCTGTGACTGCCATGCTCAGCCTGGGCGTGCTGGAAACTTGACCTGCTCTGGAAAGATATTTTTCCTACCAAAGCTCTCCTTTAGACAGGCCAGTGACTTTTCTTTCCAGACTGTATTGTGAGGTTTTGCCTCATAGACAGGATAAGTCTAGAAGAAAGCCTGAAGAAGGCAGATCAGATTCAAGTAGCCCAGGGAACAGACACATTCTAAGGCTAACCTTGTCTAAGTTTTCCTAAATAATCACCAAAAGCAGCCCCTTGCATATCCCAGAAGCACTTTCTCTAGGTTACCTCCTGCCAGACAGCCCAGGTCATTGCCCCTCAGACAGTCTCCTCAGGGATCATCCCCCCAAAATGGGGAACAGATAATAATTTGTTTAGTTCCATGTCCCAGAAACAAAACTTCTGCCAGGTTTGGAGGCTGCCTAACTACCAGGAGTTAAGGAGAATGAACTTAATTTTTATATAAAACTCTTTCAATATCTCTATCCTGGTCTTACCGCCCTCCCATCTCACTCTCTCCAGAATCTTATTCTGTTCCTTTCTTTTCCTTCTTCTATCAGCGACTCAGGGATCGGATGAGTCTCTGTGGCTTGTTTTGTCCTGAAGAGCAGAAGGCTTCGGTCCCATTTGGTGTTGCCAAAGCAGCATACTAATTCCATGCCATGGTCCTGGGTCAAGATCTGCACAATCTGGCTGGCCATATCACCTCGGATGGCCAGGGAGCGGAAGTGGTCAAAATCATGGAGGCCCAGCTTCCGGAGACGCCTTGCAGCTGCCCGGTAACACTTCCAGGGCTGTGGCTCCACGAGGAGGTAGCGGCATAGGGAAGAAAGGTGGGCCAGGAACTCCCACAGGCCTTGGTCCCCATGGTTCAGGTGAATCCACATGGTTACTGACATGCAGAAGCCAATATCAAAAACTGAGCGTCCAAACTGGCTCAAAAAAGAGCTCAGGAGAACTTTCCGGGTCCTTTGATTCATGAAGTCCAGGGTAATAAAAGTCAAACCATCAGGAAAAGGGCATTCTTTTTCAGCTCGTTCCACCAGGACTGGATCTATGTCACAGCAGAGGAGATGGAGTTCTCTTGAGGCATCTAAGCAGGTCTCCCCATCATGTAGGGAAAGGAAATGTTTGTATAGAGCCACACTCAGATCCTAGAGGAATCCAAAAGAGCTTTGTCATTGCGGCTCTCAACCAGTGAATGGAAGAGAAACCTGTATCTCTTAGACTCTCACTGAATCACCTACTCCTAGCTTTATGGGATGTAAGGTTCTTAAACTATAGCCTAAGGAGGTTGCCCCCCAAAGTTTTCCACAGAGCCCTCCAGGGGTCTCAGGCTGTAATGCATCATCTCTATACCTTCCTGATACTGATAGGTTGCATGGTTGAAAGTTATAGCCCAATGGATGCAGCAAAGGAGTCCAGAGCTGTATTTTCCAGCTTAAGTAACATGCCTTTTTTTTTTTTTTTTTGAGTATCTCATACCCCAGGGAGGAGCAAATATTTAAGAGGCATAATAACCATGCTCCCTGCCAGGAAGGTGAGGAAGAGAGCAAGCACCATCTCATAAAAATCTACTTCTCAGACTTGTGGTTGGGAAAGTCTGGATTGCAAAAAGTCCTCATTCAGCCTTCACTCTGCATCTTCAGTTTTACTACATGTCTTACACTTCACCACCCCCTTTTGAGACTTACTCTGCTTTTGTATCCATTATCCCCAAAAGTCACTGCAGACCTCCTTCTAGCTAAATCCAATTATTTGTGATTTTCATCACCTTAGCACCTTTTTGACTCTTAAGTCACTATCTCCTTTCTCTAACTTTGACTTCTATAACCATTACAACTAACTCAAATTTGTGTTCTAATCTGTTTTTTCCAAGGCATTTTTCTATTCACTACCTCATTTGCTCTGTGCAACAATCCTATGAGGATAATATATAAGACCTTCGTGCAGGTGAAGAAAGTGTATCTGGAAACAACCCAGATGTCCAATAATAGTAGCAGGGATTAAGATGGTATACCAGATAGCAATTAAAAAGGAAGGAATTCAGCTTAGTGCAGCAACATGGATGACTCACGCAAACACATAATGCCGAATAAAAAAGCAGGACACAAAAAGAAAATATATGGCAAGCTTCCATTTATATGAAGTTTGAAAATGTATAAAATTAAACTACATTGTTTAGGGATACAAAAATAGTAAGCTATAAAAAAAGCAAGGAAACAATAATAATAAAAGTTGAGCTCTCTGGGTAGAGAGGGGGGTTTATGAGCAGGGAAAGGCATATGGGAGACTTCTTGGGTGGCTGACATTTTATTCTTGATACAGACACTAGTCATCAAAGTTTCTGCTTTATAATAATTCATAAAGTGTGAATTTATGTTTTGTGCACTGTTCTCTATGTGTGGCGTAGTTCACACACACACACAAAAGACCCCTGTATTTTAAAAATTATGGTTCACAGGGCAGTCCAATGTCACATGGTTATTACATGGCAAGATTTAGGCAACATTAAGGTCTTTACTCCATAGCAGGCATCTCATACTTTAATAGGCATTCACATCACCTAGGGATCTTACTAAAATAAAAATGTTAAATTAGTAGATCTGGGTTGGGAACTGAGATTCTGTATTTCTGATAAGCTTCCAAGTCATGCTGATGCTATAGTTCAAGGACCACATTTTAAGTAGGAAGATTCTATAGTATTCTGCTTAAAAATTTCTTCCTCTCTCTGTATTTATTTGTTTCCCTCCTCCTAGCTGATCTTGGGTGTATCAGATTTAAAAAAAATCTTTTGACCATGCATGCATGGCATGTCGGACCTTAGTTCCTTGACCAAGGATCAAACCCGTGCCCCCTGCATTGGTAGACTCTTAAACCACTGGACCACCAGGGAAGTCCTGGGTGTATCCCATGTTTGATCAGTCATTTTCATCACATCAGTCCCTCCTCTACCACATCTCTTAATACTCTCCATCCTTATTTCTTGAATCTTAGAGTCCCCAGGAAGCTTAAAAAAAAAAATACAGACTCAAGGTCTCAATCCCCAAGTGTCTGATTCAGTAGGTCTAGAGTAAGGCCTAGTTATTAAGATTTAAACAAAGTAGCCCCCAAATTATGGCACATCTATACAAAAAAATATTATGAAGCTACTAAAAAAGAATGTAGTGACATGAGTGATCTCCAAATTACTAAATGAAGACCAAGATGCAAAACAGTGTGCTATTATTTGTAAAACTAGAAGAGGTGAGATATTTATACATACACAGATGTCTGTGTACACATAGGCCACATACTCAAGAAACTATAAATAGCAGTTGCCCTTGTGTACAGGAAGAGGCTTTCCTGTTGCTCAGACATAAAGAATCTGCCTGCAGTGCAGGAGACCTAAGTTCAATCCCTGGGTCGGGAAGATCCCCTGCAGAAGGAAATGGCCACCCACTCCAGTAGTCCTGCCTGGAGAATTCCATGGACAGGCTTAGGAGCCTGGCAGGCTACAGTCCACCGTCACTCAGACACGACTGAGTGACTATCATCATAGGAAGAGGAGGATGTAGGGTCAGGAGTAGAGACTTGCTATGTATCCCTTTGTATTTTGAATTGGGGGGGGGGTCTTGCTGCTGCTACTGCTGCTAAGTTGCTTCAGTCGTGTCCGACTCTGTGCGACCCCATAGACAGCAGCCCATCAGGCTCTGCCGTCCCTGGGATTCTCCAGGCGAGAACACTGGAGTGGGTTGCCATTGCCTTCTCCACTGCGTGAAAGTGAAAAGTGAAAGTGAAGTCACTCAGTTGCGGCCGACTGGTAGCGACCCCATGGGCTGCAGCCTACCAGGCTCCTCCATCCATGGGATTTTCTAGGCAAGAGTACTGGAGTGGGGTGCTATTGCCTTCTCCGCGGGGGGGGGGTCCTTATCAAGTATTAATACAAGAATCTTTTAAGTGCAAAATAATAAACTCCCTAAATATATAGCCAAGTTTAGGAACCACTGCCCTAGTTAACTGCAACCATGTCTTGGCTCCTAAGGTGCACATATAGCACTTTCAACTTTAAAATCTATTGTGGTTTCCTAATGCCTTTCATGAAACCTCAAATCTTATATCCAGTTTCTCTTTTCCACTGCTTTCCCCCTCTGATTTCATATATCATCACAGAAGAGAAATGTCTGCAAAGGATAGTCAGACACCCATCTCTACTCATTCCAGCCTTTAGCCTGTGTCCAAATGTAAGCCCCACCCCCCCCACCCCCCGCCCCGCTCCCATTTACCAGCTGTGTCCCTACAGCCCTCAACCTTCTACTAAAGTCTCTTCTGCCTAAGGCCAGAAACAGGGTAAAATTTTCCTTACCCCTTCCCCTCCTGGTCTGGAAAGGAGTGACGGTACTAACTTTGTGAAGCATCTGTAATCATAGGGTCAGAATGCCTGCTCCTCTAGGATATCCTAGTTACTACAAATAGGTGTTAGAGAGACGCTCCGCTGTTTTGCTTGTGGTCTGACTATAATCATTCTTATGCCTAAGAATACTTTGTGGTAAGAAAATGTGGCAAAGCCTTCCTCTAACAGGATGCTTTATTTTCTTTCTCGATCTTCTCCACTGTCCTCAGCCAATTGATTGCTTTTAAAATATCCACTTGGTTCTGCACTGTTTCACACTTTTCTTAATTTCACGCATGATTCTGTCACCCCCAGCTCATCTCATCCAGTAAACCAATCCCAACTCCACGCTTCCAAACGTGAGTCTCAGGCAGCCCCCCTCTCTTCGAGCAAGTCGCCAGCCACGCTGGACAGGAGGCAACAGCCGGAAGCCCAGACACTTTGGCCCTGCCCACCCGGGGTTCGGTTGAGACGCTGCAAGTGCGGAGGCGGGGCGCAGGAATTCCGAACGTATTTGAAAATGATTCCTCCCCCAGATTCCTAAGAGAGATGGTGTTAGGACCCCGGGGGTCCTGTAGCAGCAGCGAGGGGTCGAACGCTAAACCTTTAAACTCATTTTGGGAACGCTGTGAGGGGTGTAATACCACGCCCAGGCCGAAAGTCCAGAGGACTTGAAAGCTGCCAACCTCTCGGCTCAACCGACGTCCGATCCCTCCCCCGGCACTCACCCCGGAGTTACACCCCACGTCGAGCCCCAGGATCGGCCTTGTCTCGGGACTCTGAGGGAAGAGCCGGCGAAGCAGCTCCGGGGGTAGGAGGCGGAGCCGTTGCTCTGGAGGGTGGAAGCGGGAATAATGAGGGAAATTTCCGAACGGGGCTGCCCCGGGTTCCAGAACGCGCGGTTTCTCTTCCGCCGCGGTCGTCTCGACGCCCCCCGTGGCCTGCTCCGTGGACGCCGCCATTAGTCTCAGTCTGGCCTCTGAGTCCCCTCGGAACCGGAAATCTTGAACCTTCAGGCCGCCCGGGCTCCAGCGCGCTTGCGCTGAACGGCAAAGGGACTGAGTATAAAGGCGGCCTCCCATGGGTGAGAGCGGGAATAGGGGGTTTGCGTTGCCTCGTGGCATCATCGCCATAATCTAGGAGGTGGTTAGTAATATTATTCTGTTTTTTGTGTGTGAGAAACAAGCGCAGAGAGATTGAATGACTTGCTGAAGCCAACGGTCTACCCAGAACAAGGCATTTATTGGGATTTGGGAATCTATTTTGTTCTAACTTCCTTCCTTTACAAATGCATAAAGTGAGACCCAGAGATTAGAAATTACTTGCTTAAGGTCGCACGGGAATATATGACCCAAGAACTTGCACCCGTTCATCCTGTGATTCCAGGAAAGGGTAGCTAGAAACTGTTGGTCACTTGAGGTGCCAGAAGACCCAGATAGCCCAGCCTGCCACGTGGGTCAGGTAGACAGGGGCAACTGGAGACTGTGAGCTCTTGAGAGGTAAGGACTGTGCCTTAAGAGCCAGTACATAAGAGGGCTTAACAAACGCCAGACATTTTTCTAAACCTTTTACAGGTATTTGTTTAATCCTCACACCAACCCTGTGAAAAAAGAACCATAACTAATATCCTTTTTATATAGGTGAGAACATTGAGGGACCACAAAGTTAGTAATTTGTCCAAAATGAAACAGTTAGAAATGATAGCACCAGGATTTGAACCCAGGTACTTTGGTTCTGGAGGTTGTATTTGCAACCATTATGTTGTTCTCAACCTGAATCCCCTTTTTGTTCAGTTGCTCACTCATGTTGGACTCTTTGCAACCCCATGGACTGCAACATGCCAGGCTTCCCTGTCCTTCACTGTCTCCCCGAGTTTGCTCAAACTCATGTCCATTGAGTGGATGATGCCATCCAACCATCTCATTCTCTGTTGCCTTCTCCTCCTGCCCTCAATCTTCTCCAGCATCAGTCTTTTCCAATGAGTTGGCTCTTTGCATCAGGTGGCCAAAATATTGGGGCTTCAGCTTCAGCATCAGTCCTTCCAATGAATATTCAGGACTGATTTCCTTTAGGATTGACTGGTTTGATCTTGCTGTCCAAGGGACTTTCAAGAGTCTTCCCCAACGCCACAGTTCAAAAGCATGAATTCTTCAGTGCTCAGCCTTCTTTATGGTCCAACTCTCACATCTGTGCATGACTACTGGAAAAACCATAGTTTTGAGTATATGGACCTTCATCAGCCAAGTGATGTCTCTGCTTTTTAATGTATTGTCTATGTTTGTCATAGCTTTTTTTCAAGGAGCAAGTGTCTTTTAATTTCATAGCTGCAGTCACCATCTGCAGTGATTTTGGAGCCCAAGAAAATAGTCTGTCACTGTTTCCATTGTTTCCCCATCTATTTGCTATAAAGTGATGGGACTGGATCCATGATCTTAGTTTTTTATATGTTGAGTTTTAAGCCAGATTTTTCACCTTTCATCAAAAGGCTCTTTAGTTCCTCTTTGTTTTCTGCCATTCAGGTGATGTCATCTGCATATCTGAGGTTATTTTTATTTCTCCCAGCAATCTTGATTCCAGCTTGTGATTCATCTAGCCTGGCATTTCATATGATGTACTCTCACTGCAGATAGTAATTGCAGCCGTGGAATTAAAAGATGCTTAGTCCTTGGAAGGAAAGTTATGACCAACCTCGATAGCATATTCAAAAGCAGAGACATTACTTTGCCAACAAAGGTCCGTCTAGTCAAGGCTATGGTTTTTCCAGTGGTCATGTATGAATGTAAGAGTTGGACTGTGAAGAGAGCTGAGCGCTGAAGAATTGATGCTTTTGAACTGTGGTGTTGGAGAAGATTCTTGAGAGTCCCTTGGACTGCAAGGAGATCCAACCAGTCCGTTCTAAAGGAGATTGGTCCTAGGTGTTCTTTGGAAGGAATGATGCTAAAGCTGAAACTCCAGTACTTTGGCCACCTCATGTGAAGAGTTGACTCATTGGAAAAGACTCTGATGCTGGGAGGGATTGGGGGCAGGAGGAGAAGGGGACGACAGAGGATGAGATGGCTGGATGGCATCACCAACTCGATGGACGTGAGTCTGAGTGAACTCCGGGAGTTGGTGATGGACAGGGAGGCCTGGTGTGCTGCAGTTCATGGGGTCGCAAAGAGTCAGACATGACTGAGCAACTGAACTGAACTGAACTCTGCATATAAGTTAAATAATCAGGGTGGCAATATACAGCCTTGATGTACTCCTTTCCCAGTTTTGAAACAGTCTGCTTTTCCATGTCTGGTTCTAACTGTTGCTTCTTGACCTGCATACAGGTTTCTCAGGAGGCAGGTAAGGTGGTCTGGTATTCCCAACTCTTAAAGAATTTTTCACAGTTTGTTGTGATCCACACAGTCAAAGGCTTTAGTGTAGTCAATGAAGCAGAAGTAGATGTTTTTCTGGAATTCTCTTGCTTTTTCTGTGATCCATTGGATGTTGGCAATTTGATCTCTGGTTCTTCTGCCTTTTCTAAATCCAGCTGTGTATCTGTAAGTTCTTGGTTCATGTATTGCTGAATCCTAGCTTGGAGGATTTTGAGCATAATCTTGCTAGCAGGTGAAATGAGTGCAACTGTATGATACTTTGAACATTCTTTGGCATTACCCTTCTTTGAGATTGGAATAAAAACTGACCTTTTCCAGTCCTGTGACCACTGCTTAGTTTTCCAAGTTTGCTGGCATACTGAGTGCAGCACTTTGACACGATTAAATCTTTTAGGATTTGAAATAGCTCAGCTGGGATTCCATCACCTCCACTAGCTTTGTTTGTAGTAATGCTTCTTAAGGCCCACTTGACTTTACTTCAGGATGACTGGCTCTAGGTAAGTGACTGCATGATTGTGGTTATCCAGGTTATTAAGACCTTTTTTTGGTACAGTTCTTCTGTGTATTCTTGCCACCACTTCTTAATCTCTTCTGCTTCTGTTAGGTCCTTACCATTTCTGTCCTTTATTGTGCCCATATTTGCATGAAATGTTCCCTTGTTATCTCTAATTTTCTTGAAGAGATCTCTAGTCTTTCCCATTCTGTTGTTTTCCTCTATTTCTTTGCACTGCTTACTTAAGAAGGCTTTATTATCTCTCCTTGCTGTTCTTTAGAACGCTGCATTCAGGTGGGTATATCTTTCCCTTTCTCCTATGCCTACCATAATGCCTGGCCCAAGATGCTTAATAAGTGTTGAATGAAAACTCAGTATCAACAAATGATATTGGAAGACTGGATATTCATATGCAAAAAGATGAAAGTGGATCCTTATACAAAAATCAACTCAAAATGGGTTAAGGACTTAAATGTAAGACCTGAAACTACAACAGCAAGGAAAAAAATCACAGAGGAAAGACTTCAAGACTGATTTTGGTAATGATTTCATAGATATGATGTCAAGAGCACAGACAACAAAAGCAAAAATAGACAATTGGAGCTATATCAAATTAAAAACTTCTATACAGCAACAGAAACCATTAACAGTGAAAAGGTAACCTATGGAGTGGAGGAAAATATTTCCCAAGCTACTTATTTGATAAGGGATTAATTTCTAAAATATATAAGGAACTCCTACAAATCAAACAAAGCTAGTGGAGGTGATGGAATTCCAGTTGACCTATTTCAAATCCTGAAAGATGATGCTGTGAAAGTGCTACACTCAGTATGCCAACAAATTTGGAAAATGCAGCAGTGGCCACAGGACTGGAAAAGGTCAGTTTTCATTCCAGTCCCTAAAAAGGCAATGCCAAAGAATACTCAAACTACCGCACAATTGCCCTCATCTCACATGCTAGTAAAGTAATGCTCAAAATTCTCCAAGCCAGGCTTCAACAGTACGTGAACCAAGAACTTCCAGATGTTCAAGCTGGTATTGGAAAAGACAGAGGAACCAGAGACCAAATTGCCAACATCCGCTGGATCATGGAAAAAGCAAGAGAGTTCCAGAAAAACATCTATTTCTGCTTTATTGACTATGCCAAAGCCTTTGACTGTGTGGATCACCACAAACTGTGGAAAATTCCTAAAGAGATGGGAATACCAGTCCACCTGACCTGCCTCTTGAGAAATCTGTGTGCAGGTCAGGAAGCAACAGTTAGAACTGGACAAGGAACAACAGACTGGTTCCAAATCAGGAAAGGCGTACGTCAAGGCTGTATATTTTCATGCTGCTTATTTAACTGATATGCAGGTACATCATGAGAAACACTGGACTGGATGAAACACAAGCTGGAATCAAGATTTCCGGGAGAAATATCAATAACCTCAGATATGCAGATGACGTCACCCTTATGGCAGAAAGCGAAGAAGAACTAAAGAGCCTCTTGATGAAAGTGAAAGAGGAGAGTGAAAATGTTGGCTTAAAACTCAACATTCAGAAAAATAAGATTATGGCATCTGGTCCCATCACTCCATGGCAAATAGATGGAGAACAAATAGATGTTTCTAGTGAAAACATTTTTATTTTGGGGGGCTCCAAAATCATTGCACATGGTGACTGCAGCCATGAAATTAAAAGATGCTTACTCCTTGGAAGAAAAGTTATGACAAACCTAGACAACATATTAAAAAGCAAAGACATTACTTTGCCAACAAAGGTCCATCTAGTCAAGGCTATGATTTTTCCAGTAGTCATGTATGGATGTGAGAGTTGGACTATAAAGAAAGCTGAGCGCCAGAGAATTGATGCTTTTGAACTGTTGTGTTGGAGAAGACTCTTGAGAGTCCCTTGGACTGCAAGGAGATCCAACCAGTTCATCCTAAAGGAAATCAGTCCTGAATGTTCATTGGAAGGACTGATGATGAAGCTGAAACTCCAATACTTTAGCCACCTGATGCGAAGAACCGACTCATTGGAAAAGACCCTGATGCTGGGAAAGATTGAAGGCAGGAGAAGGGGACAACAGGGGATGAGATGGTTGGATGGCATCACCAACTCAATGAACATGAGTTTGAATAAACTTCGGGAGTTGGTGATGGACAGGAAGGCCTGGCATGCTACAGTCCATGGGGTTTCAAAGAGTCGGACACGACTGAGCAACTGAACTGAACTGAAGTGAATAAATCAAAACCAAAAAAAAAAAAAAGACTTAGTAACTTGATTTTTTAAATGGGCAAAGGACTTGAACAGACATTTTTTCCAAAGGAGGACATACAAATGGCCAACAGGTATATGAAAAGATGCTCAACTAGTCATTGGAGAAATGCATATCAAAATCACAATGAGATATCACCTCACGACTATTTAGGATGGCTATTATGAAAACAAAAACAAAAGACAGGAGCTATTGGCAAAGATGTGGACAAAGTGGAATGCTTGTGCATTATTGGTGGAAATGTAAAATGGTGCAGCCTCCATGACAAACAGTATGGATGTTCCTCGAAGAATTAAAAATAAAACTACCACATGATGCCCACAATCCCATTTCTGGGTATTTATCCAAAAGAATTGAAATTAGGATCTTGGAGAGATATTAGTGCTCACATTCTCATTGTGACACTATTCACAATAGCCAAGATGTGGACATGACTTAAATGTCCATCTACAGATTAATAGATAAAAGAAATGTTAATATACATACAATAGAATATTATTGATCTTAAAAAAGAAGGAGGCTCTACCATATGCAACAAAAGGGATGAACCTTGAGGACATTCTGTTGTTGAGTCGCTAAGTCGTGTCCGACTCTTTGAGACCCCCATGAACTGCAGCACACTGAGCTCCTCTGTCCTTCACCATCTCCCAGAGTTTGCTCAAATCATGTTCGTTGAGTCAGTAATGCTATATAACCATCTCATCCTTTGCTTTCCCCCTTCTTCTTTTGCCTTCAATCTTTCCCAGCATCAGGGTCTTTTCTAATGAGTCAGTTCTTCACATCAGGTGGCCAAATGATTGGCACTTCAGCTTCAGTCCTTCAAATGAATATTCAGGGTTGACTGCCTGTAGGATTGACTGGTTTGATCTTGCAGTTCAAGGGACTCTCAAGAGGACATTATGCTAAGTGAAATAAGCCAGTCATAGAAGGACAGTTACTGCATGATTCCACTTACATAAGGTATCCAAAATCAAACCCATAGAAAGAGAGAATAGTATGGTAGTTGCCAAGGGCTGGGGTGAGGGAAAGCAGGAGTGGCTAGTCACTGGTATAAAGTTTGAGGTATGCAAAATGAATAAGTTCTAGAGATCTGTTGTACAACATTGTGTCTATAGATAGCAATATTGTACTGTACACTTAAAAACTGGTTTCAGGGACCTCCCTGGTGGGTCCAGTGGTTAAGGCTCCATGCTTCCAGTGCAGGGCATGAGGTTTCAATCCCTGGTCAGAGAACTAAGATCCTACATGCCACATGGTGTGGCCAAAAAATTAAAATAAAATTGAGTCTTAAAACCAAAAATGAAATAAAATATTTTAAAAACCCTGATCTAATGGGGTGTGATGTGGGTTAGTGTCTCAGTTGTATTCCACTCTTTGCGACCTCATGGACTATAGTCTGCTAGGTTCTGCTTATGTTAAGTATTCTTTCTGCAATGAAATAAAATAAACCCAAACCCCATAGAGGATGCAAGTAGGCAACAAAAGCCAGGTCTGTTTTGGGAAAACGGAAAAGGAAGAAAGAAAGGAACTGAACTGAAACAGACCTGTTGGAATGGAGCTAGGCAAAATGTGGGCTGAACCAAAGATAAGAAAAAAACAGAGCTGGTGAGAAACTGGGTGGGAGTGGGGCAGGATGAGGCGTTCGCCTCGGTAGCGGGTTCAAGTCAGCAGCCAGGATGGCCCAGAATGTACAACAGCTTCAGCCAGGGGTCTGCAAAGGTGGTGTGACTTCTGCCCACCTGGCCAGTCATCTGAAAGGGGCCTCCGCTTCATGAAGCCAGTGATATGCTGAAACTCTTCCAAGGACTGAAGCATGACTTCTGCAGACAGTGCCGGAAAGTGCTGTCAGAGATTAAAAACAGGCCCTGTCCCTTTTCCTCTCAATTTTTACTTCACATTTTCATCTCTGTCTGATGTATCAGATAGAGAGGACATAAGTTAATGACCAAAAGTCGTGGTGGAATTGTGTTAACTACAATATTCTTCTAGAAAAAAGATGGCGTTGGAGGACAGCAGCACCGCCATTTCTCTCCCAAGTGTTCCACAGATTTTGGTAAGCTGAGATTACCCCTTTTTGTCACTAGATGACGCTAGCACAAACTCTTGACAGTCCTTAATTTTCAGAGAGCAGGAATCGCATTTCTTCTGTAAGCACTTTTTCTGTTGTTTGCCTGTTTAAACACAGTGTATATATATTTGCTAGTAAAGAGTTTAATTTCATTAAGGACATGGCATGGCTTTTGAGTTTTCAAAACATTGTTCACCTGAAAAGAAATAGGCAATAGTCCTAGGTGGTGAATGGGAGGCTCCCGGTGATCCCGGGAGCCTCAAGAAGCAAAGACAGAAGTGGCCTGCTAATGTTACTGGGGACCTGAAATGCCTCAGAAGTGAGCCCATAGACATTTGAATTGGACTCACTCTGGGCACTTTTTGAACCTATCCTCATTTTTCAGAGCCCAGTCAGCCTAAGTGACCTGACAATACTCAACCTGAGCCTGAGTAGTCAGCCCTCAAACAGCTGTTGTTGTTCAGTCACTAAGTCATGTCCTACTCTTTGTGACCCCATGGACTGCAGCACTCCAGGCCCCTCTGTCCTCTGCTATCTCCTGGAGTTTGCTCAAAATCATGTCCGTTGAGTCAGTGATGCTATCTAACCATCTCGTCCTCTGTCACTCCCTTCTCTTTCTGCCTTCAGTCTTTCCCAGCGTCAGGGAAATAGCTGTGATAGCACCTAAGATCATTCTCTGTGCTGTAGTTGGTTAGATTTTGATGTTTACCCAATTGTAGGGGTGGGTTTGGTGACGTAATTCCCTGATGGCTCAGTGGTAAAGAATCTGCCACTGACTCTTTAGAATTCACACATTCAAAGAATCTGCTGCAATGAGGAGATGAGGGTTTGATCTCTGGGTCGGGAAGATTGCATGGAGGAGGAAATAGCAACCCACTCCAGTATTCTTGCCTGGAATATTCTCCCATAGACAGAAGACCCTTGCAGTCTGTAGTCCATAGGGTTGCAAAGAGTTGGACACAGCTGAGCTTGCACATGCACACAAGCATGTAGTTTTTAAAGAAAAACAAATTACAAACATAAAGACAGATGTGAATATGAATGTTTATTTACAATGAGAAAATAAATCACAACAAATTATAATTTTTAAAAATCTGAAAAATACTACAAACATCACAAAAATCCCCATAATAGTTGGATGAATCAAATGCTAGTCACATTTGAATATTACTTTTTTTCTTACATTTTTGGGCTGTATATGCTTTGATTACTTCTTCATATGATAATTTGAAAAGGAAATGGTAACCCACTCCAGAATTCTTGCCTGGAAAATACCATGGAGAGAGGAATCTGGTGGTCTACAGTCCATGGGGTCACAAAGAGTTGGACATGACTGAGCGACCAACACTTTTATATGGTAATGATTTGATAACAGCATTTTACTAAGAGGAATAAAAAGATAATTTAGTCTTTTCTTAGCTTGGCAGAAAAAATTTGTCTTTTTATTGTTTGATCATTTAGAAAAATTTCTTTCAAGCTCATGATTCATGATTGGCAATGTCATGTAAATGTTTAGGTTTGTTATCAAATTGGGAAAAAAAACTTGATCAAGTTTCTTTCATCTAGGAGCTAGGAGCTATATGATTTCAGAGCTTTTCAAATTTTCTTGTGCAGGGATTAATTGTAGATACATTCTTCAAATTGACTACACTTACTGGCCAGTTCATCTTTGAAGACCTCGTTACAAATGGTGTATTAGAGTTATTTTATTATCTGTATTGGTATTAGTAATTTGTGTCATCAAAAACTATAAAGATAGAAGTTTTGATAAATCATATTTTGAACAGTTCCTATGAAAGAGAGAAAAGAATCCATGGTACATTTGTAATACTGTGTGCTGTGTTATTGCATATACTGATGACAGAACAAAACTTGTTTTGACTGAAATCAATAAGGACAGAGTCTTCTGCTTGTATTTTTATATAGATGAGGAATAGAGTTTTCTTCAGATCAGCTTCTGACTTCTTCATACATTTTCTTTCTTTTTTTAATGTGTTTATTTTTCCAGTATATATTCTTTTAAATTAATTTTTATTGGAGTATAGTTGATTTATAATGTTGTGCTAGTTTCTACTGAACAGCGAATTAAATCAGTTATACATATATCCTCTCTTTTTTAGATTCTTTTTCCGTATAAGTCATTACAGAGTGTTGAATAGAGTTTCTTGTGCTATACAGTAGTTCTTATTAGTTATATAATGTACTGGTGTGTATATGTCAACCCCAGTCTCCCAATTTATCCCTCCCCCCCTTTCCCTTGGTAACCACAGATTTGTTTTCTGTATCTGTGACTCACTGAGTCAGGAAGATCCCCTGGAGAAGGAAATGGCACCCCACTCCAGTACTCTTGCCTGGAAAATCCCATGGATGGAGGAGCCTGGTGGGCTACAAAGAGTAGCCCACGGGGTCGCAAAGAGTTGGACATGACTGAGCAACTTCACCTTCACCTTCTGTGACTCTATTTCTGTTTTCTAAATAGGTTCATTTGTACCATTTGTTTTAGATTCCAAATATAAGCAATATCAGAAGATATTTGTCTTTCTGTGTCTGACTTTGACGTCATACGTTGTCAAAACTTGATTTTCTTCTACTCCCACACACTTCTGGTACCAAGTGCAGTAGGTCATGTTTAGATCTTGATTTGACCTCTGGTCTTGCACCCTCGGGTCACAACTTCAGGTGAGTCAGAGTTATGGATGGATAAGAGATTCCTGGAACTACTCCTTCATCTGGGCAGCAGGTAGTAGCCATAATAGGTCAACTATAAATAGAAGTGACTGTAGATTATGTGAATAGATCCCAAATGGAGTGTATCCCTAGCTAAACTTCTCTTAGCTGGATTCCAGGAAAGTCTGTAGCCATTCCAATGTTGTCTAACACAAGAGGAAGTATGAAGGAGGGGAAGTCAAAGTGGAGATAGCTGTCTTAATCAACTGAAATTAATCAACTACAGTAGTAACTGTTTCAAATTTTATAAAATCAAATGATCTTGTGAATGTACAAGGGCCTTGGAAGGGTCCTGGGTATGAGTGAGGACCCTGAAGGTTGAGTTTCATTAGTTCCGTAGTAAATCCATCTTTACCCTGCTCAGAATATGTATCCAAGCACATATTAACATCCAAGTTAAAACGAAGCAGTATATGTAGAACTGGAAATATCCAAGTTAGGAATCATTCGCATGTATAATGGCATCTATGGCCTCCCAAGGAAGCTTGTGCTCCTGACATCCTGGCCCATGGTCCAGCCCATCCTACCCACCCATCCTATCCCTCTCTAATCATGCCCCAGAGCCTCTGCTCAGTCCCTGCTCTCCCACCTCATCACTCACTGCCTCAGAACTGAGGGTTAAGCGGGAATCTAGACATATTTTAAAATATTGAATCTGTTTTACCACAGAAACCATGTTCCAACAAGGGACTCACACTTGGACTTCTGGAACACAATCTATAAATGGAGAATTTGCTTTTATTATAGTTGAGAAATTCTGCAATTAATCCTTGTGGAGTTTTAAACCCCTTGGGAATAATGGCCATACAATTATAAATGGAGTATTATAGCCAAAAGGCAACCGACAGAGTACTGAGTCTAAACCTCTCATTTCCAGGTGAGGAGATAAAGTCAATTTCTCTGAAGACAGAGATTAGTAAGGGTCAGTTAGGTGCTGTAACAAACAACCCCCAATCTTAGTGGCTTACCACAATAAAGACTTACTTCTCCCTCATGTCTCAATTCATGTAAATCAAGAGTGGGATGGAGGGGGCATCTGCTTCTCAGAGACTTCATGGACACATCTAGAAGCTCTAAAAAACATTTGGAAATGTTTCACTGAAGACAATAAACACATGAAAGAATGTTAAACATCGCTAGCCATTAAGGCAATGCAAACTAAGGCCACCAACTATCCCTATACATCTATTAGAACAGAGAAAAATAAAAACATTGACACCAATCGCTTGAATTCTTGGATGCAGAGAAATTGGATCTGTCAAATATTTGTTGGTGAGAATGTGAAATGGCACATCCACTCTGGAAAAGAGTCAGGCACATTCTTAAAAACAACCAACCAACAACTGGAGTTAGGAAGAATGAAGACAGATATAGCTTTTCTTTCAGGGAGACAAAGTGTTCTAAAATTAGATTGTAGTGATGGTTTATTCACACCCTTTAAATATACTAAAAAGTGTTAAGTAGACAAATTGTGTGATAAGTGGATTATATCTCAATAAATCTCTAAAAAAAAAAAAGAACATGTACTTACCATATGACCCCAGCAATCATACTCCTGGGCATTTATCCTAGAGAAATGAAAGCTTGTATCCACGCAAACCCTCTACATGAATGTTCATAGTGGCTTTATTTGTTGTAGCTAAAAATGGAAAACAACCAAACGCCCTTCAGTGAGTGAATGGTTAAACAATCTGTGGTACATCTACAGCGTGGACTATTACTCAGCAATAAAAAGGAACGAGCTGCTGATACGTGCAGCAATTTGGGTGGACGTTAAAGCTTTATGCTGGGTGGAAAAAAAATCTCAAAAAAGTAAAAACTGTACACTTCCATTTATATAACATTTTAAAAATGGAAAAAATATAGAAAATGCAAAACAGACCAGTAGGGGTTTGCTAGGGTTAGGGATGATAGCAGTGTGGATGTGAGTATCACATGGTAGCTTAATGGGGATGTTTATGATGGTGGAAGGGTTCTGTATCTTGATTATTGTGGTGGCCACACGAAGCTATGTGATAACACGCCACAGAAATATATACACACGATGCACCCATGTTGATTTCCCAGTTTGGGTAGCGTGTCACTATATAGGATGTTATCATGGGGGGAAACAATGAAGAGTAGGGGGGAACCTCACTGTCCCTTTTTGTGACTTTGGTACATCTATAAATGTTTCAAAATAAGTTTTTAAAATATGAGGAATTATTGCAGAATCAATATAATTTCCTGAAAGTCCTGTTGGGAGTATAATAGATAAAAATAGTTCCGCAATGATACATAACATGGTACATTTTCAAAACATTGAGGACAAAGAGGAAATGCTACATGTTTCCAGAAAGATTAAAAATAAAACAAAAGAAGCAGGCAAAGGGTCAAGGATCATAATAGCACTGGATTTCTCAACAGCCATTCTGGCAGCCTACAAGACAGTGAAACAATGCCTTAAATATTCTGAAGGAAAGGTTATTTCCAATCTTTCATTCTGTACTCAGTCTAGTGATTAATGAAGTATGAAGACAGAATGAAGACATTTCTAGACTTGCAAGAAGCCAAAACTGTTACCTTCAATGAACTATTTCTCAGGACACTACTGGAAAATGTTTTCCACCAAAATGAGATAGGAAACCAAGTCATGGAATCTAGATTGCAAGTTTCTAACAGAGGAGAGTGATGACGGGAATCCCCAGAATGGGGATGAAGGAAGATTCCTGGATAATAGTTGTACAGCGGGTCTTTAGAGTAACCAATGCAAGTTAGAGGATTCAGGATATTACAGGAGAGAAGAGGGGCTCAATAAGATGAAACTGATATTATATCTAGTGTATTTGAGCATACTGAGAGAATGTTTACCCACTTAGGGGAGAGTTAAGAAATAAGTTGTTAATGGGGACATAGAAACTTCCCTGGTAATCCAGTGGTTGTGAATCTGCCTTGCAATGTAGGGGAGCTGGGTTGGATCCCTGGTTGTGAAACTAAGATCCTACATGCTGTGGAGCAACTAATCACGTGAGATACAACAAAAGATCCCGCTTGGTGAAATGGAGATCCTGAATGCCACAACTGAGACATGTTGCAGCTAAAAAAAAACTGTTAAAAAAATTAAGCAAATGAAGAACAACTAACAACAGTGATTAACCTCCAGAAAAACAAAATATGCAAGAAAGGAAAATAATCATTGTGTACTACATAGCTCAGTGGTCACCAGGGTTTTGAGTCTTAACGATGGAAACATTACATATTGATCAATCCATAATTATCCAAATCAGAAGAACTTGGGGTGGGGTGGGGAGGAAGAAGACTGTGTCACAAGTACATGCACATAGGCACTTCATTTCCTTCTCTAATTCTTTCTGTTTCTTTCTCTGACTGCCCTTTTCTCTTTTCAAACTAATGTATTTCCCAAGCTTTCTATAATGAATATGTATTAATTTTGTAGTCATAAAAAATAAAGATTATTACAAAGAAAAAATTAGGAACTGTGTCTATAAGCAGCCTCAGATCTTCTTCTAATTCACCTGGACTTAGCATCTGTGACTTTTTCTAAATGCTGTTTGAGCCTACTTACATTTTTAGTGTGTCCCACTGCTTGAATATAATGAGTTCCACAAGGGCACCCTGCTGTGAAAAGTGTTCTTTCATAAAATCTTGTATTTTCCTTTATCACCTTTCAAATCCAAGGGACTCCTTGCATTCAAGAATTTCCTAAGGTGTATTCAGAATAATGTGACTGAGGCAAGATCTGTGAAGGGAAGCAGTGGGAGAAGATATCTGCCAATGATATATCCAGTAGGGGTTGATATCCAAAATATATAAAGAACTCATACAACTCAGCAACAAAAACCCAAATGACCTGATTAAAGAACGGACAGAGGAGCTAAATAGACATTTTTCCAAAGAAGACATACAGATGACCAATCGACACATAAAGAGATGTTCATTATCACTAACTATTAGGGACATGCAAATCAAAACCACAATGAGATATTACCTCATGCTTGTTAGAATAAATAGCAAGGGAAGACCTAAGTGTTGGCAAGGAGGAGAAAAGGAAGCCCTTGTGCAGTGTTGATGGGAATGTAAATTGGTGCAGCCAAATATACTGAACTCAGTGTATTTTCAAAATATTAAAACTAGAAATGATCCAGAAATCCCAGTTCTGGGTATTTATCCAAAGAATATGAAAATGCTAACTTGAAAAGATATAAGCACTCTTATGTTCATCACAGCGTTATCTACAGTAGCCAAGATATTGAACCTAAGTGCCCATCAATGGATGGATGGATAAAGAAGATGACACAATGGAATAGTACTCAGCCATAAAAGGGATGAAATCTTGCCGATTGTGACAACATGGATGAACCTGGAGTGTGTTATGCTGAGTGAAACAAATCAAATAAACAAAGAGAACTACCACATGATTTCATTCATATGTGTAATATAAAAACCAAATCAAGCAAAATAAATGAGCAAACCAAACAAAAACTTGTAGAGGAAAAAATAGTAGTTACTAGAGGGGAAGGGGTAGTTCAGTTCAGTTCGGTTCAGTCGCTCAGTCATGTCTGACTCTTTGCGACCCCGTGACTTCACATGACCTCTCAACTCTAGCCTTGACTAGATGGACCTTTGTTGGGGTAGTAGTGGGGGCCAATTCGGTAAAGAGGATCAACTGTATGGTGATGCATGGAAACTGAATTTTTGGTAGTGAGCATGCTGTGTGGTATACAGAAACAAAAATGTGGGGATGTACATATGAAACTTATATGTACATGTGAAGCTTACAGTTTATAATGTTATAAACTGTTATCTCAAAAAATCTTTAAAAAAATAAAAGAGGGAAGTAATTTGTGTGGGGATCAGTTGAAACTATGTAAATATTCTGTCCTAATGAAACTTTCACCTAAAAGTTTAGCATTTTCATTTGATGATTGTTTCCTGAATCAATTATTCAGTTCAGTTCAGTTTCTCAGTCATGTCTGACTCTTTGTGACCCCATGGACTGCAGCACACCAGGTTCCCCGTCCATCACCAACTCCCAGAGCTTGCTCAAACTCATGTCCGTTGAGTCGGTGATGCCCTCCAACCATCTCATCCTCTATTGTCCCCTTCTCCTCCCGCCTTCAATCTTTCCCAGCATCAGGGTCTTTCCAGTGAGTCAGTTCTTCACATCAGGTGGCCAAAGTGTTGGAACTTCAGCTTCAGCATCAGTCCTTCCAATGAATATTCAGGACGGATTTCCTTAAAGATTGACTGGTTTGATCTCCTTGCAGTCCAAGGGACTCTCAAGAGTCTTCTCCAACACCACAGTTCAAAAGCATCAGTTCTTTGGCACTCAGCTTTCTTTATGTCCTGCTCTCACATCCATACATGACTATGGGAAAAACTGTAGCTTTGACTAGATGGACATTTGTTGGCAAAGTAATGTCTCTGCTTTTTAATATGCTGTCTAGATTGGTCATAGCTTTTCTTCCAAGGAGCAAGCATCTTTTAATTTCATGACTGCAGTCACCATCTGCAGCGATTTTGGAGCCCAACTATGTCACTGAATCAATTATTACTTTATTACAAAATGTAAATTTTCTGATTATCTCATTCCATCTATATTTATTTGTGGGCAGTTTACCATAAGGAAAAGCCATAACATATATTTTAAAAAATAAAAATGGGGATTATTGCCGGGGTCCAGCCCTAGAAGGATCCAAGGGTACCCTCAGGATGGACGGCGTCAGTGAATGAATGACACGGGGAGGCCAAGTTTCGGTGAGCGAGGCCCGTAGCTTTATTTTCAAAAGGAGCTTTTATACCCTAACTTGTACGTAGAGGGAAATGAAAGATCAAGGTCATGCAGAGTCAGCCTAAACACTCCAGCAGTTTTGCCCTTATCGAAACCAGGATTTTTTTCTGTATGCCTTTCCATAAACAAGGGTCTTATGCTATGTACATTATCGTCTGGCCTGGAGGCCTGTTGACATTTTATGACCCTTTTTTGATAAAGGTTGATCAACCAGAAAACTTGTTTTCCCTTGAAGTGTTTTTTCTTTTTATTTCTAATCTGTGTCAGCCTCAGAAAGTACTAAACATAGTTACATTCTCATGGAGCAAAGGTGCAGTGGATCACAACAAAGAAAGAACTTATTAGCTCAAAGGTCTGATGTGGTTAATACCAAGGCTACTACTTGTTTTTCTTACATTCCACCTACATTAACTAATGCACTCCCAGGTGACAATGGATAAGGGATATGGGAACTTGGCAGTAAGCATTGGCCCAATAGTGAAGCCCTTTACCAGTACTATTCTAATAATTTTTCACCCCTTAAAGGGCTCTATGCCCATTAGGACTTTTAGAATGTTTAGGCTTCCCGTGCCTTTCATGGTTGGGAAGTTGTGAACAATCATGTGGGTTAGTTGTAAGAGTAAGAAAAAACCTGTCAAGCAAGCTAGAATGCCAACAGAGTGGGTAGAATAGAAATATTCCTTTCATGCCCAGGAGACTTATCAACTTAGAGCCCTAAGTTGATTTTCTCCAGAGAAAGGTGGTTGGGGATAGCCCCCTGCTAATATCAGAAGAGTGGTTGAAAGGCATAATATAGTGAACAGTAGACAGATAGATTTTGGTTTCGGGGTAGGTGCTTGAGCAGGTCCAGGGAATCCCTCGAGTCCTGATATGCCTTTGCCTGTCAGGTCTTCTCCGCATGACCTTTGTCATGGGTGGGATCTCCTGTGGTGGCTCCAGGCAGATTATACTCAACATAATATTTTTCAATATTATTTTTCATTTAATTTTATGCAATATTGTGATTCTGTGTCAATATTTACCAATATTATCATTCTTAATGACTGCTTAGTAGTTCATAGAACAAGTGTGTCACAAATTGTTAGTCTCTTATTGTTTAATATTTATGTTTCCAAATTTTCACTCTTATGAACACTATCCCAATGGACATCATTTTATCCTTTTGGCATTTGCCCAGTTGTTTTCTTAGGATAAATATCTAAAAATATGATTCCTGGGACACAAGGCATACACTTCTAAAAGTCACTTGATAAAGATGGCTAAATTCTCTTCCAGACTTGTTTCCCAAACACAGATCTAATCTTGTCAGTTAATCTTGTCTAATCTTGTTAATTAATCTACTTAACTGTCTACAGTGTTCTCACTGTCTACAGAATCTAGGTTCATCTCCTGGGCAGAGTGTTGCTGGGTCCCTCATATCCCAATTCCTCTCCAAGTTTTAGCATCTTTTCTTTCTATGCTCTTCCAATCCCCTGTGTTCTAGTTATACCTGACAATTGGAATCCTCTACATATTGTAACATTCCATGCCACCAGGCGTTTGAGTCATTCCCTTAGTCTGAAATACCCTCTTATCTCTTGTCTTCTTGACCAAAGTGTGATCATTCTCTAAGTTCAAAGGTCTCTGAGAAGCCTTTTCTAGCTCCCTATATAACTATATATATATAACTATAACTATAACTATATATATATATATATATATATAAAACTTTCAAATTGTGGTGCGGGAGAAGACCCTTGAGATTCCCTTGGACAGCAAGGAAATCAAACCAGTCAATCTTAAAGGAAATCAACTCTGAATATTCACTGGAAGGACTGATGCTGAAGCTGAAGCTCCAATACTTCGGCCACCTGATGCAAAGAGGCGACTCACTAGAAGAGACCCTGATGCTGGGAAAGATTGAAGGCAGGAAGAGAAGAGGGCGACAGAGGATGGTGTGGTTGGATAGCATCACCGACTCAATAGACATGAACTTGGGCAAGCTCTGGGAGATGGTGAGGGACAGGGAGGTCTGGCGTGCTAAAGTCCCTGGGGTTACAAAGACAGCGACTAAACAACAACAACAACATATAACTATAATAGAAGGGCACTTAATATATTAGTTACCTCCCTAACATTGCAACACCACTCTGCTGAGTCCCTTGAGGACAAGGTCTCTTTCCTCTGCTGGTGGATACTTGTTCTTTCTGCCTGCTAAGCATTCGACTTTCTCCTGGGAACCATACTCTGATTTTCCTTTGGGGAGCTATCCCTTACCTCCCTGATTCCCATACATGAATGTGGCTCCAAGGATAAAGATATGACCTACGTCCGTTCTGTCAGCATCCCACCCTAGTGCCGCAGTGATTGGTCCAGCAGAGAACTTCTGAACCGAGGACGACCAGTTAGAGTCAGGCAGGACTTCTGCTAGAATTCCTGGGCTAGAGAGCTCTGGGAACTCCCGAGGAAATATTTTTATCAATTCTGTTGGCCAAAGAACTTGTGGTCTTTGTTTTAAACTGCTCCATTCTATCCTCAAGCCTCATGCATAATATACCCAACATTTCCCAAGACCCTGAAGTCTCATCCCATTACAGCATCAGGCTCAAGCCTGAGGTCCAGAATCACATCTAAACCAAGCCTATGTGCACTTGGGGCTCTTAAGGTTTGGTCCCTGGGTAAGGCTGCTCTCAATCTGAAGAATTCAGAACAATAGAGACATCTCCCACCCCTCACTCCCCACCCACCTCCATAGCATACAATAGGGGAACAGGGATGGGACAACCACAATAGTTGCTCTGGTTCAAAAGCGAGGAAATGAGAGGTATACAGAAGACTCTGTTTATGAACTCCATCTGGGCACATACATGTTGCCCATTCCTTGACTAGGGCCCAATATATCCCTCTGGCAATGATTCTCTGTGGCTCTTCACTGCACCCTCAGTCTGGCTTCTTGGTTTTGCCTCTGAGTCACTTTATTTTCCATAGAAAGTAGTCCATATTGCCTCTGAATTGTTTTCTCAGCCTGCTTCCTGTCCACAGATGTTCGGGAGTTCAAAGTGTTCTCCATTTTGCACTGTTTCTGTCCCTTGGCAATTGAACTGGTGGTGCTACTACAAATACAGCTGTCTCAAAAACTGTGGTTTTTCTGACTTATTGAGGATCGGGCCAATAGGTGACAAGAATCACACTCATAAGTCTCTTTAAGACAAAGCTGTCTCTCTTTGTCTTGGGCCCCCAGTGAGGCTGCTGAGGGATAATATTTCTAAGATCCTTCCGTGTTCAATCACTCTGTCATGTCCAACTTTTTGCAGTCCCATGGACTGCAACCAGCCAGGCTCTTCTGCCCACGGGATTTTCCAGGCAAGAATAGTGCAGTGGATTGCCACTTCCTTCTCCAGGGGATCCTCCCAACCCAGGGGTCTAATCGGCATCTCTTCATCTCTTTTGTCTCCTGCATTGACAGGAGGATTCTTTACCACTGTGCCACCTGGGAAGCCCATTTAAGATCCTTAGAGGCCCTGTTGTTTAGCAGAGTGGGTCCTCCCCCGACCCTGCTCCCTGGCTGCCAGGCAGCATGTGGGATCTTAGTTCCCTGACCAGGTATTGAAAAATATGCCCTGAGCATAGGCAGCATGAAATTTTAACTACTGGACCTCCAGGGAAGTCCCAACAGAGTGGGTTTGCAACAAATGCCTTTGAGATTCTTAGGAGAGCTTTTGTCTTTTGGAAAGATTCTATGAGGCACCAGCTTAGAATGTCCTAAGGTCTTAACAAACAGTTTTACACTCACACCTTTGGCTTCATCTTTGCTAGGAGATCATGTTTTCCTGACAGTACCCTGGATTTAATCTTTGAACTAAGGTCTTTAATAAAGTATTCTTTCCTGGCTGGATAGACTGTCCCAAGCTTTTTATATCTCCTCCAAATTTTGTTTAACAGAATAATTCCTTCTTTAGCTCTTCTCTCACTATCTGTTTCTTATGATACAAAGCCAAAACAAGCCAACTGACATTTCAGCATTCTGCCTGGAAATCGTCTTAGCAAGATCCATCAGTTCATCAGGTATTTTTTCTAGTTTTCACATTTAAAAGTTTTGACATAAAAAGGGTCTGTGTTCCTCTGGGTTTCAATTATATTTTCCTCAATTTTCCTTTGAACCTTTATATACAATCTCCTCGGAAAAGGCGATGGCACCCCACTCCAGTACTCTTGCCTGGAGAGTCCCATGGACGGAGGAGCCTGGTGAGCTGCAGTGTCCATGGGGTCGCTAAGAGTCGGACACGACTGAGCGACTTCATTTTCACTTTTCACTTTCATGCATTGGAGAAGGAAGTGGCAACCCACTCCAGTGTTCTTGCCTGGAGAATCCCAGGGACGGGGGAGCCTGGTGGGCTGCCATCTGTGGGGTCACACAGAGTCGGACACGACTAAAGCGACTTAGCAGCAGCAGCATGCAGTCTCCTAGTGGCCCTTCAAGTTTCCTTAACAGTCTCATTGAGACTTGTCAGGAATCTTCTACCACCTGGTCCCCAAACCAGTGCTGTACTTTTGAAGTTTTTTTTTACAGCAGTGTCTCACTTCCAAGGACCAGATTCTGTTACCTGTTGTTGTTCAGTCACTAAGTCAAGCCCAACTCTTTGCGACCCAAAGGACTGTGGCATGCCAGGCTTCCCTGTCCTTCGCTATCTCCTGGAGTTTGCTCAAACTCACCTCCATTGAGTCGATGAGCCATCCAACCATCTCATCCTTTGTCATCCCCTTTTCCTCCTGTCCTCAGTTTTTCCCTGGGGGCTCAGATGGTAAAGCGTCTGCCTACAATGTGGGAGACCTGGGTTCAATCCCTGGGTCGGGAAGAGAAATAGAAGGAGAAGGAAATGGCAACCCACTCCAGTACTCTTGCCTGGAAAATCCCATGGATGGAGGAGCCTGGTAGGCTACAGTCAGTCCGTGAGGTTGCAAAGAGTCGGACCTGACTGAGTGACTTCACTTTCACTTCAGTTTTTCCCAGCATCAGGGTCTTATCCGATGAGTCAGCTCTTTGCATCAGGTGGCCAAAGTATTGGAGCTTCAGCTTCAGCATCAGTCCTTCCAATGAATATTCAGGGTTGATATACTTTAGGATTGACTGGTTTGATTTCCTTGCTGTCCAAGGGACTCTCAAAAGTCTTCTCCAGCACCACAATTCAAAAGCATCAATTCTTTGTCACTCAGCCTTCTTTATGGTCCAACTCTCATATCTGTACATGACTACTGGAAAAAAAACATAGCTTTGACTCAACAGACTTTGCAGTGGCCACAGGACTGGAAAAGGCCAATCCCAAGAAGGACAATGCCAACGAATGTTCAAACTACCGTACAAATATTCTAGCAAGGGACTGCTCAAAATCCTTCAATCTAGGCTTCAGCAGTACGTGAACTGAGAACTTCCTAGATTTAAGGTGGGCCCTAAATCCAATGACAAGTATCCTTATAAGAGAAAAGAGAGAGAAATTCAAGACTCAAAGACACAGAGGAAAAGGCCAGGTGAAGACAGAGGCAAAGACTGGAGGGCAGCCACCAGCCAAGGAACACCAAGGATTGTCTGTAACCACCAGACGCTGGGAGAGAGACATGGAGCGAATTCTCCCTCAGAGTGTCCACAAGGAACCAACCCTCCCGACACCTGGATTTCAGGCTTCAAGCCTCCGCAACTGTGGGAGAATAACTTAGTTCTGTTGTTTTAAGCTATCCAGTTTGCAGTAGTTTGTTATGGCAGCCCTAGCAACATGTATGGATATGAGAGTTGGACCATAAAGAAGGCTGAGCACTGAAGAATTGATGCTTTTGAACTGTGGTGTTGGAGAAGACTCTTGAGAGTCCCTTGGACTGCAAGAAGATCAAACCAGTCAATCGTAAAGGAAATTAGTCCTGAATATTCATTGGAAGGACTGATGCTGAAACTGAAACTCCAGTACTTTGGCCACCTGATGCGAAGAACTGACTCACTGGAGAAGACCCTGATGCTGGGAAAGATCGAAGGGAAGAAAAGGGGGCAACAGAGTATAAGATGGTTGGATGGCATCACCGACTTGATGGGATGAGTTTGAGCAAGCTCTGGGAGTTGGTGATGGACAGGGAAGCCTGGCATGCTGCAGTCCATGGGGTCACAAAGAGTCAGACATGACGGAGCAACTGAACAACATCAGCAAGTAATGAAGATAGAATGGGTAAATAGAGACAGTGAGACTGAAGGGCTGGTTGGGGGCAGGAGGTGGTAAGGGAGCCCAGTGCTGCCAACTTGGGCTGCCATCCTTCTGGCTTTTGAAAATATTTATTATTTATTTGGCTCCCACGAGTCTTAGTTGCAGCACCCAGGACCTTTGATCTTCCTTGGGGCATGCAAACTCTTAGTTGCACCATATGGGATCTCGTTCCCCAACCAGGGATTGAACCCAGGCTCCCTGCATCGGGAGCACAGAGTCTTAGCCACTTGGACACTGGATGGCAGCCAGCCGTCTGTTTTTGCCAGTCCAGCCCTCTGAGCCTTCATTCACTTCCAGCCCCAATTCAGGCCTCCTTTTCCCACTGCTCCGCATCTCCTCAGCGCTTGCTTTCCTGCCCGTGTTGCTTTAAGGCACACTTATTTGTAACTCTAAGCTAAATGGTCTGGAGCTGTTGGGTATGTTTTCTCTCCTGCAGCACCAGTGGAGATTTCTCCTCCTACCTCCTGCCAGCTGTGGAAGTGCTTTGTATGCAGTAGGTGCTTAATAAAAGTTATTCTTCCTTCAGAGTCCTCCAAGTATTGCCCTGTTCCTTTCCCTGCTCCAGTTGAATCGATACCAAAACCTTGTCAGAGGTGAGATAAGGTCTCCCTTTGCTCCAGTGTGACGTGTCCCTCCCATATGCCACCCGTAGCCCCAAGTTCCACAAAGGAGTTTGGTAATGTCATCATCACCCCACGTGTCCTGTAAAACCACCCCCAGTCACTCACTTGTGTGTAAACTGGACAAGTCACTACAACCTCTGCTCTTCAGTTCCTTGTTAGGTACAATAGAAGCGTTGGAAGGGTTTCATTCATTCCTTTCTCCATTTATTTGAAAGCTATTTATTGACACCATTTGCCGTAAGACCTGTGAATTCAAGGGTGAACAAGACCTGGTTCACGCCTTCATGCATCTCAGATTTTATAGGAGGAGACAGAAGGAGTGGTTAAAATACACCTAGAGTGGTACAGGGCAGAGGGGCTCCGAGGAAGGAGCAGCCAGGGCACCTGGAGGGAGGAGGGAGAAAGGTTTCACAGGAGAGGCGACTCTTACTACACGGGCTTCTAGGGAAACAGATTTGGGGTCAAAATAAGGAAGATTCTTCTAACAGAATTGTGCACAAAAGAACAGGCTTTCATGGAAGGCCCCCTGTCGGGAGGAGCCTCTCACAGAGCTGTGACAGGTGCGAGGATCAAAGAGCCTCCACCGAGGGTCTATTATGTATCGACACAGGAGCCAATGTGGACCGTGGAGATTTCACTCTCACTTAGCTACCTGGGGGCATCAGCTCTGGTGTGAATCCCTCCCACTGAAGCTGAGTTAAACCTTACACGCACATACACACACACACACCCCCCAAGCCAGAGCCATCTAAGGCGACAAGCAAAAGGTAAGAAAGGAGATGTTTCTGTATCATTATTACTTTTATTCTTATTTCCTGTCAGACACAGACCAAGAGGGTGAGGCCAGGGAAGGAAACAGCGCGGACCCCGGGAAACTTGAAGGAGCTGAGGCCTGAAAGACTTGTCTGGGAGTGTTCTCTGCCCTCAGACATTCGAGAGAGAGCTCTGGGGCTGGGGGGCACAGGGGCGGTTTCCAGCAGACAGGTAAACAGTGTCTGAGACGCGACAGTGATTGGACTAAAGGGGACAGCAGGAGGGTGGTCTGGGGTGATCTGAGAAGAGCCCGGCATGAAGGCCAAAGGCCAGCTCCTGCCTGCAAACCCCAGGCTCCGTCTGCTTCTCCTCCTCACAATCAGGCCCTGCTTTTCCTCAGGCAGCCACAGGGGGGCAGCAAAGTGCTTGTGTGCAATCCCAGGTGGGTCAGGCAGGGAGAGGTGGAGCCTTTTGTTTGGAATAAGAGTCTGGGTCATCCTGACTCCCCTGGGAGGTAAAGCTGAGGATGGGAGAGCCATGATTCCTGGGGCTTCCCCAGGTGATACAGGAGCCACACCTGAGCATGGGGATTGGTGCTGGCGGCCAGGGACTTGTGTATACCTCCCTAGCCTCCCCTCATCTACAATCCCCAAGAGAGGCTCCTTTGATTTGTCTTCCCCTTAGTGAGAGATCTCCCACCCACATCACAGATGGTCAGGTTCCTGGTTGCCTCCAGCTTTATCAAATCAACCTGTCGCTTCCCAGGCCCAGCCCCACCCTTGCCAAAAATGTGAGGGGCCAACAGGTTCCCCTTCTCTTCTGCAGCTTGTGGCACCTGCCCAGCTTGGGTTTCTCTGTTTCTCGTAATCCTGCATTCCTGTTCCCCGCCCTTCCTCCTTCCAAGATCCATTCAGGTGTCCCCAGGCTCCTCGTGCTTCAGTGTAGGTGGAACGGAGGGGCCTCAGCCCTGGCTCTGCTGCCAGCCCAGCAGGTCACCCTCTCAGGACCCAGAACAGGGGCCTCTGCAGCATACTCTGCTTTGAGGGGCCCTGACTGGCCCCCTCAACATCGTTTAAGGCTGAGTGGAGTGCTTGCCTCCCCCTCCCCATGCTTTCGGAACTTAGCCTCAGAAGAGCTTCTCAATCCCCAGTGTCTTCATGAACTGTCCTATGAAGAGGAGGGCTTGGATCGGTGGATTCTGAGAAGTATGACCAAGGCCCAGGCTGAAAATTACAGGGCAAGGGGTGGAGGAGATAACCCCTCCAGAACTCAAACTAGAAATCAGAAGAGGAATCAAGGGACCTCAGAGGAGAGGTGATTAAAAAAAAGTCTGTGCAAATATGTGTTCTGGTGCCTCCCTTTGTGGCACTCTGGCCACGGTCTTCCATTTTGCTCATAGAAAAACTGAATCATAGTTAGCAAGAATCATTTGCTTAATACCATGAGCCCCTTGGCAATGAAGCACCAGAATCCTTCTTCCCAGCTTGTGTCTAGAAGTTGGAAACTACAGAGTGCAAATCTGGTGGTGGTAGCGGGGGAGGGGGGAGATGGAAGGCCAGGGAGGGGTTACTCAGGACTACAAACTCCCCCGAGCTGTCAGGGCCTGACCACTCGGTCTCATTCCAGCCGCCATCCGGTCTGTTAGCTGTAGGATCTTGGATCAAGCCTCTCCATCACCTCAGCTCTCCTCTGTGCCATGGGCATGTGCAGAGTACTTCCTTTGCAGGATCGCTGTAACGGGTTAATTTAGACAGCACACAGGGAGCAACCCACCCGTGCTCTCAGTTATCTCCGTTTCACATACCAACACTACCACCATCCATTCTTGATTCCCTCTCTCCTCACATCCAAGATGGAACAAAGCTTCACATGCTTCTGCAATATTTCTTACAAGTTGGAGATAGGAAGGATGGAGAGGGAGGCGTTGGGAATACGTAGATAACATACCTAGTTACCCTCCCCAGGGGCAAAGAGAGCCACTGGCATGTGGGAGGAGAGGCAACCCTGGAGGGAGCAGTCAAGGAAGGGTCCAGGTATCCACTCTGAACCTCCATGACTCCACCCAGTAACTTTCCACTGGCTGAGTTAGCCACTAGCCAAGGCAGCTTGCACACTTCCCCCAGGTGTGGCCTCCTGGTCCACTCTCCAGCAGACCTGCAGGGGGCTGGTGGCTGACGCACACAGTCTGCCTGAGATCTCAGCTGCCTGGAGGCTGATAAGGAGACCTGATCCCATCACATGAGACCAGCCAGAGGGACTTGCCCTGGTTGTTAGCATCAGCTGGACGGTTTCCAAATTGGAGAGATGAGGAGATAGGAGTGAAATGGCCTGGACCTCTGAACTGAGTGGTCAGAGAAGCTAGGAGTAGAGACACGGGCACTGCCAGTGGAGGCCTCAGGAGGCCTGGCTGGGGATAAGCCAGCAACTGGCAGTGGATGAGGGAGGTTTTGGAAGTAAGATGGGCAGAAAGGCCTTGGGGAAGGGCTGGAGGCAGGGCCCAATTTCCTCCTGGGTCAGGGGGTCGGGGTGGGTGCTGCTGGCTCAGCAGTCAGAATAAGTCTCCTTTTCCCAGAACACCCAGTCTTCCAGCGCTCAAGCCCTTAGTCAGCCTCAGGCCTGTGAGAGCAGGCTGGGGATTTAAGAGAAGACAGTGAGAAGACGTTGGTCTCAGTCCTGCCACATCTCCCAGGAGGACGCAAGTCTGGGAGAGTCAGCAATGCTGCAGAGCCCAGTTGCTTGGCTGCTTGCTCCTTTGGAATCTCAGGACAGGTCTCCACTCAGGAGCAGGGCCCCCCTATACCCACCTCCTGCCCTGGTAGTGCTGTGTTGTGACCCAGAAGGGTAGACCAAGGCAAGCACAGATGGTACTGGTTTCCTGCCCCTCTCTTCTGCCCCAGGGCTCAAGTGCCTAAAACAAGCCCCTGGTCCCAGAGCTGAGGGAGGCTGGGCAGCCTGGGACAGCCATACTGTTTACCCAGTACCCTTGCCTCTCCGCAGAGCACACACATCTTGTCTCCCAGTTGTCCTCACCACCACTTCCTTACAGAACATCAAAACCTAAACTGGAAGGAGGGCGAGGAGGCAGGGGTTGGGCACAGGACAGTGTGCCCCAGGGTCCCACACTGTGGGTGGCCCTAGGAGGAATCACAGTCAGGTTGCAGGCTTCAGCTGGGCTTCCTGGGGCCTCTTTCCCACATCTGAAATCCTGCTGGGCTTCTCCCACGCATCCCTTGGGTCCTCAAACCCAGAGGGGCCTCCAGCCTCGATGGTCCCAGTCTGGGAGAGGTAGCTGGGGGAAGGGTGGCACAGGGGACAGTAGGACCGGGTTCCGCAGGGCCCCTGGTGGCATGGGTACAAGCTGCAGAGGGTGGGGTTGAGGACAGTGAGTGGGTCGGCCGAAGGCTGGGCTGGCAGCTAGCTTTATATCTCGGCTTGCAGGAGCACAGGGAGGGTCAGAGGACCAGCAAGGGGGCATTCTCTGAAGGAAGGAAGGAAGGGGTGGGAAGGGCTCCTTATTCCCGGTTGGTGCCAAAAAGCTGCAGGAAGAAGGTGAAGATATAGATGATGTCTAGGTAAATGTTGAGGGCTCCAAAAATATACTCTTCGGGGCTCAGCGAGTGGCGTCGGCTACCCATCAGCAACTGGGTGTCAAAAGCCAGGAACTGAGGGAAAGAGGAAGAGAGAGAGAGAGGTCAGAAAGTCTGATCGCTGTGACACTGACCACTGACCCACCCAGGCCCACCCCCGATACTGTTATTACCTGCAGCCTGGCTGCCCAGTGATCCTCCTGAGAACTTTCCCAACACCTTCCATCCCTAATTCGACACCTATTTACTGAGCACCTACTATGTGCCAGGCACCGATGTGACAAAGAACAAGACAGACCAGATCCCCGACCTCACAGAGCCCAGAGTCTAGTGGGTAAGTAATTGTTAGTATGATGAGTAACCAAAGAGAAACCCAAAATGCCACCAGGGGCTGATGACAGGAACCTGACCTATGAGTGTGTCAGGTGTCAAGGAAGGCTTCCTGGAGGAGGGGACCTTCAAGCTGAAGCAGAGTCTTCTTGCCATTCCCCTCAGGGCCCTACTCTTAGAGGACAAATAAATCCTCTGTATAATAGTGAGCGGGGAACAAGCACTTGTTCTGTGCTTTACAGACATTCCCTACTTCATCCTAATAACATCAGTATCCAGTAAGGATTCTCCCTTTCCTAGAGGAAACCAAGGCCCAGAGATGTTCAGTACATAACCAAGGTTACACAGCTGGGAAGTGGCAAAGCCAGGATCCGAACCCAAGCAGGCTGACGCCAGAGCCCGCTCCTTGAACTGTTCTGCCCTGTGGTTTACGGGCAGTACCCAGGGTTACTGTGTCTTCTGCCAGGAATCAGGCTCCCCCGAGAGCCCCAGCAACCTGCTCAGAACTGCAGAGACCACGAGGAACACCATGCCATGCCTGCTTTCAGGGTCTCACCACTTAGTGGTGGGCACTTACGGATGATTACCGTATAACCTCGGAAATGCCATAATTAGGGCTGATTGGGCAGGAGGAAGGTGGCCCAGGAGAAGTGACTCTCTACCTGCGGCTTGCAGGATGAGTAGGGGTTTGCTAGATGAAGTGGGCCTGGGGAAGCCCTGGAGGTGAGGGTGGTGGTGTGAAGAATGAGGAATTCACCGTGGGGAGAAGTGGGGCAAAAGGACAGACTGAGAGAGGCCGGAGCCCAGGGGCCAAAGGCTCCAACAGGGAGCAGCTCCAGCCTGTGGGACATCAAAGCATGTCACCCTTGAGGGTGGGGAGGTGGGGGTGATTGCAAGTATGGGCTTGAAAGTCAGACCGGCTTGAATTCCAGTCTCAGTTTCGCCACTCACTCACTCTGGGACTCTGGGCTAGGCTATTCAGTCGCTCTGAGCCGTTGAGTCCAACTCGGCAGAAGGGAGATGAGTGTGCTCACCTCCCGAGGTGGTTGTGAGAGTGAGATAATGCTTGCGAGGTGCCTGGCCAGGTGCCCAACACCTGGTAAGCACTTAATGAATGGTGGCTATTAGTGTGGATTTACAGTTATTGTCTGCAGGAGAGGTGCCCTCTTGAGGATATGTGTACGCTGTGCTGAGACACAGGTGTCTCCTGCCACTCATCAAGGAGGCAGAACTGTCGCCAGGGGAAGCTGGGTGGCCTTCGCAGCAGGAAAACAGAACCACAGCCAGGGCTGAGGGGGCTGTGTTCAAGGCACAAGAACAGGACTGGAGTCGGAACACCTAGGTTTGGTCTTTAATACCTCGGAGCCATCCCCCACCTGACCTCAGTGTTCTCATCTGCAAAATGGGACGGTAATGATGACCACACCATGGTGTGATTTTGAGGGTTGATGTCTGACAGTGTATGTGGCATCAACTTCTTATTCTTTAGTGTCATTCCACTCCATTCTACTCTGCTTCTTCTCTTTTCGATTTGGATTCCCAGGTAAAGCTTTCTTGTGTAGGGAGAACAAGCAAGGAGAGGGGCTGACTCAAATGCTCCAGGCTGCTCAGTGGTCACGACTGCCAGCACAAGTTAATAAACTGCCGATCTGGCTTACCAATCATTGCTTGCTTGGTTGATTTCCCAGAGCCTGGTCACCCCTGGGTGAGCTAATGAAATCAAATCTCTCAACCTAGAAGGCTTGAACCTGACCCTGTTGGAGGGGTGATGGGGGGCTGCTCACCAAGGAGCCACCTAGAACAGCCAGCTGGCTTTTCTCTTGGAGAAAAGTATTAGTCACTCAGTCGTGCCCTACTCTTTGTGACCCCATAGACTGTAGGCCACCAGTCTCCTCTATCCCAGGGAGTAGGTTACCACTCCCTGCTCTGGGGATCTTCCTGACCCAGGGATCAAATATGGGTCTCCTGCATTGTGGGCAGATTCTTTACTGTCTGAGCCACCAGGCAAGCCCTTCTCTTAGAGAAAAGAGGGATGAAATGGATCCTGTCCCTGCCTTTTGCGCATGGCCACGGATGCTGATCTCCATGGGCTATATGGGAGAGTTTGCTCCAAATTTCCACTCCACAGCCCAGTACCACCCACCACTGCAACTTCATGCCTATTGAGCCAGCTGAAGGGTTTCCATTCATTTATTCCCAACAATATTTAAAGTGAGCATCTACCATGCTACAGGGAATTGCCTTCAGAGCACTGACTGTCTAATGAGAGCAAAAAACATGATCAGAGATTACGCTATGAGCATGGACGCACATAGGGAAAAGTAACTTGATAATCTCCCTGGGTGATGAGCACTGTTAACTAACGTCTTGGCTGAGAGCAGGTATCTTGGTTATAGTTAGCACCTTAGCTGGCAGCCAAGATCTCGGTTGAGAGCTAACAACTCAGTTGCCCGCTAACACCTAAAATGACAGCAGGTGCTTGAGTTGCGAGCCAGCTGGATATGAGACCCTTCAGGAGGGACATGGCGGTCAGGGGTAGGAGCAGGATGGGGGTGCTATTAACTTACATCTGAGCAGTCTTCACACACTAGTGCTTTATCTCACTTGCCCAGTTCACCCTAGGAGGTAGATAGTATCATCACTATTTTACACAGGAGGAAGGGAGGCTCAGAGCAGGTGAGTGACTTGCTGATGGCCACTTATCCAGCTGGAACCAGATTACCTGTCTCCTACATCCCGAAAGAGACGGTGGGGGTGGGGTGGGCTTGCAGGGAGGGAGGAGGCACGTGCAGATGGCACAGAAGACAAAGGCAGACTTTCCTGGCTCACCCTACTGGTCAGGGCTGGACCTGGCCAGGCCCCCCGGGCCACGCAGTCGGCCTGATCCTGGAGCGCCCAGGCTTATGTCTGCCGCCCTCCCGGAGGTGAACTGGAGAGGCTCTGAGGGAGCCATGCCATGGAAAGGGCAGCTCAGAGCCACCAATGAACAGGCACTGGATACAAAAAGCTGAGGTTATAATGGGTTGAATCAGCATAAAAAATAATACGTGGACCGTGTCCATCCCACAGAAATGCCAGCAGCACACCCAAAGCTGTTCAAGGCAGCGTTGCTTCTAACAAAGAAACCCTGGAAACAACCCCAAACTCGATCAATTGTGCTGAGGCAGAAATATCTCTGATAACATCTATTATGAGAAATGAACAACGGACAGAAAAATCCATATCACATTAGCCCCTTTACCTAACAAAAAACCTATGACATAGAAGCTACCTAGCATATATCTATAAAATGCATATAGAAAGGTCTGGAAAGAGAGACAATTAACCACAGCAATTACCACTGGGAAGGCAGGGAAGGATATGGCATGACGACATTTGCTTTATGTTTATTATTTAAGGTTAAAAAATGAAATATATGAATAAACGTATTCAATTCCTGGGTTTGAAAAACCCCCTGGAGAAGGGCATGGCAACCCACTTAGTATTCTTGCCTGCAGAATCCCAGGGCCAGAGAAGCCTGGTGGGTTACGGTCCATGGGGTTGCAAAGAGTTGAACATGATTTAGTGACTAAGCATGCACGCACATACTATATATTAGAACATTTTAAAAGAAGGGTTAAAGTAACACAAAAGAAGAGTTCATGAACCCTTTCATTTAATTCTCACCACAAGCTCCTGGGGCAGATATTGCATAATCATCTCTACCATGGAACTGAGGAGACTGAGGCCCTGAGAATGTAAGTGCCTCACCCACTTCACACAGCTGAGAGGACAGTCAATTCCATTCTCTTTCCACCGTGTGACATCACTTTGGGGCATGGGGTGTGTGTGTGTGTGTGTGTGTGTGTGTGTGTGTATGTGTGTTTGTGTATAAGGATGGAAGAAGTGGGGAGAAAAGTGTACCCAAAGTTCATGGCTAAGAGCCCAGCGGGCTACCTGAGGAGTGCAGGGAGCGCTGGGCCCACCTGCTCCTCACTTTCTGGGCTAAAGGGTGAGACTGGGCTCTGAGGATTCCAGAGAAAAGAGACTAACCGCCAGCTTTAAGCCCTTATGCCCTCGGTTGGGATGTAGGACAGGGAGAGGGCACCTGAGTGGAGACCTGCTTCAGTCCCATAGAAGATACTTCTCCTGTCTTCAGTGGCTTGGGTGTTAAAAGTTTAAACAGCACAGGGGACTTCCCTCATGGTGCAGTGGCTAAGACTCTGAGCTCCCAAGGCGGGGGCCCAGGTTCAATCCCTGGTCAGGAAACTAGATCCCACATGCTGCAACTAAGAGTTCATATGCCATACCTAAGACCCAGCGCAGCCGAAGAAATGAATACATATTTAAATAAAAGAGCAGTTCTGGTTTTTTGTTTTTGTTTTTGTTTTTTAAGTTTAAACAGCACAGATGACCTCTGCATACTGCAGTCCTGGGGAGCACCTTCAGGTGGGCCACCACTACCAAAGGAACAGGGTCTGACAGGGTCTGGACAAGAGGGGAGCAATGTGAGAAGGCAAGTAAAAAAGGAAGGGTGTGAATGTAACAGAGCTCAAGAACATGGACTGGGGAGTCCCATAGACTTGGGTTCAAAGCTTGCCTCTGACCTTGGGCAACTGACAACTGCTGCTGCTGCTAAGTTGCTTCAGTCGTGTCCGACTCTTCGCGACCCCACGGACTGCAGCCTACCAGGTTCCTCCGCCCATGGGATTTTCCAGGCGAGAGTACTGGAGTGGGGTGCCATTGCCTTCTCCAACTGACAGCTACTAACAGGTAATATTATTGTTCACTGATGACACGCCAGGCACTTTCTCAGTGCTTTGTATATATACTGATTCACTTACAAGTCACAAGCTATGAGGTGGGAACTATTATCTGAATTTTATGGATAAGGAAACAGAAGTACAGAGAGTGACATAACTCAATCAATCCACCCAGCTTAAATGTTGCAGAGAACGGATCTGAACCCAGATACTCTGCTCCAAGGGTTTCCCAAGGAGCGATAGTGGTAGAGAGCCCGCCTGCCAACGTAGGAGACTTAAGAGACAAAGGTTCAATCCCTGAGTTGGAAAGATCCCCTGGAGGAGGGCATGGCAACCCACTCCAATATTCTAGCCTGGGAAATCCCAAGGACAGAGGATCCATGCGGTCGCAGAGTTGGACACGATGGAAGCAATTTAGTATGCACACACAGTGCTCCAAAATCTGGGCTCTGAACTACAGGGTTAACATGTACGACAAGAGCGAAAGCTCCCAGGGCAGCTGAGAAACTACCGCATTCCAGGTGCTCAGCTGTCTTCTTTTTTCCATTTATATATTATCTTATTAAGCATTACCACAGCCTTGTGAAGCAGTTAATATCAGCCCCATTTTAAAAACCAGGCACAGAGAGATCAAGTAACTTGCCCAAAGGTCACAGTGGCAAGAGGATGAGTGAGGCCTTGACTGTGGTTTGGGTGGGGTGCCCATGGTCACCTGGGGAGCTCCCCGGAAGGCCTCCTGCGAGCACCTCCCCCACTCAGGCCCATGTAGATGCGTCCTGTACTGAGCCCTACTGGGACTCTTAATCACCCCTCCTTCAGTCCACAAGCCCTGGGGCAGGGGGTTTCCTTCACCTTCTCCGAGTTAGGGTGTTGGTTTGAAGGGCTTGGTTTGAGCAGGGCGTTGGTTTCTGAGGATTAGTGTCTGAGGAAGTGAGACTGAGGTGAGGCGCAGGAGCGGGGCACGAGCGTACTTTCCTCCTGAAGGAGCAATTACTGGTCAATCCACCCTCCATCCTCCTGCCCTCTGAGGAATTCATTTGGACTCCAGGGTTCAGATGAGGCATCAGGTGGGGTATCAGGGCTGCTGTGGTGGCAGAGGGAGGGCTGCCGAACAGAGAAGGTTCTCTCACGGGATCCCTTAAGCTCATGGAAACCAGTGAGGCAAAGGAGTCGCCAAATTCTGAATGAAATAAAGTCTGAAAGAAAATCATATCCCTCCCTCAGGTCTGTGTAGCCATTTTTACTTTTCAAAGTGTTTCTCTAACTGTGAAGAAGGCAGGGCATCTACCATAGCCCCCACGAGAAAAGCAGGGCAAGTGGTGGGGTAGGGCAGACTGGGTCTCTTCCCTGAGCCCCTCAAAGACTGGGGAAGATTCCTAGGACACACGGATTCCCGGGTGGACCTGGATGAAGAGACTGCCTGAAGCCCAGCCTCTGGATGACAGAGGCTGAGAAGGCCTCTCTGGACCCTCCTGATGTGAGGGGACAGACCTCTCCAGGCCTCCATCTTTCCATCTGTGAAATGGAAAGGGAGACAGAATAGAAAGAGTGCTGAGCTGAGAATCAGAAAAAGGGGCGTTTCATCCAGTCTGGCAGCCATGCGTGTATCATGTGTATGTGATGTGTGTATGTGATTGTGTGGTATGTGTATGTGTGTGGACTATATGTGGGGTGTGTGTGTGGTGTACATGTGGTATGTGTGGTGTGTGTATATGTGTGACGTGTGTAAAGTGTGCATGTGTGTGTGGTGTGTATGTGTGTGGTGTGTATGTGTGATGTGTGCAAGTGTGTATGTAGTACATGTGGTATAGGTATGTGGCGTATGTGGTGCATGTACGTGATGTGTGTATGGTGTGCATGTGTGTGGGTGTGTGCATGTGTGTATGTGTGTGGTGTGTGTGTGCTGTGCATGTGTGTGTGGTGTGTATGTGTGTGTGTGTGTGTGGTATATGTGGTGTATATATGTGATGTGTGTATGGTATGCATGTGTGTATTTGTGAGTGTGTGGTGTGTGTATATGTGACTGGGGTGTGTAGGTCTGTATATGGTATATGTGGTGTATATGTGACATGTGTATGGTGTGCATGTGTGTGTGTGATGTATGTAGGTGTGTATGTGGTATATGTGGTGTATGTGTGTGACGTGTATGGTGTGCGTGTGTGTGTGTGTGTGTGTGTGATGTGTGTAGGTGTGTATATGGTATATGTGGTGTAGGTGTGTGACGTGCATATGGTGTGCCTGTGTGTGGTATGCAGGCACGTGGTGTGTGAGTCTGTTTGCGCTCTCTCTGGGCCTCAGCACAGGAAAGTCCCTGCCAGCTCTGAGCGCTCACGGTCCTTCCCGGGGACTGAGGACAGATGGCTATGAGTGCCCCCTCAATGGCCAGGAGTCAATACCCAGAACTGGAGGCCCAGCCCCTCTACAGAAGGAGCATCTTCCCATCCAAGCTTCACTCACCCAGACACCATCAGACCCTGACACATCCTGTACTGACCACGCAAGTGCTCTGGGCCGCCCTGTCCTTGACTCTGGGACACTGCAGCGGCCTCCTAACTAATCTCCCAGCCTCTGTCCTACTCATGAATCTGGCTTCTCACTCATCTTCCTTAAAGCACAGGAACGAATGTTGCCAGAGGTCCTGAAACTGGCCAGGTGGGACAGGCAGAAGAGAGTTCTCTTTCCACTGGGCCTGTCACCTAAAGTCCTATTCCTGGTTTCTCCCCAGGTACCAGGGCTTGGCTTCATGATTTCAGGGGCTGGGAGATTTCACTTCCCCAGAGCAGGACCAGCTCTGAGGTAGAGCACCTGCCCACAGTCATGTAGGTACCGAGGTGCTGCCGCAGCAGAAAGGCAACTGTCCAGGCCCTGCGTGCTCGCTCCCTCTCTCTCTTCCTGCCTCAACTCTCCTGCTCTGTCCCAGCCCCTGCGCCTTGCCTCACCACCCCAGCCCACCCATCATGCTCCCCTGCCTCGCTTTCCATCAGCTTCTACAAAAATGCACTCAAGGAGGGGACATAGAAGGGAGAGGAGAATGGGGCCACCCTGAGCCCAGAAACTTCCAACTGACTCACCACTTCCACTGGCATTTGAGTCTGGTGCCCAGAGGGGGGTTACAGGGTAGGGCGATAGAGAAAAACCCAAGCCTCTCAAGAATGTGCCAAGGCTAGTCAGGGTGAGGCCCAGGAGGGGCCCATCCCTGCCAGCAGGACCACGGCCCTAAAAGACCTTGGCTCCCCATCTCCCCAGTCTCAGCCTAGTCCAGCTGGGAGGCCCTGTTATCCAAGACAACAGTATTTCGGGGAGGGGCTGAGGTCTGTAGGAGAAAGCCCTTTGCTTTTCACAGTCCTTCCAAGGCCCAGGCTGGTGGGGCTGGGGCGGTTCTCACTGGGGGCTGGGCCCTCCTCTAACACTTCTCTTCCCCCTTTTCTCACACATCCTCCCCGAGGCAGCAAGAGGGGCAGGGATCGCTGAGTGACATCCTTGCCTAGCTACAGTGCTTGGAGCACCCTTCACGGTGATGAGAATTCGCCAAAGGCTAGGGTAGGAGAAGGCAGGATGGACAGATCGAGAGACCAGGGGTACTGGACACCAGTTCTGGGGATAGGTTGGACCACAGATTCCAAAGGACAGAAGTGATGCTGGAAGCAGGATCAGATTGAGGTCAAGGACCTTCTGAGTTGAGGTTAGTGGAAAGGCACGGGAACCTTAGTTCTTATGGGGCTGGGCCTCTGTGGGCCTCCATCCACGTGAAACTAAGAGGGAGGGAGGGGAATGAGTCCAGTGGCCCCTCCTTAAGCCTCCCCACGCCGTGGGATGGGCTGCAGGTCTTCCTTCCTTTGACCCAGGTGACAGAGGGCAGGGGATGGGGCTGGGGGACTGACGCCACTGCTCCTGACCACTGTTTACATGACTCGAAGGATGAGCCTGATAGAGGAGAGTCAGCGTGTTGCTCTCCTAACGAAACATTAATGGGTAATTAAGTGCAATGGTTCCTCCTCCCCTGTGACTCACAGGAGATGGATGCCTAAGTCAGCTGTGCAGTCATGCTTTCTGTGCCTCACTCTGGCAGTGCCTCAGCTGGACCTGACCTCTCCGGAGTCCGTTCATTCTGAAAACATCTAGGGGTGCCAGCTGTGACCCCTAGGCTGTGGATAGAACAGCCAGCCACTGTTCTAGACACTGTGGATGCAGTGACAAGCCAGCCAGACCCAAATCCCTGCCTTCAAGGAACTTGAATTCTGCTGGATGGAAGACAATAAATAAACCAGAAAAATATACAGTATGTCAGAGGATGAGATGTGCGATGGAGAGAAATAAAGGGAGCAACCTGTGGGCATGCCTACATGTGTGTGTGTGTATAAACACACTCAGCACACAAGACTGTAAACAAAGCAAACACTTGAAGGAGGGGAGATGGGGAGCGGTGAGAAGATCAGAAGGAATCGACAGAGGCAACTACGGGAGCAGGGACCTGGGGCTGGGAGTGAGCCTGCCATCCTAGGGAGCACAAAGGATGCTTGTGGCTGCAGCAGAGTGGGCAACCAGGAGCGGGAGGCATGAGGTCAGGAGGGCCTGCGGGCAGTGGGCAGCGATTGCTGGAGGCCAGGTGCAGAAATGCTGCTGCTGCTGCCAAGTCGCCTCAGTCGTGTCCGACTCTGTGCGACCCCATAGACGCCAGCCCACCAGGCTCCCCGTCCCTGGGATTCTCCAGGCAAGAACACTGGAGTGGGCTGCCATTTCCTTCTCCAAAGTGCAGAAATGATCTGACCTCCTTTAACAGTGAACAGGAGCCCTCCCACTGCTGTGGTACTGACACAGACTGCAGGGGGCAGCACCCAGGGGAGGCATTTCGAGAATCCAGGTGGGCCATGGTGGCGACGTGGACCAGGGAGTAGCCATGAAGGTAGAGGCAAATGCTGGTGTGCCTGGACACCAAGTGAAAAAGAGGCTTCTGGGGGGAGGGCGTAAACAACTGTACCAAATGCTGCCAAGAGTCGAGCAAGACAAGGACTAAGAAATGACCACTGGGTTCAGTCACAGGGAGCCCACTGGGGACCCTGATGAGAACATTTAAAGAGGATTCAGTCTTCCCTGGTAGCTCAGCTGGTAAAGAATCCGCCTGCAACACAGGAGACCCCGGTTCAATTCCTGGGTCAGGAAGATCCCCTGGAGAAGGGATAGGCTACCCACTCCAGTATTCATGGGCTTTACTGGTGTCTCAGACGGTAAAGAATCCATCTGCAATGTGGGAGACTGGGGTTTGATCCCTGGGTTGGGAAGATCTCCTGGAGGAGGGCATGGCAACCCACTACAATATTCTTGCCTGGAGAATCCCCATGGACAAAGGAGACTAGCAGGCTACCATTGATGAGGTCGCAAAGAGTCAGACGCGACTGAGCGACCAAGCACACACAAGAATGATGGAGTGGAGAGAAGGGAGGAAGTGGGAAGAATTGGAGACAGCATAGATTCCCTTATAAGAAGCTTTGCTCTAAATGGGGGGACTAGAGGCAAATGTGAGTTAAGGGTGTTTTGTATTGCTATTTTTTCAGTTGGGAGAAATTACAGCCTGTTTTTATGCTGATGGAAAAAATCCAGTAGAAAGGACAATACAGATGGTGCAAGAGAAAGAGGGGGAACATTGCCAGAGAGATCGCCCCAGCCTCTCCCCACTTCAAGCCAACAGAAGTTGTCCTCTTTGAGGGGGATGATGGGGGTTCTGGAAATGGCAGCAGGCTGGGCCCAGACAATTGGGTCCTGCCCTAAATCTGCCCTTTACTGGCAGTGGGACTCTGTGCCAGCCCCTTAACACCCGTGACCTCAGGTATATCTAGAAAGCAGGTCTTCTAACAGCAGCATTGCCTCCCTCCCTGGGATGTGATGGAGATCCCATGAGGTAATACGTGTGAAAGTGCTTTGTAAAATGGAAAGGGTGGAACCGATGGTTGGGATTGTTTTTATTATTTCTAATAACAAATGATTATTAAACAAATTTAAGGGATTACTGTTCACCCAACCCTACTTGTCTGCACAGTCTCCCTGCACAGCTGACGCATGTGCAGCAGCGAGAAGCCAAGCACACTTCTGACCCTCCCTCGGTGATTGCCCTCCTCCCACTCTGCCCTGCCTGGACCCCTCTTCTTCCATTTGTCCCTGCAAACACCGTTCTCTGAAGCTTCCCCAGTCTCACTCCCCTCAGTCTGGCCCTCCTGCTTCTTTTCCTCCTAGGCTGACTCCCCTGACCCATCCTTTTCATTGAGATTTGTCTTCAGCAGGTACTATCTGCAGGAAAGGCTTCCCTGATGGCTCAGCAGGTAAAAATTCTGCCTGCAATGCAGGAGATATATGAGATGTGGGTTTGATCCCTGGGTCAGAAAGATCGCCTGGAGAAGGACATGGCAACCCAGCCTGGAGAATCCCCATAGACAGAGGAGCCTGGCAAGCTACAGTCCATGGGGTTGCAAAGAGTCGGACATCTCTGAGCGACTAAACACACACACACATCTGTAGGAAAGACTGCTGGTCCAGGAACCAAGAGCAATTAGTGTCACAGGATAATCAACCATCCTGGTTTGTCCAACCTTGCAGTTCCTAGGGGCTTTCCCCCCCAAGAAGGGGGACTTTCAGTGCTGAAACCAGTAAAGTTCTGGGTCAACCAGGATGAGTTGGTACCCCTAGTCTTGACCAAGGCTACGCTAGTTGATTTACCATTCATTGTCTTATGTCTCCTGCATTGGCAGGCGGGTTCTTTCCCACTAGTGCCACCTGGGGAGGGATTTAAAGCCTCTGAGCTCAAGTCCCTCATCTTAATTTGAGAACAACAGAACCTATTTTATAGAGCTACGGTGAGGAGTTAGTGTATGTGAAGCGCTTGCTGTGGGAGAAGTAAGTGCTCAATAAAATATTAACTACCACTGTTATCGTTATCACCATCATTAACACTCTCAGCTTGGTGAGGGCAGCCAAGGACAAGTTCAATCTACATGCATCTGTCACAGAGTACGTGGAATCTCCTTTGCTCCAAGAAGTCTTCCCAGATTACCTCCAGGAGACAGCCAGGGCTAACTTAGTCCATGTGGTGGGGACACCCTCACTTTCCTGCTCCCACAAGCGACACTGAACCTCTCCCCAGGAACCAGGGGTACCTCTTCCCAGCTCTGTTTAAAGTGTCAATTCTGCTGTTACAACCTTCCATGCCCGTGCACAGGTCAGCTGATCTGTCTTGGAGACCTGAGCAGCACTGAGTCCCGCCCCTGCCCACTGATGCTCCATGGGGCTTCAGAGAAGTGGACCATGAGGAAGATAGGGACAGAAGAGGGGCCTGAGGAGGTGGTGGGGGGCTGAAAAGGCGGGGCCCCGGGGGTACACTCACCAATGTAAACACGCCTGCTCCCAGCACGGCATACACTGCGTGGAGCCAGGGCACCTGCAAGGCAGACAAAAATATGGACTCAGGGAGGGTGAGGGTGGGCGGTGGGGGCGAGGGGCAGCGGGGAAGGGAGAAGGGGTCAGTCCTGAGAATGGTGGATGAAGGACAGACCTCCCCAGTGGGGGCCCCCTCTCTCACCGCCCCCCTAACCCAGCCCTAGACTGAGAGGTCCTTAACCCTCTGGGCTAGGGGAGCCCCAGAATAATAGTGATTGTGAGGGGCTGGCAGGGGAGCTCCCGACTGGCCAGCACTTCTTCGCTCTACACACAGCCCCAGGCTGAGGCTGGCCCAGGGTGACTCATCCTATGGGGCCCTGTCATTCTCCCAGCCTGAGTCTGGCCGGAGGCTGCGCCCTCCTCCCATTGTGCACTCATTCCTGGGCTCTCGGTCCCCCTGTCAGGACCCCCTGGCTCTGCCTGTGGGGGTGAGGGTCTCAGGGAGAAGCGGATAGACTTTAGGCTGGGGAGGAGGGGCACCTGGAGTCCTTGTTGCTGAACTTGATGGGATTGTCTGCCCCCGCTTCCCAACCTCTGCTCCCCCTGGGGGCCTCAGTGGCACCTGGCCGTGTGCGGAAACCTTGCAAGAGGTGCCAAACCAGCCATGCCCTCTGTAGGGCCTTCCCCTAGAAGATTCCTGGAAACACAGGCATCCTATGAACCTGACCCGGGTCAATAAAGGGTTCTTTGAAGCTCTGGGCCCCTTCCTGTACCCCTCCCCCATCCTAGATACACAGAGGGCCCCCAGGCCAGCTCCGGCTCCTCCCTTCGTCAACAGGATCCTGGGAAGAGCCAAGGAAATGCCAGAACCAATCCTGATGTCCTGGACTGGGAGCCAATACCTGGGGGCTGGGCAGGATGGGGTAGGGAAGGGGCAGTGAGGAAGGCTGCTCCTGGCCTGGAAGACAAGGGGTGGTGGGGACCAAGAGGAGCCTGGGTGCACGCACAGCACTGGGTTCAGCTGGGGTCCAGTAGCTGCTCTCTTGGGTTCCCAGGATTCAAACCCCCTCCTGTGATGCCCTCGGTCTGCCCCTTCTCCACCTGCAGCAGCCCGAGTGCCTGGAATAGGTCACTGAGCCCCGAGCAGCCCTAGCTGGGTTTCACCGCAAGCCAGACACTTAAAGAGCTGAGATTCGACTGTTCCCATGGATCCCGTCATGAGGTGAGGGTGTGTTTAGAGCCCTGCCGTCTCACTTTCCACCTGCCTGGTCAGCCAGATCCTGCCTCTCTGGACTTGACTGATCCCCCCAGAGTCCCAGGAGGCCTGTCCTCAGGGCCCCTCTGGGCTTCGTAGCCCCATGGAACTCCAGAGCCCCTCCCCTGCCTAGGGTTTACAAAAGCTCCTAGCCCTCCGCCTCAGCCTCGCCTCCGCCCTAGCAGGGAGGATAGGAAAGGTGAAGCCGGATGTGGCTTGTGGAGCGGGCAGGTGCCCAGACCTGCCAAGAAAAGCCTGTGTTTGCTTACACTGCCAACAAGCCCATGGAAGGTGCCAGGAGGGGCAGGACTGGATGGCAGGCTGTGAGGCCTTGGCTCCGGGCCTTCCCTGGAGGGCGCAGGAGGAAGCGGCAGCCTCCGGCCAGCGATCCCGCCCCCTTTATCCCCAGGGGCGGCAGGCAGAGCCAGAGACTCACATATTGGAAGGGCAGGAGGATGGCCAGGATGAGCCCACTGAAGAAGAGGGTCATGAGCAGCACGAAGAGCACACCTTGGCAGGATGTGAAGTCGAACTGCAGGGATGGGCTGAGCGTCAGCTGCAGGGCCCCTCAGGCCTGGACAGGGCAGCCCGGCGTTCCTGGGGGCCCTGGCCAGAAGGCTGAGGCCTCAGTGGCAGGCTGCCTTCCAGTGCTCACCCCAGAACCTGGCGTTCCGCCCCATCCACTCCAGGTGCCCTCCCCACAAGCTTCTCATCCTTGTGACCTCTCCCCAGCCAGGGATCCAAGCTCGGAGCCTGCATCCCACCTGCCTTCCCAGGCCCACGGGCCCCAGAGCTGACCTTGGTCTGGAAGCTGAAGACGGTGACCGAGAGGCAGACGAGGGCCGTGATGCTCAGGCACAGCAGCACAGACGTGGTGTTGTAGTAACTGCAGGACCCGCAGGCAGGGGCTCAGCTTCAGGGCAGGGCTTCTGGTCTCCCCCGGCCCTCCTCCCAGGCCCACCCCCTTCTGCAAGGACCTGATCCCACCTCCGTGGGGCCCACCTTCCCTCCTTTCCCATGATCCTCCCTCTCCTGCCTCCCCATCCTTTCTACTGGAACCCAACCTCCCAACATGCTTAGGACTCGAAATCCTGTTAGAAGGATCCTGAAGAGGTGGTGGTGGTGGGGTTTGTGCTGGTGTATGGAGGTGGCTTTCAGGGAACTGCATGAGCATGAACCTGGGGTCCTTTCAGCTGCAGCTTGAGAGGTGTCACCTTGCTGTCCTCCGTCTCCCACCCCAACCCCGGCAGCCTGGCCAGGTCTTGGAGGCACTGTCCAGTAGAGTGCAGGAGGAGTGGGCTTGAAGCCAGCATTTCCTACCTGCCTGCCCCTCCCCAACACCTGCCTAGCCAGCGCTCCCAGGAGGGATAGTGTTTGGGGCAACTCCCCCATTCTGCCCATCTGCTTTACCTGGACAACATTCCAGTGAGGTAGGCCATGGACAGGGTCTGAAAGGAGAACAGTGTGAGGGAATGGTGGGGCCCAGACACCTTCAAGGGCCAGCCTGGGTCTCCCCGCCTTGTGCGCACCCCTCAACTCTGAGTCTGCTTTGTGCATATGCGCTTACCTCCAGAACTTCATCTGGGGAAGGAGGTCTCAACAGGCCTTGAGCCAGCTGTCCTTTTGTTCTTTTGCAGCCCTGCTCTTCCCCTTTCCTACGACCATCCCCCTTGTTACCCACAGCTCTAGGATTTCCCACACAAACCTCTTAAAAACAAATCATAGTGGAAAGAGAGAGTGGATGGACTGGAGAGAGGAAGCTCATTTGGAAAGAGAGGGTGAATTGTCTTTGAAGAAAAAGTGGGGTGAAAATACTCCTGCCTCCTTCAGTGACCTCATCTTGGCTGTCCCCAACTCCTGGCCCTCAAAACTCACTCTGCATCCCTGCTCCCTCCATCACTACAGCATCTGTCCCCAGACACCCCCACGTCACTTACAAAGATGGTCAGGAGGATCAGGTTCCAGGGGAAATGCCTCCTGTAAGGCAAGCCGCCAAGTTCAGAGGAGAGTGGGGTGCGGGCAGCACAGACCAGGGCTCTGCAAGCTCACCCCCACTCCTGGGGCACATCCCCATGGGCTCCCATCTGTCCACTCACCCTTCCCCAACCTTTGAGGTGCCAAGGAAACAGGGGAAGGCAGGCCTGCTTAACAGAGTCCAGAAAATGGGGCTCTCTTAGGGTGCACAGCACTGGTGGCAGGCAGGACTGGGGCCAGAACTTCCAAGATCCTGCTCATGTTCCCACAAGTTCCCCCCTCCACCATCTTTACCTGGGTCCAGAACAGCAGGCCAGGGTCAGGTAGGTCGCAAAGAACACAGCACTGCGAGAGACAGACAGACCGGGGAGTCAGCTGGTCTTTCCTGAAGCCTTTCCACTCAGTCGCCTGCTCAACCCACTCTCTGCCCACAGGACACCAAGCAAGGTGCTGCGGGTCAGGGGCAGGGATTGGTTAAGCCCACAACCATCCTAGAACCTTGCAACAGACAGGGTGATAGTCTAGTTCCAAAAGAGAGGAAGGGGAATAAGATGAGCCTACTTCTAGAAATCATGAATCCTGGGTGCCATAGGATAGCTAACCACCCAATCCAAAGTGGTTTTCCTCCAGATAGTATCTTATAACTTGTGTGTGTGTGTATATACACAAACATATATATATGGGCTTCCCAGGTGGCCTGGTGGTGAAGAATCCACCTGTCAATGCAGGAGACACAAGAGATGCAAGTTTGATCCCTGGGTCGGGAAGATCCCCTGGAATAGGGAATGGCAACTCACTCCAGTATTCTTGCCTGGAAGATTCCATGGACAGAGGAGCCTGGCAGGCTGCAGTCCACAGAGTTGCAGAGAAAGAAACGTGACTGAACACGCACACATGCATGCGTATATATATAGGTGTATATGTATAGTTTCATATATGGAGTTCATGTAGTGTTCTCTACGTGCCAGCCAGAGAACTACATGCTTTATGAATGTTGACTAATATAATCCTCACATCGTCTCTGTGAGGCTCATTGAGGCCAGCCGACTTGTCCAAGGTCACACAACTACCACAACAGCAGAGGCAGGGTTAGAACCCAGGCATTCTGGCCCCAGAGTCCTCACTTATAACCACTTACCCCACACTGCCTCCTTCAGGCCTTTCCCTGGACCTGTTGCTACTTGTAACGATCTTGTTTTTCCTGCCAGCACCTGGCACAGTGAGAAGTACCTATGGCATGAATTTCTGGATCCGGTGGCCATGTCCACCAGGAGACTGGCAGGAAGCTCAAGCGAAACCCAGAGACAAGGATTGAGGGTTGAGGATTTTCTGGAGAGCAGTGGAGGTGGAGGCCAGTCCAGGAGTGAGGAGATGAGGGCTGAGGACCCAAGGGTGGGGCATGATCATGCCTACCTAGATTGGTGCCAACGCCAATGCATGGTCTCCAGTGCCCAATGTGCCCTCAGACATGGCACCTGTCATCCCTCCCCATCTCTGTCCTCAGTTCTCTCGCCCATCCCCTATGGCAGCAACGCCAACCATCCTCCGCCAGCTTCAAACCTCCCAGGCTGCCTCACTCTCCTGCCTGGTCTGCCCTGATGTGTCCCAGAAAGATCTAGGATGAGGTGGGGCGCCCCGGCTCCCTGTCTGCCACCTGGAAACATCACGTCACGGATCTCTGTGTGCTTCCTCCCGTCCCTCCTCTCATCGCAGACTAATCCCCCAAGCCTCTGGGTCCCACACCCTCCTCTGTCCTGCCATTGACCCTCACACACCTCCTCAGCTGTTCTCCTGAATCTTTAAACAACACCTTTAATGGTTCTAGCTACTGCGACATTATCCACCCTTATAGCCAAGCTTCTTGAAAAAGTTGTCTCTGTTGAAGGCATTTTCTCCATCTCATAATTACTCCTCAACAAACCAGCCTGAGCCCCAGCTTAATGAGAGCTGCCTTTGCAACATCACTATGACCTTGTTGAGTCCAGTTGACACTTGTCCATACTTATCTTTCCTGGCATCTCAATATCTGATCTCTCACTTGTTGCCCTGGTTCCACAATGACATAGCCTTGGGTTCCTGCCTAACTCCCTTGGTCACTCCTTCTCTACCTGCTTCAGCACTGGGTCTCTTCTGTCAAGCTGTCTCCTTTCACACTCCCCTTGGGTAGGTTCACTCATTCCTAGGACTCCCTTTATCAGGCAGATGCTCATGACTTGCACACCCATATTTCTGATCTAGAATTTCCTTCTCAACCTCAGACCTGAATAACCAACTGCCGACTGGGCAGACACATTCAGAAACATACCCAACGCAGAAGGTTAGAATCGAACTTGTCCTCTTCCTTGCTCCTTCTTGGGCACCCCCCATTGCAGCCTTGGAGTCACCCACCCAGCAGCTCAGTCAGCTGTAACTCCCAGCCTGCTACACCCAACTAATCACTTGGACCTGTAAGTCCTCTACCTAGGCAGCTCTCAAATCTATTCCCTTTTCTCCATTCCTGCAATCACCCTTTTAGGTTGAGCCACCTCTGTCTATCTAGTCCTTCTGCCTCCAACCCTGCCTGCCACTCTCCAAGCTACAGGCAGATCCCATCATGTGACTCTTCTGTTTAAAATTCCAAAGACCTGGCAATGTCTTGTGTGATCCACTCCCTGCCTACCTCCCCAGCCCATCCCGCACCATGCTCCACCCCACCATCTACCCTCTCATCGCCCTCCGCATCCTCACAGGGTGACCACCTCCCTCTGCCCCGGCTGGAAAGGACCAAACAGCGATGATGCCTGTGGCCGGGACTGGAGGGGCTTGCTCTGTGCACCGCGGACAGAACTCAGCCAAAGCCTGCACCTCATACCCCACAGGCCTGCTCATCGGATCCGCACCCAGGTGTAGCATCTGGAACGACCTATTGTCTAATCCTCAGCCTGGCACGGGTTAGGCGATCTTTAAACATTCCTGGATGAAAAACTCGGGGAATGCAGGGGTTGAGACAAGGCCACTGGATTTGGTGAACAGGAGCCCTCTGTCTTCACCCTTCCCTACTCTTCGGTGGTTTGCAAATGCTGCGTCACTGTTGTCACAGTGATGGAGGGGTTCTCAGTGCCATGACCAGGGCTGCTGCAAGACATCCTGCTCTGTGAGGGACCATGGCATCATCCTGCCCCTGGAGTTGTTAAGAAACACTCCAGCACTTGCTCTCTTTGGGTCTCCCTTGAGTCACCGGTCAGTCACTTCAACAATAATGATAATAATAATACCTTAGTCTCTGTGTATCCTGGGTGTGGGGCCTATCTCCCTGGCCAGACTAGAAGCTTCCTGAGGGCAGAGCTCAACCTCCTTTTCTCTCCTGTCCAGAGCTCCTCAACCCTCCAGATGAGTGGTTGGGAGGAAGGGCAGAGGGACAGGTGGCCTGGGGGCAGCTTGGGAGCCTGACCCTCATGTTTCCCCTCCCAGCTCTGGCACCACTGTCATGTGACCTCGCACAAGCTACTGAATTGCAGAGCCCCAGCGTCCTGCTTTGTCAAATAGGAATACTGGTACCAGTTCACTGTAGCGAGAGTTGGACGGCAGCACCCAGTCCAGCCTTGAGCACCAAGGCCTGGTGAAGGGGAGGGGAGGTTGAGTGCTGTTATTATTATGACTAGACCCTGGCTGACTGACAGCTTCCTGGAGAGGCTGGGACCCATCACCCCCCGCCCCAGTTCTGGGCTCACATTTGTCCTCCTCTGCCTGGCTCCCCCGACCTCCATACCATGGTCCTTACTCCCCCCACCACAGGGAGGCATGCAGTTCCTGCTGCCGCGGCTCAGAGAAAACAATCAGACAGTAAGGCAAGAGCCCACTGAGGGAGGTAACTGGGGCCTGGAGAAAGCGAGGGCTGGGGGTGGGGGTGCTGGGAGGCGGCCATCCAGGGAGTGGAGAATGAGTCACAGGAGTTAGAAAGAGACAGACTCGTCAGATCCAGGGCCCCAGGGCCTGAGCTGGAGCCATGGTCTATTTACAGAATGTCAACACAGAGGCACGAGGCTCAGGTGGAGGCCAGCGTCCAAACCCAGCGTCCTCTCCCAACTTACGCTGCTCTGGGACCAGTTCCTGGCTGTGGCGGAGGCTGCCGGGCACGGAGGGGACATGCAACAGCTTTGCAGTCGGAAAGACAGGCTTCAATCCTGGCTCTGCTGCTTAGGAAGCAACATCTTCACTCTGACCCTCATTTTTTTCAATGTATAAAATGGTAATAATAACAGTATCTGTCTGGGAGGGTTGTTGTTAGGGATCAAATGAAGAATATCTGCAAATCCCATGGCACAGTGCTTCATACAGAGAAAAAGACCTGTTTCATTCTTATTGCTGTTAAGGGCTTGGTACTTGGGGAGGGGTGAGACCCACTAGATGTCAGGCCTGGTAGGTGTCCGACCCAGAGGCAGACTCAGGACCAAGGTGAGGTGGGGAGGGGGCTGGAAGGACAGAGCCACAGGCTGGCTTTTTGTAGGACAGCACAGCATCTTGGTGGTGAATTCATCAGCACCATTACGGCTTTGCCATGCTCCATGGAAAGCACAGGGCCCAGGCCCAATTCCGGCTTCTCTCCACCCCCATCCATCCCTGAGCCCAGCACAGCATCTCTGTTTTCTGCCTGGAGATGCTGAGGAGGAAGGAGGATGCTAAGTCTCGGCATTCGGAGGTCAGAGTCTCACACCCGCCCTCAGTGGGTCGACTCTGCCTCCACTTCCTGAGCTGCTTATTCTTGGATTGTTCCCCTGCTCCATCTGCTCAGGGCACAGAGTCCTGAAGACTCCCCCACAGAAAGCCTGACGAGGGGCCTGGAAACTCTCTCGAGGTCTCGGGGCTCAGAGGCTGCCAGGAGGTGCTGACGTGCTGGGAGTCATGCCAACCCGCCACGTGGGCTGATGGGGGCAGCAGTCCCTGGGGCCTCATTAACTTTACCCTCATTAGTGTGCCCAGTTCCCCTAGACGCTCGCCTCCCTGCCTGGTCTGCAGACAGGCCCTCTGTCCTGCACCCTAAGAAAGGCTTTGGGTGTGAATGTCTCCTCCCCTGGGACCCCCAGCTTAGGGCTCTTAAAGAGCCCCAGAGGCCAAGATGTCTCCTTCCTGTCAGTCTCTGGGCTGGCTTATGTTATCTCAAGGCCCACTGTGGGATTGTTCTGGGCTCGGGTGATCCAAGAAGCTCTGGGCTGAGCCCACATTTTCCACCAGATTCCTTTTCAATAACAGGCCTGGGACAGCTGTAGTGCACAAGCTCGTTGGGTGGACATTGGAAGCCTCCATCCCAGAACGCCCACTGCTCTGTTGGGTGTCCCAGATTCCCCTCCACGGACCCCTGCAGTGCTCCGCCAGCCTGGTCCCTAACTCAACAAACGTACCCCCATGCACTCCCACTCCAGCTCCCACACACGCTTTTGCTTAAGCCACTCCAGTCCCCAGTCCTCTTGGCCCCTCCTGACAGGGACCGAGAGCTGCCCCTCCTCTTTCACGGGCTGCCTGGCCCTGCAGAGGCTGCCTTCCCAGCAGCCCCAGTTCCGGCCTGGGCTCACAATGGGTGCTGAAGGAGACTTTGCTGACAGTAGCTCTGCTTTGAGCCTATGGTGGTCCGGCCTGGTGTTATCCAGAACAATTTCTTAACTGCCCACCTGGGAGGGTCAGAAGAGCCTTCTCTCAAGTTACTTGCCATGTTCCTTGCAGAGTTTAGGATAGGCGGGAGCTGACTGCTCGAGGGGAAGGGAGTCTGCCAAGCAGAGGGATTAAGAGTGCAAGCCTCAACCTGAATCCTGGGTTTGAACCCCAGCTCCACCACTGTCTACTCGTGTGATCTTGGGCAAACTCAACCTCTCCAAGCCTGAGTTTTCCAAGGTAATTATACCCAGTAGACCTGAGCGAATGCAATACTGTATATCAAGCACAGCGAACAATGCCCAGCCCTTATTAGGCACTTTATAAGTGGCAGCTATTATGATTAATAATTCGTAAGCACTAATAACACTATGTTAATAAGAGTAGCAACATTATTATTAGTGTAGGCTAAGGCGTCCCAGCCCCTTTCTGCTCAGGGCCAAGGTCTGGGTCTCTCCAGCCATGACCCCAGCTCCACCCTTCCCTCCTTATGCAGGCTCCAGAACCAACACGCCTCTTCTCCCCTCCCTCTCAGACCTAAACACCTCAGAAGGGCCCTTCTGGCCATGCTCCTGTGAGGACAGTCCCCATGGGGTGGGGAGAGGCCATGGGCTGGGACTTGTCAGCAGAGACCTTCCACCCTGGGCCGCCATGGGTGCTTCCGGTGAGGGGGGTGGGTGGCGTGGAATACTCACTAGGATGCCCAGTACCAGCCTGGGTTGGCCTGGACATAGTCCTTCACGGGGTCACTGCAGAGAAAGGAGGAAGAGAGAATCCGAATTGACCCTCTGTCTCCATTTCTGGCTCTACATCTGCACCTGCCCCCCGCTCCCAGTTCACAGGACTGGAGAGGAAGAAAGGAGTGACTGCAACCCTGGTGGGGCAGGGGACCCCAGCCACAGTCTTGGGCTGAGACGCGGACATGCCTGGACGTAGGGCTGCGGTGTCTGAGAGGAACGGCTGCTTCACAGACACTCGCTGGCCCGGAAAGCATGGGGCCACCCCCACTGGAGGGAGGACCCCTCCATGTGTCCGGGCTAAGGTTCTTCCCAGCATGAGGGGTACCACTGCCCTGAACAAATATCCCCAGGCAAACATTCCCAGGCCTGTCTGATGCTGGATCCCCCCAACCCCACGCCTGGCCCCACCACTCCTGGAGTGTGCTGGTTCACATGGTCAACTCACCAGAAGGTAAAGAGAGCCACGACACCCAAGGTCACCAGCAGCTGAATCAGCAGAATGGTATAGACCTGGGGACAGAAAGGGGTTCCTCTCAGCTTAGGGGGCCCTGTTGGAGGCCGGGAGGCTCAGGCCCCCAGCCAAGATCAGGCAGGCCCTTCTTCCTGGTGACTCGATCTACCCTCCAGACCCGCATCCCAGGCCCTCCACCCTCCATCTTCAGAGTCACTGGAAGGAATCCAGGCCAAGGAGAAAAGAGAGCAATGACGCTCCACGGCCTGCACCCATGGGGTCTGGAGAGAAGAGAGCAGGTGTTCAGGCATAGCAGGGGGTGGTGGATGCCCCACTTACCAGCAGGTACTATCAGCTGGGGTCACAGCAATGGGGAGAAGGGTGGCCTCTGGGCAGAGGGTTGGGCCAGGGGTTTCTCAAGGGGATTTTCCTGCCCACCCTCCCATTTTGGAGGAGTTGGGGGAGGCAGTTACCTTTCTGATGAAGACTCGGCGAACCTTCTGGTCATCCCAACTGAAGGTGGTGAAGAACTCATGGTCTCCAGTGGGGAAGCCACTCTCATAGCTGGAGCTGCTGTCTGCGTGGCAGGGGGAGGGCCATGAGTGCCCCCCACACACATGTGAACACCGCCCCCGACGGCCACCCGCTCAGAGTATTTGTCAGACTGGCTCCCGGGACCAGGCGAAGCCTCTTTCTCCAGCCCCATTCTCAAACCTCCAGCCCCACCGCATCTCTTCCCACAGAGGTCCCAGACCTCTCCCAGGGTGCCTCTCACCTGTCTCGTTCTGAGTCCTGAGAAAGAGCTGTCTCCTCCCCTTCTTCCTGCCCCCACCCCCAGCTGGGGCTCCCTGGGGGCCATGTTCTTTCATAGAAATGTGGCCTTTCCCTCTTGTGCCCCCCATACCCCTCCCTGGACACTCTAGCTCCCTCTTGGCTGAGAATCAGAGAGGGGACAGCCACGCTCCCCGGGCCACCTCGCACATCCCCAGGGTCATTGGTCCAACCCCAGGTTGCTCTGAGGCCCTTGGGGTGGGAAGTGGAGACTCCTGGGAAGATCAGACCTGCTGGTGCTCTAGCTGGGAATCAGGGAAGGGCAGTGACTGGAGGGGAAATAAAGTCAGGTGAAGTTTGGGAGCCTGGTCCTAGAACTTACACTTTCAGAAAAGCATGGGCTCCATAGGAAAACATGTGGATCGGTCCTCAAGACTGCCTAGCTGTGGGACCTTAAGAGAGTCACCAGCCTTCTCTGAGTCTCTTCTATGATAGAGGTCAGTGATACCCACCCACCAGGGATGAAACAAGATAAAAGTGAAAACTTTGTGCCTGATGCTGACCACACCAACCTCTTAATTCTGCATCTGAATCATTCCTAAAGCCTCAAATATGTCCACTCTATTCTCCCCCACTATTCCTACCAGATCTCCCCGACCTTCCCCTCCACCGCAATAGCCTCTACCTTGGTCTTTCAAAGCTGATGTTGGCACTGCCCTTGCTTCAGGTTCTTTGATGGCTCCCCACTGCCTTTTGGGATTCCCCAGTGGCTCAGATGGTAAAGAATATGCCTGAAGTCCATGCAACTGGGGTTCCAACCCTGGGTTGGAAAGATCCCTTGTAAAAGGGAATGGCTACCCACTCCAGTATTCTTGCCTGAAGAATTCCACGGACAGAGGAGCCTGATAGACTATAGTCCACGGGGTCACAAAGACTCAGACAGGACTTAGTGACTAACACACTGCCTTTTATTCAAGTTTGAGTTCCCCAACAAAGCCTCCTCAGCCTCCCATGAGCCCTCCGGCTCCACTGCACACTGCTCCCTGCTACTCTTCTCCAGCGTGACTATATTTTTTTCAGTGATATGTTCTCATGCCTCTGAGCCTCTGCATATTCTTTCTTTCAACCTCAGACCCTCATTTTCCCACCTCTTCACCAAGCTAACACATGCCATCCTTCAGGACTCCATGTGGATACCCCTTCCTCCAGGAAGTCCTCCCTGACTGTCGGCAGGTGAATGGCTGAGGCCTCCATCACCGCACCTGTTTCCCTGTGTGGTGGTTGTCCATTTACTTGTCTACACAGTCATTTCTGTGAATGTAGGTCTTGCAAATTGGTGCATCCCTAGAAACCAGCTCAGTGCCAGACACAGTGCCTGGTGCAGGCTTAGGAAATGTTTGTCATCTGCTGACTGAAGTGAGCTGCTTTCCTCTGCCCTGACAGTTCTGTGAAAACATTCCTTACAGCAGCCATTCCTGGCAACCAGGACACAGGAAATGAGGAAGTGGGGAGGGAGGTAGACCAGTTGCCAGCCTGGGGCTTGAAGACCCTAAACCTCTTATCCTTCACTACTCTGTGTACTGTCTACGTTTCCTGCCAAAGCCCAAGTGGCCAGGCCACAGAGGGGGAGGAAAGGAGAGAAAAAGCAGTCCTGTGGGTGTCGGGGGCAGTAGGAAGGGCTCCCATGAACACCAAACCTTCATAGGCCCTCCAGTAGGTCACGGTGGGGTGGGACTTCTTGGCCTGAGGAGCTTTGTGGTGGGAGGTGCGAACCATGGTGGCCACTCCTTGTGAGTAAAGACTCTGTCTGAGGCATTGTTCTTGGGGTTGCTTCTAGAATTCTGTTAGGGGTGGGGGTGGGGACTCAATAAGGTGGGGGAGGGGATAAGGGGCTGTTGAGGGAGGTTGAAGGGGCTGAGGAAGACTTCATTACACCTCGTGGGGGGTTGTATGTTCCCAGGCCTGAGGCAAGGTTTCCCCAGGCTGCTCAGCCTAACAGAGGGGTCCCTACCAGCCATGATTCTTAGTCTGCAAGGAGCTAGCATCAGCCTGCATGGGTCTGCTTAGGAACTGTACCTGACTGTGAGAGATGCTAAGGCTGGTGTGGGTTAGCTGTTCAGTCGTGTCTGACTCTTTGCAACCCCATGGACCGTAGCCCACCAGGCTCCTCTGTCCATGGGATTCTCCAGGCAAGAATACTGGAGTGGGTTGCTATGCCCTCCTCCAAGGGGATCTTCCGGACCCAGGGATCGAACCCTGGTCTCCTGCGTTGCAGGTGGGTTCTCTACCATCTGACCCACCAGGTAATCCCACTACAGCTGATATTTGCTTCCAGTTAAGGCCTGGGGGAGGGAAAGAGTCAAGGAGAGTGATGGATGAAGGAGATCCTCAGGTTGGGGCCCCCAACAACCCTGGGGCCTCCATGCACACAGGTTTCAGATCAGCCAGCATGTAAGCAGACTGCATCCCATTCACAGGGAGCCAGTCCCAGTTGAGGCCACGGTCAACTGTGGTCTCGTACTGTTCCTTCCTGTGTCCACTCTAACCTTGCTCACTCCTACTCTGCATCCCTTTCTTCTAGACCAACTTCTGGTTTTTCTCCCCTATCTGTTCCCTCTTTTTGTCCTAGCTCGATAACTTGGAAAAAACCTCTCTTACCTACCAAAGAGAACTCTGACTGCAGAAACCGTATCTTTCTTTTCTCATGGAGTTCTCCTTGACCTATCTTTAGAACAGCCCTCCAAACTCCAAACCTTTGACATCACAGCCTCATCTGACAACCACACAGTGCATCTATTTCTGGGCAACTTCCTCCTACACAGGTTTTTTCATACAGGCCCACCACTTCCCCTCAGGCTCCTGCCTCCAGGAACTGAGAGACTTACTAGGGTCCACGTACGCCCAGCTCGGGTGGAGAGGCACAGCCGAGGGGGCGGGGGGGAAGGCTCCTGCCTTGAGCCCCTCCCCAGAGGTGGCCTCCTCATAGGAGGGCGGGGCCGAGGGCACTGCCGGAGTCTCCTTCTTCTCGCCATTCGCCTGCTGCTGCCCCTCTGTCCCGGGGGCCTTGTTAGCCACGGAGAGCTGTGGAGGAGAGGCAGAGAAAGACAGTCACCGGGGACAGGGCGCCACCCAAGTCCTCCGCACCAGCCCCTCCACTTCTGGGATTGCCCCAGGTACTTTGTCCCCTTACTAGAATGACAGGGGTGCAGACAAGAGTTTCCCTATTTTATGTGGGGTATATATACAATGGAATATTACTCAGCCTTAAAAAAGAAGGAATTCCTGTCATTTGCAGCAGCATGAATGAATCAGGAGGACATTATGCTAAGTGAAATAAGCCAGACCCAGAAAGAAAAAACTGGAGGATCTCACTTATACATGGAATCTGAAATAGTCAAACTCACAGGAGCACAGAGTAGAATGGTGGCTGCCAGGGTCAGCGGGTGGTGGGGGGAGTGGGGAGATACTGGTCAAAGGGTACAAAGGTTCAGTTATGCACGATGAATAAGTTGTGGAGATCTAATGCACAGCATGGTGGCTAGAGTTAACAATACCGTATTGTGTCCTTGAAATCTGCTGAAAGGGTAGATCATAAGTGTTCTTGCCACCAAAAAACAAAGAGAAAGTAACTATGTGAAGTGATGGACGTGTTAACTAGCTTGATTGGGGTGATCATTTTGCAAGTTACATGTACATCAAAATATCATACACCTTAGATATATACAATTTGTTTTTTTGTTTTTGGCTGTGCCATGCAGCATGTGGGATCTTAGTTCTCCTACCAGGGATCGAACCTACACTTCCTGCAGTGGGAGAGTGGAGTCTTAATCACTGGACCACCAGGGAAGTCCCTGTATACAATTTCTATTTGTCAATTCTACCCCCAATAAAGCTGGAGAAAAGAATCTTATTTTATGGATGAGAGAACTGAGCTCTAGGAGGCTCGGAGCTGGCCAGAGGCATACACACTGGAATAGGGGTAAGAACTGAGCAAGCTGGAAATTCTTAGGAGAGCCCACCATTGGGGGTCACTGTCCCTGGGGCAGTGCCCGGCTCTAAACGATTTCACCTTTTTCCTGGGGTCCAGAGAAGGGCCTTGCACAGAGTAGGCGCTTAAAAAATACTACTCAATGAAAAGTTCTCTCACTCAATCTCCCTGTTACCTTGCTAACTATATTTTTGACCCCTGTTTTCAAATGAGGGAACTGAGGCTCAGAGAGGAAGAATGACTCAAAGCCGGCCATGGCCCACTGGGCTGCAGAGTCCAGACACCATCCACTGGGACTGGCCTTCTCCTGGGCTGGAGAGGACCAAGGAGGGCAGGGATTTGGAAAGCAGGGAAACAGAAGGGGGAGAGGAGAGGGGGAAAGGAGGAAGAGGAATAGGGGCTGCAGCGGAGTGGAGGGGCAAGAAGCCCTTGGCTAAGAATCCGTTTTGGAAATCTCAAGGCCTTCCCTAGTGGCTCAGTTGGTAAAGAATCTGCCTGCAATGCAGAAGACCCAGGTTCAATCCCTGGGTCGGGAAGGTCCGCTGGAGGAGGGAATGGCAACCCACTCCAGTATTTGTGCCTGGAGAATTCCAAGGACAGAGGAGCTGGCAGGCTACAGTCCATGGGGTTGCAAAGAGTCGGACACGACTGAGGGACTAACTCTTTCTTTCTTTCTTATTGGAAATCTCAGCCTCTCTCCCTTAACCAGAATAGAATCAGACTGTTACTAATGGAAGGGAAAGCGCCTTGTTCAGCCCCTTCCATCATCTTACAGACAAGGAAACTGAGGCCCAGTGGGAAATGTCCCATGGCAGGATGACAGGCCCCGACAATGTACAAGTTCAGCTTCGGTGAGAGGATATGGGCTTTGAGGGCCCGAATGAGGCCGCCAGGGAAGAGATGACTTGGGAGGCAAGGGTGGTATGAAAAAGGAAACCACACCAGGATATTCTGCTTCCATCCAGCCCTGAGGACCACTGAACTGGAGGGGCCTTTTCCATCATCAGAAAGCCTGGGAGCAAGCTGCGGGGGTGGGGGGTGGAAGAGGCAGGGGCAATACATTCACCCCAGGACAGGAAGCAGCGTCAGCAAAGTGACTGATGGAGGCAGGGGTGGGAAGTGGAGGGAGAGAATCCGCAGAGGTGGGAGCGCTTCATTTTCCCCATGGTGAACCCCCACCCCTTGATCCTCAGGGAAGGGCCTCAGAACCCAGGCCTGTGGGAATGGAGCCCTGGCTCATCTGCTTCCCTCCTACTCGCCAATCCCCTTCATCATCCAGATCGGAAGGGTCATGCCCAGGAAAATCCACTTCAGCCCACCAGAACCAAGGTCCTCTGAGCCCAGACCCAGGGCTCGTGCCTGGGAAAGGATTATCACCTCTGACCTCAGCCCTGTCCACACTGGTCCTCCTCACCAGGAACCACCCTGCTAACCAGACCCCCAGAGCCTCCTTGGCCCTGCCCTCCCCACATCCAGCACTCCCAAGTGAAGCCTGCCCAAATGGCAGGAGATGGTATCACCCAATGACATCATTTTTTGGCCTGATGAGCTTGCAAACAAGGAAAAGAGGGTCTAAGAGCCCAGGAAAGATGCCATTGGCTCTGAAGCTCATCTCTGAGGAAAAAAAAAGTGGGAGCAGAAGGGAAGCCCTTCTTCTGTTTTCTCTACCCAATGCTTAGCACCACCCCAGAGGACCCTCTTCCTTTGCCTGAGGCCCTGGTGGTTGTATAATTCCACAGGCTGTCAATGTTACATAACCCTACTAGGCCAGCCAAGTCTCTGCCCCAGTCCCCCTCCTCTACATTTCAGGCCTAAAACAGGAACAAAAAGAGAAGACGTTTTATCCGGTCCCATTCAGTCCCATGTCTGGCCAAAACCAAAACAAAAATTAGAACATCCTGAAGCAGGGTTGCCATAGTAACTCCTCAGCCACAGGGGCTGTATCCAGAAATGGAAAGATGACAGGGAGTTGGAGGGGGGGTTTCTGTGGAGGGTGTAAAAGATGAGTATAACATGGTTGAGGTTGGGATTGGACAAAAGAGGGGGGTGCCACATAGAGACTGCCTCTCAGGGTTCATCCTGGGGATACACACACACACACACACACACACACACACACACACACACACACGACTCCTAAGCTGACTCCTTAAGAAGACCTGGGCATCTGTGAAGGGTCCTGTGATGCCAAAGCATGGGTGGAATGTAGATGGAGGAGAGGAGAGCCTGGTGGGCAGGAAGAGGCCACAGCCCATTCCTTGAAATGGGCCTTTGGGTCCTCTGACTTCAGCAAGTACCACCCAGGACCTTCGCACAAGAGCCAAGCACAAGGTGCTTACAATGGTTCAGAGGGCTTGCTAAGGATGACAGGGAGATGGGGGAAACCTGAGGATGGAGGATGGTGCGGGCGGGGGAGATGCCGGTACCTTTCCCTGTGTCATGGTGCCGTCTCTCGGGGAAGGGGTGCCTGAGGCAGAGGCGGCCGCTCGGGTCACCGCAGCCTGCCTGCGTCTCTTCCTTTCTCCGCGTGGGTTCTAGCAACATCCACTGCAGCCGGGCCAGGCGGACCGGAGCGTACCATCCAGGCACGGGGGGTGGGGGGAAGAGGGGGCGGGCCAGGAGGCTGCTGCGGAGGCCTCTGCGGAGCTGCAGGCGGCGGCGGAGGAGGAGGAGCACCGCCCCCTCCTCCCACCCCCTTCACCCTGGTACCCTCACCCCCGGGGACCAGGGAGCTCAGCGCTGCGGCACTGCCCAAGTGGATGTGTCCACGCGGGCGGGAGGAGGCGCGGGGACTCCGTGACACCCGACCAGCTGATGCTGCCTGCCTGTAACTGGAGCTGGGTGACAGGGCCTTATCTCTGCACCATCTCTGCCGCTGTCAGGCTCCACCATACCTATGACTCCCCCACCCCCCAACCCCCGCCCTTTGGATGCCGCCCTGGTTTCTATCTCCGTCTCCACCCCCACTCTCATCATCTCTGTTTCGTCATTCAAGCTGGAGTGGGAAAAGTCTCCGATGTCTTCTCTCCCCTACTGTCCCCCTGGGCCCTAAGTTCCTGTGGGCCTCTAGGCAAACCCTGTGTGGGCCTCTCTCCTTGCCTCCCTTTTCTCACCTGTGAAATGGGAGCAAGAGGCCCCTCCCGACCTTGTCACAGAGACCTTGTCACAGAGACATGGGCAGTGGGAGGATGCAGCTTCTATTTTTCTCAACCCTGCTGGGACATTTTACCAGATCTTTCTGGAGAGGCCTCTAGTTCTGTCTCAAAACCTTTCCACCCCACTACATTGCTCCCTTTTTACCTTCAATCTCAGCCTCCACCGCCCCTGTTATCCATCTCCTCCCCCTTCCAGAGCTGGTCCCACCCCATTCCCCAGTCTTGTCCTTGGGACTCAGCCATCACTGGGCCCTGTTTTCTGCGGTTGCTGCAGTGTTGGTGTGGGATTTGCAACCTCAAGAGCTGGGCTCGAGTCCCAGTGCAGTCACCCACTGGCCGTGTGACTTTGACAAAGCTTTAACCTTTCTGAGTTGCAGCATCTCCTGTGGGAAGGAGGCTAACAGTGGAGCTCTGTCCATCCTGGATGTACTGTGAGACACAGGGGTCATGGTGGTAGAAGCAGACTGAAGACCACAAAGGGCTGTGAATTTTTGAGTCATTATTATTTGAAGAATCTCCTTTGAGAGTGTCTTGAACTGCCCCAGGGTGAGGGCTCAGAGATCCGCCTACAGAAGGATATGAACCTTGAAGGATGGGAGGAGAAACCAAGATTTGGTGCAGGTGGGGGTGGCCCCCTGCCTCCTGCTTCCTTGTCATCTTGGAGCTTGACCCACCTAGTGACCAGAGAGAAAGCAGGGCCCTGGGTTGGCAGGTAAATTGTTGATGTTTTTTTGCCACCTCCACTCATCTGCTATCTCCCACTCCATAACTACCAACTTCCCACACACTTGCTTAAACCTAGGCCTCCCTGTCCAGAGGCTTTGTCAGCAGCCCCCACGCCCACCACCGACACACGGAGTCTCCTCCCCATGCCCCTCCCTGTCCTGTCATCTCCTCCCCAGCCCTTCTCCCTGACCCCTTCTTCCCACAAGCTGCCCCCGGCCCTGGCACTGCGGAAGCTCTGGCCAGCATTCCAGGTTCTGGCCTTCCCCTCCCTCCCTCTCTGATCCTGTGTTTGTTCCGGCGTATTTTCCTTCTCCTGTTTGGCAGTTCAAGTGCCATCTCCTCCAGGAAGCCCCCGTGGTCCCTAGTCTGGGTTGGATGTACTCTTCTGTACTTTCAGAGTGCCCTGACATAGCACCTGTCATGTGGTGCTTGGAGTTTGTCAATTTCCCCATTAGATTCTAAGAGATCCTGTCTGTAGCAGTTTTTGTGTTAGCAGGGCCGAAGACTGTGCCAGGCATGTGGAATGAATGAATCTTGTTACTGTTATCCAGACGTACAATGTTATGCAGAGCCATAATTTACTTAGGCCTTGGTATCCTCCTGTGTTTGTGACTCTTGCCTACTCCTTGTACCCCCATTCCTCTGCTGTAGCTACACATGCTTCTTGGCTGTTCTAGACTGGGTCAAGCATAGCTCAGGGCCTTTGCACTTACTCTGTCCTCTGCCTGGGACCTCTACACACCCCCACTTTCTTCACTGCCCTGCTCAGACATCATCTTATTGGGGGGCAGGATCTTCCTGATGTTATACAAGTAGCAACGCCACCAGTGTGCCTCCACTCAGTTCACTGGGCAGTCCCTCTTTCCTGACTCAGCTGTCACCTCTGATATTTATTTTTGTTTAGTTTCTTTTATCACTCTTTCTCCTCCCATCTCCTCCCTCTCAACCATATGAGAGGAGGCATTTCGCCCTACATCCCTGGGTTAAAATAGTGCCTGGCATAGATGTAAGAGGTGCTTGATAAACATTTGGCTAAGGAAAGCGCAACATTATATACAATCCTTATGCTCTTCAGACATTTTGACATCGTCAGTGCTATGATGTTTCTCAGATGTTGGACTCTGTGACCTTGACGTAGGGTTGGACTTGTTGACTCTTGACCTTGCTTATATATATCTCATTATGTAGTCTTCATTCATCATTCAGAAGGTGAATGATGTACTAGCTTGTCTAGTACTCCATTGGCCTCTGGAGGCAGTGAAGTCCAGTGATCAAGTTCACAGGCTTGAGAGTCAGGCGGCCTTGGTTCAGATCCCAGCTTCTCTACTTGAAGGCTGTCTGACTCCAGACAATTACTTCCCCTCTCAGAGCTTCAGTTTCCTCATTTGTACAATGGGGGACAGTGATAGTACTGACTTCACAAGACTGTAGAGAGGCTGAAATGATAATATCTGTAAGGGGCTTCCCATAGTGCTCAGCACATAACAAGTTCTCTGTAAGTAACCTTTTGGGCTTCCCAGGTGGCTCAGTGATAAAGAATCCACCTGCCAAGGAGGAGACACTGGTTCAATCGCTAGTCCAAGAAGATCCTCTGGAGAAGGAAATGGCAACCCACTCCAGTATTCTTGCCCAGGAAATTTCATGGACAGAGGAGCCTGGCAGTCGCAAAGGCTCTGTGGGATCTCAAAGAGTTGGACATGACTTAGCCACTAAACAGCAGCTGCAAGTAAGCTATCAACCTTAAGAGCTACACAAATGTTGTTGAATGAAATAATTAACTCCCACCCTCATAAAGCACTCGGTTCCACTGTTATTCATTCTTCATGTGTGTAATGCTTACCTCTGTGTGACACCCTGTTGGGGACAGTGATTCAAAGAGGAATCAGACCTGCAGTCTTTCCTCAAGGAGGAGTGATCCATCCCGAGCACGTTCAGAGCTCACCCCTGTGCAGCATGAGGGCCGGAGAAAGTGCGGTCAGGGAGCTTAGAGGGTGAGGCGCCTGAAGGATCCAGAGGGTGCGGAGCTCCCCAGGGGAGTTGGGAGCTTGTTGGGGTAACATCCTTGAATCCCCAGCCCAGGGAATGAGCTTTACTCCATGCTCATGCAGTAGGGAAATTGGGGCCAGGGGAGAAGGGGCAGGTTTCAAGGTTTTTTTGAGCAGGGCATGCTCCAGGGCTTCCCCTGTCTGCCAATGCAGGAGATGTAAGAGATGTGGGTTCAGTCTCTGGGTCAGGAAGATCCCCAGGAGGAAGGCATTGGCAACAAACTCCAGTATTCTTGCCTGGAGAATCCCATGGACAGAGGAGCCTGGTAGGCTACAGTCTATAAGGTTGCAAAGAGTTAGACATGACTGAAGCGACTTAGCGCAGCACAGCACGTGCTCCAGAAAGACCACACTGCTGGAGTCATTTCTTTCATTAAAGCATTTTCTTAAACAAGAAGGGCAGGATGGAGGCAGTGGTCTAGTGGTTAAGAATCCGCCTTACCGTATAGGGGACGCCAGTTTGATCCCTGGTCTGGGAAGATGCCACTTGCCGCGGGGCAACTAAGCCAGTGCACCACCACTACTGAAGCCCACGCGCCCTAGGACCCGTGCTCTGCAACAAAAGAGGGACCCCCACTCGCTGCAACGAGAGATAGCCCGTAAAGCAGTGAAGACCCAGAGCAGCCAAAAATAAATACTTTTTTTAAAAGAAGGGCAGAAGGGTATGTCTGTGAGCAACACGTGGGAAGGACTGAATGAGGGAGAGGCTGGAGGTGCAGAGATAGCATGGAGACTTCAGGAGAGTTCTGATGATGGGCACTCAGAGCCCAGGCTGACTGAGCCGGGCTGCTCAAGTGTGGGCCCTACATGAGATGCTTCACTTCTCCATGCCTCAGGTTGCTCTTCTATGAAATGAAACTTGAGAGTTAGCATTGGTAAAGCGCTCAGAACAGGGCCGGCCATATAGCAAGTGCTCCATATGTGTCTGGTGACTTTAAAGTGAGACAAATGATGGAGAGAGGCAAAGATGGAGACAAAGATGTCTCCATTTGTCCAGGGTCAAAGATGGAGAGAGGCAGATGGCTTGGGGCAGAATTGACCACACTTGGGTAGAGGCTGGATATAGATAAGGGGTGAAGGGGCATCAGAAGAGATGGGGGCTTGGAGGCCAAGTCCCTGGGTGAATGGTGCTATTATGAGAAGGGAGGAGATGTTGATGTGCTCAGGTGGGGTCGGGTTGAGTTTGCAGTGCCCGTGGGACACCCAGGTGGCGATGTCCCATGGGCGGTCAGCTGGAGGTCTTGGGCAGGACTTACATGGTTCAGGGGACACTAGGCACCGGATTCTAGGGGAACACCTCTGCCCTGCCTGCCCTGGAGCACAGCCCTGGGGCCTCATGGAGTCTAGCAGTGGGGTCGCCAGGGACTGGGTGGCCACTGGTCATTAGCATGTGGACAGTGGCTGGATCACCGGGGACATGAGGAGAGCGAGGCCAAGGAAGGAAGAGGAAGGCAAGCAGACCTGGAGCATCACCTGAGGTATGCAGGCGATGGAAGGAAATTATTTTCCTCCCTCCAGAATCCCCCTCACCATCTTCAACCTCCAGGCTGAGGCGGAAATAGAGAGATTCGAAGGCCACACGTCAGTGTCTTCGGGGCTACTCCTTGGGCAAGGGAGCTCACGCGCCCCCATTGTTTCTGTTTCAGGCCCCCTCCCTGTCAAGTTCACACCAGGGCAGCCCCTCCGGATTCTTGTTCTGCTGTGGTTCCCAGTCAGTTCTGTTTTGGGGCAGCTGCTAGGGGAGGGGGCTGAAGGTGTGGACAGAGGCACCGCTTCTCATTTTACAGCCATAGAAGCAAAAGGCCAAAGAGGGCTAGTGACTAACCCAATGTTACATGACAGGTTGGGGGCTGTGCCAAGGTAAGAAGCGTGAATGTGACCCCGGCTCGGGGACCATCAGCCCAGGAGTGATTCAAAATGACAACACTTAGAATGGGTGTGGAGGACGAGTTGGAGGGGTCCCAGGCTTCCTAGGTAGGCACAATCAGAGCCATTCAGTGTCCTCTCCCCAGATCCACACCCATACCCCCAGTACACCCAGCCAGTGGCAGCACCTGCCCCTGAGGGTGAAGAGAGAACTGCAGAGGCAGGGGCTGGAGCTTGGGTGGCTCAGAGCAGGCAGATCTCAGGCTGGGCTGCAAGAGGCAGTGGCCCAGGCCTGCTCTGGGTACCAGCGCACCTCCCTGTGTATTCGAGGACCCCAGGTGTGGCAGCCTCCCACAGATACTGAAGCCTGCCGTTGCCCTGCATGTCCCTGGCCCCCCACCCCTCTCACTGCTATCCTTATAGGCCCTTTCAAATTCCTCCCCTTCTCCCCCCTCTGCCCCCAACAGCCCTACAGCAAAGAAACCAACATCCTGTCCAGGCCAGTCATAGCCTGGTTGTACAACTCCTCTATGCTGGGGTGTCCATTCCTGCCTCCCCCTCCTTCACCCCAGGACACACCGCCTCCTCAGACATGGTCTGCGAAGCACGGGAACACATTGTCTCTGGTAGACACCAACACCCTGAATCACCTTCCAGCTGTAGGAATTGCTAACAGTGTGAAATTGCATTCCTGCTGCTCTCGGCAGTACTGGGGGCCCCTGAGAAGTCATTTCCTTCGCCCTGGGTCTTGGTGTGGGCACCCACCCTCCCTGATTCCTGGGATGGCCACAGGTTGTTACGGTCACTTGTTATGTTCTGTGTGCTGCTGCTGCTGCTGCTGCTGAGTCGCTTCAGTCGTGTCCAACTCTCTGCGACCCCATAGACGGCAGCCCACCAGGCTCCCCCGTCCCTGGGATTCTCCAGGCAAGAACACTGGAGTGGGTTGCCATTTCCTTCTCCAATGCAGAAAAGTGAAAGTGAAGTCGCTCAGACTCTACGACCCCATGGACTGCAGCCCACCAGGCTTCTCCGTCCAAGGGATTTTCCAGGCAAGAGTACTGGAGTGGGATGCCATTGCGTGTGCATTTCTGCTTCTCCACCAGAGGCTCCTTAAAGGTAGACTGTGTCCCTTGATCCTTATAGCAGTCCCCCCACCCCACCCCAGTCTCTTCCACCTGCTAGAGTTCAGTAGTGAAGTATACGGGGTTTTGGATCTAGGTGCGTTTGGGTGCGAATTCTGACCTTGCTACTTATTATATGAGTGACTTTAGGCAAGTCACTAAACTTCTCTGAGCTTAGTAATGGATATCCATTGATTCATTCATTCATTCAACCAATATTTACTGAGGTCTTACTACATCTCAGGCACTGATGTATATACAACAGCCAACACAAAAGATGCAATTCTCTGCCTTTGGGGATTTACTTTTTAGTGGGGAATATTAACATTTGTCTCATGGGGCGATTGTGAAGACTTGATGAACCATCACATGGGAAAAGCTGAAACAGCGCCTGACATGGGAGGCTTGACACACTGGAGCTGTTGCCATGCACATCCATCCAGGACCATTTGCTGAGAACTTACTATGCGTCAGCTCCCTGCTGGGTGTCAGGGAGACAGAGATGCAGAACGCCCATCCGTGCCCGCAAGGAACTCGCAGTCAAACATACCAACTATGTAACAATGGGCTCATCTGTCTGAGTCATTGTTCAGAAGCTTGTAACCAGCGTCAGCTTGTATTGCATCCTACAAAGAACCATAAGTTTCTAGAATGTTAGGTAGAGCAGGGACAGCTGTTTGTCCCTCAGTATCCCTCAGATAAAGCCATATATGATTGATGGTTATCAACACTATGGTTTGGGGAGGTTCAGAAAAAGGTGTGGTTATATTTGGTTGGGAGATTAGAAGGGACTGGAGGAGGTGACTTTTGAACTGCATCTGGAAGAGTGAAATTTAACACAAACAATAGTGACAGAAAGAGGAAGAGACCTCCGTCGCCTTTCCCAGCCCTCTATCCTTGGCCAAGATGACACCAGGCTCAAGATTCCACCATTAGAAATTCATTTCTTTGGATGAGCCTCCAGGAGGTTGCTGATGGGGGCAAATCATTCCCGCAGGAATAACATGGAAGGATGCATCTGAGCCATGAGAAGAATGGTGGGGAAAAGAGACCTAGAAACAGTGGCGAGCAGGGTAATATGACTGGGGGAGTAATAATAATAGCTAAAATTTATCGAGCACTTGAGTGTTGGGCACTGAGGTAAGTGTGCTGCATGGATTGTTTCATTTAGCCCTTGACAGCAGAGGTAAGTCCTCTTATCTCCATTTTACAGATAAAGAAACTGAGAGTTTGAGAGGTGAAGTGACTTGCCCAAAGTCTCCCACACCTGGTAGTCATCAGCCAGAGCCCAGCTCTTAACCACATGGTCCCACCTCAGTTACTGTTTTCTAACCAGTTAGATGGAGTTAATGGCAGCTCCTCTACTGAGGTGCAAGGTTTTGGTGATGGACATAAAACTCCCTGAATGGTGTGACATGCTGTAAGTCTTCACATGGGCCATGTCCCTTCTCTTTCTCCAGAGTGGAAAGCTCTATTTCATGAGCCTGATAAATATTTCAGTGGTATCTGTGTGGTTGAGGCTATGCAGCCGGTTCTCTGCAGCACTTGTGATCAGACTGGGTGATGTCCTGGGCCTGTTGAAAGTGTTCAGTCAGTCTCATTCAAAAAGAAAAAAAGACCTTTTGCTTGAACAGTTGACAGTCGTCACTGGCATAAGACAGATCTGCAGGCTTTTCTGGAGAGAGGTCAGAGCATGAGCTGACCCAGGGTCCCATTTCCCAAGCAAGGACACAGCCAAGCCCAACAGCTATCGATGGGCTCCTCCTTCCAACCCGGATGCCGTGCCAAGGGCTCCGTCACGCTTGGGGTCCTGAAAGGGTTGCATGGAGCCCAGAAAAGGAAACAAGGAACACAAGCCATGCCCCGAAGGCAGGGGCATAGAATTGAGAGCAAGGTGACCTGCGTTGATGCTTCTTGAGCACTTTTTTTAAAATGCTTGGTTGCAGTAAGAATATTTAATATGTGATCTACCTTCTTAACAAGTTTTTAAGGGCACAATCCAGTATTGTTCACTATAGGCATGATATTATATAGCAGATGTGTAGAACTTATTCATCTTGCATAACTGAAACTTGACACTCATTAAATAGAAACTCTCCACTTCCACCTTCCGCCAGCTCCTGGCAGCCACCATTGGACTCTCTGCTTCTGTGAGTTTGACTTAGATACCTCACAAAGGTGATCACGTGGCATCTCTCCTTCTGCAACTGGCTTATCATTTAACATAATGTCCTCAAGCTTCATCCATGTTGTCATATATAGAAGAATTTCCCCCCTTTTTAAGGTTGACTAGCACTTTACTATATATGTATAATATATATATTTAGAAATATGGAGGAAAGGTACTATATATAGACAGAGATAGAGGAAAGGTGATATATACCACCTTCTATTCATTCATGCATTCAAGCATCACTGGATATTTAGATTATTTCCACATCTTGGCTATTGTGAATAATGCTGTAATGAATGTGGGAGTCTAAATAGCTCTTTGAGATCCTAGTTTCAATTCTTTTGGATAAACACTCAAAAGTGGGATTGCTGGACCATATGGTAGTTCTAGTTTTAATTTTTTGAGACACTGCTATACTGCTTTCCATAGAGGCTGCACCATTTTACACTCCTCTCAACTGTGTAAAAGGGTTCCAGAGTCTCAACATCCTCCCCAATGTTTGTTATTGTTTTTTTCTTTGCTAACAGCCCTCCTAACAGGTGTGAGGTATCTCATTGTGTTTTTGGTTTACTTTTCCCTGATGATTAGTGACTTTATATTTTCATATACTTGTTGGCCGTTTGTCTTTTTTGGAGAAAAGTCTATTCAAGTCCTTTGCCTATTAAAAATAATGATAGAAGTATAGTTGACTTACAGTGTTGTGTTATTTTCTGCTGTATAGCAAAGTGAATGTTATACATACACATATACACCTGCATGTGAGGTTACCTTGATCGTATCTGACTCTTTACAACCCTATGGGCTGTAGCCCACCAGGCTCCTCTGTTCATGGGATTTTCCAGGCAAGAATACTGGAGTAGATTGCCATACCCTCCTCCAGGGGATCTTCCTGAATCAGGGATCTAACCAGGGTCTCTTAAGCCTCCTACATTGGTAGACAGGTTCTTTACCACTAATGACACCTGGGAAGCCCCACGTATACATCTATATCCACTCTTTTTCAGATCTTTTTCTATATAGGTCATTACAGAGTATTGAGTCGAGTTCCCTGTGCTACACAGTAAGCTCTTACTAGTTAATCTGTTTTATATATAGTCATGTGTATATGTCAATCTCAATCTCCCAATTTATCCCTCCTCCCCCCACACCTTTGCCAATTTTTTAAATCAATATTATCTGGGGCTTTTTTTTGCTGTTGAGACAGGATGAAAAGTGAATGTAAAATGTCTTATTCATAAGCTTTTATGTTGACTACATATTGAAGTGATAATATTTGGGGTATATTGGGTTAAATAAAATATTAAAGCTAATTCTACTTGTTCTTTTTGCTTTTTTCATAAGAGTATGAAACAGTTTAAATTACAAATGTGCTTGCATTTTTGTCTCACATATTTCTTTCTATTGAACCTTGCTGATCTAGACTGATCCCTTCCCCACTGCCCACTCTTCTGAGGGCAGCCCCATGGGAAGATGTCATGGGGGAAACTCAGATGGAGAGGGCTTGTACCATGTTGATATAAGATCTATCCAGACTAGACTGGAAATGCAGAAAGATGGGCGAGGGGACAGCTGTGCTATCCCGGAAGTGGGGATTGGAACAGGTACTTTTCTCTTTCACACTCTGTATTTCTCTGCTCATACGTCTGCCTGCCTAGGAGACTATGAGCTCCAGGATAAATAAGATCTTGTTTTATTCATCTTCATATCCTCAGTGCCAAGCACAGTGCCTGCCATAGAATGAGTTATTGAAAACATGCCTGCTGGGCCTTCTCTGGTGGGCCAGTGGTTAAGAATCCACCTTCCAATGCGGGAGATGTGGGTTGTATCCCTGGTTGGGAAACTAAGATCACACATGCCTGGAGGGCCACAAAACCCACGAGCTACACTAGAGATGCCTGCATGCCACAAGGAAGACCCAGCACAGCCAGAAAAAGAGAAAGAAAAAAAGAAGAGCTGTACTACTGCAAGGAGTGACGCAAGGGACAGGATGGGGAGAGAATCCAGATAGCAGAGGATGGTGCCGAGATGGTGCCAGGCCCACCTGGGTGACCATAGCACTTGGAGATTTTAATCTTTAAATCTTTGAAATCTCATCTACACTCCCTAGGAGCTGAAGACAGCTGAGAACAGGCAGTGACTCTGAGGTCATTGCATCCAGCCTCCTGCCTCTTTGCTCCCTTCAAAGGATCAGATTCCTGTTCCTCCTGCGGTCAGCTCTGGCACAGTGCTTCCCCAGGTGTGCTTCCCCAGGTGTGCACACACATCTGGGAGAGAGATCACGGGGTCTCTCCACACTTGGGCCAGGGTGGGAAAGGCTGCTAGTGCAGCCCACGGAAGGCGGAAGCATTCAGCTACTTCTGCCTGGCACAGCTCTGCCTCTGTTTCAGGTTCAGGCCCCACCCTTGCCCAATTCATGGATCAGCGATTCTCAGGAGCACACTTCTCACACACCTTAAGTCTCGAGGTGGGGTCCAGTTGGCAGGTTCCCACAGTTCCCACCCTTGACAAGCCTCTTTGCCCTGCCAGAGGCAAGGTAAAGAGGCAGCAGGATCGGGGAGGGATTGAGCATGCAGGAAGGACCCCAGAGGAGCTCAGAGGGACAGATGGTAGAACTGCATGTTGAGCAGCCTACTGTGGAACATAGGCACCAGGATTCTGGAGCTGGAATGCCTGGGTTTGAATCTCAGCTTCTCCACTTGCTGTATGTGACCTTGGGCAACCTCTTCAGACCTTAGGTTCCTCACCTCAGAAATGAGCACAATACAGGTCCCCAGCTCAGAGGGTGGTTCAGAGATTCCATGACTGAAAATAAATCAAGCACTTAAAACTGTGCCTGGCACATGGCAAACACTCAGTGTTAGAGGTAGTCTAGCTCCCTCACGTCACACGTGGGGAAGCAAGGCTCAAAGAGGAGTAATAACTAGGGCATAGTTATCCAGACAAAATGCTTTTATATCATTCAGTTTTTTCTTTTAGTTTTTATTATGGAAATTTTTAACTTAAAAAGGAATAATGTGATGAACTCATTATGAAGAAGGGTACTCATTCAGATCAGATCAGATCAGTCGCTCAGTCGTGTCCGACTCTTTGCGACCCCATGAATCACAGCACGCCAGGCCTCCCTGTCCATCACCAACTCCCGGAGTTCACTCAGACTCACGTCCATCGAGTCAGTGATGCCATCCAGCCATCCCATCCTCCGTCATCCCCTTCTCCTCTTGCCCCCAATCCCTCCCAGCATCAGAGTCTTTTCCAATGAGTCAACTCTTCACATGAGGTGGCCAAAGTACTGGAGTTTCAGCTTTAGCATCATTCCTTCCAAAGAAATCCCAGGGCTGATCTCCTTCAGAATGGACTGGTTGGATCTCCTTGCAGTCCAAGGGACTCTCAAGAGTCTTCTCCAACACCACAGTTCAAAAGCATCAATTCTTCGGCGCTCAGCCTTCTTCACAGTCCAACTCTCACATCCATACATGACCACAGGAAAAACCATAGCCTTGACTAGACGAACCTTTGTTGGCAAAGTAATGTCTCTGCTTTTCAATATGCTGTCTAGGTTGGTCATAACTTTCCTTCCAAGGAGTAAGCGTCTTTTAATTTCATGGCTGCAGTCACCATCTGCAGTGATTTTGGAGCCCCCAAAAATAAAGTCTGACACTGTTTCCACTCTTTCCCCATCTATTTCCCATGAGGTGATGGGACCAGATGCCATGATCTTCGTTTTCTGAATGTTGAGCTTTAAGCCAACTTTTTCATTCTCCACTTTCACCTTCATGAAGAGGCTTTTGAGTTCCTCTTCACTTTCTGCCATAAGGGTGGTGTCATCTGCATATCTGAGGTTATTGATATTTCTCCCGGCAATCTTGATTCCAGCTTGTGTTTCTTCCAGTCCAGCGTTTCTCATGATGTACTATGCATATAAGTTAAATAAACAGGGTGACAATATACAGCCTTGACAAACTCCTTTTCCTATTTGGAACCAGTCTGTTGTTCCGTGTCCAGTTCTAACTGTTGCTTCCTGACCTGCGTATACAAATTTCTCAAGAGGCAGATCAGGTGGTCTGGTATTCCCATCTCTTTCAGAATTTTCCACAGTTTATTGTGATCCACACAGTCAAAGGCTTTAGCATAGTCAATAAGGCAGAAATAGATGTTTCTCTGGAACTCTGTTGCTTTTTCCATGATCCAGCGGATGTTAGCAATTTGATCTCTGGTTCCTCTGCCTTTTCTAAAACCAGCTTGAACATCAGGAAGTTCACGGTTCACATATTGCTGAAGCCTGGCTTGGAGAATTTTGAACATTACTTTACTAGCATGTGAGATGAGTGCAGTTGTGTGGTAATTTGAGCATTCTTTGGCATTGCCTTTCTTTGGGATTGGAATGAAAACTGACCTTTTCCAGTCCTGTGGCCACTGCTGAGTTTTCCAAATGTGCTGGCATATTGAGTGCAGCACTTTCACAGCATCATCTTTCAGGATTTGAAATAGCTCAACTGGAATTCCATCACCTCCACTAGCTTTGTTCGTAGTGATGCTTTCTAAGGCCCACTTGACTTCACATTCCAGGATGTCTGGCTCTAGGTCAGTGATTACACCATCATGATTATCTGGGTTGTGAAGATCTTTTTTGTACAGTTCTTCTGTGTATTCTTGCCATCTCTTCTTAATATCTTCTGCCTCTGTTAGGTCCATACCATTTCTGTCCTTTATCGAGCCCATCTTTGCATGAAATGTTCCTTTGGTATCTCTGATTTTCTTGAAGAGATCTCTAGTCTTTCCCATTCTGTTGTTTTCCTCTATTTCTTTGCATTGATCGCTGAAGAAGGCTTTCTTATCTCTTCTTGCTATTCTTTGGAACTCTGCATTCAGATGGGTATATCTTTCCTTTTCTCCTTTGCTTTTCACTTCTCCTCTTTTCACAGCTATTTGTAAGGCCTCCCCAGACAGCCATTTTGCTTTTTTGCATTACCCTGTTTTAATGATTGTCAGGCCCATCTACACTTCTGCCACACCTCTGGTGGTTTCTTGGCCATGCTCCACATGGCATGTGGAATCTTCATTCTCCAATCAGGGATCGAACCTGCGCCTCCTATACAGGAAGTGTGGAATCTTAACCACTGAACCACCAAGGAAGTTCAGCCTTGAATTCTTCTGAAGCAAATCTCAGCTGTTACATCAGCTCATTTGTAAATATTCCAGTATGTATCTCTAAAAATAGCCGTGCATGCGTGCCAAGTTGCTTCAGTTGTGTCCAACTCTTGTGACCCCACGGACTGTAGCCCTCCAGGCTCCTCTGTCCGTGGGGATTCTCCAGGCAAGAATACTGGCATGGGTTGCCAGTACCTCCTCCAGGGTACTTTCCTGACCCAGGGAGCAAACCCGTGTCTCATGTCTCTTGCATTGACAGGCGGGTTATTTACCACTCTCACCAACTGGGAAGCCCCTAAAAATAGCCGCATTTCTATTATTACTAAAATATTCACGATAATGTGTTAATATCATCAAATATTCATTCATTGTCCAAATTCTCTCTCGTTTCTAAAACAGTTTGTTTAAATTGGAGTCCAAATAAGTCCACTCCACATCAAGAGGCCAAAGTATTGAAGCTTCAGCTTCAGCATCAGTTCTTCCAATGAATATTCAGGACTGATTTCCTTTAGGATTGACTGGTTTGATCTCCTTGCTGTCCAAAGGACTTTCAGGAGTCTTCTCCAGCACCACAGTTCAAAAGCATCAATTCTTCAGTGCTCAGCCTTCTTTAGGGTCCAACTGTCACATCATACATGACTACTGAAAAAACTATAGCTTTGACTAGATGGAACTTTGTCAGCAAAGTAATGTCTCTGCTTTTTAATATGCTGTTTAGGTTGGTCATAGCTTTCCTCCCAAGGAACAAACATCTTTTAATTTCATGGCTGCAGTCACCATCCACAGTGATTTTGGAATACAAGAAAATAAAATCTGTCACTGCTTCCACTTTTTCCCATTCTATTTGCTCTGATCTTAAGTTTTTTGAATATTGAGTTTCAAGCCAGTTTTTTTACTCTCCTCTTTCACCCTCATCAAAAGGTTGCTTCTTAGCATCCCCAAAAGTGATCAGTTTTTTTAAATCATGAACTTGTGAATTCAAATGTATTCGAAGTGTTTTAAATTATTGCCACTATAGTTAGGATATATTTAAAAACTTTTTTTCTGGCTTAAATTTATTGAATGAAGGTAATAAAAAATAAAGATAACCATTGGAAAACCTAGAGAACTCTGACTCTGGAATCAAATAACCCAGGGGTGGAATCCTGGCTGTACCACTTATGAACTTGGTGACCTTGGTCGAGTTACTTAATTTCTCTTTTTTTTTTTCTATCTCCTCATGCCCCACAGAGGAAAATGGTTAACAATAACTAACATTTATTGAGTGTTTACCATCTTTGAAGCATCGTGCTAAGTGCTGTAAAGACATCATCATGTCTGACTCTTTGTGACCCATTGGACTATAGCCCACCAGGCTCCCCTGTCCCTGAGATTTTTCAGTCAAGAATACTGTTGTGATAAAAAGAGAAAATCTTTACAACTTTGATGCAGGCAGATATTTTGAGTTACAGAAATCACTAATCCTAAAGGAAAAAAGCTGATAAATTTGAAATTCCCCCAATTTTTCTCCTCTTAAATCAATAGTTTGTAATGTTGGCAGCACATTTGAATCATTCAGAGAGTGTAAAAATAAAATGACACGAAAACAAAACAAAAAAAAAGAATAATGTTGTGTTGTTTCCATTTCACCTCCAGGGGATCTTCCCTACCCAGGAATCGAACTCATGTCTCCTGTGTCTCCTGCACTGCAGGCAGATTCTTTACTGCTGAGCAGTTGGGGAAGCCTGATAATCCTCCTATCAGCTCCATGAGGTAGGAGCTATTATCATCCTTATTTTAGGGATAAGGAGGAGACTAAAACATAAGCTGGTTGAGCAATTTGTCAAGGTTGCATACCCAGAAAGAGGTGGAACTTGACTTGAAAGAGGTGAACTTGAACCCGGAACAGTCTGGCTTCAAAGCACACCATACTCTAATGGTTATTGTGAAGATTTGAGATGGCAATAATCATTCATGGGATGCCTACTGTATGCCAAGCACTTGGCCTGACTCCAAAGCCCACACGTTTAGCAAATAGGTACCCTATTTTCATGGTATTGGCTTGTGGTAGGTGCGTAATTAGTGAGAATTATTGGTGGTTGGGCTTCCCTGGTGGCTCAGAGGTTAAAGCGTCTGCCTGGAATGCAGGAGACCAGGGTTTGATCCCTGGGTTGGAAAGATCCCCTGGAGAAGGCAATGGCAACCCACTCCCGTACTCTTGCCTGGAAAATCCCATGGAGGGAGGAGCCTGGTAGGCTACAGTCCATGGGGTCGCAAAGAGTCAGACATGACTGAGTGACTTCACTTTCACTATTGGTGTTTGTAGAAGTAAAGGCCGCAGGAATGAAGGATGGGACGAGGAACTAACCAGGAAAATGGCAGGCCCTGGCAGACAAGAAAATCACTGCAACAGGGCTATTGTTGGCCCTGGCACTTCGCCTCCGAAATGGACCAGGGTCAGGTCTGGCACCTGGTGGAGGGGGCAAGACTCCTGCTGCAGCTGGGCTCTCTCCCTCCCCAGGATCCCCCTCACCTGCTGAGACGCAGGCCTCTTGACTAAGAATGCAGCTGTTCTTGGCGGGTTCTACATCCACTGCCATTATGGTTCTCATCCTACTTGCTTCATTAATCAGTTAGGACAGGAAAGTTCCCTCTGCTTCCCCAGGGAGGCCAGGGTGGCCCTGGGAGAACAGAGAGCCTGGGTGCAGCTGGGAGTGGGGAGGTATCAATAAGAACACAAGAGCAGCTTTTCCTGGGCGCCGGGTGAGGGTCAGACCCTCACAGTGCCCAGAGAAGGTGGGTGTTCTTATCATCTCCGTTTTGCTAAGAGCTAAGAGAGGTTAAGCAACTTTACCCAAGACAGGTGGCAGATCCAGGGATCTCATCCATCTCATCTCACCTCATACCCAACTCCACATCAGGTACAGAGGAACCAGGAGGCAGGGTGCTGTGGAGGCAGGCGATGCTGGAGCTCTCTGGGTAGTGAAGGGAGGAGAGCATTCCCGGCAGGAGGAACAGTTTGTACAAAGGTGTGGAGGCGTGAAAGGGTATGACCTGTTCAGGGCGGCGATTACCTCTGTGGCCAGACTGAAGGGTGTGTGAGGAGGAGCGGCAGCAAATGGAGTGAGAGGGGCTGCTAGGGCCAAGGTAGAAACCTCAGGTTCTAGGTCAGGGAGCTGCAGTTTGTTCTTGGGAGGCGGAGACGTAGGGCCATGGGAGGCATTAAGCAAGAGGACTGACGACAGTGATAGCTGGGTTTGCAGGGTGATCTGGGTTTACGAGGAGCTTCTCAAGGTACGTTATCAGGTGGAAATAACCAATACAATATTGTAGAGTAAAATAAATCAATTAATTAATTTTTAAAAAATAAAAATAAAAAAAAATCCTAAGAACTGCACATTTTGCAGTTTAGAAAACAGACTCAGAAGAGTTCTGAGACATGCTTTACTAAGAATATGACAGCAAGTAATAGGAACAAGAGATTCCCAGGTGGTGCTAGAGGTAAAGAACCCACCTGCCAATGCAGGATATGTAAGAGATGCAGGTTCAATCCCTGGGTCAGGAAGACCCCCTGGAGGAGGACATGGCAACCCGATCCAGTATTCTTGTCTGGAGAATCCCTGTGTCACAGGCCTCACAGAGGAGTCTGCAACCTCCATAAGGTCTCAAAGAGTCGGACATGACTGAAGCAACTTAGCACAGCACAGCAAATCAGGAGCAAACATTCATTGAGCTCCAAGCATGCACTCGGTATGGGATACATCAGAGAACAAAATACAAGATAAATCAGTAAAATGTCTAGTAGTTAGAGGTGCTCTGGAGAAAACCAGGTGGAACAAAAGAAGCAGATGTTCTTTCTGATAACTAACACTCTGAACTAAGGGTTACCCGTGCTGGACTAGGAGGTGCCCCAGGTCTGCCTCAAGAGCTAGTAAGGGCCCCAGTGGGGGAGAGTTTGGGGATGCCGGCTTAGACCCTGATTTCTCTGTGACCTTGAACAAGGCAGGCCCTCAGTAAACCTGTTGCTAAGTAAGTGGACTGCACTAGACAAGGGGTTTTTCATGTCAGAAGCCTCAAGAAACATCTCAAGCTGACCCAAGAGGTCCAGGGAAAGGACACTAGTTGGAGTATTTTATTTACTTATTTTATGTTTGTTTGTTTTGTGTTTTTTTGTTTGTTTGGCCTTTTTTTTTTTTTTTTTTTTGCTGTGCCACACAGCTTGTGGGTTCTTAGTTCCCTAACCAGGAACTGAACCTGTACTCTCTGCATTGGAAGCACAATCTTAACCACTGGACCACCAGGGACTTCCCTGGTTAGGGTATTTCAACAAGCCCCACGGGAAACTCTGAAAGTACATCTGATTAGAAACAACTAGATTATCACGGTCCCTTCCAAATCCAGTTCAATAAATTCAATACGACACTTGTTTATTGAGGATCCCCTATGCCAGGCACTGCCCTGCAGGTTTGAGATAAACCAGTGAGCACAATACAAGATAAATGAGTAAAAGTTTCTAGTAGTTACAGCAGCGCTGGCCAAGTGTGATGAGGAGAGCTGGTTCAGGGAGAAGTCGCAGGGTTCGGTAGTACGAGCAAGGTGACTTGAAGGAGACGAGGGAGTAGCTGAGTGTATATCTGGGGAAGGATGTTCGGAGCAGTCAGCAGCTAGAACAAGGGGCCTGGAACAGCAGTGTACTTGTCAGGTCCAGTGGGTGAGAGTGAGAGGCGGAGTAAGGGGACAGGGATGGCCATGGAATGCTGCTGAGCATGCTAAGACATCTTCAGCACTGCCCTGAATATCTTGACTCTGATCTTGACCCTGAGTCTGTCCCTGCCATGACCTCTCCCCTACCAAACTTTCATTTTAGGGACCACCCATCATAGTAAAGTGCTTTCCAGGTGGTGCTAGTGGTAAAGAACCTGCCTGCCAATTCAGGAGACCCAAGAGCTTCGGGTTCAATCCCTGGGTCAGGAAGATCCCCTGGAGCAGGCATGGCAACCCACTCCAGCATTCATGCCTGGAGAATCCCGTAGACAGAGGAGCCAGGTAGGCTACAGTCTGTAGGGTCACTAGAGTTGGACACAACCGAAGCGACTTAGCAGGCACACACGCATCATAGTAAATGCCAGTACTGCTAATGCCCAGTTACTTGTATGGGTGAGCATTTTCCATTTTTCCTCCTTAAACCTAAGTGTCTTCAGCCTCACCTAGTCGTCTGTCCCATCCAAATCTTCTGTCCTTCCCTTCCTAACTCCTTCCTGGGGCCCCAGGTATGCACAGCCTGGAGGAAGGGGAACAAGGCAGGTGGCGAGCATGTGGCCAGTGTCATTCTTATTGTCCCATCGAGGCAGCAGCTTAAGGTACAGCATCCCGGAAAGAGAGAACCCCCATAAATAACTGTCCCTGAAATTAATCACTCTGAGTTTCTGGCCTGGAATCCCAAGGTAAGTAAGACCAAGCCTTCCTGGAGATTCCAGTCTAAGGCAGTGGGCTGGAAGGAGTGGAACTGGGTAGGAAAGGAGACAAACACAGACACTGAAAATTCAAATGTATATACAGTGTGTTGTTTCAGGTTCTCAGAGGAGAGGTAAGTGACCCCCAGGGACACAGTGTTCAACTGATCATTATCTACCCACTGGGGGACCTTGTGTGAATCAGCTAACCTTTCCTCTTGGGCCTTGAAAGTATCAGGCTCAATACATATATTTAAATAAATGTGTTTCTGTTTCTTTGCATGTTGTATGTGCATGCATACTAAGTCACTTCAGTGTGTTCGACTCTTTGCTGCCCTGTGGATTGTGGCCCGCCAGACTCTGTCCATAGGATTCTCCAGGCAAGAATGCTGGAGTGGATTGCCTTCTTCGCATGTTAAATGGGAGTAATAATAATACTACTGATTGATGGCTCCCCAGAGCCAGCTCACTCTCTGGTCCTGCTTGTGACCCCCACCCCCAGTCCCCTTCCTGTCTCCCCACTGAAGTGTCAAGTGTGCCACCAGGCCGTATCTGTTGAAAGGAAGGTCATACCAGTTCATGGATGTGAACTTGACTGCAGAAGCCAGCACACAACTGATGTAATAGTCATCAATGTGTTCTACTGGCTGCCTACTTTAGTAAATAAAAATCCAGGAAACCCAGTTACATTTGAATTTCAGATAAACAACGAAAGATTTGTTATTGTTATAAGTATGTCCCACACAATATTTGGGACTGTAAAGGAGGAAAAAATTTACCCCTATCCTCTTAGGGATTTTGGCTGGACCTGAGAATTAAACTGCCGTAAGACAGATTAACGGGAGAAAAGCATACACATTTCTTTACATTTTATTGCTAAAAGACCCAAAGAAATGGTGAAAACGACATGTCTTTATATTGGATTGAACAAAGACCAACAATTGTGGAGAAGTATGAGGCTAAAGGAAGATAAGAGTTTCCTTTTTTTCCTGGTACAGGGAAGGCATCTTACACATGGAAGCTGTTATCTCCTGTTTTCAGGAAGAAAAGAGGAGATTAGGATGCCCTTCTTAAATCTGCTGTCTTTCAAGTGCCTTTAGCTCAAAGTAAACTTTTATTTATGTCAAAGGGGTCTATTTGGGGATGACATATTTATAATACAAAAATATTACTCATTGTGTACCTGAAATTCAAATTCACTGTGCATCCTAAATTTTATCTGGAAAACCTACTGATGACAGTTTATGGGCTGGCTGGAATGACAGGGATGTGGGGCCAGAAAATGGCTCTGCAGTGGTTGAACTGAACTTGAGGATAAGGGTTAAGACGCCCACCGGGGCCATAGGGTTGTTGTTGTGTCACGTCTTAGGCTGTATTTGCTAGTAAATCCTGCAAATAGACCCTGGAATCAGGGGCTTTCCAGGTGGTGCTAGTGGTAAAGAACCAGCCTGCCAAGGCAGGAGACATAAGAGACGTGGGTCTGATCCCCAGGCTGGGAAGATCCCCTGGAAGAGGGCACAGCAACCCACTCCAGTATTCGTGTCTAGAGAATCTAATGTACAGATGAGCCTGGCGGGCTAAAGTCTGTAGGGTCGCACAGAGTCGGACACAACTGAAGCAATTTAGCACTCACATATGCACCCCCAGGCTCAGCCTTCTTGGGGCTCCCAGTCAATCTCTCTTTCCTCCAATCTGGGCACCTTGTCCTCTCAGGATATGCCTGGATGCTGCCCTCAGTAAGCTCAGAGCAGTACTGAGTGATAATATTAGTACCACTTACTGTGTGCCCCCGGGGGTCCAGAGCCATGAGATGTAAGCTCACGAAGCTGGGTGCTGGCCTGACTCCAAAGCCCAGATCTCCTTCTGTTGTGCTGTGCTGTGGCCTGTTCAAAGACTCCAGCATCCAGGAAGGTGAGGGAAGGAACAGGAGTTGACATGGCATATCCTGGTCTTCCACCACGTCCCAGGTGCTGTGTTAGAACTCACTGAGCTGTCACAAAAGTCTAATAAAGTTGATTCTCTAGGAGATTCTAGAAGTAGTAAGCATCTGAGGTCACACAGATGAAGCAGTGGAGCAGGGATTCGAACCCACATCTGTCTCATCTCAAGGTGAACTTTTGCCCTCCTTTGTGCGTATACATTGTTGACATGTGTGCAGGCATGTGTGTGTGTGTGTTTGTGTGTGCGTGCTTGCATGCGTGTGCACATTGTGGACACACATAGTCACTTCCACCCTTCAGAGTAGGGTTTTCCAGTCCTTTCCTGGCTTTCCTCTCTTGGGAAAGTCTAGGACCTTGGAGTGGGCACCCCAGTGGTGCTCACCCAGGGTGGCTTTCTCAGGGACCTGTGCCATCTGTCCACCAACCCTCAGTCAGCAGCTTCTCTGAGGTCTTGCCTTTCTGTACCAGAGCCAGTGTCTCTCAGGGTGGCAGGCAGTTGGTTCCCACGCCCTCAGGCCTTGGGCAGAGGAGAGGGGAGTGTGGACAGTGAGGGGACAGGGCTGGTTTGAGACTGACAAACAGCATGATGCCTCCATCTCCTGTTTTGGCTCACTTGCTCCTGTGCAGACTCTGTAATCTCCAGACTTGAACAGTATTAAAACCGGATGGGATTTTAGAAATCATCAGATCTTGTCTCTTCATCTTACAGAGAGAAAAAATGGGGGCCCGGAAAGCAGGAATGACTTGTTAAGATCACTCTTCAAAGCAATATCACATGGTATTTGTCTTCCTCTATCTGACTTATTTCACTCAGTATGACGATCTGCAGGTCCACCCATGTTGCTGCAAATGGCATTATTTTGTTCTTTTTTAATGGCTGAGTAATATATATGTATATATATATATATACACACCACATCTTCTTTATCCATCGTTATCCATTCCTCCATCAGTGGACATTTAGGTTGCTTCCATATCTCGGCTATTGTAAATAGAGTTGCAATGAACATTGGAGTCTATGTATCTTTTCTAATTACGGTTTTCTCCAATATATGCCCAGGAATGGGACTGTTGGATCATATGGTAATACTTCAATAAAAAGATTTTTAATTGAGAAAACAAGAGATCAGTCACAAGGCTAAGGGTCCAGAGTTCAGAACCCAGGCTGACTACCTCCTGGTCCAGTGCCCTCCTCTACATTCACGCCTTATCTCCTCCAGCAGATTGGCATCCATCCCAACATGTTAAGACCAAAGGAGTCTTAGATTAGGGAAAGGGTTGGGACTTTAGTGAAAATTTCTAGAATTCTTGCTCAAATAGACAGGGAAATAAGAAAATTCAATAAATGGTGTTGAGATACCAAAACTGTTGTTTGGGGGGGATAATAAAGATGGGGCCAAAGCAAATTCTATTTCAATCATGATAAGTGTATTCACTGGGAGGACTGATGCTGAAACTGAAGCGCCAATATATTGACCCTCTAATTTGAAGAGCTGACTCGTTGTAAAAGACTCTGATGATAGGAAAGATTGAAGGCAAAAGGAGAACGGGATGGCCGAGGATGAGATTGTTAGATAGCATCACGGACTCAGTGGACATGGATTTGAGCAAACTCCAGGAGATAGTGAAGAACAGGGAAGCCTGACATGCTGCAGTCCATGAGGTTGCAAAGAGTTGGACTCTATCTAGAAGCTGAACAACAACAAAGCATATTTAAGTGTGATAAAACTGTAGAAGTTCTATAAGAAAGTACAGGTGAACTGATTTATAATTTTGGAGCTGGAAGGCTTTTCTAATCAGGATGGAAAACCCAAGAGTCATAAAGGAAAAGGTTGATACGTTTGACTACATAACAATTTTTTAAAACTTCCTAAATGGAAGACTACCATAAAAACATTTCACAATATTGTGAAAAAGCATACGATAAAGGGATTATTCCTTAATTTACAAGGAAACTCACATAAAGTCTAATCATCATAAAAACTCATATTTAATGATTATTTACTATGTACTAGACATTATTTTAAGCACATAGATTATTTTATTTAAATCTCACAGTAGGTAGCCCTATCAGATAAGTACTATAATTATCTGATTTATAGATGAGGACATGGAAACAGTTTTTTAAAATAGTCAAAGAGGGTTTCCCTAGTGGCTTAGTGGTGAAGAATCTGCCTGCCAATGCAGGAGATACGGGTTTGATCCCGGATTGGGGAAGACCGATCCCACATACCACAGAGCAGCTTAGCCCGTGCACCACAGCTATTGAGCCTGTGCTCTAGAGCCCAGGGGCCACAACTACTGAGCCCACATGCAGCAACTGCTGAAGCCCGCATGCCCTAGAGCCTGTGCTCCACAAGAAAAGCCACCTTGATAAGAAGCAGGCGCACGCAACCAGAGAGCAGGCCCTGCTCACCACAGCTAGAGACGAGCCCAAGCAGCAAGGAAGACATAGCACAGCCAAAATAAATAAATTTTTAGAATAGTCAAAGACTATAGACAGGGAGTTTACAGAAAAGGAAATATCAAGAAACATATGGCTATATTTACTTAATATAAATGAAGCCAGTAAACATGTGGAAGCATGCTTGATATCACTCATAATTGAAGAAATACAAAATAAAACTAGAATTTAGACATCACTTTTTCACTCCTCGGCACAACAAAAATGAAAACTGGTCAATATTCAAGCTGTGATCAAGAAGGGATACAAACTACTCTATAACTGTTCCTCTACATATTCTATCGTACTATCAGTTCATGTCACCAGAAAACTATACATCTGAACCGCATTAGCTTAGCTGCCCATGCAGAAATGCCTTCAGCCCAGTTCCATTTAAGTGTTACACTTTTGGCATCTGTTAATGCTTGGCAAAGAAATGACCACATGAAAAATAACAGCATTATTTGTGTCCGGGAAAAGCTACCATTAAAGGCACTGTCTACTCTCCTAATCTATGTTACCAGAAGGAAGGACCCACATAGTAACTTATCTTTAGTATTTACTACCAGGAAAAAAAATTATATTGCTTAAAGACCTTTTATGTTTTATTTTACCAGACAATGGTACGTACATGACCATTTCTCTTTCTCTTTTTGCCTGGCTACCGGGAAGCTCAGAGCCATAGTTACAGCAACAACATAACTAGGATAATTGACGTCTGACTTCTTAACTCAGTTTGACTTCATCTTAGCTCTCTTTTTCCCCTCTCCCCTTCAACTGGTTTCTCTCCTTCCACTTGCTTTTTAATTTTCTAATTCTGGTTTAACAAAATTACTATAAAGTGTGTTTAATTGGAAGCTATCTCAAAATCTTATGGAAGCAGGTAGAATGCAAGTAATAAATAGACAGTCAAGCCCCCTCATTTTATAAATAAGAAAACTTGAGTCCTCAATCACTATGTTCATTAACATTTATCTCTGTGCTGTGACTGTGATGCTCTATTGTAAGCTCCTTAGAACTGCATTTATCTTTTAGACCCTAGTGGCCAGCTCTGAATCAGGTATACAGTAGGTACTCAATAAATGCACTTTGGTTGAAAACATAGTAGGTGTTGTGAGGAAAAGAACCACTTTCGCATGGAATGAGGTCTGCCAGGTAGCAAGTGTTCATGAGAGCTGAATTAGCAACAGGGCATGGCCTCAGCCTCCAGCCTCGCCCTGCCACGTCCTTGGGGCTCTATCACTCAGGACTCTTTAAGGGCTGGTGTGCAGGGCAAGCAGTCTGCCTCACCACCTCCACTCTGCCTTTATCGTCACCCTCCCAGCCCAGCCCTTCTATCTGGTCCAATTAGCTCCCAGATCTTTTTTATTTTTGCCCTGGGTAGAGACTGACACATCTGTCCTTCCAGTCTCCTGGCCCGGAGATGCCTGGAGGGTAGGGAAATGGCATCACCTTTTGAACCCAGGGCAGCAGCTAATGTGGCTGCTCATCAGTGGTAATCAGTGATGAGGAGGAGAAGGAAGAAGAAGACCCAAGGTCATGGCGCTCCCTGCCCTGGTAACCCTCAACTGACTGTGTCCTCATACCCCTGGGTGGACAGAGGGGACATCAGAGATTGACAAGGTCACTCTTTCTCCTCTTTCCCATCCTTCCTTCCACACATGCTAAGTCGCTTCAGTCATGTCCGATTCTTTGTGATCCCCACGGACTGTAGCCCACCAGGCTCCTCTGTCCACGGGATTGTCCAGGCAAGAATACCGAAGTGGGTTGCCATGCCCTCCTCCAGGGAATCTTCCCGACCCAGGGATCAAATATGTGTCTGCTATGCCTCCTGCATTAGCAGGTGTGTTCTTTACCACTAGCGCCACCTGGGAAGACCCTTCCTTCCATACTGGGAGGCAAAAGAATGAAACAGACAGAGAGGTCAAGCTGGAGCACACAGGTGAGGTGAAGCGGATGGGGCTTCCTTGGCCAAGCTGCAGACACTGAGCTGGCTTCCCATTGGCTGCCACCCCCGCCTCACCCCCAGCTCCCCACCCGGCTCTTTTCCTGAGCAACCTCTGTGGAGATGCGTAGAAAAAGAACTGAGGTCTGGGCAAGGCCTTCTGACCCAGATTTCCTGGACTGATGGACAAGCCGTGTTGAGAAACTGTGTCCAGGTGAGCTGAGCTGGGGTAGCCACACTTGCCGAGCCACAGGGAACCTCAGGCCTGGAGCTTTGAGACCCAGTCTCCCGTGAGGACCATCTTGCCCAAGGAGATGCTCTGCCCTTCACTGTCATCCAGGACTTCAGGCTCATCCTTGCAGCCCACGTGAGGGTGCTAGGGGACAGGAGGAGGTCTCCCTGGGGTCTCCCTGTCCTGGTCTCTGTGTATGTAAAATGTCTGTTTGCACTGCAAGCTCCAAGACACTCCCTGTGAAGGATGGTGACTTTTCACAAGACTCAGGCAATTCAGGGCCATGGAAAAGGCAGCGAGCACCATGATTCAAGCTAAGGTGTGGATTCCACATCTTCCACATTTCTCTGGTAACTAAACTGCCAGGTTGAGTGGAAAGTGGCTGACATGGGATCTGAACATTCTAGAAATTCTCGCCCTCTTCTGTGAGAAATGATGACGCAGTTCACAACACCAGGCCCGTCCTTAACTTGTACAGGACCCGGGCAAGGTTCTCATACCACTTGTCTAAATATTGAAAAGTTATGGGTTAAGCTAATTGCCAAATCTGGCTCAGTGGTAAAGAGTCCGCCTGCCAATGCAGGACACACGGGAGATGTGGGTTCAGTCCTTGGCTTGAGAAGATTCCCTGGAGAAGGAAATGCACCCCACTCCAGTATTCTTGCCTGGAAATTTCCATGGACAGAGGAGCTTGGGGGGCTGCAGTTCTTGGGGTCATAAAGAGTTGGACATGACTGAGCATGCACTCATAAGCCGCAAATAAAATACATTGTTTACCTACCTTGAGAATATACTTCCATAGTTGCTATAGTTTGTAAATGTGTAAAGCTATGGTTATTACTTGGCTAAAACTTGACAAAATATCAAAAGGCTAAATTTTTTATTGTGCTTGTCTGAGTGTACTAGTGACGGGCTGGCAATGCTTGGTTGAGTAATAAATGTATACCTAATTATACATTATTCATAAATGAGTACACGTTCATTCAGTAAAATTTGCTTATCTTGCATTTGTCACAGGAAAATCACCAATTACATGGTTATAATAGAGACTTTCATAACTATAAACGTAGTATAAACTTTAAAAATTGTGTTTCATTGTCTTGTACATCTGAAACATAGAATACTATCAATTTGACAGTCACGCCAAATTAGACAGTATTCCTTGAGTCGCTGTGGTTGTTAGCTTTTTATTAACTTCAATCTGGAGAAACGTCATAAGGCTGGAAATTATTCTCAAAGCATTACTTGGATTCAGAATGAAAGCACAAATTTTATGTATCATGTGCAAGCAAAATAATGGGATGGCATATGATACATTACCACTGTCACAAAAAAAATAACAAATGTTTTCATTTCATGATATAAACTGCTATCCCTTATATCTTGAAAACTTCTTAAAGCACTATCTCAATCTGTAAAATACCAGTTCTTAAGCATTTTTATGTCAGAACTCCTTTACACTCTTAAAAGTTATTGAGGGTTCCAAGAGCTCTTGTGTACGTAAAGGGAAGCTATTGACGGTTGTCATGTTGGAAATTAAACTGATAACTTTTAAAACACCACACACTAGCACATGTTCTCTTAGCTGTCAGAACGGTGATGACATCCACACCAAGCAGCCTCTGAGAAACACTGTACACTCACAAGAGAATTAACATGAGAGGGGCAAACGACGTCTAAGTTTTGTGGGATCTTAATTCCCTGAGCAGGCATTGAACCCAGACCCTCGGCAGTGAAAGCTCGGAGTCTAACCACCAGCCCACCAGAGAATTCTTGTCTTTGGGCCACATTTTTAGAATTGCTTCAGGGTAGAACAATGTAAAGAGATGGTATCATGCTCCCTCCACAGTATGCCTGACCTATGAACATACAAATAAGAGTTTTAAGAATTAGTCTTAAAAAAGATTCCTCCACCGCTTTGTTCAACTTGTATGAATACTGCACTAATTCACGAATCTATGCAGAGTCACAGACTGGAATGTGAAGAGAAGCGAGAGAGTGGACCTGCTTCTATCAATGCATGCCTTGTTGTGTGCGAAACTCAGAAATGCCTCTCACCGTCTCAGAGGTTTAGTTTCCTCTTCTGTAGCGTAGGGACCAGATTTGTCCGTGCTTCTGCTTCAGTTCTGGACATTCTTTGAAGGCAAGTCCTGCCTGAGTCCCCGTGGCATCCCCAGCGCAGTGTCTGGCCCAGAGCAGACGCTCACTCAGCACCCTCAAGGTGACCATTCGCCTCACGGCTGTGCTGACCAGCACTGCTGTTATGTGTGCTTTCGAGTAAGGCAGGTTAACTCTGTGAGCTGGGGTGACTTTTCTCCTGAAGTAGAAGGTCCACCACTTCCAACGGGCAGCTTGTTAACTGCTGAGGGCTCACTTTCATGATCTATAAAAGGGAGTAACAACGCTAGTAAATATCTTGTGGGGGAGAGGTGTCAGTGGGATTATCTACGTGGAGCACTTAGCACCTGACACGTAGAAAGCTTTCTATACATGTTTATTCACTCTGGGGACTTCCCTGGTGGTCCAGCGGTTGAGAATCTGCCTTCCAATGCAGGGAACGTGAGTTTGATCTTTGGTCAGAGAACTAATATCACACATGTCTTGGGGCAACTAAGCCTGTGCACCTCAACTGGAGAAAGCCCACAGGGCACAATCAAGACCCAGTGCAGCCAAAATAAATATGTAAATAAATGTTTAACTCTACCAGGCAGGCAATTTCAATATGAGCAGATAGACTTATTATATTGAATAAATCAGCTCCTAGCTTTGAGAGGCCAAGGATTGTGTCTCAGGTGAATTCTAGAACTGCCCTCTGGACCGCAGGTGCTCACCCAAAAAGTGAATGAATGAATGAAGGAATGAAAACATGAACTGTTGTTCTTTCTAATGGCTGAAGGGTTAGACCTTCTGTCCACTGGCAATGTGGAACCGCCTAGCTCCTTCAACTGGTGAACACTGAGAATCACATTCGATGCCTTTGTCTCCCACCCCTGCCCCTCACTCTGCCCTCTTGTTGAAAGTAAAAGGTAAATCGCTTTCGAATCATTAGTTAACCCATTGATGTTACCTTCTGCTGCCCCTGCATTCCCTGAATTCTCCCATGAATAATCAGAAAATTGGCAAAATAGAATTTTTCTCTCTACCATTTAATGACAATTAATGTTTATTCTTATTCTTTTAAATAAGTAATACATGTTTATCATAGAAAAATATGTTTTAAACAGAAAACACAAGACTAAGAAAGCCACCAAGCAGATAACTACCATTAACATTTTAGCTTATCTCCACTCATATGTAAAGAGGAGGGTTATGAATAACTTTTTTAAAAACACAATCAAGTTCTTATCATGAAAGCTTTTTTTTCTTTCACTTAAAGTATCTTGAACATCTTCCACGTAACATTCTCTCCCACAAATGCACAGACACTACTGCTGGACATGTGTGTGGCTTCCATTTCCTTTCCGTTGTCAGTAATACTGCGATCCTCATTCGCTACTTACTGTGCAGACGCCTTGTGGACACGTGCAAGTTTACTGTAAATGAAATGAATGCATCTTCAGTATTTGGTAGGTGACCATTAATGGAGACTGCTGGAGAAGGAAATGGCAACCCACTCCAGTGTTCTTGCCTGGAGAATCCCAGGGAAGGGGGAGCCTGGTGGGCTGCCGTCTATGGGGTCACACAGAGTCAGACACTACTGAAGTGACTTAGCAGCAGCAGCAGCAGCAGCTTCGTACCCAGTCTCCTAATTGCCAGTCTGGTCTCCCCAGAACTCTTCATGGCTCCTCCTTGTCCTACATCTGGTCGAACCTGGCATTCACGCACTTTGCAGGTCTGTGCCAGTCACCCTGGACACTGGCTACACTCACCCTACCCTTTCCCATCTTTTTTGCTGATGGGTCCCCCAGCCTATGAGACAGCCTCCAGATAAAAGAGTCTGGGGAATGCTTTTTCTTCTTTTTTAAAAATACTTGTTTCTACACTTACTATGATAAGCATAAACTACTTTTTAAATCGACATGCAATTCATATAACACAAAATTCATCCTTCAAAAAAGTGTACAATCCAGTGGGTTTTAGTATATTTACAAGGCTGTACCACCATCGAGCTGCGTGTTAAGTCACCTCAGTCGTGCCTGACTCTGAGCGACGCTATGGATTGTAGCCTGCCAGGCTCCTCTGTCTATTGAATTCTCCAGGCAAGAATACTGGAGTGGATTGCCATGCCCTCCTCCAGGGGATCTTCCCAACCCAGGGATCAAACTCAGGTCTCCTACAGTGCAAGCAGATTCTTTACCATCTAAGCCACTAGGAAAGCCCTGCCACCATCATCACCATCTAATTCCTGAACAATTTCATCAGCCCCAAAAGAAATTACATACCCATTAGCAGTCACTCCTCATTCTCCTGCTCCCTAGCCCCTGGTAACCATAATCTACTTACTATCTCTGTGGATTTGCCTAGTCAGGATATTTCATACACTGAAATATATACAAGGATATTTCATATACTGATTCCACATATAGAATCATACAACGGGTGTCCTTTTGCAATTGCCTTATTTCACTTAGTATCCTGACTTCGAGTTTCATCCGTGTTGTAGCATGTGTCCGGATTTCCTCTCTTTTTAAGTCTGAATAATATTTCACTGTATGGATAGACCACACTGTGTTTATCAACTCTCTGTCGATGGACACTCTGATTGTTTCCAGCTATTGGCTATTGTGAATAAGGCTGCTATGAATGCTGGTGCATGATTCCTGTTTGAGTCATTGTTTTAAATTCTTTTGGATATAGAGTGAGATTGTTGGATCATATGGTAATTCCATATTTAATTTTTTTGAGAACCACCACACTGCTTTCTACAGCAACTGCAACAATTTACCTTCCCACTGGCTACATATGAGGATTTCAGTTTCTTCACATCACCCTCAACACTTGTTGTTGTCTGTGTTTTTCATTATAGTCATCCCAGTGGGTGTGAAGTAGCATCCTATTGTTGTTTAATTGGCATTTTCCTAATGTTGAGCACCTTTTCAAATGCTTTTGCCAATTCTCTGTATGTTTATAGAGAAGTACCTCTTCTCTCTCTCTCTTTCTCCATATTTTTAGGAAAACATCTATTCAAATCCTTTTCCCATTTTTAAATTGGATTGTCTTTTTATTGTTGAGTTCCAAGTACTCTTTATATACGCTGGATACTAGATGTTTATCAGATACATGATTTGCAAATATTGTCTCCCATCATATCAATTGTTTTTTTTGGTTTCTTGATAATGTCTTCCGAAGCATAAAAGTTTTTAATTTTGATGACATCTAATTTATTATTATTTTTTGGTTGCTTGTGCTTTATATGTCACATCTAAGAAACCATCATCTAATCCAAGGTCAAAGAGGCTTATCTCTATGTTTTACTCTGATGGCTTTATAGTTTACCTCTTACTTTTAGGTCTTCGATCATGTTTACTTAATCTTAGTATAGGGTTCCAAATTCATTCTTTTGCATGTAGATATTCAGTCGTCTTGGGCCTTTCCCTGTGGCTCAGTGATAAAGAATCTGCCTGCAATGCAGGAGTCGCAGGGGACACAAGTTCGATCCTTGGGTTGGGAAGATCCCCTGGAAGAGGGCATAGCAATCCACTTCAGTATTCTTGCCTGGAAATTCCATGGATAGAGGAACCTGGTGGGCTACAGTCCACAGGTTCGCAAAGAGTCGGACACGACTGAGTGACAGTGCCCAGCACGTAGCAAAATCTTACATATTCAATTCATTCCAACCCCAAAGCCACTTCATTCAGGGAGCTTTTCCCAGACTCTCCATCCAAGACCTGCCTACCTCTGAACAGTTCCTCAGTGCTTGTCTTACAGCACCTTGTTCTCTCATGAGGTTTCTGGGACCTCATGAGATCTCTCTAATCTCACTAACTCACTGGAAGAAGAGCTCATCAAAGGCAGGGCTTGTGTCTGAAAGTATTCCTCACAGCCCCCAGCATGGAGCTTACGACTGTGGCAGGGCTGAGTACATGCCAAATGAACGAATGAATAAGCACATAAATGAATGAATGCTATTGAGTCACTCATATAGTTCATATTGTGATCAGAACCTGGGCAAACATCCTTACCAAAGAATGGCTTAGGAAATGCATTCATTAAATTCATAGTTACACCTCTATTGACAAGTATAGTCATGTGTTGTTTCACTTGAGGTTTCCTTAATTCATTATAGTCATTATAAGGCTTATCAACAGGAGAAAAATGTGCCTGAATTAGTGGAGGAATTATGTGTGAATTGCACACTTAGGCATTTCACAGCCAGGCCCAATCTCAATCAATACTGTAGTACAATGACAGGCCTTATCAAAGCATCAGGCCTTGCTTAAACTAAAAGATCATTAGCCTTTGAATTAGCACTCCAAACAGCTCTCTTAATTAATCTGTTAATGATTTTCTTTGTTTAGAGGGATTAGCCCTAATCAATTCTAATATATGTTCCCACAGCTACAAACGCTCATTTGAACCTTAGACAGTCCAGCGGAGATCTGGGGTTGAGCCCCTGCCCTCAGTCAAGGCGTGAAGACGGCACACATGTGACTCCTCTGAGTCAGGGGGCCAGTGCTGGGTCACAGAGTAGGCCCGGAACAGCCGGGCAGGAGTCATTCTGCCTGGGAGGCATCAAGCCACCTTAGACCTTTGAACTGAGCCTGGAATACTGCCTAGGATTCTGTCAGGTAGAGACATGGACTAAAGGATTTCAGGAAGGGTGGGAAAGGTGTTCCAGGCAGATGGAACAGCTGTAGCAAAGGTGTGTTCACAGGCACACGTTGCACCAACACACACACATACGCTCAGATGCATCCTTCTCCCAAGAACTGGGCCCATCAGAGACTGTCTGAAAGATGTCAGTGTGTCCACCTGAGTCAACCCACAGCCCAGAGTCCCACCAAGCTCTGGGTTCCAGTTGGCCTTTCCTCCAGAGGGCATTGAACGTCTGCCATCCCTGGCCTTCCTTCCCTTCCTTCTCCCTCTGTGTCACCAAGCTAGATGTTCTCCTCTGTGTCCTTACTGAGGACTCGCGCACTAATCCCTGAAGCCCCAGCAGGAACTGGGCTAGAGGTTCTTGGTCCTGATGAAGCTTGATTGTCACAAGGTGCAGAAACTTTTCCACCTGCCCCTGCTGGGGCCTTGAGCCACCTGGTTGAGCCGTGGGAGCAGGGAGAGTCTCCCCAGTGCTGTTGACTGCTGAGGGCGTGTAGCTTTGTTTCTAAGCACAATATTTAAAAGTGCTTAGAAACAGCCCCAGTGTGCTTTCTTTCATCAGTCAATGACAAATACTTCTGATCTCATACCTTTTAAATTTCATAATTGATATATTACCAGCATGTATTAAGATGCAAGGCATAAGTGTACAGCCTGATGCATTTTCACTGACTGAATGCACCCATGTAACCAGAATCTAGATCAAAAGACAGAATGTGACCAGCACCCCAGAACTCCTGTTCTCCTCCCAGTCACCACCTCCCTCAAGGATAACTAAGGTCCTGGCTGGTGACAGCAGAGATCAGTTTTGTCTGATTTCGTACTTTGTATAGAAGGAATCATCAAGTGTGGACTCTCTTGGCACTTCCACTTGAACAAACAGATTGGTCAAAGATCTGAAGAGATGGGGCTTCCTTGGTGGTGCAGTGGATAAGAGTCTGCCTGTCAGTGCAGGGGATATGGGTTCAACCTCTGGTCCAGGAAGATCCACATGTCGAGGGGCAACTAAGCCCATGTGACAGTAAATACTGAGCCTGCATGCCTAGAGCCTGTGCTCACAACATGAGAAGCCGGTACCCCACAACAAAGAGTAGCCCACGCAGCAGCGAAGACCCAGCACAACCGAAAAAACAAATAAATGAATGAAAATATTAAAGATATTCTAAAAAGGTATTAAAGATATTACAAAAGAATAAAATTTTGAGGGGAAAAAAAAAGATCTGAAAAGAGAAAGCAAGAAGTTTGTTTGAAAGACTGGTCCTCCTGAGGAAGAGAGAGTAAATCTCATGTGCGGGGGTCTCTGCAGTCCATCCAAAGGTGAGAAGGGTAGGTGGCCTGGTCAAGGAGTTGCGGACATGTGTTCAGATTTGATATCCATTCACAGCTTGCTGTGCAACCTTGCAAAGCCTTTTCCTTTCTGAACCTCAGTTGGATCCTCTGCAGGGTTGAAAGGCAGTTCCCCGCCTTTACCCACCAACCTCACCTTCTGTTATCTATCCCCACACCCACCACTGCCATGCAGAACATGCTTTGGCAAATGTGGCTGACCGAGTAGACCACATGTAAGTAATGATTAATTTGTTTCCCCATTTCTTGTTAACAGAAGATCTATGGAGCAGACTCAGATCTACCGCCGATAGCAAGTGTGCCAACCAGGCTTGGTAGAATTCCAGAAATAAGCAGAAGCTCTTTATGGCTGAGTTACTTGATCGCAGTCTCAGGTCAGGGAAATATTCAGAACCTGACGCACCCATTGAATTAGAGCAAATTACTTGAGAAACCCACATCCCAGCCTTCATGTGACCCTGGGTCCAGGAACCACTGACAAGATAGGCGGTCCCTAACTTCCCTTCTAGCTCTGATAAGCCCAGGGTCTGGGCATAGGCCAGCTTCCCCCTGGAATGACTGCAGAGCTGTGGAGGGTGGACCAGTCCCCTGAGGAGGCCTCCTTCTCAGCCTGCCCTCAGCCCCCAACCTTGACTGTGCCCCCCACCCCTGTGCCCTTTACTCCAGCAGACCCCTGCCCAGCCCTGTGCTGGACAAGTCCTCCCAGGCCCACGGCTATCTCATGTTGCTCTGGGAGAGGGCATCTATTTGGAAACTGTTGATGGAACTTGTATTCCTGGAGTACTGTGAAAACTAAAACTGCCCTCTGCAACTCCTGGCAGCCCCTGACCCGGGGGGAGAGAACCCCAGTGTTGTCTTAGGAACATGAATTGTGGCCTCCTTCAGTGTCAGCCACCTCCTCCAGACCTGGCCACTCAGAGCTCAGGCTCTGGGGCTTCCCTACCCTCAATGCATCCCCAAGAGCTCTCTATTTTCCAGCTCTCTCCCCATTTCTGTCCATGACCAAGGATGGGATGAAGTCCACTGGAGGAAAGGAATTGTGCTTGTGGTTGGGGGGCAGAACCACACCTGGAACAAATAAGAATCAATCTACAGCTGTGAGCAGAGGGGCGAGGAAAGAATTTGGTCAGAGAGATCCTTGGCGAAGGGGACTCATGCACGGATGTGATGGAGGAAAGGGCAGAGTAACATGGAATGAGGTATGCTGGGGAGGGGCGTTGCATGGCAGATTGGACAGTCTCCATGCACAGATGGTCTCCACACCATCTTGTATTCTGGGTAATATGAGAGTGTGCGGAGTCCCCAAGGGGTCACCTCTAGAGGGATGAAGGAACTAGAAATTCTCCAGAGTGATGAGTTGGGGAAAGGAGAGGAAGGCAACTAGGTAGGGGGTGGAGGTGATGTGCTGAGAGCTTGGAACCTGGTATGAAGACATTCAGAAGCCTTGGTTGGATATTTGGACATGCCTGGGGCAGATAACTAGATGGCCTATGTAGAACAATCCTTTAATTCATCATATGTCCCATTTTACTGTCTTTAAGACAAGGTGCTAAGCCTTTGTACCTTGAAGTATAGAGGGAATTGAGTAGTAAGGCCTAAGATGTCACCCTGGGATAAAGAAGTGCTCATCTGCCAGTCCATCTGGGTAGGCTTCTTGAAAGAGGAGTAATTTCTGATACAGCCTGATAGATCGTCTGATTACAGGAAACCATTTGAGCATGTGCTTTGGACTGGTGCAGCTCTGGGAAATAAGGGTGAACAATTGTGACCCTGGCCATCAGGGAGCTGACACTGTTGTGGAGAAGGCAGACGATGGAAAACTCAGCCCAGGAAAGATACGGAGCTTGGGAAATGCTCTGATGGGAGTGGGAGAGTATCCAGAGTCAGTTATGTCTGAATTGCATTTTGACAGACGAACAGTTCCCCAAGGGGTGAGCAGGCACATACTCAAAAACTGGAAACATCCCATGAGAATCTGATGAAAGTAATGGACCTTCTGTCAGAAACTTACATACATGCTCCATGGATCTTGGAGTTGGGAATCCCCAGAAAAGGCCCTGAGGCCAGCCAGAGTGTGGCTATGATCAAAATGATCAAGGACACTAATCTCTAGGGCAAAGATGAATCCCAAGAAGATGCACCCCAGGCACAGCCTGCCCTAGGGTAGCGGATGAAAAGGTATGGTCCTGGTAGCACAGCCAGACGGCTGCTGAGAGAGGGGGCTGGGCTTTAGCAGGAGTTGGTTCCTTGGGAACAAGCCGTGCGGAGGGTCTGGCCGAGGTATGGCTGTGGGGTGAGGGACTGTGGGGGAGGGTGATGGCGCTGAACGCCTGAGAGGGTGGTTGGTGGTGTCTCAGATCGTGAAGGTGGGGTCATGGTTAGCACAGCATGGTGTGGAGATCAAGGGCAGTGGTTTTAGAGTCTAGTGCACCTTGGTTTGAATCCCATGGATGGTTACCACCCAAAATATGGCCTGGAACTCAGCCTTCAACAGTGGTCTCTGCGGGGCTGGGAGATGTGGCAGGTCAACAGCACCCGGGAGCTTTCTCAGAGTGAATGTGCTGCCCTCTCCCTATTCTCACCCCTACATAATCCGGACAATATGACTTCCAGGAAGGTTGGCAATGGTATTGTGAAAAGGTTTTCAGATCATTCTGATCCATTCCTGAATTTGTCCTTCTCCTCCAGAAAAACTACCTAGAAAGGTCACTGAAAAAATAACATGACACACTGTTCCTCTGGAATGATAAGACTAGCAGCATTCTAGCCCAGCTCAATCCAACCGATAGCCCATTCATTCAACACGAGTTTATTGAGCTTCCACACTTTTTTTTCCCTCATTTTTTAAAAAGTTTTTTTGGAGTACTACCAAACGATCCAGAAATTCCACTCCTGGGAATTTACCTGGAGGAAAACCTAATTCAAAAAGATACATACACTCCTGTGTTCATAGCAGCACTATTTACAATAGGCAAAACAAGGAAACAATCTAAATGTCCATCAACAGACAAACAGATAAAGAAGGTGTGGTGCATACGCACAATGGAATATTACTCAGCCGTTGAAAAGAATGAAATAATGCCATTTGCAGCAACATGGATGGACCTAGAGATTGTCATACTGAGTGAAGTAAGTCAAAGACAAATATGTGGTAAAGTTTATGCATGCATGTGTGCTAAGTCGCTTCAGTCATGTCTGACTCTGTGCGACCCCATGGACTGTAGCCCACCAGGCTCGTCTGTCCATGGGGATTCTCCAGGCAAGAGTACTAGAGTGTATTTCCATGCCCTCCTCCAGGGGATATTCCCAACACATGGATCGAACACATGACTCTTTTTTTTTTTTTTTAATTTTCTTATTAGTTATTTATTGTCTTTTAAACCGTACAAGTATTCTAAGAATTAGGACTTTTTTTTTAAACTTTACAATTTTGTATTGGTTTTGCTATATATCAACATGAATCCGCCACAGGTATACACGTCTTCCCCATCCTGAACCCTCCTCCCTCCTCCCTCCCTGTACCATTCCTCTGGGTCGTCCCAGTGCACCAGCCCCAAGCATCCAGTATCGTGCATCAAACCTGGACTGGCGACTCATTTCATATATGATATTATACATGTTTCAGTGCCATTCTCCCAAATCATCCCACCCTCTCCCTCTCCCACAGAGTCCAAAATGTTCTATACATCAGTGTCTCTTTTGCTGTCTCGTATACAGGGTTATTGTTACCATCTTTCTAAATTCCATATATATGCGTTAGTATACTGTATTGGTGTTTTTCTTTCTGGCTTACTTCACTCTGTATAATAGGCTCCAGTTTCATCCACCTCATTAGAACTGATTCAAATGTATTCTTTTTAATGGCTGAGTAATACTCCATTGTGTATATGTACCACAACTTTCTTATCTCATCTGCTGATGGACATCTAGGTTGCTTCCATGTCCTGGCTAACACATGACTCTTTTATCTCCTGCATTGGCAGGCAGATTCTTTATCACTAGTGCCACCTGGGAAGCCCAATATCGCTTACTTGGAATTAAAAAAAAAAAAGATGCAAATGAACCTATTTATAAAACAGAAACTGACTCACAGAAAACAAACTTACGAATACCAGAGGTGGGAAGAGGTAGGAAGGATTTGGGGATTGACATATACATGCTGGGCTCACTTGGTGGCTCAGATGGTAAAGAATCTGCCTGCAACACAAGAGACCCTGGTTTGATCCCTGGGTCGGGAAGCTCCCCTGGAGAAGAGAATGGCTACCCACTCCAGTGTTCTTGCCTAGAGAACCCCATGGACAGAGGAGCCTGGCACACACAGTCCAGTCAGTTCAGTTCACTTCAGTTGCTCAGTCGTGTCTGACTCTTTGCGACCCCAGGGACTGCAGCACGCCAGGCCTCTCTGCCCATAATCAACTCCCGGAGTTTACTCAAACTCATGTCCATTGAGTTGGTGATGCCATCCAACCATCTCATCCTCTGTTGTCCCTTTCTCCTCCTGCCTTCAATCTTTCCCAGCATCAGGGTCTTTTCCAATGATCAGTTCTTTGCATCAGGTGGCCAAAGTATTGGAGTTTCAGCTTCAGCATCAGTCCTTCCAATGTATATTCAGGACTGCTTTCCTTTAGGATGGATTGGTTGGATCTCCTTGCAGTCCAAGGGACTCTCAAGAGTCTTCTCCAACACCACAATTCAAAAGCATCAATTCTTTGGCGCTCAGCTTTCTTTATAGTCCAACTCTCACATCCATACATGACCACTGGAAAAACCATAGCCTTGACTAGATGGACCTTTGTTGATAAAGAGATATCTCTGCTTTTTAATATATTCTCTAGGTTGGTCATAGCTTTTCTTCCAAGGAGCAAGTATCTTTTAATTTCATGGCTGCAGTCACCATCTGCAGTGATTTTGGAACTCCCAAAAATAAAGTCTGACACTGTTTCCACTGTTTCCCCATCTATTTGCCATGAAGGGATGGGACCAGATGCCATGATAAGCCAACTTTTTCACTCTCCTCTTTCACTTTCATCAAGAGACTCTTTAGTTCTTCTTCACTTTCTGCCATAAGGGTGGTGTCATTTGTATATCCGAGGTTATTGATATTTCTCCTGGCAATCTTGATTCCAGCTTGTGCTTCATCCAGTCCAGCATTTCTCATGATGTACTCTGCATATAAGTTAAATAACCAGGGTGACAATATACAGCCTTGATGCACTCCTTTCCCGATTTGGAACCAGTCTGTTGTTCCATGTCCAGTTCTAACTGTTGCTTCTTGACCTGCATACAGATTTCTCAGAAGGCAGATCAGGTGGTCTGGTATTCCCATCTCTTTCAGAATTTTCCATAGTTTGTTGTGATCCACACAGTCAAAGGCTTTGGCATATTCAATAAAGCAGAAATAGATGTTTTTCTGCAACTCTCTTGCTTTTTCGATGATCCAGCGAATGTTGGCAATTTGATCACTGGTTCCTCTGCCTTTTCTAAATCCAGCTTGAACATCTGGAAGTTCATGGTTCACATACTGTTGAAGCCTGGCCTCGAGAATTTTGAGCATTACTTTGCTAGCCTGTGAGATGAGTGCAATTGTGCTGTAGTTTGAGCATTTTTTGGCATTGCCTTTCTTTGGGATTGGAATGAAAACTGACCTTTTCCAGTCCTGTGGCCACTGCTGAGTTTTCCAAATTTGCTGGCATATTGAGTGCAGCACTTTCACAGCATCATCTTTCAGGATTTGAAATAGCTCAACTGGAATTCCATCACCTCTACTGGCTTTGTTCGTGGTGATGCTTTCTAAGGCCCATTTGACTTCACATTCCAGGATGTCTGGCTCTAGGTCAGTGATCACACCATCATGATTATCTGGGTCATGAAGATCTTTTTTGTACAGTTCTTCTGTGTATTCTTACCACCTCTTCTTAATATCTTTTGCTTCTGTTAGGTCCATACCATATCTGTCCTTTATTGAGCCCATCTTTGGATGACATGTTCCCTTGGTATCTCTAATTTTCTTGAAGAGGTCTCTAGTCTTTCCCATTCTATTGTTTTCCTCTATTTCTTTGCAGTGATCACTGAGGAAGGCTTTCTTATCTCTTCTTGCTATTCTTTGGAACTCTGCATTTAGATGGGTATATCTTTCCTTTTCTCCTTTGCCTTTCGCTTCTCTTCTTTTCTCAGATATTTGCATGGCCTCCTCAGACAACCATTTTGCCTTTTTGCATTTCTTTTTCTTGGGGATGGTCTGGATCACTGCCTCCTGTACAATGTCACGAACCTCCGTCCATAGTTCTTTAGGCACTCAGATCTAATCCTTTGAATCTATTTGTCACTTCCACTGTATAATTGTAAGGGATTTGATTTAGGTCATATCTGAATGGTCTAGTGGTTTTCCCCACTTCCTTCAATTTAAGTCTGAATTTGGCAATAAGGAGTTCATGATCTGAGCCACAGTCAGCTCCTGGTCTTGTTTTTGCTGACTGTATAGAGCTTCTTCATCTTTGGCTGCAAAGAATGTAATCAATTTGATTTCGGTACTGACTATCTAGTGATTTTCCATGTATAGGGTCTTCTCTTGTGTTTCTGGAAGACAGTGTTTGCTATGACCAGACACAATCCATGGGATCGCAGAGTTGGACATGACTGAGTGACTTATACTATGTACATGTTACTATATTTAAAATGGATAACCAAAAAGGACCTACTGTATAGCACAAGGAACTCTACCCAATATTATGATACAATTTAAATGGGAAAAGAATCTGAAAAAGGATATATACAAGTAAATGTATAACTGAACCATTTTGCTGTAGACCTGAAACTAAGATGACATTGTGAATCAACTATACCCCAATATAAAAGAAAAAAGAAAGGAACCAACTAGCCTATTCATTCCACATGTGTTTAGTGAGCTTCCATACTGGGCCAGGCGCTGGGCCAGGTGTTGGGGACCCAAGACCCAGCTCTTGTACCATCCACGGTAAGCAAGGCAGGCCAGAGCAGAGACAACACCATGTTGTGACAGCTCTGTGATAAGCAAAGTCTGGAGTACTCTAGGAACGCCCAGGAGGGGCAGTCTTGGGTCATCGGGAAAGGCATCTTGGAGGAAGAGTAGGCCGGGGCCAGAAGCCAGCCAGGAGGGTGGAGAAGGTCTCCCAGGAGGAAGAAGCCACCTGCGCACAGCCTAGAGGCAAGAGGTGTTCAAGGAAGTGCAAGTGCTCCCAAGTGTGGCTGTGGCGTGAGAGAGCAGGCCAGAGCCACCAGGGGCTTGGGGTTGATCCTGCAGTTCTCCTGGGGAATTGATGGGTCTGGAGAGAGAGAGCACCCTGGGGCAGAGGGGAGATCTCTTATCTGCTCTGGGCATTTCCGCAAGAGACGCTGAAGGCCTGAGTGAAGAGTGTCTATGGGGCCAGAGATGAGGGGCTAGAGTCCACAGAAATGCTGCCCCCCCACCCCAAGCAGCTGACCCCTACTGAGAGGCATGTGTTGCCCCGCCCCTGCCCTCTGTGCAGCACGGGTCTTAGAGGGCATTGTTCTGGAAACCTTGTGTCCAGCCTTGCCATTCAAGCTATGGGTCCATGTGGTCTCCAGCCTTCCCAGAATCCTCTGACAAGCCTTCTTATTTTCTCAGCGTTGTCATTAACCCTTCCACCTCTGGAAGCCCAGCTTCTCTCTCCTGTGAGGACATCCATATCTGTTCTGGTCGTGAAGCTGTTCAGTTCCAAAGGCCTTCCCCATTTCCATTAGTCCCTACCACAGCCACACCCTGGAGCCTGTCTTTCCTAAAACACTCGCACTTCTCAAAGCTTGAAGTGAATGGACCACTCGCTGCCTATGGCCCTCTGTGCTTCTGATGGCTCCTTCTTGACTGCCTTACCCTAGCTGCCCGTTGCACCCACTGGGCACCCACTGGGCTGGTGGAGCTGGCTGCCGCCCTGGGCTGCCACACCTACTGGAAACAGTGGGCCGCCATGGAGACCAGGGCCTCTTGCCTCAGAGAGGCCCTGTCCACTGCCCCCAGCAGCCCTCTGTCTTCTTTCCACTGCAGCTCTTTCAAACCTGCTCCACCTCCCCCAGGCTCCTGATTCAGACCTTCCCCCTCTTTCACAAAGAAAGCAAAGGCCCCAAGATGGGAGTCCCCTTGATTTCTTGCCATCCCAGCTTCACGCAGCAACATCACACAGACTGCCCCTTACTCCCCTCTACTGACTCGGACCAGCCTGGGGTTCCGGGCCCAGCTCTTCCCTCCTCTTTGGGCATGGAGGTCCCTGTCATCCCCTTCCTTGTCCCCCCTCTCCAGTTGTGCATCTTCCCCCAACTTTTCCCATAATCATGGAGACCCCCTTTGTCCTCCCCTCCTGCCTCACCTCCCCTTCAGTCCTCCTACTGCCTCTGCCTCTGTCCTTCTTCCAGAACCTTCCCTTAACCATCCCAGAAGCACCTCAACATCAAAACATCACATCCCATCTCATTTCTCCCCACCTGCTTCTCATTGGTTCTCCCCATCTTGGGAAAGGGCAGCAGGGCGCAAGTACACACCCCAAGTCACTCTGCATACCTCCCTCCCTCACGCCATCATTCCAGCACCCACCAAGTCCCCTTGGGGCTTCTTTTTAATACTCCAGAATTCATCATTCTGTGATGATGTGCCAGGCTCCTACCTTGCAAGGGTTTGGCACATTATTCATTCAGGAATTTGTTCAATATGCATTTTTTGGAAAGCCCATCCTGTGCAGTGTTGACTTGACTCACATTTACGCTTCCAACTCAGGCATTTGTCCCACTTGGCGCCCGACCTCTCTCATCCCAATGCTGGTAATTGATCTGAACTTCACCCTTGTCGACCGACTCTGTCTCAGCTCCTGGGCTGCCTGGGAGTTCGACTCCTCCTTCTCATCCTGCCACCCTGTCAAGTGGCAATTAGGATGAGGTGTCATGGTGGCTATGAAGGCTCGGCAGCGGCAGTGTTGGGGAAACCATCTGAGATGGGGTTGGTGGGGATAGTGACTCTACTAGAATTCACTTAGGGATATTTATTCATTTGTGCACTCAGTCAATATTTATTGAGCATCTACAGTGTACCAGGCACTGAACTAGGCCCTAGGGATACAGCCAGGCCCCAAAACACACAGGTTCTCCCCTCTCTCCAGGAGCTAGCAGTTTAGTGAGGGAGACATTCATCAGATAAATGGCACGATTATGACCAAGACAAGTGCTTCATCAGGGTGGCACACAGCTCTCAAGTATGTAATAGCAGGGTTTGGTCCTCTCTAAGGAGGTGATGGTGAAGCTGAGATCTGAAGGATACAGCTGTGTTAACTAGAAGAAGAGGAAAGGGAGCAGCCCAGGTAGAAGGACCAGCATGTGCAAAGGCCCTGGGGGAATGCAGAGGCAATGCATGGGATAGGAAGCCCTGCACAGAATACATTTCGGTTTGTTTAATCACAAAACAACGTAACACAAAATGCACCATTCAACTGTCTCAAATGTACAACTGAACAGCGTTTAGTAAATTCACGATGTTGTGTAACCACCACCACTCTTGTTCCAGAACATTTCATGACCCCAAAAGGAAACCCTGCACCCATTAAGCAGCCACTCCCCATTCTTCTTTCCCCCAGCCCTACAACCTGGGACCACTCATCTACTTTCTGTCTCTCTGGATTTGCCTACTCTCAACATTTCTTACAGATGGACTGATGTAATCTGTGGCCTTTGGGGCCTGTCTTCCTTCATTCAGTGTACAATGTACGGGGTTCATCCATGTTGCAGCATGTGTGAGCACTTCACTCCTTGCTATGGCTGAATCATATTCTATTGTATGGATATACTGCATTTTGTCTATCCATTCATTTCTTGATGACCATTTGGGTTGGTCCCACCTTTTGGCTATTGTGGATCATACTGCTATGAACATGTGTGTACAAGTTTGTGTTTGAACATCTGACTTCAGCTCCTTTGGGTCCATAACCGAGAGTGGAATTTTGGTTCATACGGTAAATCTGTGTTTAACTTTTTAAGGAACAACACACACTTTTTATTACATTCATCTGACATGACTTAAATTCAAGCCATGGTGGTAAGACAGGGGTGGTAGTGATATGGGAGAGTAAGCACTGTTATTTTCCAATTCTGACAACTTCTTTTCATCTCTTTTCAGGTTGTTTGAAGTGGAGGTGAATAGGCAGAGAGGCACTGTCTCACTAACTGCCTACCTGGGCAGTCCTGCCAGGTCAAGGATCTCCATCTGTTTTTTTCCCTGACGTACCTCAAAGCCTAAAACAGTGCTTGGCACATGACTGGTGCTCAATAACTATTTGTTGCATGAATAAATAAATACAATGAACTCCTTCAAGGGCTCTAAAATCCCAAGAAAACAGATATTCGTCAGCTAGAACCAGGGAGGACAGGCCCATGTTGCCGCCCAAGATGGGTGGTTGGATGAGAACAGGACTCTCCAAAGCCACCAACCCTCAGCCCCTAGGGAGACCTTGGCTAGTATTTTTGAACACTCACTATGTGCAGGGACTTTTATACAACTGTTCACCCGGAAGCTTGGAGAGCCTGAGTGGCTTTGGATTCCTACGAGGTAGACCCGGAATCTACTCTGGGCTGCTGGACATCAGGTGTCTCCCTTGGTGGGGACTGTGGTCCCTCCATCCCAAGACTGACGCTCAGACCAGAGTAAGCTCGGGGCTGTGGTCAGCTGGAAGGACTCCCAAGGGTCCCTCAGAAGCACCCTAGAGAGCCCTGAGTTCTCCCTTCCCCCAGCTGAGGCCAGAGGGAGGAGGGAAGGACGGCAGCAGAGCGTGCAAATTGGAGGCTGATATTGAATTGCAGCAAAATGAGCAGAGGATTACCTGCCCCACCTGGACCCACCCTGGGCGAATACCAAGGCCCGGGTCAACTCTCACGAGGAGTCGGCAGGCCCAGTACCAGGAGGAATTGTGGCTGGATGAGCAGGGGTCATGAGGCAGGTGGCTGGGCCCATAGGCTTGAAGATGTCTTCCTCTCCTGAGCCCTCCCTATCCTCAGGCTGGACATCCTGTATTCACAGAGCTCTTCTTGAGTTCTGGGGGCATAGCTAGGGGATCAGAACCAGGCTGAGAAGCTATCCCAGGACCCTGCCTTCAGGGAGAACAGGGAGAAAGAAGATGAGGCAAACACCCAAGATTCTGGGGAGTGGAGTGGAAAGCTGCCATGACTGAGTAAGTCTGGGATGGCTTCCTGGAGGAGGATGAAGGGTGTGGGAGACTGGGTTGGGATGGAGGAAGATTTGAGTTTGAATTATCGCTTAGCTACTTCCTAGCTGTTTGACCTTGAGCAAACAATTCATTCACCAAACATTTTTAAGAGTGTCTACACCATGCCAGTCACGTATTAAGCATTAGGACTACAAGGATAAATTGGATACAGTTCCTGTCCTCAGAGTTTTAGCCAGGATGGCATGATCCGTGATGTCACCAAGGTGAGGCAGTACTCTGGGGAGGGGGGCAGTGGAAGTGGCGTCAGTTTAAGGTCCTTGAGCTTCCCTTAGCCTCCTCCATACATGGGGTTGGTGCCCACTTGCCCACATGGCCAAGATGACTGGTCGGGAGAAGCCATGTGAGCCTAGCTTGGTGCCTCACACATCAGCATGAGGCTGACAGAGGCTTGGGAGGGGCATGAGGGGGTGTAGCTCCAGGGTAGGAGGAAGCCGGGCATGATGGTATGTTGGGGGGGAGTGGAGAGGGGCCCTGCCCAGAGCCTGATCAGGGTCCTACTGGTCAACCAATTGCTGGAGCCATAGATCCTGGAGGCAGGCACTGTGCAGCCAGGCTGGCTCAGCTGCGGCTGTTCTGAGTGGGGAGTCAAACAGGTTTGGGTGACCTTTGCAAGCAAGGTCATGGGGCACTGCCCATAGCCCTTTCAACTCATTACCACTCCCTGATCTGGTAATGACCCCTGCATAGTCTGACCCTGGCACTCACAGCTCCTGTCTCTCCCTGTAGGGCAGAGACACCAGCTTTCCCAGGTCAGCTGGCACATACTTACCCCTCTGCCTTCCTGCCCTGCAGGGAGGACTCCCCCTCCCCCAGGGAGGGTGGTGCCATGGCAGCACCTTTGGGGCTCCCTTTGGGGCTTCCACACTGGCTAGCCTTCCCCAGATGTGATGGGACAGGAAGCCAGGGCCTGGAAGGAGTTCAGTCACGAGGGGAGCAGTACGTCCTCCTGCTGGCCAGTCTCCCCTTCTGCTAGCACCCAGCGGTTCCCAATTGCCCACCTGTGCAGAAGCGTTATTAAGCTGCATGCCGGCTTCTTCACGCTGCAGAGCTGCAGTGGCCCCATTTGTCCACTCGTCTGGCCCTCATCCTGGTGCACAAACTCTTCCCATAGCTTCCCCAGTGTTTGCTCAGCCTTCATTGGCTCCTCCAAGAGTCCGGGAACTCACTACTTCACAAGGCAGAGTTGTTATTAGAAAGGTCTCCCTGCCCCAAGTTCCTTACTCATGCCTGATCCTTTTCAAATGAGCACAAGCTTGCTTCCAACTCCTATTCCACGCACGAGTGCACAAATGCATGCCTCCCTCTCTCTGCCCAAGCTCTGAGAATCAGCTTCTCTTCTGATCGGGTCTCTGAAGATGGTCATGTGGATGAAACACAGAGGGTGCTGGGCAGGGTGTAAGTGGGCTGAGGTGAGGGTGACGGGACAAGAACTGGTGGATTCGCTCACTATCCACTTGACAAACATTGACTGAGCACCTGTAATGTGCCAGGCCCAGTGATAGGTGCTGAGTTTATGATTAACATGCTTGCATGCTAAGTTGCTTCAGTTGTGTCCGACTGTTAGCGACCCCGTGAACTGTAGCCCACCAGGCTTTTCTGTCCATGGAATTCTCCAGGCAAGAGTACTGGAGTGGGTAGCCATCCCTTCTCCAGGAGATCTTCCTGACCCAGGAAACAAAGCCAGGTCTCCTGCACTACAGGCAGATTCTTTACCATCTGAGCCACCAGGGAATCTCTTACTCACACCTAATTCTCTTCAAAGATAACAAGCTTGTTCCCACCCCCTCTTAAACCCACCAACACTCTCTTCCCCACTGAGAAAGGGATTTTAAGCCAGAATCAAAAACAGCGTTTTTCAAACTGAGTGGCAACCTGTTGGTGGGTCATGAAGTCTATTTAGTAGCTGTGACCTTAATGAGTTTTTGAGTGAAACAGAGTAGAGGAATTTAAAACATCACATTTAGGAAATATTGCTTTGTGTAATGTTATAGTTATATCTCTTTTTATTGAGATAATGTTAATGGGTTAAGATATTAAATGCATTTCTTCCTGCAAGTCTCAATTAAAACGGTTTGAAAGTCACTGGTCTGGAGTTGAGGAAAAGTCAGCTGTGAGAAAATGGTGGGGACACACGTCCAGGCAGAGGGAACAACATGGATCAGGGCCCCAAAGTGGAGGGGTTGGTCTGGCCCTGTCCTCTGGGCGGTGGGAGCTGTAGGAGGTTATAGGTGAGGTCTTCTTCATCCCTGTGCTCTACTGCATGGGCAGGAGGGAGATAGCCGGAAGCTATCTTTGTCTCCCCAGGAGCGTGAGCCTGTCTCTACCTGGGCCTCAGCTTTCAGGACTGCCTGGCCTTTGGGAACAAAGTCAGCCAACCCGGGGGGCAAAAGTCTGAATTTCTAAATCAGACACACCTGTAGTTATAATTTATCTCGGCTACTTACCTTTGATCCTAGGCAACTTTCTCTTTTTTTGGCTGCTCTGGGTCTTGGTTACAGTGTATGGGCTTTCACCCTTGCTGAGAACAGGGGCTACTCTTCATTGCAGTGAGTGGGCCTCTTATTGCAGTGGCTTCTCTTGCTGCAGAGCATAGGCTCTAGAGCTCAGGCTCGGTAGTTGTGGCTCACAGACTTAGTTGCTCCAAGGCATGTGAGATCTTCCTGGATCAGGGATCGAACCCTTGTCCCTTGCATTGGCAGGCAGATTCTTAACCACTGGGCCACCAGGGAAGTCCACAGGCAACTTTAAAAACCTCTCTGTGCCTCAGTTTCCTCCTGGATTAAATGTGGCCATTAAGACTCAGTCCTAAAAGTCCATGTGAGAATTTAGTTTGAAATCCAGATGCCTCCAGGCTTTCGGTCCTCTAGGTCCTCTCTTCACTTCTGCATAGAGTAGGGCTGTCAGATTTAGCAAAGAAAAATACAGGATACCCCAGTTCAATTTAAATTTCATATAATGAGTAAATTTTCAATGTAAGTATGTCCCAAATATTGCGTTGAATCTACTTATGCTAAACAATTTGTTATTTCTCTGAAATTCACATGTACCTGGGTATCCAGTGTTTTATCTGGCAACCCTCCATAGAAACGCTCACATTCCATCCCAGAACTCCATGGACCCGATCCCCTGCAAGGTTTCTGGGGCTTCCAGAGGGGACCGGAGCCCCAGGCTCCCACCCTTTCCACCTGCTGCTGCTGAGGCTCTCTTTTTATTCTGTCCCACTTCAGCCACTGTGGATCTGCCCTGTTCTTTGTCTCTCCTTCCCCAGAGTTCCAGCCACGCAGGCTGTGGTATGTGACCTGCTTTTACTGACCTTGATGGGAGGATGGAGGGCACTTGCAGCTCCACTCAGAGCAGGAAACACACCTGTTATCTGTCAGATAGCAGCAGTTCTGAATTCTGTCACTGTGCTCCTACGTGGGGCACCCTTACTGGCCCAGCTCCCCACAGATACCCTCCTCCTACTTCTGTTTTTCCAGACTCTCAGCCACCTCCTTCAAGCCTCCAGCAAACCACATATAAATCCCTGCTTCTTTAGTCTTCAGCATCCTTTAACTTTCTTTCTCACTTCTTCCCTATCTTGATTATTTCACAGGGTGGGTATGAGGCAGAATTCACTTCCACAATTAAAAATATCCTCTCTAAGTCAGACTTCCTGAGACTTCCCTGGTGGTGCAGTGGTTAGGACTCCACGCTTCTGCAGGGGACCCAGTTCAACCCCTGGTTGGGGAACTAAGATTCCTGCAAGTCACGTGGCACAGCCAAAAAAATAAACCAAAACATCAAACACCTGGGATTCTAATTCTGCCTCCCCACTTCTTGTGTGATCTCAGAAAAGTTACTTAACCTCTCTCATTTTCCTCATCTCATAAAAAATGAGATGATAATTTTAGCTCATAGGATTGCTGTGAAGATTAACAGTGTTAATGCATGTAGGAATGTCTAAAGGAGTTCATGAAACAGTGAGCACTTAATGTAAGTTTAGTCTTATAACTGCTGTATTTCATCAGTCCTAAGGTGTACCTTTTTCCTCTCATTCTAATGTCTTAATGATCGTGGTATCTTACAACAGCTGGGAATGGTTGTCATTACCTGTGCATATTTAAATTCGGTCCTTTGAGTTTCACGCCTTCTCATTCCTACATCTGTTCAGTTTAATTGCTATTGAAAATGTCTTCAAAAAGTTACCCTATGGTTTAGCAGTTAAACAAAGTTATTTTGTGTACAGAAGGACACAGAAACAAAGCTGCCTGCCAAGAATATGACATTAGTGAAGCAAATAGTTGTTATTGAAGAATGACCACAAGGCTGTATTTTTCTTGTAAAACAACTGCCAAGTGTTTTATGGGACCCAAGAAAGGAAGAGTCCCACAAGCAGATGAAATTGTTGTTTTACTACTGAGAAAAGGGCAAAATGATTGGCAGTCACACATGAAGCAAGAAAACACCCGAGGTACACTTACAGAAACACGGCCAACAATCTTGTAAGAAATGATGGATCGCTACACTTCAGATGGCACTGAGGGCGAAACTGTGCAAAGAAATATCCGGGACTCAACTTGGAATCGAAAAAGGATTTTAGGAAAGCCAAACTGAATGTGAAGAAATTTTAGAACTCTTTTAGCCATTTGTTTTGCTTATAATATCCTTTTTTCATGTGTTCAAAAGAGTGACTTTTGACTAAATGCTATTGTGTTCAGTTGGTCTGTCATATCTGACTCTTTGTAACCCCATGGACTGCAGCACGCCAGGCTTCCCTGTCTTTCATTATCTCCCGGAGTTTGCTCAAACTCATGTCCATTGAGTCGGTGATGCCATCCAACCATCTCATCCTCCGTCATCCCCTTCTTCTCATGCCTTCAATCTTTCCCAGCATCCAAGTCTTTTCCAGTGAGTCAGCTCTTCACATCAGGTGGCCAAAGTACAGGAGCTTCAGCTTTAGCATCAGACTTTCCAATAAATATTCAGGGTTGATACCCTTTAGGATTGACTAGTTTGAGCTCTGTGCTGTCCAAGGGACTCTCAAGAATCTTCTCCAGCACCACAGTTTGAAGGCAACAATTCATGGTGCTCAGCATTTTTTATTGTCCAGCTCTCACATCCATACATGACTACTGGAAAAACCATACTTTGACTAGACAGACCGTGGTCAGCAAAGTAATGTCTCTGCTTTTTAAAATGCTGTCTAGAATTGTCATAGTTTTTCTTCTGATATCTACGTAAATCTGAAAGACTTTTTTCAATAAGTACAAAACAAAAATTAGGAATAAAGCATTTTGGGGGTTGTTTTCCTTCACTTATGTTTAAAAATTATTTCTAAGATAACATAAAACCTACCACCCTAACCGTCTGTATGTGAACGATTCAGTGGTATCAGGTGAATTCACAGTGTTGTGTGACCATCTCACCATCTGTCTCCAAGCGTTTTTGTCACACTCTAGTTAGCAGTGCATCACACAACTGATGGTACCTTGTTCCTCATAAGACATGGTGTCTTCAATCCCTAGGTTGGGAAGATCCCCTGGAGTAGGAAATAGCAGCCTGCTCCAGTATTCTTGCTGGAAAATTCCATGGATGGAGGAGCCTGGTGGGCTACAATCAATGGGGTCTCAAAGAATCGGACACAGCTGAACACACACACAGCATACAGCATGCATATTAACCAAAAAATACACAGCTGAAACAATGTTTCCTCTGTTCATTAAACATAATTAAGCAAAATTATGTTTTTAAAATTACACAGTGTTGTGATCACTGTAAACAAAATACAACCCTCCCCGGGGTTGGGGCTTCTCACCAAACAGGGACCACGGCTGGAACCCTCCAGCTTCTCAGGAACACCTTCCACTCCGGCTCAAAAGGAAGGAACAACCCGACCAGGGGCCCGGTCATGGCTGGCATCCTCCCCTGCTTTCAGACTTGTGTCCAGACCAGAACATGAGTGAGTCTCAGTCTCTCTGTACTTCATGCTGTAGTCTGTAAAATAGATTCATAGGCTAGACGACCTCTGTCTTAGAGTGGTATCTTACCACTGGGTTCTAAATTTATGGCCGTGTGACTGAAGGCCAACATACACATACACAGTTTGGGATGTGGATTAAGGGCTACAGAGAGAAGTCATGACACCTCTTGGGGGTTTATTGGGAGGTAAGAGACTTTTCATTTGACTAGGTAAGGGGAGATCCTGCTCAGAATAATGGGTCAGCCACTTTTTCTCTCTCTCAAGGTCATGAACATTTTGATCAAAGAGGAGAGACAAGAAAGTGTGTGTGGACTATCCGAGGGCATGCGGCATCATGGGGGGCTCCACTCTGCGGTTTCCAGTCACTCTCAGATTTCTGTTCCTGGGACTGTGACTTGCCCTGGGGACAGGAGGTAGAGCAGAGTCAAGAAGCTGATTCTCTTAGTCTCACGTAGGCCCTGACCTGCCTCTGGGTCCCCAGGACAGGGAGCAGGGCTGGAGAGATCAAAGAAATGTGATGTAATGGGACCTAATGTCTCCTGGACCCCAGGTCAGGGCAGCATTGATGGCAGGAGGTGGCACTGCCCAGAGGCTGGACTGAGTGGGCACTCAGACCAGGGAGTCACTTACTGCAGTCGCCCCGAGCCTGCACAGCTCACTGCCCCACAGAAACGTCCTCCCCCTGTGGCTTGGGTGGCTCCGAGCTCTAGGGATGCCTAGAGCCTGTCACAGCTTCCGGGACCCTAACATGTGAGTTTGGGGAGTCATGGTCTCTCCTGATGGTACAAATAATGCTATTAATAACAGATGATATCAACTGACAGCTTGCTGTGGGCCAGGAGCAGCTCTGAGCACTTTCCATACATTAGTTCATTTAATCTAAACCCCAAGCCCACATAGGTTTATTATCCCCTTTTGAAATCACAGAGATGCACTATGGAATGGAAAACCATGGCTTCCTCAGTCGACCTGAGCTTGACTCCATCACCCAAGGCCAGGATCCCAGCGCCTCTTAAATCGCACCCTGCTTCCAGGCTATGAAAGCTGCTATTTGGCAGGGGTTCCAGGGAGCAAGTGAAGCTTAATGATTTATGGATGACTGAGTGCAAGAAAGCAAACACAGGAGAGACACGAAACCTCTATGCCTTGGAAGGTTCGTGTCACACCAACCGGTTGTTTTCCATCCCCTGCGAGATGGAGCTCAGTCAGCAGGAAGGATGTCCCGATCTCCAGAAGGGGTAGCACTGACACCCTGTTTCATGGTCAGTTCTGTAAGGTGTTGCCCCTGGCTTGGCAAACAGTTTGAATCAGAGAGAGGGGTTTGGCAGCATAAGCCGTACAGAATCCCCATAGGACCGGTGGGGACAGGGGAGGCCCTGGGGCAGCTGCCCTAGGATAACCTAGGGAACAAACACGGAAAACCAGGGGACGTCAATCCCTATCTGGAGCTCATTAATGGGGAACTCCATTCAGCTGTGAAGTCCTAGATGGGGTGATAGGCATGCTGCGCCCAGGGGTATGGGGTGGGGGCAGGAGGCGGCCATAGGGGAGAAAAGGTATCGGCCAGACTCCACCTACATCTCACGTGTCCAAATTCAGGATGGAGGGGCCCTATAAATGCCCAGGACCAGCCTCCCCGGAGACCCTGAGAGACAGACAGACAGACAGAGGGAGAGCAAGAGCTGCAAGCTCCCCGCCCCGAGACCCCTGGGCCAGCCCACGGAAGGCTCCGCAGCATGTGGGAACTCCGGTCCATAGCCTTCTCCAGGGCAGTGCTCGCAGAGTTCCTGGCCACACTCCTCTTTGTCTTCTTTGGCCTCGGCTCAGCCCTCAACTGGCCACAGGCCTTGCCCTCTGTGCTGCAGATCGCCATGGCCTTCGGTCTGGCTATCGGCACCCTGGTGCAGGCTCTGGGCCACATCAGTGGGGCCCATATCAACCCCGCTGTGACTGTGGCCTGCCTGGTGGGCTGCCACGTCTCCTTTCTCCGCGCTGTCTTCTATGTGGCCGCCCAGCTGCTGGGGGCTGTGGCCGGGGCCGCCCTGCTCCATGAGATCACACCACCAGCTATCCGAGGGGACCTGGCTGTCAATGCTGTGAGTAACCGGAACTGTGTCCTTTCCAGAAGGGAAGATCCTGGGGAGTCCCTTGTGAAGGATGAGATGGGAATGACCACATCTGGGTGAGGGTCTAGGTGGGGAGACAGAGAGAGGTGGGATGGGGAAGGGGCAGAAATGCTGGAGCCAGGAACATAGTTGCCACAGGAGAGTCAGGGTGGAAGGAGCAGTAATGTCAGACAGCGGCTGGGTTCCCACGGGTCTGCTGGTACCTTCTGCCCTGAGCCTCTTAGAGGGAGAGCCACATCAAGGACTCTGTTGACCGATGCTGGCGTTGCAGTGAGGGCTGTGCTAGAACTCACGGAGGACGGAGTCCCCAAGCAGACATAGTCTGCTATGAAGACTATGAAGAAGGAACTTCAGAGAGCTAGTCCCCAGCATCTTCCTGAGGGAAGAAGGACCCAACATTCCTTCAGCATCCACTGTGTACAGGGCTCACAGCAGGGACTCCATGCTAGCCACACGTGGATAACTTACGACAACCTATAACGGAGGGATGAGAAGATCCATTTCTTAAGGACATGGAAGCCGAGACTCAGAAGGAGGAAGTACCAAAGCTAGTCTTTAAACCCAGGCTTGACTGTCAAACCTGTGATCTCCCTACCCTACCAATATTCCCTCTTTGAGCCACCATCTAAGCCTTGTTTTGCAAACGAGGAAACAGAGGCTCAGAGAAGGGAAGTGACAGGCTAAAAGCTCAAGAGTTTGTTGACATCAAGGAAAATAGCGAACCCAGGGCAAAACTGAAGGGTCAAAGTCTCTCCAGACCTTGGAAAATGTCCCCAGAGCCCATGAGGTGATTGACATGACCAGTGGCTTTGGGAGCTGAGGGTGACGCTGTGGCCCCTCCCCCTCCACAACCCTGCCCTCTCCCTCTCCTGGGTCTGGGCAAGGCCTGGGCATCTGAGAGCATGGGTGGGAAGAGACAGCCTGTGTCCCTCAACACAGCTCTAACTCTTGCTCCTCTTCCAAGCCAGGAAGGCGAGTGCTTCTTTCATGCCTCAATCTCCAGCATTTCTTGGCCTTCCCTACCCCCAGGCCACTGGATGTAAGCTCTGATGTCTCTGAACAGCCCTGCGTGGTCTCTGTGGCCATTCCCTCCCCCGTACAGGTGGCCTTCCTCATGCAAGGAGCAAGGGTGTCCCCACTAGGGAACTTCTCTCTTCAAAATGGAAAATATGATGAGTCTGGGGGCTCAAGTTTGAGAGAAGGCAAGAGTGACCACTGTGATGGATAGACTGAGAAGTCTGACCATTTCCATTGAGAATGAAATTAGTTCAGTTTGCAGCAAGATGAGGTCTAGTTAGACTAAAAGAGGAACTTCTTGAAAGCATGGTCAAGAAAGCCTCAGAATGTGTGACTAGGAAATCCCCTCTAATAGCAGGGCAACGTGAGTGCTAAGGGGCCGTGAGGACACAACCTCCTGCTCTTCCATCATCTCACAGTTGACTGGGGCCCTCGGGAGGGAAGGGTCTGGGAGGCTCCTCCGAATTTCTGCTCAGCATTTACCATCTTGATGACCTGGGGAGAACTTTCCTGGCTGGAACGAGGCAGCAATGAGACTGACATGTCCTGAGGCTAGGAAGAGCCAGATGACCCCCATGGCTGTCCCAGGTGTCCTCTGGAGTCATTGGAAAAGCCAGTCTGCCCACCAAGAATTTACCACTGATGTGCATCTGCTTTGTGGCAGGCCAGACTTCATCTCATTCTTGGTACAACACTGTAAGGAGAATTCTGCGATCCTCCACTCTGAGTGGTAAAATTGAGGTTCAGCATTCAATTATTCAAATCACAGAGCCGTGTCAGCACCTGGAAATGGACCCAGAGCTGTCTGACACCGAACCCACATCCATACTCTCTCCTTTAGACCACTCTTTACCAGGGAATGGAGCTGGGGCTCTGCCTTTGTCATTTCCAGACTCACAGTCCTCCAGGATCCATTCTGCTATCCCCATTTTACAGAAAGACAAACTGAAGCTGAAATAAATAGAGCCCCACAGCAAGTCAGAGGCTCCACAGTGTCTGTCTCCAAAGCTCTTCACTGCCCCACTATAGGCTCTGATATTGGAAAATGAGAGGGAGTTGAGGTTAGACTCCATAGAGGCCTAAGGGTGCCATCTTGATGGTTAGGACCTGAGGTGGGGGTTCAGAGCCTGGAGAAGGAGTGTGGGAGCTCAGGGCTATCCCAGCTTCACCCAGCGCAGTGCCCAGACCCAGAGGGCAGGGTGTAGGGTTCAAGATAACAAAACCCAGAGAGAAATCCAGTACTGGGTGTGGCTGAGTTATGAAATCACCTCTTCACTCAGCCCCAGGTTCTCTCGTTACAAGGTAAGGTCTGCTGGGACCATGGGCACCCCACATGGGGGTGGAGGCATCACAGTACAGGGACCCCCACCTCAACCTCCGCAGGAAGTGCAGAGAGCAAATCCACAGGGCAAAACTGACGCCTGAAATGCAGGAGGAATAGGCAAGGTCAAGGGGAACAAGCATATTGTACACTGGACTCCTGGGGGAAGGGAGCACACTAGTGCCAGCCCCTGAGCCAGTCCCTTGATCCTGTTCCTGGGAGCCCTTTGACCATAGGAGGAAAGACCACCGGCCTCTCATTACACCAGTATCCTATGGCTTAAATAGCGAGGAAGGTCTTCCTATAACCAGGCCTAAAACTTCCTGCTGCAATCAAAACCTCTTCCCTCCTTGTTCTTCAGGAAACAGAAATTCCACATCTCAGAACCCTTTTCCTCTCACACTGCAGGCACACAATCCCAGTTACCAAACCTAATGGGCTATGGAGTTAGTTTCCCTACTTCTAGCCTGGGAACCACAAGTAGTCAGTCATAGGGTCCATCCCCCTGCCTGTGTGCCATGGCCCAGTTAGAACCCACCAGTAGTGTGGACTAAGGTGGCTCATGCGCCCTGGTGGATTGTGCCCAGAGGCCTATCTGGGTCCCTGGCTGCAGGTGGGCAGGAAGATGACATCAGTGTGGGGAGCAGGCTCAGTGTGTCCCCCTCCTCTGTCCCCAGCTCAACAACAACTCGACAGCCGGCCAGGCCGTTACTGTGGAGCTTTTCCTGACACTGCAGCTCGTGCTCTGTATCTTCGCCTCCACTGACGAGCGCCGTGGAGACAACGTGGGCACCCCTGCCCTCTCCATCGGGTTCTCTGTGGCCCTGGGCCACCTCCTTGGGGTAGGTCGTGGCCACTGATTCCAGCCTCCCTGGAGGGACAGACACACAGACTTTCCCCAAAGAAACAGATACACAGACTGCTCTAGAGATAGATACACAGAACCCTCGAAAGTGACAGCCACAGAGACACCCCGAGAGAGACAGATACACAGACCTCCCAAGAGGGACAGACACATGGACATACTCCAGAGGGTTTGACCCCCAGGTACCACAAAGGGACAGATAGCACTCCAGCTTCAAACGAATAGCAAGGCCTGTAAATATAGCACAAACTTCATCATCCATCCATGAATGCCCTGTAGGTTGAGGTCAAGCACTGGAGAGGGGCACGAAGACTCTGGCCCCATCCTCACCCCACTCCCCTCCCTGCCTCCTGCCTCCATTGCAGATCCACTACACTGGCTGCTCCATGAATCCCGCCCGCTCCCTGGCTCCAGCTATCGTCACCGGCAAGTTTGACGACCACTGGGTAATGGCTGAGACCTCCCTGTCTTCTCCTCCCGCAGAAACCCATCTCCACTAGAAGGGAGAGCAGTGGGATCAGCAAATTCACCCCACCCCCAATCCTCCTCCTGGGGCTACGGGGAGTCTTGGGTCCACCTTTCAGGTCTGACCCCCCAGAGACTCCATTTCTACATCTATAAATGAGGATAAGAATGTATCCTTTGTTCCTTTGGCTTTGGGGAAAGATTAAGTGAGGTTACTGGTTTAAAAGAGATGATGCAGTGCCTTAGAATTTGATAAATGGTAATTATTTATACTAGGCTACATATTTCTATCATTTAGCACTTATCTAGTACTTCCTTAGTATGTGCCAGGACTTATTCTAAGTGCTTTGCAAATATTGACTCAGAGTTTTCACAACAACCCTAGGCGTTAGGTATTAGAGTGAGGAAAGGCACAGAGAGGCCAAGTAACTTGTCCAAGGTGACCAGGGAGTCCGCACTGAATTCGCCCCATTACCCCACAACTAACAAGTCTTCCCGCTGCTCGCTTCTCCTCCCTATTCACACGGAAGAGCGTTTGATACCCTTCACCACGCGAGGCCCCCTTTCAACGCCAACGGGGAGAGGAGCATCTCTCGAGCCGCCCTCTCGCTCGCCCCCCAGGTCTTCTGGATCGGACCCTTGGTGGGCGCCATCGTGGCCTCGCTCCTCTACAACTACGTGCTGTTCCCGCCCGCCAAGAGCCTGTCGGAGCGCCTGGCGGTGCTGAAGGGGCTGGAGCCCGACACCGACTGGGAGGAGCGCGAAGTGCGGCGGCGGCAGTCGGTGGAGCTGCACTCCCCGCAGAGCCTCCCGCGCGGCAGCAAGGCCTGAGCGCCGGGACGGGCTGGGGGAGCTCGCCCGCCCGCCCGCCACCCCGCCGGAGCCCCTCTCCCCAGGCTCGAAGCCGGCCCCCAGGGCACAGTAGCTGCTTCCAAGACGCGCCGAGTGGCCAGGGCCCCGGGCACCGCGGTGAGCCTGGCAGATTCCCCTGGCCTGAGGCTGCGTGGGGCAGCAAGTAGGGGACCCTGAGGCGCCTGGCAGGGAGTTGGGGACAACGGCGCCCAGCTGGGGTGGGAGGGCGGAGCTAGAAGCCTCCTCCGAGAGCCTGCTCAAGTGCACTGGGGGATGGGAGCTGGAAAAGGTGCCCCATGATTTTTTGCTTGTTCGTCCCCCTATGCCTCTCTGTCCCCAAGTGCAGGGCCGTGCTCATTCCTGAGTGTAAGCAGGTGTGCCTGCGCTGGCGCAAGTGTGCCCTGGCTGATCACCTCTCACTCCCTTCTTGACCCCTCCCGCCCCACCTGCAATAAATCCGAGTCCTCTGCAGTGGGGGTGTCCTGTCCCCAGGAGCGCTAAGCGCGCTCCCCAGGAGAAGGGAAGAGGGAGGTGTGGAGGCCACTCTGAGAGGGCTGGAGGGAGGCACTGATTTCCACTCCCGACTCTGCCCCTTCAGGCAAGTTTTCCCAAGCTGCAGCACTGGGTCCTAAGATTTGCCAGGAACCGCTACTAAAGGTAGCGAGGTTTCAACCAGAAGACAGCTCCCCCAGAATTGGCCTGGGATGGGAGCAGGGAGAGGGAAGTTGAGGGCCAAGGACCTCCCTCCTGCCGTAAGAGAGGACCTCGCCCCAGGAAGAAGAAGCATGCATATGTGTGTATGTGCATATCCAGCAGGTGTACCTGAGACCCCATCTCGGCGGGGGGGGGGGTTGGGGAATGAGGGTGGGGGCGGGTGGGCTCCAGACTGAGAGATTAGCCTCCCACTGTGGCAGAGAAAACAAAAGGCCTTAGCGGGGCCCCTGGCCTTTGTCTTGGGAGGGGGAAGATTTGCAACTAGACACTTCTTGAAAGGAGACACTCAGTTTCGCAAGTGAGCCCTCTCACCCAGCACACACCTATGGCTGGCTGGGCAAGGCACTCAGGCAGGTAACCACAGGCTCCAGGCAACATGCCCCCATCACCTATCCCACTTCCGGTCCCTTCCCAGGAAGCAGCTCTTCTTCCCCTCTCTCCCTTCCACCTCCCCAGCCCTACTGCTCCCTTCCTTCTGGCTCCTCCCAAAGGACCTTATTGTGGAGAGAGCAGCCTAGCACACTGTAGGCCAAACAAGGGGAAATGACTTGTCCAGGCAGAGACAGGTCTATGTCTAGAGCCGGGCCTTCTAAATTTACAGGCCAGTGCGATGTTTCTCAAACGAGATTAACTAGGATTAAGTGAGATCATGCATGTAAAGATGCTGTGAACTATAATTCCTCATACCATTATCACGCATTAGTGGGATCATTTCGCTATTTCTGTTCCTGGGGGTGGGGTGGGGTGGGGTGGGGGGAAGAATCCAGAGGGGCATGACCTTTGGCCTCCTGGACATCCTTTAATTGGTGGTTAAAGCAAAGGCAGACCCGGGGCCCCAAGGTACCAGCAGGAGATGGGTGTGGGGCTAGCCCCATCCTGATCCAGCCTCTTCACCTCTCCCAACCCTGAGCCTCCACATTGTTCTCCCCGCCTCCCACCACCCATGCCAGCCATTCTCCCCTCCCTCTCCAGCCTGTTGCATCGCTGACCTAAGGACCACACTGAGAGCCCCCTTCTCTGTGCTCTGATGCCGTCATGCTTTCAAGGCTTTTCTCTGTGTCTGTCCCACACTGCACAAGCATCGCTGTGCACCAGAGCCTCCAGCCCCTTCGGGCCCTCCACTCCCTTCAGAGACAGACTGGATAAGGAACACATATCTGTAATTGTGCCCACTGCCTCCTCTAAGCTCTTTTCTGTCTTCCTTGACCAAACCTTCCTTCGGGTTAGCAAAAGCCTGCCCTCGGTCATAGATGCTATGGAGATGATTCTCCCAATCCTCAACAGCTGATGACAGCCACCTGGCCTCATTCCTGGAGAAGGGGTCAAGTCAGAGTCCAAAGTGACCCCCAGGGCTGTACTTCTGGCAGCTGAGTGTCCTTGCACTGGAATTTCAAAGGGAACAAGGTACTGAGCTGTAAGCCAAGCCTGGCCGTGTCTCAGGTATTGCATCCCCTCCTCACTTCTTCCCAACAGATGTTTCTGTGCTATGTTCAGTCACTCAATAGTTTCTGACTCTTTGCAACTCCTGAACTCTGACCCACCAGGCTCCTCTGTCCATGAGATTTTTCAAGCAAGAATACTGGAGTGGGTTGCCATTTCCTTCTCCACAGATCCCTCTAGAAGTTGCCAAAAATTTCTCCTCTCAGCTATTCCTCTTCCAAGATGACACTGTCCCCTGAACTTAATGTGAGATCCCTACTGCTTCCAGCCCCGATCGCCCAGATTGGGATCACTGAGGTCAGAATCCACAGAAGGATTCAAGTGATGGGATGGCGGGGAACTACACCTGTTAAGCACTTTTGTGTCCCATTTTCTGTGCTGGGTGCTTTACATGCATTAGCTCATCTAATCCTCCTAAAACTTCAGGGAGGTTAGGGAAGGCCGGCACCCGATAGCCGTGTTGCGTTTTACTTTTTCCAAAGCATTTCCTTATCACCTCCTGCAATTATTTCCCAACCCTGCAAGACAGGCTGAGCAAATACTGTCCTTCCCATTTCAGGCCGAGGCTGAACAACTGGACTAAAGTCACACAGCTGTATATGGTAGAGCTAAGACTTGAATTCAAGCCTTCTTATGCAAAATGCCATGATCTTTCCACTCAGATGTCAGAACAGATCAGGCCTGTGTTGGGGCCACTCCTAGGGCCCTCCTGGGAGCCCTGGGCAGAAATCAGAGCAACTGGCCTGCCAGTCTTGGGTGGGGGGAGGGCTGGGGCCAGGTGGGCAGACAATGACAAAGAACACAGGCTGGTTTCTGCCCTCAAAGAGCAGCCAGCCTGGAGGAGGGTGGAGGTCCCATGCCAAACCAGACAGAGGCAGGGCAGCATAGAGGCAGATGGACAGAACTTCAGGTCCCCAAGCTGGAGAATGGGGAGATTCTGAGCCGAGGGGAGGAAGGGCTGGCCACTGGGCCTCGGCTGCTTCCACCTCCGCACTCCTACTTTGCGCCAGATGACTTTGCCCCTTCGCGGGTTGCTTCGATACTCTTTTGGGTCTTTAAGCTGCGATTCTGTATCTGGGCAGTGCCTCCCAGCTAGACTATGAGCCCTGTGGGGGCAGGGCTCCTTTTGGTTCTCAGATGGCACCCTCCTCTCTATCTTCCCTCATCTGTCCTGGGTAGCACAGTGCTCTGCACATAGTAAACACTCAATAAATGCTCACTTGTCAATAAATGCTGTTTCTGTCACAATTTACAAATGGTCCGTGCAGTCTGAGGAGCCAGAAGACAGACTAGAGTCTGTGGCGTGTCACAAGCACCCAGAGCTGCCGCGACGGGTGGTGCAGAAGGAGTTCAGCTGGGAGGCCTGTGGTGTCCAGGTCCCGCTGTCAGCCTGGCCCAAATGGGTATGCTGGGCTCTGTCACCCAGGTGGCACTGCAGGGAGGCCACCAGGACATGGGCTGGCTGTGTGGCCACCAGAGAGAGTGAAGGAGAGCCCCCTTTGGTCCCCTCGTACAAACTATAGCACCATGTTGGGAAGACAGGGCAGGGACCCGGGATAACACCTAACACTGAACGTGCAAGATCAGCCTCCTGCTCTTCTCCCCAAACCTGCTCCTGCCATGGTCGTTCCCAGCTCAACTGATGGCAACTCCATCTTTCCAGCTTGAGACCAAAAGGCTTGAGCCATCGTTGACTCCCCATTCTCACACCCAGCCCTGACTCCATCAGGGAATCCTGCTACTTCTACCTTCGAAGGGATCCAGATCTCTCAGCTTCAGTATTTCCCACCAGGCCACCGTGTCCCTGCCTCCATGCCCTTCTCATCTCTTCTCAACACAACAACAGAGGTGTCTTTTAAAGCTTTGTCAGGGGGCATCCCTGGTGGCTCAGTGGTAAAGAATCTGCCTACCAATGCAGGAGACAGGGGTTTGATCCCTGATCTGGGAAGATTCCCAAGTGCCTCGGGGAAGCTAGGCCCATATGCCACAAGTACTGGACCTATGCTCTAGAGCCCGGGAGCTGCAACCACTTAGCCCACTCTTAGCAACTGCTGAAGCCCGAGTGCCTTAGACCTGTGCTGCACAACAACAGAAGCTCGCACACTGCAACGGGAGAGCAGCCCCCCACTCGCCGCAGCTAGAGACAAGCCTGCACAGCAACGAAGATCCAGCACAGCCATAAAAAAATTAATTTTTTTTAAAACCTTTGTCAGGGACTTCCTTAGTGGTCCAGTGGCCAAGACTCTGCACTTCCACTACAGGGAGCATGGGTTCAATCCCTGGTCAGGGAAGTTATGCATGCCACGTGACACAGCCAAAAAGAAACACAAAAAAGAATTTTTTCAGTCCACACCAGTCCCGTCAGTGACTCCCTCAGTCTCTCGAGTAAAGCCTGCGGCCCTTCTGGTGATGCGCAAGGTCTGCCCACCTCCACTGCTTTCTGCCCTCCCTTGCTTTCTCTGCTCCAGCAATTCAGGCTGCTCCCTTTGCCTAGAATGTTCTTCCCCTATACATGCATGGTTCTTTCCCTCTCTTCTTGAAACCAAGCAAGACGTTATGGGGCTCCTGGGCACAAAAGCCTTTCTGCGTCACCTTCTCTGAGTTCCAAAGGGCAGGTTCAAACATTTGCTGATCAGGCAAGGGAGGAAATATAGAGACAAGGGAGAGCAGTCAAGAAACAGTAGTACAGCCTTGGGAGCAGGCTCCTGGTTCCCCCTCAAGGGATATACATAATGTTATCTTTGAGCTCCTCTGCAGAATTAAAACTCATATCAAATAGAAGACGTGATGAAGCACTCTTCTTTCCAGAGAAGGTCACAGTTCACCCATCACCTGATGCCAGATGACCTCTGGATTAAAAGAATGTGGGTCTTGCACACACCCTGATCCCTGATCCTGACTAAAAGACTCTTCACAGCCCCCACCCCCCCACCCAAAGGTGGGAAACACAGTTTTGAGGGCATTAGTCCACTGTGGTCTCCTTTACTGGCAAAGCAATAAATCTATTCTCTTCTACTTCACCCCAAACCCTGTCTCTGAGATTTAATTCGGCACCAGTGTACACAGGCTGAGCTTCTGGCATCAGTTTTCCTTCTGGGAAATTCCATTTGAAAGGCACCTACTGGGGCAGAGGTCACAGGCTAAGCGGAACTTGGAAGCTGATTTGAGCCTTGTGCTGTTTGGTTTTTGGTTTGAGGCTTCTGTTGCTGGCGAGGATTTTGGTTTGTTCTTGGTCTGCACTTGAGTGTTCTATCGATCAAACATGGGAAATGCTTCAATTCCACCTGATGGTCCTCTGGAGAAAATCCTGGCAGACTGATCGACCTATAGCTATGAACCTATGACCAAAAAGAAATGAGATCCTATTGTAATTCTGTTTGGCCAACGTGCATTCTTAAAAGTGAGGAGAGGTGGTCTTTGTATGATCCCCTATTCTTCAGCTAGAATTGCTTTGTCACGGGAATGGAAAGGCTGGGAATTTGCTCCCCTCCATCATGGCCAGCCACTCTTGGGTTCCTTGGGAGCCAGTTCTGGGCTTGTTCTCCTTCAAGAACTGAGCCCATCTCTTTGGAACCCTCAGTCTGGGAGTGGAAGTGAAAGTTTTAGATCACGTCTCCTCCGATGTTCTGTCTGTGTGGCCGCGGCTTATCTGTCATTTGTATTTGTGTGTGTTGTTTTGGGGTGAGCCACTCTGTCCTGTGCAGGATGGGGAAAGTCAACCTGCTCATGGCAAGCCACTTTGAGTTCTCCATCTGGGAGTGGAAATGGACTCCTCGGCTACACCTCGTCTAACATTTTGTCTGTTGAAGCATGTTGTTGTTTGTCTGTACGTGTGTCAGTACTTGCACTGACTGGTGAAGAGGTCTTTGGTAAATAACAGGTCTCACTTGTGACAACATCAGGGTATCCTTCTGTATTGTATTGGGCTTCGCCTGTGGTGGAGGGTTGGTTAGAATTTTCCCTTCTGGACTAGCCTTGATATAGGTGACCAGAGCTCTATCTTCTATCTTGTAGTCCCCCTAGGGTGTCTTTCCAAAGCTGGGAAATTTTCAGCTATGCTCCCATGAAAAGGAATTGGTATTTCTGATAAACCTATTTGCAGGGCAGCAATGGAGGTGCAGACACAGACAACAGACTTATGGACCCGGGGAGGCGGGGGGAGGAGAGGGTGGGATGAATGAAGCGAGTAGCCTGGAAACCTATACACTACCATATGTAAAATAGAGAGCCACTGGGAATGTGCTGTGTGACTCAGAGAACTCAAACCAGGGCTCTGTGACAACCTAGAGGGGTGGGATGGCTTAGGAGGTAGAAGGGAGGGTCAAGAGGGAGGGGACATATGTATACCTATGGCTGATTCATGTTGATGTACAGCAGAAACCAACACAATATTGTAAAGCAATTTTCTTTCAATTAAAAATAAATAAAAATTTTTAAAAAGGAGGTGGATTCAAAAAATTTAGTAATTTGGCTTAAAAGCCACACTACTTTACTTCCTGCAACGGTTAATTTTATGTGTCAACTTGGCTGAGCCACAGTGCCTAGATATTTAGTCAAGAATTATTCTGAATGTTTCTGTGAAGGTATTTTTTTGTGTGAGATTAGCATTTACATTAATGAAATTTTAATAGAACTGAAGTCCTCTGTAATGTGGGCAGGCCACAACCAATCAGTTGAAGGCCTTAATAGAACAAGACTAACTTCCCTTAAGCAAGAAGGAATTCTGCCACCTGACTATCTTTGAACAAGAAGTCTTCCCTGAGTTTTCAGCCTACCCACCTATCCTATCAGGTTTGAGGATCCTCAAGTCAACTGTGAAAGCCAATTTCTTAAAATAAACCTCTCTCTGTTCAAAGAAAAAGAAATTGGTATTTCTCTCCCCCTATGCCTAGAGATGTAAATGTTCTACCAGGATTCTCAAGAACATTTATCTAGACTATCTTTACTTTCTGAGATTGAAGAAAGAGAAAAAAGAAAGAGGGGCCTCAAATGGAAAAACTGTGAGATCTCTGGTTCTGTCTGTATGTAAAAATAACTGGTAAATGAGCTGTATTTAATTGTCTTAAAAATAAGTGCTTATAAATTAAATATTTTAAAAATTGGTCAAGATGAACTTCAGGACCATATGATCTGGGAAATAGTACTGAATTGATATCTGCTATTGACGGTGGCTTAAGCTTGTTGGTTTGATTAATATAGACATGTCTTTAGAGTCATCAATATTAAACATAATACTTCTGTTGTACTTAGGTTTAATAGAAATCAAATCAAATCTGATTATATCTGTTGTAAATCTGTCAAGGAAAGTAACATAATGTGAAGAAGTTTTGTTTGTTTATCAGCCATGATCTGTAGTATGTGGGATCTTAGTTCCCCAACCAGGGATTGAATTCGGGACCCTTGTATTAGAAGCACAGAGTCTTAATCATTGAACCATCAGGGAAGTCCTTTAAGTAAAGTAAATGTAAATGATAAGAGCTTTTAGGTAAACTGTATGGGAATAATTATGGTTTAGGAATGTCCACTTGAGGAAGATCTCTCTGGATATTTGGTAACATGAAATGTTAGTTAAATGATGGAAGTTTCTTGAATAGCTGGGTCATTCCCAAATAAAATAAGATACCAGGACATCAATTACTAAACAAAGAAATTAAAGACATCTAGGTCTATCAGGGAATATGTTTGGTGCCACCCGGAGATGTTCTCTATAAGAAAGCAAGTGTTTTTAGAAATTATCATTGGTATTTATGTTCACCAATTAATAGAATGCTAATATAAAAATTTATAATTTCTTACTTCTGAATTTTCACTAGAAATCAAGGTTTTTTAAAAGTTGAGGACTCTAAACATGTAGTTAAAGCTAATAAAAATAATAAAGGAAACATTTCAGTATGCTGTAGGAAAGTGGGACGTGTGTTTTCAGTAAAGAATGGAATTACATTTTATTAAAGAAAAACAAAGTGAGTCCATCTTAGAGCTCATTGCTTTTGGATGGAAAAATGAGGGATGGGCTAATATGGATGCAGAAAGTGATAGAAGGTTTGCAGGAAGTGGACCCTGAGAAGAGTTTTGTGCATGGTCAAGTCTGGTTGAGTTTGGAATGGATTTAACTGAGTAAATGAATTTCAAAAGTAAGCTGGTTTGAAACTTGAATTTTATTTTTATCTCTGTCAAGAAGACAATTTTTCTTAAAACACTGAACTGCCTCTGATAACAGATTCAAGTTTCTTTACCTTTTAAGTTATCTGTTCTAGATTTGCCTTTGAAATCTTTTATTGTCACTAAGGTTAAGTGAATAACTATTGTCTCACAGTGACTTATGATTTTATACACCCAAGTGTTTTGAAACTTTTTGACAAGCATCCCAAATATCAGGGCTTTAAAAAAATATTTATGTATTTATTTGACTGCATCAAATCTTAGTTGCAGCACATGGGATCTTTGTTGCAATCATGTTATACTGTTGCAAAGTTTAATTAAATTATTAAGGGGACACTGTTTCTGAGGCTTAACTCAGTAATCTATTTTTGGATGAAGATCAGATGCTACATGATCTGCAACCAAGAGATTAATACCAGGTTATGGTCATTTATATTTAAAGGCTCCCTTGTGTTGGGGACAATTAAACCATACTAGAGATAATCAGCCTAGCATCACTAGGAAATTGGGCTGGGTGCTTCATGGACAATGCCAAAATATAATTTCCCTTAAAGATAACAACTGGTATAGAACAGACTAAGTCAGACAAACTGAGACATACTAGGCTGCGCCTAATGGAATTTCTTGACTTAAATTCTTACTTATGATCTTACTAATACTGCTAGCTATATTATTTTTTATGTTACCTGTTTTACAAAGCTGCTTTTTAAAATTACTGAATGTGTGACTGAGCCTCTGATAAGATGATGATATAAGTTCCATATGAGACTCATGATTGTAATAATGTAATTCTAGATATGGGAAGAAACAACAAGAGGGGATGTTTTCCTGAACCATAAGAGACTAGTAAGACAGGGAGTCTGGAGATTTGGGGCTACTATTAATAAGGTCTAGTCCAGTAATAGCACGTTGGCAGCCCATCAGTGAAATCTTCGCCAGACCTGGGAGTAAGTATTCTCAGCACAGCGGGATGAAGTGACCATGAAATGACTCCCACCAAACTATGGTCAAATTCATGACCCTGAAGGGGCTCTGCCAACTGAAAATTGGCACTTGCCATCTGCCTCTGCAAGGATTAGGTCAAGGCCACTGCAGCCACAGACCTTCAACACACCCTGAAAGGAGTTCAGGGTGGAGATCGGGAATGAGGTACTCTGTGCTCTGGAAAAAAAACTGGAAGAACAGGCCTTCAGATAGTTGGATACTCAGGAGATTTTACGAGCCCAAATTCTTGCATCGTCTCATATCAAGAAAAGCACTGAAATCATTAACAGTGACATCTGTTTTGGCCATGAGGAGGGAAAAACATTTGAAAATCAAAATGGAGTGTCTGTGGTTCAGACATCCAAGGTAAAGCTAAGTGACCATTGTGGATTTCAGACACATTCCTGGATTGCTGAGAATTTGAATTTTCTGAGCTGCGTCACACTTAGGATGCTACCAGCCATTCTCAAAACAATGTCTGCTGGCAGTTGGTAGCTGCAACCAGATGGTTTCAAGGTATCCACTTAAAATGATTAAATTTTTAGTCAATAAAATTGGTTTAGGTCAGATGTTAGCCAAAAAAAAAAAAAAAAAGGCGATATGTGTAGTGGTCAGTATCTCCTGTTATGTGTATGTTAATGCTGTGAAAAAACTCCTTAGGTAAAATTACATAACTGGCTACAATGAGTCTCTTCAAAGGGCCAGTTCCAGACTGGATTTCAGGTTTAGTCTCCTGAATTCCCCAAGGAATGAGATCTATTTTGTCTATTAGAATTCCAGTTGTCACTATTTCAACTACTTCTAATTGGATCTGTTGGACCAAGTGGTGGACCAGGGGTTTGCGATTTTAATCGAAATAAACTCTGATCCAGGATTTAAAACTTATGAATATTTCCAATTCAGTGTCCCATTGAGGCAGGACTATGCCCTATTTTAGAAGGAAGTAGCCAGAGTGGCCACCGCCCAATTCCCTGAAAAGATTTCCGGAAGGTTAAAAAGAGAAGAGGAGAATTGCCTTGGTGGTTCATTAGTTAAGAATCTGCCTGCCAGTGCAGGGGACACAGATTCCATCCCTGGTCCAGGAAGATTCCCCATGCCACGGGGCAACTAAACCTGTGAACTGCAACTACTGAGCCCATGCTCTAGGGCCCACACACCACAGCTACTGAAGCCCATACACTCTGGAGCCTATGCTTCACAACAAGAGAAGCACCAATGAGAAGCCCGCACACCGCAACTGGAGAGTAGCCCCTGCTCACCAAAACTAGAGAAAGCCCATGTGCAGCAACAAGGACCCAATGCAGCCAATCGATTAATTTTTTAAAATGTTGGGACTTCCCTGGTGCTCCAGTGGCTAGGAGGACTTGTGCTTTCAATGCAGAGGGCCAGGGTTCAATCCTTGGTTGGAAAACTAAGATCCCACATGCCACATGGTGTAGCCAAAAAAGAAAAAGAAGAAAGGGAGGACTGAAACCGAGTCCCCCTAAGATTGAGTTCCTCTGCTGAGTTTATGATTAACATGCTTGCCTGCTAAGTTGCTTCAGTTGTGTCCGACTCTGTGTGACCCTATGGACCATAGCCCACCAGACTCCTCTGTCTGTCCATGGGATTCTCCAGGCAAGAACACTGGAGTGGGTTGCCATGCCCTCTTTCTGGAGATCTTTCTGACCCAGAGATCGAATCTGCATCTCCTGCATTGACAGTCTCTTTACCACTAGCACCACCTGGGAAGCACTTATGATTAACATCTCTATCCAAAATGATTATTCCCCTTCTTGTCCAACAGCTGTTCTCCTCGGGATTGAGAAGTATCAAAGAAAAGGGGGTATTGAGATCAAGCAGGACCCTATGGAACTCTTGGGCACAAAAGCCTTTCTGCGTCACCTTCTCTGAGTTCCAAAGGGCAGGTTCAAATAGTTGTTGATCAGGGAAGGGAGGGGATGCAAAGACAAAGGAGGAGCAATCAAGAAACAGTAGTACAGCCTTGGGGGCAGGGTCCTGGTTCCCCCTCAAGGAATATACATAATGTTATCTTTCAACTCTTGAACAAAACTAAAACCCCCACCAAATGGAAGACATGATGAAGCACTCTTCATTCCAGAGAAGGTCACAGTTCACCTATTACCTGATGCCATATGATCGCCAAGGGGGCCCAATATCAGGAGTAAAAGAAGGGGTTCCTCCTGAGAGATTCTAACTTTCCCTGCCACACACAGGGAGATGCATCTCCCAGCCCAGAGAGGTCCCAAGGAAGCATTCCTCTGGGACTGACTGGGAAGGATCCAAGTGCTCAGGGCAAAGATAATTCCAGCATATGGGCACTCTTGTGACAGCTTGGGGACAGAGAGACCCTGAAGGTCAGAGAGAGGTAGAAAGGCCTCAAGCCAGGCCTAGGAAACATAACCAGCTGCCCTCATTTGAGCCACCTGGATAGATAGGGTCTTGTTCTTCAGCTACACCAGGTCAGTCCTGACGCGCCTGTGGGTCTCATCTTAGCTCACTGTGTGACCCTGGGCAAGGCAGAACCTCTGAATCTGATTTCCCTCACAGGTAGCTCAGAATTTAATCACACAATGGAGGCCAGAGCCCTTGGTTAGCTGTAAAAGATTGGTCTCAAAACCTCAAGTAGGAGCTTCCTTCCCCTGGTGACACTACTGAGTCCTTCCCACTTTAAGACTGTGGAGTTAAAGATCTGTGGATTTATGAGAGCAGTGCCTTGACGAGAGAGAGTGAAAAAAAGGATGGAAGGGGGCAGACCGGAGGCAAGACAGAGGTGACAGAGCTTAGTCCTCAAAGGTCTCTGGGGTCACGAATGTCATTGTTCCAGTCTGCAGCAGTCTGTACCAGGCCCGCAGAGCCCTGTGCCCTCAAGCCCAGATGAAGATCCTGTACACAGCTGCCACTCTCTGCCAGGGGCAGGGCCACAGGACCCAGGGCAGAAGGGACCGACGGGCCCCCTGTCTTAGGAGGAGAGACCTGGGGGAGGAGCAGCTCCAGCAGGAAACCAGGGCAGAACAGGAACAATAGCAAGGTTTCTTCAGTCCTTGTTTTCTTTGGCCTCTTAGCTGCCATGGAGCCCAGATCCCGCTCCTCCAGGTCCTTGACTTTCCTCCGGCCCGCCCCTCAGCCCCCTGACGGAAGAGCACCTGTTCCCTCCCTCTGCTGCGCTCCACACACAGCCCTCAGGAGGCTTTAAAAATTACAGTCACATGTGAGGAAACTTTACAGAGTGTTACTCTGTGCCAAGCACTAGACTGAGTGCTTCCCAAAAACGGGGCACGGGAGTGGTGGAGGAGTCTTCAGTGCAGCTCCACTCCTGGGATCTTGGGGGTCCTTCCTTGCCACTCTTCCAAGCTTTCAAGGGCCCTCCAGCCTCATTCCCCACATACCTACCCAGGGATTAGGGAAGAGGGAAGGATGGGAGGGGTGCGGGTCGGGGGAAGAAGGGGCGGCGCAGAGGAGGGACTGGGAAGGACTGGAAGAAAGTGTTACCCAGTTCACGGGTGGGAGAACCTGACTTTGGGGGAACTAAAAAAGACCACATGTAAGACATTCAGACGTGGAAAATGATGCAGCGACTGACAGAGACAGAGTAGAAGAGATGACGAAAGGTGAAATAGAGAGTAGACGCTAGGATGGCCAAGTCCAGGGCAGGCTGGCCTGGTGCTCATTATCCCCAAACGCCCCGGCTCCAATCCAGGAGGTCTGCCCCGCCCGAGTCAGGGAGAGGCCCGCGATGGCCGGACCGCCCCGCAAGGCCCTGCCCGGCCGGCCGCCCCCGCCACCGCCACCGCGGGCCCGCAGGGAGGTGGGTGGCGGCGGCGCTGTCCTCAGGGAGAAGCGCATCATTCCAGCCCGGCTGGGCATGAGGCCGGGTCAGGATGCCCAGGTCGCAGGAGGAAAAGGAGGAGCTGGACCCAGCGCCCGGAGAGAAGAAAAGGGGAAGACCGCGGCCAGAGATCAAGGCTCAGCGGAGGCACCCGTCCGGAGAGCCGAAGAACGGCAGAGCCCAGAGCCAGCAAAGTCGCCCCGGGAGCCCGGGACAGACAGAGTGGAGTAGGAGCGCGGGAGCCGCCCGGAGCGCACTATGCGCGGGTCCCAGCCCGCCGGGCCGGTCTACACCGCCGGCCTAGTCACGTGGCCCCAGAGGGCGTGCGGCTGCCCGGGCGGGGGGGCGCGCGGGGCCGGGGGCGCGGCGGCCCTGAAGTTCCCTCCCTGCGTGCAGTGCTGGCCCCCGGGTGCGGGAGCCGCCCACTGCCCCCCCGGGCCCGCCCCGCCGCGGGCCGCCTGCCTGGTATATAGCGCGCCCCCGCAGGCCCCGCGCCACGTCGTTAGCCACGCCGCGGGCACCCGGGACTGTGCGGGCACCCGGGACTGTGCGGCGCCCCCGAGCCAGCCCCCCACCCCCTGCACCACCGCCTCCCGGACGGGTGACCCCTGCGGGGACTGCTGCAAGACCATGAAGAAGGAGGTGTGCTCCGTGGCCTTCCTCAAGGCAGTGTTCGCAGAGTTCCTGGCCACCCTCATCTTTGTCTTCTTTGGCCTCGGCTCGGCCCTTAAGTGGCCGTCGGCGCTGCCCAGCGTCCTGCAGATCTCGCTGGCCTTCGGCCTGGCCATAGGTACCATGGCCCAGGCCCTGGGGCCCGTGAGCGGTGGCCATATGAACCCCGCCATCACGCTGGCCCTCCTAGTCGGGAACCAGATCTCCCTGCTCCGGGCGGTCTTCTACGTGGTGGCCCAGCTGGTGGGCGCCATTGCCGGGGCCGCAATCCTCTATGGGCTGGCACCATACAATGCCCGAGGCAATCTGGCTGTCAATGCGGTGAGTGCCCAGGGGGCTGGCGGTGGGGCAGGGACCCTGGGGTGGGCTCTGGACCTGGTCTCCAAGTCCCATCTCCCGAATGGGTGGCACAGAGTAGACCAGCCAGCTGACACCTTTGCCAAGAAGGTCATAGCATCCTAAGGCCAGGAAGATGAATCTCCATGGTGGTGTGTGCTCTCCGCCGACTCCTTGGGTTCGTACCCACCTCCTCTGCCTGCCCACCCACCTCTTGCTGCTGCATCCCAGCGTCTCTCCCGGTGCCTACTGTCCGCCTTCTCTTACCTCCCTTCTCCTGTCTTACCTCCGAGCTCTTCTGTCCTCCTGGGCACCTCATCACTCCCGTGTGGCCCTCAGTGGAGTGGTCTCATGGAACCATCAGTGAGAGATGGGTTGTGATCCTGTCTTTGGTGACCCCAACCTCTCTGGGTTTTGTTTTTCTCATTCTCATTACATGGGAATGGCCATGACTTCCATAGAGTGGGACTCAGGGGGGTATGTTTAGCAGCCAGGCTTGTGGACTCCCTAATGGGATGCCCGTACATATGGCCTCTGATGAATATTGCTTTCTGCTCCTGGCCCCCTCCCCTTCCCCCCATCCCTGCAACCCCAGTTTCAGCCCCCTTGTCCCATGCAAACTGGGTTCATTAATCAAACACAGAGGAGGATTTTCCTGGCCATTGTCAAACCATGAGTCAGCCCCACCGGAGAGACGGGTTTGAGGTTTGGAGCTGGCAGCGGGTCAGGCACGGGCGGGAGGCGGGCTTGGGGGGAGCAGTAAGCAAACTGGGCAGCTGCCCACAGGAGGGAGGGTAAATGCCAGCTTGTGGGGGTTGGGGCCTGGGCAGACCGGTGACGGGCCAGTGTCCAGGAAGAGGTCCCCCAGCTTTGTCACTTTGGCCACAGCTTTGCATTCCAAGCTTTCTGACCACTGGCAAGTATATAGTCTCTTTGGCAAATGAATGACCTCCCTGAAGTGACAGGGCTTGGCTTCCAGGCACTTGGGCCCTAGGAGTCCCTGGAGACCAAGACCCCCATCCCTGCAGGTTCCTGGCCATAGAGTCAGAAGAAGGCAGGGCTCCTAACACACCATCCCCTTGCAGCTCAACAACAACACGACTGCGGGCCAGGCTGTGGTGGCGGAAATGATTCTGACCTTCCAGCTGGCACTCTGCGTCTTCTCTTCCACTGACTCCCGCCGCACCAGCCCTGTGGGCTCCCCAGCCCTGTCCATTGGCCTGTCCGTCACACTGGGCCACCTAGTGGGGGTGAGCAAAGGCTGCTATACTCTGGCCCAGACTCAATCCCCTCCAGTCTGAGAAAATACGGGAGTGAGGGGGAGTTGGGATGGGGACAGCAAACCAAGCCCAAGCTCAGGACAGAGAGGAGAGGAGGGATCCAGAGGGAACTGTGAAGGGAAGGGCTCCAGGCTAGGAATCGGGGGATGGTTGGAGGCCTGGCTGAGCTCCTGAACTGCTAGGGGACCCCAGCGCGGGTCCAGGCCTTGTGAGAGTGGACAGGCATGCTGCCCTCCTCACGGCCTCCTTCTCTCTGTCTAGATCTACTTCACGGGCTGCTCCATGAACCCGGCCCGATCTTTCGGTCCCTCAGTGATCATGAATCGGTTCAGCTCCGCACACTGGGTAAGACTGGACCCTCCCCTGTCTCCCTGGCAATGAGTGCCTAGAAACCCAGCCTCAGCAGCTGACGGTTAACAGGACTTTCTGGATGATGGGGGCCCAGAGCTTGGGGGTGACTGGAGAGAGAAGGGGATGCAGCCAGAACAAGGGCAGGGGTAGATGTAGATGGCAGGGGACCCTGTTTGGGGGGCAGCGACTATGCGTGTTTGTCCCTCTAGGGAAGGGAAAAGCACCTGTGCTCCGGAGCTGGTCTCTGAGGATTCGGTTTCCATCTTTTGGGGTGGCGGGGGGCAGGGCGGTCCAAGTGTCTGTCTTCTCTGATGTATTATTTATCTGTGCCTCTTGGGGACTGGGGAGAGTCTTCCTTCCTGTGGGTCTGTCCCTCTGGACAATCTGTCTGTCATCTCCTTTGAGAGCTCATGGTCTCTCTCCAGAGTCTGTCTCTCTCCCTGTGTGGAAGGGAGAGGAGTTGTGTTCATCTCTCTGAGGTTCTCCATGTCTCTTCCCTCTGAAGGTTCATTTGTCTCTCTTTAGGGTGGGGTTGGTGGGCTTCCCAGGTGACGCCAGTGGTAAAGAACCTGCCTGCCAATGCAGGAGACAGAAGAGACTGCAGATTTGATCCCTGGGTTGGGAATATCCCCTGGAGGAGGACACGGCAACCCACTCCAGTATTCTTGCCTGCAGAATCCCATGGACAGAGAAGCCTTGCGGGCTACAGTCCATATGGTCGCAAAGAGTCAAATGCGACTTGCAGCAGTGGCACAGTGGGGTTGGCGGGGGCCCTGTCCCTCTGGGGATGTCCATCTCCTTTCAGGACCTGGGTGTCAGTGTCCTTTGTCATTGGGGAGTGGGATGTCAGTGGATCTGTCCCTGAAAAAGGGCAAATTCTCTCTGTCCGGAGGTGTGGGCGTGTCTGCATCTGTCTCCTCTGAGAGGCCCCTGGGTCTGTCCTCTGGGGGGAGGGCTCAACCCTGCCACTGCCCTGTCTCTGCCAGGTGTTCTGGGTGGGGCCCATCGTGGGGGCTGCCGTGGCTGCCATCATCTACTTCTACCTGCTCTTCCCCCACTCCCTGAGCCTGAGTGATCGTGCGGCCATCCTCAAGGGCACGTATGAGCCGGACGAGGACTGGGAGGAGAGCCAAGAGGAGCGGAAGAAGACCATGGAGCTGACTGCCCACTGACCAGCATCAGACAGGGGTCAGCCTCTCAGCCCCTGAACTGCAGGGGAGAAGAAGAGAAGCATATGACAGCAAGGCCTCCTCCCCCCGCAGCTGGGTCCCCTGGGCTGGGAAAGAGGTGCTGCTCCCCAGGCTGTGCAGTAAAGAGTTGGAAGCAAGAACACAGGATGGGACTCTTGGGGTAGGGGGCCAGGGGCTGGGAGCTGATGGGGAAGAGACAGGGAGGTCAGACCTCAGGGGTGGTGAGCTCAGTGCAGGCTGCCCCGGGGCCAGGCAGGAAGGGGTGGCTTGGCAGTCTGCATCCCCTCCTCCTCCCCAGCCCCTCTTCCAGAGCCAGGAGGACCCCAGCCCCTGGGACGACAGGGGTTGACCCACCCCAGAGCTTCTTAGGTTCATTACATGCCACCTTATTTATTTCTGCTCAAGGATCCAGGGGGTAGGGTGCTGGTGTTTAAGGTGAGGGCTTCCCAATAAACCACTGACATTCATGTTTGGCCTGTCTCGCTCCAGAAGATACTCTCTCAAAATACTGTAGCTCCTCACCTTTCCTCTGCATCATCCCACAACCCCCTCCACATTCTCCGCAATCCTCCGCAGAAAGACAGGGAAACTGAGGCCAGGGGAGGCTTAGAAAGTCAGAGAGGCGGGATTGAGAGGGCAGAGAGACCAAATGTAGGAACAGAGCTGGAGGTCAGGAGGGGGCAGTGGGAACAGAGAACGCCCTCACCAAGCGACCGCCTGCTCACCCCTCCCTCCTCAGCTATGTCGAGTCCTTGCCACTTGAGGAGGGCCTCAGAGGCAGGGTGTGCTCAGCAGGGTGGAGGAGAAGTGAACCGGCCGGCAGCCCCTTGAGATGCCAAGGGGGTGAGCAGCCAGGTCTGTCATCGGGCCAGGAGACACAGTCCCGGACTCCCCTCTCGGCCCCTTGAGGTTCCAGAAAGGTGCCACGTTGACAGCCTGTGTTCAGAGGGAGAAGCCCCCTGCCCCCACCCCTATCGGAAGCCATACCCAACCCACCTCTTTTCTGGGTCTGCCTCCACCAGCCAGGGTTTCACCATCTTCCCCTTGGCCTCTAGCTCTGCCCTTCCTGCTCTTGTTCCCTTGCCATTGACACTCCTTAGGACACTTTCTTAAACTCACCAAGCCTCTGCCTCTTAAATTATGAAATGAGAATAAAAAAGTGCTTCCCTCACAGGGTTGTTGTGGGGTCAGATGAAGGGAGGGAGGGAGATTCCTGGGACTGGGCTGCTCTCTGTGGGGAGAGGGACAGATAAAGCTCAGGACACAGCTCTGCATCAGAGTTAGAGTCCGGCTTTGAGTTCAAGTCTGGTTGTGCAACTCTGGATGACACAAGCTGTCCAAGTTTTAACTACTTCGTCTGTAAAATGGGGATATTTGTACCCATGGATTGTTGTGAAGATAAAATGAGACAATCGATAGAAAGGAAACACTTGTGCAGACATCTCAGATCAAGGGCTCGATTTGCTTGTATGCAAAGAAATCAGCATGTCCACAGCTGGGCCCCCAGCCACACCCCAGTTCTGGAGGGCCTCTGCTTTCCTGAGAGTGTTTAACCCAAGCTCCTGCTTCTCTCTGGTGTGGGAACCTCTCATTGTGGTTTTCAGTTTTGCTCCAGAAGAGAACGGGCCAGGAAGGCCAGGAGATGGACTGAAAAGGGATGGGAGAAGCTATTGACAGTGGCTGACAAGGGTCGGCGCCGGGGGGTGGGGGTAGGGGGGGCGCGGAGCAGATGCTCCAGCCCTCCTCCAAACTTGGGTGGTGGATGTGTGAGTGCTCAGTTGCTTCAGTCGTGTCTGACTCTTAGCAATCCCATGCACTGTAGCCCGACAGACTCCTCTGTTCATGGGATTCTCCAGGCAAAAATACTGGAATGGGTTGCCACGCCCTCCTCCAGGGGATCTTCCCCACCCAGGGATGATTGAACCCGCGTCTCCTGCATCTCCTGCATTGCAGGCAGATTCTTTACTGCTGAGCCACTGGAGAAGCCCAAACTTGGGTCTGAAGAAGTGAAGTGACATGAAGTCGCTCAGTCGTGTCTGACTCTTTGAGACCCCATGGACTGTAGCCTACCAGACTCCTCCCTCCATGGGATTTTCCAGGCAAGAGTACTGGAGTGGGTTGCCATTGCCTTCTCCAGGGGATCTTCCCAACCCAGGGATCGAACCTGGGTTTCCCGCATTATAGGCAGACGGTTTTACCGTCTGAGCCACCAGGGAAGTCTTGGGTCTAATATCTGTAAAAGGGAGCTGCGGCCAGCCCTGCCCTGTCCTGCCTGCCTGGCAGCTTTATAGTTAACATCAAATGGCAGTGTGTGTGAAGCCCCAGTGAAGGCGCACACCCGCCCCCGACAGCTGCCACCACCCCTGCCTCTACCCAGGAGCCGGGCGCAAGTACCAGCTCTGACCAGCAGGGGGGGACCTCGTCCACCGGATCCACCACTGCTGAGCTTCCTCTTCCCCCAAGTCCCGGGTCTGGGCTCCAGTCAGATGGAGCGCCGACGAGAGGGCACCTGGAGTCTTTGAGGTCTGGGTCCTCTGGACCAGCCCACTGCACCCCACCCCACTGTCGGGGAGTGGTCCAGAAGAGAGGGGATTCCTTCCCCACTCACCCCCTCCTCTTTGCCCAGGGGCGGCCAGTTTCACCAGGTAGGAAGGTGGACACGGTGATGGATGGAGAGACGGAGGAGGATCGGGGGTCAAGGCAGAGAATAGACAGAGTGTTGGCCGTCCAGATGAATGGACAGGAGGGGTGACTGGGAGGGTCGGCTCTTTCAACCCCAATCTGTAGATCAGTATATCAGACCTCACTCGCCCTTCCAAACGGCTCAGGTGAGGTGCAGTCGTGACTGGGAGCCTGGCCTCTTCATCCAGCCCAGCAACTTGGTTCCTTTCTCGGACGGACCCCAAGGGAAGCAGGACGCGGTGAATGGCGGGTCGATGAGGGACAGACCCTCAGGGATGGGCGGGGCACCGCGTCGGAGGGAGGTTCGCCTAGGGCTTGAAGCGGACTAGGTGCCACGCGCCCGGCTGTTTGGCCAGCAGAGGGCGCTGCGCCCCCTCCTGTCGGATCCTCTCCGAGGAGCTCGAGTCCAAGGCTGGCAGAGACCTGCGCACACATGAGCCAGCACACGCTAACCCCGCTTTTCTCGGATCTCCGGCTGTACCCAGCGGGCTGCATCTTCGCATAGACTTCTCGCTCCGCATGTGTGCGGAGCCACATCGCCTGTCCCCCATTCCTTTTCACAGGACCGCTGGGGATCAGACCTTGGTACCTGGCTCCATGTGTTCTCTGAGGGGTTCAAGTATGTGTCATATCCAAGCACACACATATTCAGTCACCCCCTCTGACCCTCTGCTCCACCTGAAGACAAAACCCAGACAAGCCTTGCTTCTCCGTAGGCTGCTTCCTCCCTTTCCCCTCCCCCTGTGCCCAGGGACGGTCAGTTTCCCCAGGTGGACATGGTGACATGATGGAGAGGTGGAGAACCAGGGGTCAAAGCAGAGGATAGGCAGAGGGCTGACTGTCTAGATGGCTGGACAAGAGGAGGGGTTGCAGGGAGGGTCGGCCCTCTCAGCCGGCCTCTAAGCCTCCGCTTCCTCTTTCCAGGTTTTAGTGCAGTGGGTGAGGGGATACGAGGGAGATGACCTTGAATCCTTCCCTTTCTGTCATGCTTATTGTTCCTCCTCCTCATCTCCCCATCATCTCTCCTCCTCCTTCTCCTTCTTGCTCCCCCATCCCTTCCCAGCCCTGAGATAGGACCTTAGCACTCACACTGCCCCAAGTGGACTTACACACACACCTGCTCATACATGGAGATGCCCACCCTGGTAGTCTAGGGTGCCAGGAGACAGGCCTCTGAGTGAGCGCACACAGCTTCCTGGCAGGCAGCTGCAGACAGCCAAGTACGGGGCTTGACAAAAACTCTTGGAGCATGAGTGACCTCAAAAGCATGCCACTAGGGCCCAGGAAGGCTAGGTCCAGGGACACGCTGGCTAGAGCAAGTTCTGGCCGATGTCCACCTGTCCTGGACAGGTAAAGGACCGAGTTCCAGGCCAGGCAGGGTCCCAGGAGACTCTGCTCCAGGTCAGCTGGAGACCAGGGCCACCACCCACTCAAGGCTCTCAACCCCGGGGCCCGGAGCAGGGGCCTCAGGTGCGGCTTGTCCTGGACCATTTCTAACCCAGCACAGTCTTCACAGCTCTCACTGGAGTGAGAAGGGAGGTGACAATCCTAAAAATCACCATTATCTGACTTTCTCCAAGGCATCATCAGCACATTCACTCCTAACAACATATTGCTGCTGCCACTGCTCAGTCGCTTCATTCGTGTCTGACTCTGTGTGACCCCATAGACAGCAGCCCACCAGGCTCCCCCATCCCTGGGATTCTCCAGGCAAGAACACTGGAGTGGGTTGCCATTGCCTTCTCCAATGCATGAAAGTGAAAAGTGAAATTGAAGTCGCTCAGTCATGCCCGACTTTTAGCGACCCCATGGACTGCAGCCCACCAGGCTCCTCCGTCCATGGGATTTTCCAGGCGAGAGTACTGGAGTGGGGTGCCATTGCCTTCTCCAACAACATATTAGGGAGGTGGGAACTAACGTCTCCACTTTTTTTTTGGCCTTGGAGGTGCAGCTTGCAGGATCTTAGTTCCCCAACCAGGGACTGAAACTTGGCCCCCGGCAGTGAAAACTCAGAATGCTAACCACTGAACCACCAGGGAATTCCCATCATCTCCACTTTAAAAGTGGGGAAGCTGAGGTGACAGGAGTTAACACCGGTCAGGGATGCGGAACACACTGTAGTATTCAAATGCTTTCTCTTTCTTATCAAAGGCTCTCAACAGACAGGCATGACTGCTGTTTGGTGCCTGTGTACAAGTGCAGAAATTGAGGCCAGGTAATATGCAGGGACTGGGACGTGTCCTCAGGCCCTCTATGACCCTGTCTGAGGGGAGCAAAGGAGGGAGATGCCCTTGAAATTCGCTGGGACAGCCCCTAGGCAGGGAATTCCCCCCACCCCTCCGTGCCAGGGAGTAATGTCACTCACACTGTGCCCACAGCCACATTCCTTCAGCCTGGAGCATTTCTTGAAAGAGTCCTTCATGCCACGCAAGCCTGGGAGTCTGCACTGGAACAGTGGCAGCACCAAGGAGGTCAAAGTCAGAAGTAGCCACTAGTTATTCCCAAGCCCATCTTCTCTATGAAGTTTGCCCTGACTCTGCTGGAGGGGGAAAATTAGGGCAGGCTTCATAGAGGAATTGAACTTGAGCAAAGTCTTGAAAGAAAACCAAAAAAGAAAAGCATTCCAAACCCAGAGTCTCCACTACTCGGTGACTACCCAGGCACGTTTCAAAGAGCCAGCCAGGCAGAGGGAGACGTGAAAATCACAGATGAGGCTGGGAATGGCCGAGAGAGGTCCCCAGTCACTTGAAGGGAGCCAGGAACCCAAGGAGGGGCCCCGACTCGAACCCAGGAGAAGGGCTGCCTCTTCTTCAGGATCAGAGGGAAGCTGGCAAGGGCACAGGGGGCTGCAGGGACAGGGGACGGGGGAGAATATACTAAGTCTTGCCAGCTGGTTTCACTTTCTAGGTAGAGCAAGAGGCAAATCGATCTGCTGGAAGAAAGCCAGAGCAAGGTAGCGTACTCAAAGAGAGTAGGAAGATTTGAAGTAGGGCTTAGAATAGGGAGAGAGCTGCCTGGAGACAGTGTGGTGTATGGATTACTGAGACCCCTACTGAGGCCAGAGACCATAGGCTTGTCAAGGCATCAGTGTGCATGGCTGGGCAAGTTTCTCCAGCAGTGCTCAGCAGCACAGATGGGAGCAGAAGGGTGTGGAGGAGAACATGCATGGAGGAAAATGGTGGGGGGCAGGGAGGGCAAGGTGCAGAGAATGGGAAGCTGGGACAGAGGACACTGCAAGGTGAGACGCCAGGGGATCTGGCTGGACAAGGTAGAGTCAAATCAGGAGGGTGGGATGAACAGAAAGAGGGGAGGGGAGGATTGGGGGAGGGATGTGGCTGGAATTGAAGTGGGAGAGGGTGGTTGGACAGAGCCTGTGGTCAGAGTTGGGATATTTCACTTGAAGATTTCAGAAGGCCTGTCCCAGGTAAGGACAGGCTGTAAGGCGAGCTGGCTGAAATGAAGCAGACATGAAAGCCTCCAGGTCAGGAAACTTATTCACTCATGCATTCATTCAGCAAATATTCATTGAGCACCTGAGCCAATCCCTACGCAAGAGGGTACATGTAGGGTGAACAAAACTTGTTCCTGCCCCCCTAAGGGGCTCCCCGCCTCACTGGGGCGATACATTAACACCATGACAACACCCATGGTGACTGTAGTGTAAATGGCCAGGTGTGGTGAGGAGGCCTCACCCAGGAAAGGGCCAGGTGATGTCAATGCTGAGCCTTGGGAATAGATTGCTGTTGTTCAGTCGCCTACTAGTCGGGTCTGACTCTGTGACCTCATGGACTGCAGCATGCCAGGCCTCCCTGTCCCTCACCATCTCCCAGAGTTTCCCCAATGTCATGTTCATTGCTTTGGTGATGCCGTCCAGCTATCTCATCCCCTGACGCCCTCTTCTCCTTCTGCCCTCAATTTTTCCCAGCATCAGGGACTTTTCCATTGAGTTGTCTGTTTTCATCAGGAATCAATTAGGGCTCCCCCAAACAAAGGACTTGGGGTGGGCTTTTCAGGGAGAAGAGAGAGTATCCCCCCAGGGGAGACCAGCATGAAGTATTCTAGAACCACTGGCCATTTGGTGAGGCCAGAGGGTAAAGAACAAGGCAGGAAGTGGGGAGAGGTGAGGCAGGAGAAGCAGGGTCCCAGAGGACCGTGGGGGCCAGGCACGGAGCTCACAGAGGCGACCAGAGGCTTTGAAGGGATTTTAGCAAGGAGCAGCAGGATCAGATTTGCATTTTAGAAAGATCACTCAGGCTGCAGTGTGGATAATTGATTGGAGCGGAGCAAGGGAGACGACAGAGAGAATGGTTGAAGGCTGCAGGGCAGCAGGGGTGGCAAGAAGAGGGCAGTGTCAGGAAATACTTGGGATTCAGCATCAGTAGGACTTGATGCCTTGGCTGGACGGGGGCGGGAGGGCGAGGTCAAAGATGCCTCGCAGGTGCCACCAACTGAGCTGGGGACAACAGCAGGAATGCATTCAGGGGACCCGGGGAGAAATGAGAATCTCATCGTGAGACACGTCACATTTGGGGAACCTGCGGACACCAGGGGACACCTGCTGGGCAGGGACACATGGCTCCGGGCACAGCCTGGGCACTCCGCTGTGGGTAAGAGGTGACAAGTGCATTATTTTAGCAGCTCGGCAGGTTCTTCTTAGGGACAAAACACTTCTGTTTGAGAAAATACCTTGGTATATTGCTGGGGGTTAAAGGGCAGAGCCTGGGTGTGGGTAAACTAAGGCAGCATAGTCACAAGAATGGTAAGCTGCCCTGTGAAGAGGCACAAGAGGGCGAAGAGTCAATGGAAACTCCAGACCGGTGGGCAGCAGAGGTACCCACCGCCACAGGTGTCACCAGTTAGCTGTGGAGCAACTGCCCCTCAACCTGCTCCTCTGCACCCCTGCAGGCCCACGTCCTCAGTAAAGTTGACCCCGTTCACATCAGCTTTCAGAAAATGGTACTCTAGGTGGAAGTGGAGGACAGAGCTTCCTTCACATCTGGGTTTATGGGGTGCAGAATAGTGTGAACCCATTTGGAGGCCAAGTCTGCAGGCAAAGGGGGCCAGGAGACTAGGAGCCTGGGGCAGGGGGTGCACAGGGCCCTCTGACATAGGCCTTGGACTTGGGGATCTGAGTGATCTCATTCTCTCTAAGCTGACGTCGCGGATGGGAGCATCCTAGGGTCACCTGGGCCCCCAGACTGGGTGTCGGCCAGCAGCAGAGTTAGGCCTGCCCCGCTTGGAAAACTCCTGGGAGGTTCCAGTTCAGTGCCCAAGGACAGCCCCCCTCCTTTGGCTGTCATGTGAGTTTAGGGTGGGGCGAGCGTGTGGCCACCCCCACACCTCCCACCCCACCCCCGAACACACAATACCCTGTCAACCTGCCCCCTGCCAGTCTGACCAGCATGGTCCTTGAAGCAGCAGCACCATAAGGAGCTGCAGGCTGGGGCCGGAGCAGCCCGAAGACAGGAGATCAGAAAAGGCAGAGATCAGAAGAGGAACATAGACCCGGGGGCGATGGAGTCAGGCCGGCACAGCTTGGCTAAGATGCTGGTGTGCCGGCTCTGGATGACCATCAGCAGGGCTCTGTTTGCCGAGTTCCTGGCCACGGGGCTGTACGTGTTCTTTGGCGTGGGCTCGGCTTTGAGATGGCCCTTGGTGCTTCCCTCTGTGCTGCAGATCGCCATCACCTTCAACCTGGCCACGGCCGTGATCGTGCAGATCACCTGGAAGGCCAGCGGGGCCCACGTCAACCCTGCCGTGACGCTGGCCTTCCTCGTGGGCTCCCACATCTCCTTGCCCCGGGCTGTGGCCTACGTGGCTGCCCAGCTGGCAGGGGCCACGGCGGGAGCTGCTCTGCTTTACGGGGTCACGCCTGGGGACATCCGAGAAAACTTTGGGGTCAATATGGTAGGTGCAGGGAGAGGGAGAGGCAGGTCCATACAGGTGGTAAGTGGGGAGGGCCAGGCCGGGGCAGAGGGGATACAGCAGAGCACGTGCTCCACACCTGCCCTGGGGACGTGGGGCCCTGGGGAAAGACCATGGCCTTAGTGCAGGCAGAGCAGGAAGGGGACTGTGGTGTGAGGAACAGTGGGGAGAGGGGGGACAGGAAGAAGCCACACTGAGGACCAGGAGTGGGAGGAGGACCAGGCACTTCAGGGTTGGAGCAGCCAGGGAGAGCTGGGGCTGTTGGGGCAGCAGGGGACCCTGCACCTACTTCACCTCCCCGTCCCCAACCCGTTTCCTCCTGTTCCTCTGTCCCCAGCACTCTGCGGCCTGTCTCACCTCCCCAGATCTCTCTACTTACCCATGTTCCACCTACGTCCCCCAGTCCTCACCTTCCACTCCTACACACTGCCCCTCCCAGCCAGCCCACAGGCGAGCATTGTGCAACACAGCTTCTCCAGCCTTCCCTCCCCCACAAGCCCTGAGCCCCCACCTCCCCCTGGACCGTGGCCCCGACCACCCCATAGAGTGGGTGGGGTGCTGCTCACTCCCGCAGGGAGCAGGTGTCCGTGTGGGCTCACTTCAGGGTTCACCTGAACCCCAGTGCACCGCTCTCCCCAGCCCATGAGCTCCTTAAGTCCTGGGGGGCTGGCGGTGGCAAGGTGTCACAACCTTTACCTTGAGGAACGAGGGCCCAGGGATCACCATCCCCAGGCAGAGTCCGCTGCCTCCAGCATAACCCCCTGCTCGCACAGGTCCGGAGCAGTACCTCGACTGGCCAGGCGGTGGCGGTGGAACTCATCTTGACCCTCCAGCTCGTGCTCTGCGTTTTCGCCTCCACTGACAGCCGTCAGACCACGGGCTCCCCTGCAGCCACAATTGGAGCCTCGGTGGCAGTGGGCCACCTCATCGGGGTAAGGGGCACAGGGGACACCCGCCTGTGTACCCACTGGCCCCTCCCTGGGGAGGCGGCGGGGCCCTGGGGGCCAGAAGTGTCCCTCCCCGAACTTCTCATGCCTTGGAGCCAAGGCTATGCCCCATTTCAGGCCCAGGGCAGGGGGACCCAGAGCCCCAGTCTGGGGGCTGGGGCTTGAGCCCGCGGGGCGGTGGGGAAAGGACTGTCCTCTCCCAGGCCTGCTTTCAGGCTGCTCACACCCTGCCCTTCACTTGCTCCCCAGATCTATTTCACCGGCTGCTCCATGAACCCAGCCCGCTCCTTTGGTTCCGCTGTCATCGTGGGGAAGTTTGAAGTCCACTGGGTGAGACCTTCTGCCGGCAGCCAGGGGAGGGGAGAGGCCCCAGTGCCCATAGGGACTTTCACCAGCAGGGGGGCCCCAGACACTGGGGGACACCTGCCACGAACCATCTTCACTCCCAGTGGAGGTTTCCCTAAGCTCAGAAGACCAGGGCCAGCATCCTTTCCTGCCCACCTCAAAAAGTCAGGGGCATCCAGTAGACTGGCGAGAAGTGGGCCAGGGCCGGCGCTGCACCATTGGCCTGGGCCTCAAGTCCTGGCTGCTTCCTTATTCACTTCCTCCAGCTGGACCAGTTTCCAAACTTGGATAGAGAAAAAGACAAACAGAAATAGACACACAAACACACCAGCAGGGACAGGAAGAGCACTAACCAGGGTTCTGGGCTGAAACGGGGGAGATGAGAGGGAGGCAGGGGTGGTGGGGGCCTGACCCAGCCCCGGGGAGGCTAGGTCCCTGCACCTGCAGAGACTCAGGGTCGGGGTTGCTGGGGGTGGGGGGTGGGCAGTGGACAAGACTTGTGCTTCTTGAATTTGCCACCTTGTAGAAAGCTCCAGGGCTCCCGGGAGACCAAGTCAACACTGGAAAGCAGGTGGAGTCCCAGAGCCGCCCTGTGGTCTTGGCTCACGAGCAGGGCATCTGCTTCTGCCTCCTCAGATCTTCTGGGTGGGACCCTTGACAGGAGCCGTCCTGGCTTCACTGATCTACAACTTCATCCTGTTCCCTGACACCAAGACCCTGGCCCAGCGACTGGCCATCCTCACGGGCAGTGCAGAAATGGAGAAAATGGAAGGGGAGGAACCCCAGAAAAAAGAAACCCAGGCCAACTCAGAGGACACTGAGATGGAGACTGTGTGTCAGGTGGCATAGAGCTTGGCCTCCGCCCTCAAGCTTCTGAAAAGAGCCCTCAAAGTGGACAGCAGGCTTTATATAACCAGATTTCAGGTTTTCCTGGGGACATGGGGGGCTTGCGAGGTGGAGTGGGAAGGCTTGGCCTCTTGACCTAACAGGGTGGGCGGGGGATCCCCAGCCTTACATTTCTAGAAGGAACCTGGGAAGCAAATCTGCTCCATTTCCTCCTCTTCCATCGCTTTTAATGGGGCCGAGCAGAGGGAGGCAGGGGAATTCATCACCACTCTCCCTGTCTCTCACCTGTCTGGACCCCAGGCAGGACCCTGGGCTTCCAGGTCCCCATGTCTTGGAGAAAAAGGAATCTGAGCCCAGACAGGCTCTCTGCTCAGAGGCTGTGGGGACCTCCGGGAACTCTAACTTCTCACCCCACTGTTGGAAGGAGGATCCAGACTTCCCAGAAGAATCAAGTCCTAGGCCAGCCTCTGAGCTCCAAGGAGGGATGTCTCTGCCCTTGGATGTGGATGGGGGATGTGGCTCCCCCTCAGACTGGGGGCTTCCTGAGGCCAGATTGTCCCCTCCCAATATATCTTCATTCCTCACACCTCCAAATGAGGAAATCAGCAGAGAGCCCCTCCCTTGGGAAGAGCTGGCACAGAGAGGAATCTTTTCTCCAGCTAGTGGAGGGGCAGGATACGGGTAAGGGAGGTTCAGCCCAGATGGGCCTTTCTCCCCAGGTGTTCTGCCTTCCACTCCAACCCCATCCACAGAAACAATCCTGACGGGGAAAGGTCCCGTTGCAGCACTCAGTCCGTGACCTGGGCCTGAAGAAGCCATCTCCAGACTCATTCTTAGCTCTGCCGGGATCCCCCATAAGCTGTTGAATATGCCCCAAGGATGGTGGGGAGTCAGGAATAACCCAGGAAACCAAGATTTGCAGTTCAGTGCCTCTGAAAGACTACTGGAGTCTCACCTAGTTTGTTAATATTTACAAGCTGCTATAAATCTACTCTGCCTATGACCTGGGATCCTGTCTGGATCTCAGCTTCCTCAGCTGTAAGGGCTGTAAAATCTACCCCCGAGATTGATGTTAAACAAGAGATTGGAAAATGTGTTTGGAAGTTAAAATGATAGAATAGAAAAACAAATCCAATAAATGATTATTGTTGCTGTTACTGTAATTATTGGGTTTGAATACAATTGCTGTTGATAATGGGAGGAAGGAGGAAAAAAGGGACAGGGAGATGACTGAGAGGGAGGGAAAAGTGAGTAGGCTTTTCTCATTTCATCTGCTCTACTTACCCAGGGCCCTACCTTCTTCTCTCCTGGACCTACTGACCTTTGTGAGCTTTGTGAGTGTCTGTGTGGGGGGGTGATGGGGGAACAGGAGTCAGGTTGGGGAGGGACCCTGGAATGAAGAGACAAGCCAGTAAAAGTCAATTTTTCTCATCTCTATGGTGCCCGTCACTATGGTACCCTGCACTACAGCAGTCAAAAGCATGAAAAACATAGGTCCTTTTCCATGCCAGTCTCCCAAGGACAGGGCAACAGGGCCCATTCTGTGACAGTGCAGTGGCTGAGTCCTAAGAGCTCGTGGCCACAGCAGCCGTGTTCTGTAATACAGTCAGTGCAGAGAACCACTCACATCTCTCCAAGCTGGGCCCCACTCATTCATCTTCACAATCTCTCAGAGCCCAGGGCCTCCTGTGCCCTTTTATGAGCAGCGACAGCTGGGCGTGCACGTGTGTGCACGCGCACACATGCGTGCGTGCAATTGACTTGCTAAAGGTCACCCAGCTCAGTACCACAGACCCCCCCCCCAAGGTCTCCCCAGCTCCCAGCTTAGAATTTTCCAAAATAGAGCTCCAGGGGGGCTTATACAAGCAGCGGCCAGAGAAAAGAAGGAAGCAGGAACTAGAAGGTTGAAGAGGACAGGGGGGTGGAGCTCCTGCAGCAAGCTCTTAAGCTCCGAGACAAATTATCTCCGCATCCCTGAGAACCAAGCACGCAGTGGGTGCTCAATAAAAGTTTGATGAATGAATGACTGAGGCTGGGCGGCTGGGGAGGGAGGGGAGGTGGTAATTGATCAAGAAAACTCGGGAGTCACTGCTCCAAATAAGCCAAGAAGACAGCAGCTGAGAAGCCTAGGCTGGAAGGCTGGGGGAGCTGGGGAGAGGCTGCACAGCCACTCGAGCTCCTGCGCCTGCCCTAGAGCAGACCGTGGAACCTCTGTCCCAGCTGGCCAAGAGCATGAGGGTGACTGCCTGAAGAGAAAGCAGGGGGCTATTTTCCCAAATAGTTCTTTAAAGCTCTGCTCTGTCAGAATAGACTAGAGCAAGAGACAAGCTTCGTGAGAAGTGAGGAATTAGGTTAGAATCTGAAGAGCATCCAAAGTTAGACACAGGAATGAGTAACCAAAGGTTAGCTTCTCCTTCTCTGGAGCCCTTTAATAGGACAGCCGGCCATCTGCTTGGATGTGGGAAGGGCTGGCCTTTGGGGAGCCAAATTTCAGTGGCTCCAGCCAGGGTCTTCGCTTCACAGGCACAACTGGAGCCTGGATGAGGGGCTGGGGAGCTTGGGGAGGACAGAGACCCAACCAGGCAGACCCTTGGTGTACACTCCCTTCCTCCCTTTTGTCAGGGGAAGTTTTTAATTAATGGTGTGTAATCTGATCTGGCCCTTCTCCCTGCTGAGTGCTGCCTTCAATCAGCGGAGCCATCTGCAATTGCAATTCATAATTCTCCTGAAAGGGAGGGGGGCCTGGGACGGATGCCTTGGTGATTAATACAATTAGCCTTTTATGTTGATGATTGTCTTAGCAGGAGCAGATGATGTGAGCGCAGAGCCTAGGCTGTCGCATCCCCATTGGCTGGCAGACAGCCCCTCTCCATTCCCCACCCCCACTGCCTCCTCCGGGTGTAAAGAGGACACAGGTCTAATCTGGGACCACGCTGCACAGTAGGGGGGCTCCACGGAGGGAGCTCCTGGGACTGAGAGGAGAGGAACAAGACAACTATCCAGAGACGTTCACTTTCCAAAAGAAAATCACTTGGGCCTAAAGGATTCTGTGCGTCAAGGTTTTTTTGTTTCTTAAATAGTAAAGACCATATAAAGATAGAATAGGAGTTGAAAGTTTAAACACGGGCTCCGCTGCATGGACTCTGCCAAGTTACTTCAGGATCCTGAGCCTTAGTTTCCTCATTTGGAAAACAGGGTCTGTTCATAAGGGGCTGGAAGAACCCAATGGGGCCTGACACACAGATCTCATTCAGTGGTGGTTTTCAGCGTAATCGAGGTAGACTGCCATGCCCTCTGCCGAAAAGTTCAGCTGTTTCTCCTGCGGTTTTTAACATGGCCAGGCTATTACTAAAGAAGGGATCACTTTCTCCCCATACACAAGCCTGAGCTTGAATAAAGGAGACAGAGAGGGAATGTGTGTGTGTGTGTGGAGACAGAGAAGGAACGTGTGTGGAGAGAGAGACAGAGAGAGAGAGAGAGAGAGAGAGAGAAAGAGTGTGTATGTGCTGTGGGACAATGGGGAGGCAGTGAGGAGGATCCCAGAAAAAAGGAGTCAAAAATCAAACCTAAGAGAGAAGTAAGGCCCTCTTCAGAACACAGTGGTGAAGCATTTGGATGGACTGCAGTTTGGGGGAGACTCAATGAAGCAAAGGAGGCTGGGTGGATATAAAGCGGTGAAAAGAGCAGGGCTTTGAGCACCTGGAATCTCATACGAAAGTAAACAAAAGGGGAGCAGCCAAAAGAGCTGAAGCTTTAAGAGGCAGCATAGATCAAAATCTGTGATCTTTAATCTATAATGAGGTCAAGTGATCTGGAACAAGCTAATTGGGGTTTTGATGGGAGACTTTGCTCGGTCAGGAGAGGTGATCAGCTCACCTCTCTGTGAACTGCTCACAATGCAGTTCTCCATGACCTGGAACATGAAGACAGCTCACAATGCAGTTCTCCATGACCTGGAACATGAAGACAGCTCCTAGCAAGAGGTGTTAACTGATAGATAGCCAATGCCAGGCCTCTGGAATGTCAAGGGGAGGACAGGGAGGGACAGAGGGAGGGGAGAGGTTAGGGCTAATCAAGAGGAAGCTTCCGGCCAAGAGGTCACCACTCGGGCAGCTGGGGCAGGGGGTCTGCACAGCCAAGCTCTGTAATCACTTCTCAGGGGGGAGCAGCTACACTGAGGAGCAGTCACATATTTAGCAAAAGCTACAGAGGGGAGGCATGGTTAGGGAAGGGGGGTTATGAGACTGGGGAGCCCAAAGGCACTAATTAATAGGCTGCAGTTAAAGGGCAGAAAAGCAGGGAATGGAAATTTTTCAGAGCTCTGATTAAGTCAGATAAAGAGTCAGTTTCTGCCTGAGCTGGGGGTGTAAGACGCCAGAGACAGAGACCAGCAATTCCCCTGCACCCCCGCGGACAGATGGAACAAGGCTCAGGCAGGCCAGGGCCCAGCCCCGGTCAGAAGAGAGGACAGGACAGCAGTCCAGGACAGCAACCAGTTACAGAGCACCAACCTAGAGGCCCCTCCCCAGCCCTGTTGATGCTTCCAGGCCTTTCGAGCGGCCAGGTTCAGCCTGAGTCCCAGCTTTCAAGTCATCAGCTCCAGGCTCTCTGTCTGAAGCTTCCAGTTCCTCCCTCCTCTAAAGTTCCACAGCACTCTGCACCCACCTCCGTCCTGGCACTGAACACATCTCTTCATAGTTTTGGGAACACCTCTCTCTACCCAAGCAGGAAGACTTTCTTAAGCAAAATTATATTTTTAGTCTCATCTCCAGGCAACAGGTTCCTTAACTTGACCATCTGTCCCCATTTTTTGTCGGTGCCCATAACATGGCCTTCCAGTTTCCAGTGAGGAAAGTGAAAGTGTTAGTCGCTCAGTCACGTCCAACTCTACAACCAGGCTCCTCTGTCCATGGGATTCTCTAGGCAAGAATACTGGAATGGGTTGCCATGCCCTTCTCCAGGGAATGTTCCCAACCCAGGGATCAAACCCAAATCTCCTGCATTGCAGGCAGATTCTTCACCATCTGAGCCACCAGGGAAGCCCCACTTCCCCAAGGAGGAAAGACCTCTGGCATTCCAGATTTGGTGAGCGAACTGGACGAAGGATTGTACAGATTATCTAACACCTCCATGTAAAGAACCTTGGATGTTTCAATACTGTACTGTGATTTCAGAACTCTACCAGGATGTGTTGTTATATCATGGCCAGAGCCTCACTGATCCACAACCCCTTCTTTTCCCCCTTCTCCAACTCAGGGGTCACATGTAAGGGTTCTGGGGGTCATGACTGGGGCAGATTTTGATTCTCTTCTACACATTGCTTGTCTGCTTCTTCATACCAGTTGTCCTGGGGCTAAGCCTTGTTTTTCCTATACTGCAACTGCCCTCAGACCTGGGGAAACTCTCCGTTTTAATCTCTCTCTGATCACAGCTAAGTAGAAGTTTCCCTTGCCTCCACACTGGGGCTAGCCAACAGCCTACCTCTCATGAACAGCTAATATTTCCAAGCCAAACAATCTGGATGATAAGATGCACCACTACTGTACCAGCCACTGAAGAAAAGCACTGTTACATACCACTGATTATAAGAGAATCTAATTCTCATTAAATTGTATTTTTAAGTGCATTTTACAGTAAGGAAATGATCATTTCTCCTTCAAGTCTTGGCTCCTTGACTCAGATTTGGGAATGGAAGGCCCAAGTGGGACCGCATCACAGGGCTCAAGTCTTCTTCCTTAGATAACATTCATTGCCCTCGTATGCACTCAATTCCTCTGTGCATCTGTTGCTATTCCAGCTTTTAAATGCCCAGGCTGCCCCTCACAGTGAGCATCTCTTCTCCTTCAGCACCAGAGCCCACTGAAGAGAACCCCACTTTTTTCACAGAGGCAAAGCAAAACACAAACCCTGCCAAAGCCTGGACTGCCATTTTTGAGATCACCACCTAGCACTCCGACACCAATTATCCAACCACTTCCTACCCTACGGGGCTACCTGCCCCCGAGCCTCCAGACCAGGGCCCTGAGAAGATGCCGAGATTAGTCATCTGCTCTGAAGCGGGCTAAGACGGCGCCAATAAGCTGCCAACTGCAGGCAGTTCCCGTTAAAGCAAAGCAGCTGGAAAGGGCTTAGCCCTTTAATGCTAGCAGCTGTATCTCCACAGTGTGGCTGCTCTGCTGAGGGGCTGGACTCTGTCCAGAAGCATCAAGCATTTAGCCCCAGTCGATGTATATTAACCTAGGAGGAGAGCAGCCAGCTCCCTGGGAAGAGGGGAGGTGGTTCAGTTAAGCACCTCCACCCCCAGGTTTTGCTTTCCAATGAAGAAGAAAAATCCCAGCCCCTTTGTAGGACTCGCTCTACTAAAATCTGGACAAACAGTATCATCTCACAGGCAGAAAGAGCTTTTCTCACAGGTAGCAAGAACAACTCCATTTTTAAAACTCACCTAAGGACAGAGCCACTTATTAGGTTTTTTGTTTGTTTTTAACATTTGGCTGCATTGGGTCTTAATGGTGACTCGTGGGCTTAGTTGGCCCTGCAGCCTATGGGCTCTTAGTTCCGACTGGGAATCAAACCCACGCCCTCTCCATTGGGAGAATGAAGGCTTAACCACTGGACCACCAGGGAAGTCACTCCACTTGTTAGTTTTGACAAGACTTTAGGCCACTAACCAGGCACTCATTCTCCTTTGACCTTATTTTTTTCCTCTGAGGTCTCAAGTATTCTTTGGATGCCAGGTGTACATTTGTGTGAACACAACAAACGGGCTTCCTCTTTTCCAAGAGGCTCCTCAGAGCCCTGGGCTCTGAGGGTGATGAGGGAGAAAGCTGAACAGCCCTCAGAAAGCCCTGGCACAGAGCTGGCTGCTGAAGAGAGATCACTCGAAGACTTCTTACTCAAAGCCAGATGGTGAACATGAGACGGGGTGAGAGCTAATGCCACTCAGGGGAAAGCCAATAAGCTAATCCGCTGACACGTCTCTAGAAGCGGGCTGATGGCTTTGGCTCAGTCTTGCCTGATCTTAGCTCTGGGCTTCGGAGCACAGAAGATGCACATGGGTGGCCCAGGAAGACTCCCACGAGGACAAACTTAAGCTCATCCTCCACCAGCCCATCCTTTCTTTCCACACAGAGGACAGCACCAGACCACCAAGCCCAGGTCCTCCAACCGACCCAACAACCCAACATTATGGAATGAATAATCTCCAGTCCCAATGCTTTTCCCAGCGGTCTGGGCCTTCCTGCTCTTTCTGGGTCATCTGTCGAGAGTGCATAGGCACGTCTGCATACAGCCAGCCCTGAGTCGAATTATTTACATACTTAATATCATAGGCCCCATGATGCTGGGGAAGTCTGAAGTAGCAAACACCACAGCTAACCTCCAGAGCAGGAGCTGTAATCTCCAGGTTCTAATCCCAGCTAAACTACAATTTATGAGAAATTGAGTCAAATTACTTCACTGAGTTTGTCATCAGTTGGGATCCTATCACCTATTCCACCCGTGTGGTGCGGTCAAATATGTTAAATGGAAGCACCCTGTATATTGTAAGTAACCACATTACGTTTCCTAGAGGCTTTGTGGAGAATCAGTTCTTAATTCTATCTTCATTGATGACCAGAGAAGATATTAACTGGCAAGTGCTTTATTAGAAGTCTAAATATCCATTTACATGTGTCTAAGCCCAACACACATATGGTGTCCAACTGTGTGAGATGCAAGAGTAATGCTGTATAAAAACAGTGAGACTAAATGAAGCCTGGCAAGAGTTACAGAGGGAGAAGGTATACAAAAGGGAAAATTCCTGCTTCCAACTCTGTGTCCCTGAAAAGTGGCCTCCTTTCCCATCCTACACGACTGCAGAGGACAAGGCTCCCACACACTGCAAGGTTATTCCTGGTGACGTCAAGCTGTCTTCAGCCTGACTTCGTGAATAGAAACCATCAACAAATATAGACTCTGAAAATGAGAATCTCACAAATCACCCAAGTTAAGGACCTCTTGGTCTGGGGCCTTTCACTTATTTACAAAATATACCAGCTACAGGAAGCAGATTTTATTTTAATTACTAAATTCTTAGGTGAAGTGGCCACTCTCCAAACCCTGTTTATACTAACAGCACAATGACTAACATGCCCTGACTCTGCAGGCTTAAAAGCTTTTCGCACCAGTGGCTCAAGCTTGAGTCACTACCGAGATTATCGTTAAAGCACACAGATCAAGAACCTACTGTGTGAGCTACACCAACTTGAACTCAGCACCTGCCACCCTTGCTTCTCAGGTCTGGATGCCACAGCAGCTCTTTCCCTGCTCCTGCTGAGAATCTAAGAAAAGGCGACACATGATTAAGCAGACTGCTCAGTATCCCAGGCACAGCCTTGGGTCGCCCAAACACTTTCCAATAGGAAACCACATACTGGATGTGCATGCACGTGTGTCTGTCTCCCTGTCCAAAGGCTGAGGTGGGCAGAGAGGCCCTACTATAACCAAACAAAAATACCAAGCCTGGGATCTCTGCTCTCAGCACTCGCACAGTGCTCCTTGTCACTTTGTGCCGCTCGGTAACTGAAGCATGAATTTAGGAACTCAAGATCCCTTTCAGTGCCACAGGGTCAGTTCATAGCCCAAAATGACTTTTTTCCCCCACAGTTAACTCAATTGAGAACCCTACAGTCTTCTGATGGAAACTCAAGATGCCTTCTTGCCCTCTTATTTCTGCAAGCAAAGAACTCACCTTCTCAAGGAAGAAAAAAAACCATTAAATATCCAGTAATAAACACCAACTGTTGCTCCTAAATCAAACCATGTAATGCTTGCCCAGTTAAATCAACATCAAACTCAGGAGCCTTACACAGATGGATGGAGATGAATGGATTTAAAGATGTAAATATTCTGGCTATTAGCAAGTGGGATAATAAAGCTCTGCATTAAAGACAGAGTAAGAGGCAGCATCAGAAAGGGTTAGGATTAGGAGCAGGAGGTAGGGTGACACCCACTCCCAAGCCCCTGCCACAGATCTCACATCAAGGGAGTACAATTTAATTAAGAAAGCCCTCGAAAGTCAAGCTGTTCCACATGAAGTACTGTTAAAGAAGTTGAAGGTTGATGCATATTTCCCTCTGCTAATATCAGAATTATTTTCATGGCTAAGGTCTCTTGGCCTAGCCTAGAAACCAAGCAACTGGCTGCCAACATTTGACACACAGGACCATTTCCTTTTTCGTTAATGGGCCATCAGTTCCTGCACAGGGTCTTCTTTTGCCTTCACTCACATTATACAATCCATTTGCTTCCTCCACATTAGTGACTTAAAATGTACCTTGGGGAGATACTACAGAACAGCAAATATGGAGACAGGCCAACACTAAGCTTGCAGAGAAATAAGAAAGACAGCATCCAGGACAAAGTTTAAAAAAAAAAAAAATCCTAAAGGCACACATGTGTGTGTGTGTGTGTGTGTGTGTGTGTGTAAAGAGGGAAAGGGGAGAGGGGACCCATCCTCTGTCAATTTGCTGAGGCAGATGGGCCCTGCCGCAAGAGCTACCACCTCCTGGGAAAAAAGCCAGTAGGTTGCCTCCTCTCTCCACGGTTACATATTAAGCCTGCAACTGTTTACGTTCAATCTCAGATACATTCTGTTCACCAGCTTCAGAGTTCCAAGTGCAGGTGCCCTCCGTTAATCATCCCAGCTCACTCCAGAGGCACTTCCAGCAGTGATGGGTATTCCAGGCAGTCAGCCAGACAGTCGTTTGTGTTTTTCTTTCTTTCTTTTTCCTGCACCATTCTCGTCCTTAAAGACTTGTTTAGAAAGTTTGGTTTTTGTTTAAAGTAGTTTCTTCAAATAAGGGGTGAAGAGTCAGGACAAATCCAGGACTTCACTTTGGACAATGAAAGAGACTGAAACAAAGAAACCAACTCCTGGTGGTGGTGAAGCTGGAGGTGGTGAGGGGGGAGCAGAGAAATGAATGATAAGACTCAGGACGCTTTTGGGGAAATATATTTTCTTTAAAAAGGCATTGAAGGTTATCTTCCAGACAAGAAAATCAATCTCACATTCATTTTGAAAAAACTATTTACTTTTTTCCAAATGTATGTTTTACAGGGTCAGAACATTCTATATGTTCTGAAACTATGGGTCAGAAACATTCTATAGAAGGAAGCATTTTGATAGGCTTTGTAAATAATTCTAATAGAAGGAAAAGCTCATATTTATCTAGATGCAGCTATGCTCCATAGGAAGATTTCAGCATCCAAAGTGCAAAGACAAAATGACTGTGGCTTTTCTTGCCACTCAAAATATTGACAATCTTCCCTTACAGCCTACTCTTGTTAGTTGGGTGTTAAACAGACGGTACACTGACCTTTAGAAGTAGAGCTCCAATGGACAAGGGGGCGGGGGGGTGTTAAGCATCAGAATGAATTCAACTTAAGAATAAACTGGCTCTGACCCCAACCAAACCCAATGTCCCAACAGAAGCCCATTAGAAATAAATATAAATTGTAGTATAACTTTTACAAGGTTGTGCCACTTAACACTATTAAACCTAATCAAACCAAATTAAAGCCAAGCACACTCCCATTACTAGTTTAGTCCTCCCCATATCCCACTTCTATGAAGGCTCCACTGTTACAGCTCAGCTCCTAACAGGGGAAGGGGAATTTCCAAGTTCTCACGAAGGAGCCATCCTAAATTCTCTGCCCAAACCTTTCTTTACCCTGCCCCCGCTATTTCCCACCCCAAGACAAGTCAGTCTTACCAAAGAGGCAGGGGCTTCTACCACTAGTCTCATGGAAATTACATCAGAGAAATGTCATTACATGAGGGAATTTGGCTTTAAGCCAAAGGGATGTCCCTCCTAGCCTGCAAAAGAATCACAATGAATTTCATACCCCTGTAAAGATCTCCCATCTAAGAGCTCCCAAAGACAGCACAAGGTGTTGATATTACATTACTTGAGGAGAAGGAGAAAGAGATATATATAGTTTTCATAAAACCCCCATGCACAATTAAACTTGATTAAAAGCCTGGAGAATGCTAAAAGTAGTAATGAGGCTGCAGAGTAGAGAGTACAGGTGCACTCTTCCCCACAGTCAGTAAATGCTGTCAAGTAACAGGAGACACGACTTCACTTGAGCATTGGAGAAGCAAAAAAGTTGCCTTGTCGTCCTAGGTTGGTGGCAGACTTGCTTTTGCTCCCAAATCTAAAGAAAAAGAAAATGAACTGGAAAAGTACTCTATAAAAAATGATAAATAAACAACTATAACATTACTTGACAATCAACTAAAGTAGGAAACCCTCAGCAACTACTCTGTAAGCCGCTCTTTATCACCTGAGATGAGGGAGGGTAAATACTAAAGACCTTTGCTGCTGCTGCTGCTGCTGCTAAATCGCTTCAGTCGTGTCTAAATCTGTGCAACCCCATAGATGGCAGCCCACCAGGCTCCCCTGTCCCTGGGATGCTCCAGGGAAGAACACTGGAGTGGGTTGCCATTTCCTTCTCTAATGCGTGAAAGTGAAGTTGCTCAGTCATTTCCGACTCTTCGAGACCCCATGGACTGCAGCCCACCAGGCTCCTCCGTCCACGGGATTTTCCAGGCAAGAGTACTGGAGTGGGTTGCATTGCCTTCTCCGCTAAAGACCTTTAGACCCTTTCAAAAAGGGTATCCTTACAGCTTTTAACATCGAGCTGCTAGCTAAGATCTAATTCAATTTTTCTTTCAATAAGCTTCAGCATGATGGGAAGGATGTCCAAGGAAGTGACCATTTCCTATTTCCTGAGCCAACCAATTCTACATACCTGGGAGTGTTCCTGGTGAGGGTGGAGCGGACTCTCTGCGACAGGGAACTGGATGAAGGAGTCTTGAGGAGCTGATGCTCAGGAGTGGTCACAGGCCCCAGTAAACTCACTTCAATCAAAGGTAAGACATATTTTTAAAGGAGGCGGGGTGGGGAAGAAAGCATTCTCGTAAGGCAACTATTATTAAGCTACAAAACCTGTGAGACACTTAAGAGCTAAGTTTAGAGACCTAGCAAAGTCCCGGGGGTCAGTTTTGTCATCATTTTATAACACACAAGTATATTTTTTGAACTATGCAGGCAATGCTCAATGAGTAGCTAACATTCATTTTCTGACTTAAGCCATTCTCAAACTCCAAACTTCACAAATCTAGCATCTATTTGATTTTTCCTGTACTAGAAAAAACAATATACTTCCTTAAAAAGCAACTTGCAATAATAAAAGAACAGGTCTCCGATGCCAATGAAGTTGGAATGAAACCAGTCTCATACACTTTTGGTGGCAATACAAATTGGCAAAAGCCTTTAAGAAATCAAATTGGTAAAGCATACCAAGAAACAGAAATGTTTAAAACCTTTATTTCAATTCAGTAATTCCCACTCCAAGGAATTTACCATTAGGAAAAATAAAAAGGCATATACATATGTTAATGCCATCAGTATATGTAGTTATGAAAAACTGAAAAATAAAATCAGTACCAAACATAGCATATTTAAGTAAATTATAGTTTACAACCATAAAAATGATAAGATCATACAGTAACAGAGAAAGTTCTCACAAAATGCTAAATGAAATAACCAATTATATCTAAATTATTATATCTATATTTATAAAAAATATCCATATGGATAAAGAAAGAAGAACATGGAAAAGTGAAAAAAAAGTTAGGATGGTAGAACTGTATAGCTTTTTCTTTAATGTTAGAATTCTCAAAAATCTTTTAATTTTACTAAAGAATATGTATTTCAAATGGCTCTAGCAAAGGGAAGGAGAGGGCATCCAGCCAAAAACCAGAGAGGGAGTCAGGCCCTTTAAGAAGCACGCCTTAGGCCTTACCTTTGACATCTGGGGTCTGTGGTGTCGAGAAGGCATTTGCGTTTTCAATGACATGCATGGGGTCGATGTTTTCTTGCTCTACCATCATGAACTGGCTCCAGTATTCCAGGGGTAGTGACAGCAGGCGTTCTACCACCTAAAAGCCACCCAACATGTTAGCGAACTATCAACGCTCAGGGCTTACCTCTCACCAATTTGTCCTGTTTTGTTGTATGAGTTCATGTAACATAACATGCCTGCTTACCTTGGGCTGATGCTTGATATCCTGTAACAATGTCACTGGATCTGGATTGGATACAGCATGGCCAACTATTGTAGGGCCAAAAACTTTGGCCAGATTGGCAACATCCATTTTAGTGTTTGGGCTCTGAGCCACTCTATGTAAAAGAGCATTACATTAGAAGACTTGTCCTTCTGCTTAAAAGTAGACCAAAATAAAAGATCTACAGGAAAATACTTCACCCTTCACATTCTTCCCTAACATCCAACCCCCATCCTCTTCCATGTGGCAAATTCCCAGACTCACAGAGACAAATCTCCGCTCTACTCACCTCTGCAAGTGAATCATGAGGAAAGCCAGTGTGTCTCTGTTGGCCTGGGGCAGCTCACCCACAGCCTGGTACGTGGCCGCTATGCTGTTGTCATCATCTGTGATTTCTGTAAATGAAAAGAAAGCACCAAGAGGCCTAGACTTCTTTCCCTTGACAAGAGGTTTCCAAGCTATCGACCACAAAGTCTCATCTATACAGTAAGCTTCTGAAACTTCTGATTAGGTTCATGACTGCATCAGTCTCTAGTTTCATTAACAAGTAGGCTACTGGCCAACAGCTCAATATTAGAAATCAGAACTTTAAAAAAAAACAACTCTTGCAGTTCGGGAGAGCAGCTGGAAACTCGTGTTTCCAGGAAGGCAGACGTATAACTGCAGTTTACAACTATAAAGAAGGTACTTGTTCACAAAACATGTTAAGAGCCTACCAGGTGCCAGGCACTGTTTTAAGTGCGCAGCATCAAGCAGAACTAAACAAAAGCCCTTGCCCCATGCTACTGGAGGAGTCAATCAGAAAGCAAATACCTATCAGGCAGTGATACATATAATAATAAGGCAGGCAAGAAAACTAGAAAGTAATGGGAGCTGTTCTTTCTGACCAGCTGGTCAGGTGTTTCTGTGGACAAGCTATCCAACAAGAAACCTGAAAGAAACAAAGGAGCAAATCCTGCAAATGTCACTCCAGGTTGAGACAACAAGTATGATGGCCTCTAATCGAGTTGGGAATAAACTCGGTTATAGTCTAGGAATTACAAGAATTTCAGTGTAACCGGAAAAGAAGGAAGGAAGGAAGGCATGTTGATGGAAATGATATTGGAGACATAACCAGGGCAAAATCATGTGGGTCTTTGGGGCCTGTTAAGGACTGTGGATTTTATTCTGAGACTTACGAGAGGCTTCTGGGAGATACTGAGGAAAGAAGGGATATCGTCCAATTTAAATTCTGAAAGGACCACTCTAGCTACTATGTGAAGGTTATACTGTAGAGGGCAAGAGTAGAAATAGGAAAACCAGTAGGGTCTTACAGCACTCCAGAGACAGCAATAGGAATGACACATTTTAAATTTAAGATATATTTACAAGGCTTCTGCTGATAAGATGAGCCAATGGATTAAATATAAGGCGTGAGGTAAAAAAATCAAGGGTTGCTCCAAGTTCAAAAGGACAACCTAAAACTTGACCAAAAAAAGCAACAGAAAGTACGACAAAAAAAACCCTGTTAGGACCCTATACGTTTCAGACAGGAAGAGCACAGGGAACATGGAAGAGTTATTCATCCATCACAGTATCTGAGCACTGTATTCAGGCACTGTACCCGGCAAGGGACAAAGCAGGAAACAGAAGAGTCAAAACTCCTGCCCCCGCGGGACTCATATTTAAGCATTAAAATCTGCCCCACCTGCTGCATCCATAAACGTCTTGTTTAGCCGAAAGGTCAGAAGCGGTTCTTTGAGGTTTCGAAGGAAGTCTTTCAGGAGGCTACAGATAGCATGGATGTCATCCACTTTGCTGAGGAGAGGTACAGTTTTCACTCTGAGGAATTTCTCTTTTAGTTCTTTCACTGTCCGGTCACAGCCTGAGATCCGATACAGGCCTGTCTGTTATCAAGATGACACTTTCAGTTAAAAACCTCTTAATTACTGATGCAAATAACAAATTCACCCTCTCCAAGGGTGGACTCTTACCTCGGTCAGCCCTCTTTGCTCAATCTCATTTACACAGTGGACAACAATTGACGGGATCATTGGAGAAGTCTGGGACACATAATCTGCCAGCATTCCCTGAAAAAGGCGAGTTTAGAGTTATTATTTATACCACTTAGACTAGTAGATGAAGACCAGTGGGAAGAGCCATCCCCAGACTAATACAGAGGCTGGGACATCATGCCTACTTTAAAATTCTTCTTCCCAAAGCATAAATAAGACTAGAGCCGCTCAATTATTTTTCCTACCTCTACACCAGGACTGATTTATGGTCACATACACCACACTCTCGCATGAACAAGTAATAAGATCACTAGCTACAACTCCACCCCTGCTCCTCTTACAGTCAAGGGCATCAGAAAGAAAGCAATAATGAGATTACAGGTATGGAGTGTAATATAAACTAATTTATTATTCTAAAAAATCTGTTCTATCCTGTAATTACTCTTAGTAAGAAAAATTATTTAATACAACTCAGTTGACTATGACACACACTGATCTGTAGGAGAGAACTCCGTGGCTCTATATTACAGAAAATCTGTAAAAAAATTACAAGCATGGATAAAAACTCTAAGATTAAAGGACTTCCCTAGTAGTACAGTGGGTAAGAATCCACCTCCAATGCAGCGGACATGGGTTTGATCCCTGGTCTGGGAAGATTCCACATGCCACAGAGCAACTAGGCCCATGTACCACAACTACTGAGACTAACGGGCCTGAAGTCTGTGCTCCACAACAAAAGAAGCCCGTGTACCACAACAGAGAGTAGGCCCACTCACTGTCAACTAGAGAAAGCCCTCGAGTAGCAACAAAAACCCAGCACAACCAGAAAAAAAAATAAAGATTAAATGGGAATCATGCATTAAAAGAAAAAAAAAAGATTAAAGAAAAGTAATATTTGATTTGCTGGAGGCTGAGTAGCAGCTCAATCATTTTGTTTTGATTCTTGCTAATGTTGCTTCTAATAATAATTTCTTAATGAATTGAATTTTAGAAATGAATCTAATCTTAATAGCCTAGTATGGAATATCTCTAACATAAGAGAAAGAATATTCAAAGATGAAATTATATCATGGCTGGGATTTGCTTCAAAATAATTCACTGAATAGGGTCAGGAGGAGGAGATGGGGGTATTAACAAATCAAGACTCGACATAAGTCAGGGATCATGAAAGTTGAATGATAAGAACCAGGGTTAGTTATACTCATCTCTCTACTTTTGTATATGTTTGAAATTTTACAAAAGTAGATGGGATGGGAAGGAAGAGAAGAAAAGGAAGCCAAAGGAGGGAAGGGAGAAGGAAAAAGGAAGAAAAAAAGGAAAGGGAGGGAAAGAGGAAGGGGAAGGGAGGGGAAGAAAAGGAAGAAGAATTTGGTTTAGAAAGGCTACTAATCAGACAGACAAACCCAAACAGGATTCTTCAAGTTAATATTTTATAATTTCTACTCACTATTTGAGGGAGGAAATGTACATGGCATCAATAATTTTTGAAAAAAATGACCATAAGCTTTTAAAGGGCTTCTCTGGTGGCTCAGAGGTAAAGAATCCACCTACCATGCAGGGTCTATCACTAGGTTGGGAAGATCCCCTGGCAACCCACTCCAGTCTTCTTTCCTGGAGAATCCCCACGGACAGAGGAGCCTGGCAGACTACGGTCCATGGGGTCACAAGGGGTTGGACAGACTGAAGCGTCTGAACACACAAGTTTTTAAAAGCTAACAAAGTCATAACACAGGGAGGGCTCCCACAGGTCATACATACTTCTCCAATCTTGACAGGTGTCCCTATCAGGGTAGGAATACAGGGAAGCGGACAGCGGTCCCGACATTCTGGATGAGAGACTACACGACAGTCTCGGCATTTCAGAGACGGCTTGCCAAATTTTATTCGCTTTCCACATGGTACACAAGATTCGGGTTTAATAACCTGAGGATGAAACGGAATGGTATGAATTAGAACATTTACCATCAATCAACATTTATTAAGCACTCAGCATGTGCCCAACAGCTTTCTCATCCCTTTACACTTAGTTTTTACTTGTGTATTCTCACAATAATCCTATAGGTTTTTTTAAGATAAGGAAACAAGCAAAAAGAGGCTAAGTAATTTGCATAAGTGCACTGAGTTGGAAGGGATCACCATACACTAGTGGAAAGAATTTGTTGGCAAGGAGTCAGAAAACCTCTATGTTAAACTTCGCTACTTACTGTCCTGTGGCTCAAACAAGTCAGTTAATGCCTCTGTGCCCCTGTCAGTTTGCTTGGATTTTTACCAGAAATCAAATGGGACACGTGCCATATTCAAACATGAACTGTAAATACATATCACAATAAAGCAAAAACTGCTTCTGAAAAGTTGCTTTCTTTTACTATCACTCACAGAATGGAAAGATACACACCCTCTAGAACCCTGGAGAGTGGGATGAGAAGGAGGAAGGAAATTTGACATTTAACTTTACAATACTAAATATGTAAATTTGTGATTAGCAAATATTATGCCCACCATTAAAAAATTAGATGTGTCCCAAAGCAGCAGCAACCCCAGTTTTACCGTCTTAGAGACGAAGTCGTGCAGGCGCATCCCCCCATTGCTTTGCGGAGTGCTGGAGCCGTCTGTTTCGGTTTTTGGCTCTGGCTGCCTGCTGCTCAATGTGGAGTCACTGTTCCACGGCTGTAAAGTACCTAGAAAACAGACAACTCCACGCTTTGTGTCTTAGATATTTCGTTCTGAATTTTTTTTGCCGCACCCTGTGGCTTGTGAGATCTTAGTTCCTCAACCAGGGACGGATCCCAGGATCCTTGACAGTGAGAGTGCGAAGTCCTAACCACTGGACCGCCAGGTAATTCTCCCTTCTGAATTTTAACCCCAATTCTAATATAACTAGTAGGGACTTCCTTGGCGGTCCAGAGATTAAGAATCTGCCTTCCAGTGCCAGGGGACATGGAAAGGAAACATGTCTTCCATGTTAGCTGCAGGGGAACTAAATAGCCTGTGCTGCTGCTGCTGCTAAGTCGCTTCAGTCGTGTCCGACTCTGTGCGACCCCATAGACAGCAGCCACCAGGCTCCCCCGTCCCTGGGATTCTCCAGGCAAGAACACTGGAGTGGGTTGCCATTTCCTCCTCCAATGCATGAAAGTGAAAAGTGAAGGTGAAATCAGTCAGTGGTTTTCTACTCTTAGCGACCCCATGGACTGCAGCCTACCAGGCTCCTCCACCCATGGGATTTTCCAGGCAAGAGTACTGGAGTGGGGTGCCATTGCCTTCTCCAATAGCCTGTGAGCCACAACCAAATAAACCTACACCCCACAGCAAAGATCCTGAGTGCCGCAACAAAGATCCGACACAGCCAAATATACAATATAACTATTAGACACTCAGGAATCTATAACAATACCCAGAAGTGAACTATGCAAAACACTGTCTCCAGAGAGACAAGTTACACACCAGTGGTGTAGGTCAGGCTAGCAAGCCAAAGCAGGGCATGACAAAAACAGAGCTCTGTCCCTCAGTGAGTAGCAGTAAAGTAAACCTAAAACATCCAGCCCCTGCCTCATGAGGGTTCCAAGAAACCAGTTCTCCCTGGATTTTACCAGTTGTTTTCACACAGGCAATTCAGCCACAAACCCAGCGGACCTGTTTTCCTTCGGCTCCGGGTCCAATATGGCACGGTCTCAATAGTGGACACAGCCTCGATGGGCCCGCCATCATTGGGGACAGTCACTGTAGTTTTAGCAACTATGGATTCATTTCCCTGAAACAAAGGCAGTAATGAGGGAAGGATAAATCTAATTTCCCTTCTACTATGGGTGGTTTGGTGGAGTTAAAAAATTTCTGAGTCTTAGTAAGGACTTAAGCCCCCAGCCCCAAATACTCTTGAAGTTGAAATCTAATACTCTCAAATAAAATACAGGTCACAGGGGTAGGTATACACGCAAGCAACTGAGAACAAACACGAAGCTGACGTTGTTTACTGTTCTATTCTTGTGGATAACAAGAATCCTAGTACAGAGAAAAACTTTCACCAAACATCTCTTTCAAAATAACACTGCAATGTTGACTTGGGATTTTTATGGTTGGGGCCACTACACTTCGCTATGTTCAAGACCACAATTCTCTCAGCCTAGTTATTCTTACCTGGTCTGCGGTGGAGCCAATGGAACGCGTTTTCTTTACAGGTCCAGGGGGACCATCCACGAACTGTCGGCTATTTGAGCGCTAGAAATGGGGCAAAACCCAAGAACTTTAGTGCCAGATAGGAGATCTGAAGCACAAAAAATAAAATTATTCAATTAGACAACTTGGATGCAAGTCCTAGGTACCAGCGCTGCAGGAAATAACAAACAATGTGCACTCTCTCACAGCCTATTTCCACAAAAAGGCCTTCAGTGCCCTAGAAGAACAACCAAGCTTTGGAAAAATTTAGATGGCAGCACCAGAAAAAGTAGAGTGTAATCCTATCTAAGGACATGAAGTCCTAGAAACATATTAAGGACCCTAAACAAGCACAGATAGATCTCTGTATATCCCATTACACACATATTTCATCTGAAACTTAGAGCACAAAAGTTCTGCATAAAAATTCATATGACATCTCAAAACAAACTTAAATAGATCCTTTCCCTCTCCATGAATGAACTTAAATCAGCTCAGAATAGTGAAACAGACAGGACAGGATTCTGTCTTGAGTTTACTACCTCAGGGACGATCAATACTGCCCCCGCCCCCAACATGGATTCACTTGTAATATGTGTTTAACATCAGCTAGAGCAACATGTCAGGAATGTAGCACAACGGCAACATTTCTGAGAAAACTCTTTTATTGCTACTAAGTAAAAACAGACACACAAACCCAAAAGTAAACAAAACCATACATACCCTCTTTTCTCTCTTCTTCAGTTTAAAAGTCTTTACCAAAGAAGAATCCCAATCCTGTTGACAATTGTACTGTATTAATATCCTTCTTTGGTTAGGCCTCCCCTAAACCCTATGCAAATACATTTACAGAAAATTTTAAAAACCTCCTGAGTCTGAGTATCTAACTCACAATTCTCAAATGTTATAGCCATAGGGCTGTGGTAAGTGAACATGCCTTCTTTCCAAAATTGAAGCTATTATAATAGAATCAGGAATCAATACCACAGAGGCAAGAAAAGGTTAAAGAATCAACTTCTGTCGTGATTATCTTCAGTACCTGGTCCTTCGTTTCTGATTATTTTTGTAATTAGTTTTAGAACTCACAGAATGGTGGGCACTATACTAATGGTTCAGATGTGATCCTTGCTCATTAGGGACTGCTACCATCTAATCTGATGTTCTGTACAATGTAGCCACTTTAAAAGTTCTAGTTTAGGATTCACATCTCTCAATCATCCCTCCTCCTTGGGCCCTAAAAAAGTATTCATTTGTCTTTCACTGTGGTCTAGTTTCACTTCACTCACTCACTCTATTTTTGCATTCATCTTTAGTAGCTACCTATGACCTCCTGACCCTGATAGTCTCTGAAAACACAAAACCCCTAAACAGTTGTATATATTATAGCTTAGCTAAATAAATTTATCCTTTCCAACTTATGGTCAAGTAATTTAGGTACTGGTTGTCTGATTCAGCCTCAGTTACAAGAGATATTACACCATAGGTCTAGCTCTAAAAGCAGCTAGAAATATATTCTAGTTTTATTACAAATCCCAAACTGTGTCATTCCTTATTCCCAAAAGGTGATACCTAATATTAATATCTACAAAAGAGCAATTACTGCCCTAGTCAAACTCTGAATTTGGACAGAAAACTCTCAGCCTAGTAACAAGTAGTTGTCATTTCTTTTGCTATCATCAAATGACCAACTACCAATAACCTCCTGATTTATTGTTTAGTTTGCTAGCTTTCCACCAGTCAAATAGGAAAGCTACACAAACCAATAAGTTGCAAGTCTCTGGAACAAAGACTGACTATCAGGGTATGACCTTTTATGCAGAAACATCACCATACATTACAAGAAGGGTGCTGCCCCACAACAGCAGGGTAACAAAGAGCTCAGACAGGTGAACCACTGCTCATCAAGGTATTATCTAGTGCCTGGAAACTTTCATCAGCCTTTGGGCTAAAGTTCCAAGGCATTGGTTTCCTTCTAATTGTGAAGTATGACTAAGTTTTCCTCAAGAACCAATTTAATTTAGAAATAAGGCACACATCTACTCTCACCAAGAGCAGCAAATAAAGCCTGGCTGGATAGAGTCTTGATAATTTTTTTTTTCCCCCTAGCTGGGGTTTTAAAAAGTCAAGATGTAATAATCAATTAGTACAGGCAGCTCACAGATTCGTTAAATAAATTTAACCTCATGCCAAATCCTAAATTCTATATTCTCACTTCCAAAGGCTAAATATATGCCAATCTCTTACAAGCTTGTGTGTATTTATATTTTTAAAAGCTAGTCAGTATCTATAACATATCAACTAATAAAATAGTAATAAGGGAATTTCAGAAGAGAGGACAGAAGAGAGATTCCTGATGGAGCAGGGTTAAGAAAAAGAGATAATTCTCAGAAATCAAGTGTTCATTACCAGGGATTCATCGGTCTTGTCAAAGCTGATATCGGATAAAATGGAACCAGATTCATCAATGGTTGACAGTCTAGATGAGTGAAATAGTAGTTAGAAACAAGACTGTGCAAAGTAAAATCCACCAACACCAGAAAAAGTCACACTAGTCAGGTAACATCAGCAATTTCACAGCAGCATCTTCCCTGTGGAGATAACTACAAGCTCAAACCCTAGCTGTGTTGAGCTGCTTTTTATGGTTTTCCAGGGAGACTGTGTATGTATGTGTGTTTGTGTGTGTGTGCACACACGAGCACACATGCAGCGCAGTTGCTATTTCAGCAAAGGTCTCATAACTGCAGTTTAAAGTTAGTCAGGGGTATAGGTGCTATTTCCTGCTGAGTCTATACTACAGGCTGCTAAAAAGTCACAGGCAGAAGAGTGAAGTTCAGTTTGATCCCAACTGTGGTTGTTTTCTACAAGAGAGAGAATTACCCAGCATTAGCTTTTTAAGAAATTAAGCCTGTACATCTTCTTAGTTATAAAGATTCCCCATAAAACAACCAGACAACAAAATAAATAGCTCAGAGTGCTGACCATTCCCTACGTATCGTATTGGGGGTGTTAATTCAAAGCCTGGTTGAGACTATTCTAAATTGTGATGCAGTAGAACCAAAATTATTGTCTGGGCTTGGCTCTCAGAGGGTCTTTCTAAACCAGAACTACGAGAGCTCTCTAGAGAGTAAACACTGGAAGTATTGCTGAACTGCCACTTCCACCTTTAGGTTTCTTAGCAATGTGCAGGATTATTGATGTTGGTGCAATTGTGCACCAACGTCAAAGTTTACCCTTAATGAAAAAACCTAAGATAAAAAAAACCGGAAGCCCCTGCACCTTTATTTCCCACCCACCCTTCCTCCAAAGTCTTTTTGTTTTATTTAGCACACATTCCAAAAGCAGTATATTTAAGAGTTTAGATAATAAGAACTTATTAGAGCTGTGTTCCTTGTGATCAGATAACAGATGCAGTTCCCCCACCTTTTGTTCCCAGCATTGCCACTGGCTGGTTGGCCTCTGTTGAGAAAAGCCAGAGCTGATTTTTGCTCTTCACTTAGTTGAATGCTGCCAGATGTGTCACACATGAGCATCTCTCGAATCAGCTGAATCTGTCTTTCCTACAGACCAAAGCAGAGTAAAACATCCTAACTAACCAGGGGAGAAAGCTTCACCTTAAATTTATGGGACAGGCAAACCAGAAGACATTAAAATACAGCATTATGCAAATGAGCCTTCAGGAAGGCTGCTACACCAATAGCATATTAATTCACATCAAGCCCAGATTGCGTCTCTGATTTCTGACTGGTAAAATGAACTCTATCTAGAATAGTGAGGTTTCTGCTACAAGACTTTTGGATCAAACCACTAATTCAAGAAAAGAGAGGACTGCAAAATCAGAGTCCCAAAATAGATTTCACAGAGCAAAAACACTTTAGTGTCATCTTATCAGGACAATTATTGGCTTCTACAGATCAAAGCAGCCACCCACCTTTCTAAATGGTGGAGCAAAATGCATTAAAATGGATACAAAGCTGTGATGCACTGGAACCAGACGATTTGAGCTTACTGAGGCATCTAACAGTATACCAAGATGGATTAGTCCCTCCTAGAAAGGGCTTCCTTTGTACCATGACCCACTCTGGTACATCAAAATGACAGTGCCCTACGTCCCAGTGTTCATATTGGTTGAACATAGCGAGCCCTTTATCCTAAATTAAGAGCCGCAATAAAGACTTAAGAATTGTCCTGCTTATATCAATGACAAAGTACTAGCTGTTACTATCTTACATGAGGATGTTCTAGGTAGCACTTATAATCAACAATAAGAAATAGATCAAATATGCTAGGATCTCCCTGCCTTTCCCCCTAATTCTTTAAATTCTCATTTGAAATCTGTATATTAAGTAAATGTTTAAGATCTAAAGGAGAAAAAATTTAAAAAATTTAAATTTCAACCTATGAAAAATAGTATTTCTGGTTGCAATTTCAGCTCCAATCATGGACAAACTGCTTCTAATTCTTTAATGAAGAAGAAACAGGGCACCCCCACTGTCACAGTGCTAGCAGAAAAACAATACACACCAGCTTTTCACAGTCAGCCTCAGCTCGCTGTCTCCGTTTGATCTCTACATCCACCTGATTGCGTGCATGTTTCAGTTTAACATCCAGAGCACTACGCTCAGTCTCTGCTTTCATCAAAAGATCCTTGTATTTGCCCAACTCGTGGTCTGTTCTCTGCCACTTTTTACGAAAATCTTCAAAGTCCTTTGCCAACTGGATAAATTCTAAGAAAAGGGGGAAACTTTAATAATTCAAGCACCAAACAGAGTATAAATGCTGTAATAAATGAGTCCTCCAGTTAGTTTTACTCCAAATGCATAATTAAGGGACTAGCTGAATTATGAGCAAATCCAGCTGAAAATAACCAGGAGCAGATCCTTGATATATGTTCATCACTCTGGTCAAGAGTTTTGTGGGGAGCAACTCCTATTCCAATAGGCCACTTACTTTTGGCTTAGCCAGTGGCATCTGCTATGAAATAAGTAACTCATTAGTCACCTGGCTCCAGATGTAACACTAACAGTGAAAGCTCCTGAACAGAAGGCAATCAAAGGAGGATACCTTTGGGGCAGCTGTCATGCACCAGGACAGTTAGGCCATAAAACAAAAACACCCTCCTTTAGAGTCACATGTTGCTGCACCAAAGAGGCGTTAAACAGCAAATTCAAATGTAACTGCTGTAATATGCTCCAGTAGATGTAGATTAATATTACAGATGTCTAGGCCTGCAATCGCATTCAGCTGTATAATTATACAAATATTGATTTGAAAGTAAAGAGCCAATTTGCTTCTGCTGTTTAACACAGCCCTGAAGGGTATGTAAACATTCCAGTTGGAAAGACACAGGACGAGAAGATCATACTAGCTTTGGATGACTCACTGATAAGAGGAATGTGGACTCTCTTCAAATGTCTGCAAAGGAAGCATCGCTTCCAAGGCAGCACCTCAAAGCATAACAACGCTGGTGGCATCCATTCTTATCACCTGCAAAGACTACTGCAAAGACAATTCTACAATGCCTTACTGTTCTAGTTAACCTCAATGTATCTCTAAGCCATCATTCCACCAGCATCATGGAGGAACCTTCCAAGGTGTACATCTGCTGCTGGTCAAATTAACCCAGTTTACAGTGGAAACTAGGCCAAATTCACACAAAGCTAGCAGATTCTCTGGTAATAAGGGAGCCTTTCCTATTTGAATTTAACGTAAGAGCATAGAAATAATATAATGCTTTTTTAAAGCAATTTTAATTATTTGACCAAATTTCAAACTTACAAATTAGGATAACAATTCAATCTAGAGAAACTGATTCTGACACACAAGGAAACAAGTTTTTAGTAAACAACAGATTCTAGCAAAGCAGGATATTATGACCTAGTTATCTTAGATAATACAAATATCAAGGATCTCAAAAAGTAAAATATATTATTACAATTGAAATAGTTGTAAATGATATACTGGTTTAGTTAACAGTTTAGAACACATTTCTAAGGGGCTTTTTTCTCCTTAACTGAAAAAGAAAACAATATATCCTTTTGCAACTTTAAATATTTCAAAATTATAGATTCACGAAGAGAAAGTTTAAAAACAAGAGCTGGTTCTTAGTCACATTTTACTCTCACGATTCACCAAGCAAAGAACTTATTGTTTGCATATTTTTCAATGTATGTAATACTTCCCTTTTTCAAAAATAAAGAACAGGAAACACACTTTCCATAGTCTAAAAGCTTTCTAGTTCTACACTGTGGTCAATGTTTCTAAATATAGTGTTGCCTACACACTCAACTATTTCCTGAATTGAAAAACAATTTAAGAATGAAAAGATTTTCACTTGACCTAATTTGCTGGTTAGCTTGTTCTTTAGGATACTCCTTGAAAAGTCTTATTTGGGGTTTAATTCCCATTCATTGTTAAATGGCATATGTTACAGATCTAACTGAATCGGACAACAGAACTGAAACCAAATAAAGTATCAGTTCATTTAAAGGAAGGCATTCCTATTTTAATACAAATGATTAAATGCTTGTTTATATTAGACCAAAACCAGAGCATTTGCATACATGACTAAGATATTACTGTACAAAAAAAAAGAAAGGAATGAAGTTATATAATGAAAAGCAAGAGTAAGGAGTCAGGGGACAATTAGGCATGGGAAGAATTCCTAGGCTCTAAGAAGATAACAGACTAGAGTGGTTGCAGAAAAGGAGATTCTAGAGTCCAGAAGACATTAAGTCATTTTAGTTCCTCAAAGGGCAACATACCAAGTTAGGGATTCAGAGCGGGTACAAAATGTACCTCTACTTTGTAACAGAAATTAAGGAAAGACAGAAATTTACTTATAAAATAAAGGTTCCTGTAAGAATAAATATCTTGTATTTTTACGGCATATTTTTTCCATAGGTATTTTCACAACCTAGTATCTCATTTATCTCCAAATCCTTGTGGCAAAATTCCTATCTCACAGACAGAAATAACAGTTAAAAGCCAGCACTAGTTACTAAGACTCCAAACCTCAAATTCCTCCCTCTGCCCCCACATGCCATCAGCTGCTTCCTCCTAGAGATCTTAGTATCACAGCCTCTTCTGCCCATTTCCATGCTCACAATCATCACTCCAGTTAGGGCTCCCTAATGCCTCTTTCCTGAGCTAGGGCAAACACCTAATCAGCCTCTCAGCCTCCACCTCTAATACAGCCACCACCTCTGGCAGGGTAACTTTCCAAAAGCACGGCTCTGATTAAGTCATTCCCCACTTACCCTTATTTACCTCACATCCAACACCCTTTTGCCTCCACTCAGAAGTCTCCCTTAACACTCAATGACCTCTTTTACCTCTGTCTGTTGGGATCCTACCCTATATCCAATTGAAGGCTCAAGTCAAACCCTAGTTTTTTCCATGAAGTCATTTAGTCATCCCTTTCCCTCTACATGTGCTAGAAGTTGTGATAGGTTCTCACTGAATATGGGCTGAGTGAACCTGAATTTTAAGATCTCTTCCCCACTGGACTCCAAAACAATCTGTCTTCTGAGATGATGTGACCTCAAAGAAAAGCCTAATTAGTATGCCATCATGGTTACTGAGTTGGTACCAGATGACAAGGTCATGCAACAGTTATTAGAGAAAAGAGAATATTGTTTTGAAAGGGCTGTAAGTAAATGAAAGCTATTAAAAGCATGAATCAAATTAAAGAAGGCACTGAATGGCACAAGCAACACACTATAGTAAGTACTATGAAGATTTTTAGGACTTAGTTCTTGCATTACTTTTATACCAATGAGACTGACTTAGCAGCAACACCCACTGAATTAGATATTCATGAAAATCTGAAATAGGAGAGGATGGTAACACAAAGAAAAGCCAGTAAAGAATAATTCCCTTAGACCACGTAAGTCAGAGCTATCGGCTCCACCTTTCTTTGTCACTAATCTACTTCCCAGAAGACGATTCCATCACCACCTCCTTTGCCTCCCTAGCTCTCCACCCAACCTCAAACCTTTATTACTAAGCATCAAATATATGAAGTAGGTGAAAGCAGATGGATTGTCCTTCCTTCAAAAAGAAATTATGTCATTTTTCTCCTTTCTAATTGAAAATGTTTTATAGGACACAAGGAAAACCCCAGATAAAAAATGTACACGACTATTCCTCTAATGAAAAAAGCAACATCCTTAGAAATTCAATAGATTTTGCCCAGTTTGTTATACAAAAATGAAATTGGCAACTAATGCCAACTATTTAGTGAAAAGAGAACCTTAATAATGAAAAAATCTGGGTAAAACCCATTTAAAAATAACTACAGGAAAAAAAAAAGGGACCATTTAGAATCCGTGTCCATGAAGCTTTGACCACAAATAACTGACCATTGTTTTTTTTTTAGGTAACTCAAAATGAAAAACAATTTTAGGGTTGGAACACACTTAGGCTATGTAGAAAGCCCAAATCTGAAATCTGTTTTTTCTCTCCTCACAGGCCATCTCAGAATGACTTACGGAGTTCATTTCCTTCACTGAGAATCTCCACCCGGCGTACAAGCTGCTCAAACAGATTCCGCATATTCAGCATCGTAGTATCCATCTTCCTGCCAAGAAATCAAATATACATTAGGGGTCCTGCCATCTCCCCCAGACAAAAGATTCAGTAGCAATCCAGCACAGTGATCAGTGACTAACATCTGGACTCATCCATGTGTAAGCTACCACTATGAGAATCTCAAGTCAACAACTGATGTTTTGTGTAATCCTTATTATAAAAACAAAGTTAGAATGTTTAAGACTCATTTGAAAATTACAAAAGCATTTCAGTCCCCTGAATGTAACACCCCTTGCTGCCTACTTCTTTTCCTCCACTCTACAATCACTTTGGAGCTGAGAAGAAAGCAATTAGGGACAAGTGTGTTAGTTTATTACTAGGTGATCAACTACTTAGTCGAGCCTAATGATTAATATAACATTTTTGCCACTTTAATCCTGCTGTACTTTGAAGACTTTCAATGTAACTTGAAAGGTTTATTTTTAATTTCATTTTTAGCTAGTACCCATGTGGCAACTGCCTTTTAAAATGCAGGACATGGTCAGCACATTTCCTACCAACGGCACAGATGACGTCACACGAGCGATTAAGTGGGGAAATCGCCAGCTCAGCAGCACAAGAATTATTTCTGTAATGCAGGGCTCTCTGCTGGACTGCATGCAGGGACTATGTCTAATAAATTTGTACTAAGTATAGGCAAAGGATTATGTTGTACCACATTCTGGCATCAAGGAGACAATACACCACCTTCACAGCTAGAAGGGCAAAGGAAAAATCATTTGCTACTGTGTTCTGTAATAGTGAATTTCAAGCTTCATATTTCCCCCCTAAAGACTTGCTGATATTACATTAAAAATGGTGTCCTTACAGGCAGTTCTGTTCCAAATAGACTTTAACTGGGAACACTTTGAGGAAATAAGATCTTAACAGTTGAGAAAGAAAGACATCAGTGCAATGTTATGAAAATTATCAAGGAAATGAAATTAAAAAATCAAATTTCATTTGAAAACTGAACGTCCTCCGAAACACCATTAAAGGATTCTTCTTATGTTCTCCTAATCATCCCTTGAATGTTCTAGTCCAGGTCCTCTTTCATGCATCTAAATAAAATTTTAAGAACTCTTTTATGAAGGATTAGTGACTTTACAGTGTTTGTAACATTGTACTATAAGCTATCAGGGCAAGAAAGGGGAGGGAAAACCAAAGGAAAAAGGAATATATAAACATTAAGATATTTTCTATTAAATGCTACAGAATTACTCATTTGTACTTGTATGATGATTGCTCTAATAGCAAAAAAGCTTTCAATTCCAAGCTTGGATGCAATATATACCTGAATCAGGGCCGGAAACCAAGATTTTCAAACAGCAATGTATCTGTTCCAAGCTACATAATAATCACAGCAAGCTGCTAAGCAACCAGACCGACAAATTTATTACAAAGCTCTTTCTCTAAACTAGAAACAAAACTAAAAGACTAGTATTAAAACTGGTAGGAAAAGATGCAGAAGTCACAGAGATGCCCATGGGTTTTAACAATATGACCAAAAAAAGGCAAATACATCTCTGTGCTACAGGACAGAAAACAGGGATAGGGCGTTCAGTAGCCTATTCAAATGATGAATTCCTTTGGCTCCCAATAAAAATCAAAGTCGGTGGTCAGTTTTAATATGGGGTTATTATTCGTGTCTATCGTCTCTTCCCTCATCTGTATAATCTGACATTGTACAACAGTGAGCTCAGTACACAGAAAAACTTCTACTTCACTAGGAATGCAGAAAAGATTCAATCCCTGGGTTGGGAAGATTCCCCTGGAGGAGGAAATAGCAATCCCCACCAGTATTCTAGCCTGGGAAATCCCATGGACAGAGGAGCCTGGCGGGCTACAGTCCATGGGGTTGCAAAGAGTCAGACACGACTGAGCACACAAGCAGAAAAGGAAAATTCGACAGTGCAACTAGAATACCGAAAACTGGTTATTAAAAAAAAAATCAGAGGACTTTTACGACTTAAATGACAACAATCTGATTCTCTGTCCCCTTTAAGAGAAATTCTTTATTTTCTCAAGTTCCTCTATTCTTGTTTCACTATTTTCTTGTGTACACCACTCCCTAGAGTGAGCACTGTGTGGAGGTACTTTCTTGAAAACACAACTTGATTCCTGAAAAGACTAAAGACACAGAGTACCTACTTGGGGACATCTCACCGTAGTAACTGTGATCTCACACAACTACCCCAATCTACATTGTTCTCCTAACAGGATGCCTAGTACCTAGGAGACAGCTGTTTGAATGTATCCAACTACCCCATTTGAGTCATTGCATAGCTACAGACAGCCCCCCCATTTCTCTCTCTGGCCCTCAGCTCTCCCTCCGCCGACTCAATCCTATAGCTCTCAATTCGGGATGACTTGGATGCCGAGCTTGATTTTGAAAACATCCTTCCCTCACATATATTATCAACTACTCTACCCACTGACCTACCCTGGTCCTCCTCCTCCTGACATCAAACTTTGATTTTCTTATTTTTATCATTCTCCCAGTCACTCAGTTTCAAACCTCAGAGTCACCTTAAGTTACTCCCTTTCTTACAAATATAGTCACCGAACTTTGTGGATTCTTCTCTTATGCATGTTACAGCCAGCCCCTCAACACATGCAGGTCATTAACATTCACTTCAACTGACCTCTCTGGTCCCAATCTTTCCTCAACTGCTTTGCTCACGTGGCACATTCATCTTGTACTCTATTTTAACTTCACCAGCTATGTCCCAGCTAGACTCTAAATTTGAAAGGAGAAACCTTACATTTGGAACTAAATTGCAAAGGCTCAGTATTTAAAAAAAAAAAAAGAAAAAAAAACACTTGATAAATTGAAGCCAGAGAACAAACTCATGAATGAATACAGACACATTCCCCACATGATTTAATTGTCAAAAGCATTTCCATTCTACCTGAACATGTTTAATATACATGGAAACAAAGAAAACAGTTAAATAAAGGTGACAGAAGCCCTAGGATAAACTTTTAGTTCTTTTATTTACCTGTTGTATAACCGTGGATAAGTCACTTAAAATTCTGAAACACATCTATAAATGGGAACAAAAATACTTGCCATATTTGCCTCAAAGAATTCTACAAATTAATGGAGATAAAAGTTTTATACTGTATAAAGCAAACCTCACAATAAGACTATAGGGTATTAGAGTGGGTATGAATTTTTTGGTTTTGTTTTTGTGTGATTGTTGTTAGTTACATCCTAGAATAGTGATTAGCAAACCACAGCTGGACTTCAAATCAAAAACGGAGGAGACAGTAAAATTTGACATGGTCTAGGCTCTTAAACAAGCTCTTCTACATGAGCCTCATAGCATCTGAGAAGAGCTAGTTTTTCCTCTAAGACAGAATTACTTTGGGCAATCCAAACAGCACCAGAAAATATAATCCTCTTCACTTTGTATGCTGGGGAACTATGTATTTTTATTTATGTTCTATAGAAGTGACTCTAAGGAATTATTTATAGATGACAAAAATATCTTTCTGTATCAGTACTAACCCTGATATCTTGACAAGTTAAAATTTACTCATTCTATTCAGTATCAACTAAAAATCGTGTTAATTTTCCTGCTGGGTCACATCTTCACCCTCATGAATACTTGTTTATTTCTCCCCCTTTATTATTTAGCTCATAGCTAGGAGATACACTAATGTGAACGGAAACACAAACAAAGTCATATTGTAGTACATTGCTGCGCAGCTGTAAAACAGCTGTCACTTTTTCACTACAGAGGCGGCTGTCTTCTGGGAAAGCTGAAATGATCCTTGTGTGTAGCAAGGAAATCAGTTTGTGGAGCACTTTAAACAAAAAGGTGCTAGAGAATCTCAGCTGTTATTGATGAGAAGCCCCAGAGGTGGAGAAGTCACTATGTTACAGATTCCCAATCTGTGAGTATCCTTAAGGGAGCAATTTGGCATCACCAGGAAAGAGTCTCAGCTTGATGTGATTGCTTTGAGTCCCCAATTTAATTTCAATCACCCAGCCAAGAGAACAGACATCATCCTTCAGAATAACAGACTATTGCAGATCTTACTGCAGGGTATCCTGGGAAAAGTCTCTATCCTCTTCTTCCTCCCCCTACAAATAACATTATTAAGAGACCTATACATCAGGTTTTAGATGCATCAAGAGTGTTAAATATTGTAAGACAAAGCAATGAGTTTTTCAGGAAAGAGTTTTGATGAAAAACATTCTCACAAACGTTACTAAATCTGAAGAGTCCCAAGAAATTAACAATACCAGTTCTCTGCTGCCAAGGAAAAACATCCCCTAAGACTGTCTCAATACTACAAAATGCTTTCATATGAAAGTTATTTCAGAACAATTCTTTTTCCCAAATGTCCAGCTTTTGCTTCACCATATCAAAGCCTCTATTCAACTGGCAGGCAGAAGGAATATCTTGAAAACAAATGTTCTCATGAGCAAGTCAACTGCAGAAAGAGTAAACAGAACATCTTCAGTCCAACATGAATGAAGATTAAAATACGGAATAAGAGGGAATTCCCTGGCAGTCCAGCAGTTAGGGCTCTGCACTTTCACTGCGGAGGGCCCAGCTATCCTGGTGGGGGAACTAGGATCCCACAAGCCTGTGCAGTACGCACCCCCCCCCCACAAAAAAAAAAAAGCAGAACGAGACAAATTACTATTTTTCATAAAATCATTACCAGTTCATTATACTAAGTTCTCCTTTTATTCTTTTTCTTCTGTGAATTCTTTCCATTCCAAAGTGTTCCATTCTTCAGGGTCTAATGTAAGTATTATCAACTTATGGAAAGCGTTCCGTAATCATTTTAGTATAAAACAACCTCTTTATTATCTAAAACACTCATCTGGCAGATATAAAACGCTGCCTCATACTGTTAATTTTCTCTGTTCAGAAAAAAAGTAACATTTTTTAATGGTGAAACTAAAACCTCACCACCCTGAACTCAATGCACCTCCCTAAGTAATCTTTGCCCATTATGCACTCATATTTCATAGAACTGCAATTATAGATTTATATATTGTCTTACTTTTTTCTACCATGTTTCCATTAAGTTGCAAGAAGTTGATGAACATTTATTTAACTGTTCTCTTCCTTGAACATTTGGGTAATTCTGTTTACCTCTACTTAGAATTTTTCATATGGTCACTCCCTCACTTTCTTCAGGTATTTATTCAAATGTCATTTACTCATACAGGCCGCCCAAAAGCACATGAAAAGATGTTCAACATCACTAATTATTAGAGAAATGCATATCAAAATCACAATGAGGTACCACCTCACACAAGTCAGAATGGCCATCATTAAAAAGTCTGCAAATAACAAATGCTAGAGAGGGTATGGAGAAAAGGGAACCTTCCTGCGCTGTTGGCAGGATTATAAACTGGAGCAGCCACTACGGAGAAAACAGTACGGAAGGTCCTGAAAAACTAAAAACAGACTTGCCATATGATTTGGTAATCCCACTCCTGGGCATATATCCAGAAAAAAACTATGGTTTGAAAAATATATGCACCCCAATGTTCACAGCAGCACTATTTACAATAGCTATGACATGGACACGACCTAAATGCCCATCAACAGATGCATGGATAAAGAAGGGGCATGTACGGGTGTGTGTGTGTATAATATATATACACATATATATACTACACGTAATATATACACACACACATATGTATATACACACACACATATGTATATACACACACACACACAGTAGAATACTACTCAGCCCTGAATGAAATAATGCCATCTGCAGCAACATGGATGGACCTAGAGATTATCATACTAAGTGAAGGAAATCAGAAAAAGACAAATACCATATGACATTGCTTATATGTAAAATCTAAAATACAGCACAAATGAACTTATTTATGAAACAGAAATGGAAAACCAACTTATGGCAACCAAAAACGAAAGAAAGTGAAAGGAAAGTGAAGTCAGTCAGTCGTGTCCGACTCTTTGCGACCCCATAGACTGTAGCCTACCAGGTTCCTCCATCCATGGGATTTTCCAGGCAAGAATACTGGAGTGGGTTGCCATTCCCTTCTCCAGGAGATCTTCCCGACCCAGGGACTGAACCCGGGTCTCCTGCACTAAGAGGGTGGGATAAATTAGGAGTTTGGGATTAGCAGATACAAACAACTATACATAAAATAGACAAACATACAAAGTCCTACTGTATAGCTGCTGCTGCTAAGTCGCTTCAGTCGTGTCCGACTCTGTGCGACCCCACAGACGGCAGCCCACCAGGCTCCCCCGTCCCTGGGATTCTCCAGGCAAGAACACTGGAGTGGGTTGCCATTTCCTTCTCCAATGCATGAAAGTGAAAAGTCAAAGTGAAGTCGCTCAGTCGTGTCCCACTCCTAGCGACCCCATGGACTGCAGCCCACCAGGCCCCTCCGTCCATGGGATTTTCCAGGCAAGAGTACTGTATAGCAGGACCTGTAATTATCCATAATGGAGAAAATCCATAATGGAAAAAAATATGAAAAAGAACATGATTCACTTTGCTGTAACCAGAAACTAACACAACACTGTCAATCAACTACACTTCAATTAAAAAAAACATCGTCCCATTGTTAACCACCCTTTCAAATTGCATCTTTCCCCCCAAACTCCTGCTTTACTTTGCTCAAAAAAATTTATCTACATCTAACATATTTACATATTAACTGACTTATTTGGTTTATTGTTTGTCTCCCCACTAGTTTAACGTCCAAGAAGGCAGAGATTTTTGCTCACTGATGAGTTTCTGGTGCCTAGAACAATGACTGACATTTGGCAAATGATGATAAAATATTCAATGAACGAATAAGCTGAACATCACTACGGACAGTGTTTTTCTTCAAGTGGCCATGTTCCTTAAAAATGCACTTCCAAGGCTTGGAGTACCAAGTTAGATGGTAAAAAAAATCTCTTATGACTCTTGATAAATGGTGCAAAATATTTTCTAAAAGGGCCGAACTAACGTATTCTCAACAGTGTAAAGGCCTACTATATTCACCACAGTTATCTTTCTAAGTTCTATTAGCACAAATAAGTTGCAAGCTCATTTAAAGCCAAGTAAGACTGTCTTGTACTTAATTTTGCACTGAATGCCTGTTGAATGATTAACCTATAGGAAAGGCGTCTTCCCTAAACATTTTCAATAACTCGAAAGCTCACCCACCACATTAAAGAGTACGATGACGTTTCTTTAAAAAAAAAAGCTTATCTTCCCACCCAACCCACAATCCTATACACTCCCTCCTATAGACTCCCTCTGTAGATGAGTCTATAGGATCTAGATATGAACAGGGATCTATGTGAAAGGATAAAGTAAGGCCTTGCTGTTTCTAAGGCTGAGATTTTAATGAGAAAGGCAAATGTCATCATTTCCCGAGACTCACACAGCCCACTAGAAAGTGGGGCTCCACTCCAAGCCGCCTCGGCCTCTAGAACACCAGGGCTTTTCCCATTGAAAAAGTTTTGTTCCTCCGAAAAGAACCGTCGAAAACGTCTTGCTACCCCACCTACTTTCTGTCTTTAAGTGAAAGCCATTTATTTGGGGTAGCTTCTGCCCTGTTGAAGTCACCATCTCAAAAAGACGCCCTCGGCTTTCCACAAAACATGGCGCCACTAAAGAACCCCCCACTCCCTAAGTAAAGCCCGCTCAGGCCGCCCGCGCCCCCGGCCGGAGGAGGGCCGCGGAGGAGGAGCTGTAGGTGCCGGCCTCCCCCTACCCCGACCCCGTGAGGGCCACAGCTCACCACCGGGGACGCCTCCCTCCCCCAAAAGACCCAGCGCCACAAACACCTCTCCTCGCAACCCCCGACACCCACCTTTTCGGGTCCGCCTGGCCCCACCCGGGCGGCCTTCTACTTCCCTCCGCGTCTCACCCAACGGCAGAACAGCACCGCGCCGCTAGGCCAGGTTTGAAATCCTGCACCAACCAATCACAGAGAAATTTATTCCTCCCGCGGTGTTTCCCCCCGCCCACGCTCTGACGCACACGCCAGGGCAACGGAGAAGGGCGGGGACACAAGAGAGGGCATGCGCATTCTGATAGAGCGAGGCCAAAGGCACCCATCTTGACTAAGGTCAACAGTTTTGGGGGTTTTCTTTCTCCCTTCGCCCCACTCCCTCCGGAACACTTTCTTGAAGGCATTCAAGATACCATGTTGACTAAAGGCAAATGATACTTTTTGAGGGCAAATTTTTCTGGGCCTGTTTTCCCCAGACCCGGAAATAGGACTTTTGGAAATTCTTAACTGAGAAGTGGATCATCTCTCCATTCAATAGGAAGAATTTCGGAAGATTTACTGAGCCGACAGTTCAGTTCAGTTCAGTCCCTCAGTCGACTCTGCGACCCCATGGACTGCAGCTCGCCAGGCCTCCCTGTCCATCACCAACTCCCGGAGTTTACTCAGACTCATGTCCGTGGAGTCGGTGATGCCATCCAACCATCTCATCCTCTGTCGTCCCCTTCTCCTCCCACCTTCAATCTTTCCCAGCATCAGGGACTTTTCAAATGAGTCAGTTTGCATCAGGTGGCCAAAGTATTGGAATTTCAGCTTCAGAATCAGTCGTTCCAATGAATATTCAGGACTGATTTCCTTTAGAATGGATTGGTTGGATCCCCTTGCAGTCCAAGGGACTCTCAAAGAGTCTTCTCCAGCTGCTGCTGCTGCTAAGTCGCTTCAGTCGTGTCCAACTCTGTGCGACCCCATAGACAGCAGCCCACCAGGCTCCGCCGTCCCTGGGATTCTCCAGGCAAGAACACTGGAGTGGGTTGCCATTGCCTTCTCCAATGCATGAAGGTAAAAAGTGAAAGTGAAGTCGCTCAGTCGTATCCGACTCTTCGCAACCCCATGGACTGCAGCGTACCAGGCTCCTCTGTCCATGGGATTTTCCAGGCAAGAGTACTGGAGTGGGGTGCCATTGACAGGCCATCAATTCTTCGGCGCTCAGCTTTCTTTATAGTCCAACTCTCACATCCATACATGACTACTGGAAAAACCATAGCTTTGACTAGGCGGACCTTTGTTGGCAAAATAATGTCTCTGCTTTTTAATATGCTGTCTAGATTGGTCATAACTTTTCTTCCAAGGAGTAAGCGTCTTTTAATTTCATGGCTGCAGTCACCATCTGCAGTGATTTTGGAGCCCCCAAAATAAAGTCTGTCACTGTTTCCATTGCTTCCCCATCTATTTGCCATGAAGTTATGGGACTAGATGCCATGATCTTAGTTTTCTGAATGCTGAGTTTTAAGCCACTCTCCTCTTTCACTTTCATCAAGAGACTCTTTAGTTCTTCACTTTCTGCCATAAGGGTGGTGTCATCTGCATATCTGAGATTATTGATATTTCTCCTGGCAATCTTGATTCCAGCTTGTACTTCATGCAGCCAGGATTTCTCATGATGTACTCTGCATATAAGTTAGATAAGCAGGGTGACAATATACAGCCTTGATGCACTCCTTTCCTGATTTGGAACCAGTCTGTTGTTCCATGTCCAGTTCTAACTGTTGCTTCCTGACCTGCATACAGATTTCTCAGGATACAGGTCAGGTGGTCTGGTATTTCTGTCTCTTTAAGAATTTTCCACAGTTTGTTGTGATCCACACAGTCAAAGGTTTTGGCATAGTCAAAAATGCAGAAGTAGATGTTTTTTCCAGAACTCTCTTGCTTTTTCAATGATCCAACAGATGTTGCAATTTGATCTCTGGTTCCTCTGCCTTTTCTAAATCCAGCTTGAACATCTGGAAGTTCACAGTTCACATGCTGTTGAAGCTTGGCTTGGTGAATTTTGAGCATTACTTTGCTAGCATGTGAGATGAGTGCAATTGCACAGTAGTTTGAACATTCTTTGGCATTGCCTTCCTTTGGGATTGAAATGAAAACTGACCTTTTCCAGTCCTGTGGCCACAGCTGAGTTTTCCAGATTTGCTGGCATATTGAGTGCAGTACTTTCACAGCATCATCTTTTAGGATTTGAAATAGGTGAACTGAAATTCCATCACCTCCACTAGCTTTGTTCATAGTGATGCTTCCTAAGGCCCACTTGACTTCACTTTCCAGGATGTCTGGCTCTAGGTGAGTAATCACACCATCATGGTTATCTGGGTCATGAAGATCTTTTTTGTATAGTTCTTCTGTGTATTCTTGCCACCTCTTCTTAATATCTTCTGCTTCTGTTAGGTCCCTACCATTTCTGTCCTTTATTGTGCCCATCTTTGCATGAAATGTTCCCTTGGTATCTCTAATATTCTTGAAGAGGTCTCTAGTCTTTCCCATTATATTGTTTTCCTCTATTTCTTTGCATTGCTCGCTGAGGAAGGCTTTCTTATCTCTTCTTGCTATTCTTTGGAACTCTGCATTCAAATGGGTATATCTTTCCTTTTCTCCTTTGCCTTTTGCTTCTCTTCTTTTCACAGCTATTTGTAAGGCCTCCTCAGACAAGAGAGTTTACATTACAACCACACAGCACAGATCTCTACTGATCCTTACAACACATAATATTGTTGTTGTTCAGTCACTAAATCCTGTCCAACTCTTTGAGATACCATGAATTGCAGCATGCCAGGCTTCTCTGTCCATCACTATCTCCTTGAGTTTGCTCAAACTCGTGTCCATTGAGACAGTGATGCCATCCAACCATCTCATCCTCTGTCATCCCCTTCTCCTCTTGCCCTCAATTTTTCCCAGCATCAGGGTCTTTTCCAGTGTCAGCTTTTCACATCAGGTGGCCAAAGTATTGGAGCTTCAGCTTCAGTCCTCCCAATGAATATTCAGGGTTGATTTCCTTTTAGGATGGACTGGTTGGATCTCCTTGCAGTCAAAGGGACTCTCAAGAGTCTTCTCCAACACCACAGTTCAAAAAGCATCAATTCTTCGGCACTCAGGTTTCTTTATAGTCCAACTCTCACATCCATACATGACTACTGGAAAAACCATAGCTTTGACACATGTAATGTACGCTAGCAAAGAATGACCAGACTAGGAAGGGATGGGACTTTATCCTATAATTGACACAATGACAAGATAATAGGGCCTGGGTTGACTCTGATTATGCTTGCATTTTACATAGGTCGTGTGCTCAAATGGGGGCTTCCCTGATGGCTCAGTAGTAAAGAATCCACCTGCAACGCAGGAGACTGCCTGCAGTGCAGGAAACCTGGGTTGGGAAGATCCCCTGGAGAAGGAAATGGAAACTCACTCCAGTATTCTTGCCCAGAAAATGTCATGGACAGAGGAATGTGGCAGGCTACAGTTCATAGGGTCGCAAGCCTTGGACATGACTTCGTGACTAAACCACAACCACCATGCTCAAATGGCATGGAGGTTTGTTTAGAGAGGGGAAAATCTGAAAGTAGAAAGACTTGCTTCATTGTTAGGGAGAGGACACAAGCTGAATTAGACAAGTGGCAGTGGGAATGGAAAGGAGGGGACAGGTGGCAAAGATATTCATGAAATGAAATGGATTTATTAAATGATTAGGGGTTGAGGGAGAGAAGGGGATGTAAAATGACTCAGTTCTCACCTTCTCCCCTTCACCCCTTATCCAATTACTTAAAACAAGTCTTTTTTAAAAAAATATTCTTTTATTTTTTTCTTTTATCACTTGGCTGCGCTGGGTCTTACTTGCTGGTGCCCAGGCTTCTCATTGTGGTGGCAGAGTGCAGGCTCTAGGGCACGCGGGCTCAGGAGTTGCCACTTTCGGGTTTTCTAGAGCACAGGGACTCCAGTAGCAGTGGCCTGTGAGATTCATCACCCCATGGCATGTGGAATCTTCTCAGGCCAGGGATCAAACCTGTGTCCCCTGCATCAGCAGGTGGATTCTTAACCACTGGACTACCAGAGAAGTCCTACTTCAGCGCAGTTCTTAAGTATCTCTTTGTATGTATCCACTTCTTCCTACCTTCTCCACCTTAATCCCAACTCAGTTGTCCAAGCCATCAGTGAATCTGGTTACCCTTCACTTGCATTTTTTACACCCTGAATGATCTTTTAAGAATGTATTTCTTATCATGCTTCTCTCTTGTTTAAAACCATTGACTTCAACTTCCTCCTCAATAAAGACCAAAATCCTTAACAAGGCTCTCCTAACCTGGCCCTGGCTTGCCCTTAGAGCTGCATTTCGTGACCCTCTGGCATTTCCAGCTCCTCTTTCCCAGCGCCACAGCCTCTTCACCTGGCTAAATTTTCCTAATCCTTTGCAGCAACTGAGATGTTTTCTGCCTTGCTCAGGGAGGTCTCCGAGGCCTAGAGCCATGCCTTTCCCTATAAGCTTCCCTAGAACGACTTCCTCCCACAGGTCAGCTCATCTTTTTCATCTTCCTGGTTCTTCTAGTCACCAACTATATGGACTTTTAGAAGCCATCTGTGCCTTTGCTCACTTGTCTAGGAATGGAAATCATAATAATACCTATTTCATAGATAAGTGAGCTGTCCATATAAAACACTTTGCACAGTTTCTGGCACACAGTGAGTGCCCAGCAAATATTCCTGATTTTACCCCCAAGACCATAAACGTCCAGAGAACAGAGATTGTACTCCTCTAATTTACTGCTATAATCTCTTGCTTTTGCAGCTCCAATAAATAGTCATGTGAGGGAGCAGAGGTGCATTCAATAAGACAGTGGGAGCATTCCACCCCACCATCCAAACTCTGTGTCCCAAATGATGGGTGAGGGTTGGTGATACTGACACCCCCATTCCTCCCTTCCCCCAAAGCACCACCACACCCCTCCCATTCCATTCAACCCCCTTCCCTGCTACACCAGCCCTTGAAAATGTGTGTGTGTGTGCATATGTGTGTAAGTGTGTGTGTGTGTGTGTGTGTGTGTGTGTGTAGGGATGTTTTAAACCCCTTTCTTCTCAAACTGTAGTTCTCTGGGTAGGGAGGCATCCTGGAGCTGTGATGGGAAAAGCATGAGAAGTGATGCCAGAAAGCACAGATTCGATTCCCGGCCCTGCCACTTATTAGAGGCGAGATGTTGGCCTGGTTATTTAATCTCTCGCGTTGGGAGAGCCCCACGCACCGGGTGATTCGGAGGAACCAGCGAGGTAATGGTTGTAGAAGGGCCTCTGCCTGCTGTACCGCGCCGTCGAAGGATGCATTAGCACCGTTCCGCCCGCCCTCGCCCTACCCGCTCCCCCGGCCGCCGCGGCGCGCCGGAGCCGCTAATGGGATTTATGCTAATGCGAGGACGCGGATGGCCGGTCGAGCGCGCGGCCCCGCCACCCCGGCGCCCCACCTCGAGTCGGGCGGGCCGTCTGCCCAGAAGTCGCGACCGGGGAGCCGGCACCGTCGGTCGCTGGGCAGTAGCGGGGTGGGGGGGATGGGAAGGCCGGGCGGGGCTGGAGGAGACGCGGCCCTGGCGGCGGGCCGTCTGGTTGCCGCCCAATGTTTGTCTTCATCCTCTCCCCATTTCGGCTTTTATCTCCCAATTCCTTCTCATTTGCTCACCATCTCTACAGGTCTTACTCCCTACCTCCATTCGAGAATCACTGTTCCCTTTGTCAATTACACCAGCACGTGTGGAGCACTTACGTGTACTTACGTGTACGGTGTACTGCGCCCTACACACGGCGCAGAGTACGGAGATGCAGAATGTGTCCCCAGGGGTTCGGGGCAGGGGAGCAAGCCCTCTTCTGGCTGGGAATCAGGGAGGAAGAGGCATTTGAGTTGAGCTCGAGGAATGGATAGGATCCCAACGGGGAGGGGAATGGGAAGTGAAGTAGTCAGAAATGTTCAGAGAAGATGGAGAAATTAATCCAGCGTGGCGGAAGTGCAAGATTCTTGATAGGGGGTGGTAAAGGCTGGAGGGAATTTTGGTATCACAGAATAAGAGACCTTGAATACCAAGCCGTATAAGTTAAGTTTAATTCTCCAGGCACTAGTGAGCCATTGAAGAGTTTTTTTTTTTTTTTTTTTTTTAAGCAAATGGCAAGTGAGAACTTCTTCTTGTTCTCTAAGAGAGGCACCAAAGCATATTGGTAAAATGCATGGGCTCAGGAGTTATATTGGCCCTGGTTCAAGGTCTGCTTCTATGGGCAGCTTGACTTGTCTGTGCCTCCATTTCTCTATGCATTAAATGGGAGTGATAATTATAGTTTAAAGGGCTGTTGGGAGGATTAAATGAGACAGTGTTTGCAAAACTCTTAGCACAGTGCCTGGCATATAGTAAGGGCTCCACATAAGTTTTAGTTCTTATTACTTTGTGTCTCCCTGTCTTTTGTTTTTCCTTTCTCTCTTCTGATGACCTCCCTCTCACTGAAAACAAAACAAATCTTCCCAAACCCATGTTTTTCCTGCCCCATGCCTAGGAATCACCCTCTCACAATGAATAATGTGTTGAATTAAATCAGACTCTAATACAACCAAGTCCCCTTATAGAAACACATCTGTGCCTCTCCCAGGTGCTCAGGTTCCTTAGACCCTTGCCTAGGGGAAGAGATGCATTTATTGAGGTCCTGAACTTCTTTCTGCTAAATTCCAGCCTCCTTAAAAGCCAAGACCACAGCACTTCCACGTGCCTGACCTTCAGTAGGTTCCTCCTCTAGACCAGGGGTTGTCAAGTATGCATCAGAATCCCCTCAAGGGTTCTTGTTGAAACAGGTTGCTGGGCCCACGGTTAGAGTTTCTGGTCATTAAGTCTTTGGTAGGGCCTGAGGACTTGCATTTCTAATGCATTTCCAGGTGATGCTGATGCTACTGATGGGGTGACTTCACTGAGAACCCAGTGCTCTAGAATTGCTGTTGAATGGCTACCCCCAAGAAAGTAAAGTAGCCTCACCACCCCTTTCCTGCCCAGCTGGTCATGAGAATCCAAAATATGTGTCCAAGGCCTAGAATCATGAAGAGTGAGACTAGGGAATTTTCTAAAAACTTCCCAAGTGATTCTGATGTGCAAACAAGTTTGAGACCCACTGGAAAATCCCATGGAAAGAGGAGCCTGGTAGGCTACAGTCCTTAGGGTCACAAAGAGTTGAATAGGACTGAGCGACTTCAATTGCACTCATCTCACATGCTAGTAAAGTAATGCTCAAAATTCTCCAAGCCAGGCTTCAGCAATATGTGAACCGTGAACTTCCTGATGTTCAAGCTGGTTTTAGAAAAGGCAGAGGAACCAGAGATCAAATTGCCAACATCCGCTGGATCATGGAAAAAGCAAGAGAGTTCCAGAAAAACATCTATTTCTGCTTTATTGACTATGCCAAAGCCTTTGACTGTATGGATCACAATAAACTGTGGAAAATTCTTCAAGAGATGGGAATACCAGACCACCTGACCTGCCTCTTGAGAAATCTATATGCAGGTCAGGAAGCAACAGTTAGAATTGGACATGGAACAACAGACTGGTTCCAAATAGGAAAAGGACTACGTCAAGGCTGTATATTGTCACCCTGCTTATTTAACTTATATGCAGAGTACGTCATGAGAAATGCAAGAAGACTGGAAGAAACACAAGCTGGAATCAAGATTGCCGGGAGAGATATCAATAACCTCAGATATGCAGATGACACCACTCTTATGGCAGAAAGTGAAGAGGAACTAAAAAGCCTCTTGATGAAAGTGAAAGAGGAGAGTGAAAAAGTTGGCTTAAAGCTCAACATCAGAAAATGAAGATCATGGCATCTGGTCCCATCACTTCATGGGAAATAGATGGGGAAACAGTGGAAACGGTGTCAGACTTTATTTTTCTGGGCTCCAAAATCACTGCAGATGGTGACTGCAGCCATGAAATTAAAAGACACTTACTCCTTGGAAGGAAAGTTATGACCAACCTAGATAGCATATTCAAAAGCAGAGACATTACTTTGCCAACAAATGTTCGTCTAGTCAAGGCTATGGTTTTTCCTGTGGTCATGTATGGATGTGAGAGTTGGACTGTGAAGAAGGCTAAGCGCCGAAGAATTGATGCTTTTGAACTGTGGTGTTGGAGAAGACTCTTGAGAGTCCCTTGGACTGCAAGGAGATCCAACCAGTCCATCCTAAAGGAGATCAGTCCTGGGTGTTCATTGGAAGGACTGATGCTAAAGCTGAAACTCCAGTACTTTGGCCACCTCATGCGAAGAGTTGACTCATTGGAAAAGACTCTGATGCTGGGAGGGATTAGGGGCAGGAGGAGAAGGGGACGACAGAGGATGAGATGGCTGGATGGCATCACTGACTCGATGGATGTGAGTCTGAGTGAACTCCGGGAGTTGGTGATGGACAGGGAGGCCTGGCATGCTGCGATTCATGGGGTCACAAAGAGTCAGACACGACTGACTGAGCAACTGAACTGAACTGAACTGAGCGACTTCACTTTCACTTTTCACTTTTACCTTGTACTGCCCCCCATCCCCCCTCCCACCAACACTAGTATACTTCCCTTCTCATTGTGCCCACCTCAGCTGACCCAGCAAGCCCTACTGCCTGCCCATACTTCATTCAAAGGATGCTCAGCTACTCTTGAGTTCAAGGTGGCTGGAACTGTAGGGAGACAGGCTGAGAAAAGGAAGAGGAAAGTAGCTGGTTCTGAAAAAAGGCCAGAGATTCATGTAAACTGTAACAGGTAGCAACACTACTAATTTTTAACCCTGAAAGTTAAGTCAAGAGCCAGTTCTTAGAGTCAGGCCTGGAATCAGATCTGGGCTCTCTCCATCTCTGTTCAACTTCTACTATCTGTTGATTTAAGGTTTAAAAAGGAGATCATGGATTCAAAGTTCTCTTCCCCAGCTGTTGCTGGGGAACTTTCACACACATTTCATTAGATTCTCTGAACAGTCCTATGGGACAAGCAAAGTATTATTCCCACAGAGAGGGGAAAGTTAAACTGCTAGTTCCCTCCCATTTTACAGACGACAAAGGTGAGTCTCAGAGAAGTGAAAAGACTTGTCTGAAGTCTGCGCAGTTTGGGTAAATTGGGGAAGTGCTGGAAGCAGAGCAGACTGTCATCTCTACTTATTCTCTGTTCCTTTGCTCTCTCCTTCCCCTGGGTCCCTTTTGCAACCCCTCTAGGCTTGTTTTACCTGCTCTGAACAGAAGGAAGATGGGGTGCGCTCTCGGCACTTCTTGGGGACGGTCTTGCTCTCCTGCCCATCACCCAACCTTCTACCTGCAGCTTCCTCCCTAGTTAGGCCCCTGCCAAGTCGCTTCAGTCGTGTCCCACTCTGTGCGACCCCATAGACTGCAGCCTACCAGGCTTCTCTGTCCATGGGATTCTCCAGGCAAGAACACTGGAGTGGGTTGCCATTTCCTTCTCCAATGCATGAAAGTGGAAAGTGAAAGTGAAGTCACTTAGTCGTGTCTGACTCTTAGCGACCCCATGGACTGCAGCCCACCAGGCTCCTCCATCCATGGGATTTTCCGGGCAACAGTACTGGAGTGGGGTACCATTGCCTTCTTCCAGTTAGGCCCCTATAGGACTGAAACTGGCAGTCCCTGGGGCACATATCTACCCTGAATTCAAATTCTGGTGCAACCGAATTTAAACAGACCTCTTCTGCTCTCCAGGCCTGTCTCCGCATCAGTGACATAAGGAGTGGTTTAAATCCATGGTTCCCAAATTTAGAGGCCTTGGAATAATCACAGGAGATTTATCCTGTGGCGCCATAAAGACTATGAGTAACCCATCTGTGTGTAACTGATTGACTATGTGTAACTGTATGATTGCTGGGGGATGAATAAAATGCAAATGAGTTTTAATGATGAGATCCAGAACTCAGTCATTATGGTGCTTTCTCAATCAACAGATATCAAAAATACAACTGCTGGAATTCCCTGTCAGTCCAATGTTTAGGACTCAGCACTTTCACTGCCAAGGAACTGGGTTCAGCCCCCGTTGGAAATTAACATCTCGCAAGCCGTGCATCATGACCGCTCCCCAAAAAAACAAAACAAAACAACACTAATAACATGTCAAGGTCTTGGAAGTGTTTTGGAATGAAAAAGTTTGGAAATCCTTTGGAGTTGAGCGGCCATCCTGCAAAGCTACAAAAGGGAAGGGATTTTAGGCCACTAGGGGGCGCTGCATCCTGGAAACGACGTGGAAACGGGGTGAGAAAGCGGTTCCAAACTGGGAGAGGATACCACCCAGGTTCCAGTCCTGTGTCTAGAGACAATAACGAAGACATGTTACACATAAGGCTCTGTAAGGGAGATGTACAGATCTGAGGGAGGTAAGGGACCCAGAGGGGACCCAGCATATTGCATACACCTCAGTCACTCCCTTCTCGTTAGACCTGGAGCTCCAGTTCCTGGCCTGGCTCATAGGAAAGTTCTCACATTCCACTTCAGCTATCTTCAGACAAGGAAAGGAGGAGGAAAAAAAAGGTACCAACAAGGCACAGATGGCCATCCCGAGGGAGTGGTCTTGGCATGAACCTCCGGAGTGTGGGGAACAGATGGAGATCTGGGGAGGCAGGGACTCCTTTCTGAAGGAGTTGGGGAGCAGTAAGAGAGGAGCAGAAGGTCAGTTCAGGCAGAGATTTTGTCTGAAAAAAGGAGTAATTATGAGAAGACCTTTGCTGAGATGTGGGCTGCCTCACCCGGCAGTAAGCAGCAGCAGCTCACTGCCAGACGGGATAGAGGCCAGCACCCTCCTCCACTTTCAGCCCCTCGCCCACCCCACCCCAGCCCTGCTGAACCCCGGGCAGAGCTCTGACCCAGCTCAGGCTCTCCAATCAGAAGTTTCTCCCTGGCAAGGGCCAGAGAACTTTGAAGAGAGAAGTGGATTTCCACACAATATACCCCCAAGGCTGAGGCCCTGTCACACTCATAGACTGTCAGGATCCAGAAAACTTTCCAGCTTAACCTGAAGGTGCACTCAGACAGGCGCTCCCCATGACGCAACACAGGGGCTCTGCCCTGCCCTGGGACAGACAGGCACACACACACAAGCTCAGGCTTGATTTTAGCCAAGCAAATGAAAGACCCAGGGCCAGAACATTGCCTCACTCCCCCAACTTCTCCTCCCTGCCAAGCTCCACTCACCAGCTGTTCCTTTCTCACAGCCCTCAAAGGCTCAGAGCAGCAGATTCCTTCCCATAGTCGTCCCTTTGCCCTACCCGACCCCTGCCCCTCTTCCTGGGCTCTAGACACCAGCCCTGACCCCCAGGCTGAGTGTCTCTCAAGAGCCGCTCCTCCTGCCCTCCCAGACCCCCAGGCCTCCCACGAAGCCTTTTTGAGGTTGCCAAGCATGGTTGGAGGGCATCACCGATTCAGTGGATGTGAACTTGGGCAAACCCCAGGAGATAATGAAGGATAGGAAGGCGTGCTGCAATCCTTGGGGTTGCGAAGTGTCGGACACGACTTGGCAACGGAACAACAACCACAGAACCTGAGTGCTCACCTAAGCAGCGAAGACCAGAAAGAGAGGCAGCCAGGGGAGCACGGGGGCTTCATACCGGCGAGGCTTCTTGGGCAGCAGAGTGGACAGAGGATGGACAGGGTGGGTCAGTCACTCTGGAGGGCGTGGACAAACCCTGCCTTGCCCCATCTCGTCAGGACCATCTCCCAAGCTTACAATTTTGGCTCCAACACGTACACAAACACACATGCCCAGGCTTGTCTGCTCTGCAGAAGTCTGTTTCCCTGGGGCTCCAGGCCCTGGTTCTTCATTGCCCACCAAGCCTTTCCCATCTGCTTTCACAGGGGACCCTTCATCATGGGTCCCCCACAGAGATCTCCAAATTTTCTAGCCTTTTTCCGCCTTCCAGAGACAAGGCATATCAAATCTGCCATCACTGCAACTGTTCCCTTACAGCCCAGCCCCAGCGCCTCCCATCTCAGTGCCTCCCCCCTGCCTCAGGAAGGCTTCAAGGCCGGGAGGGAGGTCAGAATGGAGCCCATCCTGGCGAAATGAGAAAAGATTAGAGCAATACATTTGCTGTCAGTGGCAATAAGACTGCCTGAACAGGGGAGGAGGAGTATTTGATTTCAGGCTCTCCGGGGGTCTTGATGGAGGAACACTGGCAGCCTGCAGCCCCAGGCCTGATGGAGTGGGGAAAGCTGGTCCCAGCCCCAGCCAACGACAGGCCCGGGTGCCCCAGCCCTCCCATCTCAGTATTGACCCCATCCTCCACAGTCACCCGCTGGGTTCCAGCTCCCTCCTCTCTCCCCAACCATCATTTCTCCTTTTCCACTGCCAAACTTGCTTCCCCATAGCAGTTTTTCTACTGGTGCAGGGTGATGGAGCAGAAAGAACACTGCTCTAGGGGCTGGAGAGGAGGCCTAGGTTCTAACCCCCCTATTGTATCCTTCCAAACTGAAAGGCTTCCTGCGAGTTGCTAAGCATCTCTGAGCAGGTGGGGCTGGAGGACAACATGACCTTTGACATCCTGAGGTCACTCAGCCATTCATGGCTTCAGTGGTGTTGGGCAACATCACTTAACCTCTCTGTGCGTGCATGCTTAGTCACTTCAGTCTGACTCTTTATGATCCCATAGATTGTAGCCCACCAGGCTCCTCTGTCCATGGGGATTTTCCAGGCAAGAATATTGGAGTGGCTTGCCATGCCCTCCTCCAGGGGATCTTCCCAACCCAGGGATTGACCTGTGTCTTTTATGTCTCTTGCATTGGCAAGTGGGTTCTTTACCACTAGCGCCACCTAGGAAGCCCCTCACCTCTCTGAGCTCCCATTTATTCATCTAGAAAGTGAAAGTGAAGCAAATAACAAAACCTAGCTATGTCCTGGGTTTCCCTGATGGCTCAGATGGTAAAGAATCCACCTATAATGTGGGAGACCTAGGTTCAATCCCTGGGTTGGGAAGATCCCCTGGAGGAGGGCATGACAACCTACTCCAGTATTCTGGAGAATCCCAGGGACAGAGGAGCTTGGTGAGCTACAGTCTATGAGGCCACAAAGAGTCAGACACGACTGAGCGGCTAAGCACAGCACAGCTATGTCCCAGGGCATTGGTCATATGAAATCTGTAAATAGTTGCATAATCTTGTTTATATGGAATTCGTGGTATGTTTTTTGGCTCAAGAATGGACCTGAGCTTCATCCAGAAGCTCTAGATGTTTCTTTCCTGCCCTAGAATCCTGGCTCTGGACCCTGCCCTCCCCAGTGGGTAGAGCGTGTAGTCTCTCTGGCAAAGTGACAGTGACGGTGAAAATCACTCACTCATGTCCGACTCTTTGGGACCCTATGGTCTGTAGCCTGCTGGGCTGCTCTGCCCATGGAATTCTCTGGGCCAGAAAACTGGAGTGGGTGGCTATGCCCTTCTCCAGGGGAAATTCCCAACCCAGAGATCGAATCCAGGTCTCCCACACTGCAGGCGGATTCTTTACTGTCTGAGCCACCAGGGAAGCCCTCTGGCAAGGTGGATCAGGGGATTTCTTGGTCAAACAGGCTTGAGCTGAGGCGCTGAATGTCCTGGACCAGTCATGAAAGACATTCAGGAGGCGGGAGATTTTATTTTATTTTAATTTTTTGGCTGTGCCCTGCCATATGTGGGATCTTAGTTTTCCAACTAGGGATCAAACCTGTGCCCCTGGAGTGGAGGCTCAGAGTCTTAACCACTGGACTACCAAGGAAGTCCCAGGAGGGGGAGATTTTAGGCGCAGTTGGTCAATAGTATCTACTCCCTAAATCCTCCTATCCTTGCGTCCACATGTGAATGGTGCCCCCTGAAGCTGTGCAGTGTGGCACACTAGAGCAGTGTTCTGGAGAGTGTCCTCTCCAGCCCCTAGAGCAGTGTTCTTTCTGCTCCGTCACCCTGCACCAGTAGAAAAACTGCTGTGTGGTCTGCCTGGACGGGACTGACACAGCTGCTGTCCAATCTCCAGGTGATGGACAAGGTACGAGGCAGGGAGACTAGGGGATGGACATGACATTTTATTTTTAGGCTGCCTGGAGTCACATGCAGTGTTTTTCGTATGACGTCTGGTCTACGCAACAGCCTGAGAGGCAGGCGTAACTGACAGAGAATAACTTGCCTATTGGTATCCACTGGGAGGAACTGTGACTCAGGTTGACTGGGTCCCATCACTCACACTGCCTCCTGCTGGAGCAGAAGGCTGGAGGCTTCAGCCTCAGGCCTGCCTCCCCCTGGCTGAAGGTTGTTGGTTGTGTTGTGCTCAGTCGCAAGCCCACGGACTGTAGCCCACCGGGCTACTCTGTCTATGGAATTCTCCAGGCAAGTATACTGGAGCAGGTTGTCATTTCCTCTTCCAGAGGATTTTTCCTGCCCATGGATCGAACCTGAGTCTCTTATGTCTCCTGCATTGGCAGGCAGATTCTTTACCACTGCGCCACCTTGGAAGCCTGGAAATGGGGCAGATTTTTAAGAGTATGGCTCTTCTAAACCAACTGAGCACAGAGAATGCTTTGGAAAGTGTAGAGGCCTGCACAAATGCATTAGAAATCCATGTGCTTCTTTTCTGATTCCAACCTCGTTCCCCCCTCTCTTCCTCCTCTGCTTGGTCTTCCCCTCTGGCCAGATCTCCTCGCGTCATTTTCCACCGGACACATCAGGCTGGTTCCTGTCTCCTTCCCCTCTGCCTATCCGGCCACCATCCTCTGAAGCTTCACTTTAGGGCCTCCTCCTCCATGAAGGCTTTCCTACCACCCAAAGTGGTAATAAGCATCGACTTCCTCGACTTACTAGGCTCTTTTTATGAATGCGTCCTGATTTCCCCGAGAGAGACCCCAACAGATTCTCTGAAGACACAGATCGTGTCTCCTATTTCTTTGTAATCTTGGGGCTTGCCTAGAGTCTGGTACATAGTGGGTGTTAGAAAGACTATTGTAGCTGAAGGTGATGATTGTGGTGAGAGTTCTTATGACAGAATTCACATTTGAGTTGAAGGTAGAAGTGGGAGAACTTCCCTGGAAGCCCACTGGTTAAGACTCTGTGCTTCCACTGCAGGGAGCATGGGTTCGATCCCCGGTCAGGGAACTTAAGATACTGCATGCCATGCAGTGTGGCCAAAAAATTTAAAAATTAATTAATTAAAAAAAATAGATGTGGGGATGATGGTGACAGGGGTCATGACTGTGATGACAGCCATGGTGGTGAGTTTGAGAGCATGGTGGCTTCGGGTGGTGATATTGATAACATGAGTTTAATGACGATGGTAGTAATGGTGGTTAATGATGGTGACAGAGGCTGTACTAATTATCAGTGCATAACAGATTACTCACAAAACTTAACAACTCAAACAACACACATTTATTATCTCATAGTTTCTGTGGGTCAGGAATCTGAGCATGGTTTTGGGTCAGGAATCTGAGCATTGTTTTAGCTCAGTGCCTCTGGCTCCAAGTCTCTCACAAGAACACAGTCAAGGTGTTAGCATGGGTTGTGGTCTCATCTATGGTCTCCACCGGAGGAGAATCTGCTTCCAAGCTCAGTTCCTCTTGGGCTCCTGGATCTCACTGGGTATTGGCCTGGCTGGGCCTGGGAGGGGGGCAGGGTGGTCCCTTGCCACGTGGGCCTCTCCAGAGGGTTGATGGCTTTCCTCAGTGCAAGAAAGAAGCCACATCTTTTTTGTAGCCTCATGTTGAAATAACATTCCATCACCCCTGCTGAGTCCTGTCCACTAGAAGTGAGTCATTAAATACAGCCCACACTTGAGGGGTTAGGATTACACAGAGGCATGACCGCCAGGATGGAGGGGTCACTGAGAGTCACCTTAGGGACTGCCTACTATGATGGCCATGATGCTGATGACAGTGGAGGACAGTGGCTGTTCTGATGATGGAGAATGTGAACGACTGGGGATGGTAGGGTATCTGAGAGCGAAAGTATCAATGTCCAGTCCATATTAGAGTGGAAAAGAGGTTCCTCCAAATGAGACCTGGGGCTTCCCAGGTGGCGCTAGTGTTTAGAGCCCACCTGCCAATGCAGGAGACATGAGAGACTCAGGTTCAATCCCTGGTTGGGAAGATCCCCTGGAGGAGGGCATGGCAACCCACTCCAGTATTCTTGCCTGGAGAATCCCATGGACAGAGGGGCCTGGTGGGCTACCGTCCATAGGGTCACGCAGAGTTGGACAGGACTGAAGCGACTTAGGATGCATGCAAACTAGAGCTGAGCAGAGGAGTCCACTTGACTAGAGCCAGTTATACAAGACTGTTCTCCTCCACCACACTGCAGTCCATTCTCTGTCCAAGTCCAGGTCCATTCCCCTAGAGTCCTCCTTCCCCATTACTTTCTTTGCCAATTTCCCCACCCTAGGCTGATGCCCTTCTTTAGGCAATTAATGAACTAAGTAATCGCCAAATGGAGAGCAATTACCACCAGCAATCGAAGGGAGGAGGGAAAAGAGAGTGGTCAGAGGCCCAAAGGAGACAGAGATTCTGCCGGTTTGGGGGCTGGGCTGTGGTTCTTTCAAGCTGGGTAAAGTGTCCACCCCATCCTGTACAGAGTCCTCATGTCCTTGGTCTCCAGCTCCACTTCCCACTAGGACACAGCCCACCACCACCACCACTACTGACCTCCCTTCTTGCGATCCTTCACATGGCTGAAGCTTTAGGCCACAGCTTCACTGAGCCCAGGAGAACCCAGCCCCATGCCTCTATCACTTGCCTCTAATCTTCTCTCCCTACTGCTGACTACCTGTTTCTTTCTTTTCTTTCTTTCTTTTAACCACGCTGTGCAGCATGCAGGATTTTAGTTCCATGACTAGGGATCAAACCCGAGCCCTCTGCAGTGGAAGTACAGAGTCTCAACCACTGGATTATCAGGGAATTCCTTTACCTGCTATTTCTTAAAATCCCCCCAACATCACTCCTGCTTCAGAAGGAGCTTACCTTTTCTGATGCTTCATACCTTCAACGACCACCACCAAGCCTCCTAATCCAATGCCATGGTTTTCAGGTCTGGCAAACCCAATAAAGCCTACTTCTCTGCAAAAGTCTCCTTAGGCAGCCAGATGATATTGGGTGTCAAGGGGCCAAGTTCTCTTGCAGTACATTTGCCAAGTTGAATGACAGGGATAAAATATATTAGCTTAAGAGGCAGGACGCTAGGGCTCTAATCTCAGCTTTGTCACTCATTAATCATGCCACTTATATTCTCTGGCCTCAGTGTCCTCATCTGTTAAATGGTGGGAGTTGAAGGTGGGGGCTAGATTAGGTGATCTCTAAAGACCCTGCTGAGGACTTCACTGGTGGCCCAATGGCTAAGACTTCCAATTCCCAAGGCAGGGGGCCTGGGTTCAATCTCTTGTCAGGAAATCCCACATCCCAGGGTTTGATCCCTTGTCAGGGAACTAGATCTACATGCCACAGCTGAAAATCCGGTGTGCCAAAACCGAAAGATCCCACATGCCACAACTAAGACCTGGTACAGCCAAATAAACAATCAAATATTTAAAAAGAAATGTATCATTTTTTAAACTGTCTTCAAAAAATTTTTTTAATAAAATAAAGACTTTCCTGGAGGACTTCCCTGGTGGTCCAGCAGTTAAGACTCCATACTTCCACTGCAGGGGGCATAGGTTCAATCTGTGGTTGGGGACCTAAGATCCCACATACTGCACAGTGCAGCCAAAAAATAAAAGAAAAAGATCTTGCTGATTCTAAACTTTGATTCTGAGTCCCATGAGGAGGGCGGAGGGTGGATGGAGGCTGCCAGCAATGCTGGAAAGCCGGGGGCCACATGGCTAAGGGAACAGTTTCTGTTTGCAAAGGCGCATCAAACTTGGTCACTGTGGGGAGCCTTCAACCTGCGCATTGTAAAAAACCCAGGGCCACTCCAGCCTTCCTTTTCTGCATCTTCCCAGGCCCCCCAGCCCCAGGTGCATGCCCTCAGCATCGCCAGCTTCCCCTGTGGACCCTCTGCAGCACGTCCAGGCAGTCACCATCTCCCAGCCCTGTCTCCAACACTCACTTCTTTCCCTTCCTTTCCTCCTTCCAGACACACCCATCCTGTCCCCACCTCGCTCAGACCAGACTTTGCCTATTCTCTTCTGTGCATGCTAAGTCACGTCAGTCGTGTCCAGCTCTTTGCCACCCTATGGACTGTAGCCCGCCAGGCTCCTCTGTCCATGGGATTCTGCAGGCAAGAATACTGGAGTGGGTTGCCATTCTCTTCTCCAGGGGATCTTCCCGCCCCAAGGATCGAACCCACATCTCCTGCAGCTCCTGCATTACAGGTGGATTCTTTACCATTGAGCCACCGGGCTTCCCCAAAACACCCCTGCCTGTTCTGGGGCCTCCCACCCCCTTAGTCTATGTGACCTCTCTCCCTCCTGGTTCTTCTCTTTGACAGTGTCAGTTCCCTTTGCCTTTCAGCCCCCTTTCCTGCCTCCGCTCCTCCCGTTTACCACTTAAACCTATGTGAATTCCCTAAGGCTTTGTCCTTGGCCATCTTCAAATGACAACACAATAACAAAAGCAAAAACAACCACAATTTAATGGTGCTTATACTGTACAAAAGAGCCTTCACATGTATTTTCATTTGATTCTTTGAGGTAAGCCATTCTCTCCTGTTTAATAGAAGTCAGTTCTGCCTTCATAGAGTCTCTGAAAACTGTCTTTTCTTTTTTATTTTCTTTGCCACTGCCCTAATTCAAGCCCTTAATGCCTCTTCTTAGACCCTTGCTTCAGCACCTAGCTGACAATAGCCTGGGTCTTAGCAGCTGCTGAGAAGGAAAAGGAGGTAGTTCCAGTTAACCAATTGACCAGGGGCTTTAGACTTAACTGAACCAGACCGGGCCCCACTCAGAACACAGCGGGCTGTACGGTAAAGATAAGGCCGTCAGAACCAGAATCATTCTAGGGAAGAGATTAGGGTCACACACGAAAATTCAGAATCTATGATTGGTCCAAGCGTCAAGAGGAGAGTTCCCGATGAAACAGGCCAAGGGCTGCATAATGAAGTCTAGGAGAATCTCCCTGGAAGCCCCACCTCACCAGGATCTTTGTGCCAGTCCCAAATCATCTCCAGTCAACCCAGTCTGCAGCCTTAGCCTGATGAAAGCAGGTCAACCTTGACTCTCTAGTTTAAGTCAGGAAAATCCTACCCCCGGCAGGGAAAAGAGTAAGAATAAAGAAAATAATCTTAGAAATACTAAACAAAGAAATTCAAATGCAGGATATTTTTTTTGTACTGGACTTTTGGGGGGCAATCATTGTAATACCATTTGTTTTGTCTGCTTTTAAAGATGTTTACAGAGAAGGCAATGGCACCCCACTCCAGTACTCTTGCCTGGAAAATCCCATGGGCGGAGGAGCCTGGTAGGCTGCAGTCCATGGGGTCGCTAAGAGTCGGACACGACTGAGCGATTTCACTTTCTCTTTTCACTTTCATGCATTGGAAAAGGAAATGGCAACCCACTCCAGTGTTCTTGCCTGGAGAATCCCAGGGATGGGGGAGCCTGGTGGGCTGCCGTCTATGGGGTTGCACAGAGTTGGACACAACTGAAGTGACTTAGCATAGCAAAGATGTTTAAAGCTTTTAGGAAAACCTGATTTATGAAGAGTTTAATTGATTTCATTTGCAATCAAAGTTTAAATATTTGGGGGAATGTAATTTGCTAAATTCATAGGTTTTGGACATAGTGGTTGTATAAGTAGTATGAGAATATTGGGAGGGATGTTAATAATTGAATAAAGATTAATAAATTGGACATCAAAGTAGAAAAAATAATCAGTATTCCTTTCCATGCCCCAAAGTGCCCGAGACATTAAAGAACTTATCAGCCTAAACTTTCCATCAGTGATTTCTGCTGTCTTCAATTAATTTCCATCTATAACTAACACCTCTGTGACCCCATTTCCTCATCTATAAAATGGGATGATATCATTACCTACTAAAAGGATAGTTATGAGGATTTAATGAGAGAATTCCTTCCATTGCACTTAGAACAACACCCAGTATACAAACACTCAATAATGTTGGCCGTCTTTATTTTCCCCCAGTACCACTTTGATCATGTCAACTCCTGCTCAAAGGCATTTTTAAAAAATAATTTTATTTGTTTACTTTTGGCTGTGCTGGGTCTTCATTGCTGCGTGGGCTCTTCTCTAGGTGCGGTGAGCGGTGGCCACTCTTTGTTGCAGCGCTTGGACTTCTCATTGAAGTGGCTTCTCTTGTTGCAAAGCACAGGCTGTAAGGTGCACAGGCTTCAGTAGTTGTAGTGCTTGGGCTCAGTAGTTGTGGTTGCCAGGCTCTAAAGCACAGACTCAATAGTTGTGGCACATGGGCTTAGTTGCTCCGCAGCGCAGGGAATCTTCCTGGACCAGGGATCAAACCTGTATCTCCTGCATTGGCAGGCTGATATCTTTACCACTGAGCCCCAGAGAAGCCCTCAAAACCCCTTAATTGCTCCCCAATCACCCCAGACAAATGCAAGCTCCTCCACATGATGTCAGGACCCTCTCTGTCCTTACTTCTCTCTGCTTCCCAGCCTTGGCCCTCACTATTGCCCCTCACCCACCAGACAAAGTTATTATCTCTTTGCTTCACCCTGGTCTCTGTATCATCACTTCTTCCATATTCTTCCTCTTCCCAAAACGCCATGCCTCCCTCCCTGCCATTAGGGCCAATCCCAACTCCTGCCCATCCTTCAAAACCTGTCTCAAATGCTACCTCCCACAAGACATGTTCCTGGTTACCATCAACTCTCTCCCTCCGTGGAGCACTTCATTAGTAGCTCTTTGCTGGCAAACAGCACATTCGGTCTCCGGCACCATAGCCAAGACTCACATCTGATTGATCTCGGGAACACACATCTACCCTGCCCTGGGCCTGGTATACAATAGGTGCTCAACTAACAGGCGGTGGCTTCCTCTAGCTCTGGGTAGTTGTGTCAGCTAAGCAGAAGCAGCAGCGGCCAGCAGGCTCCCCAGGCCAGTGTCCCTCTGCTCGCTGGCCTCCCTGGACCACGAGGGCACAGGAAACAGTGGCCAGGCCTGCGGGGGCACGTGGAAAGGTGGCAGGCACACGGGGAGCTGTATCTGCTTAGCTCATCAGTGATTCCCCAGAGTTCAGCCCCTCAACATTTTTTTAGACGCCTCTGTGCCAGGCTCTGTGGGGCAGACAGCAAGACCACTGCCACTTCCTGAAGAGGTATGCCCTTGTGCCCCAAGCTCCCGTGTGTGTGCACATACACGTGCCCCCGTGTGCACCCCACTCGGGCTGAGTCCCTTTCTCAACAAAGCCAGCGTCGTCGGCAAGCCCAAGCTGAGGGCCGGCTTTCCCCCAGTTTCCAAACAACTCCCCTGTCCGTGCCAGGGCCCACCGTCTGCTTGCCCTGCGCCTCCTCCTCCCTCTGTTGGGGCTGCCGCTGATGATGAAATTTGGCTTGCAACACCCTCTTCCTCCCTTTCCTTCAGGCCTGGGAGAGGATTAAGCCGCTGGAGTCTGAAATCAGAAAGATCCCAGCTTCTGCTCCCCAGCACCTCCCCATGCCCCCTCCCCTCCCCGCCCATGCAAAACCAGAAAATTAATCTCCCCTTCTGCCTGTGATATGGCGGGCTGCATTACAAGCTGGGCGTCGAGATAAAGCGAGGAGCCGCGGGACGGCGGCCCAGCACTGGGGCCCCGGGTGGGGCCGGCCTGGGAGATAAGGGCTTCCCAGACCCATGAATTATTCACCCGCACTGCCTCCTCCGGCTCAGAGGCCGCCCAGGGCGCTGAGATTGCACCTGCCAGAAAGGCCTGGTGAAGGTGGGAGGAGGGTCCATGGGGAAGGTGTGGGCTGTAGAGGGGTCCCCAGTGGGAGCAAGAAGGGAGGACTGTCTTCAGCTGGGGAATAGCTCAGAGACACAAGCTCCTTGCAGAGCCAACTGATGTAGAGGAAGGAAAGTGTCCCCAGCCTAGGGGACCCCAGATCCAGCCATGACCCCCAGGCTGCACTATTGAGCAGCTGCAAGGGCCAGGCACGGCCCAGGTGCTAGTATTCTAGAGCTGGAGATGCAGACCACCCCACCCCCAAGGTGCCCAGGACCCCATACACCTACTGATACGGGCAGAGCACAGGCCACCCTCCCCTCCTCCGGAGGTCCAAGTAGCCACTGCCCACTCTGGGGGAACACCCTGCTTTGGGAAGGGATTGTCAGGGGAGGAGAGAGGACAGACCTACTCCCAGAGCAATCAGAGCCCACAAAACAGAGACGAGGGCCGCTGGAGCAGGAGGAAACTGGAGGTCAGGCTGCCAGCATACTAAGTTGCTCAGTCGTGTCCGACTCTTAGCAACCCTGTGGACTGTAGCCCGTCAGGCTCCTCTGTCCACAGGATTATCCAGGCCATTTCCTCCTCCAGGGGATCTTTCCTGCGGGATTGATGCAGGATTGAACCTGCATTTCTTAGATCTCCTGCATTCGCAGGCCGATTCTTTACCACTAGACTACCTGGGAAGCCAAGGAGGCCAGGGTTGGGTAAGGGATTAACCAGGGAAGTTTTCTGGAGAAAGAAAAGCTCCAGGTCCTCTACGGATCTTTTGTTTCTCCTTTGTTCACTCCTCTCAAAGACCCAGAATTTTAAAGCAGTGAGGGACATTAGTGGGCTCTTCCCTATTTCCAAGTCTCCATTGCTCCATCTCTAGTTACCCTCTCTCTCTCTGTCTCAGTCTCTCTCCTCCACCTCCCTCCCCACATCTGCCCTTTCAATCTGCCTTGGCCCCAGTTTCTCCTCCTGTCTCTTGCTCTCTGCCTTTCTCTGTCTCCCAATTTATGTTTTCTCTTTAATCATCCCTTCCTTCTGAAGCTGTGACCCGCCCCCGCCAAATGACAGGATGACACACAATTTGGGACTTGTGACGGGAGAAAGGTGGCCATCTGCCAGGCCCCCAGGGAGGAAAAGAGGAAAAAGAGGGCTCCAACGTGATCCTGGAAGTGCAGATGAACTGCCAAGACCCCGGGGAGGCAGCAGGGGCAGTATGGGGAGCCTCCCAAAGGTGTTCTGGTACAGGAAAGAGACTGAGTTACCTAGAGCGCCAGGAGAGAGAGGAGCTGGGAGCAGGTGAGGATCAGAGGAGACTCCTTCCAGGCTGCAGTGCTGAGGACCCCACCCGGGAGGCAACCTTGAACCCACTGATTCCTGTAGCAGAAACGGTTCCCAGTGAACAAGGCTCTGTTCTGAGACCCACATTCATGCTGGAGGGGGAGGGGTGATGTGCGGAGAAGGGGAGGAGCAGAGAGTGAAGAGGGACCAGAATGAGAGGTGAACATGGAAAGGAGAAAAGTGTGGGCCCTGCAAAGATGGAGAAAGCAGTGATTTGGCTGGGAGACAGAGGAACAGCCAAGTGGGGCAGGGGAGAGATTAGAGAGAGGAATGAGGAAGAGAGAAGACAGGACAGGCTTGGGGGAGGGGTGTAATCGGGGAGGAGTGAAGGGCAAGGGTAGAGGGAAATGAGGGAAGAGGCAAGAGGAGCATTTGGACCAGAAAAGAGAATGAAGCGGGAGAAGATGAAGGTCAAGAGACAAAGTGGAGTCTGGAGGGGTGGAGGAGAGGTGTGTTGATGGGGCTCGTCTGCCTCAGGTCCACAGCCCCTTCCCACTGTCTGCTAATTAACTCCTTAATTGTCTCCACATTTGCTGAGCTGGCAGATGAAGCGGTTGCAGACAGATTGGGGCGCCTGTGATTTCACGCACTGGGGAGCGGAGAAGAGCTGCCGGGAGTCCCAGGGGGCCTTGCACTCCCCTGTCTCCCCCTTCTCCCCACTGTCTCCGAGAGCTGGAGGGCGCTTCTGCACCTAGAGCAGATGGGGCCATCTGCAAGGGAAGTGTCCGTGGGGAATTTGCCCCATCAACCTCTCAGGGATGAAAATAATACTTGCTACTGTTGATGGAACACCTACTGTTTACCAGGAAGACATTTTTTTTTCATCCCTGTGGGCATTAGCCAGATTTTATGGTTTGTGGAGAAAAGGAGTCTCAGATGAGTTAAGGAACTTGTCTAGGATCACACAGCACTGGTGTGACCGAGGTGAGATTTGAATTCAGGTCAGTATGATGCCAAAGCCCTGGGTGGGTCCTAGCCAGATGCCTTGTGCAGGGGACAGAGGGATCCCTACAGGCCTATTTCTCTCTCAGCCCCAGAAGAGAAAGGCTATCCAGGTCGAGGGACTGCAGGCGCCAGAGAGGAGGAAAGTGTGGACAAGAAACTGGGAGAAAGCTAAAGGAGCTAGGATCTGTTAAGGCCTGAATAAGAGGGAGGTGGGCCCAGAGAAAGAAGAAATGTGACACTAATCATAGTCCTTAGATCCCTCATATGTCATCTTACTAAAGCCAGCTTCCCTTTTCTCTCATCCCTGCACCTGTCAGTAGGACTTGCCCTTCTGCCACTTGATGCTGGTCCATCCTTCAATTTCACTCTTGGTTTTTGCTAGACTGGAGTCAGTTGTCAGCGTGTTCATCTCTCCTTTGACACTGAGAGAATTTGGCCCATGACTCCAGGGCCAGTCCTGGGGCTGAACACAAGAAAAGCCACAGTGGAAGTTTGCTAAAATGTACAAGGGTCCATCTCACCTCAAATGAGGAGGAAACAATAGCCGGGGTCTGATATACAGGAGTAAATAACCAAAGCTTTGATCCAGACCTGTGGATTCTGAAGATCTAGATTTCTCATGACTGACTGCTATATATCACAGATCTCGAGAAGCTGGGAAATCTGGACCCCACCTCTGGAGATTCTGATTTAATTGGTCTAAAGTGGGGCCACAGCAGCAGCATTTGAAAAAGCTACCCAGGTGACTCAGATGTGTAGCCTGGGCTGAGAACCGCTGTCAGATTCTACCCTGATGTGGCTGCACTGGTGGTTTTATTACTCAATTCAAACAGTAATGCTAATAATAAGTTACTACTTATTGAGGATTTACTGAGTACAAGCTAATGTGCTGAGCTCTTTCTATGCATTAGTTCATGTAATTCTCAGAATCTCCTGTGAAATAAATATTATCCCCATCTTACAGATGAGGAAACTGAGCTCAGAGAGGTCAAGGACCTACTCATGCTAATGAATGGCAGAGCCAGGTCTGGGATGTGAGATTGCCCGATTCACACTCTTACTTTCCCCCAGACTCCTCTTGAGGCTGCTCCTTGGCCTCAATCAGTCCTTGCCTGCCTCCACCTCACCTCATCACCTTCCTTCCACCCCCGCTGCTCCCTCAGTAACATCCCAGGTGACTGAAGCAATTTGCAGCCATTTGAAGAAGCTTCCATGTGTCACTCAGCCTGCGAGGGTGGGGAGCTAGGGAAATTACAGATGCTTCAAAATGGCCCACCCCTCCTCCTGAAGTCATCTGGAATTCAGGAATCAGACTCTGCCCAAGATTTCCTCAGATTTCTGCTTGGGGCCCTCCCAGGCTGAAATCCCACTCCCAAATGCCCCTCTTCGTTGATTCTAAGTATCTGGGAGGGTGCTGCCACCCAGTGGCTGCCCGGGCACATGGCAGCTCCCTGGAACAGCCTGGTGCTGCTGGACAGCTCCCCAATTCAAGAGGAGAATCTAAGATCCTCCCTTCCTCTTGGTAGCACCTTGACCAAGAATCTAGTAACTGGATCCCAGTCTCCCTTCTCCTCAGCCCTAAGCCTACACTCCCTCTTGGGATCTCCAGCGCCCTTCCCTGTAGTTCCATGTGCCCCCTGCCCCCAACCCCTCACAACTTCTCATCCAACTTCTTTTCTCCGTGCCAGCCCCTTCTCATTATACGTTCTCATTCTGACTTAAAGCCCTGGGAACACACCTCTCACCTCCCTCTCCCAGAGCTGCACCAGCCCACAAGTGGAATGAAGGAGGGGCTAGAGATAGAATTCTTGTCCCCCACACTCCCCTCCTCATCATCTGACACCATCAGACCTCAACAGCCTTCGTGCTAAGAGCCCCTAATGAGCATCAGCAAATTAACAACTTCCCTTTGATTGCTCCTACTCTGTTAATTGGATAGGGAGGGCCCCCCAAGGCCTCTTAGAGAGGAGAAGGGAGGAAGAGGAGAGAGGTGAGCACTACAGGAAAATACCCCCCCAGGCCTGGTGTCAGTGGCTCAGAATTTAGCTCCAAACCTGAGTACAGCTTCCCCCTCCATCCCTTCCTCTCCTGTCCACCTCCCCCAACCTCCCAACCTCCCACCTCTCCCCATTCCCTTCTCTTTCCCTGTTTCTTGATGTCTGTCTAAATTTCCTTGACCTCTGGCTATTTCTCCTTCCTTCTCTGCTCCTTCTTTAGCGGTTTGGCAATGAGAAGCTGCAAACCTGCCGCCGCCTTCCACCCCAAAGGCAAGGCCAGTGTTACCAGGATGGGGTTTCTGTGGCCAAGGCTCTGTTTGTTTATATATGTACATGTGTGTACGTGTCGCTTGTAGGTGGGGAGCCAGGATAAGAGCAGGTGAATACTTGTAAGTTCATGAGTTCCTGCTCTGTGGGCCAGGCCTCCGGGGTGTGTGGGTGTCTGTGGGGGGTGCATGTAGCTGTGAGTGGCGTAATGTGACTCTGGTCTGTATATGTGTCTATGTCTCCGCACGGGCAAGTGCTTGAATCAGTCAAGTGTGACTCGGAGCTTGTGTGTGTGTGTGTGTGTGTGTGGGTACGCGCGCGCGCACACGCGCTTGTGTGCCACCAGAGGAAGCAGCAGCAAGAGGCAGGAGCATCGATCCGAAGGAGACAGCGCGGGGAGGGGGACGCTGGGGGCAGACACCTTCCCTCCCGTGCGCGCGCGCGCGCGCACTCCAACACACACACACACACACACACCACAGTCAGACACAAGCCACAGGGCCTCGCAAGCAGGGAGACGGCTCCGGGACCCGAGGGAGGCAGCGCCGCCGAGCGCGGCCAGGAGGAGGGGGCGAGGCAGCGGGGGGAACCCTCGATCCCGCTCCCCGGTCCGGGGTCCCCGCGCGCACACCGGCCCAGAGACACCCTCGCAGACACTCGTAGGCGCGCACGCGCACCCTCTCCCCTCCCCCGCCGCCTCCCCTCCCGCCGCCTCCCGGCCGGACGATGGATCCCTGCAGATCCCGGGGCTGAGAGCACCGCGCACCGCGCCGAGCCCGGGCGGACTGAGCCGAGGCGAGCGAGGGAGCGCGCGCGGCGGGCGGGCAGACGGAGCCGAGCCGAGCCAGGCCGGGCGGGCCGCTCCCTGCAGGGCTCTGCGCGGCGTGCCGCGGCGGCCGCCGGCTCCCGCTCCGGGCCATGAGCCCCTCCGCGGCTCGGCGCTGAGCCCACGTCCGGCCCCGCGCCCCAGGACCCGCCGCCGGTTGCCGGGTTCCCGAAGCCCCCTCAGGTGGGTCTCCGATTCCCCCGCCTTTGGGTGCGGGACTCCCCAGCGCCCGGAAGCCGGGACTTTCCTCCCCTGTAGCTTTCCCCAGCTTCTGGGGCGCCTCAGTGGCTGGGGAGGGGGGCGGGGGCCGAGCAGGGCATCTGGCTGCGTCGAGAAGCTAGACTGGGGTGGGGGGGGTTGCGTCCGGGGCGGGGACAGCTCGCTGTCATAGGGAACCGCGCCCCCCCCATTTCTGTGCAGCCACCTCGGGCTGCCCTCTACCCCCCACCCCCCACCCCAAACATGCACACCTACAGCCTGCGCCGTTCTGAGAACTGGAGACGCCTGCAGGTGTGGACACAGGCTGGGCCCCTCTCTGCCTCTCTGGGGGTTTCTGACTCAGGTTTAGCTCGTGGGGTCGGGGGCAGGGGTGAAAACCCAGTCCTAGGGACACCCTTGACCAGAAACTCCTGAGGCCGGGTTCAGCCCATTTGGGGGAGTTTCCGTCTCCAGGATGGGGTGGACATTCCTGTCCCAGAGTGACCCCACATCTGGAGGGAACTCCTGTGCCTGCCTGTGGGGATATGGGGACTTCCCTCTCGTCCTCGGATGACCACATCTGGGGTCACCCCTGGCCCAGGAGGCTTCCCTGGGAGGGCATTCTTTTGGCCTAAACTGACCTCCAAGTCCCTGCATTGACAGGAACCCTCTTCTGGGAGGGTGTCCACGGGGCAGCCACCTTTGGGCTTGCCCACCAGAGAAGTCTTCTGCCCCCAGAGGCAGTGACCTCTGGAGGGGGGGACTCCGGATGGACCCAATTGGAGGGACACCATGTGCACTCTTAACCCAGGGCAGTGACTGACTCCCCACCCCTCTCCCCCCAGATCCCCTCGGCCAGGATGGAACTGAAGGCTGAGGAGGAGGAGGTGGGTGGCCTCCAGCCGGTGAGCATCCAGGCCTTCGCCAGCAGCTCCACCCTGCACGGCCTGGCCCACATCTTCTCCTACGAGCGGCTGTCTCTGAAGCGGGCGCTCTGGGCCCTCTGCTTCCTGGGCTCCCTGGCTGTGCTGCTGTGTGTGTGCACCGAGCGTGTGCAGTACTACTTCCACTACCACCACGTCACCAAGCTCGATGAGGTGGCTGCCTCCCAGCTCACCTTCCCTGCCATCACGCTGTGCAACCTCAACGAGTTCCGCTTTAGCCAAGTCTCCAAGAATGACCTGTACCACGCCGGGGAGCTGCTGGCCCTGCTCAACAACAGGTGGGGGGCTCCCACCCATCCCCACTCCCAGACACCCCATCTGGGTGCTTCTTCTCTAGCCCACCGTACAGCCTAGACAACCCTGCCCTCCAGCCCCCGAAACCTGCCACTCAGAGCAAAGGAATTGGGGTACTGCCAAGCACCCAGTTAAGGGCACCCAATCTCTGATCCCAGCGTGGTTCAAAACAGCTCCGCCCTTATCCAGCCTGAGCTGTGTGACATGGTCACACTCTCTGGAGTGACCTCTGCCCACCCTCTTGCTACTACGTCTCAATTTTCTCCTCTCTTGGGAGATCCGGGCATGCTGTCTTTAAAGGGTAGAAACCACGGTATGAAAGCCATAGTTCCTGCCTTGAGCTCTCTGCCCACCCACCCTTACCCCTGTGCTCAGATGCCCGACCCCTGGGCAGCCAGTGCAGATCCTCTGTCTTCTCAGACCCCAGGGGGCAGATCCTCTAGACACGCCCAGATCTTCTTTTGGGCCTCTGCCCAGGGCTGGATGCTGCCCTTCCCCCTGAGTTGGGCATGGGACACTGGAGGCAGAATGGAGGCAGGAACTGAAGATCCTGCCAATCCATGCACTGCTCACCCCTGGGCTCCAGGTATGAGATACCAGACACGCAGATGGCAGATGAAAAGCAGCTGGAGATACTGCAGGACAAGGCCAACTTTCGCAGCTTCAAGCCCAAGCCCTTCAACATGCGCGAGTTTTATGACCGCGCAGGGCACGACATCCGAGACATGCTGCTTTCCTGCCACTTCCGGGGGGAGGTCTGCAGCGCCGAGGACTTCAAGGTGGTGAGTGAGTCCCCTGGCTGGCGGGTCGTGAGTCAGCCGGACCCCTGAGGAGGAGGAGACTAGGAGCCGGAGGGCCTCTGGGAGGATGTTGTATGTTCCTAGGGTTCACTCCTGGCAGAAGCGGGACTTTGTTTACTTCAGGGGGGCATTTGCTGTTAGTGAGGGCCTCAGCCTTGTGTCTGTGATGGCAGGAAAGAGAGCCTACAGTGCATAGATGTATGTGTGTGTGCGCGCACACACACACACACACACACACACACACAGCCTAGCAGAGCCCCCCACCCCATCAAGCTTACCTTCTGGACCGCAGGTGTCAGAGCTGGGGGTGGCGGTGGGTAAGCTGCAGCCTTGTTACTCAAAATGAGATCCAAGGACCACCACCTGGGAGCTTGAACAGAAGGTAGAACTTTGCCACCCCATTTCTCAGACCTACTGAGTCAGAATCTGCAGTTTAACAAAATCCTCAGGTGGTTTGAGTTAAAGTCTGAGCTGCAGCATGAAACATGGGAAGTAAGGGAAGGAGCTTTCTCTCAAAAAATTGGACAGGTAATTCCCTCTGTGCCACCCCTGCCCCTGGCCACTACACACACACACACACACACACACACACACACACACACACACACACAGTGTCTGGTTGGGTTCCCCCCTTGCCAGCCCATAGTCAGGGTCTGAGGAAGAAGAGATGATTTGGGGCTCATAGTATGACTGAACTGGAGACTCCCTTTGCTTCTTGAAGTAGAGATGCCCCACAAATATTCATGCCCCCCGCCCGCCACCACAGATGGGGCTGACTGGCATCTCATGTGACAGGTGATTATGAGTAAGTCATACAGGTTGCTGGAGGGTTAAAGTCAGGCAGAGTGTGGAAAGGGGCCAGAGGAACTGGAGCCATGTGTGAAGAAGAGTACCAAATGTGAGGATGATGCCTGGAACTCTTCTGAACACTCTCTAGGCTCTCCTTCAATCCCCTGGATGAATAGTCATATTTATCTCTATTGAACGAGTGCATAAGCTGAGACAGAGAGGTAGAGTGAGTTACCCAGATCACAGAGCTGGTTAGTGAGAGACTCAGGATTACAACTCATGTCTCATTCAGTCCTAACCCAGTGTGCTCTTTGCATTAATATTGCTGACCCTGGAGTCACCATGTTCACTTCCAATTCTGGCCGTTGCTCTTGAAAGCCCAGTCTCCTTAGGATTCTTTTTCTCTCTATGTGTGCGTGTGTTAGCCGCTCAGTCATGTCCGACTCTTTGCAACCCCACGAACTGTAGCCCCACCAGGCTCCTCTGTCCCTGGGATTTCCCAGGCAAGAATACTGAAGTGGGTTGCCAGCCCCTTCTCCAGTTTTCTCTCCATGTCTGCTCCTAGTTCTCCACTCTCAGATCCTCCTCCTTTGCTCCCTGCCCATTTTCTCCCACGCTTGCTCCTCTCTAGCATTAGGGGAGCATGAACTGCATTTGTGTAGAAAGGTTAGAACTATGGTCATGCTTGTTTTTTCCTCTGAAGTTATACAAGACTTCCCAATCTCTTTAAGCCTTGCTCTCAGACCAGTTTCATGGGCCTTTGTCAATCCTGCTGGACAAAGTTTACATGACCACAGTCCTTGCTGAGCCAAGCTCATAGGGAGCTTGCTGCTGCTGCTGCTGCTAAGTCGCTTCAGTCGTGTCCGACTCTGTGCGACCCCATAGACGGCAGCCCACCAGGCTCCCCCGTCCCTGGGATTCTCCAGGCAAGAACACTGGAGTGGGGTGCCATTGCCTTCTCCAGTAGGGAGCTTAGTGTGATGCAAGAACCATTTCCTTCCCACTTTTTCTTCCTCAAAGCAGGTGAGTGCTAGATTCCCCAAAGCCCAAGACCAAAGGGCTCCCAGACTCACCAACTATATTTCCAAGGGTAGTAGAACTGTAGATGAAGGTGGAAATGAAAGCCAGAGCCCTCCTCCTCTGCAGCATATTTCACACAAGCAAAAGGGACCATCAAGAAAGACAGAGGGATGACCCTGGGGGATGGGATGGGGAGGGAGGCGGGAGGGGGGCTCTGAATGGAGGGAACACATGTGCGCCGTGGCTGATTCATGTCGATGTATGGCAAAAACCACTACAATATTGTAAAGTAATTAGCTTCCAATTAAATAAATTAATTTTTTTAAAAAGAGGAGACCTCTCTAGTGGTCCAGTGGTTAGGACTCCACACTTCCACTGGGTGGGGGGGTGGCGGCGGTGCAGGTTCAATCCCTGGTTGGGGAACTAAGATACCACATGCCACGCAGCCAAAACAATTAAAAAAAAAAAAAAAGAAAACCTATTAGATCGAATGGTTTGTAGTGTTTGGATAAGGACAGGAATTTGTTGGCTCGACCTGGGAAGGTGCTAAGGCAAAAAGTGGGGTTACCATTAGGTCATAGAAAGTGTATAGTTGAGGCTTCATTTGTCCTTTATATCCAGGAAGATTCCAAGTGGTGATGCTAACATATATTTTGTTTCATGGAAATTGAGATACTGAAATGTGATTGGTCCATGTTGTCTGAGGGGACAGCCCCACACAATTAGATGGAGATACGATTGGTCCACAGAGTTCCAGAGCAATGAGATTTCTTCCTCTTGCTGGGGAGAGATGCCTGGCTAGAATCCCACTGCTCCAACACTGGCACTTCTTGGTCCTGCGTTGTCAGGGAAGATTAGGTTTTTGCTGTTTCTAAGCCCATGTGAAAGACCTGACCTGAATCTCGCTGGATCCAAACTTCTCAGACCTTCCTTCTACCCTCTCAGGTTGCCCTCACCGCATCCCTTTCTACTCTGCCCAAAGGGATGTCCCTATATGGAGAAGGGTGCTGGCATTCTCCAGCTCTCTGGCCCTAAGGGGCAAAAACACTGATGCCTGATATTCTACCTTCTTCCTTCTTAATTAACATCTGCCTCTCCATCCTTGCTGGTCTCTGCTAAGCCAAGAGGCATGTATCCAGCCCCTGGACAGATGAAGCACTGTCAGAAAACATCAGTCTGTCAGATCAGAGCTTAGGGAGACCATCCTGGCATCTTTTGCTCCCTTGAGAGTAGAGGTTCTTAACAGGGCATCCAATGCCAGCTCAACGTGTTCACAAAATAGAGCGTGTGTGGACACGTGTGAACTCTTCCGCAGGTTCCAAGGGCAACCTTCATCCAAAACAGGACCCCTGAATCTGGAGGACAGTGCAGGGGGCATAGGAAGGGCATCCTGTGGTCCACCAGCTCCCCTGGTGGGGTCTGCAGTCACAAGCGTTTTCCCCAGATCTGCTTCTGAATCCTGCTCAACCTCAGGGGATGACATGGTGATCGAAGAAGTGGTTTGGCCAGGTCCATCCCCCAGTGGTGGCAGAGTCAGCTCAGGAGAGTGAGGGGAACCTGGGCTAAATCTGGGAGAAGCTGGTTTGGAAACCTTTGGGGACTGAAAAGGCAGAGGGCCATGGGGAAGAGCTCTCCACAGCAGCCCAGTTGGGTTGACCTCAATAGCTTTCTCCTGAGCTACCAAAGACCCACCCACAGGCCCCCTCTTCCCTGGCCTCCTCTTCTCCTTCTTGATGGGGTGTTTGGTTGCCAGGGCAACACGGTCTGAGACTCCACTCACCCCCCCCACTTTGAGGCCAGCCAGGCCAAGGCAGGGCAGGGGTTCCAAGAGGGGGCCGGGGGTGCAGCTGTCTGCTGGTGTCTGGGTGGGGGCCAGGGGGGAGCGAGCACAGTCGCAGCTGGTGCCAGCCTCCAGCTGCACCTTATCTGTCCCTGGCAGTGGGAGCGCCGATGTGGCTGGAATGCTGAACAGTTCCAAGGGGAGGGGGCTGGCAGATGGTGGCCTAGTGTGCCCTATGCCACCCCCCTTCTCCAGCTGAGACCCAGAGCCTTCGCCTGGGGGACAGAGAAGTGGGAATTCATCTCTGAACCCTGCAAGAGATGGAAGGGAGGGGAAGAGAATGGAAATCTCGGGGTGGGTGTGCAGGGGGGATAGTCTTCTTTCAGGAGGGGGTGGACCTGGGAACAAGGGATAGGGGACAAGAATCCCTGGGGGACCCTGGAGTGGCAGCAGAAGCCTCTCAGAGGAGAGGTGGAGTGAGGAGGTGGACAAATAAATCCCCTCAAGGCTCTGGACCTGGACAGGGAGCTTCTGGAGCACCTAGGGGAGGTGAGATGCTGATATGAGAGGGGTGATCCTGGGACCCAGAGCGTGGTAGCAGAGGTCATCTTAAAGCGAGCAGAGCCAGGCATGGTGGGTCCCAGGGAGAGCCAGGACTAGCAATGAGAGCTTCCTTATCTCCAGGGCTGGCCCTTCCGGTTCACTGACACCCCTCACTCCATACGACCCCACAGCAGCTCAGACCTTGGGTCCCTGGGGAGGGCCTGACCTCACTCCTGAGGTCTGTTCCCTCCAGCTGGGCAGGGAGTGGAGGGGCTGCGGTGGGGGGCTGCTCAGACTGCTACTCTCAAAGAGAGGAATGAGGGTCATTGGGCTACCGTGTCCAGAAGCCTGGTGGTCTTTGTCTATCGGGGAAAGTGGGGGCAGATGGGGGAGCATGCAGGGATTGCGGAAGGACAGGAGGAGCTGGCGGGCAGAAGCTAGCTCTGGGGAAGGGGCACCCCGCCCTCAGGCATTCTTGGGTGCCTCCTTCAGCCTTACCCTTCCCGTCTCTCGCTCCCGCCCTCAGAAGTGTCTGAGGTTGGAGGGGAGGCAACTGAATAGAGCCATTGCAAGAATCCAGGGGACCCTGCATTGGGGTCTCTCTCATAACACACACACACACACACACACACACATTAACACTTGGGTGACTCAGTTTCCTCTCTCACCGCCTCCCTCTCCTCCCCGCCCCCCATCCCTTGCTGTTTCTGACTCCGCCCCTCTCCCAGACTGCTGTCAGCTAAGAGGTTACTCTAAGTTAATTGATCTCCGGCTGTTGGCTAAAGTAATAGGGAGTTGATGTAAGTAAGTGCCTCTGGGGGCAGAGCCGGAAATGGAGGGGTGCAGAGGAGCAGCTTCCAAGCCTTGGGCTTTCTTCTGCCCCAGCCAGAGATCTACCTCTAAGGTAGGGCCACCTTGGCACCTGGTGTGCATCCAGAAAGCAAAGGGGAGGCCTGCTGAGAGGTCTGAATGTCTCTGCTGGCAGACTCTGGAGGTGGCTCGCAGCATGCTTTAACTTTGTGGAAGGCAATCTGAATTCCTGGGGATGGTGAGGGAGACTGGATGTTAGGCACGAGGGCTGGAGTTGGGAGAGTCAAGCTTCGCTGATATTCTTCCTGTGACCCTCTGAGCCCCTTAGAAATGCCAAGCCCTGCGCTGGGCACTAGGGGGCAGTGGTGAGCAGGCAGATGGTGTCCCTGCTCTCAGGGAGCTTAGAGCCACGTGCTGTAACCCCAGGAGGCACAGAGGGCAGGGGCAGGAAGGGAAGCCTAAGGGTTTCAGAGCAGAGAATCACATGCCAAGCATGAGAGGACCCTCATCATCTGGGTAGAGTCCTTCCAATCTCCCCAGCCCAGCTCAGCTATTCTGAAACTCCAGTTCTACAGAAAATATGGTGTCTCCCAACCCCAGACTCCTCCCACTGATGACCAGTCTAGTTCTCTCCCTCAAGGGTCCTTGTCTTTGGTCAGGCTCTGGAGGCAGGAGCTGTCCCTCACTGTCCATCTGAAGTGGCTCCAGGGGTCTGTACCCTCCAGCTGAGAAACTTGGGATCAGAACTCTGGCAAGGGGTTCTGGGAGGCAAAGCAGGGAAGGAGACAGCTCGAAGGAGAAGGGTGTCTGGTTTGGGTGGTGAGTGCGGCTGGGCACTGGCACTCCTGGGATCTCTTTTGGGCATAGTTTCATCTGGCTCCATTTCTCAATTTCCTGTGAGCCAAGGGGGCTCTGAATGGATTTTTAAATTTGCCAGGGGGCAGCTTCTCCTTCAGCTTCTGGGACTCTCTGGCTAGCCCCTGCTGGCCCATGGGTGGAATGGGTGTGCAGTACGTTTCCCAGATATATGCATCAGGCATCTTCTTTGTGGAGAATTTTGAAATGAACATGAAACTGCAGTGTACTTTCATTCACCTTGAGGGGAAGTTCCCTTAAGGAACTCTAAGGACAGAGACGCTCACCCCAGGCTCTCCAACGCCATTCCTGAAGGAGAAGGAGGGCAAGTTGTGTCTTTTCTGAGCTCCTATGAATTCTTGGAAAGATAACCCTTTCCCTAACCCCCTCCATGTGGCCGATAGTCCTTGAAGCCTGGGAGGTTGGGCTTTATGGCTGAGTATCGAGTGTCTCTGGTATGTCGGCTCTTTCGTGCCTGGCTGGGAACATCCCTGGGGAGAGAAAATGCTGCAGTGGCCTTGACCCTGGACAGCAGCCAGCTCAGGCTTCCTCACCACACGCCACACATGTACCCTAGGTGTACGAGAACCCGTGTGCACCTCTCTATGTATGTCTGAAAGTGGGAGTGTGTGGATGTGGATTAGGTTGTGATGTGGACAGGGATGGATGTGCGTGGGGGCACATGCAGCTCGCTTCATGTGGCCATGGGAGAGAGCATGTGTGCCCATGAACCTCGGCCCCATGCAGAGCACATACCAGCAAAATCAATCCTCTCTTTCGGTCATGCTTTGCAGCTTACAAATTCCCTTTAAATCCTGTGATCCTTATAATTCTGGGAGGCAGGAAGATGTTAACATCTTCACTTGAAAGATGAGGAAACTGAGGTCCAGAAGTGTTACATGACCTGCCTGAGGCCACAGAGCCAGTAAATGCCAGAGCGTAAGCTTGACTTCAGATCTTCTATGCCTGATTCTTTGTGGGTGACCACAGAAGTGGGGATGTGTGTAGTGGAAGAGGGTGCCCAGCTCCCCATCTGTAAAGAGACAGTGGGGGTGAGACAGGAAGGAGAAGCAAAAGGATGTAAAAGAGAAGATCCCCAGCCTCAGGATGACTGCACCATCTTGTGACTCCTGCTTCTTCGCTGCACCATTTGGCCAAGTCCCAACCTTAGAGGGGGCTTCCCAGGGCCCTAGTGGTAAAGAATCTGCATGCCAATGCAGGACACATGGGTTTGATCCCTGGGTCAGGAAGATCCCCTGGAAAGGGGCATGGCAACACTCCAGTATGTTGCCTGGAGAATCCCATGGACGGAGGAGTCTGACAGGCTACAGTCCATGGAGTTGCAAAGAGTCGGACACGACTGAAGCAACTTAGCACAGCATACAGAGCACAGCCTTAGATGGACCCACTACTGGCTTCCTCAGCCACGCTCTACCAGAGGAAGTCACATGACAGGCAGGCTCAGAATCACATTGTGCTCATGATCAACATCCTTATAAGGGCCTGCAGCGCTGCCCTGGCAACCCCAGTGTTTTCCTGGTCAACCTGCTCTCCCCGTGATTACTGTAAATTTCTCCATGCTTCTCGAAGTGCCACCCTTCCTAGCCCTGCTGTCACCCTCAGCAGATGACCTCGCCTCCTGCTTCGCAGGGAAGATAGAAGCCTCAGACAAGATCTCTATGCCTCTCTGGGTTCCTGCCCCCGGAGGGGAACATCCATCTTATCTAAGCTGAAATCTCAACCTATTCTTACCGTCTGATCTCCTTTGACTTTTGTGGGAATTTTACCTTAAAGATCCTGCCTCTCCCTCCTTTATAGTCAGTCTCTCTCCAGTGGAACCTCCCCATTGATAGTGAAACATGCTTGAGATTCTCCATCTTAAATGTATACCTATAATGACAGCTAATATTTATTGAGCACTTACTATGTACCAGGCTTTAGGTTAAAATAAAAACAAAACAAAAAATCTCTCAATTCCACTAAACCCCCCGCCCCGCCCAGCTCCCACAGTCTCTCTCTGCTTTCTTTCACAGCCAATATCCTTAAAATTGATGAATAGATTCCACTATCTCCATTTTCTCATCTCGATCTCACTCTCTGATCCACTCAGGCTGCCTTCTTCCCCTGTCCTCAGCACTCCTCCAAAATGGTTCTCGCGGAGGCCACTAGTGACCGCCATGTGTCCAAAATCCACAACCATTTTTTTATCCTTGATGTCTCGAAAATCATTCAAAATGGTTTACCACCACCTTTATTTTTTTTTAAGCAGGTTTGCTTTATTTATTTATTGTTATTATTTTTGGCTGTCTCGGGTCTTCACTGCGGCATATAGGCTCTTCATGGAGGTCTCCTGGCTTCCTCTGGTTGCAGCGCAGGGGGGTTTCTCTCCAGTTGGTGCGTGCAGGCTTAGTATTTCCCCCAAAGTGAAAGTGAAAGTCGCTCAGTCGGGTCCGACTCTTTGTGACACCATGGACTGTACAATCCATGGAATTCTCCAGGCCAGAATACTGGAGTGGGTAGCCTTTCCCTTCTCCAGGGGATCTTCCCAACCCAGGAATTGAACCGGGGTCTCCTGTATTGCAGGTGGATTCTTTACCAATTGAGCTATCAGGGAAGCCCAGTATTTCCCTGACCAGGGATCAAACCCTCATCCCCTGCATTGGAAGGCAGATTCCTAACACTGAGCCATCAGGGGAGTCCCCCACAACCTCTTTTTCGCATGACTGTATTGCTTGATAACAGTATTCACTTGATTCCCCTGCTTTGTCTCAGTGCTCCTGCGTCCTTGCCAGTTTATTCTCTTCCACTTGGCCATTAAATGTTGGCACTACCCAAGTCTCAATCTCAAGCTTTCCTCTTCTTCTAAATTGTGATTTAATGGTACAGCTTGATGCATTTTTCATTCGTATATTTTTACACTGGTGTATTTATGTAATATTTTATATATTACATCAGTGTGTACTTACATTGATTTAAAATTGTAAAACATGTCTAGAGTCCCAGAAAGTTCCTTCAGACCCTTTCCTAGTCAATCCTACCCACAAGAGTTAACCACTGTTCTGGCTCCTGTCAGTGGAGGTAAGGTTCACCAGCTTTTTTTTTTTTTTCATTAGAGGATAATTACTTTACCATACTGTGATGGTTTCCCCAGTTCTTGAACTTCCTAGACTATGTAACCTTAATGCAATATATACATGATTGTGTTGGTCTTCTTTTGCTTATGACTACGTCTGGAAGATTCAGTCTCTGAGTTAATATATAGTTAGTTCTTTTTCAATGCTGTGTAGTACCTCATTATGTAAATAGCATAAAATTTATCCATTCTACTCTTGCTAGACATGTGGGTTGTTACTAGTTTTTGGCTATTATACATAAATTTACTGTAAACATGCTGTTACTTGTCTTTAGGTTGCTATATGCACTCATTTCTCTTGGGTATATGACTAGGAGGGCTTCCCTGAAGGCTCAGTCAGTAAAGAATATGCTTGCAGGATAGGAGACTTGGGCTCGATCCCTGGGTTGAGAAGTTCCCCTGGAAAGGGACATGGCAACCTATTCCAGTCTTCTTGCCTGGAGAATCCCGTGGACTGAGAAGCCTGGCGGGCTACACAGTCCATAGGGTCGCAAAGAGCTGGACACGACTGAGGGACTGAGCATGCATGCGCAAGGACTAGGAGCTGTGGTTAAATCATAAGTTAAGATTCTGTTTAGCTTGAATGGATCCTACCAAATCAGGCCACTTTTCTGTCTTTTCTAAAAAACTTTATATTCTATTCCTGAGCGGTCTCGTCTTCACTCGTGACTTCAATCACCATGTACACACGGACAACTGCCAAATGTATATCTCAGCCCAGCTCTCTTCTCTTAGCATCAGCTCCAGTGGCCAATTTTTCACTTAACATCTCCACTTGGATCTCCCCAAGGCTCCAAGAACCCAGCATATGCAAAGCCAAATTCATCATCTTAGCTCCCAAACTTGTCCTGTACTTGTGTTGCTGATCTAGTGAGCCATTCACCCACTTATGCAAACTAGAAACCATCCCGGGCACTCCATCTCCCTCTCCTCCCTACCCAGGTCTCCCAGTGTTGCCTCCTGAATATCTCCACTCCATCTCCATGTTTGAGGCCACCCCATGGCTCCATGTCCCACCTAGACTGCTCCAATGGTTTCCTAACAGAACTTGTAGAACCCCCCAGTCTCTTCCAGAGTGGTCTCTTTAAAACACTGCTCTGATTGCTTGAAATCCTTCCATGGGGAAATGGACCAGAATCCTAACCCTGAGGGGTCTGGTCCTGCCTGCTCTCTGGCTACATCCTCCTCCTCTGAGCTGTCTCCTCTTGGGACTTTCCAGTGACTCTGTGCTCTGGAATTTCACCCCTACCCCCACCAACACTTACATAAGCAGACCTTTACCTAATTATTCCTCCTTATTCTGTAAGTATTTACCTGGCTGTGTTGGGTCTTAGTTGTGGCATTTGGGACCTTTCATGTGGCGCATGGACCCTCTAGTTGTGGCATACAGACTCAGTAGCTGAGGCACTTAGGCATAGTTGCTCTGTGGCATGTGAGATCTTAGTTCCCCAACCAGGGATCGAACCCCTGTCTCCTGCATTACAAGGTGGATTCTGAACCACTGGACCACCAGGGAAGTTGTCCTCCTTATTCTTTAGATTTCAATCCAAACATCACTGTCTCAGAGAAGCCTTCCTCAGTTTCTAGTCTGGGTCAGATTCCCCCGGCACTCACTTCCACGGAATCATATTATTTTTTTCATAGCACCTATCATACTTTGCAATTAAGTATTTATTTTTGCAATTAAAAAAAAAAACAAACACTGTCTCCCCCACTAGATAATAAGCTCCATAAGGGCCCAGTCCTTTATCTTTTTCCCACAGTGCTCAGCACAAGCACACTCAGGAAAGATTTGATGAGTAAATGCAAAAATGGAGACGGAAGGGATTTAGTGAGGAATGACCTACTTATAGTGTCAAGCCCACTGCTTGCTCTCCATGAGACTTGAATGGGTCATTGTGCCTCAGTTTCCCCATTTATCAAATGGGGAGAGATTACTCAAACTTGCTTATTTTGCTGGGTTTTATATATGAATCCCCTGAAGCATCAACTGAAAAGCAGGAAATACTTCCATAGAGGTGAGGGGTGGGTGGAGTTAGAGGGAGATGTGGAGAAAGTCAGAGAGAGCTGGGTGTCCAGGCTCGGCTTGAGAGAGGTCCTGGGAAGGCAGTGATGAGGGGAGGAGCTGCATCTTTGGACGGAGAGTGAAGAATTGAGTGGTGTTCCCAGGGTGTTCCCAGGGTGTGTGCTGCCTGGGCACTTCTCCTGGGGTCCCCTGTGTGTGCTGGCGGGGGAGTCTGTGTGTTCGGCTTAACCCGTTCCTCATCTCCCTATTACTGTGACAAATGTGGATTATCTACCTACGGGAACAAGATAAGGAGGAGAGAATGTTAGAGGATGGAGGAGGGAGGAAGAGCAGTTGAGGGGTGTGTGTGTGTGTGTGTGTTTGTTCCCTGCCCACAAGAGGGCTGTGTAGGTGTGGGTGTGGGTCTTTGTGTTCGAGTGGGGGAAGAAGTGTACAGCCACAGCAGATTTGCTGCCCTCAGGAGCTGCTCCGTGTGTGCTTGCCCTGCTCTCTGCAGAGGCCCAGCACAGGGAACTTCCCTGCCTTAGTTTCTTCCCTCTGGAAGTCCAATCTACTCCCTCTTCCAGGGAGGCTGCAGGAGGGGAATGATGCCCTCTAGTGGGCCTGGGGCGCAAGGGCAGTTGCAGCTTCCCCAGCCCAAGCCTCAGTTTAGGCTGGCCCACCCCCAACCGAGTCTGGAACTCACCTCTGAAACAACAGCATCCTGGGCATGTACAAAGCACTCCAAGAGCTGAGGTCTGGTAAGCGGGAAGAATCGCACAGGGGACAGGAACCAGAAAAAGAACCTGTAAATTCATATAGGAGAAGCCTGAGGACAGCAGCTAAATGCTGGAGGTCTCGCCTCATCTCTACAGTGACTTAGCTCTGGTTGGCCTGGATGTTCCTGGTCTTTTCCCTCCTGTTTCTCCACGTGGTCCCTGGGTCCTGCTCTTTCATCCTTATGGCCCCTTTCCTTAAGGAGCTATTAATGACTGTGCATGCCCAAAGGGACTTGAGCATCCCTGGATCCTTCAGTCTGTTCTGAGTAGGTACTCACTATGCCCTGGAATCAGGGGAGGCTTCTTGGAGGAGACAGCATGTGAGTAGGGTCTTGAAAAATTAGTAGAAAGTTTCCAGAGAGTCCAGGGAAGGCATGATACTGTGGATGAGCCTAGTGTGTCTGTGGAATGAAAGAGGGCCTGGTGGCTGGGCGCTGGTTGCTGGACTGGGGAGGGTGGGGAGGTGAGGCTGGAGGATAAACTGCCAAGGCCTTGTAGGTTTCGGGGTGTGGGGTAGGGGTTCAGGGGTGGGGAACTGAATTTTACCAAGAGGCCCTGGGGAGTGAGAGAAGGTCTTGAAGCGGAAGAATGGTCAGAATTACATAGCATGGACTAAAGGTGGGGAGAAACTGCAGGGAGGCAGGGAGTGAGGGAGACCAGCTGGGAGGCGTTTGTTTAGGGGAAAGAGGAGGTGGCCAGTCTGAGGGCAGTGGCTTAAGGGTGGAGAGGGACCAGATCTCGAAGGCTGCTCTTCTTCTGGGGCCTCTGTGTCCCTGGCAGCAAAGCTGAGGCCACAGGTCCCACATCAGTCAGTTCTGCTGGAGCCTGGCACCCTGCCTCCCATCCTTGACACACTCTAGGGTCTCTACATACAAATGGAGGAGGAAAGATGTGTGGGAACAAGGAGGGGCAAGGAGGAAAAGGAGGGGAGGGAGCCTGGGGCTGTGGGTTGGTTAAGGACTAGAAAGGCCCAAGGAGACTTGCCTGACCCCCTCTGTCCCTCCTCTGGCCCTGCCGAGGAAGGGTTAATTCGTTTCCCCTCCCCCGCCCCTCCTCAGGTCACTTTCTAGGCCCTGGAGACTTGGCTGATGGCTCAAGTTCCTCAACCAGTGGCCCTGAGTAATCAGAGCACAGAGGGGCCAGGGGCCTAGGGGTGGGGACTGATGAGAGCAAGAAGAGCATCAGAGACGCAGGGGCTGGCGGTACTTGCGAGGCTTAGGATTTGGGGGTACCCCAGGTTGATTCCCAGCACTCTCTCTACCTGACCCAGGACCCTGTGTCAGTGTCTCAGAAGGGGAGGCCTGCAACTGCTCTCCTGGACTGTTGGGGGTGGGCAAGCTGGGAGGGGGAGTGGTGATCTGCCAGGAAGCTTTTGAGCTGCGAGAGACAGGGTCCCTCCCCCCATTGCCGGGAAATGGCTATAAATGAGTCTGTGGTCAGTGAGAGACCTCTGCTAATGGAACCTGGGCTGCCCCCCAAGCCACAGAAGGGAGTGCAGCTCAATGTGTGTGGCGGGGTGCTGACTGAAGCAGAGCAGGGGTCAGGGGAGGGCGGGGAGGATCCATGGTGTCAAGGATGGCTAGAAGGAACTGGAGGCTGAGGGAGCGATTAGGGGTTCAGGGAGTAACCAATGGTAAACTGTGGTCAGCTCAGTGATGAGAAGTGAGTTTAGAGTCAGGGGAAAAATTAGAGGGGACCTGGGGTGTAAGAGTGTATGAGGAGAAGTGGGGGATAAATTAGTTAATTGGGGAGATTATAAATCAGGGGGAGTTAGAGAAGAAGTAGAGCTTAATTAGAGGTACTGAGTGAGTATGGGGGCTCAGATAACTCAGAGGAAAGGCCAGATCAGGTGAGAATGAGGGTGAGAAGGCTGAGGGATGACTGGAGGGTGAGAGGGAGACTGAGGGGGTGTGTGTGTCTTGGGGGAGGGGCAGAGACTGCTGCTGGCTGAGCGAGAGCAGAGGACTCGGCTAGGTCTCATTTCACCTGGAGAGGTGGGTACCAGGAGCCCCAGGGCCTCTCCAGGGTTTCCAGTCTGTCCTTGACCCTGTCAGTCCTGCTGGAGCTGGCGACAGGAAAGGGGCTCCAGCCCCCCTTCCCTCCATCAGCCTCCCTTTTTCGCTGCCATCAATTATTCATGGGCTCAGACACCCGCCCTCCCTGGCAGGGCAGGCTGGCCCTCCTCTCCACGCCCCGCCCCACCTCAGCCACGCTGCCACAGAGGCCCTGGCGAGAGGGGGGACGGCCAGCCGGGCGGCAGAGACCTGATCAGAGGACCGGAGGACCCTGCCTAGGGTCACAGCCCCGTCCCCACTCTCCCGCCAACCTCCCGGGGCCAGGAAGCCCCCAGAGAAGATGCCCATCCAGATCTTCTGCTCCGTGTCATTCTCCTCTGGAGAGGAGGCCCCCGGGCCCTTGGGAGATGTATGGGGTCCCCGTCAGCAGCAACAACGGGACAGCTCAGACTCAGAAGAGGAGGAAGAAGAGAAGGAAAAGGAGGCAGAGAGGAAGGAGGCCAGAGAGGCGGACTCACCGATGGACCTGGTGGCCTTCGCCAACAGCTGTACCCTCCACGGCACCAACCACATCTTCGTGGAGGGGGGTCCTGGGCCGCGGCAGGCCCTGTGGGCAGTGGCCTTCGTCCTGGCACTGGGAGCCTTCCTGTGCCAGGTAGGGGATCGAGTTGCCTATTACCTCAGCTACCCACATGTGACTCTGCTAGACGAAGTGGCCACCACGGAGCTGGCCTTCCCAGCGGTCACCCTCTGCAACACCAATGCAGTGAGGCTGTCCCAACTCAGCTACCCCGACCTGCTGTACCTGGCCCCCATGCTGGGGCTGGACGAAAGCGACGACCCGGGGGTGCCGCTCGCCCCCCCAGGGCCCGAGGCCTTCTCGGGGGAGCCCTTTAACCTGCACCGCTTCTACAATCGCTCCTGTCACCGGCTGGAAGACATGTTGCTCTACTGCTCCTACTGCGGGGGGCCCTGTGGCCCTCACAACTTCTCGGTGGTGAGTGGAGCCCGCGGTGTCTGCCGTGTTCATGCTGACTGTGAGCGTGGCAACCGCACTGATGACCGTCCCGCCCCTCCTCCCCAGGCCACCCAGCTCCTGTGACATGCCTCAGAGAGCCCTCACCTGGGAGCCCCAGGGTCTGCAGCTGGGCTCCATTTCCAGGGCTGTGCCAGGACTGCCCTCCCTGTTAGAATCCTGGACACACAGTTGGTAACTAGTTGCTGCCGCAAAGCCTCCAGTGTCTTCCCGAATATCCTCCAGCGTGTCCAGCCCTTTCCCAAACCTCCCTGTGATCCAGCAGGGTCCAGACCTGACTCTGTCACTGAGGTCAGCCTTCGATCTGGTGGCCAGTGCCTATGTGTGGCCTTAACAATTTTGACTGTCACCCCCGGACTGGAGCTGGGACCAGTGCCACCTGGTCTCTGGAGGTGCAGGAGAAGGGTGTGGAAGGGAGGCAGAGGGGTAGGGGTACCCCCTGCACCCCAGCACCCCCGTCAGCAGCATCCCCACGTGGCCTTCCTGTGCTTCTCCTACCACCTGTGCGCATGTGTGTGTGCACATGCGTGTGTGTGTGCGTGTGTGTGCGCACGTGTGTCTGAGGGAGAATAACAGGTCTCCTCCAAATCCTCCCCTTCCGCTTCCAGTTCAAAGTGGCCAGGGACCCGATTCCTAGGGGAAGCCTAGGAACGTCTAGGGCCTTCCCTGGTGAGGGACCAAATGACACCCCATCCTCTTCCCCAGCTCAGCTTCCAGTTTCATCTGGCCTGACAGGTGCCTTCCTGTCCCCTACAAGTGCCAGATGCCAGGCCTCTCCTCCCCATACAGCCATCTCTCAGCCCCCAACCTCTTCCCTAGTACAGGGGCCGGTGGGTGTCATCATGTCGGTGCATCGTGGACTGACTACAGACAGACAGGGACCTGGAGGTTTCGGGCTCTGGACCTCAGACAGGCAGGGAGTTAGAGGAACACGGGACAAGGAAGGGGTCAATGTGGTTTCTGGGATCTAAGGGTAGAGGAGGCACTTCTCAAGCAGAACCACCAGGTGGCAGCAGAGTCCACTGGTCCTCAGCACAGCCCTCAAAGCCGGCGCTCGGGCTGCAGGTCCCAGCCCATCTCAGCCACCAGGAGTTCCTCACTCCCTGGATGAGGGGGAGGCAGGGGTGCGTGTTCAGCCTGGACTCTGTGGCTAAATGCCACAAAGCCTGGTGGTGGGGCTGGGGGATCAGGAGTTCTCTACCTCATCTCTGGACCTCACCCACAAAATGGGGGAGTGCTTTTGTTATTTTTTTCCAGAGGGGAGAGGAGGAGGCTGTTCTAGGAAGGGAGCAAAGACTCTACTGCCTAGCAACCCACACGCCGTCCCCACCCCAGTCCAGCCTGACACTGTCTCTCTTTCTCTGGGCTGTGTCTGCACTCACCTTGTGACTTGCTTTGTGGACTCTGTCACAATGTCACAGGAGTGAAAATACACTCGCTTCACATAGGGGAACTTGGAGGCATTCTGGGATGCTGTGGGGAAAGGACCATGAAGAACTGGTTCACTTTTCTCTCTGTGGCTGTGTAATCAGAGCTGCAGTAAGGGCTGCTCTGTGACATGGAGTTGGGGGGGGGGGTCCTGCCCCCGGGGCTGAGATCTCTTCTGTAGCCCTCACCATTCTGCACCAACATTAGCGAATATGCCAGGTCCTGGATAATTCTGGTGATAATGGGACAATGATGGCCATGAGGGGCTAATGGCAGAGGAAAGGAGCATGCTTAGCGTGGTCTCGGGCAGAGCAGGGTTTCAAATGCCTGGTGGGGGGGCGGAATTTAGGAGAAGAGAAGATATGTCTCAGAAGGCCCTGGGCCTGAGGAGAGGGTCCCAGGAGGGACCAGAGGTGTGGCAGGGATGGGGTCAGATGATGGAGCTATATATGCAGGGGTCCTGCAGGAAAAGGGTTACCCCTCGGATGGTTTAGTTGGAAAGACTAACAAAGGGACTGTTTACAGAGCTGCAGGAGAGTAAAGAAAAACAATGAGGGGGGCTGGGGCACCAGAAATAGTGGGAAATTATCAGAGTCAAGCTAAAGGAACACAAAGAGGCAACAGTGGTAGGCAGGGAGCCCCCCTGGCAGGATTTGTAGTCAGGAAGGGTCTAAGCCACCTTCAGAACCCTCGCAGATAAATGGCCCGGTCTTTCCCTCCTGTCCTGGTAGACTACAGTCCATGGGGTGGCAGAGAGTCAGACACGACTGAGCAAACGTCATGCAGCAGCTCCCTTGTCCCATCCTCTGATCCCTCACTGATACCTCTAATAGGTGGAACCCAACCTGAAGCCAGTCGGATAGCAAAGGCGCACAGGCAGTGCATCCTGCGGGGATCAGGCTTCCAGGGCACACAGCCGGCAAAAGGACTACGGAGTGGGTGGGAAGGAGGACAGATGGGGAATGGGCTGCTCAGGAGGGATCATTCCTAAAGAGATGAGACTCCACCAGCTGGAGGGTCCGGAGACAGTCCCCGGAGGGCAGAGCATATTGGCAGGACTCTCAGGCTCTCCACTCTGCCCTGGCCAGGTCTTCACGCGGTATGGAAAGTGCTACACGTTCAACTCTGGCCGAGATGGGCGCCCACGGCTGAAGACCATGAAGGGTGGGACGGGCAACGGGCTGGAGATCATGCTGGACATTCAGCAGGACGAGTACCTGCCTGTGTGGGGGGAAACCGGTATGTCACTTCTCTCCGGGGGAGCCCCCTCCCTGTGGCTCCAGGCCTCAGCCTCTGGCAGGGGCTCTGAGGCAGGGCGTGGACTCTCTTCCCTTCCTCCCAGTATCTCCAGCTCCCACTCTACCTGACGGCCACACTCACATTTCCCTGTCTCCCCTTTCCTGGCTCAGTTACTCTCCAAGATAACCAGCCATCATTTTCCACCCGTGGCCGCCACTCACTCTATAAATAACTCTGTCTCTTCTTGGGCTGCCTGCCGTCTGTCTGGTCTCAGGGGCCTTGGGACAGAGAGAGACGGGGGAGAAGGGAAAAAACAAGGGGGAGCAATGGAGAGCCTCTGAGACAGTGAGAAATAATCTGAAACAATGAGATACGTATGGAAGCCAAGTAAGAGAAGAAGTGTGTAGAATGCAGGGGTCACCAGGGCAGCATGAGGCTGGTGAATCCAGAAGGAGCAAACGTCATGCAGCAGCTCCCTGGGGAAGGGCCAGGACTCCTTGGACTAACTATCCTCCCCTAGTCTCATCGTTGTCGTCTCAAGAGAGGGAGGAGGCCCCTAGCTCTGAAGAAGGTTAGGGAGGAAGAAGAAGCCCTCCCAACACACACCCCTCTCATTCCCATAGATGAGACGTCCTTCGAAGCAGGCATCAAAGTGCAGATCCACAGTCAGGATGAACCTCCCTTCATCGACCAGCTGGGCTTTGGCGTAGCCCCAGGGTTCCAGACCTTTGTGGCCTGCCAAGAGCAGCGGGTGAGAGGGCCACAGGAAGCTAGTCCCAAGGGTGGGGCCTGGGGGCTCAAGATGGAGGTGGAGTGGTGGGCAATCAATAATGGGAAGGACAGGTGAGTTAGAGCCTGGGTAGCCATCTGACTAGTCAGGAGCATGACTGGTCTAATGAATGGGATGCTCCGTAAACTCTGAGACCTTCAGAGGCTGCAGAGGGAGAGGGGGCAGGACTCCTGAGTTCTGCATCGTGTCAGAGGAGTCCATCAAGGTGACTCGGGGAGAAGTCCCCACACCCCCCAGCTCCCCGGCTCTCCCAGCAGCTCATCTACCTGCCCCCGCCCTGGGGCACCTGCAAAGCTGTTACCATGGACTTGGATTTCTTCGACTCCTACAGCATTACCGCCTGCCGCATCGACTGTGAGACGCGCTACCTGGTGGAGAACTGTAACTGCCGCATGGTGCACATGCCAGGTGAGGCCCCGGGCCCCTCAGCCTGCCGCGCCCCCCACCAGCTCCCCGTGCAGGCCAGCCTCCTGCCAACAGGCGAGTGAGACCAGCTGGCCTCTCCTCACCCCGGGTCCAGCACAGTCTATCCCATATGGTTCTTGCCTCTCTGACCTCAACTCCTGGCTGGACCCATAGGGATTGGTGAGAAGGGTCCAGGAGAGATGGACTGTAGCATGGGTCACCTCCAGTACAGACTAGGCACCGACTATTCCTGCCCTCCCACCCTCTCCCAGCTCCCAGCATTTAGGCCTCTGCTACCACCAGTCATAAGACCCCTTTCATCTCCATCCTGTACTGCTGTCTTTTCTCCTTTCCAGGGGACGCCCCATACTGCACTCCAGAGCAGTACAAGGAGTGTGCAGATCCTGCTCTGGGTGAGTGCCCCTGGCCCAAGGAAGTCAGGGGTGGGAAGGAGGTGCTGCCAGCTGTCTGCATAGGGGTCTCAGAGCAAGCTCTCAGGAGCTTCTAATAACTCCTGGATCAGGCTTCGTGTGCACCCTCCTGTCTGACTCTGGCAAGGCTGGGCATAGCATCTCTAGAGGCCCTGTGAAAAATGGACAGGGGTCACCTGGTGGCCCTCACCAGCTCTCATCAGCACCTCAGCTGACTGACCCTGGAGCGCCCTGAGAGAAGGAGATATGAGGATTAAGAAATATCCATGGGGAGGCTGGGTGAGGGATCGGCACTGCTGGGCACATGGCTGTAATGAAGGACAAGTCAGAAAAAAAGAAGGGGGCTCAGGCTTCCTTTGGGCAGAGCCAGGTTGTGGGTGTTGGGAAGGTGCTGGCAGAAGGGCACCACTCAACTGGCACCTCTCACCTGGCTGGCACAGACTTCCTGGTGGAGAAGGACCAGGAATACTGTGTGTGTGAAATGCCCTGCAACCTGACCCGCTATGGCAAGGAGCTGTCCATGGTCAAGATCCCCAGCAAAGCGTCAGCCAAATACTTGGCCAAGAAGTTCAACAAGTCTGAGCAGTACATAGGGTAAGGGCTCTGGCTGTAAAGGGTAAGGGATGGGCCCTGTTGGGGTTGGCAGACAGGACCAAACTGACAACACAGGGAAGGCCACCAAAGAGTCTCAGATGGGCATGGAGGGAAGATCAAGTCAGAACACGTTAAGGAGGCACCCCTTTCTCATTCCTCCTCTCTTCATCCTTATGGCTATAACTGGGATCGCCTCACAATTGCCTGTGTGTGGAGCGGCTTTTCAATTACCCCATCATATTTAATCCTCACAACACCTCTAAAAGGCAGGCAGGTAGCCACATCAGCAAGTTTTATAGATACGGAGACTGAGATTCGGTGAGGATAGCTTGCTGAGGTCACCCAGCTAGTAGGGGACAAAAATGCAACTTGAACCGAGGTCTCCTCTCCCACCCCCTCTGCAGGGAAAACATCCTGGTGCTGGACATTTTCTTTGAAGTCCTCAACTATGAGACCATTGAGCAGAAGAAGGCCTATGAGATTGCAGGGCTCCTGGGTGAGCTGCTGGTAGCACCTGTCCCCTTCCCACGACACGGGCATTGTGTGACACCCTACCACCCAAAGCGGGCTGCTCACCTCTGTCCCACAAGGCTTCCTCCCCTGCCTGCCCCAGGGGCCTTCTCCTGTCCCAGTGAGCTCCGCCGCTCCCACTGTGTCCTGACTCCCCTGACCTTCCTGTGGGCCCCCCTGCAGGTGACATTGGAGGCCAAATGGGGCTGTTCATCGGGGCCAGCATCCTCACGGTGCTGGAACTCTTTGACTACGCCTACGAGGTGAGTGGGGTGGGGTGTGGGAGGGGCGGGGTTCCAGACTGCCCACCCACCCGCCACCCTACTTCCGTCCCAGGTCATAAAACACAAGCTGTGCAGAAGAGGGAAGTGCCAGAAAGAGGCCAAACGGAGCAGCGCGGACAAGGGCGTGGCCCTCAGCCTGGATGACGTCAAAAGACACGTGAGGGAGAGAGAGAGGCGCGCCCTCCAGCCCCATCCCTTACCTGACCACCCCAGGACCACCCCCCTTGCCACCTCTTCTCCTTTGCCTCCCCCACGCCCCGGGGGCACCTGCGGCCCTTCCGATAACCGGTCCCTGTCCTGTGCCCTTCCCCCAGAACCCGTGCGAGAGCCTCCGGGGCCATCCTGCCGGGATGACGTATGCGGCCAACATCCTACCTCACCATCCGGCCCGAGGCACTTTTGAGGACTTTACCTGCTGAGCCCCGAAGGCCACTGTACCAAAGGCCTAGATGGGGAGGGCTAGGAGAGCAAGGGGGCCCCCAGCTGCCCCCCACATCTGCCCTGGGGACTCACTCCCCTCTCCCAAGGCAGCCCCCCACTCCTGGGCGGTCCTTTCCTCTTGAATGTGGTGAGGAAGGAGTCTGGAACCACAGAGTCCTCTCCCTGCCTCAATCCCTTTCTTTTCTTTCTTTCTTTTCTTTTTTTAACAAAACTAATCTAAAACAGAAACTTAAAAAGAGAGAATGGGGCAAGTGACCTCAGGCTGCCCCTCTCTGCTCCATGCTGCCTCCCACAGCTCCCAGCCTGAATTCTGTCTGTCCGGCTGTCTGTCATCTGAGTGTCCACCTACATTTTGCTGCCACCAGTCACCAAAGCCCCCTTCCAATGGGGGGTGGAGGGGATCCCTTGGGGTCTGGAGTTTGGCCCTAAACCAGAGAATGTACCTTGAAGGGGAGGGCTAGTGGGGGGGCTTCCCCAGCCTTAAGAGACCCTCTGAGCCCAGTGGCCCCCCCCAACCCCAAGTCTCCAGGCAGGAACCCTAGTCCTGTCTGTTCTCCCCCCACCACCTGGTAACCTGTGAAGTCTCTAGGGAGGTGGGGGTGGGGGATCCCCTGAAGAAGTGGAGCTGGGACACGATGTGGCCCTGGTGCTGTAGGCCACATTCTGATACCTGCAAGTTCACCCCCCACCCCAGAGCTGCTGGAGAGAAATCGCAAGAGGCAGCCCTCCTCTGCCATCCCATAAGAGATCCAGCTGGTTGGCTTCCAGCTCAGGGAGCCGGGCACTGGTGCCTAACCTCACTGGTCCCTCTCCCCCAGGCCCCTGCAGAGGGCCACATCCATAAATTTTCTTATGGAATTCTCCTAAGTCCTCTTCTGAAACATTTGCTTCTCTCAAAAACTTCATCTGCATTTTCTATTTCTATACGATACAGACTCTATATTGCTATATCTCTGTATATACTTTCCCCGACTCTGTCTCTATTTCATCCCCTTGTGTCTCTAAGAACAACCCTCTCCGCCCCTCCTACAAGTTCCCCTTCTGTGTTTCCACCCCTTCCCTGGTCTCTGAATGCCTTCTCCTGTATAAAGAGTTGGACTCTCCCCTGGTGTCTGTACTGTGTACACACATCCCTCTAAGAAGCACAAGGAGACGACACGCGCATTGTAACCTTCGCACTGTCTCGGTGGCGACATAAAGGAAGCTGTGAATTACAAGCTCTGCCTCTTTCTGGCCTCACCCTGTCCCCCCAGCCTGGGTTTCCTTTGCCTTCCCTGCAGCCTTAACATTCCCTCCCCTGCTCCACCCACCCCACTGTCCTTTGCCTGGCTGACTGCAGCCTCCCCAGGGAAGGGGTTGCTACAGCGAGAGCCCCCACCCATGGGATGGAGATCTGCTCTGCACACTAAGGCAAGGGTGGCAGAGACAGAGGGAGCTGTGAGCTGATGACTGCAGCAGAAGCAGCAGGGTGTGGACCGGCAGAGGCCTTCAGTCAGCGGCCTTTGTCTCCTTCTGGATGCCCAGGCCTCTTTGCTCACCTAATACCCAAGCCCACCCCTTATACTTTTCTGGTGAGGTACCGTTTGATAGTGGAATGAAAGAGACAGGCCTAGAGGGGACATTGAAAGCTCTGCTATTCTGTTCCTCCTTTCCTCCCTTAATGAGAAACCAGCGAGATAGAGGACCTGCCATGCCCCCTCCATCAGGGCACTCCTCCCAGGCCAGAGCCCTGCCCCTTCCCAGGCCTTCTCTGTCCAGCTGCCTCATAGCCTCCAACCCCAGAACAAGACCTGTGGCAGGTCATCTGTGCATTCACCTGGAGCTGGAGAGTGAGGCCATAGGATCTTTGGCAACTCTTGGTTCCCAGGAGTTCCTTAGAGATCAAACCTCTCCAGAGGGAAGCAGGAGCAAGGCCAAAGGGTGTGCAGTGGATGGGGAACAGCAGGCAGGGCTATAGGTGACGCATGCCTCTGGTCTAATAAACTGGGTTTTAACCATCTCTTCTTCAATGTCGTTCTTCTCTTATTTGAATAGTATTTAGGCCTTCCCACTAAGTGTCTAGAGCTGATTTTGGCTTGGGGCCACACAATCAGGGGAGGAGTAAGGAGGCGGGAGCAGGGGTGCTCTGGTCCTCCTGGGATGGGACAGGCTGACCATCACACTAGGAATGGTTTGAACCACTGGGCAGGGAAAGAGGAAGAGGTCAAAGGCAACAAAGATCCCCAAAAGAAGTTCTAGCAGAAAGGATTCTTTGGCGAGGAGGAAGGGTCACACTTCGAAATAAACTTAAAATCTGGTAGCAGTTTAGGTTAAAGGTCAGGGGCAAAGCTGGGTTGAAGTTCCTGTAGTTATTGAGGAACTTTATGGAATGAGCCCCGGACTATGAACCGGAAGATCTGGATCCTAGGTTTCGACTTTACTGCTAACTTGGTTGACTTCACCAAGTTATTTATTGAGTTCACCTCGCCTGTTTGTAAAATGGAATAAACAGTGCGTTCTCTTCAGTGTGCTGGGCTTAGAACCGGAAGAGAAAGGAAAAACGCACTGCGTTTGGAAAGTTAAACGCACTGCGCCAAGATAAAGCATTTACTCCATCACCCTCGCGTAGGGATGGTGCAGTGGTCCCCCTTTCCAGGTCCTTGTCTCCCTCCGTCGGCCTGGGGGCGCCCTTTCGCACGGCTTCTCTATCCCAGAGCTCTTCTCGATGGTTTTCCCTCCCGGATCGTGAAGGCTGGAGGGAGTGGTCACACGCCTTTTCCCCTAGTCGCCCCCCTCTAGCCCACAGTCTCGCTGCCCTGAGCCTCCCGGGCCGGCGGGCCGGCCGGGCGGACAGGAGGGCGCGCGAGGGGCGCGCGGGGGGGCGGGGGGAGTTCCGGTTCCGGTTCTTTGTGCAGCTGCAGCAGCGGCTCCGGGAAAGATGGCGGCCCGGGCGGGTTTCCAGTCTGTGGCTCCGAGCGGCGGCGCCGGAGCCTCAGGAGGGGCGGGTGCGGCGTCTGCCCTGGGCCCGGGCGGGACACCGGGGCCTCCGGTGCGAATGGGGCCGGCGCCGGGTCAAGGGCTATACCGCTCCCCGATGCCTGGAGCGGCCTATCCGGTGAGTGGGGCAGGAGGAGGGGCGCGCGGGCCGGGGGCGGGGCCGAGCGGGGGCCTGGGAGTGACAGGGGTGGGGGGAGGAGGAGGAGGGACGCGCCCGGGAGGGATTCGGGCGCCGAGTTGGGGTCGGGGGAGACGCTGCGGGGAAGGGAAGGGAGGCTGTTAGCATCCCCACCTGCTCCTAGAGGCATTGTTTTCTTGGGGAGTCAGGATGTAAAACCAGGGTGGACGAAGTGAGGCCAAACGTGGGCCTGTGAGACCTTGAGTGCAAATGGCCTAGGCAGCTCCAGTGCCCAGGAGCACAGAAGGTGTAGCTGGCAAATTGAGGTCAGCTTCTGAGGAGATAGTGCCTGACAGTACTCTCTGAGTAAATATGGCACTAGAAGAGATGTCCAGTGTGCCAGACACAAAACAGACGGGGGAGAATTTGAGTCTAGTCTCGCTGTCTTTGCTTTGGGGCTATATTCTCCTGTGGAGTCAGGGCTGGAGAGTGGAAGTTCCAGCTACTTAGATGTCAGAGAGGTAGAGGGCTCTCCTCCCACCTCACCATTGTGCTCCACCCCACCCCACTGCCTTGTTTCATTCAAAGAACTCAGGCCTCCCCCACTTTCCCTTTCTTGGTGGGATTTGCAGGGGAAGCCATGACATCTCTAGGTCCTCTCCCCTCTGTAGAGACCAGGTATGCTACCAGGCAGCCGAATGACACCTCAGGGACCTTCCATGGGACCCCCTGGCTATGGGGGGAACCCTTCAGTCCGACCTGGCCTGGCCCAGTCAGGGATGGACCAGTCCCGCAAGAGACCTGCGCCTCAGCAGATCCAGCAGGTCCAGCAGCAGGCGGTCCAAAATCGGAACCACAAGTAAGATGATCCCAGGGTGGAGGGAGGGAGGGAGGAGGCCTGTGCAGATGCAGGTGCTGGGGTACCTGAGCAGAGAAGCGGCAGTGCTGTGTCAGCAGACGGTGCTCATTCTTGAAATAATTGCTTCGTGTTTGTTAGGGGCGGGGGTGTCTTTGATTTGAGACAAGCTTTGCAGTTCCTTCACTTTACTATAAATGGAGGTGCTGACAGCCTGTCTTCATGTTCTGGCTAGTTCCATCCCAACCTGATAACAGTATTTATTCCAAACAGTGCAAAAAAAAAGAAGATGGCTGACAAAATTCTACCTCAAAGGGTGAGTCCAGGCTATAGACCTTCTTGAGGGTGTGGTGAGTTGGAGAGTAGAGATGGTCAGCCTTAGATCCCAATGATATCTTTCTGTTCCCTAAGATTCGTGAACTGGTACCAGAATCCCAGGCCTATATGGATCTCTTGGCTTTTGAAAGGAAACTGGACCAGACTATCATGAGGAAACGGCTAGATATCCAGGAGGCCTTGAAACGTCCCATCAAGGTAACACAGGAGAGTACTAGGCAGAGAGCCAAAGGAGAGGACTCGGGAACCTTCAGCAGGCTTAGGATGAGAAATCAAAGGCATAGCACAGCTTTCCTTGGCATTTAAATTACATCTCTTCCGCCTACGAACTGAGAATTACATTAGAAGCATAAGAACGGAACAGCAAAGGGGGAGGGGCTTTTGATATTTCTTGCACCAGAAATATACCCTGTTGGTGTTTTTGCCGTAACTCCTCTGCCACCTTGGGAACCTGGCATCTTGCATGACTGTCTACCTGGCATCCCGGTGAATGCATTTGCACTCAGGCCAGTGGCCTGTGCTCCTCTTCTCATTGGAATCTCCATCCAACCACCCCAGGGACTGGGTAGACAGTAAGCCAGTCTGTTAGGAGTCATTGTCGGGTTTGGGGAGACCCTTGTCTTCAACATCAAACCACTGAAGCCTCCTGTCAATCCTGTTTCTGCCTTCCTCAGCAAAAACGGAAGCTGCGAATTTTCATTTCTAACACTTTCAATCCGGCTAAGTCAGATGCCGAGGATGGGGAAGGGACGGTGGCTTCCTGGGAACTTCGGGTAGAAGGACGGCTCCTGGAGGATGTGAGTTCAAGGTCCACTGTGGTCGGCGTCTAGGGTGGGAGCTTCTGGGAACAAGCAGTATTGTCTGGTTGGCAGGAAGCCTGACTGGTGCTTACAGCTCCTGTTGGGAACAGCAGGGAGAGGGTCACTGTGTTCTCTGCACTAACAGACAATGGTTCTTTGTGTCTGGCTCCCACATATTGGCCCTCTCTGTGGTATCACATCGAGAACCTTATTGTCCTGGGATTTGATTTGTTGTTTACCTCTCTCCTGATGCTGCTAGCCATTGGATTTGGCAGTATCTGCAGATTTTTCAGTTATTTTTTTTCTTTTAAACCAAATGAATTTGCACTTAACATTTGGGCCATGCTTTCTTCCCTGAGTCCTTGAGGTCCTTGATTTCTGCTGTGCCCTCTCTGTCTTCCCAGCTCCTATTGGAAACAGCTTGCAGTTTATGTGGGATTGATTTCTCTGACAAGCTCTTTGTTGTTTCATGGGGAACATCAGCTGTCAGGTGATAGCCCCCAAACTTCCCATCCCAGAAGCTCCTTGGAGAAGCTCACCTGCCATTCCCTTATACTCTCTGGCTCTCTATTTTTAGCTGTTCACAGGCAAGCCAGTATGAAAGCATTTTTCAGAAGAACCAGGGGTCAATGTCAGAGCCTCCGTTTTCTTTGTATAGGTCCAGTCCATCTGCCAGTGGTGTCGTGTCATCCAAATAAAGCTGTTTTTGTTCTGGCTGCTTATTACCTGTGATTCATTTCTCCTCTAGAGTCAGAATTTTCTCTGTTCAGACTCGCTTTATTATGTGTAAATGTTTGGCTTAACTTGCATTGTTTCCCTTGGGAAAAAGAGGTGGGCAAGGCAATGACCCTATACACGTTATAGGCTGCTGCTTCAGGGTTCTGTTGCTACCGCAACTTGTTTAATAGACACCTACCTTGCCATCTCCTAAGATACACTCAGAAGACATTTTTGAGTTTTATTCCCATTGCTTTGTGGGTTCCTTGTTTACGGGACTATGTCTTAGGGAATTTCTTCTGGCTTTTTCTAACACGACGTCTCATCTCTCTTCTCTAGTCTGCCTTGTCCAAATATGATGCCACCAAACAAAAGAGGAAGTTTTCTTCTTTTTTTAAATCCTTGGTGATCGAACTGGACAAAGACCTGTATGGACCAGACAACCATCTGGTAGAAGTGAGTAGTTCTGTTCTCTAGACTTTGACTTTATCAGTAGAGGATGATGGACTTGGGAGCTAAACTTTAATGTCTAGGGAGGGAGTGGGGGTGGGTACCTCCAGTGCAGTTTGCACATTGGCCTCCAGGTGGCACTAGCTGTTTGGTTTTGGTACTGTTTGGACCCA